>NC_138178.1:146050646-148723668 GCF_964165515.1 Mesoplodon bidens | reverse complement strand
CTATACTTTTATCTCCAGCTGTTCTATTTCCTTTATCCGCTCTCCTGTCACGGATCAGAGGGGACCCTCTTTAAGTCTGGATTTATGCATCCACGCTGGGGGTGGAGATTAGTCCCTGGCACGCTCACGTGCGCTCACATGCATTCTCTCAGCCAGGACTGAACAGAGCCCTCCTGGCGCAGGAGCAAAAGGCGCTGGTGCCAGGAGGTAAAGCAGGATGAGGTGCTGCACACCTGCCAGGGACACACTCCTCCGTGCACTCCCGGCCTGAAATGCACGGTGGATTTCGTGGCCCTGGATATGCTCAGACTGGGCAAGGCAGTGCTGAGTCAGCAGATGCTCCCACCCTGGGGCCCCTCACGAGGACCAGCACCCTGCGGTCATCCCTCAAAGTCTCTGCAGTGGTGCAGGTGGCTGAGAAATAGGTAAAGGGGGCCTCTATACCACTCCATCTTGGGGACCTGGGGGACAGGGATGAGAAGGGGACGTGGAAAGGGCTCCCAGGGGTGGTTCATGAGGACCAAGCTGGGGGTAGGACCTGGGCTGAACTGGCCGCACAGAGTCTGCCTGGGTGCATGATGGTGGCCACAGGGGGCATGGCTTCCCATGCAGGACCCACCTGCAGGCACAGCCATGGGGGCTGGTCTGAGCACCGTCCCGATAAAGAGTTTTAGAGTCAAGTCTTCTGTCACGAATACTCAATAAGGAACTGAAGTGCAACTCTTTTTTTTTTTTTTTTTTTTTTTTTTTGTGGTACGCGGCCTCTCACCGTTGTGGCCTCTCCTGTTGCGGAGCACAGGCTCCGGACGCGCAGGCTCAGCGACCATGGCTCACGGGCCCAGCCGCTCTGCGGCATGTGGGATCTTCCCGGACCGGGGCACGAACCCGTGTCCTCTGCATCGGCAGGCGGACTCTCAACCACTGCGCCACCAGGGAAGCCCCTGAAGTGCAACTCTGAGATGTGTTTGGTACAGTGCCTCAGCACAAGGAGAGAACTCTTTTGTGTCATAACCTGAAATCAGATATTCAACCTTATCTGGTTTACAGCAGACACATGGCTGCCTGGAAAGTCATCGCTATTACAGTCAATCGGCATCTACACGTCCTCCCAGGACTTCGTGGTGTGAGAGGGTCCCCCTGCCACATCTTTGGTCTCAGGGTCTTCCAGCGTAGAACACTCCCCCTCCCTCTTTCTTGTCTATGTCAGTGTCTTGTATACTCTTCAAAGTCCAGCTTATGATTTGCCTACTCTGGTTTACACTCATCTGTCCCTTTTTAAAACACTTCCAAAATGGTTCTTAGAGTTTACACTCATTTATATTCATTTAATGTTTTAAGAGTTTCTTGTGTCTTTTCCTCAAGGACCTACAAAGTCCGTTGCAGGCAAAGATCACGCATCTTGACTTTCTCGCATCCCTTAGCAGACTCTCGGGGGCTGGGTACAGGATAGGTGTGTAATGAACATCATTTGATGGATGTACGGGACCGACATGGTCTCTAACTCTAAATAAATAACATGGATTTTGCACATTGACACTGGAGCAGACAGTCCTTTGCCCATAGCATATGCTCTTTTTAAAGTAAAAAAAATAAAAAATTTATAAAGCCACTCTATGGAAAAATGCCATTGGAAGATGGGAACTAACCTTGTATATAAAAGAGAGCTTGGGGCCAAGAAAACACTGAGATTTCCATCTAATCCACTGAGAAGCCACCACTTGGCTAAGATCAGTGAGGGTCTTAGATAAGTCACATTTTCTATGTGTCTCTGTTTCTACATCTAATACAGTGAAAGCCTGTAAACCACGTTACCAGAGTTTTCATGACCAGGATCTCTGCCCCTTTTAATATGCTCCCTTTCCTTCCACTTACAATGGGCCCCATGTTTTGAAAGTTTTCATTTTTTTCTACTAAACGGTAACTGTAAGCACATTAGACGTTTCCCCTCATCTTGATTAGTCATAGCCCAATAGAAACAATGAGATGTTCTCATGGGCATCAAGTGACCAGAGTAAACCACTATACAAAGTTGCTAGAATTCCTCCCCAAAGGAAAAGCACTTTTTAATTAGCTTTTACAGTTACGTCTCCAGGTCTTGAATGATATTTACTTTGGCTTTCTGAAATTCTGAAATGAGTCCACTGACCGCTCTTTCTTCTGGTTAGCCTGTCCAGTATTCAGGACCCTGGACTAGGAAGTTTTGAAGGGGATGGTCTCTGAACTGCCTTTCCACTGTGGATTTCCATGGCTTTATGGTTTTAGTTAATGGACAGTGTCATTAAATCCATTTGACCATTGACTTATTATTGGAGACATGTTTCCAATAACTTGAAAACATGTCATCTGGACTTAAAGAACAAAAAATGCTGGTATTGGTCAGTGCTAATCTGGTGATAACAAAGCTGCACATAAAGTTTGTTCTCTGTGTCAACCTTAGACAGATTAACTGGAATTTGAATCTGAACCATAACATCTGATTGACAAAGGGAGGTGGAAAGAGAGATGCAAATTTCTTCATATACACGCTGCACACAACTCAAACCTTGGAGAGATTTACCTGAGGTTTTCAGAACTGAATTCCGACTCCAGAAATCGTAGAAACTGGTCCCGCCCCACCTGGTCCTTCAATATCTCGTCGAAAGAGAAGCCCCATCTCTTTACTCGCTGCTGGCTGGGCTCTTTGCTTTGGGAGGGGGAAACAAAGGTTTAAAAGGTGATCAATACCAGGCAAAAAGCTGTCATATTCTCTACAGCAACTCAGATTTATTTTGCTGCCACGGGCCAAAGGGAAATGTCTCATATTTAAGTGACAGATTCCATAAAACCTGCACAAATCCCAAACGCAGACTTTTGTACACCAGTACTAGCCAACAGTAAAAAGTCTCTTTAAAGAAGGTATTTGAAGGGGGCCACATTTAAGTGAGGGTCACCAGGATGCCCGCCAGGTGGCTGCTCTATAGGAACTACAACAACCCCACTGACTCGGCTTCCCTGGGCCACTCCTGTCCGTTATAAGTCCAACTCTTAAGGCCATCATTATTTTCACTTAAAAAAAAATAAAGAGGATGCCTTGTGAATCCGACCTTTCATCAGAGATGTAGCCGCCCCCCCCCCCGCCCCTTCCTCAATCCACAGGGGAAAAACAGAGTCCAGTTTAGATCCAAGTGATATACAGCCGGTCAGAAATGCATCCACTCATCCAGGATAAACCTTATTCAGTTGTTTAGAAGCAGAATGCTGCATTCATTCACTGATTTAACCACCACCCGCACAGTGTTTATGATGGCCTAGGCATTGTTCCCAGCACGTCACATCTGTTAATTAACTGAGTCCTTGAAACTACTTTGAAAAATGTACTAGTATTGTCCCCATTTTGCAGATAGGGAAACTGAGGCCTAGTGACCATTTGCCCAAAGACACACTAGGAAGGGATGGAGTGGAGACTCTAGGTCAGACAGTGTGGCTCCAGAGTGCAGCTCTTAGCTCTGCTGTGCTGCCTCACATCCATGGGACCCTCTCCAAACCAAAGCATGGGGGAGAGGGGGATGGGGAATTGGTCTTATTCATTTTGTGTTGGAAGATGAGAATATTTCCTTCAGCTTCTGTCCTTTCCATTTATAGTTCACTTGTTGTATTTATTCCTCTGACTCCTTCTAGCAGCAATAGGGTGCTAGTTCACAAGCTACACACTGCCATCTCCCACTCAAGCGGTGATCTGTGGACCAGCAGTGGAATCTCAGGCCCCATCTCAGACACGTGGAATTGGAATCCACAGCTTAACAAGATCCCTGGGTGATGTAAGTGCACATTAAACTCTGAGAAGTACTGGCCTAGCAATATTTATTTCCCCTCTTTTTTTGATATTCATTGATAAATTGATGTTTAATTTATGTCCAAAAAGAAGAAGAGGTTTACAAGAATACAATTACTAAAACAAAACAATAACAAAAAAGCAAAACTCTTAAATATAATAATAAGAACAAGTGATGACAAGTCATGGTAGGGGATGATTATTATACCAGAAAATCTAGGCTAGGGAAACTGCTGCAAGTGAACAAAAAAATTATTAGAGCTTCCTTGGAGCCAAGACAAAAAGAGATTTGAATGGGTTACATAACTCTCAACATTTGAAAGAGCTAGCTTATAAGTTTGTCAGTAAAGACACCTTTTGCTCTAGTATTGAATTATAAGAGGAATTATCTCACAAGTCTTTACATAAGAGGCACTGAAACACAATAAATGATGTTTTTGATACTTTTCTTACAACAAAAAGTGCAGGAAACTTTTACATACAGCTACTTTCAACAAAAGCCAGAAGCATAATTTTAAATTCTAGGG
This sequence comes from Mesoplodon bidens, assembly GCF_964165515.1. Classification (NCBI taxonomy): domain Eukaryota; kingdom Metazoa; phylum Chordata; class Mammalia; order Artiodactyla; family Ziphiidae; genus Mesoplodon; species Mesoplodon bidens. The sequence continues at coordinate 148,719,330 of NC_138178.1, read as the reverse complement.
TGTGGTGAAGTTATTTTTATGGAGAGCCAAATAATGAAGTACATAGTTTCATTGTCATCTGGCTTGATACAAGAAAATTATAGAAACTGGAGGAGAAAATAGCATGAATATTCCATTCATTTTCAGTGGTCTCACTCAGGCTTTTTGCAGGAGCTCAACAGTAGCTGTCTCTCCACTCCCCACATCCAAACTTGGGTTATTCTCCCAATGCAGCTCTGTTGCCAAGGACAGAAGGTGGAGATAGAAAGCGTGTAGGTGTGGAATGAAAGCTAGCCACATTGGTTCGCAAAGGCTCCTGCCCACAGGGCTCAGAATCACTGCACAGTAGCGTCAACAAATGATGCAAGGAAGGTACATTTCATCTGCAAACACTAGTGCTGTGAGCGCTGCTCTGTAGTGTAGGGTACAGTGATCACATCCAAGTATTCCCCCTCTTTTTAAAAATGGACAGAAACTTTTTATTATCTCTAACAGACATTAAGTGAATAAAATGATATTTCTTTGGGTTATGGAGTTGATATATTCTCAATATTTATCTCAGGAAACTACACTTAGTAAAAAAGAGGAAGAGAGCACGTGTGTGGAAAGGTTTGGAAAACAAATAGCTCTAGACCAGTGCTACCTGATAGAACTTTCTGCGATGATGGAAGGATTCCATATCTGTGCTCCAGTATAGTAGCCACCAGCCACATGTGGCTATTGAGTCCTTGAAATGTGGCTAGTGTGACTGAGGAACTGAATTTTAAATTTTACTTAATTTTAAATAATTACAGCTTAAATTTAAGGGGCTACATGTGGCTAGTGGCTACTGTATTGGAAGTCACAGTTCTGGAATGAAGTGATTCAAACCCATTTCTTCTATTTCTGCACCGCTTGGTGTAATCATTATCTGCAGGATTTTCTAATTCTGGGGCTTGTCCTTGGGGCTTGGGGAGGCTCTTGTGATCTCTAGGGATAGCTCAATAGGGTGACAGTGGAAGACTAAGCCTACCAGGTCAAACAATGGGGAATTCCATGAAAGATCTCTTCCAAAGTGCCAGGCTGGGCCTTCTGCAATGAGCCAAGAAGACAGATTCTGAATTCTCTCAAACCCAAGCCACAGAACCAATCAAATTCAATAGCTTTCCAGGGCACAAAAAAAATGCCTTTAATAGAGAAATCCCCCCTGGGGTTGAGGCTAGCAGCAATATAGGACCCAGAGAGTTGCAGGAAAGCATCTCTTTCTGCCAGTGTCATGCTGTGACCTGGAATGGGCTCAGCTATCTGCTCTTTGCCACCAAGGTTGCAGGGCTCTGCAGGGATGGTGCTGGTGGCAGCTGCACCCCAATCAAAGGCTGTGCCCAGAGAGCCAGGTGTGGAAAGTTGTTTGGTCACTGCAGTGACTGCCTTATGGACACACACCTACCACTAGTGTCACCACTTTCTGGTACCCAAGCAGTGAGACTGCATTCATCCTGCCAGGTTCCTTGGTGGTGGCAGGAGTGGGATAAGGGCCATTTTGAGGGTAAGCCAGAAAGCTTGGGGTGTCACAGTAGAGGCAGAATTGGAGGCCTAGGACAGAGGTCGGGACATCCAGAAAGCTGCAAGCTCAGCCTTCAGCAGAAACAAGGAGGTCTGGAGAAATAGGATACCCTGGTGTGGTAGTTTCCTAGGGTGGCCACAACGAAGTACCAACAAACTGGGTGGCTTAAAATAGAAATTTATTCTCTCACAGTTCTGGAGGCTAGAAATCTGAAATCAAGGTGTTAACTGGGCCGCTCTCTCTCTGCAGGCTCTAGGGGAGAATATGTTCCATGCCTTCCTCTTAGCTTCTGATGTTGCCAGCAAGCCTTGGCATTCCTTGGCTTGCTCATACATTACTCCAATCTCTGCCTCCGTTATCACATGGTGTTCTCCCTCTGTATCTGTATTAGACATTTACTCTGTGTGTGCCTGTGTCTCTGTTTTCTCTTTTTATAAAGACATCAGTCATATGGATTAAGAGCTTACTGTACCTGAGGACGACCTCCTCATCTTAACTAATTGCATCTTTAATGGTCCTGTTTCCAAATAAAGTCACATGCTGAGATTCTGAATTTTTAGGTGACATTATTCAAACTAGTACACCTGGGTTCCTTCAATTATCCATTATTCACAATCCTATTTCTGTATCTGGACACTTCACATCTGCTCCGTTTCTTCTAGGACATCTGGTCATTGGGATCTATTCTATTAAAAGCTTCTAGGATACAACTTTTCTGTATTTGTCTTTCTTGTATCACTTGATTATTTCCAAGCATCATCCCTTTTAAGGTTTAAGATCAGATTTAAACATATTACTACCACGGAATGGTCTCTGTGGTTATAAAATAATTCTGAAAAGTAAAATATCTCTGAACATCCATCCCCAGGTGACCGGGTCAATCATTTTCCCTTGGCCCAACTCAAACAAATAATCCATGGAACTCACAGCTCCTTTATTTCCATCCATTGTGTAGAAAGGCTTCCTTATGACATATTTCTAATTATGGTTTTATAGCATCATTTAGCTTCTTAAGGGTTTATGTCATTGTCTCTCCAGCTATCTTGTGAGCTCTCTGAGGGCAGAGATCACATATCATGTGTCTTTGTATTCATCATAGTGCTTTTCACACAGCAAGTATTTAACCCTAAGAGGAAATCAGTAAGATGTGTATAGTGATGTGGATGATGTGTCCTCATACTGACAGTATTTTCTAATTGCTAGCTGGATGCCTTTTTCTAACTCTAATTTCTCTTCTGTGTCCATTGATCCTCACCAAATTCTGCCTCCCAGTGAGTGGCCCAAACCAACATATAGCAAAGACAGGTGGCTCTCCAAGGGAGTCTGTCATTCCAGCTGATCTCCCAACGAGAGCATGGAGGAAATCTCCCAAACTGAGAACAAGAGAGCCAGATTCACAAGAAGCAGCCATCTACAAAAACACTCAGCTATCTTCAAAAGATATTTGAGTTATCAGAAAAACTATGATACAAGGGATTGTTCCTTAAAGAGTAAATACCCATTGACCCCATCTCAGGACCAGGGCTGTTGAAGGAACAATCACAATTTTATTTAATGCCCCAAGAAAACCTGAGGGTCCTAAATACTTGAATGGGGAGTGGTCCTATTATTTGTTGCTGTGTAACAAACCATCTTTAAACTCAGTGGCTTAAAACAACAATTTATTCCTCTCTCTCAGTATCCCATGGGTTGACTGGGCTCAGCTGGGTGGTTCTCACTTGGGGGTCTCTCAAGAGGTTGTAGTTGGATGGCAGCTGGGGTGGTGTCATTTGAAGGCTGGACTGGGTTGGACATCCACAATGGCTCATCACATGGCAGATGATTCTGGGTTTTGGCCAGGAGCTCAGCTGAGGCTGTCAACCTCATGGTCTCCCTAGTGGTTTGGGTTTCTCACGGCTTGGCCAACAGGTTCTAAGAAGGAGTGTCTTAAAAGCAAATGTCTCAAATGACCAAGGGCTGCTTTATGACCATTTTCTCAGAATGTTATTTCTGCCATACTCTGTTGGTTAAATAAGGCACCAAGGCCAGCCCAGATAAAAAGAGCAGGAGGTGTCCCATCCTGATGTAAGCGGCAGCCCAGGCATACAAAGAGAGAAGGCACCGATGGGGCCATATTCGGAGACTGACTGCCACAGCGAAGGAACTTGACTAATATCTTGGATGAACAGTTCTATCAAACTTGCTGGGCAAGGGCAGCTCAGGCACGGTCTCTGCCTCTCAGCAGGTCAGGCTAGTTGGGAGTGGATGCCTTTGGCCAAGCAGGATGAGCCGGCTTCCTTGTAGCTCTTTGCTCATGCACCTTTGCCCAGCATAGAGAGAAAGCCAAACGTATATCATGTGGTGAGAGCAAATCATGAACCACAGTCCTGCAGGCAATGCCAGGTTCTTGTTAGATCCACTATCTGGCTGATGGCATATTCAGGAATACTTCCCAGAGACACTCTCCTGGTGGTATTTAGACTACAGAGCTCTCTCCAACTGAGATCTGGCAATTTGGGGCTTATTTTCCCTCAGTGAGGAGCCCTGGCAATCACTACTTTCTTTATCAAACCTTGACTTCTCAGAATTTCCATTAGGTAGACTTGAGGCGCATCCTTTAAAAGGGCAGCCTTGTCTTGCCCTCTGAACATGCCCTTTCTCATTCTTGGATTTCTAGATCTAAAAGTTTGTCTGAGAAGGAGACAGGATTAAAGCACGGTTTTCTATTATTTATGCTACGAGGTGCATCACCCTGCCAATTATTCTGTTAAACCCCGTCACCGTCTTCCACTGGGTTGTCTGAAACCTCCACAAGGCAGAGACAGCACGTTCATCTCTGTGGAATCCAGACATTCTCTGCGATGCCCTCCACCTTGGACATCGTAAAGAGTCTGTACCCATTCGCTCATGCCCAGTAGAAATCACAGCCCACCTCAGATGAACACAAAGTCCCAAGGGACTCCTGCTCTCTCCCATGCTGCCTTGACTCTTCCACACACCTTCACCCATCTTCACCAAAAACCTCCTTCACACAGTGTTTGGGAGGGTAGAGCCTTTACTGAAATTGGAGGGTCTTGAGAAGGGGGTACACATTGCCCCATCCAGCTGCAGGCAATTTAAAAAAATCACATACTCGGTATTCCTATTTTGAAAAGTCCTTGGACATCTCAGCACTAGGGGGTTTCCTGGCCCTGCACAGAGGCCTGGTCCCTCCCGTCACTCCGCTCCTCTTTCCACCTTCACTTTTCACTGCCCTGAGGGATGAAAAGTACCTTCATCTCATTTTCTTATGGGGCACAACCTCTCCACCTGTTGTTGAGTCTCTGCCCACACCCCTGCCCTCAGGGCCTGACTCTATGTCCCAAGCGACAATAATGTCCTTTGCCAAATGAGGAGGAATCCTGAGGCCGGGAGGTAAGATAGCACGTTTATTCACCTCGCTACATTAGTATCTTGAGAGACCTTCTTGCTCAGAAGGCAGCACATAGTAGGTTCACAATACTATTTATTGAATTAAACTGAAACTGAGAAAAAATAACCTTTGATTATTTTACTGGTCATGCTCAGCCTTTCTTTCACGGACAAAGGCTGTTTCATCTTTAGGCTGAAGCAGGATGTTGGCACTGATCCCCGACTCTGTGTCACCAAAGGCAGGTACCCAACCACCGCCAGCAACTGACTGGGTGGGAATGTCCTACTGGAAGAAGAAACCAGGCCTCACAGCTTCTCTTCATTTTCACTTGTATCTAAATAACTTGACTCTGCTTGAAGGTAGACAGAACACTGCAGGTGTTAGGTCAGGTGTTATGATTAGAGTAGAAGCCTGAGCAGTAAGAACAGAGCCAGAGCCTAGTTGTGGGGGCAGCTCGTCTCTTGGGGACCAAGCTGATAGGCTGGGATAAACCAACAGGCCAGATGACTGCCATTTTCCCAAGCTATCACATGTTTTATTGCTGACTTTCAAGAAAGAAGGAGGAAATCCTAGTGTCATCATGGTGAATTCAATTCATGCACTTACCTCTCCTCCTTTCCCAAATACCAACGAAATGGCCAAGAGAATGGTCACTTCTCCACCTATCCTCCATCCAACCTATACTTTTTGAGTACCTACTATGTGCCAGACAGGGGTCAAGGCACTAAAATAATTTTAAGTCTTATCTATAAAGAGAACCAGGGGGAGGATGTGATATAGAGTGACTGGATGGATGGGGTGACCACTACAGATTGAGTGGTCATAGAAGACCTTTCTTCTTCTTCTTCTTCTTTTTTTACATATACATGGATCTATTCTTCTACAAATTCTTTTTCCATTTAGGAGAAGACCTTTCTGAGGAAGGGACACCAATGCTGAGTGAGACTTGAATGAGAAGAGAAGTCAGCTGTGTGAGGGTCTGCAGAAGTGGTCCAGGAAGAGGGAACAGGCAAGAGCCTGGAGTTCCATGAAATACTAAAAAACAAGACAAAACATAGTGTGTAGAGGCAAAGAAATTTCCTACCAGCAGATGACAAACGTTGAGGAATTTCGTGAAGGTATGAAGCAGTTGGACTCACTGAACTGGTGACAAAGCTGATTGAGAGCCACCTATGCTTCTAGTGGGGCCATCTGGGAATAAAGTAACTTAGTGTCCCCAGCATAAGTCTGAGAAAACCCCAAGCCCTGAGCAGCAGGACCGGAAGTAGAGGCAGTTGGTGGGCACTGAACAGGGGACATAGGGAATAAACTTAGAAATATGGGACACAGGCTCCCTGGGGCAGAGAGGGTCTCCTAAGTAAAGGGGGGATGTTTTCTGGCCAGCTTCTCATGTGGGCAATAAAGCCAGAGGGTGGTGCCTCTGTAACCTAGGGGTGGAACAGCAAATATGGATGGGAAAAACATCTCAGCAAGGCAGGGAGACTTCTAAAGATGCTGAGGTTTCCCCCTACTTCTCATAGGTTTCTGCAGATCTATCTGGGTGTCCCTAAGATCCCTCAGCAGAAGGGAGAAGAGTGGCCTTCTTGGGAAGTACCATGGAGAGGAAACTGAAGAACTTCAGAAACCCAATCAGGGCCTGAAACACAGCAGCACACTCGGCTGCAGGGACATTGGGCTAAGGAAAGCTGGGGCTCGACCACCCACGGGCCCCCGCAGCCACCCATCCCACTTCCAGAGAGGATCCAGTCTTTCAGTCTGTTCTTGGACCTTATGCCCAGGACCCAGAGGAGAACCCCGCCGATTTACCTGTGCCCGCCTCCCATTAATACACTCAGGTGAGGCCGTACAGCCACGTGACCAGAGGAAAGCCTGCCCCAGGTCAGGGGAACTCAGGAGGCACACCAGGATTTCTCAACCTGTGCTGTGCCTCAGAATCACTCAGAAGGCTTGCTAAAAATATAGGCACCCAGAACCACCCTGGGGTATCTGTATTTGAATGAGCACCTGCAGGTGATTCTGATGTACCCCGTGGTTTGAGGACCACCCACCCAAACAATTACTGAGGGAACCCTCATCAGCTACTTGTATAGTCCATCTGGACCAGGGCTGTACATTAGCATAAAATTAAGAAAAAAATGCCCCACTGCCAGAAATTCTGACTTAATTGACCTGGGGAGGGGACTGGATATTGGTATTTTTTAAAATAAGCTCTCCAGGTAGTTCTAATGTATGGCAAAAGTTGAAAGCCAAGACCTTCATTTATGAAAACCAGCAGTACTCCAAATTTCTGGGTATCTGAAAGGATTGATCTGCTCTGAACAGTGATTGGAGTAATGAGACAATGAACAGAAACAATGGTTCTCTGATCAATGATACCCTGTGAAATAGATTAAGTGGTAGAAATAGAGGGAAGATATGAAAAAAAATCTGTATCCCATCCTCAGGGCGATTCAAGAGGATAAACATCACTAGAACAGAGCAGGCTACTAAAAACAAGTAGTCCAAGAAATATTACAGATTCTTGGAAATAAAAAGCACGGTTGTCAACCACTCTTCTCAACACTTTGTAGGAAAAGAAAAACTCATTAAAGTATAAAATCACAGAATGGACACCATTGAAACTGGTGACTCTGAAGAGTAATTCAAGGAATTCTATCCTTGAATATAGAATAAAAAGACTAAGAGATGGAAAAATAGTAGAGAAAAGAGATAGGGCTGCTACACCCCACATGACCAGAATTCCTACAAAAGGATTTCCTGAAAAGAGAGGGTAGAATGGAGGAAAGTGTAGGAATAATTGAAAGAAAGGAAGGAAGGAAGGAAGGAAGGAAGGAAGGAAGGAAGGGGACCCAAGTTATAGAAAGATTTAAGTTCTTGGATCCGATCAAAGGGACTACCGAGGCCATGTCAGAAATATTAGAAAGAAGATACCCATCTACATACTATTTTCTTTTAATGTTGATTGAGAAATATGTCTCAAAGTGTTAGTTTCAAATATATCAGATTGGGACTTCCCTGGTGGCGTAGTGGTTAAGAATCCGCCTGCCAATGCAGGGGACATGGGTTCGATTCCTGGTCCGGGAAGATCCCACATGCTGCAGAGCAACTAAGCCCATGCACCACAACTACTGAGCCTGTGCTCTAGAGTCCGCATGCCACAACTACTGAAGCCTGTGCACCTAGAGCCCGTGCTCTGCCACAAGAGAAGCAACCGCAATGGGAAGCCCATGCACCGCAGTGAAGAGTAGCCCCCGGTCGCCACAACTAGAGAAAACCCACACACAGCAACAAACACCCAATGCAGCCAAAAATAATAAATTTTAAAAAAGTATATATATATATCAGGTTAACAAAGCTCTGGGGAAGAACGGGATTTGGAGGAGGTAAAGAAAAACTTCTAGTTTTCATTTTTTATACTTCATTATTATTTGCTTGAAGTAATGACATTTTAAAATAACCCCCTTAAAAGTATGACTAGACTAGAAACTAGAGTAACAAAAACGAATACAAAACTTGATTAATAAAGCAAAATTCAAGGAAGAGAAACAGAAACAAGAAGAAAAATTAGATTCAGAAAGCATAAACTATCAGGAAAAAGATTCACTATATGATCCAAGTAAATGTGACTGCTTTCTATCCCAAAGTCTAAGGCAAAACATACCACTAGAAAAATGGGCCAAAAACACAAAAACAGGCAAGCCACAAAAGAAAAATGAGTATCTAGTAATCATGAGAAAAGATGATCTCAAGTATGTTAACAAAGAAATAAAAGTAAAATATTTTTATTTTCATCTGTCAGATTTGCAAAGATGAAAAAACTTGATAATGCTTGGGTTGGTAAGGATGTGGGGAAATGGGCACTTTTAAGCTGAGGGCATGAAAAAAGGTTGTTATTGTTTTGCTCCAGGGGAATCTAGCCATATGAACTAAAATTAAAATACACATACCATTCTTAGCAATTCCAACACTGGACATTTATCCTAAAGAAATAATTGGACTTATGTATAAGGGTGTTCCTTGTATCACTGTTTATGTTAACAACAACAAAAAAAGGTTATAACCTAAATATTTTTTTTCCCAAACAGTGACAAACTTTATCGTGGGGGGTTCCCACCTGGGATCCCAGCCTCTTAAATAAAAAGGTGCATAGAAAAAACGGGATTTAGAAACCTTTGTACAATACCTACATCCTGGGCCCCAGGGCGAGAAGGGGGCAATTGCTGGGTGGGCTGCAGGGGTGGAGGCAGGGCCCTTGCCACCTGCATGCCCACATCTGCCCTGAGCATAAGGGTGAGGGAGAGATGCTCTGGGAGGGACGAGGGAGCTCCCAAGCTTGGGGCAAGATGGCTGCGGGCGAAGTGTTATGACCTGGGCATTAGTTAAATAAATTACACTACAATTATGTAAGTGGACGTGATGTAACTATTAAAAAGCATAGGCGGGGCTTCCCTGCTGGCGCATTGGTTGAGAATCTGCCTACCAATGCAGGGGACTCGGGTTCGAGCCCTGGTCTGGGAAGATCCCACATGCCGCGGAGCAACTGGGCCTGTGCACCACAACTACTGAGCCTGCGTGTCTGGAGCCTGTGCTCTGCAACAAGAGAGGCCGCGATAGTGAGAGGCCTGCACACCGCGATGAGGAGTGGCCCCCGCTTGCCACAACTAGAGAAAGCCCTCGCACAGAAACGAAGACCCAACACAGCCAAAAATAAATAAATAAATAAATAAATTTCGAAAAAAAAAAAAAAAGGCATAGGCGGATCTATACGTGTTTACCTGGAAAGATTGCCATGATATATTGTTAATTAATAAATTATGGGACAATGTATATGTAAAGGACCTATTTATCCAAAAGAATATGATATTGTATATACATATAGATCTAAAGGGATAGACAGTAAGTCAAAGGTTTTCACTCTTCCTTAGTTCATGGTGCTCCTAATGTCTCACTAAGTTTTTCATGGAGCCCCTGGGCCAAAACAACAACAAAAACCTTAACAGTTTTTTTTTTTTTCTTAAAAAGTCAAAGAGCGTAATATGCATCTATGTCCTAAGAACTTAATGGCTATTTGAAATACGTAAAAATTGAAAGAAAAAATAATACGTTTACTTCATTCCTAATGACTGCGTGTGTGCTGTGGAGTACTGCACATCTTCTCAAACTTTGGAATCAGACTGGACCCGCCCCCTCATTTCCTAGTCCATGTTGATTTTTGTCCAGTACTTGCTTTTTATCACAACAACTGCCCTGAAAACCCAGATTTGCAAAGATATGACATCACTGGAAGGAATGTAATGTGATCTAATGTTGAGAACGGTGAATGACCATAAGCTAATCGTCTATACAGTATCTGACATGGGTTGAACATCACTATGTTTCCCTCAAAGATTTAGAATGTCCCGTGGGAACCCTGTGAGTTCCCTGCAGCAGCCTAGAGTGCCCTGGAGCAGTTTGGGAATCATGGCATTCGACTATTACCAAAGGTTCCTTCTGGAAAATGAGATTGGGCTGGAGGGAGAAACAGTTATCTTTGTTATGCCCATCTGGACAGTTTGAACTTTTTATAAGAAGCGTCTATGACTTCTATTACTTCTTATAAGGTTTTCCATTTTAAGAAAAGAAGCCAGAAAAAGAGCAAGAATGAAAGTGAATGAGAGAGATATAAAGAAATAAAGAACAAATAATGAGGTGTCTCGCCGAGGGGCAGAGGGTACAAAGGCACACCACACTGGGTTTCCTTCTGTAATCGTGAACGTGGTCTAGGTCCCCCTGGGCTTCAGTTCCTCAGCTACTAAGTAAACACACTAGTTTCTCTCATCGGTAAGGAGCTATGGGATGGAACCATTGCCGCCTGCTATTCCAGAAGAGCAGAGTGATGAAAACCACAGCTCTGGAGCCCTCTGCCTGGGTTCTAATCCTAACTCTGCCACCTACTTGCTGTGTGACCTTGAGCAAGTTCACTAACTCCTCTGTGCTTCAGTTCCCCATCTGTTCAATTGTGAGAATAATAATGTTTACCTGTTGTGGGGATTCAGTGGAAGACACTTACTGTGTGGCCAGCACAGAGTAAGTGCTAGCTATTATTGTTGCTGCTGCTAATGTATAAGCCAAACGGACCCACAGATTCTTGCCCTCCAGCCATCGGAACTAGGAAATGTGAAGGACTGTCCCAGTTATCATAACATCTACAGGGTCATAGAGAGGTCAGAGGGAAGCCACAAAGGATCCACGTACAAAGCTATTAGGAGGTAGAAACCATGGGTAAGGAATCCAGTTGGGTGGTTACTTGAGGGGTTTCTGTTCTATTGATAAAAAGAGTCAAATTAAGATAGGGTGTAACATAATTTCACGATCTCATGCATTGCCCCCCGCACTCCCAAACATTAAAACATTTTTTTTTTTTACCTCATCTCTATGTCCCATAAAGCAATATCGTCACTGATCCAGGGATTGGACGGCTCAGCTGGCGTGACCAAAGGGTCATATTCCACATACTGTTCTGTGTAAGCAATTAAGCTGCAGGAGGGAAGCAGAGCCAAGAATGCCACTGATTTCCTACAAAAAGGTGTATTCTGCTTTACACAAACATTATATCAGTCTTCACATAATTCCAAGTTAAAGGGGAAACAATTTACCTTACTGCCACTTCCAACAAATCCAACTGTTTTCATTTGTCCGAGTTCCCTTCTCATGATGAACATACTGTTTTCACATTATTGCAGTCATAGTATACATGTGCATTTTATATCTTTTTCCCACTTAACTCTTTTGCTGAACCTTGGTGCATCCTCCCCTGGTTATGCTAGCTTTACTGATACACTGGTCCAAGCCTGCCTATGTCTCGTCCTCCCACATGCACTACAGATCTCAAGGCATCTGGGGCACACAAAGGATGCTACAGTTTTTCTAGGCTGCCAGTGCATCATTCTCAACTGGAGGACTTCTTTATTGTAAAGACTTTAAAATCCTGGCAGACCAAAAGGAGTTAACATATTATAAACATTTTTCCAAAAAGCAACTTAGTTTTTTTCTAGTTAAACAGCCACAGAATTTAAATAGCCACATAATCTTTTTAAACAAAATTTCAATTTTATCAAAATGCATGTAGATAGTTAACACAATAAAATAGTACTAAATGATTTCTTTTACAAAAAAGCGATAGCAATGTTTTCTCCTATCCCTTCTCACAGAGGCACTTACTTTCAGTCCTTATTTCTTTTAGCATTTACCTGTATATTTCTAAATTATATGTTTTTATAGCTGCTCGATTATCAATTTTAGACAAGGATTAACTTTCTACTCACCAGTCCCCCCCACTCACTCTACCATTTCCTCCCATGATCCTCCAAATATAACACTTTTTGTTAAATCAGTAGTCAGTGTCCACATTATTAAACTGGGTAAAGACTGTCTGCTGCTGAGCTAAGTAGCATATTACCTTTTCCAAGTGTCCTAACAAATATGTAAAACATCTAGCAATAATTTTTCACATCTTAAACACATCAGATAATCAAGCAGTGTTGTCTCCCAGTCTCCCGGAGGCCGTCTCCCCAAAGTCTGGAGTCCTTTTGCTCGAATCTGGACGGTTTGCTCTATAGGCTTGAAGCAAAACCATCATCCTGGGCCTTCCTTCACATCTATGTTAGAGCTCCAGTTTCCTGGATTCTATGTCTGTCTATTGGTTTTACCTCCTGGTTGTGCTGAAGCACATCCTTTAGTAGTTCCTAAGAAAGGATGCATAACAGCTAAATATTTTGAGTCCTTGCAGGTCTAAAAATGTTTTCCTTTTATCTTTACACTTGACTGACAGTGCTGGACATAGAACCCTAGGTTAAAAATCATTTTCTTTCAGAATTTTGAAGGCATTGCTTTACTTTTTTTGATATCCAGTGTTATGCTACTGTTAAGAAGTCTGAATCCATTTTAATTTTTGTTCTTTTGTTTAGTTTCTCTTCCCTCTGGAAGCTTAAAATCTTCTCTTTATTGCTGTAATGTTCTCAAATTTCACCATGACCCTTGCCGGTAGTTTTTATTCACTGTGCCAGGCACAACGGGCAATCCATAGGTTAAAAAAAAAAAAAAATTCCCAGAAATCTTATGGTATTTCTTTGCTAATTTCATAACCTTCATTTCCTCTGTTTTCTCTTTTCATAATTCTTTTAAATATTGGAATTGATAATCCACTATTCCTAAATTTTCCCTCCTAATTTTCATCCTCCTGTCTTTTTGTCTCATGGTTCTTCCGAACTTTGTCTTTATTTTGTTCAATTTGGACTATCACTTTCTTATGTTTCCAGAGTTCACTCTTTTTTTTTTAAAGGGCTTTGAACGCTTTTATTTATTTATTTGTTTGTTTGTTTATTTATTTATCTATCTTTGGCTGTGTTGGGTCTTCGTTTCTGTGCGAGGGCTTTCTCTAGTTGTGGCAAGCGGGGTTCACTCTTCATCGCGGTGCGTGGGCCTCTCACTGTTGTGGCCTCTCTTGTTGCAGCTCCAGATGCGCAGGCTCAGTAGTTGTGGCTCACGGGCCCAGCTGCTCCGCTGCATGTGGGATCTTCCCAGACCAGGGCTCGAACCCGTGTCCCCTGCATTAGCAGGCAGATTCTCAACCACTGCGCCACCAGGGAAGCCCCAGAGTTCACTCTTGTTTATCATAGTATCTAGTTCTTGTTTTATGGATGAAATATCTTCTCATATCCCTGAGGATGTTAAATCTATATTTTTATTGTCAGTTTCTTTTGTTTCTTGAATAGTTTTTGGTTCCTCCAAGTCCCTTTTTCTGTTTGTTTGTTCTGATCACACTCCTTTGTGTTGGGGCTCCCTCCGAGAGTGTGGAACATCACTGGACATCCATTTGTGCTTAAAAGTGAGGGACTAAAACCTGCTTGGAGGCTTAGTGTGTGTGTGGACAGGATCTGCCAACTGATGGCCTTCGTTGTCGGGTCAGGGCAGCTTGCCTGTCATTTCACTAAAGCTCCACGTGAGAGATCTGGAGTCCTTCCTGGGGATATCTACTTTGCTCTAGAGCAGTGGTAGGCAAAATTTTTTCTGCAAGACCCAGATAGTAAATATTTTAGGCTTGGCAGAGCAGATGGTGTCTGTTGCAACTGTTCTGCCCTCCTGGGGTAGAACAAGAACAGCCATAGACAATCCATGAATAAATGCATGTGACTGTGTTTCAGTAAAACTTTATTTGCAAACATAGGGAGTGGAGTGGAGTGGATGTGGCCCATTGGTTGTCGTTTGCCAGTCTCTTACCCATGGGCATCTACATCTGGCTCCTGGAGGGCTGAGAGCAGGACAGGGGAGTGGTAGAGGGTCCCACAGCTCAGTACACAGCTCGCTCAGTAATTCTCTTGCTTTCACCCGGCCCCTCGTGATATGATGTGCCTGAGTTCTGAGCTGATGTGACTCAGTTTCCCCGGGGAATAAAGTGCCCATCTCCCATGGTGGTGGTAAGAGGGGAGAGAGGGCCTCCTCATGTGGCACGGATCGAGGGATCCAAAAGCTCTGGAGACAGACTACCCATTCCCCTGGGGTTTTCCCCATGCCTCCTTCTTGCCTTCCATTGTCTCTGGTGCCTTCAAGAGCCAAAGCCAGATTTTGTTGGGCAAATTGCTTTTGTTATAATTCTCACACCCCTAACATGGAGATCATAATGTTCTTCACTCTGTCCCCATTCACTTTCTTTTTTATTAAATTTTGAAATATTTCTTGCATTCAGAAAGGCATAAAAACTGTTAAGAGTATCACCCTTGTACTCACCACCCAATAAAAAGAAACACAACATTACAAATAGAGACAGAAGCCTGCAGTCATTGGGGACTGCAGTCCCCAATTCTTTATACTTTTGACCTTGGAAAAATGTGTGGAAACGGTTCATCCATTCATTTGTTGACCTTGTGAGTTCATACCATTTTCATTCCTTTATTGACATGTTACTTTTGGGAACGGAGAGAAGACTAACATACATCCACAATATTATCTCGAATGAATTTATTATAATTTATGTAATAATTTGCTTTATATTGGACATAGACTTCTAATTTATTTTTTTTAGTATATGTAGTGCTGGCTATAGTAGAACACCATTGTTCAGAAAGGTTTTTCAATCTTTTGGGTTATTTATTTAGAATTAAGATCCATAAGTGGAATTATTGGGCCCAAAGATATGAATATTTTTATGGTTATTGATCTACAATAAAACTTTTCCCTAAGCATCACCAGCTTGAGTGTCACCAGTTTCCTCTGCAATGGCAGATTCAGAGCCACAATTCCTGCCACTGAATTGCAAAGGGCAAGCATGGCCAAGTAGCTTATTCTGAGAATGTGAAGAAATTCACTGGCGGTTCCATCTCATTGCTACTCAAAATGTGGTCCACAAACCAGCAGCAGGGGCATCACCTGGGAGCTTGTAAGAAATGCAGCAGCTCAGGCCCCACCCAGACCTACTGAGTCAGAATCTGCATTGGTAGTAAAACTGGCCAGGTAATTCATATGCACATTAATGTCTGCAAAGCACCACATCCCGTTCTTCAATTTTCTGAGAGGCTCAGGACACAGGATATTTTATTCATCAAATGAAGATGAAGGAGCCTGTGATACTTTTGGTTTTAAATTCGGTCACAGGCTTCCTAACACCTCACAACCTTCTCACTGTCCCAGGCGTGGACCGTCCCCCTGTGGGGTGGGAGAAGCACTGGTCCAAGTTGAAAAACCTTGCTTCTAGCTGTGGGGTGAGCCATTGAACTGATCTTTGTCAAGTTCACCATATGTTACATAATGGCCTTGATGAGTACTCAGGACCATTTGACAAAAAAAAAAAAAAAAAAAAATAGGAAAGCATTCCAAGAGTCTTCCAAGTACCCAAGAACGGTGAGATAGATGACTGCAACCACCACATGCAGCACAGGCCCACCGTCCTGTAAATCTCCTGCTGGGTGTGCATCTGGCCTGAGCGAGGCTTCATCCGTATGAGCCATACAGCATCTCAGGTGAGAATGAACAGGGAAGGGAGCTCTAAGTGAGCCCTGTGACAGGAGGGATCAGGCAGTAATTTGGTGCTGTGACAGCTCCAAGGGGAGTTACCCCTTTGCCACTTGGGCTAATTTCATTCTTCCTGAAAGAAATGGGTTTGCACATTAAGGAATATATCAGTTTCCTAGCGTTACTATAACAAATTACCACAAAACTGGTGGTTTAACACAACAGAAGTGTATTCTCTCACTCCTGGAGGCTAGAATTCTGAAATTGAGGCCATGTGTCCCCTCTGAAGTCTCTAGGGGAGGATCTTCTTTGCCTCTTCCAGCTTCTGGTGGCTTCAGGTGATTGATCATTGGCTTGTGGCTGGATCACTCCAATCTCTGCCTCTGTCTTCACATGGCCTTCTGTGAAGACATGTCTGTGTCTTCTCCCCTTCTCTCTCTTATAAGCACACTTGTCATTAGATTTAGGATCTACCTGGATAATCCAGAATGTTCTCATCTCAAGATCTTCTGCGAAGACTCTTTTCCTAAATAAGGTCACATTCATTCCCGGGTTCTGCGGGTTAGGACTGCACATATCTTTTGGGGGGACCTCTGTTCAACCTACAGCAAGGAACATGAAAGCACCTGGATGTGAGGACGGGGAAGGCACAGTTGACACCTGACTCCTCTGTTCAGATGGACACAGTAACAAACCAGCAGCAGGTAACCTAAATCCTATTCAAGGGATGACAGGCCACACTGAGATGCTCCAGAGTGTCTGAGGCATGATGGGGTGTTGGGGGCTTTCCTGATTATGAAGCATTCGGGCACCCACAGTGTTCTCAAAATCTGAGATGGAGTGTGTAGTCCATGGGGCTCTGCTCAGCTGTGACCCCTTTGTCCTCCCGGATGTCTGCCTCTGGCTATTCCAGTGACCTCAGCCTCGGGTGACCCTGTGTCTCTAATAAAGGACTTCTACTTGAGCAACCCAAGGCAAAGGCTGGGCCTTCATCTAACTAGTTAGTTACAAGTTATGAGGAAAAAACATTTCTTAACCAGAAGTGGATTTCCCAGAAGTAAAACATAGGGATGGGAAAAAGTTTTCCTCCCCATCCTCCCCCACCCTGCCTCAGATTTCTGTGAGACAGGCTGGAGGTTTTACCAGTAGACCCTCCCTGCACCCCCCAGCTTATGTTTTATTAGACCTTGCACGTGGCCACGCCTCCTACCTGGGAAGCCAGGTCCAACCAGCCAGGTCAGGTCTCAGAGCCAGGAATGAGCGCCTGGGGCAAGGGGACAGCGGGGAGGCTCAGGAGGGGCTGGGTGAGTATAGCTGACCCCTGAACGACATGGGTTTGCACCACACTGGTCCACTTGTAGGCGGATTTTTTCAATAGTAGATACCACAGTACTACACGATTGGTTGAATTCACAGATGCAGAAATGGATGCCAAGAACAATGGATATGGAGGGCCAATTATACTTTATATGTGGATTTTCAAGTGCATGATGGTCATATCCCTAACTCCCGAGTTATTCAGGAGTCAGCTGTACTCAGGCACTCGAGGAGACTGAACGCGGCTGCCTTCTGCTGCAGGAAAGGCAATGAAGGCAGTGGTCCACTGCCCAGCCTATGGCAGCAGAGGCTGAAATGGCCAGAGAGCAGCCGTGAGCATCACAAGCTGTAATGAAACACAGGCTCACAGCCAGGTCTCTTTTAGAGAAATTTGGGGCTATTCAGAGGAGTGGTTGGAGGTGAGGTGGTGAGATTTAATGGAGATGCTAGTTCAAGAGAAGTGGTCGAGAGCCCAAGGTGGGATTTTGTAACCACACAGGGGCACAAGATATGACTATGTAATAGGCATTAAGCGTGAATGAAGATGTTCCTATGACCTAGCCCTACGTCCTGCCTTCTCAGAGCAGGGTCCAGGCAGGCAGGTATCCAGGATATAAGTGGAGGACCACATGAAGAAAGAGCTAAGAACTTCCTGCAGAAACGCCCAACAGTCTGCACCAAGGCAGCAGCTCAAGTCAGTAGGATCACCAATCAGTCAGCCAGTGCCAGTGGTAGCCAGTATTGGTCAGCAGGGAAATTTACTGTAGGAAGAGGAAAAGCTATTTTGTTAAGGTACAGTTACATAAATAAAGTTGGGTAGAGGCTTTGTAAAGGAAACAGTAAAATTACATGGGCATATGTATTTTCAATGTTCTGTCTTATTGGTAGAAGTAGGATGTATTGAATCATCAGAATTACATATATACCTCTCAGGGGTATAACAGGAATTTTTGATCAGCAAGGGGCTTGGAAATGCACACACTTTAGAAAGGAGGATGTGCAGTTTGATCTTCTTGAGATTCTAAGAGAAAGGGAGAGATTGGGTACTGTATTAGTTTCTAATGGCTGCTGTAACAAATTGCCACATACTTAGTGGCTTAAAATGACCTTCCAGTTCTAAGGGTCAGAAGTCTGAAGTGGGTTTTGCTGGGCTGAAATCAAGGTGTCAGCAGGACCGTGTTCCTTTTGGAGGTTTTAGGGAAGAATCCATCTCTTTGCCTTTTCTACCTTTTAGAAGCAGGCTACATTCCTTGGCTCATGGCGCCCTCCCATCTCTAAACCCTGCAAACCCCGTTCAGTGTTTGGGTTTTGACCCCGGTCCCTGACACAGAGCTCCTGAAACCCTTGTAATCTCCTGAGTGAGAGGAGTCTTTTGTTCTAATGAGGTGACTCTGGGTGGGCTTATGGATGGCTCCTGGCTGGGGCTGGTCACCAGAAAGACCAAGCCATGATTAGAAGCTTGGAACTTTTAGGCCCACCCCCTATTCTCTTGAGAAGGGAGAAAGTCTGGACATGGAATTAGTAATTGATCATGCCTACACGAGGAAGCCTCCAAAAAATCCCAATAGTATGGGATCCAGGGAGCTTCCAGTTGGTGAACACATCTACATGGGGAGGGTGACGCACCCCAACTCCACAGGGACAGAAGCTCCTGTGCTTGGGACCCTCCCAGACCTCACCCTATGTATCTCTTTGTCTGGCTGTTCGTCTGTATCCTTTATCATATCCTTTAATAAACTGGTAAGTGTAAGTAAGTGTTTCCCTGAGCCCTGTGAGACACTCTACAGATTAATCAAACCCAAGGAACGGGTTGTGGGAACCTCTGATTTGTAGCCAAGTTGGACAGAAGTTGTGGGTAACCCGGGAACCTACTATGACTGTCATCTGAAGTGAGTTGGGAGCTGTCTTACGGGATTGAGACCTTAACTTGTGGGATCTTATACCATTTCCAGGTAGAGTGTCAGAATTGAGTTAAATTGTAGGACACCCAGTTGGTGTCAGAGAATTGCCTGGCATGAGGAGAAAAATCCCCACACATCTGGTGTCAGAAGTACTGTGACACACTGCTATATATAAGATAGATAACTAATAAGGACCTACTGTAGAGCACAGGGAACTCTACTCAATACTCCGTAATGGCCTATATGGGAAAAGAATCTAAAAAAGAGTGGATATATACACGTTTAACTGATTTACTTTGCTGTACACCTGAAACTAACACAACATTGTAAATCAACTAGACTCCAATAAAAATTTTTCAAAAAGTACTGTGAGTGTGGCAGTTTCAGGGTAAAGGAAAAACACAGGAAAAGGAAGACTGGATTTTTCCCTACACAGCATCCCAAGAGTGAAGTATGTATATGGGATCTGGTTTACAAAGCAGGTGAGGGGAAGATGGAAAGATACAGTTAGGCTCTAGGGAAAATGGGCAGTGAGGGATGGCTTGCAGCTGTGGGAAATGATTAGTCAAGGGAAACAAAGGCATGGAATACAAAGCCTTGTGGGATAGTGACCATCATTCTTACTTTAGAAATACAACACAAATGTGCTACCGGATTCCTTAGGAAACTGGGGGCCTCTCAGTGGGAAGGAAACCTGGAGACTGAATGTGAGAAGGGGTGAAAAGGAGAGTGCGTTTGCACCCCCTTTGATATATGCACTTTCCAAATGATGATGCACAAAAGGGAACCAGGTAGGAAGAGCATCTGATTAGGAAGGGAATGAAAAGCAGAGCAGCACTGCAGACCCAGAAGAAGAAAGTTTGGTTCTCATTAATTCATTCATCTATTTTTTTTCACGTTGGAGAAGATGGGGAGGAGAGACAATATGAAGAAATAATTCCTTAATTATGGGTCACCCAGAGAAAAGATACGCAATAGAGAAACTCGGGAGGAGGGAAGGGACATGGAGGTGAATTTAGCCCCTCAGAAAGAAGAGCATATACCAGGCCAGGTATTGTGACCCCTTGTAGATCTTGGTCTGGACACAGTCACCCTGGCTTTAGTGTTACCTCTGATGGTTTCTCTTCTATCACCTAACGTGAGAAGCAAGGACCCTGCGGTGTCTGGAATCACATAAAAGCAATGTCATAATGACCTCTTGGCCCCTTTTATTCCTCCCTGAAACTATCATTAGACATTAAGTTCACGGACCTCTATCACCCTAGCATGCTTTTAATAGACCCTTAGGGTATGCAGTCCCTTGCTGTCTTATTTCATTAATTACATTTCATGATCACAGAGGGTCAGGAAGCAGAGGACGAACCAGCTCCAATTTCAGGGTGCAGCAGTGATCTCAGACATGCTCAAGAAAGCTGATGGTAAAAACTCAATTCAGCAGTCAGCTGTGATGCACAAATGGCTCCCAGGGATGGGGTAAGGATGAGCCGAGTACAGGAGCAGTTATAAAATGACACAAAGCCACCTTTCCATGTGGGGCAGCATGGTGTGATCCAGGCAGTGACTGGCTGGAGCTCAGTGCCACTAAGGGTGGGGAAACATAGCAAAATATAGAGACTCTTCAGACAATTTTGAACTAAAACATATAGATTTTTGCATTCTCAAAGTTGGTTTGTCCAGTGCTGTAAGGCTGGGGTGAATAAAAAGTGGACCCCTTGAGGACTCTTGTGAAGAGGACTAAGACCTCTTCTATTTGGCAACTTCAACTACTGAGGAAACATAGGTAAGATAAGTGACCAAAAGGGGCTCTGAGCAGAGTCTACAATGAAATAAACTCTATGCCCCTCGGCGCACTGTCTGTTATTTGGAAGAGCACACCTCACGAAGACTCTTTCCTCTTGCTTTAGGATGGAGATTAAAGAACTTGATTATGTGATTTCCTGGTGTGGTAGATCAGTTTTAAAAATGGAGTCTGTTCCCCAGCCCTTGAATCTGATCTGAGATTGTGACTTGCTTTAGTCAATAAAATGCAGCACAAGTGTCAGAGTGCCACTTCCAAGCCTCAAGAACCTTTGCATGCTTCTGCTCTCTTCCTTGGAATCCTACTATCCCCAGGTGAACAAGGTCAAACTAGCCTGCTGGAGGATGGGAGACCATGAGAAGGACTGCCCAATGGTCCCAGCTGAGGTCATCCTAAACCAGCTGAACCAAGCATGTGAGAGATCCCAGGCAAGATCAGTAGAGCAGCCAACCCAATCCATGGAGGCACCCAGACAAGAGGGTGGCCCAGTGGACACAGACATGTGTACATAGACTGGCACATAAACATGTGACCAGTAGTAAATGCATATTGTTTGAAGACACTCAGTTTTCAGGCGCTTTTTTTTTTTAGGCAGTTTGTTACTCAGCAATAGCTAACTGATACACCTGGCCTGGTACAGGTTGGAAATGGGAGTTGTTTAGTGAGGAAGAAGGGCTACTGGAGATAAGCCATGTTGACAGGAACAAGAAGACAAACCAGCAACTAAAAAGCATAAACAGAGACTCAAAGAACATAATGGTCTGGGGCCGTTTAGGGAAAGGGAAGCATTTTGTGGCACTTGATTCTGATCACTGACAGAGGTTTAAAGCACAAAATAAGAACACTGACCCTGAGTTATCCAGAAAACTTAACTGAAATGCAGTGTCTTTTCTTTAAGAAGGCAAGGGCATGTTTAAGAAGTATTTTCATTCAACATAGTTAAAATGAAAAGCTTAAGGTGTTAAGCATTATTTATCTGGAAAATTCTTCTGTGTGTGCAGGGACCATACTTCCTGAAGCAAAAGTTGGGTGACATCTCAGACAGACTTTTGTGCTGCTTCCAGGAAATGTAGTTTGGTTGCCATGATGTTGCAATTTTGGGGACATTTGACCACTCATGGAGACAATGAGACAAAATAGGTGAAATCAGGATGACCCAAGCAAGTCTGTGCAGAAGAGCCAACCTCTTCACGTACGGCCCCTCCTTCCTCAAAGGTGCCGGGTTAGTGGTGCCATAGGAGGCACCCAGGGGAGACACACAGATTGCAGGCTGCAGGGCCAGCCTTCAGCAGCCTGCGGGGCTCTCTGTGCTGGAGACTGAAAAGAGAGAGGGTGGGAAGAACTGCACTAACACAGAACTGCCATCTGCAGGGCCAGCCTCATTCCTTGGCCTGCCCTCTGTTCCTCTGGACACCACACACCCAGTTCATGCAATTCTGCTCCTTTCCAAAGCACCACACTGGAAAATAATAACAATCGTTCACGTTCATTGAATGCGCTGTGTCAAGGACTGGATCAAGCTCTTGCCGTGGATTCACCCATGAACCCTATTAGTTAAGTATTACTGCCCTCTCCCCTTTCAAGAGGTGGAACAGAGGCAGGGAGAGGTGAAGCAAATTGCCCAAGGTCACACAGTTAGAAAATGGCAGAGGCAGAATCCAAACCCAGAAGACTGGCTCCCCACCCACCCCCTAAATTGTTCTGTTCTGCTCCTTCAGTTTGCAAAGTTTCCTTTTTCTCTTCCCAGCTGGGTCTGCCTGCACCCTTTGACCCAGCCATGACTCTTGCCTTTTTTAGAACTGGACCTTTATGATCACCAGCCCTCTTGCCCTCTCCCCAATTTCAGTTCTCAGGGAACTAAGTGAAAAATGATGTGCACCTGTTCTCAGGGGGCTGCAGTCCTTTGCCTGATGGCCTCTGGCTAATTCCCACCATCACCTGGAGCAGGCCCAGGGAACCCAGATCCATCAAGGGGAAGTGGTGCCCACCTGAGATAGCTCAGTTGTCACTTCTGGCGAGCAGAGCAGTCGCACCCAAGGCCAGCTGCCAGCGCCACCTCCCTGTCCCCACCCCCGCAGAGCTGCTGACAGAGACCAAGGCTCCAGGCTGCTTTATCTCCTGCTAACACCCGTCTCCTCTCCCTCCTCCTCTATCTGGGGGTTTCCTTGTGGCTCTAATGAAAAGCCCTTGTGTCACATTGAAAAGTTGCCAGTTATTGCTGCTGGGAATAAAGTGCAGTCTCTGCTGGGTGGGGACTCATGAAAGCTTCAAGCTGCGGATCGAGGAGTGCAGGGCTGGCATGAATAATCTCTTCAGTGTGAGCAGCCTCTCAAGCATAATTAGATGGTACCCTGTGGTAAACAAACCAACAATAGGTGCGTCCAGCTCCCCTCCCCCACCGTGGCTGTCTCCTTTCCCGCCTTGCACACCTGCACAGCTGGCCTCCCTCGTGCTGACTGGTTTGGGATCTTTCCTTACACCCCAAAGATAAGACCAAGCTGGGTGTCCCCTTTGAGGTGAGCTCTCAGGTCACTGTGAGTGGTGGGTAGTGGCTTCCCCAAATCCTTGGAGACCTGGTCAGTCCACCGCAGAGAATTCAAACTGCAGGCTCCTCAACCTACTCGGAATCACTGAATCCAATTTCCTAGCACTACGGCTTGGGAATCTCCATGCTTAACCCCCTCATTCACCTGGATGATCACACTCAAAACCACTGACCCTAGCACTCAGACCCAGGGAAAGATGCTCCCGCATGCATGCTCTCCTAGGACTGCCAACTTTAAAGTGCCCTTGCAAGGCTAGCTCTGACCCTCACAGTATCCCAGGACAGCCATTTCTGTCCCTTTTTCACAGAGAAAGAAGCTTGTAGTTCCTCACAGGCTATGACACCAAGGGAATCAAGGTCCTCCCAGCTATCTCACTAACAAGCACTCTTCTGGGACAAAGGCAACCACAGTGCAATCTAAAAAGCAACCTGAGAGCCTATACTCCGGAAGCCCCACATTATGATAGTGGGGTGCGGTGGCTCCCCAGCCTCCAGGCTAAACCTGTGACCCCAGAACACTCGTCTAGATGTGAGCTCCAGCCATGGCAACGTTCTCAAGTACGTGCATTGGGGAAAATGGGAATATCAGTGATTCTCAACGGGGTCGATTTTGTCCCCTCCTAGGGACATGTGGCAACGTCTGGAGACATTTTTGGTTGTCATAAGCTGTGAGGTGGGGTTTTGGCACCTAGTGGGTAGAAGTCAGGGATGCTGCAAAACATCTTATCCTGTACAGGGCAGCCTTCTGCAACAAACAAGTATTCGGCCCAGAATGTCCATCGTGACACTGAGAAGTCCTGGAATAGATACAAGATGCCATTAAAGAGACGAGCCCATATCCAGGGATGTCCTTGGCCACCTGAGGGCAAAGTGTGAATTCCGGTTTGGAGTTGGGTGTGGAGTTTTCTTTGCCTCAATCTGCTGTTATTTATCTAGAAAGAAGATGTGGATGAACCTAGGGGCCAGCAGAGAAAAGCTTACAGGTTGAACACACAGCCAGCCCTCTGTGTGAGGTGGGCTTAAAGGACCCACTTTACTGTTATAGCCAGTAAATACTAAGACCCGGCTTAAGCCCTTGAGCTTTTAGATATTGGTCATTGCTTTACCAGTAGCATATGGATGAATAAACCTTCAGCTTCGGGCTGCTTGCTCAGATTTATTCCATACAGACTCCCCAGGTGGTCTCCCCTCTTCACGGAGAGTCCAAACACAGACCGTTTCGTTGACAAAATTGAGTTTCCCACGAGTTAACAAGGTGGAAGCAGCTCCTGGTGCAGACTGTAGCACAAAGGCCCTGGCGGAAGCCAGGCTGGAGGTCCCACATATTTTCTTTACAGTTGATTCCATGCAGTTGGCTAGTTGATGGTGTGTGGAGGTGGAACGCCTCCTGATGGACCAGTCCCCTCCTGTTTGTGCAGCCAGCACCCCAAAGGGCATACGTAATTTCTTTCCCCTTATAAAGTGAATCTGGGCCTTTTATAGCCGAAAAGGGAGCAATTCCATTTGAATTAATCAAGAGGCTGAAGGTAAAAGTGCATTAGGTAGCTTTTAAGGATGTTCTTCCTTGATTGACAAGGTCCCTCGGCCACCCCCCCCCCCCAAAAGCTTTAGCAACAGAACATTTCTTGACATCACTCAGGGGAGGTCTGCTACCTTAGCTGTATTCACACAGGGTCTGTGGTTTTTTCACCCATCAGTTTAAGAAATGACTGTGGTCTGCCTCTTGGTACACACTTGTTAGCCATAACCCTGTAACATTTCTCCTTTGTTAAATTAGAAGAAAGTAGTAATATTATTAAGGGGAAACATACCTTTCAGCCACTTTGGACATTTTTAAACGATGCCTGTCAATCTGTGCATTCAAAAATGTTATCTGGGGAAAGGCAGAACGGAAGTGTTAAGACCAAACTGGAATTTTTCCCCCCCTTCACCCCAGGAACCCCAAACCTGTATTTCTACCAAGGTCCAAACACCTCCTCTGGACAGACTTCTCTAGCCCTCCAACTCGACACTCCAGCAACCATGTTGCCCTTTTGGAAATTCCTACCACACTAAGAAACACACTCTACAATTTAGCCTACATCACATATTCTCCTGTGTTGTGTTACAGCTTAAGTTTTTTTTTTAATAGATCTTTATTGGAGTATAATTGCTTCACAATACTGTGTTTCTGTTCTACAATAAAGTGAATCAGCCATATGCATACATATATCCCCGTATCTCTTCCCTCTTGTGTCTCCCTCCCACCCTCCCCATCCCACCCCTCTAGGTGGTCACAAAGCACGGATCTGACCTCCCTGTGCTATGCAGCTATTTCCCACTAGCTATCTATTTCACGTTTGGTAGTGTATGTATGTCCATGTCACTCTCTCACTTTGCCCCAGCTTCCCCCTCCCCCGACCCCATGTCCTCAAGTCCATTCTCTATGTCTACGACTTTATTCCTGCCCTGCCATTAGGTTCATCAGTACCATTTTTTTTTTTTAGATTCCATATATATGTGTTAGCATATGGCATTTGTTTTTCTCTTTCTGACTTACTTCACTCTGTATGACAGACTCTAGGTCCATCCACCTCATTACAAATAACTCAATTTCGTTTCTTTTTATGGCTGAGTAATATTCCATTGCATATATGTGCCACATCTTCTTTACCCAGAAGTGAATGAAAACTTAAATATAGTAAATATTCTACAAAGCTTAGCAACAGCATGGAGGTAACACACACACCATAAGGATCTGGTCTGGCTAATCTCCAGTGATCTCCTACCCAACTTTCACACCTACATCATGCCCATGTGCTTGGTGTACTTAACTGGCACAGAGTAGCTATTTTCCATACATCTGTTCCCTTTTCCCCACTCAATAATAAAGTTGTCAAGGGAAGGCACCTCACAGTTTATGCCTTTGGGTGCCCCCTAGAAGCCAGTAAAGCATAATGTAAAGTCAAGTCACTTCATTACCAGTGAACCCCTGGAAAGCAGTAATGTAATTAGGCATTGTCTGTGACCTGGGTTGACTAGTTAACTCCTCATCATGAAGGAAGATAACATGGAACCAAATCATGCTGAAGTGGCATTGTGGGTAGGGTTTGCTTTATCTGTCAACCTTTGTTTTGAATCAGAGCAATAACGTTGGTGGTCCTGAGCTGGCTTACTCTGGAAGTGCAATACAATTTTAAGGACGCTGTGACACGAGTCCCTCCTGCCTCCAGCTCCCACAGTGTCTTGGGGGAAACCCGACTACGGCAGTCAGCCCATGGTGTTGGGGTAACTCATATGTCCTTTTCTAGTAACTGCTGGAGTAACTTGGTGGAGAATTTGTCTTCTCGAGCCTCCGTGAATTATTCACACGCAGTGCCCAAAGGTTCAAGTCACCCACAGCTGGGTTCCACTGTGCTTTCCAGGAACTCAAAGCTCACTCAGCCTCCAGAGGTGGCCATTCAAAAGGTTTTCAAGCTGGTGACACCTCCTCCTTAGACTGCAGTAGCCCATTCACTCACCTCTTTCCGGACGTCCTCTTTTGTAGTTTTCCTGACTGGCTGACTGGGGACGTGCACTGGGCTTTGCGACTGGGATTCTTCAGTCACGCCGTACACTGACTAGAGAAGAAACAAGAATATTGAATCACGCACCCTCAGAGTTGAAGGGGGTCCGAAGGGTCAGCTAGTTCAAGCGCTCATCTGATGCTTCCAATCCCCTCCATGACATCCTGACAATAAGTGAGTGGCCTCTGCTTGAAATTCTCCAATAATGGGAACTCTGCCTCTTGAGGCAGCTGGTCTATCTTTGAGTTACCACTATTAGAAAATCCTTCCTTTCACTGAGCTTAAATGGTCTCCTTGTGTATCAGTGTTTCTCCAAATACAGTCCATAGACCATCTGCAAAGAGTTATCTCGGGTACTCGGTAAACAGGTACATTGCCGAGTTCTACCCAAGACCTCCTGAATCGGAATCTTCATGGATGGGGTTCGGGAACCTGCACTTTTATCAAATGCCCCAGGTGATTCTGAGACACAGGAAAGTTCAGGAACAATTCCTGAAGATTATGCAGGAAGATAAAGATCCCCTCTAGATTTTCTGTTTGTCAACAGATGACATGCCTGTCTGGTACAAACTTGAGATGGCAGGGTTTCCGATTTTTTCCTTTTAAGCTGGCCAGTTTTCTGGACACAGATTTTCCACTTGCCCACAGCTATGGCTACTTTTTAATCTGTTCCTTCTGTTAGAGACAGATTAAAGACAATCTTTGTTCTGGGAAAGAAATAAAACACTGAAGGGTATGCAATTTATAGCTGAAATCTATAAAATCAAGAAAGGCTCAGGGTGCATGTGGGCTCCATGAAATTCTGGAATATTAGAATTAGGGGGCCTTTAAAGACTAAATGGGGACATTTTAAGAGTAACATTGAAGTATAATACAGTGGGCATCAATATCTCAATGAAGAACAAAATATATAAGTAAATTCAAGTAGTTGATATATATGTCATGTCACATATATATTGATAGAGGAGAGAGAGCCACTGCCCCTTCCAGTATAGTGAAACACAAAGGATCACTGGATCATTCACAGTCGGGTGAGATGGTGATTTGACTTTGGGAGACCTAGCGATATTAAAAGACTTGCATTTGTGTCAAAGTACCAAGCTGGCCTTCGCCTGTGGTGTTGCCCTACTTTTGTTCCTTATGTTTCCCTTCCTCTCTGCTGTCTCCCCAGAGCCAACTGCTACTTACCCTTTAGACCTCTGCACCCTCGAGCCTGCTATGGAAACCCTTGGGAAGCCCCCGGTCTGGGGCACCCTCCCGGTCTTCCTGAACCGTCCTGTACTTCCCACCGTTGCCTGCTGGCTTGCCTCATGCCTACCAGGCTGTGGGCTTTGTAAGACTTGCCACTATATTTCTGCAGCCAGAACGGTGCCAAGCACACACCAGCCACTCCATAAATATTTGTAGAATGAATGATATGGTTTCAAAGGATGAAACAGGGAAGAACTACAAATAGTAAATTATTATTTGAACAGTAACGGAAATGGAAGGGTGATCCCAAGAATTTTTAATGCAGCTAAACTAGCGAACCTTTTTAACCTTTTGCGGGTTCTTCAAACGTCGACATTTTCTGATATCCATTTCTGTTGTGTTCACACAGCCTGGCTGAGAGAAAAAAATCATCATATAAATTACTAAGTGAAAATCATACATTCCAAGTTGGCTCAAGTGACACTATCAGAACCCATCTTTATCTTTTCCATTACAGATAATACATGACTACCCCCATTTTGCCATTTACAGTTTTTTTTTTTTACAAAGGTGTTTCACCTACAGTATGTGTTCCTCCAGAGTTCTCATATGAATGAAAACAGCTTACCTCATATTACCTAAGGATGATAAGTAGAGAGTACAGTATACAGTTTATAAGAGTAAACTTATTATTTCAATTGGTGGATGGCTTCAGTCAGAGTCTTTGTTCTTTCATATACCTAACCAGCTAAAACCACTCCACTATCAGGATAGGGAATTTTTTTTTTTTTTTTGGTTTTGCTTTTAATCAGACTTGAGGAAGGCTGACATAGTTTATTCGTTTTAGTTCCATTTCATGAGGAAAATGTAAGATTTATTTTAGTAATATGAAATTAGAAATGCATGAAACCTCATTATTCGTGGATTTTGTATTTGTGATTTTGCCTACGTGCTAAAATTTATTTATAACCCCCAAGTCAGGGCTTGTGGTGCCTTCATGGTCATTTGTGGACGTGCGCAGAGCAGGAAAAATGTTGAGTTGCCAGACCTGCGTGTTCCCGGTGAGGTGCCTTCTTATTTCATCTCATGCTGCAAACAAGTGTCCTTTGCACAGTCTATTTAGCACCAGTTTTACACATTTTTGTGTTTTTGTTGGTGATTTTGCCCAAGCCCAGTGCTGATGTGCTGTCAAGCATTCCTAAGTGCAGGAAGGCTGGGATGTGCTTTATGGAGAAAATAGGTATGTTAGATAAGCTCCATCTAGGCGTGAGCTATAGTGCTCTTGGCTGCGAGTTCAATGCCAGTGATCAACAATATACATTAAATAAGGTGTCTGTAAACCGAAACACACTTTAAACAAGGTTATGTATTGATCGGTTGATGAAAATGTGACTGGAGGCTTGCAAGAACCTAACCCTGTATCTCTCTCAGGATAATGGTTCAGCATCCGCTAATTCAGTGTTCTCGGCGACTTCATAGAACATAACCACAGTAACAACAGTGGTTGCATTTGAAAGAGAATATTCTAGAAGTTGGAATTGAATGACAGTAGGAATGGAAATTGCTTAACTTAGGACTGGAAACTTCAGGGCCCAAAGGTCCCCAGGTGGAATTCCCACAGCTCCCCATTTCCAATTTCATATTTGCATGGATGTATAATTTTTAAAAGGTGGAACTGACCTATATTCCAGAAAATCTACTGAGATGATATGAATTAATGGCAAAACCAATTTCACAAAGCTTAGCAATTTTCTTAAAAGTGAGATGCCTGGTGGCTAAAGACAGTCTTTTCTTTTAAGTGAAGGGAGAGAGAAAATGTAAAACTTAGAGAACTAAGCAGAGCTTTCTCACCACTGGCCTGTGGACGTCCCAAAAGGCTCGTTCTTGACTATCCAAAATTTTCCTCTCTGTCTTGTCCTTTTTCCGATCAATCCTGAAAGAGTGAAAAAGGGGAAATCAGAGGCCTTTAATTCTGTTTTTCCTCCATGATCCATGTGTCAGCTCTGTTCTCCCTCTTTTAGGAGCTTAGTGTGCACAGGGCTCTTGGCACCTGTGTGGTCCCTGCTTTCTGCAGAGCTGTACAATATGGGTGTATGGTTCCCTCAAGGTAACCTCAAGAAGCCCACACATGGTAAGAGAGCTTGTTTTCAGCTAGGTTGCAAATGACCAATTATGTGTAATGAACAGGGTGAACCTAATGAGGGTTCAGGAATGCAGCTGTCCATTTGAATTATTAAGATTTGGATTATTAAGAGCTGCATAAGTTGTTGACATGCCCCACATCAAAGTGGCTACTATTGCATATTCAAATTATGGGAAGGAATATAACCATAGGCTTGTAGTGTTTCATCCTCAAATTTGAAAGTTTGCTTTAGATTCAGAGTCAGTAGAAATGTCTTCAAAATGCTGCAATTGTGTGTTTTAAAAGTCACTTAAACCATCTGGCTTCCTAAAAGCAAAGTAATAACACTAGTGTGTGACAACATCCAGAAGGCAAATACCTCTGGCCTCAGCTGGGGGAGGTACAAATTGCAAGACAGACAGACAGACAGATTCTTTATGTTGTGATCGCATAGATACGAGTGTTTAAAAAAAAAGCCTGTATTACTTCATATTATCTCTCTAAGTAAAAAGTAACTCGGATTAATTGCTTTGTAAGTGCTGGTTCTTGGCTCTCTTGGGAGTACTTTAGTTTATTGGACTGACTGAAATAAAGTCATAATAACCCTGTGATTTTTGTGATAGTTACTGTGTACTTAAATGGCCCACAATTATAATGTAATCACAGAGTTCATCAAAAAAAGTGAATCGAGAAATACCGTATATGTACAAAGTGGCACTTTTCCCTCCTTTTATAACATTCGATGCTGTGTGATCCCGAAAGTGTAAATCAGCCCTCCTCTTCACTTCCCGGGGGCTTCTGAGTGCACTGGCTCAATCCTGCCTCCTCCTCACCTATTCACCCACCCTCCCGCTTTCTCCTTCCTCAGGGGCCAAGGCTCTTCCTGATGCAGCTCAGCACCCAGTGTCTGGTGTCCACCTCCCTCGGGGGTTTCTGGGAGAACCGGGGTGGTGGGCAGGCCTGTGGATTCATGGGTTGGAGGTAGAGACTGCAGAGGGAGGAGGAGAGCAATGACACCATGAGGCCCACTGGACCCAGTGACCTTAAGTCATTGTCATCTGTGACCGTACCTGTGATCAATGTCACCCACGCTGCCCAGAGAGTGCACAGGGGGTCCTCTGAAGACCCACGGGGGCTGCTCAGGTGCCAGTGGTGCCCAGAGAAAAGGTACTCAGCTCCTCCCAGCTCAGCATCCCTTTCCCACCCCCTCCTCTGTCCCATTTCTTCCATTATCACTTGAAGCTAAATCAGAGCCCATTGCTAGAAAGGACAAGAGAGAACTGCACCTGAGCAAGTCCATTTCCCAGAATCAAAAGGATCTGGTTGATGACCATGTTTGTGGGGTGGGGGACATTTACTACCCACTTCTCCTGTCTCCTTAGAGAGGAAGGAATTTCCACTACACTCGCTGGGAAGGAAGGATATGGGAAAAACACTCCAACTTTCTCCTCCTTTCATCTCTTGTAGACTTAACTTACTGGCAGACTTGAAAGAAGAAATTTAGAAAGCTGGGGCTTCCCTGGTAGCGCAGTGGTTAAGAATCCACCTGCCAATGCAGGGGACAAGGGTTTGAGCCCTGGACCAGGAAGATCCCACATGCCGCGAAGCAAGGAAGCCCACGCGCCACAACTACTGAGCCTGCGCTCTACAGCCGGTGCTCCGCAACAAGAGAAGCCACCACAATGAGAAGCCCGCACATCGCAATGAAGAGTAGCCCCCGCTCGCCGCAACTAGAGAAAGCTTGCGTGCAGCAGCGAAGACCCGACACAGCCAAAATTAAATAAATAAATTAAATTAATTGTAAAATAAAAGAAATTTAGAAAGCTGAGGTCGGTCCTTCTGGGCCCTGTCTGGGTCAGCCTATTCTCAGGACACCTGTTCTCTGCGTGCAGTAAACTTACAGGGAGGTGGGGACAGCCCTGTAGATACCCAGCTCTGCCCAGGATGTTTAATTCCAGGGTAAAGATCTGTGGTCACAGATCCAAAATCATGTCCTATAACTAGTTTATCAGTAACAATCTGACATTTCAGACTCCAAATGTCTGACTTCTATGCCTTATTTTTGATTAGTTCTGAACCCCTCCCCTCGGGAGATACGGTGGAGGGGCCACTTGTTGGCCTGCCTAAAACTCCAGTATGTTTTCCTATGAAGACGAAGTTCCCAGTCCAACAAGTAAAGTGGGTCTGATGGTTTTTAGCCTCTGAGCACAGAAGAAGATTTGGAAATCTCCTTGGGAATAAGGTACATCTTCTTAGGACCAGAGTTCTACATTTGGGAGGAATCCCATTGCCTGCTGAAACACATGCTTTGGAAATTGCTTTAGAGTGCCATGGGTGACAGAGATGCAACTTATCCATCCTGAACTTGATTTCTACTCAGTTGCTGTCATGAGAGAGACAGTGACTAACCATAGCTGGCTGGCCATGGAAGGAACCCCCACTCTCACACCACCTCTGAATTCCAGAGAGTGTTTTTCTCTTTGCAAGGGTCTCTATTAAGTTCACCTACTTTACTTGTGCTTCTGCTTGCATAAAGATGAATTCCCACTTCCTTGCAAAGGCCCTCTGGAGTCTCGCTAAGTTTTCCTAATGAGAAATGAAAATCAACAAGAAGGCATTAATCATCGTAAGTTTGCACATCGACAGCTATACTTATTACAAGGCAGCCATCTATTTTGGTTACTCCCAACAATACAGTAGGGCCCCACTTTAAATCCACTGGATGTGAACCCAATCTGACTTTGCACCAGACCCTGCTGTACAGAGCAGAACTATTAATATTCATTTACACACCCATTAAGTCTGATGCCTCTGTGGTTCCCCCTGATTCCTCTTTTCTTGTGTGTTTTACAAGAACACGACTCACACAGCACTTATAAAGGCCACTGAAGATAGGGAGAATTGGTAGTGGTTGTTCATGCAGGATTTAGGGAAGGGATGAGGGGTGTGTTTGCAACTGATTGCAAAACCAAGAATGGATGTCTCAAGACTTGTCCTCCAGCAAGCAGAGGGCTAGGAAGGTGGCAGGGAAGGAGAACCCAGAGGACCTGGCATTAACAACTTTGAAAGTCCAGACTCAAAAGTGGGAAAGAAGGGAGTGCCTAGGTTTGTGATGGTCATGAAAGGAAAACCCCAAAACAAAAAGAAAGAAAAGGCATCCAGGGTCATCTTTAGAGGAAGAGGGAAGAAGTCTTTTCTCGAAGCCTGTAGAGTAGCCTAGCAGCACAACAGGATGGTGGGGAGGGGCGTTTGACAGGTCCCCTAATGACCCGCCTAATCCTGATGGAATGCAGGGCGAGAGCCCACATTATGCTGTGTATTTTCATAGAGCTTATGCCAACACTAACTGATTACCTTCATTAGTGGATTATTAACATAAAAGGAGCTTTGGTTGAAGACCAACACACGTGAACTCAGTTATTACCAAGGCTTGCTGTACGAGTACCTCAAAAAAACTGTCCCTTAGATTTTCCCACTGTTCACAGGAAGCAAAGCTGGTAAAGCCTGAATGTCAGTCAGCTGGGGAGCAGTTACATAAATAATGACACAGTCATACCATGGAATACTAGGCAGCCATTAAAAATGAGAATGTAGATGATTATTACTGATATGGAAAGATTCTCAACATCCTTACAGTATATGACTGGACAAAGCAGCTTACACTATAATGTTTGTGGTGTGATTCAAGTTTTCTTGTTAGAAAAAAAAGGTATGTACAGAAAAAAGCTTAGGAGAGAAGGATTGCAGGCTATTTTCTCTCCTTTCTTTGCTGTTTGAATTGTTGTTTTTACAAAGGGATGATGTAATCAGAAAAAGTTAATAAAATTACTGAATTTTGAAAACAAAATGTCTTTTTAGTTTCTAACCACTTTTAGACAGAATTTCAACCTGAAAGAACATCTTAACACCATATTCTTTGCAAATACCAAAGCAGAATATTGTAGGATAAGAGAAAAGAAAACAGAATAAAATATGTCAGGAGTTGGTGCTGTCTTGTTTCCGTTTAGGAGCTTTTTTAAACAAGGGAACTACAGGGAAGGGAGACATGGGATGGAGGGGCCACATGCTTCTGCCATCTGGGTTGTTTCTGTAGGTCATATTCAGGAAGTGATGTAGTCATGCCAAAGTTAAAGCACTTTGCACTGGGCGCACAAAGAGTCAGAGAGCAGTCTTCTAGAAGAGGGGTGATTGCTGGTGCACAAGGGCAGATAGGGCAGGGACTGGGTGCCTAAGATGCTCAGAGCCACAGAACCACCATGCTAGGGATGCTGGGGAAAATTATAACGTTCCAACAGATTTATGTTTCACGGCTCCCTTGGATAAGTAAACTTTAGCCAGGTCCTAACACTCCCAGTAAACTCCTGCACTGCAACCTGCACTGCTCTCTCCCCCCATTCACAGGTCCTGTGATGCCAGTGGGATCAAACAGGGTGGAGGGCCACGCACCGGTCCTGCTCTCTTGACGGCATGCACATTCCCCTTGGGCTGCAGAGAGGGGAATGGTGGCTCAGTGCATTGGTGGGCTTGGGTGTAGGTAACCAAGGGTGACAAAGTTTGGTAGAGTGGGGCCTCACGCTTGGTTTGGAAGACTGAGACAGCAAAAGTAGGAGGGACATTGGGGAGGTGGGTGGATCTGAGGTGCTATTCGTGCTGGATTATCCAGGGGAGGATTCTTCACTGCCCCTAACGTTGCCCCTCCGCCTAGCTGCCAGCTCTTCAGTCATTCCATGGCTCAGCAACACCTCCTCTGGAGGGTATAAGAAAAGTTGGCCAGTATCCTAGGTTTTCTGTGACCCATACAAAGTGTGGTTTCGGGAAAAGAGTTTGCAACCCCAAATTTTAAACATTTAAAACATTATCTGTGAATCTTCAAGTTCTCTGTGCCTTGGCTCTGTTAAATGGGAATGGATATGAGTGTGGCTGGGTCTCCAATTTCTGTAAGAAATCACACTTTGTAAAGAAGGTGGAGGTGGAGGAAAGCTGGGAGAGTATATTGCCATCTGACATACATCTTATCTTCTGGATTGGATTTGGTCCTTAGATTTTGCACTTACTGCCAAGCACAGGTGAATCAGGTATGAAGATGCAATTAAAAAACCTATCATATATTAAACTAAAAAATTATCATACAATAAATTTGTTTTTTTTCTTTTCGTGTATAGTACTATAAATTTGAACACATGTATATATATTCATGTAACCACCACCACAATCGGAATACAGAATGGTTCCATCACCCCCCAAAACTCCCTTCTGGTATCTCTTTATAGATGCATCCTGGAAGCCACTGATCTGTTTTCCCTCATGATAGTTGTGTATTTACAAAAGTGTCACATAAATGGAATCACACAGTTTGAAATCTTTTGAGATTGGCTTCTTTCACTCAACATAATGTCTCTGATATTCATCCAAGTGGTTAGATGAATAGTTTATTCCTTTTCCCTGAAGAGCAGTATTCCATTACATGGCTGTAGCATAGTTCATTTAATCATTCACCTGTTAAAGTGCATTTGAGTTGTTTTCAGCTTTGAGTTATCACACATAAAGCTGCTATGGACATTAGTGTACAGGTTTTTGTGTGAACGTAAGTTCTGATTTCTCTAGGGTATGTATGTAGGTATGTAAAAGTGGGATTACTTGGTTGTAGAGTATGTGTGTGTTGAACTTTATGAGAAACTGCTGAACCATTTTCCCAAGTGGCTGCACCATTTTGCACTCCCACCAGCAATACAGGAGAGCTCCAGTTGTTCACCACATCCTCACCAGCACTTGGCATTATCAGTCCTTTTAATTTTAGCCATTTTAATAGGTGTGTAACAGTATCTCACCATGGATTTAATCTGCATTGCTCTAATGGCTAATGATGGTGAACACCTTTGTCATCTTTGTGTCCTCTTTGGTGAAGTGCCTGTTCTAGTCCTTTGCCAACTTTTAATTGAGTTTTTTATTGCTGAGTTTTGAGATTCCTTTATTTAAAGAAGCAATCTATCATGATGGTAAGAGGAGCTGAGAACAAAAGAGGGAAAATAGAAGAGACTGTCTTTCCACTGTCTGAAGGGGTTGGGGAGGGAAAAAGGGAAAAATACAAGCTGAGAAAGAACTGCAGGTATTCTACACTCTCCTCCCATACCTTTCCTGGAAAATAATCATACTTACTGCTTCATAATCTGCCAGTTCCAGCCTTGCTTTATTCTGCATTGTCCTCTTACAGAGGTAGATGGCTGAAGGAAGAAGAGAAATTACAACATATACAAACCCAGCAGGGTGGTGGAATCGTAAATTCATCCACCCAGTTGTTCATCCACTCATCCATCCATCCATCCACTCATCCAGCCATCCAGCCAGCCAACCATCCATCCAGCCAGCCATTCCCCTCTATGTGCCCAGCCCTGTGCAGTCAAGAATACGTTTCTACGTGGAAGCCATGACACCTGACCTCTGGGAATCTGTCTGCAGGTCAGGATCAGATGAGGGCCACCATCTTCCAATCCTGACAACCCCCTTCATCCTCCTCACTCTGTTTCTCCCCAAACAGGGCAGAGGCTGTGTCCTGCTCAGCACGAACCCCTGCACCTAGCACCAGGGCCTGGCCTGCCAGGTGGAATGAGTGGACAGTGGAAAGGGAGGACAATTCAGGTGTCAGGAAGGGCTCAGGAAGGGCTCTTAGCCCTCAGTTGCCAGGATATTCTTCCTCAAACATGGCCTTCATCACTTCCTCTCCTACCTCTGCTTCTTCGGTATCTCCTTCTTTCTCTAGCGCCAAGTAGAACGACCCAGGGGAGATAACAGATGAATGGTATGAATGAACAATAGAATGACCAGGAGGGAAGGTCGGAGAAGACCAGGGCTGACCTACTGTTTGACAACTTAATTATACCAGGAACTCTAGTCAACTCCTTGCTGGGTTAACCGACCTCCTCCGTGTGGTCTGAAAAATTTCCTGATGCAGCCTACGATATGCTGGAGCCTTCTGGTAGCAGCTTACTCTGTAATGCCCACACCTCTGCTCACACAGTCGAGTCTGTGGGTGAGAGTCAATTGTGTTTGTTCTCAAACCTGCTTATGTTAGGCATACTTGTTATTTTAATAATGTACATTCACTTAGTATTACATGCACTGGTGAAATGAATGGGAAAAGAGAGAGCATTTTTGTTTCAATGACGATCCAGTTGAATGTTTTTTGAATAACCTGATAAAGGAGAGTCAGCTAAGACAATTGCTGATGAATTTGGTATAGGTGAGAGAACTGAAAAAAACGTGAAAAAATAGCAGAAATCTGAGCGGGGCCAACATACAGTTGCTTTAAAAGTATTTTCGAAATTCTTGATGCACTTTAAAGATGTCAAATCTGGATGGTTTAAGTGTGGTTTATTTAAGAAAGAAACTCAAATTATGGGGAACGATAATCAAAGAGAATCTTTCACTCTACCTCAAAAGGCTGTTGAATGAATGTTTCTTTGTATATTTTACATTAATTTGAGGTCATTAAGGTATGTATGTATCACTTTTTCATACCAACTCACCAACTTTTCCAATGAACCAAACAGCTACAGCTCTGCACTGTGTCAGATAAGGGGGTATCTCCTCTATTACAAGGTACCTCCTTTGTCACCAACTAAGGCAGCCTGTGGAATTGGGGCAACCTGCTGCAGGAAGCCTGGCATGTCACCAGCCCCAGCAGACCTGGTCTCAATGACCCAGGAGAGGTGTAGGTCAGCGCGGGTGGCGGCTGCTTTGACGATGTTGCCTCAGACAGTATTTTGTATTGGCCAAATGTGAAACTCAGGAAAGCGTAACCCAGATTTGGTTTTTATTTAAGCAGAAAGAATCATCCCAAGAAATTTCCAACCCATCTGGCTCAAAATGGGCCAGCTAAGTTGAGAAGTAAAGTACCATGAGCGGAAGGCAAAGCCAGTACCTCTACTGATGACCACGAGCTACACGATCAAATGCTGGCGGCCCCCTTCCTGTACAGCTAATATCACAGGTTGGGCAGTTGGTTCACCATAACTGGGAAGGCAGCACGTAGCTATTGAGGGGACCTTCCTCTTGGCACAGACCTTCCCTGGGGCTTGTCTGTCTGCACTTCCTTGGTGCCTCAACAGTGCTCCCTCTGACACCTAACTAATCAAGTGACCACTGGCAACAAAGCCAAGTCCTCAAACAGGGCATCCAGGGGACTTGCTTTAAGCCCAGATGTTGGTTTTTCTTGGATGTGTAATTTCTCATTGAAAAATCTTTGTCTTGTTGCCCTCACGCTGGCATCTCATTGCCATCTCAATCTCACCAGCATCCTACCACGACGAAAACGGAACACAATTAAAAACTCTATAAAGTCAATAGATTAACGTGTTACATGTGCAATTAAACATTTAAAAAGTATTGAACGTATCCTATTTCAACGTCCTTAAAAAACTCACTCCCTTTCCAAGCTTTCTGTCTTTACTAGTGCCATCATAATTAACCTCAATCTCCTAAACTAGGGAACATATAAATCACTTATTTCTCTGTTGTCCTCGTACCCTCTAACTACTTCTTAGAACAATGGAATTTTAGCATTGGAAGTAACCTTGGGGACCATCAAGTACAGACACCTCATTCACAGATGGAAAAATTAAAGGCTCAGAGAAGTGAAGTGATTTACCCATGGACTAGTTGGTGGTAGAGGTGGAACTAGAATTGAGGTCTAGTTCAGAGGGATGTCTCCACTATGACATTCACTGCCCCACTTACTCATTCATTGATTCATTCATTCACCCATTTAAAAATCTGAGTGCCTCTTATGTGCCAAGCGGTATTTCAGGTCTGGGGAAATCACCACAATAGCAGAGCAGCTACCACATGTATGGAGCTTACTGAGCATCAGGCAGTGTTCTAGGGACTTTCCAAATGTCCACTTATTTATCCTCATAATAACCTATGAGGTGAGTTCTGTTATTAGCCTCATTTCATAGATGAGGGAATTTTGCAGGTTATTCCCCATCGTTGGGGACCCACAATGGCCCTCTAAAGCTGCTGAATCTATTGTAAACGTCTCTCCTTGACTACGAAGGCCTTTTTATAAACTTGCCCATTCCAAATTATTCAACCTTCGTAATCATTCTTCATCAACATAAAATCTTTGAGTACTCAGATCAGACTCCTCAGCATCCTCTTCTTGCCCCCGTCATGCTGCCTCTCCCAGCCCGGGATGCTTGGAGGGTAAGCCTATATAACTCACTCAGATCTGTGACAGAGCAACTGACACAGAGTGGGTGACCAGTGCACGTTTGCTGAATGAATGAAAGCTTCCTGGTTCTTCCTCAATCCGAGCCATGTCTATTCTGAAGTCTTAGCTTTGGTGTCACATCCCTTCTGGCAAGAGGGCTACCACGACAAAAGTAAGATCGAGCATCACCCTGGAGGTAATAATGCCCACCACCACCATGGTTTTTACTGACTCCTTACTGCATGCCATACACCTAAACTTATACCCATTTCTAATGAACAGAACAACACTGAGAGGCAAGTACCATTATTATTCTGGTTTTAATATGAGATTTCTAAGGCACAGAGAGGTTAAGTAACTTGCCAAGATCACACAGCCAGTGGAGCCAGTCAACAGTGGGCCCACTGTGCTGACATATCTCTTGGAAAATACTGATTTTCTGGCTAAACTGGAAATGGCGATGAGTAATTTGCATCCTGCACTCTAAGTTCTCCATCGGACTTGCCAGAATGGAGGTACAGGAATTCAAAATAATTTTGCTTCAGGGAGAGCCTGACATTAATTGTTATTTTCATCCCTGTTCCTACTGCACAACTAAAATTACAAAAATCTGTAGAGAAAGGGAAATTGTGCCCTGCTGTATGCAGGGTAAGACGGCTGATGGTTGTGGGTTTATATTCAAGTAAATGTTTGAATCTTACTTGGCCTCAGTTTTCTGGTCCCACTATCCTCCCACGCTCTCCATTGCCTGGAAAAATACTGGTTTTCATATTCACAAGGGCACATGGCTGCTGTATGGAACTGAGCTACAATTATTCAAATTCCAAGTTGGGCTTTTGTGAGCAGTATTTCAGCCCCAGAAGCACTTATTTCATGAGCAGCCAAGTGCTGCTTCCGTTCTGAGCCAGAAACCTGGCTGGACCCACTTATCACATCATTTAGGGCTCAGCACAGTTCCAGAGGGACCCGCAGTGGTGCCTGCACACAGCTGATGAGAGACAGTCACAGGGACCTGTCCTCTACATCAGGGCTGTGCTCCAGACTTGAAAACAGAACAACTGTAGCCTGGTAGGGCAATGACTCGCCAGAATTCTATCCTCAGGACTGTTCCCAATGGCTGGTTCCCCATCCCTCAGAAGTATAATCCAGAGGGTATAGCTTATCACAAGGTCTCAGGGACAGGCTCCCCAGAATACCACCCAGCTGCAGCTGGCTCTGCCTTCCTGTGAAAAGCATCCTTCAAAGAACCCACGGAGGAGGTGCAGGTCTCATCACGTGCACCAGTCCCAAGGAGAGCTGCTGTGGGCTGCCCCAGCAGCTGAGTTGGTGATAAGGGCACTGTGCAGAGGGACAGAATGAAACGAGCATCTGAGTTCAAATTCTGCTGTGTCTACCGAGTGTCTGTTAATCACCTTTAATAAAGAACCAGAACCCTCAGCAAATATTTACTGAGTGCCAACCATGCCTCAGGCATGCACTGTGCACTGGATAAGAGAATGAATGAGGTGGACCAGCCTGCCCTCATGGAGCTTACAATTGACCAGGCATCCAGACAAGTAGCACACAGTGTGAGAGGTATGAGGATGGGGCCTCTCTGGACCTCAACTTTATCTGAAGTATCGAGATAATGTAACTTTAGAAGACTGACATGTAGAAGTGTTAAACAGCCTTCACGGAGAGAATATGGCAAGAGACTAATAGATCCCTGCCTGGACAGAGGTAATTCCCTGCTTACCCAGCTCCCAGCTTCACCCACTCTTTGTTTTCTTAGGTAGGGTAACTTTTGTATACCCCTTCCACAGTCTGTTACACTTTCCCTCTAATGACCGACTATCAAAAACACCAATGAATTATTAAAAAGTCTTAACAAGTCTGTGAGAAAGGAAATGGACAGGGGGAGGTGGCACCTTGATCCAGCCCTCCCTGAAACCCTGTCCCAGGAAGAAGTGGTCAATAGCCACCAGCCCAGTTCTCCATGGCCCCACAGAATGAGCATTAGCCACACTTGATAGAACTTTTCTTCCCTTCCCCTATTCCCTTCCAATGGCTGCACCTTTCAGCGTGCACTGTCTTTCATCATTATGTGGAACAGGAACCTTAGTACATGTCAACAATATGAGAAAGGGTTAAGCAGGGCAAAGACCCTCCCTCCTCCTCATGCACCATGGTTGCCCAGACAGCAAGGATTTGCCTTCTGCATTCCCAGGAGTAACACTAAGTGTGGGCCGCGGATTCAGTGCTTACCGTAGTCAGTGTTTTCAGGTTCCCAGCAGTTCGAAGGCCAGAAGTATGGGGCCTGCAAAAGAGCACAGGTGTCAGGACTCAGAACGCTAGCACTTGCCCTCCCCTGCCTGGGGCCCAGGGGCAGCCCTCCCCTGCACCCACTGAGGACCCCTCCCTATGACAGGCTCTGTCCACGTGCTGACACCACACGCTAACTCTCTCCTGTTCTTAATGCAGCAGAGGCCAGTCAACATTTTAATCTATGTGTTGAGAAATGAAACCTGAGGTAAGCCAAATAAATGCAAAAATGAGAAACAGTTTACAGGGCAAAAACTTCTTATCCTGAGGTAATAGAAGTCTAATACAGAAGTCAGACTAGCACTGTTTGCTGGGGCACAAGCCCCAAGTTCCTTTGCCCTTTGCTAAGGACTGAATGGTATCCTCCTAAATTTCTATGATGAAGCCTTAACCCCCAGTATGACTGTATGTGAAGTAAGGAAGTAATTAAGGTTAAATGAAATCATAAGGGGGGGGGCCCTGATCAGATAGGATTAGTGTCCCTATAAGAGGAAACACCAGAGAGCTAACAACCTCTCTCTCTCTCTCTCTCTCTCCACCCTGTGAGGACACAGTGAGAATCAACCATCTGAAAGCCAGGATGAAAGCTCTCCTCACAAACTGAACCCTACTTGAAAATCTTAGACTTCCAGCCACCAGAACCATGAGAAATGCATTTCTGCTGTTTAAGCCACCCAGTCTGTGGTGTTTTGCTATGGCAGCTGAGCAGACTTAGACATCCTTCGACCCTGTCTGAAGAACTCCACTCCTAAACCCTTTGGTTAGATCTTGACACAACCCCCTATCCTCTGCTCCAATTCACTGCGGGACAGGATCTGAGGAGTGGGAATGGTTGGGAAGTGTTAATAGGTAGTGAACAGAAACTGCACACCAGGAAGGCAGCATGATATAGTAGAAACATCGAGGACTCTGCTATCAGGCTGACCTAGGTTCCAATCAAGGCTGTCCCCTGGATTTACTCAATGCCCTGTTAATTCTCCAAGTACCTCAGTTTTACCAACTGTAAAATGGGAGACATTAATCCCCCCAAAGTTTGTTCTTCAGAATAAATGAGGAGATAATGTGTAAAGCACACAGTGAATAGTAGGTTCTCCGTGAGGGATTTTTACTACTATGCGGGTAGGGCAACAAATGGCCCAGACAAAAGTTCGCTTGGTTGTCCCAGTGCTGGTGGGAGGTAAGGGTTGCTCCCTTAAATACTGTCAGTTTTTTAGGTAGTTCTAATCTGAGATCAGATGATGATGAGAAGAAAAGGTTCTTCAGGAGGACAAGCTGCATCCCTACCTGGAAGCGATAAAAGGTGCCGTCATCCTTCATGGTGAGAACATGGTCCGAGATTGGAAAGATGTAGCCCTGGGCGGCTACGAGGCTTCCCAAGTGTATTGCTTCAACTTCAGGGACAGGGCAGAAGAGAGAGAAGTAATTAGGAAGCTGTCAGAATGCAGGGCTACTTAGCCGAAATGTAAGTGGGGCGGGGTGGGGGGAGCAGAAAGGCAACCGGAAGTCAACTATCATCACCCCCAGGTCACTGCATGATTGGCTGATTGATTGGTTGATACCTTCCGATAGGGCTGCACTGGGCGGGGGGGAGATGTCAATGGTTGGGGAGGGCCACATGTGTCTGGATTCCCTGGATCCTAGCTCTGAGAATCTGACATTGTTAATGCCCCTAAAGCTTCCAGAAGAAAGTCCACCTTCCCAGTTAAGACCCTGGGCTTTGGTGAGGATAAGCCTGTATTTAATTAAGTGAGACACTTCACATAAAGTGCTTAGCAGTGTCTGGTGCAGGGTAAGTGCTGGCAGCCCCGATTCATATTTTTAGTTTCATCCATTTTTTTTTTTAAGTCACTGCCAGCAATGAGCATGCAGCCCATAGAGCCTTCGGACTCACATTGCATTTCCAGACATGACAGTCCCACCAGCGATGAGGAGGGTGTTACCCTTCTTTTATGGACATAGAGGGAAAGCTCAGTATCTTAGAGAATTGGAGGATGGGCAGGCAGTGCAGTGGGCAGTAGCCTAGGGAGGCCAACCTAATAGAAATACTTACATTTTTGCCACAATCAACCTGCTGTTTTGTTACTTTAGCACCAGCCATAAATAGATTCACATACGTGGTTACAAATTTATATTTACTCTGAGCAGAGCTAAGAAAAAAGAAATCTAAATGGTCCTATCATACATGATAATCTTTCACAAATATAAAAGTACTCTAACTGATAAAAACTAATTTGGGGCTGTAGAAATTATTTGACACACTCAGGGAGTCTCTAGGAATTATTAATTTCATAAGCTCTGAATTTTTTAAAGTGACTTGTACTGGTTTTATTTGCAAACTCTTGAAGAGTCTTAGCAAATAATTAAACCTCAGTTGTGGATCAGGTAATGTAATTTTAAGAGCTGGCTCTAGAAGGCTGTTCTGTGACAGTGTTACAACTTTCAAGAGGTCGTATATAATCCAGCCGTTTTGCACATTGAGAACCTGCTCTTCTCCTTTGGAAGGAGCGTACACTTGTAACTGGGAGAATCAGAATGAATGGAGTTGTATTTTACTTGCTTAGTGGTGACCAGTTGGCTTTTGAAGTCTATATGCTTCAAGAACCATGGGTCCAGCAGAAAAGGGAAGTTTCATCACCTGCAACTGCTCCTTCTCCAGGGAAGGAAGAGTAAAATCCAGTAAGAAGGGGACTTTCATGTCACCAGTCTAGGAGCTAGAAGTCTCACTTCATTCTTCAAAAGGCTTTCGCTTGGAGATGTGGCAGATGGGAAGGAAGAAGAGAGGGAGGGCAGATGTTGGATACCCACCTTCCCAGGGCTTTTGTTTGCCTCATTTCTGCTG
Organism: Mesoplodon bidens; assembly: GCF_964165515.1. Lineage (NCBI taxonomy): Eukaryota > Metazoa > Chordata > Mammalia > Artiodactyla > Ziphiidae > Mesoplodon > Mesoplodon bidens. The sequence goes on along the minus strand of NC_138178.1, from coordinate 148,674,664 downwards.
GTGAATTGTGCTTAACTTCTCCTGCTCATCTACATCTCAGAAGCCCAGACAGATCCCAACACCTTCATGTCCTCCCGAGGGCATCAAAGTATAATAGACCGTCATAGATAAGACTCTTATCATTCGGGACCTTTCACGGAAGCTTCTCGTACCGGCACCAGTGGATTCCTGAAGCCTGTTCTACCACTAGGGGGTTCAGGGTTCTCTGAATATACCATTACTGCTGCTACTACCACCACTGATGATAACGATAAAATACTTGTCAGAAATAGGATGACTGTTTTAGAAGGGCAAAGAAAACAGTGCTCTTGGAAGAGAAGAGACCACCACGAAGAAGGGTGACTCTACATACATGTAAATGAACTGGTAAAGACTTATTCACTCCAGTTTTCACAAGTGAACAATCAGAAGTCCAGGCTGTGTAAGGCAAACACGTAGGGTAGTTGGATTCGGTTTTTTTCCTTAAAAGGATTAGCATTCATAGTTTCCCCCTGAGGATTAAGAACTTGACTAGAGTTAAGAATTTTCACTAATCATGAGAGTGGCCATTAATCATGATGGGGAAAAAGGCTAGTGTTCTGTTCATGACCTGCTTTTCTGGCACTCAGATTTCTGGCGCCTATGTTTAATTGAACTCTATGTAAGTTGTATTGTTTCATAGTCAATAGTCTATTAGGAGCATCAGATTAAAATACAGGAATGCCCGAGCTGACATACTGACCCCGGCAAGGAATCACAGCTGAAGGTCAGACACCTAGAATGGGCACTTGAAAAAAATCTTTAAAAAGCAGAGCAATTGAAGGGCATTCAAATTGAGGTAAATAGGTCTAATCCCCAAGAACATCAGAATACATTAGTGGATGTTTGTAAATATGACCTTCAGGCAGCAAGAATACTTAGTTAAGATGGGGAGTATATAATAAATTCAGAAAAGTTTTCTTATCTAGAATTTTCATTTTATTCTGGAACCCTGCATTTTCTAATTTTGCTATGAAAATAAATTTTACTGCTTATTTGCTGGTGGGAGGACAGATTTGGAAACTGTTTTACTGGCCAGGGTTTGCTGTTGTTTTCCTGGTGAGGTAATTGCATTGCACAATTAAAGTTGAAAAAAAAAATCATTCCTTCACTTCTTGCAGAAGCAGAGAACAGAAGCAGTCTTAGCAAATAATTAAACCTCTTAATTGTGGATCAGGCAACCTAATTTTAAGACCTGGCTCTAGAAGGCTGTTCCGTGACAGTGCTACAACTTATCTTTAATTGCTGTGGCTAACCAGAGTTCATCTCATTTTCCATGTTATTGTATTGGGCTCTTTGGCATTCTAAAGAGTTGCTCATTTCCTTCAAGGGTGATTTAAATTTAAAGATAGGAATTCAGTGGAGAAAATTAATTAATTCTATTTGTAAATAGAGTGATTCTACATCTTGGAATTCACGTGTATAGGCCCAGTTCTCAGGAGGATAGGAGAATCTGGTTTGGAATTTGGTTATGGGTTGTTCACTGATATCATGGGGGTAAAGTCAGGGTCAAGGGTCAGGTACCTGGGTCCTCAATGGAGAGGTTCTTCATAAGCCACTGCACAATGTCAGTACCTGCAAGGATAAAGCAATGTCAACTGAAGGCCTCATGGATGTTTAACTCTGTGCCAGAAGAAACATGGTTACCCAAGAGACTCCTAATTCTAATTAGCACACACCTGGAGAGCTAGGTAATATTGACACTTTTCCATCCTAACCAACCCTTTCCATCCATTAGTATGCTTCTGTAGTCACAGTCCCATTCTTTCCCCCCCAAAATCCACTTCTGATGACTCAGGATGGTCTTGTATCCACATTTCTCTAGGGCGCTTCTGGAGGGGCCTTCCTGAGAATACATATTTTGACGACAGGCTAGAGGAAGTCTTATCATGCCTGGCCCCAGACCATTTCCTGAGGGAGGAGACTCCTTTTAGCTCACTAGCCTCAACTGACAAGGCCTGCCCAACACAGATGACCTCACAGGTTCCTGAAAAAAATCTCTACTTCTGGCCTGGGCTCATCCGGAATGAATAAGCCCCTGTGTCTGTGGGAGAAACTTCTATGTGTTCACCAAAACCTCTCTCCTCTATCCCCTGGGCCACAGCTAGATTACATTTCTAGACTCTCCTGCAGTTGGGTGTGCACTGAATTCTGACAATGGAATGTGGGTGGAAATGCCATAAGCGATTTCCAGACTCAGACCATAGAACTCCTGTGTGACCCTCCACACTCCACACCGTTCTTCCCCATCTGCTGGCTGAATGGAGAGAACTCCAGGGGCCTAGGGGAGGGCAGAGCCATGTGTGGAAGGAGCCTGGGATCCTGAACAGACATGAAAATTGAGGCCCATTTGGGTGACCTGATTGAAAAAGAAACTTGGTCGTGTTGAGCCCCGGATATTTGAGGATTATCTGTTTTGGCATCTAGTAATGCCTTAACTAACATAAAATCTTAAGAATCAGAAGGGACTTTTAAAGCTTATCTACTCCAACCCTAGCCAATACACAAGCCCCATCCACAACACCCTGGACAAGAGGTGCTGTAATTTCCATTTAGAAAAACCCTAGTGCCTGGAAACTCACAAATTTCCTGTTGGCCAACCTGTCCCAGTTAAATCATCTTAGATTTCTCTCAACAGCAATTTGCCCTTCTCTGAATTCCTCTCTTTGGTCTTAGTTTTGCCCTCTGATGACAGAAACACGAACTCAGACCTCTCACTCTGTGAGACAATCCTTCAACTATTTGGACAGTCCGTCCAATGTATTATCAATGTTCTCCTTGAGTTTCCTGCCCTCCAGGTGAAACACGCCTGGATTCCTCAGCTGTTTCTTCTGATGACACGATCTGGGGTCCCTCCTCATTTTGGTCACAATTCTCAGAATATATTTGCTTTTGTTTGCCTCCCTTTAAATGTGGCACCTAGAACCAGTGTTCTTAGGCCAGTGCAGTTCATGTGTGGGTAGAGGAGTCCAATTTTTTGGGAGGTTCTGAACTTCTGTGCAAGCTACCTTTGTCACCCCAAAATCTCACTTTAAACCAGTTCAGATCTTCGAAGGTGGCTTTGTCACCTCAGGATGAAATGTTTGATGGAAAACAGCCTGAAAAGGGCGGCAGTTCTAGATATCCAAGTCTTGTCATGGGTCTGAGGCATGGCGTGAGGGAGAGGGCCTGCCAGAAGCTCTCCTGGGATGGACTCCCAGCTAAAACACTGGAAACCCCAGCAGCGGGGTTGAACGAATATTGCCCTTTTTCCAGAATTAAAATTGCTCAGAAATTTGACTGGGGTTCAGAAGTGAGACCAGTACAGGCCTGAGTACCTAGACATTTTGTTTCTCTCTGGCTCTCTGGAAGGTGAATGAACTCTGCACAGTAGACTGTCCTGCCCTGTCTGTGCTTGTCCCCCCATCCCAGGACTAGCCTCCACTGACATGGCCCTGCAAGTTCCCTGCATTTCAACCTCAAAAGCAAGACTTCTAAGCATTTCCCCACTCTTTCTCCCAGATGGCATCTATGAACTAAACTTTGGATCAAAAACACTCCTTTTCATTCACATTCTTAGAGAGAAAGGGAGAGTATGTTTCTGTGTGTGTGTGTGTGTGTGTGTGTGTGTGTGTGTGTCCACTTCCTCCAAATTATACAAGTTCAACATTTGTCCTAGGAAATGAAGAACAAAGCAGAAATCAAATACAAACTGTAATCCCAAGTTGGGGGTTGGGGGGAGAGGCTCTAACCTGTTTTTCCCTCAAAAGAAAAACAGTCCTTTATTTTGTGGGTTGCCTAGAAACGGAGAGGTTTCCAGCATCAGCAACAGCTCTCCCCCGGGCAAGAGGATTATCTTTCTGCTGAGCTTGCTGAACCATTATTTATCACCTGCCAAGATTGATTAGTCACCCTGGGACAATGACAGCCCTTCCTTTCCCCTGTTAATTACTGTCATCATTAATATCCATGTCACTAATTAGTATTCATTCACATTGAAACTCCTTCCTTGCTATCATATCCGCTCCCCCCTCCACCCCACCCCAGCCTTCAGTACCATTGTCTGGGTTTCTACCCCCTTTGGCTTTCTGCACTCATGTCCGGCCTAATTGTCCTGCCCAGTCCCCCAGGCTCCGGTTTGCATTCACAGAGCTGAAGGATCACATGTAAGCATTTTTTTGGTAAAGAAGCAAAAGTCACAAAAGCCCCTGGCCTTCTCCCCTAGCACTGCAGGGACCACAGACCTGGGTTTCCTGTTGCTGGTGTAGCCACCATGACAGTCACTGTCTCATCTGGGGACACGTGGAACCGTCCTCAGGCCCTAGTGGGGCTGGGCTGCTGTCCTGGGCTGTCCAGGCCACTGTCTTCAATCTGTAGCAGCACCCACGCCACCGCCATCCCTGACACGCATGGGCACTGCTTGAGGGACCTGAGCACACACAATGATGTCTGGGGCTGTGGACAGTCTCATTCTCGTGGGCGTGGGGTATTTTAGGCTTCATTGGACTAATCCAGGAAGGGTCAGCCTCAGCCTTGTGAGCAGGCAGTAAACCGCTGCAGGTTCAGCCTCAGGAACAAGTAAGGAAGGGAAATCTGTCATAATGTTATGTCCTTTATAAGACCTACAATTATTACACTGTAGAACCAGGCAAGAATAGTCCAAATAACCATCAGGAGAAAACATTTTTATTCTTCTCTTTTCTCTTTCCTTTCTTCCTTCTTTCCTCCTTCTCCCAATCATTCTTTCCTTCTTATTCTAATAAGAATTTGCAGCAGACTTTTTTTTTCTGTTCTATCTAAAATTGATTGTTGCCTTTTGTTACGACCATTGGATTCTGGTTCTTCTCTTTGCCAAGCTGCCCTGCCTGCCAAGGACTTAAAGCCAATATAAAAACATGAAGAACAAGTGCACGATAGCCGTTCTTTTTTCCCAAAGATCCCAAAACATTTGGCTGAAAGTTTTCTTTTTGAGGCTAATTTATCAACATTTATACTAGGGATATCCATGAAATACACCAGAGGGCACCTGAAACACTTCTTCACAACCTGCGTGGATTGTTAATATATTTCAGTATATATTTATTATATGCAGGTATGCTTTATGTTTCTATATGTGTTGTAAGCCCGTATTTCAATTATGTCTTACATATGTATATAATTATGTTTATTGGCAGGGCATTTGGACGCAACTTGGGGATTCAATACATAAATTATGGCTCATCCATACAACAAATATTTATTGAACACCTACCGTATTAAATGAAAAAGCATATTGAGAATAGTGTATATCGTAAAATGACATTTTTACAATAGAAAATATATATTTATATTTGTATTCTATTACTTACATATGTATAGATATATACAAATGTGGAGGAGAAAAGTTCTGGAAGTATATTTATTTATTTATTTTTGGCTGCATTGGGTCTTTGTTGCTATGTGTGGGCTTTCTCTAGTTGTGGTGAACGGGGGCTACTCTTTGTTGCGGTGTGCGGACTTCTCATTGCGGTAGCTTTTCTTGTTGCGGAGCATGGGCTCTAGGTGTGCGGGCTTCAGTAGTTGCGGCTCATGGGTCCTAGAGCGCAGGCTCAGTAATTGTGGCACACGGGCTTATCTGCTCCGCAGCATGTGGGATCTTTCCGGACCAGGGCTCGAACCCGTGTCCCCTGCATTGGCAGGCGGATTCTTAACCACTGCACCACCAGGGAAGCCCTGGAAGTATATTTAAACTGTTAAATTTAGGTTATCTTGGGGAGGGGCGAGGGTCAAATTATGGGAAATTCCTGTTCTTTACATTTCCTTATTATTTGGGAGTTCATAGAACATTCATATATTACTTTTGCACTGAGAAAAATCCTTTTTTGTTAAGGAGCAGAGAGGGAAGAATTGGCCTCTGAGCCTGAAGTGGTGAGAACGTGGAGAGTCAGGGCTACAGACCCAAGTAGAGAGGGTATGGAGCACAGCCTTCTGCTGCCCCCAGGCCCTGTGCTCCCGCTGCTCTCCGGGGAAAGGGCAGAGGAATGAAGGCAGGACTCACAAAGCTGTCTTCCCTCCTGAGGAGTACAGAGCAGGTGGCTTGGTCATGGGCCTCAAATTGGTCACTGTCTGGCCATCTGGCTGGCTCTGAGCCTTGGAGTGGCCTTCTGTAGACTCTAACAGGGCTGTTCACTACAGTCCTGGACAAAGGGTGACGCCCAGCACCCCTCCCTGGGGTTTGCTTACTTGTTAACTTGGGTAGAGTGAGACCCAGTGACCTCTTCCCAAGTTGTATTAACTCTAGATCAATATAAACTGGATTTGAGCAAGCTGGTAAGATCTTCCGAGATTTTAGAAAGTTCTCTTTCTGGCTTGGGGGAGACCCTTACTATAAAAGTGTTCTATGCTGGACTTGGCTTCTGGCATTTTAAGCTCCCCTAAAGAATGAGGGATACCTGGATCTTCTTTTGAAATAAGTCAAAACCCAAGCAGATCCTACTATGAAACACTTCCTTCATTGTCCCCAAAGTTTTGTATCAATCTGAGCCCAAATTAGATTATGCAAACTTGACAAAAGACGGCTTCCAGTCACCTGCAAATTTCAAGTTACCTGCAACTTGGTAGCTTATATATCATGGTTCTGGTAACTGAAGCAATTGATAACTTACTCATCAGTCCTCCCCACTGGAGAAAGACACTTCCACTTGAGTAAACTATTTTTCCGGAGCTCAACCAAGGATAAGACAGTTCCTGGGCTTCCCTGGTGGCGCAGTGGTTGGGAGTCTGCCTGCCGATGAGGGGGACACGGGTTCGTGCCCCGGTCTGGGAGGGTCCCGTGTGCCGTGGAGTGGCTGGGCCTGTGAGCCGTGGCCACTGGGCCTGCGCGTCCGGAGCCTGTGCTCCGCGATGGGAGAGGTCACAACAGTGAGAGGCCCGCGTACCGCAAAAAAAAAAAAAAAAGACAGTTCCTGCCGTGAGTGAGCTCACGGTACTCCTTAGGCAAGGTTACGACTCCGTCCTCCATTGGATTTTCAAGTATCTGCCAAGGTCTCTGCTGCACCTGTGAGTACAGAGGGCAGCTTTGTGCCACCTAACCACGCATGCAGGTGCCATGTGCAGGCCAAAGCCCGCCAAGATGGATGACATTCCCCAGTGCCCACTGTGCACTAGGCCAGAGCTGGACACTTAACCCTGTTGTCACACATCATCTTGACAATAGCTATGTAAAATATAACAACTCTTATACCTGTTTTAAAGATTAGGCCCAGAGAGGCCCCAGGTCACATGCTAGTACCTAACAGAGCCAAGCTTGGAATCCAGGCACTCTCACGTGAATTATTATCTCCACTACACCATTCTGCCCCCCTTATCTCTGAATAACTTTCCAAGTAGTACATAGAAGAATAATTGGAAAAGTTATCTTCTGTACTCTATTTCTTTCTTGAAGTACAGACACTAATGTAGTGATAATAATAATTATTACTGTTAGCTATTGAGCTAATAATTTATTGAGCACTTTCTATATTCCAGGCTTGGAATGATTCTACTATAATAATTATATGGTGTAAATAGATTATTATCTCCATTTTGCAGATGAATTCAAGGACACCCTAAGTAGGGAAGTTTTTAACAACTTTAGACCATTCTTTTATGACTTTGTTTAAAAAACAATAAAAAATGCACAATTAGCTAGCAGAGAAAGCTTGTGAGCAAATGTTCAACTGGGTTTTGGGGGGGCGGACACGACGAATAGCTGGCAGTAGATAGAAGGAAATACAGGTGGCAGAACTAGCGTGATAAAAAGCCTAGTGGCATTTTTTTTTTTTTTTTGCAGTACACGGGCCTCTCACTGTTGTGGCCTCTCCCATTGCGGAGCACAGGCTCCGGACGCGCAGGCTCAGTGGCCATGGCTCACGGGCCTAGACGCTCCGCGGCATGTGGGATCTTCCTGGACCGGGGCACGAACCCATGTCCCCTGCATCGGCAGGCGGACTCTCAACCACCGCGCCACCAGGGAAGCCCTAGTGGCATTTTTTGAGAGGTATTGTTTCGCAATGGGCTTGAGTTTTTCCAAGGAAAATGGTGACAAATTTAACAGATATACACTTGCTTCCCAAGCATATGAAGCAATAAAGCACATTGTTTATAAAGTCAGGCAGATAGGAGCTCAACTCATGGTATGCCATTTCCAAGTTGTGGGATCCTGGGCAGGTCCCTTAATTAACATCCACCCCAATCTCCATTTTCATGGGTCACCTGGGGGAAATCCCACCTACTTCCAGGATAAAACAAGGTCATGTGTACAAAACTCTCTCCAAAAGCCTGGCGCATGGTTTTGCTGAAATGGCCTGTTTATTATTAGGTAACCTACCTGCTCTGTGCCCTCATTTCCTCATATGAAATTGAGGACAATAATAAAAGGACCTGCTGCTTAGGCTCTGGGGTTAAAGGAGATGCTGTATGTGCAATGCCAGCACAGCTCCTGGAACGTAATAAGCAAAACACTCATGAGCTATGGAGAGAGTCTGTGTTTTACATTCATATTGGAGCCAAGTGTCTCACCAAGTCATCGGTGTGGCTCAGAGAAGCAGCAGCAACTTGAACTTCTTGTTATTTGCCTGCTTTTTCATTTTAGTCCTTAGAGGATCTCAAATGTCTTCTGATGCTTTTAGGAAGGGATCTGCTGATGGTCAGCTTGTTGGACAGAAGGAGAAGCAAAGGAGGGAGTTGCAGCAGGCAAACTTTAGGAGGCTGACAGGGCCTCGTGGAGGGGGTGGGACCCCCGCCTGGCAGCTTTTGTAGCTTTGCTCCTCTGGAGGACATTTTCCAGGAAGTGAGCACCTTCTCTTGGGCACTTATCTGGGTTTGGAACTAGACATCTACAGCGTGATGGTTTGGTCAGTGTCTGCTTCCCTCTTTGTATTAGTTTCCTGGGACTGCCTAACAAAGTACCACAAACTGAGCAGCTTAAACCACAGAAATTTATTGTCTCACAGTTCTAGAGACAGGAAGACCAAGATCCAGGTGTGGGCAGAGCTGGTTCACCTGAGGGCTGTGAGGGAGAAGTGGTCCCAGCCTCTCCCCTCACTTCTGATGCTTTGCTGGCAGTCTTTGGTGTGCCTTGTCTTGTAGAAGCATTACCCCAATCTCTGCCTTCATCTTCACGTGGCGTTATCCCTGTATGTATGCCTCTGTGTCTAATTTCTCCTTTTTATAAGGGCATAGTGGATTATGGCCCACCCTAAACTAGTTTATCGTAACTAATTACATATGCAACAACCGTGTATCCAAATAAGGTCACATTCTGAGGTATCAGAGGTGAGGACCACAACATATAAATTTTGGGGATGACACAATTCAACCCATAACTATAGTTCCGAGATAGCGGGACTCTGTTATACTGTTTTACCTCTGGCACCAAGCAAAGACCTGGCATGAAGCTGGGGTTTCATAAACACTCATTGATCAATAGTTATATTCAAATGGGCATCATATAATACATATCCATTTCTATGCACATATTATTCATTACATTTAAATTTTTTTTCTCAATTTTTTATGGCCCATGGAAACTTCATCACAGACCAGCACCAACCTTGGTTGGGCCTTTTGCAACTACTGCTTTAGAGGAAAGGTTCAGGGTTTTCCACCCATTGACACTTTCTTTCAAAAACCACACCTCTCCTTGTAAAAAGAAGTCTCAGCAAATGAATGCTTTAAAAAATATAAGGCAAATACATAAACAACAAGGATTCACTGCATAGCACAGGGAATTATATTCAATATCTTGTAATGAACTATAATGGAAAAGAATTTTAAAAGAATATATATATATATATATATATATATATATATATATATATATATATATATATATATCTGGGGCTTCCCTGGTGGCGCATTGGTTGAGAGTCCGCCTGCCAATGCAGGGGACATGGGTTCGTTCCCCGGTCCGGGAAGATCCCACATGCCGTGGAGCAGCTGGGCCCGTGAGCCATGGCCACTGAGCCTGCATGTCCGGAGCCTGTGCTCCGCAATGGGAGAGGCCACAACAGTGAGAGGCCCGCGTACAGCAAAAAAAAAAAAAAAAAAAAAAAAAGAATGTATATATCTATCTATATCTATATCTATCTATATATATATATCTGAATCACTTTGCTCTATACCTGAAATTAACACAGTATTGTAAATCAACTATACTTCCAAAAAACCCATTAGCCAGCAATCTGAACTGCCTCCTCCTCGTTCAACCCTGGCTGGCACCTAAAGAGGACGAGTAGAAGGAAAGGTGAAGTCTTCAACTCTCTTCTCGAGGCAGAAAGACCTGGTGCCCCTTTCTCCTCTCGCCTGTCCTTGCTGTTGGCCTCACTGGCTCCCAGGCTGCAGAGTTCAAACTGCCTGCGATTGGCTTTGATCCAGCCTGTGATTCTCCCTTCTAAACCGGAGGCTTTTGTGTCAGTCTGACTCGAACAGTTTGGAACAATTAAATCCAGACACACAAGACTATCATTTTGAACCCGGTGATACCCAAGCATCACTGCCTTATCCAGTCCTAAAGCAGGGCAGGCCGGGCCCACCTCCCTGGGGTCTTCTTCCAGGCCAGGCACATCGGCTTGCCGGCCTCCGCGGGCACGTGGCAACTGCGCCTCTCAGCGACTCACAGCGCACACAGCAGGAAAGACAGCCAGCCCGGCCGACGGGGAGCCCCTGGTGGACTTTCTCCCGCCAGCCCCCCTCTCCCGCTCAGACGGCACTTTCCCGCTTCCCGGCGCATTATAAAAAATAATAGGGGGCAGGAGACTGGGCGAGGTTATTACCAACTCATAAATCAACTGGGAGGCTCTGAGTGCTGTGGCGAGGTGTCTGGGACGGGCTCCCCCGGTTTGTTATCTCACTCGGGCTCCCACGATTGATTCATAACCTCATAACCCTCCCGCGTCCGAATCCCAAGTCTTCTATCTAATTGTCAGCAGCCGAGTACATGATTTGCAAGAGGATGCAGGCAGCGGCAGACGTGAGGGTGGAGGAGAGATTAGTTTTGTCAATCAAAAGCGTCCAACGCCAGGGGGAGCACACCCGGGATTTAGCTCAACGACCGGCTTATTAAAGGGGAGGCCGGATATGGCTACGCGGATGGGCCTCACGCAGGGAGATGGTGAGTCTCGGCCACTGTGGGTGTAGCCTCTGCTCCCGGGGTGGGGGTGGCTGCTCCCATGACCGCCTCCCGCTCAATCCAAAGGCAGAAATGAAAAACAAATAAGCAGATTTGCAGCTTCTGGGGAGAAGTGAGCTAAGGCCAGGTGTCCTGAGCCTTTCCAGGAGGGCTGGAAGGTGTCAGGGGCTTTATTGCCTTCCAGTGTTGTCTAATGGTCATCTCATTTGTGCACATTTGAACCTGAAATGTGGTTTGTGAACATCTGTATTTAAATTAATCTGAGGGGTTAAGTAAGGCTTTCTTGAGGGGAGTAGGAGAGGTAGCCTTTGTGACGCCCAGGTCTGCAGGCTGCAGTCACTTTACCTGTAATCTGATCCGTCTAACCGCACTGTTAGGGAATAATGCTGACACACTTCCACAGCGTGCTTTAAGGCTTAAGTCTGCAGAGTGTGCTGGACACCTGCCACCACCTTGGGACAGGCAAGGTGTGCATAGCAGTCAGTGTGAGCAGGCCAGGTTTCAAGCGGAGTCTGGGACACACAGGTGCTTGGGCAAAGACTTGATTGGTGTTGCACTAATGCCAGCTCCAGTACCCTGGAGCTCTGGCTTTGTGGAACACACTCGGCTTTTGTAAACAGACCTGGGTTCAAATCCCGCCCGGCTCTGCAACTTGCTAGTTCATCACCTTGGACGAGCTACTCAACCACCCTGAGCCCCAGTTTACCCACTTGCAAAATGGGTCGATCACAGAATCTACCTCAGACTGTGTTATGAGTATTTAGATAAGGAAATGGAGGTGGGCACTTAGCGTAGTCCTGGGTACCGACTGGGCACACTGCTCAATGGTTATTTTGGTTCCTTTCCACTTATAGGTGATGTACACCTCTATCAACCCAGAGTGGAATCTGGCCTGGGACTGATCTCCTGAGCAGAGAGCCTCAAGTAGCAATCAAGCCTTTCTCCCGGCTCTTCCCTGGGCCTGTGCTGCAGGCCTAGACTAGACAGTTCAGAGCTGGCTCTAGCTTCGATCTCTCAAGCTTCTCTGTTTCATTGAGATGAATGAACCCATCCTTTTAAAAATTGGTCTGGGACCTTCTCTACCAGTAGGGGATCTACTCCCAGTTCAATTTCCAGTTCCTGAGGCAAAACGTCAGAAGAACCCCAAGGAACCCCAACATCTCTCCTTCTCCATCCCAGCTACAGCCAAGCCCTTAGCCTGGCATCTCCCACAGGAGTGGCCACGAGGCAAGCAGCCTGTGTCTGGATCCAGGTTTCCCCTCCCACCAGCTCTGTGACCTTGGGGATGTGCCTTACTCTTGCTAACCTTCAGTTTCTCTAAGATATGATAAAAGCACAGTCTGAGAGGGTGGGCATGGGATAATTCCTGTAAAAAGTTCAGCCCTGTGTCCTTCAGTGCAGAGCAAATGATCAGCATGTGCTGGCTTTATCATCCTCATTATTATTATTGCCATTACTACTGATTGGACCACTTTCATTCATTTATCTGCAGTGATGATTAAGACAGCTCTGTCCTTAAACAAAAAAGGGCGCTGGCAGCCTGCAAGGGCTAGACTGGAGGGCTTGTGGGATGCTTTGGGCCACAGAAAGAGTATGTAATTCCAGCCCACCCAGTGTCGAGAGAAGGTTCACAGAGAAGGAGGTGCTTAGGATCAGTGAGAAACAGAAGAATGAGGAGGAAAGCACTGGATGTAGGGCCAAGAGCAAAGCCATCCGAAGCAACCACACCAATGGCATCATGTGACAGCTAACATTTATATGCAGGCTGGAACAGCAAGTCGCTGTGAAAGGGAAAAGAGTCCTAGAAGGGCAAAAGTCACAGCATGCTCTGGCATCACTTAGGTGCAAAGCACTGAGCCAGTCACCAACGGCTGAGAGTCAAGCGTGAATCAGAAAAAGACTCAGGCTTAAAAGCTACAGGGAGATGATGTCAGAGCTGCCGGGGAATGAGCTCATGCTTTCCTGGCGTCAGGATGCTGGCCTTTCCCCCCATCCCTCCCTCAACCCGGGCCTCATGGCCACTGCCAGCAGTGCTGTGGTCCCTTCCTGCAGTTGGCCTTGGGAGGTGATGCAACTGCTTGGTCAGCCTGCATCCCCTACACCTCTGCTGCTGGCTACTGTCCCGGATCCCTGCTCAGCTGCCTTCAGCGAGGCGCCCCAAACCCAGAGGGGCTCATGTGCAGGACACCACCACTGTTTCCCCTCCCTGCCATCCTTCAGGGGAGGGCGCGGCCTTGGGCTTCTCTGGGGCGTGCTGCCATCTTGCCTCCAAGGACACCTCCCCCCTTGACCCACTCCCAGCAACAGCCTTGAGTCCTTGGGACTTGGCTGTCTGAAGGGGTGGGCGCTGAGGACCACAAAACAGAAGCAGTGGCAGGAGTGACAGGGGCCGGTCAGAGGCCTGTGCGTCCTGACCTTGCTGAGGGCTGGGGCGGGCCCCGGATAACAAGTCATCAGTAGGAAACGGGGGCACAGCTCACGGGGGAGCAAGTGGCAGCCAAGCCACGCCGCCCGCCTTCCCTACCGCATTCTTTCCTCCAGAAATCCCTAACTCCTTTCCTGTCTCCGGCATTTAGGTAAGAAAAAACAGTGCAATAGTGAAGACAAAATGGGGTGATGGGGAGAGGGGACTGGGGGCTGTGAAGACAGGGAGGTGAGTGAGGTGACATTTACACGAGGCCTGAGCAGCAGGAAGGATGCAGCAGTGCATCTGGAGGAACAGCAGTGACGTGGGAACCTGCAGAAGGAAGGCACGGGCGCCTGGAGGGGAGATGGGAGAGGGAGGGGTTGCACCCTCCGGAAGCCTCTGGAGGGCTGGAGTAGGGGAGGGTTTTGTGTGTTTTTAAATGATCTCTTTGGCTGCTGGGGGGAAAAGGGATTGCAGAGGGACAAGAGAAGCAGGAGACCAGCCAGCAGCTGTTTTCAGTGGGTAAGAAATCTAATGCCGGCTGGGCTCTGTGGAGGCAGCGAGATGGAGCGGAGCAAATGGGTGCCGGGTCTGTCTCAGCGGCAGGGCTCCTGGTCCCCTCTAATGCACGGGACACGGAGTGTGAGAACAAGAGGAGTCTGGCTTGACTTCCGGCTTCTAGCTTGACTAATTGGATGCAGGTGGAGCTTAGCCTACCTGAGATGGGGAAGCAGGTTGGGGAGGAAACCTGGCTTCATTATTGGCCGTGTTCTGTCTGAGACAGACGTATACCATAGCCATCCAAGTGGAGATGTCAAGTCTGCCAGTGGACATAGGAGGCTGGGTTTTCAGGGAGAGAGCAGGCTGGAGATAGTATTTGGGTGTCACTGGTGTGTAGGAACGTCCCTTAAGCAGCGAGGCTGGGTGAGGTCACCCAAGGAGAACACGTTGACTGAGAAAAGAGAGCAGCATTGGAACCAAGCCCTGGGCCTGGCAATGGCCCAGCTGGCAGGGGACCCAAGCCTGCCCTCCCTCACTCTGGAATGCCTTCCGTTACCCTGAACGCCTGGGCTTCTCTCTTCTGTGACTTATCCTGTGATCCATTCCCCTTCCTTGGGATACAGCAAGAAAAATAAGCCCCAACTCTGGACCTTCCGCCAGGCCCTCCCAGAACCTGCCCTTCGAGCAACTTCCCCTTCTTGCTCACGTCAGGGAAAAATTGACACTTACCACCACGTACAGCACCTGACAGCTCTGCCCAGGGCCCAAGCCAAAGAGATAGCTAAGGGTTTCTGTGTTCTCTTCTGATTTATAACGAGTTTAAACTCATTTTCTGGCTTTTCTGTCACTAAATTCCCTGGAAGCACCTTGTGGGACTGTGGAGCTGGCCCGTGGCCGAGCACTGCTGGGTGAACACAGCCTGGGAGTGACTTCAAGCTCCAGATCCCACCCGGGTTAGAGGCTTTGGGGTGGAATGTCGTCTTTCTAATGTGCAAGCCTCATTTCATTCGCATCAACTCCAGACCAAGAGAATCTGGCTTTTGTTCAGAGAACGTGTTGAGAATGTTTCAAATGGAGAAACCCTGTAACTAGGAAAAAGACAGACTAAAACCCATCATGAGTTTATGCTTTCTAGACCCATTTCTTCATCATTGCCCCCACCCCAAGTGCTGGCTTCTTCCAAAATGGATTAGACTTGAGGCAGTGAATACTTAATGATATTGCTAGAATTAATAAGGAGAATTCAAGATTCACACAATGAATGGGAGACAGCCATATGAAGAATGCCAGAGAAGGATGGCTGCTCTAAGTGATCAGAGAATTTAGTTTATGGCTCCTGGAAATAATAAAACAGTAAAGGATATTGCTCTCATTTCTTGGCCTGTCTCTCCCTTAGCACATACAGGGTCCTTAAAGAGAGAGATCCCGTCCCCTCAGCTGTGCCTCCCTGACTCACTGCAGATTTTCAAGGAAGACCTGATGACTATATTTAAGAATGTGGGCCAAAATCAGTGATTTTCATTTTGGTGTAATCACTGTGCTGCTTTTTCTTCCAGACGTTGGTTTTGCTGGAGCTGGTTACTCCTCGGTGTGGCTTCTGAATCTTGATAGTAAAACAGGCCAGATCTTTGGTATGGAAGGTTAGCTTTCTACCTGCTATTGCAGATTATTTACATGTATGTTAAAGAAGAGGGGGTCAACACATGCCCCATTTTAAGTTATTCAGGACTAGAACTTGGTATGTCAGTAGCCTATTCCTGCCCACCCTGATTCTCCAGGTGGTATTACAGTCAAATATGGTCAAACCTTTGAAAGAATGTTAAAAGCCCAGATTAATATTGAGGTTTGTATGGCTCAGCATGCAGGCAGAACTAAAGGCTGGTGTCTGATCAAATAACACGATAAAAACACTGTCCGTTTTACTAAAATATTTTTCAGCAAAGGTCATATCCATGCCATTGGGAGGGTAGTAGATTGAGAGACTCAGACTTGGAGTTTATTAAGGAGAGAGTTGGGTATAGTTTTGAGGGATTGGGATTAGGTTCAGCTGCACATTTCAGAAAAAATAATAACAGTGGCTTAAACAAGATAGAAGTATATTTGGTAAAAGAAGTCTGGAGGTGGCTCCATGGGGTCCTCAGGAATCCATACTTTAATGTTTCTCTTCCATCTTCCAAGTGCTTGACTTTCACCCCGAAGGTTACCTTATGGTTCAAAATGGCTGCTGACGCACCAGCCATCACGTCCAAGCTTCAGGCAGGAGGACGAAGGAGAAGCAGAAGAGCTAAAGGATGCCTTTCCCAGGTGAGAAGCATATTTTCCGGAAGTTCCATACTCTATTCACACACTGTGATATACACAATAATGGCTCCCCAAAGATGTCCATGTTCTAATCCCCGGAACTGTGAATATCTACCTTACATGGCACAAAGGACTTTGCAGGTAAGATTAAATTAAGGTCCTCAAAATGGAGGGATTATCCTGGATTATCCAGGTGGGACCAATGTAATCACAAGGATCTTTATGAGAGAGAGATAGGAATGTCAGGGAGAGAAGGAGTTGTGAGGACAGAAGCAGAGGTGTGTGTGGGCTCCCACACGTGTGTGTATGCGAAGGAGCTCATGGGGAGGAGTGGAGGAGGAGAGAGGGGATCGGGTGGGGAGAGCACTAGTTAGCCGCTGGCTTTGAAAACAGAGGAGGGCTTCCCTGGTGGCGCAGTGGTTGAGAGTCCGCCTGCCGATGCAGGGGACACGGGTTCGTGCCCCGGTCTGGGAAGATCCCACATGCCGCGGAGCGGCTAGGCCCGTGAGCCATGGCCACTGAGCCTGCGCGTCCGGAGCCTGTGCTCCGCAACGGGAGAGGCCACAACAGTGAGAGGCCCGCGTACCGCAAAAAAAAAAAAAAAAAAGAAAAGAAAACAGACGAAAGGACCACGAGTCAAGGAATGCGGGCAACCTCTAGAAGCCGGAAAGGGCAAGGAAACGGATTCTTCCCAAGAGGCTCAGAAGGAACATAGTTCTTTCTGCCAGGACCTTTACTCCTCTCAGGCCCGTTTCAGACTTCTGACCTCCAGCTCTATAAGATAATACGTTTGTATTGTATTGTTTTAAGCCGCTAAATTTGTAATTTGTTGTAGCTGCAACAGGACACGTATACTCACATGACTCAGACACCAGAATTCAGTCACTTGACCACACCTGGCTACAAGGAACTCTGGGAAATAGTCTTATTGTGAGTTACAGGGTGCTCAGCCAAAAGTGGGGCAGTGTTACCGAGGCGGAAAGGAAAAGCAGATGCTGGGGTCGGCAACACCAGACTGCCAGGCGGGGCTGTTACGCAAACGCAAGGCTCTCCACATTTAGCATAGCAGAAAAGTATTCTGCTCAAAATGGAACTGAATCCATAGTGAGGAAACACACCTAAGAAGGTAGCATAAACAGCTTTAAAAGTACTGTGGTAACTGATTTAAAAGATGATTCAAGTAATTCTTTAGGTAGAATATTCTCTCTAATGCCTATTTTAGCTCAAAGTTCCTAATCAGATATGTCTGAGTCCCGCTATGAAGTCTGTAGTCTAAAACAGGGTTTTGAATTTGAGAGAAGCAGCTCAAGTCAGTTATCAGTAAGACTCTTGGTCTCCAAAATTTCTCTTGATAAAGTCAGACTGTAAGCAATTATAGCTTGAAATCTACCTTCTCCCTTTGTCCTAGCTAAATGCAAGGGCTGACACAGAAATTATAGATAGATCAACAAAAAAGTACTTATAAAAAATACCTGGGGGCTCCCCTGGTGGCGCAGTGGTTGAGAGTCCGCCTGCCGATGCAGGGGATATGGGTTCACGCCCCGGTCCGGGAAGATCCCACATGCCGCGGAGCGGCTGGGCCCGTGAGCCATGGCCACTGAGCCTGCGCGTCCGGAGCCTGTGCTCCGCAACCAGAGAGGCCACAACAGTGAGAGGCCCGCGTACCACAAAAACAAACAAACAAAAAAACCAAAACAAAACCTTGTACGTCACAGATGTTCAGCAGATTTTTTTTAATGAGTGAAGGAGTAAATGAGCAAGTGAATAAACCTAGGAATTTGACGGATTTCAGTACAGTTTCATCCATTCATTCTATGTCTTAGGATTAAGTTAACTGCTGGGTGCAAAGCCCAGTAAGAACTTCCTATGATCAAGGAGCTCACAGCATCGGGGGAAGATGGACCAGTAAACCAACAACCGTACTGCAGTGCACTGAGTGCTACGACAGATACATTTGCAGGAACTGGGAACATGGATGAGGGAACCTACATCAGACTTGGCTGCCAGGAGCATTTTGCTGGAGGAGATGTTGCTTGAGCTGAATCTTGGAGGACAAGTTGGAATTAGCTAGTAAGGGGGGGAACTGTATTCCAGGATGAGAGAACAACATATTCAAAGCCACAGAATTATGGCGAACAATATCAGCAAACATTTATATAAGTGTTTACTATATGCCAGGCATGGTTCCAAGCACTTTACATACACTAACATATTTATATGCACAGCAGCCTGATGAAGCAGGTACTGTCATTATCCCATTTTACAGATGAAGAAAGTGAGGCAGAGAGAGGGTAGGTACTTGCCTGAGGTCATGTGGTGTGTAAAGTTAGGATTTGAACCCAGGCACTTTGGCTCCAGAGACATTGCTTAGAGTCAATCATTTTGCGTGGTTCTGGCTTTTCAAGCCAGAACTTAAAAGTTATAGGAGATCATTTAAGGATGAGCTTCCTCTAAATCCTACTTAAGATTCTCTATTGCCTAAAAGACATTTATAGTTAGGCTTTTCTCGGTTTCCTGCACTACCCTTACCAAACTATAAGAAATATAGTGGCTAGTCCCCAAGCTGCCTAGCAGAGGGAAGTAATTTCTAGTTTCAAACTATGATCTGTTCACAGGCAAAGCAATTAGGACAGGTCACAAAGAAAACAGGCAGAATGTGGCAAATTATTGGCATTACAGAAAACCTCTTTATCATATCTGACTTAATCTCAACATTATAAACACCTCTTGCCAGTCAAGCTATGTGTGGTGAATTGGCAGGTACAAAGTTAAAAAAAAGAACGAGACAATCACTTATTGTTATTATTATTATTATTATTGGCTGTACCACATAGCTTATGGGATCTTAGTTCACCAACCGGGGATCGAACATGGCCCCCGGCAGTGAAAGCACTGCCTTAACCACTGGACCGCCAGGGAATTCTGAAGACATTCACTTGTATTCTAAGACTTCCATTCCCCAGATGCAGATATGCCGGAATGGAATGATGATCATTCTGACTGTGATGGTGAATGACACTCCCTTTCCAGAGTAACCCACTGGCTGCCATTAGTTGCAATTGTAGAATGTGGCTAAATATTTCTTCCTTTTCAAGTGGCTACTCCTAGAAGCATGGTTCTGAGGTCACAGAAATTTTGTTAAAATAAACAACAACCCAAAACCCAGCAAAGGGAGCACATAACTTATTTCCCAGGATTACAGCTCTCACTCACCCACCCTCTCTGGAAGCAGAGATGCTTTAACCGGTGTGAGATGGATATGTTTCTCCTGTTTTGCCCACCTGGAGAAGCTGGGATGGACAGGAGCAAAGACAATGTGGGATCCTCAGGGATGTATTATGAGTTACTATACAAAGGAAATAATAGTGTTTTCTGACATGGACTAAAAATTATAAATAGATCTGGTTAAGGCAAATGATGCCAGGACTTCCTTACTCTTGGATGTCTTATTGTCTCCACTATTTTTTCTCTTATGTACCATGGCCATGACCCCAGATCATAGCTGCCCATTTCTTTTTTTTTTTTTTTTTTTTTGCAGTACACGGGCCTCTCACTATTGTGGCCTCTCCCATTGCGGAGCACAGGCTCCGGACACGCAGGCTCAGCAGCCATGGCTCACGGGCCCAGCCGCTCTGCGGCATGTGGGATCCTCCCGGACCGGGGCACAAACCCATGTCCCCTGCATCGGCAGGCAGACTCCCAACCACTGCGACACCAGGGAAGCCCCAGCTGCCCATTTCTTGAGATATGTCTTCCCTCAGAAAGGTGAGAGGTCAGGGACGAGGCTGTCTCCCTCTCATTAAATGACAACTCTCATGCCCTTGGACCATGTAGAGTTCTACAGAGGCTGCCACGGATGAAGACTGGAAAACAAGACTTGAGACAAGGCAACTGGAAAAGGTCCATCAACATGGCCCAGAAGAGGCTCTGGGGAGGAAATTACTCTGTCCCTTATATCCCTGGCTCCTGAGTCAAAGTCTGCCGGGGGCACATCTGGTTGGCAGAGCCTGAAACACATCATATGTCCTGGCTGTACCGAGAGCTGGGCAAGAGAATGTCTAATATTTCCTGCTTCTGTAGTTGGGAGTGGTCTTTGCCCCCAATGACACTCATTATTTGGGAATTTCCTAATCAAAGCAAGACATTAAGATGTTGGATAGACAAAACAAATGACAAACATCCTTTATTCTTCCTCCTCTTAAACTCAGAATGGGAAAATCCCAAGGCCAAGACCAGGGTGAGGTCTTAAGGGGAGGAAAGCAGAGATTTCCTGGACCACCACCAGCATAAAAGGAGAAAAGGTGGCCCAACTGGGATCACCACTGGAGAACAAGGCAGGCATTTGACTAGAGATCCCCTCCCTGCCCACTGCCTCCCCGTGCGAATCACTCAGGGACCTAGAAGTGGTGGCAGGAACCTTGGAAAGCAGTTGGATGGGATTCAAAGAGCTAACATCTGGTAGGGAGAAAGATAAATACAAAGATCTTTACAATACCATGAGAAATGTCATAGTAGGAGCACTAGACTGCAGAGAGATTAATCTGGATCAAAGAGAAGTAAACTTTCGGACCCCAAAATAATTTGGGGGAAGAGATTCTTAATAAGTAGGGTCAAATATTTTAATCCAAGTAGCTTGACCCTCTTAAGAGCCAAATGAATTACAAAGGCTACGGGTGCCAATAGCTGAGCCAGTCCTCCACAACATGACCTCAGCTACCTCTGTAGCTTTGTCTACTTCAGCCCATGACTAGACATGCTGCTCAACACATCTGGGGTTTCCCGCCTCCAGGCCTTTGTTCCCATGGCTCTCTCCACTTGGAATGCCCAGTGCCCACCTCCAAGAGAGGACATCAAGGGAGATTTCTCCAAGGACCATCATTTCCACGAAAGACCCTACCCCACAGAACCTTCTCCAGATTTGGGGTTGTCCCGCAAGGACATACGAACACTGTCACGTGTTAGTCTCTCTTGTAATGATTGCATCTGAAAGGTTTGGTCATGGCTCAACACAGAACAGGACATTCACCTAGGATGCAAAGTCAGAAGAGAGTCCCAGGATTGCTAAGGCCAATTTCAAGAACAAACCAGGCCCCAGGGAGAGCTGAGAATGTTCAGTGGGGGGCCCCCCTTGATCATCCACTGCTTACAACATGCTATGAGGGCCTGGGAGAGACCAAATCCTGCCAGAGTTCTCATAGAAACACCATCATTCCAGGGTGAGGTGGAGCCTTCCAGAGATAAGTCCCCCCAGCTGTCCACCCACCCACCCACCCATCCATCCATCCATCCATCCTTCCATACAACAAACCCACAAATATGTACTAGATTACCTCTAACTTGCACTGTCAGAAATGTTGATACCAGCTAATTCCCCCTCATCCTTAGTCAGTGGGTAAAACCCAAGCGCCACTGGAGCGCCATTATTTCTCAGTTCATCTCCATGTTGCTTTGAGCTACCTCTTCCCTTAATTTGTCCCTGACCCATTCCCCATGCCCACATCTGGAACCTCTGCTCTCTGGCTCCACTGGTGAAAGAAGTTCCTGCGTAGCCTTCACTGGTGCGCAGAAGGATCCATCTACCTCCTGGTCTACACTGACCCTCCCCCTGCTGTTGTTTCCAGCGCCCTTTGTTCTTGTGCCCCCCACCCCACCCCCCGCTGCACCACCACCTAATTTGGGCCTAGGAGGGAAAGTAGGCATCATCTTGCCCTTCATGATATTTCTCCTTTTTCCATGTAAAAATTCCTGATTATTTGAGGTTTATATATTCTACCGGTTTCCTCTCTACTCCTCCGGCCTATCATCTCTTTATTTTTGTTAGCTTCTCCTCATTCGTGGAAGACTTTGGCACCTGGATCACAATCTTGTCTTCCACCCTAAATCCTGCCACTCTCCTTGGTGACATCATTATCTATGTGTGGGACCCACTGACTATGTCAGCTTCTCAGTTCCCCGTCCTCTACTCCAGTGATCTTCAAATTCAAATCACCTTACTCTTCCCATTTGTAAATTGCACAGAGATTCCATGTGGAGCCACAACTGAGTATGGTGACCAGGATTCTGTTCCAGAGCCCTAGAATTTAGAAAGTACTTTATAATGATTTTTAAAGGTTGTGCAAATACTTAAACATCTTTTTTCTCTTAGGAAATAGCATCTTCCTCAAACACATTCCAACCTCCAGCCAAGTGGGAGAAGTCCTATTTTTAACAGGTAACATTCAGGACTCTTAGCAGGACCTACAGAAGGCCAAGCCTATACCTCCAGCCTCTCCCTGCCCACCCCAGGGCCTTTGCCCATGCTGGTCCATTGCTTATGGCACTTGGCCTCTGTATCTCCAACACTGCCTTCCAGGCCCAGCTCAGATGTTACTGCCCACCCCCAACTCCATGTGGTCTCACAGCCCATACATGTGCATCTCTATCAAACTGCTTGTCACACAGCATTGCTGTTGCCTGTCCAGCTATCTGTTCCTCTCACTATACATAAGCCATCTTCAGAAGTGCACTGTTTTATCCATTTCTAAATCACCAGTGCCAAGCTCAGTTCCCACCAAGCTCAGTGCCCGCCACTCAATAAACATTTGTGGAACAAATGGGCCTTTAATACCCATAAAGTCCATGGGCTTCCCTGGTGGCGCAGTGGTTGAGAGTCCGCCTGCCGATGCAGGGGACACGGGTTCGTGTCCCGGTCTGGGAAGATCCCACATGCCGTGGAGTGGCTGGGCCCGTGAGCCATGGCCGCTGAGGCTGCGCGTCCGGAGCCTGTGCTCCGCAACAGGAGAGGCCACAACAGTGAGAGGCCCATGTACTGCAAAACAAACAAACAAACAAAAAAACAACCCAAAAAACCCATAAAGTCCAAATGCTGGACAACACAGATCTGACACCCCTCTTCAGCGTCTTCCCCTGGGTACTAACACAGTAGAATGGACTCCCGACCTTCCCCATCTCTCACTCCATCTCTCGCTCCTATAGTCCTCGCATGTCTCAGCTGAGGGCTGCTCCATCCTTAGAGCTGCTCAGGCCCCAAATTTCAGAGTGATCCTTGAATTCTCTCTTCCTCTCACATTCCACATCCGATCAGTCAGGAAGTCCATTCAGGCCTACCTTCCAAACATAGAATATGGCCTGAAATCTAGCATTTCTCACCACCTCCACTGTTCCCACCTAGGACTGAGCCTCTGTTTCCTGCCTGATTCCTAACTGGTCTCCCCGCTTCCATCCTTCATTTCCCATGGTGGCTCTCAACATGGCGAAAAAGTGAAGCTTTAAAAATGTCAGTCAGGGGCTTCCCTGGTGGCGCAGTGGTTGAGAGTCCGCCTGCCGATGCAGGGGACACGGGTTCGTGCCCCGGTCCGGGAAGATCCCGCATGCCGCGGAGCGGCTGGGCCCGTGAGCCATGGCCGCTGAGCCTGCGCGTCCGGAGCCTGTGCTCCGCAGCGGGAGAGGCCACAACAGTGAGAGGCCCGCATACCGCAAAAAAAAAAAAAAAAAAAAAAAAAATGTCAGTCAGGACAGATCTGCTCAAAACCCTAAAATGGCCAAAGTCCTCACAATGGCTGACAAGACAACATGATCTGACACCCCTACTCAGCGTCTTCCCCCAGGTACCAACAGGGCGAACTTACATCTTTGCTCGGATGGCACCTTCTCCTTGAGACTCCTCTGACCACGCTGGTAATACAGCAAACTGCCCTAACCCTGTTCTCCTGATTCCCTTTCCCTGTTTTACCTTTTAAACTTTCAGAAGCATTTATCCCCTTTTGCATACTAGATGCTACTTATTTATTATGCTTATTATCTAGTCTGCTCCCACCCTGAAATACAAACTTCACAGGGGCAAGGAGCTTTATGGATTTTGTTTGCTAATACTCCCAAGCACCTGGAAAAAAATATCTGGCACATCATAGGTGCTTAACAAATATGAATATATTTTTCACACAAAATTAATTTTAAAAGTGTGATTCAGTTCTTTGATGCATCAGTCTTTTATTGCTGTCTAACAAAATGTCCCCAAAATGAATGGCTTAAAATAATCATTTATTTTGCTCAGGGATCTGCAATTTGGGCAGAGCTTGGTGGGTTCAACTCACTTTGCACATTGCAGCATCAGCTGAGGTGGCTTGACTAGGGGCAGGTTTCAAGCTGCAAGTGAACTTTGGCTGCAAGTTAGCTCTTGCTGATGGCTGGGAGTTCAGCCAAGGGTGTGAGCTGGGGGAATTCAGTTCCTTTCCAGGTGGGCCTCTCTCTCCATGGGCTCCTTGGGCTTCCTTATAGCATGGTGGCTGCATTCCAAGAGCAAACATCCCATGACAACAGGGCAGAAGTGCATGCAATTTTTATGATTTAGCCTTGGCTAACATGAAGTACCATGTTATGAAACATTACCTCAGCCATACTCTATTGGCTCCACCTTTTGGGATGGAGAGGTGACAAAGTTCTAGAAGAGCATGTGGGATAGGACATATTATTCCAGACATCTTTGGAAATACAATCTGGCACACAGGGTAGTCCCAAAGCCTTGTTAGTTTGTGACAACTATATTGAAAGGGCACTTAAGAAGGACTTAAGCCAATCACAAGCCTTCAGGAACACAATAGGACAGACTGAGAGATGTTAAGGAAATTAGAGCTTATTGTGCCAAACTCAAGTGGACAGAGCAAGGGACTTGGACTAAAAGCATGTTTAAATCCCAACTTCCCCATTACTGTGTACAACCTTGGGAAAGTCATGGAACATCTCTGAGCCTCAGCTTCCCCATCTGTAAAATGTGAATATTAAATTTATCTTGCCTGCTTGACACTAATAATTGAATAGGCTCATGCTTGGGTAAGTGTTCCCAAAACTACAAAACAGTTCGCTCTATACCTTCATGTAGACCAACAATGGTCTAATGGTCATTTGGATTTTTGTTCTGAAGCAACAGACCACAGAGGAGGGAGCACTTACTGAGCTGTGGGTGTGGCACCCTGAACTTCACTCATCAACTGTGCGATATTAAACAGCCATTTACTTTTTCTGAGTCTCAGTTTTGTCATGTGGAGGGATAAGGCCACCTGCCCTGCTTAACCCTGATAATTATGGTAAGGACTTGATAGAGGTTAACTCAGAAGCTTATAGTAAGGTCTCAGTAACCTGGGTTATATCACTTGGTAGTAATCATATTATTATCTAAGCAGACATAATTTTTTTTTTTTTTTTGTGGTACGCAGGCCTCTCACTGCTGTGGCTTCTCCCGTTGCGGAGCACAGGCTCCAGACACGCAGGCTCAGCGGCCATGGCTCACGGGCCCAGCCGCTCCGTGGCATGTGTTATCTTCCTGGACCGGGGCACAAACCCGTGTCCCTTGCATCGGCAGGCGGACTCTCAACCACTGTGCCCCCAGGGAAGCGCCCATAATTTTTTACTTTAGAAAAAAATACATTTTTGTGAATACAAAAGTAAAAGATTTTAATTCAATAAAAATTTTAGAAAAAACAACTAAGCATAAAGAAGAAAATTAAAATCACACAGAATCTCCCTCTTAGATTCTCTCTATCATCTCTTTCTCCTCTTTTTAAAAATAAATTTTTATAGTTTTATATTATATCTAGTTCCCTTCAAAGAAGTAGTTTCCCACTTTTGGGGGGGGCAATGATAAGCAATAAAGCAATCAACAGTTTGACTTTTCATACCTCCTCTGACTGCCTTAAGACAAATCTCTACAATTAAAATTTCTGCTGGGATGAAATGAGATAGTGACATGGACATATATATACTACCAGATGTGAAATAGATAGCTAGTGGGAAGCAGCCACATAGCACAGGGAGATCAGCTCGGTGCTTTGTGACCACCTAGAGGGGTGGGATAGGGAGGGTGGGAGGGAGACGCAAGAGGGAGGGGATATGGGGATCTATGTATATATATAGCTGATTCACTTTGTTATACAGCAGAAACTAACACAACATTGTAAAGCAATTGTACTCCAATAAAGATGTTTAAAAAAAAAGAAAAAGAAATTTCTGGATCACTTTCAAGGCTTCAGAATCTACGGCATAACTGGCCTTCAGAATATGCTAAATCAAATTCTCCTCCCTCTGGAAGTGCACACTTATTCCTCCTTCCCTATAACCTAACCAGCGTTCTTGTTTATCATTGCCAATCTGATTGGGAGGAATGATAGCCCATTTAAGAAAATCACTTTTTTTAAGTTTAAATGTTTCTAATACATTTATTCACCATACATATTTCTTCTGTTGGGGTACCCAACTTTTTATATTGATTAATAAGAACTCATTAAGTATTAAGGATATAACATTTTATCTGTAATTTGTGCTGCACAATCTTCCCTCCTCCAATTTGTCATTTACATTTAAGGTGCCCCTAGAGGTAGTGTTTTAAAATATTTTATGTTCAAATCTATCAACTCTTTTCTTTGTGGTTTCTGCCTTTGCTGTCATGCTTGCAATATTGTCTAGATTTTAAAGAGATGAGTTTTTATAAGTTTTTGTTGAATTCGTTTACTCATTCCTTCAACATATACTTACTGGATGCTTCCTACATGCCTGGCACTGTTTTAAGCACTGAAACGTCATCTAAAGCATAGATCTGAATGCAAAATGAAAACATTTATCACGGAAGGGTTTATAAACTGAAATAAGCAAAACCCCAAACACATTCCACTCTATTCAAAGACCAATTGCACAGAAGGCTTTGGCCCTGAGTAGAGATTACAGCGATGCCACCCGGAACTCCAATTCCTGGCTCTCAGAGCGTTTTACAGTGAGTAGTGTCTATACAGCATGATAATGCTAAGGAGATAGCTATAAGAACATCTGTGAATGAGAAGGCTTGAAATCACACTAAAGAAAGGATTAATAGCATTTGTTCCACATCAAGGAATAATCATCAATGATATAATTTTTCATTTCATTAGTAGGTTAAAGGCAGATATTATCTCTGCCCTAGGACCCTTTTTCGAATCTCTCTGAATCACAGAATCTTAGCAGGGGAAGCACTACCCTTCCTTCAAGGGTCTTCACTGCAAGAGGCCTATAAATAGCATTTCAGGGTTCCTGCCCTTGGCTGGACCTCATCAACTCAAGAAAAGTCACAGTGTCCTTATTTGCCACCCCTAAACTGAACAAGCCTTGGATTATTTATTTGTTACACTTCACTTCTTTCTATCCCATATTTTTCTTTTGAAGTGAAACATCATAAATCCATAGAAAGCTCACCCCAAAATTAGTGCCCTGCAAGAAATGTGGAGGACTTGAGCCCACAGTACTTGGGACATTGTAGCAAAGACAGTCCAGGACAGGGAGACACAGGCTTGTCTGGGTACAGACAAAGCGCCGGGCCCTACCAGGAAAATCCCCAAGCAGCAGGCCACCCAAGGAGACCTCACACCTTTGTTCACTGAAACCAACTCATGCCTGAAATGCCACCTGTGTGGCTTCACTGCCTTAGTAAACGTCGCCAGGAGACTGGAAACCACCTGCAGAGAGGGACAGGCTCTACTTTTGTTCACAGTAACCCCAGTCCAGCGAGGAGTGAATGAATGGACGGGAATGAAGCTTTCAGCTAGTCTGAATTCCTGGGGGGAGGGAGGCAGGGACCTTCACTCCTGACTTGTAAGTGATAACGGATCTTGCAATGACTAAATTGCTGTTATTTCTATCTCATATTATATCTTAGAATTAGGGGCCAGCCATTCACTTTTGAGAGGAGAAAGCCAGCCTGAGGCCGTTAAGCATATGCATGAGAGACAGGCAAATATTACATGGAGGAAACATGGGTGGAAAAGAAAAGGCCCCATAAATGGGACAGATTTCTGCCTAGTTCACAATCTGGTCTATAGCCAGCCCTGACAACGGTTCCTGAAAGAATCCTTCCAAAGTTGTCTTTCTCACTCAAAACATTGCTGAAGGATTGCCTTCTGGAAACCAGAAGCTTGAAATCAAAGTTTTGGCAGAGTTGGTTCTTTCTGGAGGCTGGGAGGGAAGTCCGTTCCATGCCTCTCTCCTAGCTTCTGGTGGTTTCTGGCAATCCTCGGCATTCCTTGGCTTGTAGATGCATCTCTCCAACACTTATCCTCACACGGCCTTTCTCTCAAGCCTCTTCATATTCTTTTTTGTTTTTTGTTTTTTCCCGGTACACGGGCCTCTCACTGCTGTGGCCTCTCCCGTTGCGGAGCACAGGCTCCGGACGCGCAGGCTCAGCGGCCATGGCTCACGGGCCCAGCCGCTCCGCGGCATGTGGGATCTTCCCGGACCAGGGCACGAACCCCTGTCCCCTGCATCGGCAGGCGGACTCTCAACCACTGCGCCACCAGGGAAGCCCCATCCTCTTCATATTCTTAATAAGCGATTCCACTTGTATTTGACCTCCCACACCGATTGAATGGCAAATTCCTCCATGTATGACCCCAGTTTACCTGTCCCTTTGATACTCCTCAGTGTGACAACCCCACACCCTTATATGGGTACCCACTCCTGAGTACACAGGGCACTCCCATCCTCCTGGGCTGGCTTACTGACCTGGAACTGAGTTCTCCTGAGAAAAATGAGATTTCTTTCTCTTACCCAACTCTAACCCGAGGGCCATCTTTCCACAGCAAACGGTGACTCCTCATTTCTCTAGATTTGGTTTTTCCAAGAAGGTAGACACTAACAAGAAATTACTAAGTTATTTCACTCCTTTATTATAATAGATAATAAAGATATGTATCTTTTATATTATATATTTATTTATATAGTATATCAGATACGAAGTTGCATATTACAGCAACAATGATATAAGAATTGCATTCTCACAGCCCATTTAACCCTTGAAACGATTCTGTAAGGTCAACAGGGAGCGTTATTCTCCCTTCTCAGATGAGGAAACTGGAGCCCCGAGGCACGTGACGAGTAGTACTGTGTCCTCCAAGGGAGGAAACAGTGGGAGCTGTAGGCGTGGGCAGGCAATTGGGGTGCCTTGTCCACAGAGAATTTAAGAACAATAAAGAATATCAGTGATGAATACCCTCTCCCCTCTGATGCTGGGAATAGAACCCAGCCTTGGGGTTTCAGGTCCAGTGCTTCTCCTTTTCCACCAGAGCCCCTCAGAGGTCAGGGCAAGGTGACTTCAGATGCAGCAAGAGGGGCGGCATCCACACATTGAGCTCACGGTCAGGAGAAACTAAATCCTTTCTCGAGTGGGTGTGGAAAGTCAGCTAGGGGTGGGGAGGCAGCCACCAAAGGCATCAAACTATAGCAGGGAATTCTGAATTCTGGCGACAGCACTTCTCCATTCTGGGTTGCAAGATATTTCTGTGCAGCCTTTGATTTAGTTTAAAATACAAATGATCGCATGTTCCATAATTCTTACTACCAGGCAAACCTCACTCCATGCTCCCTGTACTCCCGGTCTCCCAGCCCAACCTGCCGCGCCTCATCTCTGCACTGATCTTCCCTACAACCTACCAGCTCACCCCTCTTTCCAATCGCATCCCTTCCACTCACCCCACACTTTCAAATCATGGAAATGATTCCAACCCATCCATGTGGCTCTGTTTTTGTTCCTGGTTTCACAGGAAAAAAAAAGAAATCCTCTTCAAATTTTAAGACAGAATATCAGCTCAATAAAATCTAACTGAACTCATCTTTTTTTGGTACAAACACCCTGTTGATCTAAAGCAGAAGTTATCTGCTGGTGAATTGGGGTCCTTGCTTGAGGCCAGCATTTCTTCCCGCCTTGAGTTTTCAATTGCTCTGGGGTGCAATGCACAGATTGGCCACACTGGAGCGCTGTTGCTCTTGAAAGCCACAATGCTTCCAAGGCTGCATCTCCGATTAGAAAAAAACGCCAGGATCGGGATTATGAAATTGATTTTTTATTTCTTTTAAATTAATAACCATTGGTGTCCTGAATAACTGCTTAATTTCTTGCTTCCAGAGGTAAAGATCTGAAATCTGTTTGATGTCATTTATAGCGCCTTCCAGAGGCAAATAATGAAGGCCAAGGGAAACCTACGGTTATAGCGAAAAGACACTTGTAAAGGCTTTTCACGAGTTTAAAAGTGTTCCTGGATCTTCTGGTTATATGGATTAAATTAACAAGCTAATTGTGGCGGTCCAAAAGATAAAAGGGAAAAAATGAGGAGGCAGGGAAGAAAAGTTGTAGATTTACTAAAGGACAGTGGGAGGGGGACAGCAGAGTGAGCTGGAGCTCGCAGGAACCGTACTGCACCAGGCCTGGTAAATCATGCAGCAATGGTGACTGGTTATTAAAGAAGTGTGAGTACGCCAGCTCCTTCCAAGTGTCTGGTGTCTGCAGCAAACCCTGAGTCCTCAAATCCTCAGCTTCTCCCAATATATGTGGGTGCTCATCCTTGTCTGCAATACTGGGTAGTATTTGGCTAAGACTAACTCCAAACACAGGCCATGTATTTGGAGACCCTCACAGAGAACGTGTAATTAAAAAGTGAAGCTTTTCTGGCCAGGTTTGCACTGGGTGGAGAGTACAAAGAAAATCTGGGGCAAGCCCTAGATTTGAGACTTAATTCTGCCACTAACTAATTCCTGCATTGTTCCAGGTACTTGGCCAAGTCTTGGGTCCATCATCTGTAAATTGAGGGGTTTGGCTAAGCTGACTTCTGAGTCCATTCTGATTCTGACCAATACCCCTCCTCCTTCCACCTGGCCTACTGCTGACAGCCTTCCTGGTCATCCGGTCCATCTCTCTGTCTCACAGC
This sequence comes from Mesoplodon bidens, assembly GCF_964165515.1. Classification (NCBI taxonomy): domain Eukaryota; kingdom Metazoa; phylum Chordata; class Mammalia; order Artiodactyla; family Ziphiidae; genus Mesoplodon; species Mesoplodon bidens. The sequence continues at coordinate 148,643,592 of NC_138178.1, read as the reverse complement.
CACAGGCAGCCAAATTGGATCATTTACTGCACCCTGAACCAACCTCTTTGGCTCAACTTGCCCTGCCTGGAGGCTCCTTCCTTCCTTCCTTCCACTCCATTTCCAAGTTTTACTCCCATTTCAAGCCCTACCACAAAGGCCATCTCCTCCGAGAAGGCTTCCCTGATACCATGGGTGCAAAGAGTCTCCCCATCTTTAATGAATTTGCGGCACTTTATCTATACTTCTCTTTAGTATCTACCATTTTCTCTCTTGTGTTATAATGATTTGTGGAGCCTGTTTATACCAACTGGGCCTTTAGGACCATGCTTTGCATCTGATTCTTCCACCTCACAGAGTCCAGCCCAGTGACCAGCACACAGCAGGAACCCAGGAGACAGGTGATTGAATTAACAGTCACATGTGCCCATACACACTGTATTTTGTGTAAAGGATCTGGACTTGACTTAAACACTCTGGGGGCTTCCCTGGTGGCGCAGTGGTTGAGAGTCCGCCTGCCGATGCAGGGGACACGGGTTCGTGCCCCGGTCTGGGAGGATCCCACATGCCGCGGAGCGGCTGGGCCCGTGAGCCATGGCTGCTGAGCCTGCGCGTCCAGAGACTGCGCTCCGCGGCGGGAGGGGCCTCGGCACTGAGAGGCCCGCATACCGCAAAAAAAACACAAACAAACAAACAAACAAAAAAACACTCTGATGTCCAGCTGACAGGACTTGGTCCCTGGTGTCCTCACACTGTCTCTCACCTACAGCACAAGTGGGCTTACAGCATGGTTAGTGCCCAGACTCTGGAGCCAGACTGCCCAAGTTCATAGCCTGGCTCTGCTACTAACAAGCTGTGTAAACTTGGGCAAGTTACAGAACTTCTCTGTGCATCTCCATTGCCTCACCCATGTATTGAAGGTAATGACAGCAGAGACTTTCTATGGATGCTGTATGGATAAAACCAGCTAGTACTTGTAATGTACTTGAAAAAGTATGCCATGGAAAGCAAGCTGTTAATAAATGCTAGCCTTGAATAGTATTTTTATTGTCACTAATTACAATACAAACACCCTAGGACTTCTTGCCAATTAGCAGTATCTTTCTTTCATGGTAAGAAAAAGAACCCTTGTGTTTATTCCTATGCCTGCTCATCTGTCCAGCTAGCTTCACTGGTGTCCACTGCAGCGGGCTGGGAAATGCAATCTGAGCAGCCTGCTCCCTGGGTTGGCTCCAGCTTTGCGTCTTCAGAGAGAACCTCTGTTTGGCAGAAGCCTTGAGTGCATGGAAAACAGATTAACTCACTATCATTCCAGCCTGCCACCGGCCATCTGCTAAATTGCACAATTTGATAATGGCAAGTGTCCCCCCACCCCCTCCCAGGCCAGCCTAGGCGCCAGCCTGGGTCTTATCTATATGGAGTTGTGGCTGTCATTCATCTGACCACTTGTGACATGCATCTTCTCAGCAGATTTGTGCTTTTATCTGCTGGGATTCATGGACAGAAGAAGACAGTGAAAGGGATGAAGAGAGGTGAGAAAGAACGGCAACCTGGCAGAATAAATAAGCTTCAAGTTGCCTTCTGAGAAGGGAGGTCTGGGACATTCTCTCTCAGCTGTGGGTGTGCCTCCTATCCTTGGGCCCACTCAGTCTGCATCCTGGCTGCACTATTATTACAGAAAAACAAACAAGCAATTTTCCTATCTTTCTGACCCTACTCTAGTTTCCTTATACCCCCCCTTCCCAATTCTATTTCCTGGCAAAGAAGTTTCAGTTTAGACACTGGCATTAAAAGAGGAGGTTATATATGCCCCATGGACGACTCCCACACTCCCTGGATCTATAAAAGGGTCTCTGCAGGGATGTCCGGGCTGGGGGTGGGGGACAGAGGGAAGGAGGGATAACAGTGAAGCCGGGGCAGCCTCCAAGCCCCTGTACCTCCTCCTGGCTAGCCTATAACCACCACCACGTTAAACTGAAAGCACAGCCTTAGATCTGCTGATCAAAAACCTGAGTACAAAAGGATGTGAAAATATGCGGTCCATTTGCTTCTCATTACAGATGTGGAGACTGAGGCCCAAAGAGGTGAAGGATAACAGTTCGCACCAACACAGCTCTGTGATGTGCCAGGCACCATTTGTGCTTTACACAGATAACTCCCTTAAGCCTCATAACAGCTGTTAGGTACTACTGTATGTGTATTTCATGTATATTTCAGTGGTGAGGAAACTGCAGTACAGATTTGCTAAGTCATTTGTTCAAGATCATCCAGCAAATGAGTGGCGGAACTGGAATTTGAACCCAGAACCAGCTCCATAGTCCATACTTCCCACGGAGTTATCCTGCCACTCCAGGGGTGATTTCTTTGTAGCAGCTTTGTTAATAGAGTGCCAGAGGGTCTAGAAATCTCCAAATCCAGGCTCCCTACAGTCTGGAAAAAATAAATAAACCCCAAATCTTCAGCCTGGCTTTTTGCCCCTTCCCAGCCTAATGCCAGATCGCCTTTCCAGGCTCGGCTGCTGCCTTCACCCAAATGCATTGAACCCTGGGGTCAGCTGTTGGCTGAGTGAGGGACTGGATATGAATGAATAAATGGAGGAACTGAAGGGCCGAACCTTTCCAGGCTTACCGGCCTGCAGGTCTTTCCGTGGACCAGGAAAAATGTTTGACAATGACATAATCAATATCTCAATAAATCTTTCCAGCGTCTGGTGCTTATCATACAGTTCAGCTGGCAGGGAGCATTCCTGAAACCAGAACACTGGCTGTTGCCATCATTTCTTCCCTTTATGCAGATGTCAAAATCAGGATGCAATGCTGATCCGTGCCTGAAGGGTTAAGTTCCTTTGTCCGTGCATGCAGCAGCAGCAGCAGCAGCAGTAACAGTGAAAGAAATTACCGTGCTAGCAGCTAACATTTACTGAATGCTTATGTGCCAGGCACTGTTCTAAGCATTTTACATGTACCAATTAACCTGTCTAATCCTTACACTGTTATGGGGGTGTTCACATTATCATTGGACCCACTTTGTGGTTGAGGCACTAAGGAATTAAGAAGGTCACATGGCTAACGTCAGAGGCAGGATTTGAACCCAGGAAGCCTGTTGTTAAAGCCCTTACTCTTTTTTTTTTTTTTTTTTTTTGCGGTATGCAGGCCTCTCACTGTTGTGGCCTCTCCCGTTGCGGAGCACAGGCTCCGGACGCGCAGGCTCAGCGGCCATGGCTCACGGGCCCAGCCGCTCCGCGACATGTGGGATCTTCCCGGACCGGGGCACGAACCCGTGTCCCCTGCATCGGCAGGCGGACTCTCAACCACTGAGCCACCAGGGAAGCCCCAAAGCCCTTACTCTTAACCACACCCTCTGGCTGCCTTGGAGTGTTCAAAGAGAGAGATGCTTACATCTTCCCGAGCCTGGATCTGGGGATGAGTTCCCTTTTTGCCGTGGGCAGCTCTTGACTCATGTTGTATTAGCACCAGAGCCTGAGGTCAGGGTCTACTACTATTTCCTTACAGCATCGTGGAGTCCACTAACAGGTCTAAGACTCTAAACAGAATGACCTAGGTTTAATCTGGGCGGTGGGGGTCCCTTTATACTTTGGGGTTAACTTTATGAACTGAAAACACTTTGAGGAATTAAAATGAAGAGAATCAAATTCACTTACAAATCTGATGCCTTATGAGTTTGAGGCTTATTAATATGCAGGGCTGGCATATTTGCAAAACGTCCATTCAGAGCTGAGAACAGGTGACAAGAAGAAAAGGACACCAGCCTTAAAGCCTGTGGCTTGGGGTCCGCAGAGGATAGAAATATTCAGCTCAAGGTTTCTCAAAACTGAGTCATGTATCTAGAGCCCTCCTGGTGCTCCAGCACTGATTTACATGATTTTTATTTCAATGTTACAAACACTGAACTAGGCTTAAACTTTTTATGCTTTTAGTTCTTATACAAATGTACAACAAGTGAGTGCACAACTAAGTACAGAGATACAGATGGGTAAAATTCAAATTCAGAATTTATTCTTGTGATGGAGGCTGCTTTGCTGACACTAAATTGCCACTGTTGTGCTTCTGAGGCCCAACCACACACAGCTGCCACTTTTGTAGGGCATAAGTAACAGTGGCAAAAGATGAATTTATGTGTCTTATTTTTGCTGACTTCAGTCCTTGGACTCTGAACAACACAGACCCCCCTCACTGGAGTCTGTATTATTATTCCTGCTATTATTTTAAAATAATATACTAGTTTTTACAGAATCAATCAAAGAAATACATGTTTAAAAACTTTGTTTCACAGCCTCGTGGTTACCAAGGGGGATTAACAGATACACACTACTATGTATAAAAAAATGAACATCGAGGACCTACCGTAGAGCACAGGGAACTATACTATATTTGATATCTAATGGAAAAGAATCTGAAAAAGCATATTTATATATGTTATATATATGTATATATCTGAATCACTTTGCTGTACACCTGTAACTAACAATACATTGTAACTTAACTATACTTCAATTGAAAAAAACCAACTTTGTTTCATCAAAGTAAGAGTCTTTTGTATTTGCTGCTAAAATGGTTATGTATCCAGATGGAACCCAGAAAAGATACCTGCTAGCAAGGTAAACCAGGGACGATGCCACAGGGCCGACTCCCTGTGATGACTCAATTCCCCCATCATTTTATCCTTCCAAATCACTGTGAAACTTCTGTTTGTTCAGCCTGCCATGACTTCATTTAGCAGAAATGTACCAATTACCTAATATGCCCTTTTCTGTCCCTTATCATTAGACTGTGACACTTCAAGTGACATGTGACTGTGATGGACTATGTCATTTCCATGATGCCAAATCGATCTATTAACTGCCCTAAGAAACTAAACTCCCGGTCTATAAAAATGTCATTTAACCGTACCTATCATGGCAAAAGGGAAGTTTCAGCCAGTGATAGGTTCCAACACAGTACAAAATGAGTACAAGACAGATGCTGTCAACCAAATGACAGCCAGATATGCCTTGCAAATATTTAAAGTTAAATGATGTTATTTTAGATGATGTCTAGGTTACCTGCAGGACTGAGAACACAGACATGGAAATCTCTCGGTAGTACTTAGTTGTTTAGGTGGTATTAGGTTTTATATATATATATATATTACATTAGGTTAGGGAATCATTTAGGTTATATATATGCAAACATATATATAAGTATACATATATATATATACACATATATACTTATAAACATTGAAAAGATCATCAGAAAAACTGAAAACAATTATCATAAAAAATAAAACCACAGAATTTTAAAAAAAATAATAGAATCTGCAAATCCTCAAGTCATCTGAGAGCCACCGGGCGGGGGGAGGTCTGTAGATCTTAGTATATATAAATAGCCTGGATTCAATCTAAAAATGCTTAGTGCAAGTCTGTCTTCATGATGGAATGACAAATAAGGACTCAACATTTCCTTTAAAAAGGTTATTAGTGGACTAACCAGCATGAATTGGTTTATTAAAACTTGATTTAAATACAACACTTTCGGGAGCATATCTTTTGCATAAAGCTCCTTCTCTCCAGTGGTGTAGAGGGGAAGACTGGCTGATATCAGTAAGCAGAGCAAAGCCTGTGGTTTAATTAGTTGGCTGTACCATTTCAAGTCTGGTGTCCCTGTTCCTACACTGGTCACCTCCTGGTGAACACAGACTGCAACAAATATTATGGTAACAGTGGAGCATAAGTTAAGAAAATACCAATGGTAATGGTGTTTTTGATCTCTTGAGAGGCTGTGAGATGGTCCCTTCTCTTGAGCCTCAACTGCTGGGGGAATTTTAATGTCATCGCATTAGAAAGGTCACAGCATCTGTGTTTCCATAAAGTCAGCTTCTAAAAGGAAGTAGTGTTTCTTGACACAGGGGGCTTTAAAAGGAGGCTATTCTAGATCACTGCCTGGAAGAGCACTGACTGTGCTGGGGTGAAAGTGGCAGCTAAGGAATACGGCAGTCAGTGGAGGGGCAGGGAATAGCAATACCAGATGTCCTGGAGGCTTTCCCTAGACAGTAACCAGTACAGACTCACCGCTGCAAGATGGTACCCTGCACAACTGCATAAGCAAAGACTAAGAGGGTCACACACACACACACACACACACACGCACGCACCCTAGCACAGGTGGCATGGGGCAATGCTGCATGGGACATATGGGAGAGGACCCAGACCATTCCAGAACTATCAGTGCTACGCCATATAAGTTAAAGATGGTCACCAGTCTTTAAGAGAGCAAGACCTTGGGACTTGGTATTAGAATCTACAATACAATATGACACGATACAATACAAATCAATATAATTGATTATGAATAGTATATAACAACGTCAATGTAACAAAAGAAAATTGCATATAGTTTTCATTACCAAATGTGACCTTAGTCATCTTCATGAGTTATTTTCATAAGTCTGAGTTCATGTTACCTGTAGATATCTGAACGGCATGGACCAGCTCATCTATGAAATCAAGACTGGATGCCTGTGTTGGGCAAATCCCAGGCGGTAGCTGCTGCCAGCCCACCACCCTCCTTACCGAATACATCCTCAAGGAGGCTGATTTTCCTGAGGCTATTACCTGTAACCAACAGACACCTTCTTGTGTCGTTGGTTTGTGAGTCTTGGCCCTGAAATACTCAGGTAAAAATACCTCTGTAGCTGCACCTCAACTACAAGGAAAGAAGAGACATGTCAAACACAAAGAAAACACAAAATTGGAACTTGTCACTATAGATGGGGCTCTTTACATCTTTGGGATAAATCTGATAGCTGGTGATAGAAAATAGCCCCAGTCTATACTCCACTCATAAACCATCGCCAGCCTCTGTACCGTTCCAGTCCCCGGTCACCTACACCCACATACAACCTCCTCTGTGTCAGTTTTCACAGCAAGAAAAACTCAGATGGCCACAATAAAGTGCTTGGCTGATGTTTTGCTGAGTAGCGTTTTCTTTTGCGGTCAAAAGTCTTTTCCCTAGGCCTCTGGATACCTTTAAACCCTAACCCTAACCCATCCCCCCCTCCTATTTATTGACTATAGTAACATTAAGACCTGGACTCATACATCCTCAGCAATCCAAGGACACCTGGAAAAGAGAGGGCCCTGCTGTACAAAGAAGACAGTAGCCCTCAGAAACTGAACAACATTCTGATTTTGGAAAGAAGCTACAAGGCAGAGGCCACAACTGGAAGTGAAAGCTGATTACATGTCAGTAAGTAGAAAATTAAACCCCATCACCAAAGGACATCCCTGGCAGTGAATTCCTTCAGCTGGGGTTGAGGGGACGCAAGGAGACCCAGTGTCAATGGTGAGGTCGTGCTTCCCCAAAACTCTGGTCACTGGGAGCTTCAGTGAGTTTACATGTGGTGACAGGAGGCTGCAGGGGTTAGAGGTGGCCACCATTTCTACATAGTCACGTCTGAGTATATACACATACAAATATTGTCTATGTCATCGTGGGTAAGCTCTCAACAACCAACCTAAGTGGATGGCGTAACTTTACCAAGAGGGAAGTTAAGACTTGGGTGACTGCCCGAGGTGACACAGTTAGTCTTTGGTGGAGCCAGACCCTGAACCCAGCTCTCCTGAAAGCGAGTTCTTTTGTCTTTGCTTTGTTAAAGTCCTTTCAGAAGATTAAATAGCTAAACAAATGTAAATGATGATGATGATGATTATGTAGTAGTCATTTTGGGTCAGTTTGCCACCCATCCTTCTAAGAGTAGACTGACTAGTCACTTTTTCAGGGAAAAGGAAAGGTGAGGATAACATGTTATTTTCTTTTCCATGTTACCTTCCACCGCCCCTCACTCTTCAGAGGGTCCCGAGCGAGTGGATTGAAGGCAGTCAAGACCTTGCAGGGATAAATTCCAGCCTCTCTGACAGGTGTCATCCAGCTCTCTTCCCGTATTCTCACTGTAGTGACCCCATCCCAGAGAGCTGCTGATTCCATTTTGAAACACGTCTCATTGTCAAGGATATTTTTCCTTACACTGATCTTAAAATCAGTTTCCCTGCAAACTCATCTCACGGAAGTTCAACTTCTTGTGAATCCCTTTCAGTTTTTCTCTTCTCTGGGGTCCCCATTTCCTTTCACTGGTCTTCGTGTTGACAGGTTTTCTAGCCTCATCACTCTGCTGGTCACTCTCCCAGTGAGACGCTGAGATTTGTCACTGTTTTCTGAAAATGGATGCCTCGCCATATAGACAGCACTTCTGATGTGTTCTTGCTCTGTCAGAATACAAGAAGGCTGTCACCTCTTAATTTAGACACTGTATTTCCACCTGTGGCAGCAATAGCAGGGGCATCCCTGTCACTCTTTCAGCCTTCATTCTGGCTCATCTTCAGCATATGGTAGACAAACTAGCTCTATAAACCTTAAAATTCCATTACATAACATTTCATTTAATTTGGTCCATCAGTTGAGATCTTTAAATTTTTTTTCTCTTGTTTTTGCAGTACGTGGGCCTCTCACTGTTGTGGCCTCTCCCTTTGCGGAGCACAGGCCCCGGACGCGCAGGCTCAGCGGCCATGGCTCACGGGCCCAGCCGCTCCGCGGCATGTGGGATCTTCCCGGACCGGGGCACGAACCCGTGTCCCCTGCATCGGCAGGCAGACTCTCAACCACTGCGCCACCAGGGAAGCCCTAAAAATGTTTTTATTTGGCCTATTTGTCATGCTTGCCCTATGGGACCACAAAGACAGAGTCCTGAGGCATGCAAGGCTGCCAGCAGCATCTCTGCATTCATGGGGACAGCTCTCACAGCATCCTGGTTGGCAGCAGAGGGATGGGCAACAGGGGTTTCCCTGAGGGATGAAGAGTCATTCTTAGGAGCTGGAATCTGGAGCTCAGAAGCAGTGCTAGTCCAACAGAGAAGGAACATTCTGGCTCTGATTCCATCCAATGCATATCAGACAAACTTCATCAAACACCTTCCCTCAAGCTTCAGGCAGTATTTTTCCATCTATCCAGAACTCCCACCCCTCCCATACCCTGAGGCATCTTAACTGAATTGCTCACAATTGCTTTTCATTTCTCGCTTTGAATCAGTCATAACTCTGATATGAGTATACGTCTTTTACAAAAATGTGTAGGCCAGAGAGAGGATCCTGTGCCCTCTCTCCTCTATGCTATGTACACGTCACTATTAGTTAACATTCACTGTGTATTACTCTTCACCCAGGGGTAGGCCCAACTTTACTGTACACCAACATGTCCCCAGCAATATTCCCAACCAAACTGTGAGAGGTGCCATCAAATATTTTCCTGAGGTTAGATACTTGAGATCTTAAACATTCCTTTATATTCAGTAATTTTATTATAAATGCAACAATATACTATTTTGACCCTCTCTGGAAACTGAACATAAGTTTTTTCAGCACTCTTAGATAAAAATTCATATAGGCCCACAGACTGAGCAGGTTTGAAACAGGTAAGTGTTGGTTGACTGTCTTGAACATTTTGGCTTCATTTTGCCTTCAGTCCTGTTCTTTTCTTACCAGTGAGATCATTGTCTCCGATAGAAAAGATAAACATGAAGTAGACACTGAATTCATCTGCTTTCTTATTGTCAAGTACTGTAACAACTCAACCTCTTTAAGTAGTAAGTAACTCTGTCCCCTCTTTGTCCTTTTTGCTGGATGTCTTCAACTTGTCTCTCAGAATCACCACCTTTCTCCACCCTGCTCTGAGCCTGGAGAAGTTCCTGGATGGAGAGGATTCATGGGTCCTCTTGCCCTCTGGTTTCTGGTTTGGTTCAGCCAAAGGGAGGTAGCACCAGAGGGAGATGGGGGAATGGAAAGACAGTGGGATTAGCTCACTCCCTGCCTGATTCCATAGGTTGGCTGGGGTCCACCCCTGAGAGCCACTGCTTCTGTCTTGAGTCCTTTCCCAAACAATTACTCTCAACAGGTTCCAACTTCCTCCATCCCTTTTTACTTTCTCTATACTCTTCCCATACCTTTAAAAAAACCTTTTCATTAAAATAGCCAGCCACTATGGAGAACAGTATGAAGACTCCTTAAAAAACTAAAAATAGAACTACCATATGACCCAGAAGTCTTACGACTGGGCATATACCCTGAGAAAACCATAATTCAAAATGAGTCATGTACCACAATGTTCATTGCAGCTCTATTTACAATACTCAGGACATGGAAGCAACCTAAGTGTCCATCGACAGATGAATGGATAAAGAAGATGTGGTACATACATACAATGGAATATTACTCAGCCATAAAAAGAAATGAAATTGAGTTATTTGTAGTGAGGTGGATGGACCTAGAGTCTGTCATACAGAGTGAAGTAAGTCAGAAAGAGAAAAACAAATACCGTATGCTACCATATATATATGGACTCCTAAAAAAAATTGTACTAATGAACCTAGTGGCAGGGCAGGAATAAAGAGGTAGACATAGGGAATGGACTTGAAGACACGGGGGACGGAGGGGGAAGCTGGGGCAAAGAGAGAGTAGCATCAACATATATACATTACCAAATGTAAAACAGATAGCTAGTGGGAAGCAGCTGCATAGCACAGGGAGATCAGCTTGGTGCTTTGTGATGACCTAGAGGGGTGGGATAGGAAGGGGGGGAGGGGGGCTTAAGAGGGAGGGGATACGGGATTTATGTATACATATAGCTGGTTCACTTTGTATACAGCAGAAACTAACACAACATGGTAAAGCAATTATACTCCAATAAAGATGTTAAGAAAAGAAAAGAAAATAGCCTCAAATATCATCAGTGAGCCATCAGCTTCCTCTGAGACCCTCATTCACCCTTCTTGTCACTCCAAATATATCTCTTTTTGTTCTTGTTTTTGACCTCAGTATAGGTCACAAGACTCTAACCCTTCTCAGCATTGACCTAATTGAGTATCATTCTTTCAGCTTTGGATACTCTACATTTATTTCTCCTTACCTTCCTTGCTTTGTTGCATTCATCCTTCTAATATTTGGGCTCTTCAGAAGGTTTCCTATGTAGCTTTCTGATTTATTTAGATATTTTTCCTTTTCTTTCTCATTCGAATCATTTGGAAATCCCAAACTGCCACAGAATCTCCAGGTTGGAAGTGTCCTGGGAGGTGACCTGGTCAATCTCTTCTCATCATCCTCTCATGTGGCAACATCTCACATACATAAAATCATCTGTGAATTTTTCTCTTTATTTCTAGTAACAACATGGTTGTGATACCCTCACAAATGATGGAGTGGGTTGCAATAATGAGTCTTGTGAACTTTGCCAATTATCAAAGATTCTCCCAGCTGCTTTGGAGCTCTTCAGAAGAACAAACCAGGGCTGGAAAAGCTTACAAGACACCGAGTAGAAATTATTCTTCAGAAGTTGATCCAACATGAAGTGGACAAGGAAAATTTAGTTAACATATCTTTCTATCCCTATTCCAGGGAACACATTATGGTTTGATCTTATAACAGGGGTTTGTGTTCATAATGGTATTTTAAAGAGTTAGACTGTTGGTAAAAATAAGATAGCAAAGGCTGATCATCACGTTTCTCTCATTTAATGATACTTAATCAGCTGAACAATAATAACATCAAAATAGTGAAAACCAATCAAAATTTTTATCACCAGCAACCAAAAAGGGAAAGGGACATAAGGCAATGTCACATGCTTCCAAACTGGCAGCCAAGGCAGTTCTGCAGAGAAGCAGTAGAGGAAGCCTCAGCCTACAGCTGCCGCCCCAGCCCAGTCTTGTTTCTTAAAATCAAACCTGGGAGTTAACATGATGGGGAAACTTTCCCTATGAATCTGGAAAGGAGAGAACTTTCCCTTCTAACGAGGCAGAATTGGAGAGGTATGTGGTGAGAAATGAATGTAAGAAGGTATGTAAAGGATGGGGCTGACTTTCCATGACGGAAGTGAATTTATAGTATCACCTCATTTTCATAAACGTGTTTTTGGCTATCTGTCTAGTATGCCAGACTTCTACTTATATATAAGCATCAAATGAATTTGAGTATAGAAACGATACTGAGCAATTATGAGACTTATGGCTAGTGAACAGAATCCGCACAATATCAAAATTGTAATTTAGGGCTTCCCTGGTGGCACAGTGGTTGAGAGTCTGCCTGCCGATGCAGGAGACACGGGTTCGTGCCCCGGACCGGGAAGATCCCACATGCCACGGAGCGGCTAGGCCCGTGAGCCATGGCCGCTGAGCCTGCGTGTCCGGAGACTGTGCTCCACAACGGGAGAGGCCACAACAGTGAGAGGCCCACGTACCCCACCCCCCAAAAAAATTGTAATTTACTTTTTCCTCTCTATTAAAATGCAAGGATGATGATGGGTGAGAATTTTGTCTGTTTTGTCTACAGCTTATAGCTATTGGCCCGGCACCTTGAGAGGGCCTTGCATAAAGGAGACCCTCAGTGAACATATATTAAATGAAAAAATGAGAATAAACTACAAAAATTGGGAGGAGGGAGCTAGAGAAATGGGAAGAAGTTAATATCCTTCCATAGCAGGGGGTCGATTGATACTATACAAAACTGAACCATGTAGTTAATAAAAATTTTATGACTACAATGACTTTTACAATCATTTTTGTTAAGGCATCTTTAGGAAAACCATATGTTGGGTAGTAAAGAAACATATGAGTTTCAGAATTCTTCCAGTGTTAGTTCAGTTTCCTTTACTTCTGTACATAGTAAAATCAATCTGAATATATATATATTTTTAAATTTAAAAAAGGCCTGAGAGTATGATCCCAATTTTATACTTCGTCTATGTAACCAGCCAGCCAGCTTCTCTCTTTCTCTGTGTATATGTGTATGTATACACACACACACACACACACACACACACACACACAAACTCTTTGAAAGAGTGTAAACTGATGTCTACCTAATGTTCAATGTTGTTATTTTTGGATGGTGAGATTTGGAAGATTATTTTTTTTCTTTGTACTTTTCTGCAACTGTTGAATTCTTTAGAAGGAGCACGTATGGTTTTTATAGAAACAATACTGCAATTTTTCTTTAAGCTAAAAAATTGAGATAGTAAAAGTAGATACTGTTATAACATGTTATTGCCACAGATTGAAAATGTCCAATAATTTGATTTTGTTTCTTTTAAAAGAAATAATTAATGATACTTATGAGGACAGAGTGTAGGTTGAATGTTGCTTTGTTCATTTACAAAAGTTTTCTAAATCTGATTCACCATTCCTACTGTCCTTCTTTTTGAAGCAGGCTGTCACAGAGGCTCTGTGTTCTATTTTAGACTGAGCATGTGGCCATAAGCTAGTTAAGATGGCTCCATTTTTAGGAGACCTAATTATTGGCTATTAAGGCTCTCCTGTAATTTACAGAATCATTGCAGAATGCATTCTATTGAACAATATATTCCTAGACTTGTCTCTTTTTCTTTTCTCTTCTCATGCTATGGACATGGTAAACGAATCAGCTGGGTCTGCCAGCATTAGGATCACAGAGCTGTATGTGTTTGTCTACGTGCTTTAGGAGTTTGAATGAATGACTGAGCACTAATCTCACCACCTGTCTTCATAAATAACATATTTTCAAAATCATCACATTCTTAGGTCACAGGAGAGAACGTAGTTTTACTTTATGTTTGACCTTTAGGATATGGAAGGACACCCAATGGAAAGTGATGAGTTTCAGAGTTAGGAGACTTGGGTTTTATTCCTTGTGGCCCTGTTGGTCAACACACCTAACTTCTCTATGACTCAGCTTCATTATCTGGAAGCAAGAGGACTGGAACCCCGGTTCTTGACCCTGACTGCATGTTAGAATCACCTGAGGAGATTTACCAACTTGTGATGTCTTGCCCCACGCCAAGCTCTGGGGAGCTTGGACATTGGAAAGGCTGTAAAGCTATACAGGTTATTCTAAGATACAGTCAGATTTAAGGACCACTGAGCTACTGATAACCAAAAATACCCATCTTACATCACAGAATATCCTGCTGCAGGGTCCGTCCTGGCTCCCTAACACTCTGAGAAAAGAGGTGGTCAATCTGTGTCAGATCCTCTCGTGGTGTGTGGCTTGGAGAGCCTCAGGCAGGAGAAGGTACAAAAACACCCTAGCTATCTGAGCAGTCAAACCAAAGGTGGAATGACTTCAGACTCTTTGTTCCCAGGACACGTCATGTAGGTTTCGGTATTATCTTCAGAAGCCAGCCACTCTTTATTTGATTTGGCCATTAAGAGAGTCTCCCCGCTCCACTTGCTCGAGTTGTGATGGTGGGAGTTTGCATTGCTGCCAAATGGACTTGTAATGTTATTAGCTGCTGTTTCCCTATCTCCACATGTTGGCAGCTCACCTGGGAATTCCAAATTTTCCCCCCTGCAACTGGCTTGCAGAGTGGAGAGATTACGTGCCCTGAAAGTGCATACCTGACTCAGGAGACTAGGGTGGGAGCTGCCAGAGAGGAATGTGGAAGGCTTTGCACACTCTCTCCATGCTGTAGCCAGGCTGCCTGCGTAGCTTTGTAAAGCATCATCTTGGCAAGGCTGAACCACCTTCCCCAGGCTGCCTTTCCCCAGCGTTTCCAGTTAGGGTGGGGCCACAAGGGATATTCCTGTGCTGAGAGCAGCAGTGAAGCAGCAGATAAGGACACACACGTTGTCCCTTATCTGGGGGCTCATCTCATTGGGGGGTGGGCAGCATCCAGGCTTGCAACTGTCCCACATTCCCCTGGATTCTCCTTTGGATCCTCTGACTCCTGGACTAGGTGTGTGTCTATCTCTATGATGCTGGGAGCATCGTCCAGCAGGACCACTGGATCATCAGGGAGGCAACAAGAACTGACACAGTTTCAGTCTTATGGGTTCCAGTGTGTGCATGTGGGTCCCAGCTATTCCTCACTTTCCCTACTTTACATCCATCTTCCCTTGCTGACTGCCCATCCTGTGGACTACGAGCTCCAACATCAGGTGACCAGATGTGAAGGCAATACTCTTACAGAGACTGCTTAACCAGCAATCACAACTGGGTGATGTCAAACCCCTGTAACAAACACATATATTCACATTTCTACTTATAATGATATTCATAAACGTACACACAGTGCTATATCCTAGTGCTTCTGCTTCTCTGACTGAACCCTGAGCAACCTTTTCAAAATTCACATCTGATCACGTCATCCCTATATAAAACCTCCAGTGCTTTCCCACTGCTCTCAAGACCAAAGTCCCTATGCGCCCCTCCAGCCTCCCACCAGGCCATGCTCCTCTGCCTTCTTCCGTTCCCACCACGATCATCCTTTAGTCCCATGTGCTTGCTGTGCTCTCACCCACAATAGGCATTTTGCACATGTGGTCCCCTCTGCCTGGCTCTCTATAGCCATCTTTACCTGGCTAACGCCAACTTATCTTTCATATCTCAGTTCGACTGTCAGCCTAGTGAAATTCTCCTGTGGTGATCTCTTACTTCACTGTGTCCCCCTCCTCTGAACATCATCACATGCCCAGGAGTTCATTTATTTGTGGGATTTCTTGCCTAATGTAACTGCCACTGGATTATAAGCTCCGGGAGGGCAGGGTGGACTATTTTGCTTTCCACTGTGTGTTCCTCACACCGAATACCTTGCTTGGCATGCAATTAACTTTTCTTTCTGGCACAAGAAACATCAGTGGAATAAATGAATAAATAAAAGATGCTAGACAGATGCAGAAGGTGGCAGAGGAGCAGGAGGGAATGACTAAGGGAACAAGAGGTAAAGGAAGGCAAGGCTTGGAGCCCGGCCAGCCCTGGGGGTTCTTCAGGGTCAGCCACTGTGGCGAAGCCAATCCTGATGGCACACGGTTAGGTGCTGTGCTTTTCTCCAACGCGAGGTAAGGAATTATTAACTCGTGTAAGATGGATGGTTGTTGTGAACTAAACGGATTTCCCTTTTTCACGGCCAATTTTTGCTAATGAGTTTTCAAAGTCATGAGCACTGATATCCTTTAACTATTAAAGCAATCACAATACCAATACGGTGCTGAACTTTTTTTCCCCTTGAAGTCTGAATTTCTTTAAAGTAAAAGCAGAATATGGAAATGAAACGTGTCATTCCCTTCAGAATAAATTAGTGAGTCTACGTGGAAGAAAAAAACAATGATCACATTCATGAATTATGGCTAAGTGTTCACCTTTCTTTCCAATGGCAATTTAAATAAGAAAAGCTTTCTGCCCTGATTTCAGTTGATTTTTCCATGTGCTTGCATTTGCCAAAATGTTTGAATTTCACAGTCTCTCCCTTCAGCCAGGACAGCACCCTCCTCAGCTCTGGATACAACCCTGGCATATGAAGTCTGATGGGAAGGTTCTAGAAGATCAGTGCTTATCTGTGGCCCCAGAAAGAAGTCGCTACCAATCTGTGAGGGTCGGGGCTACATCTCAGCCCTGGACTGAGAGCCAGACACCTGGTTTTAGTCCTTGATTACACCACTAACTCATCATGAGACCTTGGAGAGTCCACTTAGCCAACTTCTCTGAGTCCCGAATTCCTTGCCTGTAAAATGAATCAGTTGGGCCTGAAGATCACAAAGCACCTTGAAACTCTAATATATTATGATTCTACATTTACACTTTCTGGCCACTATCATGGTAAATGGCTTTTTTTTTTTTTTTTTTTTTTTTTTTTTGCGGTACGCGGGCCTCTCACTGTTGTGGCCTCTCCCGTTGCGGAGCACACACCCTGGACGCGCAGGCTCAGCGGCCATGGCTCACGGGCCCAGCCGCTCCGCGGCATGTGGGATCCTCCCGGACCGGGGCATGAACCCGTGTCCTCTGCATCGGCAGGCGGACTCTCAACCACTGCGCCACCAGGGAAGCCCAGTAAATGGCTTTTATTAGACAAATACTATGACTTTTGGGAAGACTGGTGTAATAGCTAAATTTGTGAAATTAGTACTTATCTCTACCTTTCCCGTGACAATGGGGCTTATAATTAAAACTTTTCACAACCGTCCCAACGTTCTCTTTCTTTTCCCCATTAAACCTTTTCCTCACATCCCTACTTGGGACTTTTCCAGGCACTGATATAGCTGATGTGAAAGGCTTCACCCTCCACTAAGGACCACGGCTCTTTAAAATCTTCTGCTTTATTTGGCAATAGAGGTTTGGCATTCGTCTCTTTTGAGGACTCATTTATTTTTTAAGAAAAACCTTTTGCAGTTTTCCTGCACTTTGCTGTTCCTACCATCTGTTATTGACTCTTTAACTACACAAGTATGTTTATTCAGCGTGTGCTCTCCTTGGACCCAAACTTTAAATTCTAGTTTGACTTTTATTGTTAATTTGAGGATGTGCGAGTGACTCAGAAGAATTTATGAAAATTAATTCATTAGGCTCATTTCGTTAGTGTGACTCCAAGATTTTAATTCACATGAGATAGGCTTCAACTTCATTAATTTACACAGAGCATTCAAACTTGACTGTAAGCTATCCAAACAGTCCTGTTGTGGGATTTTTTTCCCCCTGAGTCTCAAAAAACAGTTTGTGTCTAAATGACTAAAAAAACCAAATTAACCAGCCATAATTATTGGTGGATCTTGGGAAGTAAACAATTATACCACTGAGGAGGTTACAGCTCTCACAATCAGTTTCCAAATATTCCCTGGACCATGTGTCAGGCCCTGGGGATCTGGTGGTGGGACACAGGTAACAGAGTCTCACGTTTGGATGTTGCAGGGACCTTATAAAATTTCCCTGGTGTTGTCTGGGAATATTTTGGTGCATCAATTTAAGGGATTTTTGCCCCACCACACTTCCATCACCCAGCGTGTGTCTTGCCCTTTGCCCCAGGGAGCAGTCGGAGAGATCTCACTTATTGCCTTAGGAGGGAGTGATTCAGCAAAACCAGCCGACCAAGAGTCATATCTCTGAGTCTGAGTCTCAACAGCCCATTCATTCTTTGAGGGCCTCCCAGGAAAAGCAGTCTATGTGCGGAGTGCTGGCAAAGCAGAGAAGGAAAGGAAGCAGAGGGACCGGGGTACCTAGCCGCACAGTTGCTACAACAAAGATTTGGGCATCTGGGACATAAATAATTTGCATCCCTCCACCTCCCAAGGGAAATACAGAGAGTCTGGGAGGTCCCACATCCCTCTGCACCCCAGTCCGCACAAGCTGTATTCCCAGCATCATGTAGGGGCAGAAATAATGCCCGAGACTCCCAATAGAGTTTTCACAGCTAACGGGTAAATCCAGTATTTTGTGTGCTTCCAAATAAAGGACCAATGAAGCACACGAAATAACAAGAACTATACTACTGCTGATACTAATAATTGGAAACATTTTACAGAATATAGCTCCTACTATGGGGCAGACACAATTTTAAACACTGCTACACATTAACTCATTTAATTCTCCCCACAATCTTACAAAGAGGGTACTTTTATTATAAATACCTCTAATTTATACGTGAGAAACTGAGGCACAGAGAGGTATAGTAAAGTGGCCAGGACACACAGCCAGTATAAGTAGAGCTGGGATTCAAATCCAGGGAGTCTAGCTCCGGAGTCAAAACCAAAGAGGTCTTAGAGTTAGGACAAAGAGGATGCAGCAGTGACACGTGTGGAGTGGAGGACAAGTAGGCAGGAGGCTATCTACGGGAAACCGTCCTGGAAGAATGACCACAGACTGGCAAAGATCCAGAAAAGTTGCCCACCTTCTCTGCCAGAGACCACACCCCACGCCTGCCCCCACAAACTCACATGCAACTGAGGAGTGTCACAGAGAAATCAAGTTCAGTCACAGAAGAATAAAGTTATAATTTTTGCACAGCCGTGTGCAAGGACTGTATGAGTTATGGCATCTACGTGGAGCCTAACAGATACAGTTTACAAGTTACAAATCATGGAGACCAATAAGGAGCACGGTCTACTGATCTCGTCAGCACATATTTGGGTCTATAGATTACCTCTGCTGTATTTGAAAAAAAAATATGTATGTTTCTCCAACATATATTCTTTAAGTTATAAATACATGCTCCTGGTAAAGAAATTCAAATATCACCAAGGTGAGTAAATTAGTAAATAAAGGACCTCAGACACCATTCCTCATCTATCGTGGGCTGAACTGTGTCCTCTTCCTGCCAAATTCATATGTTGACGTCCTACCCCCAGAACCTCAGAATGTGACTGTATTTGGAGATAGGATCTTTAAAAAGGTAATTAACTTAAAATGAGGTCATTAGGGTGGGCTGTAATCCAATATGACTGATGTCCTTGTAAGAAGAGATTGGGACACAGACATATACAGAAGGAGATGATGTGAAGACACAGGAAGAAGATGCCCATCTACAAGGCAAGGAGAGAAGCCTCCTGATCTGGGACTTCCAGCCTCCAAACTGTAAGAAAATACATTTCTGTTGTTTAAACACCCAGTGTGTGGTACTCAGTTACGGCAGCCCGAGCAAACGAATATGCCATCTCTAACTGTTCTTGCTCCCTATAGGTTTCCATGGACCAGATTTCTTTCTTCATTTCCATATTTGGGGGGAGGGCAGAAAGAGGTGTTGTGTATATTATATATATATTTCTATTTAAAAAATTATTTTAAAATTTATAAAACTTTTTATGCATAAAAATTAGCATGTGCAGTTGTATTGTAAATTCACTCCTGTAAGTGTACCACTTGATGAACATTGCTAACTGTATACAACTGTATAACCACCATCACAATCAAGATAAAACGGTTCTCAAAACTAAGAGTTTCCTGGTGCCCCTTCATCATGGATTCTCCTCCCAACCCCACCTGCAGCTCCAGGCAACCATTGATCTGCTTTCTGTCACGATAGTTTTGCTTTTTATAGAATTTCAGATGAATGGAATATTTGCTATATCTTTGAGATTACTCTCAAGTAGAAAGGCAATGCAACTCCTTAGATTATTTAATTATACTTTTTATTTATAGGGAGGTAAAGATAAAATGTAAAAGGAAGCATGAGTTGGGGATCCGACAAACCTGTGCTCGAATCCCGGTGTTGCCCTTGTGACCTGCTGGGCAAAGACCTCTCGTCCATAAGACGCTGCTGCCACGGCCTCCTCTCAGGGAGGATTGTGAGAGGACGGTCTTCAAGTATATCCACTGTCTGCTCCATAAACGGTCGGTCTGTTCTCTTTACAATCATGGTGTGCCGAGGACTTGGTGTGCCAGTTCCCTTCCTCTGAGTTTATCGGTGATCAGAAATAGGGCAAGTTCCCTGGTATTTGCTGTTCACAAAGACATTGCCTCAAGAGGACCACCCACCAGGGCTCTTTGGAATTCAAAACGTGTGTCAAAAATGAAGACTCGGGCTTCCCTGGTGGCGCAGTGGTTGAGAGTCCGCCTGCCGATGCGGGGGACGCGGGTTCGTGCCCCGGTCCGTGAGGATCCCACGTGCCGTGAAGCGGCTGGACCCGTGAGCCATGGCCGCTGAGCCTGCGCGTCTGGAGCCTGTGCTCCGCAACGGGAGAGGCCACAACAGCGAGAGGCCCGCATACAGCAAAAAAAAAAAAAAAAAAAAAAAGAAGACTCACCCTATAGTTTAGGATATGTAGTTTAGGATTATATGTATATTTACAGTTTTAGGCCAATTTTGAGACAACAGTCAAGTTTCTTCCTTTTCTCATTATACATGTGTCGGGGGAGGAGGGCGGACCACGGGGGTGGGCGAAACGCTTTACTTGGGTCAGGAGTGACCCAGATGTCGGGTTCCGGAGTGGTAAGAGAGGCTTCCAATGATTCTGCCCGAGAGGCGGACCCCAGTGGGAGTCATTTCATTTCCTGTAAAGAGAGACAGATGGCTCGGCTCCTTTCATAATGTCGGTGGAGATGGTAATAATGACCCCGGAGGCAGCTCTTGGTAAACACTCTGTGCCGGGCTTGAAGGACACTTTCACAGTTACTCTTCATGACAACTCTATGCATAGGGTCCATCGGCCTCCCTTTCCAGAAGAGGAAACAGGGCCACACGGTCAGATACCCAATGAGAGGCAGTGGTGAGGATCAGAACCTCATCAGTATCACTGAATCCGGGCTCCTGCCCTCGTTGATATTATGTCGGCCCTCTGTTCATTGCCTTAGCTCATGTACAAGAGCTTCCCGATGCTCTGGGAAAATCCTCCCAATATTACTCACTACAAAAGTTGGCTGCCATCAGGCTTCCCTGGTGGCGCAGTGGTTGAGAGTCCACCTGCCGATGCAGGGGACACCGGTTCGTGCCCTGGTCCGGGAAGATCCCACATGCCGCGGAGCGGCTGGGCCCGTGAGCCATGTCCGCAACGGGAGAGGCCACAACAGTGAGAGGCCCGCGTACCGCAAAAAAAAAAAAAAAAAAAAAAAAAAAAAAAAGTTGGCTGCCATCAGATATGCCTCTGCAAAGACTTTCAGATGGGAGGAAGTGAGACAAAAAGATGAGGGATGCCATCAGTGCCGGGACTGGAAATAGAAGGCAGGCAACCCCTGCTGCCCAAGATGCCAGTCAGCTTCCTTCGATCGCTTCCTGCTCGTGTGTGACCTAGTGAGAAAACCCCAAGACTACTGTCGTAGGAGGGGAAACGCTTATCTGACAGCACCAAGTGCTGCAGCTTTGCCAAGCCCCTGGCACAAACGAGTTCTCTTTCAGCACGTCCACGAGAAGCTTCTCTGTGGCAAAATGAAAGGTCAGCTTGTGACAGAAGCTTTCTCCACCCTCATTCGTGACTGAAAGAGTACAGGTTTAGAAGAGATTTTGGCCGTGTTTACAAATTAAAAGGCAGCTCAGAAAATGTGCTGCCTTCCCTACTTGTCCCGTTGGAATCCTTCGTCCAGCATCATGTTGAAGGTCAAAGCCAGCTCTAAATGCAGGACAGAGGAGGTGGCGGGGATGCCCGTGGCTGACTGCGTGAAAATCTCAGCCTACTGCCAGCCAGCCTGGGGTCCCCCAGCAGAGCGAGTCAGCCCTGACCCCCAGCCTCACCTTCATCAAAAAGGGCTCCACACAACGATGCATCGCTTCATTGTTGGAAGTATTAAATAAGAAGACATATATCAAGTGCTGGTTCACCAGGAGCAAAGTCCCAACAGCAAGACTCTCTACTATGCGATTTAAGCAATACATCCCAATTGCCTGAAATGTCTTTCTCAAGAATTCTTTGGTAAGAAACACTGAGGAGACTTGGCTACTGGCTGTTGCAAACCCTCCGAATATGCACAGTCTGCTAACATTATCTCACAGCAGCAGTCTTCAGAAACTTTTCTTCCTCAAGTCATCATTTTGCAAAGCAAGCACCCCCTTACATATTTTTAACATCTAAACATTTAGAAGGATACTGAAATGGCCCTGAGGATGTAATTGCAGGTGTCATGTATATGCCACCCAAGCTTGACATACGTTTTTCACAAGGCCGTGGAGATTTGAATCCGTTTACAGAAAAGGACTACCTTATAAGCAAAACAGCGAGCAAGGTGTGTTCTCAGGTGGGCCACGCTTAGGAAAAGATGTGCAAGTTGAATATTCCTTTAAAAACACCAACCAAGTCCCCTCCAGTTAAAGCACCCCTCTTCCTCCTGCCCGAAACACTAGATTTCCCACTGACCTCCTGGGGAGCTGAAAGGAAAAGAGGATTCCAGAGTATGCCTATGTATCTGATTCCCAGGACAGATCATTTTTAACACCCTCTCCTTACTGACAATGACCAATAAGTGAACGTTAATAAGATGGAAATATTCACCAAAGGCACAATTGTGGACAAATCTCCCCACTCAGTCACATAAGGTGTCATTTCTTGATTTGTGTGTGTTTTACTTTTAAAACCAAAAAAATGACCAAAAAGAGAATACATTTAATCATGTAAGCTATTTCTGAAGTTCAGTGACTGTTTCATGCATGAACTGAAACTTACATTTACCAAAGAAAAATATTACACTTTGCAGTTTTCACGGTTCTCACTGTTTTCAATTCCAGATACAGAATTTAAACTCCAAGTGGCTACACGGAATGGCAGAACTGATATAACTTAAGTTCTGTTTCTTCATCTTTACAATTACTTGGTATCAGTGTTTATTTTCACCTGTTGTTAAATAGTGCCATAGAGGTTTGAGACACAGACTGCACCTAATACCAAATGGTCATGCATTTACTCTCCCAGTGAATGCTTGCCACTAAATATGCTGGGAGGCCCCTGAAACTCTTGGTCTTCTGAGTTGATGTCCGTGTAGAATATGAGGTGTTTTTTGTTTGTTTGTTTTCTATATTTTTGTTTTGTTTTTGTTGGTTGTTTTGGCTATGCCATACGGCTTGTGGGATCTTAGTTCCCCGACTGGGGATGGAACCCAGGCCACAGCAGTGAAAGCGTCAAGTCCTAACTACTGGACTGCCAGGGAACTTGAATATGAGGTTTTTGAGGATAGGTAATGAAAATGTGCTAATTTGGGGCTTCCCTGGTGGCGCAGTGGTTGAGAGTCGGCCTGCCAATGCAGGGGACACGGGTTCGTGCCCCGGTCCGGGAAGATCCCACATGCAGCGGAGTGGCTGGGCCCATGAGCCATGGCCGCTGAGCCTGCGCGTATGGAGACTATGCTCCACAACGGGAGAGGCCACGATAATGAGAGGCTCGTGTACCGCAAAAAAAAAAAAAAAAAAGAATATAAAATGTGCTAATTTGAAGCTTACATATATATTAATATGTATATTTATATATATATAATTTTACTCATTAGTAACTGTAGCAATTAAGAACTCAGACCAAAAGAATAATTTTGCGGGGAGGCATATAATAACACCAACATTATTTAGAATTGCAGATGATAACACAAAGAAGAATTATTTTTATTCAGTTTTATTATTATTTTAAAATTCTCTACAGACAGTGTCCCCCACTTCCCTACACCCCCATCCTCAAGGCCTGCCTTTGGAGTGGATGGCTCCCACAGCCCTGCCCTTGGTTCTCCACTGGAGGATACATGACCTTCCTTGGGAAGCAGTAAAACAGAAGGAATACGTAGAATTAATCTCATATAATGAGGTGAGGAGTGATGTGTCTTTTTTCTATTGTTTCTAAGAGTTTATATAAGATTGAAGTTACTTGTTTCTTGAATGTTTGCCAGCCTATATGCAAAAACCTGGGACTGGTATTTTATGTGTGGGGATATTTTTAAATGGTCATTAAAAGTTAAAGGAATATTCATAAAATTTTTTTCTTCAGTCCCTTTTGGTAATTTAGGATATTTTTCTAGAAATTTGACCATTTCACATAAATTCTCAGTTTTGGGCATTAGGTTGTTTTAATCTCATTTACATCTCTGGTTATATCTCTTTTTCATTCTGATATTTATATGGTCTGATAGACATCTCTTTTTTCTATCTCTCTTGACTGATCTTGCCTGGGGTTTGTCAATTTGGTCATTCCAAAAGTGATTTGGGACCTTTTGATCTATTTTTTCTGTCTTATTAATTTATCCTATCTTTAATTTCTGTCTCCTTTCTATGGGTTTATTGTTATTGTTTTTTATATTTCTCAAATTAGAATCATAGCCCATTTGTTTTCAGCTATTAGTTTCCAAGGACCATTTTATCTAGATCCTGTAAGTTTCGATACCTAGTGTTTTCATTATTGTTTAGTTTTAAGTATTTACTAATTTCTATTATAATTTTCTCTGGTCTGAGGTATTTAGAAGTATGCTTTAAATTTCCAATCTTATTTGTTACTTATCTTTTTATTATTAGTATTACCAGATTAATTACATTCCTGTAACAGAATATGGACCGTATAATATCAAAGTTTTGAAATTCGTTGAGACTTGTTTTATGATCTGTTATTTGCTTAGTTTTCAATAAGTGATCTGTGTGAATTCTGAGTTGTTGGCTATGTTTTTAATATATATCCATTTAATTGAGCCTGCTAATTTTGCTGTTCAAATCTTCTGTATAGTACTTTTTCATTTACTCTTTGCTTATCTATCAATTACTGAAACATGTATATTAAAATTTTCCATCATAATTAGGGATATGTTAATTTCTCTTTGTAGGTCTATCATTTTTGATGTTTTATACATTGAGGCTATGTTATTAGGTATACACAAATTTAGAATTTTTATATCTTTTCGGTAAATTAAACTTTATTTATATTTACTCACCTTTGTTTTCTCTATTCATTTTTTTGTCCTAAATCCTATTTTTTTCTGCTATTAATATACCCATGCCAGCTTTCTTTTATTAGTGTTTGATCTATTTTTCTCATTTTTCTGTATTTTAGGAAAATCTCTTATAAATAGCATATAGTTTGATTTATAAAAATTGCAGTCTCACAATTTTGCTCTTTTAAACAGAGTTTACTATTTATATATATTGTAATTATCCATGTATTTAGACCAATTCTCACTAGCATATATTTTTCTTTGAGTTGCTTTTTCTGTTTGTTTATATATATGTACTTTCCTTTTTCATGCTTGTTGGATTGAGGTTTTTCTTCTCTCTCTGAGGAAAAAGTGTTTACATTTTATTCCTGTTCTACTGGAAGTTCCCTAGAAAATTTAAGACACAATGTGGTAGCTAGTAGAATAATGGTTCCCTCCCCTCCAAAAAAAAGATATCAACATACTTTTCTTGGAATCTGTGAATATATTACCTTATATGACAAAAGAGACTTGGCATATGTAATTGGGGATCTTGAGATGGAGGGAGATTTTCCTGAATCATCTGGGGGGCCCAATGTAATTATAAGGGTTCTTTAATGTGGAAGAGGGAGGCAGAAGACTCAGTGGCTGAGTCATGCAGCCTAAGAAGGGCTCAGCTAGGTGTTGCTGGATTGGAAGATGGGGGGGGGCGGTCATAAATCAAGGAACATGGGCACCCTCTAGGAGGTGGAAAAGGCGAGAAACACATTCTTCCATAGAGCCTCCAGAAGGAACACAGCTCTGCCAATACGTTAATTTTAGCCTCATAAGACCCCTTTTGAACGTCTGACCCCAGAACTGTAAGATAGTAAATATGTGTTGATTTGGCAACTCTGCAGTAATTTGTTACAGCAGCAATAGGAAACTAATACATATATAAAGCTCAAAGTCCAGAGCAGTGCTATCCAAGAAACATTTCTGCAGTTATGTGAATGGTATATTTCTGTCCTGACCACAAATGGCTACTGAGTCCTTAGAATGAAACTAGTACAACTAGAGAACTGAATTGCTATATATTTTTTTTTTGTGGTATGCGGGCCACTCACTGTTGTGGCCTCTCGCGTTGTGGAGCACAGGCTCCGGACGCGCAGGCTCAGCAGCCATGGCTCACGGGCCCAGCTGCTCCGCGGCATGTGGGATCTTCCCGGACTGGGGCACGAACCCGTGTCCCCTGCATCGGCAGGCAGACTCTCAACCACTGTGCCACCAGGGAAGCCCTGCTATATTTTATTTAACTTTAATTCTGACTTAAAAAGCTATATGCGGCTAGTAGCTACCATATTGGACAGTATCAGTCTAGAAATACTAAATGTCTTTATCCTGTTTCTAAACAATTACAGAAACTTTTTGAGAGTATACAATGCTTACTCCTTCAAGATACTTCCAATACCCGCTCATTTCTTTAAACATATTAGGTAAAATATATGAAATTGCAGATATTGACCAGTTTTGACTTGCAAAAATGACAATTTCATATACTCTGACCTAATAATTCATCTATATCTGTATATGATAATTCCAACATCTGCAATCTTTATGGGTTGGATTCTTCCAGTTGTGCTTTCTCTCCATCTCAGCAGTTTGCCTACATACCTCAGGATAAAGGTGGGAGTGTTTCAGCCAATATAGATAGTCCACAAGTGCTAGCTATGATGAGCTCAACAAATATTGGGTGTCATCATTAGTGTTCACGAAAATAATACTCTATGGGCATAATAGCTGAAGAATCTATGGGGTAGAACCCTGTAGAAGATCCTGAGCCAATGATATGGTTCTTGGATCTAGAAAATGATGTCTTAGAGCCCAAAACTATTAGGTTAAGTGTCATAATCCAAGTTGGGCCTCTCACTGTTGTGGCCTCTCCCATTGCAGTGCACAGGCTCCTGACACGCAGGCTCAGTGGCCATGGCTCACAGGCCTAGCTGCTCCGTGGCATGTGGGATCTTCCCGGGCCGGGGCACGAACCCATGTCCCCTGCATCGGCAGGTGGACTCTCAACCACTGCGCCACCAGGGAAGCCCTATAATCCAAGTTTTATATAAAAATAACTCCAAATTTCCTCTGGCCGCAACTGAGGGCAGAAGTAGGCTTTATCTGTGTAGAGAATGCCTTATTAATGTTAATGTGTTTAAGGAAAAAAAAACCTTTATGGGTGATACAATGACAACTTCTAAATTCAGCTTAAATTTTGTAAAATACATAATAAATGCCATAATTATTTTAATATGCCAGTAAAAATGTTTTGTGTTTCCGTAAATTAAAGTTTTATCTGGTACAATTGTCCTCAGTAGAACAGAATGACAAAATCAACTGCAAAAGCAGCTAAGCTGAAAGTTAATGGTCTACATGTTCACAATCTTTACATAGACTTCCTGCCAGCAATACGATTTTGCTAGAGTCTTCCTACCAGCAACACATCCAGCCAATTTAGAGTATAGAATTCTGTGCTACAACAGTTGATTCCATGAATTCAATAGTCATTGTTGCTAACCTACCACCCCTTGTTACAGGCACTATGCCCATGATAGTTTCTGATTCTTTCTTTTAAAAAGACTCGGTGGGCTTCCCTGGTGGCGCAGTGGTTGAGAGTCGGCCTGCCAATGCAGGGGACGCTGGTTCGTGTCCCGGTCCGGGAAGATCCCACATGCCGTGGAGCTGCTGGGCCCGTGAGCCGTGGCTGCTGAGCCTGCACGTCCGGAGCCTGTGCTCCGCAACGGGAGAGGCCACAACAGTGAGAGGCCCGTGTACCGCAAAAAAAAAAAAAAAAAACCAACTCAGTGACCTCGGGTCATTTACAATAAATTTATTCTCTCAAATTTTATCTCACTCTGAAACAGACTTTTTAATAGAAGTGTTTAAAAAGAAATGTTAGACTCCAAATTAGAGGACTGGGTTGTGTATTTTCACTTTTAATAAATGAGCTGTCTTTTCCTTTTTCATACCATTTCTTCTCGAAGGAAAAAAAAATCAAACAAGGAGAAATGTGAAAAGATGAATTAATATGACATTTAGAGTAAGATTTTAATGGCACTAAGGCCAAGAATATTATGGCTTTTGCTTTCACAATTACAACTTGACAGAATTTCAGGATGTTGTTGCTGAAGTGAACTTCAGAAGAAGAAAGTGAAAATGCATACATCGAAGGAAAATGTGTTATAGAAGAGTTGTATTTGTTAAGACAAACACAGCATAGTCAATATTTAATTAAGCGTTGTCTTTTTCAGAGCTGGCCCCTCAGAGCTTATACCCTCATTTCAAGCAGTATTGGCTGTGCTACAAATATTTTTGGAAATCCTCTTTGGAAATAAACTTATGCACCAGTTTCTAAGGACAGCAAGAAAACCCACTTCATTCATTCAGTCACACCTTATTTAAACCAAAATAGGCACTCTGCCCTGGCAAATGGCCTTACCCAGACCTTATTCACCAAACTGACTTCAAACTACTTTTTAATAAAAAAAGAAAACTTTTTTTAAATCATGAAATATTACATACAATATGTACTGTTTAAATTCTTTAAAGAAAACATTCATGTTACCATAACAGAGATTAAAGAAATTTCCCTAACATTCCAGGAGTTCCTTGAATGTCTTGTTCCAATCAATACCTGCCTGTACGTAAAGAGTAGTCAGTTCTATCCTTTTCCTATCACTTTTATTATCTATTATATATTCCTCAATGCTATCACTCCATAGTTTGGTTTTTGAATGTTATATAAATGAAATCATACAGTATATATCCTTCTGCATCTGCCTTCTTTTGCTCAATATCTTGTTTATTAGATGCATCTAAAGCAAGACTAGGCAAACTATGGCCTGTCATCTGTTTTTGTAAACAGTTTCATAGGAATACAGCCATGCCCACTCGTTGACATGTTATCTGTGGCTGCTTTTGCATTACAATGGCAGAGGTGAATAACTGCAACAGAGACTGTGGCTCACAAAGTCTATAATATTTGCCACATGGCCTTTACAGAAAAAGTTTGCCGATTCCTGATTTAGATATAATACTTGATTCAATTTGCTAAGAGTTTGTTTCAAAATTTTGCATTTATTTTTGTGAGAGACATTGTACTGTACTTTTCTTTTTTGTCATGTCTTGGTCTATATTTGGTATCAGGATAATCTCAGCTTCATCAAATGAGCTGGGAAGTACTCTCACCTTCTCAATGTAGAATGGGTATTACTTCTTCCTTTAAATCTTTATGTAGTAAACCAACTGGGACTATAGTTTTGTTTGTGGGGAACATTGTAACTATAAATTCAATTCCTTTAAACAGGTATACTTCTACTCAGTTTTAAAATTCTTCATGAGTCAGTTTTGGTAATTTGTGTTTCAAGGAAGTTTTACATTTTATCTATGCTGTTAAATTTGTTGGTATAAGGCTATTTTTGCTATGTAAAGAATTTTAGATGGACAATTACTTGCTTTCAGCTTATTATCTTTCAGCTTCTACTGTTTCTCAAGAAAATTAGCTGTCAGTCTAATTATTGCCTTTTTGAAGTTAGATCTGTGCTTTCTTCTCTTGCTGTCTTTACAAATTTTACCTTTGCCTTTGGTTTTCTGTAATTCTTCTATGATGTGTCTAAGTGTAGATTAATTTTTTCTGCTTGAGGATTGTTTGGCTTCCTGATTTTGTGGGCTGGTGTCTTCCATTAGTTTTGAAAAGATTCTCAATTTCTCCTCAAATATTGGTTCTGCCTTACTCCCTCTCTCTTCTACATATGACTCCATTAAACATTTGTTTAACTTTCTCATATTTCTATGTCTTTTACCCTCTCTTCTCAATTACTCATCCTATTCATTTTCTGTCTTTATTCTGAATTTTTTTTTCTGAGTTATCTTCCATTATAACAATTCTCTTTTCAGCCACATTTAATATGCCATTAAGCCCATTCACTGAGTTCTTAACCTTGGTTATTAAATTTTTCTGTTTCTAGAATTTCTATTAAAAATGTTATATGAGTATTTTTTTATGGTCTGTAGTTCTCTGCTGAAATTTTCCTTTTTGCTTTCTATCTATGTCATGAACATAGTCATGACAGCTATTTTAAAGCTACTGTCTTGATAATTTCACTATCTGGAGTTCCTCTGAGTTTATTTCAATCATCTATTGTTTCTACTAGTTCTCATTCC
Organism: Mesoplodon bidens; assembly: GCF_964165515.1. NCBI lineage: Eukaryota > Metazoa > Chordata > Mammalia > Artiodactyla > Ziphiidae > Mesoplodon > Mesoplodon bidens. Next base: position 148,613,336 of record NC_138178.1, on the reverse strand, counting down.
TGTTAACTTTTCTCCTTATGTGCCTGGTATCTTTGATTGTGTACTGTCTTTATATTTGGAAAGTCACTGGTGGAAATGATTTGAGAACTAGAATAAAGTTATCTTCCTCTAGAAAGTGTTTTTATCTGCTTCTCCAAAGTGCCCAGGGGTACTAATGATCTGGAATCACTTTTCACCAATGTCAAGAATTTAGAATTTTCTGACCTGTCCTGATGACTGAAAGTTGGTCTTCAGTCTGTATGAAGATTGAATATTTTCATTTCACTTTTCAGTCTTCCACAGTCTTGATCTAAAGTATGGTGAATTTCTCAGGGTCCTCATCTTCAGCAGTCTTCAGACTTCAGTTTTAGTTACCCTCATCCCATGATGTTATCAAAAGCACTGCTCAGTTCTGCAATTGCCTGTTTGGACTATTAAATGTCCCCAGGGTAAAAACTGTCCCTAAATCCAGGATTATATCTATGGATTTTCATACTATTGTGAATCTTGGCCCAATAATCTTCATCACTCTCTTATTAGGTCTCCAGTGATATCAAATCAAAATTCCCGCCAGCATTTATAGTTGCTCTCAGCCAGATGGTTGGTTTGAGTAGGCTAGTCCCCTAGTTCCCAAAGCAGAAGTCTCAAAGTCAATTATGACTATATATGTATATGTAGGTGTGTGTATATATACATATATAGATTTATGGCTGTGCTTCTGCTGAGGACATTTTAACAAACTCTAGAAGCTTTAAAAGTTCTTATCAAAGAGAAATTCTGGAAATAATCAAATGAACTACAGTACTCTTGAAATAAATATGCAACTTTTCAAGGTGACTATTTGAAGGGAATAACACCTACATATGTATGTATTCTGGCATGCTAATTAAAAATATTATATTTATATATTATTAACTGGTTGAATTGAATTCACCACGAATATAGGAATAATAGGATTACTGAGGATATCTGAAAGGTATATTGCACTACATTAGGACTTCGATAAATAAAATTTGTGTTATAGCATCATTAAACAATTTAGGCTTACTACTTGTGGAGTAATTATACCACATAGGTACGTCAATACAATTTGTTTTCAAGATTACTATTATAACATATTTTTCCACTAAAACTTTGAAAGAAACCATTTATAAACTTGTGCTTGTTTCTTTTTCAATTAATAACACCTTAATTTTCTACGATGTCATTTTCTTCATGCTACAATATGTGTAGTGCGATTTTGGCATTATACTAGTTCTCTGTGGCTGCTGTACAAATCACTACAAACTTTGTGGCTTAAAACAACAGAAATTTATTCTATCACAGTTCTGAGCCAAAATCAAGGTGTTGGCAGGGCCACACTCCCTCTGGAGGCTCTAGGGGAGCTTCTGGTGGCTTCTGGCACTCATTGGCTTGTGGCCACATTGCTCCAATCTCTTGCTTCTGTGGTCACATGGCCTTCTCCTCTTCTGTGTCAAATCTTTCTCTGACCCTCTTTTATAAGGATACATCTGAGGGCTTCCCTGGTGGCACAGTGGTTAAGAATCCACCTGTCAATGCAGGGTACACGGGTTCGAGCCCTGGTCTGGGAAGATCCCACATGCTGTGGAGCAACTAAGCCCGTGCACCACAGCTACTGAGGCTGCGCTCTAGAGCCCACGAGCCACAACTACTGAGCCCATGCACTTAGAGTCTGTGCTCCGCAACAAGACAAGCCACCGCAATGAGAAGCCCGCACACTGCAACCAAGGGTAGCCCCCGCTCGCTGCAAGTAGAGAAAGTCCTCGTGCAGCAACGAAGACCCAACACAGCCAAAAATAAATAAATTAAAAAAAAAAGGATACATCTGGTTGCATTTAGGGCCCACCTGAGTAATCTAGGATAATCTTCCTATCTCAAGATCCATAACTTAATCACACTTGCAAAGACCCTTTATCAATATAAGATAATATTTATAGGTTACAAGAATTGGGACCTGCTATCTTTGGGGGCCACTCTTCAGTCTGCTACAGGCAACCAACAAATTATCTCTAAATTGAGTCATTTTTGTCAGTTCTTTTCACTTTCAGTGATATGGAAGCAGAACGAGAATAACAAAGGTCAAGAATGTTGACCAATTTGGGGTAATGCTCCAGTTTCCTAACCCAATTCTCTTGTTTTCTGATCTGACAGAATCACAGTTTAAGAGAAAACTGATGACTTGGATTAAACCAGGGATATATTTAATTAGACCACCTTGAGGAGTGAGTGAAAAGAACTAACTTCAGACAGGCCTTCCTACACATTCTTCATACACTGAAGAATCGCAAAAGGTCAGAGCCAGAATGGACCACAGATACTGTTTAATCCAAACCTATTAATTAACAGATGGGGAAACTGAGGCCCAAAAGGCTGATGACCAGGTCAATGGTCACACAAGCAGTTTATAGCCCTAGACTCTTTCACCCAGACTGTACTGCCAAGAATCCATAAGGAAAATACTTTTAAATGTTTATGTCACCATAAAGCCATTAAAAAGAAATTTGTGGACTATGAAGAGATAGAAATATACACATGAAAAAATGTGTTGAGATAAACAGAATAAAAATCCATGTATACACCTAGCATTATAATCTGAAAATTACTGTACCATAAACATTTACAAGGAGAGCTACGTGGGGATTGTTTTTTATAATTCTTTTTTAAAATTGTTTTTGGCCATACCTTGCAGCATGTGGGATCTTAGTTCCCCAGCCAGGGATCGAACCCGCGCCCCCAGCAGTGGAAGCATGAAGTCCTAAGCACTGGACCTCCAGGAAGTCCCTATGTGGGTATACTTTTAATCACATTCATTCCTCTGTTTCTTGATTGTGAGAGAGAAGTAGAATTGGGACTAATGGGTTGAAGCAACAGGTCTGGCTGTGGATAAGTTTCAGTTCACTATAAGGAAGAAGTTTCTAAAGGTCAAAGTTGTCCAAAGCGGGAATGAGAGATGATGACATTCATCCCTGGAGGTTATTAAAGCTGAGGCTGCAGAGTACTTGGCAGGAATGTGGAAGCTGTACTGATTCCCAACTTCAAACAGGCCGTATTAGACAATCTGGGCAGATGCTAAAACCAAAGGTCCCTGAGACCAGGACCAGAGGGATGTCCTTGGATGTGTACTCCTAATAAGCTACCCAAGTGATTCTCGTGTTTGGGGGGAATGCATCAGACACCTCAAACTGTTCCAACCCAAGAGTCTATAATTTTCCTCATAAGGTAATGGAAACAACACTGTAATTGTAGCAAGGAATCCAGATTCTTTCTTGGTTTGGTCCCTAAGAAGCTGTGTGATTTTTGAGCATATGACATCATGTCTCTGGGACTCGATTTTCCTGTCTGCAAAAATAAGTGAGACTAGATGTATCTTATGGATCTTAGATGGTAGGAATTTGTGTTTCTGAGGGTGGCCTGGAAGAAATTAATCTTCAAACTCCCTGGAAAATTCCTCATGACATTCAGATGACAGAGAGTTGTCCTGGAATGACTGCCTAAGACAGCTGGGCAAGGCCATGCAAGCTGGCTGTTTTCCTGGAGTTGGCAGGCATTAGGCCCAGGATATGTCTGTCACATGCAGGGCAGGTGGGGAGTGGAGAAGGCTGGCAGGCTGGAAGTTGGAAACTCAGAAACCTCCCCATTTTGGCTCCAACTACCATCTTTGTAATCTACTTACTCTTCAAAAAGGAGGGTTCAAGGAGGCTGATCTGTCCTGAAAGGGAGTGATAAGGTGATCAGGAAGTGCCCTTTCTGTGGGCACCTTGCCCAGAAATGCCAAGCCTCTGGAAGGTGAGAGGGGTTGGCAACCTTTTTTTCTTATGAATGAGCCTTCCCTCCCAAAAGGCAATGAGCCTTGGCTTTTGATCTAATACTAGATTCTCTTTCTTCCCTATTTTTCTTTCTCAAATTCTCCATCTGTGTTCCCTGAAGGTCATTTATTTGCTAAGCCTCACCCCTTATAGCTTTTACTTTTTCACTGTTGAGGGAGGAATTGTGTTTTAATGGCTATCTCTTGCGTTTGATCTTCTCCTAAATATACCCATTCCTTATCTCAGTACATTTACTCCCTGGGATGGCCTTCCTAACCCCAAGACATCTGACCCACAGGTGAACCAATGGGCATTCCTCTACTCTCTTCATTCTACCAACGTCTGTGAATTAACCTATGAGTTCCTATCTGAGAGATGAAGATGACTTCCTGATGTTGGCAGGGAAATTTCAAATCAAAATCATAGAAGATGGGAGTGGGTTAACAAATTATCTCAGGCTAAGTAAGGGACAGACTGGTACATAGCTTGCAGATGAAGAGGTACAAATTTTAGTACCCAGTCATGTCCCTGGAAACCCCTGCCACTAAGGCTCTGATGACTCCCCAATCCATATCTCTTACAGAAAATGTTCTCTAGAACTTCGAAGTCCCTCACTTCCAGCTGTCTCCTGGACAGCACCACCTAAATGCCCATTTAAAACCTCCTACTCAGCATGACCAAGTGTGTTCCTGTGTCTTCTCTCCCACACCTAGAGCTTCCTCATATTTTTATATTAGGTTAGATCAATAAAGGTTATCATTACTTTTGCTAAATTTATTTATTTAAATGTATTATGTTTATTTTTATAAAATATTTATTATTAATAAAGATCTGCCAGGACATGGAAGCAACCTAAGTGTCCATTGACAGATGAATGGATAAAGAAGATGTGGCAGATATATACAATGGAATATTACTCAGCCATAAAAAGAAACGAAATTGAGTTATTAGTAGTGAGGTGGATGGACCTAGAGTCTGTCATACAGAGTGAAGTCAGAAAGAGAAAAACAAATACCGTATGCTAACACATAGATATGGAATCTAAAAAAAAAAAAAGGTTCTGAAGAACCTAGGGGCAGGACAGGAATAAAGACGCAGATGTAGATAATGGACTTGAGGACATGGGGAGGGGGACGGGTAAACTGGGACGAAGTGAGAGAGTGGCATGGACATATATACACTACCAGATGTAAAATAGCTAGCTAGTGGGAAGCAGCCGCATAGCACAGGGAGGTCAGCTCGGTGCTTTGTGACCACCTAGAGGGGTGGGATAGTGAGGGTGGGAGGGAGGTGCAAAAGGGAGGGGATATGGGGATATATGTATACGTATAGCTGATTCACTTTGTTATACAGCAGAAACTAACACAACAATGTAAAGCAATTATACTCCAATAAAGATGTTAAAAAAATTTTTTAAAAAAAAGATCTTCCCACTAAAGTTAGATCAGATATTTAAAGGCCAGCAGACAGAAAAGAAAATAACATGATGGGAAAAGGTTGTATTTTTAAGCATCAACAATCCAAATAGGTGTTTTCTATCCAGGCTCTGTATGGGTCCTGCAGGAATTCACCAGATAAATCTCATTTGTAAGGTAGAAGGTCAAGAAATGCCTACCATCTTTTATGCCACTGATTCCAACTGATATATACCAACACATTAGGAAGGTTATAAACAAGTGTACCACAAAGCCTGCTTCAAAAGGGACTCATCTGAAAAAAAACAACATGCACTCAACTCTGATCTTTTTATGTCAGTGGGTTCCATGGATCCCTCTGATGGCCACCTGTGAATTCTAGAGAGCTTTCAGTGTTCTGCTCTTCTTACAGCTACATCTTTCCCCCACCTCTACGCTCATTTCCCACTAATTCTTTTTCTCAAAGTCCATATCCCCCAGGTTTTTTTTTTTTTTTCAAATACATTCTTGTTCTGGGACCTTCTGCTTTACTCTAAAGCCTTCAGTTTGGAGTTTCTCACCCAGACTCACTCGTTTCATCCCTTACAAATGTATACATCTGTATATTTCTGTGTATTATGTTTATTTGGTGTAGATCATTAACAGGTGATGGTTCAGATGAACCATCGGATGACTAGGGCCATATGGGTGAGACCAGCAGAACAACTGCCCCAATTGCTAATTCATGGAGTCATGATCATGAAAAATGAAAAAATCACTATGGTTTGTGGTAGTTGGTTATACAGCAATAGATAACTGATACACATCCTCAGAGAAATATTCTAGATATACTCAAGAAAAACTCATGATTCTCTCCTCTGGGCTTTGTTTATTCTTCTAGTATAGTGCGTAGCTCATATAACTGTTGGTCTACCTGTATCTGTTTCTCTCACTAGATTAATAGATTTTGAAAAGCAGAGATCAAGTTTTTACTCATCATCATGTCTCCTGTGCCTACCCTAGTGTGTGGTACAGAGCAATCATGTGGATTTATTGCCCAGGTCATATACTCACCATTTCCTGAAATGCTTTTACCTGCTCTCTGGAACTCATGGTCAATCATAAGTAAGATTTTTTTTTTAATATCCTCAAACTTTTCAGTTAATATTCCCTTTATCTTCTTGTTCTTACCAAATAGGACTGCTTCCCTGTAGCCCTCTTAGGTGGTGCCTATCCTACCTGCCCCGTGCCTTATACCCCTCGGGGTTTGAAGGCAGGTAAGCAACCTCTTTGTTTCTCATGGCTTCATTCAGACTGTCTCCAATCCCTCTCTCTTCTCTAAAGAACACTCAGCTTCGACACCCATGACATCGGGTTAAACCACCTGTACCCCTTGCTGTGAAAGTCACATAGTGATCCCTGGGTCCCAGCCTCTCATTCCATAAGGACTCACAAGCACCCTCTCTAACACTCCCCAGTAGTGATTTCAATATCCGGAGAGGTCAGTCTTCCAAAATCATGACCTCTTAGAGTTCCTTGACCTCCATTCTATCTCAGTCACTTATTCCCATAGTCATACCTTCCATCTTGACACCACCAATATATTGCAACCCCTCTACAATCTCAATTTCAAACATCCACTATCTAATCACCATCTCATATATTTCCAGCCCTCTTTCTCTCACCTCCAGTTCTGAAACTCCTTTGTCACTGGAACCTACAAATTTATTGTAATCAATACTCTTCACTGTTCTTTACCATCTCATGTTCTTGCTTCCCTCCTTAGTCAGTTAAAATTTAATGATCAGGACTTCCCTGGTGGTGCAGTGGTTAAGAATCTGCCTGCCAATGCAGGGGATATGGGTTCGAGACTGGGTCCGGGAAGATCCCACATGCCTCGGAGCAACTAAGCCCGTGCGCCACAGCTACTGAGCCTGTGAGCCACAGCTATTGAAGCCTGCATGCCTCTAGCCCATGCTTAGCAACAAGAGAAGCCACCTCAATGAGAAGCCCACGCACCACAACGAAGAGTAGCCCCCACTCGCCGCGACTAGAGAAAGCCCACACGCAGCAACGAAGACCCAGTGCAGCCCAAAATTAATTAATTAATTAATTTAAAAAAATACAGTGAGTTAATGTTTAAAAAAAAACTTAATGGTCAATAATTTTAGCTATTCTCTTGCCTCTCTTTTGATTTATCACACTCTCATACTTGCTTTAGCCTTTTAAGGACTTTTAATGACGTCTAATTTTCTACCTGATACATGCCCGAAATCAAGGGAGCTAGATGTGGCTGGAGAAAGATTTGCCTCCCTTTAAATTCATAAATATTAATAATAATCAAGAGGGTCTTTAAGCTACCTAGCAGTCAAAACTCTGTTTCCCTAGTCCAATCTCTTTACTCTCCTAAATGACTATTTCATAGCTTCTAATCTCTTCCCAGTCCTTTAACATCTCTACTGTCTTTGCTGCCCATATTACTAAGAAAATTTAAACAATTAGAAGAAAACTTCTACAAGCTCCCACCACCCCTTTATGCTTATTTGTACCTCTGTGCATTTACTATGCCTTCCCTCCTCTTCCTATGAATACACTGTACATGTTTCTAGCTAAAGCTACCCATGTACCTGTGCATCAGATTCAATCCCTTACCTCCTTGCCGAAATCAGTCCTTGAATTTTCCCTCTTTCTCCTGAACCATTTTTCCTCTTTACTGAATCATTCCCATCATCATACAAACATACTGTGGCTTTCATATGAATTAAAAAACCTACATATTCTAATCTCATTTACCTATTTAGATACTACTGCACTTCTTCCTTTTCTTTTTTTTTTTTTTTTTTTTGCGGTACGCGGGCCTCTCACTGTTGTGGACTCTCCCGTTGTGGAGCACAGGCTCTGGACGTGCAGGCTCAGCGGCCATGGCTCACAGGCCCAGCCGCTCCGTGGCATGTGGGATCTTCCCGGACTGGGGCACGAACCTGTGTCCCCTGCATCAGCAGGCAGACTCTCAACCACTGTGCCACCTGGGAAGCCCTGCACTTCTTCCTTTTAAGGAAAACTCCTATGAAGGCTAATAATACTCACCTCAACTCACTCTCCTCCCATTCTGACTTGAACCCACTCCAGTAAGGCTTTTTGCTCTCAATGCTTCATAGAACACGAACTTATCAAGGTCAGCAGTGAAGTCAATGTTGCTAAATTCAGTGGTCGATTCTCAGTCCTTATCTTACTTGACTATCAGTTACATTTGATATAGTAGATCAGCTCTACTCTTCCTTGAAATACTTTCTAGAAAATTTGGCTTCCAAGAAACCATATCCTCCTGATATTCCTTGTCTCCAGCTACTCTTCCTCAATTTGTTTTGCTGATTTCTTCTTTTCTCCATGTCCTCTATATACTAGAGTATCCCAAGTTTTAGGACTTGGACAATGTTTTCTACCTACACTCACTCCCTTGGTGAGCTCATTAATTCCATGGCTTTAAATACCATCCATATGCCAATGACTTATGTCCCAGCTCAGACTCTCCCTGAACAATCTAGATCCACAAACCCAAGTGCCTACTTGTTATTTCCAGTTGAATGTAAAATAGGTCCCTAAAATTTGACATGTCTAAAAATGAAGTTTTTTCAAAAACAGACATATAGATGGAGCAGGTTAGAAAGCCCAGAAATAAACCCATGCACTTATGGTCAATTAATCTACAACAAAGCAGGCAAGGATATACAATGGAGAAAAGACAGTCTCTTCAATAAGTGGTGCTGGGAAAACTGGACAGCTACATGTAAAAGAATGAAATTAGGACATTCTCTAACACCATATACAAAAATAAACTCAAAATGGATTAAAGACCTAAATGTAAGACCAGACATTGTAAAACTCCTAGAAGAAAACATAGGCAGAACACTCTCTGACGTAAATTGCAGCAATATCTTTTTGGATCCATCTCCTAGAATAATGGAAATAAAAACAAAAATAAACAAATGGTACCTAATTAAACTTAAAAGCTTTTGCACAGCAAAGGAAACCATAAACAAAATGAAAAGACAACCTACTGAATGGAGAAAATATTTGCAAATGATGCAACTGACAAGGGATTAATTTCCAAAATACACAAACAGCTCATACCACTCAATATCAAAAAAACAAACAACCCAATCAAAAAATGTGCAGAAAATCTGAACTGGCATTTCTCCAAAGAAGATATACATATGGCCATGAGGCACATGAAAGGATGCTCAACATCACTAATTATTAGAAAAATGAAAATCAAAACTACAGTGAGGTATCACCTCACACTGGGCAGAATGGCCATCATCAAAAAGTCTACAAATAATAAATGATAGATAGGGTGTGGAGTAAAAGGAACCCTCCTATACTGCTGGTGGGAATGTAAATTGGTGCAGCCACTATGGAGAACATTATGGAGGTTCCTTAAAAAACTAAAAATAGAGTTACCATATGATCCTGCAATCCTACTCCTGGGCGTATATCTGAATAAAACTATAACTCAAAAAGATACATGCACCCCAATATTCATTGCAGCACTATTTGCAGTTGTCAAGACATGGAAGCAACCTAAGTGTCCACTGACAGATGAATGGATAAAGAAGATATGGTGTATATATATATATATATATATATATATATATATATATATATATATATATATATATACACACACACACACACACACACACACACACACATACACATACATACACAATGGAATATTACTCAGCCATAAAAAAGAATGAAATAATCATCTGCAGCATCATGGATGGACCCAGTGATTATCATACAAAGTGAAGTAAGCCACACAGAGAAAGACAAGTATCATATAATATTGCTTACATGTGGAATCTAGAAAAAAATGATACAAATGAACTTATTTACAAAACAGAAATAGACCCACAGACATAGAAAACAAACTTATGGTTACTAAAGGGGAAAGGGCGGGGAGAGATAAATTAGGAGTTTGATATTAACATATACACACTACTGTATATAAAATAGATTACCAACAAGGACCTACTGTATAGCACAGGGAACTCAATATTTTGTAATAACCTATAAGGGAAAAGAATATACATATATATGTATAACTGAATCACTTTGCTGTACACCTGAAGCTAACACAACATTGTAAATCAACTGTACTTCAATTAAAAAATAAAAATATGTTTTTTGATTTCTTATACTTCAGCTAAACAAACAACCCCCCTGCCCCATTCACAGTCTTTGTCATTGAACTTAATGGCAACTATTTTCTCCTAGTCACTCAAGCCCAAAAGTGTGGAGTCATCATCAATTCCTTTCTTTCTCTCATATTCTACATCAGATCTATCCCCAAATACTATTCTGCCTTTAAGCTTGAACTGGAATCTGACCACTTCACATATCTCCAATGCTGACAGCCTAGCCTGAGTCACCATTTTTACAATAGCCTCCTATCTGGTACTTAACCTCCCAACTCCCCAGAGTACGTAGAAAGCAATAGAGCAATCTTGTTGAAATATAAGTCAGAGCATGTCATCCCATGCTCAAAGTCCTCCGGGGGCCTTATAATGACCAAGAAGCTACACGATCTAGCTCACCATTATCACTCTGACTTCATCTCTATTATCCTTTCTTTTCTTCACTCTATTCTAGTTCCCTCTTCTTAGTTCCTCAAAACACCAGGAACATGCCTGCCTTGGAGTTTTAGCACTGGCTTTCGGGAAGGTTTGTTCCCTCAGTATCCACATAATGCAACCCCTCATCTCCGTCCATCTTTACTCAAATGTTACCTTCTCAGGAAGTTCTTGCTTGGCCACTAGTTCCAAAATTTTAACACTCCTATCCCCTTTTCATACTTATTTTCTTCATTGGTCTTTATCACTATGGAAATTCTGCAAATTTTCCTTATTTATTTTGTTATCTCCTCTACTAGAATCTAAATTCCATGAGAGCAGAAATTCTGACCTGTTTAATTTACTTCTGAATCCCCAGTGCCCAACAATGCTTAGAAAATGGTAAATACCCAGTAAATATTTGTTGAATGAATGACCAGGCATACTGAAAGAAGAACCAGATGGAATTTTAATAAATAAAAATAGAATAATTGAAATAAACACCTGAAAGCTAGATTAAAGGTAAAATTATTTTTCAGAGAACACCACAATGTCAGTGAAAGAGATATATACCATTGTTCATCTTATGAAACTAGCATAAATTTGGTACTGAAACTAGCATAAATTTGGTACCAAAACCAGCAAGGAGGGTAAATAAGAAAACCAACAGACCAATCTCGCCCATCAAAATAGATACAAAATCCTGAACAACATTTTATCAAGCAAAATCCAGAAATGGGTGAAAAAATATAATATATACTAGCGAATATTAGGGTATAATTCCATTTACATAAATTTCAGAATGAAAGAATACTAAGAATGCAAGCATCTTTCATTGTCCATATCTACTTGGTGCTTGAGTTCAGACAGTGACAGTCTGAATAATAAGTTGGGATACTTAAGGGTACCTCAACTGAGTACATTTATTTTTTAAAGTAACATATAGTATATTGACTCTTTTTGTGTGTGTGTGTGTGCTGTTCTATGAATCTTGACCTATGTATAGATTCATGTCACCACCACTAACCCAATCAGAATACAGAACTGTTCTGTCACTCCATAACTCCCCCAACTCCCAATCCCTGGCAACTACTGATCCGTTTTCTATCACTATAGTTTTTTTTTTGGTTTATTTATTTTTTAGAATGTCCTACAAATGGATTCATATAGTATCTAACCTTCTGAGATGGATTTTTTTCATTCAGACAAATGACTTCGAGATTAATCCAAGTTGGTGCATACATCAATAGTTCTCTCCTTTTTATTGCTGGATATGGATGTACTACAGTCTGTTTATTCATTCACCCACTGAAGGACATTTGGGTTGTTTCCAGTCTTCAGAGATGATGCATAAAGTTGCTACGAATATTGACAAGTTTTTGTCTGAAGGCAAGTTTTCATTTCTCTTGGATAAGTACTTAGGAGTGGGATTGCTGGGTCACATGGTAAGGATATGTTTAACTTTGTAAGAAACTTCCAGAGTAGCTGCGTCATTTTACCTTCCCACCAACAGCATATTAGAGTTCCAGTTGCTCCATAACCTTAATGACACTTGGTATTGTCCGGATTTTTATTTTAGCCATTCTATAGGTGTGCAGTAGAAACTTAGTCCTTTTTTTTCCCCCAAATGGGAAAGCAACTAGCCAGATTTTGATAGTTAGGGAATCATCTAAAATTTTATCTTAATTTATTTGGTTATTGGTTTGGATAGTAAGGGATAACACACCTATGTGGAAAGATTGTGAGGAAAAGCAACAATTTGTTTAATATAAAGGTAGATAGTGGTTCCTCTGGTGGAAAAGGAGGTAGATGCCATCCACTATGTTCCCTAGAGGCTCTAAGGTACCGAGGATGTGTTCTTTAGGAAGCGGCATGGTGGTACATGTGACCTGTTCTATTCTTCTTGAAACTATACTGATGTGTTTGATAGATCTCACAATTAACAATTTTTAAAGAGATAGAATTTGAATATAAGACTTTTTTTAAAGCTTGTTTAAAACTAAAATAATTTCTTTAATATTTCTGTGCTTGTGTACACCCCATAGACCAAATGGTTGATGGGCTAGCCAGTTTATTAATGAGTTTGTTTCTTTCCAGAAGCCTCAACCATAGGCTAGTCATGGTTAGACCATTCTTAATGACTGGCAAACAGTAGCTTCTTCCTAGAAACCAGGATCAGAACTTGACTTTATATAAGAAGCACAGTGAACATATCATCTTTGCTATTCACAAACTATTAGACACCTCCCAGGTAACAGTCAAGGCTATGCAACACTCAGCAACACTTTCTTGTTGCCATCAACATCTTGTAAGGAGAACATTTACCTGTGACAACACTGGGGATTTTGGAGAGAAAGCTCTTGACTGTTCTGATAGGCACACCACCTGTCTTGTCATCTTGCATCTTTGTAATGATGTCTTCAATCTGAAAGAGATTAAAGAAGTGTTATTGTATCTCACAAAGTAAGAGTAAACAGTACCTTTATAAATAGCCAAAATGTGGGAACATGGATACTAATAAGAGATATTAGGAAAAGCCTCTGCCTCAGTCAATAAACTTAGTAGCAGGATCTGCTATGAGCCAAGTGCTGGGGATAGGGAGGCCAGGGGGTTATATATAAATAGCATAAAGCATGGTCTGTAAGAACAACCACTTGCCCCCAGTTCAGCAAGTAAGGAGAAAGAAATTCTTGATAGGATTGGATCCAACACGCAATTCAATATGTATGTGATGAAATTCCTCCTCTTTCCTAAATTGGGTTTATATATAGGTTGAACCATATGAAATTGCCACATTCAACCTAAAAATGGCAATTTCCTATAGTTTAACCTAACATATTAACATACTGCTGTTAGAAATATAGGCGGGGCTGCCTTTGGGACCAGAGAAGGATTCAGCCAGAGTCACATAGGGGAAAAAATAAAGCGTATAACTCAAGACATGGAAAGTGCTGATCTGGAGAAGTTGGAGGACAAGTCTCATGGTTGTGAGTGGTGGCATGAGGGGGGTCACCTTTAGCCAGGACTAAGATGGAACAAGAACAGGATCCTCTCCTTTTGGACTAGAGAAGACCACACTATGATGAGAAAGACCATGGTGGGCTATGGCTTGGAGCCAGGTGAAATTGTATTGATGAGACAAGATACTGTGTACATAGACTGAAAACAGAACAGAGAGAGGAGATGGACTACCAAGGATGTAGGTGCCTAAACTGGGAAACCAATCTGTAGCTGAGAATTTACAAGCCAGATGTAATTTCCTGGGCAGAAATCTTCAGAATAGGATACAGAGCAACCTGTAAAAAGGACATAGATCTTTTTGTTTGTTGAGTGGTAGGGAAGGGCAACTGGAAAAGGGAAGAAGATAGTGCTTAGTTTTATCACATATTTTGTTCCCCTAAGCAATAGAATGTATTTGAAATACCAGGATGGATTCTCTGAGTGCTTCCAGGGTAGAGTCACATAATTTTAAGTCTAGAAATTTAAAGCTGGAGTTCACCTAGTCTAATGTACTAGTATAGCAATTTGTGAGTAAGTGAGTTTCCCAAATCACATGACTAACAACTTATTTGAAAGAAATAGGTAACTTGTTAGAGACAAAGTTAGCATAAGATATAACATAATAATAATGATAATATATAATAGCCAAAATATATTAAGAATTTATTATGTAGGTACGATTCTAAGTACTATAGACATATTATCCTATTTAATTCCCATGATTACTTCATAGCCTAGGTTCCACTATTATGCTCATTTTCAGATAAAGAAGCTGAGATTTAGTGAGGTGTATCAATCAGGGTAGACTAAGTTAAGCTGTGGTAACAAATAACCCTCAAAATCACAATGGTTTAATGTAACCAAGTTTATTTTTCTCTCATGCTACAAGTCTATCAGAGATCACCAGGAGGACTCTGTTCATTGTAGCTACCCTGGGACCGAGGCTGACGGAGTAGCCACCATCTTGAATGTTGTTGCTCATTGTGTTAGAGAGACAAGAGAGAATTCTGGAGACTCTTGCATGAATTATTGCATGTTATAGTCCAGACGTTACTATAATAATATCACATTTCTTTGGACAGGACGAGTCACCACCCAACCACAAAGGAACCAGGGGGTCCAGTCTTCTGGTGCCAAGAAGAGAGGGAAGGGGACCATCTGTGAGCAGCATCAGTGACACCACAGAGATTAAACCACCTTCCCAAGGTCACACAGCTACCCAGTGGTAGATCTGAGCTTGAACCTAGCCCCATATCCCAGAGATCAGGCTTCTAAACCCTGGGGTACTCTGTCACCCAGTAAGAGTCTCAGAGAAGCAGCCAAGCAGGAAGACCATTCTCCCCTGGATATTTCTTGGTTTCCTAGAGAAGTACTGATAGTGAGAAAGAATCTTAAGCTCCCTGCCCTTAGGCAGTGGTTGAATATATCACACCAGGAAAAAGGGTCATTCTCTGAAGACCTGTGTTCTGTTAGACAACAGGATAAGGAGGATTTTCATTCACATTCTTGTTAATAGTCTCAGCTAGAGCCCCACCTTTTGTCCTCTAAACTCAACACAATGATTCAGAGTAGTTTGAGTATTTATTACTTATTGATAGTCAAGGAGAGTTATTCCTAGAAAAATAATAAGATTTTCAAAGTAATCTATGTTTTTGATCTAGTGTGCTATGTGAAACCAGAAGTATCAGTTTTACATTGCTGCTTTTTATGAAATGGCCTGAAAATCACTGGGAATTGGAGGAAAGCCAATATTTCAATTCAGTTAGACCCCTGACTTGACGTTAGTTGGTAAAAGTTCCAGTCTGTTCTGATGTGGACTGGATTTAAAAACTGACAGAGGACATCTCCATGATTGTTTTTTCCTCTGCTCTGTTTAGTTGCTTTATCACACCACTGAATCTTAAAAGGACCTGTCTACTAAAGAAGAAGACCGGGGCTTCCCTGGTGTCGCAGTGGTTGAGAGTCCGCCTGCCGATGCAGGGGACACGGGCTCATACCCCGGTCCGGGAAGATCCCACATGCCGCGGAGCAGCTGGGCCCGTGAGCCATGGCTGCTGAGCCTGCGCATCCAGAGCCTGCGCTCCGCAACGGGAGAGGCCACAACAGTGAGAGCCCCGCATAACGCAAAAAAAAAAAAAAAGAAGAAGACGACCTATCCTCTTATGTTGGCCCACAACGTACCAAGAGGTAGATCACTTGTCAGAGGTTACAGCTAGATCCAAAGGACAATCTCCTTAAATGACCAGAAAGGGGATAACGTTCTAGCAATAGTTTACGGCATCAGAGGTGTAGAAAAATGTTTCATTGATCCCCAAGTCTTGACTCCTCCCCAGAATTAATAGACACCCCGATCCTGGTTCTGGCCTCATGGTGGGCGGAAAGTCTGCTTCTTGACTTTGGGGCTTAGCCATGTGACTTGCCTGGCTAATGGGATGTTATTGAATGTGATGTGAGCAGAGGCTTTCAATGTACCTGGATGGTGATACTTACCCACTTCCCTGGCCCTCCTGCATCAGATAGTTGTTGTTCCAAGGAAGGTGAGAGACATCTAGAGCAGAAGGGACCCAACCCATAGCTAGACAGTCAAAACTCAGCTGACCTGCAGACTCATGAGTGAGAAATACATGTTTATTTTTGTATGCCACTGAGTTTGGAGTGATTTGCTATGCAGAAAAATTGTGGCTATAGCTGACTGGTACATAGGGCTCTGAAAAAAATGCATTTGTCAAAATTGATGAAGCCACAACAAATAATCAATAAACCTTAGAGGTAGGGCATCCTAGAATCCAACCCTTTTAAAGAATGCAGAAATTCCATCTACACCATTCACCACGTGCTTAAAAATTCTTAGGGTTTATTCTACCAACATTATGTCAGGCAAATTTGTGATAGTTGAGTTTGATTCCATAGCATGGTCCACTGTGACATCAGCTAATAATGTCTCTGAAAATTTTTTCATGGTTTCCGGAGAAATGCTAAGAGTACAGACCTACCAAAAGATCAAAAGTGGGCTCCCAGGAGCTTATATAAATTATAATGACAAACATTTTCAGAACATCTATGTTATGATCAATACTGTCCTAGGTGTTTAAAATCAATTATCTGATACTTTTCTCAGTCTTAAAACTTATTTAACAAGATATTGAAATTAAGGCTCAGAAAGGTTAAGTCATTTATCCAAGGACACACAGCTATTAAGTGGCAAAGCCAGGATTCTTACCCAAGTCTTCCTGTCTCCAATGCCCAAGCTCTATCTACTAAATCTAAGATTTATCTTTTATCCTCAACCAGTGCCTGCCAACATGCTTTTTAGACACAAGGCACTCAATACTGTTTACATTGAAGGGAACGTTTAGTTCAGTCCTAAGAGGATAAAGGAGAAAAAAGAGAAATTGATCCAGACAATCAGATTCTCAACCATCTCAAGGTTTATTTTGGCCCAATGACTGTTGATGTCTGGTTGCTCAGCATTTTCCCTCTTTGTCCCAGGGGCTTGGTTGGACTTATCCTCTATTGGCAGATCACAGCTCCTGGGTTGGGAACGGGGAGATGGGAGGTATATACTTTTGTTTTCTTGACTGTTCAGTTCCATCTAACTTCTGGTACCTTTTGTTCCTGAAGAAGAGCAACATCAATTCCCTGAAGTTCTGTGTCATCAGGGAGCATACTGAACCTAAGTTACACTGTGCCAATCAATAAGCAGGTAGCCCTTATCTGACAGCCAAGTGATGCGGAGAAACCACGTGGCCAGCTCAGCCAGTTCTGCCTGGATGGCTCACAACAACCAAACGCCCTTCTCTAAGGAGCTCAGAGCTCAGCACTGACAAGCAGGTAAAACATCCTTCCAAACAGCAGGAAAAAATGGAAAGCACTATACCATAGAGTGGGTTTTCTTTGAAATGAGGAATATTATGAGGACAGTAGACATAATTCACTGAAAGAGCCATGGGGTATAAGAGAGGAGTGGGGAGAAGCAATCCTCCCTTTACAAACTGAAGCCACAGAAGCACAGTAGGAAGAACACTGGTCTGAGGCCCAAGAGAAATGTCAGCCTCAGCTTCACTGTTTTGCTGTGTTGACCTTGGACAAGCTACTTAACCTCTCCGGACTTCACTTCCCTCATCTCTACAGCGATAGCTCTGGTTGCTAAACTAAGATTTCTAGTTCTAAAACATGAGAGACTTCTCTGATTTGACAGACGCAAAGCTGTGTCTTCAAGGAAGGAATAGGACCAGCCATCAGGCCCCTGGGTTACCATTCTGCCCATCTGCCAGGTGGATCCATGCAGAACGCTTCCCAGTGCTGAGCAGTGCAAGGTGGGGGAAAGGTGCTGGGCAGGACCAGGGATTTTTGATGTTTTTAGAAATCATTTCAGACAGATGGCATCAGAAGTCAGACAGAGACATGATCCAAAGAGGCCTTGACACTGCCCTTTCTTGCCCAGCTCCATCTCTGTTTGGATAGATGGCATGCCTAACAGAAATGACTAAGAGCCAATATTAGTTTTGTTTGTGTAAATTAATTATCTGTTAACTAATTTATTTAGCTCCTCCAATCTTTCCTCAGTGGAAGATTAGAAAACATCAAGAATAGGCAAACTATGTTGCCATTATTAAAAAAAAAATCCACCACAACTTCAGCAAAGAAGGCAGAGTATGCCTCAGGCATGAAGGTCTTTTTATTGAAGCATTTCATCTTGACTTAGCAATCAGTTGCCTATTTCTAGCTACTAATGACTGTTACTTCAGCTCCTGCATTATTTAAAAACCCCTTCTGTTTTGGTGTCTGCGAATGAGTGAAAATGAATCTTTGGACACATCTTATCAGCTCAGAGGCAGGAATCAGAGGTGGCAAATGATAATCATATTTCTTAATCCAAAATGGGCATGCGTCACTGAGTATGGTCTGTCCCATATGTGTTCCATAAGATCAGGCCATTTCTCACTTTTATTGTTTAAAACACTGCACACTGCTATTCTCAACATTTAAATGTCCTCAGCTTCACTTACTGGTTTAGTGGACATTTAAATGAGCATCTACAAAATGCCAGGCACTGATTTAGTTTCTATGGTTACAAAAAGTAGGTAAAAGAGAGAATCTGTTCCTCTTCATCATGGACTAATAAATTTCAGAAAGACTCAGGGATGTAGGCTGTGTTGGAGACAGCAGAGCCAAGTATGAGGTCCAAAGAAGCTAGAAACACTAAGGAATACCACTTTCAGAGACCCTCAGAGGGGGAACCATCAAGACTTCCACCCTTTTCCTCCATCCCATTCAAAAGACTGATTTCAATGTCAGGAGCAGACTTTTGAGATTCCTTGTGCTAGCTATGACAATGATTGCAATGCCTGCTAATATGCATTCAGTTAAACTTACTTTTGAATCACTGTATCAGCCTAGAATGCTTTTGATGGAAAGTTTAAAAAAATCCAAACTCAGAGCAGTATGGAGGTTCCTTAAAAAACTAAAAATAGAGCTACCATATGATCTTGCAATCCTACCCCTGGGCATATATCTGGATAAAACTATAATTTAAAAAGATACATGGTGCGGAAGGGGAGAGGCAGCGTGTGAAAAGGAGGGCCTCTGGAGTGTGGAGTTCCGGAGTTTGCAGGTAAACTTATAAAGTAACATAAAAATATTGTCATATGAGATAGCCTCATCCACCAGAGGGAAGACAGCAGAAGCAAGAAGAACTACAATCCTACAGCCTGTGGAACAAAAACCACATTCATAGAAATATAGACAAGATGAAAAGGCAGAAGGCTATGTACCAGATGAAGGAACAAGATAAAACCCCAGAAAAACAACTAAATGAAGTGGAGATAGGCAACCTTCCAGAAAAAGAATTCAGAATAATGACAGTGAAGATGATCCAGGACCTTGGAAAAACAATGGAGGCAAAGATTGAGAAGGTGCAAGAAATGTTTAACAAAGACCTAGAAGAATTAAAGAACAAACAAACAGAGATGAATAATACAATAACTGAAATAAAAAATACACTAGAAGGAATCAGTAGCAGAATAACTGAGGCAGAAGAACGGATAAGTGACCTGGAAGACAGAATGGGGGAATTCACTGCCATGCAACAGAATAAAGAAAAAAGAATGTAAAGAAATGAAGACAGCCTAAGAGACCTCTGGGACAACATTAAACGCAACAACGTTCGCATTATAGGGGTCCCAGAAGGAGAAGAGAGAGAGAAAGGGCCCAAGAAAATATCTGAAGAGATTATAGTTGAAAACTTCCCTAACATGGGAAACGAAATAGCCACTCAAGTCCAGGAAGCGCAGAGAGTCCCATAAAGGATAAATGCAAGGAGAAACATGCTGAGACACATAGTAATCAAACTGACAAAAATTAAAGACAAAGAAAAATTATGGAAAGCAACAAGGGAAAAATGACAAATAACATACAAGGGAACTCCCATAAGGTTAAAAGCTGATTTCTCAGCAGAAACTACAAGCCAGAAGGGAGTGGCATGATATATTTAAAGTGATGAAAGGGAAGAACCTACAACCAAGATTACTCTACCTGGCAAGGATCTCATTCAGATTCAACAGAGAAATCAAAAGCTTTACAGACAAGCAAAAGCTAAGAGATTACAGCACCACCAAACCAGCTCTACAACAAATGCTAAAGGAACTTCTCTAAGTGGGAAACACAAGAGAAGAAAAGGACCTACAAAAACAAACCCATAACAATTAAGAAAATGGTAATAGGAACATACATATCGATAATTACCTTAAAGGTGAATGTATTAAATGCTCCAACCAAAAGACAGGGTTGCTGAATGGATACAAAAACAAGACCCATATATATGCTGTCTACAAGAGACCCACTTCAGACCTAGGGACACATACAGATTGAAAGTGAGGGGATGGAAAAAGATATTCCATTCAAATGGAAATCAAAAGAAAGCTGGAGTAGCAATACTCATATCAGAGAAGATAGACTTTAAAATAAAGAATGTTACAAGAGACAAGGAAGGACACTACATAATGATCAAGGGATCAATCCAAGAAGAAGACACAACAATTATAAATATATATGGACCCAACATAGGAGAACCTCAATACATAAGGCAACTGCTAACAGCTATAAAAGAGGAAATCGACAGTAACATAATAATAGTGGGGGACTTTAACACCTCACTTACACCAGTGGACAGATCATCCAAACAGAAAATTAATAAAGAAACACAAGTTTTAAATGACACAATAGACCAGATAGATTTAATTGATATTTAGAGGACATTCCATCCAAAAACAGCAGATTACACTTTCTTCTCAAGTGTACATGGAACATTCTCCAGGATAGATCACATCTTGGGTCACAAATCAAGCCTCAGTAAATTTAAGAAAACTGAAATCATATCAAATATCTTTTCTGACCACAATGTTATGAGATTAGAAATCAATTACAGGGAAAAAAATGTAAAAAACACAAACACATGGGGGCTAAACAATATGTTACTAAATAACCAAGAGATCACTGAAGAAATCAAAGAGGAAATTCAAAAGTACCTAGAGACAAATGACAATGAAAACACGGCAACCCAAAACCTACGGGATGCAGCAAAAGCAGTTCTAAGAGGGAAGTTTATAGCAACACAAGCCTACCTCAAGAAACAAGACATATCTCAAATAAACAATCTAAGCTTACACCTAAAGGAACTAGAGAAAGGAGAACAAACAACTTTGGGTTCAAAGTTAGTAGAAGGAAAGAAATCATAAAGATCAGAGCAGAAATAAATGAAATAGAAACAAAGAAAACAATAGCAAAGATCAAGAGAACTAAAAGCTGGTTCTTTGAGAAGATAAATAAAATTGAAAAACCATTAGCCAGACTCATCAAGAAAAAGAGGGAGAGGACTCAAATCAATAAAATTAGAAATGAAAAAGGAGAAGTTACAACAGACACTGCAGAAATACAAAGCATCCTAAGAGACTACTACAAGCAACTCTATGCCAATAAAATGGACAACCTGGAAGAAATGGACAAATTCTTAGAAAGCTATAACCTTCCAAGACTGAACCAGGAAGAAATAGAAAATATGAACAGACCAATCACAAGTAATGAAATTGAAACTGTGATTAAAAATCTTCCAAAAAACAAAAGTCCAGGACCAGATGGCTTCACAGGTGAATTCTATCAAACATTTAGAGAACAGCTAACACCCATCCTTCTCAAACTCTTCCAAAAAATTGCAGAGAAAGGAACACTCCCAAACTCATTCTAAGAGGCCACCATCACCCAGATACCAAAACCAGACAAAGATACTACAAAAAAAGAAAATTACAGACCAATATCACCGATGAATATAGATACAAAAATCCTCAACAAAATACAAGCAAACAGCATCCAACAACACATTAAGAGGATCATACACCATGATCAAGTGGGATTTATCTCAGGGATGCAAGGATTCTTCAATATACGCAAATCAATCAATGTGATACACCATAATAACAAATTGAAGAATAAAATCCATATGATCACCTCAATAGATGCAGAAAAAGCTTTTGACAAAATTCAACACCCATTTATGATAAAAACTCTGCAGAAAGTGGACATAGAGGGAACCTACCTCAACATAACAAATGCCATATACGACAAACCCACAGCAAACATCATTCTCAATGGTGAAAAACTGAAAGCATCTCCTCTAAGATAAGGAACAAGACAAGGATGTCCACTCTCACCACTATTATTCAACATAGATTTCGAAGTCCTAGCCATGGCAATCAGAGAAGAAAAAGAAATAAAAGGAATACAAATTGGAAGAGAAGAAGTAAAACTGTCACTGTTTGCAGACGACATGATACTATACATAGAGAATCCTAAAGATGCCACCTGAAAACTACTAGAGCTGATCAATGAATTTGGTAAAGTTGCAGGATATAAAATTAATGCACAGAAATCTCTTGCATTCCTATACACTAATGAGAAAAATCTGAAAGAGAAATCAAGGAAACACTCCCATTTACCACTGCAACAAAAATAATAAAATACATAGGAATAAACCTACCTAAGGAGACAAAAGACCTGTATATAGAAAACTATAAGACACTGATGAAAGAAATTAAAGATGATAGCAACAGATGGAGAGATATACCATGTTCTTGGATTGGAAGAATCAATATTGTGAAAATGACTATACTACCCAAAGCAATCTACAGATTCAAGGCAATCCCTATTAAATTACCAATGGCAATTTTTACAGAACTAGAACAAAAAATCTTAAAATTTGTATGGAGACACAAGAGTCGCCGAATAGCCAAAGCAGTCTTGAGGGAAAAAAAACGGAGCTGGAGTAATCAGACTCCCTGACTTCAGACTATACTACAAAGCTACAGTAATCAAGACAATATGGTACTGGCACAAAAACAGAAATATAGATCAATGGAACAGGATAGAAAGCTCAGAGATAAACCCACGCACCTATGGTCAACTAATCTATGACAAAGGAGGCAAGGATATACAATGGAGAAAAGACAGTCTCTTCCTAAGAGGTGCTGGGAAAACTGGACAGCTACATGTAAAAGAATGAAATTAGAACACTCCCTAACACCATACACAAAAATAAACTCAAAATGCATTAGAGACCTAAATGTAAGACCGGACACTATAAAACTCTTAGAGGAAAACATAGGCAGAACACTCTTTGACATAAATCACAGCAAGATCTTTTTTGATCCACCTCCTAGAGTAATGGAAATAAAAACAAATGGGACCTAATGAAACTTAAAAGCTTTTGCAAAGCAAAGGAAACTATAAACAAGATGAAAAGACAACCCTCAGAATGGGAGAAAATATTTGCAAACGAATCAATGGACAAAGGATTAATGTCCAAAATATATAAAGAGCTCATGCAGGTCAATATTAAAAAAAAACAAACAACCCAATCAAAAAATGGGTAGAAGATCTAAATAGACATTTCTCCAAAGAAGACATACAGATGGCCAAGAAGCACATGAAAAGCTGCTCAACATCAGTAATTATTAGAGAAATACAAATCAAATCTACAATGAGGTATCACCTCACACCAGTTAGAATGGGCATCATCAGAAAATCTACAGGCCTCCCTGGTGGCGCAGTGGTTGAGAGTCCGCCTGCCGATGCAGGGGATACGGGTTCGTGTCCCGGTCTGGGAGGATCCCATATGCCGCGGAGCAGCTGGGCCCGTGAGCCATGGCTGCTGAGCCTGTGCGTCCGGAGCCTGTGCTCCGCAACAGGAGAGGCCACAGCAGTGAGAGGCCCGCGTACTGCAAAAAAAAAAAAAAAAAAAAAAGAAAATCTACAAACAACAAATGCTGGAGAGGCTGTGGAGAAAAGGGAACCCTCTTGCACTGTTGGTAGGAATGTAAATTGATACAGCCACTATGGAGAACAGTATGGAGGTTCCTTAAAAAACTAAAAATAGAATTACCATATCACTCAGCAATCCCACTACTGGGCATATACCCAGAGGAAACCATAATTCAAAAAAATACATTCACCCCAATGTTCATCGCAGCACTATTTACAATAGCCAGGTCATGGAAGCAACCTAAATGCCCATCAACAGACAAATGGATAAAGAAGATGTGGTATATATATACAATGGCATATTACTCAGCCATAAAAAGGAACGAAATTGGGTCATTTGTAGAGACGTGGATGGATCTAGAGACTGTCATACAGAGTGAAGCAAGTCAGAAAGAGAAAAACAAATATCATATATTAACGCATTTTTGTGGAACCTAGAAAAATGGTACAGATGAACCAGTTTGCAGGGAAGAAATAGAGACACAGATGTAGAGAACAAACGTTGGACACCAAGGGAGGAAAGCGGCAGGGGGGTGGTGGTGTGATAAATTGGGAGATTGGGATTGACATGTATACACTAATATGTATAAAATGGATAACTAATAAAAACCTGCTGTATAAAAAAACAAATTAAAAAAAGATACATATACCCCTATGTTCATAGCAGCACTATTTACAATAGCCAAGACAAAGAAGCAACCTAAATGTCCACTGACAGATGAACGGATAAAGTAGATGTCATAACATATATACAATGGAATATTATTCAGCCATAAAAAGAATGAAATAATGTCATTTGCAGCAACACAGGTGGACCTAGAGATTATCATACTAAGTAAGTCAGACAGAGAAAGACAAATATCATATGATATCACCTATATGTGGAATCTAAAATATGATACAAATGATCTTACATGCAAAACAGAAACAGACTCACCAACATAGAAAACAAACATGGTTACAAAAGGGAAAAGAGGGGAGGAAGGATAAATTAGGAGTATGGAATTAACATACACTCACTACTATATGTAAAACAGATAAACAACAATGTCTTACTGTGTAGCACAGGGAACTATATTCCATATCTTGTAATAATCTATAATGGAAAAGAATCTGAAAAACAATATATACATATATAGTTATATATATAAAATTGAATCACTTTGCTGTACACCAGAAACTTATACAACATTGTAAACCAACTATACCTCAATAAAAAATTTTTAAAAATCCAAAATTCAAACGTGAGGGATTATTTTCCCCCCGTAACAAGTAATATCCATGTGGGTGGCTGTTGGCATTACCGCAGTTACTCAATTCTATATGAATCACCATCTTGGCTTTTCCTTCACAGTTTCCAGATAGCTATCACAGCTCTAGACATCACTTCTATGTTAAAGAAGAAGAAAGGTGGGAAGAAGCAGGGAGTGTTGGTACAGCTGTACTTGTTCCTTTTATCTGGAAAAGTATATTCCTTCCCAGAAGATCCCAACAGATCTCTGTTCTAGTCTCATTGGCCAGAACAGGGTCACATGGCTACATGTGGTTGCAAAGGAAGCTGGGAAGAGGGTAATTAGCTTTTCCAGCCTCTACACCACATGGAAGTATGGGAATAGGAGAATGGAAATGGGGTTGGGTTAACCAAGTAACACTCTCTGCCACAAAAACACTGTATTAAAGACCATTCATGAAGGATGGTTAGGCAGATCTTGATTTTTCTCCGATCTGTTCTCTACATGCAACCTGTTGATGCTCTTAAAGGAAAAATTTGATCCTTTAACTTAAAATCTGTCTATGGTTTCTCAGTGCTTCTGTTATAAGCTCTTATAGAACCCTCTATCTTTTCTCTCTATCAATTATCACTTTAATTCGTACTTGTATTTCTCTTTAGAATAAATGGTTTTGCTCACCATTTAATCCTAATTGTGGGTGCTCAGTAAATATTTATTGAATTAATAATCAAATGTATGCATCAGTAAGTGAATGAGTGCATCAGTAAATGAATGAATGAATGAATGATGTGAGTACTATATTCTTAAAGAACTTTATCTTGGAATCCAGCATTGAATGGGATACTTAATATATCAGGGATTTAGGGGTAGTGATATCTGCCATTTAAAGTAAATTTGGTATTTACATTTTTAAGATCATTCTGCTTTGGAGATGCATTAAATAAACATAAATCTCAAGATTCCATGAACCTTAGCAACAGTGTTCAAGGAATTGCTAAATAGGCACCTAAGTACCAGTCGAGCTAGGAGCCAGTTCCCCAATGGACTGAGCCTGACATCACCCAGGGGCAGTGCCAGGCTAGAAGGATGAAGCAGCATTATTTGCTTTGTCTCCTGGAAGCTTATTTTTATGTTTTTTTTAAAATAAATTTTTTAAGCTTATTTATTTATTTTTGGTTGCGTTGGGTCTTCGTTGCTGCATGCAGGCTTTCTCTAGTTACGGCGAGCGGGGTCTACTCTTCGTTGCAGTGTGAGGGCTTCTCACTGTGGTGGCTTCTCTTGTTGTGGAGCATGGGCTCTAGGTGTGCGGGCTTCAGTAGTTGTAGCACGTGGGCTCAGTAGCTGTGGCTCACGGGCTCTAGAGTGCAGACTCAGTAGTTGTGGCACACAGGCTTAGCTGTTCCGTGGCATGTGGGATCTTCCTGGACCTGGGCTCGAACCCATAGCTCCTGAATTGGCAGGTGGATTCTTAACCACTGTGCCACCAGGGAAGTCCCATTTTCATGGTTTTACTATTACCATATGTAGTGCTTCATAAATTACTTTTATGGAAAACATTGTTCCCCATTTAACTGAAGAGAAAAGCAGGCAAGAATGATGTTCTATGTCAGTGGACAAGTGGCTTGTTGATGATACTTTAGGGGAAATGACTTTCCCCTGAGCTTGGCTGCAACAGTCATGCCTTAGAAGGCATTGTCTCTCCTGTAGAAGAATCTGTTTGTTTGCAAATATGTGGAGCAGGTCCTTTGGGCAAGCCAAACAAGGAATCTTTGACTGCAGAAGATCAGATACAAGGCAAATGAAGAAAATGAATACCGACCAATGAAACATTCTAGCAATGTCAGAGGACCTAAAATCTCTTTATTATTTTCTCAAATTACTCTAATTGAGTATGCTATCTGCTTCTTATTGGGAACAGATAAACACAGTGATACTTAGGAAAGGTAAACTGTCCAAGGCCAAATGAGACTTGAATAATGAGATTATTGGTAAGAAACCCAGGCAGTCTTGCTCCAGAGCCGGCTCCCGGAGTCACTACACCAGTGCCACGGTAGCTCCCAGGGAGGCCTCGGTTCACCTAAGACTTTAGCTGAGAGGAAGGAGATGCAGAAGATGGGGCCACATCTTGTGTTTAAAAGTTTAATACACAGTGGCTTCCCTGGTGACACAGTGGTTGAGAGTCCGCCGGCCAATGCAGAGGACATGGGTTCATGCCTCGGTCCGGGAGGATCCCACATGCCGCGGAGCAGCAGGGCCCGTGAGCCATGGCCGCTGAGCCTGTGTGTCCGGAGCCTGTGCTCCGCCACCGGAGAGGCCACAACAGTGAGAGGCCCGCGTACTGCAAAAAAAAAAAAAAAAAAAAGTTTAATACACAGTGTGGGAGGCAGAAAAATGCCCGTTCGCCCCCACCGCCCCCCAAAAAAGATGTCCACATCTTTTTTAGAACCTGTGAATATATTGCCTTACATGGCAAAAGAGACATTGCAAATGTAATGGGTTTAGGGCTTTGAGATGGAGTGGTTATCCCGCATTATCCAGCTGGGCTTAGTCTAATCACATGAGTCCTTGAAAGACAAGGACTTATCCCAAGTGCTGTCAGTGAGAGAGAGTTGTGACCACAGAAAAAGGATCAGAGAAATGGGACTTTGCTGGCTTTGAAGATGGAGGGAGGGGCCACAATCCAAGGGATGTGGGAGGCTTCTAGAAGCCAGAAAAGGGAAGGAAACAGATTGTCCCCTAGAGCCTTCAAAAAGGTATGTAGTCCTGCCAACACCTTGATTTTAGCACAGAAAGGCCCATTTCAGACTTCTGAGCCCCAGACCTGCAAAACAGCAAATTTATGTTGGGTTAAACCATTAAAATTGTGGTAATTTTTTACAGTAGTAACAGTGACCCCTACTCAAGACTAAATGTTTGGAAAAAACAGGATTCTGTCTTGTTTGCAAAACTGATTACTATTTTCTCCTCCTGGGGAGGAAGTAGGTAGATTTTCCCAGACTCCACTGCTCTCGGCTTTTTCTGAACAGTTTAACAGCCAAACCAATGGTCAGCCATGAATGGTGGCCTTCTGCTTGGGGAGGGTGTCAGGGATGATGACAGGGAAGATGTCTGTCTATATCTCGAAGTAATTGCTTCCATGACATTTTAAATGCTTCAGTTTTTGGTCTGCTGGGAACAATTAGATGGTTCAGAAGTTGTTTCCAGGAGCTTCTCAAATGGGTCACAGCCCACTAATTAACAACCACACCACATTCCACACATGCAAAAACAAACATCCTTTTTTATTTCCCATCCCAGATTTTCCCTTACCACATTCCTCAATCTAGCCTACCAAGGAGAATTGGACAAGGAATATCATGCAGCAACACAACCCAAATAATTAGGCTGGCACCATAAAATGCTCCAAATTTGAACATGAAGCCTTTCATATATTTAAGTTCCTACAGAAATAATCTAGTTTAACAGGTACATCACCTTTCCCTTAATGCCGGAGAGAGGTCAATATCTTTGTTTCCAAAGAAAACTGGTCCCTTCAGTGTCCTAGAATCTTACGACATATTTTTCCTCCTGGAGGGGAGCAAGAAACATAAGACCTTGACCCCAGGGACACCCTGGACTCTGGAATCACTCATCCTTTCTGACTCTTCCTCAACACCTTCCCCTACTCCAAGCTGAACAACTGAACTGACCACTGGAGCGAATTTGGGGGCTTGGAATCATGTATGTAAATAATCTCCTCAAACACCTGCTGTGGCTCCCTACTGTGACAAAATAAATGCCAAGGTTCCTACGATGGAATTCAAGGTCCTCTATGATTTGACATCAAACTACCTTTCCAGCATCAGTTCCCCAAACCCTTTTGGTTCCTGGACACACTTATCTGCAAACACTTCTCTGCAATCTATCCTTGCTCATGCAATGATTCGTCCACCATTGTAAACCCACCCGAATCCTCATCACGCTCCCAGGCCCTGCTCAAAGCTCCTTCTCTAGGAAATGTCACTTGATCTTTCCAGCACATGTGTACATATGCATTATGTATATATTTTTTATTGAAAAATATTTTTATTGCAGTATATTTTACTTACATTGTTGTGTTAATTTCTGCTGTACAGCAAAGTGATTCAGTTATACATATATACATTCTTTTTAAAAATATTCTTTTCCATTATGGTTTATCATAGGATATTGAATATAGTTCCCTGTGCTATACAGTTGGACCTTGTTGTTTATCCATTCTACTTGCAATAGCTTATATAGAACCTATCTACGAAACAGAAACAGACTCATGGACATAGAGAACAGACTTGTGGTTACCAAGAGGGAGGAGGTTGGGGAAGGATGGGGCAGGAGGTTGGGGGTTAGCAGATGTGAGCTATGATATATAGAATGGATAAACAGAATGAATGTCTATATTTTTTATTCCTTTTTTCCATTCAAAGGATGTGAGGCAAGATCCAGAATATGGTGTTTCTCCCTCTGCTCCAATGGTAAGTGCTATATGCCTCCACTTAGGACTTATTTTCTGTTACTGAAGTTCTGCTTCTTTCCCTCTAGAATGGAACTTTCTGGAGAGAAGAGACAGTTCTCATCTTTGAAGATGAGCCCTGGTCTTCCGTACCTGGGCTCCATTGAATGGAAATAGAAAACAGAGAGGATAACGGTCATCCCTTAAAACAGGGAATACTCATCCCTTAATCTCAGGGAAATGAGAGAACTAGCCCTTCACAGTCTCCCAGGGTTTCAAAGAGAAGAGCATTTCCAGATGGAACAAGAAGGGCTAGAGTGAAATTTGCTCAGCAATTGGAAACACCAGAACGCCTAGAGAAGCTTTAGAGAAGTAAAAAGAAAACGTAGGTCTGCCCCTGAGGCCAGGTCACCCCCAGGCTCCCCTCTCACTCTGTCCACACCTCTTCTGACAGGGGTGCCCACAGACTGCCCAGCTGCCTGCCCCCCAGGGCCCCTGTCTGCTTTGCTCAGAACCACTGCCGTCCACACTCAGAAGAACCCGGGGTGGCACCACTTCCTGCTGCTAAACATCTCACTGTGGTTGGTGATGACACCACTACCCTTCCCTCTGAAGGGGAGGGCGATCCTGCTGGCCACCCCTCAGTCCAGCTGACTCTGATTCTGTGCCTGTGGTTTCATCTGGCCCCTCCCCACCTGTCCTGAGGGGACCCATTCTTTTCACCGTTTCCTCAGACGGCAGCCCCACCACTGCTGATCTGGTTACTTTTCTTCCTGGGGCATTGTCTTCTTTGGTGATATCATTATTCATGTTTGATGTCCCCAACTGCTCCAGTGAGCACAGGAGAGTCACCCCTGAGACAAACCAGTGTGCGGACACCCCCCCTCCCAATGCTATACAGGTAAAACCAGGTAAGAGTCCTAAAGGGGAAACAGGAGGTGAATCATCACTTATGCCAAATATATTTGAGCACTCACTAGGTGCCAGGTGCTGGGAAACCAGATAGGAGGGTCCCTTTCTTCCACGTTCACCTTGAGGATTTTAAGTGAGCCTAAGGAAAAAGGGGAACAGTCCCCAAGGGAGCCATGCTGAAGGAGGTGCATTTACACTGCTCACTTCATGTAATTCCTCCATTCCTGAGGGCGCCCCAACACTGACCTCAGCAACCTGGGGTCCTGCCGGACACTGCTGGGTGGGGCCCATGACAACCCTGGCTTGTGCTGCCAGAGGGACAGCAACAAGGATTCTGTTTTGGGTTTTGAGTCTCATGGTTCTCCTGCGGATAAATACTGTTGCTCGGAACACCCCAGCCTGTGGGCTGTTTTCTGGAACACTCCCCTGAGTGATGCCAGAGTACCCCTCCTGGTCTGTAACTGATGCCCAGAGGCTGCCGTCTCCCCTGTAGACTTTGGATCCTTCCCCTCGTTGCACTCCTGCACCATAAAATGTCCCTGCACCTTCTCTTACACAGAAAGAAGCACGAGGTCCCCTCGTTTTTCTAAATTGGCTGGTCTCTCCCTTTCAATCCAGCCACCAAAGGATTAAACTGAACGGGCTAAGGCACAATGGGTAATTTTATTCTCTTCTTTAGGCTTTATAATATTTCCCCAACTTTCTTCAATATCCATGAACTACTTTTATTAATTTTAAGGAATAACAGTTTATTTCTAAAATTTAAATGAAGATGTAGGCAAAAGCTCCTAGCACAGTGCCTGGCACACAATTAATTTCCCCGCCTTCAAAATAGATTTAATTTCTTCTTCCATCTGAAGCAAATGAGTAACCACAGAAGATTCTGCTGCTCCCTTCGGATGCACGTGATTGGCCCTTTGCTGTTCAGTTCCCTGCAGAAGCCTCAGCGGTCAACAGCTGGGGAAGAAGAGCCACGCATTCCAAACGGGTGTCGCTGAAGTCATTTCCTACTTCATGGGCCCACCTTGTGTAGGTTTCCAACTACATGGAAAATGATCATCCCGTGAACCAAATCTGCATCAACCCTGGGCTCCCCAAGCAGCCTTATTTTGACCACCTTCCCTCCCAAGTCCCACTACACGCAGGAACTGCAGCAGGACCTTCCTAGCCACAGGTAGCACCTTGCCAAGGAGAGGTCTACATCTGTCTGGAGGAAGGACACGTTTTGCAGGCCCAGGAAAAGGTGTTTTTTATTTCAATGTCCTTTGCCTCCTGCTCCTGAAATCACGGACTCAAAGATAAACTTATTTTTCATTCCTAAGAAAATGAGATGTAATACAGTATTTATCTGTCTGACTTAATTCTGATTTTAATCTAAGAAGGAGCCCGAGCAACTCTGGGAAGCATGTGATACACTACTGGCACACACTGAAAATCTGTGGGACAAACACCCATATCTGAAAATTAACCCTTCAAGTCCCTGGGGAGGGCAGTGGGGTCACTTGCCAATGACTTCTGTTAACCACACGGATTAAGTGGCTTTTGTAGCCACTTTTTTTTTTGCAGCCTCCCTGCAGCTCTTCTGCAACAGGAGGGCAAGTGAGAGTCAGGCGGAGCCTGCAGTCCTGTCAGGCAGGACACAGAAGCACCCACTGGGTGCCCGGCTCCCAGCTACAGGGGAGACAGGGTGGTTGGGGAGGGGCCCTGAGACTTGCCAGTCATTCAGCTGACCACGCCCCCTAGCTTTTCACGTTTAAATGGAGACGCTGCTGTATGTAGAGCACCTGGCCCCTCCTGTCTAAATGAAAAGGACTGTTTCCCTCCTCTACGTGTGGGTGGAGGATTTGCAGAGAACCAGTAGGTGCAGAGGAGGGACGCAAATGTGAGAAACTGCTGGATTTGAAACACGGACCACAGCAATTTGGAAGGGAGAAGGTTTTCTCCCCCACCTAAGGAGAAAAGCTGTCAAAGGGCCTGAAATACCTGGAAGGGGTGTGGAATGGGTAAATGGCTGGTGGGAACTGGGCCATTTCCAGAGCGGGATCACATCAGAAAGGCCACGTCTCAGGTGTGACTTCCACTGCTCTACCAGTTTTGCAGGAGCTCCGTGCTGCCTTTCTTTCTTTTTTTTTTTTTTTTGCGGTACGTGGGCCTCTCACTGTTGTGGCCTCTCCTGCCGCGGAGCACAGGCTCCAGACGCGCAGGCTCAGCGGCCATGGCTCACAGGCCCAGCCGCTCTGCGGCATGTGGGATCTTCCCGGACCAGGGCACGAACCCGTGTCCCCTGTATCGGCAGGCGGACTCTCAACCACTGCGCCACCAGGGAAGCCCTGATATTCTTATTATACCGTGTCGTGGATCCTCTTGTTATGGGCTGAGCTGTGTCCTCCTCAAAGTCCTACATTCAAGTCCTAACCTCTAGTGCCTCAGAGCGTGGCCTGATTTGGAGACAGAGTCTTCACAGAGG
Source organism: Mesoplodon bidens (assembly GCF_964165515.1). Lineage (NCBI taxonomy): Eukaryota > Metazoa > Chordata > Mammalia > Artiodactyla > Ziphiidae > Mesoplodon > Mesoplodon bidens. The sequence goes on along the minus strand of NC_138178.1, from coordinate 148,580,131 downwards.
CCATCATGTTATAATGAGGTCATTAGGGTGGGTCCTAATCCAAACGACTGTGTCCTTATAAGAAGGGGATATTTGGACACAGAGATGTGTAAAAGGAAGATGATGTGGAGACACAGGGAAAAGACAGTCATCTGCAAGCTGAGGAGAGCAGCCTGGGACACATCCTTCCCTCAAGGCTCATGGAAGGAACCAACCCTGTGGACACCTTGATCCCCAACTTCTAGACAGCAGAACTTTGAGACAATAAAGTTATGTTGTTTAAGCCACTCAGTCTGTAATACTTTCTTATGGCAGCCCTAACAAACTTACGCTCCTCAAATGACTTTACAGGTCATAGGAATTAATTTCTCCAATTCTTTCTGTTCAACATGCAATGAAAACAATTTCCTCTCATGCTCCCTTCCTCTCCCCTCTCTCTTCCCCTCCACTGCTCTCTCCCTAGACAGACAGACAGACAGACACACACACACACACACACACACACACATTCTCTCCCAAGAGAGCATGACTATTTCCAGATCAGACAGTGTTCCATGTGCCAAACTGCCTTATTTGACATCTTGCATATTGTCTGATTCCCAGGAAGCCACATAGCATATTCCTTCAAAGCTCTGCCTTTCTAAAAAGCCAAGACCATGTCTAACGTTAGGGCTGAGAATAAACACCAGATTTAGAGACAAGATTCAGAACCAGGGGTGCAGGAAGACACCATTTTCCAGAATCAGCAGTGAGGAGTATTCCGACCAGAGCTGGGTTTTGTTTGTTCTAAAACTATCTAATAAGGAATAAATATAAACTCCTACACCTAGGGCACAGATATGTAGATAGAATACCACACAACTTGAGAGATAAATTAGCAGCCCAAATGTTAGCTAGTTTTCATTTGAGTCAACTAAAAACTTACAAGGTAAGATGACAGCAAACACAAAACATGAAAAAGTTAATTTGATCGTAGGATGCATTAACAGAAACTTAGTGACCTGAGTGAGGGAGGTGACAGGGCCCTCATCTGTACTGATGAGGACACACTTAGGAATACCAAGTTCCCATCGGGCACCAGATCTAAGAGAACATCCACAAACTGTAGTGAGGGTAAAAGCAAGTGACTAGATCCTGTGAAAGCATTACACGACAGGGGGAGAGGTTGGCAGGGCAGTGCTTAGCCCCTGTGAAAGCATTACACGACAGGGGGAAAGGTTGGCAGGGCAATGCTTAGCCCCTCTATCAACTTAAAAAAACCCACAGTCCAAGTAAAAAGAGTGTGTTTGCAAATAACAATGTTGGCGAGTGTATGGAGAAAAGGGAACCCCCCTACACTGTTGGTGGGAATGTGAATTGGCACAGCCACTGTGGAAAACAGTATGGAGGGTTCTCAAAAAACTAAAAATAGAAATACCACATGACCCAGCAATTCCACTCCTAGGTACATATCCGATAAATACAAACACACTAATTCAAAAAGATACATGCACCCCAATGTTCATAGCAGCATTGTTTACAATTGCCAAGGTATGGAAGCAACCTAAGTGTCCATCAGCAGATGAATGAATAAAGGAGATGTATATTGTGTGTATATACACAATAGAATATTTCTCAGTCATAAAAAAGAATGAAATTTTGCCATCTGCAGCAACATGGATGGACTTGGAGGGCATTATGCTAAGTGAAATAAGTCAAACAGAGAAAGACAAATACCATATGATATCACTTATATGTGGAATCTAAAAAATACAACAAACTAGTGAATATAACAAAAAAGAAACAGACTCACAGATATAGAGAACAAACTAGTGGTTACCAGTTGGAAGAGGGAAGGGGGGAGGGGCAACATAGGGGTAGGGGATTAAGAGGTACAAACTATTAGGTATAAAATAAGCTATAACAATATATTATACAACACAGAGGATATAGCTAATATTTTATAATAACTATAAATTAAGTATAAACTTTAAAAATTGTGAATCACTACATTGTAACCTGTAACTTACATAATATTGAACATCAACAATACTTCAGAGAGGGACACCTTCAATATCTCCTTTCTTACGGCAGTCCTAGCAAACTTACACTTCTCAAATGACTTTACAGGTCATAGGAATGAATTTTTCCAACTCTTTCCATTCAACATGCAATGAAAACAATTTCCTCTTCCCTCTCTGAGAGGGAGACCTTCAAGGGAGTAAGATGTAGAGATCACCTTCCTCCCCACAAATACATCAAAAATACATCTACATGTGGAACAACTCCTACAGAACACCTACTGAACGCTGGCAGAAGACCTCAGACTTCCCAAAGGGCAAGAAACTCCCCACGTACCTGGGCACGGCAAAAGAAAAAAGAAAAAACAGAGACAAAAGAATAGGGATGGGACCTGCCCCTCTGGGAGGGAGCTGTGAAGGAGGAAAAGTTTCCACACACTAGGAAGCCCCTTCACTGGCGGAGACAGGGGGTGGGCGGGGGGGAAGCTTCAGAGCCACGGAGGAGAATGCAGCAACAGGGGTGCGGAAGGCAAAGCAGAGAGATTCCTGCACAGAGGATCGGTGCTGACCAGCACTCACCAGCCCAAGAGGCTTGTCTGCTCACCTCCCGGGATGGGTGGGGGCTGGGAGCTGAGGCTCGGGCTTCAGAGGTCAGATCCCAGGGAGACAACTGGGGTTGGCTGCGTGAACACAGCCTGAAGGGGGCTAGTGCACTACAGCTACCCAGGAGGGAGTCCGGGAAAAGTCTGGACCTGCCTAAGAGTCAACGGACCATTGTTGTGGGGTGTACAAGGACAAGGGATTCAGAGCACCACCTAAATGAGCTTCAGAGATGGGCGTGAGCCATGGCTATCAGTGTGGACACCAGAGACAGGCATGAAATGCTAAGGCTGCTGCTGCAGCCACCAAGAGGCCTGTGTGCAAGCACAGGTCACTATCCACACCACCCCTCCCAGGAGCCTGTGCAGCCGACCACTCCCAGGGTCCCATCATCGAGGGACAACTCCCCCTGGAGAACACACAGCACGCCTCGGGCTGGTGCAACGTCACGCTGGCCTCTGCCGCCGCAGGCTCGCCCCACACTCTGTACCCCTACCTCCCCTCGGCCTGAGTGAGCCAGAGCCCCTGAATCAGCCACTCCTTTAACTCCCTCCTGTCTGCGCAGGGAACAGATGCCCTCAGGTGACCTACACGCAGAGGCGGGGCCAAATCCAAAGCTGAACCCCAGGAGCTGTGAGAACAAAGAAGAGAAAGGGAAATCTCTCCCAGCAGCCTCAGGAGCAGCTGGTTAAATCTCCACAATCAACTTGATGTACCCTGCATCTGTGGAATACCTGAATAGACAGTGAATCATCTGAAAATTGAGGCAGTGGACTTTTGGAGGAACTGTAGATTTGGGGTTTGCTTTCTGCATCTAATTTGTTTCTGGTTTTATGTTTATCTCAGTTTAGTATTTAGAGATTATTATCACTGGTATATTTGTTTATTGATTTGGTTGTTCTATTCCTTTTTTATTAATATATATATTTTATTTTGCTTTTTCTCTTTTTGTGAGTGTATATGTATGTGTATGGTTCTTTGTGTGATTTTGTCTGTATAGCTTTGCTTTTACCATTTGTCCTAAGGTTCTCTCTATCCATTTATTTTTTTTTAGTACAGTTTTTAGCACTTGTTATCATTGGTGGATTTGGTTTTTGGTTTGTTTGCTCTCTTCTTTCTTTCTTTTTTTATTACTTTTATATTTTTAAATTTTTAATAATAATTTTTTATTTTAATAACTTTATTTTATTCTTTCTTTCTTTCTTTTCCTTCTTTTTCTCCCGTTTCTTATGAGCTGTGTGGCTGACAGGTTATTGGTGCTCTGGCCGGGTGTTAGGCCTGAGCCTCTGAGGTGGGAGAGCCGAGATCAGGACATTGGTCCACCAGAGACCTCCCAGCCCCATGTAATATCACTCGGCAAAAGATCTCCCAGAGATCTCCATCTCAATGCTAAAACCCAGCTCTGATCAACGACCGGCAAGCTACAGTGCTGGATACCCTATGGCAAACAACTAGCAACACAGAAACACAACCACACGCATTAGCAGAGAGGCTGCCTAAAGTCATACTAAGTTCACAGACACCTGAAAACACACCACCGGACATGGTCCTTCCTGCCAGAAAGACAAGATCCAGCCTCATCCACCAGAACACGGGCACCAGTCCCCTCAACCAGGAAGCCTACACAACCCACTGAATCAACCTGAGCCACTGGGGGCAGACACCAAAAACAATGGGAACTACGAACCTGCAGCCTGTGAAAGAGAGAACCCAAACACAGTAAGTTAAGCAAAATGAGAAAACAGAGAAATACACAGCAGATGAAGTAGCAAGGTAAAAAACCCACCAGACCAAACAAATGAAGATGAAACAGGAAGTCCACCTGTGAAAGAATTTAGAGTAATGATAGTAAAGATAATCCAAAATCTTGGAAATAGAATGGAGAAAATACAAGAAATGTTTAATAAGGACCTAGAAGGACTAAAGAGCAAACAAACAATGATGAAGAACCCAATAAATGAAATTAAAAATTCTCTAGAAGGAATCAATAGCAGAATAACTGAGGCAGAAGAATGGATAAGTGACCTGGAAGATAAAATAGTGGAAATAACTATCACAGAGCAGAATAAAGATAAAAGAATGAAAAGAACTGAGGACAGTCTCAGAGACCTCTTGGGACAACATTAAACACACCAACATTCGAATTATAGGGGTCCCAGAAGAAGAGATAAAAACAGAGGGACTGAGAAAATATTTGAAGAGATTATAGTTAAAAAATTTCCCTAATATGGGAAAGGAAATAGTCAATCAAGTCCAGGAAGCACAGAAGGTCACATACAGGATAAATCCAAGGAGAAACATGCCAAGACACATTTTAATCAAACTGTCAAAAATTAAATAAAAAGAAAATATATTAAAAGCAGCGAGGGAAAAGCAACAAATAACATACAAGGGAATCCCTATAAGGTTAACAGATGATCGTTCAGCAGAAACTCTGCAAGCCAGAAGGGAGTGGCAGGACATATTTAAAGTGATGAAAGGGAAAAACCTACAACCAAGATTGTGCTACCCAGCAAGGATCTCATTCAGATTCAACAGAGAAAATAAAACCTTTACAGACAAGTAAAAACTAAGAGAATTCAGCACCACCAAACCAGCTTTACAACAAATGCTAAAGGAACTTCTCTAGGCAGGAAACACAAGAGAAGGAAAAGACCTACAATTACAAGCCCAAAACAATTAAGAAAATGGTAATAGGAATATACATATCGATAATTACCTTAAATGTAAATGGATTAAATGCTCCAACCAAAGGACATAGACTGGCTAAATGGATACAAAAACAAGACCCATATATATGCTGTCTACAAGAGACACACTTCAGACCGAGGGACACATACAGACTGAAAGTGAGGGGATGGAAAAAGATATTTATGCAAATGGAAATCAAAAGAAAGCTGGAGTAGCAATTTTCATATCAGACAAAATAGACTTTAAAATAAAGACTATTACAAGAGACAAAGAAGGACACGACATAATGATCAAGGGATCAATCCAAGAAGAAGATATAACAATTGTAAATATTTATGCACCCAACATAGGAGCACCTCAATACATAAGGCAAATGCTAACAGCCATAAAAGGGGAAATCGACAGTAACACAATCGTAGTAGGGGATTTTAACACCCCACTTTCACCAGTGGACAGATCATCCAAAATGAAAATAAATAATGAAACACAAGCTTTAAATGACACATTAAACAAGATGGACTTAATTGATATTTATAGAACATTCCATCCAAAAACAACAGAATACACTTTCTTCTCAAGTGCTCATGGAACATTCTCCAGGATAGATCATATCTTGGGTCACAAATCAAGCCTTGGTAAATTTAAGAAAATTTAAATCATATCAAGTATCTTTTCCAACCACAACACTATGAGACTAGCTATCTATTACTGGAAAAACTCTGTAAAAAGTACAAACACATGGAGGCTAAAAAATACACCACTAAATAACCAAGAGATCACTGAAGAAATCAAAAAGAAAATCAAAAAATACCTAGAAACAAATGACAATGAAAACACAATGACCCAAAACCTATGGGATGCAGCAAAAGCAGTTCTAAGAGGGAAATTTATAGCAATACAATCCTACCTCAAGAAACAAGAAACATCTCAAATAAACAACCTAACCTTACACCTAAAGCAATTAGAAAAAGAAGAACAAAAAAAAAAACCAAAGTTAGCAAAAGGAAAGAAATCATAAAGATCAGATCAGAAATAAATGAAAAAGAAATGAATGAAGCCATAACAAAGATCAATAAAACTAAAAGTTGGTTCTTTAAGAAGACAAACAAAATTGATAAACCATTAGCCAGACCCATCAAGAAAAATAGGGAGAAGACTCAAATCAATAGGCTTAAAAATAAAACAGGAAAAGTACCAACTGCCACTGCAGAAATACAAAGGATCATGAGAGATTACTACAAGCAACTCTATGCCAATAAAATGGACAACCTGGAAGAAATGGACAAATTCTTAGAAAAGCTCAACCTTACAAGACTAAACCAGGAAGAAATAGAAAATATAAACAGACCAATCACAAGCACTGAAATTGAAACTGTGATTAAAAATCTTCCAACAAACAAAAGCCCAGGACCAGATGTCTTCACAGGCGAACTCTATCAAACCTTTAGAGAAGAGCTAACACCTATACTTCTCAAATTCTTTCAAAATATAGCAGAGGCAGGAACACTCCCAGACTCATTCTACAAGGCCACCATCACCGTGATACCAAAAGCAGGCAAAGATGTCAGAAAAAAAGAAAACTACAGGCCAATATCACTGACGAACATAGATGCAAAAATCCTCAACAAAATACTAGCAAACAGAATACAACAGCACATATAAGGATCATACACCATGATCAAGTGGGGTTTATCCCAGGAATGCAAGGATACTTCAATATACAGAAATCAATGTGATAAACCATATTAACAAATTGAAGGAGAAAAACCATTTGATCATCTCAATAGAGGCAGAAAAAGCTTTTGACAAAATTCAACACCCATTTATGATAAAAACCCTCCAGAAAGTAGGCATAGAGGGAACTTTCCTCAACATAATAAAGGCCTTATATGACAAACCCACAGCCAACATCATTCTCAATGGTGAAAACCTGAGACCATTTCCACTAAGATCAGGAACAAGACAAGGTTGCCCACTCTCACCACTATTATTCAACATAGTTTTGGAAGTTTCAGCCACAGCAATCAGGGAAGAAAAAGAAATTAAAGGAATCCAAATCAGAAAAGAATAAGTAAAACAGTCACTGTTTGCAGATGACATGATATTATACATAGAGGATCCTAAAGATGCTACCAGAAAACTACTAGAGCTAATGAATGAATTTGGTAAAGTAGCAGGATACAAAATTAATGCACAGAAATCTCTTGCATTCCTATACATCAATGATGAAAAATCTGAAAGAGAAATTCAGGAAACATTCCCATTTACCATTGCAACAAAAAGAATAAAATACCTAGGAATAAACCTAGTAAGGAGACAAAAGACCTGTATGCAGAAAACTATAAGACACTGATGAAAGAAATTAAAGATAATACAAACAGATGGAGAGATATACCTTGTTCTTGGATTGAAAGAATCAACGTTGTGAAAATGACTATACCACCCAAAGCAATCTACAGATTCAGTGCAATCCCTATCAAACTAGCAATGGCATTTTTCACAGAACTAGAACAAAAATTTTCACAATTTTTATGGAAAGACAAAAGACCCCAAATAGCCAAAGCAAACTTGAGAAAGAAAAACAGATCTGGAGGAATCAGGCTCCCTGACTTCAGACTATACTACAAAGCTACAGTAATCAAGACAGTATGGTATTGGCACAGAAACAGAAATATCGATCAATGGAACAGGATAGAAAGCCAAGAGATAAACCCACGCACATATGGTCACCTTATCTTTGATAAAGGAGGCAAGAATATACAATGGAAAAAAGATAGCCTCTTCAATAAGTGGTGCTGGGAAAAACTGGACAGCTACATGTAAAAGAATGAAATTAGAACACTCTGTAACACCATACACAAAAATAAACTCAAAAGGGATTAAAGACCTAAATGTAAGGCCAGACACTATCAAACTCTTAGAGGAAAACATAGGCAGAACAGTCTATGACATAAATCACAGTAAGATCCTTTTGCACCCACCTTCTAGAGAAAGGGAAATTAAAACAAAAATAAACAAATGGCACCTAATGAAACTTAAAAGCTTTAGCACAGCAAAGGAAACCATAAACAAGACGAAAAGACAACCCTCAGAATGGGAGAATATATTTGTAAATGAAGCAACTGACAAAGGATTAATGTTCAAAATATACAAGCAGCTCATGCAGCTCAATATCAAAGAAACAAACAACCTAACCCATTAATGGGCAGATGACCTAAATAGACATTTTTCCAAAGAAGATATACAGATTGCCAACAAACACATGAAAGGATGCTCAGCATCACTAATCATTAGAGAAATGCAAATCAAAACTACAGTGAGGTATCACTTCACACTACTCAGAATGGCCATCCTCAAAAAATCTACAAACCATAAATGCTGGAGCGGATATGGAGAAAAGGGAACCCTCTTGCACTGTTGGTGGGAATGTAAATTGATACAGCCACTATGGAGAACAGTATGGAGGTTTCTTAAAAAACTATTCTGATCTGCCACTGCCAAGCTCTAAAAGCACTTCTTGAGCCAAGGCCCTGGTCCCTTGGATTCACTTTCAGTTCTTAAAATGCAACTAAGTCAGCTTGGAATGGAAACCTATTAACCTATTACCTGTGGCCTCCCAGAAAGTGTTAGTCCATCAGATGAGCTAACTCTCACCAGAAAAAAAACAAAGTGCAGGGTCACCCGAAAGGGCTGGGGACAGCGGGAGCTGGGGGCGTGGGAGGAGGGGTGGAGTTTGAGGCTTGAATTCTAAGGTGGGTAGGCCCAGGTGAGGGGCTGTGGGTGGAAGGGGTTGTGTGGGGGTGGGATGCAAGGGCCCCTCTAGAGCCAGGGGAAGCCTGAGATTGCCAGGCCGCAGGGGGAGAGTGTCCGGGAGGGTGGGGAGATGCTGAATTGGGTGGGGGACGGGCAGGGAGGTGAAGTTCTCATCTCCAAAAGCTTTCAGAGTGGCTTTTTTGCACATGGTTCTTACCCTTGCTTTGTCACAAGGAAATCACACCCCCTCTGAGGCTCTCAGTCTCCTTATAAATGAGCTAGGTGAGCTCCATCATGGAACACACTTTTGCAGAAAATGTTTAAGACAGACATCCCTCATTTTCCTGAAATCCAAGTGCTTCCGTGGGTTCTATTTGGATTTCTGGGTGTTTCCAGGCCAATCCAGACCAGGACTCTTCCCTTCTGCCTTCAGGGTGAATGATGATTCCAAGGCGAAGGGTGGAGGAGTAGGGAAGGAGAAACACTCCCCGACTTGCCTACTGTGTGGCCTTCACCTCTGTGCCCTGCCTGCGGCTCCAGGTTACTGCAGGGTTCAAATGAGCCATACATGGATGCTCTTTCAAGAACTGGGAGGAGGCGTTCTTGGCCCAGCTCCTAGGCCCCATTGCCCTGGAGAGAAGAGGGGTTCAGCCTGAGCCTCAGGGCAGGTGGGCTCTGGCATGGCTGGAGGGCTTTCCTGCACTGGGCCTTATGGGGAAGGACAGCACCATTAAAAATATGGGTGAGTGGCCATAAAAAAGAATGAAATCATGTCTTGTGCAACAACATGGATGGACCTAGAGATTATCATACTAAGTGAAGTAAGCCAGAGAAAGACAAATATCATATGATATCATTTATATGTAGAATCTAAAAAAATTGATACAAATGAACTTATTCACAAAACAGAAATAGACTCAGACACAGAAAAGAAACTTATGGTTACCAAAGGGGAAACATGGGTGGGGAGGGATAAATTAGGAGTTTGGGATTAACATATACACACTACTATATATACAACAGATAATCAATAAGGACCTACTGTGTAGTACAGGGAACTCTACTCAGTGTTCTGTAATAACCTATATGGGAAAAGAATCTGAAAAAGAATCTGAATCACTTTGCTGTATACCTGCTAATACAACATGGTCACTTTAATGGTTACTTCCATTAAATATTAAAAAAAATGGGTCAGTGCCCTAAAAAATGTCCTTTTTGTCCCCCAGGGGCCTCCTTTTGGACACCAATTACATGCTGGCCTCAGACATTCTCCTGGGGCATTCAAGAGCCTGGGGTGTGGGGGAGGCGTGAAGGGTTTAGGGGAGGGGACAGGCAAGATGGAGAGAAAATGGTGCCTGCATTTGTGATAATGTGTGTGCAGCGGAGAGAGAGAGAGAGAGAACTTCCATCTGACAATGAGTTCTGACAGATAAAAAGCCTTTGCCCACATGTAGGTCATTCTGGGGTGCCAAGATTTGATGGGAGTAGAAGTGTGTGTGTGTGTGTGTGTGTGTGTGTGTGTGTGTGTCTCTCTCTCTCTCTCTCTCTCTCTCTCTCTCTCTCTCTCTCTGAACTTATTACCTTGCAGGGCTAGAAATAAAACTCAGCCAGTAGGTGTTTAGCTTTCAGTGCCTTCTCTGGCAGGGAGAGCACGAGAGCCCTCAGGGAGTATGATGGCAAAGGTGTCGCCTCCCCATGGTCACAAGGCATGTTAGGAAGGGCCCTTTCCTGGGTCTCTAGCACAGGGCATGGCTGCTCCATGGGAGCCCAAGCCAAAGCAGTCTGGGGTTTGAGCCCCTGACACCAGCAAAAGACAGTGCACAAATCAAGCAACACAGTGAGTTGCTGGGAGAAATATGATTTTGACAGTGGGAACTATCAATGAGGTAAATAAAGCAGCGGGGACTGTGTCCAGAGGACAGAAAGTAGCCACAGAGCTGCTTAGAGGTCTGAGCATCTGCAGAAGCAGGCGTGACAATGATCCCCATCCAACTGGGAGGCAACAGCATCCTCCCAATGACATACCAATGAGGTCCCCTCCCTTCCTTTGCCTCCCCCGAAGCTGCCCTATGGCTCAGGCAAGAGCTGATTATATTCCCAACTGTCTGTTCAGAGTTGAAAAAGCTCAAGGACAAAGCATCAGCAAGACCTTTATCTGACTCAATTTTATGATATTAAACTAAATTATAATTTGCTACGAATAGAAGATTACTGTGCGTCCTCTAAGCCTATCCCATTCTGGGGGGGGTAGATGTGATCGGGGTGGGACTGGGGTCTGAGACCCACAATGGGTAGAGCCCCCATGGACCAAGAGGCAGTATGCGCCTCCATGGTGAGGTTCTGGGGTGAATAGCCCTCTGCTGTGCCATCCATCCACCAGGAGGGGGCCACGCAGAACTCAGCCTTGCTCCTAGTGAGCTGTAGAACCATGGGTGAGTCTGTGCCTCAGTTTCCTTCTGCAAATAAAAGCATTTCATGGCTTCCAAAATCCTCTCCAGCTCTATATAATGTACTTCCTCCAAATCTTCAGCTTGACCCGTCCCCTTAGGACATGTAAGGAATGCTGTGTTCCCAGGGGAAGGCTCCCCTCCAGATGCCTCTGTCTTATTTATTTATTTTTTTTGCGTTAACGCGGGCCTCTCACCGTTGTGGCCTCTCCCGTTGCGGAGCACAGGCTCCGGACGCGCAGGCTCAGCGGCCATGGCTCACGGGCCCAGCCGCTCCGCGGCATGTGGGATCTTCCGGGATAGGGGCACGAACCCGTGTCCCCTGCATCGGCAGGCGGATTCCCAACCACTGTGCCACCAGGGAAGCCCTGCCTCTGTCTTTTGCCACAGCCTCTACCCTCTCTCTTCTCCTGGGAGAGGGAGAAACTTACCTGAAAGATGGGTACAATAATCCCTCAGTATCCACACGGGAGTGGCTCCAGGACCCCCAAGGATACCAAAATCTGAGGAGGCTGAAGTCCCTTACGTAAAAAAGGTGTAGTACGGTCAGCTCTCCGTATCTGTGGGTTCAACCAACCTAGAAGTCCACTGATACGGAGGGCCGACTGTATGGGCCACAAAATTGGTCCCTGGCTGCTGCTTCTTGGGAGTCTGGTACATACAGAAAATATGGCTCATCTCTGCTCCCTGCCCCAGGGTAAAAGGCGCCAGGATCCTGCCCCACGGGGTGAGGCTTATGGCTTCCTGCACTGGGTGAGGAAGTGTGCGTCCATCCTGGGGTTCATAGGATGTCCAGTGTCATTGGCCCCATGTTCTCTGACAGGTCGTTCAGTAATACAGGTGCTCGTTTGAACTTCACCTGCCTCTACTCCTCTCTCTTTCCCTCTCGCATTAGTTCCAAATCCAGATGGGGACTGGTGGTGTTATTAAATGGACTCTCTGAAACCCCAACAATAATCCTTGAGTCCACAGTGTCAGGGTGAACCTACCATCCGGACTGAAACATTGCCAACTTTCTCTTTTGGAGAAGCTTTCGGGACTCTGCAAAGCTCCTCTGTAGTTTGCAACCATCTGGACCTTGTAGGAGCTAAGTTCAAGTTGTTCTCAAGGAGAGCTGGTGCTGGCAGCAGCCCGCAGTGTCTGTCAGACGGTTTCCTCAGCCAAGCGGAAGCTGGGGCCACAAACGGCACCTCCAAAGTAACTCGGGCTGAACCGTGTCTAGCCGGATGCAGAGCCAAGAGCCCCTTCCCTTAAATAATTCACAGGCCGCCTCTGGGTATGTAAACACAGCCCCGTCTAATGGGGGCTGACAGGTGATTTCATGCATCATTTAACTCTGCATTGCCGAGGAATGCAACAGAGATTAGATAATCAGAATAATTTCACATCTGCAAACGACCTTTTTCTCTAAGGAAGAAAATATTGCAAACACAAATTGTAAAAGAAGCATTCATCTGGAGACCCCATGGAGAAAAACAAAATTGGGTATTTGTTACAGTGATAAATTGGACACACTTCCCTCTTCTCTCCTTTGCCAGCATTGGGGATGGGTGAGTAGCCCTAAAGAGAGGTTCTCAAGGCCAGTGGGTGTACAGCTTGTGCTGTGCTCCAAAGAGAGTGCCAGAAGCCATCGAAGAAAAGGAAGGAGAAACAGTGAGTAGAAAGGAGACAGAGAAAGAATGAGAACAAAAGAAAAGGGCAGACCACCCTTGACCTTGGAGCCTTGGTCTGAAAGGACGCTTGAAGCCCCAGGTCAGGCAGCCCCTGGAGGACACCAAGTGGAAATGCAGCTCTGTAGTCTGTCCTCCCAGACAATTGTCTCCGGGGATTACTTCCTCCTATCCAGCCCTCTCCAGTAATGACTTTGCTAGGCAGGCCTATCTCACCAAGCAGAGGACATTAACAAACCCCTCAGTACAGCCTGTTGGCCTCATGTATATTCCTCGATTAAAATCTGAATGTCTGGTCACTTCTCTGACACACTGCTACACTCAGCTCGGAAAGTCTTCAAAGTCCATGGGCAAACAGCTCAATCTTCTTGAACAACAGGGTGGCTTTCAGCCTGTGGCGGTTTCCCACAGCAAGCCAGCACAGGTGCATGTAACAGGTGGACCTATACACCGCCCCCCCCCCCCCACTCCTTGAGTTTTCCTGATCTTTGCTTTTGGCTGGCAGCCTCCTCTCTGTGTCTAGCAGATTCCTGGGCCTGTTGGCTGCCTTCTCCAGATTCACCCTCCAGATGGTCTAAGCTGAAAGCCCTTGCTGGCCCGGGCCAGCAGCCTGTCTGCATCGTCTATGAGACATTGATTAATTGAGGGCAGGGGAAGCCCCACTCCACGACAGACCATGGGCCTTGGAAAGCATGCGGACAGATGGAAACTCGAATGTCATCTGGGAAGACGGGACACACCAAAAACTTTTACATGTCATCTCAGAAGAAAAACTTCTTGCAGGTGTTCAGTTGAAAGCTGAGATGGAACCCGTCACCCCCATCTGGTCAGGGGTCTCTAGGTCCCATGCAAGGCTGCTGCGAGAGGGTTTGGAATTCCTTCTGACAAGCATGCATATTAAGTTTAGATGTGGGCCCTGTGGATGTGAAATTAGATATCCTGTCACTAACACGGGTTTTAAAATCCCACTTAGCTGAGGCATATGAAAAGTTAATGCCCTTGCAGATGAATCAAACTCAGAGAAAAATATGGCAGAAGCCTTGATTTTTCAACCTGCCAACAAACTCCCTGGCATGAGAGGGGAAGATATGCTAAGACGGTATTCACCCTCCTTGGGTGCCCCATTTCCCCAGTTCATGATGCTCAGAGTGTTGCTGGCCTGAGGGATTCCCAAAGGCTCCCAAACATTCCTCCTTATTTACGTCGACCCCTTACAGAGGAGAACACAGCAAGGTACGCTGAAATTACAGACGTGCCAAGCAAAGACAGAAGTGCAGTTCCTTCTGCGGGGCCACCCGAACACCCACTGGCTGTGTGTTACACGCACATGGTAGGCATTTAATACATGCATTTAATGCATTGTCCAGGGCTGGTAATGCATTAATACCAGTCCTGAACAAAGACTGGTAACTGGGGAGAAGTGGACTGGAAGGTTTAAAACCATCATCTGGGATCGGGAGCCTGACGGCAGATCCTGGCAAAGCTCCTGATGCTGGAGAAACATTTGCACCTACAGTATTGGTTCTGCACTAATGTTTACAGCACACCTGCTATGTCTGTTGCTGTGGAGAACACAAATTGTGTGATACCATCAAGAAGCTTATACTTCACCACGCAGGAAGGAGTCTTTCCTCCACTTACAAGTTTGATGTATTGGCCTCTGATGCTGGTTTTACTCTTCCTTGGTATTCTGGCTACAGTTAGTCAACGTGGCCACGGGTTCACTGGTGATAACTCTTTATTAGTCACGCTTACCCTCTTCACTTCATTTTCTACCACTAAATGGCTTGGTCCTGCAGTCATTCGAGTCATGGTTTCCTCCCCCATATTCATGTGTAAGGATTTTGAAGGTGGGAACCATTTCTTGGTCCTTGCACATAGTAGCTGTTTAATACTCTTCCAAAAATATTTGTTGAGTGCCTGGTATGTATCGGGTGCTTTTCTAGACAGACTGACTTTAATCCAGACAGCACGTCCGCGTGGTGGTTGTTCCCATTTTAAAGTGATGCTATGGAAGGGCAGAGAAGTAACAAAACATCTCCTGTGATAAACAGCCACCAAGTGGCAGTCAGGAGAGATGGAGGTAGGGTTTGAACCCAGGTATCTGAAATCCAAGGCCAGTACGTAACTGTGCTTTGGCAGCTTTAGTCCTTCAACCTTATTCTAGTGGTGCCAAGGACTGGTTAACACCTAGACTTGGCTCTTAAATAAAAAGTGTTACTTTTACAGCAGGAAAGAATGCCTGACTGGTGATGTATACTGCTCTCCCTCTTACTTGTGACTAAGGAAGCCATATGTTTAAGCCATTCGTGTATTACAGAGAAAATTTAAAACACAGCAAAGTCCAATAATAGTGAAATTACTGCAACTTACTTTAATTCTCAGGGAAAAGAGGTGGAGGGCATTTACTAAACAATTACATGTAATTGGCAGGCTCTGTGCAGTCTGCGTTCCCATGATTATCTCATGTAGCTCTGATCGCAACCTGGGAGGGAGGATTATGATCATCCCTGCTCCACAGAGAGGGAAAGTAGGGTATGATTTGCTCAAGGTCACAGAGCTGAAAATAGGAGACCGTAGGATTTGAATTGGGATTTAAATTAATTTAAGTTGATTAACCTTTTGAATAGGTAACACATATACAGGATACGAAATTTAACAGATAGAAAAGGGGCACATTAGAAAGTAAGTCTGCTTCTCAACACAGACCCCAGGTCACTCAAGTCCCCTCTCCAAGGCATTCATTCACTGTTACCAGGTTCATGGGTATGCTTTCAGTGATTTTTTTAATTCATATGTAAGCATACACTTTATATATAATAATTATTACTATTATCATTATTTTACAGCAGCGGTATCTTACCCTATAGTACTGTCAGCACTTTGTTTTTCTCAGAAAGCATACTCATAAAGAATATAGGATTCCTTTGTATAGGTTGACTGGATCTTTGTGGTAATGAGTCTATATTGATCACCATTCAATTTATAATCTTTTGCTCTTAACAATGTGGCGATGACTATTCTTATACATACCTCATTTCATACAAGTGCATGTACACACAATTGCACACAGGTGCAATGTAAGGTAAATCCCTAGAGGTGGAATTTCTTAGTCAGAAGATACATGCAAATTATATTTTGGTAAATATTTGGCAATTTGTTCTGAATAAACATTGTAACCATTCATGGTCCCACCAAAAATCTATGAGGGTACCTTATTTCCCTAGTGTCACCAACAATATGTAACTAAGCTTTTTGATCCATGTCAATCTGAAATCTGGTAGGTTTTTGGGAAACTGGCAGTTTCTGTAGTCTTAATGTACAATTCTCTTCTTTTGAATGGCATTGGGCATTTTTCAACTGTTTCCATCATGAGTATTTCTTTTTGGGAAGTACCAACTTCATTCATTGTCCTTTTAATTCTATTTTTTTTAAAAAAAAACCCAGCTTTTTTGAGGTATAATTGATATACAAAAAACTAGACATATTTAATGTATACAATTTGGTGAGTTTGGAGATATGCCTCTGAACTGTGAAACTATCATCACCATCCAGTTAATAAACATATCCATCACCTCCAAAAGTTTCTTCCTGCTTCCTTTTATTCTTCTATTCTTTTTATGTGGGTATGCATGTGTGTGTGTGTGTGTGTGTGTTAAGAACACTTAACATGAGATCTACCCTCTTGACAAATCTTTAAGTGTACAATACAGAACTGTAAACTAGCATTTTTAATATGTTAAGAAGAGAAGTCCTTTGCAAATTAGTTTTCTCAGTAAGTCACTTTTTTATTTTGTTTATGGTGTTTTCTTCAATGCAGAAATTTTTTATAGTAGATAGAATTTATTAACATTTTAACTTATGGTTTTTGCATTTTGTGTCTAAAATAGAAGGGTCTTCCCCAAAACAGGCTAATAAAATTTTTCCATTTTTTATAGTGCCTTCATGATTTTCTTTTTTATATTTAAATATCTGAGTCATCTGACATTGCTTTTGTTGTAGGTTTTGAGGATGGAATCCAGCTTTATTTTTTTCCAAAAAGGTATCCAATTGTTTCAGTAGCATTTTTTAATAGATTATCTTTTTTTTCCATTGATAGGTAACACATCATCTATCACATGTAGTCTGGTTTACTTCTAAACACTCTTCCACTGAGCTTCCTGGTTATGCAGGTATGGTACTGTGTCTATATATCTATCTTTATCTATCTGTCAATCAATCTTTCTAACTTCTGTAGCTTTACAATGTATTTTGTAAAATATGTTAAAAGCTAATCCCCACTCTTGGTTTTCTTTGTCAATTTCTCAGGCTGTGCTTATTTGTATTTGAGATTTAGAATCATCCTGTCTTCTTAGAACACCTATTAGTGTTTGATTGCACTAGTTTAGTTTAGCTAAGACATCTTTAGGTTAAATAGGGTATCTCTTTGCATTTGCTTAAATCATCTTTTATTCTCCTCAGTAGCATTAAAATGTTTTATTTGGCACATTTCTTGTTAAATATTTCTCAATTGTAAATGGGATCTTTTCAGTTATATTTTCTAACCAATTTCTGTTTGTATTGGAAGGTTTTTAGTAGTAGTATTTTTATACTCCATCAGCTTAATGAGTTTCCTTATTGTTTATAACTTTTCCATGATTCTTTGTGTTTAACAGTATATAATATATCATCTGCATATAATCATAACCTTAACTCCTGATTCCAATTTCTATGATTATTTCTTTCTCTCTTCTACTTGGGCTGGCTAATGTCCACTTGGGCTGGAGTAATGTTAACTAATGCTGTTGATTAAGGTACCTTTTCTTGTAGCTGACATTAATGGCACTATTTCTACTTTTTCTCCAGTAGGTATGTTAGTAGCTTTGGGGACATATGTTGCTAAGTGTGTGTGAGGGTGTATATGTGTGTCTGTGTGTGTAATGAAGTATTTTATTATGGGTTTTTCATCAAGAATGGAGACAAATTTTATCAAATGCCTCTTCAGTTATCTATTGAGATAATAAAAATGATTCTTAATTTTGACAATATTATATAAATTAAATTAAGATGCTTCTAGATTTTGAAACATTCTTACATTTTTAAAACATTCTTACATTTTTAAAAGAAAAAATCCCACTTGGGAATATAAATTGGTATATTATATTGTTGAAAATAGTATGGAGTTTCCTCAAAAAACTAAAAATAGAACTACCCATACAATCCAGCAATTCTACTCCTGGGTATATATCCAGAAAAACCAAGAACACTAATTCAAAAAGATACATACTCCCCAATGTTCATAGCAGCATTATTTATAATAGCCAGGATATGGAAGCAACCTAAGTATCCATCAACAGAAGAATGGATAAAGATGTGGTATATGTGTGTGTGTGTGCACGTGTGTGTGCGTGTGTGTATGTATATATATATATATATATATATATATACACACACATATAATGGAACATTATATATATTTTTATTTATTTATAATGGAATATTACACAGCCATGAAAAAGAATGCAATTTTGCCATTTGCAACAACATGGATGGACCTGGAGGATATTATGCTTAGTGAAGTAGTCAGACAGATAAAGACAAATACTGGATGTTTTCACGTATATGTGGAATCTAAAAAATAAAACAAACGAGTATAACAAACAGAAACAGACTCACAGATACAGAGAACAAACTAGTGGTTACTAGTGGGGAGAGGGGTCAGGATCGGGGCAAGATGGGGAAGGGGATTAAGAGGTATAAACTATTAGGTATAAAACAGATAAGATAAAAGAATGTAATGTGCAGCACAGGGAATATAACCATTATTTTATGATGTTTAAATGGAGTATAATCTATAAAAATTTTGATCACTATGTTATATACCTGAAACTAATATAATATTGTAACAACTATCCTAAAAAAGAAACCCACTTGGTCATAGTCAATTCTTGTCTTTGTAAGCTCTTGGATTTGTTGCTAATATTTTAATTAGGATTTTTTTGCACCAATATTTATAAGCAATATTGGTCTTAACTTTCTTTTTTTGTTCCCTCTTTTTCAGGATACAATTGATGTATGCTAGCTTCTATTCTGCAAGAGTGTAAATAATATTGGACCTGTCTTTTCCTTAGAGGTTTGGTGGAAGTTATCTGTGAGATATTCTGGGCCTGGTGCTTTCTTTGGATAGGTTTGCTTTTTGTCCATGTTCTATATTTCTTGTTGCTAATTTAGATTCTTTTCCTTTCCATCAGGGGTCATGCTTGGGAATTTATATTTTCTGGGAAAATGACTTATCCGTCCATCTTCGTTAGTTTACTAATGATTTATTGCTTTTTTCCTAAAGTTTATTTGTTCTTTTTTTCCCTAATTTATTGTTTCCTGCTTTTATCATTCATCTCTTCCTTATATTTTTCTTAGGTTAATTTTATTTTTCTTGTTTTTAGCTTCATGAGTAGAAGACAAGGGTTTGATTTCCTATCTTTCTTGTTTATTAATTTAAGTATTTATGTCCATGAATTTTCCTTTGAGCAATGCTTTAGCTGATCCCTTATAACCACATATGTAATGTGGTTATAATCACTATCAATTTTAAATATTGTGTAATTTCAGATTAATTTATTTTTAGACTCAGAGTGATTAGAGGATAATATTTGGGAAATTTATTTGGGTTTTCTGTGTGAGCTAAAGAACAGTCAGTCTGGGGGAATCTTCTGTGGACATGGAAAAAAGGATGAAGTACTCTCAGTTTTTAGGGATTGTTTGATATATATAACTTTGTTATGTTATTTAGGCCATTTATATCATTACTTTCTTTTGGTCCATTTTATTTGTTAAACCTCCTATAACTAAAGTATTTCAATATTTTTCCTTGTATTTTGTGTAGCTTTGCTTAATAACTTTCCATGCTACTTTAGTTGGTACAGAAATACTTATGACTGCTAGATCTTCCTTGTGGAATATATACATTATCATACAAAGTATCTTTATTTTTCTTGCTTATGCTTTTTGATCTAAATTCAACCTTGTTTTATACTAAGATCATGGCATTTTGTTTCCTTTTTGTTGGCACTTGATGATACTCCTTTGTTCATCCTTCTACTTTCAAGTTTCTGAGTCACTTTGCTTTAGATATATGTCTTCTATATAGCATATGGTTAAGTTTTATTTAATTACTCAATTGTGAGCTTAGCCTACATATTTGTTGGTGTGACAGATGTGTTTACTCTTAATTCACAACATTTTGTGTCATGTTTTATGTTTCTATTGCTTTATTTTTAAAAAATCTTACACTTCTCACTCTATATTTTCTTTGTTTTGTTTTTGTGAGTGTTCCTTGTACTATCTGGGCAGGTTTGTGTTATGATTAATTTTTCCAGTGAGCACCATTATAAGTAAACTATTTAATTATTTAAATTCTCTATTTCTTGAAACACTGACTTTTAACTTCCCACTCTGAACAATAAAAACTGTTGTATACCTGTAACTTATATAATATTGTATATCAACTATACCTCAATTTAAAAAAACTGTTCTCCATTTTCTCTTCCATCACATGAATTTCATTTAAAATATATACAGATATAGATATAGATAGATATATAATGCATATGTAATTACATATATGTCTATATATGTATGTATATATATAACCAAGCACATATATATATAGTCTTACACTTTTTACCTTTGTATATTTAATATCCTTAAAGAGCAATTACTTGATGTATCATGTTTAAATGAGATCCTTTGATTTTCATCTATAAATGATGAAAAAAACAACATATACCTCCTTCTGACTTCTCTATTCTAAATATTATATTAATTATAATATCTATATATATTCAGGGCTTATAATATACTTTCTTTTCCTGCTACCAAAATTTCCATATTTATTTTATTTTATTTATTTTTTTAAAGTTTTTTTAGAAATTGATTGTTTATTTTATTTTTGTCTGCTTTGGGTCTTCATTGCTGTGCATGGGTTTCTCTCTAGTTGCGGCGAGTGGGGGCTACTCTTTGTTGTGGTGCGCGGGCTTCTCATTGTGGTGGCTTCTCTTGTTGCAGAGCATGGGCTCTAGGCTCACGGGCTTCAGTGGTTGTGGGGCGTGGGCTCAGTAGTTGTGGCTCGTGGGCTCTAGAGTGCAGGCTCATTAGTTGTGGTACATGGGCTTAGTTGCTCTGCAGCATGTGGGATCTTCCCGGACCAGGGATCGAACCCGTGTCCCCTGCATTAACAGGCAGATTCTTAACCACTGCACCACCAGGGAAGTTCCCCATATTTATTTTAGATTTAATCCAAAAGCTAAATGGATTCAGTGTTTACTTGGAAGTTCTTTTGCCAGATTTTCTCCATTCATCTCTTAGTCAGCTACAGTCTTTCCTTTAATAGTTTTTTAAAAGAATGACTCATGAGAACTAACTTCTATGGGTTCTTAAATGTTGGACAAGTTTTATATACTGTCTTTATTTTGATTGACAGTTTGGCTGTGCATAAAATTCTTAGGCCACACACTTTTTTTTCTTTCATTGAGGGCTTCATAGGCATTATCTCTGCTATCTTTGAATGCTTCTGTAAGGAAACCTTAGGTTAGCCTGACTCTTAAAAAACTTCTGATCTTATAGAGGTTACTTGGTATTCCTGCCGGGTTGACCAAATGATTATTTATCTCTAAAGCTTATTAATACCCCTAAAATACAGCATAGTGTTGACAGCTCTTTAACAAATTTTCCTGGAACATGGTTGATCCTTTTAATCTATAAATTCTCATCATCTTTTATTTTTTCAAAGTTGTGTGGAATTATATCTTTGACTATGTTTTTGTGTTTCTTTTTTTTTTTTTTTTTTGTGGTATGTGGGCCTCTCACTGTTGTGGCCTCTCCCGTTGCGGAGCACAGGCTCCGGACGCGCAGGCTCAACGGCCATGGCTCACGGGCCCAGCTGCTCCGCGGCATGTGGGATCTTCCCAGACCGGGTCACGAACCCGTGTCCCCTGCATCGGCAGGCGGACTCTCAACCACTGCGCCACCAGGGAAGCCCCGTGTTTCATTTTTTTAGTTCTTTTCTTCAGCGATATTTTATTAGGTATATGTGGTGTCTTCTTTGTCAGCCAAATCTACCATTTTATCTCTAATCCTTTAAAAATGTTAGTTCCTTTTTACTTTATTTGCTTTGATAATCTTGCCCTTCAGATTCCCTTTTCTATTTTCAGCAGTGTGTATTTTGCTTTATTTCTTCAAAATCATCTTCATATCTGTGCTACTTTTCCCACTTCACTTCTTTGGTCAGCTATATCATTTGTTTCTTTTCTCCTCTCATTTCACCATATCATCCCTGACCTCTTCATCTGTTTTGAACTTGCCAGCGGTTTCTTTAATTTGTTTGAGTTCTTGATCACATTATTTTTTTCAGTTGTCTGTTAGAATCACTAATAGTCAGTGTCCTCCATTCACCATTTGTTTTTCCAGTTCTTTTTCTCCTTTTCTATTGCAGTAGTTTTGTGGTAGCAAGTAGTATGTTATAGCATCCTGGGCTGGTTCCTTTTTTATTGTGACTGTTCATCAAATGTGGAGAATTCTTCTCAATCCAGATACTTGAAAGAAGTTTGTATGGGTAGGAGGCAGGCTGTTGCTGTGTGTTGGTATAAATTTGCCGTGATTCACCATTAAATCTCATTATAAACGTTTGTGTGTTTATGAGTTATTTTAGCTGTGCTTCCTCTCAGCCAACAGGCTACAGCAATGCCTTACCAATCTACCTGCTCATTTCCTTTTTGGCTTCATCTGCTACTATGTGGTGTCAGGTAGGGTCTAAGGAAGCGTTTGCTTCCAGCTTTGTAATACACTTGCCACTTTTCAAAGGGTTATTGGTTTCATCCTTTAGGGTATGCTTACTCTGTAGTGCCAACTTTGGAGCTATATTTTCCATTTGCTTCGTCAAAATCTATAGCCTGGTCACAGTCATTTTGTCTTAGCTCTTCCTGAAATCCTGCTCCATTGCATTTGACCAGCCCTATGTCACAGACTGTGGTTCATGGATACAGAATCTCCTAGCTTTACTGAAAATGCAATTTATACTTTTTACTCTTGTTTTTCTGTTTTATGATTTTCAAGAGTAAAATGGGAAGAGCTTTCTTTCTGATAAAATCTTAAAATTTAAAGGACACCATGCTGTTTTTACTATTCTAAAGTGGAGTGGGCAGGGAGACAGAACACCAATCAATGGCCTCCTGAATACAGAAAGGGATTATTATTTTTCTTGTGCAACAAGGATTCTAACATCAGGCAGTCTAGGGCTAGTACAATTGGTCAAGAATGCCATGTGGTCAAGAAGAGTCATGTGGCTCTTCTTTCTGGTTTAGCATTTAGAATCACTGTTTTACAAATCAACACAACATAGGGGACTAGAGTCAAAAGAAACCAAATCAAGTATTAAACTTTGAGGCCATAAGTGTGTCAGGAAGCAGCTGGTTAGAATAATTAGGTAAAGTAGCTAAGACCTTTGACAATGAAAATAAAGAGAAGGGACAAACAGATATTTTCACCATTCAGAGGCCCAAAGAAGCTCCTCTAGGATGAGAAACTACTGACCTTTAAGAAAGACTGATTTAATTCTGGAAGGATACTAATGTTAGATTAAGTTTAAAAAGTACCATAACAGATGAATCCAGAGAGAGAAAATTAGAACACTTTTACCTTGGTTGTTATATATTTCATAACTGTTCCCTCAAACTGTAAGTCTTGAATAATTCTACTATTATTATTAAGAACAATAACACTACCAACGGTGTGCATATTATGTGCCTGAGCCAGTGCTAAGTGCCCTGCAAATCCCTACGAGGTGGGGCTATTATTATTCCCAATCATACATGAGAAACTGAGACTTAGCAAGGTCTAATAGGTCACATAACCAATAAGTGCTATAGCCAGCACTAGAACCCAGGTTTACCTGACTACTACATCTTTTACTTTAATCACTATTAGTCATCAGTTATCTAATTTATATTATCATTTTAATGGAATTGCATTCTAATTCTAAGAGCAACATTGACTATACATATATGCAATCACCTTTCTCAGTTACCTCTGCCTCAGGAACAACTTATACACTAGGAGCTACACTTTGAGAAAGGCAGGTGTATTAATTTGACTGTAGGGGGCTGGAGAGGTGGGCAGGCAGACAGAACACCAATCCGTGGCCTCCTGGATAAAATAAGAGATTATTATTTTTCTTGTGTAAGAAGGATTTTAACATCAAGCAGTCTAGGGTTAGTACAAGTCGTCAAGAATGCCATCAAGGACCTGGACTTCCTGTTATACCAACCTTAAGTGTGCAAATTTCCTTCTATGGTAAAGAGTAGCCACTGAATGCCTAGAGAGTGTATCTTCTTTTCCTGAACAAAGGGCAGAAGGCAAAGAGGATTTACATATTGGGTGGGGGAGGGAAGCTTTCCCATGGAATTCCACCTACACATCATTGGACAGACTGTTTCTACTGGCTAACAAGCCAAGCCACAAGGAAGGCTGAGAATTTGAGGTTTCTGGTCTCTGTGGAGGGATTAGACAAGATAGAAGGGGCTATAACAAGGGTCAAGTGAACCAATCCGTGGGGTCCCCCACACTGCCTGGGAAGTACTTTCATGAAGAAGTGGCGGAAAAAACTTTATTCCTTCCCAGCCGTGGTCTTGGACTACTTACACAGCCTCTCAGGGTCCTGGTTATTCATCGAGAGAGTCAGAGCTGACAACTGTATAGTGTTGGGAGAGAATTTAACGACCCAATGCTTACACAATTGCCTAACCCAGTACCTAGCACATATATGGCAGTTCTTAAACATTTCCGCTAGGTTCAATAACATTCCAATCTGTCAAAACTCTTAATTAACTTAGGTGTATCAAACACCCTTGCTAAAAATAAAAGATTCCCCAGAAAAATGCAAGGGGCGTTATTTTGTCAACACTGAATTATGATTCTCTCCAGGGCAGCTATTATTCACTTCACCTACAGATTTCATGAGTTATTTAATGTTTCAACTACTGACTAAATATTTAGCAGGTGCTATACTTCCAATTTACTGCCAGGAGCATTTAAGAAAACACAACAAAAATTCCTCATACAACATTCCCCAGCTAAAAAAAAAAAAGAAGCTGGCAATAATGTAATTTCAAGTATCTCCAACAGAAACATATTTACATTTCCAGATTCTGTTCTTTCTCTACCTTGGACTGAATTACTCAGTTAAGCTTCCCTGTTGTGGTAACTGCATGTGGTGATTACAGTGGAGAAATTCCATCTTGGCCTTTGTTTCTAATCTTCCAAACTGATATTTATGTATGTTTTTTACTCTGTTCTTGCTTTAGGAAAGTGAGTTAAATAAATCACTAAGGGCATCCAAATATGATCTTCATATGTAAATAGTTCCTACCAAAAAACAAGATTGTTGTGATTTGAAGCAGGGTGGGAAGAGGGGCTGCTTAAGGCTGCAAGGGCACAGAGCCTGAAGCGATATCTCACACGATTTCTGTTATGTGTTTCCAAATATACAACAGCTAGTTCTATGAAACTTCAAACGCACAGGATTTCTCATGGGAGGAATAAATTCTCTGTATGCCACCTATCTCTCAGTTTTACATAACTTGGAGGAGTTTCACTCTGAGGAGCCTTAAGGCAAGGCATAGTAAATGTATTCCCTGTTT
The DNA here is from genome assembly GCF_964165515.1 of Mesoplodon bidens. Taxonomy (NCBI): domain Eukaryota; kingdom Metazoa; phylum Chordata; class Mammalia; order Artiodactyla; family Ziphiidae; genus Mesoplodon; species Mesoplodon bidens. Next base: position 148,554,320 of record NC_138178.1, on the reverse strand, counting down.
TTAAATTTCCATAATGTGGAGAGACTTCTGTCTGCTCGTCTCAGCAGGAAGTGGCCAAGTGGGTGGTGCTGAACACATTTTTAAAAGAAGTCCAATATAGCACAGTGGTAAAATCAATAAACTCAGGCTCAGAGGTCTTGGGTTCAGTCTCTGGCCCTGCCACTCTGTGTCACAGAGCCTACGCTGTTGTGTGCTTCACCCAAGAGGTGTCTTAGCACCCTTCTCTCTCACCTCCAGTGTAAAGGCTGGAAAAGTAAACACTCTCTTTCTCAGCCTTTTATGTAGCTAAGAACTTCCAAGAGATATAGCTCTAAGCCATTGAGACATAAGCAGAGGATGCCTAAGAAAGTTTAACTTTCATGAGAAAAGGAAACAAGGTGGCTGATACTGCTCCTTCCCACATTTCTTCTTCTCTTGACCAAGGATGTGATGCCTGGAGTGAAAGCAGCCATATTGTGACCTTGAAGCAAAGACCATGAGAACTGCAGAAAGGAACCATGATGTCTCTGAGCTGCCCAGCCCCTGAGGCAGTGGTCTGCTTCCAAGACTCTTATTAAGAGGACCATCTCCCCACCAAATACAGACACAGTAATTCAGATTTTCTGCTATGTGGAGCCAAAATATTCCCAACTGACCCAGTAACTATGGAAGGTTACTTTATCTCCTCCTCTACAAAATGAAGAGGTAAGTAACATACCCAAACACACAGATATTGTGAATTCTGAATAAAACAATGCACAACAAAATACTTTTTTAATTACTCAGTTCACAGACAAGGAAATCAAACCCTCAGAAAATGTGTGGTTGCTTTATTTCACGGAAATGGCTGAAATGGCTGAAAGTTGGGGAAACAAGTATAAGAAGTGATTTTACAACTAATCTGTGTCAATTGTGCTTAGACAGAGGGTAGCAAAATGATATCCTTTGTGAAGTGCAAGCTTTTATTTTCTTCTAATACCATCATTTTCCTTTGTTCGTTTTCTTCACCTCAGTTTACCTTCTTCATCATTTCCTCCCCCTCCACCCATATATATGTATATATATACACACACATATATATATATGTGTATATGTATATATATGTGTGTGTGGGTGCACACACATATATATATACATATACATATATATATATATATGTATATAGAATATATATATTCTAGCCTCTTCTTATGTATCATGATGCTGTTATTTCTTTATTTTCTTGGGCTGCCTTTGAAAGTGCTTGGGAAATATAGACACAAGATGGGAAGGTTGTATAGATAAGCTATCCTTTCTTAATCCTACCACCTGGGTCCCTAATTTCAGGGGCAGAAAGGAAGAAGCAGTTTAATCATCAGAGGGAACCATCCTAAGTGGGCTTGTCAGAGAAGTTGCAGTAGGAGGTTTAGGAGTGAAACCAACTCTTCCTAGGGATACATAGCTATAAAGGAAAGAAGAGAGAAAAGGAGAGAGAAAAGAAAGAAAGCAGTAGTCTTTACTGAATGCCTATTACGTGGCAGGCTGCCACTGTACCAGGAACTGTGGCCAGAGCCAGGTTCACAGATGTGCCCTGCACAGTTGCACGGAACCCTGGGCTCAGAAGGACCCCATGCTTGGTTTAATGCTCTGTTGTCGCCATCTTGAAATTCTTAATAATGTTTAAACAAGGGACCTTGCATTTTCATTTTGCACTGGGCCCTGCCAATTAGGTAGCCTCTCTGACTGTGGCACTTGTGTCATCTCCTATGAGGGAGATGGTATAATACCATCCCCAGTTGAAGAAACTGAGGCCCAAGGTATTGAGGAAGGTTGCCTGAGGTCATACCCAGTAAGTAAAAAGCTAGATTTCAAACTTAGCACCGAGGTCATTCCAGCTCCAAGGTCGTTCTTTGCTGATAGCAGATTCCCTTTGATAGGAGAGCTAAACTCTTGCAAATGCCTGGAAGGCAGAAATTGAGGATCCAAAAAAAGCAAAATCTCTGAAGTCAAAGAATATTAGCATTATAGTGACGAATACTAGCATTGAAGTGAGGCCAGTTAGGTTCCTTGGCTTCGCATGGGTGGAAGTTATAGAAGGGATTGTGGGGTAACACTTCCACCACTTGGTCTTCCAGCTGCCATCTATAGGGTGTGATTCATGTGTCAGGGTCTCTTCTAAGACCTTTGACATTCAATCCTCATAATCGCCTTTTTGCAGTAGGATTGTAACTCATTACCCTCCTGACACGAGGAAATGCTATCTAAACATTTTAGAATTTTGCAAACACTTTCACATTTGTGATTTTACTTTATCCATACTACCATGCTATAGGTCAACTGGGGCAGGTATCATTCGGTCATCTGACAAATAAAGACATTAGTTCCCGGAAAGATTCAGACCTTTGCATAAAGGAACACATTAAGTTAGAGGGCAGAGCTAAAACCAGAACCTGGCTTTTTCTTCTGAGACAGATTCTTCCCCCACTAAAACACAAAAAGATGAAAAGGCAAAACAAACAAGAAAACACAAAAAACTTAATCAGCCACTTTATAGCTTTCTTCCCTAACGTTTCTTGGCAAAATGATGAGTGACAATAGAACCACATGAGGATTTATCCCAGAGTTTTCAATGGGTGCATTTATCTCAAAGCTATGGAACAATATCTGCCAGAGAAAATTAGGGCTGAGGACCAAGAAAATATTTACCAGCCAAATAAAGCAACTCTATAAGCTTGTTGGAAGCTTCATAAGGAGCACCGGAGTGCTCCACCCTCCCACAGAAACTCTGCAGGGGCCATTCTGTGCACACGCAAACTGAACCCAGCGACTCCAGGCTGCCCCCAGAAGCCGGTGCCCTTTTACGAACATCACATAAGGTCCCCAAGAACGCTTGCTTCTTTTTTCAATTACTAGAGATTCTAGGGCTGGAGTTTTCTGCTGGGGCCTCTTCAGAATGCTGCCTAAAGAAAATGAAGAAATCGATCTTGACCCTTGTAACCTTTTGATTCGGCAAGAGAACCAGGAGCAGAACTCTTTGCAGTTTCCTCCTGCGTGGCTGAAGGTAATTCTTTCCTTTCTCACTGATGAGTGATAACGTCTGTCACTAGAGTTCTAAAACCAAGCCACAACTTTGTATGCAAACGAACTGTATATATCAATGATGGTAATAAAACACAACAGTGGTCCTTTGGAGTGACAATGAGAGAAGTACTTGGAAGGCATGGCATATTCCAGGGGTGCTTTTCATCATCATCATTAGAAACAAAGAGGAAGAAGAAAGAGACAAACCACGTGAACAATACGTGGGACATTGCCAGAGTGCCAGGAAATGCATTTATACTAGATTTATTTGAGTGAGAAAAACAGAATGGCTACAATCATGTTTTCTCTTCTATTTTTTTTAAAGCTCTCTTGACCTTTGGCAGCAGGATTATCTCACTTTGATGTGAGTGTATTAAACATTAACAATCTTCCCATGGTAGTCTCTCAGACCAAATCTTATTAGCATTTAGTTCTGACATTGGTTCTTGCTGGTGAATTATTTTAAAAATGTAAGAGTCTGAGGTTGTGTGATAAAAATCACATAGCCACATAATAGAGATTATTAAAGGCCTTTGAAGATGTGAAATAAGCAAGACCAGTATTACATGAGGCTCTTATCCCTTGTTTTACTTCCATTAAAATATTTTGTGGGGCAAAGAACTGTTCATTTTGTGATACAATCCTGAGCAAGGTTGGAAAAGCTTTAAGTACACGGTCCCTTGTAGGAGATCAGGACTAAAAGGATGGTTTTCCCTTCTCTCCGCACTCCTTGGCTAGAGTAAGCAAACAAATCATTCCCTTATTTTGTAGAATAATTCTAAGTCAAGTTTGCTGGATGCCTGGGACACAGCAGGGTCCTGTTTTCATTATTCTATCAAGAATAACACCTGTTTTACCTTCTGGGAACTGGGAAGTAGACATCTGGTTGTCTTTTCCTAAAATTACCCTGGGCCCTATGAATTCTGAATTCTCAGATATGAAATCTGATCATGATGGGATAAGCCAGTGAGATGAGCCCCTGGGAGGGTCTGGTTCTAACATTCTCTAAAGCAGCAGCCTGTGTCTTGCGAAGCTTTAGGGGAGGCTGGCTGTGGACATGCGGATGGAGCTCGGTGTGTGTAAATCATGCATACAGATGTGAAGGTGAACAGGTCCAGTGGGGCTCCAGCCTTCTCTGAGGAATCCTCAAGCAGAGAATCTGCTGCAGGAAGGCCACTCCATGGACATTATTCACCCAATCATCTTGTTAACATTTGTTTGAATAAGAAGGGGGGAAACAGAATCAGTTTCTTTTCTGCTGGTGCTTTTCTGCCAGTGTTTGTCTGCCAGTGCTTGTCCCCAGTAACTAAGCTAACAGCACACATTAGCCAGCTTTGTCCTGACCAAATAGAGAGGAAAGAAACCCACTCTAAGGGATAGGCAAATGATGTGTTGAAGTCAAGGTCAAGAGCCTAGGAACTGGTCCACTCCAGAAAGACAAAGCTCAGGATTTTATACCCAGGAGGTCTCTGAAAATGAACAGTTTAACCTTCTGCTTCCTAGAGAACAGACAAGAGAAACAAACCCTCCTGGGCACTGGCCACCACCGCCACCGCTGTTATATCTCTGGTGCCAGGCGTCCTCTCCAGCAGCAGGAAGAGAAAGGCATCCTGGCATGCTCGGGGCAGCAGTCCCGGCCCCCCACCAGACCCTGCACCTGTCTCTGCGCAGCAGTGCACAAGGGCTTCGGGAACCCTGGGGTGGACAAGATGCCGAAGGGTCATCACTAATAGATGACCGACAGGGCGTGAAGAGCCGGTGGAGGGGGAGGGAGGGGGAGGCAAGGAGAGGAGGAGCTGTCCTCTCACAAAACTCAATTTACACCAGTGCTGGGGGGAAGGAAGAGAGGAAGGAATGATCTGCCAGAAAATAAAGCCTGGGACAAACTAACAGTTGCAATACCCAGAATACATCTCCAATCTTTGAGTTAAATACTGATCATACAGTTTTGGTCAATCACAGATATGACGATACAGGTGACCTGTCATCATGGGCTCTCTCCTCCACAGGCTGTGAGCAGAGATTCGAGGCACCAGTCTGCTGCCATCACCGCCAGTGATTTTTTTTCCCGAGCATGAAAGAAAGAAGCTCTTCACCAGAGCGTAGAGCTTAAAAGGATTTGCTGTTGCGTCCAGTGTGTGTGTTCTTTCAAATGCATGAATTAATAATAGAACCATATTGCACGAGGACCAGGTTAATAGAACTTTTCTAAACCAAGTGTAAACATACAAGCTGCCAACTTCAATCATATTGAAAAATTAGAAGAGCCTATAGTGAATGTCGGGTTGTGATCCATCTCTTGTTGAGACGCAAGTGTGTTCACTCATTCACTATCCATTTAGTTGTTCATTCATTGAGCACACATTTATTAAGAGTCAAATGTGTGCCAGCCAGTGTGCTAGGTTCTAGCCACCAAATCATGGTTCCTGGCCTCGAGACACTTTCTTCCTATTACGACTTATAACCTGAGGAGTCAGGAAATCCAAGCTCCTACATCCACGCTCCTGTGCCCATCCTCACTCAGGCCCTGAGGATGTATGGGTGTCAGCAGGCTGATGACAGGTCCCTCAAAAGAACTCTAGCTCTGCATGAAACCTTTTTATAGAGACTTACAAAGGGTGTGTGGATAGATGTCTGGTGCGAGGGGGTGGAGAGTAAGAGTGACCACATAACACAAAATATGGAGAAGCTAAAAATAGGAATTTAAAATCAAAAAGACATTCCACACCAGATAAAACCAATTGCACTTTACAAAGACAGCAAACACTGATACTGAGGTCATTCACTCTATTATCCCCAGTGAGAGACGCTTTATAGAGAAAAAGATTCTGAGGTTAAACCAAAAAGGCATGAAATGACTGGATGATTTATATTATTCATCTAGATTTAGAGAACTGATCAAAGTTCAAAACTTCCCAGCTCTCCAGGTGCAAGTGGCTTTTTCCTTTCTATTTTATTCCCTTCATAACAACTGAAAGGCAAACCCTGCACCCTTTGTGGATGTGCTAAATATGAATACGTGTATTGTGTATTTTGTCAGCTGGATTTACATTTATTACTCATGGCTAAGTGCTCTGTATGAGAATCTGCCATTTTATTTGAGCAGATATTTAGAGTTTATTTGAGCAGATCTTCATATTAATTAATTAATTAAGCAGCACAGGGTTGAGTATTTGCTATGTGCAAGGCCGAATTCTGAGCACAGCTGGGCAGTTAGTCAAAGACCCTGCCTTCTCTAGCTGATAGAATTTTAGGGGACTATAAAAGACAAGGGCATGAATAACTCTAAAACAGGATAAACAGTAGGAAGGGACACAGGGGAGGAAAATAGGAAGTTTGGAGGGGACAAAGACAGCTTTTTCTTGAGATGATCAAAATGGGGCTTTGGAAGAAGGTGGGTTTGGGTTAAGTCTTCAATGACAGCTGGATTTGCTCTATCCTGGTGCCTGGAACATAGTGGCTACTCTGTTGACATTTGGTGTAGGGAAACCATAGAAGCTGAAGTCAAGAATAAGATAAAGGTATCCTTTCTCCTTTACTCAGTGTTTTTCTGAAGGACAACCCAAAATAGACAAGGGAAATAAATAACGACTATGAAAACTAAGAGCGAGGAAGTAAAATCATTATTTGGAGAGGATATGACTGTATACCTGGGAAACTATTATAAGTAATAAAAAATTTAATTAGATACCTAGGGGAAGTTCATACCTGGAAATCAGCAAACTTAATATTTGTAAATTACAACTAGTTAAAAAACCCCAAAGGAAGAAAAGACTATAAATATCTAGGAATAAATGTAATGAGAAATGTGTAAAATCTGCATAAACTAAACTTTAAAACACTGTTCAGGGGCATAAAGACCTTTAAAGAAATAAAATGTCTATCACATCTTTTGAGGGGGAAACGCCACATCTTAAAGATTTAATTGTTCTTAATTTAATGTATGTTTCAAATAATCTCAACAAAAATAGCAATAGAATTTTTCCACGGAGTTTGTAGACAAGATGATTTTAGAGTTCATATGGGAAACAAAATAAGTATGAATAAGAAAAAGAAGACAAATGCAGATAGTAACAGACATTAATTGTATTAATATACATATACTCATATTATTAGATGAAGAGACAGACAGATCCATGGAACAGAACACACACCCGTCTCTTAGAATTTGATAAAGGGGACATTGCATGTTAGTCAAGAAAAGATGAACTACACCCAAATAGGTATTCAACCGAAAGAAGAAAAGTTGTGGATCTTTATCTTATATCTCACATCAGTGTAGATGAATCAAAGATTTAAATGTAATCACTAAACCATTACAATCCACATAAAAGCATCAGGAAAATTTCTTTATACAACAATAGAGTGAAGAAGACCTCACTGCGTGTGATCCAAAAAACAGAATACATACGAGAAAATAAATTTAACAACATAAAATAAAATAAAGGTCTGGACAACAAAATCTACAAAGTCAAATGATAAATGACAAGTTTTCAACTCCGTATTATAGAAAAAACGGCTAATTTACTTTATATAGAAAAAGCTCACTCAGTCAGTAAGAAAAAGACCAGAAATATAAAAGAGCCTTAAGTACATGAAAAGATCCTTACACTCACTTCTAATTAGAAGAATATAAACTAAAAGCACAGCAACTTGACATTTTTCACTTATCATCTTGGCCAAGATTAGACAGTTTGATGACATACTGGTTGACAAGGATGTGGGTAACAGGTTCTCAGAAGTGGCCTATGACAGTCTAAATTGGTATATATGTTTTATGGAGAGCAAGTTGGCTATGTGTCTCCAAATTTTAAATGTGCATATAGTCTTTGACCCATACTTCAGCTTCTAAGAATTCACTCCTTCAGAAGTGAGATGACATTTGCTTAAGAAAATTTACTAAAGTGTCTGGCTTTACATTTAGGTCTTTAATCCATTTTGAGTTTATTTTTGTGTATGGTGTTAGGAAGTGTTCTAATTTCATTCTTTTACATGTAGCTGTCCAGTTTTCCCAGCACCACTTATTGAAGAGGTTATTTTTTCCCCATTGCATATGCTTGCCTCCTTTATCAAAGATAAGGTGACCATATGTGCATGGGTTTATCTCTGGGCTTTCTATCCTGTTCCAGTGATCTATATTTCTGTCTTTGTGCCAGTACCATACCGTCTTGATCACTTTAGCTTTGTAGTATACTCTGAAGTCAGGGAACCTGATTCCTCCAGCTCTGTTTTCCTTTCTCAAGATTGCTTTGGCTATTCGGGGTCTTTTTTGTTCCCATACAAATTGTGAAATTTTTTATTCTAGTTCTGTGAAAAATACCATTGGTAGTTTGAAAGGGATTGCATTGCATTTGTAGATTGCTTTGGGTAGTATAGTCATTTTCACAATGTTGATTCTTTCAACCCAAGAACATGGTATATCTCTCCATCTGTTTGTATCATCTTTAATTTCTTTCATCAGTGTCTTATAGTTTCCTGCATTCAGGTCTTTTGTCTGCTTAGGTAGGTTTACCCCTAGGTATTTTGTTCTTTTTGCTGCAGTGGTAAATGGGACTGTTTCCTTAATTTCTCTTTCAGATTTTTCGTCGTTAGTGTATAGGAATGCAAGAGATTTCTGTGCCTTAATTTTCTATCCTGTTACTTTACCAAATTCATTTATTAGCTCTAGTAGTTTTCTGGTAACTTTTAGAGGAAAACATAGGCAGAACACTCTATGACATAAATCACAGCAAGATCCTTTTGGACCCACCTCCTAGAGAAATGGAAATAAAAACAAAAATAAACAAATGGGACCTAATGAAACTTAAAAGCTTTTGCACAGCAAAAGAAAACATAAACAAGACAAAAAGACAACCCTCAGAATGGGAGAAAATATTTGCAAACAAAGCAACTGACAAAGGATTAATGACCAAAATGTACAAGTAGCTCATGCAGCTCAATATCAAAAAAAACAAACAACACAATCCAAAAATGGGCAGAAGACCTAAATAGACATTTCTCCAAAGAAGATATACAGATTGCCAACAAACACATGAAAGGATGCTCAGCATCACTAATCATTAGAGAAATGCAAATCAAAACCACAATGAGGTATCACCTCACACTAGTCAGAATGGCCATCATCAAAAAATCTACAAACAATAAATGCTGGAGTGGGTGTGTAGAAAAGGGAACCCTCTTGCACTGTTGGTGGGAATGTAAATGGATCCAGCCACTATTGAGAACAGTATGGAGGTTCCTTAAAAAACTAAAAATAGAGCTGCCATATGACCCAGCAAACCCACTACTGGGCATATACCCTGAGAAAACCATAATTCAAAAAGAGTCATGTGGGGCTTCCCTGGTGGCGCAGTCATTGAGCATCCACCTGCCAATGCAGGGGACAGAGTTTCGAGCCATGGTCTGGGAAGATCCACATGCCACGGAGCAACTGGGCCCATGAGCCATAACTACTGAGCCTGCACATCCGGAGCCTGTGCTCCACAGCAAGAGAGGCTGGATAGTGAGAGGCCCATGCAACATGATGAAGAGTGGCCCCCGCTCACTGCAACTGGAGAAAGCCCTCACACAGAAACGAAGACCCAACATAGCCAAAAATAAATAAATAAATAAATTTATTTATTTTTTTAAAAAAAAGGGCTTCCCTGGTGGCGCAGTGGTTGAGAGTCTGCCTGCCGATGCAGGGTACACGGGTTCACGCGCTGGTTCGGGAGGATCCCACATGCCGCAGAGCAGCTAGGCCCGTGAGCCATGGCCGCTGAGCCTGCACGTCTGGAGCCTGTGCTCTGCCAACGGGAGAGGCCACAACAGTGAGAGGCCCTAGTACCGCAAAAAAAAAAAAAAAAAAAAGAGTCATGTACCACAATGTTCATTGCAGCTCTATTTACAATAGCCAGGATATGGAAGCAACCTAAGTGTCCATCAATAGATGAATGGATAAAGAAGATGTGGCACATATATACAATGGAATATTACTCAACCATAAAAAGAAATGAAATTGAGTTATTTGTAGTGAGGGGGATGGACCTAGAGTCTGTCACACAGAGTGAAGTAAATCAGAAAAAGAAAAACAAATACCGTATGCTAACACATATATATGGAATCTAAAAAAAAAAAAATGGTTCTGACGAACCTAGGGGCAGGACAGGAATAAAGACGCAGACCTAGAGAATGGACCTGAGGACATGGGGAGGGTGAAGTGTAAGCTGGGATGAAGTGAGAGAGTGGCATGGACATATATACACTACCAAATGTAAAATAGATAGCTAATGGGAAGCAGCTGCAGAGCACAGGGAGATCAGCTCGGTGCTTTGTGACCACCTAGAGGGGTGGGATAGGGCGGGTGGGAGGGAGACGCAAGAGGGAGGGGATATGGGGATATATGTACACGTATAGCTGATCCACTTTGTTATACAGCAGAAACTAACACAACAATGTAAGGCAATTTTACTCCAATAATGATGTTAAAAAAAAAGAAAGAAAAAAAGAAAATTCACTAAAGCATTGCCCAAAGAGTGAAACTAAATATCTACCAATACTGAACAAGATAAATAAGTTTGTATTTGTACTGTAGAACTTTTTGCAGCTGTTAAAAAGAATAAGATATTGCTCTATGTATAATATGGAATTGTTCTAATCATCTCCTATTCACTCAGCTGGTGAGAGAGGGATCCCCTGCCCTCAATAGTAGGATGTGGCAGAACACACAATGCCCTTCACCAGACAGATGGGCTAGATGGCAGCATATTAGACATATGTACTCAAAGCCTGGGGGAGGGGGACACAGCACATTATGCAGGGACCCACAGGGGATGCACTCCAGAGTAGAATGAACCAGTAGAGTGAAGACATTTCACAAATGATAGATGAATGGCCAGCAAGTATTTGAAAAGGCAATCAACATCATTAGTTACAGAGAAATACAAATTAAAACCTCAATGAGATACTATAATATGCCCACTAGAAATTAAAAGGCTGATAGTATCAAGCACTGGCAAAAATGTTGCTAGTGAGTGTGTAAAATGGGGAATCATTTCAGAAAATTCTTTGACAGTTTTTGAAAAAGATAAACATATATCTCCCCTGTGATGCAACAGTTCTGCTCCTAGGTATTTAACCAAGAGAAGTGAAGACATATGTCCACAAAAAGCCTTGAACAAGAATTTTCAGAGCAGCTTTTTCAAAGCCAGACACTAGAAACATTCCAGGCATTCATCAACAAGAGAATGAATAAACCACACTTTATTCATTCACACAGTGGAACACTCCTTAGACATAAAAAGGAACTAGGTATTGATGTATGCTGAACATGGATGAATCTCAAAAATATTATGTTAAGTGAAAGAAGCCAGACACAAAAGAATATTTGTTGCTGCAAATGGCAAACTCTCTTTCTTTTTTTATGGCTAAGTAGTATTCCTTTGTGTATATACACCACATCTTCTTTATCCATCCATTTATTGATGGACACGTAGGTTGCTTCCATATCTTGGCTATTGTAAATAATGCTGCTATGAACACTGGGGTGCATATTATCTATTCGAATTAGTGTTTTTGTTTTTGTTTTTGTTTTGGATATATACCCAGGAGTGGAATTGCTGGATCATATGGTAGTTCTATCCTTAGTTGTTTTGAGAAACCACCATTCTTTTCCACAGTGGCTGCACCAATTTACATTCCCACCAAAAGTGTACAAGAGTTCCCTTCTCTCCACATCCTGGCCAACAAAAGTGTATATTTTGATAATGTGGTGGATTACACAAGTTTATGCATTTGTTAACAGAAGATCAAACTGTGCTCTTAAAAGCTATGCATTTCACTTTATGTAAATATACCTCTATTAAACAAATAACTGAAAAAACTTCTATTGAGGTGTTTATATGCCCAGCTGATGTGCTATTTCATTCACATGTAAACAGACACTAATAGCAGTTTCCTTCGTGCACTTATTTTTATTTACTTTCTTCCCCCCGGCTGCTTAGATCCAATAGAATGTCCAATACCAACATTATATTCAGCCTTCCAATTCTATATTAATCTCTATAAAATATTCTAAATATATATACAACAAAAAATGTTTAGAGTGGGGGAATTTGGAAGGAAAAGGTGTTTTCTATCCACAAAAGCTGGTAGAAGATATTATTACCCCAAATTATTTCATTTCAGAGTGATAGCAGTGGCTTTCAAGTTGGCTCCCTGGAGGAGTTTCACCTCTGGGCCAGGCAGGAGGCCAAGGAGGGTAATGAACAATGAGGACCACTCTTCATCTTCCGTTTCCAGTTGTACCAGACACCTCCCCCTTTCTCAGTTACATACACTGGAGTTTCATATAAGATCTTGAGAAAAGGATTCTGATGTTAAAATTTGAAAAAGCATGCTTTGTTTCCTCCTACTTTTAATATTCTACTATTCGAAGATAGAACTTGGTGGCCTAAATCACAATTTTTGGACAAGGAGAAACTTTTGGAAGGGATTCTGGTTTTGGCAATAACCAGTAACAAGATCCCTGTCTTAGCCTGTTTGGGCTGCTATAACAGAATACCATAAACTGGGTAGTTAATCAACAACAGAAGTTTACTTCTCACCGTTCTGGAGGCTGGGAAGTCCAAGATCATGGTGTCGGCAGATTTGCTGTCTGGTGAAAGCCCGCTTCCTTGTTCACTGATGGCTATCTTTTTGCTGTGGCCTCACATGGCAGAAGGGACAAGGGAGCTTTCTCAAGCTTTTTAAGTCTCATTCACAAGGGTTCCACCCTCATGACGGCATCATCTCCCAAAGGCCTCTAATACCACCTCCTGATACCATGACCCTGAGGGGTAGGTTTCAACATACGAATTTTGGAAGGACACGAATATTCAGACCACAGGAATCCCTAACCAAATGAACTCAGTTTCTTCAGCGTTCCCCTTACCTGGGGTACCTGCCCAGTCTACATCTCCTTTGAAATTGCTCCCACCACCTACTCCCAGTCCCTAGGTGTGGGTCAAGGAAGCCATGTTTGAATCATGCGAACTTATCCTGAAATTTCAGTAACAGTTAATTAGATCCAAGGGTGACCTAAGCTTAATCCAGGAAAATCAGGTCCCTCTCCCTTCAATCTAGCATTGGGACAACAAGCAATAGGTCAGTTGGCTGGTTGGAGGTAAGAGTGCAAATGCCTGAAATGAAAGGACCCATTGAGCCAGGGCTGGGGCGGGGCAGACCCTGTGTAAGTAGAAGTGGGTGAGAGAATGAAAAAATAAAGAGAGGCAAGGATGGGAGGACCACTTGTATTTCTGTGAGAGGAAACAGTTCCCACCTCCTATGCCACGTAACTTGCTGTGCTATACTGTCTGTCCCACCCATTCTTTTTGGACCCTCCATTGACTTGGGGGATTGAATGGGTTTCCAATCTTTTCAGTCCAATGGTCCTAATGATGGCACCCTCTTGTCTACTGTTTGGACAATAATTGTGTCTATAAAGAGTGATGTGGATACTAAAACAGAGGTAGTGAGATCCCACTTTTGAAAATAAAGCCCAGCAAACAAAGCAAAGTATTCAGCACTACTGTTCCACATTTGGCACCTTTTTGCAAATTAGGTGTGATGGTTAATTTGATGTGTCAATTGAAGTGAGCCATGAAGTGCCCACATATTTGGTCAAACATTATTCTGCAAGTGTCTTTGAGGGTATTTCTGGATGAGATTAATGTTTGAGTCAGTACACTGAGTAAAGCAGATTGCCCTCCCTAATGTGGATGGGCCTCATCCAATAAGTTGAAGGCCTGAATAGAACAAAAGGGCTGACTCTCCTATGAATAGGGGGAATTTTTCCTGCCTCCAGACTCAAAACAAAACATTGGCTCCTCCTAGGTCTTGAGCCTGGTGGCCTTCAGGCTAGAAATGAAACATAAGCTCTCCTGGTTCTCAGGCCTTTGGACTTGGATGGGAGTGATCCATCAACTCTTCTGGATCTCCCGCTTGCTGACTCACCCTGCAGCTCTTGGGACTAGCCAGCTTCTATCATTGTGTGAGCCAATTCCTTATGATAAATCTTTTCTGTTTATATACATCATATTGGTTCTGTTTTTCTGGAGAACCCTGACTAATACATTAGGAAGGATGTTCCTTCTGGTTGGACACAGCCTGTGAGCAGATGGCGCCTTTGTGCAAATTAGAACAAAAGCCCCTTGCTGTCAGAGGTGGGGAGAAGCAGAGCGTGGGTTGGATGTTGGGTCTCACTTGCCCCCTTGGTTGGGCTCCATCAGACAAAGCTCAGCCTCTGGGTCTGTCAGTAGCGGCCCTCCCATAGCTTGAGCCCAGGGGTCGGCAAACAAGAGCTCACGGGCCAAATCCAGGCTGCCACCTAATTCTGTAAGTTTATTGGAACACAATCATGCCCATTTGTGGCTGCTTCTGCGCTACAATAGCAAAGTTGAATAGTTGCCACAAAGAGATCATATGGCCTACAAGCTGAAAATATTTATTATCTGGCCCTTTACAGAAAAAGTTCACCAACCCTTGGCTTAGCCCATGTCTGATATTCATTTCCTTTAGATCCACACTCCTAAATAATGAAATGAATCTACTACTGGGAACAGAATATACAACTCAAGTGCTGGAACTGAATGAGTACTTGGGTCACTTGGTCAACATTTGCTTAAAAACACAACATAATGCTGGGATCCGATAGGAGTTCCTTTTCCCCCATGAAAGGCTGAGCAGTGTATTCTCTGGCAGGATAAACCAGGCCTACTGATTATAAGAATACACACGATTCTGTTTTTATTTAAGGTGTGGGGAGAGAGAGAGAAGAGAAGCAAAACCCTAACCTATCAGAAGAAACTTTCAAAGTCTCACCCCAATCACAATTTGAGGAATGCTGTGTACCAGTTCCACAGTTTTTTGAAAAGGGGCCTCATCTGTTGCTTTACTACTTTTCTGCGCTGCCTCAGTGATCTTCAACAGGCAGAGGGATCGTGAATAATAATTTGGGATGAAAACACAATTTTCTTGAACTTGTTACATGATAGTGGCTTAAAATGAACTAAAATAGATGGATGGGGGTGTGTGTTCTGATGTGAATATCTAGTAAGAAAACACCTCTTTGCTGTAACTGTATGTAGGGTTTTGTTTAGAGTATCTTTAAGAGGGAGTAAAAGAAACTAACAAGCCCAGAGTGATTTTTTTTTTTTTTTTTTTTTTGCAAAGGATGCGTTAAAAAGGGATGAAATTCTGACAGATGCAAAATAACTACAATAAAAACATCACCGGAGAAAAACCAGTATGCTTCAAAGATGAGAAAGAGCATTTCACAGGAGACTAAGAGCTGTCAGCAAAGTGACATGTTCAGAAAATGCGACCATGCTCTCAATCCGTCAACCTGTGTCAAGGTTCCTGTGTCACATCTTCAGAACCGCTCTGGGCCTCTCTCCCCTATTCAGGAGGAGGTGAGATTTTGAAATCCTGGGAGAAATCTGTTACAAGGATGAAAGTCCCTCCTTCCTTCCAGCCAGATGGGATGGTTCATTTTCATGCTCTTAAGAAGCTGAAGTTAGTAATATATTTTTTATATCAAGAAAGCTCTGGGTTCAGCCCATCCCGCAGCAGGAATTTCTAAACAAGTGGAGGGAGGCAAGTAAAGCCTGCAGAGCACTGTAGTTTTGGAAGCAGCCTGTAGAGGGCACTGTTAAAACAGTGTGATGGGGAAATGTCAGTAAACCGAACATAGGACCGGGAATGAAAGGTTTATTTTATTACCAGGACCAATTCCTTCCCCTCCAGTGTGCTGATAGGGATATAATTCTAAGAGAAGGGGCCCCCCTCGGCCATGTTAATTCCACTGTCCTCCTCGTCATGGCTCAGCCTTCATCCTGTTGGCCTGAGGCTCAACTTCTCTGCTTTCCCTGGCAGTGGGAGATGTGGCTGTCACTCCTCCTCTGTGCCTGTGGTCAGGGAAAGTTAAGTGTGGTGACATCGAGACACAGGTTCCAGCCACTGTGCCGGAAGAGACAAAAGCAGGGCAGATGGCAGTCAGAGCTGACCCCACTGAGGTGTCAAATCTGTGCTGGTGACTCGAATACAAATTTACTAAATATAAGGCTTGAAGCCCTGGCAGGGATTAACTTGATTCCATGCTGTTAGGGAAAACCAATAAACTGGAGAAAGCAGTTTCCACGTCTCCTGGGGTGAGTATCTCCACCCACAGCCTCTTTTGTTCAGGATGGTCTGAATCATCCTGCTCTGCAGAAATGGGTCCAATTGAGTTTCTGTGCTTGAGTCTCTCAACCTTGGGTTCCTCTGGAATGTGCTACCTAACACTGGCTTTTTAAAAACAGATTGGAATATATATACATATACACACACACACACATTCACACAGACACACATGCACATCTCCACATACATGTATATACACATACACACACATACATATGTATACACATAATACATATATGCACAACACACACATGCATGTATACACATACACACAATAAATATACACACATACACATATATACAAATATACAGATACATATAGATACACACATATATATGTATATACACACATATATACACATACATACATACACACAATACACATAACACATATGTACATGCATATACATACACATGTGCACACAAATATGTATACACGCATAATATACACACATATGTACACATATATGCACATACACATGTACACAGATATATAGATACACACATATACTCCATATATGTGTACATACACACATGTACCCATACATATACACACAATACACATGTGTACATATAACACATGTATATACACACACACAAATATACACACATACGTACATATACACATATATACACATACATACATGTATATACACACATATATGCATGCATATACACACACCTGTGTGTGTGTGTTTGTGTGTGTGTGTGTGTGTTCAACTGGACATTCATGTATAACTATTTCAGGGTTAACAACAGAATGTACTTTGGGGCCTGAGATGAAAATCATTGGAAAATGATTAGCTCCTAAGGTATAAAAAGCATCTGCTCTTTCTTTTTGCGACTTCCTATTGTAGTCGACGTTTGGCCCTGTATACACGTGCACTCAATAGGCAGTACTGATGTACTCAGCCCTGACTTTCTTTTCAAACCTGCTGTGGTGAAGTGATGAGGGTCCTAAAAGAAAATCTTTCTGAGAACAAGCTTTTCATCAGCCTTGCCCTGCACAACTTTAGAAAAGCTAATCTGCTCTTTCTGGCTCATCAGAAAGGTTGGCCTGCTGGTCTCAATCCAACAAACACTTTTCCACACTGGGTTTGTACAAAGAGCTCTATTAGGTGTTATGAGGTTACAGAGATGAATAAGATGAGGACCAAACCCTTGAAAACTTTAAATTCAGTGGGAAGAAAAGCCACACAAATGCCTGTAATATAGACAGGACAAATATGTGCCACAATGCTGGTATAAGAGGAGTACTTTAGGAGCATGACAAAAAGAACAATGAGCTCTTAGCAGGGAGAGAAGGAAGTGGATATGAACACAGATATGGAGAATTAACAGAATTTCCTAAGGGGAGGAAGAGAGAAAGGGCAGTTTGGTTGGAACAACGGCCTGGGAAGAGGGTACGTAAGAGACAAGCACTGCCGACTGTGGCTGGCCTCCCAAGCTCGTGGAAGGACGTGGGGGAGGAGATGGACACGGGAGGTCTCGGAGGAATGCCATGCTAAGGGCTTGAATGTAACAATGTAGGGAAGGAGTTGAAAAACTGGTGCCTGGGAGATCACAGAGAAAGAGCTGGCCACAGCCTGGCCAGGTCAGACGGGGAGGGGGAGAGGACAGCACAGGCAGAGGAGGAGACAGGGAGAGCGGAGAGGCACGGTGGGCATCTGGGGAGAGCAGACACAGAGGAAAATTCACCCCCACTACTCCTTCCTATTTTCTACCCTGAGATGCCGGCTCCCTGGAATCCACAGATTGAAAGAACCTTCTGCCTTGGAAAGAACCCAGATTCAAACCATTCTCCCCTTTGTACGTGTTTGGCAGCTGCAGAGAATTCAGCCCAGCCTTGAAGGTTTCACTGGTGGGAGCAGTGGCTTTTAATTAACTCACGTGAGGATCCGCTAAGATAGGTGCAAACTGAACATCTCCCTTACGACCCTCGATGAGGACCAATTTCTAATGAACACAGATTCTCCCACTGCAAGCCTAGCCTTCCACCTGCTTCTCTGGTGACAGAAGCAACACTGATGTATCAGCAAGTCAGCCCTCAAAGAGGGGGTCCTGTGAGTTCCAAGAACTTGTAAAAGTCTGAGACTCACAAAGGGGTTTACTCAGCAAAGGTCAGTTCAAAGGGACTTGCAAATACCTTCTGCTGAAGTTGGAGAAAGGGATGGAGCTGAGGGTCGGGGGTCTGCCGATGGTCTGAAGTAAAACTTGCCACTTGCTAGGAACGAAGCTAATGCAGGCATTAGGGAGTCACTTAGGAATGGGGAGGGCAAAACAAGAATGGCCTGCATGGCTGGTGGACCAGGCGGGGGACGTGGGGATGACGTCGCCTTCTTGAGAACGAACCCAAACGGTGCACAGATTGGGTGTCACTCTCAAACTCGGAGATCAGTCCAATCTTAGCCTTTATGCACCTGCAGAATTCTTTGCAAGGAGACTTTTACTATTTCCTCGTTTTGTTTTAAGAGAGATTGAGCCTCCTCGGATTTCTCTATCCCCTCTTTCTCATGTGTGATTTTCCATAGTACAATGAACTCTTCGTTCCGTTTTGAATGAAAAGTTCTATTTGGCTCGATGGTGAAGGATAAACACATTTGAAATGCCAATTTTCTTCATGCTTAATTTTTCTCTTTGTATCCAATCTGAGGAATGACAGGAAAAACCAGAGTTCTGACAAGGAGCAACCAATAACTTTCAGCAAATCCATTAATCAGGGTCATGTTTACACTTCTTGGAGTCAATGAAACATCTGCCTAAATAGGTTTTCTTAGTGTATAAAGTCATAACCATCTGTCCACATGAGATAATATGCTGCTTAGGTTTTATAAGGATGTGAGAACTGCAGGCTTATATTTTCTGTTGGAAGAGGGCTTTGGCTTCATAAAGAGTGTTGGACGTGGAATCAGATGACCTGGGCTGAGTCTCTCCTTTGACACTTGGTAGCGGAGAGGTCCTGGGCACCCAGTGACCTTTGATCTAGCATTTGTGGTAACTATTTCCCAGGATGCAAAGATCCTGGGATGAATGTCTAACTTCTATGATATTAAACAATAATGTCCTAAGGAACATTTGCCAAGAGTAGGGGTGGAGACTGAAACTTTAGCTGTATAGCCAGGAAGTAGCATGGCATCCGTGCTTCTGTGAAATGGGCAATTCATCAAAAGATTGGACTCTAAGTAATAGAGGGCTCATCCTGACAACAAGCTTTCAACACTACAGCAGAAAAAGAGAAAATCCCACAGGGAGAACATGGGAGCCAAAGGAAATAGAGAGGGACAGCATGCAGGTGAAGGATCCTGGAATCAGCCATCACTTTCCAGATCAAGTGGGTAGAAAGCAATCACCAGATGGTAGACGAGATAGAGAAATGAAGATCCACACTGGATTAGACAGATTCCCAGAGCAGCTGATTAAGGATTAACACAAATTCCCTGGTATGGAGAATTTAAAGACATATATCAGAAAATACTACATAATCCCTTCTAGTTTACTGTATATACATTGGTTATAATCCTCTTTTCAAAATGTGGGTTTAGTGGCTCAACAGAGCCCTTCACCATCTTCACAGCATTACCATTTTTCAAGGACTCCCATAGATGCTGACATTTAATAAATATGTAGGCCAAGTGGACTTCATCTAAGTCTTAGAATCAAGGTTCAGGTACCCAGAGAGAGTAAAGCCAGGGAAACTAACTCGCTTTAAAAACTGTCTTAGCAAGACATTTCTGGCAGGGTGAGCCATCCGTGACAAAAACAAGCTGATGTGTCACCTTCAAGGTGCTCTCCTTCTGCCAGGCACTCTTGCCCACGCTTCTAGAATGCTCAGCTTTCTAAAGTACCTGACCTTCTTTCCCCCAGGCCTCCCTCCTAACTTCATTCTCTGTATCTCCTCAGCCAGCAACCCTCACTACAGCCACCACTGCATACAAGACTTATCCCCTCTGCTCAACACGCATTCTCTCTCCCCAGATCATGACTCTGACCTCCCTCCAGCCTGCAGTTTCATCTTTCCACTTGGACTTTGCGACTCTAGAAGACCACTGGGGTTATTCCTTTCCCACCCCAACCAGACCAATATGACCTTCTTTTCTGCTTATTACCCCTAGGGGCAGCCCCCCAGCGAACCTATCCTAGTATTTAACCTACCCGGTCAACTATCAAGTCGATTTCCAGCAGCGGATCCCATCCCTTTCACTCAATAGTATCATGGAATGAATTTCAGTATTACGGTGTTACCTGAGAAGCCAAGACACCAGAATAATGGAAGAGTCCTAAAAGTAAGAATTGAGTTTTCTAGTCCCTTTTGAAGAACAATTCTTGACTTGTAAAATTGTGCATATATAATATTTATGTTATCCTACCAGCTAAAGAGAAATTTTGGCTCATGTCTTAAACCAGGGGAAGCACAGGCACGGGCAGAGCAGGTGGCCCTCGCTGCCTCTGTGTTCTATCCTGTCTTCCAACCCCTCTCCTAGTGGCAAGTTGTAGACTTGGAAATCCCAACTCTGTTACAGTCACATATTAAGGCTTTCTGGCAATTTGGGCATTTCAAATGGTTTAATGAACCCTGTTATCTGAAGAGGGTAACACATTGACTATCTGTCACAGTGAACTGAAAACCAGTCGATGCTAATCTTCTGGTACCCAGTCACCGATCAGTGGACAAGTTCATATGAAGGTCAGCTATGTTTGATGGAAAGAAGTGACAAACGGGACCTCACTGCCATCACATCCATGTCTTGTGGATGCCACAACTCAAAGGTCTGCACCACAGCCAGGGTCCTATCAGTCCTTACTGACGTCCTACAAGTTTCTCATTTTTGTCCTCACCTTTTCCATTTCAAGTCTGGAATACATCAATGATCCAGAACACAATAATCTTTAAAAAGAGCTAAATGTCTAGAAGTGCCCTATAACTGATGATACCTTTATATCAGCTACAGTGATTTTTTTTTTTTTTTTTTTTTTTTTTTTTTGCGTTACGCGGGCCTCTCACTGTTGTGGCCTCTCCTGTTGCGGAGCACAGGCTCCAGACGCGCAGGCCCAGTGGCCATGGCTCACGGGCCCAGCAGCTCCGTGGCATGCGGGATCCTCCCAGACCCAGGCATGAACCCGCGTCCCCTGCATTGGCAGGCGGACTCCCAACCACTGCGCCACCAGGGAAGCCCTACAGTGATTTTTTTAAAACACAAATGGGATCATTTCAGTTCTGCATAAAATCTTTCAATAGCTTCCCTTGTACTGTGTATAAAATTCAAATCCCTCAGTGTGGGCTACACCACCCTGCAGGATCTGGCTCTTCTCTACCTTTCCAGATGCATGGGTTACCAGGCTGCTCAGCAACCTCCAGCCACTCTTCACTCTGTACCTCAAGCACATCACACTCATTCTGCCTCAGGGTCTTTGCACTTGCAATCCTTCTCCTACAATGGGCTTCCTCCAGATTTTCACATATTTGCCTCCTCAGGCCTGTCTCAAAAAGTCACCTGCTCACAGAGGTCTTGCCTGACCAACCTGTATAAAGAGGGCCCCTCCCCTAGACACATGATCCCATCACCTCCTTTTCTTTTCTTATTTTTTTTTTTTGTGTGTGTGTGTTATGCGGGCCTTTCACTGTTGTGGCCACTCCCGTTGCGGAGCACAGGCTCCGGACGCGCAGGCTCAGCAGCCATGGCTCATGGGCCCAGCCACTCCGCGGCATGTGTGATCTTCCCAGACCCGGGCACGAACCCGTGTCCCCTGCATCGGCAGGTGGACTCTCAACCACTGTGCCACCAGGGAAGCCTCCTTTTATTTTCTTTATTGCCTTTATCACTCTAGTAGTAGAAACTCAGTATCATTTAAATTCATGAAATAAATGTGTCTAGTTCCCAGTGGTCACTCCTGCCCCAAGAATCTGGTTTTACTTCTTACTTTTTAGCTTGCTACATATGCCTTACTCTCTGCATTAATACACCAGTAACTATGTCTGTATTAACAGCAACCAATAACTTTCAGCAAATCCATTAAATTAGGATCAGTGTCATGTCTGCACTTCTTGTTATCACCTAAACATCTGCCTAAGTAGGTTTTCTTAGTGTATAAAGTCATAACCATCTGTCCACATGAGATAAGGTACTCCACTTATGTTTTGTAAGGTTGTGAGAACAGCTGGCTTACATTTTCTGTTGGAAGAGGCCTTTGTATAAAGAGTACTGCACAGGAAGTCAGAAGACCTTGGCTGACATTTGGTAGCAGAGATCTCGGGCAAGTAACCTCCATTTCAACATTTAGAAAAGGGAAATCATAAACACTTCCCAGGATGCAAGTGAATGTATAGCTTCTATTACATTGGGCATTGAGCGATTAGGTAATAAATTATTGATTGATTTGCTTTGATCTGTCTCTTCTCACTACACCGTAAGCTCCATGAGAGCAAGGACATGGTCTCTGTCTTTGTAACTGTGTCCGCAGTGTGGGGAACAGCTCCTGGTATAGAGTTGCTGCTCACTACATTTGTTGAGTAACTACATTAGCAGTTGGTCATTGCAATTGTTCTGGGAGACAAATACATCACCCCACTTCACATGTGCAGAGCCTGAGGTTACAAAAGGCTGGTCAGGATGGCAAACCTGAGACTACTCCACCACGCACATTCTTTGTACCATGATGTGATGGTTAATTTTATGTCAAGCCCAGCTTGACTGGGCTACAAGGTACTCAGATGGCTTGTCAAACACTATTCTGGGTGTTTCTGTGAGGCTGCTCTTAGATGAGTTTAGCATTTAAATTGATAGACTGAATAAAGCAGATTGCCTTCTCTAATGTGGGTGGACCTCATCCAATCAGTTGAAGGATGGAATAGAGCAAAAGGCCAACCATCCCTTGATTAAGAGGGAATTCCTCCTGCCTGACTGCCCTTTGAGATAGGACATTTTTTTTCCTGCCTTCAGACTTGAACAGAAACACTGGCTCATCCTGGGTCTTGAGCCTGCCGGTCACTGGACTGGAACTACACATTGACTCTCCTGGGCCTCCTGCTGGCTGACTCACCCTGCAGATCCTGGAACCTGTCAGCCTTCACAACTGCATGAGTCAATTCCTTCTAATGAATATCTTTGGCTCTTTATAGGTCTGTTTCTGGGCCATCGATTGTTCATCTCAGTCTGTTAATGGCTCCCATCTCCCCTGACCCAAGACACAATTTCTCTTTAGAGACTCTGGTGGCCTTGTAATGTGTCAACTTGGGTAGGCTCAACTACAGTTACCAGAATTTCCTGCTTTATATGCTTCTGACTAGAATGGGCCGTAAGAGGCCTTCATGTGTGAAATTTAGAGGGCAGAAGTGAAAGAGCAGCTTTACTAATATACCCTATATATCCATCGATGCCAGGAAAAATCCTCCTCATGGCTGATTTTTTTTTTTAAAGTCATTCATTTATTTATTTGGCTGCATCGGGTCTTAGTCGCAGCACGCGGGACCTTTTGTTGTGGCATGCAAACTCTTTGTTGTGGGATCTAGTTCCCTGATCAGGGATCGAACCTGGGCCCCCTGCATAGGGAGCACTGAGTCAGCCACTGGACCACCAGAGAAGTCACCTCAAGGCTGATTTTCTTTTTTGCTACTAGCCAGAGAAAACTCTCTTCTTTTAAAGGGTTCACGTGATTAGGTCAAGCCCAGCCAAATAATCCCCCTGCCATAAAGTCTGTGTCACATAACATATCTGACCACAGAAGTAAAATTCATTATACTCCTAGATCCAGAGATTATGCAAAGCTGGTACACCCTCGGAGGCTCTCTCAGAACTCTGCTTACTACAGTGCCCTTATTAAACTCATGACAATGTAGAAACCTACAGGCAAGACTCACTCTTATGCATTGTTCTTGGTATATAGAGTAATTGCTTTCACTCATAGGGGTGCTCTTCTTCTTCTACCTTCTCTTTGGGCAAACAACACTCATGTTCTCACTAATGATTAGGTAACACAGATTAGGGCACTACAGAAATGACACATTTCTCCTTTCCCTTAAAATTTGTATTTATTATATCATTTAATTGCAAAATTAATACATGCTCTTTAAAGACATGTTTAGAAAATCAGAACAGTAGAAGTAGTAATCCCACTGTATCTAACTATAATCATCACACAAGACAAACAAACGTTTTGTTAATTGCTGACCTGCCCACAGCTGATGCTACAGTGCTTTTGGCATTTGCTGGAACCAGGGTGGCAAACTTTCACTCTGGTGGGTGAGAATAAATTTTCTGTTAAAGGAAACAGTTGTGTTCTTGCTAATTAACCCAGAAAGTGGTTAATCATGATGGCAGGGAACCAGGTAAGCTGCATTTGTTTCCTACTGTTGCTTTAATGAATCATTACAAACTTAGGGGCTTAAAGTAACACACATTAATTCTCTTACAGTTCTGGATGTCAGAGGTCTAAAATGGGTGGCAGGGCTGTGTCCATCCTGGAGGTTCTAGACTAAAATTCATTTCCTTGCTTTTTTTTTTTAGCTCTTAGAGGCTGCCTGCATTCTTTGGCTTGTGGCCCCTTCCTTCTTCAAAGCCAGCAGTAGCATCACTCTGACCTCTGCTTTCATCACTATAACACCTTCTCTGACTCAACCTCCTGTCATCCTCTTATTGACTACATTTGGCCTATGTGGATAATCTGGGGTAATCTCCCTACCTAAAGATCCTGAACTTACTTACATTTGCAAAGTCCCTTTTGCCATATAAGGTAAAATATACAGAGGCTCTGGGCATTCGGACGTGGACATCAATGAGGGCCATCATTCTGTCTGCTGTGTGAGCCTTGGGACTGATGAGAACAAATTCCTGTGGCCTTTGGTTTCACTCTTGGAGGCAATGGAAGGTCTAGAGTGGTGCCAGTGGTGAGGACTGAGCTGCCTTAATTGCGCGGTCACTTGATGGCAGGAAGCAGAACCCCCAAGCCCCAGATGTAACACTGACGGGGGCTTGGTTTGAGAGCTCATGAACATGCACCTGAGTTACAATCACACTGGTGGGAGATGAGAGATCAAGACTAATCTGACAGACTCAATCAAGTAGAGCATGATTCTACTTCTTAGGTCAGAGGGGAAAGACGTTTCTGCACCCAATGTGGATTGATGCTAGAACTGCTCCTAATCCACTGTCTTTGCCACTAAAGGGTTGTCTGGGGGTAAATGCCTCTCTGGGACACTCCTAACTGCGTGTAACATGGGAAGGAATGACCCCCTCCCTCAGATCTCTAGGACTAATTTGGACATTGCCCCCAATTGTGTGAACTTTCCTAGTCCAATATTAGCACAGTTTCATGGGGAGGAAACATTGATGTTCAGTAGCAATAAATGGTTCCAAATTGTTACATACTTGAGTGGAAAGTATTTGCCCTTTTGCAACTAGGCATGTTTCCATATACACTCCTGATGAAATTCCACTTCGATCTGCACATACCAGGGTCAAAGACGTCTTTTTTACACTTCTTGTTAAGCTGAATTGATGATTCTGTAAATGGATGCAACTCCATGTACCTGCCATACTTAATGTATTCAGGTCTCCCCTCAGCCACCCAAAGTTATTCTTCGAGCAACTACAAAGATGACGTTTCCTAGGTGTCCTTTAGGCCCGCTCTGGGGGATAAAGGTCACCACGAGAGATTACACTTGAGGCATCAGAAGCCAGTAAGTGAAACTAACACCTTCGTAAGGCAGGGATGTTTATCAGCAGCTGGTAGCCATATTTCCTCTCATCTTTTATTACTTTAAATCTTAATGGGGCCCCTGCACTATTCCACAGCTTATCCACACTGGCTGCACAGTGCCACTTATTTCCTGTGTCTATACCACTTGCTTCCTTGCCACCTATACTCCTGCTGTGTTAGCTGTTGACCCAATTTAATGCCTAGCTGGAAACTTTCCTTTCAGTTGTGATTAAAGGGAAAAAAGGAGAGAAGAGGTGATTCAGTTACTTGCATATGTATAGTTCTTTGATTAAAGGAAAAAAGGTAATGAAGGAGGAAGTTGTCTAATGACCCACATACATACGTAGTATTTCTTCTTAGGCTTGGGTTTCTTGCCCATAATGCAAGCTTCAAAAAGCAGAACCAACCTTCTCAAGTCACTCTAGAATCCTCACTTTCAATTACGTGTGACCTCATGCATCTCCAAGTCGATTTTCTTAAAGCCGTGTTTCAACTGTAGAGCCAGTTTTATCTCTACTTCACCTCATTCACTGGCATGACTCTTTTGGCATAATTTCCAGTTAAGAAAAAAAGACTGGGGGCAGACACTGTGCATTACAGTCATCAGGGGCAAGATGATGGGGCTGGCCCAGGACGGGGTAAAAGGGGTACAGAGTCTGAGTTGTAGATAGACAACATTTTGTACACTATTCTAGCATTTTGATGCTGTAGCGATGGCAGGACATTTTCAACAGGCCAGCCTTTCTCCGTTTTTGTACATTTGTTAGTAAAGAGCCATGGAGAGCTAGAAACTGAAAGGGGATTTGAGAACATCTAATTCACCACCTTCATTGTATAGAGGATGCAGTAGAAATCCAGAGAGGTCTGATGACTTGCCCACAGTCAGCTGGCCGTTTGTTTACAGAAGAGAAACCAAAATCTAAGTCTTTTGATTACCAGGCAAGTGCTATTCCCATATAACATGGTGCCCCTTCCTTCCCCTTTGGATCCGTAGCCCCAGTTGCACTGGGTAAGGTGAGATGAGGTCACTCCTGGCAAAGGCCATGTAACCCTCCTCTCACCTGGGCCCAAAGTGCATATCTTTAGCCCTTACCCTACTGATCGCAATCTGTAGTTTTGGAGGATGGATGAGAGTCTGTGGTAGGCAGAATAATGCTCGCCCCCCCACCCATCAAATATGTCCATATCCTAAGCCCTAGAACCTGTGAATATGTTAGGTCACATGGCAAAAGGGAATTAAGGCTGTAGATGGAATTCAGGTTGCCTGTCAGCTGCCCTTAAGGTAGGAAGATTATCCTGCACCATCCAGGTGAGCTCAAGGTAATCACAAGAATCCTTAAAAGTAGAAGGAGGCAAAAAAAGATGAGTGACGCTGTGTGAGAAGGACTCGACTCACTGTTGCTAGGTTTGAAGAGGGAAGAGGACCACAAGCCAAGAAATGTGGGCAGTCTCTCGAAGCCGGAAAAGGCAAAATTCCCCCTAGAGCCTCCAGAAGCAACATACCCTGTCAACACCTTGATCTTAACCCAGTGAGACCCATGTCAGACTTCTGACCTCCAGAACTGTAAGATAATAATTTGTGTTGTTTTAAGTCACTACTTTTGTGATAGTTTGTTATAGTAGCCGTAGGAAACCAATACAAAGTTGGAATGACTCCACACAAATTGTTACACATTAAAATGTTCCATTCTCCAACCAGCTCCTTTTGACTCTTGACCAGGTGTGAACCTGGTCAGATCGACAATGGAAACAAGGGGGATGGATTCAACAGTTTCTCACGCTCTCAGAGACACAACCTCTCCTTCCCCTGACCTCCCAACACGTTGTTGGTGCTACTTCTCTTGCACCATTAACAACCTGATTGATAGGCCTGGGCTTTCCAACAACAACTTTTTCATCCATCCACCAGCATAACGCTTGGAAACAGTAGGTGGCCCGTGAATGCTTGTAGAACTGAAATGCAGTCCTAAAGAGAATGGCTGAATGTTTTTCGCAGTTCTCAAAGAAACAGGCACACAGCACATAAATAAAGGAAAGGGATTCTACCTAACTTTTGGTGTACTAAAGAGTTTATTTTGGCAGAATGAGGGCTGGGGTAAGGTGTGACTGCATGAAAGGGAGAATTCGTGGCCTTTGATGTATTATAGAGTTCTTTAATGACTCATCCTCCCTAACTGCCCCAAAACAAATGAAGATGTATTTTGAGGCCTGGTTGACAGGCAGCATTGCAAGTCCAAACTATTGTTGCTGCAATGGG
Source organism: Mesoplodon bidens (assembly GCF_964165515.1). Classification (NCBI taxonomy): domain Eukaryota; kingdom Metazoa; phylum Chordata; class Mammalia; order Artiodactyla; family Ziphiidae; genus Mesoplodon; species Mesoplodon bidens. The sequence goes on along the minus strand of NC_138178.1, from coordinate 148,526,134 downwards.
ACAGCTTGTCACAGCAGTCTAATTTATTCTCTTTCTCTGAAAGCCTGGCACCAGCTCTGCAACTGAAATTGTTTTTGTCTGAGTCTCAACTATTACCACCAACCAAGCCAAAATGTGTACTCATTGTGTGCTGTCTGGTTGCATGCTAATTGTGGCCGTGTCCTCAGGTGACATCTGAAAGGCTGGACAGTTGACAATGAACAGCACATCCTAGTCTTTGCCCGCTCTCCTCTCTCCCACCCTTTCCCCGTGGCAGTTCCCGGGATCATGCCATTTCATTTCCTTTCTCTTTATATGTCTCCCTGCCTTGGAGGAGTCCATTTGTTCTGGCCGTCACCCAGTCATTCTTTTGCACGGACCAACACTGTGAGCATGAACCTCGTTTTAGATGATGGCTGAGTCCCAGAAAAGTTGCACAGGAGCTGACATCTTGCAAACTAGAGCACCGTGAAGGCAAAGAGGAGAATGTGGCAGAGGGAAACCTGATCTAAATTGTCCCCAGTTGCCTTGGTCTCCTCTCCTAGCCCCTCCTCCAGGAAATCTCTCCAGATTTCTGCCGAATGGTTTCCCCTGCATAGCTTTTCACTTGCAACTTTTTTTGGCATGTGCAGCGAATTCTGGCTCTTTGTTTTCTTCTCCCTCCAAAGTGTAAACTTCCTGAGGGCAAGATGTATACACCCTTTTACCTTTTCTATTCGCTAACAACACTACAGCATAGTTTCCACAGTAGGGATTCAGTCCATCTTCGGTGCATTAAATTAAAGGTGCACGGCACTTCATCGAGATAAAATGTGTATGTGTGGAGTCGGGGAGGGAAGAAAAGAGGGAGCGAGAGAAAGAAAGAAAGAAAGCATGAGCTCTTTTTAATATGTATTTTCTCTATAAAGTTAAGGAAGTGCTGCTCTGGAGGGAGAAAATAGTCTGTCCTATTTTATATCACCCATAAAATCATATATTAAAACATATATTATTCAAAATCTCATACTAAAAGGGAAGTCAACCAATTCTTACTAAAATGTGGTGATTGTGACATTAAAACACATCTGTACTGAGTTTCTTATTAAAAATCTTGGGACTTCCTTGGTGGCGCAGTCGTTAAGAATCCACCTGCCAATGCAGGGGACACTGGTTCAAGCCCTAGTCCAGGCAGGTCCCACAGGCTGCGGAGCAACTAAGCCCGTGGGCCACAACTACTGAGCCTGCGCTCTACAGCCTGCGAGCTACAACTACTGAGCCCATGTGCCACAACTACTGAAGCCCACACACCTAGAGCTCGTGCTCCACAACAAGAGAAGCCACTGCAATGAGAAGCACACGCACAGCCCCCGCTTGCAGCAACTAGAGAAAGCCCGCGTGCAGCAATGAAGACTCAACACAGCCAAAAATAAATAAATAAATTTATTTAAAAAAATCTTAAGGACAGGATCACACTCATTAGAAGTCCATCTAGATTTAGAATGTTTTTCAATATCCCGAATACCTTTACGTCTTCGAGGCTGTGGACTTAGGACATGGAAGGGTATTCCTTTCCCATACACACTTAGCTCCAATCTTATGCAATAAGCAATAGCTTGTTAATGTTGATCAAGCCAAATTGGTATCTTAACATTTACCCCTTCATTCAAGATAGAATTTGAACTTGGAAGCTCACACAAATCCACAGAATCCTAAGATTTCCAGCATGAAGATCTCCAATGTAGTTCTAATATTTCTTGATAGACTGTCTTAATTGATCTCTGTGTGAAGTTAACTTTACCAAACAGAAGTGTCCATTGATTAGGGTGACTGTGGATACAGCTGTATGTGCACATAAGTGTAGTGGCCTCTGATGTTGGCAATAGCAGCTATTCTCTTAGAACTAATTTATCTAACAACGAACTTCAAACTAAGGGAGAGCTCAGCACTCAGTGTGATTTTGTCTTTAGTTGTGTCAACAAAGCATACTGACATGCAACTGAGTACAGAACATCACATCTTGGACTGTGAGGAAGTAAAGGAAAAGTTAGTTCTGGTTTTCAGAGAGCTTGAGTCTTTGATACACATTCAGAAGAAGGGAACACAAACTAAGCAGTAGGTTCTTGTATTTAAGAAGAGGTATTTAACCTCAGTGGGCCAAATGATATAACATTTTTGATGTGGAAAGAAGGGTAATGATTGTCTACTAACTTGCATAATTTATAGACAGGAAAGTTGATGACCAGAGAGATGACATCCACAGCCCAAGGACACCCCATATCTGCAAATCTTATATCTGTGTCTCTGGGACACAGAAACAATTTTTCATCATGAGATCAGCCTTTGTAGTCACAGAATATCAAAGTCCAAATGGATGTCAGAAACCAGGGGCCAATTTCCTCCCCTGTAAATGCATTCTTCAGCTATTTCCTGAAATGAGCTGTTTTCTATCAAAATGATCATATAAAAATTAACCAGCAGAATAGTGAGCATCTGGAAAGAGCAGAGATGTTTGGATTTAAAGTCCTAAGATTGAATAATCCATTCGTTTACCATTCAAGTTTATTGAGCATGTATTATGTGCCAGGCATTGTGAGAGGTACTAGGAACCCAGCACTGAATAAGACAAATAGAAGTCATGTCCTCATGGAGCTTACATTCTAGCAGGAGACAGACAATAAACAAATACATGAGTAAAATATGCAGTGTGCCAGATTATGAATAATACTATGGGGAAAAATAAAGTGCTGTGGAGGTAAGAGGAATTCTGGGTGTGGGGGCAGGGAGTGGGAAAGGTTTTTACACAGGATCATCATTAAAAAGGCATCATTCCAGCAAAGACACAAAGAAGGTTAGACAGTAAATCATGCAGTTCCCTGGAACAAGAGTGTACCAGGCAGAGGGAGGAGCAAGTGCAAAGGCCCTGATTATTCAAGAGACACCACGGAAACCAGTGTGACTGAAGTAGAGTGAGCAAGCATGGGCAATGATGGGCAGAGGGATAATGCAGGTAGGAGGCAGGTTGTAGCCCCTGTATAGACTTCTGCTTTTATTTGGAATGACATGGGATTTCCAGCCAAGAGTCTGATCTGACGTATCTGCCCGTGTGCTGGAGATTGACTTTAGGGGAACAAGGGCAGAAGCAGTGAGACCAGGGACAAGGCTATCACAGTGGTCCAGGAGAGAGATGATGCGGGCTGGGAACAGGGTGGGAGTGAAAGAGGTGATAGATTCTGGGTGTATTTTAACAGAGTAGTGGTTACCAGAGGGGAAAGGGGTGGGGGAAGGGCAAAATGGGGAAGGGGGTCAACAGTATGGCAGTGGACGGAAAGTAGACTTTTGGTGGTGAGTATGATGTAGTGTATACAGAAGTCAAAATATAGTATTGTACACATCAAACTTATATGATGTTATAAACCAGTAAAAAAGAACACAAAAAGAAAAGTGAAGCCAGCAGGAATCCACTGCTAGACTAAAAGAAGGATGCAAGAGAAATACAGGAGAGGCAGAGTCACACCAAGGTGTTTAGTATGCGCATTGCAGGACCATCTACTGAAGTGGAGAAGCCTGAAGGAGTATGTTTCGGCAGGAAGATCAGGTCTAATTACCAGCTGTACATCACTGGGCACGTCGCTTAACCTCCCCGAACCTCCATTTCTCCCTCTGTATTCGGTAATGCCTGTTTACAGAATTGTTGTAAGATTCAGCCAGGATGACATGTAAGGTAGCACCTTTCCTGGTATAAAGTGTAACACTGAAGGATGTTATCACCTTGCGGGGAAGGATTCTCCTACAGCTGTCCTGCCTACCCATCTCCCCTCTCCCAACCATCCTTCCTCACCTGAAATCTTTCTCTCTCTGAGCCAAGGGTAAATGAATCATTGCTGCGAAGTCTATTAGAAATCACGAGTAACTTACAGTAACCGGAGGATGAAATCCTATTTTGGAGAAGAGTGACTGAGAAGTCACATGCCACAGAGCCAGTGTTCAGCGCCTGGATGCAGCCTCTTTCTCACTGATTTGTGATGCAGAGTAGGAGGCAGTCAGAGAAATATCATGGGTGTGCTATGCCATTTCCCTCAGGTGGAAACCGCCCAGGAGAGAAAGTTCATTGCCTATCAAACAGTGAGGGGAGACTTTTTAAAAATTGCTATGGAATTTAAAAGAAAAAAAATAGCATAGAAGAGGCAAAGAGAACAGGAAATTCCCAATATGGTAACTTAGGGAAAAACTCACCTTTCGGTACCAGCTTGTCATTCTTATGTTAACATGAGAGGGTCACCCAAGGCGGGGCCATATTCCAAAAGGTGAGCTCGCCAGGAGCTGGAGTGGCTATTCTGAATGACTGTCTGCTACAACGTCCTGGACGCTAGATTAGCGTCGCTAGACTAACTACCCGACAATCCTAAATGCCAGCAAATTTCAATATATAAAACATAAATACTCTAAAAACCACGTGTAGGGTAATTAGGGGGAAATGAGCACTCCTGAAAGCTAAGTCAGATTCTTCCGATAAATGTTCAGATGTAGTGTGTGTGTGTGTGAATATGTATGTCACTGAACCATCAGTGGCTCCAGAAACTAAGACAATGACAGAAATAACCATATTCTATGCTTCAGGGTAGAAATTAATTGGCTATGGGGATGAAAATAATTTTTATTTTTTTTATTTTTGCTTGTCTTAAGAATCAGTAATATACAGTGGGCTGAAAGAAGAGATTCAAGTGTTAGGGATATTCTAGCAACAGAAGTCTTTCATTCTTCTCCCACTTCAAGTAATGAGTGTCTTCTCCGACTTTTAATAAGTCATTGGCTCCATGGAGTTGGAATGACCCAAAATATACTTGCCGATGCTCATAATGGTTTGCATCTTTCTCCCTTGTCACATCAGAACCCAACCAACCCATGGGCTATATAAAAACAGGAGGTAGAATGGATTTGGCCTGCAGGCCACAGTTGCTGGCCCCTGGTCTAAGATACTATGATGTGGTGGGTAAAAGAGACTTCACTGAACCTGGCTCAGGCTTGATACGGTTGAACCCTGGGGAAAAAGAACAGGGCCTCATATCCCCCAGCCTGTCATACTGGGAAGAAATCTAGAAATGCCTATCAGCTCAGTTCTGAGCCCCCAAGCTGTGAGATTAGAAGAAGTATCCCTAAATTGTTCCCAAAAGCTCTGACACCTCTTCAAGAAAGTGGTTAGAGAGGGAAACTCTCTTTCCTTCAACTCTTTTCATTTCAATGAGTATTTCTTGAATCCTGTCCTAAGTACCAAAGATTTATGAGATAATCTAATTTGGAGAAAGCAGCACAATATAGAAGAAGGTCGGATAACAAAGAAGGCAAGTGTGAAGATTAAAGATGGTGGCCAACTCTGCTATACCACCTGTCAGGAGGTGGGGTCCAGGTTCTCTTCCCTTAAAGCTGAGAGGACTTTCTAACTGCGTGGCCATCAGAATATGGCAGAAGGGACTCTGGGCCCAGGCTTAGGACACCTGGAGCTTCCACTTCCTTTCTCTTGAAATGCTACCTCTGGGGGAAGCCAGCTGCCATGCAATCAGTCTGAGACAACCAAGTGTAGGTGTAGGTGGTCCAGGGAACATTCCAGCTGAGCACACCTTCCAGCCACCCCACCAAGGCGCCAGGCATGTGAGTGAAGCCGTTTAGCATCTTCCAGGTCACCCATCTGCCAACTGAAACCACCAAGTGACCTCAATTGAGGTCCAGAAGGAGCAAAGAAACTCCTAGCTGAGCTCTGCCAGAATTCCTGATCCACAAACCCAGGAGACGTGATAAAATGTTTACTGTTTTTTGTTGTTGTTGTTGTGGCGTCTCCCGTTGCGGAGCACAGGCTCCGGACGCGCAGGCTTAGTGGCCATGGCTCACGGGCCCAGCCGCTCCATGGCATGTGGTATCTTCCCGGACCGGGGCACAAACCCGTGTCCCCTCCATCGGCAGGCGGACTCTCAACCACTGCACCACCAGGGAAGCCCCAAAATGTTTACTGTTTTAAGCCACTAAACTTTGGTGTAGTTACATAGCATAGATAAGAAGAACAGCAAATATGAAGAGATGCGCTCCCTCTCCCTTACTGCCCCCAAAAGTTGCATGGCTGAAATTCAGAGAAGCAAAAGATCAATATGGGATGGAGTAGGTAGGGAAAGCTATAGGAAGGAAAGAAACTGGAGACTGGGTTGAATCTGAAAGGGAGGCTTTGTATGGGCAGGTGGCTCCCAAGAGGTCTTCTCTGCCCTCCAGTACATGGATCAGCACCTGGCAGGAAATCCTCCATTTGAACCACCAGGCCTGTGGCTGAACCAGGTGGCAGATTCCCCATGAAGTGGAGAGAAACATGGGGTCAAGCGGCTTGGATCTGAAATGCCGTCTTGCTGCCAAAGATCCCTGGCATTCCAATTTTCTGATGCCTCATTTTCGCAAAGATGCTGACTCCTGTGTTGCCATCTTAACCAACCACATTTTCAAAAACAGCACTAGATTTATCAATCCCAAAGTGTTTCCCAGATCAGGGCATTGCCTATGCACATAGCCAACCCTAAACTCCTCATACAGAATATTTGAAAAGTCAATTCCCACAATTCTAATAAGACATCTGCCCCTAATTCCATTCTCCCACCTCCATGGCAGCATGTATGTGATCATCTGGATTTACCAGAAGATGCTCTAAATCCTTCCTCCAGCTCCCTCCCGGCAGGCAGCAGAAAGAGGTGCAGCAAATTCACCCATGACAGTTGCCAGGCACCAGTGTGTAGCACAAAGTTCTTGAAAACATGACATGCTGAAATACAGCAAAGACTCTTCGCTCTGACTGATGGGATAACAGAGACATCGTGATGGTAAATGGTTGACACAAGCTGCAGGAACGTTAGCAAAATTAGAATCAGTTTTGCCCTCTGCCTCTCCCTGGGAGAGACCAAGCATTGAAAACTTAAAAATCCTCTTGAACGTCATGGTTCCAAGCGGTAAACTAATTTATTTTTGGATGCTTGAATTGCTTTCGCTCCTGGTAAGAGTGTTCTCTAATTTCTGTGCTCAAAGACAAAAAAGATGTGGAAAATCCTTTGGTGAAAACCCCACAAGGGGTTTGAAATAGAAAGTTATGAATGAGTTTCACGTTGACCTCATGTCACGTGGTAATAACCATTTTTGGTGAGAATGCTTTCCTCTCCCTGGATGGTAAGTAGTACTTAAAAAAAAAAGAGTAAAAAAAAACCTTTTAATTTCAGGTATTGTGGCTTTCTAACTCTTTGCCCACCAGGAACCTCTCAAAGTGAAGATATCAGCACAAAATTGGTTTTTCTTTATAGTTATCTACCCCCCACAGATACACTCATATACTTGAAACACTGGAAGGTACTGCTTTAAGTTCTTTAAGTTAAAATGTTTCCTAAGTTTTAAATTTCATGGAGACCAGTCAGAGCTACTGAGATTCCAACAGAGGTATTCACAAGTACCTACTAGGTACAAGCAAATATAGGTCCAGAATCCTTGTTTACAAAGGATAAGAGGCCAGACAAGAAATTCAGGCAAGGCTTTATTGGGGTCCCTGCTGCAGCAGAGGGGAGTGAAAACAGGTAACAACTTCCCTTGCTCACTCCCTGAGAGGGGTGTCCAAGCCAGTTCCTTATATGGGGTGAGGGTAGGGGTGTGTCCAGGGGTCGGGCCAAGGGGTGGCTTAGGTGGTCTGCCCACCCCTTTGGTGGTGTTGAGTTCAGGGGGCATGTGTAGTACCCTGCTTTTGCTCCCAACACCCTGTTTCTGCTCCCAGCTCTTCAGAAGTGGCAGTTGGGTTTTTGGTCTTTTTGTATCTTGTTGTGCATAATTTGCCCCAACTGCCCATGCACACAGTTATATTTAGTCCCTCATAGTTTCTTTGTATTTTGTTGCTGGAGAAGTTTGTCCAGGTGCAAGCACTGCAGCAAAGAGTCCCAGGTCCCAGGTCCCAGCCTGTCTCACGGCTACTGTAGACTTTCTCTATTCCCACTTAGTGTCAACATGGACATGTTTCCCTGCAGAAATGTTAACGAGCTAGAATCTGGGTGCTGCCCCAGATCCTGCTACAAGTGTCTATATACAGAGCTATATCTGACTCCAAGAAGTTCAGATGGGGGATCAGGCCCCTGCATCCACAGGAGAGGGGCCACACAAGGTGTGCAGGTAAGAGCAGAGCAGAGTGAGGATGGGGGAGGAGGACAGAGATGCAGGCCATCCCTGTAGACAGCCTGCAGGTGGCAAAGAAGTGGGAGCCAAGTCTGCTGATGGTGACAAGGCTGTGTAATCTGAAGGATCTGCAGAGAGACACCTGCAAAGGTCAACGTGATGCCAACTGGCTTTCCAAAAGATTCTAACAACCTTAAAATAGAATCTCTTCAAATATGATTATGACGAACTCATTTGAACCTTCCCTGAACTATCAATTACAAAATTATACAAGTTAAAAAAGGACAAATAGGGCTTCCCTGGTGGCGCAGTGGTTGAGAGTCCGCCTGCCGATGCAGGGGACAAGGGTTCGTGCCCCGGTCTGGGAAGATCCCACATGCCGCGGAGCGGCTGGGCCCGTGAGCCACGGCTGCTGAGCCTGCGTGTCCGCAGCCTGTGCTCCGCAACGGGAGAGGCCACAACAGTGAGAGGCCCGCGTACCGCAAAAAAAAAAAAAAAAAAAAAAAAGGACAAATAAATTGTCTCATCTCAGAATCTTAGAAGGACAAGACCGTGGCATGTCTTAACAGTTTAAACTGCCCAGAATCTTCTCTGTTTGAGAGCTGGGCCTCTCCCACCTGCAGGGGTCCAGGCCATCAGCAAGTATCCCTACCTCATGTCGGGGCAATCAGAGCTGATCCTTGGGAGAGAGCGTCCCTCCTTTCAAAGTCGCAAACGTTAAGAACTGGATCAGCCTGAAGCTGCCCCAGGTCACCGATGCCACCACAGAGAGAGGACCTACCTGAGGAGGAAGCCAACGCAGTGGAAAATAGGGCTGGGGCAGAGGACAGACACATGACCACGTGAACCCTGGATGCAGCTGCAGCTGACATGTTTGACCCTCAGCCATATGCTATGGGAGTCAAAAAATGTCCAGTTTTTCTTTGGCTAGTTTGAGCCAGGTTTCAGTCATGTGTAAAAGAAAATTCCACAGGCAGTTGGCTCTAGAAGTCTCCTAAATTTGAAATTAAAAAAAAATGTTTTTTAAGAAGTGTTAACTTTAAGAAGAAAAAACTTTAAAAGAATCTCTTCCTCTCTCTCTGTTACAGATTGAATTACCTCCTCCCCAAATTCATATATTGAAGCCCTAAGCCCCAGTGTGACTGTATTTAGAGTTAGGGTCTTTAGGGAGGTAATTAAGGTTGAATGAGGTCATAGGGTGGAACCCTAATCCAACAGGACTGGTGTTTTTATAAGAAGAGGAAGAGAGACCAGAGCCTGTGGCTTGTGCCCTCTCTCTCTCTCTCCCTCTCCCTCTCTGCTTGCACAGAGAAGAGGCCATGTGAGGACACAGCCATAAAGTGGCCATGTACAAGCCAGGAAGGGATGTCTCATCAGAAACGAACCCTGATGACACCTTGATCCTGGACTTCTAACCTCCGGAATTATGAGAAAATAAATTTCTGTTATTTAAGCCACTCGGCCTGTGGTATTTTGTTATGGTAACCTGAGCCAGCTAATACACTCCCTATGAAGTTTCTGAGGGGGTCAACTCAACAGTTTGTCACTTTGCAAGGGTCACCCTCAGCCCTGCACTCTCTCCCACCAACACCTCCAAAAGGAAAAGCCACATGGAGGATAAATGGGAAACCAGAGTCTGCCTGGAAATGCTGGAAGGCACTGGTGAATAACACAATGAAGGAAGCAGTCCAAGATGTTTTAGGTTAATTTCTTCACAGTTCCTACAAAACGTGAAGTTACAGTGATTTAATAATCTCATTTGAAATTACCGTGACTGAAGATCAAAATCAAAATACTGTTTTTCACTATTACATATCATGACCCAAAAATTATCTCTAGAATAGATTCACCTTTGACACTAATTCAGCAAGACAACCAATTCAACTGTAAGAGAAAATATTTTCAAGAAAAGCCTAGAAGACTATGATTCTGACTTTTGGGTCACAAGAATTCAATTTTGAGCAGGAAACACTGCCACGAAAACCATTTATAAAGCTGGTAAGAGAAGAGGCCTCCTTATGTGGAAAGATTCATATTAGAATCTTGTCAAATAATATGAGTTCCATGGTGTTGGTTACTGGTTTATGGAATGGTGGGAATTTAAAGACATGGTTTCACTTTTCTCTCACCAGTAGCTTCACATCTTCTGTTGCATGTTCTGTTGGAGCTGCCTTCCCTGAGGCTGGATAGCATCTCAGGAAGATCCCATAGTTTTTCAATCACTTTCACTCATAAGAACAGTCTTATCTGTGGAAACCAAGACTCACTCATTTATTGAAGGTCTAGTGATCTCATATCCAAACTTCACACTCAGCCAATTCGAAGCTTCTCTCCTCCTTCCCCGTCTCCAAGACCTGGAGTGGGGAGGGGGCTCATGGCCTTCCCTTTTCCTCTCCCACACCTCTTTCACTGCCCCCCACCACCCTGCTGCCTGTAGCTCCTCTAGGGTCAACACAAGGGGAAGTGACATCAGGGCAGAGGGGGGCTGCACATCTTCTTACATTAGTTTGTGCTGTTTGCAATTCTCTCTTGGTTATCAAAGTTGCCTGTGTGAGGCAACAGTCACATATTGATACATTCAAGGGGTGCATTTGTAGGTTCTTCAGAGGACCTGCATGGAACTCGCCCTGCCCAGTTCCCAAGGTGGTTGAAGAACCACTTGACCTCTGACCTCAGCATATACTTCACAGTCTGTGTCCATTGCCTGGGTCACCTCACCCCAAAAGGCCAGGACCTAGCAATAACTGCTCAGACTCTCTGCCTTTCCCAGTGTTGCCTGACTCAAGGAGAACATACACGTCTTTCTCTGCCGAATGGTGGAAGGTGAGTTTGCCACTGCTGACACCCTCTCCTGACCTCACTTTCATGGGCTGCTTTAGCACCTTCCCAGCTACCAAACTCTCTATATGGGAAGCAGGCCTCTGTCTCTGTATTCACCCCCCCCCCAAAGTCTTCACCGTGCTCCACTCTGATGGGCCAGTGGCAGCTCAGCACGCATCTGCCTGGGGAGGGAAATGTCACCCTCTTATTGCTGCTGTGACCCCAACCTCTAGTTTGGAGATCCTTTCCCTTGGCTTGGGGTGAGGGGAGAGCCCTCCTCTCCTTTCTCCATGGCAGTGGGAGGGGGAATGAGGCCCAGGACTCTTTACTGAGATGACTGTCTTCCTTCTCTTTCTGAATTGCTAGTCGTCGCTAATATCAGCTAGAACTTGGGAGCCGGTAGTCACTAGACCCATTTTGACATCTTTTATTAAACACTCCGTAGTCATGTCTAACACTATGTTTCAGAATATTAGATAATTAAAACTCATTTTCAACTTTGGAGTATTAATCCTTTCTGATAATTGGAAAAGTCCCCTCAACATCCTCACTTCATATTATGTTTCTGGAAAATTAGCAACTCAGTGCTGAGAGCACCACTAAATTTAATAAGTCTAGAAGCCACAAGTGAACCTTGACTTAAAATGCCAACCTTACCAGGATTCCACTCGAAGTAATGACTATTATAATTATATAATAGAGCCTAACAATCATACTTTATATATGTAAAGGCATATTAAAACATGGCTTTGCTATAATACTGTTTTCTGATTAAAATATACAGCTATGTTTATTTATGTAAAATTTTTTTAATTTTATTTTTAATTTAAAAAGTTTTAAAATTTTAGTTGATTTACAATGTTGTGTTAGTTTCTGCTGTACAGCAAAGTGAATCAGTTATACATATACACATATCCACTCTTTTTTAGATTCTTTTCCCATAGAGGTCATGTAAAAATTCTTTAAAAAAATTTTATTTGATTAAAAAGCAAATGGAACAGATACTCTGGGTAAGCTTCTTTCTAGCAGCGGTGTACTTTGGGAGATACATGACTCTGTTGAAGTTCCATTAATTAGCTGTTTCTCACTCTTGTTCATTTAAGCACTTTAACCCTCAGTGATGTGATTTCAATAACAATATTCTATACTTCCATTGTAGTAGTTTGTACAGTGTGCCAGCATTTTCCCATACATTTTCTCAGTCAGTCCTCTCAGGATAAAACATATTAGTGAGCCTACAAAAAGGATTTTATAGAATAAGAGTCAGTAAATCAGATGCGTAAGTTCCCAAGCAGGTTATATAGGACGTGAGGCAGTAGGCAGTGGTGAGGACGGTGGCGATCCTGAAATCACAAACCACTTAAAAAAAAAAAAAAATAAGCGGGGCTTCCCTGGTGGTGCAGTGGTTGAGCGTCTGCCTGCCAATGCAGGGGACACGGGTTCGAGCCCTGGTCTGGGAAGATCCCACATGCCGCGGAGCAACAAGGCCCGTGAGCCACAACTACTGAGCCTGCGCATCTGGAGCCTGTGCTCTGCAACAAGAGAAGCTGCGATAGTGAGAGGCCCGCACACCGCGATGAAGAGTGGCCCCCACTTGCCGCAACTAGAGAAAGCCCTCGCACAGAAACGAAGACGCAACACAGCCATAAGTAAATAAATAATTAAAAAAAAAAGAAGTAGGATAGCTGAATATTTAAAAATAAATAAATAAATAAGCAGCCGCTACTCAGTGCCATCGACCTCTGACATGCAGCTCTGATGTTATCTGATCATCTGATTTTTTAAAAAAGAAAATCTAAAAATTCATATATTGTGAAATCAACTGATTTCTTAAAATATGGGATCAAGTTTTTTAGACATCAAGCCAAATCAAAACAAATCAAAACCCCTACAAAAGCTGGCATCTGTGGGCTGCCCGTTTGCAACCTCTCTCTGTAGCAGATATTGTTGGTTGCCTTATGCAGTGTCCCCTCTATGCAGACCCTTGAGAGCAGTCTCCTTCAGTTAAGGTATTTGGAAGAGGAATATTCTTCCTAAATTTCTAGCATGTTGTTGATCTTGTGGACACGATGATGAAAGAGAATGATCAAGTTTCCATTTTCTTCTTGGCCGCCAGGAAGCCCAGAAGCAAATCTGTGGCCTACTCCTAGCAAGCACGCAGATCTAGACAGAAGGAACAACCCTTGGCCCTGTTTTACACTCCCCCCCTTCACCTTTTTCTTTCTCAGTTACTTCTAGTTTATGTCATCTTGCTGTATTTTATACAAACATATAGGTCCACTCTAAATCCTCTTTGGAAAGCAGGGTATAAATGATTTTCACAACAACCCCTGTGAAATAGACACTATTGGTCCCATTGATAAGTGAATAAATTGAGGCTCCACAACGTTAACTGACTTGATAATTAATCAACGCCTGAATCAGGAAATGAGAAGACCCAACCTATGTCTTCTGGCTCCAAGTCAAGCGCTCTACTGACTAGGAGAAACAAGGCAGTCACATAGCAAGGATCTCAAACTCAGATGCAACCCAGACTTGGATACTGCTGGAGAGGGCCTCGCTCAAAGCCACTATAGGGGCACAGTTCCCTAGAACACAATGTGATCACAATACAAACGGTGCTCCCTGGAGTTGTGTAGTGTATATGGCACACACTTTCTGAAGGCATTAAAACTTCCTGTGCTAATAACAACAAATTCATGGGCTGAAACGGAACCCCAGTTTGAGAACTGGGTTGTAGAATCTGACCAAATATAACAAGGGCACACAATAGATAAAGAATGCAATTCAGATATGTCTTGTGAAGATAAAGTGGTGTATCCCACAGTATGTCCTAGAGAGGACCTTGCTGCAATGTTCTCTCTCAAATCCAGGCCATGGGGCAGATTTACGGGTGAGAGAACACAAAGAAGGCCTTTGGATTTTTCTGTAACCAAATCCCTGGAGAGTACTCCAAAATGAATCTGCCGTGTACAAAACTCTGTTCTTTGCCTAGAATTGAATTACAGCATGGTTGCAATGTATCTGTATTAAATTACAACTATAAGAGCACAGGATGTCCCTAGGTCTTAAGGAATTAGTTGTTCAAATTCAGTATTATTCTTATTCTTAGTTTCTTTTCTCATAAGGAATGCTAGAACAGTGTTTTTAAACCTTTTAAGCAGTAGAACTGTTTCCTCCAAGCACTTCATGCAACTCCAGTGCTCTGAGGCTGGGTGATTATTGAGAGGGGGGCTTGTGGGCTGGGCCTGGGTGGGCTGCTCTTCTTGGACCAGAGCTGTTTTAAACACAGCCTGACCCTTCCCTCTCTCCTCTAGGGTAGCCAACCCTCAGGGCTCCTCAGCTATTATCTTATTATTGAGCCTGCTTTAATGTGCCATAAATGTTCAGAGGAATGTCTAAAGTAGTTTAAAAGAATCTTAGGGTTCCATAAAACATGGTTCCTGCTGGGTGATCATCTATGAGGGACATTACATCACTAAAACAAACCAAAAATATAGGACCAGCTAATTCTGGTTTCCACAGCAACTTCTACCATCACTGGCAAAATTCCCACTGAAGTAGGAAGCATCTTCATATGAATTTTTTACAAAAGCACTCCTCTTGCTGGTGTCAACCCACCTGTATAGCATGTTTTGGGGGTGCACATGTATGTTACAGAGTAGTATTACTACAGGCCTTGCCCCCAACCCCAAGATCAGTAAGTTGACAGGTATTTGTAGTTATTAGTTATGTTCAGATGAAATTCTAAAACTGAATAAAGCATAGTATAACATTGGGGGGGGCAACAAGTGGTTTATTTGACTGTTGAAATTTTAAAACACTTAACATGTGTCAAAAGATGTTGTATATTTCTGAAATCACAAAAGAAACTGCAAAGGAAAGCTACAAAAAAGGGGAACCATTTTACTGACATATGAGCCAGGTAAAAATATACCTATTTGAATAAGACTTTCCTTGTAAGTTGTTACTTAGTTCTATCCCTACTGAATGTGAACAACTCATTCTAGTTTGTAAGGAATGTGAAATGGAAATAAAAATTTTCCAACTAAGTAAATGCTGTTTTATAGATCGTGTACATGTTAAATGCTTATTATGAACATAAAGAAGCATGAAATACTTAATAATAGAAAATCAGTTTCTTTGAAGCCTTCACTAAAAAGCATCAACTGAATAAAGAATGTTAGTGCCCCATTCACAGCTTGCCTGGCAGCTACGCGGCTTTGTCCATCTCTGGGAACCAATGAGGAAATAAATTCAGAATCGTCGTCTAAACAAACACAGACCTCAGTCTAATACCCCACTAGTCTCACTCTTACTAGACATCATAAGACTTCAGTTGATGGAATAATTGGGGCAGGCACAAGGCCCCCAGCATTTTGGTATCTGTCCGAGGTGTACTATAGTTTTTTGGTGCTGTCCTAGCCCAGTTCTGAGGCTTTGGCCAAAGGCTGGTCAGTTCCCCTTCATTAGCAGTGGATTAAGTCCACAATCCCAACCACCTCCCTTACTGTCACTCACACTCCAGGCCACTGTGCACCCACCCTAACCGCCCTGGGACCAGGTCCCAGACAACCAGGGTCAGCCCCTTTGCCCCAGAGTCTGCTGAAATTTTCCAAATCAGCCACTCCTAAACCTGCATCTCTGCCTCACCCCTTCTTTCCTGTGGAAACCACAATAAATGGACTTGACCACTACCTCTCCCACCCCTCCTGCCTGGTGACCGACCCCAGTGCTTCCCCAGAGTGGCCCTATGTGAGGTGCTGTGTTCTCACAGGGAACTGTAAGTGACAAAACTGTAAAGCTCTTTCTGGTTTCTCCTTCTTGAGCACATCTGGCCTCACCTTACCTCATCCAACGTAATAGGATCAAAATGCTAGTCTATTACCTTTCACTCTAAACAAAAACTCTAAGACTAATTGTAGGAGATGCTATAGGGAGTGTCCAGAAAGTGTAAGCCACTGTCATGGCACCAATGAGCCCAACCCACCAGGACTGAATGTTCTCTGAGCAACAAAGGGATTCTGCCTTTTGTTTCGTGGCTCCATCTGGGAGGTATAGTTTGAGACACAAAGGGATTGCTGCTTCTCTCTGATTTGTTCTCCCTTGGGCATAAAGAAGGGAAGCAAAGGCTCCTTGTGAATTGGGAATTTTCCAGAAATAACAGTGGAGATCACAGAGCAGGTGCAGAGGGTTTCTGGCAAGCTTAAGCTGGACAACACGTCACACAGAGAAGCAATTAACCAGACCTCGGAGAGGAACAGGAATTGTGGAAAGGGCAGCTCTCACACACACACTGCCGAGAAGCAGATAGGGCTCGACATGGAAAGGGGATAAGACAAAGGAGGCCACAGGTCCAAGCAGACGGTCACAGGGTAGACCTGGACCCGAGAATGAGGAAGAAAGGCTGCTTCCGGTCATGTAAGGTGATGACTTCAATGAACTCACGTTTTTAATCGCCAAGCATGAGTTTGATAATTAACCATTACACAGCAGGGAAATATCGGTATTGTGGCAGTCTCTGATTTGTGTTTTTTCGAAGGTCAGTCTTGTGAACCAAACTGCTAACAGATTTCATCCACCACAAATTTAACTTAAAAATTATTTCAGGGGGCCTCCCTGGTGGCGCAGTGGTTGAGGGTCCGCCTGCCGATGCAGGGGATACGGGTTCGTGCCCCGGTCTGGGAGGATCCCATATGCCGCGGAGCGGCTGGGCCCGTGAGCCATGGCCGCTGGGCCTGCGCATCCGGAGCCTGTGCTCCGCAACGGGAGAGGCCACAGCAGTGAGAGGCCCGCGTACCACAAAAAAAAAAAAAAAAATTATTTCAGGTGAGTTCATACTTTTAAAAATATTCAAGAGCTCATTAAGTGAATTGATCTATTTATAAATGATTTGAGGTTGTATTGGTTCAATAGAACAATCCTTGCCACACACTGCTACCACAATCAAAACATCATCTAAGTAAATCCTATCATTATGATCAACAACCCAAACATCGTAAAGAAGCAAGTAACTTAGAATGCTACATGGCGTCCACTGGGATGGTAGTGAGAAGAGAAGGGGTTCTCTAAAATCTCATGCCAGATAGACCTATAGCAGGAAAGATAAACAGTTATGCTATGGTAACAAACACCCCACAAATCTTAGTGATTTAAAACAGTGAGGTTTATTTCTTAGTTATTCTCCATATCCATCAGGTGTTGGCCATGCTCAGTTTTCTAATATTTTCTCCCAGGACTCAGGCTGACAGAGTAGCCACCACATGCACCAGATCTTAAAATGACTTGCATTCCACTAGCCAAAGCAAGTGTACACCCAACTTCAATGGTCACATCCACCTTTAAGGAGATAAGAAAATACAATCCTACAGCAGGGTTTGCAAACTACAGCTCACAGTGCAGCCAACTGTATTTATAAATAAAGTTTTGTTAGAACATAGCCATACCCATTTGTTTACATATGGTCAATAGCTGTGCTCACCATAGCATTGAGTAGCTGTGACACAGACTACATGTGGTCCACAAGCCTAAAGTATTTACCATCTGGCCCTTTAAGAAAAAGTTTGTAGATCTGTGACCTACTGTATTAGTTAGCTTTCACTAGGTTATGCCACAATAACAAACAGCCTCTCAATCACAGGGGCTTACAAAAACAAAGGTTTATTTCTCATTCTCATTACATGTCAGTTGTGGGCAGGCTGTGGCTGTGATGTGGGTCTTCTTCACAGGCTAACGAAGTATTCCTTATTATAATACACTATTCTTGTGGCAGAGAGAAAAGAGCATGGCTGAATCTCACAATGACTCTTAAAGCTTAAGTATGGATGTACATAGTTACATTACTTTTGCTCACATTTTATTGGCCAGTGAAAGTCACGTGGCCCAGCCTCACATCATTGGATAGAGAAGTGAATGCCTCACCATAAGGAGGCACTGTGAGTTACCTGATTATGTGCAGGGATGTGTAGTACTCTTACAGAGAAGGAACAATAATTGGGAACAATAACACAATTGACCGTCCCTACCAGGTGAGCAGTTTGGTGGGGACAGCACCAATGGCTGGCCAGGACCTTAAGAAATCCTGGTGTGCAGGCTTCCCTGGTGGCACAGTGGTTAAGTATCCGCCTGCCAATGCAGGGGACACAGGTTCAAGCCCTGGTCCGGGAAGATCCCACATGCCACGGAGCAGCTAAGCCCGTGCACCACAACTACTGAGCCCACGTGCCACAACTACTGAAGCCCGCATGCCTAGAGCCCACGCTTGCAGCAAGAAAAGCCACCACAATGAGAAGCCCATGCAGTGCAACAAAGAGTAGCCCCTGCTCACCACAACTAGAGAAAAGCCTGCGCACGACAACGAAGACCCAATGCAGCCGAAAATAAAAATAAATAAAATAAAAAATTTTAATTATTAAAAAAAAAAAAAAGAAATCCTGGTGTGCAAAAGTCAGCTCAGCACTATGAAAAAAACCCTTAAAAGCCCATGGATCAGGGGCTTCCCTGGTGGTGCAGTGGTTGAGAGTCCATCTGGCCTGCCGATGCAGGGGACACGGGTTCACGCCCCGGTCCACGAAGATCCCACATGCCGCGGAGTGGCTGGGCCCGTGAGCCATGGCCGCTGAGCCTGTGCGTCCGGAGCCTGTGCTCCGCAACAGGAGAGGCCACAACAGTGAGAGGCCCACATACCGCAAAACAAACAAACAAACAAAAAAAACCCCATGGATCTAGAATAAGTCTCTCTCTGAACCTCAGAGTCCTCCTCTTATAAAATGAGGTAATCAAACTGCATCACTGTTTTCAACCTTTTCATGTCAACACATTTTGAGCATCAACCCCTCCCCCCACCATGACTATTGCTCCACTTTGAGTAACTACAGACTGAGAAAATGCATTTGGCTAAAACCACAACATTCATCAACTGCAAGCCACTGTTTACTGTATCTAAAGGTAATCTTGAGATAATTATGAATGACAGTACTTCTCCCCTGTGATTGCTAATTAACACTTGAGCAGATTCATACAGGCTAATAAGGAGATGGGAGCAGACATGCTGGCTTTAAAGGCAATTTTTCTAGAATTACAGACATTTATGCCATTACATAAATTTATACCACAGATAGCTATAAAGGGATTGGCACTAAATTCACTAGATGGCAATCATCCGTTAATCTGTGCGTCTCTGTGGCTTGGGGCTGTCTTGTTCAATACTGCATTCTAGGGACTTAGTACATAGTTGATGCTCATTAAATATCTCTGAACAATTTTAATATCAATTTCAATATCAATTCCTTAACTGATAAAAGGAATCATGTGTTCCATAATGTTTTTAAATCATTTTTATCTTTTCTGTCAATCAAGTCCATGCATACATTTGAAAAAGAAGGGCTGACATATATATAGGTGAATCATATTACGTATTTAGTTTATAGATCAATGCTTGATGTTTGGATGGATTTCCATTACTTGCAACTCTTAGCCCTCAGGGGTCTCTGGCCCATGAGTTGGGATCACTGCACCAAAGAAACACAGGTAAATCAGTCCTACGCTAGTGCAAAAACTAGACTAACACATTCCTTCTAATTTAGTTCGGAGCCTTTATTCCATTGGTGTTGCTCATCCAGGGAGTAAACTATAATTGAGTAACTAAAAAAAAATTCTCCCCGCCTTCAACAAGTTTCTCACTAAGGTGAACAATCAGCCTCTAAGGTCATAAAATACTTATGTGTTAAACAAGACTTGAGTTCAAATCTCCAGGTGGGCCTCTGCCCTGGATAAAGGCTAAATGAATAAATGATTGACTCTATCCACTTACAAACTACGTGTTTTGTTTGGTATCTGATCACATACTCGACAGGGTCATCGGTTCCTAATCCTCACTATGCATCAAAATCACCTCACCAAAACTTTAAAAATATAGGAGAGGTACCTGGCCCCTACCAGATTCTGAATCAATTGCTCAGATTGTGAGAGGGGAATGAACAAGGCAAACCATGTCCAGGTAATGTTATGAAAATCATTTGACCTCATGGAACCCCTGAAAAGGTCTCTGAGACTCCGGGGGAGGGTCCCTGGATCATACTTTGAGAACTGCTGGCCTAAGATAGGGGATACAGATAAAGATGGTTCTCACTGACATAGCTTAGCGTCTGCTAACATCTCTTCAATGGGTACCTCTTCAGTGTTGTAAAAGTACCTGTCTTGGGGGTAAAGCCAGAAATTAACTGCTGCTATTGACTTTCCTTCTGTCCCCTCATGTGTCTTTCGAATGCACAGCTGAAGCAAGCTCTGTTTCCTTGAAGATAAGTGGTTGCATTTGGTCACCCAGATCAAGGTTTCATTTTCTGATAAAACATGATCATATAAAATCATGAGAGTACAATGAAGTTTTTAAGGGTGGAGGAGTTGCTTTGGAAGGATTTGAGTTGGTGCTACAGAGCAGATATCTTGATCAATCAGATATTTCCACTAGGTGCGTTGAGTGGGACACAAGAGAGGAAATGGGAGGCATAACCCAGGTTTTCAGGGCATTTACAACCTATTTCAGAAAAAAAAAAATCTTAGAAACAAATCTAAGTTGGCAAACAACTGCATGCTGCATCTTGTGGGAAACCATAGCATGGTGGAAGAATTCAGAGAAGAAAGAAAGGAGGTGGACTAATTGGCCAAGTCTTCACGGAAGAAATAAAGTTTTTCCAGGCATTTACAGAGACATGAGAATGCGGAAGGGAGGGGCAGGAAGAGCCCGGGGTGGTGGGCACAGGGGCACAGCTGTCCCCAAAGTGGGTCTTAAGACCTCCCTCGTTGATACAACACAATTATCTTCAGAAATGATCCTAAAATGAGTAATAAATAAGGCTAGAAAAGAAATGAAAACATAAAGAATTGTCTTCTATTAAGTTTTATACATATAATTAGGCCAGTAATTAATTATTACAACACAGAAAAGGAGGGAAAGTAATGGATTAATCATTTCAATTACATTAAAGTATTTGTTTGAAAGGCACAGAAAAGAAGCACTTCGAAAGGGGTAAACTCTACAAGGTTCAGAGACAGATTTGCACATAGAACTGCAGTAAGGCCAGCCTTGTTTCTGTGCCCTTACAGTTCTTGTGTTATCCTTGTTCATTTTGAATCTACTCTCGAAATACAGAAATATGTGGTGTTACAGGGTTTAGAGACACAAACTGTGCTGGAAGCAAACTCAAATTATTCCAAATCTTATGAACTTAACACTTCGTATTAGACAGGATTCTCCAGAGAAACAGAACCCATAGGAGATTATAGATTGATTGTAATTATGGAGGCTGGGAAGTCCCATGATTTGTCACCTGCAAGCTGGAAACCCAGGAAAGCTAGTGGTATAATTCAGACTAAGTCCAAAGGCCTGAGAACCAGGGGAGCTGATGACATAAATCCTAGTCCAAGGGCAGAAGTAGATGAGATGAGATGTCCCAGCTCAGGCAATGATGCCTGCCTACATCGAGGAGGGCGATCTACTTTACTGAGCCCACTGATTCAAATACTAATCTCATCCAGAAACACCCTCACACAGACATACCCAGAAATAATGTTTAATCTGGGCACCTCATGGCCAGTCAAGTTGACACATACAATTAACCAACACACACTTGATTGTATGTAGCTGAGTCCACGTGTGTAGGGAGTCAAAGGACAAAACTGTGAGTTCCCCAAATTAACTTCCAAGTAGAATATAATATTTCTGAAATAAGTAATAAATGTGCTACGTTATTATTATTAAGACTCAACAATCATTGCAGCAATTGTTTAGAACTTAGCTAACAGAAGAATTTTCTACAGATTATATTCCATTTAAAGTTATTATAAAGTATAATCAATAAAAATATCAAATCACTATGTTGTACTCTTGAAACTAATATAATATTGTAAATCAACCATACTTCAATAAAAAAATTTTCATTAAAAAATAATTTTCTAGGGAGGAGTATTATATTCATCATTTAGAATTGTCAGAACATGGTGATAATAAAAAGCAAATCAACTTTCAGTCAGCTTCATTAATGTTTTTAAAATTTCCATGGACAATGCACTCCTTATTGCCTGCACCTGAGGCCAGTGGCACCCATGGCCTCACCCTGGTTCACCACCAAAAGCTTGAACATGGGAGGGAGGAGTAGGAATGTGCGGCGCTGGGATGGGGGGAGCTTGCTCTAGGTCCTGCACTAGGTCTCCCTCCATCTTTTTTCCCTTCAGTTACTTCATGACTCTAAGTGGCTTCCTGGTGGGAGGGAAGGAGCCAGTGGCTGCCGTGTGGGGACCGATTGTTCTTGGAGTAGCTTCCCAGTGGAGGCTCAACAGATGACAGCTATTCAGTATGGGACAGAGGTCATCAATAAGCCCTCCAGGAGAATTCCCAGCTTCCACCCTATGCTTTTGTTTATTATCTATCTAGCTTTTTTGCGGGGGGTGGAGATGGGGGCAGGGTCGGGGGACTAGTACTCTGTGCTCAACCCACCCACCACTTTTATAATTTTGGAGATTTTCTGTATCAGACTTTCATTACTTTCCTCAGTGTCAACACTACCTACCTACACTTCCTGAGCAAACTGCTACCAGGGGGATAATAGCTCCCACTGCTTTATGATCCTATCTATTCCTTATCCTGTGTTTCCCACTTTTCCCTCAAGGAGAAGGGGATTGGCTGTGAAACTGAGCAGGAGCCTGTGGGGCCCTCCCAGATACAAAAGCCCCTCCATGTTCCCCATTTATTGTTGGCAGAAAAAGGTTTTAGTCTCCCAGGTCTTCCCTGAGTTCCAAAGAGCAGACTCAAGCAGATACTAGTTAGGGAAGTGAAGGAATACAGAAACAAACAAACAAAAAATCAGTCAAGCAAGAAAAGTAATGATAGCTTAAACTATAGTTCAAACGGATAAAACACACTTCTCAAGGGATATACATAACCATCTGATGCATATCTTTGAGTTGTTCTGCAAAAACTTAAGACCCCTCATTCAGATGGATGATGGTGACTACAGGCCGGCCACAAGCATATAGACCCCAGACTAGTTGTGAGGCAGGAGATAGATGGGCTCCAGGTTAGACATTTACAGACAGCCTCCTGTTTACTCTTCCAGATAGAAACAACAGGGACAGGGTTAATAGCTGGACTTTGCCTTCGGTGGACACTTTAAGATATCAGTAACGGCAGGGGGAGAGAGGAGCTGAGCCCTGCCCAGATAAGAGATAAAGAGACTGCATATTTCTCATTCTTGAGGTCAAGAAGACCTTCCCAACTACACATGCACAGAAAGGCTCCTTGGGGGTCAAAAAGGGAGGGGGCGTCACCCCACAGTAAGTAATGTCAACCTACCCATAGGCCTCTTCACTAGAATCCATCTTGGCTAAGAGATGTGCGCGCACACAGGGAAGGATCCTGAGATAAACCAAACACAGACTCAGAACCAGGCAAAGCAAGATGATTGGCCAGAGGAAACCCGGAAGAAATGCTCCATATAAGTGATTCAAGCTACCATGAGGGTGCAACCTCTCTCTGAGTCTGCCTGTGTGTGTCTATTCACAGTACTTTTTCCTCCTAGGAAACACTTTGTTTCACTACTTTCCGTCTCTATGTGAAAATTCATTTCTACAAAGCCGACAGGACAGGGCCTTGTCACTGGCCACTGTTCCTGGTGGTCTAGTGGCTAGGATTTAGCGCTCTCACTGCCATGGCCTGACTACAATCTCTGGCCATGGAACTGAAATCCTGCTTCAAGCCACTGCAGGCCAAGGCCACAACCTGAGATCAGTTGGAACCAGAGGCTGATGATTAAGATACCAGAAATATCACCATGTTACTTCACCACCATCCAATCAGAAGAAAGTCCACGAGCTACGACCCTCACCCCAAATGGTGCCTTTAAAAACCCTTCCCTGAAAACCATCAGGGAGTTCAGGTCTTTTGAACATGAGCTGCCCACTCGCTTTGCTTGGCGTCCTGCAAATAAACACCATACTTTCACTCACCACAATACAGTGTCTGTAGATTAGATTGGCTTTGCTCTGCTGTGCGCAAACCGACCCAAGTTCGGTTTGGTAACAGCTATACGTGATCTCTTAGTGTCACCCCTTGATGAGCTTTCTTGCCTGGAGTTCCAGCTCTATTGTGTTCCCGGGGCTATTAAGTCATCAATGTCTCTCAGGGAATTAATAGGGTCTTCAGAGTCTCAGGTTTGCTCCCTATGTTTAGCCGTTCCTAGGGTAGACTGTGGGGAATTTTCCAACTTGCTAAATATGCTGTTTCTATCTTCTATATATAATTAGAGTCACTGGTTCAGACCAACAAAAATATTGAGGAATAAAATTTAAAGTAAAGCTCTAACAAACCTTTGGAGAGCAACATTTCTGGTCCCTGAGCTCCCAGGCTGTTATTTCTGTAATGGAGTGAATGGCATTCCCTTTACAGCTTCCTTATTGCTCTAGAAACCTACAAGTCACTTTGTCCCAGACTGAATAGCTGAATTAGTGACACCAGATACCAGGGTTATGAAGATAAGAGAAAAAAAGGTGTTTTTCCTAGAGGAAACGTTTAAATACCTGTTTAAATTGGAAGGCAATGAATCTATGTGACAAGTATGCAGTGAAGAGCCCAAAATGAATCACATGGATAATGTATAATGTTGAAGGGGAGCGGAATTTGTCACTCCAAACTGTGCCACTTTGGCATGAGGATTATTTTGAGCTAAAGGCAATCAAACCCTAGCAGATTCAGGGATGCTCTTTAACTCCCCTCAACTGCCTAAATTTACATTGGAAGGGGGGCCTATACCTAGAGAGAGCTATAACCAAAGACACCTTTTTACCTAAGAAACTTCTGCATAACAGGGTAACCTTTGTTTTCCAAACATCTCCTCTGCCTTCCTGTGAATGACCCTCCTCCCCTTTGTAGTCCCAGACCCCTACCCATTTCCTTAGCTCAGGATGCTATATAAGCCTCACTTACGTGGCTGCCCTGCAGGTCTCATATTTTTATGGGGCTCTCATGCATACAAAATTTGTTTTTCTCTGGTTAATCTGTCTGATATCAGTTTAATTATTAGACCAGCCAAAGAACCTTGAAGGGAAGAAGGGAAAATTTTTACACCCCTTCAATGTCACGAATAACGAGCCTTTGTTTTGAGGTATGAACCCATTTTCTTACTTGTCAAGCCTTCCGATTATGTCTCTCACACTGCATTGTCCACAAAGCTACCATGGGATGGATGTTCAAATCAAGGGTTACTGCAAAAGTCAAGATTCAAGGAACTGAGATTTGCTTGAATAACATCTATAGAACAAACTGTTTCCTAGATGAACATCAAAATGAGGAGAAACTAATCTAACTGTCCATCTCTGATATTTATGACTATTTATTCCAAACAGGGTCACTCAGAAGTTTTAAACACATCCCACGACTGAAAACTGAAATAAATGAACTCCAGGTAATACTGTATCAAGGGGTAGGTTAAAAATTCTTTGAAACCCACAACTACTATCCCTCCCCACCCCCACACACTAGAGTCAATTTTTGACTAATTTTCTTTTGAAAGTAGTTATCAGTTCCAAGCAAATATATTCATATTTGTGATAAAAATTATCCTTGCAACCTTTCTTTCTTTTCCCCTTTTATCCTCCAATATCACCCCTCACAGGTAATTTTTATCTGTTTAAAATGCCATAAAACACCATTAATACTAAATCTCAGCATAACTCATGCTAGAAAATGTATCATTTAGCATATTTATTTGTGATATTAAAAAAATAAAAACTGTGGGGACCCACTCAGACCCCCAGTGTTAGTATAAAGATGATTTTAAAATGAAAACATTTGAGCTACAGAAGATATAGAAAGAAATCTTATCTAAACTTCCTTTATCTGACTAAAACAGAGCTTCCCAAAAATACAGCTGCTATTAACCTCCCTCTGAGGAAGTTTCAGCAAATTCAGCTGCCATGGAGACAGACTGCCCCCTGCCATTAGCATCAAAAAAGCCCAAAAGAACATTCCATATTTTCCCACTGGAGCCCTAACACTCCTCCACCCCAACTTCCATGCCCTTTGTTAAGTTGGTATATAAACACTTATCTCTGGCTATTTAGTAAGTTACTCATTACCAAGCAGCTCTCTAGTGCATATGTAAGTAACGTTCATCTTTTCTCCTGTTAAACTGTCTATTGTCAGTTAATTTGCAGGACCCCAACCACTGAACCCAAGTTGGAAGAGGAAAATTTTTCCACCAACAAGAGCAAAGTAAAGCTTTGAAAAGAAATAGATCAGTATTTGATATCCCATTTTATTGAATTCATCAAGATTCTGAATTCAAAAACTATTAAGTTAATAAGTGAAAACTGAAACCATGAAAGACCCACAGGGCCTTCCTGGTGACAGACCCATCCGTGTCCCCCATTTCTTGTTTGTAGAAAAAAGACTTTGTCTCTTAGGCCTCCCCTGAATTCTAAAGAGCAGCTCAAGCAGTTACTAATTAGGGAAGTGAGGGAATGAAGAAACAAACAAAAAAAAGCAGTCAAGCAAGAAAACTAATGATAGTTTAAACAGTAGTTCAATGATAAAACAGTCCTAGCTCCTCCTCTAGGGATATACATAACAATCTGATGCATATCTTTGAGTTGTTCTGAAGAAACTAAGACCCCCACCCAGGTGGAGGGTGGTGACTACATGCTGACCAAAAGGACATGGACCACAGACTGGCTGGAACCAGAAGGCTAATGATAAATATTACCAAAACATCACTCTGTTATCTCTACTAACCAATCAGAAGAAAATCCATGAGCTGATTACACATCCTACAACCCTCACCCCTAACATTGCCTTAAAAACTCTTCCCTGAAAGCAACTGGGTAGCTCATGTCTTTTGAACATTAGCTGCCCATTCCCTTTGCTTGGCACCCTGCACTAAATGCTGTACTTTCCTTCACCACAAGCCCATGCCAGTAGATTGGCTTTGCTATGCTCGGGCAAGCAAACTCAAGTTTAGTTGGGTAACAATATGGTTATTAGCTTGTTAGATATATTAAGTGGTGTGGCTGCAGTGAGCCAGGCATGCTGAAATGCTTCTAGTGGATAGGAAATTCAGACAATTTCCTGGATACAATTTCCTGTATCAACTGCTCTTGATACAAGTTCAAGCCTTAACAATGTTAATATCCCTAGCCATGAAAACTTCTAGACATCTAGGAGATAATAAGAGATGCTCTCAAATATTTATTTAAAGAGCTACTCAGCACAATATATATTTATTTTTCAAGGACAAAAATTACAAACAACTTAAATGTCCAATAATAAAGAATAGCTAAATAAAATGTTAAGGGGTAAAATAAAGTTTAAAAAAATGGGCGTGATCTAAATTAAGTTTGGTATATATGCTTGGGAAGGCGTTTAGAAGGAAATACATAAAAATTCCAAGAGTTGCTTTCTCTAACCTGGAGAATTGTGGGTGATTTGTTGTTTCTTCTTAATAGAAGTTAAAAAAATAAAAGACTAAGCTTTGGTAAAAGGACCAACCAAAAGGTACCATAATTACTTATGGACCCAATTAGCAAACATTGTCTGGAGAGTTGAATCAAGGAACAGGGAGGGATTTAAACCTTTCTCAAAAATGAAAACAAGGGCTTCCCTGGTGGCGCAGTGGTTGCAAGTCCGCCTGCCGATGCAGGGAACACGGGTTCGTACCCCGATACGGGAAGATCCCACATGCCACAGAGTGGCTGGGCCCGTGAGCCACAGCCGCTGAGCCTGCGCTTCTGGAGCCTGTGCTCCGCAACGGGAGAGGCCACAGCAGGGAGAGGCCAGCGTACCGCAAAGAAAAAAATAAAAACAAAATAAAGGACACAGTACTGTTAACTAAAGGGGCTGTTTTTGTTGAAGGGGCTTCAGAATGAGCTTCCCCCAAATGTAACACTTTGGCATGTGGGTTATTTGAACTAAAGATAATTGAGACCCTGCAGGCTCAACAGAAACTTCTGCCTCTCCCTTGACTATGTAGAAGAGTTTAAATTGGCAATATTTCCCAGAATGAGAATTACTACCAGTGATAAATTTTATCTGAGTGACCTATCTGCATGGCAAGGCAAACATCTAATTACTAAACATCTGCTCCTATTGTCCTATGAATTGCCCTTCTCCACTTTGAAGTCCCAGGCCCCTTTCCCATTCCTTAGCTCAGGATGGTAACATGTACTTCTTTTTACCCTTCTGTCTTTGAACCTCTCATTATTTGGGTTCCCCATATGTATGAAATTAACTTGGTTTTTCTCCTGTTAATCTGTCTCATGTCGATTTGATTATTAGACCAGCTGAAAGGATCTTTGAAGGGTAGAGGAAAATTCGTTCTCCCCAATATTATCAATATTACAAACAGACTTGCTTACATTCATACTCATCCAACACAATTTGAGTTCCCATTGTATGCAAAATCCCATGCCAGTCTTTTTCCTTTCCTTCTCTTGTAAAGGCATAATTCTAATTCTTGAAATGAACTACAAGTTATCACAGAATGGGTTAAACATTAAAATGCTAAACCACACAGGTAAATATTATAGAAATTTCTGCTGCAAACCCCAAAAATAACATTTTAGTAAGGAAGGGAAATGCAATTAAAAACTCAATTCTCAAACCATTGCACCATCTTTCCAATGTAGAAAGTGCTGGAAATAAAATTTCCAGACTCTTAGTATACTGATAAGGAAACTTAAATATTTATTATTTCTAATTTTAGTATGCAACTTAAAAAAATTCCCGGAGGAATTGCCTACCACCATAAATTTTTATCAACATAATTAATAGCAATAGCAGAGCCAAGAACTAATAATGAGGCTGTAAACTTAAATTAACAGCAGCAGTTACAAAGCAAGTGGCACTTTAACAGCCTGCAGAGTCACTGGAAAGTGTTACGCTGCTGCTCAGATTCTGTGTTTTCCCTGAGTAAAAAAGCTTTCTGTCCAAATGAAGTCATTTCTGATAGCTAAAAACCATAATCAGAGCTGCACTTAAACATTAGACTTGCATTAAAAAATCCCCCAGGGACAAATTTCGGTAAATCCTTCCACTGGTTAACTCACAGTTGATTTGCCTGCTCACTGGTTTGCTGTCAATGAGGGCAGGAGGCGATAAGGGAGATTAGCATCAGGGTTGGAGCTCTAACAGCATTAAGTGTACAGGGAGAAAATCATACTAATATAAAAGATTCCCTCAATCTGAAAACTAAAGATTCCTGTGGAAATGCCAGTTTTACAGGGACACTTTGGGGAGGGGGGCTATAGACCCTGTTAGGCTACATATGCCAGGGGTTTCCAAAGTAAGCAAAAAAGATATGCCTATAAGGAGACTTATATAAGAATGCTCGTAGCAGCTTTATTCATAATAACCCCAAACTAGAAATAGCCCAGGCAACCATCAACAGGTGAAAGGATAAGTAAATTGTGGTCTCTCCACACAAAGCCACACTACTCAGTACTAAAAAGGGCACCGATTACTGATATATGCAAAAAAAGATGATGAATCTCAAAAATACGCACTGAAAGACTTATGCATAATAGTGTATACTCTATGTACTTATCCCAAATAGTATATACTCTATAATTCTAGAAGTGTATGAAGTTCTAGAAGAGGCTAAACTAATGCCTATTGAGAAAAATCGGATCATTGGTTACCCCTGTGTGACTGGCATTACATAGGTGTATGCATTTGTCAAAACTCACTGAATAGAAAATTTTAAATTTGTGTGTCACTGCATGTAAACTTTTACCTCAATAAAAACCATAAACACATATTAAACTCCAGATGATCATAGGAATGCTGAAGTCTTTAGGGCTGAAGTATACTGATTTCTGCAACTTACTCTAAAATGTATCAAAAATAAGATGAAGAGAGAAATGGACAGATGGATGGACAGTGACAAATATAGCAAAATGTTAACTGTAAAATATAGGTGGTGGGTACATGAGTACCCACTGTACAATTCCTTCAGATTTTCTGTTTGTTTGAAAAGTATCCTAATAAAATGCTGGGAGGGTCCCTGACCACCCACCCTCCCCCCTTTTCATTTTGCCAAGCAATTTTAAGACATTAAGAAAATGAAAGTGTGTGATACACGGTTTCTATAAGAACACATTTTTCGATGCGTCATGAAAATTGCATTGTCTATAAATCTTGCTTGCTTTCTTTAATTATTGAAGAAGGTACAAAACGCTGGTAGTAAGTTAGCTCCATTTGATTTGGAACAAGATACTTTAATATCTTTTAAAAATATTTAGAGAAAATAATCCCACTTTCTAATATAATAAATACAGGCTAATTTATGTATCTGTATCAAAGGTGCATGGGGTTTGCAATACTGGACATGAGGTAAAATTCTGTGGGTTTTTCACAGAATAAAATATGCAGAGTACATACATATGTCCATCAACCAGCTATTAACAACTAGGAAATTAGCAGACTATATAATCACATATAATACCAATAAGCCATATAATCACATCCTGGATTTGGGGTTACAAAAAGGCAACTCTGAGCCAATTTATTTTCTCTTAGATATTAATCTCTGAAATGCAGGGGACTGCTACCAGGTAAAGGGTGTCACCTTTGGATGTGACACTATAGATGGAAATACTTGAAATAAAAGTGATAAAGGAAGTAGAAATTGTAAATGATATTGTTCCAGATATCATCTAAAAGATTAAAAGCAGGACAAATTGTTTTCTTCTTTAGCATCAAAGTTTACTTCAATCATGCCCAAGAAAGGCCTTCAACATTCTTGTGTCACTGTGTGTCACCAGCTCCAGTCCCACCAGGCCAGCCTGGTTCTTTAAGAAGAGGTAGGAACACAAGTCACCCCAGAACACGCCTTGTCTCCACTTGATTTTCATTTGGCTCAGATACTCTTAGGTTTCCCTCCCTTCCATTGCCTCACCAAACTGAGATTAGTGTGTGACACCACGTTTTTAGAGCCCAATAGAACTGGAATTTAGTGTCTGATCATTCATCCATCCAACGTATATTTATTCTGCCTGCACCTACGTTGTGTCCCACACTGTTTCAGGTGCTAGGAACATGGTAGTGAATAAAACAATCCCACTCTGGTAAAGCTTACATTCTAATGGGAGAAACTGACAATAAACAAACAACTAAATGACTACTACATAGGATGGCAATGGGAGCTCAGCATGACCTAGTTTACTCAGCTCTAAGATGGGGAAAATAATACCTTCTTTCTTGTGGGAGGTGAGGTTGATGGTACGGTGCCTCCCCGCTTTTCTCACCCTTCCCCATAAATCTGGAAGCAAAACATCTTACAGCCATAAAACAAAAATAATGGGCTGAAACAGTGATATGCAAAGACATCACAAAGAGAAAACATACTCTCAAAGACGACAACTTGACTGAAGGGCCAGTATTAAAATATCTAAAGAAAGCCTGTATCAGCCCAATTGGATGTCAGCCAGTATTGGAGACCCTGAAAGCAGAGATTGACAGAGGCTGGGCCTGGTGTCCCCTCACCGTGAAAGTAGCTGTGACATCCAGGCTCAGACCCTCACAGGTCTGTTACCCAGCCAGTAAGATCCCCTACCTCATCCAGCCTGTGCTGCTTCACACTCTGAAGTAACCTTAAGATCTTAAATTGTGTTATCATATAAACCTGCCTTCGGAGAGAATTCACCACTCAGAGAACACGTCTCTCGTTCTCAGGATTATTTTCTTTCTCACTACAAGATAAGTGGCTGGCAGTCCTGTTTTTATACATCAGTCCCTTATGAATCAGGATACTGTGTGTCAGTCTCCTAAACACCCATTCACCTCCAGTTACAAACCAGAATTTTGAACCTACCCAGCGGAGATCCAGACCTCAGAAAATGGTTAACCCCTCAGAGGTACAGTTATTGTGTGGGGTTCTGTCAGGCGGCCAGCCTGTCTTAACTGCTTGCCTTCCTCCAAGTGAAAATGGAATGATTGGGAAAATTAAGGGAAGTGTACGCTAAGTGCTTATCAAAACGTGGAGCATAATAGGTGTTCAATAACATATACAAGCCACGCAACACTATCAGGATTCAGCTCACACCCCTTCTGGACAGTGAACTTTGCTGTTAAGCAAACCACAACTGTGCCTCTCCATCCCCTTAACCAACCCTAATCACAGCCACCACCCCTGAATGCTGTGGTTGAAATTCCCCTACACCACGGACACTCAGGAAAACCAACTAGCTGCTGAGTGCCTCACACCATCCCCACAAAAACCCATGGCCCTGGAGACGGACTTGTCTTCCACAGAGCCCAGTTTAGCTGATGCTCTTGTCACAGGCAGAGAGGCTCACCGTACTGCCCCTGCCTGTAGCCTTCGGTTTGTCTCACATAAGCCTGCAACCCTTTTCCTTCCAGCTAACTGTGCAACCAGAGTAGGCACCACACTGTCCTTCCACTCACTCTGGAGGTTCATACAGAACCAACCCTGCCAAAGATGCACTAAGAAATAGTTACTGAAAATGGTATTATAAGAACTGTACTAATTTCAAGGACACAAAGAATCAACCCAGATCCCTTGATGTGAATGTAAATTTAAGTGACATTTCATATGCAGACATTATGGAAGCCGCTGATCGCAATTCATTTTCCTTACTTAAAAAAATTTTTTAACATCTTTATTGGAGTATAATTGCTTTACAATGTTGTTAGCTTCTGCTGTATAATAAAGTGAATCAGCTACATGTATACATATATCCCCATATCCCCTCCCTTTTGTGTCAACCTCCCACCCTCCCTATCCCACCCCTCTACATGGTCACAAAGCACCGCACTGAGCTGATCTCCCTGTGTGATGCAGCTGCTTCCCACCAGCTATCTACTTTACATTTGGTAGTGTATATATGTCAAAGCTACCCTCTCACTTTGTCCTGGCTTAACCTTCCCCCTTCCCGTGTCCTCAAGTCCATTCTCTACAACTATGTCTTTATTCCTGTCCTGCCCTTAGGTTCATCAGAACCTTTTTTTTTTTTAGATTGCATATATATGTGTTAGCATATGGTATTTGTTTCTCTCCTTCTGACTTACTTCACTCTGTATGACAGACTCTAGGTCCGTCCACCTCACTACAAATAACTCAATTTCACTTCTTTTTATGGCTGAGTAATATCCCATTGTATATATGTACCACATCTTCTTTATCCATTCATCTGTCGATGGACACTCAGGTTGCTTCCATGTCCTGGCCATTGTAAACAGAGCTGCAATGAACACTGTGGTACATGACCCTTTTTGAATTATGGTTTTCTCAAGGTATATGCCCAGTGGTGGGATTGCTGGGTCATATGGTAGTTCTAGTTTTAGTTTTTTAAGGAACCTCCATACTGTTCTCCGTAGTGGCTGTATCCATTTACATTCCCACCAACAGTGCAAGAGGGTTCCCTTTTCTCCATACCCTCTCCAGCATTTATGGTTTGTAGATTTTTTGATGATGGTCATTCTGACTGGTGTGAGATGATACCTCACTGTAGTTTTGATTTGCATTTCTCTAATGATTAGTGATGTTGAGCATCCTTTCATGTGTTTGTTAGCAGTCTGTATATCTTCTCTGGAGAAATGTCTGTTTAGGTCTTCTGCCCATTTTTGGATTAGGTTGTTTGTTTTTTTGATATTGAGCTGCATGAGCTACTTGTATATTTTGGAGATTAATCCTTTGTCAGTTGCTTCGTTTGCAAATATTTTCTCCCATCTGAGGGTTGTCTTTTTGTCTTGTTTTCTTTTGCTGTGCAAAAGCTTTTAAGTTTCATTAGGTCCCATTTGTTTATTTTTGTCTTTACGTCCATTTCTCTAGGAGGTGGGTCCAAAAGGATCTTGCTGTGATTTATGTCATAGAGTGTCCTGCCTATGTTTTCCTCTAAGAGTTTTATAGCGTCTGGCCTTACATTTTGGTCTTTAATCCATTTTGAGTTTATTTTTGTGTATGGTGTTAGGGAGTGTTCTAATTGCATTCTTTTATATGTAGCTGTCCAGTTTTCCCAGCACCACTTATTGAAGAGGCTGTCTTTTCTCCATTGTATATTCTTGCCTCCTTTATCAAAGATAAGGTGACCATATGTACGTGGGTTTATCTCTGGGCTTTCTATTCTGTTCCATTGATCTATATTTCTGTTTTTGTGCCAGTCCCATACTGTCTTGATTACTGTAGCTTTGTAGTACAGTCTTCCATCTCATTTTAACGGCAGCAACAGCAATCAAGTTAGCCCAGCTGGAATCTTGGAAGACTCTGTCTTTTTACTCTCCTTATCCCATCTCTTTGCTCTGTCCCTAATCTTTTCGCTTCTGCTTCTAGCATCCCTCTAACCTCAGTCCTACCACTGTTATTGCCACGTTCGCTGTCTCAGTACACAACTTCCTTGTTGAGTTCCCTCCCTCTGACCTTACCTTGCTCTATTTCTGCGAATATCAGAATTATCTTTCTCAAATACAAATCTCATCATGTCACTTCTCTGATTAAAATCCTCCAGTGGCTCCCTACTAACAGCAGGAGGAAGAACAGATTTATTAACACAGCAACCTATCTTTGTATGTTTATATTTATCCTCTCAGTTACTGGATGTGTTCTGTCCTCCTGGTTCCCCTGGGGACTCCTCCTTATCTAACAAGATTCAGTTCAAACATCCCTTCCACCGTTTGGCTTTCCTGGTACCCTCATACAAAATTAGGTGCCCTCTCTAATCCCAGGACACCTCTGTCTCTGTGATTATTGGAGCAGGTATTGGTCTTCCCTCCTCCCCAATGAAGCACCTGGCATGCTCTAGGAACTTATGAATAGTTTGATGAATGGCTGGTGTTGGGAAGGGGCTCAAAAGCTTTTAAGATCACGGTCACACAAAATGCCAGGGGTTTGGTGAGCACCTTAATTCGCTCTTTTCTTCATTCTAATATTATATACTAGGGTATTTTTTCAATCTGGAAACACCTAATTTTACTATGAAAATAAAGCGAGAAATAAGGTTCATTCAATGGAAGTTTTTCTCTGTATCAATTCGCTTGAACACATGCATTCCAACATTAAGGCACAAACAACACCTTCATAGTTTAAGTTGCTTTACAAATGACTGCAAGAATCAATCCCTTTGAAAGAAATGCTACATATCTAGTAGAGAGCAGTGCATGGAGGTTGTGTATGTATTTGCTTGTTCTGATTTATTGGGTGTCCTCTTCGGCAGTTTCTCAAACTTTAAAGCATATGGGAGTCACCTGAGGCTCTTGCTAAAATGAAGATTCTGATTCAGGAGGGGTAGGGTGGGACTCACAGTTCTATTCATCTAAGAAGCTCCTAGGTGATGTTGATGCCATGGTCCATGGACCACATTTTAAGAGGCTCTACAGTGCTTACATGATAAAAGTGGTTGGTGGCTCTGGAGCCCCCAAACATGACATCAAGCCAAAGCTAAGAGAAAAGTTTCCCTTTCCTCCCATAGATCCATATTGACACATCCACTTATGTGCTATGGTTTAGCTAGTTAGAAGACAGAAAAAATCATATTCTTGGTCTGGTACACTTAGATAAGACATCTAAAGTCTAAAACTTTACCATCTGACACGAAGTGCTAAATGAGAACATACCAATTAAAACGCTCCTTTCTTAAAAAATACCACTCTTGAAGGCCAATTCATAACTTGCTTTAGAAACTGCTAAATGCCTAATTAAAAATGATTTCAGTGGCATTTTCAGGTTTTTTTTCCTTTGAAATTTCAGAGACAGAAGCTGATTATTTTCACGAGAGGGGTGGGCATTGGTTATAGATTTGGATTTTTATTTATTCTTATTTTCCAGAATAAAGCGAAAATTACATCTAGACAACACTTGACTCTGAGGAATTCTTTTTTTAAGCAAGAAAATTGGATTTTACAAAGCACTTGTTTCTTCAGAGACTTCGAGATGAGCCACAACAGCAGCAAGAATCCTAAACATTAATGGGTATAAGCACAGAAAGATGTTAGAAAATCCAATTTACAGAATGAGCCTAAGCATTCATTAATGGACACTTGGTTAAATAAAGTATATGCATAAGTATTACAGAATACCAGCAGCCAGTAAACATAATAAAAGAGATGTATTTATTGATATAGATAGATATTTAAGATATATTAAGGGAAGAAATCAGATTTGATTACACTAAATATAGTATGATCTTATTTTTGAAAAAAAATATATAGAATGTATGCTAGAGTAACACACTCCAAAATAATATTAGGTGGTTTTGGCAGTGGTATTATAGGAGATTTGATTTTTCTTTTTTCCAAAGTGGACAGTTTTTTTTTTGTTGTTGTTGTTTTTTTTGTTTAATTTTTTTTTTTGCGCGGTACACGGGCCTCTCACTGCTGTGGCCTCTCCCGCTGTGGACGCGCAGGCCCAGTGGCCATGGCTCACGGGCCCTGTCGCTCCGCGGCATGTGGGATCTTCCCAGACCGGGGCATGAACCCGTGACCCCCGCATCAGCAGGCGGACTCTCAACCACTGCGCCACCAGGGAAGCCCGGACAGTTTTTTAAAAATCTAATTTATAATGGGCCCAGACTAAGCTACGGGCCATTTCCACATAGCCCTAGACTAAACTCTGAGATTGCAAAACCCAAACGCTAGAAAACACCATCTCCATTTATGGTAGCAAAATATAAATACAGTGGCCAAAACTGACAAGGAGCCCACAGTCCTCAGTGGGGAGGACAAAATGCATTAAACCTGCCTTTAGTTATGGTTCCCACCAGGCCCCGATGAGCAAACATGGGGAAATGTGGAACTTGCCACCCAAGATAGGTTAAGCCTCAAATATTCCTGTGGAGGAGCAAATATTTTTTGTGGCAATTCTGACAGATCTGAAGGTCTGGGTCAAGGCCTTGAGGGACACTGGATTCCTCAGGTGGTTGTTATCTATTTCCTCCACATAAACCAGGCCCTTTTCCTTCTTGCCATGGCTGTGATATGGGGAGCCACCTGAGTAGATAGAGCAACTGATGGGTGATTTAGGCTCAGGTCAGAGATTCCTTATCTGGGCTCCATGGATCAGTAGGGGGAGGTCTAAAAATCCCCCCCACCCCAGAAATTAAATTAATTTAAATTAATTAAATTAAATTATACATTTATGTACGTGCATTTGTGGAAATCAGAAGTCATGCCTTTCATCAGATTCTCAAAATGTCAAGTACCCTAGGAAAAGAAATGAATTACTGACACACAGCTTTTTAGAAGTAGGAGAAAAAGTTTCAGCACATCCATGTTTCTTGCATGTATAATAAAAAATAACAAAAAACCCACTATTTTATGCAGGTAACTCAAATACACACAACTAAACAAGACCACATAAAGCAGGAATGGGAAAACCAAAAGCTCTAAAGGACAAAAAAATCCCCCCAAAACAGAAAACTATTCTCATTACCTGCTGCAAATTTGACCCCTGCTCCCCTTCATAGCTTATCTCAGTTATTTAGGGCAAAAACCCCAATAATAAATACAAGTTGAATGATTCCTCAGTACTTTCTTACAAAATGTTCTGATGTCTTTGTTGCACATGAATTGCTTCTCTGTCTCTTCTTGCAGGCATCTTCTGTGGTGGTTCTATCTTTAGTGAGCCCCCAAATAATCTGAGGTGCTTATTAACCACACAGGTTCCTGGGTCCTACCCCAGAGGTCTGGAGTGTGGCCCAAGGGCTGATATTTTTAATAAACATCCCAAATGATTCTGATGCAAGTGGTCTTCCCACCATATCTAGAGTAAAGCTGGCCTAATGTAAACCTTTGTTCCATTGCAAAACCCCCTCTGGATGGGACCAAGCAATTACCCTCTCCCTCTGGTGAGAACACCTTCCTTTCTGACTCTGAAAGATATGGCCTTCCAGGGCTTCCCTGGTGGCGCAGTGGTTGAGAGTCCGCCTGCCGATGCAGGGGACACTGGTTCGTGCCCTGGTCCGGGAAGATCCCACATGCCGCAGAGCGGCTGGGCCCATGAGCCATGGCCACTGAGCCTGTGTGTCCGGAGCCTGTGCTCCACAACTGGAGAGGCCACAACAGTGAGAGGCCTGCATACTGAAAAAAAAAAAAAAAAAAAAAAAGCTATGGCCTTCCAAACTGTCCTCTTCTATTACTACTAGATTGGATAGTGTCGCCTTTTCTCAGCTGTTCCAGTTAAATCTCCCAGACTATACCTGCATGAATGGCTTTTAAATGGGTCACTCCACCCTGAACCACAACCGATATGTGTTCTAAGCAGAGACACCACTTAACACACTCATTAGAAGTTGAACACAAACAGATTTCTTCTTATCACTGACAGGGACTAATGACCGTAATGAATGAACACTTTAATTCAACCTATTAGGGGTGACAACCAGGAGTGTGATCAAGACCCAACCAATGAATCTGCTAATTGAGCTTCACAGCTACATTACAGTTTGGTTTTAAATCATTATAAGAATCTCTTTAGGAGAGTGAGTTATCTGCCAGACGTTAAAACCAGAAGGCTAGGTTTCTATGCTGGTCTGTTACTGCCTTCCCTAGTAAAAACTGGGAAGAATATCCCAGAGTTTTTCTTTTTAGGGTTGACAGACTGATCATTTGTTTCCCAAGCTCATCATGAAGACAAATGAGAAAATTTCATCAACAAGTCTGAACTCTTGAAGGGGAAGTCTGTATAGAATTCTAAGGAGTTTTAATTAGCATGCAGTCAGACCTCATTCATTTGGATTCCACAAATACAAAATTTGTTATAGTTTGTTTAAAAAAAAAAACCACAGTGAGGGCTTCCCTGGTGGCGCAGTGGTTGAGAGTCCGCCTGCCGATGCAGGGGACATGGGTTCGTGTCCCGGTCCGGGAGGATCCCACATGCCGCGGAGCGGCTGGGCTCGTGAGCCATGGCCGCTGAGCCTGCGCGTCTGGAGCCTGTGCTCCGCAACGGGAGAGGCCGCGACAGTGAGAGGCCCGCGTACCGAAAAAAAAAACCACACAATGAAATTGAATCTTTGTGGAAAGCCATTTTAAGAAAATTAATGAGATAAATAAACAGCTCAGGAAATATTTAACCTTAATGAGTACTCAGTTTTAGAACTGAAAGGAAACTTGAAGATCATTTTATTGAGGTGATTTATTCACAGTTGCACCCATATTAAACAAATTAGCACTTAGGGCTCCTCTCTTCCAGTCCAGAACTCTCTTCATCCTATTGATTATTATTGATAGGATCTCTATTAGTCAGATGTATATGTTTGTATACTCAGTAAATATTAGCCAGTTACCTATAGCCCAGATTTCTCTTGACAGGCTCTGGTTACAGAACCGATCTTTTTTTTTTTCAAACTCACTCTACATTTCTGCAATTGGTATAATCCTGGTTATATCTGCCAAGAACCCTTAAACTGAATTATAGCTGATGAAAATGATACCATTTTATAGTGGTGAAGGTTCTGGATTCATCTTGACTCAATGAAGATAGAAACTGGATCTGTCCCACCCTGCACTGTATATTGGGTTCTCTTGGAGATGGAACAAAAATGTTACTGCTGAAATCTTTCATAAAGAAAATGTAATGCTCATGGTACTCATGACAGTTTTAAGGGTTCAAGTAGATGCTAAGGAGTATAGCAGAGGGAGATCCCCAGAAGGCAAGCAAGCTGGATGCTAGGATGGCTCAGAAAGTGCCATTTACCTGGAGAATTCCCTGGTCTAGGATCTGGCCCTCATCCTCCCAGACTCAAGACCTGGTTTATTACAGGCAGACCAGATCCACATCTTAGAGGCTGGGATGGAGGACTCAGATTAACGAAGCTCAGAGATGCTGATTCATGAAATCTTGTATTTAAATGTATTAACCAGGAATCAGACCACAAGGCTCACATCAGTAGTGCCTATCACTCTATTATAAATTACACAAGGGTCAAATCTAACCAGCAGATTGCTTGGCAGTCATGAAAGTAGATTAAGGATAATGAGTAATAAATTTTAATGGCATATTCACAATAGGGATGGAGTGGACATGTTCCCTGCCTACTTCACATCCAAACTTCCCTTTCTTTTTCCTATCAGCATTTATCCCCCCATGGAGCTGCAAACAAGTAGGTTTAAAGGGATTGACTCCCCCCCTCTTCAAAGCAGGGGCCTTAATTGGACTAAACCAATTAGCACACAACATTTCTCTTGCCAAAGTAATTGGATACAGGGTTGGTATGGGATCGAAGTTGACCCAATCAGTGAAACTCAGGGATTTTTTTTTTTTTTTTTTTTTTACTTTTTTAAGGGGGAAATAGATGGTTTCCATCTGGCACACTAGCTACTCATGATTGTGTTTGGCTCGATGTAAAAGTAAATTCAACGAAATGATTTAAACAAATCAGGTTTCATTTTCCATCTCATTAAGTAATCAAGAAGAAAAGTTGAAAGTAACCACTGTCATTTGTTCAGGGGCTTAAAAAAGGTCAGTTCTAAAGTCTTAGCAATTCTCCAGGCCTTTCCCTCACGAGCATAACATGACTTCTACAGCTTCAGACATTACAACCGCGTCCAGACAATAAAAAGGAGAAAGGTACAAGAAGGAAGAGCAGCACTTTGGAAAGCAAAACTTTAAAAGAAATGATCAGCAGACTTACACTTGTGTCTCATTGGCTATGTCACTTGGCCATTCCTAGATGCTGAGACGTTTGGGAAATACAGTATTTCAGCTGAGTCATTTAAAAAACAGATGTTCCTGTTAGTTACAAAGAAAATGAAGGTGTGTAATGGATAACACTATAAAGATTTTTGCAGATATAAACTGAAAAATCTTGTAATATTTTGGCATGTAAAAATTACAAGAGTAGCCATAACAGAAGAAATGTTTTTCTTCCAAGTTATGAGTTTATGATAAACTCTCTGTGACATATTTGTATCTGATTTCAGATAGATGAATGGAAGCAAATGAGGGGGATCATAGGAGTGGGTAATGAGGAATCAATATCCTCTTATAGGGAATTCCCTTTAAGAATTCCAGTGGTTAAGACTTGGCACCTTCACTGCCGTAGGCTTGGGTATGATCCCTGGTCAGGGAACTAAGATCCCACAAGCCACATGGCATGGCCAAAAAAAGAAAAAATCCTCTTATAGGGTCTTCAGGTGTGAGTGAGCTATGAGTCATCTGAATCCTCCCAAATGTCTCCATTTCAATTCTCAGGGTCCCATTCTTTTCATCCCAATGCCCTAACTTTCACTTAAGGAACCAGCAAGTCTGTGAATTCAGCCTATATTGTAATACAACAAACCATAGGATCAGAGCATATGTTTGATACTCAGCTTCATCAACCTGGTGGCTCTAAGAGATGATATTCTTTTAGGTCAGACATAGACATTCCCTTGTTTTCTGAGCCTACATTGAGGTAAGAATTGAAAACCTGTTTCCTTTTTCTTTCTTTAAGCTCTCTAGCACACTTATATGTAACTAGTACAACCACATTTCTTTAGCATAGTATATGACAGCAGCCACTTGAGCCCACAGAAGCCTAGTCTCCTAGAGGCACTTCACTCCAATTAACCACAGCCAATGTTTAAGAAAATGTTTCACTCTACATGCCTTCAAACCCAACTAAATTAAGTAACTAATCCTAGATTCCCATTTCCTTAATAGTCTGTTATGTGAAAACACTTTCAGCACTACTTACTATTCTTTGCTGCAAAACTTAGTGGCAAAAACCAGAATCTACTTTAACCAGGCTAAGGAGAAAGAGATGAATAAAGGTAGCTCATAGAATCTCTAGGAGGTCCAAGGAACCAGACTTGGCTGCTGCAGATCCAGAAACAATCCAGAGAGAAAAAACACTCCACTACATCACACACTGACATTGACCCTCATTATGGGACACCAGTGCTGCTTAGTTCTAGATGCTAGGAACTTTGTCTCAACCACCCCAAAAGAACCATATCAATGGAGAAATATGTCCACCACAGTCACCGTGCCTGAATGAGAAAGAATGTAGCCCTCATTCTTGCTGTTGGTAAATACCATATGAACACGAGGAAAGCCAACCTTAGGTTAAGGTGACATTGAGGAAGGCTGAGCACAAATGGAAAGAAACTGGGTCTTTGAAATATCATTGGGCTACTAGATCAAAGATAAAAAGCCTGTTCTACCTTGAATTATTCAGTGAGGTGAGTGATTGAATCTGTTATTAGTTATGCCATTTGAATTTGGCTGTCTAATGTTTACAGCATGGAGTCCTAGTAGATTTAAGAGATACACCTAGCATGCAGACATTCAGATCATGTCTTTGAGCTAGGGTGTTATTTTTCCTGCACAGTGCTTGAATCAGTACTTCCAACTTGTGGCTTATCAGGTTTCTATTTTCTGTTTGATGGGCTGGTTGATCTTAATGAGGTAATGTTAATGCAAAATTTAAATGTAAATTATAACATAAAAATATTAGAACAAAAATTTGAAGTCTAGGTAATCTTGGAGGTATAACAAGATAGGAGACCTTAAATCACAAAAGGGAAACAGACATACTGGATTATTAAAAAATATGGCAAAGACACTCAAACCAAAAATAAGACAAGTAATGGAGTGGAAAAATATCTGCATAATATAGAACAAAGGGTTGACATCTCTAAGAGACAAAGTTTCTATAAATTGATGAGAAAAAATAAGCCACTTAATAGGAAAAGTAGCAAAATATATAAACATGTAAGTGGTCGAAGATTGCATGAAAATGTATAAGAAACGCAAGAAAATACACTCAACCTCACTAATAGTTAGCAACAAGGAAATACTTTTCACAAAAATTTCACAAGTATTTTTAAAATATAATTAATTAATTAATTTATTAATTTATTTGGTTGCTCCAGGTCTTAGTTCTTAGTTGTGGCAGGTGGGCTCCTTAGTTGCAGCTTGCCAACTCCTTAGTTATGGCATGCAAAGTCTTAGTTGTGGCATGCATGTGGGATCTATTTCCCTGACCAGGGATCAAACCCGGGCCCCCTGCATTGGGAGCACAGAGTCTTAACCACTGTGCCTCTAGGGAATTCCCTCACAAGTATTTTAAAAACAATAACATTCAGTGAAGATGAAGGATAGTGAGCATGACAAACACATTGCTGGTGGGAATATAGCCACCAGCGATATTATCATTTGTGGATTCCATATTTACAAACTTACTTGCTAAAATTTATTTGTAACTCCAAAATCAATATTTGAAGTGCTTTTGCAGTTACATGCAGTCATTTGTGGACATGTGCAGAATAGTAAAATTATAGAGTCATTCAATAGGTACATTTCCAACTGAGGTCAAGCAAGGCGATCTTCTGTTTTCTTCTTCAGCTTACATACTATAAACAAGTGTTCTTTTTACCATCTATTTAGTGAATGCTTCCTGCATTTTTTTTTACTTTTTGTAAAGTGACTTTGCTGTTTAAATAGCCTCCAAGCATAATGCTGAAGTGCCGTCTAACATT
Organism: Mesoplodon bidens; assembly: GCF_964165515.1. NCBI lineage: Eukaryota > Metazoa > Chordata > Mammalia > Artiodactyla > Ziphiidae > Mesoplodon > Mesoplodon bidens. The sequence continues at coordinate 148,482,723 of NC_138178.1, read as the reverse complement.
TCTAAACACAAGAAGGCTGTGATGTGCTTTCAGAGAAAATATGTGTGTTAGATAAACTTGGTGCAGGCATGAGTTATAGTGCTGTTGGCTGTGAGTTCAATGTTAATGAATCAATGATATATAATAAATAAGTCGTCTTTAAATAGAAACACATAAAACAAGGTTACATATTGATTGTTTGACAAAAAATGTTGGAACCAAAGCTTGCAGGAACCTAACCTTGTATTTCCTCTAATGATTTAGTATTCACTACTTTAGGGTTCACAATGTTTTTGTTTTTGTTTTTTTGCGGTACGCGGGCCTCTCACTGTTGTGGCCTCTCCCGTTGCGGAGCACAGGCTCCGGATGCACAGGCTCAGCGGCCATGGCTCACGGGCCCAGCCGTTCCGCGGCATGTGGGATCCTCACAGGCCGGGGCACGAACCTGCGTCCCCTGCATTGGCAGGTGGACTCTCAACCACTGCGCCACCAGGGAAGCCTCACAATGTTTTTCATAGGACATCATTAAGTGGAATGATAATCAACTGCAATTTGCCTCAATCTTTTAGGAAAGTAATATCCCAATACTAATAAAATTAAGAATGAATTAAAAGGATCATACACCATGATCAAGTGGGATTTATCCCAGGGATGCAAGGATTCTTCAATATATGCAAATCAATCAATGTGATACACCACATTAACAAACTGAAGAATAAAAACCATATGATCATCTCAATAGATGCAGACAAAGCTTTAGACAAAATTCAACACCCATTTATGATAAAAAAAAAACTCTGTAATAGCAGCACTATTTACAGTAGCCAGGACATAGAAGCAACCTAAATGTCCATCAACAGAGGAATGGATAAAGAAGATGTGTTGCATATACACAATGGAATATTACTCAGCCATAAAAAAGAACAAAATAATGCCATTTGCAGCAATGTGGATGGACCTCAGTAAGACCTAGGATGTCATACTGAGTGAAGTAAGTCAGACACAGAAGGACAAGTATCACAGGGTATCACTTATATGTGGAATCTAAAAAAAAAGGTACAAATAAACTTATTTACAAAACAGAAGTAGAGTCATGGTTATAGAAAACAAATTTATGGTTACCATGGGATGGGGGGGATAAACTGGGAGATTGGGATTGACATATACACACTACTGTATATAAAATGCATAACTAATAAGAACTTGCTGTATAGCACAGGGAATTCTACTCAATACTCTGTAATGCCCTCTATGGGAAAAGAATCTTAAAAACAAAAAAGTGATTATATGTATAACTGATTCACTTTGCTGTACATCTGAACCTAACACAACATTGTAAATCAACTATACTCCAAAAAAAATTAAAAAAAGAATGAAGGTAGCTTTTGACCCAGAAATACCATTTCTGCAAACCTATCCTCCCCAAATAGGAGCATTAGTTGTAATGGCAACAAAATGAAATATAACATTAGGAAGTTACCTGAATGTTCACTGATGGGGAAATGCTTGAATATCTTAATACATCCATACCATGGAAAAAAACGCAATGATTTTAAAGAATTTATATATACATTTCTTCCAAAGTTTTTTTCAACTTTTTCTTATGGTACTTGGTAACTGTTGTGCCAGTATTTAGCCTTAGACGGAGTTAACCAAGTTAGATGGAGTTGATCTGCATTTCCAATCAAACTGACGTGTGCGTGTGTACATACATGTATACCTACGTACATGTTTTTCAACCTGAAGGGTTTTCTATTAAGACTTGAGAAATACACATTTCAAAATAATATGTGTAACATGACCCAGTTTATAAAAATAAACAGCAAAAGCAAAACAACAACTACCGCCACCACTTCTAAAACTGTATATATGTTGGGTATCGTGGAGAATGGGGTAGAAGGATGCTCACCAGCTACTAATATTGTTACCCCAGGGTAGAAAAAACAGAGGGGTCAGGTAAGATTTACTTTTCTTGTATCATGTTTTCAACCTTAGTTACAATAAACATAGTTTTTAATTAAAGAGAAAATATCAAAAAGAAAATTCAATTGAATATATTAGACAAACAAAATGCCAATTATTTTATCCCACTCCAAATTTTCAGTGTTTGTGCAATGAAGCTCCAGAATCTTCATTTTCACAGGCACCTCAGGAGATTCTTAGGCTGGTGGTCTTTTCGCCACGCTGTGAGAACCCAGCTCTGGGCTGACATCACCCTTTTATGCACACAGTCTTCCTAAGGGAATACAACCAATGAGGTTGTCACAGCTAAATGCAACCACCATCCAGTTCTGCTTCCAAGAGATCGCTCCTGTATCACCTTCACTGGAGTTCTGGGTGTTTTCAAACTCTTCAACCGTGCATTGATTGAAACTCTGTCACTTTCCCACCAGAGATGGCTAATGGCATCCCTTGTGTGTGGGTTTACCACATTTAACCCTCAGGAGGCACCTTGATTTTCTTTCTCTTCAAGCTGTTAGGGGAAGGGGTCTGCTGCCAGCCCCACGAACCAACACATTTGTCATTTTCCTTATGAGATCTGTATTGGGAGATGCCATCACTGTAAAACGAGAAACACCTCCTCCCTGTTCCCTATACAGACAAGGTACAGCCTTTCTCCATTGCTGAAGGAAGGACTTACCTATCTTCACCACAAAGTCAAAGTTCGTTCTTTCTTTTCTACATTTACAAAGCAAATGTTTCTTCCCTCCAAAAGCAAATACATTCTCAGTCTATGTAATTATTAAAGAGAAATGTGACCTTGTTGCCCAATGTAAAAACTGTGTATCTCATGAAAGATATAGAAAGAGGGAAGTAGAGAGTAAAAGCAAGAGAAAAGCAACAGCCAGAGAGAAAGGCGGAGAAGGAGGGGGACGGGGATTAAGCCTGATTAACTATTCCATATTATTTGTACAGTTTCCTTACTTCAACTGATCTGTTCCCAGTCAGCAAGTATTATTTTGAACTTACTTTAATTACTGTTTCCTTAGTACCCAAATTGTGAGACTTGCAATTTAATGTGCATGTGTTCGTATTTTCCTTTACATGTTAGTGAAATGATGTTTAAATATCTTATTACATTTCACTTTTAAAGGGCCCGGAAAGAAATTTAGTCTATCTGAAAGAAGTCAGCTCTCCCCTCAGTAACAAGACTGAGAACTCCTTGTGTCAGGGCTGTGTCTTACACTTGTTTTGCTGCCCCCACAGTAGCTATTGGGAGAAGGTAAAATAAATGGCAAAGCCTGCATGCTCTAAATCCATCTGCGGTCCCTTCAGAATATACACGACATCTTTGCATTTAGAGACAGCATGATCCAACAGCTAAAATACTGGGCAGCATCCAGTGAAGCTGGCTAGACTAAAGGCGGTACCTTGCTCTGGTGAGGCATTGCACCTTACCAAGTGAGGCTTTGAGGATATCACTCAATCTCTTTGAAAGGAAAATGCTATTTCCACGGAACAAACTAGATGTGTAGTCCATATAATTCTCAAAATGGCTCCACCACCTAAGGTAGAACGTATGCTCATGCGTACTGTTTGTCATGAGATCTCATGACGACAGAATGGATATTGAGTGGAATACAGTACTATTTCAATATCTAGGATACTCTCTGTCTTCTAGGACCTTCAGAAGTTCTGGGAAGTTGAGAGAGGAACACAGCATTCCCTCTCTTTCTAGCCCCATTTCTGTCAGCAAAGAGAAGCCCCCCACCAAGTACTCAGAGATAGATACAGCCCCAAAGAGATAATGGACAAAATGGATCTCCTGCCTCTGATTGGCTGGAAGTCAATCAATGAGCTCCTACCTGCTTCAATAAGAATGCTGACTGGGAAAAGAGGAGTGGATAGAAGCCCCTGGTGTTGAAGGCACAAGTGAGGCAACAAGTTGCAGAGAGTCTGACAGTGAAATGAATAACAAAGTGCAAAATATGGACTCTTCTCTGGTCTTCGATACCAGAAATTCACAAGAGGGAGGGCTTCATGGCATGCTGGTGAGAGCCCTAGACTAGAAAACAGAATAACCTAGTTCAATCCTGGCTCTGCCCGTTACAGATCAGGTGATTTCATGCAAATCACAATTCTCAAATTTCATTTTTTCTCATACGTAAAATGGGAATAATTTCATTGCTCTTAAAGCCTCATGGCAAGATGGTTTTCTTCTGCTTTTACCTGCTTCTTTCCTTACCCCCTTTCTGATAAAGGACTATATCTAGATGTTCTTCCAGATATTATAGGTATAATTTTAAAATTATACTATTAATTGCTACTTAAAATTTTTTTTTTTTTGGCTAACATTTCATGGGTCAGGGGTAAAAATAAGATGGCAGCCAGATGCCTGTATTATATCGCAATAGCCTTTCAGAAAGTTAGCTCCCATCATCTGATTCTCGTAGCTAATTTCTAAACATAAGAGTTGGTTATATATATATATATACATACATATACATACACATATATGTACATACATAAAATACAAACTCATATTTAGAAATTAGCCACAAGAGTTTTATATACGTATATGTCTACATAGGTATATGTATGTACATATATGTGTGTGTGTGTGTGTGTGTACATATATATATGTGTTAGATAGAAAGTGTGAACTCTGGCAGACACTGTTTTAGTTTTTGGGTTTTTTTTTCCTGGCAAAGTAAGAGGTCCCCATTATACCTGACCCAAATGAGCTCAATGTAACTCAAAAACACATGAAAGAAAAGTAGCTACTCTATCCCAGAAACACATCAGCTCCACTGTTACTGCCAGATAAGCCAACATCCCAGCATCAGCTTTATCACCAACAACTACCTCTTGGGCACATCACCATGACTCACAGTCTCAAGGAGCAAGCCAGGTCACTAAGAAAAGGTCATGTTCAATAGACTCAGTATTAAAAAATATAACAGTGTCAAAGAAAAACAATTCCAGACTTAGATAAGGAGAGAGTTTATTTAAAAAGACTGTTTCAAAGGGGGAGGGGAATTAGTGCAACGGGGACAAGGCTCAGACTGTAAGATCTAGAAGCCTCTTTCTGATCACAGGAGAGGCAAAAAGGGCCCTTGCAACAGAGAGGAATAAACAAGGCTAGGAGGAGCAGGGTGGGGTCGGGGGGTGAGCAGGGGGCATCATCTGCAGCCAGAAGATTCTCAGAAAGGTCCACTAAGGAGGGACTGCTCTGTGTTCCAAAGCCTGCTCAACCTCAAGGGTGAGTGGAGGCCTCTGGCCTTAACTGAAGTTTAGTCATGTCAAATTAGCAGGCATTTTGTCCAGAGGTCAGTGGGGCACATTCGCTTAATCATGTATGAGATCGAGAATAGGCTCCTGGAGGGTCTGTGTCTGGCCTTGTCATAGGTAAAAGAGGGCGTCACCATGACTCACCATGTGAGTCATATGCGGGAGGTGACCGCAGCAAACTGTGTCCCAGAACTGTTTTCCAGAATCACAGGCGAAGCTCAACACCGTCAGTAGTTCAGAAAAATGTTCATTTAAACCAAAAACCGCTCTTGTTTGTGAATAAACCATCACCTACCTGGAACTGTTTGCCATCTAGACTTTAGGCAATGGCAGCTGCCAATGTATCATGGTTTGGGTGCTAATCAAAAGGTCTGCCCTTACCCACTGTCTCTCAGGCCGTTGCTCCTGAGGATGTGATGATGATGCAAAGGTCTTTGGGAAGGAAGGCCTACTTTCCCACTAGACGGTACTGGTACCCGGGGTCCTTCGTAGGGCCCTCTGGCCATCACGGGTGGATGACACGACAGAGTGCAGCCTGAGAGGGGCAGGAGGACAGTATGTGACTCACCCTCCCATCCAGTCTGGATTTAGGGCCTCTCTCCTGACCCATTTCAGAACATCAAAGAGGCACTCATAGAAAGCCTGGAGCAGTCATCCTGCCCATTTCATAGCTTCTGAGCAGGAATACAAAGGAGTGGTGGTAGGAATTGGGAAAGCAACCCAAAGATGCTGGTAAGACTACTTTCCCCCAAGAAGAAACCCAGTTAACCACAGGCCTAACTCCTACGGGTTAAGTTCCTAGGGTTAACAAAGCAACTATAAAATAACCCAGGGGAATGCTGGTCTCAGCAGCTTTGGTCTCTCTCTACCCTTTCCCACTTTACTCCTTTACCTAGGCGATGGAATACAATTAGTTTACAGGCCTGATAGGAGGGGCTTTCAAAAGGGATAGATGGTCAAGGACCTGTGTATGGTCCTGCCTTTGGACATTCTCCCTCTGTTCAGAAAATAATGTCAATTGGCAGGGAAGACGCTCTTGACCCTCTCTTGATATACAAGGTACCAAGTGACATCCACTGGAACTTGACCTATCCCCCATCAGGGAAGTTGAATTGTTTTACTCTTGCATGAGCCTACAAAAGGGGTTATTTTGCGGGTTGGTGTCCAACAGAAAAAACTAAAGAATCACTCCTAGATGAGTAATTTGAGGTTTTCTTTTATCTCCCCAAATTAAGAACAGTGGCAAGCATATGCTGGGAAACAAACATTGATTAAGCATAAAGGAGAGAAATGTCACAGAAAGCAAGAATAGAAAACTGTAAAAAATTATTAAATCTCTGTTTCACTGGAAAATTTCCAAAAGTAACATGCCTGCCAATTTTTGAAAAATCTCAGCCATATCCAGCTACCCACAGCGTCTATTCACAGCTCTTGCTGACACAAACACTACTTTCATGGTGCCACATAAGTCATATTACAATCTACCTCCAGTTTCCCTATTACCCTTCTCTCTGATAAATTGTTGGCGGCCAATACAGGCAATCAGCAAGGTCAGCTTGGCTGAAGTGAATCTTTGATTAGGTTAAGCTATCAATATAACTATAAGATTAGACAGCTAATCATGGGTATTTAGCATAATTACCATTGCCACATCCCCAAAGCACTGCCCGGTGATTCAAGCTTAGAAGTCTTGATGGTGAGCCCTCAAAATGGGCAGAAAGTGAGTGATGTACCATGGAGGTGTCAGGAGGATGCTACTCTTTGGTCACAGCTAATTTTATTTATTTTTTATTACTGGCCTTTCCCAGGCAATAGATCTATGGCTCTAGGCATTCTTCCCCAGCTAATATGTTAATTCTACACTGGTTTCTTTGATGACAGTTTTTACTATGTGCAAGTCCAACTTGAGATAAAACCTAGCTGCTTGGAGCTTCAAGATGGCAAAAGAGTAACACGTGGAGATCACCTTCCTCCCCACAAATACACCAGAAATACATCTACACATGGAACAACTCCTACAGAACACCTACTGAACGCTGGCAGAAGACCTCAGACCTCCCAAAAGGAAGTCTTCCTACCTTCCTGGGTAGGGAGGGCAAAAGAAAAGAGAAAGAACAGAGACAAATGAATAGGGACGGGACCTGCACCAGTGCGAGGGAGCCATGAAGGAGAAAAGGTTTCCACACACTAGAAGCCCCTGCGCCGGCGGAGACGGCGGGTGGCGGAGGCGGGGGAGCTTCGAAGCCGCGGAGGAGAGCACAGTAACAGGGGTGCGGAGGGCAAAGTGGAGAGATTCCCGCACAGAGGATCGGTGCCGACCAGCACTCACCAGCCCGAGAGGCTTGTCTGCTCACCCGCCGGGGCGGGCGGGGGCTGGGAGCTGAGGCTCCGGCTTTGGTCAGATGCCGGAAGAGGACTGGCGGCGTGAACACAGCCTGAAGGGCGGGCTAGTGCACCACAGCTAGCCGGGAGGGAGTCCGAGAAAGAGTCTGGAGCTGCCTAAGAGGCAAGAGACTTTCTCTTCCCTCTTTGTTTCCTGGTGCGCGAGGAGAGGGGATTCAGAGCGCCGCTTAAAGGAGCTCCAGACACGGGCGTGAGCTGCGGCTAAAAGTGCAGACCCCAGAGACGGGCGTGGGACGCTGGGGCTACTGCTGCCGCCACCAAGAACCCTGTGTGCGAGCACAGGTCACTCTCCACACCTCCCCTCCCGGGAGCCTGTGCGGCCCGCCACTGCCAAGGTCCCCTGATCCAGGGACAACTTACCTGGGAGAACGCACGGCGCGCCTCAGGCTGCTGCAACGTCACGCCGGCCTCTGCCGCCGCAGGCTCGCCCCGCCCTCCGTGCCCCTCCCTCCAGCCGGCCTGGGTGAGCCTGAGCCCCCGAATCAGCGGCTTCTTTAACCCCGTCCTGCCTGAGCGAAAAAGAGACGCCCTCAGGCGACCTACATGCAGAAGCGGGGCCAAATCCAAAACTGAACCCCAGGAGCTGTGTGAACAAAGAAGAGAAAGGGAAATCTCTCCCAGCAGCTTCAGGAGCAGCAGATTAAATCTCCACAATCAACTTGATGTACCCTGCATCTGTGGAACACCTGAATAGACAACACATCATCCCAAATTGAGGAGGTGGACTTTGGGAGCAATGATATATATATTTTTTTCCCTTTTTGTATTTTTGTGAGTGTGTATGTGTATGCTTCTTTATGTGATTTTGTCTGTATAGCTTTGCTTTTACCATTTGTCCTAGGGTTCTGTTGGTCTGTTTTTTTGTTTGTTTGTTTGTTTTCCTTTTTAGTATAGTTTTTACCACTTATCACTGGTGGATTTGTTTTTTGGTTTGGTTGCTCTCTTCTTTCTGTCTTTCCTTTCTTTTTCTTAATTACTTAAAAATTGTTTTAATAATTATTTTTTTATTTTAATGACTTTATTTTATTTTATCTTCTTTCTTTCTTTTTTTTCTCCCTTTTATTCTGAGCCATGTGGATGACAGGATCTTGGTGCTACAGCCAGGCATCAGGGCTAAGCCTCTGAGGTAGGAGAGCCAACTTCAGGACACTGGTCCATAAGAGACCTCCCAGCTCCACGTAATATGAAATGGCGAAAATTTCCCAGAGATCTCCATCTCAATACCAAGACCCACCTCCATTCAACGACAATCAAGCTACAGTGCTGGACACCCTATGCCAAACAACTAGCAAGATAGGAACACAACCCCACCCATTAGCAGAGGGGCTGCCTGAAATCATAATAAGGCCACAGACACCCCAAAACATACCACCAGACGTGGAACTGTCCACGAGAAAGACATGATCCAGCCTCATCCACCAGAACACAGGCACTAGTCCCCTCCACCAGGAAGCCTACACAACCCACGGAACCAACCTTAGCCACTGGGGACAGACACCAAAAACAATGGGAACTACAAACCTGCAGCCTGTGAAAAGGAGACCCCAAATACAGTAAGTTAAGCAAAATGAGAAGACAGAGAAACGCACAGAAGATGAAGGAGCAAGGCAAAAACCCACCAGACCTAACAAATGAAGAGGAAATAGGCAGTCTACCTGAAAAAGAATTCAGAATAATGATAGTAAAGAAGATCCAAAATCTTGGAAGTAGAATGCAGAAAATACAAGAAATGTTTAACAAGGACGTATAAGAACTAAACAGCAAACAAACAGTGATGAACAACACAATAAATAAAATTTAAAATTCTCTAGAAGGGATCAATAGCAGAATAACTGAGGCAGAAGAACGGATAAGTGACTGGAAGATAAAACAGTGGAAATAAGTACTGCACAGCAGAATAAAGAAGAAGAATGAAGAGAATTGAGGACAGTCTCAGAGACCTCTGGGACAACACTGAATGCACCAACATTCAAATAATAGGGGTCCCAGAAGAAGAAGAGAAAAAGAAAGGGTCTGAGAAAACATTTGAAGAGATTATAGTTGAAAACTTCCCTAATATGGGAAAGGAAATAGTTAATCAAGTCCAGGAAGCACAGAGAGTCCCATACAGGATAAATCCAAGGAGAAACACGCCAAGACACATATTAATCAACCTATCAAAAATTAAATACAAAGAAAAAATATTAAAAGCAGCAAGGGAAAAACAACAAATAACACACAAGGGAATCCCTGTAAGGTTAACAGCTAATCTTTCAGCAGAAACTCTGCAAGCCAGAAGGGAGTGGCAGGACATATTTAAAGTGATGAAGGAGAAAAACCTAAAACCAAGATTAATCTATACAGCAAGGATCTCATTCAGATTTGATGGAGAAATTAAAACTTTTACAGACAAGCAAAAGCTAAGAGAATTCAGCACCACCAAACCAGCTTTACAACAAATGCTAAAGGAACTTCTCTAGGCAGGAAACACAAGACAAGGAAAAGACCTACAATAACAAACCCAAAACAATTAAGAAAATGGTAATAGGAACATACATATCAATAATTACCTTAAATGTAAATGGATTAAATGCTCCCATCAAAAGACACAGACTGGCTGAATGGATACAAAAACAAGACCTGTATATATGCTGTCTACAAGAGACCTACTTCAGACCAAGGGACACATACAGACTGAAAACGAGGGGATGGAAAAAGATATTCCATGCAAATGGAAATCAAAAGAAAGCTGGAGTAGCAATTCTCATATCAGACGAAATAGACTTTAAAATAAAGACAATTACAAGAGACAAAGAAGGACATTACATAATGATCAAGGGATTAATCCAAGAAGAAGATATAACAATTGTAAATATTTATGCACCCAACATAGGAGCACCTCAATACATGAGTCAAATGCTAACAGCCATAAAAGGGGAAATCGACAGTAACACAATCATAGTAGGGGACATTAACACCCCACTTTCACCAATGGACAGATTATCCAAACGAAAATAAATAAGGAAACATAAGCTTTAAATGATACATTAAACAAGATGGACATAATTGATATTTATAGGGCATTCCATCCAAAAACAACAGAATGCACTTTCTTCTCAACTGCTCATGGAACATTCTCCAGGATAGATCATACCTTGGGTCACAAATCAAGCCTTGGTAAACTTAAGAAAACTGAAATCGTATCAAGTATCTTTTCTGACCACAGCGCTATGACATAGATATCAATTACGGAAAAACTCTGTATGAAAAACAAACGCATGGAGGCTAAACAATACACTACTTAATAACCAAGAGATCACTGAAGAAATCAAAGAGGAAATCAAAAAATACCTAGAAACAAATGACAATGAAAACACGATGACCCAAAACCTATGGGATGCAGCAAAAGCAGTTCTAAGAGGGAAGTTTATAGCAATACAATCTCACCTTAAGAAACAAGAAACATCTCAAACAAACAACCTAACCTTACACCTAAAGCAAGTAGAAAAAGAAGAACAAAAAACCCCCAAACTTAGCAGAAGGAAAGAAATCATAAAAATCAGATCAGAAATAAATGAAAAAGAAATGAAGGAAATGATAGCAAAGATCAATAAAACTAAAAGCTGGTTCTTTGAGAAGATAAACAAAATTCATAAATCATTAGCCAGACTCATCAAGAAAAACAGGGAGAAGACTCAAATCAATAGAATTATAAATGAAAAAGGAGAAGTAACAACTGCCACTGCAGAATTACAAAGGATCATGAGAGATTACTACAAGCAACTATATGCCAATAAAATGGACAACCTGGAAGAAATGGACAAATTCTTAGAAATGCGCAACCTTCTGAGACTGAGCCAGGAAGAAACAGAAGATATGAACAGGCCAATCCCAAGCACTGAAATTGAAACTGTGATTAAAAATCTTCCAACAAACAAAAGCCCAGAACCAGATGGCTTCACAGGCGAATTCTATCAAATATTTACAGAACAGCTAACACCTATCCTTCTCAAACTCTTCCAAAATATAGTGGAGGGAGGAACACTCCCAAACTCATTGTACGAGGCCACCATTACCCTGATACCAAAATCAGACAAAGATGTCACAAACAAAGAAAACTACAGGCCAATATCACTGATGAGCATAGATCTAAAAATCCTCCACCAAATACTATCAAACACAATCCAACAGCACATTAAAAGGATCATACACCATGATCAAGTGGGGTTTATTCCAGGAATGTAAGGATTCTTCAATATACACAAATCAATCAATATGATACACCATATTAACAAATTGAGGTGAAAAACCATATGACCATCACCATAGATGCAGAGAAATCTTTTGACAAAATTCAATATCCATTTATGATAAAAACCCTCCAGAAAGTAGGCATAGAGGGAACTTTCCTCAACATAATAAAGGCCATATATGACAAACCCACAGCCAACACCGTCCTCAATGGTTATCAATTGAAACCATTTCCAGTAAGAACAGGAACAAGACAAGGTTGCCCACTCTCACCACTATTATTCAACATAGTTTTGGAAGTTTTAGCCACAGCAATCAGAGAAGAAAGAGAAATAAAAGGAATCCAAATCAGAAAAGAAGAAGTAAAGCTGCCACTGTTTGCTGAAGACATGATACTCTACATAGAGAATCCTAAAGATGCTACCAGAAAACTACTAGAGCTAATCAATGAATTTGGTAAAGTAGCAGGATACAAAATTAATGCACAGAAATCTCTTGCATGCCTATACACTAATGATGAAAAATCTGAAAGTGAAATTAAGAAAACACTCCCATTTACCATTGTAACAAAAAGAATAAAATATCTAGGAATAAACTGACCTAAGGAGACAAAAGACCTGTATGCAGAAAAACATAAGACACTGATGAAAGAAATTAAAGATGATACAAATAGATGGAGAGATATACCATGTTCTTGGATTGGAAGAATCAACATTGTGAAAATGACTCTACTACCCAAAGCAATCTACAGATTCAATGCAATCCCTTTCAAACTACCACTGGCATTTTTCACAGAACTAGAACAAAAGATTTCACAATTTGTATGGAAACACAAAGGACCCCGAATAGTCAAAGCAATCTTGAGAAAGAAAAACAGCTGGAGGAATCAGGCTCCCTGACTTCACACTATGCTACAAAGCTACAATAATCAAGACAGTATGGTACTGGCACAAAAACAGAAAGATAGATCAATGGAACAGGATAGAAAGCCCAGGGATATACCCACACACATATGGTCACCTTATCTTTGATAAAGGAGGCAAGAATATACAGTGGAGAAAAGACAGCCTCTGCAATAAATGGTGCTGGGAAAACTGGACAGCTATATATAAAAGAATGAAATTACAACACTCCCTAACACCATACACAAAAATAAACTCAAAATGGATTAAAGACCTAAATGTAAGGCCAGACACTATCAAACTCTTCGAGGAAAACATAGGCAGAACACTCTATGACATAAATCACAGCAAGATCCTTTTGGACCCACCTCCTAGAGAAATGGAAATAAAAACAAAAATAAACAAATGGGACCTAATGAAACTTAAAAGCTTTTGCACAGCAAAGGAAACCATAAACAAGACAAAAAGACAACCCTCAGAATGGGAGAAAATATTTGCAAATGAAGCAACTGACAAAGGATTAATCTCCAAAATATACAAGTAGCTCATGCAGCTCAATATCAAAGAAACAAACAACCCAATCCAAAAATGGGCAGAAGACCTAAATAGACATTTCTCCAAAGAAGATATACAGATTGCCAACAAACACATGAAGGAATGCTCAACATCATTAATCATTAGAGAAATGCCAATCAAAACGACAATGAGATATCATCTCACACCAGTCAGAATGGCCATCATCAAAAAATCTACAAACAATAAATTCTGGAGAGGGTGTGGAGAAAAGGGAACCCTATTGCACTGTTGGTGGGAATGTAAATTGATACAGCCACTATGGAGAACAGTATGGAGTTTCCTTAAAAAACTAAAAATAGAACTATCATACGACCCAGCAATCCCACTACCAGGCATATACCCTGAGAAACCATAATTCAAAAAGGGTCACGTACCACAATGTTCATTGCAGTTCTATTTACAATGGTCAGGATATGGAAGCAACCTGAGTGTCCATCAACAGATGAATGGATAAAGATGTGGTACATATATACAATGGAATATTACTCAGCCATAAAAAGAAACGAAATTGAGTTATTTGTAGTTAGGTGGATGGACCTAGAGTCTGTCATACAGAGTGAAGTAAGTTAGAAAGCAAAAAACAAATACCGTATGCTAACACATATATATGGAGTCTAAAAAAAAAAAGAAAAAAAATGGTCATGAAGAACCTAGGGGCAAGACGGGAATAAAGACACAGACCTACTTGAGAATGGACTTGAGGATACGGGGAGGAGGAAGGGTAAGCTGGGTCAAAGTGAGAGAGTGGCATGGACATATATACACTATCAAACATAAAATAGATAGCTAGTGGTAAGCAGCCACATAGCACAGGGAGATCAGCTTGGTGCTTTGTGACCACCTACAGGGGTGGGATAGGGAGGGTGGGAGGGAGGGAGACGCAAGTGGGAAGAGATATGGGGACATATGTGTATGTATAACTGATTCACTTTGTTATAAAGCAGAAACTAACATACCATTGTAAAGCAACTATACGCCAATAAAGATGTTAAAATATATATAAATAAAAAAATAAATAAAACCTAGCTGCTTGACCACCCACCTCTCTCAGGTTATGGTAAAGCTAGATTGACCTGTAATGAATTAATTGTCCATGTCCAGTTTTTTATTTTAAACTTACGCATCCTTACTACCTGTTCCTTTCCTTAGTTTCCAAAGCTTGATTAATATTGAACATTAACTTTGTTCCTTAGAGTCAGAGAAGGAGAAAATGGTGCCTCAGTCCTCTTCTTCCCCTCAAACTTCAGGGCAGGCTGGTGAACATCAGTCCTAAATTCAGAGCCCATCTGGAAATAGAATCTCTCCCAGATGAACCTTGGACCTCAGGTCTATTCTAAGACCATTCTTGGGTTTGGGGTCATTGTGGATCTCAGGAACCTATTATCTATTGTATTATATCACCTCTCTTGGCCTTTTAATTCAACCTCTCCCTTCCAGCTGAATCCTTCCCATCAGCTTTTAAACCTGTTCAAGTATTTCCCATCTAAAATAAAGTATTTCCTAGTCCTCAAGTCCCTATATTCCTCCAGCTACCATCCTATTACTCTCTTCACAGCTAATTTGAAGGAAGCATCCATATCTACACATCAGTTTCCTTATCTTCCGCTCACTCCTTAGCCTACCAATTTGACTTCAAGCCCCACAACTTCCCAAAAACAATGCTGCAAAAGTCACCAATTACTCCAAGTCTCTAAATCCAAACTATATTTTTCAGTTTTCTTTATACTTGGTATTTTGACACTTTGACCACTTCCTCCTCCTTGAAACCCTACCCTTGGCTTCTGTGACACCTCATTAACCAAGTTTTCCTTATCTTTCTCGCCTTTGGAAACCCCCAAAATCTGCCTCTTGATATCCTTTCTGAATAAGTCCAGGCTGGGGCCAAGGTCAGTATCAGTGTCCTCCTCTGTTCACATATATTTGTCTCCATTTCTTTGATATGTTTAGCATTTTCTTAGGAATTTAGGCTTTCCCATATTTGAAAGCAAAGGGCAAAAGGGACGGTTTTGATTTTAACAAAGGATGAAAAATGTGACACTGTTCATTTTCTATGGATATTTTGTTATTAAGTATGTTGATTGAAAACATGCATACATACAAATAAAGGTTTATTATCCTTTATTGGTCACTTAAAGAACACTCGTTTGGGAGCTATCACTTTATAAGATGGTGAAAAATTAAAAAATAAACTAGGAAAGGACAGAAGAGAAGGACAGTCAATAGTGTATGAAGAGTTCTGAGAGGGAGTACCTGGGGATTTAAGACAAAACAAAATGGAGAAAGGAAAAAGCAGAAGACCAAGTAGATCAATCCTAAAAGGGCATTCTACTGCTAAGGGTCATCTCGTTTTCCAGATTGTAGGGTACAATGACTTGAAAGTGCTTCCCACCCCACCTAAGAATATTCTCCCTGAGACAGAGTTTAAATAAGATTGAATCTGTTATCACGACAAAGACCTGAAATGACAAAGTCAGTTCAATTTGCCAGAACTGAAGTGACTCAAAACAAAAACTCTTCTTTCTTTCAAATGACATAAAAATTATTTCCCTCAAAGATTTTCCACCTAAAATACTCATAATATGGTATCATGTCCTTCCCTGATTAGATACAAATAGGTGTTAAACTTATGGCAAATTTGAGGATAAAATGAAGGTTTGTGGAGCCCAAAACTGTGTGAGAAAGGTACAAGCAATCTAGAAGACTCTGGAAACTCACCTTTCTGATAGAGAGAAAAACAAAAACAAAACTAAACCAGGCACTAGAGGGAGTTGTCATTTCCCATCTTTCTCTGAATAAGTTGCTTCTTTGGGGCTAAGAACTGGGTGCTCAGGTTGCCTATGGCTCTCACTAAATGTTAATCCTTAACCTACATGCAGATAAACCACATTCTTCAACACTTTTCTGGATAAAATTCTCTATCCATCAAAATTCCCACTATAAAGGAAAAAGGTAATTCAAGAACAATTCAACTTGATTATCACTCCTTGCAGACAAGAGATCTATTGTATCCTAGGTGTCTTTGTATTCCACAAAGTTTGGTCCATAGAGGGATGCTCTTTAAATATTTACTGAACAAATATAGCAATAATCAGTTTCAATAATTCTTAAGTACCCTTAGGCAGATAACTCAATGATTAATAATTGTATTTACTTGGTCAATATATTTCTATAGACTGCTTTATAAAGAGTAATTACACAAGAAAGAGCTGGGTTATACTACAATCTTCATTCTTATTCTCTAAAGAACTAACCTGAAAAAATATAAACTGCCCATATATAGAGGACAAGCATTATAATTTAGGTGTTCTTACTACTGTATGCTCTCTGAGCAAGAGAAGTCAGGGACAAAGTCAGTACAGAAAATCTTCTGGATTGAAGGTTGTTCAGTGTTTCTGTCCTGGCCAATTGTCCCCAAACTGAATGTCACCAAGTAGGGGACAATAAACTGGAAGCCTGGAGAGGGCAGAGGGTTTCCTGTGACCGTCCAATTGGCCTATACATAGGCAACCACATCACTTCCCTTAGCTAATTAAAGGACTAGATACAGGCACTTCACTTTCTGTTTCTTAGGGGATTTTGAATTGAAATGCTTTGCAATTAAAATGACACACGTTGATGAAATCATTTATTTCAAAAACAGTAGTAATAGCTTATAAAACCTAACGTCTTGAACTCCAAAGACTCAAATGATTGCTTCCTTTTAAAGAATAGAACTTGTGTGCTTTTTATCTGCTTTTTGTTTTTATTAGATGCCTGAAGATAGCTCATACTCTGTTCTTATTTCATTAATAGAAAAAAATCACTCACTTGCAAAGTGATTATTTCATTATTTCATATTATTTCATTGATAGATAAAATCACTCCCCTATCATGGGAGAGCAGATAGGGAGAAAGAGCAATAAGCCTTTTTGATTAAATGACACAATGTAATGTAAAGTATTGTATATATTACCCAGCTTCTAATAGGCATTCAGTAGTGCTAATTTTCTTCCCCTATACTATATGTCAATCAGCAGAATTTTAAGCCTGGATAAACCAGCAGCATTGAACAGGTTCTGTTGAAACACTCAAGGTAGCCTCTGGGGTTATTTTATTCACTCAACAAATGCTTAGGCTCTAATATTCTCAAGCACTGCATTGGGGGCTGGAGATGCAAAGTTGAATAGGACTCAGGCCCTTTCCTCACAGGGCTTAAAATCTAACAAGGAGGAAAGACCGGTAGGCAGAGTATTACACTGAGATATGATGTTGGTTAGACATGGGATACAAGTCTTGGAACTCTGGGTCACAAGGGACAGAAAATCCAGCCCTAAGTGGTTTAAGCAAAAAGGGAATATTTAGGCTCAAATGACAGAAAAGTTGAGGAAAGAGATGCTCAGGGGTGGTTTCATGAAAGGACCTCCACACGGTGTCACCAGGACACTAGTGCTTTCTCTTTACGTTGCTCTGCTTGCTTCTGTGCTGGCTCCGTGCAGCAGCAATATGCCTGGCATACACTATGCTCAAGCCTAGAGAAGAAAAGAGCGGTTCTCTCCTTCAAAATCTAAAATTTTCAGATGACTCCTAATGGCTCAAACGGGGTTGTGTGTCCTCTTCTGAACCAATTACACAATCTAGGAGGAGGAGATTAACTGGTCACCTTAGCTAATCAGGAATCTACCTCTAGAGCAGAAGGCCAAACCAATCTCAACCAAACCAGACCAACTGAGTACAAAAGTGGTGACCAGCGACTGCAGCCACATACAGAGAGCCCGCACCATGTATCTGGCACTTCCAAGCCGCTGAGATATATTCATCTGCTTCCTTAATTAATGACCTTAGGAAGTAGAGACTATTTTTGTCCTATCAATAGATGATGAGCTTGAAGCACAAACTGATTTATAACCTTGCTCCAGGTCTCCACACATGATGAACTGTTCTGTCAGGAAAAGGGAGCAAAAGCTCTCTTTTGCCGTTGGGTAGCAAAAGCAAGAGATGCCCAGGACCAAGGATAAGCCCAAGGATGCTGTGGGAATCACAGAAGTGGTTGAATCAGAAATGGAGGAGTGGGCTTCCCTGGTGGCACAGTGGTTAGGAATCCGCCTGCCAATGCAGGGGATACGGGTTCGAGCCCTGGTCCGGGAAGATCCCACATACCACGGAGCAACTAAGCCCATGCACCACAACTACTGAGCCTGCACTCTAGAGCCCGTGAGCCATAACTACTGAAGCGCCTAGAGCCTGTGCTCCGCAACAAGAGAAGCCACTGCAATGAGAAGCCCCCGCACTGCAATGAAGAGTAGCCCCTGCTCACTGCAACTAGAGCAAGCCCACGCCCAGCAATGAAGACCCAATGCAGCCAAAAATAAATAAAATTAATTAATTTAAAAAAAAAAAAAAAGAAATGGAGGAGTAAGTAAGCCAGCGAGGTGGGAGGCTGACAGCAGTTGGAGGTAAAGGTGTTGAACAAATGCTGGAGAATAAACATAAGCCAGAAAATGAGAGACCTTGTAGTCCATACAGGGATGGTAGACTTGTGTCTTGAAGGCAACGGGAGGCCATGGAAGATTTTATTCCAGACACTGACAGAGCTTAGGTATAGACTATGGGCAGTATGGATGTCGGGATGGACAAGCCTGAATGCAGGGAGCCAGGTAACAGGCTCTTGCATTAAAAGTTTACCTTGCCCCATTTTTAATTCCTACTTTCCAGCAAACTCATGTACCTAAAAACCATAATATTATAACCATTAGGCATATTATAATTTAATATCTACTGACACATAAATGTGTTGATTATGTAACACTCTGGGGAATAATCATGTTTATCGCATATTTTGAATTCAAATAAGTAGATTACAAAAATGTCTATGTGGAAAAATTACATTTTTAAAAAACAGTACATGTGTAGAAAAAGGTATGGAAGATTCATGGTAATTGTATTTGGGTGGAGGGATTATAGACTTTTTTATGTTACTCTGTAATAAGTTTGAAAGGTAATTTTTAAATTGTTTTATGAAAGTTATAAAAGCAATTTATGCTAATTGTAAAAAATTCAAACAATATGCAAGTATATACAGTAAAGTGGGAAGCAACCTTCCCATTCTCTAGAAAATTCTATTCCTTTCTCAAGAGGAATAGTTTGCTGTGTATCCTTCCAAACAAATCTATGTGGGTATTTGTGTGTGTGTATGTGAATGATATATCATATGTATGATTTCATATATCACATTCATATATACATAAAATCTCCTACAAAAGGGATCGTACTGAGACACTGCTCTACTACTTAACTTCATCCAGATAACAAAATATTATGTCCATCTTTCCGTGTGCAGGCATATAAATCTGCTTCATTATTTTAACTGCTGCATGGTACTCCAAAATAGAGGTACAGTGTAATTGATTTACCTGGTCTATTACTGATGAATATTTGAGTTGTTTCTAATTTTTTCCTATTGCAAACAGTACTGCAGTGAAACTCCTTGTATATGTGCCCTTTTGTATATGTGCAAGGATGATTTAAGATTAATTTCCAAAAGTATAACTTCTGGGTCAAAGGGCACATACATTTTAAATTCTGATAGAAGCTGCCAATTTACCTCCATAGAGACGAGCCCAATTTATACTCCCAGCAGCAAACCGTCTATGACTGTGTCACCATATTCTCATCAACCCTAGAGATTATCAATTTAATTTTGGTCAGTGGGCAAACAAATAGCATTTCATTCCACAGTCCACACTTCGGAAAACACTGCTCGATACTCATTTTTGGTTTTTGAGCATTAGCCAGTAAACTATTTTAATTTCAAATGTTTTTATCAGTCTTTGCAAAATACTTATCACTGGAAAACTTGGTACAGAATATTATTAATTTACTTCTTTGGCTTAAAAGTACAATTATCTGAATTGATTTGCAGCTGATCAGTTATGGATCTAAATTGATCGTCTCCTATAGGACTACAGAAGAAGTACAAAGACACGCTGAATGTATGGTGAACCCAGAACTCACCTGTAAACTGGTGTTTGGAATGAACCCCTGACCTGTTTAGGATTGACCTGTGAGAGGGGACAAGAACGGAAATATATGTTGCCATTTTGGAAATTTTTCAAGTATAGTTTTTTTTTTTTTTTTTCTTTTTGCGGTATGCGGGCCTCTCACTGTTGTGGCCTCTCCCGTTGCGGAGCACAGGCTCCGGACGCGCAGGCCCAGCGGCCATGGCTCACGGGCCCAGCCGCTCCGCGGCATATGGGATCCCCCCAGACCGGGGCACGAACCCGTATCCCCTGCATCGGCAGGCGGACTCTCAACCACTGCGCCACCAGGGAGGCCCCCAAGTATAGTTTTAAAAGCAGCCTGCTCGCTCATTGCATAATCCCATGTACAGAGCTGCAGAGGAACTGACTGCTTCTTATTCACTGCACAGGACAGCTCACCAGGAGAGATAGGAGATGCATTTTGGGAATTTGCATGGAAGGAAGAGAGTAAACCATAATGGAAACAAGGAGAGCATCTTGGTGGTGAACATGAGTGACTGAGGGAGAGGGTGGACCAATTCCCAGAGGTGATACAATGGGAACATATGAGCTAACGTTGTCCAGCGCAGGCTTCTTTAGAGGAAGCTCTGCTTCCCATAAAGATTATACTATGAATATTTAGGGATTGTAGTCTGGATCTCCATGGTTCCCCTCATGCTGTCAGGGGTCTAAAGATGTGACAGTTACGGAATCATCACAGAGAACCCAAGAGGCTGTGCAGGAAGACACAGTCCAAGGTGGTCAAACTTCACGGTCAAGGACATGCATTTTATCTCACGATGATATGCAGAAAGTTTGGTGGTTTTCCCCTTGGATATGAGCACAGTTCTACAATGTAGATATCACGCTTGATTTACAAAGGATGGAACTGAGGCTTAGCAAGGTTAAGCCTAAGATCACATAGCTTCTATAGTAGCCAGCCTCTAGGATGGCCAAGGACACTCACCCTCCTGCTGTTCTCACCCTGTGTAATCCTCTTCCCACGAGTGTGGGCTGGATTTAGTGACTTGTTTCCAAGGAGTAGATTAGAAGTGATGGTATGTCACTTTTGAGATTAGGTTGTAAAAACATTAGAGCTTTGAGTTTTTGTTTGGGGTGATGAAAAATTTTGGAAATGGATAATGGTGGTGGTTGTGAATGTACTTAATGCCACTGAACTGTACACTTAACATGATACATATATACATATATATGTATATGTATATATCCACAATTTTTAAAAGTTCAAAAAACAAAACAGAAACACTGTGGCTTCATCTTGGGACTCTCTCTGAGATTCCTCTCTCTAGAGAAAGTCAGCTGCCATGTTGTTAGCAGCCCTTTGGAGAGGCCCAGGCGGCAAGGAACTGATGTCTCTGGCCAGCAGCCATTGAGGATCCAAGGCCTGCCAACAGCCACATGGGTAAGGTTGGGAATGGGTCCTCCTCCAGTCAAGCCTTGAGATGACTGTGGCCTTGGGAAAGACCTTGAACCAGAGGTACCCAGAGGCGTCATACCCAGCTTGCTTATGAACAGAAACTGTGAGATAAAAACTAAGTTGCTAAATTTGGGTTCAATTTGTTATGCAGCAATAGATAACTGACAGCTACTAACTGGCAAAGCTGGGATTTAGATCCAATTTTGCCTGTCCTCAGAGTCTGAGGTCTTCATTCATTCATTAATTTATTCATTTACTCAAGTATGTATTTGTGCTATATACCTGGTATATACCCTGCTAGGGACAATACATAATGTATTAACAGTCTACTTTTTCTAAACAAACAGGATCCCTTCTGCATAATCTCTGACTTCATATCAGGGGACTGACTTGCCATTTAAGCAGAAGTGGGCAGTCACAGCTGTACACGCCTCCATCTACTACCCCTGTTAACACACTCCTGCTCTCCCCCTTTCCTTCCTTCCAGGGGCTGCATCTCTAGTCCGTGTGGAGAAATGCATTTCCAGCTTGCAGCAAAGCTAGAGGCAAAGACACCATGCAGGGACATGTGGGCACTCACCTTACTTCTTCTTCCCAGAGAGGAAGTGACCTTGCTGATTCTGAGTTTGGCTACAAAACTAGGAGAATCAGTTGTTTAAAAATGTTCTGTGAAACACAGGGCACAGACTATTGTGTAAGTTCTCCCCTAAGTCCCGAGAAGAAAAGCCTGTGGAATGGGTGAGAACTGAGCTTCTCAGATCCAGAGAGAGGCCCTCTTACAGGACAAACTCTTTGCAGGCCCACTGGGGAATCTGGAAGACAGGCGAGACTTCATGAAATACTCTACATGTGCTCTTACTCTTAACACCGCTCTTCCAAAGATATTTTGTGCCTTCAGCTGACTATTTTAGCCCTCCCTTTAGCTGTGCAATGGGGGTAATACCCGGTCTCTTTCCTTCTCACCTCAGCATCAGTGATTTGGGTACTATTACTCTCCCATTGGTAAAGATGACTTGCTTTATAAATGTGTTTAGCAGTCCCTAATTTGTGTAAATAGACACATCAAAACAAGAGAGATTTAAAGTACATGAGTGCTAAATATTTCCTATGTTAATACATGCCATAGAAGAGGTGGATATTTGATGTGAGTTTAAACCCAAATCTGTCTAGATTTCCAATCAATGTTAAAATGTACCAATGTACCAGTTCTTAAGTTGTTTTACTGGTCAGAGGTGCTGAATAATTTTACTCTTTACATTATATGGGTGTCTAGTATAGCCTAGACCAGGGGTTGCCAATTTTTTTTCCGTGAAGGGTAAGACAGCAATTATCTTAGGTGTTACTGGCCACAGACTGTCTCTGTTCAAGGTATTCAACTCAGCCATTGTAGCTCAAAAGCAGCTATAGACAACAGACACTATGTAAATTGATGGACCTGTCTATGTTTCAGTAGAACTTTATTTATCAAAATGGGCAGCAGGAGGAACTTGGCCTCCTGTAGTTTGCCAACCTGTGATCTCGACTCTTTTATTCTAGCTCACCAAGTTTATTTGGCATGTGGGAATGGTGAGGATACATAGCAGAGAAGTTGTTATTTAATGAGCCACAATTTGAACATATCCAAATTCACTTCTTTAATTAAAGTTCTTGCAGATTCACTTGGAGTAGTGTTATCTAGCAAGCTAAACAGCTCAGGCTTCAGATGATCACTGCTGAATTCAAAAAGTCAAATTCAAAAAGATACATGCACCCCAATGTTCACTGCAGCACTATTTACAATAGTCAAGACATGGAAGCAACTGAAATGGCCATCAACAGGTGAATGGATAAAGATGTGGTATATATATACAATGGAATATTGCTCAGCCATGGAAAAGAATGAAATAATGCCATTTGCAGCAACATGAATAGACCTAGAGATTATCATACTAAGTGGAGTAAGTCAGACAGAAAAAGACAAATATACGATATTGCTTATATGTGGAATCTAAAAAAACAAAAGAATGATATAAATGAATTTATATAGAAAACAGAAATAGAGCCACAGACATAGGAAACAAACTTGTGGTCACCAAGGGGGAAAGGGAGAAGGAAGGAAAATTGGGAGTTTGGGATTAACATATACACACTACTATGTATAAAATAGATAACCAGCAAGGACCTACTATATAGCACATGGAACTATACTTAATATTTTGTAATAACCTATAAGGGAAAAGAATCTGAGAAACAATATATATATTGTTTCTCAGACTCTTTATAAACAATATATATATACTATATATATAATATAAACTATATATATAATATACTATATATATTTGTATATATATTTATATTTACTATATATAGTATATATACATACAATATATATACTATATACAATATATATATACAATATAAACTATATATATGTATAACTGAATCACTTTGCTGTACACCTGAAACTAACACAACATTGTAAATCAACTATACTCCAAAAAATAAAAAATAAACCAACAATGAATGGAAGGCAAAAGAAAGAAAATGTCAAATTCAGTGTAAAGGGGATGAGAGGAACACAGCATTAAGAGGAATTTTCCTAATTTCTCCAGCCTAGACTGCAATTATTCACAGATCCTCATTGGATCATGAGCTCCTCAAAGACAGGAAAACTTTACCACTGTGACGAGTCTTTTGGTATACAGTAGGTGCTCAATAAATGTTACTTGAAAAAACTCTTAGGAACATATGTGCCAAATTACTAGTTGCCAGAATAAGCAATTAATTGGCAGCAATCCTGACATATTTGGAGGTATTGCCATGGTAAGAACACAAAGCAGATGTAAAGAGATGACAGGGCTTCCCTGGTGGCGCAGTGGTTTAGAGTCTGCCTGCCGATGCAGGGGACGTGGATTCGTGACCCGGTCCAGGAAGAGCCCACATGCCGCAGAGCGGCTGGGCCCGTAAGCCATGGCCGCTGAGCCTGTGCGTCTGGAGCCTGTGCTCCGCAACGGAAGAGGCCACAACAGTCAGAGGGCCGCGTACCGCCAAAAAAAAAAAAGATGACAGGATTCTTATCATTACATATTAAAAAACTAGGACCAAATGAGGACCTCAGTGGCCACCTGCCTTTGCTTTTCAGTTGTTGGCTGAAAGAAGGAAAGAATAAAGTGAATGCCACTGAGGCACTATTTCTCTGTGAAAGCTCACTGTGGCTGATCTAATCCTCAGAGGGTGGGCAATGCTTGCGCGATCAGGAATGACCTGAGTTGGCTAAGAAAGCTCCAGCGTCTTCCATTATTTTGGTTACTCACAACAACAATTTCTTTCTTCTAATTTCTCTAGCAAAGTATTTTCAGCAGTAGATAGCTTCTTTTAGGAACTGTCCTTAAATCCTACAATACTCCATTAGACCTCTGATGATTTCCCTAGGCATGACTACGTAGGAAGTCATCTTCAGTCAAATGTCCCAAATAGCATTTGGATCTTCTGCTTTTTGTGTCAGTCTCAGGTGGTTCCATAAATAAGTCAAACACATTGAGAGAATTTATTTTTAAAGTCTGGGATCCTCCTGAAGATTGAGGGCTTTGAGGTCAGGGAGGCATAGACTCTGATCTTCACAGCAAACTCAGGATTCGATGCAGTGAACCATAGTCACTGAGGGGGCTTGGCCATTTTCAGGAAAATCTCTGTCCCCATCCTCTTTCCTTGGTGCTACCCCCATCATCCCAATCTTCCTCAGCACCTCTGCCGTGGTCAAATCTTTAAGAGAGGCCAAAGTTTCTTATTCCACAGTTGGAATAAAAAGCTTTAAGTGTGAATGCGCTTGGAGAAACTAAGAAACGAACAAACTAAATGAATTTAAATGGAGATAAAAGTGAGGTGTCTGGGCCTTCCTTATTATGGCTGAGAGGCAAGAAAGAATCAAAGGGTACTGCGTCTCAAAGATGGTGAGAGAAAGACAGGGTGAAGGTGGGAGACTCAGCAAGAAAGGGCTGACAGATGGAAACACAAGCATTTAATTCACAGCTCAGCCTCAGGCCAGCTCCACCAGGTAGGTGTCCATGATTAAAGCAGCAGCTTGCCAGCTTCCAATGTCCTACTTAAAGAAAGTGTTGGGTTGGCCAAAAAGTTCGTTAGGGTTTTTCTGTAACATCTTATGGAAAAACCTGAACAAATTTTTGGCCAACCCAATAGCAACTGATGTTGAGAATAGAGTAGATTCCCTCATTAGAGAAATCAAGGAATCTTACCCAAAGCAACAACCCTCTAGAATTTCCTAATTGCCCAAACAGGACAGATTAATTAAGTCACTTTAGAGAATCAAACAAGTGAAATGTACATAGGCTGAAAGCACAGTGCAGAAATGATCGTATTTAGAAGGCGCACCCCAGGGGTCTGTCAGATAGTAAAGATTTTAGGCTTTGCGGGCCATAGGGTCTCTATTTCACAACTCTGCCATTAGAGTGCAAAAGCAGCCACAAGCAATTTGTAAACAAATGGATGTGGCTAAATTTCAATAAGATCTTATTCACAAAAACAGTCTGCAGGTCAAATTTGGTCCTCGGGCTATAGCTTGCAGACCTCTAGCTTATATCATGTTAAAGAGAAGATACACCTTTTCCCCTCTCAGACCCTGTACATCATAACATCTTACAAAGGATTAGGTTCTAAAGTTAGCCAATCAATAGTCAGAATTACCTCTTAGATTCTAGAATCGCCTGTAGGAACAGCCACTTACTGAGGGAAGAGCATATCACATGTCCCACACCAAGTTCCTTATAAGTAATTCACTCTGACAGCCAAAGAGCTCATGCCACAGAAATTCTCTCTCATACCAACAGATTCTCATAACAAATATAAATATGAAAGGAAGTCAGTGTACAACACCTTTGGATAATGCATAGGTGCCTTTTAAAGGAAAGATAAAATCTCCTGGACCTTCAGCATCATTTTAGATTACTTTTATTGCAGTGTTGCTTAAATATGCATAAAACTAACAAAATTCAATACCAAGTGCTTTTGCTTACAGCTCTTATGCAATCCTGAAACTAAAATAAACGTAAAAATTAAATACAAAGCCAGTAATGGTCCACTGCATTAAAATAATGCAATGGATCATGGTGTCCTGCTGCAATAAAATCATGCCCTGCAATTTAAAAATGTCCCTAACCACCACAGCCCCTGACTACGGCAAAACATCATCACGCCATCCCTGGGCCTTTGCTTAGTGTGTACACATCATCTACAAATCAATGCCCCTACCTTCGCCGCCTCATTGGCCAGGATAGTCTCACACCTGCTCATAGAAACCAGTGAAAACTCTGAAATTCAGCAGCATATAATCAGAATGTATGCATAGTCACTGTTTCCAGAGAGGACTCAGGGTCCCCTGAGAATGGGCCTGAGCACCCCAGTTTGAGAACTATTGCCACGGAGACTGGATTCCTTAAACCTAGTCGTGCTCATTTCATCCTGAAATCTTTCTAGCATGTATTATTTTCACCATTCAGGTGACACCAGGCATTCACTTTATTCTTTCCTTCTACATGGATCAGTGGCTCCTCCAGACTAGAGAACAAGGCAGGTGGACTATTCTCTAGAGGCTCTGGTTCTAAGTCGAGTTATCACTGTATGCCTTCAGGAAAGTCACTTCTCTCCTCTGAGCCTCCATTTCTCCACCTGCAAATTAGGGGGTTGAACTCCAAGGGCCCTTCCATCTCTTATAGTCTCTATTGCTATGAGCTATAAAAGAGGCAACAAGACCAAAGCACAGTATTGGTAATCAGGTGTTCATAGATGCAAGCAAAATACGTCACATAGTAGGAATGCCATGGATACCTGTTCATTTGAAGAGAAACATCAGAGCAATAGGACATTACAACTAAATGGCCCTAGAGATCATTTGGCCTACACAGTTCCTATTTTGTAAATTAATTTATTTGAATTTCTGCTCTGGGCTGGGCCTTATGCTGGAGGTGTAATAGCAAACGGGACAAAGTACTTGCTCTTATGGAGCGTAAATTACAGTGAGGGGGACTGAGATAAATCAGCAAGCAATTATAATATAATAGTAAAAAGTTACATATATACTAAAAAATAGTAAAATTTTTATATATATGTAAAAACCGTACATTTTTAAAATATAAATTTTATATATGTAATTTTTACTACACATAGTATATTTTTACTATAGATAATATATGTATATAATATTATATATACAAATAGACATTGCTCTGGCTACTTTAGGAGCACTGGGGGCACCTGACCCTGACCTGGAGGATCAAGGAAGGCTTCTGGAAGAACATCACTCATCAGCCAATCCTATGTCTCCTTGGCGCTATGGAGAGAGCAAGGTGTGGTGGCGAGTGTAACCCTTGGGAAACACACATGCCCTGAGTTTTGAAGGACACCAACTCATCTCTAGCTGACATCTGCCAAATGGAAACTGGGGCCCCAATGTGCCATATATTCTGATTATTTGGATTAAAATAATTTTTTTAATTGAAGTATAGTTGATTTACAATATTGTGTTCATTTCAAGTGTCAGCAAAGTGATTCGGTTATACATATATATATATATATATATTTAAATTCTTTTTTTTGCAGTTCTTTTCCATTACAGTTTATTATAAGATATTGAATACAGTTCCCTGTGCTATACAATAAAACCTTATTGTTTATCTATTTTATATATGGTAGTGTGCATCTGTTAATCCCATACTCCCAATTTATTGGGATTTGGGGGATTTATTGGATTTTTAAGATAAAAACCACTGATTTTTAAATTTTGGCACTTCATTTTAATGTTTCAAAGTACTATTAAATAAAGGCTTCATCCAGCCCATCTGTTGCCCCCTTGGTACTCTCTGCTCTTCACCCCCTGGTCCCTGGGCCTTTTCTTCTTGCATCTGCAAAGTGTTCTGCCAGAGCGTCCATCACAGGATGGGAAGATGGTAGACACAGGACTCCTGCCTGAGACAGATGTTTTTAATTTAAGTCTGAGACAGCACTCTGACATAGGTATTTGAACTAAATAATCAGAGAATGTTTGGAATTTAGTTCTCACACTGCTCCGACAGGAGGTCAGAATGTGCTTCATGAATTAAAGCGACTTGGGTTTCTAGGGAATTTATAGATTTTTAAAAGCATTCACCAAATTCTGTTTTGGGTTACTCCCCAACACTCAGCGTTAAGCTGCTACATCAGCCTTGGGAAACTTCCATTTTGTATCAGAACAGGCACTTGTCAGGAGGACAGAAGCCCAGGATGGGGGAAGCAGAACCCAAGTCGTAGTTCCAAAGTAGAAAATTAAACTCTGATGTGCACTTGACAGATGCATGAAAATCAAATCCCAAGTAGTTGAAGAGGAAGGTTGCCATGGCGTTTTTGCAAAATACTACTACTGAGAATAAGAATTCTGTGGTACACATATTTTTTTCCTTTCTCTGCTTTCTCTCCATTAGGCAGAAAACATCTGAAGAGTTGCGGGAAGAGAAAATCTGGTGTCAAGGAAAGCCCTTCACAGTTGGGCTTCTGGGAGGGTGGTGGTGACATCCTATAATGACAGGGACTCTAGGTCCCCCTTCTTTCATGCACCACAGTGCTCGGGGGGCAGGGGCTCAGCTCCTCTCCTCCCACCCCACAAGGGGCAGGCGATAGCATTAATCAGCCAGTGCCTAATTACCAGCTAACTAATTAGGGAGGGAGATTGCTCCCAGGGCCCTGCAGTGTCTTAATAATTAATCCATAAACTGGTTAATGTGCCAACCCCTTCCCTTGATCTCCCAGCAAAAAATCCACGGTGAGCTCTACCCCCAGCCCCCGTCCCAAGTCACGCAAGAGAAAAACCCTAGAGTTGTCTTCCATCTTTCCTCTCTCCATATCCTCTCCCGATCGCTTACCAAACACCACCAGATCTACCTACTCGGTGTCTCTCTGACGTGTCCTCCCCTTTGCCTTCTCTCTGTTTCTCCTTTGGTTCAGTCCCCGCCCCCATCTCATGCCTCAACTACTGAAACACTCTTCCTACCGGATCTCCCTACCAGGTCTTCCTATCACTCTTCCCACTTCAACCCATCTTTCCTTCTGCTCCCCAAAATATCTACATGAAATAGGCTTCCATATATCACTCCCCAGCTTAAAAATCTTACCTTAATCCCCCCACCTATACAATCAAGTCCATAGACTTCTGTGTGGCAATTAGAGCCTCCATGATCTGTAACCAGCTGCACTGCCTTGCAGAATAAGCATTTATTCTTAAGTCAGCCACATCAACACTGGCCAGCACGGAGGGCTCTCAGCCCTGGTGTTTCTGTGGACACACAGTGAGACGATACTTTCCATGACTCTAGGCACTGCAGTTAAATGGCAATAACATGGTGACTTAATTACTTGCAGCTCAAGAAGTAACCTGTAAAGAAGATCTCCACATTCTCTTCCCTGACCCATTCGCCACCTTACTTGATGCTTTGCAAATCATTGATTGCTCTCTCCCTCTTCCACTCTTCTTTCACTTATTTTTTCACAGTCCTCATTTTTCTCCTGCCTTCCCAACTGCTACTTCAGGTCCTCCTTTGCTAACTCCTCCTTTCTTCCCTCCCCTTGGAGGACCCACTAGCCCTTGGCTCTCTTTTTAATCTCTACATCCATGCCCTTGGAGATGTCCTCTGGTCCCATGGCTTTAAAAACCTTCCAGACTCTGATGACTCTGAAGTTTACATCTGTAGCTCTGACCTCTCCCTCAGGCCTAGATATGAATATCCACCTACTTGATATCTTCACTAAGAGGCAACTCAATCTCAATACGTAAAGACAACAAATACAGTTGACCCTTGAACAACACAGGGGTTAGGGGCACCTACCTTCCATGCAGCCAAAAATCCCCATATGACTTTACAGTCCACCCTCAGTATCCATGGTTCCATATCCATGGATGCAACCAACCATGGATCATGTAGTACTATAGTATGTAGTAGTTATTGAAAAAAATCTGTGTATAAGTGGACCCATGCAATTCAAACCTGTGTTATTCAAGGGTCAACTGTACTTGTTGACATCACTCTAACCTCCAACCTCCTCCCTCCTCTAGTTTTATTTATTTATTCTTTTTAGACATCTCATTAAATAGCATCATCATCCATCTAGCTACTCAGGCCAAAAACCTCAGTGACTTCTTAAGCAGACCTGCTCTAACCGCCCTAGTTAAAACTGCAACAGTTCCCCTCCCCAAGTGTCCCTCCTCTATTTTTCCTTTTTCCATAACATACATCATCTTCTGAACATGCAGTATAAGTTACTGTTTTTTACATTTATTTTCTGTTTCTTTCTTTCCCATGCTAGAAGGTAAGCTCTGCAAGGGCAGGAATCTCTGACTATTTTGTTCACTGGTATATCCAACCACATAGAACAATGGTTGGTCCCTGATGGGTGATCAATAAATATTTGTAAATGAACTAATAAGCCAGGCTTGGCTTGTCTCTTTCCTTCATAGCCCACATCTGGCCCAGCAACAACTGTGAATGAGTACTACCCTCAACACACATCAGGATCTGACCTCTTCTCATCACCTCCACTGCTAACACCCTGTTCCAAGTCACCTTCATCTTTTACTTGGATTATTCTAGTAGCCTCTCACCTGATCTCCCTGCCCCACTCCTGTCTTGCTCCACTCATCCACTTTTCATTGCACACAGTAGCCAGAATGGCCTCTTTAAAGCATAAATAAGACCACGACCCTCCCCTGCTCAAATCTCTCCAGTGATTTGAGAGATCTTCCATAACGGACCATGGTGTGCATAACAGCCCTCCTGCTTTGTCCCCTGCTCACACCTCTGGTCTCTCTTCCTTCCACTCTTCCCACACTTCTCAGCCACAGTGGCCTCTTCCTGATTGTTGGATAATCACCCTTACTCTGGACTCAAGAGCTTTACATGAGCTCTATACCTTGCCTGGTAAACTTTTCCCCAGACCTTTGTATGGCTCCCTCCTCCCATTACTCAGGCCTCTGTTCAAATGTCACCTCTTTGGGAGGCCTTTCTTGACCACCCCATTTGCCACTTACTGCCAGCATCAAACGTCATCCCTATTTGCCCTAATTCATTCTTCTCCATAGCACTTTTTATTGAAAATAAAACTTACTTGATTAGTTGTTCATTGACTGTTTCCCTTGTGAGAATATAAACTCCAGGAGGACAGGGATCTTTGAGCTGTTCACTGCGCATCCCCAGGGTCCAAAAAATGCCAAGCACACAGTGGATGCTCAGTGTATATTTGTTTAATGTGTGAATAAATGAATGAATGAATAGAAACCCATTGAGGTCACACCCAATCCTCTCCAAGGCCTGCACTCTCTGTGGGGGGAAGGATGTAGCCTTGCATTAGAGGGAGTGATAGCTACTAATGCAAGATTTCTAAGGCCTGATCTTGAACCACAGCAGGGTTCAAGCAGGAGTACAAACAGCAGCCGAGGTCTTCCACCAAGGCCTCATGGAGACATTTGGATCCTGTGTTGGGTCCTTACTCTGATGAATACTTCAGTCTATGCTTAACTTCTGCAAAGGTCTGCCAAGCAAACAAGTCTAATAAGAGACAGTCCCTCTGTGGAAGCCGATTTAACTGGAAGGCTAATAAGAGAGCCAGGTCCAATTAAGCCTTTCATGGTAAAGAGGCTAAAGTAAGCCTGAGAGGAATAAGAGAAAGAAAATTATATTCTACCAGGGGATGCTTTTTATTGCCTTTTATTTATTTATTTTATTGCCTTTTATTCACCGTGGAACTCATACCAAACACTCAGCCTCTAAGAGCAGAGATGTACAAATTGGATGTTTTAAGGGATTAGTGGGAAAAGGAGGTCTAGAAATTGGCAAGGCGTTAATGCTAAGAAAAGGTTCCTAATCTCCTTTGTCCTGTTGCTGGAAAGTGAAAGGGGAATCTTCTCCAGTACTTTCCGCTGACAGATGGAGCCTAGGGAAGTAGAATGAGGACAAAGCTCAGAGTCATAAATCCAGGTAGTTCTTGCTGTGCTACAGACTCCTGGGCAAGTCAGTTCACTGCTCTGAGATTCATTTTCCTCATCTGTAGCGGATGGCTTCATCTTTTTTTTTTTTTTTTAACCACCTTATGCCCTCCTCAAAAGCATTTGTTTGGTACAGCTATCAACAGAGGTCATGACACAACCTAATCTACCCGGCAGAGTTACTGTGAAGAGGCGAAAGAGCTCTGCAATGGTGAACAAGGTGAAGGTGTCACACCCACCACCAGGAAAACAACGATTTGAAGTTTCTGATCCAATATCATGGGGTTACACCAGAAGCACATGAGATAAACACCCATTAATTGTTCATTAATCATCAGTGTGTGAGCCACTGTGCTATGAGAGATACAAACGAACTCAGTCCTGCTCTCATGGAGCTTACAACCAACTGGAGAAGTTAGATGTCAATAAACAAAATGTCTACTGGGCAAATGCTCTCAAGGAAGGGGACTCACTTCCATGAAAGCACACAGCAGAGGAGCCTGACCCTGAGAAGGGACACTTGAGTGAGCTCTGAAGGATGAGCAGGAGGGCCAGCCCTGGGAGGTATCTGAAAGGGAACAACCTGTGTAAGGGCCTGGGGAGCGGGGGAGGAGGAGGGAGCATGGTGAGTTCCAGAAAGGTAAGTGTGAATGGAGAGAGGTAGAGCTGTGTGGTGAAGTCTGCGGTGGTGGCCTCTCAGAGACATCAAGAGTGTGGCTCAAGACCTCATTTACAAACACAGATGTGAGCCATAGTTGCCTATTAGATTTTTAGAAAACAATGCATTAACTATTTTTTATCCCTATTGCTGACTCTTTGGACACTCCCTTACATTGCGCCCTGGCCCTGGCTCCACCACTGGGGAAATCACAAAGGGTTTAAAGCAAGGGAATCACATGATTGTTGCCCCCCTTTAAAAGATACTGCAAAATTCACTTGGAATAATATTGATGAGATAACTTTTAAAATATGGTAGTGAGGAAGCCTTTTCATGGAAAACGAGCAAAGGGTAAAAAACCCACCAAGAAAAGAAAATAAGCATATTGCTATTGAGGAGAGAGATCTATTTCTACCGGATGTGCAGCAGTGCTTTGACAAGTTCACTATTTGGGAAAATTTACATTTCTAATCTCAAGGATTTACGGAGATTTCAAAAGCACTAATGTAAGGATTGAACAGCTCGAAAAGAGGCACAGTCAGGAATTTCTGCATGTTAATAGTGTAATCCATGCTTTAATGGGCTGCACAGGCTGTTGGAAAGTTGAGATCACATTAACGGTAATAAACTATACATCTCAAATTCTCAGTCCCTACACTGCACCCCCTAGATTCCCCTCCACATACTTCTAGAAGTCTCTGGGCTTCTCCCATGTATCTGCATAAACACATGTCATCCCAGGAAGCCCATGCGGGTGCCCAGGCCCTGCCCTGGTGCAGCCTGTGGAGAGTTAGGGTGGGTCATTACCCCACTGACTCTCCATTGCCCTTGAAGTATCAGAGCTGCTGAGCAGCTGCTGTTGCCCTGAATCTTACACATGTCTCAACCACACGCATTTCTCCCTAGAAAGACCAATGATACAAAAAAATTAAATACTAAGGGAGCAGTTGATGCAAATAAATCCAGCCCCAAGTCAGCAAACGAAGAGCTGGCAAGTTAAACCATAAGAAAAAAGGGTGTTACATAAAAAGGACCAAAAATCTGAATCCAGATGGCACGGTGGTTATATCTATGCATGAGAGTTAAGGGGTCATTTGTGGGATTACTAGTTCAAGGAAGAAAGCCCCTTTTTGGGGGGGCCTGGTTCAAGAACCAACTGACTGTTGAAAATCTATTAAGAGGTAGCATCTACTTACTGCTAGGCATGTACATCATTAAGGTCTTGTTAATAAAAATCACTTATTTCACAATGAACAAGGCCCTACAGTTTCAGTGAGCTTCTGATGGCAGCCTCAAGGTGCAGCTCCTTCCCTAAACTTAGCTCCTGAATCTCTGTATACAGTTTTATTGCCCATTAATTTCTTCCTTCATGGCATTTATCAACATAATTAATTGCACATTAATTTACACAGTTAAGATCTCTCTCTTCTCCTCCAGACTGTAAACTTCATAAGACATGGAAAATCTTGTTTTGCTACCCTTCCTGATGTTACGCCCAACCAGTATAAGACCTGACATATACTACAAGTTTTGTGGAGGGAATAGAGTAAATGAGGCAACTGCCCACTTTGGTGTTCAGACATTCTGTTTGCAATTGAACCTCAACTGTAAATAAGGTTTTATTGGAACACGGTCACACCCATGTGTTTAAGTATTATCTGTGCCTACTTTCTAGCCACAGTGTAGACTTGAGCAGTTGTGACAGAGACCATATGGCCCACAGCGTTACTATCTGGCCGTTTACAGAAAACCTCTACCATCCCTGGATTAGGCCAGCAC
This sequence comes from Mesoplodon bidens, assembly GCF_964165515.1. Classification (NCBI taxonomy): domain Eukaryota; kingdom Metazoa; phylum Chordata; class Mammalia; order Artiodactyla; family Ziphiidae; genus Mesoplodon; species Mesoplodon bidens. The sequence continues at coordinate 148,447,529 of NC_138178.1, read as the reverse complement.
TTTTACTAAGATTAGAAGTACTCTTCCTTTGTACATCCTCAGCACCTTGTTCCACTGAATAATGTTCCAGACCCTCTGGCTTAAAACAGGCAGTTTTCCACTGGAGGTAAAAAAAAGATTGCATAATAAATTTTCCTGCTCAGTAAGAGTCTTCTCTCTATTGCTAAGTTCTTTTTTTTTTTTTTTAACCACTAATCACGAATTTTAAAGCTTCTCAGGGTCGTGAGAGATTAATCAGCCTCATACTGGAAAAGGACTACTCTTAAGTCATCCCAGGAAGAAAATGTTCAACACTTTCAGTCAACAAGACCAGGGAAATGAAGGCTGTGTCATAACACAGAATGGAGCGCATGACAGAATGGCAGGTGAAAAACAATTATTTGAGATTGTATGCATCTTAATGCACTTTTGTCAAAATGTGAATAAGGAAGAACAAAGGCTGAAAGATGCAAAATGAAGCCAGTTGTTCAGATAAAACAGTGGAATTATTCTTTCTTTTCCCAGGTTTTAACTTATAACTATGGTGATAACAAGTGACAGCTGTACATGTGGTTACTGAGCACTGTACCAGTCGAACATGCATTTCATAGGCATCATCTCACTTGATCCTTACATCAATCCTAAGAGGGAGGTATGGTCAGTTCTCATACTTGTGGTAACTATGGGCTATAAAGTTGCTGTGAACAACAGTGAATGTGAACAGTCAGTGAATACCACACCACTGCTCCTATGAGAAATACAGGGTTAGGTTCCTGCCAGCCTCTGGTCACAACATTTTCATTAACCAATCAACACATAAACCTTGTTTTATGTGTGCTTCTGTCTAGAGACACCTTATTTAATGTATATTGTTAATTCACTGACACTGAACTCACAGCCAACAGCACTTGTAACTTGTGCCTGGACAAAGCTTATATAATACACACGTTTTCTCCGTAAGGCATATCCCAGCCATCTTGTGCTTAGGAACACCAGATAGCACTTCAGCACTAGGCTCGGGGGCCATTTTGAACAATGAAATCAACCAAAAGCAAAAAAATGTGAAAAATGTGGCACCAAAGAGAGTGTGGAAAGGACACTTGTTCACAATATGAGATAAAACAAGGTGACTAAGGGGCACCTTGTGACTCAAATTTTTCTCCACTCTGTGCATGTCTGCAAATGAGCACAAAAGGGTTGCAAGTATTATTTATTTATTTATTTGTTTTGGGGCCACGGCACGCAGCATGTGGGACCCCTGCCTTGAAGCCGCAGAGTCTTAACCACTGGACCGCCAGGGAAGTACCGTGCTACAAGTATTGACTTTGGGGTTACACGTAAGTTTTAGTGAGTAGTGGATTCATGACTATGGAATCTGTGAATAAGGAGGATCGACTGTATTATCATTTTCCCCATTTTACAGATGGGGAGTCTCTGAAGAAAGAAAAGGAAAAGGTAACAGGAGAGGAGGGGCGGGAAGGGTGGAAAGGCTTGTAAGACCTTTTTTTAAGGGAACTGCAGTGGGTATTTAAAATCAGGAAGACTTCCTAACGTTGAACTTGTTTGACTAAAATTTCGAGCCTTTTCCTTGCTTCTTTGCCTACTGCCAAGTCCAAAAAAGACTGCTAATCTCTGTGCACTCAAGTCCACTGCCGACTTGGAAAGAATCCAACCTAAGGAACCAAGCCATACCTTTATGGCAGGACTAGTAACTGACTAGCACTAACAGACCACCCGTGTGCCCTGAGCATTTTAGGGTTGTAGAGTTAGCACGATACACTGGTAGCCACATGATAGAGGCATCTTCAAAAACATGTCATCTCTGCGTTGACAAAGTTCTGCCTTTGTAACTGTTCACAGCAGTGTGGTTTCCCAATGTATTCAAGACGTGTTTGGCAGCATGCTGTAAGGCAAGGTTCATTTATTTAGGTTCAAGTTTCTTAATGTCAATTGCATATTTTTTAAAAAGTCAATCCATGTGTCTGAATAAGCCAGGACATTTGCTTAGCCAAATAAAGGCCATAAACCAACAATAATGGCTTTACATTTTCCAAGTCCATTAGAGCTTTTGAGGCCTTTCCTCGCTCATTCTCTTTTTCTTGAGGCATTTGCTATGATTACAAAGCAGAATATCCAAACGACCATTTCTTGACATTTTCCACTTCGGGAGGAACTGACCCTTCCACCTGAACGTGTAAGATCATTACACCAGCCTTTCTGCGTCTGCACACAGGCATCTCAAGGGCTCCAAAGGAGTTTCTGTTGCCCCAGAGACAAACACTATTCCCACGCATTTATGCAGTCAGATCCCACGACTGCTTCCACTGCCTCACTGACGGTGGGACACATGTATTCAGCAGCTATTTAAATAGCACTCATTGCCATAGTAGCTAGGCACTTGGACAAGTTGGCTATTTTTGCAAGAAAACAGAAAAAACACTGTAGATGAAAAATAAGGAGGTCGGCGCTAAGGCCTGTCAGTGATCATCCTCCCTGGCAAGCAGAGCAGGAGGGTTAGAATCAGGTCAAACTGTCCCCAGTAAAAGGCGTCAGTCATCTGAAACGTTTCTGTTATCCCAGACAGAAACAGGTTGCCTCAGCATACTCCAAGTTGGCCAGTTAAAGTTCTTATGAAGGAAGAAATAAAGGGAGTAGGTGTTGAGCAGAAGACCTCTCACCTCCCATAGGAGGTGGGCCCAAATTCCTGGGGGGAAAAACATATCAAAGCCTTTTACAGGAAATTTACCTCCTCCAACCAAGGGCAGCTTGCAGGTCACGCTGGGCGCTGGGTGATGTGCTATGTGGTTCTTATGCAAACTCTGGCTGCATTTGACCTCCTCTAACGCCCAGCAAAATACGCTTAGAAAGAACCCAGGGCAGGAGAACAGACAGATTTTATCTACACTGAGAAGGATTCTTGTGCTCCACCTGGTTCAGAGAGAAAGAAATGGGATCAGGTGGTGACATCTGCTTTGGTACCTGAAAAAGCAGGGTGGTGGGCTTGACAGACATCTCCGGGCATAGGCTTTGGAGTCAAAAGCACTGAACTCAAATTGCCAACACCCTCCTTACCCAGCTGTCTAAGGGCTAATCACCCCTTCGAGACTCATTTCTTCCATTTATAGAGGAGATAACAGCCATACTCACAAGGGCTGTTTTGAGGATCAATAACATAATGCTTGGAAAGTGGTTGATACATCAGAAAATCATGTACAAATGCTAATTTTTATGATTTATAATGACTGCAATTTCTTTCCTGTAGAGTGTTTACATCTACTTCACAATCCAGTCCAAGTGATTCACACTCCACGCTATAACCACTTCATTTATAGTATTGCCATTTTGAGGTCGTAAATACTGACAAAAATAAAATCGTTATTGAGAGGACTTGGATATAATTATTATGGTTATCAGGAGTTTTCTGTGAGGGCATTTGAATAGGATTGGACCTGTCTCAAAATGAAGCAGGTCCTTTACAGAAACACTCAGATACGAATATACATATAATATGCTCAACAGAATTCTACACTTGTATAAACAATATTTTGTGTCAATAGGAGAAAAGTATGTATCTTCTTGGGCTTAGGAAAATAATAAACTTTGACAAATGACAGAAAAGCAAACTTGGCATTTTTCCATCTACCCCATAAGAAACCCGAGACTAACTATATAAAGCAATATAACCAAGTTCTCTTCTCCAGCCTATTGGCTCTAACAAAGCATTTCTAGGCTGGAGTACCTGTGATAGGCATAGAAGTGGTCACCCTTTATTTGTAGCTCTTACATAATGAGTATAATACCTATTCAGAGGAAAGTATAAATCAACTATAAACCCAATAACTAGCAACAATAATATCATTTTTTTGGTTTCCCTTAAGTGGTTTGTTAGATTGGGTGGTTTTGTGTGAGTGTAAAATACTTTTGTAACATGAACAGGTAATCGCTATTTTTATTTTTATTGCTTTATTAACTCTCTTCAAGAAGTGTTTGTAAGCCTCAGAGACTCTTTGTAAATTGTATCATTCATTTATTCAATAAATAGTTGTGGCGAGCCTTGTGTAAACAAAAAGATGAATGAGGTCTAGTTCCTGCCTATAAGAAGCTCCTTGAAAGAGAAACAACATCTGACCAGTGCCTCAAAGGGTGTGTAAGACTGGGTTATGTAGAGACAAGGCATAGGGACAATAAATTTGTTTTTAATTAGAAAACTCCTATCAAAAGCAATTCTGACACTAATGGTACAGAAACTACAGAGGGTGCAAACTGGCAGGAAATACTTAAAATGTGTAGACTGCTAATAAACAATCTCTAAAAAAGGGCATACTATCAGGTTTTGGTCCACTGATCATCTAGAATACTTACCCATAGTTGAGCCAACACAAGCAAATACACCTTCCAGGAACGAAAAATCTTCTTTCTCAGCACTTACCAAACCCCTCAATCCCCGGGGCACACACAGTCACAGAGAGGCAGCTCAGATTCACAGAAGAAGGAAAAAGAATTCTTCACACCTACTTTGAGATGCGAACACATTTCTATGATATTTCTTCTCCTCTTTGTTTTTAAACTTCTCTGCAATCTCTTTCCGCACTTGCTGCATGCCCTCTCCCTATCCCCAGGTTTGGTATATCACTTATTCCCTTTAAACTACATTGTTTCCCCACCCCTATCCTACTGTAAATTGATGTACTGTTTATGGACCAAATTGGAACTGGGTGTCCTGCCTTGGGGTTGAAGATTAATAATTGTTCTCAGTGAATGAATGATAAAACCACTGCAGGACCAGACAGATATAAAAATGTACCTGCAATTATGCCTATATTATTATGATAATTTACAGACCTACAATGCAAGGAATAGGCCAGACCCAGAGTCCATTAATCACACAAATTATACAAGAGCCTACACTGGGTCTTAGATCTACATGAGAAATGTAAGTCTGTGAATGTAAAAGATAGAAGAGTGGTTTGCAGGTACAGAAGCAATTCAGCCAGGTTTGAGCATTACAATGCAATTACCTAAGCCAGGCTTTCTTTGTCCCCTGCAGCAATGGACTACTGCCACTGAATACTTGATATCTTACAGCACTTAGCTTGACCTCATTTTAAGGTGACATAAAGTAAGGTTATCCTATCAGATTAAATTGAAGAGGATTTCTGAACTGTAATTAATAGCGTATCTGAAGGCCAGAAAAAATATATTTCCAAAATCACAGCCCCAGAACCATCTACCTTTGACCTGCATGGTCTCCATCAAATGTTATGGGGAATTTACCATGAAGGTGAAAAAGGTACTAGCTTAGGGTGGGCCATGCAACATGAACTGACACAACATTATTCTTTCTTTCACTCACATATCTCCTGAACAAGACACAGTATGAAAAAAAAAAAAATCAATGACCACAACACCAGATGTTTTTCTAAACTGCTTCAAAAATACATTTTTTTTTGGTAAAGTTCTGCTAAATCTTGCTCCTTCCAAACTTTGACCAAAAACAGTCATTGGGAGAGTTCCCCAGAATGGATTTTTCCCTCTTACACATTAGAAAATTGCTGTGGATCTTATCTAAAATAGTGTGGGTGCTCCCCTGATTTATTACTCACTTCTTTGAAAACATCATCCATATTTTAATTTGCTCTCATCTGGACCATGTTTCCACTTGACTTTCAATGAGGAAGGATGTTCCTTTTGGCAGTTTCCCAGAATAGCCCATCCACCATCTCTGTCTCAGCGAATTAAAAAGCCACAGTCTGCTGGGCTGTACCCCAGCATTGACCTAGCATTTTAAAATTCGTGGGGTTTTTGGAGTTAATAGAAAATAGAGGCTGTACATTTTCTAAAGGAAAATGAAATTTGGAAAAAACTCAAATTGATATCATTATGTAAAAACAAATTTCATTTCTGAATTGTTGTGAAAATCCCAACTGAACCATAAGGCAAAACAAGGAGCAGAAAGCAACAAATCTCAGTAATTTTCCTTCTTCTTTTTTGTAGTAAATTGGTCACTTAGTAATCTGTGAGTATACACACATTCAGCACTGACAACACTCTTATTGTTGTCACTGTATATTTGGATAATAAAGACAAACTGTTGGTAACTCAAATTAAGTGTAATGTGAGCTGCTCTTATAACCCGTATTAGGCACATAAAAGACACTCCAATGTTGGTTAGAAAAAAAAAAAAACAACTTCCTATTGTTAGTAGGACTATCAAAGAAACAGCTATATTTCAGGGTTAGAAAGAACCTGATTATTTTATCATATCATCAAGATATTTTTAAGAAAATTTCAAATCTGGTTGAAGAAAGGTCTTCACTCCACACAATGCAGATGGGTTTAATAATATAGTACATTATGCTGAAGGAATCAGCTTAGTCCTGCTAAGCCACATCCTATGGCACATACAGATTTCCCAAATCACTGCACCTGGAGGCTCAAATCCCAGCAATGTCAATTCAGCTTTTTATTCTTCAAAGGCAAACACATTTCAGTAACAAGCAATTTGCTCTCTTGCAGAGCTCTGAATGATGGCAAAAAATGAGTGTCCTGTCAGCACCTCATGGTCAGGATAGATCTGGCTTTGAACACTGTCTGCACAGCAATTACAAGGGCCCAGATCAAGATATCAGGTAACTGAGCCTTACTTATCTTGTTGGCATAATGACCACCCGGCTTCTGCACCTGCTACTCAGCTAGTCACGAAGGCCAAGGATGGGAAATCCCATTTCCCACACTGAACTAACCAAAAAGTCCCAACAATGGCTTCCTAAGATGTGAATCATTAAATGGGGGCAAATAAAGCAGAGTGTTTTTAATTAAGTCAACACTGTAGCGACACCAAAGGGCTGCATTACAATGTCAAATTTCCATCCTCTGACCAGACCTTCCAGAAATGAGAGCACCTGAATACAAATAGAGGTAGAGAATTATGAGACAAGAGGTTTCTTACCTTCTGGTTACCCTGCCACTCAAGATACAGGGGGTGAATTTTCCATTCTTTTAAAACTGATGATGAACCAAAATATGCCTCAGGACAAGAGACTTTGGAGCATTTCTGAGACTGAATCTCCCACGACAGCCTGAGTCCATAATGACCTGAGATCAAGATTTTCTCAAGAGAAGTAAGAAAGGTTATGGATCATGAAGGCTAAGATCAAAACTGCCATCATCTGTCTTTCATAAAGTTTGGAGTGAGCCACTCAAGCACTCATCCATTCTACTCAATTAAACGAATATCGATTGAACACCTCCAAAAATGGCGGCTATGTGGAGAAGTGCTTTTGTCTAGTCCAACTCAAGATTTCTGGTACTAAGATTTCATTTCCTGTGGGAGTCCGTTGCTTAAGTGCTAACACCCAACACGGTGACTAACAGGTAAGCAGAAGTGTAACACACCCAAGGGTCAACAGATCGCCTCAGTCCTTGGCAGTTTTCATCACCGCATAAGTAATGGAGAAGAAAAGAACTTGGCTTATGATTCTCCCCCCAGTAAAAGGCCAAACTTCCTTCTTAACCAGCCATCCACTTCCCATCTCTAATTCTGAAAACCCAAGTAATTCTCAGTAGGGATGATCTGCCCGAGAACCAGGACAGACAGTCCTTGATCCATTGGAACAAATGGGTTCAAAGTCGTGTTCTTCTGACAGTGATGCGGGATTACTGGTAGCAATGCTTATATGGCTGTGGCTCAGGAACTTGAATGTGCATTAGAATCATCTGGTGGGCTTGTTAAACACTGATTGCTGGCTCCACCCCAAGAATGTTTGATTCAGTAGGTGGGGCTTGAGTACCTGCATTTCTAACAATTTCCCAGGTGATCTTGATCCTACTGGTTCAAGGACCAAACTTTGGGAATCACTTTTATATGAGAGGACTCAATTCAGGAACAACCTAAAAGTACAGCCCCTTCAAATACCGTATGAACAGCACACTGGCAGGGGTGGGGGGTGGAGGTTATGCAGATCCAGGTCCTGCAAAATTGGTGCTGCCAGGTATCAGGGCAAATATTTGGCTGAGTATGCCCTGCTTCCTTGGTGACCAGAGACATGCTCTGTGTGTAGCAGGGGCTCAGAGAAGGCTTGCCTTTCCTGTCCCTGCTGTGGGGCTATGTTACTGCTAATTGCCAGTGCTGCTGCGTGTACCACTTGGAAATATCTGCTAGTTCATTCGACACCAGACCCACCATGTGCCAGGCACTGTTAACCGAGCAGTGCCTGCCAGCCCAAGGTGGCTAGGCAGAGATTGTTGAAACAATGAAAACATGAAACCCAGCCTGATAGCCTTCCTGAACCATGCCAGCTGGACTGAGGGATCCCAGCAGGCCCACCAACCTGGGACTGGCACTCACATGCAGATTAAGCATACATTTTAGCCCTAGAAAAGGAACTAAGGAGACAAACTTGCATAACAGGGAAAAAGATCTTTGCTTGCAGTTTTTGGAATAATCTGTTCCAGTGCTAGGGCTCATTTTTCATTTCTCAAAGCAGCATCTTATTTTTCCAAAAAATGGTCTTGGGCCAGATTTCTATTTTATAATTTTCTGATTATTTTTATGGCTGAGCTTCTCTTACCTTTCACCAGATCAGACCTATGTGCTGGATTCCACATGACAAAATGTGGTATAAAAATGTTTCAAGACTATATTTACTGATAGTAACAAACTTAAGGGAGGGACTTTCCCCAAGATCAGAGTATATCAATTTTTTCTTGATCTATGAGAGCACTGCCACAAGTGCTCTTTTATTAAATCTGAAATGTTGAATTATTTATAGAAATTATAAAGACCTTTTCCCTTTTAAAAATTCTGTTATTACCTGAGATGTTCACTATGAATATCCTGCTTGTTGCATACTCCTGCAATTTAGGTAACTTGTCACCAGGTGGCGATAATACATCAGCACCTCAGCCTTGAGTAGGGCTCTTGGCAAAACTACTTTCCACTTTCTCTTTATTCAGTATGAAGGGTTGTATATTCTAGATACCAAACTAGAAACCAAGACTAGAAAGATGGACTGATATAGCCCTTACATTATCACAAATATAATTATTTATTATAAATAGCTAAACTTCAACAAACAATAAACACAAGTTGTAAAGATATTTTAATACAGCTCTTGAAAGAAAGAATAAACCAGAACTCAGTGAGGTCTAGAACTTCTCAGGTAGGAGGGGTCAGGAACAAATGGCCTCTGGGGATACACCTATTCCCAGGACCAGGGTAGACTGAGGAGAAAGGGAGTCTCCCTGCTTCAGGAGGTTGGTCTGTTGGAGTAGAGGAAGCATCCTGAGGTATCACAAGCATGGGCTCTACCCAGTAGGCTGTGAATTAGCAACTAAGAGCCCCATATTATTTCTCCACAGTCCCCTCCCATCTTGGCAGGAGGGTCATTTCACAGCCCCCAATGGGCATCGGAAAAGCTGGGGTTGACCTGTTTTCTCCAGTCCCTGAGCTGAAATGTGGAGGGAGAAGCTTTAAGATACAGGCATGTCCTCTGGGGGATGCTGATTTTTTTGGTGATTTGACCCAAGTCAAGGCAGGAGAGCGAGGTCTGTGTCATGTCTAGGAGTGGGCAGGGACTGGGTATCAGAGATAGTTCAGTGTGTAAGGTGCTGGCTGCAGTGGCCATAACTGGAGTTACTTTGTGAATGGATGAATGGGTGAAAGAAAATGGTCCACCTCCTTACACCCATCCTGAGATGTGGTTTTCAGTGAGTGTGACAGAACAGCCAGTGAACCAGCCAGGAGCAGTGGCTGAATCAGTGAGAGATGGGGAGGAAATGGACTAGCATCTGTGGTGGACGGCTGTTGGGGTCCAGTGTTCCCTGACAGGATACAAAGAGCGGGGGAAGAGGAGAGAGGTTTAGCTACTTCCCATGACGGACCAATGGCATATAGCTGGCCTGGCCAAACAAGGAAAGTCCTAAGGATATATTTTCATATTCTTTTAATATCCAGGGATGGATGTTAAGACAAGAGAAGAAAATAACTGGGCTTCTCTTAGTAATCTCCATGTGATTTTCTCTTACACTAGAATTGATCACTGACAACTAAGCTACTATTCATACACATATGAGCTGATGAGAGCTCACAGGTCATTTAGGGATCACCCTGAACAACCTTTTTATTTATAAAAGAGAAAATAGGATCTGAGAGATCCTGTGATATGCCCAAGGTCAATTATTTTGTGTTGTGCTGATGGACAAAGCTAGAACGCAGACTAAAAATCCTCCAATTTTTAAAATCTATCCTTCTGTCATTTGACTCAGCTTTCCCTGAGCCTAGACATACTAAAAGCTGATTCCCAATGAGTCTTCCTCAGTCTCTGGTTAGATTGGCATCAGGCCTCCTCTGGGGGGTCTTTCCAGCACCTGCTCTTCTGGCCCTGCACTGCACAAGCCATTCACTTACCCTGCTCACAAAAGCCTTTTCAATCTCCCTGCTTTCAGATACCCTGTTTACTATCTTTGACCTCAGCAGAAGAATAGAACAGACCAGGTAGAAAGCTATACCTAGGCCTACCTTACAATGCATAATCCCAGTCTTATAGATATTTCTAAGAGAAATGAGTGCCTTTGTCCACTGAAAGACATGCACAGGGATATTCATAGCAGTTCCATTCAAAAGCACCAAAAATTGGAAACAATTCAAATTTCCATCAACAGGTGAATAAATAAGCAAATTGTGGTTTGTTCATATGATGGGTTATACACAGAATTTAAAAAGAGAAGAAAATACTGATACATACAGCAACATTGAAAAATCTCATAAATATTCTGTTGAGGGTAAGAAGCCAGACACAAAAGAGTCCATATTACATGTGTTCATTTAGTGAAGTTCAAGAATAAGAATAGGCCAAATTAATCAACAGTGATAGAAGTCAGAATAATGGTTACATTAGGGAGATACTGACTGAAAAACAGCACAAGGCACTCCATCTAGGGAGGTGGGAAATTCTATATCTTGACCCAAGTGAAGGTTATATAGGGGTGTGTGAGTGCATGTGTGTGTGCGTGTATGTACGTGTGTAAAATTTCACTGTGACAGATAAGATTAGTGCACTTTATATTTTCAGCCTCTTCTATCTTAAACTGCTCTTGGTAAATTTTCAGGCAGATTCAAACTATTTCATTAACTTATCACTGTTCACAGCCCTAAACTGGCTCTTTCCCAGCCTCCTCCCCCCACTTCCTAGAGTCTGAATTCCCAGCAGATTTCAGGCTTACTCTTGGCACTTTCTTGGCTGCAAAGACAGAGAAAAGTCTGGTATGTGGGTAAAGGCATGTTAGTGGAAACAGGACACAGAACAGTTGGTTCACGGCCATGTCCTCGACTGGCTCCGTGTGCTGATTGGAATCCTCACCCCTTTGGTGGCATCTGTTTCTGTGGTCTTTTCCCCTTGCCCCAAAGGTACAAGAGCAGGTCTGCAGGCCCATTTTCAGCAAACCTAAGTTAGGGAGCAGAACGCCATTCTCCCCATCTTGCAGAGACTGCCAACGTGATCTCCCTCACGGTGATCTCCCGCACTTCATCACCCTCAGCGCTACCATAGCAGTTCATTTAGTAGTGCTAACCACCAGGCCACCCGGCAACACCTCAGTGCAGTCCCCACCCCTGAGGAGCCTCTGACCCAGTCTCGCTGACTGCAGCACCCATTTGACATTTGTGTGACGCCTTGTTTTATCCTAAACTGCTGTCTCCCAGAAGAGCTTACAGTTTGCTAAGCCAATATCTAGTCTTTTCCATTCCACGCAGACTTGAGAGGAGTGTGTCTTATTTCATCTTCGCATTTCCCACAGGGCCAGCCCAGCCCCATGCCTAGACCATAATATACACTCAGTACAATTTTGTTGAATAAGTGAATGCATGCGTGCATAAACAAATGGAGCAAGTCATATAGATATGATAGGTGACAACCATCCTACTTTGCCTCTAATTTTTTAAAAAAGTTGTTGATTATTGGCATAGAGACCGTGAAATATAACTATGACTAACTGAAAATTCTAAAAATCACAGTGTGTTCAGACATACGCTCTCTTGCCTTCTTTTGCTTCCTTTTTCTTGTGTTGGGATATTGAGCCAGAGGCCAAGAGTTCCAGATGCATAGTATGAAAATGGCAAACAGAATGAGAGAATTAGCCAGGGTTTTGAGAGGACAGAGGGGATGATTTGCTGGGGGCAGGGGGCGTGGTGGAGGAAGACTCTTGGTCAAAGCAGAGAAACTGCCAGGAAAACATTTAGTAATGTCAGCACCAAAAAACAAAAGCTCTGCTTCATGGGTGGCCATTCCATGACACACAGTTAAGTCCCTCCACCATGTCTGGAGCAGCTCCAGGCAGGGTAAATCCATCCCTTACTGTATTACCCAGAGACAAGACCTGCCTGGGAGCCCTCCTGCCTCCTTTCCTTCCTCTGCAGCAATGGAAGGTCCTGTATCCCTTTCCATTTCCTATCCAGTGAGTAAAGGCGATAGGGTCCATCTTGCACAAGGGCCTCTGTGAGGGCTGCCAACAAAACTGCCATCTCCTGATGTCACTGTGACCCTCTGACTCACAGCCATGCCACCATCTGGTCAGTCCTCTCCAATGGGTCACCTGAAGCTGTCTCCAGGTGACAAGTCGCTCCAGATCTTCGGGTAGTGAGGAGGTCCTGGGCTGCAGGAGGGGTGAGGACCAGGACAGAAGCCTTAGCAAACAAACAGTCCCTGCACCCTACCAGGTCCACTTCACTCGAAATACTGAGACAGAAAGGAGGATTTCCCCAAGAATTGGATTCTATGGAACATTCTGGGGAGTTTTTTCTGAGACCCTCTTTTCAAGTTTATTCCTGAAAACATCCTCAAGCTTCCTTGCCTTATGGCTGGGAGGCTCAGAGACTGTTCCCAAGAACAGTGGGAGACGAGGGCATCTGGTTCTGCCCCAGGCTGCTTAACAGTCCTGCAGGGTCTTCTGTCCATCGGGAGCACTTGGGATGGTGGCACATCTCCAGGGAGGAGCCACCACACTGGCCATCCCCCACCCCCATCCCCCGCACACTTGGGGCAGGTAAGGGGCCTGCCCTTGTATTCTACGCACAGCAGAAGAGGCTGGGGCCCTAGCAATCTAAAAGGGTATTTTTTCTTACAAGTGGCCTGAGCATCTTTTCAAATCACTTTGTGGATGGGAAATTCTAGCAGCTGAGGATCCAAAAGGGAGAAGTATAAAGTGCTGTTGAAAAAGAGTGAATTTTTCCCTTACTTTTAGAGCAATAACCATAAGGAGAGGGGGCAGGAGGTTGCCCATAGGTTTTGATTTCAAGAATCTCGGGCTCATGGAGTATTTTTCAATAAAATCCATGCCAGATCCAAAGCCCAGATGACCAGCTCCTGTTGAAATGTCCATCACCCGTTCAAGGAGTGAGGTTGATGGAGAAGAATGGGAAGATATGCCGTGTCATGATGGCTCTCTCCCTGAACACGCATTTTATTCTAGAGGCTCCTTGACAAGTCTAAGCATGAAGGTGGCATCCTGGTGCCAAAACACTGAGGCTCGACAGAAAACAATTCTGTCATTGAGACAGGCTATGGTATAGGTTTTCCAGGGCCAGAAAAAGGGATCCCAGGGGGAAAGGAGTTTTGTCTTTTCATGCTCACTTAGGGAGGTCTCCTGCACCCCTGAGCATGGCTCTAGAATACCTGGACACTACTGATATCCTGAGCTCAAAAATTCTTTGTTGTAGGGGGCTGTCCTGTACATTGTAGAATGTTAGCCGTATGCCCTGTCCCTACCCACCAGACACCAGCAACATCCCCTCCCCCAGCTGTGACAATAAATACTGCCAAATGTCCCCTGGGAGGCCAGAATCACCCCTGGTTGAAAACTGCTGCTTGAGAGCAAAAAAGCCTCAGATAAGGTGAGAGAGGGGAAGAGTTGGGAAGCAGCCCTATGCCGAAATGTCACTGTAGCTCAGCCTACTTTGTTTTTCTTCAGAAGCATGCACCATCACCTGACAGATGACGTATTTGTTTTCTCTTTGGCTCTGACCACTAGACAGTCAATTTCTCCAGTACAGTGACTCTTTGAGTCACTGATGTAATTCCAGTGTCTGGCAAACAGGGGGCACTCAGTAAATATCCACCAAGCATGTGAAAGGGATTCTAGGACATACTGCAAGATTTAATGCCACACCGCTAACTTTTCATGTACCTAAAAAGCTGATGTTTTAAAGTCACAACGGGTGGTAGTTGCAAAATATCAGAAGGATACCAGCAGGGCACCACCTGAGTTATGTCCATAAATGCTGGGGAGTCCCCTCAATGCCATGGTTTTCAAACTGTAGGTTGTATCCCATTTGTAGGTCATGAAGTCAGCTTTGTGGGTCATAAGCAGCATTCTTCTCAGTGGAATAGAATGGAACAGAATGCAATACACCAAGGTATATCACATATACTAAGAGTGCATATATGTATGTGTGTATACATATATATATAACACATGATCTAGAATAATAATATAGAATATTATATAGACAGTATATGCATATAAGTATGTGAGTTCTCCACGGTATAAAAATAAACTTTAAAAACCACGATCTAATTTTTATAGTCCCCCAGATGGTAACTAAATACCACTCACTAAGCCTCAAGGGTGTTGTAAGGATAAGACAACATTTGTAAAATACATTGGCTTCCTCCCCTGGAAGCATTACTAGTTTACACAGAAGACTATGATGTCATCTCAAAAGGACTGCTGAGTGAGGTTCTATGGAAATCTAAAGTAGTTCAAACGCATCTTAAATCATCACAGTTCTTGATTTTTGCAAACTCGCACAGCCCATTAGGAAGGGAATGAAATTGATTTTCTTGGAAGCCCCACCCTGCCAATGAGTCATTTTCATATCCCTGAGCAGTCTGAATCTTTGCAGAACTTCCACATTTAAGTGAGTTAGGCAGACCCAGAATCACAAAGTGCAAAGCCTCAGAGAGTGACCATGAGGCATGGGCAAGCTCATCATCTCCACAGTAGAGGAAGTTGATTAAGACCCCGGCTCCTATTTGCAGCAACATGGATGGACCTAGAGATTATCATACTAAGTGAAGTAAGTCGGACAGAGAAAGACAAATACCATATGATATCACTAATATGTGGAATCTGAAATATGGCACAAATGAACCTATCTACGAAATAGAAACAGACTACAGACAGAGAGAATAGACTTGTGGTTGCCAAGGGGGTGGGAGGGTTTGAGGAGGGATGGATTGAGAGTTTGGGATTAGTAGATGCCAACTATTACATATAGAATGGATGAACAACAAGGTCCTACTGTACAGCACAGGGAACTATATCCAGTATCCTGGGATAAACCATAATGGAAAAGAATATAAAAAATAATGTAAATATGTTTATAACCGAATCACTTTGCTGTACAGCAGAAATTAACACAACATGTAAATGAACTATACTTCAAAAAAAAAAATGAAAAAAAGACCCTGGCTCCGGGAGACAGATGACCTGAGTTAGAATCCTAAGAGTCACTGGGCGGGTTCCTTAACTTCTCTGTGCTTCAGTTTCCTCCTCTGCAAAATGATATAATGATGGTCTCCATTCTTAGGCTTGTTGTAAGAATTAAAAGAGAAATGCACATACAGTACTTGTTAATAATTCAGAGTTCAATATAAAGGTCAAGCTACTTGAACTCACATTTTGTGGGTACTGTTACTGTTTCCCCTCCTCTGTCACTAAACATAATAATGATGAAGCCAAGATGCGCTATCAGGCTATAAAGCCTTACCATAAAAACCACAGGACACGTGTT
Organism: Mesoplodon bidens; assembly: GCF_964165515.1. Taxonomy (NCBI): domain Eukaryota; kingdom Metazoa; phylum Chordata; class Mammalia; order Artiodactyla; family Ziphiidae; genus Mesoplodon; species Mesoplodon bidens. The sequence continues at coordinate 148,431,760 of NC_138178.1, read as the reverse complement.
TCCTTTTCCTCTTGTTTCCGAAAGAGACATTTCACCCTTAAAAACAAAATCTCAGCACATATCACCCCCAAGATATTTCAGTTGAGAAGTGAAGGAAAGCTAAAATTTGGTAAAACCTCTATCACAGTGGTACCTAAGCTCTCCAACACCTTGATGGCCCCCTGCGCTGGGAAACACTGATCTATTGCTAGTGTAGACCAACTACAGAAAGCCTCAAAGAATCTTCTTTTCTCCACCGCTAGGCTTGTGGTTCTTGTATATTACATTTTTCTGCTTGAATTTTGACAACAGATGTCACTCCTCTCTACAAAAGTTGGCTGAAAAGAAAGAAGCTGAAGGAATTTGTGTTCATGCATGTGTGAATATGCATGCCTATGCATGTGTGTGCATGCACGTGTACACAAATTCTTTCAGCTTCTTTTTTCTTTTGTTAGCATGTGTGTACATGTAGGCATGAGAATGTGTATACATGCCTGCATGTAGATATAGGTACATGCATGCCTGTGTGTGTGCACATATATGTGTCTAAGGAAATAGTGAGGCTTAAACATGCTAGTGTTTTAATAATTTAGTTCTAGGTATAATGTAAGCCAATAAGCAAAATTTACCTAGATTTCTTAATTTAAAATGTATAAATATAGGGAGTTCTGATGAAGCTTTAAAATATTGACCCTGCCCAATCCAACACAGACAGCAATTCATATGCACATCCAATGAACTCATCCATCTTGTGAATATCTTGCATCTCCAGATCTATAGCAAAAAAATCAGTAAAACTCTTATTAACACCTTAGAGACTGATCTTTGGGGCTTTTTTCTACCTGTTATAGGTACAAGAGATTATTCTTGATTGGACTATTCTCTGTACTAGGAATGAATGAATAAACAGATGAACATATAAATAATTGTACCTTCATGATAACAGAAAGATACCTTTTATCATTTTAACTTGTATAATTAAGCTGTAGAAAGCAATGTTGGCCTAAAGAAATTAAAGATAGTCAAATGAAAATAAGATAATTGAATTAAGAGAAATGAAAATTTATATTCTTGAACCTACATCTTCTTATCATTTGGCTTCCATGGGGATTTTGCGAAAGAGTGGCCTCCTCACCCATTCATGGAAGCAAGGGCAATTTTCACCCTTTAACTTTGGTGCTACTGGGAAGTGAAGGAGGCAGTTGATAAAAAAGGGTCGAGAAATGGGGAATAGTGGAAAATTTACAAAATATATACAGGGCAAATGCAAATTTGCCAATGTCTTGTAACTTTGGTGATTTCTAAAAATTATCCACAAGGGTTTCACTCATGTCACTTCTTAAGGTCTACTTTGGTCTTTTATATTAAATAATTTGGATAATGGAGGTATAATAAGATCATTTTGGTGGGCAGAGCCTATTAGTAAGAAGGGGATACATTACAGGTGCACAAAGTTCTGCAAACACTCTGTGAGTATATTAGCCAGGGAAGGCTAACTGCTCTAACAAACAACCCCTAAATCTCAGTGGCTTAATACTAATAAAAGGTGATTTCTAGTACATGTACCAATCTAAGATGGCTGTTCCTAGGGACCACTCTCCTGGGTGGCTCACCTCTAAGCACAAGGCAAGGACCCAAGCTTCTTCCATCAAGTGGCTCTGTCACCTCCTAGGACAGTGTTTCTCAAATGTTAATATGCATAGGTATCACCTGGGGACCTTGTTAAAATGTATATTCTGAATCTCTCCTCTGGATACTCTGCATCCGCAGACAGAGGAAGAAAAGGAGAAAGAGTAAATAACAGTATGGGCAGGAATCCATCCCTTTCACCAACACCCCACTGGCCAGTCTCAGTCACATGGTCACACCTAACTGCAAGGGAGGCTGGGTAATGTGAACCAGCTATGTGTTCGGGAGGAAAAGCAGTGTTATTAACAGTGAGCCACGCTCTGCCACAATAAGAAAAGAAGCAATAAACATCTAAATCATTAATCCTTCCTACTTGCAAGCTCAAATCAAATTTATTCAGAAGCAAGAGGCACAATCCCCCTAAATAAGCCATTGTTTCTCTTGAAACTCTGAAGCCTTAAGTCTAAATCATTTATTGTAAATTCTTAAAGCTGTCATACAGCAATATACCAGACACGTGAATTTCTTAAGCAAGTCATAAGGGACTGTCTACAGTTTCCTTCTCTAGAGATTGGATAAGTAGATTTTCTTCTTAGAAAATATGTGTATTGTAATCCAACAGAATCGATGTTAAAACATACAGCAGAATGTTGACCCCTTGAATCCAAAAAAGCTATTCTGATCCTTATGTCATCACTCTGCTAGAAGAATCAATTTGGAAAGATTAATGTGTTCTTCAAAGTAAAGGGAGAAGGAGGGAAGAGGTGCAGAGCCTGGAAAAAATTGCTTAGTGATTGGATTCTGTCTTATCCAAACAATAACAGCTTCTCAAAAGATAATGGTTAATACATAACAATTTTACTTCCTGTGCTGGTGTATATATTGATTCAAAAGTAACTGTGATGTAGCAGTCGGGGATGGGAAGCCTATCTTGTTGCCTCAGGTAAAACCACCTGTGAGCAAAGGGAAGCGAGATTTGGAGGACATGTAGTCCTGAGAGGGTAGAGGGCCAAATTAACTATGAACATCACCTTAAAGATAAACCACCTTCAGGGAAAAGGGGCCCCTGCCTGGGACCCCAGGCTTTAGAGGGCTCTGCTCTGGCTCTTCCTCTTCTCAGCAAAAGGAACCCAAGGCACCAAGGGCACGTGCCCTCGTAGGCCCGTTTCCTCCTTCTAGACCAGCACTGCCCAAGAGAAATGTTAGGGGAGCCACAAATGTGAGTTACATACCTAAGTTTAAAGTTGTTAGTAGCCACATTAGAAAGTAAAAAAGAAACAGGCAAAATTATTAAATTTAATACTAGTTGACACAATTATAAATTTATAATTATTAATTTTATTAATATATTTTATTTAACCGAATAGATGCAAAATAATATCATTTCAACATGTAATCAATAGAATACTATTAATGAGATGTTTTACATTCTTCACTTTTCATGTTAAGTCCAGTGTGTGCTTTACACGAACAGCACGTGTCAGCCACAGCTCCATGGCCGCCTGTAGGGACTGTGTCTGGCAGCACAGTCCTAGACCAGGCTCTGGGTCACGGGCCCTGGATTCTTGACAGGATGCTGTGTCCACTCGCAGGGCCTGGGGGAGCCTCTCTTGAGCTCATGCTCTGAGGTCTGAGAGGGACCACAGAGCAGCTGTTTGAAGGGGGTGTGGGTGGAGTCTCGACATGTAGCCTGGCTCCCATGCATGTGTGCCAGGCACCACACGATGAGGGCTGGGGCAGGGGTGCAAAAAGAAGGGGAGCAGGGCTCAAGCTGGAGCGGGCTCTCCCCCAGCTCTGCCGTGTGCTGAATGAAGAAACTGTCCTATTTACTGTTGGCTCTTTATTTAAAAAGAACTATAAATCACATCATCACTAGCCCCTCTAATAGGGCTTAGACACTGGCACAGGCAATATTGGCTGCATTCCCTTTCTGTACATTACCAATATTATATATGGAGAAAGAGCTCAATAAGGGTTAGCTATGACTAAGAGAAGTGATATTCAAGCTATATGTACTGGTACAACTACACTGATTATTAAGTTATTAAAATATGTCTTTAATGGTGAGTAAACAGAAATTGCCCTGAGCTCTCCCAGAGTCCTCTATCACTGCCTCTCAGATCCCTTCCCCAGAATCCCCACCAAAAATCTCCCCACTATTCAGCAACTGATGGGCCAACACCAGGCACAAGCAGGATCTTAAAGGCAAGTGCTTCAATAGGGCCAGTGGGGATCAATATCCCCACTGGATAGGCTATTCATTATTCTAACCATCACCCCTAGCTATTCAATATTAGCTACTGTATTTTGCATATTCTGACCCACTCCTCCTTGTGATGATGTTTTAGCTTACCCACAATAAACAAATGGTCCTTATTTCTATTGACTATTAATTAACTTTCTGGAATAAGGATTCTGTTTTACCATTGATAGGCCCTGAAGTTTTGTTAGTTGTAATTACGGATGGGATAAGGAAAGATAAATGAAGGAGATCAGAGGTATCATCTGGCCGACAGTGAATTCTCTGCAGAGTACTGTTATATAGAAGTACAGATATAATTAATATGAACTGTTCAGTGTTCATACAGCATAGAGTACAGAGTCTAGGATGGCCCTCAATAGTCCCCACCTCTTGGTATTCACACACTCATGAAATGCTCATGTACACTCCCTTGAGTGTAGACAGGACCTGTGACTTGCTTCTAACCAACAGAATATGACAAAGGTGATGGGCTGTCCCTTCTTTGACTACATTACATAGAATTATAATTCCTGTCTTGCTAGCAGACTCCCTCCCGTGCTGGCTTTGAAGAGCCAAGTTGTCATGACAGGGAGGACCATTTGGTGAAGAACTAAGGGTGGTCTCTGGCCCACAGCCAGCTAGGACCTGAGGGACTTCAGTCCAATAGCCCAAAAGGAGCTAAATCCTGCTAACAACTATATAAATGAGTTTAGCGTGGCTCATCCCCAGGCAAGCTTTTAGATAGGACCCCAGTGCTGGACACTACCTTGACGGTAGCCTCAAGAGAAGCCCCTGAAGCAGAGGATTCAGTTAAGCCATGCTCAGATTCCTGGCCCACAGATACCGTCAGATCAGAAGTGTGTGTGGTTTTAAGCATCTGTGTCTGTGGTACTTTGTTATACAGCAATATATAGCTAATGCAGTTGGCAAATACGGTGGAAATGTATAAAAATGCATGTATACACATATAAATGTGTGTATGTATAGAACATTTTTAGAATAAGAAACTCTTAACAGGTATTACCGTGAGGGAAAGAGACTCAGATTCAGGAGGAGAAAAGGAAGATTTTACTGTGCTTGAATAATCTTTTGTATTACTTTAGTGTTGCTGCTGTGTTCATGTTTTATTTTTATAAATAAAAAAAAGTACTAGCTTAAATGTACAATACATTTGAGACCATTTTGTTCCAAGAATTATAGTGTGTCCAAGAAAATACTATGATTTTTATTAGAACTTTAATCCTGTATTTCTAACCAGGATCAGATTGTTAAGCCAATAAAACATGAGTCCACTAGTTCTGATCCGCTAGCTTTGCAAGAAAGGGACCCTGAAGGCACCAGCCTTGTTACCTCACAGGTGGGAACTCTGGTGGGTGGGGGCTGGTTGTGCCTAATTAAGGAACTCAAACTGAGTCGGGGAGGAGGTGCTAGGGTTCACCTCTTGCTTTTTCAGATGATGCTTTTAACCCCGACTTGACCCCTCTGAACGTCCCCTCCAAGAACAAGAAGCAGGAACTACAAACAAACACTCTCCCTTTAAAAAAAATTCTCCCTTCAAAAATTACTCATTCATTTGAAATGTGCAAGTGGGCTGGTAAGGAATTGAAAGAAGTTAAATTATTAAGTCTAAAGCTGTGCCCAACATTTGAAATAGCACCTGGCAAAAACCCACACACAATGATCTGATAAACGAATGAAGAATAAATGAGTCCAGCTACCAGTCCTCAAAAATTGCCACCAAAAATTAGGTAAGAAAAACATTCACAATAAATTGAGAACACGTGACAAGGAAGAAAATATTGAATGGTGGGTGTCTGGGGGATGATCACTGTCCCCCACCATCTGTGTGATATCTGCTGAAATCAATAGGTCTATAGAAAGGTGCATTTTTTTCCTTACAGCATTTTCAAATTGTGAGGTGAACCCACTGCTACCAATCATTTTTGACCTCAAACCTTAAGGATGGCTTCTATGCTTCCTTAGATTTCTCAAAACTCCCTCTATCTCTGGTCTATTTCTGAAGCCTGTCACAGACGGGCTTCCTTAATGCACTTAGCTGGCTAGTGTCACCATATAGTAAAGTCTTCCCCATCCAGACTATTCCTGAATTGGGAAGCTCCTGAGTGGGTGAAACAACGTAATTCCCTCCTCTCTTCCATATACATTTACTAGTCTGCATTCAGGACCAACACTGAGAAAATACAGACACAGAGGAAGGAGCTTACAAATACAACAAATGATCGGAAGCCCTTGAGTTCCACTCACCTACATGTTTTTGAAAGTAAGAAATATAGTAAGAGAAAGAGAAAACTACAATGGAAGTGGAGATTTTGAAGGCAGGAGTAACAGAGAGGAGGGAGTTATCTGACCATCAGTTAAAAACCAGTAAGGTATGGTGGGGTCTGTCTATCTGTCTGTCTGTCTGTCTCTCAAAAATGGGGCCAGAAGGAGGAGTGGTTTGAAGGGACTTGCACAGGAAACACAAATTTTAAAACATTCAAATTAGTTACTGTTGATTAACTCTAAAATTTGTGCGAATATGTACTCTAAGGAGTTTGGATAAATTCACTAATACAGGGAGTTTATACAAAGGGGTTTTCTAGAACGTGTGACAGATTTATATCAGAGCATTATTACACTAAGCATAGCAGGAATTGCCAGAAAGGGTTTTAGCTTCCCAAATGATGGCATGTCAACAGAGGACAGACCCTTTTTTGGAGTTTAGAGTGCCGGAGAAGCAGACGACATGAGCAGGCCCATCACCAGGAAGAGCCGATGCCGGTGGCTGGTTGCCTGGCCTCAAACACACGGCTCAGCCCAGCACAGCTGCTCTTTTCAGCGGTATTTTCAGAAAACGAAGGCCTGGTATTCGTAAACATGCTGCTTGGTGGAAAGATGCCCATGCACTAAGCAAGCTGTAAAAACCCATGCGGGACATTGTGCCAGAACAAACTACGAGACCACGACAAATGAAAGCAGGGCCCCAAAGGAAACCCAGCAACACTTTTAAATCATGAGCTCAGGGACGCCTATTGGTTGTAAAGCAGAACTACTTGGCAGCGGAGGTCCTGGGAGACCTGCTCATTATGGGTGAGGCCAGATTGCTAAAAAACTCTCTTCATATCGTGTTTCCTTGTGGTGATGCAAACCCTGAACTGCTTTATTCCTCCTCCTCACACTCTGTTCCCCACAAGTGACTCTACCTATCAGGTCTATGTCCTTCAAAAGCTGTCCTTGCATCTCCAGGCCGGAGCACATACATGTGATGTGATTCTTCCTTGCCTGAGTCTGACTCACCTTCTTGGCTTGGTGGGCAATGCAAGACGAGTGCCCTGACTTCTTTGCTTTTCTATCCCAAGCACGGTTCCTGGCTCCTTGTCAGAACTCACAAAGTATTAGCTGAGCTACCACTGAAGTAGGTGCCCCTACGACAAGCCAGGTGGACCTATAAGGAGATCTCACTTTCCTGGTCCCACCCCAGCCCTATCTGGCTGCTCACGCCCTGTCCTCTTTAGACATTTGCCAATTAGCCCTGACTTTACCAATAGAAAATAAATGACAGCAGTCATGGTCATACACCACCTCATCAGGCCTGCTGGAAAATAACTTTCAAACATGTTACGTTTGTTAAAATTCTAGAACAAAAGATGGTTACAAATTGAAGTCATTATTTATTCAAAACGTACCTCTAGTGCTTAAGAGTTACCACCATTCACCTCAAGAGAGACAACAAAAAGGAAAGAGGGAGGGAGGAAGGAAGGAAGGAAAGAAAAGGAATGAGGAAGGAAGGAAGGAGGGAGGGCGTCACGAAACACCCCACTTCTGGCCAAAGAGCCCTGGTTTTGAGCCCCATAACTGCACCGTGCCACTTCATAACTATGAGCTACTAGCCCAGTCAGACTGAACTGAGGTTCAGTCTCCTCACCTATAAAATGGAACATGATCCCTCTATCCAAGGGTCGTGTTGAGGATCTGAAGGGCTGATCACTCCAGGTGTCTGACACAGGGAAGGTCTCCAACACAGAAATCCTGGTCCCGTTTTCTCCTTCCTCTCTCCTCCCTCTTCCTTTCTGCGCCCTCCCCCAGGGCTGCTCAGGCACGGGGCTGCAGGGAACATCCAGAGAGCAGCGGGATGAAATATTCCGTCTGAGTTTTACTTGATACAGCGAGCAAAACAAACCACCTGCAAATCAAAGACTTAGTTTTCTTTTTATGACTCCAGAGCAGTAGGGTTCTGAAACCCTGTGCCTGGAGACAGGTAATGCCTTCCCTCTCCTGGGCTGTCTTCTACTCTCATGAGAAATCTCTTTGCATAAAAAACTACAAAATGCCCTGGTGGCACAGTGGTTAAGAATCTGCCTGCCAGTGCAGGAGACACGGGTTCGAGCCCTGGTCCGGGAAGATCCCACATGCCAAGGAGCAACTGAGCCCAGGTGCCACAACTACTGAGCCTGCGCTCCAGAGCCCGCGAGCCACAACTACTGAGCCCGTGTGCCACAACTACTGAAGCCCGCATGCCTAGAGCCCATGCTCCGCAACAAGAGAAGCCGCTGCAATGAGAAGCCTGCGCACCGCAACGAAGAGTAGCTCCCGCTCACCGCAACTAGAGAAAGCCCGCACAGCAACGAAGACACAAGAAAGACCCAATGCAGCCAAAAAACAAAATACAAAATGCTACAAATGAAAAGGCAGGCTATAGGCAAGGTGGGGCGGGGGGGGCAGGTTTGATCAATCAGCTTGCTGGCTAGAACAGGTCATTTTTTTTCTTTCCTAAAACCTTCTTAGGTGACCAACTACCAACACATGGAATGTTTTCATCTTATTTACCTCCTGCTTTGCACCCCTTCCTCCTGCCACTTCCCCCGGAAAAGAGGAATAGCCCATGTACTTGAGCAGAAACATTCCCTTCCCCTAGCTTCACAGTAGGGATTTCAAAGCTTCTACAAATGCAGTTTTGCTTAAACCCAAGTGTTTCTCACCTGGGTTTCTCCCAAGATCTCCAGCTTTCTGGGCATTACTATTCATTCATTCATTCATTTATTACACATTTATTTTTAATGGCTCAAACAAAACCCTCACCAATCTCACTTTCTTGTGGGAGTCCAGTGCCCTCTTCCAAAGTTCTGTGGATTCCTGGTGGATTTACAGTCTCTGTCATCTGTTGACTTGCATTTGTGGGTCCCACTGAATCTCATTTGCATTTCATCTCCTGTCAGTCTCTTTTACCACCTCAAACTAACTCAACGTAGAAACCGTTTGAGTTTTACTTTCCAAGAAACAAGTCCTTGGTAAGTACAGTAGGCTTCTGTGAAGGTTTTGGGGAGTGCAGTGAACGGAGGTTACAGAACAGCAAAGCTCAGTAATATTAGGCATTACTGTTCCCTGCTGTTCCGTCCCCCACCTTAGGGACCATCTACTGGCTGAGCTCCTGTGTCCCCTGCTCCAGACGTCATGTTGCCCAGTCCCGCATTCTCATCGTATTCACCCCTCTTCTCTCCACTTCCCAGAACTCATAAAATTCTTCAACTTCATTTTGCAGAGTAATTCGGCCTTATGTCTATTCTGCAGCATCCTTCCAGACAACGCTGCAGGGAATGGAGGCAGGCTAGGGTCCACCACTTTCACACTCCAGAGAGTCCATCAACAGTGTTTACCTAAATAACAACTTGAAATAAATCCAACAGTTCCCTCCCATGAGTAACAGAAGAGCAATCATTTCTTCTTCCCCATATAGCATTTTTCCCCTTTTTGCTGCACTCATTAGGCATTTTATGCTAGTTCATGTAAATGAACAATGTCAAGTGCATACAAGTGCCAATTATGGGCTAGACTGTAATCAAAGTTTTGATTCTTGAAATCTTGATAAAGAATTCACGTTGCTCAAATTTCATAGTGGAATTCTCTCTGCTATTAATCCTGCCCTTGAGTATATTATAAAAACACAGTGGAATAGATGAGAGAAGGAACAAAAGAGATGAAATGATTTGAAGTCAAATACCCTGGATAGAATCTCTTACTTCCCATGGGTTTCCCACAGAACTTAAGAACGAGAGGAAAACAAAGAAAACAGAAGCCTCATTGTACAGTGGAAGAAAGAACTCACATTTCGTTTTCCTCATTCGTTATCCGGCACTCTAGTTGGTAGATATGGCCAAATAGTTTAATTCAAGCAAGGCTGGCCACAAACACAATTCTATGTGGAAGACATCACTGCTCAGCACTCCTGTAGTTTTGCTAATTGCAAAGGTTGGAGGGGGAGGGCCCATAATGACATGCAGAAACCTCATGGAAACAGAATATTTCAATAATGACTTCACCACAGTGTCTTTCTTGAGCCCCCAGTCCATGGCATCTGTGTGGAAGATCCCACTTGGCCCCTTTCAAGACTGGCTTTGGGGTGAGAATGGAAACAAACAAGCAAAATTCACACAGACCCTTTCATAGTGCAGTGTGATACTTACAAAACTTCCATTAAACGAGAAAGGGTCTACATCACCTCCCCTTTTATTTTTTACATGCTCTCCTCCTTGGATCCTACAAAGGCTGCAGAGTAGGTGGTTTGCATTAGTTCGCTAGGACCGCCATAATAAAATACCACACACAGAGTGGCTTAAACAACAGAAATGGATTTTTCACACTTCTGGAGGCTGCAAGTCTGAGATCTGTCGGTAGGTTTGGTTTCTTTGGAGGCGTCTCCTCTCTCCTTGGCTTGCAGATGGCTGCCTTCTCACTGAGTCCTCACGTGACCTTACCTTTATACACACATCCCTGGTGTCACTCTATGTAGCCAAATTTCCTCTTCTTATAAGGACACCAGTCAGATTGGATTAGGGCTCATCCTAATTTACACCTCCTTTTTTTTTTTTTCTTTTGCGGTACGCGGGCCTCTCACTGTTGTGGCCTCTCCCGTTGCAGAGCACAGGCTCTGGACGCGCAGGCTCAGCGGCCATGGCTCACGGGCCCAGCCGTTCCGCGGCATGTGGAATCTTCCCAGACTGGGGCACGAACCCGTGTCCCCTGCACTGGCAGATGGACTCTCAACCACTGTGCCACCAGGGAAGCCCCTAATTTATACCTCTTTAATGGCCCTATCTCCAAATACATGCTGAGATACTGGGGTTAGGGCTTTCAACACATGAATTTGGAGAGGACAGTTCAGCCCGTAACAGTGACCAAGGTAAATAATTTACCAACAGAACTGAGTCTTTCTCTACCCAACACCACCTCCATCCATTCTTGCCACATGCAATGAAACAACAGGAATCATTTGTAAACCAAACAGTAGTCCTCTCCTATAGCATTTGATGACTCTTTCATATATTTATTCATTTATAGATTGCTTTGATGTTCAAGGGAAAAAGAAATAGCTATAATTCTGCCTTTATTAAAGCACACTGGTTTTGTTAAAATTACTTCTACTCTTGTACCTGAATTCAAAGTTCTTTGAGGCGTAATATAGGCATTCCCAGTGGCCCAGGGAGGTGGTACAGATTATATCTAAGCTTCTGATTCGACTGAACATTTGTCATTTACTAACACCTACTGTTTACTAGGCATTATTGAGTTCTGGCACAAAGTCAAGTAATTCTTAGTGCTTACCCATGAGCTGGCTCATAATCTAATGGGTAAAAGACACATGCATAGAGAACTATACATACTTCATAAGATAAAAATAATTTTATAAAGCATTTTAAACTGAATTTAAAATTTTGAAATTAGCAAGATTGGACATCTTTACCGACATGTGCAAAGTTCCAAGTTAGCAATACATGGTCACATTAATGATGTCATCCTTCAGCCTTGCCTCATCACTAGGAGAATGCTGATTTCTCCCCGTTTATTTTCATTGTCCATGCTTGAGGATGCAATAAGAAACCTGGTGAGGACCACCCTTAGGAGAAGAGGGAGAAAACATTTCTGCTCCAGTGCACTGAGTGTACCATCGGGAGTCCTAGAAAAAATATCACAGGCTGTATGTTGAGCACTGGAAACATCATAAAACCCACACATGGACGTCACCTGGCAGAGCCGGCATATGACGGGGAAATCTGAGGCAACTGGATTCCACAAATCTGATACCAGAAACCATCATATTCAAAGATTGTCTTTACCATCAAATAGCCAAGAAGGGTTCACAGTGCAGCTACCTGGACAGCATTACAACCCATGATGCACTGACCAAGAGGCACAGTTCTTTGAAATCCTTCTCCCCCAAAGACTGCCTCTTTGATCACTTCTCAGGAGCTTACATCCTTGTTCTGTCCCAAGGCCATCCTACAGTAGCTCACACTTTGGCCTCACCTTCCTGGGGAAAGCCCTGTCCTTTTGGTGTTCTATTTCTCTTCTAATAGGCATCCGCAATAGTGAAATAAAATTTAGGAACACTGCCACACGCCCCGGGATGGTTCATTTAATGTCTTAGAGCCTCAGTCACTTCATCTGTAACGTAGGACTAATTACTCTTACTCCACAGGGTTGTTTTGTTTTATTTTTTTTATTTTTTATTTTTCACCTTTATTTTTTATTCTTTTTAGTTTCTGCTTTATAACAAAGTGAATCAGTCATACATATACATCTGTTCCCACATCCCTTCCCTCATGCATCTCCCTCCCTCCCACCCTCCCCATCCCACCCCTCCAGGCGGTCACAAAGCACCGAGCTGATCTCCCTGTGCTCTGCGGCTGCTTCCCACTATCTATCTACCTTACGTTTGGTAGTGTATATATGTCCATGCCTCTCTTTCGCTTTGTCACAGCTTACCCTTCCCCCTCCCCATATCCTCAAGTCCATTCTCAAGTAGGTCTGTGTCTTTATTTCCGTTTTACCCCTAGGTTCTTCATGACTTTTTTTTTAATTCCGTATATATGTGTTAGCATACGGTATTTGTCTTTCTCTTTCTGACGTACTTCACTCTGTATGACAGACTCTAGGTCTATCCACCTCATTACAAATAGCTCAGTTTCGTTTCTTTTTATGGCTGAGTAATATTCCATTGTATATATGTGCCACATCTTCTTTATCCATTCATCCGATGATGGACACTTAGGTTGTTTCCAGCTCCGGGCTATTGTGAATAGAGCTGCAATGAACATTTTGGTACATGTCTCTTTTGGAATTATGGTTTTCTCAGGGTATATGCCTAGTAGTGGGAATAGAACTACCACAGGGTTGTTTTAACGGCAAAGAAGAAAACAGAGATGTGCTTTGCAATTCATAAAACATTATAATAACAACAACAACAGTAATAGCTGCTGCATTTTTTGAAAGCTACTGTAGACAAGGCACTTTATGTAAATTAGCTCTCTTATCTTCTAATCAACCACATCAGACACATGCTACGATTATGCCCATTATTCAGATGAAGAAAAAAATCAGAGAGATTAAATAATTTGCCTAAGGTCACAGAGAGACAAAGGGGCAGAGCTGGAATTCAACCCCAGGCAGACGCTCCAGAGCCCTTGCCGATGTTACATGGGATATTCTAAATGTTCTGTACTGTGTCACATGTCTTAGGTTCCTGAACTAGCTATCATACATTAGTACTTGTTTGTCATTTAGTAAAAAAATTCTTCCAGTAGTTCACTGGCTGCTATTTTCACTCCTCTTACGTAAAAGGAGTGCATATTTACAGAAATTATCTTAAAACACTGCTTTATTCAACCAAGTAATTCTAGTGGCGGGATAACAGGAACCAAGAGATAATGAACATAATTTTGGGCATACGGTGGGTGGAGAAGGGGGTTGTTGGGTCTTGAAATACCTCTTAAGATAGCCTGTAATTACTAAGTGGATGGCCCTAAAAGAGAAAGTCTCCAAAAAGACTGAGTGTTATGGGCTGAATTATGTCCCTCCCCCAAATTCATATGTTGAAGTTCTAAACCCCCAGTGCATCAGAATGTGACCATATTGAGAGAGAAGGTCCTTATAGGGGTAATTAAATTAAAATAAGGTCATTAGGATAGGCCTTATTCCAATAAGACTGGTATTCTTACAAGAAGGAGAAATTTGGACGGAGACACACACACAGAGGGCAGGCAATGAGAAGATGGCCATCAACAAGCCAAGTGGAGAGGCCCGGAACAGATCCTCCCTCATGGCCCTTAGAAGGAACCAACTATGCCAACACCTTGATCTCAGACTACCAGCCTCCAGAAGTGTGGGAAAATCAGTTTCTGTTGTTTAAGCCACCCAGTCTGTGGTACTTTGTTATGGCAGCCCTAACAAACTAATATACTGGTCAAGAGAATATTGTGTCCTGCTACATGTAAAGGAATGAAATTAGAACACTCCCTGACACCATACACAAAAATAAACTCAAAATGGATTAAAGACCTAAATGTAAGGCCAGACACTATAAAACCCTTAGAGGAAAACATAGGTAGAACACTCTATGACATAAATCACAGCAAGATCCTTTTGGACCCACCTCCTAGAGAAATGGAAATAAAAACAAAAGTAAACAAATGGCACCTAATGAAACTTAAAAGCTTTTGCACAGCAAAGGAATCCATAAACAAGACGAAAAGACAACCCTCAGAATGGGAGAAAATATTTGTAAATTAAGCAACTGACAAAGGATTAATCTCCAAAATTTACAAGCAGCTCATACAGCTCAACATCAAAAAAACAAACAACCCAATCCAAAAATGGGCAGAAGACCTAAACAGACATTTCCCCAAAGAAGATATACAGATTGCCAACAAACACTTGAAGGATACTCAACATCACTAATCATTAGAGAAATGCAAATCAAAGCTACAATGAGGTATCACCTCACACCAGTCAGAATGGCCATCATCAAAAAAAATCTACAAACAATAAATGCTGGAGAGGGTATGGAGAAAAGGGAACCCTCTTGCACTGTTGCTGGGAATGTAAATGGATATAGCCACTATGGAGAACAGTATGGAGGTTCCTTAAGAAACTAAAAATAGAACTACCATATGACCCAGCAATCCCACTACGGGGCATATATCCTGAGAAAACTATAATTCAAAAAAGTCATGTACCACAATGTTCATTGCAGCTCTATTTACAATAGCCAAGACATGGAAGCAACCTAAGTGTCCATCGACAGATGAATGAATAAGAAGATGTGGAACATATATACAATGGAATATTACTCAGCCATAAAAAGAAACTAAATTGAGTTGTTTGTAGTGAGGTGGATGGACCTAGAGTCTGTCATACAGAGTGAAATAAGTCAGAAAGAGAAAAACAAATACCATATGCTAACACATACATATATGGAATCTACAGAAAAAAAACTGCTTCTGAAGAACCTAGGAGCAGGACACGAATAAAGACGCAGACGTAGAGAATGGACTTGAGGACACAGGGATGGGGAAGGTTAAGCTGAGAAGAAGTGAGAGAGTGGCATGGACATATACACACTACCAAATGTAAAATAGATAGCTAGTGGGAAGCAGCCACATAGCACAGGGAAATGAGCTCGGTGCTTTGTGACCACCTAGATGGGTGGGATAGGGAGGGTGGGAGCGAGATGCAAGAGGGAGGAGATATGGGAACATATGTATATCTATAGCTGATTCACTTTGTTATAAAGCAGAAACCAACACACCATTGTAAAGCAATCATACTCTAATAAAGGTGTTTAAAAAAAAAGAGAGAGAATATTGTGTCCTTGGGGGGCACCAGACCTCAGAGAAAGCAATAAGAATGGATAAAGGAATAGTAGTCCTGCATCTTCACATTCACTTATATCATTTCATTTACTCTTCACAACAAACCAGCATTTAAGTATTATTACCCCCCACCTACACAAGGCTGCCAAGTGCATATTCCTAAAATATTTCTTTCAACATGTTGCTCACCTGGCCAAACACCTCCAGTAGCTCCCCACCGTCTCGAGGAAAAAGTTCAAATTTTTCCCAAGGCGTTCTGGAAAATCCCGTGTCATTTATAAGCCATAGAACAGGCAACATCCTCCCACAGTGGCACACATCCACAACGTGGTAGTCAAGGAAACCTGGGTGCTCATCTCCCAGAACAAGGAGGAAGTTCTACACCCCCACTGACCACCTGCGCTGCCAAGGGACAAGAAGCAAGATTTTCTACACGAGAGACCTTCCCTGGTTTCAAGTGGGTTACAAACATACACATCTGGGAATCAAAAGATTCTCCAACTTCTAGTGCTTCAAATCCTGAGCTACATCCCTGTTTCCATTCGGCCAAATATCCAGCCTTCTCACGTCAAATCCTGGGCTTCTAGTTGCTAGGAGCCCATGTGGAGGTGAAGACTGAATGCTATGGTGCAGTGCTTAGGTAAATTGCATTTTCTTTCCTGTCTAGGCATAGTGTTCAAATGATCTTTCTTCTAAGGACACCAGAGAGAGCTTTAAAGACATTATCTAATTCAACACTTCCGATATGAGAGGTGAAGGGTGTCATATCAGCCTGGTTTGGGAGAGGAAATTACTTTCACAGGAAGACACAACCAAGAACATCACCTTTCCCGGGAGTCCTAATGACTGCCCTGATCATTACAACAGATGGAGAGCAATCTTTTTATCCCGAACTCCTCTGGTTCCAAGCCTATTTTTCTCTGACCGTCTCAGTCTTGGATGACACGAGAACTCTAGATTTTGTTTTCCTGCAGGCTCAGCCTTGAGACTGGATATAAATGAAGAGTCCCGTCATCCAGCCAGAAGGCAGGCTCTGGAGTCAGCCTCACTGTCTATGAGAGCAGCAAGCCCAACGTGAGCATGACAAACAGGCTTCAGCCTTGTCCTCTGACCGCGGCCTGTGGACACAGCCCACACCACCTCCCTGTGTCCAAGGTCCTTATCTGAGCTTTTCCTGCTGGAACTGCAGATCCCATCTGATTTGCTAGAGAACTGTCAATCTGCTCCATCCTTGCATCACTCTAACCCTTAGCAGCCACATCCTGTTCCTGTGCACTGTATAGTCATCAACCTAATGAGTAAACATTCCCCCTGCAAACCCTGCTACCGCCTAATTAGACCTCTGGGGTGAAAACGCTCTTACCTATCACAAGTCCATTTTAACCCCCCTTGGCCACCACCATTTGTACTGCTCTCCTAGATGGCCAGTCCCTTCAGTCACAGGTTCACAAGCCGGCCTGCACACTGGAATTATCCATAGCGATGACAGAACTCCTGAGACCCAGGCTGCACCCCAGATAATTACATCAGAATTTCCAGGAGTGGGACCCATGCATCAGCATTTCTGTAAAGGTCCCCACGTGATTCTACCGCACAGTCAAGTCTGAGAACAATGGCTCTAGGCCATTTCCCCAGTGGAACCGCATTTCCTCACTGGCACAGAGCTGAGGTCCCAGCATGGCGCAGGGCTGTACCCAGGTAGGTAATGACAACATCAGAAAATAACACCAAAGCCAGAGAATGAAGATAAAGTGGTTCCCCAGCCATCGCAGTAGATGCAATGATCCAAACAGCTGATATTAGAAGGGGAAATTGCCAATTGTTGGGCGTTTGGCCGCTGTGTTGTTGAAAGTGGTTCAGAGCTTCATGTTATATTCAAAAAATGGCATGTAGTACATCATAATTGGTAATCAGAAAACCCATCATAAACTTAAAGGATCCAAACCACTAATAATTAAGGTTGGAAACCAGAGTAAACCTCCATCACAGCCCAGCTCATTACACTGGGTTTTACAACACCCTGGGGACAAGCCATTTCTCCTGAAATGACACAATTGCACTGAGCAACCACGCACAATATTACTAATGTGCCGCGTGGGTGGTTAGTTCTGGAAGATCATATCCTGGGTGGGAGGTTGAATAAGCTGACCTTTAAGATTCTCTTTAGTGACAGGTGACAAGCCCCGAGGGTTCTAAAGGATGCTAGGAAGGAAATGAATGACCTGTGGTCTGCCCGGGCCACTGCTCCGCTCCAGAGCTAAGTCAGGAGGAACAGAATGCCCTGCTGCTCAGACAATGTCACAGGTTGGATCTGGCACCGCTGCAAGACCTGAGCTGACTAGAGACATTCATTCCGGTTCCAGAAAGCCGGGGGCGAGACTCAAAGTGACAGCCAGGAGGACTGTGGGGGGGGGCCCTGCACTCCAAAGGGAATAATTCATCTCTCCACCTTGTTTACTGGCTTCCCAGAAAGCCAATAATGAAGGCTGGCGAGCAAACTGTGCCACAGTGAATATGTTTGCTTCACTCTGATCACCTGCAGGTAGAGGGCCAAATTCCCTCAGGGCTTTTGTTCCTGCCCACTGCCAAGGGCTGTGTCACCTCTCCTAGGCTTGCGGAGCACCTCTGAGAAGTGTTTCTCTTAGTGTGCAGCTTGGTAACATGGTCATGCCCCTGTAACTCATCAAGGTTCCCTCGTGACCACCAGCCTCGCCAGGGAGCACCAACAGAGAAGGGATGCGGGGTCTTCCCACTTACTGGGAAAACAGCCATCAGAGCAAACAATGAAACCGTTGGAGAAAGACAAATGGGGCCTAACCAGTACACTCCAGAATAGATCCACGACTTCCCTTACTCTGGGCTGATGTACCAACAATGAAACCTGTGTTTGTATTCCAGCACCTGGAAGAATAGGGAAAACTCCACCCAAAGGCACGGCCACCACTACCTGCCGATGCTGGAGATGCAACAGGGCCACTCACCTCTGAGTCTGTCCCTGTGGCTGCCTTCTCTCCGTGCCCATCTCCGTGAAGCACATCTCTTGAAGACAATTAAAATTACACAGTGCCCTGATTTCAATCCTGCTGTAACCATGCTGAATGTTTTCCACTTAAAAAAAATTAAGTTTTAATTAAGTTTTCTCATCAAAACCCCCATCCTGCTGATAATGTCAGGAAGGTCTGAGAAAGTAATTATGTGCGCAATCTGTTTTTGACACACTTCTTCTCCATTGGGACATTTCTTCTGTCTCCTTTACTTCATTAGCAATCCCACGTTGCCATAGGAAGGCCCGCTTTCTTCCCTATTTACCGTAATAGAGACAAAGAACCGGGCTCCCTCCTTTGTAGGCAGCTGCAACTCCTGCACTGAATGAACTGTTAGGCATCAGGTTCCACCTGTGAGTCTTCCTTGGCCCATTTCCCTTCATGATGACCATCTACCAGGGCAGATAAAAGGGCCAGCCAGAGTTATATGAGGGCACTTTGGTGGAGCCCATCACTTATGTTTCATATCCCCTCTCCCAGGCCAACATACCTAGCTGTTACACTTAGAAATATGCTAGACTTTCTGATTTCCTGGAGGTAGAAGTGATAAAAATGATACCCAATTATGAACAGACTCAAAATTGTTTGTTTGGCATTTGGCAAACTAACACCAATACTCTCAATGCCCGGCTCTCTAACTCCTGATATTAGTTTCCTAGAGTTGCTGTTACAAATCATCACATGTTGGGTGACTTTAAAGAACCCAGAAATTTATTCTCTCAGTTCTGGTGGCCAGAAGTCTGAAATCAAGGTGTTGACAGGGTCATGTTACCTCTAAAGGCTCTAGGGGAGTAACCTTCCTTGCCTCTTCCAGCTTCTGGTGGCTCCTGGCAATCTTTGGTTTATAGATGTGTAACTCCAATCCCTGCCTCTGCATTTTCACACGGGCTTCTTCCCTCTGTCCCCGTGTCCTGTCTCCTTTTCATAGAGGGACGTCAGTCACTGGACTTAGGCTCACCCTAAACTCAGGATGATTTCGTCTTGAGATCCTTAACTAGTTCCATCTACAAAGATCCTATTTCCAAATAAGGTGACATTCTCAAGTTCCACGTGGACATGAACTTGTGGGGACATTATTCAACCCACTACACTTGCCCCGAGGCAGTCCTATTGAGGTAGTCCAAGAGTGAGATGGGAGGAATTTGAAGCCATAACCAGGAACAGAAAGACCAAGATTCCTGCAGTTAACACACTAAGGGATAAAGGAGATCCACCCCCTGTTGGAACCACTCATGCATGTTTTGTGGTTTGTTTTTTTTTTTTTTTTGACTCATCTTTCCAACTGGCATAAGGCAAACAACAAACCCAAATGAAGAGAGATTTGAGCATGTCTTCAGTTTAAATTTGGAAACATATGATCCAAAATTTGTAGACTAGAACCAGAAAAAAATTGGCATGAATCATTTCATCATCAAATAGAGTTCTTCCTAACCCGTGCCAGTCACTGAACTGTTATCTCTACTTTTGATCTTCATTTAATAAATCTGAACCTGTAGTCTTCTCTGACAGCTTGTTTCAGGGTTCAAAACAACGGATTTCAGGGAATTTGGGCTCCACCATAATTTGGTCCCAAACTTTCTTTTAACCTATATTTCCCCACTACTCATGACCCCTCATGCATTCTCTAATTGGGTCAATAGCACTTCCATTGAATACAGTTTCTACTTTCCAGCTTCCAACTGTTCCCTCCAGCTGGAATGCTCTTTGCTTTCTTCTCTTCACCTCTCACCCCAAGTGGTGCTTTTAGAACATGTTGGCAAATTCTTCAATGCTCCTCCCATCAAAAGGTGGACTCTAATTCCTCTCCCTTTGACCTGTGTCCCTACAGCCTGGCCTAGTGACTCACTTCTAACGAATAAGAATGCAGTGGAAAGCAGAAGTGATGCTGATGACTTCCAAGGTGAGGGCACGGAAGGAGGTAGGACCCCTGTCTGGCTCTCACTCTACTCTTGTGACACTCAGTGGAGCCCAGCCAACCAAGCTCTGAGAAGCCCAGCAGCCACAGGAAAAGGCCAGGGGTAGGTGTTCTGGCCACAGCCCCAGCTAAGGTGCCAGCCAACAGCCAGTATCAACTGCCATAGAGTGAGCAAGCTTTCTGGTGATTTCAGCCCCCAGCTTTCAGACTACCCCAGCCGACACCAAGCAGAGACAAGCTATCTGCAATTCTAAACTTCCTACCAAAATTCCAGACTCATGGGCAAAATCAATGTTGTTGTAAACCATAACTATTGGGCGTTTGTTACGCAACATTAAGTAACTGGAACACTCTGCCTCTGGCCATCTCGACCTTTCTAAAATCCTTTTTTTTTTTTTTTAGATTACATAACAAGAGGCTACTTTATGACACCATATAACAGGTCAAACTCAATATGTCCAAAGTAAAACTCAGCTTTCCCCCGAAATCTTATTTTATCCCAGTTTTCTATCTCAGTGACTGGAACCACCATTCACCCTATGAGCAAGCTAGTAACCTGAGGGTCATGCTAACACCCCTCCTCCAAACCACAGTCAGTCAATACCAAGGTCTATTGCTTCTGCCTCTTCCACATCTCCAGAATCCATTCACAGCTCCCTTCTCCATAATGTGCATCTGAGATACTGTCATCTTTCACCTGGATGCACTAGTGCCCTAACTGCTCTTGCTACCACTCCACTCCAATGGCACTAGAGTGGTCTCTGCAAACCACAAATGGGCTCCCTTCACCTTCCCTGCTTAAAACCCTTCACTGATTTCCCACTGCTCTTAGGATCAAACCCCAAATCCTTAAAGTGGTTATAAGGTCTTACATGGTCTGGCCCCTACCTCCCACTCCAGATTCATCTCACCCTGAGACCCCCCTAATTCTCTGGGCTCCAGCACCATAGCCCGTACCCTCTCTCAATTATGCTGTGCTATCCCTCACCACAGAACATGGGCACCAGCTGCTGCCTCTACCTGCAGTACAATTCTGCACCCCACTCCTTCCTGAGTGAATCTCTCCTCAGTCTTCCCTTATATATCCCTTCCTCAGGGAAGCCCTTTGCCCCAGACATGAGATTCCTGTATTTTACATCTCATGTCGCACACTACACTAGTATTTGTGTGTGTGGTTTTTTGATTAAAGGGTGTCTCCTCTACTAGACTCAACTCCAATAGGGCAGGAATGGTGTCTTCTTTTGCTCTCCACTCTATTCCTAGTTCTTAACCACATAGTGTGTGCACAAAAAATATACACTAAGTGAATGAGCCATTTCTCCTCTCTTTAAATCTACCACAATACCTTGCTCCAAACAGATTTTCAGTACGTTATGAGTGCATGGAGAGGTTATTTCTTTTTTTTTTTTCTTTTTTTTTTTTTTTGTGGTACGCTCTCACTGTTGTGGCCTCTCCCGTTGCGGAGCACAGGCTCCAGACGCGCAGGCTCAGCGGCCATGGCTCACGGGCCCAGCCGCTCCGCGGCATGTGGGATCTTCCCAGACCGGGGCACGAACCTGCGTCCCCTGCATCGGCAGGCGGACTCTCAACCACTGCGCCACCAGGGAAGCCCGGAGAGGTTATTTCAAATCACTCCAAACAGTTCTTGCAGCATAAAAAGCTTAGAAGAGAAAAAGTCAAACCTCAACGCTCAAAAATACAACCATCTTCCAGCTGTTGATCCGTGAGTTCTCGAAAGAAAAGGTTCTCCTAGGGGTGTGGCAAGGGGGAAGCAGGTTAAAAACAGAAGATGTATCTTGCACACTTTTCCTTAAGGGCCTAATAGCTTTAGTATTTTGTCCCTTACAGCCTCTCAAATTTTGTTAAGTGGGCAGTAGTTGTGAAGGACACTACATAGAAAGAAATGGAAAGAGACTGGTGTCATGAATCCATGAAAATGAGACCAATTTATTATGGTTGTGATTTTTCTCTAATTTTTTAGGATAAAGGTTTTTTAGATTAACTATGCCAAGAAACATGATGGCTCTCTAAACGCATAATAGCCAAATGGTCTGATCATGGGACATCATTGGCTCAAGATTCAGCAATAATTTTCCCAGTTTTGCCAATGTCTCATTGATGGTTTTGAAACTCCCCAAAGATAAATCCAGTTGTTTCTTCAACTTCTTTGGTCTTCCTTACTTCACATCCCTAAAAGGTCTGTGATTGAAATGCTATTTACTAATCTGATGTTACCTTGGTCCTAATCTGGTGGCAATAAATATATTGACATTAAACAAAGATTTTATTAAGCACTATCTTCCCTGCATTACTTTTTGTTACATACATTGTTTTAAAAAGAATGATTTAATAATCTAAACAAACCACCAAAAGAACTCGAAGTAAGTTAAAAATTTGGATTAAAAAGTCAAAAATATTAGACATTGGACCTTAAAGACATGTTCTGGCAGGAGAAAGGTCTATGGAAGGCTAAGTGAATATTCCCTTGGCTCATTCCCGGTTGCTGAAGGGTTCACTGCTTTCACCTTGACATTAATTGCTCCCCAAAAGGTGTTAATAATGTTGGCAAAATGGGCCATATTAGAACCGATGACCTGCAATCCTCATCACTTTCATTTCCTACTTGAACAGTATAAAAGGCCAGTCGTTTCTTACTTACAATTCCACAACAGAAATAAATGTTATTTAATCAACCACTGATCAAACAAAAGGCAAATGGAGGGCAGGGAGGAATAAACAGAGCCAGAAAATTTTCCCTCTCCACCCAGGCTTCCCCCCACTCCTTTCTCTCAGGTACTTCCTGTGGTCTTTGAGGGCTATTTCTCTGCTACCAACTTCTTACACAATGACCACTGATGACAGTAAGAGCTTTGTTTTAAGTCTGAGAGATGGGAAATAAGAATTCCTATACATGACATTATTAATATTGACTTGTGTCCATCTGATATTGTGTTCAGCTCTTATTTCAGAGTGATAGTCTTCAAGTTCCTCAGTGTAGGAGCCCCTCCAGCAGTACAAAGGACTCCTGAACCAACTGCCCCAGCACCTGCTCTTAACTGCCTCTACTAAATGAAGCCTCACCTATGGATGAAAAAAGAGAAATGGAACCATCCTTGAACGTTAAATGTTGTAAACTGATTCTTGAAGGAACAAAGCACAGGTTATATTAGGGGACCACAACTACTAAAACTAGTCTCATGAAGAGCTGGACCCTGGGGCCTTATCTGACCATCAGCAATTGGCTGACGACTCTTCTGGGAAGAAAGAGTCCCTCTCTTCAAACCAACTGAAATGCCACTGTCCTTGATTCTCTCCGCTTTACATCAGAAAAACTCATGAAATAGAAGGAAGTGATCTCAGAGACTCACGGGACTTCCCTGAGTGATTTTCATGCAGGCCTCATGAAGCCATGATGCAGGAGAAGGGGACTGCATCAGTATATTTATTTTCATCACTGAAAAGTTTTCATTTATAATTCATAGGTACTTAGACTGCTTGGGATGCCTTATTAAAAAGGATGTCATTTTTTTTTTACCTCTTTGTGACCACAGGAAAGAGAAACCTCTTCAGTGTCAACGTATAAGAATCAATTGTTACCAAAATAGAAGCTGGTGCCCGCTAATTACAGTGCTATCCAACCGGCATTTATAAAATCATCATCATCGCTGTTTGAAGACAGGAACATGTAATTTAGCCTTAAGTGAGTACAATTAACAGGTTTTTAAAAACTCAGCAGTAACTATCTGATGACTGCTAAATATACCCATTCTTCTCTCTTAGAAAGTCTTATCTGAGTAGTTCCCCAAAGTAGGGAAGTTAATAGTAGGCATCAAGAGAGAGACATCAGAGGAGAAAAAATTACTTGGATATATATTTAATGGATTCCCCATTGTTAACAAGCATTTATTAAGGATCCAATGTGCTCCTGGATACTTTGGGGAATTTTTTGTTTAATGTAAAATCCATCATCTAGGAATATAATTTGAGTCCATAGGGAACCCTATGGAACATGGGTACCTGAAGTTATTTATTTCTGGCACTAAAGTTTACGGTGAGTCCCAGGTCCTACGCAGGAATATACAAAGATGTGTTCAGTATTGACACCACATGTTGGAGAAATCCAAGTGGGGACACAGACAATGAGAAGTGATGGGCTCTTGAAGGTACATCAGGGACGGACCTCTTTGGAGAGTATGAGAAGTCGCCTGGAGACAAGGACTTTGGCCCGTGCCCTTCCTTGCTGTCCAGTGGAGGACAAGCTCCAGGAGAACCACCAGGGTGACAACTACGAGACTTATGAGAGATTTCCATCTCTTTGCACCTCTAGAGAGCTTAAGACATTTCCTAGAAAATCACTTCCTACAAAGAGGGGTAGAGAGTCAGAGTTGTCCCTACTGGGCCCACTGGGGCACTGTGACTGGCCACTGACCAGAGAGAGGTCTGAGAAACATCAGCACTGGGAGAGGTAGATAGATGCAGTGGTTCCAGGGCTGTGGGCAGAGAAGAGAGGGAGCCCTGGCAGAGCTGACGAGCAATATTCCCCAAATCAATCCTTAGGGCGATGGAATTTGCATGATGACCGGAGTTCCTGTGTCACAGCTCAGTCAGCAAAATGAGGAATGGGGCACTAAAGACCTGTGTTAATGCTCTTGAGCTAAGTGTTGTCCCCTCCCTGTGTCAATGTCCCCAACTACTGAGTGAGAAAATGGTCCCAGAAACTCCAGGTAAAGGCTTTGATCAATTGTATGGACTCAGAACATGCCCACGTCTCTGGATGCTGCCTTACAATGTAAATAGAGAAACACAGAGTCTTTGCTCTCATAAAACTTCCCAGATGCACGCAACAGTAAATGGTAAAGCACGTCCTGATATATGAAGTTTGTTATGTCTTGACAAGGTCCACTGCACATATTACACGGAAGGAGTTAAAATGGTCCAATAACCTCTCTCAAGTCAAAGTAAAGGCAGCAGGGGTCAAGTCCATGCTTATGAATGAAGGATGGAGACAGGCTTGCCAGACACCCACCGCAAATAGTCCCATGCCTATCCCCGGACCAAGGTCCAGCCCGCTGAAAAGCCCTGCTGCAACTCTCAGGCCAAGACAAGAAGCCAGTACAGACAGCCATTCTGGACAGGGGCAGATCCAAATGTGACCTTCTCGGACGCTGGCTAGATGCTGGCTGTTATCCGAGGTGCTTTTCCACAGGTGCCTGTTTTGAGAAAACCTACTTTAATTTTGTAATGGACTTCTTTTTTTTTTTTTTTTTTTTTTGTGGTACGCGGGCCTCTCACTGTTGTGGCCTCTCCCACTGCAGAGCACAGGCTCTGGACACGCAGGCTCAGCGGCCATGGCTCACGGGCCCAGCTGCTCTGCAGCATGTGGGATCTTCCCGGACCGGGGCACGAATCTGTGTCCCCTGCATCGGCAGGCGGACTCTCAACCACTGCGCCACCAGGGAAGCCCTGTAATGGACTTCTGTCAACATTTGTAACGATGTTTTTATAAATCATTTCTCCCCTTCAAAATTGTAATAATAATAGTCATCAGCTCCTTCCTTCCATCCCACCCAGGCCTCTAAAACTGGAGAAAACAGCCTGGTGCACCAGGCTGTGGAATAAGTCCTCTGCCATCACTCTGATGCTATCCCCAGCTCTCCACCAATTAGCACCCTGTGTCACCACCAACTAGCATCCTGTGTCAATTCCATTCCACTAAACACAGTTTTCTTAGACAAAGGTGCCCGTCATGTCACATCCAGGGCTTTGGAAAGAAACCACTAATGAAAATGATTATAAAGCCTTTTTCAACTCTAAAGATGTGATGTCTAACAGCTGAAACAATAATAGGGCTCTAGTTCCTTTTTCGCCTACAAAAGATCTCACCCAGCACTCAAGCTAAATGTGAATTTGATTTGCTTTTCAGGAAGCTGGTTATGGCCACTGGTGCCCACAAAGCTTCTCTCCCCCTTGTTATAAAGACCGTGCCCATTGCAGGGGGAGCAGCTTAGCACAGAGTGATATGGTTACTGGTAAATGATCACATAAGGCCAATTCCATCAAGAAATGTCAGGACCTTTTTAACTTGGAATTGGTGAGAGAATTTCTCATCTTTACTTTGGAATGAATTAGTGGCATTTACAAATCTAAATGGTTTGAAATAACAGAGTCAAATGGGAGGGAAAGTCTGACCAATTTCTGTTGTGATTTTTGAATTATTATTTAAATATGCAAGTGTAGGCACAGAATACCAAGTGGTGGAAAAAAAATCCGCCTGAGAAATGTGAAGTACTCTCATAATGAATGTGAAAGATTTAAGCATTTTGGGTTCCAATACTTTATTCAATATTTTTATCCTTTTGGTTGCTTTATTTTCTGTTCTTCCTGGATTTCCCTAGTTCCTACTGTTGAATGGATAGGCAGAAACCATAAGCAAATAAAACCTCTGGAGCTCAGCTGAGACTACCTATCAACAGATTTATTGCTTTGTATTTTAATGCTCAGTGCCAACAGTATTTCTTTGTATTTGTTTTCTGCTTATTAAACACAAACTAAAATAATACTGCTTCCCCACAAGGAACAAGTTTTCTACAAAATAGTTAAATTAATAGTGATGCATATGGACCACAGATATCGCTAAACTGCCTGAGCAGAAGGTAGTTTATGCCAGGTGACTATGCAAAGCCACATAATATCAAGTGACTGAAT
The DNA here is from genome assembly GCF_964165515.1 of Mesoplodon bidens. NCBI lineage: Eukaryota > Metazoa > Chordata > Mammalia > Artiodactyla > Ziphiidae > Mesoplodon > Mesoplodon bidens. Next base: position 148,404,601 of record NC_138178.1, on the reverse strand, counting down.
TACACAGGGTCACTAGTTGTGAGCAATAGAAATTCTGTCCAGCTACCTTCAACAGAAAAGGGATGTATGGGAAGAACACTGAAGAATAGAGAATTGACAGAAGTGTTAGGAAACCAGGCAGAAACTACGGTGGCTGCCCCAGGATCTAGCTGCCTATGGTGTGGCGGCCAGCACCAGCACACTGGCCTGCAGGCTGCTTCTCACTGCCCAGCAACGCTGCTGCCTTAAAACCTCTCTCAGGTGTCTCCTGGCCTCTACAATACCTTCCTCAGATCCAAAGTCCAGAATAAGAACACTGATTGGCCAAGCCTAAGTAATATACCCCTGCTCTAGCCACCAGGAGGCAGGGAGATGGAGTATCCAGCCATCTCAGCTTCTGAGATAGAAGGGATCTCCCTCCAAGAAAGAAAATCCAGGTAAAGACCCACTGCAGTGAAGTGTGTTTCCATCAGGGAGGATGCAAGTGTAATATGACCACAGGGAGAGTGATGAAGACATCATCCCTTCCTTTTAGGGTACTCATATGTCCATTTTTGTGACGCTGCTGGAAAGGTATCAAACTTCTCCACCTCGGCAGAGGTCTTGGTCAGCTTTACATTTGCATTCTGGTTTTTAGTAACAGGTGACATAACTTGCCTTCTCATTCAGAGTATCTAGCAGGCCCTTGGCATCTGAGGATTCCATTTCTGTGTCTCCTATTCTTAGTGTGTAAACTTTACATGTAGAAATGCTTTACAATAGTATTCATACCTACCATATACATACAAAATAACCTATGCAAGGCCCCCAACATAAATGTGAATGAAACTGGTGAGGAAATCCTGCTTGACACCTAGTGGTTGCACCTCAGTTTGTAGTGTTTGAGAATCTGGGGATCCTCTAAAGTTTCAGCATGCCCATCATCATGGCTTTCCTTTGTTGAAAAGTATGCAGGGTGGGGTTAGAAAGACAAAGAAGTTAGAACATAAAAATGAGAGAAGTTAGAGTCTAAGGCAACCTCTTTCCATTTCACATAGAAACTACATGAGATAACATCTTAACATTTTTCAGGGGAATAGGTTCTTAAGTTAGCATGTAAGAAAACGTTACAAAAAAGGAAGGAAAGAAAGGAAGGAGGAAGGGAGGGAGGAGGGAGGGAAGGAAGGAAGGAAGGAAAGAAAATAGGTCAACGCAACTGAATGTTTATATGATAATCCACTGAAGTGACAATTTGATGGGCAGTATATTCCAATGAACAAAGCCAAAAAAAAAGTTCAAAGACAGCTTTCCTAAAGTAAGCTTGATAAGTTTCACTTCCTCATACCTCAGTTCTCTCCCAGTTACAAAACACTGAACACCTAACATAAACCATATACTCGCTCTGCATTGGAGATACAAGGTCAGTTCCTTCTCTGTAGCTATCCATACAGAGAGTGTCTCCTTGGGGGGACAGTGGGAGCATGAATTGGATCCATCCAGACACGACATAATTCCTCAGGAGAAAGGCTGCATCAATCCACTGCATCTGTGACACGGGCAGACAAAGTCACTCCGGCAAGGCGGGGGGAGGCAGCTCCAGCAAAGCAGGATTTAGAAGAGGGAACTGTGATGATTGCCAGAAAAATGGTGCAATGAATTTCCTTGCATTCAACATCAGGTACACATCACTGTCCAAATTAGATGCTCGGAGACAATAAGAAAACTGAGATCATGCGAAAATGTTCTAGCTAGGTGTTTCCTCCTCCTCCTCCTTTTTCTATTTCCACAGTAGGTTTAACCCTAAACACTTAAGACATCCTACTATTCAGGAAAATAGATGTTATTTTAATAACCCTCCTAAAATGACACCATGTAACCATCTGTTATAAACCCTTGCAATCCTGCGTTCTCCACTCATCTCCGAATTATCAGTATCGCTACAGCCACCCACCCGTACAACCACCCCCCCCAAAAAATGTCGGGGGAAGAGAAGGAAAGAGAAGTTTGGCAGGAAAAAAAGGAATTAGGCTGCTCAGAATACATTTTTGCTTACTATTCCTCACCTCTTTCTCATCCTATAAACAGCTTTTAAAGTGGGGACAAATGCATAATATCAGATATGAAATACGTGCCAGGAAGTGGAAGATACGGAGCAGGGGAAAGGAGGACTGAGGGAAGTTCAGAGCTGGAGGGGAGCTTGGTGATGATTCCATCCTCCCATTTCCCAGCTGAGAACACTGAGGCCTGTGTCTTTGGGTGAACCCCACAGTAGCAGCCACTTAGCACCATGCCAGGTCTAGAACCAAGTGAATCTCTTGCTCCACAGGTAAGGAAGTTCAAGTCACCAACATACTGTGAAGTTTATAATATACAAATGCTTAAGGCCAAGGTGACATCGTGTTAAATGTCATACAGAGCAAGACATTGATCCTACCCTAGTGGTTGGCAAACTCAAGGGATAAGATAGCAACTCAACCACTGCACACATACAAAATTAAACTATTTTAAAAACACGTGGGAAGCATATTAAATGGCACATTCCCACTTTAATTTCTGTGCCCAGAGATCTAATTAAGGATTACGTTGTGTCCATAGAACCATGGAAAATGGAAATGTCTCTGTAGGATTAACTCTGAAACCTCAACATTTTTGAAGTATTAGAATATCATGCCAGGCAGCCCTAAAACAATTAGGTGTGGTCTTCACGGAAAGGAGATGTTAATACCATTTCTAACAGATGGGGCATTGGTCACCACATATGAGAAGACAGTAGGGACCAATTAAAGACAAAAGCCTTAGTGAATGTGGGGTGTGTGTATAGACCCATGTGACACCTATCCTTCTAGAGATGGCCGACACACTCAAAGGTAACTGGGTGCAGCAGGAAATCACCAGAGAGCTTCAATAAATAGGTACTCAAGTCAAAGCTGACAATGGAAGAAAAACCATGGCAGCAGTATAAATGTTAAACTCGAGGGGGTTGATACAAGTGATTAGGAAGCCAGCACACAGAATAATCTAGGCAAAGAAGACTAGCTGCTAGGGATGTCAAATGGGCTTCATTTTTTAATGACAACTCCAATCAATTGAAAGCGGTTGCCTAGAGATTTGTGTTGAGAAAGTCTATGTTGGGAAAGAGCATTATGATCTGCCATGGAGAAACCCACTTCCATGAAGAGTAGATGATAAGATTACTGTAAGGGTAGAAACACAGACTGAATATGAATGACATTCTCTAGAAGCAGCACTATGATGTCACCACCAATCACGTAAGTGTGCATCCCTTGATTCAAGAGATAAGTGGACTGCTTACTGTGTGCAAGCTTGGCTCATGGCAGAAGGTAGCCTTAGCAAGTAGAGGAGCCACACAATTAGGAACTTACCTAAGGGTGGAGGAATGGACAACATCAGTTATGCCCATCCAATCAGACCCTGTGGTACCCTACAATATAGTATCCATCCTCTGAATGAAGGAAGCACTTGGAAAAGGCATATGTGGAAGGCACGGGCTTTTAAGGAGAAGGGGGTTATTGCAAACCTGGGAGAGGGGAAGCCTAGTAAATGCCCTGAAGGACAGAAGTTGGAACTATTAACAGACACCATTGTTCAGCACGGTCAGCATTTACTGATTTTCCTGCAGAAGCCTCAATATACTTATTTTAGGGGGTTCTCATATATAGCAAAGGGTACCTAGTGGGAAACTCTGGATTCCTCAGTCTCTCAGTTCTAAGACTGGAGCCGGGTAACTAGATAGAGTACATCTTGAAATCTATAAAACATTAAACAAACAGCAGATTAGAGAGGATAAAAAACTGAAAGTGTTGGAAAAACTGAAGAGCAAGGTAAGGTAGGTAAAGGGTATGAAGGAGAAATGCCACCAGAGATCCTGAAACTCTGATGAGAGATGAAAGAAACACAGACAGTGCAAGAGCTGAAAAGGAAACTTCAAGGTGATACAGGAACAGATAAATGGATGCTATCACTACTCAATAAGATAAACACGTCGTTTCTGCTTCTGCCACATCTCTCTGGTCTTCTGGGTTCCTTCCTTTTTTTTTTTTTTTTTTTTTGCGGTACGCGGGCCTCTCACTGCTATGGCCTCTCCCGCTGCGGAGCACAGGCTCCAGACGCGCAGGCTCAGCGGCCATGGCTCACGGGCCCAGCCGCTCCACGGCATGTGGGATCCTCCCAGACCGGGGCACAAACCCGTGTCCCCTGCATCGGCAGGTGGACTCTCAACCACTGCGCCACCAGGGAAGCCCCTGGGTTCCTTCTTTTAAGAGGAAGCCATCCCAGTGCATTTAAAGTCAGTCACATTTTAAATAAACACCACAAAAATACATCTTTGAAAATAAACCACTGGGATATAAATGCCAATGGAGCATGTTTTCTTTAGTCCAATGCCAAACACCTTTTGACTGAAGGTGCTCCATGAGCAAAACACTGCCAAAGATACTGAGATCAATGAGGCCAAGTCTCTGGCCTCATCAGAAGCTGTTGGTGCAGGTTGTTTCTGACAGAGACAAGTCTACAAACAAAGCAGGTCTAACTTCCAAACCTTTGACTGGAGATGTGTTAACAAAGCTTCAAGAATATTTACCCACATTTGTAGTGAAGTAATTCTTCAAAACGCCTGGATTTCTTAATTGTCAATAAGACAAAGAGTGCGTCAGGTGGATACTCAGATGCCAAATGCTTGACACATGCAACAAACACAGAAAATCAAAATGGGGACTTCCTTCATTTTTTGAAACATGGACCATATTCAGTCCTGACACATATCAGATGCTTAATTAAGGTGACTGGATAAAAGAATGATGTCAACGGTCTCCACTGCCAAGTTAATCAGGTCTGTTAGGTATGACAGGTTGATAAACAAATAATTGCCAATAATTATTATACAAGACAATGTCTGAAGAGTTGTAGTCTAGCTGTGTAAAAAGTTATAAGGAGGTCGGTGGCCTCTTGCTCAGCCGGCAGCCCACCCCCGGACAGGAGGAAGGAGCCCTCGTGAGCAAAGCTGGTGTGGCTGGCATCAAAGGCAGCGGTGACCCCACATTCTTTCTCCTGCTGCTGCTTCCGCTCCAGGCAGGCCACAAAAGCACAGCCCACAGCATGGCTCAGCCTCTTGCCCAGTGGGAAGAGGTTGGGGAGGGCTTAGCGACACTGTGCGGTGCAGACCAGATGCCAGGAGCCCTGGGTTCCAGCAGCTGGATGTTGGGTGACCCCAGATGAGTCCCTTCACCTCTCTGGGCCTCAGTGCACATCCGCACAATGAGGGACAAATGCCAGAGACAGAGTGTAATACCGTATGGCTCTATTTTTTTTTTTAAGATTTTTTTGATATGGACCATTTTTTTTAAAGTCTTTGAGAGGGCGGAGTCAAGATGGCGGTGTGGGAAGACACCGAGCTAGTGTCTCCCCACAACTAGGGCATCTGCCGGCTGCTGGTGTGGGACCCTGACACCCAAGGAGATGGGAGGAACCCCCAAGTGAACCAGTAGGATGCTGGGGGACAGAGGGGGGAAGAGAAGTGGAGGCCAGACAGGATCGGTGCCCCTGAGCCCGGGGAGATCAGGAGAGGTAGATGGGGGGGGCCTCCGGGAGGAGCAGGAGAGGAGCAGAGGGCGATTCCCCGGCCCACTCAGCCCAGAGAGCCTGCTGAGCTCCCAGGAAGGTCCCCTGCCTTCCAAGGTCACCGCCTTCCCCCTGGTCCTGGGGGCATGAGAAGAAAGCTGAGAGGAGAACAGGAGAGGCCGTTGGGAGGGGCCCTCTGGGACAGGAGGAGCAGGGGAGGAGAAGAAGGCATTTGCCCCACCCACTCGAGCCCAGGAAGTCTGCTGGGCTCCCAGGTGAGGTCCCCCTCTCTCTGAGACAAGGGGTGGGGACACACCTGGGCCCCTTCTGTTCCTTGAGCCTAAGCCCCACCCCCCACAGCTCCCAGGGCCTTTACCAGCCCTGTGGGTCCTAAGTATAGGCCCCATCCACCACCCAAACCTCGCCCTTACTTAGGCCCCATACTCCACAGCCAAGGTCTTTTCCCCTTTTTTCTTTTCCTCTTTCCCCTCCTCCTCTTTTTTACTACTGTGGTACTGTTGTACCTTCCAGTTGTTGATTCATCTATATTTTTATTTTTATATTCTTTCTAATATATCTGTTAGTTTCCTAGTCTAATTTTATTTTTTACTTTACTATTGTTCTTTTTTGGTTTTTTTTGGCAACAACACATGGCTTGCGGGATCTTGGTTCACAAGCCAGGGGTCAGGCTGAAGCTCCTGTAGAGGGAGCTCTGTGTCAAAACCACTGGACTAACAGAGAACCTCAGACCCCAGGGAATATTCATAGGAGTGAGGTCTCACAGAGGTCCTCATCTCAGCACCAAGACCCAGCTCTACCCAACAGCCTACAAACTCCAGTGTTTGAAGCCTCAGGCCAAAAACCAGTAAGACAGGAACACAATCCCACTCATAAAGAAAAGAAAAAAAAATGAGATGGCAAAAAAATATGTCACAGATGAAGGAGTAAGGTAAAAACCTACAAGACCAAATAAATGAAGAGGAAATAGGCAATCTACCTGAAACAGAATTCAGAGTAATGATAGTAAAGATGATCCAGAATCTCAGAAACAGAATGGAGGCATGGATTGAGAAAATGTAAGAAATGTTTAACAAAGATCTAGAAGAACTAAAGAACAAATAAACAGAGATGAACAACACAATAACTGAAATGAAAAATACACTAGAAGGAATCAATAACAGAATAATTGAGGCAGAAGAACAAATAAGTGAGCTGGAAGACAAAATGGTGGAAGAAGCTGCCGAGGAGGAGAATAAAGGAAAAAGAATGAAAAGAATTGAGGACAGTCTCAGAGACCTCTGGGATAACACTAAACACACCAACATCCGAATTATAGGGGTCCCAGAAGAAGAAGAGAAAAAGGAAGGGTCTGAGAAAATATTTGAAGAGATTATAGTCGAAAACTTCCTAACATGGGAAAGGAAACAGTCACCCAAGTCCAGGGAGCACAGAGTCCCATATAGGATAAACCCTAGGAAAAACACACCAAGACACACATACATACATACATACCTACATACATACATACATTTATTTATTTATTTATTTATTTATTTATTTATGGCTGTGTTTGGTCTTCATTTCTGTGTGAGGGCTTTCTCTAGTTGCGGCGAGTGGGGGCCATGCTTCATCATGGTGCGTGGGCCTCTCACTATCGCGGCCTCTCTTGTTGCGGAGCACAGGCTCCAGACGCACAGGCTCAGTAGCTGTGGCTCACGGGCCCAGCTGCTCCGCGGCATGTGGGATCTTCCCAGACCAGGGCTCGAACCTGTGTCCCCTGCATTAGCAGGCAGATTCTCAACCACTACAGCACCAGGGAAGCCCCAAGACACATATTAATCAAACTAACAAAAATTAAATTCAAAGAAAAAATATTAAAAGCAGTAAGGGAAAACCAGAAATAACATACCAAGGAATCCCCATAAGGTTATCAGCTGATTTTTCATCAGAAACTCTGCAGGCCTGAAGGGAGTGGCAGGATATACTTAAAGTGATGAAAGAGAAAAACCTACAAGCAAGATGACCCTACCCAGTAAAGATTTTATTCATATTCTATGGAGAAAACAAAAGCTTTTCAGACAAGTAAAAGCTAGGAAAATTCAGCACCACCAAACCAGCTTCACAACAAATGCTAAAGAAACTTCTCTAGGTGGGAAACACAAGAGAAGAAAAAGACCCACAAAAACAAACCCAAAATAATTAAGAAAATGGTAACAGGAACATACATATCAATAACAACCTTGAATGTAAATGGATTAAATGCCTCAACCAAAAGACACAGACTGGCTGAATGGATACAACAACAAGACCCATATATATGCTGTCTACAAGAGACCCACTTCAAACCTAGGGACACATACAGACTAAAGGTGAAGGGATGGAAAAAGATATTCCATGCAAATGGAAATCAAAAGAAAGCTGGAGTAGCAATACTTGTATCCAATAAAATAGACTTTAAAATAAAGACTATTACAAGAGACAAAGAAGGACACTACATAATGATCAAAGAATCAGTACAAGAAGAAGATATAACAATTATAAATGTTTATGCACCCAACATAGGAGCACCTCAATACATAAGGCAAATGCTAACAACCATGAAAGGAGAAATTGACAGTAACACAATAATAGCAGGGGACTTTAACATGCCACTTACACCAATGGACAGATCATCCAAACAGAAAATAAATAAGGAAACACAAGCTTTAAATGGCACAATAGACCAGATAGATTTAATTGATATTTATAGAACATTCCACCCAAGAAAAACAGAATACACTTTCTTCTCAAGTGCACATGGAACATTCTCCAGGATAGATCACATCTTGGGTCAAAAATCAAGCCTCGGAAATTTAAGAAAATTGAAATCGTATCAAGCATCTTTTCTGACCACAGTGCTATGAGACTGGAAATCAATTACCAGAAAAAAACTGTAAAGCACACAAATACATGGAGGCTAAACAGTGCACTACTAAATAACCAAGAGATCACTAAAGAAATCAAAGAATAAAAAAATACATAGAAACAAATGACAATGGAAACACGATGACCCAAAACCTATGGGATGCAGCAAAAGCAGATCTAAGAGGGAAGTTTATAGCAATTCAATCTCACCTCAAGAAACAAGAAAAATCTCATATAAACAATCTAACCCTACACTTAAAACAACTAGAGGAAGAAGAACAAAGAAAACCCAAAGTCAGTGGAAGGGAAGAAATCATAAAAATCAGAGAAGAAATAAATGAAATAGAAATGAAGAAAACAATAGCAAAGATCAATAAAACTAAAAGCTGTTTCCTTGAGAAGATAAACAAAGTTGATAAACCCTTAGCCAGATTCATCAAGAAAGAAAGGGAGAGGATGCAAATCAATAAAATTAGAAGTGAAAAAGGAGAAATCACAACTGATACCACAGAAATATTAAGGATTATAAGAGACTACTAGAAACAACTATATGCCAATAAAATGGACAACCACGAAGAAATGAACAATTGGAAAGGTACAATTTTCCAAGACTGAACCAGGAAGAATTAGAAAATACAAACAGACCTATCACAAGTAATGAAATTGAAACCGTGATTAAAAATCTTCCAACAGGGGCTTCCCTGGTGGTGCAGTGGTTGAGAGTTCGCCTGCCAATGGAGGGGACACAGGTTCATGCCCCAGTCTGGGAAGATCCCACATGCTGCAGAGCAGCTAGGCCCGTGAGCCATGGCCACTGAGCCTGCGCGTCTGGAGCCTGTGCTCTGCAGTGGGAGAGGCCACAACAGTGAGAGGCCCGCGTACAGCAAAAAACAAAAAAAATATCTTCCAAAAAACAAAAGTCCAGGACTAAATGGCTTCAAAGGTGAATTCTATCAAACATTTAGAGGAGAGCTAACACCTATCCTTCTCAAACTCTTCCAAAATATAGCAGAGGCAGGAACACTCCCAAACTCATTCTATGAAGCCACCATCACCCTGATACCAAAACCAGAAAAAGATTATCACACAAAAAAAGAAAACTATAGACCAATATCACTGATGAACATAGATGCAAAAATCCTCAACAAAATATTAGCAAACAGAATCCAACAACACAGTAAAAGGATCATACACCATGGTCAAGTGGGGTTTATCCCAGGAATGCAAGGATTCTTCAATATACGCAAATCAATCAATGTGATACACCACATTAACAAATTAAGGAATAAAAACCATATGATCCTCTCAATAGATGTAAAAAAGCTTTTGACAAAATTCAACACCCATTTATGATAAAAGCTCTCCAGAAAATGGGCACAGGGGGAACCTACCTCAACATAATAAAAGCCATATACGACAAACCCACAGCAAGCATCATACTCAATGGTGAAAAACTGAAAGCATTTCCACTAAGATTGGGAATAAGACAAGGATGTCCATTCTCACCCCTCTTATTCAACATAGTTTTGGAAGTCCTAGCCACAGCAATCAGAGAAGAAAAAGAAATAAAAGGAATACAAATTGGAAAAGAAGTAAAACTGTCACTGTTTGTGGATGACATGATACCGTATATAGAAAATCCTAAATATGTCACCAGAAAACTACTACAACTAATCAGTGAATTTCATAAGGTTGCAGGATACAAAATTAATGCACAAAAGTCTCTGGCATTCCTATCCACCACCAACGAAAAATCAGAAAGAGAAATTAAAGAAACACTCCCATTTACCATTGCAACAAAAAGAATAAAATCCCTAGGAATAAACCTGCTTAAGGAAGCAAAAGACTTGTACTCAGAAAACTATAAAACACTGATGAAAGAAATCAAAGATGACATAAACAGATGGAGAAATATACCATGGTCTTGGATTGGAAAAATCACTATTGTGAAAATGACTCTACTACCCAAAGCAATCTACAGATATGATGCAATCCCTATCAAACTACCAATGGCATTCTTCACAGAATTAGAACAACAAATTTTACAATTCGTATGGAAACATAAAAGACCCCGAATAGCCAAAGCAATCTTGAGAAAGAAAAACGGAGTTGGAGGAATCAGTCTCCCTGACTTCAAACTATACCACAAGGCTACAGTAATCAAGACAGTATGGTACTGGCACAAAAACAGAAATATAGATCAATGGTACAGGATAGAACGCCCAGAGATAAACCCACGTACATATGGTCACCTGATTTACGACAAGGGAGGGAAGAACATACAATGGAAAAAGGACAGACTCTTCACTAAGTGGTGCTGGGAAAACTGGACAGCTACATGTAAAAGAATGAAATTAGAACACTTCCTAACACCATACACAAAAATAAACTCCAAATGGATTAAAGACCTAAATGTAAGACCAGACAGTATAAAACTCTTAGAGGAAAACACAGGAAAAAGACTCTTTGACATAAACTTCAGCAAGATCTTTTTTGACCCACCTCCTAGAGTAACAGAAATAAAAACAAAACAAAAATTAAGAAATGGGACTGAATTAAACTTAAAAGCTTTTTCACAGCAAAGGAAACCATAAACAAGACAAAAAAACAACCCTGAATGGGAGAAAATATTTGCAAATGAAACAACAGACAAAGGATTAATCTCCAAAATATACAAACAGCTCATGGAGCTCAATATCAAAAAAACAAACAATCCAATTTAAAAAAATGGGTGGAAGGCCTAAATAGACATTTCACAAAGGAAGACATACAGATGACCAAGAGGCACATGAAAAGATGCTCAACATCACTAATTATTAGAGAAATGCAAATCAAAACTACCATGAGGTATCACCTCATGCCGATCAGAATGGCTATTATCAAAAAAACTAGAAACAATAAATGCTGGATAAGGTGTGGTGAAAAGGGAACCCTCCTGCAGTGTTGGTGAGAATGTAAATTGATACAGCCACTCTGGAGAACAGTATGGAGGATCCTTAAAAAACTAAAAATAGAACTACCATATGACCCAGCAATCCCACTACTGGGCATATACCCTGAGAAAACCATAATTCGAAAAGAGTCATGCCTCTTTTTGTTCCAGGCACTGGCCCTCATCCTGTCCTTCACTCAGATTGCTTCTGAGGAACATTCTGCCCACAGATTAAATCTTGTTACCTTCTCATTTGCCCCAGGATGGCATTTTGGATAAATATCAAAGAATATGTTTTTCAGATCAGTATTCCCAGCCTTTCTGAGTATGATTCCTTTTAACATCAGTCCTTTTTTGTGCACTGCTTGTCTGCTGATTAGGAAAATGCATAGTGGTCAATAGCCACGTGAGCTTTTAAATGGATTTATAATGTAGGTATCCATCCTAAGCACTCCTATCTAGAAATACAAAGGCTGCACACATACAGAAGACAGCACTCATTCCATCTACGCCTCACACTTGATGTTCAAACAGATTTGCAGGCTTCTTGTGCCCTGAGGAGTCCTGGGCACAGAGACTGGAGATCCCCACTTCGATTTGCTTATTTTAGAGTCACCATGTTCTTACTAGGTGACTGCTTACGGTGGTTTCTGTTTGTTTTACTGGTCTCTCCACTGTTCCTTTTTTAAAAAATTATTACAAACTAATAAATCTCATGAGCACTGGTGGGTAAAAAAAAAGAGAAATAGTCATGTACCACAATGTTCATTGCAGCACTATTTACAATAGCCAGGACATGGAAGAACCTAAGTGCCCAATGACAGATGAATGGATAAAGAAGATGTGGCACATATATACAATGGAGTATTACTCGGCCATAAAAAGAAACAAAATTGAGTTATTTGTTGTGAGGTGGATGGACCTAGAGTCTGTCATACAGAGTGAAGTAAGTCAGAAAGAAAAAACAAATATCATATTGTAACACATATATGTGGAATCTAAAAAAAAAAATGGTCTGATGAACCTAGTTTCAGGGCAGGAATAAAGAGGTAGACATAGAGAATGGACTTGAGGACACAGGGTGGGAGGGGGAAGTTAGGGCGAAGTGAGAGTGGCATCGACATATATACACGACCGAATGGAAACAGTTAGCTAGTGGGAAGCAGCAGCATAGCACAGGGAGATCAGCTCGGTGCTTTGCGATGACCTAGAGGGGTGGGATAGGGAGGGTGGGAGGGAGGCTCAAGAGGCAGGGGATATGGGTACAAATGTGTACATATGGCTGATTCACTTTGTTGTACAACAGAAACTAACACAGTATTGGGAAGAAATTATACTCTAATAAAGATCTATCTAAAAAAAGTTATAAGGGATAAGGATGAGAGAATGACCAATTCTGGAGAAGGATACCAGTCAGACTTTTAGGAGGTGGTGGCTTCTAGGATGGGTCTTAAAGACTGCCTAGGATTTTACCATACATTTTTTTAAAAAAACTTACTTTATAATCATAACTCAAACTTCCATGGAGCCCAGACCAATAGTGAGTCCACAGTTAGCACCCAAGTTAATTAATAGTATCAAATCTATAAAACAGAGTTACTCTTCTTTAATGTTTATTAAGAATGTAGAGGTAAGAGCTGAAATGATGGAGGAGGGGGATGCTTTAACCCTTGACACCAAAATTCTCTTCTCCATTTGATTCACCAAAATTGCCCCTTATTCAGTCTATCCTAATTAACTCCCCGGAGAATTATTTTCAAGGCACTGTTAGTTGGTTGTTGCCTGAGGCCAAACTCCAAGCTAGCTCTGGGATGTGGGAGAGATACAAATGTCTCTTGAGAATTTCAGTTACAAGGTGAGAGAGAAGGGGTTAAAATTATCTCATAAAGATTACTGTTAAACTCAAAGGGTAGATGGAATTCATGTTATAGGTTACCACTGGCAGATTATCAGAAAATGTCCCTTAAAAAATAAAACTCTAGGGCTTCCCTGGTGGCGCAGTGGTTGAGAGTCTGCCTGCCGATGCAGGGGACAGGGGTTCATGCCCCGGTCTGGGAGGATACCACGTGCCGTGGAGCAGCTGGGCCCGTGAGCCATGGCCGCTGAGCCTGCGCATCCGGAGCCCGTGCTCTGCAATGGGAGAGGCCACAACAGTGAGAGGCCCGCGTACCGAAAAAAAATAATAATAAATAAATAAATAAATAAAACTCTAGATGCAGAGCATTAAGGATTTTTAAATATCTGGATGGAGACAATAAGGTTCTTCCCAAGACAAAGTGATGATATATAAACATATAAATATATATACACACACACACACACACACATAAATAAATAAATGAAATATACATACATATATATATATAGCTTTGCTAATGTGGACAGGGAAATCCTCAAAAGACAAGACTCCAGCAAGAGACCCCAGAGGAACCTCCAAGCTAGACCCAGTAAGATAATGATGCCCCAAAGCTGCAGTCAAACCCCATAATAGCCTTTTAGCAAGATCGAACTTAAAAAAAAAAAAGAAAGAAAGATTTGAGAAGCCGGAATTAGATGACTGAGTTGAAGGTCTAGGAATCCGGCCCAAGAGAATAATCTGTGAGCAAAAGAAAACAGATAGGCCAAAACTAGGAGGTCTGATTCAGGCTTGGGTGAACAGAAGACAAGGGTGAGAAAGGAAATGATGGAGACAGTCAAGTTCAGGGAAACGAGAATCATTCGTTCTCTCCTCCAGGCAGAGCCTAGCAGACACGAGAGCTGGGGAGCTCAGGGAAGTCGTTGCCAAGCAGCCACAACTCGGAATCAGAGTCCAACACGGAGATCTGTCACAGGGATTTCCCGTCGCCGTCCTCTCCCGACAGGCATATCAATTCAACAAGCTGGTTCTGAAAAATCCCTGAATGTGTCTGGCATGTGTGCACGTGAGGCACAGCATCAGCTCTCTGGGAGCCTGTTCTAGTGACAACGAAGATATACAGTAGGGCCATTTTCCAAGTGAATGATAGGAAAACAGTCACTTTTAAAATTCCATCCATTTTGCATGAGGTAACAGGCCAATTCGAGTTTGTGGAGGGCCATGTGGTTGATTAAGAGTGGCCATGAATTCTTTGTCATCACCCCTGTGGTATAATAAAATACATATTTTGTTTTTGTCCTAGTGCTGGTTCTTGGCACAGAGTGTCAAGAATTTCCTAAGTGATAGGAATGTCTTTGATCATGAACCCCTTTGGATTATACCTGAGTTTATGTTACCAAGGTGACTCAAGTGGGGCCCTTCGACAGTTTCAAGGCAGAGGCTGGCTACACCTGTGATTACACAGTGAGAACTTTCAGCTCTACCCGCTACTTATGGGGAGAAGGGAGGGGCTGGAGACTGAGTTCAACCACCAATGGCTGATACTATAATCAATCACGTCTTGGCAATGAATCCTTGACAAACAGTCTTGAATAATAAGTTTTGGGGAGCTTCCTGTTGGTGAACATGATGTCCCAGGAGAGCAATGCACCCCTACTCCAAGGGCACAGAGGCTCCTGCACTCAGCATCCTCTGGCCCTCACCCCATGTCTCTCTTCGTCTGCTTGTTCATTTCTATCCTTTATAATCAACCATCATCCTAAACCTAGCACTTTCCTGAGTTCTATGAATTGTTCTAGTGAATTATGAAACCTGAGGTGGGGTCGTGGGAACCCCCAAATTTGCAGTGTCATGGGCAGAACCGTGGATAAATTGGGAATACCTCGCTTGTGTCTGAAGAAGGGGGTGCTGAGCCCTTAACCTGTGGGATCTGTGCTAACTCCAGGTAGAATCAGAATTGAATTGAACTGTAGGACACCCAGATGGTGTTAGACATTGTTGGGGAATCACAGTGGAGCGCCATGAAGAGGTGGAGTTTACTTGCCTCCCTTGAAATCTGGGCTGGCCCCCATGACTGCTTAACTAAAAGAAGGTGGAAGAAGGGGCACACTGAGAGCTCCAGGCCTAAGCCTTTGAAAGGCCTGGCAGCTTCCACTCTTGTACCCAGGAGACCTGAGTCACCCCTTTAGAAGTTCAGCTCCTCTGCTGGAAAGTCCACATAAGGAGGAGAGGCCCTGAGACCCACCTGGAGAGAGAGAGAGAGGCCTGACATCCTGTAGCCAAGTGGAGCCTCCAGAAACTCCAGTCCCATTGCAAGAGAGACACCCAGGAAAACTGGGAACTGAAACCAGCGAACCTCCAGAACTGCTGTTATCATAAGCCACTCTGTTTAGGAGTAGTTTGTTATGTAGCCATAGACACTCAACACAGACAACACAGTCAGGGCAAGGTGTACCGAACAGTCTGAGAAAGGCTTTTTTTTTTTTGCGGTACGCGGGCCTCTCACTGTTGTGGCCTCTCCCTTTGCAGAGCACAGGCTCCGGACGCACAGGCTCAGCAGCCGTGGCTCACGGGCCCAGCCGCTCCACGGCATGTGGGATCTTCCTGGACCGGGGCACGAACCCGTGTCCCCTGCATCGGCAGGCGGACTCTCAACCACTGCGCCACCAGGGAAGCCCTGAGAAAAGGCATTTTTAATAACAACATCAAAAATCATTTCAGTCTGTTTGTTCATCCCTTTGTTTATTTGTGCATTACACAAACATTTACTGAACCCTTCCTTGGGGCTAGGGTCTAAGTAGGTACTGAGGGCACAGATGAAAGACAATTCTTGCCTTCAGGGAGTTTCCAACCCAATCGTCTCATTCACTTTTTTCCTTCTTCAATAAAGCTGTCAATTTTTATCCTCCGGAACTATTTCCTTCTTTAGATTCCCCACTTTCTAGGGCAAGCAAGACTCAACTCATTTCCTTTTGTTCGTGAAGTTCTCCCAGACCCACCTGGTCTCTGTCTTTCAATTTCTCCAACTTTAAGTAAGGTGCAAAGGCAGCTAACAATATTTCCAAAAGACTGTTATGAGGTTAAAGCAAAAATATTTTTTAAAAACTTTATACCTTGTAGGAAGACTTTCCTAAGCAGATGACATTTTACTGGCAGTTCAAAGATGTGTTTGCCTAGAAATCCTGTATATTACATTAAAAGCAACATCAACAAATGACCATTAGGAGGAGCATCTGCTGGGCAGACAAGATGCCAGTCATCTGCTTCTCTGTCCCTGCCAGAGCTAACATGGAGCATAAGCAGATGCACACAGATACTTTGTGGGGTCCAAGGGGGAGCAGACAGGCTCCTTCTACTTCCTACCAATGTAACCACATGTTTCTGAGCATCCCTCAACGGATTACTAGCATCCATCAATAAACTGTACACTTCATGGATTGAGCCTAGGCTGGCACTTCTGTTCATAATGGAATGTTTATTTAATTAAGACTCATCATGAGAGACTCCAAGTGCATAAGGGTACATAATGTTTGTAAAACATCCATCAAGTGGGCTTGGCAGCAAAAATCAACACAATCATGTGCTTTCACATTGCTAGGTTGAACAAAAACAATGCAATGTGTGAGTAACATTTAATAAAAGCAAATATTTCCAGTGTATGTTGAGCAATCATTTAGGTTGAGAGCAGAAATGAAAACATGGGCACAAATTGTATGGATTGACATTGGCCAATAATAAACTTAAGTTTGATTAAACACCGTAAACTACATTTATAGAATCAAGGTATTTTGAGCTAGACTGTCATAGTTTATAACGTATGTTTTAGTCCTAAATGACTGTAAGCCTTTACTCTTACTCTCCCCAGCCCAATAAATACTCTGTAATAAGACATAGTCATAAGCATCTCTATAACTGTGTTTTTCAAAAGTCCTGATTATTTTTCTATAGAAGGCAAAAACTGCAAACAGCCCAGGTGTCCTTCAATGGCTGAATAGTTAAACTGTGGTATATCCACACCATGGAATAATACTCAGCAAGAAAAAGGAATGAACTACTTACACTTGTAATAACTTGGATAAATCATGAGGTAATTGTGTTGAGGAAAATAAAACTACCCTGAAAGGTTTCATACTGTGTGATTCCATTCTTGGAATGACAAATTAAAGAAACAAAGAACAGATTTCCAGAGGTCAGATATCAGAGGGAGGGCGTATGATTATAAAAAGAAAACTTAAAGGAGTCTTGTGTTAATGGAGCTGTTCTGTGCCCTTGCAGGACATCTGGTCCTGTTGAAAATGTCCAAGACATATGGTCCACCAAAAAAGGTCCTTGATATTTGGTCACATTTGGTCCTGTTCAAAATGTCCATGGAAACATTTGTCCATGCCAAAATGTTCTTGATATTTGGTCCTGTCCAAAGCCATTTGGCATGGACATTTTGGATAGGACCAAATTTCAAGGACCTTTTGGTGTGGACCAAATGTTTTATGAATATTTGGGACAGGACCAAATGTCTGCTAACCATTCTGTACTTCATTGTATCAGTGTCAATCATCTGATTATCACACCTGGTTGTGATATTGTACTACAGTTTTGTAAGATGTTACCATGGGGGGGAGGCAGGGTAAAGGGAAATATGGGATCTCTTTGTATTATTTCTCACAACTGTATGTGAATCTACAATTACCTCAAAGTTAAAAGTTTAATTTTTTAAAAAGTCCTAGTTAATTGTGTCCTGTGCTAGAATTCTGCTGCATCTTTAAGTGAATACAATTTTTTCATTACCTTACATTTTAAAACCATTAATGTGTTCTATGAGAAAACAGTGTTCCCAAAGTAATGAAACCCATCTTAAGAATTATTGCTTGTTTTTAAATCACAGTTTAAGAAAAAATTAAAAAATTAAATATTAAAATATATTCAGGCTGTACTCAGATCATATAAACCTCACAATTTAAAAATTAAAGGTGAAAAATGGTATAGTAAACCAAATGCTCCTTTACATACCCTATTTTTACTTTACAGAAATTTTTACTTTACAGAAATTTTCACTTTACAGAAATCTGTTGCATTTCTATACACCACCAACAAACTATCAGAAAGAGAAATTAAGAAAACAATCCCATTTACAATTTCATCAAAAAGAATAAAATACCTGGGAACAAGTCTAAGGAGGTAAAAGACCTAGACTCAGAAAGCTATAAGACACTGATGAAAAAAATTGAAGACAACACAAATGAATGGAAAGATACACCGTGCTCACAGATTGGAAGAATTAATGTTGTTAAAATGACCATACCATCCAAGGCAATATACAGATTCAATGTAATCCTCATCAGAACACCAATGGCATTTTTCACAGAACTAGAAAAAATAATCCTAAAATTTGTATGGAACCCCAAATAGCCAAATAACCAAAACAGTCTTGAGAAAGAAGAACAAAGCTGGAGGTATCACACTCTGATTTCAAACTACACTACAAAACTACAGTAATCAAAACAGTATGGTGCTGGTACAAAAAACAGACACATAGATCGTAACAGAATAGACAGCCAGAAATGAACCCACACTTATATAGCCAATTAATCTATGACAAAAGAGGCAAGGCTACACGATGGGGAAAAGACAGCTTCTTTAATAAATGGGGTTGGGGAAACTGGACAGCTACATGCAAAAGAATGAAACTAGATCACTTTTTTATCCCATATACAAAAATAAACTCAAAGTGGATTAAAGACTTAAATGTAAGACCTGAAACCATAAAACTCCTAGAAGAAACCAAAAAACTCCTAGAAGAAAACATAGGCAGTAAGCTCTTTGTCATCGGTCTTAGCAATATTTTCTTGGATCTGACTCCTCAGGCAAGGGAAACAAAAGCAAAAATAAACACATATATAAACACATATATAATGGAATATTATTCAGCCATAAAAAAGAAATGCCATTTGCAGCAACATGGATGGAGCTAGAGATTATCATACTAAGCTAAGTAAGATGGACAGTGAAAGACAAATACCACATGATATCACTTTTATGCGGACTCTAAAAAATGATACAAATGAACTTATTTACAAAACAGAAACAGACTCACAGACAGAAAACAAAATTATGATTATCAAAGGGGAAGGGGTGGCGGGAGGGATAAATTAGGAGTTTGGGATTAACAGATACACACTACCGTACATAAAATAGATAAACAACAGGATTTACTATATAGCACAGGGTACTATATTCAGTGTCTTGTAATAACCTATAATGGAAAAGAATCCAAATATATATATATATTTGAATCACTTTGCTATATACCAGGCACTGATACAACACTGTAAAACCACGGTACTTCAATTAAAAAAAAAAAAAAGCCTCATGGAATTGACTACATACAGTCAGCCAAATCCAACGCCCTGATTTAAAGATTGCCACACACAGAACAGAGAACTCAAGTGTTTCTATTTTCTTACTAAGAATTGCCTAACTAGCACCCACCCTAAAAGGCCAAAGGAATTAAAAGGTATCAGCTGACCTAATATACGATGAAACAAAAAAACTCACAATGCCCAAAGACTAACCATCATGGGTCTCCTTTGTGGAAAATAAGCACCACGCCTTTGCCAAAGGCGCTGTGTGAGCAGAGGAGCCCTGGAAAAGGCTTGAGACAGCCATGACTGCACACAGCACATCTAAGGGGATGCCTTCCTGTGCTCTGGAGCCAGTGGCCAGAGACAGGAGGTTCGTGTGGACTGCACTACACAGGAGCTTTGTCCCTCACCTGAGAGTTGCTAGGGGGTATGGCCACGTCACTGCACACTGGTCCCTGCTAGGAGGTCAGCCAACCCCGGCAGGCAGCGCTTCCCTGGCACACCTGCCGCGAGTCTCTACTGACTGCAGACAAATGAACTTGTAAGAAAAACAAGGACTTCTGTCTCTGAGACAGAAACGAAGAGGAAGAAAGAGTCTCACCCGAAACGTCTCAGAAAAGGATGTAAAAAGTAGCTGGATCCTACTTGTTCACTCTACGTGTCAGGCAGATCACTTCTGATATGTGAAAGGGGGATGGAGGTGGTGGGGAGGGCCTGGGGAGCACTGGGAAAGGTAAGGAGACAATCACCCTGCACGTGCTCAGCACACACCTTGCAATTCTGAAAACCCAAACCTAATACATAAAATTGATGATTTAGCATTTCTACAGCACAACTGAGGAAGCATACAGTGCACCCTCAGTCATCCAGCCAGGTTAGCGCAGTCTGGGAAAGCTCTGTCCAGCACCTGATAAGGGTAAATCCCCTTGGACGCCTCCCTTGAAACCAGGCAACACTCGCTCTCCCAGGAGTTACGATGGCTCAGCCTGCAGTGCCCACAAGGACCTCCCTCGCAGGAAGCAAAGGTTGGAGCACTAATTATATTACAAACATCTGGAGTCTGAAGGGGGTTGACAAAGTTTATATTTGTTGACTAGTGAAAGAGAACCTTTGAAGATGATTCCATTAAAAATATTTGGAGGGCTTCCCTGGTGGCACAGTGGTTGAGAATCTGCCTGCTAATGCAAGGGACACGGGTTTGAGCCCTGGTCTGGGAGGATCCCACATGCCGCGGAGCAACTAGGCCTGTGAGCCACAACTACTGAGCCTGAGGGTCTGGAGCCTGTGCTCCGCAACAAGAGAGGCCACGATAGTGAGAGGCCCGCGCACCGCGATGAAGAGTGGGCCCCCGCTTGCCACAACTAGAGAAAGCCCTTGCACAGAAACGAAGACCCAACACAGCAAAAATTAATTAATTAATTAATAAACTCCTACCCCCAACATCTTCTTAGAAAAAAAATCTTTGGAAAATGTCAACTGGTTTCCCTCCATTAGATCAGAGAGCCTCATTCTTGCCCCTGGTGCAGTCACCTTCTCTTTTCACATCATCTCATCTGACTTTTGGCCTTTACACTACTTAGTATTGGATAAGGGCCTGGGAGGTGGGGAGGGGAAAAAAAGCTTCAGTCTGAAGTTTAGTCCTTAATACCTAGCATCTGTGTCACTGAACTGTTCCAGATACTTTTATGTAAACTGAGCAAGAAAAAGAGCCCTTTCTACAGTGAAAGTTATTATAGAAAGATAAACAATTTATAATTCAAAAATTATACAAAAGAAAATTACCTTTGTATATCTGTATCTATAACAATGGCCAGTTACTGCAAATGCTTTTCTATTTCTATTTTAAAGAATCCAGATTTTTTTTTCACCAGCAATGAATTGCTTAAAGCCTAGGGTAAACTGTTTATAGATTAAATTCTATTTCAAATGCCTAGGACACACTTGCTATTTGGAGGTGATTTTGGTGAAATCCTATGGTGATTTTTCTCATACAGTTATTTAAGAATCCTACTGCAAAGCCCTTAATTTAAATATAGATTTTCATAGAGTAAGTCTTTACCTAGAATCCCAGGCTCATTAATGGTTGCTATGTTTTCTGGAGAAATGTGTTCATTATGAAGAAAAAAGGTTCATTAAGCCTATCTTGCCTGCACTGGTTTGCTGCAAACTGTACAAAGCAGGTTAAATTGATGAGTTCCCTGGGAGTTTGTAGGATGAAAAATGCAGCTGCAGACACAGTGACATTTTTATAACTCATATTGAAGGTTCTCATGGAATAAACAACATAGGAAAGCAAAAGAGACTGGATCAGCAAAGAGATTAAATGCCTGTTATTATTATTAGACAGTGAGTGAAAAAACTCAGTCCCAGGCTCTGGCTGCAGGAGACCATACAGCACATGTCACCCAGCTTCCACTGCAGATCTTAATTAGTGCTTTGGCTAGCAGTTTAAGGGGAAGTTTTAAGTGGCTGCTATCTATGGTGATTCTGTATATTCTGTTACTTATTGATATTGTGGGGTCATTGCTGTCATTACTCAGAGGTATCAAACCTTGGCCAGCCTGGGATCAAGTTGGTCCTTGAGCAGATCAAGGACAGGGGACATCTGTTATGGAGTCAAGAAGAGGGCATTTCCACTTCCATGTTTTTCATCTGAATGTTTTTGAAGGTTTTGAAGAATATTTATTTCCCAGTAAAGACACAGCACCCTTGCTTTTTTTTTTTTTTTTTTTTTTTTTTTTTTTTTGCGGTACGCGGGCCTCTCACTGTTGCGGCTTCTCCCGTTGCGGAGCACAGGCTCCGGACGCGCAGGCTCAGCGGCCATGGCTCACGGGCCCAGCCGCTCCGCGGCATGTGGGATTCTCCCAGACCAGGGCATGAACCTGTGTCCCCTGCATCGGCAGGCGGACTCTCAACCACTGCACCACTAGGGAGGCCCCACCCTTGCTTTATATAAGGTTCTCGTGAAAGGTTTGGTGCAGGTCCAATTTTTGAAAATCCCATTGCTTAAAATTCAAACTTGGGTCTGTAATTTTAAAGAAGCCTCTTACTAATTCTTCAGCATTACAAACACTTTTTCATCACAAGAACGAAAGGTGACTCCTAATTTATCTGATTCTAGGTGATTTTTGCCACACCAGGTTTCCAAAGTGCCAGTCATGCATTCATTATGAGCACATATTACACCTGATTATACTCTATGTCTGGTCCTCTCATTAAAACATGCAGAAACTGAGGCAGACTATCTGAGAAGGGAAGTATTCTTAGAGAAGTAAGAAATATCTTGCCAAACCACACTCAAAGTTTAAAACTGTATTTCATGATTTCTACCACTTGCATAAAATCTTACCTTTTCTGCTTTAGCACGGTTTTTCTTAATTTCTACACCTTAATCTGTTGAATACTGGAGAGTTAAACAAAGAAAAATGGATATGTTATAATAAAAAACCTAGCCCTATCATCATAAATTTTAAGATCTAGAAGGAAAACTTATTTACCATTTTAGAAATGAGAGATTTGTAAATGTCTTGCCCTTAGCCACATACAATTAGTAACCTAACTAAAAATGTTTGGTTTTCTATTTCTTTCCATTTTTTTCCCCACATTTTAATTTTTACCTTAAATAAAAGAAAGATTCTTATGACGTGTACAGACTGAACAAAAAGATAAACTAGAACCCTGAGTGCTGGCCTGATTGGGAACTGAACAGGTGAAACTATAGCTTCTAACAAACATGGTGGTATCTCTGTACTTATTTAAGAGACTAAGCCCTAGACCAAGATTCCTAGAGCATCTGTGTCAAGGGGGAACCAATTTTACTAGGGAGAGGTGGGAATTTTAATGAAATGCAAGAAAGTAAAAAGGAAACATGCATACTGACAAATGATGACTTTGGAAGCCAAAACATACTAGCTGTGTGGCCTTGGGCAAGTAAATTTAATCTGAGTTCATTCTTTCACTCACAGACCCCTTCTAAGCAGAGCAGGCAGATCTCCATGATGTGTGTAAAAGCCTCTGTTACCTGGCTACAGATTAATGGATGAGAAACCCAAAACTGAGTCAAGGCAATATTGAGAGATCGACTGAGATGGGCTGGTTATTCCAGTTTGGCAAGTAGCTACTGGACTCAGTCATACACACCCCCATCTCAAAGAGTTTGACCATGATGCCTAGAGAATCAAGAATGGTAACAGAAGCTGAGAGATTCATCATAATCGAAGCACTGACCCAGCTCTGAGTAAGTGATGATTCCATGATAGTGTTGATTTGTTATCTTCCGTACAATAAAGTATATTCTCAATCAGGGTTTCCCAACCTTGGCACTATTGACATTTTGAGCTGGGTAATTTTTTGTTGTGGAGAAGGGTTCCACACAATATTTGAAAACCACCTCAACAGATAATCGCTAATGTCCCTTTTAGTGCTAAGAATCTAGAATTCTTTAATAGTTTCAAGGAAAATATTTCATAGCTTATATCTAAATGATGCCCTCTAGATTTTCCACAACAATCTCCTCTTCACACTCCTCTAATGGATGCTGCATTGCATAGAAAATACAGTATGACTCCATTGGCAAGACCTTTACAATTACTCTCCAAGTCGGTTTGGATATTTATCAAGGACCACCTGCAATACTTCCACTTCTACCACTGTTTTAATGATAGGAATCTACTGTCTTCACAAAACAAAACAGGCAACACCTAGCTCTGCACATTTTCCCAAGTTCTTTCTGCTACAAGAATATTCTTGTCAATCTCTTCTGCCAAGGTCCCATCCTTTGCTGTTCAACCAGACTGAAATTTACACCCTCCTTGAAATCTTCCTAAACTCACTGGGATAGTTTGCATGTCCATTAGAACACACATGCAAAGGGAGACCTTCAAGACGGCAGAGGAGTAAGATCTGGAGATCACCTTCCTCCCCACAAATACATCAAAAATACATCTACGTGTGGAACAACTCCTACAGAACACCTACTGAATGCTGACAGAAGACCTCAGACTTCCCAAAAGGCAAGGAAATCCCCATGTACCTGGGTAGGGCAAAAGAAAAAAGACAAAACAGAGACAAAAGAGTAGGGATGGGACCTGCACCTCTGGAAGGGAGCTGTGAAGGAGGAAAAGTTTCCATAAACTAGGAAGCACCTTCACTGGTGGAGATGGGGGTGGCAGGGGGAAGCTTTGGAGCCGCGGAGGAGAGCGCAGCAACAGGGGTGCGGAGGGCAAAGCGGAGAGATTCGCGCACAAAGGACTGGTGCCTATCAGCACTCACCAGCCTGAGATGCTTGTCTTCTCACCGACCAGGGCTGGTGGGAGCTGGGAGCTGAGGCTCGGGCTTCAGAGGTCAGACCCCAGGGAGACAACTGGGGTTGGCTGTGCGAAGACAGCCTAAAGGGGGCTAGTGCACCACAGCTAGCCAGTAGGGAGTCCGTGAAAAAGTCTGGACCTGCCGGAGAGGCAAGAGACTGTTGTTTTGGGGTGCACGAGGAGAAGGGCTTCCTGCTCTGTGTGCCCACAGATGGCAAAGCACCATCTAAGTGATCTCCAGAGACAGGCGTGAGCCACGGCTATCATCCTGGACCCCAGAGACGGGGATGAAATGCTAACGCTGCTGCCTCTGCCACCAAGAAGCCTGTGTGCAAGCACAGGGCACTACCCATACCCCCACCTGCGGGAGCCTGTTCTGCCCACCACTGCCAGGGTCCCATGATCCAGGGACAACTTCCCCGGAAGAACACACAGCACGCCTCAGACTGTTGCAATGTCATGCCGGCCTCTGCCAACACAGGCTTGCCCTGCATTCCAATTATGACTACTGTACCCTTCCCTCTCCCAGGCCTGAGTGAGCAAGAGAGCCCTACTCAGCTGCTTTAACCCCCTCTTGTCTGGGCACGGAACAGACCCCTGAGGGTGGCCTATATGCAGAGGTGAAGCCAAAACCAAAGCTGAACCCCAGGAGCTGTGCAAACAAAGAAGAGAAAGGGAATTTTCTCCACGTAGCCTCAGGAGCAGTGGATTAAATCCCCGCAATCAACTTGATAAACCCTGCATCTGTGGCATACCTGAATAGACAACGAATGTTCCCAAAATTGAGGTGGTGGACTTTGGGAGCAACTGTAGACTTGGGGTTTTCCTTATGCATCTGATTTGTTTTGATTTTATGTTTATCTTAATTTAGTTTTTAGCGCTTGCTATCATTGGTGGATTATCTGTTTATTCCTTTGGTTGCTCTCTTCGTTTTTTTTGTTTTTTTCCTGTTTTCTCTTTTTGTGAGTGTGTGTGTATGTTTCTTTGTGTGATTTTGTCTGTTTAGTTTTGCTTTGACCATTTGTTTTGGGGTTCTCTCTGTTCATAATTTTCTTTTTCTTTTTTCTTCCTTTTCTTCCAAGCCATGCAGCGGGCAGGGTCTTGGTGCTCTGGCCGGGTGTTGGACCTGAGCCTCCAAGGAGGGAGAGCCAAGTCCAGGGACACTGGACCACCACAGACCTCCCAGCCCCATGTAATATTAATTGGTGAGAGCTCTCCCAGAGATCTCCATCTCAACACTAAGACCCAGCTCCACCCAATGGCCAGCAAGCTCCAGTGTTGGACGCCACAGGCCAAACAACTAGCAAGACAGGAACAAAACCCCATCCATTAGCACAGAGGCCTCCTAAAGTCACACTAAGTTCACAGACACCCCAAAACACACCACCAGACACAGCACTGCCCACCAGAAAAATGAGTTCCAGCCCCACCCAGCAGAACACAGGCACCAGTCCCACCAACCATGAAGCCTACACAAGCCACTGAACCAACCTCACCCACTGGGG
Source organism: Mesoplodon bidens (assembly GCF_964165515.1). NCBI lineage: Eukaryota > Metazoa > Chordata > Mammalia > Artiodactyla > Ziphiidae > Mesoplodon > Mesoplodon bidens. The sequence goes on along the minus strand of NC_138178.1, from coordinate 148,378,205 downwards.
GCAGACACCAAAAATAACAGGACCTATGAACCTGCAGCCTGAGAAAAGGAGACCCCAAATACAGTAAGTTAAACAAAATGAGAAGGCAGAGAAATATGCACCAGATGATGGAGCAAGGTAAAAACCCACCAGACCAAACAAATGAAGATGAAATAGGCAGTCTACCTGAAAAAGAATTCAGAATAATGATAGTAAAGATGAATCTCAGAAATAGAATGGAGAAAATATGAGAAACATTTAACAGGGACCTAGAAGAACTAAAGAACAAACAAACAATGATGAATGACACAATAAATGAAATTAAAAATATTCTACAGAGGGATCAATAGCAGAATAGCAGAGGCAGGAGAACGAATACATGACCTGGAAGATAGAAGAGTAGAAATAACTACCACAGAGCAGAATAAAGAAAAAAGAATGAAAAGAGGACAGTCTCAGAGACTTCTAGGACAACATTAAACACACCAACATTTGAATTACAGGGATCCCAGAAGAAGAGAAAAACAAAGGGTCTGAGAATGTATTTGAAGAGACTGTAGTTGAAAACTTCCCTAACATGGGAAAGGAGATAGTCAATCAAGTCCAGGAAGCATAGAAAGTCTCATACAGGATAATTCAAAGGAGAAACATGCCAAGACACATATTAATCAAACTATCAAAAATTAAATACAAAGAAAAAATATTAAAAGCAGCAAGGGAAAAGCAACAAATAACATACAAGGGAATCCCCATAAGGTTAACAGCTGATCATTCAGCAGAAACTCTGCAAGCCAGAAGGGAGTGGCAGGACATATTGAAAGTGATGAAAGAGAAAAACCTACAAACAAGATTACTCTACCCAGCAAGGATCTAATTCAGATTCAACAAAGAAATTAAAACCTTTACAGACAAGCAAAAGTTAAGAGAATTCAGCACCACCAAACCAGCTTTACAACAAATGCTAAAGGAACTTCTCTAGGCAGGAAACACAAGAGAAGAAAAAGACCCACAAAAACAAACCCAAAACAATTAAGAAAATGGTAATCGGAACATGCATATTGATAATTACCTTAAATGTAGATGGATTAAATGCCGCAACCAAAAGACACAGACTGGCTGAATGGATACAAAAACAAGACCCATATATATGCTGTCTACAAGAGACCCACTTCAGACCTAGGGACACATACAGACTGAAAGTGGGGGGATGGAAAAAGATATTCCGTGCAAATGGAAATCACCAGAAAACTGGAGTAGCAATTCTCATATCAGACAAAATAGACATTAAAATAAAGACTATTACAAGAGACAAGGACACTACATAATGACCAAGGGATCAATCCAGGTAGAAGACATGACAATTGTAATATTTATGCACCCAACATAGGAGCACCTTAACACATAAGGCAAATGCTAACAGCCATAAAAGGGGAAATCGACAGTAACACAATCATAGTAGGGGACTTTAACACCCCACTTTCACCAATGGACAGATCATCCAAAATGAAAATAAATAAGGAAACACAAGCTTTACATAACACATTAAACAAGATGGACTTAACTGATATTTATAGGACATTCCATCCAAAAACAACAGAATACACTTTCTTCTCAAGTGCTCATGGAACATTCTCCAGGATACATCATATCTTGGGTCACAAATCAAGCCTTGGTAAATTTAAGAAAATTGAAATTGAATAAAGAATCTTTTCTGACCACAATGCTATGAGACTAGATATGAATTACAGTAAAAAAAAAAGTGTAAAAAATACAAACACATAGAGGCTAAACAATATGCTACTGAATAACCAAGAGATCACTGAAGAAAGCAAAGAGGAAATCAAAACATATCTAGAAACAAATGACAATGAAAACACGATGACCCAAAACCTATGGGATGCAACAAAAGCACTTCTAAGAGAAAAGTTTATAGCAATACAATCCTACCTCAAGGAACAAGAAACACCTCAAATAAACAACCTAAACTTACACCTAAAGCAATTAGTGAGAGAAGAACAAAAAACCCCAATGTTAGTAGAAGGAAAGAAATCATAAAGATCATATCAGAAATAAATAAAAAGAAATGAAGGAAACAATAGCAAAGATCAATAAAACTAAAAGCTGGTCCTTTGAGAAGATAAAATTGATAAACCATTAGCTAGACTCATCAAGAAAAGAAGGGAGAAGACTCAAATCAATAGAATTAGAAATGAAAAAGGAGAGTACCAACTGACATTGCAGAAATACAAAGGATCATGAGAGATACCTACAAGCAAGTTATGCCAATAAAATGGACAACCACGAAGAAATGGACAAATTCTTAGAAAAGCACAACCTTCTGAGACTGAACCAAGAAGAAATAGAAAATATAAACAGACCAATCACAAGCACTGAAACTGAAACTGTGATTAAAAATCTTCCAACAAACAAAAGCCCAGGACCAGATGGCTTCACAGGCGAATTCTATCAAACACTTAGAGAAGAGCTAACACCTATCTTTCTCAAACTCTTGCAAAATACAGCAGAATGAGGAACACTCCCAAACTCATTCTATGAGGCCAACATCACCCAAATACCAAAACCAGACAAAGAGGCCACAAAAAAAGAAACCTACAGGCCAAAATCAGTGATGAACATAGATGCAAAAATCCTCAACAAAATGCTAGCAAACAGAATACAAGAGCACATTAAAAGGATCATACACCATGATCAAGTGGGGTTTATCCCAGGAATGCAAGGATTCTTCAGTATACGCAAATCAATCAATTTGATACCCATATTAACAAACTGAAGGATAAAAACCATATGATAATCTCCATAGATGCAGAAAAAACTTTTGACAAAATTCAACATTGATTTATGATAAAAAGTCTCCAGAAAGTGGGCATAGAGGGAACATACCTCAGCATAATAAAGGCCATATATTACAAACCCACAGTCAACATCGTTCTCAGTGGTGAAAAACTGAAACCATTTCCACTAAGATCAGAAACAAGACAAGGTTGCTCATCTCACCACTATTATTCAACATAGTTTTGGAAGTTTTAGCCACGGCAATCACAGAAGAAAAACAAATAAAAGGAATCCAAATCGGAAAAGAAAAAAGTAAAATTGTCACTGTTTGCAGATGACATGATACAATACATAGAGAATCCTAAAGATGGTACCAAAAAACTACTAGAGCTAATCAGTGAATCTGGTAAAGTAGCAGGATACAAAATTAATGCACAGAAATCTCTTGCATTCCTATACACTAACAATGAAAAATTTGAAAGAGAAATTCAGGAAACACTCCCATTTACCATTGCAACAAAAATAATAAAATACCTAGAAATAAACCTACCTAAGGAGAAGAAAGACCTGTATGCAGAAAACTATAAGACACTGATGAAAGAAATTAAAGATGATCCAAACAGATGGAGAGATATACCATGTTCCTGGATTGGAAGAATCAACATTGTGAAAATGACTATACTACCCAAAGCAATCTACAGATTCAGTGCAATCCCTATCAAACTACAAATGGCATTTTTCACAGAACTAGATTAAAAAATCTTACAATTTGTATGGAAACACAGAAGACCTCGAATAGCCAAAGCAATCTTTTTTTTTTTTTTTTTTTTAATTAGTTTCTGCTTTATAACAAAGTGAATCAGTCATACATATACATCTGTTCCCACATCCCTTCCCTCATGCATCTCCCTCCCTCCCACCCTCCCCATCCCACCCCTCCAGGCGGTCACAAAGCACCGAGCTGATCTCCCTGTGCTCTGCGGCTGCTTCCCACTATCTATCTACCTTACGTTTGGTAGTGTATATATGTCCATGCCTCTCTTTCGCTTTGTCACAGCTTACCCTTCCCCCTCCCCATATCCTCAAGTCCATTCTCAAGTAGGTCTGTGTCTTTATTCTCGTTTTGCCCCTAGGTTCTTCATGACATTTTTTTTTAAAATTCCGTATATATGTGTTAGCATACGGTATTTGTCTTTCTCTTTCTGACTAACTTCACTCTGTATGACAGACTCTAGGTCTATCCACCTCATTACAAATAGCTCAGTTTCGTTTCTTTTTATGGCTGAGTAATATTCCATTGTATATATGTGCCACATCTTCTTTATCCATTCATCCGATGATGGACACTTAGGTTGTTTCCAGCTCCGGGCTATTGTGAATAGAGCTGCAATGAACATTTTGGTACATGTCTCTTTTGGAATTATGGTTTTCTCAGGGTATATGCCCAGTAGTGGGATTGCTGGGTCATATGGTAGTTCTATTTGTAGTTTTTTAAGGAACCTCCATACCGTTCTCCATAGTGGCTGTACCAATTCACATTCCCACCAGCAGTGCAAGAGTGTTCCCTTTTCTCCACACCCTCTCCAGCATTTATTGTTTCTAGATTCCTTGATGATGGCCATTCTGACTGGTGTGAGATGATATCTCATTGTAGTTTTGATTTGCATTTCTCTAATGATTAATGATGTTGAGCATTCTTTCATGTGTTTGTTGGCAGTCTGTATATCTTCTTTGGAGGGTTGTCTGTTTTTTTGCTATTGAGCTGCATGAGCTGTTTATAAATTTTGGAGATTAATCCTTTGTCAGTTGCTTCATTTGCAAATATTTTCTCCCATTCTGAGGGTTGTCTTTTGGTCTTCTTTATGGTTTCCTTTGCTGTGCAAAAGCTTTGAAGTTTCATTAGGTCCCATTTGTTTATCTTTGTTTTTATTTCCATTTCTCTAGGAGGTGGGTCCAAAAGGATCTTGCTGTGATTTATGTCATAGAGTGTTCTACCTATGTTTTCCTCTAAGAGTTTGATAGTTTCTGGCCTTACATTTAAGTCTTTAATCCATTTTGAGCTTATTTTTGTGTATGGTGCTAGGGAATGATCTAATCTCAAACTTTTACATGTCCCTGTCCAGTTTTCCCAGCACCACTTATTGAAGAGGCTGTCCTTTCTCCACTGTACATTCCTGCCTCCTTTATCAAAGATAAGTTGGCCATATGTGCGTGGGTTTATCTCTGGGCTTTCTATCCTGATCCACTGATCTATCTTTCTGTTTTTATGCCAGTACCAGACTGTCTTAATTACTGTAGCTTTGTAGTATAGTCTGAAGTCAGGGAGCCTGATTCCTCCAGCTCTGTTTTTCGTTCTCAAGATTGCTTTAGCTATTCGGGGCCTTTTGTTTTTCCAAACAAATTTTGAAATTTTTTGTTCTAGTTCTGTGAAAAATGCCATTGGTAGTTTGATAGGGATTGCATTGAATCTGTAGATTGCTTTCGGTAGTAGAGTCATTTTCACAATATTGATTCTTCCAATCCAGGAGCATGGTATATCTCTCCATCTATTTGTATCATCTTTAATTTCTTTCATCAGTGTCTTATAGTTTTCTGCATACAGGTCTTTTGTCTCCTTAGGTAGGTTTATTCCTAGATATTTTATTCTTTTTGTTGCGATGGTAAATGGGAGTGTTTTCTTGATTTCATTTTCAGATTTTTCATCATTAGTGTACAGGAATGCCAGAGATTTCTGTACATTAATTTTATATCCTGCTACTTTACCAAATTCATTGATTAGCTCTAGTAGTTTTCTGGTAGCATCTTTAGGATTCTCTATGTATAGTATCATGTCATCTGCAAACAGTGACAGCTTTACTTCTTCTTTTCCAATTTGGATTCCTTTTATTTCCTTTTCTTCTCTGATTGCTGTGGCTAAAACTTCCAAAACTATGTTGAATAAGAGTGGTGAGAGTGGGCAGCCTTGTCTTGTTCCTGATCTTAGTGGAAATGGTTTCAGTTTTTCACCATTGAGGACAATGTTGGCTGTGGGTTTGTCATATATGGCCTTTATTATGTTGAGGAAAGATCCCTCTATACCTACTTTCTGCAGGGTTTTTATCATAAATGGGTGTTGAATTTTGTCGAAAGCTTTCTCTGCATCTATTGAGATGATCATATGGTTTTTCTCCTTCAACTTGTTAATATGGTGTATTACATTGATTGATTTGCGTATATTGAAGAATCCTTGCATTCCTGGGATAAACCCCACTTGATCATGGTGTATGATCCTTTTAATGTGCTCTTGGATTCTGTTTGCTAGTATTTTGTTGAGGATTTTTGCATCTATGTTCATCAGTGATATTGGCCTGTAGTTTTCTTTCTTTGTGACATCCTTGCCTGGTTTTGGTATCAAGGTGATGTCGGCCTCGTAGAATGAGTTTGGGAGTGTTCCTCCCTCTGCTATATTTTGGAAGAGTTTGAGAAGGATAGGTGTTAGCTCTTCTCTAAATGTTTGATAGAATTCACCTGTGAAGCCATCTGGTCCTGGGCTTTTGTTTGATGGAAAATTTTTAATCACAGTTTCAATTTCAGTGCTTGTGATTGGTCTATTCATATTTTCTATTTCTTCCTGAGTCAGTCTTGGTTGTGCATTTCTAAGAATGTGTCCATTTCTTCCAGGTTGTCCATTTTATTGGAATAGAGCTGCTTATAGTAATCTCTCATAATCTTTTGTATTTCTGCAGTGTCAGTTGTTACTTCTCCTTTTTCATTTCTAATTCTATTGATTTGAGTCTTCTCCCTTTTTTTCTTGATGAGTCTGGCTAATGGTTTGTCAATTTTGTTTATCTTCTCAAAGAACCAGCTTTTAGTTTGGTTGATCTTTGCTATCGTTTCCTTCATTTCTTTTTCATTTATTTCTGATCTGATCTTTATGATTTCTTTCCTTCTGCTAGCTTTGGGGTATTTTTGTTCTTCTTTCTCTAATTGCTTTAGGTGCAGGGTCAGGTTGTTTACTCGAAATGCTTCCTGTTTCTTAAGGTGGGATTGTATTGCTATAAACTTCCCCCTTAGAACTGCTTTTGCTGCGTCCCATAGGTTTTGGGTCGTCGTGTCTCCATTGTCATTTGTTTCTAGGTATTTTTTAATTTCCTCTTTGATTTCTTCAGTGATCACTTCGTTATTGAGTAGTGTATTGTTTAGCCTCCATGTGTTTGTATTTTTTACACATCTTTTCCTGTAATTGATGTCTAGTCTCATAGCATTGTGGTCGGAGAAGATACTTGATACAATTTCAATTTTCTTAAAATTACCGAGGCTTGATTTGTGACCCAAGATATGATCTATCCTGGAGAATGTTCCATGAGCACTTGAGAAAAATGTGTATTCTGTTGTTTTTGGATGGAATGTCCTATAAATATCAACTAAGTCCATCTCGTTTAATGTATGCCAAAGCAATCTTGAGACAGAAAAATGGAGCTGGAGGAATCAGGCTTCCTGACTTCGGACTATACTACAAAGCTACAGTAATCAAGACAGTATGGTACTGGCACAAAAACAGAAATATAGGTAAATGGAACAGGATAGAAAGCCCAGAGATAAACCCATGTGCATATGGTCACCTTATCTTTGATAAAGGAGGCAAGAATATACAATGGAGAAAAGACAGCCCTTCAATAAATGGTGCTAGGAAAACTGGACAGCTACATGTAAAAGAATGAAATTAGAACACTTCCTAACATCATACACAAAAATAAACTCAAAATGGATTAAAGACCTAAATGTAAGCCCAGAAACTGTAAAACTCTTAGAGGAAAACACAGGCAGAACACTCTATTACATAAATCACAGCAAGAACCTTTTGGACCCACCTCCTAAAGAAATGGGAATAAAAACAAAAACAAACAAATGGGACCTAATGAAACCTAAAAGCTTTTGCATAGCAAAAGAAACCATAGACAAGACGAAAAGGCAACCCTCAGAATGGGAGAAAATATTTGCAAATGAAGCAATTGACAAAGGATTAATCTCCAAAATTTATAAGCAGCTCATGTAGCTCAATATCAAAAAAACAAACAACCCAACCCAAAAATGGGCAGAAGACCTAAACAGACATTTCTCCAAAGAAGATATATAGATTGCCAACAAACATATGAAAGGATGCTCAACATCACTAATCATTAGAGAAATGCAAATCAAAACTACTATGGGGCTTCCCTGGTGGCGCAGTGGTTGACAGTCCGCCCTCCGAATCGGGGGACGCGGGTTCGTGCCCCGGTCCGGGAAGATCCCACGTGCCGCAGAGTGGCTGGGCCCATGAGCCCTGGCCACGGAGCCTGTGCGTCCGGAGCCTGTGCTCCACAACGGGAGAGGCCACAACAGTGAGAGGACCGTGTACAGCAAAAACAAACAAACAAACAAACAAAAAAAACAACTACTATGAGGTATCACCTCACACTGGTCAGAATGGCCAGCATCAAAAAATCTACAAACAGTAAATGCTGGAGAGGGTGTGGAGAAAAGGGAACCCTCTTGCACTGTTGGTGGGAATGTAAATTGATACAGCCACTATGGAGAACAGTATGGAGGTTCCTTAGAAAACTAAAAATGGAACTACCATATAACCCAGCAATCCCATTACTGGGCATATACCCTGAGAAAACTATTATTCAAAAAGAGACATGTACCACAATGTTCACTGCAGCTCTATTTACAATAGCCAGGACATGGAAGCAACCTAAGTGTCCATCAACAGATGAATGGATAAAGAAGATGTGGCACATATATACAATGGAATACTACTCAGTCATAAAAAGAAATGAAACTGAGTTATTTGTTGTGAGGTGGATGGACCTAGAGTCTGTCATACAGAGTGAAGTAAGTCAGAAAGAGAAAAACAAATGCCATATGCTAACACATATATATGGAATCTAAAAAAAAAAAAAAAAAAAAAAAGGTTTGAAGAACCTAGGGGCAGGACGGGAATAAGGATGCCGACGTAGATAATGGAGTTGAGGACACGGGGAGGGGGAAGGGTAAGCTGGGACGAAGTGAGAGAGTGGCATGGACATAGATACACTACCAAATGTAAAATAGCTAGCTAGTGGGAAGCAGCCGCATAGCACAGGGAGATCAGCTCGGTGCTTTGTGTCCACCTAGAGGGGTGAGATAGGGAGGGTGGGAGGGAGACGCAAGAGGGAGGGGATATGGGGATATATATATACATATAGCTGATTCACTGTTACATAGCAGAAACTAACACAACATTGTAAAGCAATTATACCTCAATAAAGATGTTAAAATTTTTTTAATTAAAAAAAAGAACACATATGCTCTCCATGTGTGTAGTATCGTAGCAACTTGTACACATACCTGCATCTTCACTTCCAAATCCCAAGAGCCAGAGACAGTCTCCCCTTCTCCCTTGCTCGCTCTCCTTTGATTCATGTATAGCACCAAAAATAGTCCTTGCTCGTACAAGGCTAAAATCAATACTGGCTGAATTTGATTTGTGAGTATGTATAGCTATTATTTTCCTAAATCTTTAAACCAAGTAAAACTTCAGGCTGTTCACAGAAGGAGCAAAAACTTAAAGGACACCCATGGAACATTCACTCACAAGGCTATCTCCCTCAATGACCCGTCAAACACATGGTCATTTTGCAAATCCTGCCTCCCACAAAACTACCACTGGCACAAATGGCCCATGGAAAACCAGTGCTGATTTTCTTTTAGCACAACTAGGGTCTGATTTCCTGTCCAAGCCCAATAATATCTAACAAAAAATGCTTCCTAAGTGCCTGCAGTGCTAGCTTTTGCCATTGGTCTAAGTCAACTGCTATTTGGAGCTCATTCTGCTCCTATTTAGTTAGTCTTCAGCTCAAATAATTCCTTCCTTAGCTTTAGATGCTGTTCCTTCCCTTTCTTTTTACATCTACTCAGGAAAAGTGAAAGAAAGGCATCTGTATTCCTTAAACTACCTCCCCAAATCAATCTCATTACTCTACAGAATCATTCTGCATCAACCATATATCCTCCAACTTTTACGTGTCCTGGAAATCTTACAGCATAACAGAAAATAGATAATATCCATCAAGAAAACATACATTGAAGCAAGGGAATGGATTAATGCCTTTTGGAAGATTCCAGTGAAAGCTAGGCCAAATAATAAAATTTGGAGGAGTAACCTTTAGAGAAACACACTGGATGATCTATTGTTTCCTCAAGTAACTCTTTAAGCACCAAAAACACTCCTATTTCTTATCGCTTTATATTAAAGTGTAACTAAAAAGTGTAACATTTTCCTGCACTGCTAGATAGACTATGCTAAGAAGACATCAATTTTATCTTGATGTCTCATGATCTTCTTTAGGAAATCCACTGCCACGCTGGCCTGTCACACGAAGAAGCCCTCAGGATGACTTAGTTATGGTGGTGTCAGGGCTAGTGACCCTGTACTGACCTCAGGAAGACGTTTCTGAATCCTGGGTCTACTGTCCTGCTCACAGGCTGTCAGATGCCACATGTCACCACTGCCTGGAGCAGGGCTCTTCTTGCCATTTACTTTTCTGCTTCTACTCAGACAACCGGGTGTCTTCTAACAGGGTCCAAAATGAAAGTAAATCATTTTTCCAGGAAAGACAGAGTGACTCTTCTGTGAGTAAAGAGCATGAATGCTCATGTTATGTAATTCAAATATAAATGGGCATAAAACCAGTAAAATCCTGTGCAGGTATAGCGGGGTTGGGGAGGAGGCGGGGAAGGGAGGTAGATGGAGAGAAATAACCTAGAGTAAAGGTTTTTTGGTCAGAAAGAAAAGAATATTACAGGCAGTAGTCAGGTAGGAGATTTTCAGATTTTACCCAACTGCAAAATCTATGTGGGTCCTTCCCACTACAGCCTTACGGAAAAGCTGATGCTTACCAAAGGCTGCAGAAGGCCTGTTTTTAAAAGTGGGGTAAGGGTGAGGCTCAGCACTTGAGCAAGGATGCTGATGTGTACATGCAAGGGCCAGAAACTCAAGTAGCCAGCATCTAAGAAATGTCAGTGACGAAAGTGCCAGATTTCCAGGTCCAATTTTGATCACTGGCAGACACTGAGACTCAAAACTATCATTTGCTTATTAGGTGGAAACAGCCAGCTGCAGGGGGTTATCATGGATCCCTGTAGGTCACTGGATGTAGGAAGTAGAGTACATGATGCTGCAGGACAATGAGGCATTTGTCTACCCCACACACAGTGGCCGCATGGTTCTTTTAAATAAATTAGATTACCTCATTCCCCTGATCAAATCTCTCCCATGACTTCCCTGAGTAGCCAGGGTTAAATGCAGACTCCGCACCATGACCCCTGCAACAAAGCCCCCATGTCAAGCCCCCAACCCCACCCCATGCACTCCTCTCTCCCCTTCACATGTGCTCCAAGTCCCCTGGCATTTCTGCCCTCCAACACCCCAAGCTCATCCCCCCACCCAGGGCCTGAGCACTGGCTCTTCCTTCTGCTTGAAGTACTTTGCCCCCAGATCTCTGAAGGACTACCTGCATCTCAAATCAAATGCCAATCCTCCACAAGGCCTTTCTCAAGCCCCCCCGAACGTGGTCATGGAACCACGCAGTCCTAGTTTATACTCTCAGTGTCACCTTGTAGTGTCCAAACATATCTCAGTGGTAACTATTATCTGTCCTTCCCCCTGAAACAGCAGTTCTCAACTAGGGGTGATTTCCCCCCAGGGACATTTGACAGTGTCTAAAGACATTTTTGGTTGCCTCCACTTGGAGAGGAGTGAGTGGACTACTGGCCTCTGGTAGGTAGAGGTCAGCGACACTGTCTGACATTCTGCAATGAACAGAACAATGCCCACAACGAAGAATTACCCAGCCAACAATGTCAGTAGCGCCATGGCTGTGATGACCTGGAATAGAACCTAAGCACCTTAGGGCCGACGCTGTTCTATTAACTGCTATATCCCCTGTGCCTTTAGCACTACCTGACACAGAGCAGGTGCTCAATCAACATTTGTTAACAACTAAGCTACTCCTGTTCCTGGATTTCACTGATGAGGTGTCATTGCTACACCATGTTATATCAATGGCGGTATATTATTTATAGCATATATGTGTTATAATATTCATATCCATTTATGTTTATGTACCTCCGCATCAGATATGACTATCAGTTAAGTGTGCTACACTGCATTACTGGTTTTTCTCAAATAATCCTTATGATGTCATTGCAAATTCAAGGGTTAATAGATTCCCATCATGGGGAGAGGGATAAATTAGGAGTTTGGGATTAACAGATACACACTACTATATATAAAATAGATAAACAACAAGGACCTACTGTATAGCACAGGGAACTATATTCAACATCTTTTAATAACCTATAATGGAAAAGAATCAGAAAAAAATGTATATATGTATATAAAACTGAATCACTGTGCTGTACACCTGAAACTAACACATTGTAAATCAACTATACTTCAATTAAAAAAATTTAAAAAAAAGATTCCCATCAGGTAAGCAGATCCTTAACAGGCAATACAGAACTGATGGTTGCATCTAACACTCTAGCGCCCTAATTAGGCAAACTAGGTAAACAGTGGCCCTTACATAATGGTGAACCAACAGGGATTATTCCAACTTGGGCGGGCCATGTGTGATCAATGGGCTTGTGAGACTAAGTGTAGTAGATTTGTATCGTGTTAACCTAGCTAAGCTGGAACTGTGTTTCCCAAACCTCCCTCTCCTATGGAGTTCCGGGTTGGCATGGACCACAAGAGGCATTCATTCTGTGTGAGAGCTGAAAGAAGGAAGTACAGCAGCAGCTGTGGCACTTTTGCATTTGAAAGGTTGGTGCGGGGTGCCAGGGGCCACTGCAGCTCTTACGGTTATCATTTGTCTGTGGGCCACCTAGCTGTCAAGAGGCAGCCAATGAGCCTGTCCAGCCATTAGTGAACTCCTCCTTTACCTTCCCTGACTCCTGGCCAGGTGCTTGCTTGTCCCATGATGAAGGTCAGTCAGCTTCTGCTGGAGGTCAGCCCCATCATGGAAGTTGCTTGAAGGCAGCAAGAGACCAATGTGCTTTCCAGCCCATCCTCCTGGAGTCCGACTTATCCCCAAGGGTCCCAGTTCATCTTTGCTTCCTCCACTTCATGTCCATCTTTCCTTCCCACTGCCTGCCCTGCCAACCTCAGGCCCCAGGGTCAAATACAGAAGTAACAACCTTCTATTGACTGTTTAACCAGATCCCCCAACTGCCTAAGTGAAATCCAGATCATAAATCCTAGTGGCTCTGCTTCTCTGATCACACCCTGGCTGAGACACAGGGGTTGGCAATTTGGTGGCCTTCCCACATCCTTCTGTATTCGGAGACATGTTCCACATTGATAAGATTGCCACATTATTGAGATCCAGGTGGATGGGATCTTATTAGAAGGAAATGAATTTTAGCATGTAGATACACTTAGTGTGGGCTCCAGATAATTAGAAAATGACTTGCTAAATCAGATAAAGTGGTCATACTTGCACAGTGCCTATGTTACGATTCTTCCCATCTTTTAAAAAGTCATTGAAATTGATTTTGACTAAACAGAATGGATGCATATCTTTTTGTATCACCTGATGATTTACTTGTTTTCCTTTATCATAATCACTTGTCCCACGAGGTAATCACCCTCCCACTCAGATGTTTGGTGAAGAGCCTTTGGATCACTTGGCACGCATGACGTGCGATGTTTAATGACTGTCACCCAAGTAATTAAACATACTGGGAAAAACAGCAGTAAGGAAGATGGGGAGATTTTGTCTGTCCCAAACCTCAGGAAGTAATTTTTATTTTGTGACTGTAATATTTTGCATCTGTCCTTATAAACTCCTCATTGAGTCCATCTTCATAAATATCCTACTTGGTAACTCCTGCACCATTTTTTCAATGATGAATTAGAATGCAGCTGGCATGTTGTGTTCAGGGCAGATTTCTCTCTGTTTGGCCTCTTAGCCATTTTTCTTGAACCACATTACAAAGAAGACAGAATTGAATGACCTTTGCAGAATCTGACAGTTTATGAAGGCAAATTAGCCAGTCTAGGGTCAGAAGGTACAAGCCACCCAGGAATGGCTTTCAGCAGGTAAAGCTCACAGTACAGATGTGCAGCTGACACCAACCAAGGACACAGTGGCAGAGGAGGAACTGGATCTACAGACCAACTTAATGTGAAGAGAGCAGGGGCGGGACGGAAGGCGAAGCATAGAATAAAGCTTTCAGGTCAAACAAGGATGGAAACGGACAAGGTTGGTAGGCGAGGCACGTCTGTACCGCGCATCTCTCTCTCTGTCCTTACACTAACACATATACACATTTAAACATCACCCTACCTGAGCAAGTTATGAAAAATGAGGACCACAACCAAAACTGGCAGCCACTCACAAGCAACATTCCTCAAGCCTGATGATCTCTGGGTACAAATGTCCTTTACTTCAAAGCCACCTCCAGTGGATCCTATAGGTACAGATAGCTTGAAGAACTTTCATCACTTTCAAATGTTGGCAGTGCAGTGATACTACAAGTTGTGAACGTGCCTGTGGTCGACTGCATTACTGGCCCCACCTCTTCAAACCTCTCTGCATCCATGCCCTGGCCACGGCCTCACAGTGAGCCGTGAACTGCCCCGCCCCTTGACTTTGGGCTTGGCCATGTGACTTGCTTCAGAATAGACAGTAGGCTGGCCCCAAGCCTAAGTCTGGAAGAAGATGTGAAGAACGTGCCCTGGCGGCCCCCACTGGTCCAGGAGAGATGAGAGGCCTGTGGCACAGAGCCATCCCGCTGGCTGACCCACAGGCCTGCAACGAGAAGCAGAGCTGCCCCACTGCTTCAGCCTGCAGCACGGCAGCCTTGCACAGCCCAGCCAAACCCCCGCCAACCCGCACGTGCATGCACGATAATAATAACTACATTTTGGTAGTGCTTTGTTATATCAAACTGAAAATGCCAGAACCCTTTTATAAATTGAAACCTCATACAGAGTCCTGTAAATCAACCAGATGAAGGTGGATCTGTAGGCAGGATGTAGGTCCTTGCGCCGCCCTGTCCCCACTCGTCACCATAGCTTCTGAGGCACCTCCACACGCCACAGTTTGAAAGCAATGACTCCAACAGGAAGTGCACTCGATCAGAAAATAGAAGTCCTGAGTTCAAATTCAACTCGAGATCACTTAACCACCCTTGAGATCCAGTTCCTTCCTAGGTGAGGAAGAAGAGAATAATGCGTAATGCTTGGTCAACCAACCTCTAAGGTAGACCAAATCAGAATACGTGTAAAAATACAGGGCACACTGATGAAAGGAATCATTGCTGCCACTTCCACCACCCCTCCATAATCACCCACATGATGGGGTGGACCTGACAGAGGTACTCCCTTCAATAATCTAAGTGAGAACTAAGGCGTATTTGGGGGCTCAAGAGAACGGCAGCTGGGAGTTTTCAATGGTCCTTCCCAAGCTCCCCACTGACTTCAAATGAGAAATGGGACAACACATAAGAAAATTATTTTCTACAATTATTTTAATTGGACACAGATGGTTTTTTTTAAATTTTATATTGGAGTATAGTTTAGGGAACTCTGCTCAGTATTATGTAACAACCTAAATGGGAAAAGAATTTGAAAAAGAATAGATACATGTATATGTATAACTGAATCACTATGCTGTACACCTGGAACTAACATATTATTTTCTACAATTTGATTCAGGTATATGACAAGTTATATCTAGCTATCTAGCTATCCATCTATCTAGAAACGTGCTTATTATCATTTCATGTGTTTTCTTATGCTCAAGGTAACAACAAATGATCTATAGAGTCTGGGCTTTGGTGAAACAAGAGAGACACACACAGATGAGGGGCTTCCAGACTGCAGTTTTTCTCAGATATTCAAGGCCCGTTTGTGCCAACAGGCACTAAAGCATAGCAGACAACCAAAGGCTTTTTGGAATCAGAGCAACTGGGGTTAAAGTCGGAGCTACTTACGAGTTGTGTGACCCGGTTGGCAAGTCTTTTAACTTCTGTGAACCTGTTTCCTCATCTGAAAATGGTGTTTGTATTTTCTAGGCATAGGACTGTTGGAAGGATTAACTGAAATAATATCTATAAAATGATTAGTGCAGATTCTAAGAATCCAATAAACAATTACTCTTATAATTATTATTGGACAATGGACTATTTCATGTCCATTATTCTGCCCTCAGAGGACCATTATTATTTTGATGACACGACAGGCTTTCTAATTAAGAGCCTGGGCTTTGGAGATTGATGAATGAGGCTGAGACCCTGCCTCACTGCTACTCAGCTGCTTGGTGACCTTGAGCACAGTACAGAACCTCTTAACCCCTGAAGCAGAAGCCAGGTCCCTGCCCTTAAAGACTTGACAGCCTCATAGGAGTATGCATCAGGAAAGATTATCATCACCACCAACAACGGGTAACATGAAAGAAACACAAGCACAAGTGCTAATGAAACAAAAAGAGGGAACAGCAAACTACCTGCCATGGTGTGTTGGAGGGGGTGGATGTGATGCTACCAGGAGGCCCTCCCCGCCCATCTGTGGCTGGGAGTGCAAACACTCCTCGCTGATTAACATGGTAAATGCCACCATCTGCCCAGTGTCACAAGGACCATCAGAATAAACCTCATGCATTTGACAGCCATATTTCTCTAAGACCCAGAGCCCCGCCACTGGAGTCTGACCTCTCAGGGGGATTATACCAAAGACACAAGCAGCACGGTAGCTAAGGAGGAGAGCAAAACTGAGAATTGGCAGTAGAAGCCGACCCATCTAGCTCCTTTAACATTTTTAGTTAAGAAACATCCTAGACATGGATTAACTATCAGGTCACTAGTTGAAGCTGCCATCTGCCACTTTTTGTGGGCATACAATGATTTAAGCAATTGGTCTGAATGTTCCTCCAAGGCTCCCTTTTTGAGTCCACGTTGAATGGCTATTTGAAGCTCCCTCAAGCCACATACCCCCTCACTCCACTCCATGGATGCTGCTGGCCACACACATGCAAATGTGATCCTCCCCAGGTCTCTTGATATGTCTTGGCAGTAAACTCTGTCAGGAAAAGGTATTTTATCAAAACCCTGATGGGGGTGCTGTGAATAATATATAATGGTAACTGGAGTTTTTTTTTTTTAAATAAATTTATTTATTTATTTATTTTTTGGCTGTGTTGGGTCTTCGTTGCTACATGTGGGCTTTCTCTAGTTGTGGCGAGCAGGGGCTACTCTTTGTTGTGGTGCATGGGCTTCTCATTGTAGTGGCTTCTCTTGTTGCAGAGCACGGGCTCTAGGCACGCGGGCTCAAGTAGCTGTGGTTTGCGGGCTAGAGCGCAGGCTCAGTAGTTGTGGCGCACGGGCTTAGTTGCTTCGCAGCATGTGGGATCTTCCCGGACCAGGGCTCAAACCCATGTCCCCTGCATTGGCAGGGAGATTCTTAACCACTGTGCCACCAGGGAAGTCCCTGGAATTTTTGAAGTCCTACTATGTTCTAGAAATTTTAACACTCCTTTTAACATAGTTTTGTGGCTCTGTTATTCAAAGTGCATTTTAAAGAGATAAATGTAGACAGCATATATGACCCATCCTGTCTTCCCATTTGAGATTTCATTATCTTTGTAATTTGTAAGTGGCAAATCATATAGAAATGCTGTGAATTCTACTGGAAAGTATACTAATTTAGCATGAGTTACTACTTGCCTTCCGTATGAAATGGCCATTCATCAGTTAAATTTGTTTCTGATCATCCTGGAAGGAAAACAGCAAGAACATCCACCCACTCTTGAGATGGTATCTGTCAGCACTTTAGTACGTTCTTTTCCACGTAAGGAGAGTTGGATGTAATTTACTTTAGCTAAAAAGGATTGATCTCTTTTTACAGTAACCGTGGAAAAGAAAATGTTACTCAGTAAAAGCAAAAGGGGGCAGAGAGAGGCAGGCTGGAAGGAAGAGAAGGATTACAGACCATTATAACTCTAGCCCTCCTAGCAAAGAGCTCAGCGAAGCACACGGAGAGAAATTTGAAAGTGAAGCAGGAGTTTTGATTTGATTTCGGGAACAATGAGAAAGCATCAGTGGGTGCTGGGTAGGAAAGTGACCTAGGGAAAGAAGAGTTCGGGGGCCTCGGTTGCTTACAGTGTTTGATGGATTTGAGAAGGATAGAGGTCAAGACAAGAAGACAAGTGAGGAAGCTACTGGATGTGACGAGTCCTGGAAAAGATGGAGGCCTGGCAACATGTGGGCCATGCCTCCCGCTTCCCAGCCTCTCGTGGTCCTTGTGAGGCCTGGACCAATGGATATAAAGGATCAGACATGAAGTTTTTTCTTTAAACATTTCCGTTTTTAGTTTTTGCTTATTCTACAGCCCTAGGCACCAAAGCAACAGGTTGTAAAGAGTTCAAGTAGAAATCTTACATAGAAAATGGCCCAAAAGTTGATATGCACCAGTAAGCAGCACACACTGGATCTACACTCTGATGCTCAATGAACTAACTGCTGAGTAGGGAGGGAAACAGAAAGGAAAAAGGCAAGAAAACAAAAGCGGCTGCCTCCCTCCTACAAGACCCATTCAACAGGACAGACTCCCTCCCTAGACAATCATTCAGGGTAGTGCTTCTCTCCTCTTCTGCACATGCATGCACACATGTGCACATGTGTAGGGAGGGGGAGAGTCAAGGGGAATGAGGCACACAGACCGTGGTGTCCAGAGTGATGGTAAGAGAGGCTAGGAGGCTATTATCTGCTGCCCAGAACACTTTAAAAATAAAATAAGAAGGAGTTTATGTCCATAGACTCACAATTTACTAGCAGGGTACTTTTGGGCGACATACTCCTCGTGTGTAAACCAGGCATGAGGATAATACTTTGCCAGGCGGTGTGGATTAGATAAAAACATGTATGCAAAGCAGCCGAGTCACTCAGTGAACCGTGATCACCATGTCGGCCTCAACAAAATAAGTCTACAGTGAGAGCTGCCATGCTGATGGTTAAAAAAGGAGAATTCACAACATTCTGCAAAAAATAGCATACATTGCACATCAGGAAGTTTTAGTTTTGGCTAACAAACCCATCTTCTTGATACTTAGTGATGAGCTAGAAGGTGGAGGTGGAAGGGATCCTGGATTGGCGGTTAAGGAAAGGCAGGCTTGAGGTCTAAATCTCAAAGCAGCTGTGTGATACTGGCCAAGTCATTTCCCACTCACTTTACTTCCCCCCACATCTCAATGTGTGATTTTGGTATATGATGGGCCAGGTAGGCAAGGGTCCACATATTGTTAAAGCACTTAACATAGTAGCTGTTCATTGTAAGAAACTACAGAAATTTCTTAATGTTATGAAGAAATAAATAAAGTATATGTCCTGAGAAGGAGACTAAACTGTGTTGATTAACTTACTTCTTCCCCAGATCACACATATTTCTTTTTGTATTGTCATCATAATCCCTATTTGCTCCGTAATTGCCCAAGACAAAGATACTGAGTTCACCCATAATAATCCATTACATTTTACAAGCCAATTCTTTTCATTACTTCTCATAATTACATTTAGAAATTTTTTGCCCCAGCTCCAAAAATGATATGTCTCTCAAGTCCAAAGTTCCATAATCATCATTTTAAAAACTGGGGAGTTCTAAGATGGCAGTGGTAGTAGTAACATAGTTCTTTGGCTCTCTTGGAATCCCCACATATAAACATTCACAGCAAGTAATCCATATAAAATGGATGGACACCATTTACAACAAAACTAGGTGACAAGGTATGCCCACAAACACCAAAATACAAGCAGGTATGGATAAACCTCCAACAGCTACATGACTAGCCAACTCCTGCCCCCAGAACAGGGCCTCACATTGGAGAAAAAATACTGGGAGAAAAATCAAAACTAAGCAAAACAGAAATAACAAAGGTGAAAAACCGGAAGAGCCAGTTAACAGTGGGGAAGGGGAAAAAAAGACAGGAAACTTCAGACAGCAAGGTAAAAAAACAAAAAACAAAAAACAATACTACATGAATTGAAGAGGGAGCTCTGTGAAGTTAGAAAAGGCTATATAGAATCAAGCCTCTTTCTTAAACTTCAAGAAAATGAGCAACAGAAAAGCACTGAGATCAAATTCCACACAATATTACTGTAAGAAGTAAAGAGGGAAAAAGGAATAACAACTCTACAATGAAAGCACCCCAAGGAAAACAGCCTCAAATATCAGATCACAGCTATAACATGCAATTTCTAAACTTGCCAAAAGATACCAAAAGAATATACTAGACACAAAGGAACAACAATTTCTTCTTAGGAATTAGAACTAGAAAAAATTCAAAAATGAGGTGAAAAGCTCGAGAGAATTATAAATTTTAGAAATAAAGCCTTAACTAGAAAAAACTTAAGGGTGAATTTAAAAAATAATACCTTAAGCTAAATAGAAGGGGAAAATAGAAAAATTTTTAAATCAAAAGAAATGAAGAAAGATGAAAATGTTTCAAGGAAAAGTGACAAATTTTGAAGACAGGCAAATAAGATGCAACATAAGGATAACAGAAGTCTCTGAAGAAAAAAACTAAAACAAGAGGACATAACAAATTTTTTAAAACTTGGAGAAAATTTTCCTGAAATACAAAAACTTTAGAAACTACATGTTAATGTATAGTTAAAAAATAAACTACATACATGAGAATAATGACCCAGAACTACCAACACCAAGATGCATGCTACTAAAAATTACAAGACTTTAAAGAAAAATTTAAAAATTCTTTGGGATTCTAGGAAAAAAGGAGAACATGTCTTATAAGAGAAGGAAAACTGGGTTATCATAATTTTACAGCAATGTTTTATGCCAGAAGAAAACTTAGTAACATATTTAGGGTACTCAAGTAAAGAAAGTGTAAGCCAAGGATTTTATATCTAGTAAAACTGAACCATAACCTCTTCCTACGGAATCTACCAGAGGATAAGATTCAGGAAACCAAATGACTAGAGAATTATTGATATAAAGATAGTGGTATTAAATATATAAAATTAAGAATTAACATTAACTGAGGGTTGAATGGGAGCGAGTATAGCATATAATAACTATTATCTGATAATACAGATTAGGTATTACAATAAAATATTAGGGGGAAATGGAACTAGCATATGCACAAAAAATTTTAAACTCTTTTTAGTAATGAGAACTGGTGCTGGTAGTAATAATATTGTGTGTATAATGTGGAATAGAGCAAATGAGTAATTATGAGATATTCTAATCTAGCATTCTCTATGTCCTTGAGAACCAAGATTCTTGAGGTGGAAGAAGGGAGATACAAAAGAGGTTAGGTAAAAACCCATAGTCCTAAAGTGTAAATCTCAGAAAAAACTTAGGAGGTATTTTAACTTTATATACATTTAAATATATATTTAATTATAAAAATATATAGATATACTATAACTATATATAGGTATAGAAAAAGATATGCATATAGTTATAAATATTTCCTAGCTCCATCATGGAAAAAAATGCAGGAAAAAGGACCAAGGCAATAGCCAGGAGTGCCTAGTTTGTGGTTCTGACATACCATTTTCTTATTAAGAGACAGAGGTTTCTTGAAGAAATGGTCTGAGGCAAGAAATGTACAACATGAGCCCGGAACATGGAAGGAATCAGAGTACTAGAGTCATATCCAAAGGAATCAGGAAGCAGGTTGAAGGGGTTCCCACTGGCCAACAAATGGAACGATTTGAGATTTAATAAAGATAAGGTTTGCTATTGTTTGATACCCTTCCAATATGTTTAAACCTAGTAGTTCATAATGATATTTAAAAAAAATAATTGGTCATCTCTGGACATGACAGGGAAAACAATTCACCATCTTGAAACTAGGTCGATAAAAGGAAAGATGAACATTTGATCTGCTTTCATGTACGAACCCTATCCCTGAGAAGCCATCTAGTGATATACATTTACTCCATAGAAATTATTCTAGCTAATAAGTGAAAATGAAATGGCAGAATATGCCAATATACACCTCCCAACAGATCTAGGTATTGAGCATCTATGGTTGTCAATATCAAACAACAATAAAACCAGACATCATGTGCCTCCTGTTGAAAGGACTCAATACCACCTAAAGTCTGGGCAAAAGGATCAAGCTTGGGTTTGATAAAGCCTCCATATCCAGTTGCCAATATGCACGAAATGCAGAAGAACACACTGAACTGAACCATGAGTATGCTATCAGCAAAATCCACACTCTGGGAAGGTCCAACAGGTCAAACAATCTAGGTTCTTCAACAGAAACATTGTATGATAAAGAAAGTGACAATGGACGGAACCTGTAGATTAAAAGAAAAAAAGTTAACATCAATGGAAAAAACTAAACTATAGCATCTGGGGATATGCAATTCAGTGATAAAACTATAAAGAGACAAGCAAAAAATTACTGTAAAACTCAAGAGAGTGGTTGTCTCAGAAGGAGGAAGTAGTTATGGTTAGGAAGGGGCACATGAAAGGGCTTCTGAAGTGACTGGAAAAGTTCTAGTTCTTGACCTAGGTGGTAGTTTCCAAAAAAGTCTACCTTATAATACTTCACCAAGCCAATGGTTCTCAAACTCAAGCATGAGAGGGAAACCTCTGTTTCAAGAGACCCCACCTCCATAGTTTGTTAATGTCTCCACAGAAGCTCAAACATGTGTATTTCTAGCAAGTTCTAATATAATGCTGATGCTGATGATATGGAGTCCACACTCAAGAATCTTTGCATTAAGCCATATTTGTTTTATGTGGTTCTTTTCAGTCTGTATTTTATTTTTCAGTGAAAAGGTTAAGTGAATGATTGTATGGAAGGATAGGATGTATGGATAGACGGATAGATGGATGGGTGGATAAATGGATGGATGGATGGGATGGATGGGATGAATGGATGGGATGAGTGGATTGAGTTGGTTGGGTGGGTTGGGTGTGTGGATGGATTTGGTGAGTGGAAAGACAGGCAGACAGACAGACAGATCAATAGAACTAGGGAAAAATCATATTAATACCTTGAGAAGATTGCCTTACCAGTCGTATATTATACACCTGGTCTCTCTCTGTTCAGTGATGTGTTACACAACTTATCTCACTAGGATAAGCTGGGGTACCCACTAGGTATCCCACTGTGACCTCTGGATTGTTTTCTCCCAATCATTATCTGAAAGTTTCTCAATCCAAAAGAAGAGTTGGAATGTACTTGGTGCCCATGTTGAAGACATCTTATAATGGTTTATTGATAAAGTCAGACACTGTTTTCTTTTTCCTCATAGGAAAGATATTATATGTACAAAGCCTACATCTGGATATTTCTCTATAATCTTGTACTTTATTATTAAAGAAAAATTCATTCCATTGCATCTGATGACAGGACTTCTCTTCAGAAGACTGCTATGGCATTATTTAGAAAAGATAAATCCTGGTCTCACAAATTATCAAGTATATATCTATAAGCATTTCTTATCCTCTCAACACTCATCAGACAAAAATAAAAGGCAAAATGCACCTGAGAGCCAAGAATAAAAATGCGGTGTAAGTTCAAATATCAGAAACTAAGCTTTAGTCATTTAAGTTTTAGGAGTATTTCCTAGAAAGAAAAGAAAAAAAAAGCAGAGTAGTAAATAAAATAACAAGTGTCCTGAAATATAAAAGAGAGGGCAAAATTCCTAGAATTTTAAGAAAATCAAGCCTTGGTTATGCAATATCAAAGGGCATTCACAAGATTTATCTAGCTCATAAATTCAATTCTACAACTGTTTATATGCCTGCTGTGTGAAAGTACAAAAATGAATAGAACATAATCCTTGCCCTCAGGACATTAAAATTGAAAAAGCTCCACCACATTTTAACCTCTAAGACCAGGCAAAATGTGAGTGGTCACATAAGCGAGGTACAACAACAAAAAAAGAGAGCTTTGATTTATAAGAGGCAAAAACACAGTTGGCCTGTCCCTCTGGTAGAGGAGTCATCTATGAGTTATGTACGGAATATCCAGAGAAGGCTTCGTTCAAGCCTCATTTCCTCTTACATTACTGGCTGATGCTTGATATTCAATACACGCAGCTTCATACTTATGTTAGGATTTGATTCCTACAGGGCCTGTAATAATAGTCTAATAACCTTGCTGCATTTGTGTTTCAGCACAGTTATTCTTAGGTTGGGGACCATGGACAAATCCATAGACATGTGAACTTCCTCCTGACTCTTAAATGTTTGTATGTTTTGTTGAAATAGTAATCTAAAAAATATTGATAGAGGCATAATCAGAGCCTTGCACTCAAAGTGCTGTCCCTGGACCACAGCATGAGCATCGCCTGAGAGTTTATTGGAAATGCAGAATTCTGGGCCCTATCCCAGTCCTTCTGAACCAGTCTGCATTTTACCAAGATCCTCTCGTGATTTATCTGCCCATTAAAATTGGAAAGGCACTAAATCAGATAGCCATCTGATAACCAAGCACTGCCAGGTGACTTCAGTGTTCGTGCTTGTGTTTACACACAGTCAAGTCGATATCAAGTAGTGCTATTTTTTTTTTTTTTTTTTTTGCGGTAGGCGGGCCTCTCACTGTTGTGGCCTCTCCCCTTGCAGAGCACAGGCTCCGGACGCGCAGGCCCAGCAGCCATGGCTCACGGGCCCAGCCGCTCCGCGGCATGTGGGATCTTCCCAGACCGGGGCACGAACCCGTGTCCCCTGCATCGGCAGGCGGACTCCCAACCACTGCGCCACCAGGGAAGCCCAAGTAGTGCTATTTTAATCACTGCAGGCTAAAGAGAAGGGACAGAGATGGACTTGATATCTAAATGATGCTCTCGTGCCAAACAAAGGTCTAATAATGTCACAGTACACTGTGTAATGGAGGGGTTTGCAGTCGTCTGAACAGAGAAAACTAAGGGAGAACCAAGGCATCAAAGGCCATGGCGGTTTTGAGTCAGGAATCGTTTTAGTAAAAACAACATTGTCCGTCATGTTATGTTAATGCCATTACTTTGAAATTCTGAAGTTTTTCTTGCCTTTAACTTTTTTCAAAATTTCTATTGAAATATAGTAAATATATTCTATTTACAACCTTGTGTTAGTTTCAGGTGTACAGTAGTGATTCAGTTATACAGATATATATAAATACATATATATATTCTTTTTTTACATTCTCTTCCATTATAGATTATTACAAGATATTGAGTATAGTTCCTTGTGCTATACAGTAGGTCCTTCTTTATATATTTTATATATAGTAGTGTGTATATTTTAAGCTCAAACTCCTGATTTATCCCTCCCCCGCCTTGCTTTTAATTTTTAAATCTTTTCATTTTCAAAGTTATTTTTTATTTTATGGATGCATGAAAGCTATACACAAGCATAATTAGCTTATATATAGCTTATGTTTGTACATAGTTAAGTAACATTATAATAAAAATATAAATCCACACCTAACTTCACAAGACTGCTGGAAATATCACTCACATTTGGTAAACACTAAAATGGTGAGAACAAAGGATTGGAATTAATTTTGACAGAGAAGAAAGGGAAAAGCAGGAAGAAACAGGATACCTGGACGTCGGAGAACAGCACCACCTAGAAACATCTCTCCCATCCCACACCTTTGCTTCCGGTGACAGAGGATATCAGCCCTTAAATAACATTTTCCGGGTGAAGAGTCACTGCTGTTCCTCCCACACCATTTAAAAAAAAAAAAAGTAAAATTAAAGGATACTCAATAAGCTCTGGGTGAAATGTCAAGAGATAATAATAGTAGTAATATTAATAATAAGTAGCAAAATAGCAATTACTGTGTGCCAGGCATTCTTCTAAGCCCTTTACTTACATTAACTCACTTTACTCTATTAATAACCTCTGACAAAGCCATTCCTTAAGAGGGAGGGCATATGGGGATATATGTATACATATGGCTGATTCACTTTGGTGTACAACAGAAACTAACACAGTACTGTGAAGCAATTGTACTCCAATAAATATCTATTTAAAAAAATGGCCACACTCCTTCACTCATAGGTGGACTCTTGTTTCTCCACCCTTTGAATCTGGCTGGTCTTAATGAGTTGCTTTGACCAATGGAACTCAGTGGAAGTAGAATGTGCGATTTCTGAATCTAGGCTTCCAGTGGCCTTGCCTGCTTCTAGCAGACTCTCAGGAATCCTATCTCTACCATGGGAGCAAGCCCAGGCATATTCAGTTCAACCTGGTAAAAATCTTTTCACAATTTGATTTTCTTTCCTCACTGGGCACAATATAATTATGATTTTCTGTAAATTTTTTAGGGGCAAAGTTTTCTTCTGTTCTTTTTTTTCCCTAAGTTGTTGGGAAACAACTAAGGGAAAACATAAGTTCCAGGGGAACAGGAAGAGGGTAGACGTTAGCTTGCTGATTGCTGCTATTGGGGAAAAAGGAGACACAATGAGAAGTGGTTTTCCTCCTGTATTTTCAAGAACTTGAATAAAATTACATAAAAGGTGTTTAGTTGCCACAGGTAAGACAGGAATTTTCCACCAAAATGTTAAATTAAAAATCATTTCAAAGTGCTGAGTTTCTGCTTTTCTTCCTAAGTGGTACTTAAATACAGTGCATGCCACACTTGACACTCAGCTACATATTTGCAATTTGGAGACTTTTTAAAGACGATTCCTGATGGGAAAGGATGAAACTGGGCTGGGTGTAATGCATTTGTGAAGGGGCCTTGCTTACGGAGAGACAGGTAAAGACTGCACAAGGGCTGAGAAATGGCTATTTCCTATGTCTTAAATACTAGAGCTCTCAAATTCCTCCTGAGATATTTTGTACACAGTGTTCAGCTCTGAACAGCAAGCCAAACCTTTGGTTCTTCTTCTGAACCTTACGACAATCTTCTCATCTGGAGTTTCTGGAACATTTCCTATTTTAAATATTCTCTTCCACTGTCAAATCATGGGCCCTGAGTTTTGGGTTCAGAAAATAATACAGGATTTCCCAGGCCTTATGATTTTAGGAACAAGTGGGCTTTTAGGGGAAAAAAAGTAATGATTGAGGGACTGACATTAGATTGCCAACTTTTAGCCAATAAAAGTATTTAAAAAGTAATGAACACATTTCTAAAAGTTAATTGCATTTCTACCACTGACTCATTGTATAATCCTAGTAAATTACTGGAGCGGCTGGGCCCATGAGCCATGGCCGCTGAGCCTGTGCGTCCGGAGCCTGTGCTCCGCAATGGGAGAGGCCACAACAGTGAGGCCCGCGTACCGCAAAAAAAAAAAAAAAAAAAAAAGGGGAGTTTGAGAGTGCTTTCTACAACATCTGACACTGTATGTGCTCACAAAGTTAGCCATGACTGCTGTCATGATTACCGCTATTATCACTTTCATAAAAAGGAACGAGTCCAAAGACAAATAATGCTAACCAAAGCTATAGGGAAGAGAGAAGGCAAGTTCCTCACAAGACCAATGGCAGAGTCATCAATAGGTCTGGCTCAACCTTTTTCTAGGGCATCAATAGCTCCTAAAGAGAGCAACCCCAGAACTACTGAACCAATCAAGTGGAAAAAGGATCTCCAAAGAAGGCAGAGAAAAATCAGTATTTCCCTGGGCAAACCAGTTGTGGCAGGATGGGGTTCTGATGTTTGGGACACAAATACCATATTAAAGCTGACACTCTCAATTCAGTATTACCACCATCGTCTGACCTCTGCCCACCTCTGCAGCCCTACTGTGTCTGTCTCCTAGACCCTTGGTTTAAGCCATACTTTTCACCTGACTCAACTATAGCTATGTCCCAGGGAAAGCATCCACTGACACTGCTCACAAATCATAGTAAGGCACCTACATCTACTTTTATCATACACTTACCACAGTGCTATTGTTCAATGTTTAAATGTATGTCATTTTCATAAAGTAATCACAAATTCATTATACTATTAGGTGTAATATAATCATTTTATATCCATAATCCCGCATTAACACAATAATTACAAACATTTAGCTGTATTTCCTGCCTATTGTTTTTTTCCCCCCAAGAACATTTACACAGGTTTGGTCATTACACAGTGTACAACTGTTATCCTACTTTTAAATTATTTGAGCATTTTTCAAATTACTTCACCGTCTTTAAGATCATCATTTAATTGCTGCATAACATTCTATGAAGAAAATGTTTTTAACTTACATAAGCATATCTCTACTGAGGGATACATAGAGCATTTTTGGTTATTATATAAATAGAACCAAAATGAATAATTTCCATGCATATGGATTTTTCCATATTTTGAAATAGTTCCTAAAATTAGATTCCCAGAAGTTGTGAGGAATGAGGGCTCAGTGAGGAATGAGCGCTGATGGCATTGGATATATTGTCAGATTATTTTAATGAGAATATAGATGTTTTTTGTACATGAATATCCCTTTTCATCTCAGTCATTTTCCAAGCAGGTCATTCTATCTACTCTCAGCATTCACTCTATTCGGCCACTGTGGTTTCCTTGCTGTCAACATACCGCCTGTAGAAAATCTACTGTATAGAGACACAAATTGTCCTGAGACACCCAGAATATCTTACCTTGGTCCAGAATGCCCTGCAAAAGTCGTGACTTAGGTGTACCTTGGGGTCCCCTCTTCTCTTCAGGGAGCTTTCTCATGGATGGGCTATTAAAATATGCCTATAACTCAGTGGACTAATAGATTTTAAAATGTGTTTTAGAAAGCATATTTGAAGTTCCTGAAAGTCTGATAGATAATACTCTGGATAATATAAAATTACATACTTTTCAAACTCTCAAATATGTCCTAATACTGGTAATGTACAAGAGGACCCATTTTATTTTAGTTTTGCCAACGTTAGGAATCATTGTTTTCTGTTTGTATTCTTGAGCATAGAACTGATGAAAAATGGTGCACTACAATGTGAAGTTTCAAAAGAGTGATTTTTTGTTTGTATGTCTGCCTGCCTCCACAAAACTAAGTCTTCTGAGAGCAGAAACCATCATATTTTTCCCTGACACATTAGCACTCAATAAAGATTTTGGCAGAGATGAAAAAGAGAGGCAAAAGAGAAGAATAGGAAAAGCAGCAAATGAAGTAGGAGATGCTGCATGAGAGGGAAGGGAAAACAAGAACCAGAGTCCTAAGCATGCAGGGAGTTTGCACTACAAGTAGGTAGCTTCAGAGAAAATATTCAAAGACGTGATTAGGATTAAAGAGAAAACTAAACCCCTCACTCTACTAGTATCTCACTACTAATTTCTCTTTTATATTCATGCCAAAAAAAGTTTATGGCTTCTGAGGGTCAATTCTATTGAATAGTTTAAACATTAGGAAACCTTCCCCCTGCCCAAGTGGAACTTTCTTCAGAGCAGACTACTTAACAACAACAAAAAACAGATCTGACTTTGTTGCTGAAAGTGGGGTCTGGCTGCTCCCCACTCTTAAACCAATACTAGAGAGGCAAGGTTGGTGGAAAGGAAAGTTTGCTTTATTTCTGAGGCTGGCAAGCAGCGGGGAGAGGGCAGACTCGTGTCCAAATGCCGCCTCCCCCTTCCCACCCCCAACAATCAGTGGGCAAAGAGCTTTTAAAGGGGCGTTTCAGGGGTGCATAGGTAGAGGGAGGGGGCTATGCTTAGACAAAGCACAGTCAGCTCTGGCAGTCATCTTGAAACTGGTCACGCGGTGGTCTGATCAGTGTCACCTTGATCGTTTGGGGGTACTATTTATAGTTAGTTCTAGGGTCGGTTTGCTCCCATTTCTTTGAGGCCAGTTCTCAGAACTGTGGCGGCTTATGTCACAGCTACAGTCTGGTCATCATGTGGTTAAGTTCTTCCACCTGATGGGGGTTTCAGTCTCTACAGGACAGCTCACAGGATATGGCTCAGAATATTATCTACAGCCCTTGGGGAAGAACTAAAGGTCCTTGACTACGCTTAATGACTAAACTATTATTATTTGGTCTCGTTTGACTATTTTCCTTGGTTTCTGCATTTTTTCACTTCTCCGATTAAACTTATTCTTTGGCTAAAGTTTTTCTACAGACAAAAGGCAGGAGGAGGACATG
Source organism: Mesoplodon bidens (assembly GCF_964165515.1). NCBI lineage: Eukaryota > Metazoa > Chordata > Mammalia > Artiodactyla > Ziphiidae > Mesoplodon > Mesoplodon bidens. The sequence goes on along the minus strand of NC_138178.1, from coordinate 148,348,375 downwards.
GGTGGGCGGGGGGAGGGCAGTAGGGAAGGACCAGAGGGTCCTGCTCCATTTCATGAGCACATTTAAATGCCCACAAAACAGCCATTTAAAGAAATTTATACTGTCCTGGAAATAAACCTTAAAGACGTGTAACTCTCACCACCTGTGCCTGAGTCCAAAGCCAGGCTAGGCTACTTCCTGGCTGTGCGACCTGGTGTTTAAGCTATCAGTTTCTCATCTAGAAAATGGGGGTAATCAAAGCTCCTAGCTCAGAGGGGTGTTGGGAGATTAATGAGTTAATATGTGCTTAGAACAGTAACTAGTACACAGTAAGCACTCAATAAAAAGGATGCTATTATGATCACTGTTAAATAAGCCAATTGATGAAGAGAATGCAATTCCGAGGGATGCACAGAAGTCTTGATATGTCTTAAAATGTGTACAATATATAAGAAAGAAGTCCGTATGTAAGCTGTTCATATACCTTTTGTCAGCCTTGTGTATGTTAGGGCTTTTCACACTTAGCCTCACAACAGCACATATAATTGGCATTTTCTAGAATAATTTAGCCAAGAACCAGGCAGGTAACACAAATGGGAAAAGAGAGTATGGGGTATAATTTTATAGGAGGAGAAGGGAGGCTCATCTTCTGTCTGAAGAGAACAATGGCCACTTGGTTAGAAGCAATTATTGCTAATTGGGAATCAAGGTCCAATTTTGCCACATCTCCCAAATTTTCAAGAGAAAGTAGAACTCTGGATTCTTATGTGCAGTCTCCTGATGGTTACATGTTGGCGACTCTTTCAATTGTTTCTAAATACCCTGTGCAGGTCAATCAAGATATATCTGTGAGACAAATCTGGCTGAACCTGCTGATAGTTTGTACTCTTTAAGCTTGAAGAAAAACTATGTCCCCAAACCAATGTCTCCCAGGCCACACCCTCCAAAGAACCAATTCCCACTAAGCGGAGGTGTGAAGGTGTGAAGTGGTAGTGCTCAGCTGATATCCACGCACTGCTGGGCTCCCAGGCAGTCGAGGGCAACTCCAGTGAGTGCCTGCCACATATACACCCTACCTAGCCTTCGGGGGACAGAAAAAAAAGTGAGGATGGGCACTCACCTCTTAGCCAAGAGGCCAGATACATGCAAGAGAAATGACAGCAAAAGTTAAGTTACCTGTAACTGCTCAATTGTGTGGTCCCCATTCAAGACTCCATCGGGATTTAGGGGAAGGGAGACTCCAAGGTTCTGGGGGCTCCAAGAGGACCACAGGAGGCTGGCCTCCTGAACCAGATCACAAGGATGGGGAGCCCTTGGAGGAGAGAGAGGGGTATATGCTCTAGTAAAGAGACTAAATGAGCACCAGCATAACTGTCTCGGGTTATTATAACATCTCTTCCATCTTGGACACTGGAAAAGTGTGTATGGTCCAGTTTGTTGTTTTTCGCATTTGTTTGTTTTGCTTTGGTCAGGGCAGGGTATAAGCCACCTAACACGATGGCTGCCGATCATCATAAAAATGACCTATATATCGGCGTAGTTGACTCTGTATTCTGCTCTCAAACTTTTCCCGAGCCCCTGAACACTATGCTTTCTTGACTGATGGCATTAGGCTAAGGGGTGGTCCCTGCCCATTAGAAGCCACAATCCAGGGAGGGAGATGCCTATACAGAGATGAGGCAACAGACATAGGGTTGCAGCTCTGGAGCAGCCTGTCCGGGGAGCTGAGGGGGCTTCATGCAGAAGGCACCAGCTGGGCTGCATGTGAGGGCACGCGGGAGGCTGCCAGGCAAAGGATGGGGAGCAAGGGTGCTCCAGTGGTAGCAGCAACACAGGCAAGGCGCAGAACGGTGACAGCTAGTAGTTTATAGCAGCGGAGGAACCCGCCCTCTTTTCCACCTCTTCATTCTTGGTCTGTTTGTTAAGTATGGCCTTCCTGTGTCTCAGCAAGCCAGGAATCTCTGAGGATCCCTACAGATTCTTAAAACTTGCTCTACTTTGGCCATTCATTCACATGAAAAGGCAGCAAAGATGAAAAAATCACCAAAGGTCAACATAAAGAGAATGATTTAAAGTGCCTATGTTACATGCAGATGTATTTAACTGTGTCCCCATAGTCTTGGCACAAAGAAAGATGATATGCTTCATAAAATCCATTTTGATCACATTTACTTTGGACTAGAATGTTCTCTGCTAGGCCTCCAATACAAGAGGAAATATTCACACACAAAAATAGAAATTGTACATCAAAACATATTTCAGGGTTGGTTTTGATTTGAGCTTGGGGTTGTCATAAGTTTTGTGTTTCATTTGCAACTGTTAGTATTAAAAGAAAACATTTTTTCAAGGTTAATGTTTGCTTCTTTTTCCTCTGAAAGGGAAAATATTTTAAGGTATCAATATAAAGCTAAAGATTTCAACTCTACTCATAATTGCCATTGTCATGTTCCAAAATGGCATGAAAAGGATACCCTTGGGTACCAGGATGGCAAATCTTAGCATCCTGGCTCCATTGCCTGCTACATGCAGCTGTAGCCTCACCTTTTTCTTCTTTTTCTGGCTTCTGATGGTCCTTTCAATCCACAAGAGGAGGAAAGGAAGGAGACTATGGTAGCTTGTCTCCAAAGATGGTCTCCAATGGACCATGCCTCATGCCCCGCCTTTGTCTGGGCTGTCCTTCATAACTAATAGAAGGTGGATGCTGCATGACTTTCAAGGTTAGAAGTCTTGCAGCATCTGCCTTGAATTCTTAGAAGCTTTAAGTTCAGAACCCAGCCACCAGCCTGTGAGAAGCCCATGCCGCATGAAGAGGCCACATGATGAGCCATCTTGGACGTCTAGCTCAGCCCAAGTTTTCCAATAACTCCAGCCCCAGCTGCCACTGGATAGCCAGAGCATGAGCAGCTCCAGCTGAGCCCATCAACCCATGAAACTGTGGCTTATTACACAGCATGCCATAACCAGAAGACAAATGTCAAGGGAAGGAAAGAAAAGCCTGAAATTTGAAACCTTTTTTAAACCTGTGGCAACATGGTAAATGAGATTGAAATTTGTGGCCCAATTTATTTTTTAATTGAATGTAGTTATTAATTATCTCTTGCTCCCTTTCCTTAGTGATCACCTGAAGATAATCAAGGCATAAAAGTATGCATTTTCCAAGAATATATGAAGAATTAACCAGCTCCATTTCATGTCTATGTATCTTTCTTAATTATCTTCAAAGTCAGCAACAAAAAGGAAAAATAAAAGCAAAATCTTCTGAAACAAAGCAAGATCAGCTTGTCTCCACAAGCATCCTTTAGGCAGTAGAGTCAACAAGCAGATACATTGATGTGGGCAGTGCGCCAGATTTGCTATCTTTCGATTTTAACTATGGAACAGACATGACATAAATATGTAGTGGTTTTCCATTTTCACGATGATGGCATTCATTTTTATATTAAATGCTTAACTGCAAAACTCTTATGCACGATGTATGATAGGTTGAAGATTGGCAGTTAGTTGCCTTGTCAGTATCCATTCCCTGTGTGTCCCTTGTCAATGTCTTCCACTTTGTTTGAAGCTTTAATGTCTCAGCTAAATATTCAACTTTCTGAGCTTTCCTTGAAAGCAGGGCACCCACGTGACTTGGTTATAGCCATTTAGAATTAATAGCAAGTCTGCTGGGGAGTTATGATGAAACTTTGTTATCCTGATAAAAGGGGAGAGCCATGGTCAGCATCACCACTTCACATCTCCCTCCTAGAATATGGACGTGACACCTGCAGCAGCCATTTTGCAATCATGAGGCAATAAACATAAGGATGAATGCTAACACATTAGGAAGAGCAGAACAGAAAGCACAAAAAAACCCAGATCTCTTATGGAATTACCAAGCAGCTGAACGAAGCCTAGAAATTGCCTATCGTTTCTAGATTTGTCACGTGAGAAAAATAAACCCTACTTGTTATTCCAGTTTTCCATTACCTGCAGTCACGTGCATTTCTTCTTGATAGTGCTAAGTCATTCATTAAAACCTAGTAAGCCCTTGTAAGATTGAGTTCAATTATAGCTCCTCAAATATAATTTTTCTTCAGACTACACTCTGCTCCACGTGGTTGATGATGAGGTACATTTTTGCCCACTTCAACCACTCATTTACATAAGTGACATATTCACACTGAGAACTTGTTCTTTAAATAGCATTCTGCCATCAAGAGCCAACTACTCAGACTGACAATCAAAAAAAATCAGATAAAAGAGCATTAGACTTTCAAAAGCAGAGCAGTTTAGAAAAGTAGCACAGTGATTTGTGGCAGGCTTTTTTTTTCTTGCTTATTGTGTAATAGCCATAATATTCCTGCTTTTGGAATATACTTGCAGAAACAACTGTTGTGGTTATCAAACATCTCAGCTTTGCTTTAGCATTTTATCACCCACAAAACCACATTTATTGTCTCTCTACTCCTCCATGGTTATCAGAATCCCATAATTAAGGCATAATGAAAGTAAACAGTGTCACAGAAAACTAGATGTCTTTACAAGGAGAGTAGTTAAGACAAGACAAATATTCCTAAAGATAGCAGTAGAGCCAAGTGGAATTGCTAGGTTCTGTTTGTGTGTGTGTTGGTGGTGATTAAAAAGAATCATAATCTAAGTGAAGTATTTAGGGAACAAACTGCCTCTTGATGGATAATAAATTAATTTGGAGAATTCACATTGAAATCAAGCAAGCATGCCAGTACTGTAAGACCCCTACACAAACACCCCAAACCCCCAGAAAAGGAAGGCTATTTCATCTACGCAAAGCTAAAAATGGGGATGACCAAAATCTTATCTTCCCTCTAAGATCTATACCTTAGTTACTTCCAAAATGATGTGTTATGTAAAACAAGGCAAATAAAAATAAAAGAAAACGCTTTAGTTAAAAAGCCAAAATGTAAATGTACTGAAGGTAACTGGGATGTGCCAGGCACTGCAGCTGGGCACTATATTTAGATGTGAGATTCCTGGTAGTTAAGGCAAAAGGAGGAACCCTTTACTTTATATTGCTTCCAGGGCTTCCCTAGTGGCGCAGTGGTTAAGAATCTGCCTGCCAATGGAGGGGACACAGGTTCGAGCCCTGGTCCAGGAAGATCCCACATGCCGTGGAGCAACTAAGTCAGTGCACCGCAGCTGCTGAGCCTGCGCTCTAGAGCCCGCGAGCCACAACTACTGAGCCAGCTCACCTAGAGCCCGTGCTCCATGGCAGGAGGAGAAGCCACTGCACCGCAGTGAAGAGTAGCCCCCACTCACACAACGGGGATCCAACACAGCCTATATATATATATATATATTATATATATATATATATATAATATATATATATATATAATATATATATATATATATTGCTTCCATTGTTAGATAAAAGGAAGTACGTAAATTCAATAAGAGAGTAGCTTTTTCCTTGTAGGGAATTTTTATGGAAATTACAATATCAAGATAAATAGTACAGTTCACCACCTCTCAATAGCTCTAATCTTTTTTTCTGGCATACAACACTGATTATTGTTCTATATTTTTATAATACACCTATATAATTCATGTTTACCTTTAATTAAATCTTTAATTTGTTTCTCTTGCCAAATAATAACTGTAAACCCCATGAGGATGGAGGGATTATTTCTGTTCTGTTTACCACCAGAGCCTAGTCCAGTTTCTGACCCATTTAGGTACTCAATCCATATTTATTGAACAAATGAATGAACTGTTTTGTCAAAGATAAAATCTGACACCCAGAAATCCTCCTGCCCCAAACCCCAAGGTAGAATGTATATGCATGTGCAGAAGGTGGGTCATTATGCATGTCTGCTCAGCACCATTTGCCATGACCATGGCAACGACAAAAAGGAAAAAACCGAAACGTCCACCAACAAGAGAATGGATTCATACAACAGCATGATTGACAAATTAAATAAACTGCAGCAACATAGATCAAAATATTTTATGTAAAAAAAATCAAATTATAGAACAAGGCTTACAGGGTAACATTTATATCACTTTAAAATATGCAAAACAACACTATATATAGTTGTTTCAAAGCATGTATGGGACAGAAACACCACATTTAATATACTGGATGTCTTTTTTTTTAAATAAATTTATTTATTTACTTTTAGCTGCGTTGGGTCTTCGTTGCTGTGTGCAGGCTTTCTCTAGTTGTGGCGAGCGGGGGCTACTCTTCGTTGCAGTGCGCGGGCTTCTCATTGGGTGGCTTCTCTTGCTGCGGAGCACAGGATCTAGGTGCACAGGCTTCAGTAGTTGTGGCACATGGGCTTAGTTGCTCCGCGGCATGTGGGATCTTCCTGGACCAGGGCTCAAACCTGTGTCCCCTGCGTTGGCAGGTGGATTCTTAACCATTGCACCACCAGGGAAGTCCTAAGATATTGGATGTCTTTAGAGAGGAAAGGGGAATGGGGTGGAATGGGGAACACCCAGAGCTTCAGTCATATCTGCAGTGTTCTCCTTCTGAGGCTGAACAGTGGTTATATTGGTGATATAAATGTATATATAAATACACACACATTTTTTGAATGCCTGGAATATTTCTTGATTAAATATAAGGAAAGCCTGAGAAACTGTCATAGAAAAGTCTAAGGAGACATGGAGAGATGACAGCTAAGTGTACTATGGTCATCTGGATGAGATCCTAGAATAGAAAAAAGACATCAGGTAAAAACTAAGGAACTATGGAAAAAGGAAGGACTGTAGTTGATAATGATATACCGATATTGGTGTGTTAACTGTAACAAACGTTCTATTCTAATATAAGATGCTAACAATAGGCCAAATTGGATGTAGGGTTTATGGGAACTCTCTGAACTATCTTCACGGTTTTTCTGTAAGTCGAAAACCATTCTAAAATAATGTCTTTTAAAAGAAGTAAACAGCACAAAAACATTCTGCAAGTGGACCTTTCTTACAGCAATCCTTCAAAGAAGGTGTAAGATGTAGCGAACTTACTAAGTTTAGTAAGAATCTTCCTACAGGAAGCTAAGAAAATATGGTCCAAGTGTGTTGGTTTTTGATGAGCCAACTTAGAGAAAAGAACTTAGAAAGCAGTAAAGTTAATACATCCCCAAGACTGCTGTATTTCCCTCAAATATCAGACGGCTCCAGTGCGCCCTTTGTAAGAGTGGGACAGTAGTCGAACTTGATGTCCTTCCCATGGCATGAGTACCTCTGAGAACACGGGCTCAGAGCAAGCTGATCATTAACTGGCCTGGCTTCTCTCCTCTCCCCAGCTTCTCTTGTCCTTGTAGGTTCTCTACCCTGCCTCCTTAGGCCACTGTCATTGTCAAGTGCAGCCAAACTACATCCTCTTTAAAGTAAAATAGAGTTAAAAAAAAAAAAAAGATTCCCTGGCAGATACTGACGTACCACATGGATTTCAATATATTTAAAAGGGGTTGCATTCTTGAAGCCAACCTCAGAAGAGACAAAAAGTCACAGAGATGTAGAGCCAGAAAGAAGCATGGCACCCTGCTCCTGTGTCCTCCTTCTTTAAGGATGAATTAAGCAGGCTTTGAGGAAGTGAGGTAATCTGGTAAAGGTCCCCTCCTCTACAATGCCCCATCAAAAACTAAGAGCACATAATGCCCTCCTCATGTAAGCAAGGGAAACATGACCTCAGTAGTGACCGGGCATCCTCTGAGGGAGGCAATCACTTAAGTGAGCTCGGGGGACACTCAATACAACAGGCAGAAAGGCCCAAGGGCTCCGCATGAGAGCAGGCAGGTGAGAGAAGGCCAGGAGAGCCCGAGAGATGGTAAGGGCTGAGTGGGTCTCTGGGGGAGTGACCAGTAGAAAGTCTCCTCCTTGTTGCAGTGTGGCTAGGGGCCCTACTAAACCTGGTGTTGACATTCCTGCCCTACTGCATTATAAACACTTGCATCACCCCCCGTCTCCTCTGTTTTTAGTGAAGTCCACCACACTCACAGCTGCTCAGAGGAGGGGTCTATTTAGTGGAAGTCACTGGGGCAGAATTCTGTGCCCAGGTGACCAAGAGAATGCCGCTGGGCATGAGAGACTGGGGAGGAGGGAGACTTTCACGGACTGTGGCAATGGAGACATGAGCCCCACCCTACACAGATTTCAAGGGCACCAATAAAAGACAGCAGCAAGGGGCTTCCCTGGTGGCACAGTGGTTGAGAATCTGCCTGCTAATGCAGGGAACACGGGTTCGAGCCCTGGTCTGGGAGGATCCCACATGCCGCGGAGCAACTAGGCCCGTGAGCCACAGCTACTGAGCCTGCGCGTCTGGAGCCTGTGCTGTGCAACAAGAGAGACCACGACGGTGAGGGGCCCATGCACTGTGATGAAGAGTGGCCCCCGCTTGCCACAACTAGAGAAATCCCTTGCACAGAAACGAAGACCCAACACAGCCAAAAATAAAAATAAATAAATTAAAAGAAGGCTCAACATTAAAAAAAAAAAAAAAGACAGCAGCAAGGCCAAGTTGAGTCCGGCTAACACTCTGTTCCACCAAGTACACTGGCCTGAAGGTCTCCAAAAAGAGAACTTTGTGGGGACTGCCCTACCTTCCCTTTAACCTTCTCTAAGAAGGACCTCCTTTTCACTGGTCCATGCATGAGTTTGATCGCTTAAAGGAGAGCTGCCTGTAAAAACAATTAAGAAGGACCCAGAGCCAACAAGGACCCATGATATAAAAGAACTCTGAAGGCACTGTAAGAAATCTAAAGGGATTCAGGTTTAATGTCTAGCCACCATTAAAGCCTTTCAAAAAAAATTTGAGGGGCGGTGGTGGAGTGAGAGAAAAGAGGGCTCAAGACAGACAGAACCCAGAAGCAGCTCCAGGAAGAAGAATCTGTGATGAAGACTAAGAGAAAACAGTAGATCTTCAGGAGGAGAATCAAGCAACATTGGTATCAGCTTCACTGAGGAAGGGAGGTTGGTGCTCCAAGGGAATTCTCAACGACATCAAATGTAAAAAGAACTGCAGTAAGATGAAGTTTGGAAAGTGTCTGTTGGATTTTGTCGGTAGGAGATCATTGATGACCTTGCCAAAGCAGTGTTTGTTGGCCAAAGATAGTTGTACAAGTTGTTGACTGAAAAAGGACACCAGCCTGCACTGTGCTCATGAACTCATTCCCTCCAAGGAAGGGATACATTTTCCCTAATTGGGGCAAAGGTACCAAATGTGCTTGTGAAAAAATTGGTGGTTTCAGTAGAGTGCAGGAGGCAAAATCCTACTGCAGTGAATTGAAGACTAAGCAAGAGGAGAGAAAGAGAAAGAGAAAGAAGGAACTGTGGGAGAATATGGACCTGACTTCTATTACTAATAAAATCTAGTGCTCATTCTGTTCATCCCTGTGTTTGCAGAGCTGCACGTGGATTTCAAAGCTATTTCACATTCCATGTGATTCTCAGAACAGCTTGGGAGGTAGATAATGCAGCACTGTTATCCCCTTCTGTGAGGAAACTAACATGCAAAAAGTTCAATTAAGTGATAGAGCCAGAGAATGAAATCTCTCGGAATGGACCTTGCCTGCAAATTCATGTGCCTCTGCTAGCACTGTCACTTAGGAGTGAGTTTCATCAAACCACTGGGCCTCTGTTTGCCTGACTGTTAAATGGAACACGTAATATCTGCATTATGGAGACATGAGGAGGAACTGGGACGAGATGTACACACAGCCAGGATGGAGCCGAGCACAGACAGTCAACACATATAAACTTTCTTTTCCTTACGTTTCTACCTAGAACTCATATTCTGGTTCTGACTCCAGGTTGATAGTTACCAACTAGATGGCTACTATGTTCATGTACTCATTCATTCATTTTCAGATTTATGTAAGTTTTGGTTTAAAGGGAATCTAAGAGAGTTACTCTCTAGAAACAAAGTTCCTTAAAGAATTTTTATTGTTAATAAAATTTGGTGTGCTGTATTTACCTAACATCTGTGAAAGGAAAATCAAAATGGAGTTGCTATTGCTAAGAGAGCTCTCTAAAATGGAGCCAAGGGTAATTCCCTAGTCGTTCAGTGGTTAGGACTCCACGCTTCCACGACAGGGGGCAAGTGTTCGATCTCTGGTTGGGCACCTAAGATTCTCATATGGCACAGCCAAATAAATAAATAATAAATAAAATGGAGCCGGGAGGCCACTGAGGAAGTGCGACTTATGCACATCTTGGCCCAGGGGGAAATCTGACCTTCTGACCAGTTATTGTCTTAATGCAGGCTTCCAGAATATCTGCCCAATGTTCCAGAAACTCAAGACTTATTGGACCCTTTCACCCTAAAACAACTCATAACAGCCTATCCCTTAAGGACAAATCTTTCCTTTCTTATGTCAGGGTCTATCATGATTCTTGGACAACCTTGTGGCTTTTGCCTTTGGGGGTTTTTGCCCTGACCCTTCCTCTTCCCCAGAACACTCTATTGGTTTTACCAGAATCTGTGTCTCGCAAATTGCAATTCTTAAGACCCCCTCAAATAAAGCTCTTTGTCCTTTGCTTCCTCAATACCGATTATTGTTCAACACATCTTGCAATGTGCCTCATTAAAGTACCACTTAACTATAAAGCTGTTTCCAAACTCCCTTCCCCTGAGTCCACTTGACTGGAGCCCTGGTGTGTAAATGGCAGTTGGTAAAAGGTGGTGGGCGAGGGTGGGGGGAAGAACTGTCCCATATGGAAGCCTGAGGAGCTGAACCATGAGCTGGTGACAGAGAGGAAGTTCCAGACCTGGCCTGGGGAGAAGGCTGGGAGAAAGGATCAGAAAAAGGGAGTTATCCCTCAGAGGAACGTAGAAGCATTAGCATTTGAAAAATGCATTAAATGATTTAATTATCCGGTTCTAGTAAATATTTTTTTCCCACTAAACCACTTCCATCAAAAGATCAGGAAACAGGGCCAGGCAAGTCGCTTTTTAAATTCAACGATGATTTCTCAGCTGAGAAAAAACAAACTGGATAGAGCAGATATCTTCATATCCCTAACAGAAAAGACACAGTGTAGACTAAATAACTCAGTTTTGATCATCAGGAAACAAATACACAATGTGTAGGAATGTAAACTCAGATCATCTGACGTTGGCCTAATTCTTCAGGCAATATTTATTTAAATGTACACTAGCAGGTCACAGCATTATGAAGTGTTGTTCAGCTGTGTGCATTTATTTTCTATCCTTCGTAATATTATTCTAGAAAAATGGAAAGGTTTCCCCCATGCTTGTTGGAAGTGATCTATGTCATAGACACACATAACAGTGACATCTTCGGTTCTGCTTTCATGTCCTGAACACTTTCTATCTGCCAGGCAGTGTTCTGGGCACCAGGAATTCAATGGGGAATCACTCAAGATTCCTCTTCCCCTCGTGGAAATTAATTCTAACTGGGCAACCATTAACACACTAGAATAATTTCAGAGATCAGTAAGGGCGATGAAGATAATATAAAGGTGCAATGAGACAGTGTCCCTGAATGGGGTGAGGGCGGGGGGGGGCTACTTTAGACACGGTGGCTCCCTTCTGAGAATGATGAGACTATGACAGTTTTGCAAAGATCTGGAGCAGGAACATTCTAGGGAGGGGACAGCATGTGCAAAGGCCTTGAGGAGGGAATGAGCTCAGGGTGACTGAGAAAGAGAAAAACGACCAGGGTAACAAGAACATAGGTGAACCATGCACAAAATGGCACAAGACAAGGCAGGGAACACAGGCAGGGGCCAGGTAGTGGCAAGACCCACTAGCACGTAATAAAATCACGGATGTTATTCCAAGGGCAATGGGAAACCACTGGAGAGTTTTTAAGTGAGAGAATTATCTGGTCTAATTTAAGCCTTCTAAAGATCATGGCAGCTGAGGACAGAAATGGGCTGGGAAGCCAAGCAGTGGGGGCATAAAGGGAGCAGCTGTTCAGACAAAAGATGATGGTGGTGACTTGATGTCAGTAACTGTTAAATGGGATGGTTCCCTTCCCCTCTGTGTAGCATTTCAATGAATCATTTCAAATGAAGTCTCACTTCCATTTTGCCAAAGAGAGCAGAAGCCTTAATAGAAAGGTAGTGATATGTGGTGAGTGTTGAGGTGAGATACCCTCTCTCTCAGCCAGCACCTGTAAAGGGAAAGCACCTGCAGAATCAAGGAGCTGGTCACTCAGAAACACACTGTTGTGATCATGGGAAAGAGGAGTTCATCACAGCTGGTAGCTTCCCCCTTGATTCAAATGAACAGCACCCACATTTATTTCTTAGAACGAAATGTGCCCCACAGGTCAATGATGAGCAAAACCATGCCATTTAATCAAAACTCTGCCACCAAAGGTAGCTCAGCTGCTGGCAACACAGAGGGCTGACGCCTTTATTTTTAAGAACGAAGTTTCACCTTAAATGCAGAGAAAGAGATGATTCAAAAAGACGAGGTCTTTTCTTCGCTCAGCCCAAAGCACCAACTCCTCCTCACAGGTCCCTATCTATTGGCTTGCCCATTCTCACCTGGCCCCGTGGTCCCAAGATTTCTCTGACCTGTATTTCTGCCTTTAGTAGCTACAGGCCTGTTTGCTCTAACAAAGACTCCCTCCTTTCATTTACATTACTCTAGATGGTGAATCCAAAAAGATCTTGCTGTGATTTATGTCAGAGAGTGTTCTCCTATGTTTTCCTCTAAGAGTATTATAGTGTCCAGTCTTACATTTAGGTCTTTAATCCATTTTGAGTTTATTTTTATGTATGGTATTAGAGAATGTTCTAATTTTCATTCTTTTACATGTAGTTGTCAGTTTTCCCAGTATTCTGTAATAACCTACATGGGAAAAGAATCTGAAAAAGAATGGATATATGTACATGTATAACTGAATCACTTTGCTGTACACCTGAAACTAACAGAGCATTGTAAATCAACTATATCCCAATATAAATAAAAATTCAAACAAACAAACAAACAAAAAAACAAACTCTCTCCTTAACCAAACTTGAATCAGGCTCCTCAGACTCCTTTGGAGTCTTTCTGACTGGGCCTTGCCCTTGGGCTCTGTCCTTGGCCTGCTTATTCCAGTTTTAGCAAGAATCCTGCTAAGTCAGTTTAGTGAAAATCCCTTGCCCTTGGTATCTGATCACCTTCAATATCTGATCAAATTCCTCATCTCCCACCCATAATATCTTATCACCCTGGTCTGCCTTCAGCAAGAATCCTGTTGAGAGTTGGTCTAGGAAGAATCCTCCTAAACCCTGATGTATCCCCTTAATAATTTCCCATCCACTGACCCCCTCACTCTGCTCCTTGACTATAAATCCCCACTTGCCCTTGCTGTATGCAGCAAAGGTGAGCCTGATCTCTCTACCTGAGTATAAAACTCCATTGTAGTAGCCCCAGCCCCACCCCCAAATAAAGTCCTGCTTACTATCTTTAACAAGTATCTGAATAATTTTTTTCTTTAAACATTCTCTGAGGATAATAATTATAAATACAAAAAACTAGAGAACAGCAGAAACGTTAAAAATCTAAGATTTTGTATGAATGAGTTCATCCATGGGACCTAATTCAAAAGATCTTGGATGATCAGAACTGATTGCTCATAATCAGGAGAAACTATCATCATTGATCCATATGTGGGTCTTTAAAAAAACGTAAAAAACACAACACATGGAGGCTAAACAATACATTACTAAATAATAAAGAGATCACTGAAGAAATCAAAGAGGAAATCAAAAACTACCTAGAGACAAATTACAACAAAAACATGATGATCCAAACCCACGCAATGCAGCAAAAGCAGTCCTAAGAGGGAAATTTATAGCAATACAAGCCTACCTCAAGAAACAAGAAAAATCCCAAATAAACAATCTAACCTTACACCTAAAGGAACTAGAGAAAGAAGAACAAACAAAACCCAAAGTTAGCAGAAGGAAAGAAATCATAAAGATCAGAGCAGAAATAAATGAAATAAAAGAAAACAATAGCAAAGATCAAGAAAACTAAAAGCTGGTTCTTCAAGAATATAAACAAAGTTGATAAACCATTAGCCAGACTCATCAAGAAAAAGAGGAAAAGAACTCAAATCAATAAAATTAGAAATGAAAAGGGAGAAGTTACAAAGGACACCGCAGAAATACAAAGCATCCTAAGAGACTACTACAAGCAACTCTATGCCAATAAAATGAACAACCTGGAAGAAATGGACAAATTCTTAGAAAGGTATAAACTTCCAAGACTGGACCAGGAAGAAATAGAAAATATGAACAGACCAATCACAAGTAATGAAATTGAAACTGTGATTAAGAATCTTCCAACAGGGCTTCCCTGGTGGTGCAGTGGTTCAGAGTCCGCCTGCCGATGCAGGGGACACGGGTCCGTACCCCGGTCCAGGAGGATCCCACATGCCGCGGAGCGGCTGGGCCCGTGAGCCATGGCCACTGAACCTGTGAGTCCGGAGCCTGTGCTCCGCAACAGGAGAGGCCACAACAGTGAGAGGCCCGCGTAACGCAAAAAAAAAAAAAGAATCTTCCAACAAACAAAAGCCCAGGACCAGATGGCTTCACAGGTGACTTCTATCAAACGTTTAGAGAAGAGCTAACACCCATCCTTCCAAAAACTGCAGAGGAAGGAACACTCCCAAACTCATTCTATGAGGCCACCATCACCCTGATACCAAACCAGACAAAGATACTACAAAGAAAGAAAATTACAGACCAATATCACTGATGAATACAGATGCAAAAATCCTCAACAAAATATTAGCAAACAGAATCCAACAACACATTAAAAGGATCATACACCATGATCAAGCGGGATTTATCCCAGGGATGCAAATATTCTTCAATATATGCAAATCAATCAATGTGATACACCATATTAACAAATTGAAGAATAAAAACCATATGATATCATCTCAATAGATGCAGAAAAAGCTTTTGACAAAATTCAACACCCATTTATGATAAAAACACTCCAGATAGTGGGCATAGAGGGAATCTACCTCAACATAATGAAGGCCATATACGACAAACCCACAGCAAACATCATTCTCAATGGTGAAAAACTGAAAGCATTTCCTCTAACATCAGGAAAAAGACAAGGATGTCTACTCTCACCACTACTATTCAACATAGTTTTGGAGGTCCTAGCCACAGCAATCAGAGAAGAAAAAGAAATAAAAGGAATACAAATTGGAAAGGAAGAAGTAAAACTGTCACTGTTTGAAGATGACATGATACTATACATGGATTATCTTAAAGATGCTACCAGAAAACTACTACAGCTAATCAATGAACCCGGTAAAGTTGCAGGATACAAAATTAATGCACAGAAATCTGTTGCATTCCT
Organism: Mesoplodon bidens; assembly: GCF_964165515.1. Taxonomy (NCBI): domain Eukaryota; kingdom Metazoa; phylum Chordata; class Mammalia; order Artiodactyla; family Ziphiidae; genus Mesoplodon; species Mesoplodon bidens. Next base: position 148,333,092 of record NC_138178.1, on the reverse strand, counting down.
ATACACTAACAACAAAAAATCAGAAAGAGAAATTAAGGAAACAATCCCATTCACCATTGCAACAAAAAGAATAAAATACCTAGGAATAAACCTACCTAAGGAGGTAAAAGAACTGTACTCAGAAAACTGTAACACACTGATGAAAGAAATCAAAGATGACACAAACAGATGGAGAGATATACCATGTTCTTGGATTGGAAGAATCAATATTATGAAAATGACTATACTACCCAAAGCAATCTACAGATTCAATGCAATCCCTATCAAATTACCAGTGCCATTTTTTACAGAACTAGAACAAAAAATATTAAAATCTGTATGGAGACACAAAAGACCCCGAATAGCCAAAGCAATCTTGAGGGAAAAAAGCGGAGCTGGAGGAATCAGACTTCCTGACTTCAGAGTGTACTGCAAAGCTACAGTAATCAAGACAATATGGTACTGGCACAAAAACAGAAATATAGATCAGTGGAACAGGGTAGAAGGCCCAGAGAAAAACCCACACACCTATGGTCAACTAATCTATGACAAAGGAGGCAAGGATATACAATGGAGAAAAGAGTCTCTTCAATAAGTGGTGCTGGGAAAACTGGACAGCTCCATGTAAAAGAATGAAATTAGAACACTCCCTAACACCATACACAAAAATAAACTCAAAATGGATTAGAGACCTAAATGTAAGACCAGACACTATAAAACTCTTTGAAGAAAACATAGGAAGAACACTCTGACATAAATCACAGCAAGATCTTTTTTGATCCCCCTCCTAGAGAAATGGAAATAAGAACAAAAATAAACAAATGGGACCCTGAAACTTGAAAGCTTTTGCAAAGCAAAGGAACTACAAACAAGCCGAAAAGACAGCCCTCAGAATGGGAGAAAATACTTGCAAACGAATCAACAGACAAAGGATTAATCAGAAATGCTTTCCACCTGATCAGATATCTTAAAGGTTTTACAGCTTAGTTTATTATCTGAGCGCAACTCTGGCTTTGGGGAGACAAGTAGCCACAATCCTAGACACTGAGCTGCTGAAAATTAACTTTGGCCTTTTCATTTTGTGTGTGTGTGTGTGTGTGTGTGTGTGTGTGTGGTACACGGGCCTCTCACTGCTGTGGCTGCTCCTGCTGCGGAGCACAGGCTCCAGACGCGCAGGCTCAGCGGCCATGGCTCACAGGCCCAGCTGCTCCACGGCATGTGGGATCTTCCCGGACCAGGGCACGAACCCACGTCCCCTGAATTGGCAGGTGGACTCTCAACCACTGCGCCACCAGGGAAGCCCTCGTTTTTAATATATGCGCAAGCTTCAGCAGAAAAATCAATAAATGAGTTTTGACCAGATATACACAGGCCTGACAGATTTCATCTGAGGAATTTCCCACTGATTGCTAAAAACAATAAAAGCAACAAGCAAATACTCGCAGTAGCTGCTATCACAATCATGCCTTCTCTTGAACTGAGAAAGGGATTTATTTTTCACCTGAGATGAGGGGAATTACAGGACCTGTTCAATCTTATAATTTAATTTCTTTATTTTATAGATGAGGTACCCAAAGCTGAAAACAGTCAAGTCATTCTGGGACTTGCAGAGGTCCCTTAACTGCTTAATCCAGAAGGTTCTAGTCTATTACTCATCCCCAAACCACCATGGTTTTAGCAGGAAAAAAAGCAAAGACGTACGCATCATGGAATTTCGACACATGACCATTGCCATTGCCGACAATTCTCAACCCTGATGTTTTGAGGTGCAGATGCTAGTGAACTTCTCTGTGAAGCCTGAATAACTTCTCTGCCTGTTTTCCAGACAGTCCCCAAGTACAAGACAGATACGCAAGCTTGTCTAATTCAGGCCATTTCCCCCACGTGTCACTTCTTCTGGCTCCTGGTCAAGCAAATCACAGGCTCTTAGTTTTTTTTGTTTTTTTAAAAATAAGGACCTACTTACATTCATTAGAAAAATCTTTAGCAGAAAGCTGAGCAAACAAGACTGGGAATGAATTAGAGAATAGCATGAAATTCAATGCAGCCTGTTAATTTTTATTAATAGTCTAAAAGCTTTGAGCCATCCTTTCTGAGCAGCTCAGGAGACCAGCCTCATCAGAGGGAACATCAGGGGTTTCAGTGGGCTCTCTTGGTGGTCTCTATGACACCCACCCATCCCCTCTTTAGCCCCGTACTTCAGTGGAAAATAGCCCTCTCCTCAGCTTCAAGGGGTAAAATTCTGATTAGTCTGTCAGGGTTTCTCAACCTCAACACCATTAACAGTTTGGGTTGGATAATTCTTTGTTGTGGGCCTGTCCTGTACCCTGTAGGATGTTTAGCAGCATCCCTGGCCTCCACCCACTAGATGCCAATAGCACCCCTCAGCTGTGACAACCAGAGTGATCTCCAGACACGGCCAAGTGTCCCCTGGGGGTAAAATCAGCTCTGCTTGGGAACAACTGGTCTATGTCAGGCATGGGAATTCTATTTTTCTTACCATTGGTTTAAACATGTGAGTGAATTCTGAGTACTGAGACCCTGCAGGTGAGTTTTCTAGGCGGACGCATGAGGGCCTGGCCTGAGGTGAAGCCGAGTAGCCCTTGTTATTGGAATGGAACCATTTCTTTATTCTTTAAGCCAATCTGAGCTGGGGATTTTTGTAACTTTTAGCCAAAAGCATCCTAATACAATATCCTACTGTATTGTTCATTACAAATACTTATAAAACAATACTGACATCCAGGATTCAAATTCCATGACACAGTAAAACATGCTTATTTTCTCCCTGAGGCTTCTTTCTGCTGCTTCCAGCATTCCTTGCCATCATCCTCTAAATCACAAACAACTAAGTACCACGAGAAAAAAACTGAATGGCTATAACTCCTGTCTTCTAGACAATATTTTTAAATATATTATACTTAAAAGAAAGGTTTGGAAAAAATATGACAAGAGGTTTATACTTAACTCTTGCTTGGACTAGATGAGAACTTACTGCATTCTTTTCTTTCTTCTTTTTTTTTAAGGTCAACAAATATAAGAAGAAAAAGTAGGTGTGGTAATAATGTTTTAAAGGAGAGAAAGCTTCACGGACTTTACAACTTCAGTTTTCAGATTGAAAAGCTTTACTGAGTTGAAGACAGACTTGTATTTTTAGAATAAAAAGTCTCAGAAATCCTACTCAGGCTTAATAAAAAAGTCACCTGGACATACTCTGGAGAAATTTCTTCAAGGACAAAAGGGAAAATTCTGCACTCTTCCACAGAGACAGAGCAAGTAACTTATAAAGGAAAAATAATTCCTGTAACACTGGACTTCTCATCTGCAACCCTGGATGACAGACAACAGTGAAACAGGGTTTACACACCATGTGAAGGAAAAGAACTACAATCCAAGACCACAGGCTAAAGTACATATTTGAGGGAAAAAAATATTTTTGGAAACTCAAAAAAGTATACAAACACTGGGCTCTAAGACAGCATCCTGATCAAATAAAAATGAAGCAAAAGCAAAGATCCCAAGGGGAAGATGAAGAGTATAAGAATTAGTGTTGAGGAGTACTTTTTTAGGGAAATAGGTTGAATATATGATAATGTAGTTAAGTAAAAGTAGATAATATAAATGTGTCTAGTGAAATGTTTTAAAAGCTGTGATCCTTTAAACAATAGAAGCACGCTGCAAAAAAGATTACTGGGTTGGTCAAAAAGTTTGTTTGGGTTTTTACCATAAGATCTGACAGACAAACCCGAGCAAAATTTTCGCAATGCAATAAAAAGTTAATAGTACCTTTTTTTTAACATCTTTAGTGGAGTATAATTGCTCTACAATGGTGTGCTAGTTTCTGCTTTACAACAAAGTGAATCAGCTATACACATACATATATCCCCATATCTCCTCCCTCTTGCGTCTCCCTCCCACCCGCCCTATCCCACCCCTCTAGGTGGTCACAGAGCACCGAGCTGATCTCCCTGTGCTATCTGGCTGCTTCCCACTAGCTATCTATTTTCCATTTGGTAGTGTATATATGTCCATGTCACTCTCTCACTTCGTCCCAGCTTACCCTTCCCCATCCCTGTGTCCTCAAGTCCATTCTCTATGTCTGCATCTTTATTCCTGTCCTGCCCCTAGGTTCTTTGGAACCTTTTTTTTTTCTTAGATTCCATATATATGTGTTAGAAAAGTTAATAGTATCTTAAAACTAAAATTCTAAATTAATTCAACTAGCCCCAGAATTTTCAAGGAAAAAATAGACGAAAAAAATAATGACCCAAAAGCCTTTTACATGCCCTACCTCAATTCAGGGAGAGTATGTGGGTTTAGAACATGGTAATAAACACTCCAGTTGGCAGAGGACATCTAGGGTGTTCTTTAATTTTGGTGTATCTGTGGATACACCAAATATCCAAATATGGTCTGATATATGACTGTTAGAAACAGGAAGATGAGAATTGGCAAAATAGATGTATTTAATTGAATTAACAAATCACAGTTAAAGGAGATTTACAAATTCTGATAAATCCAGTAAAAGTAGAAAAGGAGAAAGTAGAATATTTAAATAATAAACATAATAGAAGATGGAGGAAATAATTAAAGACATAAGCTACAACCACAATGGATGAATGAAGTTGGAGATACGGATGCAGAAGCGTAAGGAAGAGTAAACTAACTGTAGCACCGGGCTGACACTGTGGGAGTAGGGTGCCGTCACAGTGTTCTAGGGGAGAGGAGTCCTGGTGCAGTGGAATTTGAGAATTTTGACACCCTGAGAATTTGAAAAAAAAAAAAAACTTAAGGGGATAAAGACAGGCCATGCTTACAGGCTAGCTTAGATTGAAAGACTTAAAACTACAAAGATGCTGATTCTCCCATGAACTAGCTAACAATTTAGTGTGATCTAAATACAACTAGCAAAGTTCTTGAAACTTTACTAAATATTTAACAGTCATTTAAAAGAATAAACATTCAAAAGTAGGCTGAAAAAAATTTTTTAAGAAGAGTAACAGGTGTATTTGCTGAACCCATATGGCTTTATATGTAGATACAAATAGGTATCCTGCTGTAGTCACAATGGTAAGGAACAGGCATAGGAAAAGACAGGTTAAAGGAAGAATTAGAGGACTTCAGCAGAGAGCAAATTTTTCAAGAGCATTTAATAAATATTAAAAGTGGCATTTAACAGCATTTTCCAATAGCTTTATAACCTAGGGGTAGGAAGGGGCTTTCTATGCATGCCATCAAAGCTAGAAACAATGAAGAAAAAGACTGAAAGACAGGATTACATAAAAGTTAGCATTCCAGAAGGAAGAATAAAACTAAACTTAGGAAAACTGGGGCGAATATTTGTACTATGTAACATAGGCAAAGACTAATGTTTTTATTATATACAGAGCCATTACAAACCAATAAGGAGAACAATTCAGTGAAAAAGTGAGCAAAAATATGATGAGAGGGCTTCCCTGGTGGCGCAGTGGTGGAGAGTCCGCCTGCCGATGCAGGGGACACGGGTTCGTGCCCCGGTCCGGGAAGATCCCACATGCCGCGGAACAGCTGGGCCCGTGAGCCATGGCCGCTGAGCCTGCGCATCCAGAGCCTGTGCTCCGCAACGGGAGAGGCCACAACAGTGAGAGGTCCGCGTACGGACAAAAAAAAAATATGATGAGGAAATTAATATACAAGTCTAAGAAAGCTATGGGAGGATCCTCAACTCTACCATTAAACAATTATAGGTCAATATAGTTTTATTTATCTTAATTACAAAGCTTGAAAGGACTGTAAATAACCAGTGTTGGCAAGGCTCTGGGAAAAGGAAATTGTAATGCCCTCTTTGCAGGAATATAAATTGTCACAAGTCTTGTGGGATAATTTGGATATATATACATATATACACACATATATGTTACATGTACACATTTTTTAATCCAGCAATCCTCCAACTAGAAACAAGTCCCAAGTAAAAGAATATTGATTGTAGAGTTAATTAGAATATTGAAAAACTAAAAATAATTAAAATATTATACAAGCAGTTGATTATATAAGGGGACGTCCATACAAGAGAATATTATATAACTATTAAAAACTAGTTTTCCCCTTTCATTACTTTAAATATATTGTGCCACTCCCTTCTGGCCTGCAGAGTTTCTGCTGAAAAATCAGCTGATAGTCTTACAGCAATTCCCTTGTATGTTATTTGTTGCTTTTCCCTTGTTGCTTTTAATATTTTCTCTTTATCTTTAATTTTTGTCAATTTGAAGTAAGCCAGAAAGAGAAAGGCAAATATCATATGATACCGCTTATATGTGGAATCTAAAAAAACAAACAAACAAATGAACTTATATACGAAACAGAAATAGACCCACAGACATAGAAAACAAACTTGTGGTTACCAAATGGGAAAAGGGAGAGAGGGATAAATTAGGCGTTTGAGATTAACATATACACACTACAATATATAAAACAGATAGTCAACAAGGACCTACTGTATAGCACAGGGAACTGTATTCAATATTTTGTAACAACCTATAAGGGAAATTATCTGGAAAAAAATAGATATATATGTACGTATAACTGAATCACTCTGCCATACACCTAAAGCTATCACAACATTGCAAATCAACTATACTTCAATAAAAACATTTTTTAATAAAAAATAAAAATTAATTATATTAAAAAAAACTAGTAAGATTATCAATAAAGTTAGAGTGAGGAAGACAAAACAAGAACAGAAGAGGGTGTGGCTCCTGCATACTTTATCCTCTTTTTACCCCCGTGGAGCGAAGCAGAAGCCAGAATTTAAGCATGCGGTGTCAAGGCGTCTGTGGAGGTTGCACAGTGAAGCATCACCTCCCAGCTGCTCTGGCAGCGCTCTGCTCTCCCTCTAGTAAGGGCTTTATAAAGAGAAGAAGCAAGATGCAAACGCTGTAAAGACAGAGGTAAATTCACACGTACCCTAGCCAGGACCTCTTGGAGACAAGGTCTATAGGAGTTTGGGAGCATGTTGTCCTCCAAAGAAACCAAAGGTCTTCAAATGTTAAGAAGGAATTTGAGGACTGCCTCAAAGTTACCTTGAGCCCTCTCCTGGGAAGAACTCCTGGGTATCACCAACTTCTTGTTCTTCCCACTGATTTTGGTCAGATGTATAAAGACAATCAATTAGGTTTCCACATATTCCCATCAGCCTGCCAGTTCCAACACTTGCACTGATGTCTGGAGGACACCCAAGGTACCCAGGACTGATCATGCTGATGACCTGCATAGGCTGTGTGGGATTGGAACAACTGTAGCAGCCTATGAATACACTGAGAAGAAGTCTGTAAAAAAAAGGGTCAGCCTGTGAATACACAGACAAATTTATAAGAGTAAATAATAAAAACATTAACAATAGTTCTTACTTCTAGGTGGTGGGATCATAGGTAAGTTTCTCTTCCTTTTATATACCTTTCTTAATTATCTCTCTTTTACAGTGAACATGCATTATGTTTATAATAAAAAGTAATCCATTCTACTTCGTGAGAAAGAAAAGATAGGCTAGTTTATGGGAAAGACAAAATATAAAAGCCTGATTAGGATTTCATCTTCATCTTATGTCTGTTCATATATTCAGACATGGTGTGTGTAGTGTGTGTGTGTGTGTGTATTCTTTTTTCCTAGACTATAAAATCCTTAAGTGCAAGGCTGTATTACATTATCTTGTTGGGTATACAAATAATGAATAAATAAATGAATTTACAAATTAACAAAACTGACTCTTTACAATGAGAACAAAGAAATTAAATAATATTTTATAAATGCTCTGATTAGCATGATGTCACAAGTCCTGGTTTACTTTTAAATACTATGGGGAAAATAGATAATTTTCTTAATGATAATGATATCTAATTGGAGATATCAGACTGTTAGGTTGGTACTATGCAAAACTTGATTTAATTTCTTACCCCCCTCCAAATACTTTTGAGACAGAAAATATCCAACAACAGTAATAATTTTTTAGTCAGTAGTATATTTAAAATAACAACAAATGTTTCCTTTGTGCCAACCACTACTCTAAGCATTTTACATACATTTACTCATTTTATCCTCATGACAATACTTTAAGATGGAGATACTGTTATCATCATCATCCCCATTTTCCATGGTGACATTGTGAAACTTGCCAAGGTCACACATCTAATGAGTGGCAGAGCCAGGATTTATTTGAATCTAGTTAGTCTGAATGCGGCACCCATATAATTAACTACTGTCAAGTAATCCTCAAATTTAAACACACATTAGAAGCACTGGGGGAGCTTTTAAAACTGCTGATGCCCCAGGCCGTATCCAGACCAGATACATCAGAGTTTCTGGCAGTGACTCCCAGGGTGCAATATTTTTAAAGCTCCCCATGTAGGTCCAACGTACAGCCAAATTTGAGAACCACAGCGCAATGCCATATTGCTCTAATGATTACAAGGCTCACCTTCACTCTAATGGGATGCTGCTTAATATATTTTGACATGAAAATTAACATCCATTTGAAACTAACTTAATCTGCAAATCACATATTAAGTTGCTAATTGAGTGGAGGACGGGTGATTACCTGAAAGGACTGTAAACCACTGCTTTCTCAGAGCAGAGCTTCTACCCCCTAATTTACAACACATCAAGCTTTCCAGACCTACATTTACTCTCTTCCCCCAAAAGCGTTGGGGGTGGGCATTAGATTAAAGGAGCAGATGCGTGAATCCAGGCTGATAGGTTACAGTGGCACTAGAAGAACTAATTATACTGCCCATTACCCTGACCCCATTCTCGCTTCAAAATACTTCAGGTATCTACTGGCTACATATATTTATACATATGTACATATATTTACATATATACCTGTATCTCCACAGAGTCTCATACATGTACCTATCTCTACATAGAGTTTCATATATACATATATATATGCCTATATACACATAGCATCTCATACCTATATACACAGAGTCTCATATATATATCTACATGCATCCACATGCATGATTCCTGTGAAATAAGCTAAGCACTGAAGCTGGCTTTTGCTTGAGGTCATTTGTCTAATTCCAGGCTCCCTGAGCTTTGGTTTAAGGTCCAACAGCAGGGCCACAGCAAACAGGGAAGTGCTGGAATCCAGCCTGTGCTCCCTTTACCAGCTGCGTGCCTACACGTAGAGGAGATCCTCCCAGCACCAGCACCAATGCCACCACCACCACGAACAACACATAGATGAGTGCCAGGAGACCTGCCTGTATCACATCTTGGCCATGGATGCAAGAAGAAGAAAATAAAATCAACCCTAAGATTTCATTACGACAAACCAAAACCCATGCAAGTTTGCAGCACAAATTCATACAACAATCAGGGTCCCAGAAAACTCTGAAGTAGAATGTTTAATGTTCAGGGTCATACCTGGTAATACCTCAGACACATAGTGCTTGAAAACACAGTTTTGGTTGATTGGTTGGTTGATTTTTAAGTTTGATACCAAGACTCTATAGGAGGCAAAACCGTACCTGAACTGGTGTGAGGTTATTGTCATTTTTATCCCACTTTGTGTGAGTATTCGTGTTTCACTGCAGAAATCCTAGTGTGTTTGGTTAAAAAGTGCCACATCAGATGCTGCTAAAATCCAAAAAAATCCTGAATTCCAAAATACATCTGCCCCAGAAGTTTTTGTGGTCTTTTTAAAAAACATTTGTCTCTAAAGTCTAAGAACACTGGGAACAGAGAAGAAAATGTAATTATTCAGTAGCATAATAATTATTCAGTCTCAAAAACTGTTTTTTTCAGGAAATTAAGTACTTAAGTAAAATCCCAAGTCACTACTCACTTGGGGTTTAAAATAACACTGACCTATTTCAGTTTTTAAGGGGATAGCCATCCTCCAGACAGAGCGATCTCCTTGGATATGCTTCTCTTTGAAAAGAGATGGATGCCAAATTAGCTTAAGACCAGTTAAAAAAAAAAAAACCCTCTTGATGAGATTAAATAAAATATATATATATAATGTAGTTTGTATGAAAGTGCTATTATCTTGTATATTTAAAGAAAACACAATCTCAGTGAAAACAAAACTGCCAGTTGCTGAGCTTGAAGTAGTAACATACAGAGCTAAATACAGACCTAAAAATCTGTAGAAAAAGATTGGCCCCTTATAGGGTTTTGCCAAACTGTTATCTACCTTTGATTCTCAAGGCACTGAACCCGGAGAGACAAGACAGCAAAAGTAACATCTCCAGTGCCATGTTCCACCCCCAGTTAAACCACACACCTTCAGAGATGAAAAGTACATACTTCCAAGGCAGCAACAAAGTGGTCGCATCAGGCTTAGCTACATTTGTTCCTTTTGAGATCCCTGTGCATTTTATGGAGGACTTATAAACTTCACCTGCGAGGAAAGAAGACTTACTCCCAGATGTTCACAGCAGACACTCTGACCTCAGTCCATAACATAAACAGTTAACATCCAATCAACAGGCAGAGACGTGAGTTAATAATGAGGGCTACTTTCAAAAGCCACGTGATGCACAAGTGCCTTCCACTCCCTGCTCCTTTTCAAATGGTGAGTTTGAAAACATTCACTGTCAGGAGAGGCTGAGTCAAAGGTTTGAAAATAAAGGAACACCCTGATGAGCCCAGTGACTTTTGAGGGTTTGTTACTGTTGTTCTAAGGACAATAAGAGTATGGCAATATAAGATAACTCTAAAAGGGAGAAATTCTACTGGGAAGTCAAAGATGGGCTAACTAAGCAATGCGTAGCCTCATCCTAACTCTACCAAATTAAACCAATGGTCATATTAAGACTAAAGGTATTGTGCACCATTCATTTACCCCAAAACATGTATTAATGTAGGAATCAATCTTAAACTATATCAAGAAATAGTTGTTGTCAGTATTTCTGGGATAAAGTCCCTGACAGATCTAGGAATTTTGACCTGTAAACCATTTGATAACAACCAGTAATGCAGGGAAAACACAAAATTTGTAACCCTAACTCCCCTACCCCAACAGGATAAAATAAACAGGGAAGTTGAAAGCTAAAATAAAACCAATGCTAGATGCTGAGATAACATTTTCTTTTTTTTTTTTTTTTTTTGAGATAACATTTCCAAAGTGTGCCAGCTGGATATTTAATAAAAGTGAATTATCATATTTTATTGTCAATTCAGAAGGCTCCACTTCTAGACAACATGTTAATCATCAGTAGAATTTCTCCTAAAAACACAATGTGAGAATGCTTACAGTAGCTTTTCAATAAATTGGAAATGAATCTGACTATTGTAATAGTTCTATGCCCAAGATACTGTAAAAAATAATGGCAAAATTCATCTGTGACATTAAATATATTTACATATATATAACAAAATTTACAATTGCCCTATCTTTGATGAGAACATTTTTATAATTCCAAAGAAAGTTTTTTTATTCACTGATGCTTCACAAGATAAATACACATGACAAATCTTCAGGAGGGATACTTCTTTATGTGTTATTATTTAACAATCAAATAGATGACATCTATCCAATGATTTCTCATTTGCGACATACCGAAGCTTCTTTTGTTGTGTCAACCAAGACCTTATATTCCAATTTTATCTTCTTATGTGAGGCTCGATGGCTTAACTGAAATGACATCCCTGCAATTCTAGCCTGTCAGTTAAACTGCAACAAAGCAGTGAAATTCAGTAGAATCCAACAATCACTAAGTATTCAGTTCTGCTTTCTCACTCATCTTCTTTTATGAGTGAAGACACAGAAATAGATGCCTAATTTTCATAACTTGCCCAAGAATATCAGGGTGAATATCCTGATACAAAATGAGTTGAAGTCATATTTGAAAAATACATTTTTCCCCAGCCACGCAGCAAAAGTAAGTAATTTTTTAAATGTCTTCTTTTGGAGATTCGGCTTGAGGAAAGCTGCCAACTTTTTATTTCAATGCATTTCCAGCTCGTTCCCTCTAATGCCCCAACTTCAACACTTCGATGTCAGTGGCCCCGGAACCCACTGACTTGACCACCTCTTCACGGTCAATCACAGCCTCATGGCTTCACTTTCCTTGTCATCTCACCTGACCCATCATGCTACACAATAATTATGCCCCTGCGTTTGTCCCCAGTCCATCTCGGCCTCTTTCTGCTTCCACGTTCTTCAGTTGGCAAAACTATAACCCTGATTAAATACAATTATCCTTGGATCCTCTCCTTATCCCAGAGAAACTGACACAATCCAGAGAAAATAAACAACTATACTGGCTGGTTTTGCTTTAAAGATTGGACACTACTCTCAAAAGGCTTTCATCCCTACTCAATGACCTTACCACACTTCCCTGACCATCTTACACTATTACTGCTAGAAAACTATTTTATATTTTCTACCTCTTCCTCACACTCATCTGATGACCTGATTCTTATTTTTCTTAGAAAACAGGAGCATGCAAAAGATAACACTGCATCTTCCCACAACTATGTATACTCATCTATGTGAATCTACAAATCTAGAATATGCAATGCCTTAGCTTCATCCCCTCTTGCCTATTAAAGGAGACCTTCTGTCAATTCTTTCCTCTACAGCTCCCATCAGTTTTCAAACATATTACAGTAATTCCCATCTTTAAAAAAAATAAGCTAAATATTTCTGATCTCATATCCTATATAGCTATTCTCCCCCACTCCCCCCATAGAAAAAAAAGTCTCTCAAGAACTATGTATCCTGTCCCTATTTCCTCATCTCTCATTTCTCACCTGAACCAATTCCAATCAGGCTTTTTCCCCCAGTCAACTGCTGACAATGATACTGTTAATATCACCATGATCTCATGCTGCTACTTCCAATGCTCAAGTCATGGTCAAGGTCTTCAACAACTCAGTAGCATTCCCATGGTTCTTCACTCCTCCCTCATTTTTTACACTCTCTTCTTGTAGCTTTGTGACACTTCACTTGCCTGACTGTCCTCCTGTCCTCAGTGGCTGTTCCTTCTCAGTCCTCTTTACTGGTTCCTCTTCAGCTCTTCAACCTCTAAATGCTGGACCCCAGGACTCAGTCTTCTGGCATCTTCTCTTGGCCCACTACACTTACTCCTTTAGGGATCTCGTCCAATCTTGTGGATTTAAATCCACCTACCAACTGAATACCCAACCTTATTCCCCCAGCCCTAAACTCTCCCCTGAACTCCAGGTTCATAGATGCAGTGGTCACCTTCTCTTGAATAGGTAATGGCATCTCAAACATTTTCCTCATCTAAGAAAATGGCATCATCATTCAGCCAGTTGCTCAGGCCAAAGTCCACATCCAGTCAGCAAATCCTAACAGCAAAAACTTTCAAAATATATACTGAGTCCAACCATGTCTTACAACCAACACTTGCTAGCTGCATCTAAGTCCCATCATCTCCCACCTGGACTCATGCATAAGCCTCCTAACTCATCTTCCTGTTTGTTCTCTTGCTCTGTATGGACTACTCTGGGGCCATCTGTTTAAAATATAAAGCCGATCATAGCTGTCCCACATTCAAAACCTGGATGGCTTCCCATCAGGTGTAGAAAAGGTCCAGAAAGCCCTGGATATCTGTCTCCTGATCACCTCTTTGGCTTTACCTCCCCCCAGTTTCTCCCTTGCTCACCTCTCCCTCACACCTCACACTAGCTTCCTTGCTATTCTCTAAATACTATGTCCCTGTCTTGGAGCCTTCACAATTGCTATTTCTGTCACCTGGAATACTTTTCCCCAAGGGATTCACAAGCTATCTGAAATCATGCACCTTACCATTCCTGATCCCGCTGCTTTAGTTGCCTCCACAGCGTTCATCACTGATATCATACTGTTTGTTATTTGTTGACTTGTTTATTCCCCAACTTCTTCACTAAAATGTAAGATTCATGAAGCTAGAGGCTCTGTTTTGTTCCTCACTGTACCCACAGCATCTAGAGCCGGGCTTGGTTTATATCAGATGCCCAATAAATGTTTACTGAATGAATTACCAATTTAAGCAATGAATGAATTACCCATTTAACCAATATTAGCTATGAGTATGTGTCGTCAGGCAGGCTGTCCCCACATAACAAAAAGATAAAGTACAATTTTGATTAATAGATGTGATCAAAGCAAATGTGTATTGTTTTAAAGATTTTATTTCTATTTCCTAGCTAGATAATATCAAGATAGAAAGAACAACAGAGATATAACTCATAATTGGTTTTCTTACCCCCAGTTTCAGATTAAAGATATCATGCATCCACTAGCTAATTAACAGCAAATCTTAATCCCCTGCATAGGTGTTTTGATCAATTATGATCTGAAAGCATCGTTAAAAAAAAGTGGGCTTCCCTGGTGGCGCAGTGGTTGAGAGTCCGCCTGCCGATGCAGGGGACACGGGTTCGTGCCCCGGTCCGGGAAGATCCCACATGCCGCGGAGCGGCTGGGCCCGTGAGCCATGGCCGCTGGGCCTGCGCGTCCGGAGCCTGTGCTCCGCAACGGGAGAGGCCACAACAGTGAGAGGCCCGCGTACCGCAAAAAAAAAAAAAAAAAAAAGTTACTTTTCCTATAGTTGAAATTAGGGTCTCAGGAATATGCTGAAAACTTAATCCTATGCTATAATCAACTTCCCTCTCGTTCAGTAATAAATGTGGTTAAACAAAAGGTATAGTGAAGTACCTAGTTCTTTCTTGATTATGCAAATGCATCTCCTCTGCCCAATTAGATCACAAGCTCCCTGAATATAAGGTTACTTCTTTGACCCCCCTGTAATAGTCAGAATAGGTTAGGCTACACTGTGTATGCCAAATCTCAGTCCCTTATCCCAACAAAATGCCAACAAAATAATATTGCTTAAGACGCATATCTAATACAGGCCAGCTACAATTCAATTTACCATGGTCAATTAAGTACCCAGAAAGATACAATTTCCCTCCCAACACTTGCTTTCAAAATCACTTGGCAATGAATGTGGTAGATCGTGTACCAGTTCTTTTTTTTTCTTCTCTCTGTTTTGAAGTACTGTTGATTTACAATGTTGTGTTAGTTTCTGGTATACAACAAAGTGATTCAGATTTATATATGTATACTGTATATGTGCTATACAGTAGGACTTTATTGCTTATCTATTTTATATAAAATAGTTTGTATCTGCTGATCCCAAACTCCTAATTTATCCCTCCCCCACCCCCTTTCCCCTTTGGTAACCATAAGTTTGTTTCCTATGTCTGTGAGTCTGTTTCATAAATAAGTTCATTTGTGTCATATTTTAGATTCCACATATAAATGATGTTATATGGTATCTGTCTTTCTCTGACTTACTTCACTTACTATGGTGATCTCTAGGTCCATCCATGTTGTTGCAAATGGCATTACTTCATTTTTCTTTATGGCCAAGTAATATTCCATTGTGTATATGTACCACATCTTCTTTATCCATTCATCGGTTGATGGACATTTAGGTTGTTTCCATGTCATGGCTACTGTAAATAGTGCTGCTATGAACATCGGGGTGCATGTATCTTTTCGAATTAGAGTTCTCTCTGGATATACGCCCAGGAGTAGGATTTCTGGGTCATATGGCAACTCTATTTTTAGTTTTTTGAGGAACCTCCATGCTGTTTTCCATGGTGGCTGCACCAACTTACATTCCCACCAACAGTGCAGAAGGTTTCCCTTTTCTCCACACCTGCTCCAGCATTCGTTGTTTGTTGACTTTTTGATGATGGCCATTCTGACAGGTGTGAGGTGATACCTCATTGCAGTTTGGGTTCACATTTCTCTAATCATTAGTGATATCAAGCATCTTTTCGTGTACCTGTGGCCATCTATAAGTCTTCTTTGGAGAAATGTCTATTTAGGTCTTCTGTCCATTTTTTGATTGGGTTGTTTGTTTTTTGTTATTGACTTGTATGAGCTGTTTGTATATTTTGGAGACTAAGCCCTCGTTGGCTGCACTGTTTGCAAATATTTTCTCTCAGTCCATAGGTTGTATTTTCATATTGTTTATGGTTTCCTTGGCTGTGCAAAAGCTTATGAGTTTGATTAGGTCCCATTTGTTTATTTTTGCTTTTATTCCTATTGCCTTGGGAGATTGACCTAACAAAACATTGCTATGATTTATGTCAGAGAATGTTTTGCCTATGTTCTCTTCTAGGAGTTTTATGGTGTCATGACTTATATTTAAGTTTTTAAGACATTTTGAGTTTATTTTTGTGTATGATGTGAGGGAGTGTTCTAACTTCACTGACTTACATGTGGCTGTCCAGCTTTCCCAACACCACTTGCTGAAGAGACTGTCTTTTCTCCATTGTATATTCTTGCCTTTTTTGTTGAAGATTATTTGACCATAGGTGTGTGGGTTTATTTCTGAGCTCTCTATTCTATTCCATTGATCCGTATGTCTGTTTTTGTGCCAATACCATGCTATTTTGATTACTGTAGCTTTGTAGTATTGTCTGGAGTCTGGAAGGATTATGCCTCCAGCTTTGTTCTTTTTCCTCAGGATTGCTTTGGCAATGCTGCATCTTTTATGGTTCCCTATAAATTATAGGATTATTTCCTCTAGTTCTGTGAAAAATGTCATCAGTAATTTGATAGGGATTGCATTAAATCTGTAGATTGCTTTGGATAGTATGGCCATTTTAACAATATTAATTCTTCCAATCCAAGAGCATTTCTTTCCATTTCTCTTACTCATCTTCAATTTCCTTTATCAGTGTTTTATAGTTCTCAGCACATAAGTCTTTCACCTCCTTGGTCAGGTTTATTTTTAACATGATTTTAAAAGGGATTTTTTTCACTTTCCCTTTCTTATATTTCATTGTTATGTAAAGAAATGCAACCAATTTCTGTAGGTCAATTCTGCTACCTTGCCGAATTTGTTTATCAGTTCTAGTAGTTTTTGTGTGGAGTGTTTAGGGTTTTCTATATATAGTATTATGTCATCTGCATATAGTGACAATTTGACCTCTTCTTCTCCAAGCTGGATACCTTTCATTTCTTTTTCTTGACTGATTTCTGTGACTAGGACTTCTAATACTATTTTAAAGAGAAGTGGTGAGAGTGGGAATCCTTGTCTTGTTCCAGATTTTAGTGGGAAGGCTTTCAGCTTTTCACTGTTGAGCATTATGTTGACTGTTTTATTAAGTTGAAACATGTTCCCTCCATACCCACTTTGGTAAGAATTTTTATCATGAATGGATGCTGAATTTTATCAAATGCTTTTTCTGTATCTATTGAGATGATCATGTGGTTCTTGTCTTTTCTTTTGTTGATGTGGTATATCACATTGATTGATTTGAGTATGTGACCCCGGGAAGAATCCAACTTGATTGTGGTGTATGATTTTTTATATGTATTGTTGGATTCGGTTTGCTAATATTTTGTTGAGAATTTTTGCATCTATATTCACCAAAGATATTGGCTGGTAATTTTTTTTTTTTTTTTTGCAATACGCAGGCCTCTCATTGTTGTAGCCTCTCCCGTTACGGAGCACAGGCTCTGGAAGCATAGGCTCAGCAGCCATGGCTCATGGGCCCAGCCGCTCTGCAGCATGTGGGATCCTCCCGGACCAGGGCCCAAACCCGTGTCCCCTGCATCAGTAGGCGGACTCTCAACCACTGCGCCACCAGGGAAGCCCCAATTTTCTTTTTTGATATTGTCACTGTCTGGTTTGGGTATCAGGGTGATGGTGGCTTCAAAGAATGTCTTTGGGAATGTTCCCTCCTCTTCAAACTTTTGGAAGAGTTTGAGATGGATCAGTATAAGTTCTTCTTTGTATGTTTGGTAGAATTCTCCAGTGAAGCCACCTAGTCCTGAACTTTTGTTTGCAGAGAGTTTTTATATTACAGATTCTATTTCACTTCTAGTAATAAGTCTGTTCAAATTATTTATTTCTTCATGATTCAGTTTTGGTGGACTGTATGTTTCTAGCAACTTGTCCATTTCTTCTAGGTGGTCCAATTTGTTGGCATATAATTGTTCATAGTATTCTCTTATGGTTTTTTTTGAATTTCTGTGGTATCGGTTGTTATATCTTCTCTTTCATTTCTCATTTTGTTTATTTACGTCCTCTCTCTTTTCTTCTTGGTGAGCCTGGCCATAGGTTTGTTGATTTTGTTTACCGTTTTGAAGAACCAGCTCCTGGTTTTATTGATTTTTCCTATTATTTTTTTAATCTCTATTTTATTTCCTCTCTGATCTTTATTATTTCCTTCCTTCTGCTAACGTTAGTTTTTTTGGGGGTTTTTTTTTGTGTGTGTGTGTGTGGTACACAGGCCTCTCACTGTTGTGGCCTCTCCCATTGCGGAGCACAGGCTCTGGATGCACAGGCTCAGCGGCCATGGCTCACGGGTCCAGCCGCTCTGCGGCATGTGGGATCTTCCTGGACCGGGGCACGAACCCGCGTCCCCTGCATCAGCAGGCAGACTCTCAACCACTGCACCACCAGGGAAGCCCTAACGTTAGGTTTTGTTTGTTCTTCTTTTTCTAATTCTTTTAGGGATAAGTTAGGTTGTTTGAGAGTTTTCACATTTTTTGAGGAAGGCATGTATCACTATGAACTTCCCTCTAGGAACTGCTTTTGCTGCATCCCATAGATTTTGTATGGTTGTGTTTTCATTGTCAGTTTGTCTCAAGGTATTTTTTAATTCCCTCCTTGATTTCATCATTCACCCATTGTTTTTTTAGTATCATGTTGTTTGGTCTCCACGTAATTGTTTTTTCTCATTTCTCTTTCTGTGGTTGATTTCTTGTTTCATGCCATTGTGGCCAGAAAAGATACTTAAAGTAATTTCTATCTTCTTAAATTTTTTGAGGCTTGTTTTGTATCCTAGTATGTGGTCAATCCTAGAAAATGTTCCATGTGCACTTGAAAAGAATGTATATTCTTATTTCTGGATGTAATGTCCTGAAAATATCAATTACGTCTAACTGTTCTACTGTATCATTTAGGATTTCTGTGGCCTTATTGATTTTCTGTCTGGAAAACCTATCCATTGATGTGAGTGGGGTGTTAATGTCTCCTACTATTATTGTATTCTCATCAAATTTTCCCTTCTTGTCTGTTAGTATTTGTTTTACGTATTTGGGTGCTCCTATATGGGGTGCATATTTGTTAATGGGTGTAATATCCTCTTATTCTATTGATCCTTTTATCGTTATATAGTGTCCCTCTTTATCTTTCTTTATGGCTTTCATTTTAAAGTCTATTTTGTCTCATATGAGTATTGCTACCCCTGCTTTCTTGTCATTTCTGTTTGCATGAAATATCTTTTTCCATCCCCTCACTTTCAATCTGTGTGTGTCCTTTGCCCTAAAGTGGGTCTCGTAGGCATCATATTGTAGGCTCTTGGTTTTTTAATCCAATCTCCCACTCTATGTCTTTTGATTGGAGCATTTAGTCCATTGATTTTTAAGGTAATTATTGATAGATATGTATTTGTTGCCATTTTAAACCTTGTTTTCCAGTTGATTTTGTATTTCTTCTTTGTTCCTTTACTTGTTTCTCCTTTTGTGGTTTGATGGTTTCCCTTCCAATTATGCTTATGTTTTCTTCTTTTTGGTTTTTGTGAACCTATTGCATGTTTATCATTTGTGGTTTTTCAAGTATGATCTACTTGCCATGCACCAGTTCTTAAAGCCTCCAACATTCTGTTCACATTTCATTAGCCAAAGAAATTCACATGGCTCCTTCCTACCTTCAAAGGAGGAGGGAAGATGAAATTCTACAATCCTGCCAGAATATTTGCAGCCTTTATGACTGCCACATTCCCCTCACAGAGCCTTGAATAATAACTTCTACAAAATAGCAGGTAAAAGACCTTCCTGTTTATCTCATACATTCTACCCAGTCACATATGTGAACACACAAATGACCTCCAATGGACAGCCCCAACCCCTGGTGGCAATATTCCTGGAAAGACAGAAGGAAAGAATTCATATTTCAAAAATTAAAAGCAAAATTAAACAATGCTACACTTCCTAGCAGTTTCACAATAGCAACCCAAAGCTTCTATCACAAATGCATAAAATTTATTTGAGAATAAGACACAAGTAAACGAAACTCTGCTGAAGCTTCCTTGGTAATGCTTCTAGTTTTGTAGACACTTAACTTAAGATCTTTCTTGGCTATGATCCAGGTTTACCTGCACCCTATCTATTTGGAGAAAAACAAGCACTGACCTCAGATGGTTTCGAATTCAGCTAAAGATGAACCAGAAGCCAAAGGAACAAGATAAGACTAATAAATAGGCAAAAAGTGTTGGCGTCTATGCAGAGGTTTATAGACAGACTAAGGACTCTTCATAAGAAAATGACAGATATTAAGGTGAAACGAAAAAGGAATATCTGCAGTATTCCAGTCTTTATAGCTCAGGTTACATAGAAGCATATGGATCATGGTTTTTTAAAAAAGTGTGTGTGGAGCGGGGGGTGGCATGTACAAATGTACAAGAATACTAAATATAAAGAAAAGATTATAAGCAATTATGGAAATGAAGAGTAAATACTTGCTGGAAACTATTTATATATAAAATAATTTTATTACAAAGCTTTCATGTTTTATACATCAACTGTGAACATTAACACTTGCCCAACCTCTTGATTCATCTAAGAGGAGATTTTAAATCACCAAAGACCTAATGGAAAGGTATTTGATGACTGATGCTCCTTTGAGTGCCTGGCCCAGTGTCCTCTCACAGCACAGGATGTTGGAGGATAAAGAGAAAATCCTCAATGCATCTGAACAGTCATGGTTTTTCCATCATGGAGACCTATTTAAAATGTGTAGGCAAACAGGGAAGTAGATGGCTGAACAACACACACTCCTGCAGAAGTATCTTAATCTGCTCTGGCTGCCCTAATGAAATCCCACAGATTGGATGCTTTAAACAATGGAAATTTCTTTTTTCACAGTTCTGGAGGCTGGAAAGTCCAGATCAAGTTCTAGCAGGGTTCAGTTTCTGGTGAGAGTCCTCTTCCTGGCTTGCAGCTGGCCTCCTTCTCACTGAGTCTTCACATGGTCTTTCCTCTGTGCTCAAACAGAGATCTCAATCTCCCTCTCCCTCTCTCTTGTCTCTCACCCCCACCCCGGTCACCCCCTCATAAAGCCACTAATCCCATCATAAAGGCCCCACTCTATTGACCTAATCCAACCCATATCACCCCCCCACAAAGGCCCCATCTCCAAAACCATCACAATGGGGGTTAAAGTTTCAACATATCAATTGGTGACTGGAGTGGGGGCAGAGGGAGTTTGGGGTGGGGATGATACATTTAGTTCATAAGAAGAGATAACACAAGCCATGACTGAGTGATAATGAAACATGGACTCTTCTCTGAAGCAGTCTCTGAAGGTTTCTAAACACACTGCCAGGTTTAAAAAAGTATGGTACCTTGTTTTAAGGGCCAGGGCACTTCACAGTTAAATGAGAGTACACAAGTAAGAAGAAAGAAACTCATTCAGCTTTTCAGTGAACCAACACATAACAAGTTCTCATCAAACTCTCCCAAACAATGTCCCTGCTCTTCTTTCAGAGTGAATCCTTCCAAATTGCATTAGGAGAATTTTAAATGATGGAACAGACGCATAGATACAATGCTTCCAAAGACAATGTAAAAGCTGAAAAATTGCCATCCTGCTCTGGCTCCCAAAGTCCCTGAGAGAAGAATATTGAAAATATAAATCCAGTTGTGAACTGCTAACATAAATTAACTACTTACTTGATGCTAGGCACTGGGTTGATTGCTATTTTAGATGCAGCTTAATATAATATTCACAATATTCCATTTTACAGATGAAAAAAACAGAGACCCAGAAATGTTAGATAATTGGTAAAAATATCACCCAGTCAAAAATATGAGAATCAGGTCTCAATCAATGTGCTTTTATCCACAAAACCATCTTTGGGCTGGGAAACAATCTGTTGGGCCACTAACTAGCTATGGAGCCACAAGCAAGTGACTTCATGTCTTTGGAATTCAGTTTCTTCATTTGTAAAGTGAGAGAATTAGACTGGGTGATTGCTAATTAGGTTTTCCTTTCTCAAGTTTTACGATTATTTTTAAATAACACTTGGCAACAAAAACAAAAAAGACTTTTTATACCTACCTCACAGAGCCTGTTATAAAAGATAAATGAGTTAATGGATGCAAAAAAAAATGCTTTTAATGATGAATAGCCATGTAACTTTAGAATTTGTCATCATCATTTCATGACCAAAGAAGGACCTCTCTGCCAACTCTAACCAGCTCTCAAAATATTTAACTCCAGGAACACTGGAAAGAAAGTGAGGATGAGCATACACTCCCACTAAAGGAAAATCACCTTGAAACATAGGCTCAACTGGCAGCTGTTTCACTGTATCAATTTCAGAAAAACTTTTCTGAAGATGGGTATTCTAACACAACTTTTTAAGACCCTTGCTGAAGCTTCCGCATGTCTCAGAAAACTGGATTGACTACAGCCACGCCTTCTGCATGTCAATGCCTGTGCTCTGGAAATACTCACATGAAAGATGACAAGCAAAAAAAAGTCATGAACTGACAATATGATATGATAACTAGCATCATCTACCAGGATAAGAAAACATTTTCATCACAGCAGATTTAGTGGCAGTTACCCCCAGATACCATTGTGATCCTAGAGTAGAACCCAATGAAAATGTTAGTGCATCCTTCAAAAGACTTGGAGAGAGTGTGCAGAATTAATCCAGCATTAATTTCCAAGCCAGGTGTAAATTCTACAAAGAATGAGATTCTAACTTTCTGAACATACTGAGAACTTGGAGAGATCATGGGTGACAGGAGTGTTTCTTGACCAGCTGACTCTGTACTACCAATGAGTACTAAGTAGAAGTACAAAATGACCCTCAGAAGAGCCTTGGAATGAAGCCTTTAGGAAGTCATTTGAAAAGATGTCCTGGATAAATAAATGGATAAGTAAACTGTGGTACATCCAGACAACAGAATATTATTCAGCACTAAAAATAAATGACCTATCAAGCATGAAAAGACATGGAGGAACCTTAAATGCATATTACTAAGTGAAGGAAGCCAATCTGAAAAGGCTATATGCTGTATGATTCCAACTATGACATTCTGAAAAAGATAAAAGTATGAAGACAATAAAAATACGAGTGATTGCCAGGGATTTGGGGGAGGAAGGGATGAATAAGTGGAGCACAGAGGATTTTTAGTATAGTGAAACTATTTTGTATGAAACTATAATGGTGGACACATGTTGTTATACAGCTGTCAAAACCCATAGCATGTACAACACCAAGGCTGAACACAAATGTAAACTGTGGACTTTGGATGATAATGACATGTCAGTGTAGGTGTATTGATTGTAACGAATGTACTACTGTGGCGCAGGATGTTGATGGTGAGGAAGACTGTGTCTGGGGTGGGGGGCAGGTGTCAAGGAGTATGCAGATACTCTGTAAACATTCTGCTTGATTTTGCCATAAACCTAGGACTTCCTAAAAATAAAATCTATTTTAAAAAAAGAAAAGAAAAGAATTCACTGCCCATGCAACTCAATAGCAAAAACAAAAAACAATGCAATTTAAAAATTGGCAAAAGATCTGAATAGACATTTTTCCTAAGAAGATGTACAGATGGCCAACAGGTACCTGAAAAGAACATCACTACTCATCAAGGAAATGCAAATCAAAACCACAATGAGATATCACCTCACACTTGTTAGCATGGCTATTATCAAAAAGACAACAAATAAAACGTATTGGTGAGGATGTGGAGAAAAGGGAACCCTTGTGCACTGTTGGTGGGAATATAAACCTGTACAGCCACTATGGAAACCAGTATGGAGGTTCCTCAATAAATTAAAAATGAAAACTCCCATATGATCCAGCAATTCCACCTGTGAGAATTTATCTAAAGAAAACAAAAACAATAACTTGAGAAGATACATGCACCCCCATGTTCATTGCAGCAGTGGTCACAATAGCCAAGATATGGAAACAACCTAAGTGTCCATCAACAGAAGAACAGATAAAGAAGATATGGTGCATTTATACAGAAGAATATAATTCAGCCATAAAAACGAAGGAAATGGTGCCATTTGCGACAACATGGATGGACCTTAAGGGCATTATGTTAAGTGAAATAAGTTGGACAGAGAAAGATAAATACTGTACCTCACTTATATATAGAATCTAAAGAACAAAAGCAAAACAAAAGAAAAAATAGGCTCATAGATACAGAGAACGGTTTGGTGGTTGCCAGAGGCGGGGGCTCATGCAGGAGCATAACCACAGACCCTACGACACCCTTCTTGAAGAAGCACCAGATACAAACTAGAATACTCCCTTAATATATCACACAGTCCGGACACAAATATGCCCACAGTAGCAAACATTCTTTGCATACAAAGGATATATATCACAATGCCAACATATATGATGGCACTGCATTTATTACAGGTTAACACAAGAAGGAGATGTAATTATTGAGAGTGATTATGAGGTTTGCATGGCAAAATATGGACACAAACATCCTAATGATGTTTCCTTGACAAGCTACCATGTGCTCACAAATGGAATGGAAACTTAAATACACATTGTGTTTCATGTAGATATACACAGCTGTATTACAGCCAGTCGCATGTGTAGTACAGTATGAACATAAATTAAAATACAGAGGTCAAAGGCCCAGATTTCATGGTAAAGTCCTAATTGGGGGAGGAGAGCATGCACGGAATACAAGGTTTGAAAACGTGCACAGAAATATTTCCATCCACTTGTACGTGAGTTTAGAAAGAATTCTTAAAGTTCCAGGGAAGTCAGTGCCAACTAAAGCCACTATCAAGGGCCTAGTAAGAACAAAAATACAACACACCGATTTTTGCTTTTTCAACCTGTTTTTAATAAAGTCTTTATGTACAGTTTCCTCAGAAAACATAACCCACCTCAAAATCAAAATCAAGCGTCCTGATCCAATGGCAGGCAAGTAAACATTTTCAGCCTTATTGTTGGTTACCTGTGGAGACGGGCGCAACAGAGAGAGTCATTTATACATACGTCATGCTCAACGCTTTCCCTAAACAAAAAGCCAAATGCCATAAAGCCATGAAGTCACTCTGCCCCTCCAAAATCAGATACAGGCACCTGAATTAGACGTCAGTCACTTTGACTGCCTGGCAGCCCCCAGCCCCTTTATTGGGACACATTCCCCCTTTTTCACAGGAAAACTGCTCCTTTCTCCCTTTGCACCATAAGGCTGACGATCATAGTGCCCCACCTTCTGTGCAGCTAACTGATCCTGAGTCAGGCATGGAGCCAAAACCAAGCCAGAGCCTTCCCAGGGTGTGTGCTCCGGAGCTGGGAAAGCGATGTACTCCTGTGCTGTGCAGGACAATGCAGCACTCCGGTCCAAAGGCACACCTGTCACTAAGCAGGAGAAGCCAGTCACAGAAGGACATCATCGTGCAGAAAGGAATAGAGGCTTGGGGTGCTGAGTGTTGACAGGTCCCTGAGCGCCAGCTGCACCCCACCCAACTCTTTGTTACAACCCTTAAGTTCCCTTCTGCTTGCTCGCCTTGGTATCCTCTCCCTTGCAACCCAATGTGTCCCAAATAATCAAAACCCAGAGGTAAATGAAACTTAGACATGCAAGTCTCAAATGAAACATCTGCTCTTGGTTACAAACCTACAAAATGAGGCACACAGGGCAGCCCAGGGCCATGTCCAGAGTGCGGTCTACACGATGGTCCACAGGAATGAGGTGAATTTTGCTAGGACATTAAAGGTTATTTATTTATTTTGGGGGTGGGAGGGAGAAGTGGGCCCAGATGAAAAAAAGAACATTTAAATGTAGAGAAGATAACACACGTTCCAAACTCTGGCAGATTTCCCCACGTGCTGGGAGTCTTGTTGGAGGCATGCTGGAAGTAGGGATAAGGACAAACAGAGCAAAGGCTTGACCCCTCAGCAGCTGTGTGACCTGGTCCAGGTTTCTCAGCTCCTCTGAGCTTCCCGTTTGTTCCCTCATCTGTAAATGAAAATCTGATCTAAACTGCAGGATTAGAAGGAGGGAGTTTTTCTCTAAGGGTGCTCCTGGACCCACCTGTGTCACCTTCACCTGACATCTTTGCCAGAATGTAGATTCCTGGGCTCAAACCCAGACAAAGTCTGCATTGTAAAAAAACAACCAAAAAAAAAAGTCCCCGGAGAATCTTATGCACACTAAACTATGAGATCCACAGTTGGAAGCATAAAATAAGCGAAAAGCACAATTGACAGCCCATAATAACTTTCACTGAATGTGTCTACTATTTACTTCTACTGGCAACAGACACACACATATGTGCGCGCGCACACACACACACACCCCTCTCAAAGTTGGCTAAACTTAAAATTAGAAGCAAGAGAATGCTCCAAAGCAACACAAAATTTATACTTTAGAAAACTGAAAAAGTAATGGTACCAGACTGCCCTGAGCTTATACTTATTTTTCAAGATTTCTTTAATTGAAAGCAGTGATTCTCAACCTTGATGGCACATTCAAATCTGCTGGGAGGCTTTTAAAAATCCTATGTTCAAGGCTGCACCCCAAATAAATCAGTCTCTGGAGGTGGGGTCTAGGCATTAGTACTTTTTAAAATTTCCCAAATGATTACATTGTGCAGGCAAGGTTTTAATATTTTTAGCAAGTATGGGGGAAAAATTGTCAACTACATATAACGATATAACTGGGAGAAAAATGTGGTGCCATTAAACTAAGCCAACACTATCAGGTAATTGCTCTCTAGCCAATATACATGAAGGGAACCAAATCGTATTCCCTGACTTTTTTCTAAGTGATGGCCAAATTACTTTAAAAGTATATCAGTAGATTCATACCCAAAAAATTAGCTTAATTAAATAAGCCTGAAGATGCAAAGGGCTGGTGAAGATCTGGATTAATAGAATCATTTCTGCACTGCTGCTGGGAGCATAAATTGATGCAATAATGTTGGAAAGCACTTTCATGTTATCTCGTAAAGTTGAACAATCTCACATCCTGCCACATAGCAGTGGCTGCTGTTCTACCTTTAGAAGAGAAACCTCAGCACAAGCATACCAGAGATCAGCTCTGGTCACAGAAGCAAAAACTGGAAACGCCCTAAATGCCCAATGATAGGAGTATGGATAAGTCATAGTATAAATTACACTATAATTTATGGATGAACTGCAGTATAATGACAAAATATTACACAGAAGGGGCTGCATGGATGAATCTCAGGAACATGATGTAGAGTGAAAAAGCAAGTCTCACTAGACTGTATAAGCCAGGGATGACACCTCTTCATAAAGTTCAAAGCCAGGCAAAATGAAACAATGTATCACTTAAGCATACATGTAGATAAAGAGAGGGCAAAGCAAGACAGCAACAATGTTCAGAATAAGGGTTACCTCTGGTGTCAGAAGGATGGAGAGGCAAAGGAATAAGAAAAGGAGAACTGCAGAGATGGATGTAACAAATTAACAATGTTCTGATTCTTAGATGAGGCAATGTGTTCACATTTAAAATGTCTTCATTTTTAAAATAAGTAAAATAATGAAAGAAGGCATGGACAGTTGGTGGTATGTCATGAACTAAGAATTAAGGTGGTTCTAATTCTGTGCACTAGAGTTCCAAAGAATGGAAGGAAAAGAAAATTCTATCAGTAAAGACAATAGAACCCAATCTAGTGAGAAGGAAATTCAAAGGACTTTCAACGATTCTAAGTCAAATACTCATAAACTAGAATCACTCTTGCAGGCTCCATCTCACTTTAGAAGCAAGAATCTCAAAGTTGTCAGGCCATGGTACCAAACTGTCATCTTGGAGCACAGGGGCACCTTCACCTTGCCAGCCAAAGGTGCCTCTGGTATAGCTAATTGAGAATAGCTAGGAAGGAAGAAAGTCTCTCAGACCATAGCCAAAAAAAAAAAAAAATCCAATTATCAATGTCACAATTCCCAGTTTTTTAAGGGTTATATTCTTCATAATTCTATAAGAAATTAATGTAATTTATCTATGACACAGCACGAATCATTAGGCAGGACGGCTATATCTAATATTTATTGTGGCTTGGGGAGACAGGAGCTACTTATTTCACGATACCCTCACTCAAAAGGTAATTGATAGCAGTTATAGGAATTTTTATTCTTTTCTTCCCTCTGCTCTTGAGATGTAAAATTTATCTGAACCATTTTGTCTTATCTCAGTTTCTTCCTTTTAAAACCAAGTGACAGGCTCAGTTCTTTTCCATTAGAAACTTTGGAAAATATATTTTGCCTTTCAGGAAGCATTTGAATACATAAGCCTAAGGTCAGCAATTCTGACAGGCAGCAGTCGGAGAGAGGACAGATTTGTCTAGCATTTGAGTCAGCAGGTCTTTTTAAGATCAATTTCATAGAGGAATTTTGAAGAGACGATTTCTCCTACACAACAAGGTTCTTATTAGTTTAAAGACAGTGTTCCAGTTTTACCAAAAACAAATTTTTAAACTCCTACTTACGTATGACATAAAGTGAAAACAGAAAAATAGTTTTGCCTGCGGAAACATAATGGCCCTTAGCAGTTATTCTCAAATTTGGGATGCCTACAAACTTCCCGAGACCATGTTAAAATGCAAATTACTAAGTATCACCTAACCTACTGAATCAGAAACAGCGGCATAGGACCAAGAGGCTAGACCCCAGACCACACCTTGTAGAAAACACTGTGTTACAACTTACTACGCAAATCTGAACACGTGGTTTGTCCTGGACATCAGACACACTGCAAGAACCCTTGAGGGTCTGACACGTATCCACTCAATTTTATAAATACATTTAAAAAGATACTTTTGCAGCCTTTTAGAGTTAATGCCCTTGCAAAAATGTCTCAGCTTTCTTACCTATACAACCTGATGGCAATGTTTAAGGAACTAAACAAGAGCAAAAATACAGTGTTGAGCCAGTTTTAATCACTTGAAAAGGCTACTTTTCTTAGCTCTCCTCATGTTTGAATTCAAATAAATCATTGCCAAATAAGGGTATTTAAAAATCCAGTAAGAAAAATTCCTCCTGCTGGGGAATCTAGTTCCTTGAGATCCTTACAGACTAAGACACCAAAACAGGTACAGCTCTGCTCACTGATCTGCCCTATTTTCAGTCCATGTGTTGAAATAAGCCTTGTATACCAGCTGGTATCAAGTCCATCCACAGTGAGCCTTCTTATCATTGCAGCCAGACACTGCAGAACAGGCGCTCAACTAAGTTAATTCCTCTGTATTGATTTTACAAATGTTTCAAATCAGTAAATTATGAATAGTGTGTGTGGGGTGAGGGTAAGGAACTTCTACCACGCATGATCCTTCTAGTTGTCCATTAATAAATTCTTTTCAAGGTTCTTGATAAAACGACACATTAACACGTTCTATGTTTAGGACCAAATGTACTAAAAATATTTTTTGTCCAAAGATTGTAATAAGGTCACAATGCTATATGATTAAAAGGTATAAACCAAGAGGCTTTAAAAATTTTTTTAAATAAAAGTGCTCTTCTGACTTGGATGGAGATTTCTCCTCCAAGTCTTTAGTGCTAGAAGAGCTTTCCCTGATGCTCAAAGCACATCTTTCTCAGTCTCCTGCCTGCTCCCCTTCCTCTTCCTGCTGACATTTGCACAGACACCAAGCCAACCTTCTTTTGCTCTCGGTCTTCACTTGCATTAGAGGAAACGAGCCATGCCACTAAAATTGCTATATTGGCTAGAATCTATAGAAGCAGGAAGGGCATTAGGGTTGCATGGAGAAGAATGAAGGTCAATAGAATCATTTCTGGGTTGGGTCACTCTGTTTTACTGAGTTGGGAAAATCAGCAGTCTTGCTTCTCAGTGACCTGGTGATAAGAAGAGAATTTATAGCTCGCATACTAAAAATCATGACAGTATCTTCTGATAATACCTTTATCTCAAAGTTTTCAACTTCATGGAATTTTACCATGAGAAAATGTCACAGAAATAAAACTTTTCATTCCTTCTTCTAGAAAGTGCCTGAAACCTCTGAGTAGGATAAACTGCCTGTACACTTCTACACCTCCCACTCCCAAGAGCCTTGCCTTTCAAGATCCCTTTGTAGATGCAGACTTCTTTTTTTAAGTATATTCTGGTTTTGTATATGAAATTAAGCCACTTAACTGTTATTCTGATTTTCTTTGTGCTTTCTCTTACCTTACAAATTCTTTTATCTGCAAACAATTTTTGATTCAGTGCTGTTTTTCCATATGTAAAGATCCATGACTGTACCAATTTCTTGGTGTAATAACTTTTACTATTAAAAAAATAATCCCCTCTTGTCCATTAATGCTTTTTGCCTTGAAATTGTCCCTGCTTTGTTTTTGCTTTCACTTGCCTAGATTCCGTGCCTGTCAATTTATTGTCAAACTTGGTGCCCTTTTGTTCAGGTACTTCTGTAAACAACATGGAGGCAGACTGTGCTTTTTTTAAATTGTATCTGAGACTCTGTGTCTTCTAATAGGGAAATTTAGTGAAGTTTTGCTAGTGTTATTTCCTATCACAGTTTCTTACAGATCATGTGTTTACCTTGTTTTTCTAATTTTGTATGATGTATATGGGTATTTCTTTTTAATTTGAACAAGGGCATAGAGCGAAAAGTATGAGCTTGCCTTGTCCCATATGCCTCTATAAACTTTAAGCAATTTATGCTGATTCCATACTATGAGAGAAAAAAGGCTTTAGGATACACTGTCTTTCCTTTTTGTCTCCTTCAGGTACATATAATCTTTTATTGGCTACCTTAATCACATAATCATACACCTAAATCTCTATTTCTCTCCTTAGCAAGATTAGAGTACCATTCAACTATACATCATGAGGTAGGAGAAAATGTATGCCTTTATGCTTCACTCTACCTTGTAGCCCCTTCTATGTCTTACATTTTATCACCCATATCATTATTTCACAATGTCAAGCTTTACAACATTTCCATTTTATTCAGTAGATATAATTTATCTTTCATGCTCTACAAATAGGTTAATTCTGAAAATTGAAAATAAAATGTTTCTAATATTACAATTAGGTAAGCATTTTTATTCAGTACAGATCCAGATATTGAGACTAGATCAGCTGAAGAAGATATAATCCTTTGTCACAATACTAGTTCCAAGAATCAAGTTCAAATGTATCCTTTTCTCTTTATACATCATCAATTACTCAGAATTCTGTCACATTTTAGTTTACTTCATAGTTGAATTGGGATTTCCTTTGCAAATTTTTGTTTTTCCAAGAATTTCTACTTGCCTTTCTTTTCTCTTGTTGACAGAATAAACATGTCTTTACTCCATCACCAAGATCACCTAGCCGGTCAGTTTTAGACAGGACTACTGTTCAGCTATATTTTTGGCTTTTTTAGTGTCATTTTTTTTTGTTTATTTGCTATATTTTCCACTTTCTTAAATTGCTTTTTTGATACAGAAAGTCATCAAAGAAATTTTCAGAGACAATGCATAGTACATAAAATTGCAAGTCCTTTCCTGTCTGAAAAGCAGGGATGGGTCAATGGAAGATTTCCCTTTCAGAGTTTCAAGAAGAGAAACCCATCAGCAAATGAGGCAGATGACTGCCAGAGGACAAAGCTCAGAGACAAAGCTCCAACTATATTTAATTGCGATCACCAAGGTCATTTTAAGGGTAAATGTTGTAGCCAGCCACTCTGTGTCACCTGATGGAGTGCCATGTTCAAACCCATTTGATTGCTTCTGGCTGACTGCTCCTGACTCACCCACTCCTTCACTTTCTACTGGTGGGAACTTAGGGGGTTTGCAAAAGACTAGATCTGTTTTTACCATAGGAAAGTTGTAAGTATAAAGGTAGATATCATAAGGGACTTAACACCATTTTGCTGAACTTTCCCAATATCCTGACCTGTGGTTTGAAGCCCCTCCTTCATTTTGAACCTAATGCCCTTGAGGAAAACAAGTAAAACCTGAGTCCAATGCCATGGCCAGCTCTCTGTGTTCTAAACGATGGCAATTTCCAAATTAACATCCTTCAAATTTGCCATTTTCCACTTACATATTTCTCCTGCTATCACAGTGGCTCTCTCCTTAGGGGTTTTCCAAGGTTTTGCTGGGAAACAATTCTACTTATTTGTAGGAATGAATCAGGAAAGCAGGAGTTAAAAACCTTTCTCTGTCTTGAAATTGGAACCACCCAATACAAATATAGAAAAAAATTTATCATGGTTACATTTTTTTTTGATCAACTTTCCAACTGAGAAAATAAAATTCTGACTTTCTATTATGGCCATAATTTCAAATCTCTGTGAATTAGCTCTGGGTGATTACTTACAAATCATCATCATAATAAAAATAATATTAGTCTCTCAATATTTAATGAGTAGGCAACATGGAATACACTAGTTGCATAGGACTTGTGAGATGAATGAGGTCAGACCTTATCCCTGGGTATTGGAATTATAGAGGGTGTTATTTATTTTTTAGCTGTTCTCTATTAAAAACAAATGTCTACAACTGCCATGTATTGTTGGTGAAATTAAAAAGTTTAACAAATAAAATAGGAATGATGATGGTTTGGTCTGTTATTTTAGAGATTGAGGAAACTATTTTATATCTCTATTTCCTCTGTTTAAGAAAAAAAAGTATCCCTTTAACAAGGGACAGTCTAAAAATAAATAAATAAATAAATAAATAAATAAATTTGTTTTAAAAAAAGCAAGGGACAGTCTATATGGAGAGCAGGCTAACCTCATTACTTATGAGAACCACTGATAAGAGCACTGGTTGCCTGAAAACCTGTGAATATGTAATGGAAATTGGGATGACCATAAATCTCCATTCTGATTTAAAAGGAAAATCAGCCCAGAAAAGTCCCCCATTTCATACTGCTGCATGATTCCCTTCCCTTTCTGTGGCATTGCAGGGGAGAGAGAAGGCAGCAGGGTATCCAGGAAAATAGGTGCTTTCCACTAAAAAGGGTGTGAGAAGAAGGTAGTATGGATGCACCCATGACAAAGACAAGACTACAGGGGTTGTGATACCTGAAGAAATGGGTTGAGGGCCTCACTAATCCTAGAACAGACTAGGAAAAAAATGTATAGTGCTGAAGCTTGACAGAAAATCAGAGTTAAAGTGCCACTGGGTAACTCCATTAAAGGGAAAACATTTAAAGCTGGGTGATAATTTAGCTATTATTTACCCTAGGACACACTGTGATGACCTGTTCTGAAATATGACTACATGGAGAAATCTGAATCAACATTCTCCTAGGTTCCCACTTTGCCCAGAGAATTCCTGGTTCACTTGAGATCCTCGTCCAGGTACCATGTCATGTGTCAACTTAACTCAATAGTGGCTTCGGGCTTCCCTGGTGGCGCAGTGGTTGAGAGTCCGCCTGCCATTGCAGGGGACACGGGTTCGTGCCCCGGTCTGGGAGGATCCCACATGCCGCGGAGAGGCTAGGCCCGTGAGCCATGGCCGCTGGGCCTGCGCACCCGGAGCCTGTGCTCCGCAACAGGAGAGGCCACAACAGTGAGAGGCCCGCATACCGCAAAAAAAAAGAGAAAATAGTGGCTTCATACATATGAGACGATACCCCCCAGTCTGAAGTTTGCAAATTCAGACCATGATGGAAAGGCAAAGGCCAGACATCACATTTGGAATAAGCCTATTAACCACTGTTGTTGCCACATCTGTTAGGCATTATCTCCAGTAACTCCAGACTCGCACTCCTATACGAATGAACCTTTCTCTGCTCTGTGTCCTGAGTCATCACTTACCTCTCCTTTGCCCCAGTCCCACGGCAGTCATGGGACTGGCTAAACAACCTAAAAAAGTATGTCTATAGGATGGAGTTGATAAATGTTAGTGGCTAGAACAGGACTTACTACCAGCTCTGCTTATTAGCTGTTTGACCTTTGTGTCTTCAAGTTCAAAGGGGGAATAAATACCTCCCAAGTTTGTTGTGAGGATGAGACAAAATAAGGCACATGAAGCCCTTAGTGCAGGACCTGGCACATGGTAAGTACTCACTGAGTAACAGCCATTTCTGTTGATTCCATTACTCTTTCCAGAAACAACACAGTTCAGTCATGGACTTCTATGGCTTAACAATCCAAGGCAGCTAGGCAGCAATTCCAGACACCAGAGTTTGCCAAAGTAGAATACTATCTGGGGCAGCCACAGCTCTTGTTATACATTATATTATAAGGTCACGGGAACAGCTGTCTACCCAAATTACTATTAGAGCTGGTATTTGGGGTAGAAAGCATCTACTGGAAAGAAAACAGGGATTTACTATTTGTCTGAACATCAATCCTCATGCATTTTTCAGCGACTGGATCATCTAACAAAATCAGAGGGCCATGAGACTAGGTGAATAAAGGTGTTATTATGTAGAATCAATTTTTATTATTTGTTAATATCAGGAGGCCATGAATTGTTCACTGTGGCTGAAAATGAGTATGATTTCAATAAAGGGAGATATATTTCTTCCACGTCTGAACTCAGAGTCTGATTCTATATGACCTTTGTCTTAGAATCTCCATGTAATCAGCTACCAAATTCTGAAATAAGGGCTTCCCTGGTGGCGCAGTGGTTGAGAGTCCGCCTGCCGATGCAGGGGACACGGGTTCGTGCCCCGGTCTGGGAAGATCCCACATGCCGCGGAGTGGCTAGGCCCGTGAGCCATGGCCGCTGAGACCGTGCATCCGGAGCCTGTGCTCCGCAATGGGAGAGGCCACAACAGTGAGAGGCCCGCGTACCGCAAAAAAAAAAAAAAAAAAAAAAATCTGAAATAATAATAATACCTGGAAAGTACAGTCATTAAGGGATATTTCTAATGCCAGCATAACTCCTTGGAGTGGGGGATAAGGAAAAGAAGAAGTAGGAGGAGGAGAAGGATGAAGGGAGAAGGGAGCAACTGTTCACACACACACACGTGCACACGCTACACAGCACATTGGAGCTTGTCAATCTCCTCTTCCCGTATCAGCCAAAATAGGTTACTTACTCTTAAAACATAACACTAGGAGTTGGATCCTAGACTCTTCCTAATTGATGTCTTTACCACAAGCCATGTAAATGCTATACAATTAGAGAATTAAATTTAGAAATGAAATGCTTCAGGTTACCAAATATAATATTAAAAATAGATACTGGACACGGGAATTTAAAAGCAATTAAAATAAAACGAGAGGTGTGTGTATGCGCAACACCTAAAAGTTCAACATTACAGTCATGATCAGGTAAGAAAAACAAAATTTAAGGAGTGAATCTGTGCCTAACACTAGCCTGGCAATTTGAAAAGAAAAATAAATAAATAAAAGGTACTCCCCTGGAGAAACACCTACTAACATTTTCACCTGCGTAACCAAGAATAGGTGATGTCATTGAGATTCTGGGGCACAAAAGGAGAGACCTAAGACCTCCAAGAACTTCATTGCCACCAGGCTCTTTGGAGAACAGTTAGAATTTCCCAATATCCGCCCACCAACGCACACAGACACACACCCACAAAGGTCCACACACCACACACTCCAGGATATGCCCTAGAACCATGATGACCATAGATTAAAACAGCAGCATTTGCTTTCATTCCTTACAGCAGCAAGACCTCTAAGAACACATCAGGATACTACGTAGATGAGCAGAAGCCAAGACAGAAGCAAGTTGGCAGCTCACGCCAGAACTGAGCATCAATCTCACAGACTTAAGCCGATAGAGTGGTCTGGTTTAAATTTAGGTATTATCCTTACAGAAGCTGCTGGGCAGGGCTGACTTTCCAGCTTCCACTGCTACTTTCTGGTCTCCCGTTTCGTCTCTAGACCTGCTCTTGGGTTGTCTGTGTCTGACCTACCTGCCTGAGTCTTACCCAGGGTCTGCCTGACTCTGGGCTCCTACAACCACATGTGCTGTTTGTGATTCTCCGTGTACCCACCAAGCAGTTCATGGGTTCAGAAACTTCACTGAAGGCTGGGGGTGGGGCCCACACAGAGGGTCATATTCCCTCCTACTGGGCCCCCCCTCGGTCCCCTTGTCTCACCTCTTCCCACTGTGCTTCAGAAGCAAGTCAGCTCCTCTTCATCTTTCTGAGTCAGCCCTTTGGAGGTCCCACCTGCTACTTCAAACTGACTTACCAGCACATTTCTTCCAAACAAATAGATTACATCTCCCTAAGAAATCCTGTAATTAACATTTTTTTCTCCATATTTTTTTCTGAACTTTTCTTCCATGTTTCGTGAGTGACTGCTCAAATGTCATCTCCTAAGAGAGGCTTTTTCTGACCACCCTATCCCAAAGCTTCCTTCCTCCCCATTAACTACTCCCTCCCCTGCCCCTATCATTTTCAATCTCCTAACCAGGTCTTCATGGTGTTTATTACTCTGTGATGCTATTTTATGTGTGTGCTTATTGCCCCATGAGGCAAGAACTTTGTCTGATTCACACTCTCCCCAGAGGCTAAAACTGGGGGGCCAACACTGGTTGGTTTTAAAACCAGCTTTCACTAAGACACGTTGGTGTGGACCAAGTGAACAGATTTAAAATTGGTTCCACTGGCTACTTGTTACCATAGCTATGGAACAATCAGGCTTTTCCTAAGTTTGAGAGAAATTTTATTCTACTATTCTCTAAAGGTAAACTCCATTCAATTAGGTTTGCCTGTTTCATTCATCCTGTATCCCCTGTATCTACTACACCTGGCACATTCATGTTGAATAAATCAATCAATGGTTTGGGGCGGGGGGGGGGGTTGCTAGATTACTGATAATGGGTGCTTTTATTTTAAGATTTGCCACTTTATTCTCACAGCACAAGATAGCTGTTAAGTGCATGGCTTTATAATCACACAGTCCTGGCTCTGAATTTTGGCTCTAACATTACCTAGCTTATGGCCTTCCTGAATCTCCATTTCATTGGGTGAAAGAAGGGTGGGAGGAAACAATAACAGTATCTCCCAAGTCTCCTCTGAGCATTATGGAAACAATGCCCAGTTTCTAGCATGTTAAGTGTTTAAAAGCATAAATCATGTATATTACTACGCGGAAAATTTCTGAAAGGCTCAGAGAAGACATTCAAGACCATAAAGCCCAGGATGATCAGACGCAGCCCTATGAAAAGGCATAGAGTAAGGTCTGAGATAAGAGACTTCAAGAGGCGCTCCTGACTCCAAATCCTCCCATCCCCCCTTTCCTCCAGCCCACCCTTCACCTCGGCCCCCACTGTGGTCTGGATTTCCACCTCCCTTCTTCCCAACCCCCCACCCCGACCCCACAGGCCAATCACTCCTGATATCCCCAACATTAACATCCCCCATGCCTGGAGATGGTTAACTGAGTTAAATCATCTTCTCCCAAAAGAAACACTATTTAGCAAGTGCATTATATTGATCTATTTATTTGATTAACCCTGTACAATTCATTGCAACTTATATAGCAGAAACCAGAGACAGTGAGACACAGGACAGGTAAGTTTTGAAGGGGGCACTCAGACATAAAGTCCATGTATTCTGTTGCTTTGCCCAAGTCCAGTCCTGGCAAAAATGATCGTTTTCTAGGTCTTC
The DNA here is from genome assembly GCF_964165515.1 of Mesoplodon bidens. Taxonomy (NCBI): domain Eukaryota; kingdom Metazoa; phylum Chordata; class Mammalia; order Artiodactyla; family Ziphiidae; genus Mesoplodon; species Mesoplodon bidens. Next base: position 148,295,573 of record NC_138178.1, on the reverse strand, counting down.
ATAGGATTTAACATGCTCTCTCTCTCTGTCTCTCTGTCTCTGTCTCTGTCTCTGTCTCTGTCTCTCTCTCTCACACACACACACACATACACACACACACAAGAGGACACATACAATCTCACTCAGCACCGCCATCCCCAGCTTTTGCCAATCAAAATCTCTAGTACCTTTAATTAGGGTTATGGGAACAAAGGAGGCTGAGTATTTTTTCCGTTGGCAATGTCTAAAAACTGACCAGAGCTGAGCGTGTCTGCATATACTGATGGTGAACTATACTCCTATAAGACTTGGCTTCACAGGATGTGGATTTTGCTTTATCGTTATTAAAACAATAACCATTATTATTATTGTTATTGTCTCTGGACCTCAGACATACAGATACATGAAACTGCACTCACTCTACGTGAAATGCAATAAGAATCCCAGCAAGGACTCAGTGAAATGATGAGGATGATTATAATTTTTGTGACTTTCTGTTTGAATTTAAAAAAAAATCCCACAAGGTCTCAGAGGCAAAGAATATACAAATCAATTTTCACTGCAAAGTAAAGGACCTGTTACAGTGGAGGATTCCTGGACTGAATGTCAAGATTATGACATAGTATGAGTGTGTTTCGTGTTTGGTAATTGCAATCATTGTTGCTTCTGTTGTGGCCATCCATTTACAATGCTTGGTGTCAGCTTATTTATCTCTTGTAAAAATAAAATACAGTGTGTATGTGTGGAAAATTTAAAAAAAAGAATCCCAGCGAGGCCTGTGGGCAGCTGGCCCTGGGCTTCAGTCCTCTCTCCCATGGACTGGCTGTGTCACTCTGGGAAGGCTGCCTAAGCCTGCTGAGCTGCTATTCTGCTTTCTGCCCATCTTGTGGAACTGTTCTGAGAATGTGAACATATAAACCACAGGCACAGCACAGGGACTCATCAGGCAGCAGCTTAAAGTAGGCAGGGGTGCCGCGCACTTCAACCCACAGGCTGCCAGAGCTGGGTGTGAAGCCATAAATGACTTCGGGGGAGAATTTCAGAGAAAATACAGGATCCATGGGAGTAGACGTTCTCCTGAAGAATAGGGGGTAATTGGGAACAACGGGAACCCACGTGACAGAGCACAGGCCTGGGGCGGAACTGGTCTCACATCCCAAAGTTTAGCCGTAAATGAAACCTTCTGAAAGGTTTTTGTGGGCCTCCTGTGAAACTGACTCCAAGTAAAGAAAGTTGGTTCCAGCCACTTGTCTGAACTCTGCAGGCACATGCAACAGAGGAATAAGAAAGTGTGATGAATTGCTGGAGGGCACGCGCTCGGGTGAGGGCTCCGGGTGAGACCTAAGGCTTCTCTGAGGCCTTCCACCCAAGATTCAAGATCTCATTTGCTCCTGCTCTTAGGAAGGCACCACCTGGTGGCCGCTACCAGAAATGACAGCGCAGGATTAGCCTTAACCTCTTCCAGCAACAAACTATTTTGGATTTATTCACTCAGCAAATAGGTATTGAGTCCTTACTAGGGGCCAGACAAGTGCTAAGTGCTGGATGTACATCATGTATAGAATAAAATTCAGTGGCAGCTCTCAGCGAGCTCACTGTCGACACAACTGCTGAGTAGAGGAATTGCACGTAACCAGAAGAGTGAAGAAGACCAAGGCCCTGATCCAGCTTGGACCAAGCCCTTTACTCGCCAGCCTCCCCCTCTATGCCATCCCCTCCCTTACCTCTGGAGAATTATTTGCAAATAAACGGCATTCCTTTGCTCCAGGGTCCCTAGGTCTTTCTACCTCGTTCCTCCTGCCTCTATACCCATCGTTCCAATTGCACCGGACCAGCTCTCATTCCATTTTCAGAATGAAATTTCCTGCTCCATCCTCCCCTAAGGAAGGCTTGGATTCAGAGAAAATTTTGTTCATTTTCTTTTTTGTGAGTTTTAACTGCTTCCTGTGATTCCAGCTGCCTCTGATTAGCTCCCCTTTTCCTTCCCATGCTTCTTTTTCTGCCTTTTCTTCCACTAAGAAGCAGGTAAGTGAGGGACAATGAATTTTAAAAAAAGAGGAACATTCCAGTCCTGCTTTTCTCCTAGTTTCAGCCCCTGACATTTTAAATCAACATTTTCAGAACCCTTATTTCAGAATTTCCCAGGGCACATTCTAGTGAATGTCTACGTTTAATCTCTTGAGGATGGATTTGATTTAGGAAAATTGTCTAATTTTAAATGGAGTCCCTACTGATGATTCAGATGGGTGAGTGAACTGGACTCATGTCATCGTGGGTCCAGAAATGAGTCACAGCTATTAAAGAAGGAAATTGGCTTTCCTGGGTAGCTGGGAGGCAGTTTAGCAAAGGGGGCTCCTCCAAATGTGTTTTGAGCTCTGAGAAGGTTTAGTGAAATAAGTATGTATCTTCCAAGACTCTTACTTAGAAAGTTATACTCATTTTGGACATATAAGTTTTCTCAGTATTTTAGGATCACATGTGGGAAAGTACTAAGGAAATCAACGGGAATGGCCAGTTGGAGATGAGAACTAAGAGAGCTACAGGTGCTCAAAGGATGGCCCAGTGCACCCTATGACATCAGGATTGGCTTAAGACAGGCAGGACACTCCTCCTAACTAGGTGGAGGCTGGAGGTAAAGATGGACACAAATGAAGGTAAGAGAGGATGCAGTCTGAGCTGGGGCGTGGAGAGTGAGTTAACACAGAGGGAGTGAAAAAGCACCCACCTGTGAGCACAGGTGTAGCCGTGTTTGCCAACGGGATACATCTGTGTGTGCCCGGCAGAGACTGTCACAGGAGAGAACTCAGGTATAAAACGGGGAGACAGGTGAAGCGTGGTCCAGTTATGAAAGGCTTTGAAAGCTATTTCAAAATGGTTGGACTTTCCCCCACAGATGATGGGAAGCATGAAAGATTTCTAAGCAAAGGAGCAATCAAAGCAGGGTCTTGATACACACAAGGGCAGGGTAGAGGCAGCTTGGGCTCCTGGCTAGAAGAGGCCTGTGGATTCAGTGGGACCTGAGTTCAAATTCTGACTTAACCACTTATTGGATCAGTGAGTGACCTTGAGGGAGTCTGTTTCCTCATCTGTAAAATGGGGATGATAATAATAATAATAAAGCTCCTATGGGGATCCAGTGCCCCGCCTGGAATAAGCACTCAAACCATGGTGTGTATGTGCCAGCACTTGGGCGGCGACAGATTGGTGAGAAGAGGCTAGCAGCCCAGAGAGAACACTTAGGAGGCGGTTATAGTCATTCTAAAACGGACCGGCAAAGCGCTCAGCTGGCAGGGGTTTCCTTTCCACAAAAGGCAGTGGAAGGGATGCCGCAGAGATTTCCAAAGAAAGTCAATGAGGTCTGGCGACTGGATGAGGAAAAGAGGAGGGAAGGGAGGGGACTCAGGCCTAGAGGCTGGGGTCTGGGAGAAAGTGGTGCCATGAGCAGAGAGCGGAGAAGGGAGGGAGGGGCTCCCCATGCCACTGGCTCTGTCTGAGTCAGCAAGACCTGGGGAGGAGGAGATCTGAGGCCCAGTGGGCTTATTCCTTCATTTCCTTGGAGACTCTGTTCTCCCCCCGTCAGAGAGGCTTTCCCTGGCCACAGCTCCTACACACACTGTCACCTCCCCCCACTTCTCCTTCAGAGCACGTGTGTGACTATCTGACACAGTATATGTTTGTTTACTGATGGGTTGTACTGTCTGGCTGTCTGCCTAATAAAACATGTGCTCCAGGAGGGACGACCTTTGTTTTGCTTGTTCCATGTCCTTGGTGCCTAGGGCAGTGCCTGGCACACAGCAGATGCACAATAATACTACGGTTGTTATTAAAGTGCTTTTAAAAGCATCTCGCATATAAAACATGTTAAGTAAATATTAGCATTTATTGGTGAATATCTCAAAAAATTGTAAAGAGAAAGGCAGATGGGAAGTGCTGAACCTTGGAACACTCCCACGTACTCACCAGGAAAAGGACGAATTAACAGACTCTCCAAGATTAGAAATTTGGGCCACCTTTTAAGGCAGGGAAGAGAGGTGAGATGTGCCCCTGGGGAGGCCACACCTTGCACCATGTGGCCAGAAGCGCTTTCAAGCGCTAATACTGAAAACAAAAAAAGGGGGGCAAAACCAGTTCACCCACGGATGGGTCAGCAGCTATGAGAGGGGAAGAATGGGTATTTTGTGGCAACAGAAAAGGCAGGCGCTGGGGCTAAGTAAACTTCTGATTGTATGAAATTAACTTGTAATGGCCTCTTTGGCCCAATCTTTCCCTTTCCTCTCGTCAGATCATTTGGAAATCCAGATTCTGGCAGAGTTCACAAGAGCTCACTTAGCTGGGAGACCAAACATCAAGCTAATTAGCAGATCCATAACTGACTGCTCCAGATATACAGAGACTGCAAGATCGGCTCCTCCAGCAAATACGCCTACTGTGCACTGGGAAAATTCTTGGCAAAGCCATTAACACAACTTCATAGTGAGACAGGTCTATGTTGCTGGTAGAATAGAACTTCTGTCACTTCTCAACCTCCCCCATGTAGATGAGGGCTCAGAGAAGCCATGACTGCCCAAGCACCTCCTCTCAGGTAGCATCAGGTAACATACAGAGCTCCAGAATGCTCGTGCAAGCACCAAGCAAAACTCCCTAAGGCTACTTTTCAACTCAAATTAAGATTGTGCTGCTAAATCAGACTGTGAACAAGGTGAAGTGCCCTGGGGTCCATCCTCAGCCATTAACTGAGACTAAAATGTCAGCTACCTGCAACTCCTAATCACAAACTATAATGACCACTGACTCCATCTTTGCAGAGGCCTTGATTTCAGAGGATGAGCAAATGAACCAAGAGGGGATATAAAAATTCACATGTCTGTGGCCTTCCAGAAACTACATGCATGACAATACATCCTTAAAACATGTTTCAGCAGACTGGGAGTAAGGTACATTTCTCGAAAGTCAACATGGAAAACAATGGGTCCCTATTAATTCCCTGGAGCTCTACTGTGCTCAGAAGGAAGTGTACTCATGCTCCTTTTTGCAACTATTAACAGCCCCTAGGCAACTGCTTTTCAGATTTTTCTTTAATTTAAACTCACCCAAAACCGCAAATTCTCATAGACAAACACAATCACGATTCTATTCTGGATTACCAGGTGAGACAATTGTGTAAATATATTAGGAATATATTATATGAGATGGAAAATAGCATTGACCTTCACATTAGTCACCTTGAGAACGGGCACACGTCATACTTAGTGTTACTGATGTTCAGACCACTTAAGAGGAGGGAATGTCAGATAAAGCTGAGTTCCTTGCCTGGCTCTGCCGCTGACAAACTGCTAGGCCAGTTACTCAAGTTCTCCATTAGCAAAGAGTTACGGGGTCTTCATAAGAATTACATGAGCTAATATCAGAGGACTTTGCATGCTGCCTGGTTCATGGTTAGTTCGTTTAGGGATCCGATTTGGGGTTTTGCTTTTTGTTTTACTGGGTTTTGTTTTGATTTTCGGTGTTGAATCCTGAAGTTGCATTTAAATGGCGATCTCTCATTTCAGCAAGATGTTGAGCTAAGATGACATACACATTCAAACATTCCTGCTATAAGCACCTAGAAATATCAGATACAATAATTTTTTTGAGTAGCTATTATTATCATCATTAATGCCATTTATTTTTTTAACATCTTTATTGGAGTATAATTGCTTTACAATGGTGTGTTAATTTCTGCTTTATAACAAAGTGAATCAGTTATACATATTCATATGTTTCCAAATCTCTTCTCTCTTGTGTGTCCCACCCTCCCTATCCCACCCCTCTAGGTGGTCACAAACCACCGAGCTGATCTCCCTGTGCTATGCAGCTGCTTCCCATTAGCTATCTATTTTACATTTGGTAGTGTATATATGTCCATACCACTCTCTCACTTTGTCCCAGCTTACCCTTCCCCCTCCCCATATCCTCAAGCCCATTCTCTAGTAGGTCTGTGTCTTTATTCCCATCTTACCCCTAGGTTCTTCATGACATTTTTTTTCCCTTAGATTCCATATATATGTGTTAGCATACGGTATTTGTTTTTCTGTTTCTGACTTAATTCACTCTGTATGACAGACTCTAGGTCCATCCACCTCACTACAAATATCTCAATTTCGTTTCTTTTTATGGCTGAGTAATATTCCATTGTATATATGTGCCACATCTTCTTTATCCATTCATCTGTTGATGGACACTTAGGTTGCTTCCATGTCCTGGCTATTGTAAATAGAGCTGCAATGAACATTTTGGTACATGACTCTTTTTGAATTATGGTTTTCTCAGGGTATATGCCCAGTAGTGATGAAAGAAATTAAAGATGATACAAACAGATGGAGAGATATACCATGTTCTTGGATTGGAAGAATCAACATTGTGAAAATGACTCTACTATCCAAAGCAATCTATAGATTCAATGCAATCCCTATCAAACTACCACTGGCATTTTTCACAGAACTAGAACAAAAAATTTCACAATTTGTATGGAAACACAAAAGACCCCGAATAGCCAAAGCAATCTTGAGACAGAAAAATGGAGCTGGAGGAATCAGGCTCCCTGACTTCAGACTATACTACAAAGCTACAGTAATCAAGACAATATGGTACTGGCACAAAAACAGAAATATAGATCAATGGAACAGGACAGAAAGCCCAGAGATAAACCCGTGCACATATGGTCACCTTATCTTTGATAAAGGAGGCAAGAATATACAGTGGAGAAAAGACAGCCTCTTCAATAAGTGGTTCTGGGAAAACTGGACAGGTACATGTAAAAGTATGAAATTAGAACACTCCCTAACACCATACACAAAAATAAACTCAAAATGGATTAAAGATCTAAATGTAAGGCCAGACACTATCAAACTCTTCAAGGAAAACATAGGCAGAACGCTCTATGACATAAATCACAGCAAGATCCTTTTTGACCCACCTCCTAGAGAAATGGAAATAAAAACAAAGATAAACAAATGGGACCTATTGAAACTTAAAAGCTTTTACACAGCAAAGGAAACCATAAATAAGACCAAAAGTCAACCCTCAGAATGGGAGAAAATATTTGCAAATAAAGCAACTGACAAAGGATTAATCTCCAAGATTTACAAGCAGCTCATGTAGCTCAATAACAAAAAAACAAACAACCCAATCCAAAAATGGGCAGAAGACCTAAATAGACATTTCTTCAAAGAAGATATACAGATTGCCAACAAACACATGAAAGAATGCTGAACATCATTAATCATTAGAGAAATGCAAATCAAAACTAGAATGAGATATCATCTTACACAGGTCAGAATGGCCACTATCAAAAAATCCAGATCCAATAATTTTTTAAATGCATACTTGAACCTGCAATAAAGAATAGGAAATTACCAGGTGCCAGAAACAAAGCCTCAACTGAAAACCAGAAGTAAGCAGAGGAATCAACTGGGCAGCCACTCCTGGGGCTGAGGGGGACCACAGGGCAGAGGAGGGAATAGAATAAGCATTGATCCAGGGGAAGTAAGGGTGTAGATGTCAACTAGCACATGGGAACAGGAGGCTAAGCCCTTGAGTCTTGCCTGAGAGAGGAGGGTGCTGCCCAAAGCGAGGTCCTGCAAAGAGCTGCGACCCCAGGAAAAATGGGCTGAAAAGTATTTCCCTACCAGCTCAGCTAGCTTGTCTATCTCTGGCTTCAGGAGAGGAGAACTAAAAGCTTCCTGCAAAATTTGAACCTCATACCTCTACCTCTGGAGCATTTGGGGTACAAATTTAGGCTACAGTCTGGAAATGCCCAACCTAAGAAATTAGCATAAAAATTGGTCCTGGGCCAACACTGGGCATGGGAAAAATGAGAGCAAAACTCCCACAAACCATGCTGTTGAGGGGGTTCACAAACTTTCTGTAAAGGGCCTGACAGCAAATACTTTAGGCTTTGCAAACTAGAAAGTCTCTGTTCCAAGTAGTCAACTCTGCTGTTGTAATGCAAAAGGAACCAGAGACAATAAGAGTGTGGCTGTGTTTCAGTAGAACTTTATTTACAAAAACAGGTATTAGAGTGGAAGTCCAAGCCAATACATTAATTCAAGAAAAATAAGTGAAAGTTACTGTGATATAATAAAAATACATGTATCTGGTCTTCATCCCGGGTTCCTAGCACAGAGCTCCTAAAAGCCCTGGAATTTCCTGAGTGATAGGGGTGAGACGAGTGTCTTTTGCTATTCATAATAAGTCCCTTTTAACCACAGGTGAATTTATGCTAATGAGGTGACTCCTGGCAGATGAAGCTGGTTACCAGAGGAGAGGGGAGAGGGGCTGGAGATTGAGTTCAATCACCAATGGCCAAGAATTTAATCAATCATGCCTATGTAATGAAACCTCCATAAAAACCATAAAGGACAGGGTTTGGAGAGCTTCTGAGTAGGGGACCACGTGGAGGTGCTGCGAGGGTGGCGTGCCTGGAGAGGGCATGGAAGCCCCGTGTACCCCTCCCCCCATATCTTGCCCTATACATCTCTTCCATTTGGCTGTTCCTAAGTTGTATCCCTGTAATAAACCAGTGATAGTAAGTACAGTGCTTTCCTGAGATCTGCGCACCATTCTAGCAAATTATTGAACTCAGGAGGGGGTCGTGGGAACCTACTAGTCAAAAGCATGGGAAGCCCAGACTTGTGACTGGCATCTGAAGAGGGGGCAGTCTTGAGGGGTCTGCACTAACTCCAGGTCGATAATGCCAGAACTGAATTAAATTGTAGGCCATCCAGTTGGTCCACAGAAAACTGAAATGTGTGGAAAATCCACGCATGTGTTCTCAGTAGAAGAAGGGTTTTCCTTTAGTCACACAAACTTAAAAAAAAAAATCTGTCATTATCAAAAAGTTATATATCCATATGCATAGGAAATGCAAGACTATCTACAGATAAACCATGAAAATAAATGAGAGTTCAGCAAGATATACAAAAACAAGTAATGTTCCTAGGCACTAGCAACAACAGGAAAACATAATAAAAAGATTCCATTAACAGTACAAACACAGGGGGCGTGACCAGGCCAGGGCGGGCCCGGGGGCTCCGCATGCTTCAGCTGCCCCCCGGGTGCCCCCTCCGCCGCCCTCTCCACGGAGCCAGGCTAGGCCGAGCTCACGGGCTAAGCCTAGCCAGTAGCCCGTAGCCAGCCGGCGGCCCTCCTGGAGGTGGTGGCGCAGGAAGGGGACCGACGCACGCACATGGCCCCAGCGGCAGCCAGAGCTGTCAGCGGCCCCGCGGCGGGGGGCGGGCGGCGTTGGCTGCTCCGGCCCCTGGACCGGGCAGTGGCGGCCCAGGGCCCAGCGTCTACTTTCGGAGACCCCTTGAGGCCACAGGCAAGGGCCCGGGCACCATGGACGATGAGGGCCCAATGAGGCGCCAAGGGAAGGTCACGGTCAAGTAAGAACGCAAGGAGCTACGGAAGCGCCTCAACCTGGAGGAGTGGATCCTGGAGTAGCTCATTCGCCTGCCAGGAACAGGAGATCCCGGAGCTGGAGACTGATGTGGATATAACTCCTGGACGTGGAGGGCGATGATACCCGAGCTACCAGGGTCAAGGAGCCGCTGGTGGACTGTTACAAACCCACTGAGGTCTTCATCTCTGGCCTGCTGGACAAGATCCGGGGCATGCAGAAGCTGAGCACACCCCAGAAGAAGTAAGGGTCCTCGACCCAGGTGAACGATGGTTCCCATAGGACAATCGCTGACCCCCAACCTCGTAGCAACAGCAATACCGGGGGGGCCCTGCAGCCAGGCCTGCTGCCATGAGCACGGCTCCCCATGCCCCTGGCCCAGGGGCCTCTTCCCTGCCCCCTCAGTTTTCCATTTTGGGGGGTTTTTATTATTATTAAACTGATGGGAGTTTTTGTGTTTTTATATTGACTGCGGCGCGGGCTCTTTAATAAAGCTAGGATACGCCTTTGGTGCAGTTAAAAAATTTTTAAAAAGCAACAGAAATACAGGGTATGGGATACTTACGAATTCCCTCAATAAAGATATGTAAGAAAAGTATGCCGAACATTGGGAAATTCTATTGAAGTACATTAAAAAAGAACTAAATAAACACAGTATAACATGTTTGTGGGTGAGAAGACCCATTATCATAAGAAGACAAATTTTCATAATGTATCTGTAAAACGTCTGAGTAATTCCAAAAAGCAAAACAGGGCTCCACATTCCTGAAATATATTTTAAAGTGTAAAGAGCCTGGTATGGCCAAAACAATTCTGAAGGTGAAATACTATAGAGCAGTTAAACAAATCGACATGGATAAATCTCCAAAAAAATGTCGGAGGGAGGGCTTCCCTGGCGGTGCAGTGGTTGAGAGTCCGCTTGTTAATGCAGGGGACACGGGTTCGTGCCCCGGTCCGGGAAGATCCCACAAGCCGCGGAGCGGCGAGGCCCGTGAGCCATGGCCGTTGAGCCTGCGCGTCCGGAGCCTGTGCTCCGCAACGGGAGAGGCCACAGCAGTGAGAGGCCCACATACCGCAAAAAAAAAAAAAAATGTTGGAGGGAAACATACAGTATAATACAATTCATGTCCATTTTAAAACACTCCCTCCAAAAGGCCTAGACACACCTGGGATTGGCAGAGGTGTGACTACAGAGGGAGGGAGGGTGGGTGCAGATGGGCATGGGGCAGGGTAGGGTTTTAGGAATACCTAAAACATATTTTTTTGGAGAAAGAAGAAAGAACACATGCCAACAAATAGAGCAAATAGCATCTGATCACAAATATGAATATCTAAAATTTTCTATATAATTTGGAAATTAGGTAAAAATTGAGTTTTTTGCCCGTAATTTAATGAAGAATTAAATTTATGCCCAGCTTGTTTGGGAGGCATACAAGTCTTAAAAAAAAAAAAAAAAAAAAAAAAAAAAACAACTCCCTGCTGAGCCAGAGAATGCAAACTCAGTCACCTGGATTCCTTTCTTCCAGTGCAACACTGACCCAGGCACAGCTGGGATCATCTTCACATCTGGTTTGTGGTCTGAGCTGGTTAATGTTTAACCTGCATCGTTTAAGCCTAAACTCACACCATAGTCTTCATTTCACAAACTAATTTGCTTGGGAAAAAAAAAAGTTAGCATCCATTTAAACATCAGTGCTGGAAGTACACCTGTCTGTCATACAGAGTCCCATAGTGTTCTATAGGCTTGATATGTTTATAATTTGAAACATTATTTTTAAAAGAAACACTGTTCAGAACAAAAAACATACCAGTCTTATGACATAACGAAAAGATGTCTAAAATCCTACGTTGCCTTGGACAGGACCAGTGCTCCCTGGCCCCATCACCCACCTCAGCTGCTGGACTCAATGCCAGCGACTCTTTCCGTTTTCCAAAAATCAAAGCCTCCTACAAAGAATGAATATTTGTCAGACTTGAAAATATTCCCAAGAATATGCCACAGGCTCAGAAGACAACTTAAAAAGAAGGATTCCAGGGCTTCCCTGGTGGCGCAGTGGTTGAGAGTCCGCCTGCCGATGCAGGGGACACTGGTTCGTGCCCCGGTCCGGGAAGATCCCACATGCCGCAGAGCGGCTGGGCCCGTGAGCCATGGCCACTGAGCCTGCGCGTCCGGAGCCTGTGCTCCGCAACAGGAGAGGCCACAACACTGAGAGGCCTGTGTACCACAAAAAAAAAAAAAAAAAAAAAGGATTCCAGAAATGTTTGGGGCAATAGCAACATCAATGGAAGCATCGAAGGATTACATCTATCCCAAGGTCACTAGTTTGAAGAGAGCAAAATCCATTTATACCGTAAATCTGATTTTTCTTTAATTCAGCAGCGGCAACTAAAGTCACTCCTCTCCTGACTGTCAATGTCATCTAGTATGGGAGTCAACATACTGCACAGCTAGGAGCGATGTTGGAACCAGCATTAAAAATGACACCACACCCTTACAAAGAGCGTGCCATTCAACACAGGGCTCATGCAGTAGCTGTAAATTACTGCAGATCCTCGCAGCATCCGGGGAGATTTACCAAGGTGTTTGGCTCAGAAACTCGGAAACTTGTTAATCAAACACTGAACCCCATGGGTCAGTAGAAAGGAAACACTATTTTCACGGTGAGATCAGATCCAGCAGCTGCAATAAGGACAGGGCACCACGAGGGAATGGCAGAGGAATCAGAGAACCTGATCGGCTTAGAGGGAGGCATGCCCAAGCAGCAAACGTTGCCTGCATCGTTTCTGAAGCTGCTCACCCTCAAGTCCAGTAAAAATCAGAAGAAAAGCCTGCAAGCCCCCATCCCACTCTGTGGACAAGAGTTCCCTTGTCCATCGTCATTTCATCACACAAAGCCTGCATTATGTGTACAACTTACATTCAACAAAGCATAGCCATGTTTGTTCACAAATGTGTATTTAGTTCATGAGTATTTATTGAGTGCCTACCATGGCCGACTGCAGGACTGGTATACAAACGGTGACCTGAAACAGCCGCGTCCCTGCCCTCATCAAGTGTGGGGTAAATTAAGTATGCTGTTCACAAAACCAGTGACAAATTTCTTCTAAGAAGGCTTTAATTCTCCCCTCATTTGTCGTTGTAGGAATCTGCCTACAAAAGGGCTCCGACTCACCTTTTAAATGTGCAAGATGACACACTATCCCTATAAACTCCCACACATTGAGATTGCCGTGTTCATGGCTCCTGGCCATTTAAACTGGTAAAACAGGGTCTTTAATACATAATTCATCTTACTGAAGAACGTATCCACGCTTCATTTTACAGGAGCTATTTGATGATTAACCTCGCTTACTCGACAAGGGACTCGACTAGCAATAAAGGCTAAAGTTTCTTGTTTGCTTACTCTATGCCAGGCACTGTTAAGTATTTCCCACATACTAATTCATTTAGTCTTCACAACGATACAGCCATGTGGGTATTACTTTTATCCTCAATTTACAGATGAGGGTAAAGGAGAGATTCCCAGGTTCACAAACCTGCCCAAAGTCACACAGCTGGTAAATGGTTGAGTCACAATTCAAATTGTGGTCCAAGCTCTTTACCACTCACAAAACTGCCTCTGAGACAAAAAAGATGGAGGTAAAACCTGATGGCCACACACTAATTCTTATACACATGGACCTCATCCAAAAGGGAAGATGGGAGAAGCTGACAACTGTAAAGCAATTTAAAAAATAACTTTAGAAAGGTCAACAATCTGCGTGGGGTGGGGGCGTGGAGGGTTAACAGACTTGGTCACTAAAATACCCTGGAGGGCATTTCAGAGTGGAAAGTGTTTTAAGTGGGAAGCAGGGGATGGGTGATGAGGAAGTTGAAGGCTGCCAGCACAAGGGACTGATCGTAAGCGTGGCGGGAGAGTCAAGGAAACGCACAGAAGTCCAGCTCCGAGAGAAAGCAAGTCTAAGGAAAAGGACGGCTGTTCTATTTAGTGTTGGAGAAACCTGAGCATCCTTATAGAAACTGGTAGAAAGAGGAAGAAATGCAGGCATGAAAAGCAGAAAAACAGATGACACGTTCAAGAAGAGGGAGGACGGGCTGGAGAGGGGACCTTTTGAAAGAAGGATTGACGAGTTTTTGATAAAAGAGGAGGAAAGTTTTCTAATTAGGTGGAAAGGAGATCAAATGAGAGAGATCCTATTAGATCACCTTGAAGTTATCAGGAAAACAGGAATCAAGGTCATCTGGTAAGACTGAAGGAGATTTGAAGAGAAGGAAACGTTCTGATAGCTACCACAGGAATCAATATGGTTGTGTGTGTGTGTGCACGCACACATACCCACACACGAGAACAGACACACCCTTTGATTAAAATACTTCTCTAAGAAACTGTAAATAACTCCTCAAGGAAGTCTACTTCTAGTATATATTTTAGGTTTTTCTCCCACATCAAAGCTATGGTTTCTATCTTCGTATATAAGTCTATTTTGAGATACTGTGCAGAGGAGGGGACAATGTGGAACAAGAAAAGTTCGTCTCAACTTCTATGGAGGCAATAATATGATAAAGAGGCAAGGCTCAGTAGAGAAATGTTAGTATCTTATAAGGCCCTGAAACATCTGTTAATTAATTTTTCAGAAGGAAGGTTTTATTTCAATGGTAAGAATAGTTATCATCACCAAGGCATACGAGAGAGAAAAAAAAAATCAGGGGACCTAAGAAGTGAGGAACAGAGACAAAGCATGGTGTGATGGCCACACACTACTTCTCATACATGTGGACCTCATCAAGAAAGGAAGAGGGCAGAAGTGACAACTGTAAGGCAGGCGGCTGCCTCTGGGACTGGTTCTTCCAGACAAAGGAACAGGAAGGGAAGCCTGCTTCCTTATACTGACCCAGGATCGCGATTTCCCGCAAAGCAGCCAGATGGGCTATAAAATTCTTCAAAGGTAGAAATATCAATTCACTCCACAAATATTTCTTTAACACCTATGTTCCAGACACTAAGCTAAATGCTGGGGAGAGAGAAATGACTGGCTTCCTGTATTAGTTTATCTACGGCTGTGTGGATTAAAACTACTCTAAAACTCAGTGGCTTAAAATAACAAAACAACTGTTATCTCACAGTTTCAGAGAAGGTGGCTCTGGCTCAGGGTCTCTGTGTTGGGGGTCCTCCGGGGTCAGTGACCACTAGAATGATGCACAGGACTCCCATATGGTATTACTTATGGCTCTGATTTATTACAGCAAAATCAGCAAAGGGTGCCTGGAGTGAAGTCCATAGGAAACCAGGCACGAGCTGCCAAGAGTCCTCTCCCTACCAAGTCACACAGGACAGGCTTAATTCCCCAGCATCGTATTGTGACTACAATTTGTGAAATGTTCTCTACCAGGGAAGCTCATCAGAGACTCAGTGCCCGAGGTTTTTATTGGTGGCTGTTCACATACCCACCCTCTGTCTAGCACATACCAAAATTCCAGACTTCCAGATAGAAGCAGGTGTTCATGATAAAAATACTGCTTGCACAGTTTAGGGACAGTCAACCACTCTCACCATCAGTTAGAGAATGGTGAGAACCCTCCCTAAATCCAAGCTCCCAGATGCCAGCCAAGAGCCAATCTTGCAAGCAGGACTTTCTAAGGATGGCAGTTTCAGGCCTGCTACGTGAATTCTTTTCTATGCAGTGTCCCATGAGGTTGGAGTCAAGGTGTCAGCTGGGGCTCCATCATCTGAAGCCCTGACTAGAGCTAGAGGTATGCTCATGAGAAAGCTCTCGCACACAGCTACAGGCTGGAAGTTCTTCCCTGTGCGGGGCTCTCCACGTGGCTGCCTGCACATCCTCAACATATGGCAGCTGGCATTCCCCCACGGCAAGTCATCCAAGAGAGTAAGAGATCAAGAACATGCCCCAGATGGAAGCCACAGTCTCTAATACACTAATCTCAAAGTGACATACCATCACTTCCACTGCTGGTCACAAAGACCAACTCTAGGACAATGTGGGAAGAGGAGGGGATGCCATGAGTCAGGGGTCATGGGTGGCTGTCCTGGAGGGTGCCTACCACAGCCGACCCTCTGGCCCCCAATGGTTCAAATCCCCCCTACATGCAACATACACTAACCCTTCCCATGGTCCCTAAAAGTCTCATCCCATCACAGCATCAGTTCCACGTCTAGACGCTTGTCATCTAGATCATGTCGAAGTACAGACGAGACTTCTTCAGTATAGTCCCTGATGTACGGCACCTCTCAATCTGTAGACACCTGTCACTCAAGCGACACACACTCAACACACAACAGTGGGACAAGCAGAGGATAACTGCTATAAACACTGCTGCTCACAAAGGGGGTGATGAGGAGCACGTAGGGGTAGCAATTCTAAAATCCTGCCGAGCAGATGTTCCTTGATTTGGTCTAGAGGTGAGGTCTGAGAATAGTTCTCTGTGACCCTAACGCCACCCTCCGGGCTCCTGGGTTTGGCCTCTCCATCATCTTTCCATTTTCATGAAGGGTAAAACGTGTTTGCAGAGGAATAGTTTCCTCAGCTTGCCTCCTACTTGTTGATACCTAGGGGTCCAAAGACCTCTCTTCATTTTGTTCTACATTCCTTTCATTTCAAGCTGATGGCGCCACTCCAAGTACGACTCTTCAAAACTCTGAAGGTCTTCTGTGACTCCTTTTAGGATTCATTCCATTACACCAAAGCCCCACTCACCAATCCCTGTGCGTTTGGTCCTTCCTCACCCTGGGCTTTTGCTGGGGTACCATGTCCTTGAGCCTCCAAGAAGTGCTCTTGTTTGATCAAGTGGATCTGTGAAGACAAACCCTTAACCTCGTTAGAGCGCTTTTTGGCTGGCTGCTTGGTACTCTGAGACACCATCTTTGATTTTGTGAGATCTTAAGAAGAGTTTACAGTCACACCCTTGGCTTCACGTTTGGAGCTTGTTTTCCTAAAAGTGGCCCAAATTTGATCTTTGCTTAGAAGCCATTTCTTGCTGCAAATCTTCAAAAACAGCTAGTCCTGGCTCTTTTTTGCTGACTGCTTCTGCCTTCAGCTTCTCTCTTCCTGCAATTTTACTACAAGCAAAAGGAAAAAAACTGAAGGCACTTTCAACACCTCGGTTAGAAATCTCCTTAACTGTATCACCTAGTTCATTAGGTACATTTTTTATTTTCCACATTACTGCAGGCACCAGTATTGCTAAATATTTGGCCACCACATAACAGACTCTCCCTTTCCCAGTTCCCAGTATTATTTTCCTGTAAGCCTTCACTGGCAGCCTCCTGAAAGTCCAAACTTCTATAGACAGTGTATTCAAGGTGCATTAAGCTTTTATTAACCTGTTCCTCAAAGTCCTTATAGCTTTTTCCACTGCACACTGCCAAGATTCAAGGCCACTACCACATTTTGGTGTTTCATTATGTCAGCACCCCACTTCTACTACCAAAATCTTATTAGTTACCCATTGCTGTGTAATAAGCCATCCTGATTAAAACAATAAGCGTGTATTGTCTCACATGCGTTCTGAGGGTCAGAAATTGGGAGCCTAAATTTAGACGGATTGGTTTCAGCTCAGGGTTTCCTGTGAGTTGCAATCAAGCTGATGGGCAGAGCCTGTAACAGCTGAAGGCTCAACAAGGGGAAGATCTGCTTCTAAACTCACTCACATGGTTGTTGCCAGCCGCCGTTTTTTATTAGCTGCTGCCACGTGACGGAGTCTCTCCATGCACTGCCTATTTCCCAGCCTGGCAGCTGGCTTTCCATAGAATGAGTGGTCCAAGAGAAAGAGCCCAACATGGAAACCTCAGTCACTTATAACCTAATCTTGGACATGACAAACCATCACTTCTGTAGTAATCTATTTTCAAAGGCATGAATACCAGGAAGTGAGGATCACTGGGGGCCATCTTGGTGGATGGCTACCACGTTTCCTACCTGGAAGTCTAATGGAATGATAGCCATCAACAACAAATTTTATTTACAGTAAAATTTAAAAGGGCCATAAAAAACACATGGGAGAAGTTATCACCAGCTTACCCTGAGGAGTCAAGTTGGTGTGACAGAGGAGATGATGTGTATGTAATTTAGGGCCCTAAAGGGATGAATGAGATTTGTCAGACACATGGAAGAGCCTCAGCCTGCCGGAAGCTTCCCATGCATTTCTCTTTTTGCATATCCTACCTGCCTGGTAAATTCAATAACCCCAAAGCTCTTCCTAAGAGCAACTCTGGAACGACTTAATTTAATATCAGTGTTTCTGGAGGACACATTACCATTTAATAGATGAATCTAAAGCATAATGGTAGGGCTTCCCTGGTGGCACAGTGGTTGAGAGTCCGCCTGCCGATGCAGGGGACAGGGGTTCGTGTCCCGGTCCAGGAAGATCCCACATGCCGCAGAGCGGCTGGGCCCATGAGCCATGGCCGCTGAGCCTGCACGTCCGGAGCCTGTGCTCAGCAACGGGAGAGGCCACAACAGTGAGAGGCCCGCGTACCGCAAAAAAAAAAAAAAAAAAAAAAAAAAAAGCATAATGGTAGATGTCAAACGCTATGCTTGGAAATGTCTCATGTAAAGGTCAAACTTAAGGGGGAAAAATGACAGATAGACGAATAAAGCGAAAATACACTGTTTGATAACAAATGTCAAAGTCAGAATAAATGCCCCTAATTTGGTAAAGCACACAACTCTTCAACACATAATAGTGATTATTTAAATAAGAAGGCAAGAAGAAAGATGGAGATGGAGAAAGAAATGCTAACCAAAGGACCTCCACATGAAACAGATGCAAAGCACAGTTTAAAGAGTGGGTGGAAAACTAGGTTAGGCAAGCACACTGGAGTATAAAAGCTAATTTTTCATGTCTTATTTTAAGTGATACAATCTTTTTATAAAAATCTGTAAATAAGCATAAGAAAGAAAGTAAAAGTCACCCATGACCTTAAATTCTAGGGATAACCACTAACTGGATTATAGAGTATACCCTTGTAGACTGCTGGATAGATAGGTAGAGAGATATACACATACCACACACACATATATGTATGTATATATATGCATGTACGTATGTATATGTGTGTGTAATTTTGGAAATATGTCATTTTTGGAAATGGCTCCATGTTTTTCATGAATATAAAATTAACACACAAATATTAAATTCACTTATGGGTAATGCATTCTAAAGTCTAAATATTATGGAGAGGTATGAGGGAGAGTAAAATTCACCTGTACTTCTTTTACTCAGGGGGAAAAACACTTTACTGTTAACATCTAGTATTCTTCTTACAGGCATATTCAATGCAAATATGATTTTAATGCAAAAATAGGCTCATGCTTCTCTCACTTAAAAGTACATGGTAGCTACCTTCTTCCGTGAACACGTGTACATCTACAGTATTTGTAATGACTATATAGTTCCAGAATAGGTATGTACCATAACTTATTTAACCAGTCCCTACTGATGAGCATTTATGCTGCTCCCAATCTTCCATCATTGTCAACAGGCCTCAGCATTGATACCTTTATGCATGCACACGTCTTTGCACACTTACCGGTTACTTCGTCAAGATAAACTTCCAGACTTAGGTTTGTTATGTCAAAAGACATTCACTTTTTTTTTTTTTTTTTTTTTCCGGCTGCGTTGGGTCTTCGTTGCTGAGTGAGGGCTTTCTCTAGTTGTGGCGAGCGGGGGCTACTCTTCGTTGCGGTGCTCCGGCTTCTCATTGCGGTGGCTTCTCTTGTTGCAAAGCACAGACTCTAGGCACGCGGGCGTCCACAGTTGTGGCACGTGGGCTCAGTAGTTGTGGCTCATGGGCTCTAGAGCGCAGGCTCAGTAGTTGTGGCACACGGGCTTAGTTGCTCCACAGCATGTGGGATCTTCCCAGACGAGGGCTCAAACCCATGTCCTCTGCACTGACAGTCAGATTCTTAACCACTGCACCACCAGGGAAGCGGAAGACATTCAGTTTTAAAGAACTTCTATGCATATTGCTGCATGTCCCACCATAAATGTTATACCAATGTATACCCACACCAAGAGTACAGAAATGTCTCCATCCGGCCACCACCTTCACCATCACTGAGTACTATAAGCACATACAGTCTTAATTTTCATTTCTTCAGACATGAACGATAATATATTAAGACAATACACTTTAAAATGTTTAAAGATCATTTAAACTTCTTCTTTGTGAATTACACATCCTTGTTTTTTACCAAATCTTCACGGAAGTGTTCACTCTTTTCATATTCATTTGTTAAGTGTCCTCCCACCCAAATGCACACCCATTCACATGTTTAACACCCTGGCAGCAAAGTGTTAGCAGCAGAACATAAATAAGAACTCACAGGGTTAGGAAAATGTTGAGCCACGTTTAAATTTTCCTGACTCCAAAACTCAGCCATTTCCCACAGCGGTGCAGACTATGCTTACGCCTCTTCAGGACTAAGAGCTGGCATTCCCAAACCGCTGTTCATTTCAAACTCCTGACACCCGCTTCTCACCCCACATCAGCTTAAGCAGGCATAGCATTTCTGAGGATGCCCAGGTGATTCAGTGGGCAGCAACGTTTGGAACCACTGACCAAAGATTCCATCCCCCAGCTGCTGGGAATGCTGCTGGTCTCGGCTGTCAGCCCTCTCTCAAATTGCCCTTGGGTGAGAAGAGTTCACTAATTTAAGCTCACGTCCCTTCTTGGGTCTGCTGCCTCCTACGACTGGAGGATATGAAGATACAAAGACCCATCCTTGGGACTTCCCTGGCGGTCCAGTGCTTAAGACTCTGTGCTTCCACTGCAGGGGGCAAGGGTTCTATCTCTGGTCGGGGAACTAAGATCCCGCATGCTGTGCAGCGCGGCCAAAAAAAAAAAAAAAAGACCCATCCTTGTTGCCCTACCTCAGAAAATCCCAGTTCCAGAATTCCCACTGGGTAGGAGGCCTTATGACTGCAGTGAAGCCCATCTTCTCCTTCTGCCCAATTCTGCCTCCTCCCCCTCCCCCCAAGTGCTGACCCTGAGAGATTCCCTAACAATGGCCTACACAGTCATCACAGAGGCTGCTTCCTGAGGGGAACCAGCCTGTGTCATGACTACATGGACCTTGCCCTAAAAGAATAAACTTCCTCTAAAAGAAGAAACTAAACAAAATCTTCCTCAAAAGGCTTACATACGGCTGAAGGGAGTTACCAAAGCATAGTCAGAAATCCTTTCAGGTGGAGTTATTGTTTAATGAGAGTTTCTGTTTGGGGTGATGAAAAACTTTTGAAAATAGTGGTGACGTTTGCACAAAATTATGAAGGTAATGGATTAATGCCACTGAATTGTACATTAAAAAGTTAAAAAGGCAAATTTTATGTTATATACATTTTACCACAATTTTCAAAAAGTAATAATATACCCCAAATCATTAAATTGTATACTTTAAATGGGTAAATTGTTCAGTAAAGTTGCAGGATACAAAATTAATATACAGAAATCTGTAGCATTTCTACACACTCATAATGAACTATCAGAAAGAGAAATTTTAAAAACCACCCCATTTACAATTGCATCAAAAGGAAATGCCTAGGAATAAATTTAATGGCTGAGCTTTGGAGTCAGGAAAATTTGAACGTGGCTCAACATTTTCCTAACCCTGTGAGTTCATATTTATGTTCTGCTGATAACACTTTGCTGCCAGGGTGTTAAACATGTGAATGGGTATGCATTTGGGTGGGAGGGCACTTAACAAATGAATACGAGAAGAGTGAACACTTCCATGAAAATCTGATAAAAAACAAGGATGTGTAATTCACAAAACACATGTTACAATTGCATCAAAAGGAAATGCCTAGGAATAAATTTAACCAGGGAGGTGAAACACCTGTACTCTGAAAACTGTAAGACATAGAGGAAAGAAATTAAAGATGACACAAATAAATGAAAAGCTACACCATGCTCATGAATTGGAAGAATTAATATTGTTAAAATGTCCATACTACCCAAAGCAATCTACAGATTCAATGCAATTCTTATCAAAATATCCATGGCATTTTTCACAGAACTAGAAAAAATAATCCTAAAATTTGTATGGAACCACAACAGACCCTGAATAGCAAAAGCAAACTTGAGAAAGAAGAGCAAAGATGGAGGTATCATGCTTCCTGGCTTCAAACTATACTACAAAGCTACAGTAATCAAAACAGTATGGTACTGGCACAAAAACAGACACACAGATCAGTGGAACAGAACAGAAATCCCAGAAATAAACCCACACTTACATGGTCAATTAATCTATGACAAAGGAGGCGAGACTACAGAATGGAAAAAGCCCCTTAAATAAATGGTGGTGGGAAAACTGGACAGCTACATGCAAAAGAATGAAATTAGATCACTTTCCTACCCCACATACAAAAATAAACTCAAAATGGGTTAAAGACTTATATGTGAGATCTGAAACCATAAAACTCCTAGAAGAAAACATAGGCAGTATGCTCTTTGACATTGGTCTTAGCAATATTTTTTGGATCTGAATCCTCAGACAAGGGAAACAAAAGCAAAAATAAACAAATGGGACTACATAAAACTAAAAAAGCTTTTGCACAGTGAAGGAAACTATCAGCAAAACGAAAAGACAACCTACTGAATGGGAGAAGATATATGCAAATGGTATGTCCAACTGTTACCTAACACAAGTCCATGTGCCCGACACACAGTGAGGTCAAACAATACCAAAATGTCAGAGTTTGGAGCAGAGAAAGGTTTATTGTAGGGTTATGCAAGGATATGGGTGGCTCATGCCTTAAAAGCCCCTGAACTCCCTGAAAGCTTTCAGCAAAGCCCTTTTATAGGGAAGGTGAGGGAGGGATGTGGTTAGTTGTTGCAAACTTCTTGGTGTCAGATCCTTTGTTCTTGAGGTCAGGTCACGTGTTGGTCACAATGTTCCTGTAACCCTCCGCCAAAACACATGTTATTCTTTGTTCTGACAAAAAAGGGCAAGGTCCCAAGACTCAAATTTCACCCACTGAGGTTTAGGCCCTGGCTAAGAGGAGGGGATCCCTGAGCAGCTGGATACCCTGGCCTGGGAGTGTTCGTCCAGTACCCAGTCTGGGCCCTCCCACCAGTGCCCAGGCCTGGCTGAGGAGGCAGATCTCAGCTGGCGGTGCCCTCAGGGCCAGGTCCACAAGACCCTCCCCAGCCATCATTACTGAGGGAGCCAGGCACCCAGGATCCAGCCAACCCTCAGGCTTTTCATTTAAACTGGAGATAACCATTTGTATAGGATCAATAGGAATAAACGTTGTAGCAAATACCCATCAGGTGAATTCCCAGCTCACAACAGCTGCCCTTCTTTGAGAATAGCCCCAGCCACAGGGGTGGACCTGAAGTAATGATGTGCAGTGTCCTTACACCTTAACCCCGACCTCTGGCCACCTCCTAGGGGGAGACAACTAATCTAAGCTGGACTAATTTTTGAAACTTGAAAGGACAGACTGAAGCTGGTTGAAGATGTTACCTTAATGGCAGTGTCCATATACTCCAGTTGCTGGGACCTCCATGGACTGTGACCCATGCAGACTGCTGCAGGCATTAGGTCACAGAGGAAGGGATGTGGGAGAGGTTCGCTGCTTCTTCAAGGCCTGGGCCCGGCCAGTGGGAGGCCTTGGTAAGAGCTCTGGAGCCCTGCAGGACACAGCCCCCAGCCTGTCCCCGAGCCCCCCACCTCACCCGCCGGCCCCGAGGCTGGAGGGACTGGAGGCCCCCGGGGAGAAGGCCCTGATCTTCCTCTCACTGAATTTTCTGCCATGAGGGCCACTGCAAGGCTGACCATGGATGCTATGGGTCTCGTGCTAATGGCTGCATGCCCTCCCCATGCCTATTACAAAACAAGGGGTTAATATCCAAACTACATAAAGAACTCATACAACTCAATATCAAAAAAAAATCCGATTAAGAAATAGACAGAGGAACTGAACAGAAATTTTTCCAAAGAAGACATACAGATGGCCAAGAGGCACATGAAAAGATGCTCTACCTCACTAATCATCAAGGAAATGCAAATCAAACCCCCATGAGATACAACTCACACCTGTCAGATAGCTACTAACAAAAAGACAACAAATAACAAATGTTAGCAAGGATGTGGAGAAAAGGGAACCCTCGTACACTGTTTCTGGGAATGTAAACTGGCACAGCCACTGTGGAAAACAGTATGCAGGTTCCTAAAAATAAAACTACCGTATGATCCAGAAATTCTACTTCTGGGTATTTATCCAAAGAAAATGAAAACACTAATTCAGAAAGATATGTGCACCCCAACATTCATTATAGCATTATTTACAACAGCCAAACTATGGGAGCAACCTAAGTGCCCATCAATATACATATATGTGTGTGTGTGTGTGTGTGTATATACATATATATAATGTATATATACACATGTATATATATACATATATATACACAAAATATAATGGAATATTACTCAGCCATAAAAAAGAAAGAAATCTTGCCATTTGTGACAACTTGGCTGGACCTAGAGGGTATTATGCTAAGTGAAATAAGTAAAAAAAAAAATGCCATATGATTTCACTTGTATGTGGAATCTAAACAAACAAAACAAATGAACAAACAAAACAAGACAGAAACAGACTCATAGATAAAGAGAAAAAACTGGTGTTTGCCAGAGGGGAGCGGGGTGGGGAGGACTAAGTGAAATAAGTGAAGGGGATTAAGAAGTATAAAACTTCCAGTTAGGGCTTCCCTGGTGATGCAGTGGTTGAGAGTCCGCCTGCCGATGCAGGGGACAAGGTTTCGTGCCCCGGTCTGGGAAGATCCCACATGCCGCGGAGCGGCTGGGCCCGTGAGCCATGGCCGCTGAGCATGCGTGTCCAGGGCCTGTGCTCCACAATGGGAGAGGCCACAACAGTGAGAGGCCTGCGTACCGCAAAAATAATAATAGTAATAATAATATTGAAATAATCTTATATGATTTCAGATAGTAACTAGGCATACAATGGTGAGCATTTCATAATGTACAAAAATACAGAATCACTATGTTGTACACTTGAAACTAATATTGCAAGCCAATTTTACTTCAATTAAAAAAAATAAGGTAAACCACTTGTTCTCCACAAAAAAATAGAATTAAAAAATAAATGGGTGAATCATTGATATGTGAATTATACCTCAATATAGCTGTTAAAAAAACCCTTTCAGTGCAGAGTAAAGACATGGTGGTCAACAAATGAATAAAATAGCAGCCTCAGCTCCATTAATCCACAGAACACTGACAATATTTTTTTTTACAACTTTATTGGAGTATAATTGCTTCACAATGGTGTGTTAGTTTCTGCTTTATAACAAAGTGAATCAGTTATACATATACATCTGTTCCCATATCCCTTCCCTCTTGCGTCTCCCTCCCTCCCACCCTCCCTATCCCACCCCTCCAGGTGGTCACAAAGCACCGATCTGACCTCCCTGTGCTATGCGGCTGCTTCCCACTAGCTATCTACCTTACGTTTGGTAGTGTATATATGTCCATGCCTCTCTCTCGCTTTGTCACAGCTTACCCTTCCCCCTCCCCCTATCCTCAAGTCCATTCTCAAGTAGGTCTGTGTCTTTATTCCTGTTTTACCCCTAGGTTCTTCATGACATATTTTTTTTCTTAAATTCCATATATATGTGTTAGCATACGGTATGTGTCTTTCTCTTTCTGACTTACTTTACTCTGTATGACAGATTCTACGTCCACCTCATTACAAATAGCTCAACTTCATTTCTTTTTATGGCTGAGTAATATTCCATTGTATGTAGGTGCCACATCTTCTTTATCCATTCATCCGATGATGGACACTTAGGTTGTTTCCATCTCGGGCTATTGTAAATAAAGCTGCAATGAACATTTTGGTACATGACTCTTTTTGAATTATGGTTTTCTCAGGGTATATGCCTAGTAGTGGGATTGCTGGGTCATATGGTAGTTCTATTTTTAGTTTCTTAAGGAACCTCCATACTGTTCTCCATAGTGGCTGTACCAATTCACATTCCCACCAGCAGTGCAAGAGTGTTCCCTTTTCTCCACACCCTCTCCAGCATTTATTGTTTCTAGATTTCTTGATGATGGCCATTCTGACTGGTGTGAGATGAAATCTCATTGTACTTTTGATTTGCATTTCTCTAATGATTAATGATGTTGAGCATTCTTTCATGTGTTTGTTGGCAGTCTGTATGTCTTCTTTGGAGAAATGTCTATTTAGGTCTTCTGCCCATTTTTGGATTGGGTTGTTTGTTTTTTTGTTATTGGGCTGCATGAGCTGCTTATAAATTTTGGAGATTAATCCTTTGTCAGTTGCTTCATTTGCAAATATTTTCTCCCATTCTGAGGGTTGTCTTTTGGTCTTGTTTATGGTTTCCTTTGTTGTGCAAAAGCTTTTAAGTTTCATTAGGTCCCATGTGTTTATTTTTGTTTTTATTTCCATTTCTCTAGGAGGTGGGTCAAAAAGGATCTTGCTGTGATTTATGTCATAGAGTGTTCTGCCTATGTTTTCCTCTAGGAGTTTGATAGTGTCTGGCCTTACATTTAGGTCTTAATCCATTTTGAGCTTATTTTGACAATATTTTTAAGCCCTCATCCAGGGGTTTTCTTTCACTCACTATCTCATTCCCTAACATAAAGAAACAAAACGCTCATTGATTTGTACTTTACGTACCTTTGGTCGGCCGTAATTCGGGATTTATATGCTGAGTGGTACAGGAAAAAGAATAAGCTATTGCTTGGGCCAGCTCCCAGGGTTAAGAATATTTAAAGACTACTGAGAGCTAAGATATTGGCAACGTTACTAAATTCAGTTTTGCGGTAGCACAAGTGTTTAATTTAAGTAAAGCACAAGTTCACACGTACAGAAAACCACCATGAAGCTAGACAACAGACCATTTCTAAAAGAGAAGCAAAACAGGCTTATTTATAAAACCAGAGTGTGCCAAAAGCAGCAGTGCCCAAAGAATATCAGATGCAAAATCTCTCCCCAGTACACAGTCCACTGCCACTACTCCAGGATTTATAAAGTACTTCACATTTGCAAACTCCTCCATAGTCATCATCATTAGCCATCCCCACGGAGCCCAGAAGTTTCCATTTTTTGAAAGACTGGCAAGCCTCTTATATCAATATATACCTTCCCTTAACAAAAGACCTCCATTCAATAAAGGCCAAACCTCCAATAAGAGTAACTGTCATTTAAAGTCTGTGGTTTCTTGCTCCTTGCCCTCCACAATCAATGTACTACCAGAAACCATGAAGTTTTACAAAGCTTATACGCTGAAGTGCTTAAGAATGAAAGAAAATGCTAATGTCAAAAATGCCACCCAAAGCATAATGGAAAAAATAATGAGGGACTTTCCTGGCAGTGCAGTGGTTAAGAATCCGCCTGCCAATGCAGGGGACACAAGTTCAAGCCCAGATCCGGGAAGATCCCACATGCCGCGGAGCAACTAAGCCCACGCATCACAACTACTGAGCCTGCACTCTAGAGCCTGCGAGCCACAACTACTGAGCCCGCGTGCTTAGAGCTCATGCTCCGCAACAAAGAAAAGCCACCACAGTGAGAAGCTCACGCACCACAACAAAGAGTAGCCCCGGCTCGCCGCAACTAGAGAAAGCCCGTACATAGCAACGAAGACCCAACGCAGCCAAAAATTAATTAATTAATTAATTAATTTTTTAAAAAAGAAAAAGTAATGAATTTGGAGCTGGGAAAATTGACCTTCAGTCTTGAATCTGCTGCTCACAACCTGTGTGATCATGGGTTAGTTAATGAACCACTCGGAATCTCAGTTCCTTTATCTTCAATAATGGGCTTAATGATCATACTTGCACTGCCTATCACACAGATTGTTGTGAGGTCAAATGAGATTAATGGCTATCTAAACATTTCAACAACTAAAGTTCTATAAAAATGTGAAAGAGTACTATAACACTTCTAAATCTCTAAAGAGCTCTGGAGAAACATAGCTCAGGGCCATTTAAGTATAACACAGCTGTTTAAATATGAGAGCAAGGAAGTGAATTCCACTGCGGGAAAAATATTAATCCAAGTTACCTCTTCTTACATCCATTTCATAACTCATTTGAGACCACGCTGATTCTGTTGTAGAAGCCACAGATGGAGGTGTGAAAGGAAATAAGAGTTAGAATATGCCCTTGATTTAGACTGATGAGATCATTTCCATCTGAAACTCTAGAGTTTGTCTGGCTTGTTTGCTGTTGTGTGTGTTGTTTTTGTTTATTATCACAGAAAGCACTGATGTAAAATATTCCATTCCTTTGGGGTTTGGGCATACTTACGTTTTTCTAGAAAAAACCCTGGAGAGACTAAATTTTCACAACCTGGTGTGCCCATACTCTAGTAGAGTTTAAAGGAATCCTGTGAGGTGAGACAAAAATCATTGATACGCTGATTTCATATTCTGCAAATGTATAACCTCTGAAATTTCAAAGTCAGGGACTGATTTCTTCCCACTGAGTGGAGACTGAGATGGGAACTAGTACGTGTTCCAAACGTAGGGGAGCCACATGGCTTTGAGCAGTCGCCCAACTGCTCAGATTTGTGTCCCACCTCACAGGTTGCCAGGAGAGGCCACCGGCAGAGCCGAAGGCATCGTCAAGTCAGACACAAGCAACAGACCAAAGAATGAATCCTGAAATCCAGATCTAGATGATGTTCCTCTTTCCACCCACTGTGGTGGGGAGGGGAGAAATCAGGAGACATCCTGACGCGCGAAGTCACGTGTGGTATTTAGGCACTGAAGAATTAGTCAACTTCAAAAACAAATTTCAAGCTACTGTCCTCTCTTCTCTTTCCTTTCTGTATCAAACTCTTCATGAGAATGGTCCCCAGCCTTCTGTCTCCACTGACTCACCCCACTGTATACAGCCCTCTCAGGGGACATGCAACACGGTGGTGAGATCGCCACATCCAGTGGCCCCTGGTGAATTCTTCTCCACCTCCTGTGGCGTGCTACACTGCTGGCCGGTCCTTCCACTGCGAACAGCTCTTCCTCTCGACTCCTGTGATGCAACACCCATCCTGGCATTCCACCTACTCCTCCCACTCCATTTGCTTATCCCTGTCCCTCTCCTGGTTCTTGAGGACCTAAGTCCTCCGGATTCTGCTTTGGGCATCGTCCACTATCCACACTCCCTCAGAGATCTGAGCTCTTCTGTGGCTCTCTATCCAGCTGTACGTGACAATTCCCAACCACCTCTCTTGTCAAGATCAAGGCCATATTTCCAATCACCTGCTCCATGTTTCCATTTATCCCCTCAGCACTTTATATCCAAGATGGAACCCACCACCTTTCCTACAAAAACAAGCTCCTTCTCCCAGCTTTCCAAGTTTTGTTATTCTTCTCACTTCTCACTATCAAAGCCATCCTTCTACTCCTCCCACACTTACAAGTTTCCAAGTCTCAGAAATGGCTCAAGACATCCCTCATATCCACTGCTTCCTTTGTATCCTCATACAAAGATATTGGGTTTCCCTGGTGGCACAGTGGTTGAGAGTCCGCCTGCCGATGCAGGAGACACGGGTTCATGCCCCGGTCCGGGAAGATCCCACATGCCGCGGAGCAGCTGGGCCCGTGAGCCATGGCCGCTGAGCCTGCGCGTCCGGAGCCTGTGCTCTGCAACGGGAGAGGCCATAGCAGTGAGAGGCTCGATTCCTAATCCTAACGTCTAAGTTTCTCCATAATCTAGCCTTATCTCTGCTAAAACCCTAGACAGTCACAATGTTCAGATGAGTTTGGATTCCTAGCTGTTTTCCTAAACTTGCCTTGAAGTTTCCCCCTCCATCCAAAGTGCTCTTTGGTCCCTACCTCTCTACCCCCACAGCATCTCCCCCTGTTAAAATTACACCTTTCTTCAACACCTAGCTCAAACTACTTCACAATGAAACTCGTCCTGAATCCTCTTGTCAAAAAAGGCCTCATATGTAAAAATATTTTTCACCATCCTTGGGGCTTTTACCACGGTCTATAACAATGAAGTGCACAGTTTCTCTCCTATTTTAGATCACAAGTCTCCCAAAGAGAGGGGCTCAGCATCATGGTTTGCTGAAAAGAGCATGAACTTTGAAACCAAAATAACTGGGGTGTGTTTTCACTTGCACTAGTTAAATGACCCTGAATCTCTCTGATTTTAGTTCCATCATCTGTAAAAAGAACCCATGGTAATTATTGTGAATTGGCTTGCTTAACTCAAGGGTGGGCAAACCATGGCCCCCAGGCCAAAACCAACCCACCACTCATTTTCATAAATAAAGTTTTAGTGGAACACAACCATGCTCATTTACTTATGTACTTTCTATGGCTGATTTGCACTATGATGGTAAAGCTGAGTAGCTACAACAGAGATCACGTGGCCCAGTAAGACTAAAATATTTACCATCTAGCCCCTTAGAAAAAAAGACCCCCTCCTCTACCACTACACTCTCTTTTTAGGTGGAGAGGTGGAACAATTAGAAATATTTTCCAGACCACCCTAAACCTGGGGAGGGGGGCGTTAATTAGGTTCCACTGATTAGATGCATTCATGCAAGATGTTCTGGAAGGTAAAAGTAAGACGGGGCCATTTCTGGCTCCTTCTTGACTGTTCACTGCTGTCAAGGATGGTCATGGAAACATGAGACCTTTTAACCTCAGCAGCGTCCCAGCACCCTTTCTCCAGCTTTCTGAGGGTCCAGAAGCAGTTAGAGCAGTAGTGGCAGCCATAGTGGCTTTCTGGTCCCAGCTTCCCCATGCTGGGATGCCAGCTGCCAGGGTATGCTCTGAGTGTGGTTCCACATTGTTCTTGGAAACCTTTCCCCAAGGCTGGCCCTCCCAGTGGTTTTTAAGCACCTAATTCTCTGTATTAAATCCCTCTTGTTGAAAACTCATGGCCAAGTTTCTGTGTCTTATACTGACCTCTAAATACCCAGAGTGAAATGATAAATATCTAGTTGAGTTACTGAGACATAAAACGATAATATCTGTGACTGTGCTTCATAAACAGTAAACCTAATGCTTTCTGTAGGTCTTCATCTCCTCCCCCATACTCTGCCCCCACCCCCAACTTAGCACAGGGTCTCTCAGCCCCACAGCACAGTCGTCATCTCTCTTCCCTTCCCACTGTGCTTGAGAAACCTCATCTCTCCTTCCAGCTTCAATAACCACGTAGATCAAGATAACCTATTTGGAGACATGGACATTTTGAAAGTTGATACAAAGCTAACTCTCCAGAGTAACGTTCATACACTACATTTTCAAAGAAATTTCTGAGGTTCATGGGCCTGTTGAATTGCATCTCTGGACCTCTAGGTTATGAAACCCTGATCTCATACGTCAGTGAATGTCCAAACCTATATCTCAAGCCAGGTTGTTCTCTTTGGGTTAAGACTGATGTATGCACTTCCCATTGGCAACCCAAACTCAACGTGTCCACTTGTGCTTTTATCTCCCTGCTGCTCTTCTTTCTCTGTTGTTTACCACGTAAGTAAACTAGCATCCCCCAAAGGTGTGGACATCATTCAGACATCTTTCCTTCCTTCTCCATAGACAACTGCCAGGTCCTGACAAGTCTACATCCCTAGTTGCTTCTGAATCTATCTGCATTCCCATCTCAGTTGTCAGTAATTTGTCCAGCCACCCCGATCTCTAATCAAGATCGTTGCAGAAGTCATCGAATTGGCCTCTTGGCTTCTGCTCTGTCCTCTCCAACCTATAACAACATGCATGTCAAATATAATCATGTTTTTCCTCTGTTTAAAAGCTCAGCATCAGCCTGCTCCATGCCTCCCTGAAATGGCTCTATTCCACACCACCATTTGAGCCACGGTTCCCAGAATTTCAGTCTTTTGTCTCCCACCAGGAGCTCATGCTACTCTCTCCTCATAATGTCCCTCCTCACCTTTGAGTTGCTACGGCCACTCCCTTCTACTCCACCTCTTCCTGCCACTCCACACACACACACACACACACACACACACACTTGCCTCCTGGCGAGCCCCTCATCCTTCTGTTCTCAGTTTAGACATCATTCAATTCCCTTATTCATCAAATGTTTACTGAGCCTCTACTCTATGCCAACCACTGGGCTAGCACTAGAGACAGAGCAATAAAAAGATAGTTGCAATCCTTGTCCTGACAAAGCTCAATCTTATGGGGACATGAGATCCACAATGGCAAGTATGATGATCTCCCAGTCACTGCCAGTCCCAACCCCAGACTGTGTCAGGATCTCCCACCCTGGATCCCATACCCCACACCTGTGATCCCCAGCCCCACTGCCAGTGTTGTCTCATCCATCTCCCCGTCTCTATCTATAAACTCCTTACAGGCAGGACTGTGTGTTACCTGTCATTTTATTTATTATCAACGCCTGGTACTGTATCTGGCGCCCAGGAATTGCTTAGTAAATCCCTATTGATTAGCAAAGATCCCGTCCATGAATATCAGCTTCATGAGTCAGTTCTGCTTCGGAGAGGCCCTATAAGGGGAACACAACGGAAACAACTGGGGTGGGAGTGGGGGTCCTCACTGTTTGCTTGTCTAGGCTTTGCCAAGGCCTCAAATCACAGGTAACACGCTTCTAACGAACATCAGACTTGCTGACTGCATTTCAAGTTAAGCAGCTATTCCCAGCAGCCCTTCCTGCCTCCAAGGTAAATACCTGCGTCCTCAACAGTGAACCTAATTAGAGGCACCTCCCGGGGAAGCTGGAGGCCTCAGGAGGCCAGTCACCAAGCTATGCCTTTGTTCACTGGATCCTAAACAACACAGAAGGCAGGTAAGCACAGGGGAGTCTCAGCTGCCAGGAGTGGCCCAGGAGCTTTGCTCCAAATTCCCTGCTAGGCCAGCCCTGCTTCTTCGTGCATAAACTACCACATCTCTTACTGTGCCAAACTGGTGGGGGATGAGGAGAAACGAAGAAGAACTGGGGAGTAACCATGCCCTCCTTTATGAAAAATAAGAAAGCAGGCTGGATAAATGCCAATAAGATTTCCTTGACTCTGTAACAATACAAGTGAACGATTATGGAGGGCCTGCTTGGGGCCAGGGTCTAACCCCTTGATGTGCATTAAATCATTTAATCCTCTCAAGGTTCACTGGAGGTGAGCACCATTATTATCTCATCTACAGATTAATGTCCAAAGGCCCAGTGAGATGAAGGAGCCACCCTCAGGAAGCCCTCCAGCCAGTAAGTGACACAGCAAGAGACAAAGGTGCAAGCTGACTCAGAGCCCAGGATCAGATGCTCTGCCCTGACTTCTGACTCTGACTTCCCCAGGGCAGGGGGAAGAGGGGTGATGGGAGTGAGGGGAATAGGCAGGACCAAGAACACACTCTCTGCATTAAGGGGCAGCCCCTTGGTCTGGCCAATTATTGCCACACAGTAATGAGGGTCTGATGTTCCCAGATCTATTTTTCAAAAAAAAAGGCAGAAATACAGATTTTTTAAAATTGGGGATGAGGAAAGGGAAGGATCACAGAATGCTTTCACCAGAGGGACTGAAAGGAATACAATAACAGTAACTGAGATGAGATTAAGAGGGAGGAAGAGGTTTGGAAGGGAAACCCTGTGTATCCAGTTTTGACCTGCTGAGTTGCCAGGGCTAAAGCTGCTAAGAGGGCGGTCAGAACTCTGAGGCTGGAGCTGTGGACGAGAGGTGCAGATGACAGAGAAGACTCTGGCTACTTTGTTACCTGGCCACCCCACCTCAGTCCTCAGTTCCACCTAGAACAGGAGGAAAAACACTGTTAAACACCCCATCTTGTTTGTTCTGAGGATGGTGAAAACATCAGGCTGGTGTCAGTTTCCTGAGGCTGCCATAACAGTACCACAAACTGACTGACAGAAATGTACTGTCTCATAGTTCTGGAGGCTAGAAGTCTGAGATCAAGGTGTCAGCAGGCTCCTGTTTCCTCTGAATGCTCTAGGGAAGCATCAGCTCGAGGCTATTCTCCTAACTTCTCGTAGCTCCTTGGTCTGTGGCAGCATAACTCCAGTCTTTACATGGTGTTCTCTCTATGTGTGTCTGTGTCCAAATGTTCCTTTTTGTAAGGACACCAGTTGTACTGGATTAGGGGCCCCACTTTACTCCACTATGACCTCATCTTAACTAATTATATCTACAATGACTCTATATCCAAATAAGGTCACAATGTGAGGCAAAGAGGGTTGGGACTTCAAGGTATGGTTATCAGGGGAGACACAATTCAACCTGTATCAAAGCTCTAAACCTCAGTTTTCCTTTCTTCCACAACAGTGAGAGGCCCGCGTACCGCAAAAAAAAAAAAAAAAAAAAAAGACTGCACATAGGCTGAAAGTGAAGGGATGGAAAAAGATATTCCATGAAAATGGAAACCAGAAGGGAGCAGGTGTAGCTGCACTTAGACAAAATAGACTTTAAGTCAAAGATCGTAATGAGAGACAAAGAAGGTCATAATATAATAACAAAGGGATCAATTCATCAAGAGTATATAATAATTGTAAATGCATGTGCACCCAACATCAAGCACATGAACATATTAAGCAAACAGTAAGAGATCTGAAGGGAGTAATAGACAACAATACAGTAATAGTAGGGGACTTCAGTACTCCACTTTCAACAACGGATAGATCATACAGACAGAAAACCAATAACGAAACACTGAACTTAAACTACACATTGGATAAAATAGACCTAAAATACATATACTTTCTAGCCAGCAGCAGCAGAATACATATCCTTCTCAGGTGCATACAGAATATTCTCAAAGGTAAATCATATCTTAGGCTACAAACACGTCTTAAGAAATTTAAGAAGATTAATATCATATCAAGTATCTATTCCAACAATAAAGGTATGAAACTAGAAATCAATAACAGGTGGAAAGGTGGAAAATTCACACATATGTGGAAATTAACACACTTCTGAATGGCTAATGGGCCACAGAAGAAATCAAAGGGGATTTAAAAAATTTTTTTGAAATAAACAAAATTGGAAATACAACATACCCAAACCTATGAGATGTAGCAAAAGGAGTTCTAAGAGGGAAGTTTATAGTAACAAACACCTATATTAAGAAACTAGAGGGCTCAGCCATAAAAAGAAATGAAATTGAGTTATTTGTAGTGAGGTGGATGGACCTAGAGTCTGTCATACAGAGTGAAGTAAGTCAGAAAGAGAAAAACAAATACCATATGCTAACACCTATATATGGAATCTAAAAAACAAACAAACAAAAAGTGGTCATGAAGAACCTAGGGGCAAGACAGGAATAAAGACACAGACCTGCTAGAGAATGGACTTGAGGATACGGGGAGGGGAAGGGTAAGCTGTGACAAAGCGAGAGAGAGGCATGGACATATATACACTACCAAATGTAAGGTAGATAGCTAGTGGGAAGCAGCCGCATAGCACAGGGAGATCAGCTCTGTGCTTTGTGTCCACCTAGAGGGGTGGGATAGGGAGGGTGGGAGGGAGGGAGACACAAGAGGGAAGAGATATGGGGATATATGTATATGTATAACTGATTCACTTTGTTATAAAGCAGAAACTAACACACCATTGTAAAGCAATTATACTCCAATAAAGATGTTAAAAAAAAAAAAAAGAAAGAAACTAGAGGGACTTCCCTGGGTGGCACAGTGGTTAAGAATCTACCTGCCAATGCAGGGGACACGGGTTCGAGACTTGGTCCAGGAAGATCCTACATGCCGTGGAGCAACTAAGCCCATGCACCACAACTACTGAGCCTGCGCTCCAGAGCCCACGAGCCACAACTACTGAGCCTATGTGCCACAACTACTGAAGTCTGTGTGCCTAGAGCCCATGTTCCGCAACAAGAGAAGCCACCGCAGTGAGAAACCCACACACAATGAAGAGTAACCCCCACTCGCCACAACTAGAGAAAGCCCATGCACAGCAAAAAGGCCCATTGTAGCCAAAAAAAAAAATTCTTTTTAACTAGAAAGATTTAAAATAAACAACTTAACTTTAAACCTCAAGGAAACAGAAAATGAGTAATTAAGCCCAAAGTTAGAAGAAAGGGAATAACAAAGATCAGAATGGATGTAAATGAAATAGAGACTATATAAATAATAGAAAAGATAAACAAAATTAAAAGCTGGTTCTTTGAAAAGATAAAGCAGACAAAGCTTTAGCAAGACTAAAAAAAAAAAAGGAGAGGAGACAAAGAAGTAAAATCAGAAATGAAAGCGGAAACATTATAACTGATACTACAGAAACAAAAGAATCATAAGAGACTACTATGAACAGTTATATACCAAAAAGGTGAATAACCAAGAAGTAATGGATAAATTCATACAAACAAACAACATTCCAAGACTGAGTCATGAAAAAACAGAAAATCTGAGGAGACCAATAATAAGTCAGGATACTGAATCAGTAATCAAAAACCTCCCAACAAAGAAAAGCCCATGATCAGATGGTTTCACTGGTGAATTCTACCAAACATTTAAAGAATTGATATCAATCCTTCTTAAACTCTTCCATAAAACTGAAGAGGAGGGGACAGTCCCAAACTTATTTTACAAGGGCAGCATTACCCTGATATCAAAGGCAGACAGACAAGGACACTGCAAGAAAAGAAAATTGCAAGCCAATATGCCTGAAGAACATAGATGCAAAAATCCTCAACAAAATACTAGCAAGCTGAATTCAAAAGCACATTAAAAGAATCATACGCCATAATCAAGTGCAATTTATCCTTGGGATGCAAGGATGGTTTAACATATGCAAATAAATAAATGTGATATAACACATTAACAGAATGAAGGATAAAAATCATAGGATCATTCTCAACATCACTAATTATTACAGAAATGCAAATAAAAACTACAATGAGGTATCACCTCACACCAGGTAGAATGGCCATCATCAAAAAGTCTACAAACGATAAATGCTGAGAGGGTGTGGAGAAAAGGGAACCCTCCTACACTGTTGGTGGGAATGTAAATTGGTACAGCCACTATGGAGAACAGTATGGAGGTTCCTTAAAAAACTAAAGATAGAGCTACCATATGATCCACCAATCCCACCCTTGGGCATATGTCCGGAGAAAACCATTATTTAAGAAGATACATGCACCCCAGTGTTTGTTGCAGCACTATTTACAATAGCCAGGACATGGAAGCAACCTAAATGTCCATCAACAGAGGAATGGATAAAGAAGATGTGGTACAGGGCTTCCCTGGTGGCGCAGTGGTTGAGAGTCCGCCTGCCGATGCAGGGGACACGGGTTCGTGCCCTGGTCCAGGAAGATTCCACATGCCGCATAGCAGCTGGGCCCGTGAGCCATGGCCACTGAGCCTGCGCGTCCGGAGCCTGTGCTCCGCAACAGGAGAGGCCACAACAGTGAGAGCCCCGCGTACCGCCAAAAAAAAAGAAGATGTGGTACATATATACAATGGAATTAAAAAGAAAGAAATAATGCCATTTGCAGCAACATAGATGGACCTAGAGATTGTCATACTGAGTGAAGTAAGTCAGAAGGAGAAAAACAAATATCATATGATATCACTTATATGTGGAGTCTTTAAAAAAAAAGGTACGAATGAAATTACCTACGAAACAGAAATAGAGTCAGAGATGTAGAAAACAAACTTACAGTTACCAGGGGGTAAGGAGGGGGATGAGATAAATTAGGAGACTGGGATTGACATATACACACTACTATATATAAAATAGATAACTAATAAGGACCTATTGTATAGCACAGGAAACTCTACTCGTTACTCTGTAATGACCTAAATAGGAAAAGAATCTAAAAGCGAATGAATATATATATATATATGTATAACTGATTCACTTTGCTGTACACCTGAAACTAACACAACATTGTAAATCAACTAAACTCTAATAATAAATTTTTTAAATCATAGGATCATTTTAATAGATGCAGAAGAAGCATTTGACAAAATTCAACATTCATTTCTGATAAAAAAAAAAAAAACTCTCAACAAACTAGGTGTAAAAGAAACATATTTCAACATAATAAAGGCCCTATGTGACAAGCCCATAGCTAACATCATACTCACCAATGAAAAGCTGAAAGCACTCCTTCTAAGGTCAGGAAAAAGACAAGAATCTATTGAACACAGTACTGGAGGTCCTAACCAGAACAATTAGGCAAGAAAAAGAAATAAAAGGCAGCCACATTAGAAAGGAAAAAGTAAAACTATCTTTGTTTGCAGATGACACAATCTTGTACATAGAAAACTCTAAAGACTCCACCAAAAAAACTGTTAGAATTAATAAAAACATTCAGAGAAGTTTCAGAATATAAAATCAATGTACAAAAGTCAGTTGCATTTCTATACACTAAAAATGAACTATTTGAAAGAGAAATTAAGAAAACAAACCCATTTATGATAGCATCAAAAACAATAAAATACTTAGTAATAAATTTAACCAAGGAAGTAAAAGATTTGTACCCTGAAGACTATAAGACATTGATGAAAGAAAATGAAGAAGACATGAATAAATGGAAAGATATCCTATGTTCATAGATTGGAAAAATTAACACTGTTAAAATATACATACTACCCAAAACGATTTACAGATTCAATGCAATCTCTATCAAAATTCCATGTGGTATTTTCCACAGAATTGGGAAAAACAACCCTAAAATTCATATGGAAGCACAAAAGACCCAGAATAGTCAAAGCAATCTTGAGAAGGAAGAAAAAACTGGAGGCACCACAATTCCTGATTTCAAACTATATTACAAAGCTATAGTAATCAGAACAGTATGGTACTGGCATTAAAAACAGACACACAGACTAACGGAACAAAACAGAGAGCCCAGAAATAAACCCACAAATATATGGTCACCTAATCATTGACAAGGGCACCAAGAACATACAATGGGTAAATAATAATCTCTTCAATAAATAGTGTTGGGGAAACTGGAATCTATATCCAAAGAATGAAACTGGATCCCTCTCTTACACCACTCACAAAAATTAACTGGAAATGGATTAAAGATTTAAATATAAGACCTGAAACTGTAAAACTCCCAGAGGAAACATAGAGAAAAAGCTCTTTAACATTGGGCTAGGTAACAATTCTTTTGGATATGACACCAAAAGCACAGTCAACAACAGCAAAAATAAATGAGTGGGACTACAACCAACTAAAAACCTTCTGTACAACAAGGGAAACAGTCAACAAAGTGAAAAGGTAACCTACAGAATAGGAGAAGTTATTTACAAACTATATTTCATAAGGGGTTAATATCTAAAATATATAAGGAACCCATATAACTCAATAGCAATAATAATAATAATCCAATTTAAAAATGGACAAAGAACCTAAATAGACATTTGCCAAAAAAAACCATCAAATGGCCAATGGGTACATGAAAAGATGCTCAACATCACTAATCATCAGGGAAATGCAAATCGAAACCACAATGAGGTATCACCTAACACCTGTCAGAATGGGTATCATCAAAAAGTGTTGAAGAGGATGTGGAGAAAATGAAACCCTTGTACATTGTTAGTGGGAATGCAAATTGGTACAGCCATTATGGAAAACGGTATGAAGGTTCTTCAAAAAATTAAAAATAGAACTACCATATGGTCCAGCAAGCTCACTTCTGGATACCTATCCAAAGGAAATAAAATCAGTATCTTGAAGAGATATCTGTACCCCTGTTCATTACAACATTATTCACAATAGCCAAGACATGGAAACAACCCAAGTGTCCACAGATGGATTAATGGATAAAGAAGCTGATATATATACAAAACAGAATATTATTCAGCCATAAAAAAGAAGGAAATCCTGCCATTTGTGACAACATAAATGAACTGGAGGACATTACACTTAGTGAAATAAGCTAGACACAGAAAGACAAATATTGTATGATATCACTTATATATGGAATCTGAAAAACAAAAAAAATGTTGAACTCATGGAACCAGAAAATAGAATAGTGGTTGCCAGGGGCTGGGGAATGGGGAAAGTGAAGAGATATTGGTCAAAGGGTACAAACTTTGTTATAAAATGACTAAGTTCTGGAGATCTAATGTATAGCATAGTGACTATAGTTAATCATACTGTATTGTACACCTGAAATTTGCTCACAGAGCACACCTCAAGCATTCTCATCACACAAAAAAAGTAACTACATCAGGTGACAGATGTCTTAATTAAATTTACTGTGGCAAATATTTCATAATGTAAACCTATATCAAATGATCGTGTTGTGTTTTTTATACACAATTTTGTCAATTATACTTCAATAAAGCTAGAAGAAAAGAAGTGGTTCTTCTGTCCTAGTGCCTAGGATGCCTTACTATTCCACCTTTTCCCCGTCAGAGACCCTCTTCTAATCTGGTGGTCCTCAAGAGAAGCCCAAGATAGAATATATTGAAGCAGCTACCCTTTGGGCTCTTTAAATCTAATGAAGCATCAAAACTCTGATCTTTGTAAGAGCGTAGGTTCTGAGATCCTGGCAGTTACTGTGGCCATTGATCCTAGTGTTGTCTTAGAGTCTCGCAGTGCTAACCCCAGCTTTTACAATCAAGATATTTGCCATGCATGCTCACACTGTTTAAGTAAACATATACCCCCCCCACCAGCATCCTTTTAGAATAAGCCTGTAAGACTCAGAACAGTACAGCATCGGGGTTGAAGTCAAACTCCAGTATTTACCATCTGTATATATAGCCAGAGCAAGCCACTTAACTTTTTGGTGTCTCAATTTCTTCATGTATAAACTAGAGGTAATAACAATAGCCACAACCTAGGACTACTGTGAAGATCAGATTAAATAATACAAAGCATTTAGCATTGTGGCTGGAATACAGTAAGTGATCTGTAGATAGTAACTGTTAATTTTACTATTTTTATTACTGTTGTTATTATTATACAATTATGGGTCTACACCCATTAATTCATCTAGACTCTCCATAATACACTGGTTAATGAAAACCACTCTCTAAAAAAATATATTGTCAAGGTGTGTGCTGTTCATGGCAGCTAAGACGTGTTGCCATGGCCACAGCAAAGTAGTAGTTCCAATTAAAGAACAAATCCTAGTTGACTTAAGAGATGGAAACTAAAGGAACAAGTTCCCCAGAAGAAATAAGTTCTCTCTTAACTTACAGATTTCTTTTTTCTGTTTTTTAAATTCCAGAAGTCTGACGGGTGCTATTATGTTAAAAACAGAATACTTTTGTCTTTAATTCTTTTCAATTGTAAAGACAATATTGCTTTAAAGTAAACAGGCTATTTTCATAACAAGCAAGGTAACATTAACACCAAAGGAGTCCCTTATTTGAAAGGCTCCAACAAATCAATAGAAGGGACAAATGATCTTAAAGAATAATGAGGGGCTTCCCTGGTGGTGCAGTGGTTGAGAGTCCGCCTGCCAATGCGGGGGACATGGGTTCGTGCCCCGGTCCGGGAGGATCCCACATGCCACGGAGCGGCTGGGCTTGTGAGCCATGGCCGCTGAGCCTGCACGTCCGGAGCCTGTGCTCCGCAATGGGAGAGGCCACAACAGTGAGAGGCCCGCATACCGCAAAAAAAAGAATAATGAGGAAAAGACATGAATGAAAAACTCACTTAAGAAGACATATAGGGGAGGGATACGTTAGGAGTTGAGATTAACATATACAAATTACTATATATAATATAGATAACCAACAAGGACCTAGTATATAGCACAGGGAACTATACTCAATATTTTGTAATAACCTATAAGGGAAAAGATTCTGAAAAAAATAGATACATATGTATGTATAACTGAATCACTTTGCTGTACACCTAAAACTCACACAACATTGTAAATCAACTATAATTCAATTTTTAAAAATATAGATGAGAAATATGCATAATATTAGTGTTTATCTGTATTTATAATTTTTAATGTGATTTAAAACAATGAGGTTTGATTTACCTATTACCGCAAAGGTTTAAGAGTCCCCACTATAGGCAAGGGTGTGAAGAACAAAGCCCTGTTATATATAA
Source organism: Mesoplodon bidens (assembly GCF_964165515.1). NCBI lineage: Eukaryota > Metazoa > Chordata > Mammalia > Artiodactyla > Ziphiidae > Mesoplodon > Mesoplodon bidens. Next base: position 148,254,159 of record NC_138178.1, on the reverse strand, counting down.
CCTGAGAAACAGACATCAAATCAACCTGGCAACATAGATCAAAAGCCTTAAAATGCACTTGTTATTTTAATTCTAGGAATTTATCCTAAGGAAATAACCACCAATATGCATAAAAACATAATGAGTGGTTAAGAGCTTGGCCTCTCAAAATCAAACAAATTTAAATTCTGTCTTTTCAACTTGCCATCTAAAGTGAGGCCAATTACCTACCTGTTCTTTATCTGAGTTTCCTCATCTGTTAAATAAAAAGAATGATACCTACACTTCACAGGGTTATAGGCAGGAAAAGAAAGTACATAGAGCAAACCCAGAAATGTGCCAAGGTCAGCATAAGGCCTCAAACAACAGTAGCTATTATTCTGATTGGTTAAGTAAATCATGATATATTGATAAGGTAGAATACTGTTTAGCCATTAAAAATGATATTCTAGAGCAAACATAGGCAAACTACAGTCGAACCTATGAGCCAAACTTGGCCCACTGTCTGTTTTTGTAAATAAAGTTTTATTGGAACATAGTCATGATCATTCATTTACATATTATCTACACTTTTGCACTATAACAGCAGTATGTCCCACAAAGCCTAAAATGTTCACTATCTGGCTCTTTACAGAAAAAGTTTGCCAACCCCTGATCTAGATGAATATTTAAGTCATGGGAGAATGTTCTCAATCTATTTAGTGAAAAGAAGTTTCCTAACAGCAAGAATAGAAAGTCTCCATTTTTATTAAAATAAGCAAGTAGGAAAAAAGGTATGGAAGTAGGTACTTCAAAAGTTATCTCTGAGTAAGAGGTGGGGCTTTACACATTTTATTTTCTTCTTTGTGTTTTTATCTATAATTTCTGGTTTTTCTTTTTCAATAAATGGGAACTATTTCTGCAATAATAAAAAAACTAAAAGAAAGAAACTAAGCTGTTTTAATTATGACACAGAGAGAAGACAACACACTTAATGGTAAAACGGATATTTTTAACTGGTGAGAGAAATATGGATTTGTATTCTCGTCTTCATTTCTTCTTATTCTCCTCACAGATAGGAATGTGAAAGATGGGGGAGAGGGAAGAAAGAAAGCAAGGAGGGAAATGGGATAGCAGAATTGTTACATGACACAGAGAGCAGCCAAGCCCTGTCATTCCTAAGATAAATAAGTTTGCAAAGCTTGGAGAGTTGCTACCAATCTTTGAACCAAAGACTGAGTTACAGGATCCATCCAGTAAAAGAAGTCATGTGGCCCCAAATCTCATCTGGGAAAGATAATGGGATATGTTTCAGGAATGCTTAATTAACAGGTCTGTTCAGCAAACACTTATTTAGTGCCTACTTGGTGCCAAATGTTTACAGTATCATAGGGAGACAGACACAGAATGTGACACATACAAAAATTAAAATATTTACATGGCACAGAGGAGTGAGTGATGGTTCTTGTCAAGGAGAATCAGATTCAGGTTTTTTACTCAGATGCTAGCTGGGGAATGATGAACTGCAGAGGGAGAAGTTTCAGGAGGGCAAACAAATATTTATGTTCTACCGGTTGAGTCTGCAGTAAGTGAGGAGAATTCAAACAGAGATGCCCTTTTGGTAGCTGGATGCGGGCGTTTGGAATTTGGAGGGGGGATAGCAATTTCAGGATCAACAGATCCGTATATACGAGTACAGGGGTTTGCCCCCAGACCACACGCATAAGAGAAGGAGGCCAAGGATTCCTGGGGCGGGCAGAGGAAGTTACTCCAGTGACGAACACTGAGAGGGAATGTGCGAGATTGGGGCGAAACCAGGACAGAGTGTTTGTTATACATGCTTAAGTTGGATCTTCTCCAGTATTTAAAATTTGCCTAAGATGAAATTTGTTCAGCAGTAAGCGGCAGCTCTGATTAATGATATATTCCTGTGTCTTCAAGAATGCAAACCTTCTTTGAAGCTGCATTTCCCTATGATTTTTCAGCCTTTTTCTGAGCAGAACACATGCATTATGCCATGTGGTAAGGATCACGTAAATGGGAATCCATTTTTGGTTTTGTTTTGTTTTGTTTTGTTTGGGCTAAAACACAAGCAACAGATGTGGTGATGAGGAAGAAAAAGGGATTCAGACATACACTGTATTCAACAGAGCCACAATTTTAAAGTAATGTCCAAAGACACCTAGGATGTGAAATTTGTCTTTGGAGGCCAGCTGGTGACCACCAATGAGGATGAAGATGAGCCACCACTGACGGTGAGCCTAGACAGTAGCATGGTCCTCGGCTAAGATCAGTTTGAGTGACACGGTCAGGCCAGCCCTGCCTCATAGAGAAACAATGGGAAGTAATATATAGGACACCAGACCCCAGGTCAGAAGGTCTGGCTCTGCCACTAAAAGCTGGTTGACCCTAGACAAGTCTCTTAACCTCTCTGAGCCTCAGTTTTCTGATCTACAAAGCAGAAATAAATAATACCTCAGGACTGTCATGAACATAATGTAAAGGATACAGAAGGAACTATAAAGGGGACGTTAATTTTCTTCCTGATTTACTGAGGTATAATTGACAAATCTGTATATATTTGAAGTGTACAACATGATGATTTGACATAACATATAAGTTGTGAAATATGTGCCACAATAAAGTTAATGAACACACCCATCACCTCACATAGTTACCTGTGTCTGTGTGTGTGTGTGTGTGTGTGGTGAAAATGCTTAAGATCTACTCTCTTAGCAAATTTCATACACAATACAGTCTTATTAACTATAGTCATCATGCTGTATATTAGATCCTCAGAACTTACTCATCTTATAGCTGAACGTTTGTACCCTTTGACCAACACCTCCCCATTTCCTGCCGGCCATCCTACCACCCAGCCCCTGGCAGTTCTGATTCTACCCCACCATTCTACTCTTTGGTTCTATGAGTTCAACTTTTTTTTTAGATTCCACATATAAGTGAGATCATACAGAATCTGTCTTTCTCTTCCTGGCTTATTTATCTTAGCATAACATCCTCCAGGCTCATGCACATTGTGTCGCAAATGGCAGGATTTCCCTTGTGGTTCATGGCTGAATAATATTCCATTGTATACACATACCATATTTGTTTATCCATTCATCCACTGACAAACACGTAGGTTGTTTCCATATTTGGCTATCGTGAATACAAATCAAAACACAATGAGAGTAATAACCTAAATGGGAAAAGAATTTGAAAAAGAATGGATACTTGTATGGGTATAACTGAATTACACTGCTGTACACCTGTAACTAACACATCATTATTAATCAACTATACTCCAATATAAAATAAAAATTTTTTTAAAACCACCATGAGATATCACCTCACACCTGTTAGGATGGCCATAATCAAAAAGACAAGAGACAACAAGTATTGACGAGGATGTGAAGAAAAGGGAACACTTGCTCATTGCTGGTGAATATAAGTGGGTACAGCTAATATGAAAAAACAGTATGGAGGTTCCTCAAAAAATTAAAAGTAGAACCACCATATGATCCAGCAAGCCCACTTTGGGGTATATATATAAAGAAAACAAAATTAGGATCTCAGAGAGACAGCTGCACTCGCATGTTTGTTGCAGCATTCTTCACAACAGCCAAGACACAGAAACAACCTAAGTGTCTGTTGATGGTAGTTAATATTATTCCTGAATACTATATCTCAGTGATTAGGACATTTTGCTTATGAGCTTGTGATAGCCCTGCTATCCTAGATTAAAGACCAAAATTAAGCAGCTTCCCAGGTGGTTTGACTGTTCCTTCCAGGTCTTATGAAAAGAGCCTGGTCTATGGAGAAATGGCTTCACACCTTGAGTGGAACCCCAGGTATAAGCTTACCCACCAGAAGCCCCTCTCCTCACAGGCAGAGTGGGAATAACAGCAGTGAACTTGCAGAGGTGCTATCAGTGTGAGCAATCACGTGCCAAGCCCTGGCCAGATAGCCAGACAAAGTGGGTCCTGGAGGGAGGAGAGCCATTTGGATGCTGCATCTGAAACGTAGGTAGCTAGTGCTTTTCCTACCAGGCCATTTCAGAACACACAGCCCAACACTTCCAACGGCTCAATATGCTCTTTTTCATCAAAAAAAACAAACAACCAGACAAACAAAATCTCTTCTGTAAAGCACTGGTACAAACTCTGTGACCCCTCAGTAAAGGGGAACATACCCTTCCAGGGGGGAATGACAGGACCTGTGTGTTATTTATAGCACATGAATGCACCCTGGTCCCCAAGTTCTCTCGTATGACCATCCTGCAGTTAGACTCTCCGTAGGTTCCTGGAAATGAGCCAACACTGTGTAGAATCACTGGGTCTTGGTTCCTATGGAAATATTGTCCCAACAAGGACGTTGCCAGATGCTTCTTCTGTCTCTTCCAAATCCCCTAAACAGAGACTGCAAACGGCTCTGTAAAGGGCCAGTTTGTAAATATTTTAGGCTCTGCCAGTCATACGGTCAGTCTCTTATCATAAGCACTCAACTCCTCCACGGTGGCACAACAAAAGCCACAGACAACTGGTAAAGCAATGGCGTGGCTCTGTTTCCATAAAACGTGATTTACGAACACTGACATTTGAATTTCACATAATTTTCACACATCATGGAATGTTGCTCCTCTTTTGATTCCTCCCAACCATTTCAAAATGGAAAACCATCCTTAGCTGGAGTGCCATACAAAAACTGGCCTGGTAATGGATTTGGTCCCAGGACAAGTAGTTTGCCGACCACTGTCCTAAAGTTGTAATGTGTCATCAGCTGCAGTAGCTTGTTTGTTTTCTTTCACCTACTGACCTCTCCTTCCCAGGAAGGCAGTGAACTTAATGATATTAATAATTTCTTGGAGAAAAAGCTCACTCCAATCCCTTGCTGACAGTTAGGCTCTACCATCTGCTTCCTTGACTAGCTCCTTGGAGGGGCTCATCTACCTTGAATCCTTCTAGCATCCAGGGTCATGCTCCTCCTGGGCAGTTTTACTGCCAACACTAGCATTTGTGTGCCTTTTGCTGGCCATTACATGTCACAACTCCTCGCTAGCGCATGAAAAAGGGTGGAAAGAGAGGGCTCAGGAAAGGCAACAAGCAGACTGACATTCCTCTCAGGCTAAGGCGAGTGCCTTTTTTTTTTTTTTTTTAACATCTTTATTGGAGTATAACTGCTTTACAATGGTGTGTTAGTTTCTGCTTTATAACAAAGTGAATCAGTTATACATATACATATGTTCCCACATCTCTTCCCTCTTGCGTCTCCCTCCCTCCCACCCTCCCTATCCCACCCCTCTAGGTGGTCACAAACCACCGAGCTGATCTCCCTGTGCTATATGGCTGCTTCCCACTAGCTAGCTATTTTACGTTTGGTAGTGCCTTTTGACAGCACTCTCTCTTATCGCTTAGAAAAAATGTAAGGTCATGGTCTTCTACTGTACGGGCTGGCCAGCCATGGGGAAGGTGTTTATTAATTATATTGCTCAGTACCATAATTTGTATAGATTCTAAAATATAAAATAACTGGAGACAAACAGTCCTATAAGGAAGCCACATGATATGGGGCTACAGTAAAGGAGGTTTTCCTTCATTTATTGTGAATGCTCCTGCTCGGTCATTTCCCTTCAATGGCAAGGGCTTGCTTGTGTCCTGAGCAGGGCCTAATAAGGGCACCCAGTGAAGAGGAAGGAAGGTCTTTAACTGAAACACCCTCCCATCCTCACTGCCGGTTGCCGAAAGGCTTCTCTTTTCTGCCCTCAGATGGACTTGGCCCAATACAAATGGATATCCCAGACTTAATTTAGGTTGTATCTACCAAACACTGAAAGGAATACCAATCCTTCAGCACATACCCTCCCCAGCTATGAAAAAAAGATAAAATTCCAAAATTATTTTTCCAAAGATAGACAGTGTGACTGGCAGAATAAATGCCCCTTCCAAAGATGTCCACATCCTAATCCCCAAAACCTGTGAATATGCTACCTTCCGTGGCACAAGGGACTTTGCAAGTGTGATTAAGTTAAGGGTTCTGAGATGAGGAGGTTATTCTGGGGTATCTGGGTGGGCTTCATGTACTCACAGTTTCCTGTGAGAGACAGGCAGGAGAGTCAGTCAGAGAAAGTGACACAGTGACCGAAGCAGAGGTCAGAGTGATAAGGGGTCCTGAGTTGAGGAATGTGGGCAGCCTCCAGAGAAAGGAAGGAAATGGATTCTCCCCCAGAGCCTCCAGAAGGAATGCAGCCCGGCCAAATCATTTTCGACTTCCGACCTCCAGAACTCTAAGAGAATAAATCTGTTTCGTTTCAAATTGTGGTCATCTGTTACAGCAGCAGTAGAAAACTAATACAGGCAGCTGCTAAAAATGTGCCAGATAAAGTATTGTTTCTAACAAGTTGGCCGCTTTGTCTCAGGACACCTAACCCTGGAGGATGAAAGGAAAGTTCTAGCCCTCTCTCAGGCAGGGTCCCTAAACTCCAGAACCACTAAACATTTAAATAAAATGAGACATAAGATGGCAGGTTGAAAGGGGCGAGTGGGCAGTTCGAGAACACTGTAGTCATGTATGAAAAGCGCTATCCAAGAGGACTGCAAAGGATGAGATAGAAATGGAATGTGGCTTATTTATAGCAAAGCCTGCCTCCCCTCCCCAGTGGGTGACAGAAGGGCTGTTTTAAAGTTTTATTCTTCAAACTTGGCTGCAGGACTTGGCTGCTTCTCAGGACTGTGCTTTTGTATTGAGCTTTAAAATATAAGAAGCAACCCCACCGTTAAACTATAGGCAGGGGTGGCGAGGCAGGAAAAATACTGTGGGGAGTGAAAAGAGGCTGAGCTGTTATTCTTATTTAGTTAGTTGCTTAAGATAAACAAATAGAGGATACAATAGCAAATGGCTTGGAAAGGTTCCAGGTTGAAAGTGTCTGAATCCCCCAGCATTGAGGCTCCCGAGACAAGGCTGGTGCTGCAAAGCTAGTCAGGCAGCAGCACACGAAGCAGCTGGTGTAGAGGTTGAGAGTGAAGCAGACACTGGCCCTGATTATTAGAAATCCCCTCACTCTCTCTCTCTGCAGTCCGCTGACACAGAACATTACCCAGGGAAACGTAGTCTATCCATGCAAAAACCAAGATTGACCCTCTAGAAAAAAAAGTGTGTGTGTGTGTGGGGGGGGTTATCAGGAGTTACAATACAGTTTATGCCTTTTGACCTAGGAATTCTAAATTCTGCTATTAATTAGGAGAGACTAAAAAATTAAATTATGGGACATAATCCACTTAGGATATTAAGCAACCTTCAAAACTATGATAATGATAATGTATTGTGGCACAGATTAATGCTTAGGATATGGTAGGGAAACATAAAATTGTACATACACTATGATTACCCATTAGGTTAATGTATTATATATACACTGCTGATACAAATTTAAAAACTGGGAGGAAACAGACCAAAATGTTACTGTAGTCATATCTGCATGGTAGGAATATGTGAGATTTTTTTTTCTATAGTTCATGCTTCGATTCTTTCAAAATGCAATTATAACTTTTCAAATGGAAAACAAATTGTTTTTTAAGAGGAAAGGGAGAAAGAAAATCAGTTGGTGGAAAGCTCAGCTGTACCAATATCTTGCCATGTGAGTTTCTGAACTAAAAATATTATGTGATTTCATGTTTCAGGGTCTCCATACGAAGAATGAGGCTATTATTACATCAGGCACAACTCCTAGATTTAGTATTATAAAATATACTATCTCCTAAAAACATCTTATGTTTGATTTATTTATGTATGTATGTATATATGTATGTATGGCTGTGTTGGGTCTTCGTTGCTGCGCACGGACTTTCTCTAGTTGCGGTGAGTGGGGGCTGCTCTTCGTTGTGGTGCGCGGGCTTCTCATTGCGGTGGCTTCTCTAGTTGCGGAGCATGGGCTCTAAGCGCACAGGCTTCAGTAGTTGTGGCAGGCAGGCTCAGTAGTTGTGGCTTGCCAGCTCTAGAGCGCAGGCTCATTAGTTGTGGCGCACAGGCTTAGTTGCTCTGTGGCATGTGGGATCTTCCAGGACCAGGGCTTGAACCCATGTCCCCTGCATTGGCAGGTGGATTCTTAACCACTGTGCCACCAGGGAAGCCCTATCATCTTATGTTTTCTTAACATCTCATATTTTTCTCAGATAGCACCCATCACCTAGAATCATTTCTTGGCTCTCTTTCTACCAGGCTGAATCCTACCCTTTCTTAAAGATGCAATTCACGTCATTTCTCTTCAAATTTCTTTTCCTCTGGATGCCTATCCTGTGCACACCAACTCTCCTATAATTAATTATAAACAGCCTTGAAATTTCCTTTTTTTCTTTTTTTATGTAATTCAATTTATTTTTAAAAACCACATGCTTTAAAATAAAGCAAGCCCAGATTCAAATACTCATACCAGTTGTTTAACCCTTCTGAAACTCAGTTTCCTTATCTGAATTATAGGGTGACCACCACCTACCTAACGAGCTATTCTAATGATTAAATGATTCAGTGTATGTTTAGCACCCAGGACAGCGTCTGGTATACACTGGGCAGCTAATCAATGCTTATTTTCTTCCTTAATCTTGCACCACCCCTGGTCTCCCCAACTGGGGAGATTGTCTAGGACAATCTAAAATTGTCTAGGACAGGGACCATGTGGTACCCTACTTTTTATTCCCCCACACAAAAGTGTGGGGGGGAATAAATTACAGTGGCTTACCAGAAGCAGATGTTCAATAAATATACTACTTGTTGGGGCTTCCCTGCTGGTGCAGTGGTTAAGAATCCGTCTGCCAGAGCAGGGGACACGGGTTCAAGCCCTGGTCCGGGAAGATCCCACATGCCGCGGAGCAACTAAGCCCATGTGCCACAACTACTGAGCCTGTGCTCTAGAGCCCGTGAGCCACAACTACTGAAGCCTGTGCACCTAGAGCCAGTGTTCCACAACAAGAGAAGCCACTGCAATGAGAGGCCCGCGCACCACAACGAAGAGTAGCCCCCACTCGCCGCAACCAGAGAAAAGCCAGCGCACAGCAACGAAGACTGAATGCAGCCAAAAACAATAAATAAATAAAATAATAAAATAAATTTATTTAAAATATATATATATATACTACTTGTTGATCTGTTTTTTGCAAGGAGTGCTAAGCTTCAGGCAGAGAAAAATTAGAAACTATTACAGGTTGAACTGTCCCCCAAAAAGACATGTTGAGATCCTAACCCCTGATACCTGTGTATGTGACCTTATTTGGAAATGGGACCTTTGCAGATGTAATTAGTTAAGTGAATATCAGATCTGAATTGGACTGAATTAGGGTGGGTCCTAAATCCAATGACCTTATAAGAAGGCCATGTGAAGACACAGAAGCAGAAGGCCATGTGAAGATGGAAGTAAAATTGGATTTATGCAGCCATAATCCAAGGAACACCAAGGATTACTGGCAGCCACAAGCAGCTAGGAAGAGGCAAGGAAGGATTCTTCCTTAGAGCACTCAGAGGGAGCACAGCCCTGCTGACACCTTGATTTCCTATGTCTAGCCTCCTGAACTGTGATAGAATAAATTTCTATTATTTTAAGCCGCACAGTTTGTGGCAATTTGTTATCGCAGCCCTAGGAAACAAATACAAAAATGTTCAGAAGTGTCATACTGACAAGTATAAACTACGTCCTGTTTTCTAGACCAAAAAGCTCTTTAGAGCCAGGTAAGATTTCCTTTAGATAAAGCTTCTTTTCAGGCCCATTTCCTATTAGAGTTATTTGCCTGACATAGTCCCCCTTTCTAGAGTTCTGTAGAACTAGGTTGGGGTGAATAAATGTCATTTGGGTACTGTGGTGATATTACACTTTAGAGTCATCTTCCTCCTCCTACTTACCCCAGTGACTGGTGCCACCAGCCACAAAACTACCCAGGCCCAGGGCTTCCCTGGTGGCGCAGTGGTTGAGAGTCCGCCTGCCGATGCAGGGGACACGGGTTCTTGCCCCGGTCTGGGAAGATCCCACATGCCATGGAGCGGCTGGGCCCGTGAGCCATGGCCACTGAGCCTGTGCGTCCGGAGCCTGTGCTCCGCAATGGGAGAGGCCACAACAGTGAGAGGCCCGCGTACCGCAAAAAAAAAAAAAAAAAAAAAAACTACCCAGGCCCAAATCCTAGTCATCAGCCTCGAATCCTTCTCTCTCACCCTCCAAGTTAATTCTACTTTCTAAATATACTGAAAGTCTCTCATGTTCTTCATCTCTACCACTGCCACCCTAGGCCAATAAACCACTCAGGAAATGTCTTTTCTAAAACATTTTAAGAGCACACTGAGGCTATCAGGGACAGATCTATCTTCCTTCAAAGCCAATGTTCTAAGGTTCTACTTCTGGCACTGGCTAAGTAAATGTTTCAGGAAAACCCTCCTGCTGAGAGTAACCAGAGAGACTGAAAAATGTTTTGTTAAATTTGTCTGAAGGCAATGGAGCGCTACAAAGGCAGTAAGAACTTTAGACCAAGATCTGAAAAAGAAGAGAGCTAAGAAGATGAGCCTGGCAACTGGAGTTTCTTTTTCCTCTCAGGACACTGACAATTTCTTAAGCAAAAGGCATGACAGAGAAGATGATCTGTGCTTTCAGAAGTCTCATGGAGCTCAAGGGACAACAACTGAAGGTCAGAGTCACCAAAGATAAGGAAACTGAGTGAACATCCAGGGGTTTTGTTGGAACCAGAAGAGCTTGCACCCAAGAGTAAAGATGATCTAGAAATATACTAGCCCTAACAAGAACTAAAATCCAGCTACATATACTCTCTATATCTGATTAGATTAAGGTAGTCTGCCCCTTGCCTAACTGATAGAAAAAAGAAACAGTTAGAACTAAGTACCCTCTGGAGTAAGATAACATTCCCCCAGAGCCTTAAAAATTATCTCTCAATGTTAGTTGTATAAACAATGGGCAGAACTTAAGAAAAAAATAACTAGAAAAAAAATTGAAGACAATATAAACAATCAAGCAAGTGATATAGATTTTGAAGTATCAGGTACTAACTTAATAACTGTGATTAATATGTTTAAGGAATTAAATGACAAAATAAAGAATTTTAGCAGGAAACTGGAAACTATCAAAAGGAATTCAATGGAAATTTTAGAACTTAAATAGTAATAACTAATGTTATAAATTCAATTGGATGGATTTAACCACAGATTAGATACAGTTAAGGAAAGAATTTGTAAACTGGAGGTTAGGTCAGTAGAAAACATCCATATTGAAACACTGAAGAATAAAAAATACAGAAAAGAGAATAAAGAACATGAAACACAGAGAAAAAGTCATACTATATGAACTAACTCCCAAGAAGAGTAAAAAGAGAAAACTAGACATAAACAATACTTGAGAACATGATGGCTGAGAATTTTCCAAACACCAATCAAATAAAAAGAACTGCTATTAACTTTAAGAACAATAAGTAAAAAGAAAATAACAGCTCATAGTAAAATTGCTAAAACCAAAGTGAAAGAAATCTTAAAAGCAAAGATTAAAAAAAGAGATTACATTCAACAAAGTAACAAAACTGACAGGTGACTTCACAACAAAAACCACAGAAGCCAAGAGACAAAGAAAGTTATCATTAAAGTGTGGAAAGAAAATAACTGACAATCTAGAATTCCATACGGAGGAAAAGCACCCTCCAAAAAATGAAGATGAAACAAAGACATTTTTAGAAAAAGAGAAACTGAGAGAATTTATGTCCAGCAGACCTGCAATACAGAAGATACTAAAGGTAGTTCTTCAGACAAAAGAAAAATGACTCCAGATGTAAGCACAGAGGTGCAGAAAATAATTAAGAATAATGGAAACAATAATTTTTAATACACCTTCATAACCATTATATTTAGCAAGTAAAAGAAAACTGATAAAGTCTTATAGGGTTTTAAAAATAAAGAACAGTCAATCTGACCATATCCCAGGATGTCAGTAACCATCTCCCTTTCAAAGCAATTATTAGGTCTACCAGAACAGAAGTTCAGTAACCTAACTGTGGAATCATCCCAAATATGAATAATTAATTAATTAATTCCCTTTCAAGAGACATTTGATTTATTTCCATCTTTGGATATTATTCACCAAAGAGTATGGATATTCTTTTGGAATGGGTGTATGTCTATATCTGTATTTATATCTTTGTATATTTTTTCCATTCCCTCACTGCCTTTTTTCAATTTTGATTTGTATGTGCAAACTAACAGACTTTTTAAAAATAACCCTCCTACCCCCCCAATGATTTAACACATTTATTTTCCTTTCACAGACATTTATTAACTTTTAGTTTTTCTTGTTCAAAATCCTGAGAATGGGGAATCTCCTCTGTGGCCACTCAGGTTCTCCATAGTATAAGGATACAGGAGTAGCAATAGCTAGAGTAATAAACTGTCTGCCAAAGTGTAAAATCTTAGACTCTTTGAAATGAAATGAGGGAAAAAAATTGAAAAAATGAAATGAAGCCTTAAATACACCAAAGGCTTTCAAACTAGAAAGTTATATTCAGGCAAACACATCATATTAAACCACACTGAGCTATTCTCCACACTAAAAATACCATCCCTTTCATCTGTGGACACTGATACCACTGGTCTGGAACTTGCCTGCACTCCTGTCTCCTGCCAACCAAGATAATGGGATGGGAAGCATTTCCCCTCACAAGTTTAATCCTAGGGGAAATGGAAAACAGAACAGTTTTTTCCTAAGGCAATTAAGAACCTTCAAAATATTTAAAGAAAAGAATCTTAAAATGCAGATTGAACAATTAAATTAGTTACCCAGAACACTCTCTGTAGTTTGTCCTTGGGAATTTTATTTAATGTTAAAAAAAAGAAAAGAAGATGAAAGACAGCCAGGACCAGAAAGTATTTGTTTTAAACAGACTGACATCCTTGTGTTTTAAAGTTTTACTTGGGTTAACTTTTTTAAAAAAATTAAAAAGAAAGCAAAGGAGGCTATGAAAGAATAAGCATAATAAAATGTGGATTTCTTTATTATGGATTATTAAAGCCCTGGAATGTTAGAACTGAAAGTGCTTTTGAGATCACTCAGCCTAGTTAACACTTCACTTCACAAATGACAAAACTGGACTTAATAAAACATAGCAACAATTTGTGCAGGGCCAAAAGTGAACTAGCGGGGCAGTGACAATAAATAGCCAGATATCCTGGTCCAGTTACAGCCTCTTTCCATGACCCTCTTGATTTATCTACATACAAGAAGAGGGGAAGGCAATCCAGTTCCATGGTTATTTGGTTCAAAATTTTGTTGCCCCAGAGACCTTCAGACAACTCCCAGGTATAACCTAGTGAGAGGAACCCTCTCATTCCCTCTCGTTACCCTCAGATCTGCCCTGCATCTTATTAGTCACCAAATCCTGTAGATTCTACCTCCTAAACAGCTCTCAAGCACTTCTCTTCATCTACATTATCACTGCCACTGAGTTGGACATCATTTTGTCCTCCCATGAATTCCTGTAAAGTCACCAAACTATTCTTCTGCTTACTAATCCTACCATTTCTCTTACAGCCTCCCTCCGCAATCCCATCCTGAACACTGAATATACGACTTCCCTGATTTAAATTCTTTTGTGGAGAATTTCATTGCGAAGAAAAACAGTATCTCAATGGATTCTCTTTGCTTCAGGGATTAGACCTGTATGAGTCAGAGGCTTATCAGCAAACAGATGGCAAATAAAATATAGGACAATTCAAGGAAGATTTATTTCAGAAAGGATCAAGTATAAAGAAGTAGCAGGGCATAGGGGAACCATAAGGGAACATTCAGGAACCTCTGACTTGTGGAAGTAGAACCATGTGGTAAATGGTTTCTAAAGTGGCCCATAATGATCTCTACCTCTGGGTATTTGTGCCCTTGTATAAACCCCTCACCTTGACTGAGGGCTAGACCTGGAGACTTGCCCCTAATGAAAGGGATGGAGTGTTACAGCCAAGATTAGGTTATAAAATAGTATGACTCCCACTGCCAACCCCCCCACCCTCCACCTCTTCCTTGCTTACTCTGATGAAACAGGCTTCTATGTTGTGACCTACCCTATAGAGAGACACATACAGAAAGGAACTGAGAGTAACCTCCAGACAACGGACAGTGAGGAACCAAGGCGATCATTCAATAACCCTCAAGGAATTGAATCCCACCAAGAACCACATGAGTGAGCCTGGATATGGGCCTTTCCCCAGGTTAACTTTCAGATGAACCTGCAATTCCAGCCAACATCTTGACTGTAGCTTGTGAGAGATACTGAGCCAGAGGACCCAACTAATCTGCACTTGGATTACGGACCCACAGAAACTATGGCAATAAATGTCGTGTTTAAGCCATTGAGTTGGGGGGTGATGTGTTATACAGCAATAGATTACTAATACAAACTGGAACCACCACCCCAAGGCCCAAAAGGATGAGTCGAAGAAAAGGGTATCTGGACCCAGAAGAGGAGAGCAGTCTGCCTAGAGCGGAGCAATGACCTTCAGTCAAGGGACACAGCCAGTGCGAGACCTTGCCAAGAGGGGTCCAGGGGAAGAAATACCCTGACCTTGCTCTTCTTCCTCCCCACCCCCGACCTCAGGCTCTCATGGACCAAATTCAATTGAAAGCCAGAGGTCACGGGAGCCCTGTAGATGCAGTCCACATGGTACAGTGAGCAGCATATAGAGCAGGGGAGTGTGGGCGCAGAGAGAGAAAGAGAAGATACCTGCACAGCATCCAAACTCCTTGCCTGATGTATAAGATCTTTTATGATCTGGCCCTAATCTACCTATCCAGCTTTATTTCTTCATCACAACCTTCATCACAGAAACCTAGCCTCAGGAAAACAGCCACTTGAAGTTTCCAGAACTCAGTATACATCACAACTCTGTCCGTTTGCATGTGCTAGTCCCTCTGCCTTCATAGTTTTTCTCCCATTCTCTGCAAGGTTAATTCTTATTCAGCTTTCCAGAATTAAGGCAGGCCAAACCCTCTGGATGTCTTCTATGACATCATCATCCTCTCTCCTGATATGGACCTCCCAACCCTTCTATCTCCTCCCAGACCCCTTAGTGTACCTCTATGTGCATTGCAATTGCCTAGTTACCCCATCTCTGCCCCACTGGCCAATGGGTTCTTTCAGGGAATAGTATTCATCTTGCCTTCCTAGCATCTAACAGTGTCTGGCACACAAAAGACACGCAATACATATTTGCTAATTAAAGAGTTTCTAATCTTCATCACGCCTTGGTCACCAGGGTCTGCAGGTTTCCTGACTCTCAATTGCACTGGCCTCTACAACTGCCTTCAATGAATTGCAAAACAATGTCCTGTTGCTTAGCTTTCTCAAAATCACTGCAGAGAAGTTCTGTGCACATTATTTAGTCCAATCCCCAACACTTTACATAAAAGGAAATGAAGCCAAAACAGTTATTTTATTTATTGAGTTTATTTATTAAGTTTACCCTGTGAGTAAACAGGGTTAAGTTTATCATGCTTCTTTCTATTTTATGTAGACACTAAATACATATATATTTTTTGTAAGAAGTGTTCCTTAGTTGGGAAGGAGGAAGGCAAAATAAGAAACAGAGCCAGGAAGATGAAGTTCCCCATCGAGAGAACCAAAGCAGTAAGTGATCCAGGGCTCTTGGCTCCCTGTTTGGCATCTTCCATCACGTTGTACCACCTCCTGACCCTAGCCTGGGTCACAGTAAGCTACAATTTTCTCTGTCCACCTACCATTTAATTCCCCAGAGTTCTACCAAATAACAGTGCCAGTCCAGGTGGAAATTTGTCAAGAGGCATTACCAACACCTCTCAGAGAACCAAATAAAATCAGAAAGCAACCTACTCTCACTCAAAAGAATTCCTACTTATAAAAGAAAGTAAACATTTCAGAACATCTTCACCCAGGAAACAAGAGCACTAGCAAGAAGAATGAAACTTGAGCATTACAAATGTTCAAAGGTAACCCAAGTCACACCTCTGAGAATAACCTCGAAAACCAAAGATCTGCCACGTGGTATTTTCATTTATTTAATT
This sequence comes from Mesoplodon bidens, assembly GCF_964165515.1. NCBI lineage: Eukaryota > Metazoa > Chordata > Mammalia > Artiodactyla > Ziphiidae > Mesoplodon > Mesoplodon bidens. The sequence goes on along the minus strand of NC_138178.1, from coordinate 148,238,147 downwards.
TAACCAATGGCTTTCAGCCCCAACAATGTAGTAATGGTAGTTTGTGGTTGATAACAGGAGAGAGGACACCAACTGGGCTGTCGAGTTACCTGGACACAATCACAGGTTCACTGGGAAATGGCCAAGTAACCTTCAGCAAGTTATGCATCTTCCCCATACTTTAGTTTTCCCATCTATAAGATGAGGGCATTGACTACAAAATCTCTAAGATGAAGCTACTAAAATTCCTCAATTCTAACTCTATAAGAGACTGGTTTTTCTACATCTTGAAAGATCTGTAAATAATTACAAAATCAAAAACCCAATTCAAGACACCAACTTCCCCATGACTTTACACTGCATACTCCACCTGGATATTTTAAATGTGTTTCAAACTTAGCTGGGCATCAGATTCTCTTGAGAACACTTTAAAACTCAGATTCCTAGGACCCAGCTCAGACATATTAAACAAAAACAACTTGGGGGTTCTTTGAGGACCAGCATTTTTATAAAGTACCCCCAAATGATCGGATGTACAGCCAGGTTCAAATGTCATCATTACATTGGGCAATTCAATGACCCCAGGATCTTTTGGATCCAGGGATATTAAAAAAAGAAAAAAAAAGAAGAAAAAAAGGTTAACAGATCTAGATGACAATGAATAATTAAGGCTTTCTTTTAAGTAGATTTTTAATGTGACCAATACATTTTTCATGCACACCTCCAATCCAAAATGTGAATATGAAGGATAAAAAAGCTAAATTAGAAAGTCTACTCAAGTCAATAAATAAATCATGCCTTGGGAAAGTATAACTTCTCATAGTTAATGACATAGAACACATGAAAAGAAAATGAAGAGTATTCTGAAAAGTATAGGCTTAAGAAACCCACCCATCATTACTCATATGTCAGAAGGTTACCATCCTAAATGGCATTTAGAAGTCACAACAACAATATGGACATAATCACCCCACTTATTAGTCGGAGGTTTACTCAAAAGTTTCATTTCTCTAGATTTAGCTTTTTAAATGTCAGCATCTGAATCAACACAACATAGTCCAAGCAAAAATTTCACACTGAAAACATCTGACAAGAGAAAGAAATAACAAGAAAGAAAAAGAAAATTAAAATGAAAGTGCTATTTGCACATTTTTAATGTAAATTTTTGCTGTAGAACTCTGAGAAAAGGTTTGATTTTATAGCTATGACCTTGAATAAATCATTACATAAGAGGACTTCCATATAAAATATTTTGAATCAACCTTGGTTTCAAGATTCAAACTTTACCTATACCTTGAGAGTAGTGTCCTGCAGTAGGTAAGTCTTGGTCATAGGCAATGGTCAGTCTACAGCAGAAAACTAGGTGACTATCCCATGTTTCAAACACAACCAGGGCCTAAGTTAGTCAAACTAACTAGGTTTAAATGATTCCAGGTCCTGGACCCATATGGGGCAATAAGTGTGCCTGCTTTCTTTCTAATAGATTGCACAGATCCAATGTGCCTTTTACACCAATTAACTAACATAGCAAACAACATGAACACATACATACCCCCCACAGATTTATCATGAGGAAGCAAGACAGATTTCCAATATAGAAACCAAATAACTAATAGTCATTTCTCTAAAGAATTACAGCATTTTACAACTTTGTAGCTAAATTAAAATTAACAAATGAAGAGCCCCCTGATACCACCTAAAAAGTAAAAATCAAGTTCCCACAAACCTGTAGGAAGTTTTCCCTTTCAACATAATACCAAACACTCTTGTGGGAAGGTGTTTGGATTACATGACCTCTACATTTCTTATTAACCTTTAATAATCCATTAATTTGCAATCTCCTGAATAATATAAAAATATCTGCATTGTTTTCCTGTGTCATAAAAAGCAACTCACTGTATGAATGCACTTTAATCACCTTATTAACAGCACCAACATTTATACATTTTATAACTTATTTCCTCTCCAAGTGTTACTATTGCTACAAGACCGAAGATAAAAGAAAAAGAAGCATTAATCATGGACCACCTCTATGCCAAGCAGGATGTAAAATGCTTTAATTACTTTATCCAAATGAATCTTCACAATAACTCCTGGAGATACTATCCTTTCTCCCACCTTTTCCCCCTTTTCTGGATGAAGAAACAGAGACTCACAGAAGTTAAATAACCGATTCCAGGTCACACCACTAGGAAGTGGCGGGGTTGCAATTTTAACCCAGATCTGACCCCAAACCCCATGTTCCTATGTGCTTGGCAGAGGGTCTCTTAGTTTGAGGTGGGTTAAGAAGGTAATGAATAAACGTCTCATATTATTCTATACGCCTCATAACTTGGTTAGCCCCACTAATCTCTTTTTTCTTTACTACAACTTAATAAACATCTCTCTTAGGGATGGGTTATCTAAGCATTCTTTTTCAAAGCAAAGGATTAAGGAATTTGGTACTAAAAGCAAGATTAGTTCGAGAGCTCTGTTTTTACAAGGAAAAAAGAAAAATTCACCATATTGATCATCCAGGAATATCTAATTCAACATTGCACATATGATTAACATAGAACACAGAATCTTGCAGAAAACACAGAACTCAGCAGACAACTCAAATATTTAGCGAAATGAACGAGATGAACCCATTTTCCTTATTAATATATGATACAGTTAGGCTACATTTTTACAAACATGCAGACATCAAAAAGGCGTATGAGAAGCAGCAACTGTTTCCTCAAACTCAGCAATGCACAAATAAAACTTAAGCACCATATTTCCTTCCTTTAAAACATATGCTTCACAATATTCTTATTGAAATTAATAGCACCAATGCCTTTCTATCACCCAAGGTCAAAAACCCAGTTATCTTTGGCTCTCTGTTCACCTTCTAATTTCATATTCATTCCGTTTCCAAGTCATTGCTAATTCAGACTCTTTAATCCCTCTGCTCAGTCCTGCTCATTTCTGAGGGGCATTTCCCCTGCTAGATTAGGGTCCTCCTTACCTTTCTCACAGATACGGAAGCACCCCCACCAAAGCCTCCAACCCACCCTCGATAATAGTCCACTTGGCACACTGGCGCAAGGCTCATAATCCCAAAGAAATGTTGATCTTACAACTCCCGACACTAAAGTTTTTGATGATTAAATTGCCTATGACTCAACATTCTAAAATCTGGCTCCATCCCAGACGCTCTTCCCCAAATCTCTCCTCCATTTACTCCAATATTTGTAATTCATCCTCTGCCCAAGCTAACTGGTTCTGGTTGCCCTTCACTTCCTCTAGCTCTTTGCCTTTGCTGAATGCATCTCATTGCCTGGAATGTTGCTCTTCACTTCTGCTTTCCACAGAAGGGAATCCTACAGATCCTTTAAAACTGAGTTCAAAGGCCTCTCCTCCACAGCCCATCCCAGATCTCAGAGGCTGGAAGTAATCGCCCCCTCCACTGAGATTGCACTTCTCTTTTGGAAATTAACACTTGGACGCTATAACAGTTATTTGTGTACATCTTATGTCTCCTACCAGCTATAAACCATCTAATACATACACACCTCTGGGTCCCTCCCACAGTATCTAGACCAGATCTTATCCATACTATGGGTTTGAACACATTCGATTAATTAATGTTACACTAAGGCCTTTACGCAAAAGGACAACACGTGTCTATCTGCATTGTTCAGGCAATCTTTGGTTTAAAGAAAACTAAGCCATATAGAGTTTTTCAAGTGTTCAGTATCAAGGATGACAAGACCTAACTTCCTTGAATTTTAAAATTGGGGAATCAGAGGATATGAGAAGAAAATTATTCATTTAACAGTCAAGGCCGTTTAGGCAGAAAACATTTGTGGAGCCATCAACTGTCAGTCAACCCTACACAGAACACAGACACGTACACGGTAGCGCCCCAAGCGTTTAACCAGTTGCCTTACTTTGCGGTAGACTATCATATTTGGAGAAGTCTCCTCTGGGTCTGCAATCCCCACTGTTCTTTGATCTCCGGATCCCTGAGCCATCCTGGGTGTCTTCACTCACACTGTGAAAATAAATAAATAGACCATTAAGACAGGAAAGAATTACATAAAGAAATGCCATGCAAAGAACTAAGTATCTTTTGTCAGGCAGCATGGAAACAAAACATGATGTAATTTTTTTTTCCTCATTACTTTAAGCAGTATTATTTTAAGTTGGGGATAACTGTAGTCTTATTATCCACATACATTCTTCTAATTTCAAAGCAACATGTGTTTTTTTTAATTTTCAGCCCAGAATCATGCACTCTAGGGGAGACCATACACCAATCTTAAATAATCTCCTGGAGACAGATGAAGCCACTCATTTTCATGTTGATTTTGTCTTACCAAAGCTCATTTTATGATTAATTCTAAGCATTAAAATATGAATATTTTATCAAGGAATTGCAAATCAAAACCACAAGGAGATACCACTTTATACCCACTAGGATGGTTATAATAATTTTTTAACTCAAATAAGCATTGACAAGGATTTAGGGAAATCAGAACCCTTGTACATTGTTGGTAGGAATATAAAATGGTTCAGTCACCATGGAAAACAGTTTGCTGACTCCTCAAAAAGTTAGAATTTACCACAGAATAGAATTTACCATATAACCTTGCAATTCTACTCTTAATAACTAAAAACAAGTATTCAAACCAATATTTGAACACTAATGTCTGTCAGAGTAGCACTATTCACTGAAAAATGGAAATAACTCAATGTCCATCAACTGATGAACGGCTAAAAACAATATGGTCTCTCTCTACCATGGAATGTAATTCAGCCATCCAAAGTAATAAAGTACTGGGGGGGGTGCTTCAAGATGGCAGACGAGTAAGACGCGGAGATCCCCTTCCTCCCCACAAATACACCAGAAATACATCTACATGTGGAACAACTCCTACAGAACACCTACTGAACGCTGGCAGAAGACCTCAGACCCCCCAAAAGGCAAGAAACTCCCCACGTACCTGGGTAGGGCAAAAGAAAAAAGAAAAAACTGAGACAAAAGAATAGGGATGGGACCTGCACCAGTGGGAGGGAGCCGTGAAAGAGGAAAGGTTTCCACACACTAGGAAGCCCCTTCGCGGGCAGAGACTGTGGGTGGCGGAGGGGGGAAGCTTCGGAGCCGCGGAGGAGAGCGCAGCAACAGGGGTGCAGAGGGCAAGCGGAGAGATTCCTGCACAGAGGACCAGTGCCGACCGGCACTCACCAGCCCGAGAGGCTTATCTGCTCACCTGCCGGGGCGGGCGGGGGCTGGGAGCTGAGGCTCAGGCTTTGGTTGGATTCCAGGGAGAGGCCTGGGGTTGGCGGCGTGAACACAGCCCGAAGGGGGCGCTAGTGCGCCACGGCTAGCCGGGAGGGAGTCTGGGGAAAAGTCTGGACCTGCCGAAGAGGCAAGAGACTTTTTCTTCCCTCTTTGCTTCCTGGTGCACGAGGAGAGGGGATTCAGAGCGCCGCTTAAAGGAGCTCCAGAGACGGGCGCGAGCCGCGGCTATCAGTGCAGACCCCAGAGGCGAGCATGAGAGGCTAAGGCCGCTGCTGCAGCCACCAAGAAGCCTGTGTGGGAGCACAGGTCACTATCCACACCGCCCCTCCCAGGAGCCTTTGCAGCCCGCCACTGCCAGGGTCCCATGATCCAGGGACGACTTCCCCGGGAGAACACATGGCACGCCTCAGGCTGCTGCAACGTCACGCTGGCCTCTGCCACCGCAGGCTCGCCCCGCACTCCATGCCCCTCCCTGCCCCCGGCCTGAGTGAGCCAGAGCCCCGGAATCAGCTGCTCCTTTAACCCCATCCTGTCTGAGCGAAGAAGAGACGCCCTCAGGCGACCTACACGCAGAGGCAGGTCCAGATCCAAAGCTGAACCCCGGGAGCTGTGCGAACAAAGAAGAGAAAGGGAAATCTCTCCCAGCAGTCTCAGAAGCAGTGGATTATATCTCCACAATCAACTTGATGTACCCTGCATCTGTGGAATACCTGAATAGACAACGAATCATCCAAAACTGAGGCAGTGGACTTTGGGAGCAATGATATATATATATATTTCAACCTTTTTCTCTTTTTGTGTGTGTGTATGTGTATGCTTTTGTGTGTGATTTTGTCTGTATAGCTTTGCTTTTACCATCTGTCCTAGGGTTCTGTCTGTCCTTTTTTTTCTTTTTTTTAAGTATAGTTTTTAGCACTTGTTATCATTGGTGGATTTGTTTTCTGGTTTGGTTGCTCTGTTCTTTCTTTCTCTTTCTTTTTAATTACTTTTAAAAAATTTTTTTAATAATTTTTTATTTTTGTAACTTTATTTTATTTTATTTTACCTTCTTTCTTTCTTTCCTTTTTTTCTCCCTTTTATTCTGAGCTGTGTGGCTGACAGGGTCTCGGTGCTCCGGCCAAGTGTCAGGCCTGTGCCTCTGAGGTGGGAGAGCTGAGTTCAGGACACTGGTCCACAAGAGACCTCCCAGCTCCACATAATATCAAATGGTGAAAATCTCCCAGAGATCTCCATCTCAACGCCAAGACCCAGCTCCACTCAACGACCAGCAAGCTACAGTGCTGCACACCCTATGCCAAACAACTAGCAAGACAGGAACACAACCCCATCCATTAGCACAGAGGCTGCCTAAACCCATAATAAAGCCAAAGACACCCCAAAACACACCACCAGATGTGCACCTGCCCACCAGAAAGACAAGATCCAGCCTCATCCACCAGAACACAGGCACTCCTCCACCAGGAAGCCTACACAACCCACTGAACCAACCTTAACCACTGGGTACAGACACCAAAAACAAAGGGAACTATGAACCTGCAGCCTGTGAAAAGGAGACCCCAAACACAGTAAGTTAAGCAAAATGAGAAGACAGAGAAACACACAGCAGATGAAGGAGCAAGGCAAAAACCCACCAGACCTAACAAATGAAGAGGAAATAGGCAGTCTACCTGAAAAAGAATTCAGAATAATGATAGTAAAGATGATCCAAACTTTTTGAAATAGAATGGAGAAAATACAAGAAACGTTTAACAATGACCTAAAAGAAATAAGGAGCAAACAATGATGAACAACACAATAAATGAAATTAAAACTTCTCTAGAAGGGATCAATAGCAGAATAACTGAGGCAGAAGAACGGAAAAGTGACCTGGAAGATAAAATACTGGAAATAACTACTGCAGAGCAGAATAAAGAAAAAAGAATGAAAAGAACTGAGGACAGTCTCAGAGACCTCTGGGACAACACTGAATGCACCAACATTCAAATAATAGGGATCCCAGAAGAAGAAGAGAAAAAGAAAGGGTCTGAGAAAACATTTGAAGAGATTATAGTTGAAAACTTCCCTAATATGGGAAAGGAAATAGTTAATCAAGTCCAGGAAACACAGAGAGTGCAATACAGGATAAATCCAAGGAGAAACATGCCAAGACACATATTAATCAAACTCTCAAAAATTAAACACAAAGAACAAATATTAAAAGCAGCAAGGGAAAAACAACAAATAACACACAAGGGAATCCCTATAAGGTTAAAAGCTGATCTTTCAGCAGAAATTCTGCAAGCCAGAAGGGAGTGGCAGGACATATTTAAAGTGATGAAGGAGAAAAACCTAAAACCAAGATTAATCTATACAGCAAGGATCTCATTCAGATTTGACAGAGAAATTAAAACCTTTGCAGACAAGCAAAAGCTAAGAGAACTCAGCACCACCAAACCAGCTTTACGACAAATGCTAAAGGAACTTCTCTAGGCAGGAAACACAAGACAAGGAAAAGACCTACAATAACAAACCCAAAACAATTAAGAAAATGGTAACAGGAACATACATATCGATAATTATCTTAAATGTACATGGATTAAATGTCGCAACCAAAAGACACAGACTGGCTGAATGGATACAAAAACAAGACCCATATATATGCTGTCTACAAAAGATCCACCTCAGACCTAGGGACACATACAGACTGCAAGTGAGGGGATGGAAAAAGATATTCCATGCAAATGGAAATCAAAAGAAAGCTGGAGTAGCAATTCTCATATCAGACAAAATAGACTTTAAAACAAAGACTATTTCAAGAGGCAAAGAAGGACACTGCATAATGATCAAGGGATCAATCCAAGAAGAAGATATAACAATTGTAAATATTTATGCACCCAACATAGGAGCACCTCAATACATAAGGCAAGTACTAACAGCCATAAAAGGGGAAATCAACAGTAACACACTCATAGTAAGGGACTTTAACACCCCACTTTCACCAGTCGACAGATCATCCAAAATGAAAATAAATAAGGAAACACAAGCTTTAAATGGTACATTAAACAAGATGGACTTAATTGATATTTATAGGACATTCCATCCAAAACAACACAATACACATTCTTCTCAAGTGCTCATGGAACATTCTCCAGGATAGATCATATCTTGGGTCACGAATCAAGCCTTGGTAAATTTAAGAAAATTGAAATCATATCAAGTATCTTTTCTGCCCACAACGTATGAGACTAGACATCAATTACAGGAAAAAAACTGTAAAAAATACAAACACATGGAGGCTAAACAATACACTACTTAATAACTAAGAAATCACTGAAGAAATCAAAGAGGATATCAAAAACTACGCAGAAACAAATGATAATGAAAACATGACGACCCAAAACCTATGGGATGCAGCCAAAGCAGTTCTACGAGGGAAGTTTATAGCAATACAATCCCACCTTAAGAAACAAGAAACATCTCAAATAAACAACCTAACTCTACACCTAAAGCAATGAGAGAGAGAAGAACAAAAAAACCCCAAAGTTAGCAGAAGGAAAGAAATCATAAAGATCTGATCAGAAATAAATGAAAAAGAAATGAAGGAAACTATAGCAAAGATCAATAAAACTAAAAGCTGGTTCTTTGAGAAGATAAACAAAATTGATAAATCATTAGCCAGACTCATCAAGAAAAACAGGGAGAAGACTCAAATCAATAGAATTAGAAATGAAAAAGGAGAAGTAACAACTGACACTGCAGAAATACAAAGGATCATGAGAGATTACTACAGGCAACTCTATGCCAATAAAATGAACAACCTGGAAGAAATGGAAAACTTCTTAGAAACGCACAACCTTCAGAGACTGAACAAGGAAGAAATAGAAAATATGAACAGACCAATCACAAGCAATGAAATTGAAACTGTGATTAAAAATCTTCCAACAAACAAAAGCCCAGGACCAGATGGCTTCACGGGCAAATTCTATCAAACATTTACAAAACAGCTAACACCTATCCTTCTCAAACTCTTCCAAAATATAGCAGAGGGAGGAAAACTCCCAAACTCATTCTACAAGGCCACCATCACCCTGATACCAAAACCAGACAAAGATGTCACAAAGAAAGAAAACTACAGGCTAATATCACTGATGAACATAGATGCAAAAATCCTCAACACAATACTAGCAAACAGAATCCAACAGCACATTAAAAGGATCATATATCATGATCAAGTGGGGTTTATCCCAGGAATGCAAGGATTCTTCAATATACGCAAATCAATCAATGTGATACACCATATTAACAAAGCGAAGGAGAAAAACCATATGATCATCACAATAGATGCAGAAAAAGCTTTCAACAAAATTCAATACCTATTTATGATAAAAACCCTCCGGAAAGTAGGCACAGAGGGAACTTTCCTCAACATAATAAAGGCCATATATGACAAACCCACAGCCAACATTGTCCTCAATGGTGAAAAACTGAAACCATTCCCACTAAGATCAGGAACAAGACAAGGTTGTCCACTCTCACCACTATTATTCAAAATAGTTTTGGAAGTTTTAGCCACGGCAATCAGAGAAGAAAAACAAATAAAAAGAATCCAAATCAGAAAAAAAGAAGTAAAGCTGTCACTGTTTACAAATGACATGATACTATACATAGAGAATCCTAAAGATGCTACCTGAAAACTACTAGAGCTAATCAATGAATTTGGTAAAGTAGCAGGACACAAAATTAATGCACAGAAATTTCTTGCATTCCTATACACTAATGATGAAAAATCTGAAATTGAAATTAAGAAAACACTCCCACTTACCACTGCAACAGAAAGAATAAAATACCTAGGAATAAACCTACCTAAGGAGACAAAAGACCTATATGCAGAAAATTATAAGACACTGATGAAAGAAATTAAAAATGATACAAGTAGATGGAGAGATATACCATGTTCTTGGATTGGAAGAATCAACATTGTGAAAATGACTCTACTACCCAAAGCAATCTACAGATTCAATGCAATCCCTATCAAACTACCACTGGCATTTTTCACAGAACTAGAACAAAAAATTTCACAATTTGTATGGAAACACAAAAGACCCCAAATAGCCAAAGAATCTTGAGAAAGAAAAACGGAGCTGGAGGAATCAGGCTCCCTGACTTCAGACTATACTACAAAGCTACAGTAATCAAGATAGTATGGTACTGGCACAAAAACAGAAATATAGATCAATGGAACAGATAGAAAGCCTGGAGATAAACCCACACACATATGGTCACCTTATCTTTGATAAAGGAGGCAAGAATATACAGTAGAGAAAAGACAGCCTCTTCAATAAGTGGTGCTGGGAAAACTGGACAGGGACATGTAAAAGAATGAAATTAGAACACTCCCTAACACCATACACAAAAATAAACTCAAAATGGATGAAAGACCTAAATGTAAGGCCAGACACTATAAAACTCTTAGAGGAAAATATAGGCAGAACACTCTATGACGTAAATCACAGCAAGATCCTTTTTGATCCACCTTCTAGAGAAAGGGAAATAAAAACAAAAATAAACAAATGGGACCTAATGAAATTTAAAAGGTTTTGCACAGCAAAGGAAACCATAAACGAGACAAAAGGACAACCCTCAGAATTGGAGAAAATATTTGCAAATGAAGCAACTGACAAAGGATTAATCTCCAAAATTTACAAGCAGCTCATGCAGCTCAATATCAGAAAAACAAACAACCCAATCCAAAAATGGGCAGAGGACCTAAATAAACATTTCTCCAAAGAAGATATACAGATTGCCAACAAACACATGAAAGAATGCTCAAAATCATTAATCATTAGAGAAATGCAAATCAAAACTACAATGAGATATCATCTCACACTGGTCAGAATGGCCATCATCAAAAAATCTACAAACAATAATTGCTGGAGAGGGTGTGGAGAAAAGGGAACCCTCTTGCATTGTTGGTGGGAATGTAAATTGATACAGCCACTATTGAGAACAGTATGGAGGTTCCGTAAAAAACTACAAATAGAACTACCATATGATCCAGCAATCCCACTACTGGGCATATACCCTGAGAAAACCATAATTCAAAAAGAGTCATATACCAAAATGTTCATTGCAGCTCTATTTACAATAGCCAGGACATGGAAGCAACCTAAGTGTCCATCAACAGATGAATGGATAAAGAAGATGTGGCACATATATACAATGGAATATTACTCAGCCATAAAAAGAAATGAAATTGAGTTCTTTGTAGTGAGGTGGATGGACCTAGAGTCTGTCATACAGAGTGAAGTAAGTCAGAGAGAGAAAAACAAATACCGTATGCTAACACATATATATGGAATCTAAGAAAAAAAAATGTCATGAAGAACCTAGGGGTAAGACAGGAATAAAGACACAGACCTACTAGAGAAGGGACTTGAGGATATGGGGAGGGGGAAGGGTAATCTGTGACAAAGTGAGAGAGTGGCATGGACATATATACACTACCAAACGTAAAATAGATGGCTAGTGGGAAGCAGCCACATAGCACAGGGAGATCAGCTCGGTGCTTTGTGACCACCTAGAGGGGTGGGACAGGGAGGGTTGGAGGGAGGGAGACACAAGAGGGAAGAGATATGGGAACATATGTATATGTATAACTGATTCACTTTGTTATAAAGCAGAAACTAACACACCATTGTAAAGCAATTATACTCCAATAAAGATGTTAAAAAAAAAAAACAAAACTAAAAGTAGAACTACCATGCAACCCAACAATCCCACTACTGGGCATATACCCTGAGAAAACCATAATTCAAAAAGAGTCATGTACCAAAATGTTCATAGCAGCCCTATTTACAATAGCCCGGAGATGGAAACAACCTAAGTGTCCATCATCAGATGAATGGATAAAGAAGATGTGGCACATATATACAATGGAATATTACTCAGCCATAAAAAGAAACGAAATTGAGTTATTTGTAGTGAGGTGGATGGACCTAGAGTCTGTCATACAGAGTGAAGTAAGTCAGAGAGAGAAAAACAAATACCGTAAGCTAACACATATATATGGAATCTAAGGGAAAAAAAAGGTCATTAAGAACCTAGGGGCAAGACGGGAATAAAGACACAGACCTACTAGAGAATGGACTTGAGGATACGGGGAGGGGGAAGGGTAAGCTGTGACAAAGTGAGAGAGTGGCATGGACATATATACACTACCAAACGTAAAATAGATAGCTAGTGGGAAACAGCCACAGAGCAGAGGGAGATCAGCTCGGTGCTTTGTGACCACCTAGAGGGGTGGGATAGGGAGGGTGGGAGGGAGGGAGATGCAACAGGGAAGAGATAGGGGGACATATGTATATGTGTAACTGATTCACTTTGTTATAAAGCAGAAACTAATACACCATTGTAAAGCAATTATACTCCAATGAAGATTTTTTTTAAAAAAGTAATAAAGTACTGATACACGCTACAACATAGATCAACCTTGAAAACATTATACTAAGTAAAAGAAACCAGACACAAAAGGTCACTGCTAAGGACTGAATATTTATGTCCCCTTAAAATTTATATGTTGAAATCCTAACCCCGAATCTGATGGTATTAGGAGGTAGAGCCTTTGGGATTTGATTAGATCATGAGGGCAGAGCCCTGATGACTGGAATTTGTGCCCTTATAAAAGAGATCCCAGAGAGCTCCCTTCTACCATGTGAGGATACAGTGAGAAGAAAGCCATCTATGAACGAGGAAGTGGGTTCTCACCACACACCAAATCTGCTTAAGCCTTGATCTTGGACTTCCCAGTCTCTAGAATGATGACAAATAAATTTCTGTTGTTTATAAGCCACTCAGTCTATGGTATTCTATTATAGCAGCCTGAGTAGACTAAGACAGTCCTATATTGTACAATTCCATTTACATGAAATATCTAGAATAGGGAAATCTATAGAGACAGAGAGCAGATTCGTAGTTACCAGCAGCTGGGGGGGCTGGGGAGGAGGGAATGGAATGGCTGCTTAATGGATATGGGGTCTCCTTTAGGGATGATGAAAACATTTTTGAACTAGATAGAGGCGATGTCTGCAGAACATTGTGAATGTACTAAATGCCACTGAAATGTATGCTTTAAAATTAATTTTAAGTTATGTGAATTTCACCTCAGTTAATAACAATGAACTTTTCTAATTTGACCTTTTTTCTAAACAGCCTGAAAAGACAGCAGTGAGACAATGACAGCATATGGAATTTTTGAGTTAAAGAAGCAAGTTCAATTCTTGGTATGATGCACTATTTGCTGGGTGACCTCGAACAAGTTAAATAACCTGTTGGGTTCCCTTTGTTACCTTCCTTTTAAAGTGAACATGTTGAATGCCTGCTATGTGCCCAGAAGCATGCCAAGTCACCTTCCCCTACATTGCTCTCATCAGTAAAATGTGAATTCCACTGAGTACTCACAGGTAAGGGTCAAGTAAATCGAGTGTAAAGTATTATATAAAGCCATTAAAGTCCTATACAAATGTTATCACTAATCTAAGAGCCTGCCTGGGTTATTTGCACAAAATTCAGAGGCTTTTCATCAAAGAAACCTCTATAAATATCATACTTGACAGAAAAGGCCATTTCAATTTAAAATAAAAACTCAGGAAACATTTTATTATAAAATAAGTTGGTACCAAAGGTCATCCTGTAAAAACAAATTTCGGCGGAAGATGGGGAAGAAACAGGAATTTATAATTTAAGCTAAGAATTTAATTGCCCCAAGTATCCCATTTGAATAACGTTGCTTGTTTTCTTCATCATTTATGAATCAGGGTGTATTTTTTTTTTTTAATTTTTTTTTGCGGTACGCGGTCCTCTCACTGTTGTGGCCTCTGCCGTTGCGGAGCACAGGCTCCGGACGTGCAGGCTCAGCGGCCATGGCTCACGGGCCCAGCCGCTTCGCGGCATGTGGGATCTTCCTGGACCGGGGCACAAACCCACGTCCCCTGCATCGGCAGGCGGACTCTCAACCACTGCGCCACCAGGGAAGCCCAGGGTGCATTTTAAAAGTTAGATTACAAGTAGAAATAAAGAGCGTCATTCTATTATCTCTACCCACTGTAATATCGGTATTTCTATGAATACTGTACTACATGAAAACACTCATTATTATTCTAATCAGTAGCTTTTCAAGTTAAATGAACAACACACTGTTTCATTTTTAAACAACTACTTATTTACCTACTCTTTTTCCTGAACACAGAATATGACACAGCATGAAAAACAAAAACTGAGTCCATTTATGTATCTCATTTATCTGTGTAACAGTCATCTTGTGTTTCTATTGTTTTATTTTAAAACGAACACTTTCACTTTAATGAGCATATTATCTTCCACCCAGAAAACTGTGCAATAATAGCAAGTTTGGAAATGAAACAATCGTGAAACAATCATGTCAGCCCTCCTTTCGCCTTTCCCTGGCCACTCCTCCACCCCCAAGAGCAACATTCCTGTGTGTTAAAACAGCCTGGTGTCCCAGGCTCTGGACTTTAGACTGCTCAGTGAATGTACACAGCCTCTATGTTTGGAACTTTAGTGAGTCTAATATGTAGTAGAAAAGCTACTATTTTTGGTTCCTCTATCAACTCGTTTTGAAATTCAGACAAGTCATTTAACTTTTCTGTGTCTAGAAAGAAGCATTTCTAAAATAGTGATGCAACCACTTTCTAGGCTCCATGTCAACAGATGTTAGAGAGTACTAGATGTGAAACCAACACAGGTAAGGCTGTTCTAATTAAATCAGTGACTACAGAGCTGGGTTCCTGAAATTAAAGAACTAGATTTTCATTCACTACAACATAGTATAAATATTTATTTTTAAATGAAATACAATAAAAATTAAGTAGAAAAAAAATGAAGTAGGAGTATTTTAAATTTAGTGGTAAAAAAACAAACCCTTCTTTAGGTTACTTAGATATACATGTATATACATACAGTAAATAATATAGGGACTTTTAATATTTGTGAACGTTTTTCTGAAAACACACAACTACATTTCAATAGAAAGAAAACACATTAGTAATAATATTTTTCTCTAGTCGCTTTCAACTAACAGAAGAGGAAAACTGCAAATGTGTTACAACCACGCATTTCACAATCTCCGAGACATGACAGCTTAGTGGCAACAAGCTGGCCTTTCTCATCAGACAGATCTATGTCTCTATATCTCAATCCAAGCTCCACTCACTAGCTGGGTGGTCTGGGGCAAGTTACTTCACGTCTCTGTGCCTTTGTTTCCTTATCTGTCACAAACCGCAGTCCCAGCATAGTTGAAAACCCTCTGAACTGAGAAGCCTGGATCTCCCACCTGATCTGCAACTAACTAGCTGTTGGAACCACGTCAAGCCACAGCCCCAGTGGACATTAGCTATACATCCTTAGTATTCCAGCTCCGTCCTAGAACCCCAGAATTTCAAATTTCTAACTTTTCTTCAGAGACTCACCAGAATGTTCCATGCCACCTCTCTTCCATCATCACTGCTTATATGCTAGCTCTTCTCCTCTAATCATGACGATGTTCATGCTAAACTTCTCAAAGAATCACCAAACTGCTACGCTAGAGCATCCCCTCCCAGCCTCAGCATCCCTCCCCACGGAGCAATTCCTGTAATACTACCACCCACCACTAGGTGCCGTGAGACTCAACGTTTAATCTTGGAGCAAACACTGAGAATCCAATTGCACAAAGCTCCATGCTTTGTGCTGGAGATATAAAGATAAATCAGACACAGATCGTCTCTCCTTAAAATGTTCAGAGTCCAGGAGGGGTGACACATGTCCAAAAATGCAGGACACTGTAATATGTGGGTGCTCAGTTATGACAGCACAGAGCAGGAAGAGGCGGCAACTACGATCAAAGCAGAAGGATGAACCGGAGTCTGGGGGAGGCAGGAGAGGCCCTTCCAGCCTGCGTCCCAACACAGGTATGAACATCTGAAGCCGCAGAAGTGGTAGACACCCGGGAGGAAAAAAACATGACGATGATCTGATCTCAAGGAGATTAAGTGGGAGACAGTCAAATGAGGAGAGTGAAATAACAGGGATTTGCACCTAGCTGGATTCATATGACTTTGCTCACTTGTTTATCAGGGACCTCCGCTGCTAGACAGCCAGTTCTGCCTGGGCAGAGTCTTTGTTGCTGGGGTTTACCCCTCTATTCCTGGCACCTAGAAGGTACTCAACCTTTTTTTTTTTTTTTTTTTTTAATGGCTGCATTGGGTCTTTGTTGCTGCGCGCGGGTTTTCTCTAGTTGCGGCGAGCAGGGGCTACTCTTTGCTGTGGGGCGTGGGCTTCTCATTGCGGTGGCTTCTCTTGTTGCAGAGCATGGGCTGTAGGCACATGGGCTTCAGTAGTTGTGGCGCACGGGCTCAGTAGCTGTGGCTCACGGGCTTAGCTGCACCACAGCATGTGGGATCTTTCCGGACCAGGGCTCAAACCAGTGTCTCCTGCATTGGCAGGCAGATTCTTAGTATTTTTAATGAATGACAGAACTGATAACATTTCACTAAGATGCAGTGTACTCCGTCTAGAACACTCATCTGGTTAACAAGCCATTAAAACTGCTCAGCAAAGAAGGCTCTTTATCAACAAAAACCTAGGGATGGAATCACACATGAAGATTTCCCCCAGGGTTTATTGACATGGACCAACCCTGAACACAGGAATCCACTTTTGGAATCCACGAGCAATTTAGATCAGAAGGAATATGTGGGAGGGTGGAAAGTATAGTGAGGAGGGACCCTGTGAATAACAGAACAATTGAGCATCTATGACTCTGATTAGTAAATCTTTTGAAAATCAGGACTGCAATTCACTCCAAACTTACATTGCATTTGTAGCTTCAGTTACAACAAATGCCAGCTGTTTTCCTTTGTAATGCCAGCCCCTTAGCAAGCAAAGCCTAGGGTCCAGCAGATAATGATGCTGAGCAGGGCAGGTAGGAAGGACCTCGATGATGTGGAAAAGGGAGGGGCTTTGAAGTCAGACCAGGAATCACATCTCAGCTCTGGACACACCAAGGCTGCTGTGTCGCCTTTGGCAGTTGATTCTTCCACCCTAAACTTCCAGCTCCTTCACCTGGAAGCAGACAACCCTCTACTTTGCAGGGTTGCTTTTGAAGAGGGAATAAAACAAGTCACACGAATTTCCTTGGCACTGAATGAACTGTTGCAACTGACCAGCAGTCTTATTTTTGGCCAGTGTTTGGCCAAGTGAAATTGCCAGGCCACTGACATCAGAATCATTGGAGAAAGGCTTCCTCCTTCCTCAGGTATTCTGACTCAGTGCATCTGAGATGGAGCCATTAGCAGTTTCACAAGCTTCTCGGGTGATCCTGATACACAACTAAGCAGCAGACCACTACAATTACACTACAACGCCACTAAAACCAGCATCACACGCAGCAAGAAGCCCTACACATCATGCTCACCACTTCTAGCGTCCAGCCCTTGAAACCCTATTCAGGGAAATAACCTTTCAGGAGAGGCAACCAAACCTTGCTTGTAATATAGTCTGAATACTTATGCTGCCACATAAGAATTTCTGTTGGTGCTATTTCCTCTCCTCTGTGTTATATCCAATTCACATTGTTTGCCTCAGCCCATTAAAACCCAGTGGATTTTTTTTTCTGACATCAGCAATGTTAAGTACTTCAGAAAAAAAAAAATTTACAAGATGTGTGCTAGCTCAGTAGTACAAGCTTGTTTATACAGCTCTAATCTGACTGAGTGGGCAGGAACCTCAAGAGGGAAGAAAGAAGAGCAATAGCTCTAAAGAACAAATAACTCTTTCTATTACTGCAGAGTCTCCCAACTTGACGTCTCCTATATACTCAAAGTTCAGATGCTCCATGACAGCTCAAGTGTCTGTTTCAAGTAATGCACCAAAGATCTGAAAACAAGGCACTACAGCTCAGCCCCTAGGGGCCAATGCTGCTGGCAATGCCAGGCACCCAGTATTTTACTAGACTGTAATCGCTTGATCATTTTTGGACTTCAGTTAGAACTCAGGGGTTCCCAAAAGCTGGTTTAAAGACCTGAACCAGACTAGGAGCCTCAGAATCACTGGAGAGGGGGCAGATTATAAAGATACATGTTCTTGGTTCCCATGCTCCAGAAATTCTGATCCAGTAGGCCTAGGATGGTCCGTGGAGATTTATAAATGAAACGTTCCCCAGGTGATTTGGAAGAACAGTCAGGTTTGGGAACTAGTGACCTAGATTCCATAGAGCCTGCCTTCTCTTCGCCTGATCCCTTCCTCCTGCCCCATGCTGCCGACAGTCTGGGCAGCCATGCTGAGGTGGGGCTCCTTTAACTTCCCTTGAATTTGGCCAGAAACTCACTGTGATGGATAAAGCCAGGGTCCTGAGGTCAGAGAACTGGCTCTCAGTCCCGGCCATGCCACTTAAGAGTTGTGTGACCATGAACAGCGTATTGCTGTGCTTATTTAGCCTCTCCGAGCCTTGGTTTCCTCATCCATAAAATGGAACAAATACTCATCACCTGTACCAGTGGTTCTCCGCCTTGCCTGCTCATTAGAATCATCCAGATGATGACAGAAACTCTAACAGGTGGATGTTATCACTCCCACGCTACAGGTGAGAAAACTGAAGCTTGAGAACATAGGTCACTTGCCCAAAGTATCAATAAAACAGCTTGTCAGCCAAGACTCTAGAATTCAAATCCAGGACTGACTGCAATACCCACAGAGTTTCCAATAGGGCAGCTTGGTCTCCAGTGAAATCACTGATACACAGTATTTAAAACAAAATTTTGTAAATATACAAATATCAGTATATACTTAAATATACAAATTTCAGTATATACTTAAATATACAGTATTTAGCACCTATAGACTAATTATAGCATACTCAGTAGCAGGTACTTCTGGTACATAGTACCAGAACTGGTACATAGTAGGTTCTCAACTAATTAATGGGTCTTTCCTTCTTCTTGCTAGTGTATCAGTGAAGCTGACATCCCCATACCAATCCTACCTGAAGACATATGAATAAATACAGTCTTCCCTAAACAAACTAATCTACCAAAGCTACTTATAAAGAAAATTATTTTTGCAATCCTTCTATTAAACAAAAGTCCTAGGGGGCTTCCTTGGAGGCGCAATGGTTGAGAGTCCGCCTGCTGATGCAGCGGACACGGGTTTGTGCCCTGGTCCGGGAAGATCCCACATGCCGTGGAGCAGCTGGGCCCGTGAGCCATGGCCGCTGAGCCTGCGCGTCTGGAGCCTGTGCTCCGCAACGGGAGAGGCCACAACAGTGAGAGGCCCGCTTACCGCAAAAAAAAAAAAAGAAAAAAAAGTCCTAAAAAAAATTCAGCCGGGAGGGAGAAGTGGAAAGTTCTTCACATACCAGGATATGCTTGGCTGTGTGATGCGCCTCACAGTTCTATTACTGCAGTCGCTGCTTGAAGTTCAGGTCCACCAGGAATCCTCTCTTACCAGGGGCTTTGAACTCCACACGGCTCTGGACACGCAGAGCCCGCCAGCTCCTCACTGACTCCTCTGCCTTCTGAATTCTTCTTCTGTAAACAGCATGCCCACTAGGTCCTTCCACCTCCTCTCTGAACTCCGAACTTCTGTGACCTTCTTGGAACCCTGGCTTCCCCCAAAGACATCCCCTCCCTGAAACCTAGCTGTCTTCACCCCACCTGTCTCAAGACCAAGAAGTAAAGCAAGCATCCTCCTGGTTCTCCACTGCTGCTTCAAATGATTTCCCTCCCGTCTTCCTACACAAACCCCTGCCCTCATGACATTCAGACCATCTGGCCATGCCACTGTCTACCCATTCTCACTGCTATTTCCTACCTCTCTCCTGTTAAGCCTTTTCATTTCCTAAAGATTCCAGCTTCGAGGTCTCAGAGGTTTTCTCCATCCCTTGGTCAACCTCAGGGACTTTAACATTAGAGCCAAAGCTGTTTTCTCCACCCTTTTCTTTCCTCATCTGAACCCGTTTCCTCCATCCCTCCTCCTCAGCTACCATCTTGCATAGCCACATGCTGAACCTCGCCATCGCTGGTGACTGTACCACCTCAAATCCCAACACAAGTTGAGAAGGTACACTCTGTCCACTGCCCCTCTTTCCAGATCACTTACTGAACACTGTCTACAAATATTCAATCCATTTCAACCACACCTTTGGTACGATTCATTACCGCGCCTCACTCTTCCTACACTCTCCTCTCCCCCTGGCTCCATCATTATAATCACTCATCATCAGTCCTTTGCAAATATCCTCAACTTCCTCACCTCCCCCTTCCTGTGTCATATTTCCTGACAAATCTCCAACACTGAGGGAACCTGACTCTCTGCCATGTGATATCCAAGCTCACATCCGAGCAGGTGAATGCTTTGGGGTGGGGAGGAAATCACTCACACCAGGCTGACAAGCTGCATTTTAAATACATGAGTGCAAACTTTAAATGAGTTAGCCATAAATAAATGAATAAATAAATAAGTAAATTAGTTAGTTTGTCAACACTGCCCACCAAACCTAAAAGGTTTTCCTGTCAACTTGCTCTCTCCCCTTCTGAGTTGGCTATCTCATAACTTCTCCTTGTTCGAGCTTCACACACGGTCTCAGTTGATGGGCTCACTTCAAAAATCTGTTGAAGTGGGCTTCCCTGGTGGCGCAGTGGTTGAGAATCTGCCTGCTAATGCGGGGGACACGGGTTCGAGCCCTGGTCTGGGAGGATCCCACATGGCGCGGAGCAACTAGGCCCGTGAGCCACAACTACTGAGCCTGCGCATCCGGAGCCTGTGCTCTGCAACAAGAGAGGCCGCAATAGTGAGAGGCCTGCGCACCGCAATGAAGAGTGGCCCCCGCTTGCCACAACTACAGAAAGCCCTCGCACAGAAACGAAGACGCAACACAGCAAAAAAAAAATAATTAATTAATTAATTAACTCCTACCCACAACATCTTCTTAAAAAAAAAAAATCTGTTGAAGAAATGGAAGGCAGCAGAAGGCAAGTCTCTCATCTTGGGACACCCTCACCTAAACCACCATGTTCTTGGTCTTCCTTCCACTGCAGTAGGGGAAGTGCTGCTGCATTTACAGAAGGGAAGTCGCTCCACTTTTGCCCTTAATTGGAAGGTGATAGAACATTGTTCCTCATCTACACCCTCCCACCACACCGACAGGCTCTGGTATAATAACAGTGGATTACAGCTCAAAGACCTCCAAGACACTGTCTCTGAAGAGCACATAGGGAAACCTTAATTTACGAGAGAAAGCATAAACAAGAACACCAGGGGAATTTGAAGCTTCTCGCACTTACAACTACAACAAACATTGAGCACAGCCCAACTCCTGGCCAAATTAAATAAAACCTCACATGAAAGGCCTGGTTACTTCAGTTCCTATTACCTGATACACTGTGTTTGGCTTTCAGCAAAAATCATGAGCCATGCTAACAGGCAAGGAAAAAACACAATCTGAAGACACAAGCAGTCATGAAAACCAGATATGACACAGATGTTGAAATTATCAGACATGAAATTTAAAATAACTATGATTAAATATGTTAAAGGTTCTAATGGAAAAATAGACGGTAATGAAAGCAGAGATAGAAACTCTTTTAAAAAAAAAAAAACTCCTTAAAAAGGAAATGCTAAAAGTCAAAAACACTGTAACAAATGAAGAATGCCTTCAGTGGATTAACTGGTGGACTCTAAATGGCCACGGAAAAATTCAGTGAGCTTGAGGTCAATAGAAACTTCCCAAACTGAAAAAAAGGGAGAAAAAAAATTTTAATGGAACAGAACATCCAAAGATGGTACGTATCAAAAGGCATTAAATGTAATTGGAGTACCAGAAGGAAAAGAAAGAGAAAGGAGAAGAAGAAATATTTGTAGGAATAATGACTGAGAATTTTCCAAAGTTAATGACATACACCAAAACACAGATCCAGAAAGATCAGAGACCACCAATCAGTATACATTAAAACGGAACAAAACAGATCACTACACCTAGACATATTGTATTCAAAGTGCAGAAAATCAAAGAGAAAATCTTGAAAGAAACCAGAAGAAAAACCTTAACTATGTAAAAACAAGGATAAGAATTACAGGGGGCTTCTCACCAGAAATCACACAAACGAGAGTACAGTCAAATACTTAAAATGTTGGGGTTTTTTAAACATCTCTATTGGAGTATAATTGCTTTACAATGGTGTGTTAGTTTCTAAATACTTTAAATGTTGAAAGAAAAAAACACCAACCTGGAATTCTACATCTAGTGAAATGATGGTTCGAAAGTGAAGGAAAACTAAATTTTCTCAGATCAATACTGAGTGAGTTCATCACTAACAGACGTGCCTGCAAGAAATGCTAGGAGTTCTTCAGGCACAGGAAAATCATATAGGTCAGAAACTTAGATCTTCCAAATGAAACAGCAAATGTCAGGGAAGAAATAAAGGGAAATAAAATCTTTTCCTTTCTTATTCTAAATTGACCTGAGAGAAAGGAATAAGACTCTTTTGAACAGTGTTCATGGGACAGAAAAAAAAATTTTTTTAAAGATTAGCATATCAATGCCTAACACAGAGCTCTAAAATAGCCCTTGACAATCCGCTAGTTCAAGGGTTGGCAAAGTAGGGCCCTTGGGACAAACCTAGCCTGCTGCCTGTTTTTCTTTTAAATGTTTTTTTATTGTGGTAAAAGTCACATGATATAAAACATACTATTTTAACCATATTTAACTGTACAGTTCAGTGGCACTAAGTACATTCACGTTGTTGTGCAACTCTCACCATCATCCATCTCCCGAATTTTTCACCTTCCTAATATGAAACTGTCCCCATTAAACACTAACTCCCCATTCCCCCTCTCCACCCTGACCCCCGTGCCTGTTTTTGTGTGGTCTGTTAGCTAAGAATGATTTTTTACCTTTTCAGATGGTTGAAAAAAGTTAAAAGAAGAATCATATTTTATGACCCATGAAAACTGTATAGAAATCGAAGTTCTGTGCCCATAAACAAAGTTCTATAAACGCCCATCTGTTTCCTTGTTGCCTTGGCTGCTTTTGTACTACAAGGGCAGAGCTGAAGAGCTGCAGCAGAGACCATGCGGCCCACAAAGCTCAAAGCACTTACTCTTTGATCCTTTACACAAAATTTTTTCTGTTCCCTGAACACGCCCAATCACTTAATTTTTCAGAGGCTGAAACCAAGGCCTGGGAGATAAGAGTTACACTAGCATGTCATCTTCCTGGTCAGTAACAAAGCAGCCTGAAAATGCAGGTCTTCGGGTCCCAAGTGCCTGTCCTCTCACATTAGAGGACTTATATAAGTATGGATTCTAAGATCACAGTGTCTTATACTACTGACTAATAGTGACTAATATTACTGACTCTGGGGACTGCAGAATTAACATTTTATTATTCTCTTATTTCACATGAAAGGTGGCATGACTGCTACAGGAGAAATAGGAGTGATAGGGAAGCTTTGCCAGTCTCTATGCACAAGAATGGGATGACTAAGAGATGAAGAGGATGGCATGTTCCCAGGGGACCAAGATGAAAAGTACTTGGATTGGCTTTTTTTTTAAGAATGTCAGTTTTATTCCTTGGGATTTTGTTTTTTTCTTTCTTCTTCTTCTAATTGTAAGAACAGGTAAAAATCAGTATCTTTAAAACTGGGCACTTGGGCTTCCCTGGTGGCGCAGTGGTTGACAGTCCACCTGCCGATGCAGGGGACACGGGTTCGTGCCCCCGTCCGGGAAGATCCCACATGCCGCGGAGCAGCTGGGCCCGTGAGCCATGGCCACTGAACCTGCGCGTCCGGAGCCTGTGCTCCGCAACGGGAGAGGCCACAACAGCGAGAGGCCCGCATACCGCAAAAAAACAAAAACCTGGGCACTTAAATACGGGGTCTAGCTCTTTTATGACTCTACAGTGCATACGTGTGAAGTCGCAGTAGTAGGCTTTTCCCCTTCAGGAGCTAGCAACACTTGACAAAAGAAAGATCTATTCATAAAGCTCACCAGGCAGGAGCAATATAGGTCAAAGAAATAACAACTGAATAGGTTCCTGAGGGTATGATTTTACTCATATTATGTAGATAGAAGACAAAAATAGTTCAGCTTAGAATGTACCATATGCAACCCCTGAGAACAACTAGAAAAGTTGCATAAAATTGTAAAAGAAGTGCTCCCAAGGCAATGAGGACACATGGAGAAAAGGGAAGTGCAGAGGAGAACAGACATTCCATGAAACATTGCTTTAAGGTATCTTCTCAAATCCAACATCCACTCGTGAAAATACTCTGAGGAAATTTTGAATGTAAGGGCACTTGCTTAATTTGATAAGGGGTATTTTCAAAACACATACAGTGACTCTGGAAGCTTTCCCATTGAGATTAGGAATGAGACAATGATGCCCACTATGACCACTTCTATTCACCATTATATTAGAAGTCTCAGCCAATGCAACAGGCAAGAAAAAGAAATAAAAGGCACAATGACTGCAAAGGAAAAAGGAAAAACTTTTTTTTGCAAGTAATTGGATTGTGTACATGGAAAAGCCATAATAATCTACCTATCAGACCTGTTAGGATTAACAGGTGAATTCAGCAAAGTCACTGGATACAAGGTCAATATATATAAACCAATTGCATTTCTATATACCCACAACAAACAATCAGAAAATGATGTTTTTAAAAGATACCATTTATAATAGCATCAAATACCTTCAAAAACTGGGAGTACATCTAAAGAAAAATGTGTGATGAATTTACAGCATAGAGTGATACAAAACACTAACAGAAATGAAAGCTCTAAATAAATGAAGGGATTACCATACTAATACATTGAAACAGTCAACATTCTAAAGACATTAATTTTCTCCCAATTTGGGTTAGGGATTTAATGCAATCAAAATCCCATCAAAAGATGATTTTAAAATTTATATAGTAATGCAAATGGCTAAGAATAACCAAACTGTTCTTAAAATAACAACAAAGCTGGAGGAGACATACTACTGGATATCAAGATTTATTATTAAGCCATATTAGTTAAGACAGTGTGATATCATATAAGAATAGACAAAGAGAACAATGGAAGGTGCTAGAAAGCAGAGAGAGATCCACGATCCACGTATAAATGATCACCTGATTTATAACAAAGATGGCATTTCAGAGCAGTGGAAAAGAAGAGACTTTTCAATATGTAGTGCTGGGTTAACTGGATATACTTATGGAAAGCAAAGTAGATCTTTTTCTTATGCCATAGATATTTTGCCTAAAGATAAAAGGCAAAACAACAGGGCTTCTATAAATTACAGTGGGAAAATAGCTTCATGACCCTTAGGGTAGGCAAAACTTTCTTAAGCAGGCACAGAAAACAATAATCATAAAGGAAGAAATTGATAAATTGGATTATTAAAAGTAAGATCTCCTATTCATCAAAAGAGAGTCAAGTGGAAAGCCACAAAATAGGAAAAGACACTTCAAATACAAATAACTGGTAAAAATATTTGTATTCAGAATTTCTTTTTAAAAAAAACTCCAAATCAATAAGATAGATAATCCAACAGAAAAATAGGCAATAAACTTGAAGAGGGACCACACAAGATTAAGTAAAAGCAACAAAAAATTACTAACAAGGCACAATAAACATTAGTCACCAGAGCAAACTGAAACCACAATGAGGCACCACCGCCCACCCACCATAATGGCTAAAATTCAAACGTTTGACAATCCCAAGTTTTGACAAGTATGTGGAGAAACTGAAACACTCATAAACTGATGATAGGAGTATAAACTGGTACAACCACTTAGGAAATCTCTTTGTAAGGCCCTCCTAAAGTCGAACAATATGTCCCCATGTCCCAGAAATCCAGTCTTAGGTGCATACCAAACAGAAACGCATTCATACGTGCACCAAAAAACACACTAAAAAAAATTATAGCCGTATTATTCACAGTAGCCCTAAACTGGAAATGTCCCAAATGCCCATCAACAGTAGATGAATAAACCGTTTGTGAAATGTTACAGAGTGGGCTGCTATACAGCAGTAAAAATAAACTATGGCTACATACCACATCATGAATAAATCTCTCAAACAGTACTGTGCATAAGAAGCCACAAAAAAGAGAGTATATATATATGTGTGTGTAATTCCATATATATTTAAAAAATGAGAGTGCTATGGTGTTAGAAATCCGGTTGGTCACCGCTGGGGAAAGGGGGGTATGTAGTACCACTGGAAGGGTGCATGCGGTAGTTTCTGGGGGAATGGTAATAAATATTCTCTCACTAACCTAAGAGTGACAATATGGATGTATTTACTCTTTGAAAATTCATTGAGCAATGATTTGTGTACTTTTCTGGAAAGAGTGCAAATATTCTGGGAAGAGGATATAGGACAGAGCATCTCTGATTCTCATGGTGGCACTTGAGCCATCTCAGGTACAGCCATGAAAAAGTGATGTAATTGCAGAGATACAGTTGCAGGGATGGTGGAGGAGCCAGAGGTTGTATCTGTCACCACTATATACATACACACTTACCCCAATGTTTGTGTGTAGGCGTAGACCAGGAGCAATAATCATTGAATGAGACAGCTGGTATAGAAGTGAAACAAGATTAGAAACACACAACTGAAGGAATGTTTCACATTATCCAAAAGCTTTATTTTGGGTGCTGAAAGTCTTCCAACTCATAAAATATCTCAGAACTTCCAAAGAGTAGTTGAAATACTCTGCACTTGTTCTTAATAACTTTCTACTCCCCAGCAAATAAAATCCAAAGTCTTCCAGCCAGTTTAGAAGATTGAGGCAGTTACTGTATCTTCTCGCCCAGTGTATGTGTATGTGTGTGTGTGTGTGTATGTATACATATATATGTGTGTATATAAATATACACATATATGTGTGTATATACATATATCTATACACATATATATGTGTATATCTATACACATATATATATGTGTATAGATATATGTATATATGCTGTTAAATTTACTTCTGATACAGAAAGATGGGCTTGTAAACTGTCCTCAGCAGAGTATGCCATATCACTGGGCATACTGATTGGACCAAGATAGACATGTGACTCTAACCAGGACCAATCAGGGTCCTTCCTTGAGACTGAGATAAGAATACTGGAAGAAAGAAGGCCCCTTCCCTGTGAGGAATTAGGCTGAAAGGATATGAGGGGAGGGAGATTAATGACCATCTTCTTTTTTTCTAGTGTCACAGAAGAAGGATATCAAGACGATGAGGTGTAAGAAGTGCTGATGATATCATTTAAGTCCCTGGATCCAGCCATGCCTGAATTCCCAGATATATTAGTCAGATAAATTCCTTTTTGCTTGAGTTGGTTTGAATTTTTTTTTTTTTTTTTTTTTTTTTTTTGCTGTACGCGGGCCTCTCACTGTTGTGGCCTCTCCTGTTGCGGAGCGCAGGCTCAGCGGCCATGGCTCACGGACCCAGCCGCTCCACGGCATGTGGGATCTTCCCAGACCGGGGCACGAACCCGTGTCCCCTGCATCGGCAGGCGGACTCTCAACCACTGCGCCACCAGGGAAGCCCTGAATTTTGTTTTAGTGCAGTTGTTTTGTTTTTTGTCTACATCCAAGAGAGTTCTGAATCACCATTAACATCATCACCTTTATCATATATATGTGGCATTTAATCCCTTCAATAGACTGGCCCCAATTTGCATTTCTAGTCTTATCAATCACTATTCATCTTCATATAACGAACAACATGACCAATCTCAACCGCAGGAAACATTCCACAACTAAGAATTACCAACTTTTACCAAGAATTACCAATTATCAACTTACAACAACCTACTTCCAAATACACTTTTGATAGCTAACTGGTCATTCCTGTTAAGGATAATTAGAAAATATAAGAAACTGGGGATTAGAAATGGATTTTTTTAAAGTGGGGGAGTATGGCAGATGGCAGGCTGAAGAAGTGGTTTTTGCAGAGAAGCTTTTGAAAGCTAAAGGAAGCCAAAGAAACGAAAACCTAGAATTGGCAGCATATGCTTTGGCATGAAGTGAAATACCCTATGCGTTGGGGTAAGACATCTGAGAACTTCCTAATCGGTCATGCCAAGCAAGTTAAATAAAGTTTATCCCAAGATGTATCCACTTTAACCTTAAGCCATAGGAAGATCTGGGAGTCAGTGGTCAACCTCTCAGTCTGAAAGTCTAAAAGGCATTGAACATTTGGACAGAGATCCTGACATAGTGGGGGAAAATGCCCATTCGCATGGGAATTGTTCATTGACTGTAATAAAGCAAAACCAGTTACAAGCATTTCACTGCAGGGGAGCAATCTCCTGAATAAAAGTAAGAAGTAACTAGAAATTCATTGTGACATATCCTCTATTATCAACATAAGGTGAGGAAAATGTCACTCAATCTACTTTGTTTTCTCATTTTACTTTCAGTAAACATAAATTTAGATTGCCCCATCCCTGTTTCCCCTTAAGTTCTAAGTTCTTCAAAATGGACTTCCCTGCCTGAAAGGTCTTTGAGGACCTGACTCTCAGTAGAGAGGTATTAAAAATCCTTTGCACACTTTGTCACTTCTATCCTTTTACTTGCACTGAAATGCCTCAAGCACACTTTGACCACCTCTGTCCCCTGCCCCATCTCTGCAGACCCCCAACTCTGGAGGTCCTCCAACATCCAATTCATCCATTCAACCTCTTCAGTGAAATCTCCCAGTGGGAAGTAATCCCTCCCCCATTCCATGTATACATGCCTGTCTTACCACATTCTGTTTCTCCATCTTTTTCCCCTCAACAGAATTTTAAACTTCTTGAAAACAGAAGCCATATCTGATTAATCATTATCTAGAAAAGGGCCTTCAGTAGTGGGACCACTGTCATCACGAACAAAGAGCAGAGACCTTAGACTAACTTTCACCTGGGGTAGGGCGCCCCCTCCACTTCCCCCATCCTCTCCCACCCCCAAACTAAGAGTGACTAAGGGCTTCCCTGGTGGCGCAGTGGTTGAGAGTCCGCCTGCCGAGCCAGGGACACGGGTTCGTGCCCCAGTCCAGGAAGATCCCACATGCACGGAGCGGCTGGGCCCGTGAGCCATGGCCGCTGAGCCTGCGCGTCCGGAGCCTGTGCTCCGCAACGGGAGAGGCCACAGCAGTGAGAGGTCCGTGTATCACAAAAAAAAAAAAAAAAAAAAAGAGTGACTAAACCTCAGATTTCCAGGAATACTCTCTCTTACAGGAATGCCTGCGAAGCAATCACAATTTCTCAGCCCTATTCTGCACCTGGGGAGAGCACAGATCAATAGCATTAAGCTGCTTTGTCTAATGTCACAAACCCCTGGCTACAGGCGGGAACCAGCAGCCAAGTCCCTAAACTACCTGCCATTCTGAAAGTTAAAAGTGCCTTCCCCTCAAAAACAAACTCAGATATAATCAATAAATGCATTCTTTGTGAATGCATCCTTTCTATTCTGACCAGCTGCTGAATCAGTCTTTGTTTTAGGATGTATGGTCAGCAAAATAATATAACGGCAGCTTCCTGCTTGGTTTGGAATCTAAATGCTGTAGCACTTACATAGTGGCTCCAGGGAAAAATACACAGTATACTGGGGTTTGTTTGTTTTTGTGGTACACGGGCCTCTCACTGCTGTGGCCTCTCCCGTTGCGGAGCACAGGCTCCGGACGCGCAGGCTCAGCGGCCATGGCTCATGGGCCCAGCCACTCCGCGGCATGTGGGATCTTCCCGGACCAGGGCACAAACCCACGTCTCCTGCACCGGCAGGCGGAGTCTCAACCACTGCGCCACCAGGGAAGCCCACACACTATACTGTTTTTAAAGTTGTTGTCTTTCTTCTACAGAGGTCACAAGAAGAAAAAACACAGCCAGCTCAAACAAGCGTTTTGTTTGGATTGGGCATTGTAGATCCCTATAATACGTTTCTAATTGGAATTAGGTGCTAATGACTAAAATGGATTAAAAATGGATGACAACAGCTTTCTGAGCAGCACATACCCTTTGCTTTAACACAGTCCTTACCTGCCCCTCATGCTTCCCAGCCCTGAGGTCCAGCACCAGATGCCATTCATCGTCACACATGGGTGGCTGTTTGGCTTTTAGAAAAAAAGAAGTGTTATTTGGTACCCGTGTCTCTTTCAAAAATGGAGCAGGGGGCCCCATGTTTCAAGAAGCTGAGGATAAATACATTTCTTTCTGGGAGTAAAAACTTTCTACATGTTTTACCCACAAATAGCATGGTTTTGATGAAAAAATACAACTTAAGTGACCCCTGTGAAAGAAACCTCACTCCAATAAAGATGTTAAAAAAAAAAGAAAGAAAGAAAGAAACCTCACTTGTTTCACTCATCCGCTTTACCTAACTGGCTCTGTGTTTGAGTTTGCAACCCGTTTTCTAAGGCTTTTCCCTTCCTTCATTCACTCCACAAACAGCTCTCAAGCAATTACTATGAATCAGAAACTGACAGATGTTGAAGCTACAAGAGGGAATAAAACAGAATCCCTGCTCTCAGGGAGTGTACATGTTAGCGGACAGAGACAGACGAAATCCAAATAAAAACATATAGTGCAATGTCATGGTGATAAAGCTCTGCGGAAAACTGGAGCAGATAAGGCACTACAGAGCACCGTGTTGAGGCAGGAGTTAATTATTTTAGCTACGCTGGTCTGGGATGACTCTGATGATGAAGCTTTTACATTAGTTTTTACTCTGAAAGCAAACAATAATTGGTTTAATTATTATTATTATGAACACCTCTTATCTGAAAAGATTGCTGTTATCCCCTCTCTTCACCTAGGAAATTTCTGCCTGTTTCCCAGAGCCTCTCTTCCAGGTCCGATTATACAGTGTTCTCTCTCTGAACTGGACTGTACTTACTGTCTTCATCATCTATTTGCTACCCCATCTGACTTATAAAATTCCGTGCATTATTTTCCTAAACTGTCACTTAACATCCTTTCTTGTTTATTTTCTGTTTATTTCTATTTCTCTCCAAAACAACTGAAATGATCTCAAGGGAAGGGTTTCTGTTCATCCCTGGCCTTGTGATATATCAGAGAGACTTGGGATCTTAAGGTCAGATAAGATCTGGATTTAAATCTTGGTTTTAATAACTCAATAACTACCTGACCTAGGGCAAGTGGCTGAACCTCTTCTTCAGCTTCAGTTTCTTCATCTGTAAAATGGGAGTGATACCACCTAATTCTCGTTAAAGTCTTTGATGTACAAACGGCTTTACATGTGCTAATTCTTATAAGATCAGTCCACCGCTGTATGACAGATCCATAGCTCTGTAGGCTGGGCAACTTTTGGCTTAGGAAACCAATTTCTCTCAAGCATTTACTATGAGTGTTGCCTCGTGGCGGGGGCAGGATAAAATTATGGTTTAAAAAAAAAAAAAACAGATCACAGCCTAGTGGGAGAGACAAACATTGATGTATAATTACAAACTAGGAAGAGGACCTCACTATATCACGGATCTCAGGTGGATCTAGCCAGGCAGAATCAAGCAAACAATAAGAATGGGGGTTATAGCCATTTGCACCTTGCATATTCACCTGTAACTGCCCATGCGCCTGCACCCAGACCAGTCCATGCACCCACATCTGGTCCAGTCTGCACATCTGTACCAGTATTTGTCAATCCTTCCTTCCATTTTCACCCACCCATAGCTGTCACTCTGCAAGTCAGTAACTCAGCAAATATTTACCAAACCCCTACCATGTGCCAAGCACTATAAGAGATACCAAGGAAATAGAGGAAAATAGCACAGGGCCTTGTCCGGGTGTGGGTCACAGTCTGGCACAAGAGATATCAATGTAGCCGCAGCCCCTATTTTTCACTTCTCTTCCTGCTGGTGACTAATGGCCTTTAGGCTCATGGAAATAGATCTCTGGCTGCCACAAAAGAAGATCATCCTCACTCCACCCTTTCCACTTCCAGTGTTTGGGCTACTTGCTTTCTTAAATCAAGTGTCAGAACTATGGAGTAAGATTCTCCAAGGAACTCAGGAGTTCCTCAAATGCTAGGCTGATAGAGCAAGTCCTCAGGAATAGAAAAACGTTGGAAACGACTTCCCTGAAATACTTAGTATTTCCCAACAGACTCACACTGGAGAAGGTCACAGAGAGGATGTGGCTTCCAGTTGACCTGAAAGTTGAATCCCGGCACTCAGGAGGCTCCTCACCCCTCCCCCGAGCTTGGAATGTACATTCTGCCCGCCATCTCCCTGGGGAGCATGTGCAAGGATGCAGCCTTGAGAGAGAGAGAGAGAGAGAGAGAGTAAGGTGTTGTTGAGACCATCTGGACTGAGGACTTGACTGAGCCCAGTTAAAGCCTCAGAGTAGAAACACAGGCCTGAAAAACATTAATTTTTAAGGTTCTGGCAGGTGGGTACAGAGATCTACCCCTCTGGCCCCATGGAAGACAAGCCTCTTACGTAAGTTTCCTTGCTTATTACATCTTTCACCTACCAATCTGGAGGTCTCCCTCTTTCTTCCTTCTCCTTGCCTTCCATGTGTGGGGACTGGTTTCAGATTTCATTCAGGGAACAACCAGGGTTGTAACTCATTATCAAAATGCTTAGAAAACAGGAAGTATGGTGTAACAGGGCCCATCTTCTCCAGCTTCTGGGCCTCCTCTGCCCTTCTCCTCACAGCCACACATACTCAAGGGGTATATTTTTTATTTTTATTTTACAGACGAGGACATTGAGGTTCAGAAACACAATGAACAGGGTTTAAAATGCCTGTCATGCTACTTGAAGAGCTATGGATGGTAGTTCTGTGGGAGCTCGGGGCTGGCCTGGATTGAAGGCAATACAGGCGCCTGGGGACCTCCGAGGGCTGCCACCACCCATCCACGTTCATACAGGACACTCTCATCTCAGGAGCCTCTGATGAACGTGTGCTTTCCCCTGTGCAAGAAAATAGCCTCTAGAGTAGGGCAGACAGCAGTGGACAAGGGAGCTCTACCATGCCAAAACTTGAAGGTGGCTTTTTCCTCTGATGGTTTTACCAAAGTATTTCGAAAAGCCCAGACAGCTGTCTCCACCACAACTCATTTGAATAGCCTCACTCACAGGAGCATCTACTCTGTTCATAGTCAAATATTTACACATTTTTCAGTTTCCATCTGTAAAAATGGGTGTCCTCTGCACCCTGTGTTTCTAACACCAAAGTGGGAGGGAGGGGTTCATTTTCTAGCCACAAAGTAGCCACACAAGGAAGACCAACAAGTTCTGGCTGTGGTGTTTCAGCCAGCTGGAACCTCCTAGCTAGCAAATGCACTCACTCGGTGCCCTCTTCTCTTGTTTCCTGGGTCATAAGAAGCAATCCTCCCTCGGAGACTGGTCAGAATGCTCTAAGGAGCACTGTTCTGCCTTTCTGGGGGATGGGGGTGGAGTCTGGGCCACTGCTTGCTTTATGGGCTGCCCTGGTAGTTGGGATAATTAATAGTGAATTTCCTCCCCCTCACTGGAATGTGCATGTGGTAGAAAAAGAATTGCCTCTTACAGGTCTCAGGGAGGCAGCTGTGAAGCATTGGAGATGCTTCCTGGTTTCTAACATCTCAAGCAGGTACTCTGAGTTGTTACTTAATGTAACTCACTTGGTTTAATGTGCACTTTAACTGCCTACTTGGGAGCAGTTTTGCTGTCCCTACAGTTGGAAGGACTGGGTTTCATGACTGATTATTATTCTTATTACAGATTTAATGGTTCCAAATTATGGATGATGATCTCTTTTATCCTGACCACTTCGGAAAGTTTTTTTCCCCATGGAGAAAACTGATAGCAGTTTGACCAATGTTTACTGGGCACTTACTGGCAGGTACATTCCTAGGCATGGGGCAGAGGAATGCAAAGAAAAGTGCAACAGTGTTTCTGCCCCCAAGGAACTTACCATCTAGTTCTCAGAGTGGTCCCCAGACCAGTAGAATCAGCGGGACCATCATGCTAGAAATATAAATGCTCAGGCCCCATTCCAGACCAACTGAGTCCAAAACTCTGGGGGTAACCCCCAGCCATCTGTGTTTGAAAAAACCTGCTTCAAACAAAGATCATCCTCATCAAAGGTCAAAACGACAAGTATGTGGTTAGCTTATTGAGCTAAATCTAAAAGTATCATTTGTCCTTTGAGGAAACAGGCCCAGAGCCCAAAAGCCACATGAGGAATTGGTGGAGAAACTGAAACCAGAACTCAGGTCTCCCACCACCACCCCCAGCCCTGCATGGCCAAGGTTCTTTCTGTTTCTTTTCTGGTGCTTTAAATCCTAAATCTCATGGGGAGCCAAGTTTTGCCAATCCAAAGTGCAAACACTGGTTTTCAAAGACAACAGAGAAACTAGTCTCTTTGAAAATAAAGACCACTAACAAAAATTAAAACCTGATCTATCAAAGCCACCCAGCAAACTAGCAGTAATTTCCCAAACCTTTTACACACATCCAAGTTTCATTTACAATTTGAAAATTGCGGCGGGGGTTGGGGGTGGGGGGCGGGGGGATAGGGAGAAGGGTAAAAATACAAGGAATAATGTGATCAGAATATAGTCTAGAAAAATATATAGTATGCAGAAATGTCAACAGTGGTTCACCTTCTATGGGAGAATTACAAACTATCTTCCATTTTTTCCTTTGTATTTTCCTGAATTTTTCCCAATGGTTATTTATTACTTTGGTATCAAGAAAAAAGTAAAACCACTTTTTTGAAATGTTACATCCATATCACGCAACATAAAGGTTTATTTTGTAATTCTATTTCTTTCCATACAGCAGGATAGTGTGTGTGTAGTAATTATTTATATCATGCCATATGCTACAATGAAGATGAAATTCGGTAAATATGTTCCACCCAGCTGGCACCGAAAATGAAGAGGTTAAATGCTTTCCTAGGTTCAAAGCACTATGAATTAAGACGAGCTAACTGTGAAGCTAAAGGAAAAATTAATCCCAGTATTGAGGTCTCTGACAGCATCTCTTTTGAAAAACATTGATGTGACACATCCTTACTCATATCTCCCTGATGTTTAACCCCTGGCACAATACAGAAGGTTTGGCGATTCCTGGCAAAGTCTTAGGAGTTCAGGGGATAAAATGCATGGGAGAATATCAGAGAAATAAGAAAGAGAATGATCCTATTTTTATATAAAAGTCTGTTCCTGTGGACAGTAAGACACCCAAAATTACTGACAAATTTCATTGTCCGAAATATCCTTTAAAATTTTTTTCTTTCTCAAGAAATGTTTGTTCATTTAAAAAAATATCTATATTGGCCATCTCATTCCACAAATCATAAATAAATAAATAAATAAGGACTGTCTCATTTAAAGAGATCTTTCTGCCACAAAAAGCATTGTTGCAATGCTTCACTTGATAAGATAAATTTGTCGCTGGAAGAAAACCTAGCATCATTTTACTGAAACTCTCAGCAATATAAATTCAGTGCGTGTTAATTAAAGTTTCTTAAAGTAGACAGGGAAGTAAAGTTAAGAACAAATGTAATTACTATGGAAAAGAAAACGCCAGTGGCTACCTACTTCAGAAAAATACCTCACAGAAGCTGACATTTCTAAAATTTCCAGACACTTTCAGAAAAGGACAAATTATTTGGGGTAAAAAAATATATATAGTAATACATCAACATTTATAGTACATAAGCTCACCAGATCTACACAACAGTTTAGCTTAGTAATATCAGAGAACGCAGAAAGAATTTACACATTTATCATCTTGGTTTTCGCTGTTCAGCATGTGAGCGTTTCCTTACAAAGGTAAATCTCTGAAGAGTCTCCAATTTCCCTCAGTCCTCTACTTGCTTTCTCTCACAGGGCAGTCCCACCCATTACAAAAATAACAAATTAATAAAAAAACAAGAAGAAAGAATATAATGACTATACCACTCACAGAAAGTTTCTCACCAGCCCCCCAGTGCCCAGTCCATATAATTACCTATCTACCTGTGAAAATTGATCCATAAAAACCTTACCTATTAAGCCAAATCTGACAGTTTCCTTTCAGTTTAACACTTTTTGACAACACACACAAACTTGTGGCTCAGACTCTAACTCCATCCGGACACTTATAAGCCCACTTCTTATTCTTCCATCTCTCACGAGCCCCCTCTGCTAAGAAAAAGGGTCCAACCCTTTTGGGACCCTAGGAAAGTAGGTCCCAGTTTACCTGCTACTGCTTATTTTTGCAGTTTTACTTTGGGACTGCTCAAAGGTATTGATCAGAAACTACCTGCAGATCCAGCTGCTAAGCATTGGTAAATACTGAGGGAACAATTCCAAGCCAAGAACAAGACCCAAAATATCTTAAGTTTGTAGCGTGGAAATGCCACTCGTCTCAACAAGCGAGAAAGAAACAACGTTCCTACTCCATCAAGATAAAAAATAATAAGATTCAGCAGCTTCCATTCTGAACAAAATTAAATTTTCTGGGTCACTTTCCTTTCCTGTCTCACTGGGCCACTTCTCACGCAGCCTGACAGTGGCGGTAAACACGGTCCTTCACACAACCCTTTCAGTGGTCATCCTCACGGAACAAATACCCACCCGTCCCTTTCCTGCCGCAGTCCCCGACAGCAGACCTTACCACCCACCCCTGCCCTCCACACCTCGCCTCTCGCTTGCTTTTCTTCCAAACCACAAATGGGCGAGCTTATTCAGAGAAAAAGTTAATGAACATCTGCTTTTGAGGTAAAGCTGCCCTACCTGTGATCACGGAATCAGAAGATTGGAAGTACCTAAAAGCACGTACCCTCTGCCAGCTCGCCCCGGCCGGCCGGTGAGCGCCTCACACCCAGAAACCCAGGAACATGATTTATATGCAGACCTGCACCCGTCCCACACAACTCCACACGCCAGCTTGCCTAACCACTTATGTAAGCTCGTGCCTCTACAGTCCCAAACTGCACACACACACACACACACACACACCGACACCTGTCATGTATCTGCAATGGACAAGCATCTACACCCAGGAAATGAAATCAACACACATGAACTGGAAGGATGAAGGGCATACCGTTTTAAAACATCTTTTCCCCCATTTGTTTCTTGCTCATTTCTGTAACAACTACAATTACCTTAGCAACCAAAGAATTGCCTTGACTCCCCCTCCGGTTTCTGAATTTCTCCTAACGCCAAGCTTGCGCCAGGTTCACGGTAAAGCTAGAGGAGCCCAGGGATCAAGAGGTCGGCAGCTTCTTGGGGGCGGAGGAGACGCCTGGGTCAGTCTCCGCGCGGCTCTCCAACGTCTCGCCTGGTCTTCCCGAGTTTCCGCGGTGGCGAGCGCGGGGTCTCAGCGAGCGGACCGCGAAGCCCGAGGCCGGCGCGGAGGCGCGGTGGGTCGCATGGTGTCAAGGGCGCAGGTCGGTCGGGTGTCTCCAGCGCGCTGGGGGATGGCCCCGCTCTCCGCGCTCCTGGGCGCTCCCCGTTCGCCCGCCTCTGTCGCCCCAGGCCGGCGGGGTCCGCAGAGCTCGGTCCGCCCCCTCGGCGCCCGCCCGCCTGCTCCCACAGCTTCAGGAACCCGGCGCCCGGGCGGAGCTCTCGCCGCCGAGCAGGGCCGAGCGCAGGAGCTGCCCCAAGTCGCGAAGGCGCTCAGCTCCGCCACTCGGGAGCTGCCGCAGCGGCGCCCGCTGTCGGGTGTCGAGCGAAGCTACAGCCGGCGCCGCGCGCACCTGAGCTCC
The DNA here is from genome assembly GCF_964165515.1 of Mesoplodon bidens. Taxonomy (NCBI): domain Eukaryota; kingdom Metazoa; phylum Chordata; class Mammalia; order Artiodactyla; family Ziphiidae; genus Mesoplodon; species Mesoplodon bidens. The sequence goes on along the minus strand of NC_138178.1, from coordinate 148,200,194 downwards.
CGCACCTGGGCCCCGACAGGCGCGGGGCGGGGCGGGGCGGCGGCCCGGGCGGGGCCGAGGCACCTGAGCGCGGCCTAAGGGCGCCGCTGCCCGGCTCACCTGTTCCCAGCGTCGCGGAAGGTGCAGATGGAGATTTGCCCGAGAAAGGGGGGGAAAAAACTAGAAATTCCTGACACTTGGGCTCCGGCGAGAAAACTGGCAGAGCGGCTCAGAGGGGCGGAGGCTCCTTCCGTCAATTCCGAGAGCTGGCTGCGACTGGAAACTTTGGTGGCGTCAGGGTTGTCTTGGGGATTCCTGGTCCGGAGTGGATTGCCCGGTAGTTCTTGAATCCCTCGCTGACGCGTAGCTGGCGCCCTCTAAATTAAAACGGGCCACCACGTTCCTCAGGGATAGAGTTACTCGCCTCGTCATTTTTATTGTTTCAACATTTACACCACATGCTGTTTTTGGAGTGTTTTATGAGCCTTCTTATCGAGTACACCACAAAAGAACTTTCAAGAAAATTTAACTCTGCAAATAATCTTGGAGAAGAAGAAGAAAAGTAGGAGACAAAATGAGAAAGGGTAACTTGAATTGACGGCCTTCTTTAATGTGGGAGCTTTGAAATTTGATGCTTAGTTAAGGATTCAGGAAGCTGCAGGTGGAAATAGAACAAGATTGTTGGTGCTGGACGGTAACCATGGGACTGATGTGCAATACCCATGTTATCAACATCAAGGATAAATTCAAGACTTATTCTTATATTGTATTGTGTCACCAGGAAAAAAAAAACCTTGCAAATAAATATCTAGGTTCCATTAAGGATGGATAACCTGGACTCCCTTCATCCATGTGGGTCCAGAGGTGGAAATCTAAGGTCTCCTTCCCAACATACATCGCCTTTCCCGCCATTCTACATTGATTAATAGATGTATTCATTCTTTCATCCAATAAACAATAATTAGCATATACCTTGTGTTAGACCCTCTGCTAAGCACTAGAAATGGATGGCAGAACAGTCTCTGCCATCCAGGCCCCCGGCCTAACAGTGCACAAGATATGTGTATTACCATGGGCTAAGTCCTTGAGAACTAGAGAAAAACATGCAACCGAAAGAAACCACACCCAACCTAGTGAGTAAAATATAATTTCAATAAATTCCCCAGTTATTTCACTTATTAAAGTTGAAATGTAAAGTCTTTCCTTCCCCAGGTTTAGCATCTGGCTTAAGCGTGGCTGAGAAGCTGGCTGTGGCTCCACCCTTAGAGCATAGGCTGCTTACTGAGAGATGGGGGTGACGGGGGACTCTTCCTCTGTGGGGAGCTCTGAATTTCTGAGACCAGCAGCTTCTTGAGGGTCAGGCATGAGGGAACAACCACGTGGAAGTATGAGCAAAGGGATCCAGGTGCATCTGAAGAAAAGCCTTTCTGTGGACTTCCCTTAATACAGTAGCATCAAAAATAATAAAATAATTAGGAATAAATTTAACCAAGGAGGTGAAAGATCTGTATACTGACAATTACAAGATATTGAAGAAAGAAATTGAAGATGACATAAATAAATGGAAAGATATCCCGAGTTCATGGATTGGATAAATTGATATTGTTAAAATATTTGTACTACCCAAAGCCATTTATAGATTTAATGCAACCCCTTTCAAAATTCCAATGGCATTTTTCACAGAAATAGAAACAAAATCCTAAAATTTATATTGACTCACAAAAGACCCTGAATAGCCAAGGCAGTCTGGAGCAAGAAGCACAAAGCTGGAGACGTCACAATACCTGATTTCAAATTATATTACAAAGCTATAGTAATCAAGACAGTATAATACCAGTGTAAAAATGGAAAAACAGAGCAATGGAATGGAATAGAGAGCCCAGAAATAAACCCATGCATATACAATCAATTAATATTTGACAAGGGAGCCAAGAATACTCAGTAAGGAAAGAATAGTCCCTTCAATAAATGGTGTTTATTGAAAACTGGATATTCATAAGCAAAAGAATGAAATTGGACCCCTATCTTACATCACTCACAAAAATTAACCCCAGATGGATTGAAGACTTAAATGGAAGACCCCAAACTGTAAAACTACTAGAAGAAAACATAAGGAAAATCTCTTTGACATTCGTCTTGGCAACAATTTTTTAATCTGATGCCAAAAGCACAAGCAACAAAAGCAAAAATAAATAGGTGAGACTACATCAAACTAAAAAGCTTCTACACAGCAAAAGAAACCATCAGCAAAATGAAAAAGCAACCTACAGAATGACAGAAAATATTTTCAAACCAGCTATCTGATAAAAAATTAATATTCAAAATATATAAGAACTTATACAACTCAATAGCAAAAAAAAATCTGATTAAAAAATAGACAAAGGACTTGAATATAATTTCTTATATATGTATGGAAAATATCTGATTTTTCATAAAACATTTGATTACACATATGTACATATGTATCACACAGTACACATATACATACTACACATATTTTAATAATGATATATAATTTTTATTTATATAATTTATATATTTATATTATAAATATAATTTATATATAATGGTAAAAATAACTAACTTAATAGGGACAGACCACACATTTTCCTGGCATGGCCAAGAGATTGGTTTACACACTGGGAAACTGAGCAAACAAGTAAATATATCAAGGATATTGAGAGGCAGGTTTCTCACTGTTAGAGGTGGGAATTACAGATATAAAAAGGGGAAAGATTAGAATAAACTCAGTGAAGTGGCTTGAAAATAGAGGTGATGGTATGAACTGATTTTTAATTTAGGTAAATAGAAAGACATATATATTTATGTATGTGTATATATACATTGATATATTTCCTAGGTCTGTCTGCTGAGAAATCCTGAAAGCAATAGCACCCAGTACAGTGAACACACTTAGAACTCAGATTTTTTTCTAAATACCATTCTCCACCAAGAGGAACTATGGCTCCATGTGTAGTGGGTGAAACTGTACTTTGTTGAGCAAAAAAATAAGAAGGTACTTAAAGAATTATGGAGATATGTCAAAAGAATATAGGAGCCAGTTTGAAGGGGTTCCCACTGGCCAAATCTAGGACCATTTAAGCATCAAAATAAATAATGACAGCAGCAGGTTGCAACCTTTGCGTAAAATAGGAATCAACAAGTCCATGCTGATAGAAAAAGAGAAAAAAAAGAGAGAGAAAGGAAGTTCTACTGGTAGAATGCAAAAAATAGATGAAGAAAGAAAGGTAGAATTAGAAAATCACCATTTTGCAACCATCATCATAATAATTGATTCAGGTCAGAATCATCAATGGATACTAAAATTAGTGGGTAAAAGTTTGATGAGGGACAGGATATTTACAGTCTCAAAGCATGTGCCTAAAAAAATTCATTAATTCTCATTAATATATTATTATTTATTAATAAACACAACATACTTAATTAACAATCACAGCTATAATACTTGGGAGATACCATCTTAATTAACCGTCAAAAGTTTACATAAATAAAAAACAGTAATGGGAAAAATCACCCTTGTGTTGTGTCCTGATATAATATATAATCTTTAAATATTGTTCCAGATTGGAGGACGCTAAAGGGACAACTAAATGCAGCAGATGATCTTGAATGGAATCCAAGATCTATAAATGACATTAATGGCATAATCAGCAAAACTTCAATGCATTCTGTTGAATTAAATTGGATCAATGTTATTTTCCTGATGTTGAGATTGTACTTTATTTAGGAGAGTTTCCTCATTTTTAGAAAGTACACACTGAAGTATGAGGGGGTAAATGGGGCATCACATCTGCAACTTAATCTCAGATGGTTCAGAAATGTTAACAACTCGAAGGGTATAAGGGAGCTCTTTGAACTATTTTTGCAACTTTTTTGTAATTTAAAATGATTTCAAAATAAAAGATTTTTTTAAAAGATACATTACCCAAAAAAACCATCTTCTCTTTTCAAAAAATGTTCACCATGGGTTTCCTTTAAGAATCAACTCCCTGTGAGCTGTATGGAAAATATGATTTGGTCTACTACTTCGGGAATATATACAATGGGATTCAGCCCAACATTTCATTCATTCACTCAGCAATTATTTCTTAAGGGCGTGCTGCATATAAGGGTCTTTCCCAAAACTCATCTAAAGTATAAAATAAAATAAGTTTATAGTTAAAATCTTGAATCCTTTTATTACTTCATTATCAAGTCAGGAGTTGCAGAAAAGTATGTAATAGAATTGATTGTGGTATAACTCTCAAACTTCATGACAAATTGAACAGAAGAATGAAAATGAGTGACAATTTAGTTTCAATAATTGTATTGGCAGGAGAAGGTAGGAAATTATGGTTAGTATCAATGCATTTGGTGCATGAGTTTATGGCAGTGGATTTGGGGAGGATAATGAGTCTGGTACCATGTGGCCTATTTCCCAGGACTCTGAATTTGTGATACTTGACAGCTGATGCTGCTTTTCCTCAAGCCCCCACCTTTCCTTTTTCTCACTCTTTAATGTTGTCTTCTTTTCTGAGAATTAAGAGCTGTTTTCTGTGCACTTTGGCAATAAAAGGAAAAAAAAGATTCTGAGTTAGGTTTTGCCCCCTGTTAAAGCCTGAAAGAAAATAAATTTCCTCTTTAGATATTTTAGAAAGGGGTCTTTCTCCAAAGGGTCTTTCTTGAAGGCCACAGCATCTTGTATCACCTGCGGTACTTATTAAAACTTAGCAGTAAAGACTCTCAAGTACCTCCTCAGATCTGCTGAGTTGAAATTTCTAGTGATGGGACCTGGGAATCTGCCTTTGAACAAATATTTGTGTTGGTTTGAAAACTGGCACCATACACAGAGGGCAGGGAGAGACTGAAGAAAGAGACAGACCCCTCCAGATTGGCAGGTGGCAGTTTTAACAACCAAGGAAACTTACATAAGAGGCTTGCCTTGGGCAGCTGTAAGGCAAGTAGATTCCCACGCCCCGCCAGAATCTTAAAAGTTTACGCAGAGGCCTTACCTGGGTTTAGTCATGTATACCCTCCAGATGGTCTCAACAACACCTTGCCTCAGCCAAGGCAGCGGTCTTGGAACACTGTGAGAATGTGCTCAGATTGTACATTCCAAGGACGGGGAGGCAGTGAGGGGCCTCTGATTGCCCAGGTTCAGCTCAGAAGTCAACCGGAGGTCACATCTTCTCCATGACATCCTCCAACAACTTGTGACCAACCCGTAGCCTGCCCAGTGTTTCTGTTACTACTAATTGCATAACCTCCTTCTCAGGAGGGGTCTATGATAGGCAAGCTAAGTACAATATAAAGGGGATTTTTTTTCTCTTTCCAGCACAGTTAATACAGTTTAGAACTTAATTTGCAGCTTTGAAAATCACGTGTCTGGGAATGGATGTGTTTATATCTTGGGGCTGTAATGGTAATGTTTTGAAACTCAGGAGTAATGTTACTCAGATTGGAATGCATATTTACAAAGTCCCAGTGCTTAATAATCAAGATGCAGGGATACGTATGTGTACAACCAGAGCACATGGGAGAAAATTTACATCAACAATAACAAGTTTTTAAAAACCTACACCAGCCCCAAACAAACTGTGGGATTCTCTTCACACCAATTTTTCGGACCAAGCTTCTTCATCAGATCACCTCCTAGGCATTATTTCAGGCACTGCCATCCAGGATCTTGTGGTTAGAATCATCACAGAATAGGCAGCTGTTTGTGTGATGTGCCTTGAAATATTGGACACGTCACCTCAGCCAAAGATATCTGTTCCTCACGTCTACCCTGTCCCCCTGAATTCCTAGGTTCTGGGATTCCCTCGGTTTTTGATAACCAGTTACAGGCATGTTTGATTAGGACCATGGTAAATAGTGATGTACTTCTACTAGAAAATTCCTTTATTGAGGCAAAATCTGTCAGTTACAAACAGGTAGCCCCCCCAGATTGAACACATAACACCCTCTGTAAAACCCTCTGTGAAACTGAACACATAACACCCTCTGTAAAACGTGGCAAAGCTTTTGTCTTAATAGAACTGTATTTTAATTAATTTATGAGCTTTTGCAAATATTTAAGAACCAGAGTTCAGCTCATAGGGTATTCTCAGCCCTCTGCAGAGTCTTGTGTTTGCCAACTCCTAACTGATGTTCCAAAGAACACAGAAATGAAATTTGCACCATTTGCCCAAACCAAAGCCTAGGTCGATGACTCCTTCTCAAGACAACAGAACTGTACCCTATGCTTGAAAAGAACTTTCCCGCAATGTCATGTCCTTTTGTCCCTTTTCATGCCATCACCCAAGACCCAATAGTTGTTTTATCTTTAATCTGTAGAACATTTTCACCAGCCCCAAAAGTTCCCTCATACCCCTTTGCATCCAATCACCTCCCTCCACCCTCACTGGGCAGCCACTTATCTGTCTTCTGTCCCTATGATTGTGCCTTTTCTAGAATGTCATATAATTGAAAACATACAGTATACAGTTGTTTGTCAGGCTTCTTTTGGTTGGCATAATGCCTTTGAGATTCATCTATGATGTTGCATGTACCAGCAGTCCATTCATTTTGAGTGCCCGTAGTGCTTCATTGTATAGATATACCAGTTTGTTTATACACACCAGCCATCTTTTGACAAGTATCACACTTCTGATATGTTATTCTCCTAGGAGGCCATGCCCCATTCAAACATTACTGGTACACAGAATATAAAAATAGACTCTGTAACAGACATTTTTTGTTGTCTACCAAACCCATTCCCTGTCCGGTCCCCATCCCTGAAGCCCCTCAGTTTCCTCCTTCATCTTTGTTGGCTTCTCTCCCTTCTAGTAGCATGAGTCAGGGAAGAGGACCCAGTCCCACCTTCACCAGAGTGAATCTTCATTGGATTAAGCTAATCATAGTGATTCCATTTCTGTGGCCATGTTATATAACCAATGGAACGTGATGGAAAATCTGCTGGGAGCTTCTGGTAAAAAGCTTCTTGGTTCTTAATCCCTGCTCTCTGATCTCCTCAGCCTCCACAATCTCCTACTTAATGTGAATAAGTTCCTGCTCTCATAGGAGCCTGTGGAAGGTAAGCTATAGCAAAATTTTCAGTGGGTGCTGGGGTTCCCTTTTGTTGGTTTCCTATCACATTGGCTTTTGTGGCAAACAAATAAAAAGAGCATGGTAGTGCATTCTCCAAAATGCCTGACCAGTGCTGTTCAAAACTGTCAAGGTCAACAAAGAGAAAATGAGATAGATTGGAGGAGACTAAAGAGAAAATGGCATAGATTAGAGGAGACTAAAGACACATGGTGACTAAATACAATGTAGTATCCTGCACTGGATCTGCAATACAGCAGGGACATTAGTGGAAAAACTGGTGATACCTAAATGAAGTCTGTAGTTCAGTTAACCGTATTGCAGCTGTGCTAATTTCTCAGCTTTGATAAATGTACCATGGTTATGTAAGATGTTAACATTAGGGAAAGCTGGGTGAAGGATATGTAAACATTCTGTACTATCATTGTAACTTCTCTGTAAGTCTAAAAATTATTCCAAAAAAATTGTTTAAGTTTTAAGGCCATAGAATATTTTGAAAGGTATAAGGCTTTTGTGATTTATTGCTTAAAGTGTATCACCTCAACTGCTTAGGATGGTTTTGAGAGTTTCTTACTTCATTTAACAAATATTTACTGAGTTCTTACTAAATATCAGGCACAGTTTAGGTGCTAGGAACATACCATGTACAAAACAGATGAAAAGCCTGTCCTCGTAGAGCTTACGTTGTAGTATGGAAGGTTAAAAGAGAAAGAAAGAATAGAATAAATGTATTGTCAGATAATAATAATGTCATAAGGAAAATAAAGCTGGATAACGTTATTTTAGAGCAGGAGGTTACAGAAGGCTTTTATGATAAGCGATATTTGAGCATAGCCTGAAGGTGAGGGGAGGTGAGCCATGCAGATATCTAGGTTAAATCCTTCTGAGACAGAAGCAACAGCTTTTGCAAAGGCTCTGAGGTGAGAATGAGCTTGGCCTGTTAAAGAACAGCAGAATATACAAGGAAGAAAGAGTAGAAAGACACACAACTATATATAAAAGAGATAACTAATAAGGACCTACAGTATAGCACAGGGAACGCTACTCAATACTCTGTAATGGTGTATATGGGAAAAGAATCTAAAAAAGAGTGGATGTATGGATATGTAAAACAGATTCACTTTACTGTAGACCTGAAACTAACATAACATTGTAAATCAACTATACTGCAATAAAATTTTTTTAAAAAAAGAGGAGGAGATATGTTCAGAGAAATGCCTGGGGTTCAGATCACAGCAGACCTTGAGGCCCTGATACTTCGGATGTTATTTTAAGTGCAATGGAAAGCTGTTGGGGGCTTTGAGTAGGAGAATAACACAGTCATATTTATTATTTAAATTCTAGCTGCTGTGTTTACAATAGACTATGAAGGAGGGAGCACAAGGACGGTGGCTATTGTAGTAAACCAGCACGGCAAGGGAGGATGGTATTTTGTCTTGGATTAGAGTGATGGAGGTGAGAGTAATGAGCAGTGGTTGAGTTCAGGATATGATTTAGCTGATAAGACTTGCTGATAGGTTGGATAAAGATTGTGAGAAAAAGAGAGGAGTCAAAGGGCTTCCCTGGTGGCGCAGTGGTTGAGAGTCCGCCTGCCGATGCAGGGGACACAGGTTCGTGCCCCGGTCTGGGAAGATCCCACATGCCACGGAGCGGCTGGGCCCATGAGCCATGGCCGCTGAGCCTGTGCATCTGGAGCCTGTGCTCCGCAACGGGAGAGGCCGCAGCGGTGGGAGGCCCGCGTACCGCAAAAAAAAAAAAAAAAAAGAGAGGAGTCAAGAATGATTCTAACTTTAAAAATGAGGAAAAAGGATAGTACCATTTACCAAGGTGAAGAACAATGAGATGCAACAGGTGTGCTGGAGACCAGTACTCAGTCCGGGGCCGTGTTGTTTTGACATGTCTGTTGGGAAGTTGTATGTTCATCTCAGTCCTTTGAGGGAGAAATGAGGGCTGATATAAAATAGGTGGGATTTAAAGTCATGGAACTTAGATGATTTCCTATAGCAATGACAGTGTCTGCAGAAAGCAAAACAGGGTCAAAAAGCTTGAGAGAATCCTAGAAGCAAATAATTTGTGTTAATTACACATACTCTCACACACACAGATATCCTGATACATGCCCATGGGCCTTCCTCTCCCACTGAAAATCACTGTTTTAGTCTCTCTTATGAGGCATCCAACTGGGACATCAGAAACTAATGCATTTTAACCTGCATTTCAGCAAGATATAAGTACTTCTATTAGGATTAATATACACATAAGCAGGCAATTAGCATTTAAAATATCCTAATCAGAAATGCTATTCTAAGGGTGATTGCCCCATGTTGATCTTTTCACAATTTGCAAGAAAGAATTATAAAAAAAGGTTTTGAGTTCATTTTAATGAACTCAAAACACTGTCTTATTCCTATTTTTTTCCCATTCTGGCCTCTTTTTCAGATAGTCTTTATTTCCTACCTCTTTCTCTTCGGTAGACTTCAGCTCCATCATGTACACTCAACCCTCAGCTCTCCTCAGCAGCCCCCACCCTCAGTGGTTCAGTTTTCCTTCCATCTTGACCCTCCCCACACTGTTGACATTACAACTCTCCTCGTTTATAAGGAACATGATTATTCCACAGCAAACTGTGAACCCAGCAGCAACCAGAAGTAAATCCTCAATATTGGGGTCTGATGATAAGGCTGCTGTGCTGTCTTGGGTATGTCTTGGGTATGGGTACCTTAGGCTCATCTTCTTCTCAGCCCTATAGGCAACAGATCTCGAAGACCTGGGTCCCTCTCATTTCACAATGAAAAAATATTTCTAATGTGCATTGTGCTAATTAACAAATCCTCTGTGATGGCAGATAAAGATAATTGAAGCTGCGTTTAGTAAGCACCCAACCCCCTCCCCCAGCACACACAGGCTTTAGATGAGAGTCACTATGAACTCCCTAACTACTCCTGGAATAGGCATTCCTCTAGGATATTTCAGATATTAACTAATGGCCTGCTTATCTGTCCACCTATACATCTAACTAACATATACATCTTGTTGACGTACGGGTTAAAATGCAGGTTCCTCATCCCCAAAGTTCTGCTGAATCAGAAACTCCAGCAATGGGAGCTGAAAATCAGCGATATACCAAGCTCTGTGGGTAATTCAGGTGGTTCTGACACCCTAGAGTTTGAGGATTCTTGCTGTAGAGAGAAAGAGAAGAGGCACCCTGCCCTGGCCCCAACATGCACTTACTCTGGAAAATTCTGAGCAAGCCAAGGGAGGAACCAACCCTCATTCTTCTTGCCTTCAGAGGCTGAGACTGTACAAGAAGCCATGGAGAAGTTGGGAGCAACTCTGGAGGATTTATGAGCTGCAGATGACAGAATCCACTCTTTATCTGGAATTTCCCAAGATTCTCCAGGCACATGACCATAAAGGAAATGGGCCCTTGTCTCTTTTCTATGTACCCCAGCATGAGGGTGGATCATATATAATTTGATAAGGAATATCTCTTTCTGGGAAGAAGAAAAAGTATTCTTTAACCAAGAAGAGGAGAAGAATTAAATACTTTCAATGCAACTACCTAGAAACCACAGCTGTTCTGTACCTCAGGTGGGTTTCAAACAAATCTTTATTGTAGTAACTCGGCTCCCTGGCTGTTTGCCATGTATTATATTTGATTTTCATTTAAATGTATATCTTATAGTAAAATTATACTATTCCTAAAAAATAGAACAACTGACTAAGATGAAGATTAAAAACTAATCCCCAAGGAGTATCCAACAACAGATGAATGGATAAAGAAGATGTGGTATATATATATATATATATATATATATATATATATACACATATATATGTGGATATATATATGTATATGTATATATACAATAAAATACTGCTCAGCCATAAAAAAGAATGAAATTTTGTCATTTGCAACAACGTGGATAGGCTTGGAAGGTATTATGCTTAGTGAAATGGGTCAGAGAGAGAAAGACAAATACTGCATGATATCACTTATACGTGGAATCTAAAAAATAAAACAAACTAGTGAATCTAACAAAGAAGAAACAGACTCACAGATATAAAGAACAAACTAGTGATTACCAATGGGGAGAGGGTAGAGGGAAGGGCAAGATAGGGGTAAGAGATTAAGAGGTACAAACTACTATGTATAAAATAAATAAGCTACATGGATATATTGTACAGCATAGGGAGTATAGCCAATATTTTATAATAACTATAAATGGAGTATAACCTTTAAAAATTGTGAATCACTATGTTGTACACCTGAAACTTACATCAACTATACCTCAATAAAAATTTTTTTCAAGTACGATTATATACCAATAGTAATGATACTGTAGGTTTAACATGACCAAATGGAATTCATTCCCACAGGAATTCGGCACTAACTTCGCAAATCAGCTTACTGCAGAGGCAGTTTCTTTAGGCACTGATTGATACCAAAAATAATACAGTTGTTGTCAAGAAAGTAAATTTGGTGTAACTCGGAATCGATAAATATTTTACAGACTTAATCCCCAAGGAAATTATTAGAGTGCTTGGTTTTGAGGACGATAGATAGGTTGTTTAACAGAATTGCAGACCAAGAATGAAAACTACTTCACGTAATGGAAAAAGATCGAGGTTTAGGAAAGTATGCACACATAAATATTTACACCGAGGGAATATTTTTAAGTTGGAGACTGTTTTTTAACTACTGAAGCAACTCACATGGGAACACAAAATTATTTGGGGGAAAACTAGATCTTTGGTTGTATCTCTTTCCTCTCAATTAATGAAGAATTTCAGCCATAAAATCCCAATCCCAATAAACTATGCATTTTCATTCCCTCGGGAGGTCTCTAAAATTAGGCAACCTTAAGAGAAGGAATCTATTAGCTAATCCTTTCATGGGATCAAGTGTTTAGCAACTGATTTAATGTAGCAAGTGGAAACAAGCCTGTGAATGGTAAGGGCAGCCTCCTCCTTTAATTTCACTGTGTTGATAAATATGAGAAGTATTGTCCAAATGAGATAAACTCAAGCTGAAAAATCTAAGAACCACCAATATAAAATGGACACTTAGAGCATTCTTCCAAGTCGGCCTTGTATTAGAGAGGTTTAAATTGACAAGGGAACACCTAACACTAGAAGCCCTAGATGTTAATTTTGCCATGAATTCCTGATACTTATTTTGCAGATGAACAAAGGGGCCCAGAAAGAACCATGGGATGCCAAAGGATTACAGTCGGAACAGAGCTCCATCCTCCTGGTTCCAGCCCTGCGTTCTTCCTAATAGTGCTTGTTAACGTTTTCCCTGTTGTTCGTATTTGCGTTGTTTTTCTAGCTGAAGAACACTCAGAACTCAAATAATGATGGGGAGCAGCTGGCCCACATGGGGGTCTGCTGCCTAGGCCATGACCTCTACTAACCTTGACGGCTCACAGGGTCACAGGTAGAAACCACTCTGGTTCCCACCTCCCCAGACTCCCTGTTGCTTGACCTTCGAGAAATCTAATAATTCCATGCTTCTGCCTTGCTTTGTAGACAGTGGGGGTAAAAATCTTTTCCCTGCCAAACTGCTGTATGTATACTTTTTAAAGCAGCATCAGGAAAAGAGGTTGCATGACCTCAACCCTGGAGCCAGTCTGTGATGAGGTCTGTCACGAGGACCACGTGACCCTGACACAGGCCAGGGAGCTCTGGCAGTATCGGAGCCAGTAGGCCCGTCACCCTGTCTCTCCACACCTCAAAGCTGGCAAGGCGATCCAATGAGGGACAAGTGTCGAAGGTCATTAGTGACACTAAAGGCGGTCCTCATAGCAGAAGCATTGGTAATTAACTCAAAAGGATTTTAAGATCTTAAGCCAGCCTGACCCAGAGTGGTAACCTGTGGCATCCTATTTCTGCATCTGCTCGAACCCTGACCCTGGACTTTCTGCCACCTGTTTTCAGCCATTCTCCTGCGACAACTGGAGTAAGATTCCTCAGCTTAACCCTCTGCATGCTCTAAGGTGTGGGTTCTCAAATGGTACTCACCTAAACTTTGGCTGGGATGCTTTTTGAAATGCCTGTTTCCAGGCTGTGCACCCAGGGGTTCTGGTTCAGTGACTTTGGTATCTGTCCTGGGAATCTGCATTTTAACAAACAGTGTGACTGTGGATCACTGGTTCTCCACCCTTGGCCCAGCACTGCTGACCAGGACACAGACAAGCCTCCTGATTGGGCCAGCGGGATCCTCCATGGCCACTCTGCCAGGCTCACCCCAGCCTTTGATGCCCTAATTGCCTGGTCCTTTCAAGCGCCTGCTAGGCTGGTCCCCTCAGAGACCCCATGCCTTGGCTGCATCTGACTGGGTGTGGGCTCAGCCTCCGAAGAATTCCTAAACCATTTTTATCTCCCAGGCCTGCAGCTCTAAGCTTGAAATCAGGCTAATTTTCTTTTCAACCCTCAAAACACAAAGGATCCATTTTCCTCCTTTTCTTGGGCAATAAACTTATTTGCCTCGAGGAACCTAGACTTATGAAACACATAGGACTATTTACTAAAATTTCTTGAGAGCAGCTTCTCCCTCAGCCTATGGCATCAGCCGTTCCCTCTGTGCAGTCCTTTGAGGGGCTGCTAATGGAAAATTCAATAAACAATAAAGAGATTTCTTGGCCCAGGTCACTGGAAGGTCCAGAGCCAGGTCAGGCCTCAAGCCTGTCTTGATTCAGTTTCTTTTTTTTTTTTTTTAATTTATTATTTATCTTTGGCTGCATTGGGTCTTTGTTGCTGGGCACGGGCTTTCTCTAGTTGTGGTGAGTGGGGGCTACTCTTCATTGTGGAGCACGGGCTCTAGGCACATGGGCTTCAGTAGTTGCAACATGCAGACTCAGTAGTTGTGGCTCGCGGGCTCTAGAGAGCAGGCTCAGTAGTTGTGGTGCACGGGCTTAGTTGTTCCGTGGCATGTGGGATCTTCCCGGACCAGGGACTGAACCTGTGTCCCCTGCATTGGCAGGCGGATTCTTAACCACTGCGCCACCAGGGAAGCCCTCAGTTTCTTTCCATCTGCCTTTTTTGTTCTGTTTTCAATCTCTCTTTTGCCTTCCAGAGTGTAAGCAGCACCCAACTTCATAGCCACGTACCAGAGGGAGAGAGACTGTGTCTGCCACAACATTCCAAGCAAAGTAATCCTGCGATTCCTCCCGACTAGGCATGTCTGTCCGTGCTTGCCCGGAGCCAGTGACCACAGACTGCTGGTTGACTTACTCCCACATGCCCAGTAACATAGGCTGGATGGCCGGGGTGGACACTGGGCCCTTGAGGGTGGGGGAAGGGAGGGACAGGATGCGAGGTAGTCATGACAACAGCCGAATCAGCTACTGCTGGCCCAGAGTTCACCCAGGGGATTCTCAGACTAAAAGCAGCAGGAACCAGGCACAAAGTAAGCCTTTAGTGGTTAATCTGCTACATGTGAATACAGGAGAGGGAGCCGTGAGGGGTAACGGAAAGGGTAGGGCTCCCATCAAATGAGGAAAGGGTTGACCTGACACACAAGTTTCTCTCCTTTGCTCACCCTTTCCTCCAGGTTGAATCTTGAAGTTTTCCCCAGATAACAGTCGCTTCACATTTATTTCATGGCTCTTATTCCTTAAGTAACTTTGTATCACTTAAAAAATCTGACATATCTCCTCCTAAAGGCATGGTGCCTATTTTCTTTGTAAGCTTAAAAACATGCTCAAGCAGAGGAACAAATTGAGGTAGAACGTTTTTAACCATGAAAACAGTAGTCAGTACATCTAGGTTTTTTTCCTTTGAAGAAATTGGTATCCCATTGTTTTTTTGCTTGTTTGTTTCTTGTTTTTAAACTACACCTGTTTTATAATTTGCAGGGGTGGATTAAGGACCCAGAAACAAAAAAGATCCAATTCTTTTAAGAGAAACCAACTGATAACATTAAAGAATCATTTGTCAGCTAGGAGGGATCTGAGTGAGTTAAGGCTCAAAACCAGGTTAGAAGGGGGAAAAAAGATCAGTTAGGGCTCTCAGAGATTCTAGGTAGAAAACGAGCTCACCAGGGTCCATGAAAGATCTCCAAGAAAAGGGAAAATAAGAAAAGTGACACTTGGTGCTTGGTATGGGTTCCCCAAATCTATTCCACTCAAATGTAGCCCATGAAGATCTTATGTTCCCATTGGCAGAGAATGACTTAGGAAAGGATGGAAAATGAATTATCACTAACAAAGAAGCTTTCCTCACTTCTCTGAAGAGACACAGGGATAGACAAATCCTCTTCTTCCACTGGGGACGTGGTCTTGTTGGGACGTGGTGCCTAGAACTTGGTAGTCAGCTGGCCTGAGGACCAAAGTCACCAGGGAGAGCAGAATAGGAGAGTCTCAGAGAAGCAGAGCCAGGGCATGCCTGCCACCTAAAGCCTGTCCTGACTCTGTGTTTCCTGCCACATGAGGTGATAAACTTCCCTATATTAAGCCAGCTGGAGTACGGACTTTGAATTACTTGCAGCAGAAAGTTTTCTTATGCAAAGTCTTTTGGTAACTATGGGTTCTAACACTTAAATTCTAGCAGGTAAACTTGATAATCCTGATAATTTTAACTATTGGTATAGGATGCTTTGGGCTGCAAAGTAGGGAATACATGACAAACAGGCTTTAAACAATAAGGATATTTCTCTATCTCACTTAACGAGAAATAGGGAGGTAGAAACTTCCAGGCTATCCACCTAGACACCAAAACTGTCACCCTCAGATGACAGTGTCCAAAAGCAGGTAAGGACATGTGGAATTTGTTCTTGCATGTCCCTGCTTTTTTCAGCAAAGAAAATTGTTCCTAGAAGCCCCTTAGCATGTTTTCCCTTGGCCATAACTGGGTAGGTTACATGGCCAACCTCCCTTCAAGCAAGTACCTAGCCTTTCCAGCATCTCATGGAGCTGGCTCTGCCAGGCAGGAGGATGTGGGAGGGGAATGGCTGGTGGGTAGGAGGCCCTATCCCCTTAGCCAAATCCCCCCAGTCCAATTTCCTTCAACCCAAGTTATACCCATATTTTTCCAGAGGAGGAAAAATTTTCATACTTTTTTGGCAGAAATTGTATAATAATGCATCAGTTTAGTTCCAAATATTACATTTTTAATGAATAGCTGGATATCAGACTCTTAGAAACACCTGTGAGTTTCTCATTGCCTGGTATGCCAACAGCAGAGAGAGCAGGGAAGGAAGAGGCTCTCACTTAGCTGGTAAATCATTACAAAGCTCTCTTAAACTGGGTAGGAAGTTAGTGGAGGTGGCGTGTGCCCTCCTGTAGAAGAACCATACATGTTCAAAGCCCTTGGCTTGTTAAGTGGGTCATTAGACAACAATCTGATGCTTTACGTACTTGAAACTGCACCTGGATTTTATCGTATCTTTGCAGTTTCTTGTGTTGTTCTTTTTTTCCTTCCCCAATACCTAAGGTGCATTCTCAAAAATAAAAAAATAATGTTTTGGCATTGTTCTATGACTAGACATTCCCAGGGATGTCTGGGATCTGGTCCAGGACATTTTCTACCAATATATTTTTCATAGAAATGGTAAAGAAGGAAAGGAAAGGAACATTAATTAAGCATCTATTACATGCCAGATGCTGCATGTGGTACTTGTCCTTTCTTGATTCAATTCAAAGAACAGGGAAGACAGTCTAGTAGAAAGGATACAGGCTGTGTGTCCATACAAATCCCTTAATCTCTCCAACACTCTATTTCCTTATCCCTAAAATAGGGATAATAATAGTTTCTACATCAGCATTTTTATGAGAACTAAACGAGATATTCTAAGCACAGTGCTAGCAGGTATAGTATGTGCTCCAAGAATGACTGACAACCCATGAGGTTGCCTCCAGTGGTGAACTGTATCCTGTCACTTGTGAGAGTTGATTTTTAGATTTGCAGGAATTTTGCAAGCTAGCTGTTAAATGGTTGTTAGCTTGATGGGAATATTTACGCCCCAGAAATCAGCAAATGCTACAGAGCAGAGCTTTTCTTCTTGGAGAGCCCATTGTAAAACACTTACCAGAGTATCACTGAGTAGTTCCATTTGATAGATGAGATTCAGAGAGGTTAAGTAACTTGCCCAAGGTTACACAGCAAGTAAAGGACAGAAATGAGATGTGACCTCCGCACTTTTATCATTTCAAGCCTGGACCCTTTCTACTCATTTGCAAGTATAAATATAAAATATTGTGCAATTTTCACAGCCATTCATTCTTTCATTTAGCAACTATTTATTGAGCATCTATGTAGTATGTGCCGAGCACAATTCTGGGGACTGCAAGGTCTACATACAAAAAAAGTTGCAATGCCTCAAGTCTACCCTCAAGGGGTGCTCGTCATCACATTAAATTAAGCCTCATATCATTTGAATTCAATCCACTTGTCAGCCACTGCACTAAGTAAATGCTGCCATTCAAGACCTGGACAAAACTGTGAGGCTGGTGAACTGTCTTGGGATCCACTCCACGCCACCCCCACTGCAGCCCAGGAATCTCCTTTCTCCTTCCAGATATGTCCTGGTCAGAGTGTAAGTGGAGCATTAAGAAATGTGCCTTGTGCCTAAAGAGTTCCTTGGTAGCCTAGTGGTTAGGATTCTGCACTTTCACTGCTGTGGCCAGATTCAATCCCTGACTGGGGAACTGAGATCCCACAAGCAACACGGCGTGGCCAAAAAACAAAATAAATGAATAAGAAATGTGCTTATAATATGTTACGATATGATGCTATCCTCAAATTACTTGCATTTTTAGAGAATAATCTTCATGAGAGAAAAGCCCATGCAATGAGGTAACCTGGTGAGAAATTATCTGTGTGTGGTCATCACAAACCTTGTAAGCTACTTCCTTCCTACTTCTCCACCCAAATGTAGCACAACTTTTGATGTTTCCCAAACATTAGTCATTCTAATACTACCTTCTATTTTTCCATACTATCACCTGTTTATTTTAATAAATATCTATACTTTTTCTTTAAATCAACTCACTTTTTTCCTTAAATTTATTTTAAAAGAAAGTGTCAAAATGTTGGGGGAAGGGATAAATTAGGAGGTTGGGATTAATATATATACACTACTCTATATAAAACAGATAATCAGGGCTTCCCTGGTGGCACAGTGGTTGAGAGTCCGCCTGCCGATGCAGGGGACGCAGGTTCGTGCCCCGGTCCGGGAGGATCCCACATGCCGCGGAGTGGCTGGGCCCGTTAATCATGGCCGCTGAGCCTGCGTGTCCAGAGCCTGTGCTCCGCAACGGGAGAGGCCACAACAGTGAGAGGCCCGCGTACCTCAAAAAACAAAACAAAACAAAACAAAAAACAGATAACCAACAAGGATCTACTGGATAGCACAGAGAACTCTACTCAATATTCCGCAATAACCTATATGGGAAAAGAATCTGAAAAAGAATGGATATATGTATATGTATAACTAAATCTCTTTGCTGTACACCTGAAACTAATACAACATTGTAAATCAACTATACTCCAATATAAAATAAAAAAATTTTTTAAAGTGTCACTGCCTTAAATAGAAAACTATCATGAGTTGCCAAAGATAATGATAATCAAAATAAACATAGAACTATTAAAATAGAAGAATAATCTTATGTTTAACTACAAGAATCATCTCACAGGCCACCAGTGGTCCATGTATCCCACTCTAGAAACATTGCTCTAGGAGGGGGGCTTTTCTCTCCTCCCAGGAGTTGAGTTAGCATTTAAAATGCTCTGATCAAAAATGTTTATTCTAAGGGCAATTGCGCTAAGTTGATAGTTTCACAATTTGCCAGAATTAAAAGAAAGATTTTCAATGCACTCAGAATGCTTTCTTATTCCTATTTTTCTCCACTCTGGCCTCTTTTTCAGATAAAGTCTTTATTTCCTACCTCTTTCTCCTCGGTAGACTTCAGCTCCATCACGTACACTCAACCCTCAGCTCTCCTCAGCAGCCCCCACCCTCAGTGGTTCAGTTTTCCTTCCATCTTGACCCTCCCCACACTGTTGACATTACAACTCTCCTCGTTTATAAGGAACATGATTATTCCACAGCAAACTGTGAACCCAGCAGCAACCAAAAGTAAATCCTCAATATTGGGGTCTGGATGATAAGTCTGCTGAGCTGTCTTGGGTATGGGTACCTTAGGCTCATCTTCTTCTCAACCCTATGGGCCATGGATCTCAAAGACCTGGGTCTGAATTAACAGGTGTTACAGGTTTGTCTAAACCGATGACAATTAGTATACCCTGTTCATGCAAGGGGGTAGAGCTCCCTATGTAATATTTCTTAGCCTACCTACGAACCCCACTCATTTCACCAATGAAAAACAGGATTTTTACGTGATCCAATGGGACTCTCAATTCTGACTGAAAATGGATGTTTAGGCCACCCTGGCAAATGGGAACAGAGGAACGATTTAATAAGGTTTAGAAAAATAAAGCTGTGTGATGTTTCTTGAATTGGACTGTTGCAGGTCAAAGTAATACATTTTAGTCTCATAGGAATTAATCCATCTTGGTCAGGAGGACAGGCAGTGATACTGGCAATTTCACAGAGAAATCTGTTGGATGCGGGATCGCAATGGAAAGCAGCTACACACGCTGCCCATTTATAAGCTAAATGTAATGATAGCTCTGCTTTTTACACTTTGCACTTCCCTGGAGACATAAATATTTACATTTGTGAAGACATTTACAAAGTATTTTCACATATATCTTTTCTTTGAGACCTCAAATCAAGCCAGGACAGGCAGTACATCTTATGGACAAAGAGACCTTGGGAGGTCAAACAAGGTCATACCAACAGAGCTGGGGAAAAAAACTCAGGCATAATTGCTTCAAACCCTGTCACTTGGTCATGCAAGCCCCAGGGAATACAGTTCCAAAAGAAATTCATGTTTCCCCAAATTGCATCTTTCCTCTTGGGTTTGAGTGGCGCCACGACCCAATCATCCAAGCTGGAAAATTTGGCATCTTCCTACACATCACCCACTCTCTCATCGTCACATCCTTCTTAATACATCTCAGATCTGTCCCTTCCCTCTTTACCCACTGCTGCTGCCCTCATCCTCTCTCACCTGGACCCTTGTAATTGAGTTTTAACTGGTCTCTTTGCCTGTACTTTGGAAACACCCTCCAACCCAATTATCCACTACCCAGCTGCCTGAGTGAATTCTCAGTATGTAACTCTGAACCATCACCCCCTTGCTTAAAAGACTTCAATAGCTCCTTCTTGAATAGAGACTATAGTCTAATATTTCTCTCTGTGTCTTTCTCTCTCTCACTCTCTCTCTCTCTCTCTCTCTCTCTCACACACACACACACACACACACACAGAGGTAACTGTATGTTCCACCCCTACTAAATTGCATTCACTTTTCAGCTTTATTGAATATGCCAGATAATCTTATAACTGTGTTTACTCTCCCTGGGAGGGCATTTTGTCCTGCACTGCCCATTCAGCTAGCCAGCACTGGCTTATAGTCAAGACCCGGCTTATAAATCATTTTACTTCCCCTAGGAAGTTTTGCCTCCATAGAGCTGACACTTGCTCTCCTGTGGCCACATTGTACACTAGAGACACTTCTGCTTTGGGGCCTGAACATGGCTTGTCATGTTCACCTATTTACTTTCTGTCTCCTCCTAAACTTGAGCTCCTAGGGGGTAGAGAAGTGTCTTGATTATGTTCACATATCCAATGACTAGCATGGAATAAAACATCGTGCATTGTAAATAAGTGAACTAATTAATTTCTATAGCAAATAATGATTACTCACAATAATAGTCAAACCAGATTTTCTCTTCTCTATTAGATGAAGCTGAAGACCCCCCCAGGGGGGGCACTCAGAAATTTGTCTAGTAGATTTGCCCAGTAAATGGGTAACCCTCTTTTTAAAGGGAAAAAAAATAACCCACGAATGACCAGTCCCTCAACTCTTTACACTTGACCTTCATCAAACAAACAACTGCCAACCCAAAGGCTTTTCTTGGCCAACTTGTCAAGGGAAGCTTGTCCACCCAATCATGTACTTTCTCAACTTATTCTTTCTTCTTAGGTCAGAGTTCCTCTCTCCTTAGTAAATTATTGATTCTAGATGAAGGGAATAGCATGCTTACACTGTCTACAAGGAGCAACAAGAACACTGATTTGGCCAAACTAGAGGTTTTCTTTTAGGAAGCCATGGGAAATAAGGCTGGGTAGGTAAGGCCAGATGTGAACAATAATATGTTAGCACTGCAAGAGAGCTTAGAAATCAGCTTGTCCAGAGTCTCCCAGAGTGGGGTCTACATATCATCATAGAGGAACGTAATTTGAGATAGATAGATAGATAGACAGATAGATAGATAAATATTTTTAATTCTGTGTTTATTTATGTGTGTTAAGGAAAAAAGTCATTATCACATCAGTCCCACAATTTCATATACATTATAGCCAAGACTGTTTTTTTTTTAAAAAAAGGGACTGATATAAACAAGTGTGTCAATTTAAAGGAAAAAAATGTTAAGAAAGTCATAATGTAAGGGAAAAGTCATCATGGCAAATATGATAAGAATGATGCCTGAATGACTGAAGGTGGAGAAATGCCAAGCTGGTACAACACTTCTTCATGTCTTGGGCAATGGAATCAAGACCCAAAGAGGCTAAATAACACGTCCCGGGTTAAGCCCATGGAGGGCCTGGAATGCCAACATAAGAATCAGCTCAGCAATAGTTCAGGCACTGACTGTTCTATATAACTTCAACATATCTAATTTAAAAACGCGTTTACTGTTGTTAAATAAAAATATTAAAAATAACTTTAAATCCAGGAACTGCTTGAGGGCAGAGAGGAAAGGTAGAAAAGGAAGAGGGGTAAACCCTACCTACGTCACCATGGCATGACCCCAAAGCCACCATTGCCTCCTGTTCCTGCTTCAAAGACAAGGGAAAATGCCAACATTGGAAACGCTCGCTAGAAGACATCCCGAGATGATCAGTCATTCTGTGCTGTCCCCACCCTTCCGCTTCATCACACTTGAAGTTTTGACGGCTGGGATTTTTGCTGCCTTGGCAAACATGGTGATGGTGTCAAACCTAATGTTTCCTGAATTTTTGCAGAAATGCTGAGAAGACTTCCATGGGGCCCTACTGTCAATTATCTGGGGAAAAGAGAAGTTTGCAGACATTAACAACAAGAACTGTGTGAGGTGAGGCTCTGGATGTTAATGAGAAGGATTCAAATTAGAATGTCGGCTATTTCCTAGAGCTTACTAAAAATAACCTGGGAGCCTGCTTCCTTCCCTAGCACTTCATTTTCAGTGCCTGCTCATGCCAAAGATGCACGAGGGCTGGAAAATCCTCTTTGAGAGCCAGCACCGGAGCTGTTTGTTCAGATAAATGTAATTTAGCTGTGACCTGCCCTCTCATGCACCAATGGGCATGCTACCTTCGGGCTCCTGTCAGATTTACACTTGAGGAAGCTTGAAGGTGATAAGGGGAACACACACACCAAGCCTTGTTGACTTTGCCTCTAAAATCTCTCTTCCCGTCACTGCCACTAACTTAGCCCAAGCTACCATCACTTCTTGCCGGGGCTACTACACGACCCCCGCCCCCCCGACCTCTTCTTTCTACCTTGAATCTACCACCCCCCGCAACCCATCACATTATAGCCAAAACAATCTTTTCCAACACAAATCTGAACACATCCCCCGTCACTACCATGCCCACCACCACCAATTAAAATGGTTCAATGGCTTTTCATTGCTTGTATGATAAAGACGAGAATCCTCAACATGGTCTACAAGCAAGGTGCTCCCTGATCGGTGCCATAGAACCTCTCCAGCCTCAGCCCCTCCCCCATTTGCTCTCCCAACTCCAATCCACTGTCCTTACTCTAGGGCCTTCTGCTCAGCAGGCCCCCACGGGCCCCCAGCTCCAGCCCCATCCTTCCCCCTTTAGCTGCCTAGTTCTTAGTCATCATTCAGCTCTCAACCCAGTCATCACTTTCTTAGGAAAGCTTTTCCTGACCCCTCAGAATAGGTCAAATCCTCTCTCAAATTGCCTCTCCTAGCCTGACAAACCTCTCCTTAGCAGCACTTACCGCTGCTTCACGTGCACATTTATTTAGTGATTAATTGATTACTAGCATTACCCCTCCCAACACACACTCTAGCTCCGTGGATGTGTGTATCCTCCACATCCAATACTGTACTTGGCACACTCAATACTTGTTGAAGGATATAAACATTCATCCCCTGGAGGGTCCAAGCCACCCTCTCTTGCAGAGGTCCTTCCCGAGAGAAAGGAAAGGGTCACCCCATCTAACTACAGTGCTTCCTCTACCTCAATCCGCCCCACAAACTCCCTGGTTTCCTATCCCTTACTGTCCTCACCTTAGTCCTTTTGATGGGAAATATTCTGTATACGATAGATTTGCGGGGAGGTCCCTGAATTTCCCCAAAAGTGCTGACTTCTGCCTGGATCTTCTGGAAGAAGTGTCCCTAAATAAACCACATTGCCTTTTTCAATTCTCAATTTCTCGATTCAAATGGAAGAGCTCATATATCATTTCCCTCCTTAAGTTAAAAATACATTTTTTAACATCTCATTGCAAAGTCTTAGGCACTCACTTGTACTGTGGAGGAGATTTAGGGAAGGAAGAGCAGAGAGGGAGAATTAATGGTGTAAGCAGAGGTGACTCAGAGTTTTCTACATGAAGCTTTAAGGAATCTGTCTCCATTGGGGGTAGGGAGGGGGTGGGGGGAAGGTGAGGGGCGGGAAGACAGGGATGGTGAGATAAGCAGCAGGACCTGGAGAGCAAAGAAAGGTTAAGAAAAACTGATATAAAAGGTGAGATTTCCTTCCTCGCCCACTCTGCCCACACACACATCTCCCTGACCTGAACTGGACCAGGCCTGTGTTTTGGAGTGGGATGGACCTGGGGGCCAGGGCGAGGTCAGTGCCTTCAACAGGGCATCTCCTGGTACCCTGCTCAATATCTTTCCTGGAGGAGCAGCATTCAGCATCTGGAGCTCTGCAAATCCAGTCCAGCCTGTGATGAGGGAGTTATTATTGGCACATTCTTGAATTTTATTGGGTGTTTTTAAACAGCGATTACTGCGAGGATATGCACAAGTCCAGGAGAAGTCTGTAAACACTGGAAAATTTATCTGCTTGCTCTGTGACAGCTGGGCCAGCTTCCACATGGGAAATGTTTGGGGCAGGGTCAGATCAGGGCTACAGATGGTCACCGGCAAGGAGCTACTATTCTGGAGGCACAGGTCATGGGAAAGGCTTACAGTTCAAAGTTGGCTTCTGTGACTGTCCCATAACTTTTGCTGCAGGCTCATGTATCACAGTCAACAGTCCCGTCAAGTTTGAGGTAATCATTGGATAGTTTTGTTTACAGACCCTGATATGGTGCTGCTGTACGAGCCCCTAATACAAGTGGGCTCATTTTACAGAAGAAGGGGCAGGCAGCCTCAGACCTCTCTTGCCTCTTCATAGAAGGGAGAAGAAAAAGGAAAACATTTAAATATCTTGCTATGTTCTATTTACGTACATGTTTTCCAATTTCTGGTGCAGGCTGAGTCTTAGGAATTCTGTGCCCCTTGCAAAAAGTACAGCTGCAAAAAGTACACAAGACTAGACATCAGTGCACTTTGTTAGGAAACATAAATTCAGATTTCCAAAGGGCAAAGAGCTGAGTTTTGAGATAGTTCATCTGGGAAAATTTTCCCAGCTACGTGAATGAGAGCGAAAGATCAGGGTCACAGTGGCCAATGGGAAGTCCAGGTAGCTCTTCTGTTTCTCATTCACTTTCTATCCATGGATGGGAAAAGAAACGGATCAAAGGCAGAGAGTGACCTAAGGGTTTGGGGGGAAGAGCAGAAAGCAATTACAGATGATGGTCTAGGGCTAGGACTCTGGTTTTCAAATGCTAGTGCATGACAGAACCACTTGGGAGCATTTTAAAAATGCAGATTGTCCAACCTTCACAGTATCTGCTGTTTCAATGGGCATCTCATGATTTCAAAACAGTCCGAGGAAAAACTGCGCTAGGATAGCAAAAATCACAATGGAGGGTGCAGGGAAGGATAATGATATCCAGAAGCCACTATCATTGTTAAAAGCTCAGCAATAAAAGACAAATGTTAGGTAAAGTATAAATCCAAGAAAAATTTAGGATGTTAAAGAGGTGAGCTCCATTGAAACTTCAAACAAGACTAAGGTTGGCTTAGCAGTCATTGAAAGTAACTGCAAATTAGTGAAGTTGTTACAAAATTTTGGTTGTTAAGAGAAAGCCCAACTCAAAATGGCTTAAGCAAAAAATCAAGAATCTATTGGTCCATGTAAATGGAAGGTATAGAGGTATATTTGGTCTCCAGAGATTCAGGGCTCAAACATCACCAAATCCAGTCTCTCTGCCTTTGCCTCTTGAATGTTACATTTCTTCTGTCTTGTTTCTCTTTTCATAGGCCCTCCTCTTGTGGAGAGGATATCTGCCTGAAGTTCCAAACTTTCATACTCGATTCCAAGTCTGTAAAAAAGAGAACTCCTCTTTCCAAGTTATTCCAGGAAAAAAAAAAAAAATCCCAGGATTTTTTCTGCTTGGACTAGCTTGGGTCACATGACTACTTCTGAAACAATCTCTCTGGTCAGGGATTAAAATATACTGCTGACACCTGGATAATTTCCCCATCCCTAGATCTGGGGAGGGGGGTGGTGGGCTAAAAGTCCAGGGGGAAGAGGAGATGTTATCCTGAGAAAAAATTCAGGATGTTCTTCCCAGAAAAAGTGGAAATAGAGTTTGGGTAGCAGAAGCCACAATTGTCTGCTACAGCAGCTGAGAAATAGTGTCATCTGTTTAGCTACACAAAAATGTTACCATCAGTTAATATTCACTTATTTTAATATTCAGTATGGAGGTATATATTTGCATATGGGTGTTACATAATTATAAAGGCTTGTTTTGTTATTAATATTCCCCAGTGGATTATAACCCCTATGAGGGCAGAGAAACTGTGCTTATCTTGTTTATCCATGTGGACAAGCAGTCTCCAAAGTGAGATGTGTAAAAAAGTTTGGTGCACGAAGAAAATAGTAGAATTTCTACTTATTTTTCTTACTAACTTTTTTAGGATAAAAGGAAGCTTTATTAACATTTTGTATATTGATATATGGATTGGCAACGACACCCTCACTGTGTTCAAAGTCAGATCTCCATGGTAATGGTAATAAGGGGCTCCAAGAGAAGAGTGTGAACTCCACTTGCTAATTTGCTCCTCTGGCTCTGGGCCTCCCACTCTCCACTCCATCTCTTCCTCTCACTCAGCACCTTTTAGATTCACTACCTGATGCAAGACCTCTCACTCAGGAGCTGCCCTCATCCAAGTGGGAGCCCCACATTCTTTCCCACCCCAAGATGTCAGACACTAGCAGTACAACCTGTTAATCCCTAGCAATCTTTATCTAGAGCCTCAGTAGTAATGAACCCAACCTTTCAAAATGTGGATTGGAGAACAGGTTGACCTCAATTGTCAACCAACTAGGATTTATCAAACATCTATGTCCAGAGCACCATGACAGGAAGAGGGAGATAAGGAGATTCATGAGGGAAGGGCCTTGCCCTCAAGGAGCTCAACCATGTAACTATAGAGATTGCTGACATGTAGAGAGAGGAGGATGGTGATAATATGGTCTTTCTTCAAAAGGCATCATTCCCCTTCTGCTGTTTTAAAAGGAACACTGCTGTTAATATGGCCACATCTTCCTGCATCCCAGTTCTTTTCAACATAGTGTTGGACTTCACCCTGCCATGCCTAGACAAATGTCATTAAATTTTCCCTAGGTCGAAACAAAGGAAGCTGGAAATTTACCTGATTTATCCAGTGAGAGAGGAAATTAGCCTGTCAACAGAAACTAAGGAGTCAAGATTTAATTCTCAGATTAGGAATCAGATACATGGCTTCCCCAGGGCTCATTCCAACAAGGTAAACAGACTGGCTGCATTATTTATTAATCTACAATGGTTGCAGGCAATATCACCAATGCCTAACTTTCTGTTTCATTAAGATTTCAATTAATCTCTTCCTCATTTAGTCTGGGAGAGGGATTGATCTGCCTTTAGGTAAATGCCACACAATCTTTTCCTTTCAAAAGGCAAATAAGTTTATATGTTTGATGTATTTCCTTTGTCATAATATGGTTCAGAAGCAGCATCTATTCTTTCTATTTCTTTAACTATATTGACTTTGCCGGAAGTTGTAGTTTCAAGAATAGTCCTTTCTGCCCCTAAGAAGAGGATTTTTCTCTCTCTGAATCTTGTATTTCCAAACAATTTTGCTCCTCTCTGAGGAACATACCTCAGAAGAAAACTGTTTGTGAGCATTCAGACTTTTTGAAACTGTATTGATGAAGTAAAATGTCCCAAGAGATCCCCAAAGTTCTCTCTGAGGTATCCAAGCCTCCACATCTAACAGTAAACAAAGGTTTTACTTTTTCTTTAAGCCTAACAAGATTTGGTATCACTCAAAAATATGAAATATATGAAAATAGTTGCGAAAAGAACCTTTTGGTAATTATTTTTTCAACAAAATGAGTGGAGCTATTCATGTTTTTCCACAGCCTGCTTCTCTCTGAACAAAAATAAAAACATCTAAGAGGAGAAAATAGGTTATTCATATCTCATAGTTGAATCACTGTTGTAAGCAACAGAACACTCTAAATGGCTTGAATGATAAAGGGATTTTTTTTTTTTTTTTTTTTTTTTTTTTTTTGCGGTATGCGGGCCTCTCACTGTTGTGGCCTCTCCCGTTGCGGAGCACAGGCTCCGGATGTGCAGGCTCAGCGGCCATGGCCCACGGGCCCAGCCGCTCCGCGGCATGTGGGATCTTCCCGGACCGGGGCACAAACCCGTGTCCCCTGCATCGGCAGGCGGACTCTCAACCACTGTGCCACCAGGGCAGCCCAATAAAGGGGTTTAATCTACTCTACAGCAAGCCGTCCTGAAGCAGGTTGGTTTCCAGTTGTTCAACAATGTCATCACGAACCAGGTTCTTTTCTCCTCAGAATGCTGACTTTCATCTTGGGCTTGACACATTATGATAAAAGGATGACTGTAACCACCTCAAGCATCACGTGTTCATATATCAACACCCCAAGGCTGGAGGACAAAATGTCCCATCCCTATTTGCCTATTTGCCTTTTAAGAGAATAGTTTTCTTTTCCAGAAGCCCTGCAAAAACAAACAAACAAACAAACAAACAAAAAGGCTTTCCTCACATTGCATTGGCTAGAATTGTATTACACACTCACATTCCCCATCCAGGAGAGAAAATTTTATATTGCAGAATTCCCAGCAAAAGGCTCAAGCTACAAGTTGATTGGTCAATATTTGTGGCTAAGGGAATAGCATAGATCATTCTAGGCCTACACTGCTTGAACCAATCACTTGAGCAAGAGGAAATGGGATTACCTGGATTAGTTTATACCACATAGTGCCCATCCCTAAAACTGAGGGGTTGGGTCAATCCCACCCAAACAATATAGTTTTTACTTATCGTGAAGGAGGTAAAATCAGTGCTGGGGAAGCAATGACGGTTTCTTTTACTTTTTTTTTTCTTAATTTATTTTTATTTTTGGCTGCGTTGGGTCTTGGCTGCTGCGCACGGGCTTCCTCTAGTTGCGGCTCTTCCTTGCGGTGCGCGGGCTTCTTGTTGCAGTGGCCTCTCCTCCTGCGGAACATAGGCTCTAGGCGCACTGGCTTCAGTAGTTGTGGCACGTGGGCTCTAGAGCACAGGCTCAGTAGTTGTGGCGCAGGGGCTTAGTTGCTCCGTGGCATGTGGGATCTTCCCGGCTCAGGGCTCGAACCCATGTACCCTGCATTGGCAGGAGGATTCTTAACCACTGCGCCACCAGGGAAGTCCCAATGACAGGTTCTTGAGAGTGTTTTCTTAGAGTGGGAAAGTGGGGGAAATTTGCGAAAGGGATTCTGTTTACAAAAATACTCACTGAAACATAAAACCCTGCTATCATTCCAGGGAGGAGAAAATATCACCAATGAAGATTTTTTCCTGGTAAAGTCTATAAAGGAAAGGGTAAGTACAAATTCACTCTTGAGCAGTTGGATTCTGGGTGGGGTTTACATTTTTAAATTATTTTTGCTATCTGTATTTCTTATTTTTTTCTATAGTCAACTTGAGATATTTTCAAATTTTTTTAAAGCCCAATTTGAAAGAGGGGATGAAGGGGGTGCTTTACTGACAAGTACTTGGAAAGCCAGCCCAGAGGATATCACCAGCATATGGGTTTTCCCACATCAGCATTACTTAAAGGAAATTAGATTTTAAAAAATAATGTTGGAGATATTCTTAGAAGAGAATTCATCACAGGGTGAATGTTCCTAATGCATTTAAAATATAACATAATTGATAGATATGTGCCTGCATATTTTTAGGAACATTTCTATTGCTTTTACCTCATGATAATTCCATAGGACACCCTGGCTCACAGATGCTAAGGGCTTCAGACTCAGCTGAAAGTATATCCACTAGATTGTACTAAACCCTAGTGACCAGTGATCATCTAAAAAGAAATTTCTATAACCCGCAAAAAGATAAAGCCTTTATATTATATGCTAAGCCCCTGGTTTTTCCTTCAAGAAAAAAATTGTTTTAATGCTCATTCCTCACTTGAAAGGAGTCCTCTCTTGCTGTAACCATTCTTTAACAAAACCTAACAATAGGTAGATAAGACCAGCAGCAGGTATCACTCTATTTCCTTCATGTTCCCAGTCTTTACAGGCACTTAACAGTGTATCTGATTCAAACTTTAACAACCAGGTGAGTAAATTTTATAATCACCACATTATAGAGGAGGAAATTGCAGCTTTGAGAGATTAAGCAATTTGCTAAGACCTCTCAACTCCTAAGTAGATCAAGATTCAAACCCAATTCTTCCTTATTCCAGAACCCACATTCTCTTTACTTCACTAATGCTGTCTTGCTGGCAGATAACCAGAGTATTCATTCACGCCTTCATTCAATAAATAATTATTGAGCACCTACTACGTGCCTGGAACCATGATAGACAGTATAGAGAGACATATTCTTTGGTCTTCATGAACTATGGACACTGAGCGGGATGGCAGAGAGACAATAAACAAATGAACAAATAAATATATAATCTGAATGGCAACAAATACGATGAGGGAAAAGAAGAGGATGTAGAGTATAGAGATGTAGTGAGCTTACCTAATGCAGTCCAGCCCTTCACAGGTGCGTGGTATCAAGAAGATAATCTCTGCCTAATAGCTGTACCTGCTTATAGGTAGATGAAGCAGTAATAAAAGCCAGGTCAGACCAATTTTTGCTACACATACTGAGAAAGAAAAATTGTCCCTGAATGGAGACAGAACTCTGTGGTCTGATGTGAGTTAGCTGCTCCTTTGGAGAGGTAATTTCCATTTCTGATAAATCACATAAACTATTTTCTGATAGACTTCAATGAGCTCAAGAGGTCTTTCCAGAAAATTTCCTGCGCTGGGTCTTCTGTTTGCTATCCCCCCACCCCAGCTCCACTCTGCACCTTTCATCACGCTCATGGGCCCTGGAAGCTAGCTTGTATGGACTGCATTCCTGGGCTCCCTGGCCTTCCAGCTTGGGATGGGTTTGGCCAGTGAGAAGCACCAGCAGGAGACTGGAGGGTAAAGGGCAGGATGAGAGTGAGGTTGGGTATACACGCCCTGGCTCTCTCCCTGCAAAGACACCATGGGTTGGCTAGACCCCTTTCCTGAAGGCCTCTGTTCCTGGGAGATGGCACCTTCTCTGTAGCTCTCTTCTTCCGGTCTAGTGCCGGCTCCCTTCCCTTGGCCCTTCAGGTAAGAGTAGCAATGGCTCCCACTGCTGCCAGCTCTGAGGTGCACACCCCTTGTTAGTATCCCCAAACCCCACATGCACACCGCAACAAACAACCTCTCTCCAACCGTCTTCACATTACCCATTTTGAGTGAACCATTTGCTTTCTACCAAGACCTAGACTAACACATCCACTGTCAACCTCACGAGTTGTCTAGCAACCTATGACCAGTCTCCTAGAGTGTCTAATGATCTTTAAACATTCTTTTTTATTTTATTTTATTTTTTAAATTAATTTTTATTGGAGTATAGGTGATTTACAGTGTTGTGTTAGTTTCTGCTGTACAGCAAAGTGAATCAGTTATACATATACATATATCCACTCTGTTTTAGATTCTTTTCCCATATACACCATAACAGAGTATTGAGTAGAGTTCCCTGTGCTATACGGTAGGTCCTTATTAGTTATCTATTTTATATATAGTAATGTGTATATGTCAATCCCAATCTCCCAATTAATCCCTCCCCCTCTTGCCCTCTTGGTAACCATAAGTTTGTTTTCTACATCTGTGACTGTATTTCTGTTTTTATCAATAGATAAGTTCATTTGTACCATTTTTTGAGATTCCACATATAAGTGGTATCATATGATATTTGTCTTTCTCTGTCTGACTTACTTCACTTGGTATGACAATCTCTAGGTCCATCCATGTCACTGCAATGACATTATTCCATTTTTTTATGGCTGAATAATATTCCATTGTATGTATGTATCACATCTTTATCCATTCCTCCATCGATGGACATTTAGGTTGCTTCCATGTCCTGGCTATTGTAAATAGTGCTGCATTGGGGTACATGTATAAACATTCTTTTTTAAAAAATACAGCCTAGTAGTGATTATCTAAACAATTTTTCCCCTACAAAATATGTGTCAAGTAAGAAATATTGAAGTTAGTGTGCTCATAAGCCTCTTCCCTGGCAGTGGGTTGGAAAAATACCTTTGAGATATACTTGCAATTAATTTGCCTGAGAAGTTACTTTAACACATAAACAGAAAAAGAGTCATACATTCTATTCCATAAACAATGAAGTCCCAGCTTTCTGTCCTTTTGGATGCTGGGAAAGAATCTTTCATGAAAAGTTTACTTAAAGCAAATGTGGTAATATTCTAGCAGCAGATTCAGTTGCCAAGTCAAAGCAGGGTCACAAAAATTCTCTAATCAGCATTTGAGTCCAAGGCAAATTTTTAATCAAATCCTAGAGAGACGTATGGGCCTTGCTAAATCCTCATGCCCTGTTTATATAAAGGTAGGAGTGCCCAAACAGTATTTCTAGCAAGTCCACACATTTGAAGACCACTCACTTCATCGGTGACAGAATTCTAACATCCACTATATTCATCCAAGTCTCTAGTGTGGATCACAGATAAGGAATGCTGAGGTCCCTCTACTGTCAGCTGTCTCTGGAGTATAGACTTTATTCAGAACTTTCAAATGCAACTAATTATCCCTTTGGTGTATAATTTCTGATTAGAATACTTCAAATATTAACTAACTGCCTCTGAAGTGTAGATAAAAGCCAATTAATACAGATTTCACTGTGTTTATGCAGAAGTGTTTTGAATTACAAACAGTATAACAGATAAATGCCCTTGGACAGAACACTGCCATCCCATGAGGCTGGCTCAGCTCACTTATTCATCTGTATGTAGAACACATTATTATTGCCTTGTCACACAATTTCTATAAGAAAAAACTGCATACTCAACATTGATAAAAAATCATCATGAAAAGCCATAAAATGCCATTGTATTACAGAAACCATATTGTGTTTTAAAATCCCTAACAATCCACTGTCTTATATAAACTACATTTAATTTCTAAGAAGGCATTCATAGTTTATTGAATAGCCCTATTGCCATCTCAGTGACGTGCTATCCTTCTAAACTTACCACTTCCTTTTGCTCTGGATAACAGTTTACATAGTTTGCAAATCCAAGGCCACACCCTTGGACATGCTCAGTGTGACATGCTCAGGTTATACTGTGATACTCCCTCTTCACTTGGCACCATCCATCTTCAGAATTTCCTCCTACAGGAGAAAAAGCCACTCCTCCATCCTTACTCCAGTAATAGAAGTGGGTGGGATCCATCATCCTGTCAATCTTAGTTCATTCATTATTAAGAAGCTAATGTGGGCATAATTCTCAGCTGACCCAGGAAGACTGAAAAGGAAAATTTAAGGTGGTTGTAGGAAGGCTGTATCCATCTGGCTGAAGATTACTGGCAATTATTCAGTTTTTAAGGCAGGGAAGAATCTATTTTTATGAGGCTTATTGGTGGCTAATTGCTTGAAAATATTCAACAGAATACAATTTCTCAGGCGTTCAAACAGCTCCCAGTAGCTTTCCTTTTCTAACATGGGTCCAATCCACTACAACTGTTTCCAAAGGACTGTCCATAGTATTTTATCATGAAGGAATTTCATTGTGTTGAGATAGAAGGCCAATTAGATACTGTTAAGATGAAAAACACAGACTGTTCACTGAAATGATATGTATTGTAATAAGATTCATGTGCAATGTAGTCATGTGAAAGTTCAAAAAATGAGCTATTATATTAAAATCTCCGCTTTGTTACTAATATAAAAATACATTTTATGACAGGCATTCTACGCACAAGTTAGGAATCCATCAACCAATTAGAACCAATTCAGTTAGAAAGTCCTTAAAATTGAAGATGAGATACCTAAGGTGATTTGTCCAAGTAGAGAGAAAGAAAACGAAGAAAAGTGTGACACGGAGGTCCTGGGGAAAAGCTGGAGAAGACAGTCTACTAAGTGGATATCCTGATGCTAACAGAATTTGACATGAACTTGTTAAGAATCTCTAGAAACGTCCTCAGAGACATCTTATGGCTGGCTGTAAAGGATTATAATAGTTTTTTTTTTTAATGGTAGCAAATTATCTGGTATTCCTCTCATCAAGAGTGGGTCTCTGCCTTCTCCCTTGAGTGTGGGTGGACCTATGACTGTATCACCCAGTACAGTCACCATGTGACTTTTGAGGCTGGGTTGGAAATGGCCATATAGCTTCCACCTGGTTTTGTTGGAATGTTTGCTCCATGTTGGAAGCCAGCTGCTGACTACTCACAGGCTGCCCTGCTGAAGAGGCCATGTGTGGACACTCTTGTCAGCCAACAGGGAGCATCAGCTGCCAGCCATGTGATGAGCCATCTTGCACGTCCAGCCCAGTCAAACCTTTGGATGATTGCAGCCCCAGTACACATCTGACTGCAATTACATGCTACAAACTAAGTGAGAACTTCCCAGCTGAGTCCTTCAGAATTTCTGGTCCTGGGACAATTGGAGTTATAGCAATGGTAACCAAAACGAGGACTGATTTGTTGACCTACAGGAGATCTGTGTGTGAATTTTACAGACAGAATATTCTGGGACTGCATTAGGCAAACTTAAAAAAAAAAAAGTTAATGTGTTGGCTGATTCTGGCAAACTGTCCTAATAACTTTGGCACCTTCTTTTCTTTCCAGATCAAGAAAAATGCCCCTTGTCTATAGACACTATATAAAACTCAAACAAATTACCTTTCACTCCAGAATCCATTTTCTCATATTTTATTTTACCAGAAATGCCACTGAGTACTAAAATATTTTCTCAAAACATATAGATTTGAGATATAGAGGCAAAAATCTTTTTTTTTAAAAGTGTCTTGTTTTTAAGCCCAAACTGAATCAAATCCTTCTTAGGTGCTCCTGAACTAAGCCTTTTTTTCACTAATAACAGCTTTATTCTTAAAGGTTTCACTAGCTCTGAATCAAGTTCTGTTGTGACTCATGTGGTGTGTGGGTAGCAGCTAAAGACTTTCTGGAAGGGTAAGTTACTCCAGGGAAAACATCCCGAGTGAATTTTAAAAATACGTTGTAACAGTTATAAAACATCTATGGCAGGATCTGCAGGCAGCCCTAGAATTAACTGCATGGAGGATTACAGCAGGTGCGTGGTTAGAAATGGAATAATCTGGAAAATAACCTTTTAAAGAATGGGTTAGAATAAAGGTCTATGCTCACCAAAATAACATCTGACAATGTATTTAACAGGAAGCTGGATGCCCCAGAATTATGAGGCGTTGGAAGGAAACATGAAATGCAGTCAGAGACTAGTTCAGCCTCTAGACAAGATCTCTTTCTCATTCACACGCACACACACCCGCTGGAAAATTATCTTACAACCATACAAATCAGACCGCTACTAACTGTAGTTCTTCATGGCAGACCCTCCTGCACTGATTTTGCCTCTCACATAGCATTGAAAGGACCCAACATGAAGCACGCTGACCAGATCTCTTGGTCTGCTCACAGCCAAAACTTAGCAAAACTACAACACAGAAAAAATTATGTTCATTGCCCTGTTGCTTTTCCTTTCTGTACTTTACAGCCCCTAAGTGCACTGCCCAGTAGACCTACCCCACTTCACTATCCCCTCTCTGACCAAGTGGGTGTGGCCTATTTGGTTGAGGGTCCTTGATAAAGTCCACAGTGGGACTTTTCCAACCCCCCTTCCCCCGCCCACCAAAAGTTGCCCCTCCAGGGCTTCCCTGGTGGCGCAGTGGTTGAGAGTCCGCCTGCCGATGCAGGGGACACGGGTTCGTGCCCCGGTCCGGGAAGATCCCACATGCCGCCGAGTGGCTGGGCCTGTGAGCCATGGCCGCTGAGCCTGCGCGTCCGGAGCCTGTGCTCCGCAACGGGAGAGGCCACAACAGTGAGAGGCCCGCGTACCGCAAAAAAAAAAAAAAAAAAAAAGTTGCCCCTCCAGTTTCCCATTCTCAGAATGCTAACGTCCCTCTGTGGCATCTCCAAGGCCTTTGGGGGAAAAAATCAAACTCCTTATCTCAGTATTTAAGAATATCCACAATTTAAGATTCAACCTCTCTTGACAGCTATGTTTCTCACCCTTCCCGTCTCCAGACAAAGGCAATTATTCATTGCTTCTTCTTCTTCTTCTGGTTGCTCTTCACCATGTACTTTCCCACAAAGACCATACCTTTGCTCCTTGCCTCCAACCCAGAATGCCCTCCTCCCACTCCAAACATACTGAAGTCCCCCTTTCTTTCAAGACCCAGATCAAATCTGACCATCTTCATGAAGCCTTCTCCTCTACCCAAGCCCTGGTGATAATGTCCTCCTCTGATTTCTTTATCACTCACTTCGCCCTTAGCATGGGTGGTGTCGCAATGCTATTCATTTGTTTATGTTTCTCTTTCTCAATGTGGAGCAGTGACAGTATCGTGTCTCTTTGGTGCCTCTGATGCACCGTGCTCCACATTCAACTTATATTAGATGACACGCACGCTGCTGTCAAGAGAAACTCTACATCACATACTCCTGACTTGGTACTTTTCCCAGGGAGGTAATATAGCTCAGCATTGCTGTTGTCATTGCTTTCAACAATGCAGTAACTCTCAGGAATAAATGTAAAGATATATATTTTTAGCTCCTTAGGAGCCAAATGGAGAAGATATATTGAGGCAGTTCAGCTGACCCTTTAGACCAAAGTAGGTCTTCCTGCACATTGACCGTCCCATCCCAGCCTGTGTGTCCTGGTAATTAGGTCAGACACCTGCGCACTCTCTCAAACTCCCTTGCCCACCTCCTTCCTTTTCTGTCCTGATGGGTGTCCTCCCTGTGCCAAGTCACCCCTCCACTTGGGGACTTAAACATCCAATTGCAGAGCATGGGATCTGGCCAGTCTGAGCAGCTGTTGAGGGACCAGCTAGTGATGCTGGAAGGGAGGGAGCGTTTGCTTTCTGTGGGGTGAATCTTGATCAATGAGAAATAGGAAATGGGAGGACCAAGGCCGATAAATTCTTCCTCATCTTTATCACCTGTTAGCTACTTCAGGTGGGGTTCCTTCCTTGCAACCTGTCTGGGCAAAGTGCTGTGTATGCTGAACACACCTGCTGAGCAGCCTGTGCTGTCCCTTGTCTCTTTGTGGCTCATTGTGAAGTGGTGACTAGTGCGTAACGTAATGCATCGCATCGCTTCCCGTCATCCGTGGCCATTTCTCTTTCTCCCTTTACTCTCCCTGCTTTGGGCTTGTACCTCCCTAAAAAAGGGTTAGCACCATTAATCCTTGCCTCAGTCTCTAGAGTACCCAGGCTAAGACAGTTCCCTTTATAATCATCCCATTTTATTACTGTGACCTGGAGTTCCACTTCACAGAATGGAGTACAAATAACAGCTTTCCAGGAGTATCTCTAAGTTCAAGACTTGAGTTCCCATCTCCCCACTTTATAGAAAGTCTGCCATTCTTTCTGGAATCTTCCTCCTCTTATAGACTCCAAAACTTACTAATTTACAGAAAGCCAGACCTGCATATTCTTTTTTTTTTTAACGTCTTTATTGGAGTATAATTGCTTTACAGTGGTGCGTTAGTTTCTGCTGTATAACAAAGTGAATCAGCTATACATATACATATATCCCCATATCTCCTCCCTCTTGAGTCTCCCTCCCACCCTCCCTATCCCACCCCTCTAAGTGGTCACAAAGCACCGAGCTGATCTCCCTGTGCTACACGGCTGCTTCCCACTAGCTATCTATTTTACATTTGGTAGTGTATGTATGTCCATGCCCCTCTCTCACTTCGTCTCAGTTTACCCTTCCCCCTCCCTGTGTCCTCATATTCTTGAATCACTAATGGAATCAGACTAGCCCCTCGAGGCTGGAAGACTTCCAGGTCTTGCTTTTAAAAGAACTACTACATGCATCTCTGGCCCTTTTTTCCTTCATTCTGGCTAAGAGCTGAAGACAACTGGGGTAGCTTCCTTGTCTTGAGATGGAAACCACAAGTTGGGAATGACAGAGTAGTTCAAATAGCCCTGGACAGCTTATCGCTGGAATGCTACATATGAGGGGAAAATTTTCCATCTTGCTCAAGCCACTGTGTTTGAGGTCTCTTTTATTATAGCAGCCAAATCTGTTCCCTGTTTCCTCTGATTGCTCTGATTGGAACCCTGCTGTCATCACACTGAGAGATGTCTCTGATGGACCATGTCACTGCTTTTGCTGCTGGTGCTGGGATCTGTTGTCAGAGCCTGCTGAAATCCCAGCATCTGAAGATGTATTCTCCTGTGTGACTCACCAAGTTCTGGTTTCCAGTCACTAACCCACAGTCAGGCCAGCTCAGTCTATCTGAACAAGTTCAGGAGGAAATAAGTCGTCTGTGGAAGACTGTTCATTGCTATTTGTTTCCTAATATTTAGTCTTCCCCTTTTCCTTACTAATGGAAACCTGCTTTTGTAATGGAGTAGCATTTGCCATCCTTCCACCCCAATACAGCTTTTGCCCAAGGTAATGAAAAGCTATAGTTCCCCAACTCCTTGTGTCAGAGGCTGCCCACATGACACAGTTTTGGAAGAAGTGACTTCAAGGAAGATTTAAATTTCCTGTTGCACCTTGTCCCTTCCTTTCCTTCTTAGTGAATGGAGAGCCAGTATTAGACCCAAGGTGAAACAGCCATTTTGCAGCCTTGCGGAGGAGAGTCTGATGCTTGGCATGGCAGAGCAGGGGGACAGAAAGATCTTGAGACACTGACCACATCGAGGAACCACCTGTTTGCTATATGAGGAAAAATAAACCCCAATTTGGTGAAGCTCCTGCAGTCAGGACTCTATCATATGCAGGCAAAAGCAATCTCTAATGGATATGCCCCACCAGAAAGCCCTGGGTTTCTTCCAAGCATTTGTCAAACTGTACCCAGCAGCCTTCAAGTTATACCTCAATTGTTTCCCTCCAAAACAAGCAAACAAACAAAATTAAAGTTCTACCTTACAAAAAGTGCAATACACTGAAATTACTTGTACATTTCTTGTATTTTTCTGCTAGACTCTAAGCTCCATGAAGGCAGGAGCCAGGGAGTTCTTGTTCATTGCCTTAGCCTCAGTGCCCAGAACACTGCCTGGCATATGTCTCCAAATAGATCCTGGATAGAATGATTACTAAATGAGAGAATGCAAACACATTATTATCTACTTACTTAGATGACTCATTATTGGAATGCAACTCATTCATACATTTATTCATTCATTCATTTAACCAATATTAATCACCTACTCCAAGATGTGCACAGTGATTTTTTTATTTTTATTTATTTATTTATTTATTTATTTATTTTTGCGGTACACGAGCCTCTCACTGCTGTGCCCTCTCGCGTTGTGGAGCACAGACTCTGGACGCGCAGGCTCAGCAGCCATGACTCACGGGCCCAGCCGCTCCGCAGCATGTTGGATCCTCCTGGACCGGGTCATGAACCTGTGTCCCCTGCATCAGCAGGCGGACTCTCAATCAGTGCACCACCAAGGAAGCCCCAACAGTGATTTTTTTTTAACATACTTTATTGGAGTATAATTGCTTTACAATGGTGTGTTAGTTTCTGCTGTATAACAAAGTGAATCAGCTATATGCATACATATATCCCCATATCTCCTCCCTCTTGTGCACAGTGATTTTAACTGAGGGTCTTTATGCCATGCATAAGGCAAAGTCACTGCCCTCAATGAACTTAACTTCTAGTGGGAGGGACAATCAACTCTTAAACAGAAATATAAGAGATTCAGATAGTGATAAGTATGGTAGGCAAAAAAGCTACTTTATCTGGCTTATTCCTGGAAGACCATATGTAAGCATAATTTATTGTCAGTATATCAGCATGGCTTAAACCTTAATCATATCAATCTAAACAGTCCAAGCCTTGGGACTTCCCTGGTGGCACAGTGGTTAAGAATCCGCCTGCCAATGCAGGGGACTCAGGTTCGAACCCTGGTTTGGGAAGATCCCACTTACCGCAGAGCAACTAAGCCCATGAGCCACAACTACTGAAGCCTGCACACCTAGAGCCCACGCTCCGCAACAAGAGAAGCTACTGCAATGAGAAGCCCACGCACCGCAACGAAAACCCAACACCTCCAATAAATAGATAAATAAATAAATAAATTTTTTTTTAAAAAAAGGAAAGAAAATCATTAAACAGTTCAAGTCCTGAGAACTAATTGTTTTCTAATGACTAGCAAGGGATGAGATGGTCAATTTCCTTCTTTGAATTTAGTATCATATGCATTTCTGAAGAAAATAAAGACAGAGAAAGGAAGGGATGGAGGAGAGAGAGGGAGGGAGGAGGGAAGGAGGGAGGGAGGGAGAGAGGAAGGGAAGCAGGAATTTTATCCCACTATTAAACAGCCTTCCTCTTCTCTGGCCAAAGACTACATGGGAGAGAAACAAGGCCAAAGGGGAAGGTCATCTCTGAAAGTAGACAGCACTGGAAAGAATTGCCAGTATCCCACAAGAACAGCCTTTGAACTCTCCTATGCGCAAAAGAATGTACTGTGTTATTAATTTTGCGGCTCTTGTTTGTGTTTCAAACCCTCTGATGGCCTTAATCATTGTTACCCCTCAAATCCCCTCTGGTTCTCTGATGTGATTACTGACTCCCCAAGCAAACGCTCTTGAAATCCTAGGAGGACCACTAAGACTTTCCCCATGTGCCCTGCCCTCCTTCCACCACGTGAGCTCCAAAAACAGAGCGAGCTGCCTCTTTAAGAACTTGCTCTTGTAAGAACTGGAGTGAAGAATAATTTTAATGTCTAAAATCCAGAGATGGCTATAATATCACCTAGCTCAGGCATCCTAGGAATTAATGTCACGTGTCTTTATTACTGAGTTAGTTTGGCAAGTTTACAAAGGAAAAAAAATTAACGTGGTTATGTTAGTTAGAATTGTTTGTTTGTTTTAGTGCTGGTTAAATGATTTGTTTACAATTTAAATACAATTGTCTCTTTCAATAGGCAAGTTAGAAGAATGGCTAGTGGGGGGAGAAAGCTATCTGCACCCAGCTGAAGGTCATATTGAGGGAGGGAGATTGTACTGGAGAGGAAGTTTCTAGATTAGCAGTGCTGTTGCTTCCAAAGGATGGGAATAGATAGGGTGAGGCAAGTGAGGCATCTTGGGTGCTGACCCTGCACTCGGACAACACTGAGAGGGAGGCCTCCTTACTTTTTAAAGTCTTTATTGAATTTGTTACAATATTGCTTCTGTTTTATGTTTTGGTTATTTGACTGCGAGGCATATGGGATCTTAGCTCCCCGACCAGGGATTGAACCTTCACCCCCTGCACTGGAAGGCGAAGTCTTAACCACTGGATGGCCTGGGAAGTCCAAGAGGCTTCTTTACATTTTGTGCCCAGGCACCCACTCACTGCATCTGGTTCCTAGTTCTGGCCCTGGGGAATTGAGCTCTGTGGGGCTACAAGAAAGTGAGGGGATCCAGACATAAATTCTCCT
This sequence comes from Mesoplodon bidens, assembly GCF_964165515.1. Lineage (NCBI taxonomy): Eukaryota > Metazoa > Chordata > Mammalia > Artiodactyla > Ziphiidae > Mesoplodon > Mesoplodon bidens. The sequence goes on along the minus strand of NC_138178.1, from coordinate 148,158,937 downwards.
GGTAGTGACAAATGGGCATGCAAAGGTGGAAAACAGGATTGGTGAAAAGTTGACAGATTTAACTACTAGAAAATAGAGACCTCATTCTCTGAGAAGAACAAAAGTGTGTCCTGGCTTAGAAGAGAGAGTCACTTTCCTGAGGTAAGAAGAGGTGCTGGTTACAAATATGCAACCTGTCACTTTGACCCCCTCCTGCCTCTTCATCTTCTTCTTTCATTTCCACACCCTGCCTATCACTGAACTAAAATAATAAACAAGCACAAGTCATGAAATGAACTAGAGAAGGGAAATATACATCACAACTGTTCAAAGAGAGGGCGGCCTTCTCCATAAGAAATGAAGACTCCAATCAAGGATAAGGTTTCTTGACCAAAGAAGTGGTGTGAGAGTCGGAAAAAAACCCAACTTCCAAATATCCTCTTCCAGGGAGACATTTGAAGGGTTGAACAAGCCCAGAAAACAAACACTGTTGGAGACTCTTTGGGAAGCAGAGCAAGATAGACCAAGAAGCCAAAACCATCCTTATTAAAATTATACAGATTTTCTAGTTCTTTCACAACCTCTGTCAAACCTGCTAAAATATGCCACAAGGCATGAACTGTAATCTTGGCATTCACTTTCTTTCCTCCTGAGCAGAAATTATTTGCATTGCAATTGAACAACAATCATTTGTAATTCTGATGATTTTCAATATACTAAAATATATAGAGTTGTAAAATAACTGAATCAATCATAAATAGGAAATCAAACACAGGTAAACATCCCTAGAAAATCCCCACACAGGGTAGAAGATCATCCCCGCGTGGTGTAGACTGTTAAACAGCACCCAGCACTGCACTGAAAGGACATCCAGTAATCCTTTTTGCCTGTTTCCAAGTTTGGAATAATTTTTCATAGCAAACCACACCTTTTTAATGTGCTGTCCAGAAAACAGGGACTCGGATATCTGCACATCGATGTTCATAGTGGCATTACTCACAATAGCCAAAAGGTGGACCCAAATGTCCATTGATAGATGAATGAATAAACAAGAAGTGGTATATCCATACAATGGAATATTACTCAGCCATTAAAAGGAATGAAATTTTGATACATGCTACAACATGATGAAACTTGAGGATGTTATGCTAACTGAAATAAGCCACACATAAAAGGACAAATACTGTATGATTCCACTTATATGAGGTACTTAGAATAGTCAAATTCATAGAGACAAAAAGTGGAATAGTGGTTACCAGAGGCTAGAGGGGAGGAGGGAATGGGGAGTTAGTATAATAAGTACAGAGTTTGAGATGACGAAAAGTTCTGGAGATGGATAGTGGTGATGTTTGCACAACGATGTGAATGTACTTAATGCCACTGAATTGTACACTTAAAAATGGTTAAATGGTCAATTTTATGGTGTGCGTTATTTTACCACAATAAAAAGGAAGGAAGACAGGAAGGAAAGAAGGGAGGGAGGAGGGAAGAAGGGAAGAAGGGAGGAAGGAAAGAAGAAAGTGCTGTCCAGTTGTTGAACTCACCTTTAGTTTTGGGGGTTTGTGATTTTGTCTGCTACTGTGTGTCAGGCTCTGTGCTAAGCAACTCATTTAATCTTCACAGCACTGTGAGGAGTTATCCGCTTATCTGATAGATGAGCTACAGAGATTCAGAGAGGGTAATTCAGTTCCCTTAAGTCACACAGCAGAGCCAGTTCTGTCTCCATTCAAAGCCTGTGCTCTTAACCACTCCTCTCTACTGCCTCTTCTTTCCAGGCAAATCTTTCACTTGCGAATAAAGCAAAGTTTAGAATTACCTGTTACATCTCCAAGCTCTGTCATCTTTTGCTTTCAAAGAGGGGGAATGAAAATATCTTTCTCCCATAAATCCACAGTGAGTTTTTGCCCTGTGAGCTCCTACAGCTATGAAGCCCAGTTTTTTCTCCCTTTTCATAAGCCTCGGGCTCAGAATTAGGAACCCAGACAACAGGTGTGTGTAGGGCAGAAAGTGAATAAACTGTGAAGTGGACGACATCCAGAAAAACTATGCCCAAAATGTCTGATTAAATGTCACAAAACCAGACACAGAAGCAAAGGTTTGGTGGGACTCTAAGAAATAGAATTCTAAATCAGCATCCCTCAAGGAAGGGAGCTGTGGCTAGGGTAAAACAAACTGCATTAAAAACAAAAACAAACAAACAAAAAACTCATTTCTAGGGCTTCCCTGGTGGCGCAGTGGTTGACAGTCTGCCTGCCGATGCAGGGGACACGGGTTCGTGCCCCAGTCCGGGAAGATCCCACATGCCGCGGAGCGGCTGGGCCCGTGAGCCATGGCCGCTGAGCCTGCGCGTCCGGAGCCTGTGCTCCACAACGGGAGAGGCCGCAACAGTGAGAGGCCCGTGTACCACAAACACACACACAAAAAAGCATTTCTATTAGGTTTTGGAGTATATTTTCTACATTTACACATACTATCTCTTCAATCATTGCTAGGTTCTACCCAATTATAGCATGAGATTCAAAACTCCCTTTAAGACCACGAAAGCCCTGGGGCTTTCACACAAAAGGAATGATTAGAGACCCCAGGGTCCACGGCAGCCCGTGAGCACCCCTTAAGCCAGATTAGGGTCCAGGAGCAGAAAAGAAAGCATTTTAGTGAGCTGGAGAGAAAAGAAATCATTCCCCTCTTCGTCCAATCAGAGAATCCAGCCGTGCCGCTCGGATCACGGAAGCCTAATCCTAGGAAATTGTGCGCACCACAGGCGAGAGGGTGGGATTGTCAGTGGGAGAAGGAAGCCCTGAGTCACCGAATGGATTCTTCTTTTATCCGATCCTGTGGGCGGAAGTGTGGCAAACTGCTCGTTTTTAAGGAGTGGGGGTGGTATTGTGTTCACTTGTAATTAGAACCTTAGAACCGAATAAACCTCAAAGACGGAGCCAGAGCCCTGCTGAGCGGCTGCCCACGGGCTGCTCCCGGCAAAGCTCTCAAGGAGGGATGCCTGCCTCCCTGCTCCCTCACCACCCGGCTCATCTGCCCACCCCGTCCGCCCCCGCGCAGGTCAAGCTCAAATCTGCTGCCCCAGGAAATCGTTGTTGGAGGTCTGGATGTAAGTGGGGGATAGGACACAGTGAAAGATGCTCCAGGGAGATTTGCCCAATGGCAAGGTGAGGAAATGAACTGGAGAGGAAAGAATGCTGTTGGCCGAGTCCCCTGACAGTAACTCAGGTGTGAGGTGATGGAGACCTGGGTCAGGGCGATAGGAGCAGCAAACAGGCAGGGGAAGAAGGAAATCACCTGACCTCGATGGCCATGCGAACGTGGTGGGTGAAGGAGACGGTGTTCAGAGAGCCACACATCCAGGTTTTGAGCTTGTTGGTGACACCCGGGTCTCAGGAGCATCCACACGAGACGGTCTCTAGGTGGTCAGGAGTAGAGACGGGTTTAGAGGAGTCCACAGAGGTGATGTTGGAGGAGTGGGCTTCTTGGGAATTAGCTCTCAGAGGGAAAACATCAGAGCAAAAAGCTAAAGACCAAACCTGGGGAACACACAGTATACGGTGTGAAGGAGGGCAAAGAGTCACCAAGTGCAGACAGGAGAAAAGAACACAGAAGTTATTCAGAGACTGGCAAGAGAAGGATATGGGAGTCTTAGGCAGGCGGTCTGGCTTCTATCAACCACTTCTACAGCCTGTGTTGGTCTCCATTTTTAGGAGTGGGAGGTTCTGGGGGAAATGCTCTGGCTTGGGATTTTCCCTCCATTCCCTTTTCCCTGACGTCACCATTGAAGTTACCCTGTACTCACTCACCAACTAGTTCCTCAGCCCTGAGGACGCACATTCCTCAGGAACAGGGTCTCAGCGCAGGAAGCTTTCTCTATGCTGTTGCATTCTGATCCGGAGGTCAGCAGGCACCCTGGGGGCTGGGAAAGCCTCAGAGGCATTGGTGGGGCAGCTGTTTGACTTCTTCCCTGCCCCCACCTCACTACTGTCATTGTCCCTCTTCCCAGGAGGACTTGTATACAGCCTGTACCACCTCACAGAGGTACAAGCATCAAACTGTGTCCACCTTGCACAGTGACCCAGGTGGGAGGCCCGAGGCCACTTCATAAGGCTGACTTCTCCCTTAGTGCAGCCCTTAGCTGGGCAATCTCTGTGGACAGTCCTGGCACCCTGAGAACACGCCGGAAGGAGCAGGACCCTGGCTGCTGCTCCCCTGGGCTGTGGGTCGGCCTTGCTGCCTGCATGTGGCCTCCCTCCAGATGTTCTGGAGGGGCTACAGGAACTGGGCAGTGACAGCAGCCAGGCCCCCTTGTCTTGGAATTCTTTGGGGGACTCTCGGCAGCCTTGGTGTCCTTCCTGGACACCAAGCCGGTATCACACACGGGGTGCCTGACTCAGTGAGGAAGGCACGAACCCCCCAAAACTACCCTCACTCTGGGTGAATTCTCAGACGCCCCAGATGTCTTTAGCATCAACCCCTTTAACTACTTCTTTGGTTACCCTGACAGTGCTCAGGGGTCATCTGCAAACTTCACCCCCTACCCTTGCTCCTGAACAGCGTCGAGCATCTCCTAGGGAGGATGTGAATTTGCCTTTTACTAACACTGAAGTCTCTCCATTCTATTTTCTTCCCACACTGGAGGTGAATCAGACTGGTGTCATTGTTATCCTGGCTCTACTCAACTTTCTTTAGCTTAGCTGCAAAGGGACAAATAGTTGAATGAGGAAAAAAAAAAAAGCTAAAAATCAGTAGGGATGTTTTTGCCTTTTGTCATACAGGATCGGTCATGGTGTGCTTCCAAAAGGAATTGACTGGGTGATGCTCGGAAGACCTTGACCTGGAGTTTAGCAGCTCATTCTTTTGGTAAACCACACTGTGTCAAGTTTTGATATGCTGATCCAGTGGTTTGGGGGTTTTTAGCCAAAGGTTTGTCTCATTTCCTTAGGAGGCATTCTGTAGCTGGAACACTGTGCTTTCTTTCAAAATGGATATTTTACTTTTAATTTAGCATACTGGAAGATAAGTCATTTTCCTTTCTTGGGAAAGCTTGTCAGTTTCAGTTTTAGTCTCTGCAGGGACCGTAGCAACAATGTCTGGAGAACACTTTTGTTTCCCCAATGCCTGTCATTTCCACCTAACTCCATTTGCAAAGTGAAGGACAGTCTCCCTTCCTTCACTCGGGAAAGTTCCCCTGGAATCGCAGTCCAGTCCTGGTAGGCACAGTGGGGTTGGAGTCTGAGAGCCTGTCTGATTCTGCTTTCTCCTGGCAGACAGTGGGCACTTGGTATATTGCATGCCTCTAGCTGGTGGCATCTTCAGCGCTAACACTCACACTATTCGAGCCGATTCTCAAGGCAAATCTGGCACAGAAACCAGAGAAGGAGTATTTTGAAAATCAAGGCAGGTTTGCACACCTGTCCCTGTCTGAGTTCCCCAGAAGCAGAGCCTGAGGCCAAGGCTCATATACTACTCCTTATTAAAGAGTACGATCCCAGGGAAGTGGGTGTGAGGGGGAAGAGAGCTGAAGCAGGGAAGGAGGGGATGTTGGTGTCAGGAGCGACTGGCTGCTCAGTCTCAAAGGCTCCCCTTCCAAGGGGTGCCGTAAACTGCAGCTCAAGGCAGCCTGTCCCTGGAGGAAAGGGGGATGTATCCATTGCTCATTGGGTGACCACTCTTGGATCACTCCTTGGGACCCCAGCAGACCTCAGGGCAGAGTCGTGGCTCCGCACCAACAGGGATGCCCCAGGGCAGGAGTTAGGAGTCTAGTAGAGCAAAAGGCCAAGAGGCTATGGAATTGGGCCCTCCTGAAGGTGACTGGGGTCCTTGAGAAAATGTTTCCTGGAGCAGTCAAATGGTCAAGGGTGCCCGGGACGGGTGAGATCAAAAGGATCAGAAATGGTTCCTGAAGTGTACCACACATTGGCTTTCTAGAACTTTCTTCCATACCTGTGCTATGTGACCACCTCATTGCAAGATCCTGTCCAGCCGTCAGGATGGCATACCATTTGCCTTGAAACAGTATAGTCAATTGGACAATGTTTTTGCAAAGGAATATATATATATGGTTTAAAAAGGGGGAATCCCACACTGGAGTGGAAACACAAAATGGGCCTAGTTTTCCAGTGCCTGCTCTCTACTGGGCTCTGTGGAACACCCTTTCCCACTGGAGGAGTGAGCTTCCTTAATGACATTTCTGTTTAAGCCCATAGCTCCTCAATTACCTTCAGTTATCAAAGTCATCTCATTTTAGGGGCTTCCCTGGTGGCACAGTGGTTAAGAATCCACCTGCCAATGCAGGGGACATTGGTTCGAACCCTGGTCCGGGAAGATCCCACATGCCGTGGAGCAACTAAGCCCGTGCACCACAACTGCTGAGCCTGTGCTCTAGAGCCCGCAAGCCACAATTACTGAGTCTATATGCCACAGCTACTGAAGCCCGCGCACCTAGAGCCCGTGCTCCGCAACAAGAGAAGCCACTGCAATGAGAAGCCTGTGCACCGCAATGAAGAGTCGCCCCCGCTCGCTGCAACTAGAGAAAGCCCACGTGCAGCCAAAAATTAATAAATTAATTTTTTTAAAAGTCATCTCATTTTAGTCCTTGAAGTTCAGTCTTGTTTATTTGAAACTTTCCATTTCAAATTCAATTAAAAGCTCCCCATCCTCCCCGCCTCCCACCAAGCCCAGGCTAGTTTTCTATGGTCTGGATATGGATGGGTGATTAGGTGCTGGTCTCAACAAGCTTCAGTGATATGAGACAGTTTCCGAAGGTGTCTAGGATCCCTAAAGACAAGCGATCTCATCCTCAGGATGACCCCCACAGGCAATCTAAGCTATATTCGTGCGAGGCCTAGGCTCTTTGCTATTTGCTATGACGTTCCCCAGTTAGCCCTATCCCAACCTCATCAGTTCAAGGAGGCTCATAATCATGGAATCGGCTGACACAAGAGGAATCTACTTTCTGTACTTCTAGGAGTGAAACATTTAGAGGAATGGTCCTTGTTCCCACCTGATCTGGACACCTCTTATCATCTCTCCCAGGGCTCTTTCTTTAGTCCTAGCCAGAAGATGAGATGTCAGCCTGCCTTTCTTGAAGACACTCCCAAGTTGTACAAATGTGAATCTCCCCAGGTCCTGCCCCTTTCACTTGTCCTGGAGCTTATTCCCTATCCCCATGAGGGGCACAAGAAAAAGGAGACATCGCTGTTCTTCATAATATTTTCGTGCTTAAAAAACCATTTCCCTCCCCCAAAGTCCTATACTGGGAGATGGTGTGGGCGTTTAGGATGGGGTCAGAGGGATACTGGGAGGTTGGAGTTTGTGGTGGTGTGGGACCTGCTGAAAGGATTGCCTCTCAGCAAGTCATTTTGGAAAGCTGCCATCCCTATGGCTGGCCATTCTCTGTGCTTACAACGTGGGGAAACTTGAGGTTTTGTTTTCAGCAGTTAAGTTAGTTATCCGTTCCAACCAAGACGAGAAAACACTCCCACTTGGCACCTAGCTTCATCCTGTTACATAAATATCTCCAGTTGCTGACTTTTTTAAGTATTAACAATTCTAGGGCCTTTGGGGGTGATTTTGCAGCCTCTACGAATCTTTGTCTGTTTCTCTAAATATTTTCATGTTTTGGTGAGGGAGGTTTGCTGTTTTTTCCTAAATTGTTTAGTTCATTTTCAGTCAGTTATCCCTGGCCTTAACACTTGGAGTGTCGGCCATCATATCCAAGTTCAGGCAGAGGACAGAAGATGAGAAGGGCAAGGGCCCACTCCATCCCTTTTAAGGAAATGTTCTGGAAGGATCACATAGCCCCTCTGCTAAGGTCGGATCCCAGTCCCAAGGCCCATGCAGCTACAGGGGAGGCTGGGAGAGGCAGCCCTCTGGCTGAGTGCACTGCCGCCTCAAGTAACATGATGATGGTGCAGGCAGCTGCAAGTCTCCATCACATCCCCAAAGCATGAAAATTCCAGATCATTCTCTTATAGTTTATTTTATTAAGAAGTTTCTAAAATTATTTTTCTTACTAAAAAGGCAATGGATGTTCCTTAAAAGGAAAAAAAAATAGAACATAGGCAACTATAAAGAATTCCCATATCAATCCACCTATTAAAAAGATCACCAAAGCGTACACCTTCCAGATTTTTTCTGTGCGTGTCCATATGTCTTTTCTACAAGAATGGGTTACACATTTATATCCCTTAGGTCTGAGTCTTGATAAATAGCTAATTTGGGGGATAGCTGGGGATTTACATACTTCTTTGAAACATGCTATAACATGTTTAAGCAATCTACCTATTGTTGGACATGGAGTTTATTTCAACTAGTTTTCTTTCGCTCAGCATTTAAAATGTTTCTAACTTTTCATTATCATATACAGTACAGAGCTGGAATACATTAATTCCAAAAGTAAAATATCCAAAGAATAAGGAAAAAAACTCACTGCACTTAAGAAAGGCAGGGAGAGGAGACAAAAAATGCCCAAACAATACATTAAGGGTTGCAAAACCTCCCTCCTGGTCTGCCAAAATGATTAATACATGAAAAATCAATGATCAAGAAGCATTCATTTTTGACCCAAATTATTTTATTGTCCAAATTATATTCGACCAAATTGCTTTTGCTCAAACTGCTTTCAACCAAATCACCTGCACCTGAGTTAAATAAATGACCTCTCTTGGAAGGCACAAGGGCGCCCCACTTAACCTGCACTCTTTTCTTTAGGGAAGTGTTGGAGTGAAGCTGGCAGAATGCACTAGTGCCCTTTCAAACAGAAAAGAGAAGATAGACTTTTAAGACTTTTCTTTTTATATCCTCATCCCTTGGGATTTTTTTTTTTTTTTTTTTTTTTTTTTTTTTTTTTTTTTTTTTTTTTTCTTTTTGTGGTATGCGGGCCTCTCACTGTTGTGGCCTCTCCCGCTGCGGAGCACAGGCTCCGGACGCGCAGGCCCAGCGGCCACGGCTCACGGGCCCAGCCGCTCCGCGGCATATGGGATCCTCCCAGACCGGGGCACGAACCCGTATCCCCTGCATCGGCAGGCGGACTCTCAACCACTGCGCCACCAGGGAGGCCCCCTTGGGATTTTTTTTTTAATTTTTATTTATTTTTTTATACAGCAGTTTCTTATTAGTTATCTATTTTATGCATATTAGTGTATATATGTCAATCCCAATTTCCCAGTTCATCACACCACCACCACCACCCCTTGCCGCTTTCCCCCCTTGGTGTCCATACGTTTGTTCTCTACCTCTGTGTCTCTATTTCTGCCCTGAAAACCGGTTCATCTGTACCATTTTTCTAGATTCCACGTATATGTGTTAATATATGATATTTGTTTTTCTCTTTCTGACATACTTCACTCTGTATAACAGTCTCTAGATACATCCACGTCTCTACAAATGACCCAATTTCGATCCTTTTTATGGCTGAGTAATACTCCATTGTATATATGTACCACATCTTCTTTATCCATTTGTCTGTCGATGGGCATTTAGGTTGCTTCCATGACCTGGCTATTGTAAATAGTGCTGCAATGAACATTAGGGTGCATGTGTCTTTTTGAATCATGGTTTTATCTGGGTATATGTCCAGTAGTGGGATTGCTGGATCATATGGTAATTCTATTTTTAGTTTTTTAAGGAACCTCCATACTGTTCTCTAGAGTGGCTGTATCAATTTACATTCCCACCAACAGTGCAAGAGGGTTCCCTTTTCTCCACACCCTCTCTAGCATTTGTTGTTTGTAGATTGTCTGATGATGCCCATTCTGACCGGTGTGAGGTGATACCTCATTGTAGTTTTGATTTGCATTTCTCTAATAATTAGTGATGTTGAACAGCTTTTCATGTGCCTCTTGGCCATCTGTATGTCTTCTTTGGAGAAATGTCTATTTAGGTCTTCTGCCCATTTTTGGATTGGGTTGTTTGTTTTTTTAATATTGAGCTACATGAGCTCATCCCTTGGGTTTTGCTCAAACAAGAGTTCCCCAAAATTAGAGCACCTCCAGAATATTTAATTAGAGATCTCCTGACATTCTTCAGATATAAAGAGGATGCCCAGCAGACCCATCTGGCCCTGATTTATGAGAAATGAGGAGGCTTTCACATGCATCCTTTTGATTCCTGGGCCAACAAGAGAACATACCACTGCTTTCCTGCAGTTTTTTTCAGGATTTCTCTGAAACAAAATTAAATGTAACTGCTCGTGCTTACATGCGTGGATTCATTCCTCCAAGGGCCTCTTTCCTTGCAAGGCGCTAAAGTAACGTCTTATGGCAATATAGCCTAGCTCCTTTGTCCTTTTCTGCCTTTACCTCATTCACTCCAGAGATAGGGCCCTCTCCAAAGGGAACCAGAAGCCAGTATAAGTGATAAAAGGACCAACCTGGGTCATATCCATCAGGTAGACACAGGGAGTTCACGTGAAAAGAATGGGTGATTCTGAGCTGAGCACAGCCTGTGTACCCAGGATCCCCTTGGGACTGGGTTCTGTGGAAAGCTCAGTGCCCTGAACATCTGAGAGGGCACCTTTGTAAATGTCAACATTTTTGTTTCTCTTTTAGTCATTTGAGATGGTAATCTTTTTCAAAATACAGTTTACACTTTCCAGCTTTCTAAACAGAATTTAAAAAATATAATTAAGCCCTTTCTTGATGGGGGTCACCTTATGGAACATCATTTTAAACATTTATTGAGAGCCAATTTTTGTTCCAGGCACTGTGCCCAGGGGATACAAACATAAATAAGACAAAAACCCCACTGCCAAGAACTCACAGTCTAGTGGGAGAGTCAGAGAACTACACAACTACTTACAAAACTTCCTGATAATTAAATGGATTGTGAAAAGGATGGTTTGGAAACACGGAAAGTAACATCTAATTCTTACTGACTTTCAGAAAGGGAAATGTTTAGAGATAAGTTGATGCCAAGGATTAAGTAAGAAATGCTTCATTTGGTTCAAAAATGGTGACAATGATGGAAGAACATTCCAGGCAGAAAGGAGCACATGCAAAAACCCAGGGTTTGAGGACGTGTTTGGAGGGAACTTCCAATGGTTTGGGATAGCCAGGAGGTAGTGTGCATCGGTGAATGGTAGGAATGTGGACCAAGTCTTAGAGAGGCTAATGTATCATGATAAAAGATCCAGTTATGACCCTTGAATGTCTCTCATAGAGATAAAATAGGTAAGCTTGTGATACTCTTGGAGGATTTTTTAAATCTCATGTCATTTATATGTGGTATAAGATAAAGAAATATTTTTGAGTTAAAAAATATTTTTAGGTTAGTAGATTACAGATTATATTACAAGATTCAGTTTTTAGTAACTGTTTAATAGTATTTATTTAAACAGACAAATTTCTTTTTTCCATTAATAGACAACACATGCTCCTTAATTTACCTTGTTAATTACATAAGGAAAAGCATTGTTTCTTGTCCAGTACATTTACCATTAACATCTTGTATTGTGGGTGTATTTTGAGATTGAGCACACCTAATATAGAATGATTTTGACTACACTTTACAGTAGCAAAAATAGATTAAAACTGCTTTTATGACCTAATGTTGGAATGCTTGCCTTCGCTATGAAAAAAATACCAACTGGTTTACTTTTGAAACATTAGTGTTTGTTTCTAAATGATGAAATTAAGAAAGGGCTTCGGACTGCTCTTTCCCAGCTCTTCTAGCCCAGAACACTTTGTAGGTATTAACGGTCTTCATACCCAATAAACCAGACACCAGATTACATGTAACAGTCACAAGTATCAGAGATCCCTTGATATACTATATAACAAGTGTTGTTATATACGTGCAATTTCTAGATGTGATGAAATCATCTTGAAGAGATTTAGAGAATGTTCTTTCTTATGTTTTTGCATTCTTTTGTTGCATTTTGATGTGAGTACCTAATAAATTTTAAAATACATAACCAAAAATGCGAACAACTTAAAATAGTGTACCAGCTAAAACCCCACTGTGCTTATCAGCGGTCCCCTGATAACCCAGCTGAGTAATTGCTTCAAGAGAGTTTTCCTTCTTCCCATCTTATTAACCACCGTGCAGGCCCACTCAAGAGGGGAGCAAAGGCTTCGGCTTTCACAGGTGGGAATGATTAAGTAATTCTAACATTCTATTTCAAGTTCAGAAAAATAGAATCTGAAACATGAACTCAAAAAAAAAAAAAACTTTTAAGGGCATACACCCCCTAGGACATCTGGGACATTCCCTGGCTAAGAAATACTGCTACTGAAGGATTTTAAGCATAATTTGGTTTGCATGTTAAAATGATCTCTCTGGCAACAGCAGTGGGGACGAATTAAGGAGAGGTGAGCATGATGCTAAAGAGGCCTGGTAAGTACCTGCTAATACTCCAAGCAAGAAGTAAAAAGAGGGCTCTCCTGGTGGGGCAGTGATTGAGAGTCCGCCTGCCAATGCAGGGGACGGGGGTTTGTGCCCCGGTCCGGGAGGATCCCACATGCCGCAAAGCGGCTAGGCCCGTGAGCCATGGCTGCTGAGCCTGTGCGTCCGGGGCCTGTGCTCCGCAACGGGAGAGGCCTCAACAGTGAGGGGCCTGCGTACCGCAAAAAAAAAAAAAAGAAGTAAGAGTCTATACCTGGGCAACAACAGGGGGCAGTGGATTACCACATCAGGTCAAGAGCAGGGATCTAGAAGTTAGAACAGTTCATCTACAATTCTATAAACACTGACCCATCGGGACCATCTGAAGTGTGTAGTGCTATTTGTCCTAAACTAAATGGTCCCCATCTGCTGTGGATACCAATAACCATGTCTGCTTACTTTTTTCTTCCAGTTTTATTGAGATATAATTGACACACAGCACTGCATAAGTTTAAGGTGTACAGCAGAATGGTCTGACTTAACATACCTCATGAAATGATTATCACAATAAGTTTTAGCAAGCAACCATCATCTCGTATAGATATAAAATTTTTTAAAAAGAAAAATTTTTTCCTTGTGATGAGAACTCTTAGGATTTACTCTTAACAACTTTCACGGATAATGTTCATCAGTGTTCATTATATTTATCATGTTGTCCATTACATCCCTAGTACTTATAACTGGGAGTTTATACCTACTGACCACCTTCATTCAGTTCCCCCTCCCCCATGCCACCCCGTCTCTGGTTACCACAAGTCTGATCTCTTTTTCTGTGAGTTTGTTTGTTTTTGAAGTATAATTGACCTACACCACTATGTTAGTTCCTGCTACACAACATAGTGATTCGATATTTCTATACATAATAAAAGGGTCACCACCGTAAAGCTAGTTACCATCTGCCACCCTAGAAAGATATGACATAATTATGGACTACATTCCCCACACTGTACATTTCATTGCCATGACTCATTTATTTTGTAACTGGAAGTTTGTACCTCAATCTCCCTCACCTGTTTCTCTCATCCCCCAGCCCCCTTCCATCTGGCAGCCACCTGTTTGTTCTCTGTATCTATCACTGCTTATTTTTTCAATCATGTTTTTGCCCTTCCCTTGCATTCAGTTTTTAGTTCCTGCTCTGCCTTCCTGTAGCATAAAACTACTCCCTTCTAATCTTTTACTTCTAATCTGTTCTGGATTTAGAAAACAGATATCTACGTTTGTTAGAATTGACACGAAGCAATAATAGCTTAGCCGTTAGTGTGAGACTCAGTAGCACCTCAAAAAAAAAAAAAGCATGAAAAAGTGATGTCTTCTTTGTCTGCTTATATGTGCTGTTCCTCAGAGTTCTGTCAGCTGGGACCTGTCTTAGTTTGGGTTCCCTCAGAAGCAGATCCTAAGACAAGGACTCTAGGATAACTAGTCTTTTTGGGAGGTGAAGGGAACACCCGTGGAGGGCAAGCATGTATTCTTAAGGCAGCCGCCATTGCGGATGCCTGGAGCTTATCTCCCAGGGGAGACTCTGGCAGCCAGCATACAGCGTATACCTCGGATTTACTCCACGCAAGGGGCCATTTATACACCACTTCGCATAAGTCGTTGGTTGAGGGCTGCTCCTAGGGAGCATGAATTCCCTGGTACTTCTGCCTGGTGGTGTGAGCCGCTAAGTGGGCTCCAGCAGCAGGAGAAGTTCCTCACACAAAGAAACGCAGGTGCTGACAATGAGAAACCTGTTGCGTACACGCTCATGTGGTAAGAGCGAGGGGCATGGGCCAGAAATCCAGTGACTGCAGGGGGATTTAGGTCGTCACGTTTACAGAGGGCTGAAAGTCTGTATGTTTCTTTATTCTTATTTGTGTTGTTGTTGTTATTATTGCCACTGTATGTTATCCCTGTAGAGACCCCCAAATGCTCTCAGAGCTCTCTGGCTTCTCAGCACCTCCCATTGCTGTGCTCAAAAGCTAAATAAATGCAGGTCATGATGGTTAATTTTATACGTCACCTTGACTGGTCTAAGATGCCCAGATCGCTGGGAAATCATTATTTCTGGGTGCATCTGTGAGGGTGTTTCTGAAAGAGATTAGCATTTGAAGTGGCGGATTGGTAGCCTCATCAGCGCAGCTGGGCATCATCAACTCACTTGAGGGCATAAAAAGCACCAAAAGGCGGAGGAGGGGTGAGTTTGCTCTCTGCCTGAGCCGGGACATTTACTTCCTTTCACTTCTGGGCCTCAGTGCTCCTGGTTCTCAGGCCTTCAGACTCGGACTGGCCTACACCACCGGCTTCCCTTGTTCCCCAGCTTCCAGATGGCAAATCGTGCGACTTCTTCATCTCCATAATCACGTGAGTCAATTTCTATTTTATATATATGTAAATTTATTTGTTTACATTGATTTATTGTATTTATTTATTTACAAATATCCGACTGGTTTTGTTTCTCCGGAGAACCCTGACTAATACACATATATATTTCCATATTTTACTTATCACCACATATGGTCCATCACAGCAATACAGTGGGAGGGAAAAGATTAGAGCTAAAAACACAGCTGAAAAGGAGAGGCCTAGTTGGGGAAGAGAAGAGAGCAAAACCATGAGACACAGTTTTCCAGGTAACAGCATTAACAGACCCTTGAGGAGGGAGTTCTGGAAGAGAGCAACAAAGGACTGCTGAAAACGCCTGTGTCCCTCCCAAAGGCTGGGGCGTCTCTACAGTGGAGAGGAAATGGTGGAGACATTCCAAGTGCCACAGAAGTGGGTCGGTAGGAGAGCTACCGGAAGCCTTTGCTCCCCCCAGTGTGTGCAAATCCTGAGTGATGACCCAGCCTTTAGCCCCAACTGCTGGGCAGTCCTACATCATCTGCAAGGCTGGAGGCTACCATATGGGTCCTCAGCTCAATCAAGACCTAGTCAACATGGAGCTACAACTTGTAATTCTTCCTGGAAGCTTCCAGGAACGGAAGACACTTTTTATTCTCAAATCCTGACAGATTGGAGAGTATCTTCTCTTAGTCAGACTGACAGTCCTCCTGGTAAAGGGATTCTTACCGAGGCTGAGTTGTTCTCCACAGCTTATTTAACCAGATAATCCCCCTGAAAGACAAATGCTTCTCTGGGGTATTTATTGCAAACTGCCTTTCTGCCCACCCTTCCTCATGAAATCAAATTAACCCTCTCTCCCATGGGAGAATCTATTGCAGAAACCACTAGCTGAGTACCCAACAATCATTTCCCCTCCTTCATTGGTAACAGAATTCTGATTTTATCCTGGGCTGCATTGGGCCCAGCTAAAAAAACTACATTTCCCAACGTCCCTTGCAGATAGAGATAGCCATGTAACTAAGGTCTGGCCAGTGAGAGGAAGCATACATGCACCGCCAAATAAAACTCCTTAAACGGACTTGACTCAGTTGGAAGTTTTTTGCATATCCTCCCCTTCATCTTTCTTGTTCTCCTGGAAGGTAAACAGAACGGCTGGAGATCCATCAGCTATGGCCCATGAGGTGACCCTGAGGATGTAGGCTATATGCTAAGGATGGAGGAGCAGAAAAATGGAAGGTTGGGTCCCTATTGTGTTTAAGTTGCTGTGGTCAAAACAGCTCCTGATTGAAATGCAAATTAGTTCTAATAAGGTTAGAATGACAACTTACTCTTTTTTCACCTGTTTCTTGTTTCACATGTTAAAGAAAA
Organism: Mesoplodon bidens; assembly: GCF_964165515.1. Taxonomy (NCBI): domain Eukaryota; kingdom Metazoa; phylum Chordata; class Mammalia; order Artiodactyla; family Ziphiidae; genus Mesoplodon; species Mesoplodon bidens. The sequence goes on along the minus strand of NC_138178.1, from coordinate 148,142,884 downwards.
TGACTGTTTCAATGATAAACACCTATTCTTTCCCCTCTATTATCCTATTATCTTTAAAGTATTTGAGATTGTTTTACCCAAATTTGTAGTATTGGAAGCAATTAAATTAAATATAGATGAATCTGTCTTTAGTGTTTTCCAAAGGAACTGCTCAATAAGAATAAGAGCTATAAGACTCTTGAGAGGTCATTTAGTCCAATATCTAATTCTTAGGGTTTTCAGAAATTATTTCAGAAAAGTAAATGTCTATTATTATTAAAGATTCAAATGTTATTTTTTAAGTTAACATATAATGTACATACAGTTCTATGGATTTTAACACATGTATTGATTTCTGTAACTACCACCACAGTCTGAATGCAAAATAGTCTGTCTCCTGTTATCTTTGTAATCTCACCTTCACACCACCCCTAATCTGTTCTCTAGCACTATGCTTCAGTCCTTTCAAAAATGTTGTATAATGGAATAATACAGTGTATAACCTTTTGAGAATGGCTTTTTTATCATTTAGCATAATGCCTTGAAGAAAATTCAGGTTGTTACATGTATCAATAGTTCAGTCCTTTCTATTGCTGAGTAAAATTCCATTGTATGGACATACCACAGTTTGTATTTATTCATCTTTTGATGGATCTTTGGGTTATTTCCAGTTTTGGTTGCTTTTCAATAGAGCTGCATGAACAAAAGTTTTTATTTCTCTAGGGAAAATACCTAACAGTGTGATTGCTGCATCAATCCTTCTCCTCCCATTAAATATTGAGAGCTTTTTATATACTGTGCATACAAGACCTTTGATATGTGATTTATACATATTTTATCCATGAGTGTAGTATGTATTTTCATTCTGTTAACAATATCTTTATCAGAGCAAAAGTTTTTAACTTTGTTGAAGTCTAATTTACCAATATTTTCTATTGTGGATCATACTTTTAGTATCTTATCTAAGAATTCTTTGCCTAATCAAGATCATGAAGATTTTCTCCTATGTTTTTCTGTAAAAGTTCTATAGTTTTATCTTTTACAATTAGATCTATGATCTATTTGAATTAAGTTTTGTAGATGTGAAGATTAGGTTGTTTTGGGGTTTTTTAACGTATGGATATCCAGTTGTTCCAACACTATTTGTTGAAAAGATAATCCTTTCTCCATTGAATTGCCTTTGAACCTCTGTTGAACATCAATTGGTCATATTTGTGTAGGTCTATTTCTGGTCTCTCTATGCTGTCTCATTGGTCTATGGTTTGTTCCTTCACCAATACCACACTGTCTTGATTTCTTTATTTTTTTTAACATCTTTACTGGAGTATAATTGCTTTTCATTGTTGTGTTAGTTGCTGTTGTATAACAAAGTGAATCAGCTATACGTATACATATATCCTCATATCCCCTCCCTCTTGTGTTCTGCCTCCCACCCTCCCTATCCCAGCCTTCTAGGTGTTCACAAAGCACCAAGCTGATCTCCCTGTGCTATGCAGCTGCTTCCCACTAGCTATCTATTTTACCTTTGGTAGTGTATATATGTCCATGCCACTCTCTAACTTCGTCCCAGCTTACCCTTTCCCCTCCCCATGTCCTCAAGTCCATTCTCTACATCTGCTTCTTTATTCTTGTCCTACCCCTAGATTCTTCAGAACAATTTTTTTTCTTTTTTAGTTTCCATACATATGTGTTAGCATATGGTATTTGTTTTTCTCTTTCTGACTTACTTCACTCTGTATGACAGACTCTAGGTCCATCCACCTCAGTACAAATAACTCAATTTCGTTTCTTTATATGGCTGAGTAATATTCCATTATATATATGTTCCACATCTTCTTTATCCATTCATCTGTCAAAGGACACTTAGGTTGCTCCCATGTCCTGGTTATTGTAAATAGTGCTACAATAAACATTGTGCTAGATTTGTCTTTTTGAATTATGGTTATCTCATGGTATATGCCCAGTAGTGGGATTGCTGGGTCATATGGTAGTTCCATTTTTAGTTTCTTAAGGAACCTCCATACTGTTCTCCATAGCGGCTGTATCAATTTACATTCCCACCAACAGTGCAAGAGGGTTCCCTTTGCTCCACACCCTCTCCAGCATTTATTGTTTGTAGATTTTTTGATGCTGGTCATCCTGACCGGTATGAGGTGATACCTCATTGTATTTTGATTTTCATTTCTCTAATGATTTGTGATGTTGAGCATCCTTTCATGTGTCTGTTGGCAATCTGTATATCTTCTTTGGAAAAATGTCTATTTAGGTCTGCTGCTCATTTTTGGATTGGGTTTTTTTTTGTTGTTGTTGTTATTGAGGTGCATGAGCTGCTTGTATATTTTGGAGATTAATCCTTTGTCAGTTGCTTCACTTGCAAATATTTTCTCCCATTCTGAGGGTTGTCTTTTCGTCTTGTTTATGGTTTCTTTTGCCGTGCAAAAGCTTTTAAGTTTCATTAGGTCCCATTCATTTATTTTTGTTTGTATATCCATTTCTCTAGGAGGTGGGTCCAAAATGATCTTGCTGTGATTTATGTCATAGAGTGTTCTGCCTATGTTTTCCTCTAAGAGTTTTATAGTGTCTGGCCTTACATTTAGGTCTTTCATCCATTTTAAGTTTATTTTTGTGTATGATGTTAGGGAGTGTTCTAATTTCATTCTTTTACATGTAGCTGTCCAGTTTTCCCAGCACCACTTATAGAAGAGACTGTCTTTTCTCCACTGTATATTCTTGCCTCCTTTATCAAAAATAAGGTGACCATATGTGCATGGGTTTATCTCTGGGCTTTCTACCCTGTTCCGTTGATCTATATTTCTGCTTTTGTGCCAGTCCCATACTGTCTTGATTACTGTAGCTTTGTAGTACAGTCTGAAGTCAGGGAGCCTGATTCCTCCAGCTCCATTTTTCTTTCTCAAGATTGCTTTGTCTATTCGGGGTTGTTTTGGTTCCCATACAAATTGTGAAACTTTTTGTTCTAGTTCTGTGAAAAATGCCAGTGGTAGTTTGATAGGGATTGCATTGAATCTGTAGATTGCTTTGGATAGTATAGTCATTTACACAATGTTAATTCTTCCAATCCAAGAACATGGTATATCTCTCCTTCTGTTTGTATCATCTTTAATTTATTTAATCAGTGTCTTATAGTTTTCTGCATACAGGTCTTTTGTCTCCCTAGGTAGGCTTATTCCTAGGTATTTTATTCTTTTTGTTGCAATGGTATATGGGAGTGTTTCCTTAATTTCTCTTTCAGATTTTTCATCATTAGTGTATAGGAGTGCAAGAGATTTCAGTGCATTAATTTTGTATCCTGCTACTTTACCAAATTCATTCATTAGCTCTAGTAGTTTTCTGGTAGCATGTTTAGGATTTTCTTTGTATAGTATCATGTCATCTGCAAACAGTGAGAGTTTTACTTCTTCTTTTCCGATTTGGATTCCTTTTATTTGTTTTTTGTCTCTGATTGCTGTGGCTAAAACTTCCAAAACTATGTTGAATAATAGTGGTGAGAATGAGCAACCTTGTCTTGTTTCTGATCTTAGGGGAAATGGTTTCAGTTTTTCACCACTGAGAACGATGTTGGCTGTGGGTTTGTCATATATGGCCTTTATTATGTTAAGATAAGTTCCCTCTATGCCTACTTTCTGGAGAATTTTTATCATAAATGTGTGTTGAATTTTGTCAAAAGCTTTTTCTGCGTCTATTGAGGTGGTCATATGGTGTTTATCCTTCAGTTTGTTAATATGGTGTATCACATTGATTGATTTGCATATATTGAAGAATCCTTTCATTCCTGGGATAAACCCACTTGATCATGGTATATGATCCTTTTAATGTGCTGTTGGATTCTGTTTGCTAGCATTTTGTTGAGGATTTTTGCAACTATGTTCATCAGTGCTATTGGCCTGTAGTATACTTTCTTTGTGACATCTTTTTCTGGTTTTGGTATCAGGGTGATGGTGGCCTCGTAGAATGAGTTTGGGAGTGTTCCTCCCTCTGCTGTATTTTGGAAGAGTGTGAGAAGGATAGGTGTTAGAAGGATAGCTCTTCTCTAAATGTTTGATAGAATTCGCCTGTGAGGCTATCTGGTCCTGGGCTTTTGTTTGTTGGAAGATTTTTAACCACAGTTTCAATTTCACTGCTTGTGATTGGTCTGTTCATATTTTCTATTTCTTCCTGGTTCAGTCTCGGAAGGTTGTGCTTTTCTATGAATTTGTCCATTTCTTCCAGGTTGTCCATTTTATTGACATATCGTTGCTTATAGTAGTCTCATGATCCTTTGTATTTCTGCAGTGTCAGTTGTTACTTCTCCTTTTTCATTTCAAATTCTATTGATTTGAGTCTTCTCCCTTTTTTTCTTGATGAGTCTGGCTAATGGTTTAACAATTTTGTTTATGTTCTCTGAGAACCAGCTTTTAGTTTTATTGATCTTTTCTATTGTTTCCATCATTTCTTTTTCATTTATTTCCAATCTGATCTTTATGATTTCTTTCCTTCTGCTAACTTTGGGGGTTTTTTTGTTGTTCTTTCTCTAATTGCTTTACATGTAAGATTAAGTTGTTTTAGATTTTTCTTCTTTTGTGCGGTATGATTGTATTGCTGTAAATTTCCCTCTTAGAACTGCTTTTGCTGCATCCCATAGGTTTTGGGCTGTCGTGTTTTCATTGTCATTTGTTTCTAGGTATTTTTTGATTTCCTCTTTGATTTCTTCAGTGATCTGTTGGTTATTTAGTAGCATATTGTTTAGCCTCCATGTGTTTGTATTTTTTACAGTTTTTTCCTTTAATTGATATCTAGTCTCATAGCATTGTGGTCGAAAAAGATGCTCGATATGATTTCAATTTTCTTAAATTTACAAAGACTTGATTTGTGACCCAAGATATGATCTATCCTGGAGAATGTTTCATGAGCACTTGAGAAGAATGTGTCATCTGTTGTTTTTGGATGGAATGTCGTATAAATATCAATTAATCCATCTTGTTTAATGTATCATTTAAAGCTTGTGTTTCCTTATTTATTTTCATTTTGGTTGATCTGTCCATTGGTGAAAGTGGGGTGTTAAAGTCCCCTACTGTTATTGTGTTACTGTGGATTTCCCCTTTTATGGCTGTTAGCATTTGATTCATGTATTGAGGTACTCCTATGTTGGGTGCATAAATATTTACAATTGTTATATCTCCTTCTTGAATCGATCACTTGATCATTATGTAGTGTCCTTCTTTGTCTCTTGTAATAGTCTTTATTTTAAAGTCTATTTTGTCTGATATGAGAATTTCTGCTCCAGATTTCTTTTGATTTCCATTTGCATGGAATATTTTTTTCCATCCCCTCACTTTCAGCCTATGTGTGTCCCTAGGTCTGAAGTGGGTCTCTTGTAGATAACATATATGTATGGGTCTTGTTTTTGTATCCATTCAGCCAGTCTGTGTCTTTTGGTTGTGGCATTTAATCCATTTACATTTAAGGTAATTATCGATATGTATGTTCCTATTACCATTTTCTTAATTGTTTTGGGTTTGTTATTGTAGGTCTTTTCCTTGTCTTGTGTTTCCTGCCTAGAGAAGTTCCTTTAGCATTTGTTGTAAAGCTGGTTTGGTGGTGCTGAGTTCTCTTAACTTTTGCTTGTCTGTAAAGGTTTTAATTTCTCCATCGAATCTGAATGAGATCGTTGCTGGGTAGAGTAATCTTCGTTGTAGGTTTTTCCCTTTCATCACTTTAAATATGTCCTGCCACTCCCTTCTGGCTTGCAAAGTTTCTGGTGAAAGATCAGCTGTTAACCTTATGGGGATTCCCTTGTATGTTATTTGTTGCTTTTCCCTTGCTGCTTTTAATAGTTTTTCTTTGTATTTAATTTTTGATATGTTGATCAATATGTGTCTTGGCATGTTTCTCCTTGGATTTATCCTGTATGGGACTCTCTGTGCTTCCTGGACTTGATTGACTATTTCCTTTCCCATATTAGGGAAGTTTTCAACTATAATCTCTTCAAATATTTTCTCAGTCCCTTTCTTTTCCTCTTCTTCTTCTGGGACCCCTATAATTCGAATGCTGGTGTGTTTAATGTTGTCCCAGAGGTCTCTGAGACTGTCCTCGGTTCTCTTCATTCTTTTTTCTTTATTCTGCTCTGTGATAACTATTTCCACTATTTTATCTTCCAGGTCACTTATCTGTTCCTCTGGCTCAGTTATTCTGCTATTGATTCCTTCTAGAGAATTTTTAATTTCATTTATTGTGTTGTTCATCATTGTTTGTTTGCTCTTTAGTTCTTCTAGGTTCTTGTTAAACGTTTCTTGTGTTTTCTCAATTCTGTTTCCAAGATTTTGGATCATCTTTACTATCATTACTCTGAATTGTTTTTCAGGTAGACTGCCTATTTCCTCTTCATTTGTTTGGTCTGGTGGGGTTTTACCTTGCTCCTTCATCTGCTGTGTGTTTCTCTGTCTTCTCATTTTGCTTAACTTACTGGGTTTGGGATCTCCTTTTTGCAGGCTGCATGTTTGTAGTTCCCATTGTTTTTGATGTCTGCACCCAGTGGGTAAGGTTGGTTCAGTGGGTTTTGTAGGCTTCTTGGTGTAGGGGACTGCTGCCTGTGTTCTGGTGGATGGGGCTGGATCTTGTCTTTCTGATAGGCAGGTCTGCCTCTGGTGGTGTGTTTTGGGGTGTCTGTGGACTTATTATGATTTTAGGCAGCCTCTCTGCTAACGGGTGAGTTTGTGTTCCTGTCTTGCTAGTTGTTTGGCATAGGGTGTCCAGCACTGTAGCTTGCTGGTTGTTGAGTGGAGCTGGGTCTTCCGTTGAGACAGAGATCTCTGCAAGAGCTCTTGCCAATTGATATTACATGGGGCTGGGAGGTCTCTGGTGGTCCAGTGTCCTGAACTTGGCTCTCCCATGTCAGAGCCTCAGGCCTGACACCCGGCTGGAGCACCAAGACCCTGTCAGCCACACGGCCAGGTACGTGGGGAGTTTCTTGCCTTTTGGGAAGTCTGAAGTCTTCTGCCAGTGTTCCATGGGTGTTCTGTAGGAGTTCTTCCACATGTAGATGTATTTGTGGAAAGGAAGGTGATCTCCACTTCTTAATCCTCCTCCATCTTGAAGGTCCTCCTGTCTTGATTTCTGTAGCTGTATAGTAAGTCTTAAAGTTTGAGGAATCAAGGTATACAATTTTATTTATTTTTATTGAAGTATATTTAATTTACAATGTTGTGTTAGTTTCTGGTGTACAACAAAGTGATATATATCTTCCATGAGACCTCATTTCTCAAGAGCTGCCTTCCCTCTGATGTAGGTGAAGAGAGGAAGTCTTTTTTTTAAAATATCAGTTTTTTATTGAAGTTTAGTTAATTTGCAATGTTGTATTAGTTTCAAGTGTACAGGAAAGTGATTCAGTTTTACATATACACATTCTTTTTTGATTTTTTTGTAGTTTATTACAAGATATTAAACATAGTTTATTACAAGATATTAAATATAGTTCCTTGTGCTATACAGTAGGACCTTGTTTATCTATTTTATATGTAGCAGTGTGTATATGTTAATCCCAAGCTCCTAATCTATCCCTCCCATCCCCCTTTCCCTTTTGTGACCATAAGTTTGTTTTCTATGTCTGTGAGTCTGTTTCTCTTTTGTAAATAAGTTCATTTGTATCATTTTTTAGATTCCACATATAAGTGATATCATATGATATTTATCTTTCTCTGTCTGACATACTTCACTTAGTATGATAATCTCTAGGTCCATCCATGTTGTTGCAAATGGTCATTTCATTCTTTTTTATGGCTGAGTGGTATTCCATTGTGTGTATATATATACACACCACATATTCTGTATTCATTCACCTGTTGATGGACATTTAGGTTGCTTCCATGTCTTGGCTATTGTAAATAGTGCTGCTATGCATATTGGGGTGCATGTGTCTTTTTGAATTATGGTTTTCTCAGGGTATATGCCCAGTAGTGGGATTGCTGGGTCATATGGTAGTTCTATTTGTAGTTTTTTAAGGAACCTCCATACTGTTTACCATAGTGGCTGTACCAATTTACATTCCCACCAACAGTGTAGGAGAGTTCCCTTTTCTCCACACCCTCTCCGGCATTTATTATATGTAGACTTTTTGATGATGGCCACTCTGACCAGTGTGAGGTGATTCCTCATTGTAGTTTTGATTTGCATCTCTCTAGTGATTAGCAATGTTGAGCATCTGTTCATGTGCCTGTTGGACATCTGGATGTCTTCTTTGGAGAAATGGCTATTTAGATCTTCTGCCCATTTGTTGATTGGGTTGTTTTATTGTTGTTGTTGTTGTTATTAAGTTGTATGAGCTGTTTGTATATTTTGTATATTAAGCCCTGTTGGTCGCATCATTTGCAAATATTTTCTCCTGGTCCATAGGCTGTCTTTTTGTTTTGTTTATGGTTTCCTTTGTTATGCAAAAGCTTATAAGTTTGATTAGGTCCCATTTGTTTATTTTTGCTTTTATTTCTATTTCCTTGGGAGACTGACCTAAGAAAACATTGCTATCATTTATGTGAGAGAATGTTTTGCCTATGTTCTCTTCTAGGAGTTTTATGGTGTCATGTTTTAAACTTACGTCTTTAAGCCATTTTGAGTTTATTTTTGTATATGGTGTGAGGGAGTGTTCTAACTTCATTGATTTACATGTGGCTGTCCAGCTTTCCCAACACCACTTGCTGAAGAGACTGTCATTTTTCCATTGTATATTCTTGACTCCTTTGTCGAAGATTAATTGACCATATGTGTGTAGATTTATTTCTGGGCTCTCTGTTCTGTTTCATTGATCCATGTGATGGTTTGGGGCCAATACCACACTGTTTTGATTACTGTAACTTTGTAGTATTATCTGAAGTCTGGGAAGGTATGCCTCTAGCTTTATTCTTTTTCCTCAGGATTTCTTTGGCACTTCTGGGTCTTCTGTGGTTCCATATAAATTTTAGGATTATTTGTTTTAGTTCTGTGAAAAATGCCATGGATGATTTGATAGGGATTGAGTTAAATCTGTAGGTTGCTTTGGGTAGTGTGGCCATTTTAAAAATATTAATTCTTCCAATCCAAGAGCATGGGATATCTTTCCATTTCTTTGAATCATCTTCAGTTTCCTTTATCAATGTTTTATAGTTCTCATCATATAAGTCTTTAACCCCTTGGTCAGGCTTATTCCTAAGTATTTTATTTTTTTGATGCAGTTTTAAAAGGGATTTTTTTAATTGACTTTCCCTCTCTGAATTTCATTCTTAGTGTAAATAAATGCAGCAGATTTCTGTATGTTAATCTTGTATCCTGCTATCTTACTGAATTTGTTTATCAATTCTAGTAGTTTTTGTGTGGAGTCTTTAGGGTCAAACTTTATTTTTTTGCAAAATTTTTTTGGCTCTTCTAGTTTCTTTGCCATTCCATATGAGTTTTAGAATAAGCTGTCCGCATCAACAGAAAGTTCTTCTGGAATTTGTATTGGAATTGTATTAAATTTGTAGGTTAATTTGTGGTGAACTAACATGTTTACTGTTTTGAGACTTCCAACTCACAAGGTTTACATCTGCATTTTTCAGGGTATTCTTTGCTTTCTTTCATGAGTTTTGTAGTTTTCAGTATATAGAACCTATACATGTTTTGTTAGATTTATATGTCAATATTTCTTTCTCTGTTTTGGGGGGGCTCTGTTGTATTTGTATTAAATTTGGTGTTCTAATTGTTCATTGCTAGTATATAAAAAAGACAGCTGATACTGTGAATTGACCTTGAATTCTGCTCTCAGTGAACTCATTTATTGTTTTAGGAAGGTTTTGTTTTGGCTTATTGTAGATTCCTTGTGATTTTCTTAAAATCATCCCTATTCACAGGTAATATGATTCTTTCTTTCTAATATGTATGCCTTTTTTTCTTGCCTTATTACTCTAGCTAAACTTCAATACCATGTTGACTAGGAGTGAGGAGAGTAGACATCCCAGTCTTCTTTCTGATCTTAGAAGAAATACGTTCATTTTTTCATCAAGTATGATGTTAGCTTTACATTTTTTGTAGATGCTTTTTATTGGGTTGAGAATGTTACCTTCTATTTCTAGTTCACCAAAAATTTGCATCATGATTAAATGCTGAATTGTGAAAAGCTTTTTCTGTACCACTTGGTAAGGTCATGTCATTTTTCTTCTTTAGATTGTTAATATAGTGCCTAACATTGATTGTTATTTGAAAATTGAGCCAGTCTTCTTGCATTACCAGGATAAGATGCACTTGGTCATGGTGAGATAGATAGGTAGGTAGATGGATGGGTGGGTGAGTGAATGGATGGATAGACAGGTAGGTAGGTAGAAAGGAAGGAATGTAGAAAGGAAGGAAGGTATAAAGGAAGGAAGGTATAAAGGAAGGAAGGAAGAAAGAAAGGAAGAGCTGGATTTAATTTGGTAATACCTCATTGAAAAATTTTGCACCTATGTTCATGAGGGGTATTGGGCTGTGGTTTTCTTCTAACCTCTTTTCTGGTTCTGGTATCAGAGTAATTAAGTAATCAAATAACAAGATGGGAAATATTCCTTCCTATTCTATTTTTTTGGAAGAGATTTTAAGGAATTTGTGCTATTTCTTCTTTAAATGATTAGTAGAATTTGCCAGTGAAACCATTTGGGCCTGGAGAGTTCTTTTACAGGAGGTTGTTAACTATGAATTCAATTTCTTTAGTACTTATCAAGTTATTCAGGTTGTCTATTTCATCTTGGGTGAGTTTTTATAATTTGTGGTTTTCAAAGAAACAGTCCATTTCATCAGGATTGGTTGACTTTCTGTGTGTAGAGTTGTTTTTAGTATTTCCTTTTTATCCTCTGCAGGTCTGTAGTGAAATCTTTTCCATCCCTGGGTAATTTGTTGTAGGGTGACCAACCATCCCAGATTGCTCAGGAATGGGGGATTTCCTGGGATGCAGGACGTTCAGTGTTAAAACTAAAAGAGAGTGGATACTCTCCTCTTTCTTCTCCGTCTCCTTTGGCAGTCTTGCTACAAGTTTGTCGACTGAAAAAAACGTACAACCTAAAAGTTGAAAATTATGTCTTATACAGTGGACTTGCTGAGGACTTAAACCAGAGAGACAGCCTCTCAGATAGCTCTGAGGGACTATTCTGAAGAGGTAAGGGAGGAGCCAGGTATATAGAAGTTTTTGCAAAAAACAAACAAACAAAAAAAAAAACAGGTAGTCAGAACATCAAAAGATTACTGCTAATTAAAGAAAACCAGACATCTCAAGTTAATGAGCTTAATACTTTTCTATGTATGGGAAGATGCAAGAGTCTGCATTTATTGTAATTGTTCCTTTGATATGCACCTTAACTGTCTATGGCCAGTATCCTGTTTTCCTCCATCCTGAGTCCCCTTGGGGTAAACCACTGGGGGTGGCTGCAGTGGCTGATGGCTTGATGGCCTCAACATACTTTGTTTCCTGATATGGCAGGTGACAGGCTTTGTCCACAAGTTTATCAATATTTATCAAAACCAGCTGTTTATTGATTTCTTTTTCCTGTTTTCAGTTCAGTTAACTTCTACTTTTATCTTTCTTTATGCTTGCTTGGGGTTTATTTTGCTCTTCTTTTTCTAGTTCCTTAAAATGGGAGTTGAGATTATTAATCTGAAACACTTATTTTCTAATATAAGCATTTAATGCCATAAATTTCCCTCTAAGCACTGCCTTAGTGGCATTCCACAAATCTTAATATGTTCTATTTTCATTTTCATACGGTTCAAAATATTTTCTACTTTTCTTTGAGACTTATTTTTTGACACATGTATTATTTAGCAGTGTGTTTGCTTTTTTTCAAACGTTTGGGAATTTTCCTGTTCTTTGGTTATTGATTTCTGTTTTAATTCCATTATGATTAGAGTACACAATTGTATGACTTGAATTATTTTGGTTAGGGTTTCTTTTATGATCCAGGACATGATCTATCCTGGTAAATGTTCCAAGTGCACTTAAAAAGATATCTAAGCTCCAGTGCCTGCCTACCACTGAGCTAGCATTGAGACATCTGGTAAATCGCCCCATCTCACATGGCCCTCTGTTTTCATGTCTGTAAAATGAGAAGAGTAAATTAGACAATCCCTAAAATTTCCCCTCTGTCTTTAATATGTACCCCTCATGTCCATGAGTAAACAGGAATTAGACAACTTCCATTTGCCACGAGTAACAAAACAATTTTATTTTATCTGCTCCTGAATGAATGGACATAGAAAATACAACCTGCTTGTAAAGCCCTGTCTTTAGTTACCCAGAAGCCATGGGGAATTTGAGGAAGTGCATACAAAAAAAAACTCCGTCCTAAAAGGCAATTTCCACAACCTTAATTATATTAAGGAGGGCGTATGAACCTGTCAGCTTTTCCTCAACTTGAAAAGATAGTGCAAGTTCCTCAGTCTCTTGCCGGTCAACCTAGTGGTACAATTTCTATTCTATTCTGGGATCTATTCTGTTCTGGGATCACAGAAATGATTCAACGACCTCCTTGTAAAGCAACCCGCACCCAGCCCTTTATCTCTTCCTGGCCCATCTTAAATAGTCACTCTGTTCTCAAATATTTCACCACTATCACATCCATGGAGCCTAAGATTAAGTAAAAGCAGAAAGGATGGGATTTCAGAAATATATCCCAGAACATCTCCATGACTGGAAAACTGAAGAAATCAGAGAAGTGAGAATGAAGTGGAGGGCGTCAGCTCCAGGGGGAAGCTTATGAATCCTCGCCCCCATAACATGAACCTCAGAGCAGGGTTTTATGTCTCTTGTATCTCCCCATATGCCATTTTTGAGCATTCATGGTGCCTTGCAAAAAAGCAGGCATTGGGCTTCCCTGGTGGCGCAGTCGTTGAGAGTCCGCCTGCCGATGCAGGGGACACGGGTTCGTGTCCCGGTCCGGGAGGATCCCACATGCTCCGGAGTGGCTGGGCCCGTGAGCCATGGCCGCCGAGCCTGCACGTCCAGAGCCTGTGCTCTGCAACGGGAGAGGCCACAACAGTGAGAGGCCCGTGCAAAAAAAAAAAAAAAAAAAAAAGCAGGCATTAAGAATTTTAGAATAGAAGGGACACTCACTTATCAAACATCATCTGAAATCAAGAGACAGATCTCTCCCTGAAAACGTTCAGTAGAGAGAGCTTACAACCAGGACCCTTTGACATGGTGGCACACTTAATCTCAGGCACACACCATGGCAGGGGCCAGCAGAGGGCAGCAGCATGGCAGGAATATGGAGGCAGGTCTGGAGTATATGGATGAGGCCAGTGAAATCTCTGCTAACAGAAAACCATTGCGCTCTGCTCTTGGAAGAGCTTATTATGAGCTGGAGCTTCACAAAATAATCAAGATGGGAAATTTCTTGAAGTTAAAAATTTTAAAGCTTTTTATTATGAAAATTTTCACACACATGTGCACACACATACACACACACAGAAGTAGAGAGAAAAATATAGTGAATCCATGTATCCATTCTCCAGTTTCATCATTTATCTGTATTCTGCCACACTTCCTTACCTATACCTATTTTCTTCCTTATGTTAGAGACAGTTGGCGTTTAAAATTCTAGGATGTATGTTCTTTATTTTTTTTAATAAATTTATTTTTGGCTGCACTATGTCTTTGTTGCTGTGCACCGGCTTTCTCTAGTTGCGGTGAACGGGGGCTACTCTTAGTCACGGTGCATGGGCTTCTCATTGCGGTGGCTTCTCCTGTTGCGGGGCATGGGCTCTAGGCGCCCAGGCTTCAGTAGTTGTGGCGAATGGGCTCAGTTGCTCTGTGGCAAGTGGGATCTTCCCGGACCAGGGCTGGAACCTGTGTCCCCTGAATTGGCAGGCGGATTCTTAACCACTGTGCCACCAGGGAAGCCCGGATGTATGTTCTTTAAAGGTGAAATTCTGTGGGTAGTCCAGCCTTGGTACAGTCCCACATTGCCACTGAGGACCAAGGTTTCTATCCTTCTGCCCTGACACCCTTAGGTTGTAGGCTAATCCTCAGGATGGCAAGATGGCTGCTCCACCTCTAGGAATCGTGTCAACATTCCAGGCAGGAAGAAGATCCAGGTTAAGAGATACATGCTAAAGGGCCACTTTTTGCATTAGAGATGAAGACAGGGTACCAGGGGAACAGTAAAATTTGAGGTCCAAAAATAAGCTTTACAAACCACATAAGAAATAAAGGAGAATACAAAGAAGTCCAACTCAGAAAAAATGCATTTATTGATTACTTCTTACAGCTCCAAATGAGACCAAGCCTTTATACAAATTATCTCGTTAAATCTTCACAGCAATCCAATTGAATAGGTGAAATAATTTTACAGATGATGAAATGAGACCTTGAGAAACTTAATAGCTTTCTCAAGGCTACAGAGCTGATAAATGGTGGCTCCAAAGCCATTTCCTTTTGCTGTTCTCATTTCCTTATTACTGATCTTCTCAGAGTTACAGTAAATGTCACTCACTGAAAAATCTGTAATCTTCACCATCAAAAGCCACTGTTGTATACGTATGATTCCAAACCCAGGATCACGGGAGTGCACATTCTTCATGTGTCCATTGCAGAATACTGCCCACCAGGCTGCAGGCCTGGCTGTGCCTGCACCACAGGGGCCTCTGGGTGAGGATATGTGCTATCTGGGCCGAGGCCCCTGTGCCCAGGCTCAGATGCATCTGCTTAAAGAAATGGAGTCAAAACCTCCATAAGGCTATTGTTTTTCTGTTCTTTCCAATAACAGAAAATGCATGTAGCTCCACCAGGGCTCAAAGTGACCTTCTGTCAAGGGCCTCTGAATTGTCTTCAAAGAAGGGAAGGTATTGCTTTGTTCATAGCTCTTGGGATGGTTTAATCATGAACTGCACATAAAAGCAAAGATAAGAGATTTGATGAAGTCCTAAATTCTTTTTCAACTTTTTATTATGAAAGTTGCCAAAAGTACACAAAAGAGGAGAGAATAATATAATGAACCCATGTACTCATCCCCTGATTTCAACCATTATTCACTTTTTGTGCCACTTGCTTCATCCATTCCTTTCAATCTGTCTTCATTTTTGGTGAATATTTTTTCAAGCCAATTCCCATGGTCAGGTCATTTTGCCCCTAAATCTTTCCCTGTGCATCTCTAATAAGTAGCCATTTTCTTATATAAACACAAAACCATTTTCACAACCAGTGGTATTAACACCCACTCTATGTTCAAATTTTCTAATTGTCTCAAAAATATCTTTTAAGAGTTGGTTTCTTTAAAACAGGATCTAAACAGAATCAAGTCACTGCTTTTGACTGTTATGTTGCTTAAATCTCTTCTAACCTAGAGTAGTGTTAACATCTGAACAACGCTGACAAGGTCTTCAACTTCTTTGGTTCCTCAAACACCTCTCCCACACCTCCAGGCCTTTGCACTTACTGTGGTTTCTGCCTGAAAGATGTCCCCAGGCCCCACACATCACCTGGAAATCTACTTGTCCAGCTTTCGGATCAGTTGTTTTTCCTTCTATGAAGTGGCCCCCTACCAGAGCTTCCCTTATTTATTTATTTTTTTTTTTTTTTGCGGTACGCGGGCCTCTCACTGCTGTGGCTTCTCCCGCTGCGGAGCACAGGCTCCGGACGCGCAGGCTCAGCGGCCATGGCTCACGGGCCCTGCCGCTCCGTGGCATGTGGGATCCTCCCGGACCGGGGCACGAACCCGTGTCCCCTGCATCGGCAGGCGGACTCTCAACCACTGCGCCACCAGGGAAGCCCAGAGCTTCTCTTATTAAATGCAGACTCTGATTTAACAGTTCTGGGGCAGGGTATGAGATTCTGCATTGTTAACAAGCTCTGTGGTAATATCAATGCTGCTGGTCTGAGGACCATACTTGGAGTAGCGAGGGACTAGATTATTCCCCACTTACTCTATCAGAGCACTTATCACACTGTATCGTAATGGCCCCTTTGAATATCTGTCTTCCCTCTAGACCAGGGGTTGGCAATCTACCGGAGCTGTAGGAACACAGCCATATCCTTTCATCTATGTCTTATATGTGGCTGCTTTTAAGCTATAACACAAAATTGAGTAGTTGTGAGAGAGGCAGTGTGTCCCACAAAGCCTAAAATATTTACCTTCTGGCCCTTCGTGGAAAAACTTTGCTGACCTTGCTCTAGACTGCAGTGCAGGGATGATAGCTTTTTCACTAGAACATCACAGAACCTAGTCCAGGGCTTTGTATGTAGTGGGTACTCAACAAGTAGTTATTAGATGATGAATAATGTTAGTAGCTGACAGTAACTGACAGCTTACCACATGCCAGGAGCTGTACTAAATGCTTTATGTGCACCATCTTGTTTAATTTCCACAATAACCCTATGTAGGGGGTAGAGTGTTCTCACATTTCAGATGAAGAAACAGAGGCTTAGAGGTCCCTGTCCTGCCAGGTTTAAAGTACTAACAAACTCATGTAATCTGACTACTACACTTTAAAGAAATGATTGAAAAAGGTGGCTACGGAAAGCCAGGCAAAGCTATTTATCCTGGGCCCATTTGGGGCAGCCTGGGTCATTGTCTCTGTAAAAGTGGCTACCAAAGGGACTGGCTAAAAATTCAAAACATTCTTAGTGTTTACATCCAAATATACTAGGTCAGTTGAATATATACACAAACACATAAAAGCGCCTTCTTTGTAATAAATACTATCCAACTATAATGGGCCCTAGCAACTTTTCTGAGAGCCCAAAGCAAAATCTGCATTTAAGAGAGTAGCACTGTAAGGTCAAAAACTACCTGGGGGCTCCTTTTCCTTGGTAGCTCTGTCCTCCCCGCAACCCACCCCAAAACCTCCCTCAGTATAGCACATTCCCTAGCCCTAAGCCCCTGCAGGCATTTACTGAGAGACAGCCTACAGGGAAGGATTAAACAGATAAAATCTGTTAACCTTGAGAACCTTTATCTACAACTGTATTACCTAGCACCAGGATTTCCATCATATAGAGAGGTGGCAACTAATTTAACCTTTATTATTATTTTGTTTAAAGTCAGTGGGTTGAAGTGACTTAGCCAGTGTTTCATGGGCATAGTAATAATTCTAGGAATAGAGTGTACATGTCTTGTGTCCCAATGTAGTAAGAAAGAGAAATTGAAAGAGAGGCAGAAAGAATGAGAGAGAATCACAGAGAATGGAGGGTGGGGGGAGAAGAACATGTAGGAGACAAGTAATAGCCTGCCAGGGAAGCTGAGCCAGCCCGGAAGCAGTGGTGAGAACTGGGTGGGGGGGGGGGGGGGACCTTTGCTTGTGATTCTAATTTGTATATTTTAAATTTTATTTTATTTTTCATAATTTGTATATTAATTGATATATTTGCTAAGACTTTTTGAATCTTATTTTAAAAAACTGGAGTACACATTAAAGAAACTCAAGTCATATTGATTATAATCATTGAAGAAACTTTAATGTAAAAAAATTAGTCCTATTCTCAATCCCAACTCATTCTACAAGGTCAGTATTACTCTGATACCAAAACACAGAGAGATTTCAGTTTTCAAAAACTAAGGATATTAAAACATCCCATATGTTCAAAGAGTTAGGTAGACACATGGAAGAAATAAAATGACCCAAATTGAACTTTTATACAAAAAAACCTATAATGTCTAAGGTGAAAAAAAACTGGATAGAATTAATGGCATATTAGACATTTCAGAAGAAATGATTAGTGAACTTAAACACAACAGTAGAACCTACCAAATGAAATAGAGAAAAATGAATTTTAAAAATAAGCTGTGATGAAGCCTGAAGTATCCAATAAAAACATAATTAAAGTCAAAAGGTAGAAACTGTCAGATTGATTGGAAAAAGTAAGATGCAAATATATGCTACTTATAAAAAACATTTATTCACTATAAAGACATAAATAAGTTAAAAGTAAAACGATTGAAAATGTATATCATATTGTACTAATCAAAAGAAAGCTGAAGTGACTAGATTAATATCAGTAACATTCAGAGAAAAGCATATTACCAGTGGTAAAAAAGGTCATTTTATAATGATGAAGAGATCAATTCATCAATAGGGCATAACCATAATAAGGGTTTATGCATCAAATTAGAACTTCAAGGAGAAATAGACAAATCCGTAACTATAGTCAGAGATCTTAAAGCCCCTTTCCCAATACCTAGTAGAACAAATAGAGATAAAAATCAGTAAAAATAGAAAAGACTTGAACAACATAGTCAACCAACTTGACCTGATTGACACTCCACCCAACAATAGCAGGATTCACACCCTTTTCAAGTGCACAAGGAAAATTTACCACACTAGACCAAATTCTGGGCCATAAGATACATCTCAGTAAATTTAAAAGGATTCAAGTCATATAAAGAGTGCTCTCTGACCACAGTAAAATTAAATTACCAATATCTCTGAAAAATCTCCAATTATTTGAACATTAAATAACATGAATACTTCTAAATAATCCATGAGTCAGGGCTTCCCTGGTGGCGCAGTGGTTGAGAATCCGCCTGCCGATGCAGGGGACATGGGTTCGTGCCCCGGTCTGGGAAGATCCCACATGCTGTGGAGCGGCTAGGCCCGTAAGCCATGGCCGCTGAGCCTGCGCGTCCGGAGCCTGTGCTCTGCAACGGGAGAGGCCACAATAGTGAGAGGCCCGCGTACCGCAAAAAAAAAAAAAAAAAAAAAAAAAAATTCCATGAGTCAGAGAAGAAATCAAAAGGGAAGTTAGAAAGTATTTTGAACTGATCAAAAATAAAAGTACAGCGTATCCAAATTTGGGGAATGCTACAAGAGCATTACTTAGGGGGAAATTTACAGCTTTAAATGCCTAAAGTAGAAAAGAATAAAGGTATCTTACCAGTGGCCTGTTTTCAGCTTAAACTAGGAAAAAAAAATAGTAGAAATGAAACAATAAAGATTGAAATAAATATCAGTGAAATAGGTAATAGAAGCACAATAGAGAAGATCTGTAAAACTAAAAGCTAATCCTATGATATGATCAATAAAACTGATAAACCCATAGCCAGACTGATCAGGAAAAGAAAACACAAATTACCAATATCAAGAATGAGAATGGCTATTTCACTATACATTATACAGATAGTAAACAAATAGTAAGGAAATACAATTCACAACTCTATGATAATAAACTTGATAATTTAGATAAAATGGACCAACACCAAACCCATGCAAAAAGAAATAGACAAACTGAATAGCTCTATATCTATTAAAAAGAAAAACTTGACTTGTTAAATACCTTCCCAAAAAGAAAACTCCAGGCTCAGATGGCTTCACTGAATATTTAAGTTCTACTGAATATTTAAGGAAGTTCTACTTGATATTTAATGAAGAAGTAATATCAATACTACACAAACTCTTCCATAAAAGTGAAGAGGAAGGAATACATCCCAACTCATTCTACAAGGTCAGCATTACCCTGATACCAAAACCCAGAGAGATTACCATTTTTTTAAAATCTACAGATCAAAATATCTCTTGAACATACATGCAAACAGTCTAAACAAAATTTTATCAAACTGAATCCAACAGTATATAAAAAGTGCAATACAGCATAACCAAATAGAATTCATTCCATGTATGTAAGATTGGATTAACACTGGAAAATTAATTGATGTAATTCAGCCTATTAAACTTTTTAAAAAGTTGTTAAGAAGAAAAAACATATGATCATTTTAATAGATGCAGAGAAAGCATTAACAAAGTCCAACATTCGTTTCTATTTTTTTAAAAAACCCTCAGCAAACTGGAAATAGAAGGGAACTTTCTCAGCCATATACTAGTAATCTAGAAAAACTTAATATTAACATCATACTTAATGGTGAAAGACTGAATGTTTTTCCCCTAAGATCTAGAACAAACAAAGAGGTCTGCTCTCACCCAGTCTATTCAACATTGTACTGGGGGTTCTAGTCAGTACAAAAAGGGAGGAATAGGACATAAAATTCATCCAAATTGGAAAGAGAGAAGTAAAATTGTCTTTATAGACAGCATTGGGTACAATTGTTTAGAAAATCTGTTGGAATCTATTTTTAAAAGCTACTAGAATTAATAATTGAGTGTAACAAGGTTGTAGTATATAAGATCCACATTAGAAATCAGTAATATTTCTATTTACTAGCAATGAACATCCAAAAATTGGAATTTAAAAAAATTATTTATAATAGTATCAAACATGAAATACCTAGGAATAAATCTGACAGATATTAAAAAACATACACATTGAAATCTATAAAATTAGCTGTGGAAATTTTAAGTCAAATGAATAGAGATGTATGCCTTGTTCATGGGTTGAAAGACTAAAAGTTGTTAAGATTTCAGTCCTCCCCAAATTGTTCTTTAGATTCAATGCAATTCCTATTCAAATCCCAGCAGGGTTGTTTTGTGTTGAAATTCACAAGCTGATTTTAAACTTGATATGGTAGCGCAAATATCCTAGACTAGCCAAAAATAACTTTGAAAAAGACAAGTTTGGAAGGCTAATACTACCTGATTTCAAGACTTATTATAAAGCTACAATAATCAAGACAATAAGCTATTAGCATAAATACTAGAAAAATAAATGAAAGGTAGAGAACAGAGTTCAGAAATAGGCCCACACATATATGGATAATTGTGTTTTGAAAAAGTTGTAAAGACAATTCAGTGGAGAATGGATAGTCTTTTCAACAAATGATACTGGAACAATTGAATATCCATAAACCAAAATGTAGAACTCCTGTCCCATCCTCCACCATATACAAAAATTAACTCAAAATGGATTACAGACCCAAATACAAAAACCCAAAACTGTAAAAATTTCTAGAAGAAAACATAGGAGAAAATCTTTGTGACTTTGATTTAGACAAAGCTTTCATGGATATGATACCAAAAGCATAGTCCATAAAAGCAAAACTTGGTAAATTGCACTTCATCTAAGTTAAAAACTTCTTTTCTTTGGAAGACATCGTTAAGAGAACAAAAAGACTACTGAAAGACTGAGAAAAAAATATTTGCAAAGCATATGTTTGATAAAAAGCTTATATCCAGGATATATAAAGAACTCTCAAAACTCAAAAATAAGAAAGCAACCCAATTTTTTTATGGGAAAAGGATTTGAATAGACACATCACCAAAGAAGATATACAGAAATGCAAATAAGCACATGAAAAGACCTTCAACATCATCAGTCATTAGGGAAATACAAATTAAAACCTCAAGGAAACCCTACTACACATGATTAGAAAGGCTGAAATTAAACAGTATGACCATACCAAATGTTGGCAAGGATGCAGAGAAACTGGAATTCTCATATACTGCTGGTAGGAATGTAAAATGACACAATCACTTTGGAAAAGTGTTTGGCAGTTTCTTAAAAATTTAAAATACTCCTACAATATGACTCAGTCGTTCTAGTCCTTGATACTTACCCAAAAGAACTAAAATCATATGTCCACACAGAGACTTATACAGAATTATCCATGAATGTTCATAGCAGCTTTATTTGTAATAGCCAAAAATGGGAAACAATCCAAATACACATCAACAGATAAATGAATAAACAAAATGTGGCATATCCATACAATGAAATAAAAAAGTAATGAACTATTAATACATGCAACATGGATGAATCTCAAAATAATTATGCCAAATGAAAGGACTACATACAGTATAATTCTCTGTATAGAAAAATTCAAGAAAATGCAAACTAATGTAGAGTGATAGAAAGCAAATCAGCTAACACAACATTGTAAATCAACTATACTTCAATAAAAATGTTTTTAAAAAGATAAACATCTCCCCCCCAAAAAGAAAGGCAATCAATAGTTGCCTAGAGGGAAAGGACGGGAAAGGGCAAGAGGAAGGATTTACAAAGAGGCACGAAGAAAGTTTTGGCGGGGTTGGGGGGGAATTATGTTCATTATCTTGACTGTGGTGATAATTTCGCAGGTGTATTCATATATCAAATTTTATTTTAAAAAAATGTAAAGTGCGTATGTGCAGTTTATCATATGCCAATTATACTTCAGCAAAGCTGTCTTTTTTTTTTTTTAGCAAAGTTGTCTTTTAAAAAAAATCTTTTATTTCAAATTAATAGAGGAGGATAGAGGTATGTGCAGCTCATTAAACAAAGCTGAATGAAGTAGGTAAATTTGTCCCAGGAAACATTGTGAACAAGATGCAGCTTCTATGAAGCTTTCCTTCCTGCCTACCCAGGGCTCTCTTTCTCCTTCCCTGGCATTCTGTGGCATTTCCTGCTTGCCTGGTACTCAGGATTCTCCATCCCATTCCCAAGAAGGATCCGTCTGGGAGTAACTGTTCCCTCTTGTCTTTTTTTCTTTTCCTTCTCATGGAGCCTATTCTCAACTTACCTGTCAGTTTGGGAAGGAGATGCTTTACTAAGTCACACAAAATTGTGAAAAGAAAATGGAACAAAGGAACATTAGCAGCAGCTCATGCTGTCTCCTTAGCTCTGCCTCCTTCATCCCCTGATGACATTTGCATTTCAAAAGAGGCAATTGCTTTTATCCAAAATGTTACAAGTGGAATTTGAGGCAAATACTTTGGGGTACAGGGGATTTGCTGGCATCCGTTTCATACTTTAAAGCAGTCTCTCTATAAATAATATTTCCTATGCCCTCTTCTCATTGGTTAAAACAAATTTATTTAGAATCTGCCAAAAGGATTATTTCATAGCTTTGGCCACTTTTTTTTTTCTCATAAATATACATGACTTTGCATTTCAGGTTCCAGATGTTACTGGAATCTGTGAGGTCAAAACACCACAAGAAATGCTTTCCTAACTTCATAAAGCAAAAATCCCAGAAATCTCGTCTCCTGAGGCTTGTTCTCAGGAGAATGCTGACCTAATTTTCAGATAGCGAATTAAATCTTGGGTGTGAGCCCTATACAGTGTCTGAAGTGTTCATAAGATATTCCAAATTCTCAGAGGCCATGTGCCTAGAGAGAGAACTACGTCTCTAAGACACCAGTTTTCCTTCTGGGACTGAAATAGTTAAACATTTACTGCAGGACTGTTATGTGTCAAGCTGGTTGTGGAGCAATAAGGACCCAACTGTGAATAAGATAGTCACTATTCCTGGCCTTATTGAGTTGAAAGTCCATAAGAAAAGACATATCACCAACAAGCATGATGATTTCTAGTTCCAAGCATGATGAGTGTTAGAGAATCCTGTGAGCATGTAAGGCAGGAGAATCTCACCAAGGAGTATCAGAGAAGACTTCCTGGAGGAGGAAGTGTTCGAGATTTAAAACATGATGAGGTAAAAATAGAGAGGAAGAGTGTTTCAGACCTAGGGTGAGTATGTGTCATGTTCTTAGAGAAGGAGAAACCATATTATATTGGAAAATCTTAGAGATGAGCAAATACGAATGAGGTGGACCAAGGGGCAAAGTAACTCAAAATGAGGCTCAGGCAATAAGCAGGATCTAAATCTTACAGGAACAGGTAAAGAATTTTGGTCTTTAACCTAAGAACAATGACAAGCCATTAAAAAGGCTTGAGCTGTCAAGTGTCACGATCAGATTTGCACATCCAGTTCAGAATGTAACAATTGACTTGAGATCACTACATCACATGTGGACATAGTGGTTCAGAGGTGGGCTCCTAAGCATCACTGCCTGGGTTCATGTTCTGCCTCTCTCCTCTGTTAGCTCTGCAAGTAATTTAACTTCTCTGAGCCTCAGTTTCCCATCTATAAAAGAGAATAACAATGTTATCCTCCTCATAGGGCTGCTACAAATATTAAATCTGTTAGTATATGTAAAGTAACTGGGATTGTGCTTGTCATATAGAAGATGTTCAAAAAATTATCTCCACTTGTATTTGTACAGCTCTTGGGAGTCTCCAGCATAACATGTATACATCTGAGTTCTGGTTCATCCCCCCTCCCCCTGGATGCTATTCCTCTTTTAGCTTTCTTCATCTCAAAAAAAAAGTGACACCTACCATTTTTAGAGCCAGAACCCCAAATTAACTACATTATTAGTAAAAGATTGAGCCATCCTGCCCCAATCAGGAGACCATAAGGAAAATCAAGTGTCTTGAACCTTGGCACCAAGTGAAGGGGAGAAAAATCACAAGGACTATGACCAGGGACACTTTGTAAAGATAAAAGGATTAGTTCCTCAGGAAGACATAATAATCCTAAATTATTATGTACCTCATAATAGAGTTTCAAAATGCAGGATGCAAATTTGCCAAAACTAAAAGGAGAAATAGACAAATTTGCAATCATAGTTGGAAGCATTAGCACTTCTCTTTCAATGACAGATAGGCCAAGTAGATTTTTAAAAATCAGTAAGAATACAGGAAATATGAACACTACCAACAAATGCAACCTAATTACCATTTATAGAACACAATGACCCAAAATGGCAGAACATGCTCTGAAGTTCACATGGAACATCCTCCAAAATAGACCACCTCCTGGGCCATGAAATAATCAAAAATATGCGAAATATTGTAATCATACAGAGTGTGTGTTCTGAACACAGTGGAGTTCAATTAGAAATCAATAAGGTATTATAAAAACCTCCACAATTTAAAATATTATACAACATACTTCTTAATGACCCACGAGTCAAAGAAGAAATCTTAAAAGAAATAAGAAAATATTTTGAGTTGAATAGTATTGAAAATACAACAAAATTTGTAAGATGCAGCTAAAGCACTGCTTAAAGGAAAATGTATAATTATAAATGTAGATCTTTAAAAGAAACGTTTAATATAATGATCTAAGATTAAGAGCTAAATTAAGAACAGCAAACTAAACCCAAAACCAGTAACAGGAGGGAAATGATAAAGAGCAGTAATTTAAAAATGGAGAATAGAAAAACAGCAATGAAAAATTTTAAAGTCAGAAGTTGGTTCTTTGTAAGATTAGAATTATTTTTTCCTTAAGTGTTTGATACAGTTCATCAGTAAATCCATCTAAGCCTAACATTTTCTTTATGGAAAGCTTTTTAATTACAAAAACTCTCAAATAATAGAAGAAATGTTTCCCAAATTGTTTTATGAGAACAACATAGCTATAGCAAAACTGACAAAGATATTAAAAGAAAGAGAAATTACAGAGCAATACAACTCATGAATATCAATATAGTAAAATGGTAATCCTCCATGAACAAGTGGGTTTTAACCAAAATAGTTTGATGGAACATTCTAAAACAAATCAGTATGGTTTATTAAATTAATAGAATAAAAGAAAAACATATAATTATCTCACAGATGCAGAAAAAATAACATTTGACAAAATTCAACACATTTATGATAAAAACTCTCAGCAAACCCAGAAAAATGGAAAGTTCCTCAGTCTTACAGAGGGCATCTACAAAAAATCTATAGCAATGGTGGTTACACACGATATGTATGTTAATGCCATTGAACTGTACAGTGAAAAATGGGTAAAATGGTAAAGTTTGCATCAGAATCCCTGTCTCTGCTCTGCTCTTAGAGAACCCAGCTTAAGACAAACTATAATAATATCACATCAATGGACTTTAAGACACACATGCTTACTTGAGATAA
Source organism: Mesoplodon bidens (assembly GCF_964165515.1). Taxonomy (NCBI): domain Eukaryota; kingdom Metazoa; phylum Chordata; class Mammalia; order Artiodactyla; family Ziphiidae; genus Mesoplodon; species Mesoplodon bidens. The sequence goes on along the minus strand of NC_138178.1, from coordinate 148,117,380 downwards.
AGAGGGTCACTTCATAATTTTTTAAAAGATTCAATTTACCAGGGAGCTCTAAAAATATTAAATTTGTGTGAATCCAATAATACAGCCTCAAAATAATTAAGGAAAAAATTGATAGAACTGTAAGGAGAAATATACAAATATACTATGTCAATAATTGATAAACTAAAGATATAGAAGATTTGAACAACACTTTTTAGTTGGTCAGTTGTTTAGCTTCTGTTCTTGCCTCATTCCAGGCACTCTGAGCACTGCTTTGTCTCAAAACAGGCTTGAACCCTACAAAATACATTTTCCATACTCCTTTGTCAGTTGGCTTCAGTTTATACGCTTCCAATGAGAGGCACTTGTCAGAGGTTATAAGGCAGAAGGAAAAGAGGAGACTTTTTTCTTCTTTTCTTTTTCTTTTTTTTTTTTTTTGTTTCTGATGGCACCTCCAGCAACAGCATCAGCAATCCATGTGACTTCTGGTTGCTGGGTTCCTACATCATCCGTCACCATGCTTTGTTTGCACAAAGCAGCAGCGATGGTTCTAGTAACAGCAGTAGGTGCTTGAGCACCCTCAGATGTGCAATGATTCTGGGCTCTGGATAAAGTCATTCTAACTTTTTCTCCTGGGGGGAGGAGGTTGCTAATTCCTTTGTGCATTTACTAAGCTCCCTTTGTTTTGCTCTTCTAGCCCTTCTAAGAAATTTGTAACCAATTTCCTGTATTAAATTTTCTGTTTGAAATACCTAGCATGGTTTCCATTTCCCTGAGAGGATACTGACTGATAAAATAATAAAGTATAACATTGCACTCAACACTGCAGAATACATTTTATTTTCAAGCACACACTTTTCCAGCATTGACCCTTTACTGGGTCATACAGTTGAAATCATACAGAAAATGTTTTCTGTGTAATCACAATGCAATAAAACTAGAAATAAATTATGATGGATAACTAGAAAAAAGGTTTGGAAATTAAGGAATGATAACGCATGAGTCAAAGAAGAAGTAACAGCTAACTAATAGCAGCTTGCACATATGTTGCTCTAACTGTGTGCCAGGCTCTATTTAATCTGCACAAAAATCCACCTGAGGTAGACATTATTATTATTTTCTCTCATTTCTACAGACAAAGGAATCAATACCCCCAAGGAGTGAGTAAGTGATTTACCCAAGCTCACACAGCTGGCAGTGCTGGTTCAATCAGTAAAGCCCTAAATTCCACACATAATCAAAAGCTATACTGTTCCTCATCATAAAAGAAATTAGAAATATTTAAAGTTGAAAAATCATAAATAACACGATATGTGAAAACTTGAGGTATAAGGCAAAACAGAACTTACAGGGATATGCTTTACATGCTTATACATATGAAAAGATTAAAAGTTGGAAATTATTGAGCTATAGTTAGAAAATGAGGTAAAGATTTAGAAAAAGGTTAGCATCTCAAAGGCAATGCAAGGAAGAAAATAACAAAAATTAAAACATAAATTGATGGAATAGCAGATAGGATCCAAACCAGAAGCTGATTTCTTGAAGACATAAAATTGAAAAAGAATCTCTTGAAAGATTCCTAAGAAAAGGCAAAATAAACAATATTAGGAATAAAAAGGGAGACATACTCCAGATTATGCAGTCATTTAAAAGATAATGAAGGACTTCCCTGGTGGTGCAGTGGTTAAGAATCCGCCTGCCAATGTGGGGGACATGGGTTTGATCCCTGATCTGGGAAGGTCCCACATGCTGCGGAGCAACTAAGCCCTGTGCTCTAGAGCCCGCGAGCCACAACTACCGAGCCCACATGCCACAACTACTGAAGCCCGTGCACCCTAGAGCCCGCGCACTGCAACTACTGAGCCCATGCGCTGCAACTACTGAAGCCCACGTGCTCTAGGGCCCGCATGCCAGAACTACTGAGCCCACGTGCCTAGAGCCCATGTTCCGCAACAAGAGAAGCCACCACAATGAGAAGCCTATTCACTGCAGTGAAGAGTAGCCCCTGCTCGCCACAACTAGAGAAAGCCCATGCACAGCAACGAAGACCCAATGCAGCCAAAAATAAAAACATAAAAATAAAAAATAAAAAAGATAATAAGGATATTACAAACAACTTTGTGCCAATACATTTGGAAATTTAGATGAGTAAATATTTAGAAAAATATGACTTACCAAAATTGAATCAAGAAGAAATAGAAAATCTGAATGTTCTAAAACCATTTAAAAAATTAATCAGTTTTTTAAATCCTACAAAGAAAATTTGAGTCCCAGATGGCTTCCTAGCTAGTTCTACTAAAGAAATTTAAATACAAATAAAATAACAATCTTATATAAGCCGTTACAAGGTATAGAAAAAGGCAGAATCTTGAAACCAAAACCTATCATGAAAAATACAAGAAAATTACAAGCTAATCTTTCTCATGAACAAAGATGGAAAAAAATCAAAATATTATCAAACCAAATCCAGCAAAGTATAAAATTGAGACTACCTCATAAACAAGTTTGGTTTATCCCAGGAATGCAGTTCTGGGTTGACACTTATTTTCTTTCAGCACTTTGAAAATGCTGTTTCACTTATTACTGGTAACCATGATTTCTGTTGAAAGATCCATAGTCACTTGTTTCCCACTAAAAGTATGTGTTATTTTTCTCAGACTGCTTTTAAGATCTTTTTCCCTTATCTTCAGTTTTCAGCAGTTTAATTATGACCCATTTGGACATAGATTTCTTTGGTATATTTTTTTGAGATTCATTGAGCTTCGTGAATCTGTAGGTTTATGTCTTCTGAGAAATTTGGGAAGTTTTCAGCCACTATTTCTTCACTTATGTTTTTCTGTACCACATGCTTTCTCTGCATGTTCCAGGACTCTGATGCCACAAATGTCAGACTTTTGGTATTGTCCCCTAGGCCTGTGATGCTCTGTTAATTTTCCCCCCAATCTTTTTCTCTCTCTGGTTTATGTTGGATAATTTCTATTGGTCTGTCTACAAGTTCACTGACTTTTACATTTGTCATCACCATTCTGCTATTGAATCCATCCAATGGAATTCTTATTTCACATTTTGTATTTTTTAGTTCTAAAATTTCCATTTGTATTTTCCTTATATCTTCTGGGATTTTTGACTGAAACTTTCTATCTTTCCATTCTTTAAGAGAGTATTCACCCTTACTTCTTTTTTTTAACCATTTTATTTATTTATTAAATTAATTTTTATTGGAATATAGTTGCTTTACACACCCTTACTTCTTGAAGCAATGTGTAATAGCTACTTTAAAGTCGTTGTCAGGGGCTTCCCTGGTGGCGCGGTGGTTGAGAGTCCACCTGCCGATGCAGGGGACACGGGTTCGTGCCGCGGTCCGGGAAGATCCCACATGCCATGGAGCGGCTGAGCCCGTGAGCCATGGCCGCTGAGCCTGCGCGTCCAGAGCCTGTGCTCCACAACGGGAGAGGCCACAACAATGAGAGGCCCGCATACCGGAAAAAAATAAAAAATAAAAAAATAAAGTCTTTGTCAGATAACATCCACATCTATGTCATTTCGACAGTTGGTGTCTGTTGATTGTCTTTTTCTATACAAATTGAGATCTGTCTGGTTGTTAATATGCCAAACTATTTTGGATTGTATCCTAGACATTTTGGATATTCTGTCATGAGACTCCAAGTCTTGTTTAAATCCTGTAGAAAACATTGACATTTTTGTTTTGCCAAGACATAGACCTGTTTGGGTTCAGGCAGCAAGTTCTGACCAGTCTTCCATAGAATGTAATTCCAATGTCAATTATGTTTTCAAAGCATTTCCTGTGCTATTCATATCTGTCTGTCGTGTGTTTCACCTAGTGGCCAGTCTGGGACTGAGGTGGTAGCCTACCCAGTACTTCATTTTCAAGTTTGTAGTATTCTCTTGGGCCCATGTATGCGCAATTTCCAGGAGAACCCAATAGATTTATGTGTTTTTTTTCCCCAAGAACCCCCTCTATGTGATATTTCTGCTACTTTCTGACTCTCTGGGGATCCCCTTTATGGTCCTTTGGCCAGAAAACTGGGACTTGTTAATTGAGCCCTGTTGTATATATTTCCTGCACCTATAACAGAGGCCAAATGGTAGAAAGACAGAGAGACAAACCAAAATAGAGGTTTATCTTACCCTTTTGGGACCACAGCACTTCTGATCAGAGAGAAAAATTCCCATCCCTCAGTTTTAGGCACCTGCGGGTCCCACTACTGCCACTGTCATTGCTGTTACCACCACCATCACAGGATTGTCGGGGCTAGGGTGTAAGAGAATGGAGAAAACAAAGAGAAGTGGAGGATCTCCCAACTTGTTAGGAGTCCCCTTTCCCTGGTTTCAGGCTGCCTTGAGTCCTGGCTGGGAGAAAACAGAGGGAAAAAGTTGGGGAGGGGTGGGATTCATCACTGATTTGGTGATTCTTTGAATTCTGGTCTTCTTCCCATCTTCCTGCTATAATTTACTTTTTAGAGTCCTCAAATATCAGTTCCAAGGATTCTGTCCAGGTTTTATAACTGCATTCAGTGGGAGAGACAAGATACAGTGTCTACTCCATCTTACCAGGAACTGGAACTCTGGCCCCTTCCACCTTACTCTTCACCATCCTCAATGGTCCAAGGTGGTTGCCAACATTCCAGTTGTCATGTCTACATTCCAGCCAACATGAAGGAGGAAGAGACAAGAGTGCATCCCCTCTCTTTAAGGATACTTCCTAGAATCTCATGTGACCTTCCCTCTTATATCTTATTCATCAGAACTTTGCCATAAGACCTCAACAAACTACAGACGGGGTTTTATTTTAGGTGACCATCTGCTTACATAAGAAATGGTGTCTGTGTTAAAAAGGAAGAGAGAATTAATATATTGGGAAATAAGTAGCAACTTCTGTTGCAAGTGGCTAGTTTTAGCTCTCCAATTTCCTGTTCTCATCCTCAACTCTTAAAAATATCTCAAGTGTATATAGAACTGAAGTCAGTCTAACTCAGTTATAGAAGATGGACGATTATTATAAAATAATCCAGGCTGCTCTGCATTGTCCACTAGTCTCTCTGCAGTACCCTCTGAGGGGTGTCAGGGCAGCTGAGATTTGTGAGTCAGAACACAGGACTATTTTTGCCACCCCTCCCACCTATCCCCATAGGCTTCACTCAATCTGCAGAGCTCTTTGGATTTCATCTGAGTTTGATTAGAAGATGTTGGCATATGCTGGCCCTTTAACCACACTTTTTAACTTTTATTCCCCTGAAACTTCTAGCTCTGGTTTCCTGTCTTGCTGAGAACCTCAACCTAAAATAATTGGCAAGGCTGTTGACATTCTGCTGGCCCTGAGGAGACTTGGGAAGAACATGGCAGTTACTCTGATTCTTTTCCGTGGTAATGAGTAGAATGTCATATAAAATCAAAGAAAGGAACTGATAGGGAAAAAATAGAGTGTAAAAGAAGAATTTAAAACCAAAGGGGGTAAAATAAGAGACTATGAGAAAGAGTAAACTACTGATTTAGGCAGACAATCTCTCTAGATAATCTATATTTCTGCCTCTGGCACTCATTTGTGGTGTGTGTGTGTGTGTGTGTGTGTGTAGTTTACATGTTTTAATAATTGTCAGAAGTACAACCTCTTTAAGTTTGGCCCTAGGCTAGTCCTACCCTCCTGTAAGACCTTGTATGGTATGCTGTTGCCAACAAGCACATAACTAGTTGCCTGTGACAAACGTATCCTCACACTTTCTTCCTCTTCCCATAATCTGGATCTTAATTTTGTAAGCCCTGTGTTTTTCACTGCATTTCATGTATACCAAGCTTCCCTTCCTGGCTTACCTGGAATCTTTTTGAGGACAGAGAGCTTGCATGTCATTGCTTGAAGATAGGCTGGTTGCATCTCAGAAGGTAAAGTTTCCATGTAGTCATCTGAGCCTGGGAAGGAGGGCCACGTCTCCTATGAAGCCGGTCTTGGTCAAACGACCCAACCTAGACTTTCTGGAATTCAGTTTTGCAAATCTCTGGAGCAGTTGCTGTCAGCTACTGCACATTAAAATCACCTGACACTGATGTAATTGTTATACCAGACACTGTTACATCAGAAACTGTGGGGATGGGATTCAAGCATTAGTGACTTTTTTCCAGCTTCAGTGAGATATGACTGACAAATAAAAATTTTTATATATTTAAGGTATACAATGTGATGTTTTGATATATATAAATTGTGATATTGCCACAAAAACTAAATTACATATCTATCACCTCACAAAGTTACCTTTTTCTTCCTTCTAGTGAGAACAGTTGAAATTGAGTATATAATACATTATTATTATCTGTAGCCACTACGCTGTACATTAGGTATCCAGAACTTACTTATCTTTTTTTAATAGAAGTATAGTTGATTTACAGTATTGTGTAAGTTTCAGGTGTACAACACAGTGATTCAGTTATACACACACACATATTCTTTTTCAGATTCTTTTCCCTTATAGGTTATTACATAATATTGATTATAGTTCCCTGTGCTGTACTGTAGGTCCTTGTTGTTATTATATACATTGTAGTATGTATATGTTAATTGCAGCCTCCTAATTTATTCCTCCCGCACCCCACCTTTCCCCTTTGGTAACCATAAGTTTGTTTTCTGTGTCTGTGAGTCTCTTTCTGTTTTGGAAATAAGCTCATTTCAGTCTTTTTTATTTTTCTTGTAGATTCCACATGTAAGCGGTATCATATGATATTTGTCTTTCTCTGTCTGGCTTACTTCACTTAGTATGATAATCTCAAGGTCCATGTCCCAGAACTTATTTACCTTATAACTGAAAGTTTGTGCCCTTTGACAGACATCTCCTCTTTTTCCCTATCCCCCAGTCCCTGGTAACACCATTCTTTTTTTTGTTACTATAAATTTGACTTCCTTTTTAGATTTAAGTGAGATTATATAAGTGAGATTACTTAGTACTTGTTTTTCTGTGTCTGGCTTCTTTCACTTAGCATAATGCCCTCCAGGTTCATCCACGTCACACATGGCAGGATTTCCTTCTTTTTTAGGGCTGAATAATATTCCATTACTTTTTTTTCACATTTTCTTCATCCATTCATCTGTCAAAGAATACTTAGCTTGTTTCCACTTCTTGGCTGCTATAAGGAATACTTCAGCAAACATGAGAGTACAGATATCTCTTCAAGTCAGTGATTTCATTTTCTTTGGATATATATCCAGAAGTGGGATTGCTGGATCATCCAGTAGTTCTATTTTTAATTTTTTTGAGGAACCTCCATGCTATTTTCCATAGTTGCTATACCAGTTTACATTTCCACCAATAGTGAATAAAGGTTCCCTTTTCTCCACATCCTAACACTTGTTATCTTTTGACTTTTTGATAATAGCCATCCTAGCAAATGTGAGGTGATATTTCATTGTGGTTTTGATTTGCATTTCCCTGGTAATTAGTGATATTAAGCATCTTTTCATATACCTGTTGGCTGTTTGTATATCTTCTTTGGAAAAATGTCTATTCAGGTCTTTTGCCCATTTTTTAATCAAGTTATTTAGGGTTTTTTGCTATTGAATTGTATGAGTTACTTATATATTTGGGATATTAATTCCTTATCGGATATATGGTTTGCAACTATTTTCCCCCATTCTATTAGTTGCCTTTTCATTTTGTTGGTTGTTTCCTTTACTGGTACCCCCAAATTCCATGGGCTTTCTTCACTCTTTTTCATTCGTTTTGTTCCTCTAACTGGGTAATTTCAAATGACCTACCATTTAGTTTGCAGATTTTTTCTTTTGCTTGATCAAATCTGCTACTGATGCTCTCTATCACACTTTTATTTCATTCATTGTATCCTTCAGCTCCAGAATTTCTGTTTGGTTCTTTTTTTGTGATTTCTATCTCTTTGTTGAACTTCTTTTGTTCATATATTGTTTTCCTGATTTCATTGAGTTGTCTGTGTTTTCTTGTAGTTCACTGAGCTTCCTTAAAACAATTATTTTGAATTATTTGTCCAGCAATTTGTAAATCTTCATTTCTTTGGAGTCATTTAGTGGAAAATTATTGTGTACCTTTGGTGGTGTCATATTACCTTGACTTTTCATATTTCTTGCAGCCTTGTTTTAATGTATACATCTGATGTAGCACTCACCTCTACCAGACTCTGTGGACTGGTTTCAGTGGGGAAAGACTTCACCTATAAGTGTGTGCAAACGCATTGGCTGGGTGGGGTGTGGCAGCTCCTGCTTCATGGAGGACACAGTGGTATAGTCTCTGTGCTTGTCCATCACTTGAGGTCAGCATTTGCAAAGATTACAGGGGTCCTCAGCAGCCATTGTGGTAAGTGACCACAGCAGCAGTGAGGGCTGTTGGGGTCTTTTATGGCAAAGGTTCTGGGCTTTTCCTGATATCTTTTTCTCCCACAGGGGAAGTTATGGCCAAGGGAATCCCTCTTGGCACCAGGTCTTGTTTTTGGATGTACTCTCAGTGGTGGTGGCACCAGTGCTGATGTACACACACCCATGGGACAGCCATGGAACCAGTGTCTGGAGCACAGAATGTGCAGAGTTATAGCTGGTCCGGGTCCCGCTGTAGGTGATGCCAGTGCCCTTGGCGTGGGCACTCACAGAGCAGCTGCCGAGCCAGTGTTCTGAGCACAGATGTGTGCTATATTTACAGATGGCTCTGGGGTCCAGGACACAGATGTGCCCGTTGGGGTGGTGGCCTAGTGTCCTCGGCACAGGTACTCACAGAGTGGCTGTGGAGCCAGAATCCAGAGCATGGGTGTGAGCAGAGTGACTGTGGTTCCATGGTCCACAGTGCAGATACACGTGTTGCAGCTGTGCCTCTAATTTCCACAGTGCTCACAAGAGGCCACAGAGCTAGGGTGCAGAACTAGGCCAGGGCACAAGTTAGTCCACAGTGACAGTGGCTCTGGTCACTGAGGCACAGGTATACACAGAGCAGCCATAGCTCTTGGGTCCAAGGTATGCATGGAGGCGGGGGATGGGGTGTGTCAGCCCTGATCCCAGGATGGCACAACAGTGGCTCCTTCTTTGGACAAGAGCACAGTAGCATCTCCCTCTGCAGGGGCGTCCATGGCCGCGATGACTGTTGGTTACCTAGTAAGGTGGAGGTTAGCTAGCAAGGAGTCCTCTGTGGAGCAGGCTGCTGGGGTCGGTGCCAACACACACTGTGGGGTCCTTCCTCTGCTGTGAAAGCTTCAAGGAGTCTGTGGCCATTGCAGAGACTGTTGAGGTCTTCAGAGGCAAAGGATGTAAAGGTCTATCACAGGGAAGGCCACTAGGAAACACCATATCAGCGGGTATCACTGATAGTCCCCATGCTTCTTCTTTGTTCTCAGCCATCTCCAGACATCTCAGCTATGCAGATCTCCCCAGCAATCCTTTCTGTGCAGTTATTCTTCATTTGCTGCTGTTGTTGATGTTCTTGATGTTCCATTGTGTTGCTGCAGGTTCTTAATTGGACTTGAGCCCTCCCAGGGCTATTTTTGTTCACGGATAGCTGTCTAACTGTTGTTTTATATGGGGAGACTGAAGGCTGGTATCTCCTATTCCACCATTTTACTGATGACACCTTTCCAGGTATTAGTGATTTTTAAAGCTCCCAGGCAGAAGTGGTGTAGTGGTAGTGTTTAACAACCAGCTCTCCAAAAGAGAAAAATCAGTATGCATATAACTACATAAGCTTATTATAAATTTTAGTGACTTAAAAGATGTGTAACACATAATTTACATATAAAAATAAAACATAATGCTCTTTATTGTAAATTCCATTTAACCAATTGATTCTCACAAAATGCTTCCATTTATTTTTACTGAACTCTGTTATTCATAGTTAACGTACAGTTGTAACTGACACATGAGCGTAGTTCAGACGTGAATGTTGATTGATATTCTCATTTATGTTAATGAGGAAAATGAAAGTGAAACACGTAAAAGTAGGTCAGATTTTCCTCAGTTGTCCATAACAGGAGTAACTTCTTTATTTAAACAGATAATAATGTTGAAGGCTGGAGGAATATTTCCTCAACTTTTTGTGTTATTCACAGTGTAACAGTTATAAACAGGACATACTTTTAAGTTTAATCTGCATTATTGACATTTTTTTCTATCATTTCGTTAAGTCTTAGACAATCAACAAGACAATAGATCAGTGGTTTAAAGTTGATCTATTAAAGTACTTACCAGTTTTCATGGTGCAAATACTCCCATGATGGTCACTTTTAAGCTTACAGTGAGACATCACTGAGCACAGGAGTTGGGAAGAGATGAGTGGTTGCCTACCATCATGTAGGTCTTCCACCCTACACATATGATAGATGTAAACAACCTCAAGAGCATAGAGAAGAGTAAAATAATTAGGGAGTGATGGGCTTTGTTTTCAATATCATGTAGCTAATTACATTTTCATATAATTAATTTTTAATAATGGGTCTATTCAACCAGTGGTTCACAAAATTTCTGAAATTTTCTGAATCGGTTTTCATGAGCTAGTATATACCAACTCCAAAGCATCACTTCTTCCAGATGGGTCCAACGGGATGCCAGGATTGGAAGCACTAACATAGAGGAAAATGGGACAGGATTCTGTTGCTCTGAGGTCTGACGCCACAGGATGTTCCACATGGCTTTCTCAGTGTCCAGGCTGGCTTAGCTTTACTTCCCTTTTCTCCTCGTGTTTGCTCTTTTCTTTTAATAACTTTTTTTTGAAAAAAACTATTTATTTATGTATTTATTTATTTGGTTGTGCCGGGTCTTAGTTGTGGCAGGCAGGCTCCTTAGTTGTGGCTCATCAGCTCCTTAGCTGTGGCACGTGGGCTCCTTAGTTGAGGCTCATAGGCTGCTTAATTGCGGCATGTGAACTCTTAGTTGTGGAATGCATGTGGGATCTAGTTCCCTGACCAGGGATTGAACCCAGGCCCCCTGTATTGGGAGTGTGGAGTCTTAACCACTGCACCACCAGGGAAGTCCCTCCTTGTGTTTGCTCTTAAGCTAGAAAAGCCTCTATGGATAACCAAAGGGGCAAGTTCCACATTAGAGGGTATCTGTCAAAAAAAACCTGCCTTTATTTTGGACATTCAGACCAGTGGTGAGTGTTCAGAGCTGTCCATTCCCCTGGATGGGAGAGGGGGGCAGGTTTCACCTGGAGCTGGAGAAACCATTCTGTTAGCAGAGCCAAACGTGCTCTATTCCAAGGGGGCCCGCCCCACATCAACTCAAAAAAACCAGTGATGATGCTCACCTCTGCCTTTCTGAGCCCCCATCCGGCCAGTTGAGAGAGAGTATCTAGAACCAGTCTCTGTTTCTATAGCAGCCTCCACTGCCACCCAGAAACAAACCAGGCGGCTTCTGACTTGTCACCACCCAGAAGTCAGTGACCTTCCTCCCACTCCAGGGCTACCTGGGAATTACTGACCACAGATAAACAGTTTCTAGCCAGTTCATCTTCCCACAGCCCAGAACCCACTGCTCCACAGTCCATTTCCTCATAATATGTTATTTGCAAAAGCACGATGATTCTGCATGGTAATTGCTGAGGCCCTTGCACTTGAAGATAATCCAGTTAATAACTGAGACAAGAAGTATAGAGAATTGCAAGAGCATTCAGTGGTATCATATCTATGAAAGTGTCATAAAATACTCTTCCCAAAAGTGACAGATTCACCCAAGGTGCAAAACTGTCTCTTCCTTACAATACAAGTATGGAACCTGAGATGAGCAGGGCTGGTGACAGGTGACCTTCTTGGTCTGGCTTGCATCAGAGAAGCAGTGGGGATGGACTGTTCAAAGAATCACCAAGTGAGCCATATTTGCAGAATATGTCTGCAAATATGTCTCTGAGGCAGCTGATAGCAGAGAGCCTTTGAATTCTGAAGCCTTGCAGGTTACTTGCTGCCCTAGCCCAAAGGAATCTCCTGCAAAGAGCTTCCCCCAAATACTTCTCACTCAAAGGTGAGTGATCATAAAGAAGCTGACACAATATTGATACAAAGATACCATAAGAAAAAAATGGTGGAAAAGAGCAGTAAAGCCTACCAACAGATATAATTGCTACCAGAAAAATGTTACAATGAAATGGATGGAAATCCTGAGCAAATTTTTTTTCATTTTTTTATTGGAGTATAATTGCTTTACAATGTTGTGTTGGTTTCTACTGTACAACGAAGCAAATCAGCTATATGGATACATATCTCCCCTCCCCCCTGGACCCCCACTCCTGTCCCAGAGTGCTGAGCTGAGCTCCCTGTGCTATACAGTAGGTTCCCACTAGCTATCTGTTTTACACATGGTAGTGCATTTATGTCAAACCTAATCTCTCAGTTCGTCCCACCCTCCCCTTACCCTGTGCCGTGTCCACATGTCCGTTCTCTACATCTACGTCTCTGTTCCTGCCCTGCAAATAGGTTCATCTGTACCATTTTTCTAGATTCCAAAAATATGCGTTAATATATGATATTTGGTTTTCTCTTTCTGGCTTATTTGCTAAGAATTAAAATAACCTAATGAGGTAATTGCATCTATAAAGGAAAAACCACAAAGCACAGATGTAAGAAATCAAGGAAGAGATGGCAAACTTCAGGAGGAGATAAAACTTGACCTGGAATACCTCAATTTTAAAACATTGTACATCAACCATACCTCAATTCAAAAAAAAAAAAAAGCCTTGAACTAGAAAAAATCAGGAAAATTAACACAACGTTGTAAATCAACTATATTTCAATTTAAAAAAAACTCAGGAAAATATAAAAGGAAAAAAATGTAAAATTTGGAAGGAGCACAGGGAACATAGGTATTTCAGAAAAACATAAGGTACACAAGGTAGAAATAAAAACAAAGACTAAAACGAAACGGCAACAAAGGAATAACTAAAAAGGACTAGAGAATACAGTGATAAATATGGAGAATGGATGAAAAAAAAAACCAATTTTACCTTTAGCTGTAAGAAGGAAGAAAACCAAGACAATGTAAAAGAACATTCAAAGGTAAAATTCAAGAGATTGTTCCTTCTTAAATTTGCATATTAAAATGATACACCTTATGTCAGGGGAAGCTTATTCTTGACTGTGTAAAAATTATACAATAAAAAATGGGAGAGAAAGGGAGAAAGTTGTTAGGGAATAGAATACATTCAGAGGTGATCTCATCTGTAAAAACAAGAGCCAAAGATACCATTTAAAACAAATTAACAAGGGGCTTCCCTGGTGGCGCAGTGGTTGGGAGTCCACCTGCTGATGCAGGGGACATGGGTTCGTGCCCTGGTCCAGGAATATCCCATGTGCCACAGAGCAGCTGGGCCCGTGAGCCATGGCCGCTGGGCCTGCATGTCCAGAGCCTGTGCTCCGCAGCGGGGGAGGCCACAACAGTGAGAGGCCCGCGTACTGCAAAAAAAAATAAAAGTAAAAAAAAAATAACAAGTAATCAAAGTATAAGTACATATAATGGTTCAAAAGAAATGGGAAAAGATATTGACAAAAATCAGGTGATGAAGGAAAAGAAGGAGAGGGTGTTACCGAGTCCAAGCTCGCTCTGCTTGCTGCATGACAGGCCAATAAATCAGAGACGAGGTGCTGAGGCAAGGAATACACTTTATTCAGAAAGCTGGCAGTCCGAGAATATGGCAAAGTCTCAAAATAACCATCTTATCGGGGTTTGGATGCCTGTTGCTTTTATAGCACAGAGGAGATGAGGACGTAAAGTAAAAAAGCCATAAGTTTTGCAAATATCACCTGGAATGGCCAGCCTCCGGGAGGGGATGTGTTTATTTCTTCTTTCTTGTAGCCATCCACAGGCAGAACAGGGTCCCATGTTTCCCTGAACAAAGACACTTTAACATTCAGGCAGAGGGGCAGAGTTTCCCAAGGCAGGCCTTTATGTACAGACAGTATCCTTTTAGTGAACAAAAGCCACGGAAAGCAAAGGTTAAAGTAAAACAGATCCAACATGTCATCCGATTTGGCTCTTCCCTGTTACAAGGGGAAGTAAAAAGAAACATGTTAACTTTATCACTTCTCTTATTAAGGAATTAATAGATATTTTCTAAAGAAACAAAGGACTAAGGGCATTAAATGAAATTACATTATAAGTTGTTATTTATTAACAGAACAAAAATAGATACCTTTCTAAATATCAGAAGTACTGCCCAGAGAACCACACACAAAGAAAACAGACTATAAGTTTTTAAAAAACTTTCCTAAATTCAGGAAACATACGATAAATTAAAATAATAGAACTGAAACCAAACATATTTGTTACATCAGTTAATACAAATGGCTTAACTTATCTATTAAATAAGATTTTCAGGTTGGATCACAAAGCATAAACTACCTCTATGCAGCACACAAAATACACACCTGAAAAAGAAAAGTTATGTAGCAAGGTTGGAAACAGAGGTTTATGCTGAGACATACTAGGCAAATGCAAATAAACAATCCAAACAAAGCAGAGGTCATGGTCTCAAATATAAGGTAAGCTAAAATTTAAGCCAAAAAACATTAAGTAGAGCAAAGAATAAACAAGATATAGAGTACCTAAATAATGAATAAGGTATATATCTAAATTGATATACATCAAACTGTGTATCCTAAGAATAATTTAAAATATGCCTTCTTGACTTCCCTAGTGATCCAGTGGTTAAGACCCCGTGCTTCCACTTCAGGGAGCACGGGTTCAACCCCTGTTAGGGGAAGTTCAACATGCCACGCAGGGTGGCCAAAAATTAATTAATTAAATATGCCTTCTTTTTGAGTACCTAGACAACTTTCTCAAAAATTGACCATACGTTAAATCCACAAAGAGAACCTCAATAAACTTCAAATAGTAGAAACAGTATAAACAATATTTTCTGGTCAAACTCAATAAAATTAGAAATTAATAACAAGCAGAAAACATTTTCCATCTGCAAATTTTAAAAACTCTTAAACAATCTTAGGGTCTAAAAGGAAATATAAACAGAAATTGCAGACTTCCTAGAAAGGAAAAAAAAATCATAATGATGTATCAGAAGCTACAGAAAACTTCTAAAGTCATACACAGAGGAAAGTATTTAACCTTAAAAATACTTACAAAAATAAACATGAAAGAAAAAAAACATATGAATTAGGCATCTGGCTCAAAAAGTTAAGAAATGAACAACAAAATAAGGTGAAAGAAGACAGAAGAAATTAATACGTGTAAAAGCAGAAATTAATATGTTAAAAAAAAAAAAACAGCAGGGCTTCCCTGGTGGCGCAGTGGTTGTGAGTCCACCTGCCGATGCAGGGGACATGGGTTTGTGCCCTGGTCTGGGAGGATCCCACATGCTGCGGAGCAACTAGGCCCATGAGCCCTGGCCGCTGAGCCTGCGCGTCCAGAGCCTGTGCTCCGCAACGGGAGAGGCCACAACAGTGAGAGGCCTGTGTACCACACACACACAAAAAAAAACAGCAGAGGCAATAAATAAGTCAAAAAGAATCTTCAAGAAGTAAAAAGTTGATAAACCATGTGGGGGACATTGATTTCCCCAGTTCTCCCTTCTTGAAAACTTGTTGCTTCAGCTGTCAGTGGCTTTGAGGATTGTGTCAGCCGCAGAGAGTCACCTCACTCAGGTCACACCCCTTCTGGAGCAAGTGGTCTACATCCACTATCTCTTCAAAACAGGAAAAAAGGCCTGGCCATGCGGCCCAATGGGGGACAACTCTGAAGGCCATTCTAGCTCCAGAGCTGCCCAAGAAGTCACCAGAGGTTAGCACTGGACCTGGACCTCTTCTCTCTCTGACCACTTCTGCTTCCTACCCCTGCCTTCCACAAATCTTGATTCCAGCAGCATTCCCTAAAAACATCTGATTCACTCATCTCTGCCTCATGGTCTACTCCCCTAAGAACCCAACTCACAACAAAGCACTAGCTAGCCCAGTCAGAAGAGAAAGGGCAAAATACATAGATAAAGAATGATCGATCATAGGGCTTCCCTGGTGGCGCAGTAGTTGAGAGTCCGCCTGCCGATGCAGGGGACACGGGTTCGTGCCCCGGTCCGGGAAGATCCCACATGCCGCGGAGCGGCTAGGCCCGTAAGCCATGGCTGTTGAGCCTGCGCGTCCAGAGCCTGTGCTCCGCAACGGGGGAGGCCACAACAGTGAGAGGCCTGCATACCAAAAAAAAAAAAAAAAGAATGATTGATCATAAAAGGACAATAATCATATATACAGTGGAAATTAAGGGAATTACAGCATGTTAATGAAATGGACAATTCTCTAGGAAAATATAACTAAGTAAAACTAACCCAGAAGAAAGAGAAAATTAAAACAGCCCTTTTCTATAGGCAAAAGAGAGAAAATTCAAAGAGATGACCCCCAAGATGGCATCAGGGAGTTTCATGTGGGAATTCCACCAAAACCTCAAAGAACTGATAATTCTAATTCTCTCTTTTAGAGCATGGGGAAAAAAAGAAAATGTTCAAATTCCTTTTACAAAACCAGTGTAATAACGATAACAAATCTGTCAAAGCTTGTACAAAACAAACCTACTATAGATCATTCTCAGGTAAGGATATCAATTCTAAATTCAACAGTTTATTTAAAACTGAAACATCATGACCAAGTGGAATTTATTCCAAGAATGTCCAAATGATTCAATATTAGCAAAACTATTAATATAATTTATCATGTCAATGGCTCTCAGGAGAATATCATGTTCACAGATGCCAAAATGCCATTTGACAAAATCAGTAAACCAATCTTGATCACAACACACAAAATAAAGGAGGTGTATGTGATTACTTCTCAACATGATACATCTATTTCATGCCTGAGGTAAAGTTAATAGGGACTATGAGAGGCAGTCCCACTAAAGTCAGAAGGAAGCAAGTGAGCTGGCTATCACCACCATTGTTCAATATTAACCTCGAGGTTCAAAACAACACAGAAGAAGGTGAGAAATTACAAGCATAAAAAATATAAAAGGAGAGGCTAAAATTATCATTGAAGATATTACTCTGTATCTGTAAAACCCAAGAAAATCAACTGAAAATTCACTGCTAACAGTAAGAGTTCAGTACCATAGAGGGGTACAGAATAAATATTTAAATCAGTAGTTTTCACACCACACACACACACACATAGACACACACACATATATATAAACAGCAACTAGTTAATAGATATAGTGGAAAAATCTTTTTAAGTAGCAATAAAAAGATAAAATACCTAGCAGTAAGCATAACAAAAAATATACAAGAATATATGAAGAAAATGTTTAAAAGTTACTAAAAGACTACATTTAGAATAGATAAAAAAGAAGGTCCTGCTGTATAGCACAGGGAACTACATTCAATATCCTGGGATAAACCATAATGGAAAAGAATATTTAAAAGAATGGGAAAAGAAAAGGAATACAAATTGGAAAAGAAGAAGTAAAACTGTCACTGTTTGCAGATGACATGATACTATACATAGAGAATCCTAAAGATGTCACCAGAAAACTACTAGAGCTAATCAATGAACTTGGTAAAGTTGCAGGATACAAAATTAATGCACAGAAATCTCTTGCATTCCTATATACTAATGATGAAGAATCTGAAAGAGAAATTAAGGAAACACTCCCATTTACCACTGCAACAAAAAGAATAAAATACCTAGGAATAAACCTACCTAGGGAAACAAAAGACCTGTATGCAGAAAACTATAAGACACTGATGAAAGAAATTAAAGATGATACCAACAGATGGAGAGATATACCATGTTCTTGAATTGGAAGAATCAATATTGTGAAAATGACTATACTACCCAAAGCAATCTACAGATTCAATGCAATCCCTATGAAATTACCAATGGCATTTTTTACAGAACTAGAACAAAAAATCTTAAAATTTGTATGGGGGCACAAAAGACCCAAAATAGCCAAAGCAGTCTTGAGGGAAAAAAGCGGAGCTGGAGGAATCAGACTCCCTGACTTCAGACTATACTACAAAGCTACAGTAATCAAGACAATATGGTACTGGCACAAAAGTAGAAATACAGATCAATGGAACAAGATAGAAAGCCCAAAGATAAACCCACGCACCTATGGTCAACTAATCTATGGCAAAGGAGGCAAGGATATAGAATGGAGAAAAGACAGTCTCTTCAATAAGTGGTGCTGGGAAAACTGGACAGCTACATGTAAAAGAATGAAATTAGAACACTCCCTAACACCATACACAAAAATAAACTCAAATGGATTAGAGACATAAACATAAGACCGGACACTATAAAACTCAGAGGAAAACATAGGAAGGACACTCTTTGACATAAATCACAGCAAGATCTTTTTTGATCCACTTCCTAGAGAAATGAAAATAAAAACAAAAATAAACAAATGGGACCTTAAAAGCTTTTGCACAGCAAAGGAAACCATAAACAAGACGAAAAGACAACCCTCAGAATGGGAGAAGATATTTGCAAATGAATCAACGGACAAAGGATTAATCTCCAAAATATATAAACAGCTCACACAGCTCAATATTAAAAAAACAACCCAATCCAAAAATGGGCAGAAGACCTAAATAGACATTTCTCCAAAGAAGACATACAGATGGCCACGAAGCACATGAAAAGCTGATCAACATCACTAATTATTAGAGAAATGCAAATCAAAACTAAAATGAGGTAACACCTCATTTCTGGGCATCATCAGAAAATCTACAAACAACAAATGCTGGAGAGGGTGTGGAGAAAAGAGAACACTCTTGCACTGTTTGGTGGGAATGTAAACTGATACAGCCACTATGGAGAACAGTATGGAGGTTCCTTAAAAAACTAAAAATAGAATTACCATACGACCCAGCAATCCCACTACTAGGGCATATACCCAGAGAAAACCATAATTCAAAAAGACACATGCACCCCAATGTTCATTGCAGCACTATTTACAATAGCCAGGTCATGGAAGCAACCTAAATGCCCATCAACAGACGAATGGATAGAGAAGATGTGTTACATATATACAGTGGAATATTACTCAGCCATAAAAAGGAACGAAATTGGGTCATTTGTAGAGTTGTGGATGGATCTAGAGACTGTCATACAGAGTGAAGTAAGTCAGAAAGAGAAAAACAAATATCGTATATTAATACATATATGTGGAACCTTAAAGGAGTCAAAACAGAATGCCTCAGGGAGATCAGCTCGGTGCTTTGTGACCGCCTGGAGGGGTGGGATAGGGAGGGTGGGAGGGAGACGCAAAAGGGAGGGCATATGGAAACATATGTATATGTATAACTGATTAAATTTGTTATAAAGCAAAAAATTTAGAAAAAGAAAAAAAAAAAACACAGAATGCCTTCCCAAACCTGCTGCTCCCACAGATGGTAATGGCATTTCCATTTATCCAGCAGCCCAGCCCCAAGACTGGGAAGCAACTTCCACTCTCTCTGTCTTTCACTCCCCACAATTCATCCCATTGGCTGTGCCTTCAAGATGTATCCTGGGGGCTTCCCTGGTGGCGAAGTGGTTAAGAATCCACCTGACAATGCAGGGGACACGGGTTCGAGCCCTGGTCCGGGAAGGTCCCACATGCCACGGAGCAACAAAGCCCGTGCACCGCAACTATTGAGCCTACGCTCTAGAGCCCGCGAGCCACAGCTACTGAAGCCCGTGCACCTAGAGCCCGTGCTCCATAACAAGAGAAACCACCGCTCGCCGCAACTAGAGAAAGTCCGCGTGCAGCAGCAAAGACCCAACACAGCCAAAAATAAAATAAATAAAATAAATAAATTTATAAACAAAAAAAAAATGTATCCTGACCTCAGCCTCCTCTCATCCCTTCCACCTCTATCCCTTGATCTTCCATGCCACCATGAGTTCTTGCCCAGACCACTACAGAATCCTTCCAGCGAGTCTCCGCCTCCACTCCTGCCCTCCAGAAGCCAGAGTGAGCCTTTCAAACATTAGAAACCTTAAACCTTCCAGGGGTTCTCATCACGCTTCGAATATGGTCCAAGAGGACAGACGTTTCATCTGTCTTGTGCAGTTTATAACCACATTACCTACAACAGTACCTGGCACATTTTTTAACCTAGTACATATATGTTGAATGACCGAATGAATAGATACATGAATTAATGAATTGGCGTCCTTTACAAGCTCAATTTTTCTCTTCACAAATGTGGCTAATATGGGCCAATGGGAACTCAGTGAGGCTAAAACAGAGCTGGTGAGTCTTTTGCATCCTGTATGGAAATAGCCTCTCAATGTTTTCTAACCTGTTGCAAATTATTCAAAATTCAGAATAAACCAGATAATTTGACTACCTCTTTTAATACCTATTTATGCCTTCAGTTGTTCGGCCTTATCATGGTTTTAAACATCTTTCTAGAATGACAGGATTTTACCTTTCACTGTGAGCCAGTAATCACGAGACTGTTAAATTACACACTCTGGAGTTGAATTTAGTAGCATGTAATAACAAGGGAGGCAGGGGTGCTGTAGTGGAAGGAACATGGCCTTTGCAGCCAGTCCTACTTGTGAACCCTGGTTGTGAACCCCAGCTGCAACACTTGTTAACAGAATGCTCAGGTGCATAGCTGCCGAAGCTTTGGACTGAGTGTGAAGCCCACTTTTGCCCCGTACTAGCTGTGTGACCTTGGGCAGGTCACTTGGCCTCTCTGATCCTCAGCTTCCTTACATTTAAACTGGTGAGAATAATATAATCTACCCCATAGAGTTGTCATGAGAATCACGTGAGACAGTATACACAAATGAGCAAAAATGTGATCTCTAGCAAGGTGGTAAATGCTCAATAAATATTGGCTATTATTATAAATAATCTTGGGCATAAGCATTTGTGAGCATTAAATAAAATTACATGTAAAGTCTATACCGTGTATGTAATAAATGTTAGTTCTCTTTTTTTCAATCCCAACTCTAACCCTCCCCTGCTATCCACAAGGAGAGAGAAAACCAGGCATATCCATTGCATAGATATCCAATGTTAGAAAAGGGAAATTTGACACTATCAGACACTAGTTATGGAAAAAATTGTAAAGGGAGAGTTATAAGACAAGATAAAAAAAAAAAAAAAACAAGCAAACCCACAGACATCCTAGAGACTATTTAAAAGGCCATTTATTAGAAACCCAGGAACAAGAGTGAGCCAAAGACCAAAAATACCAGGCACTCAAAACCAGCAAAGTCAAAGAGAGTGCCACAATGAAAAGAGTGCTTTTCAAAAACTGGAATGAGAGCCCAAGTACCCCAAATGGGAAAGCCCACAAAACACAGCAGCTGAACAACATTCAATAGCAAATGTTTACTAAGTACCTACCATATAAACTGGGAATTGGGCCCAAAAGACTTCAATGGGCACTTTGCAAAGAACTCCTGGGTCAAGAAGAATTCCTTTGACTACAGCACAAGGAGGAAGTGATCGTCACGTGATCTGCTCACCTGGGTTTGAAAAAGAGAGGAAGCAGCAGGGGAAACAGAGATGAGTAGTAAAAACTGAGGGCTGCCTGGGCAGGATAGGGGGCTGGGGTGCAGGAGGGGACATGTATTACGTCCACCATCAACACGGTTTCTCTTCTCTTTGTGTCATAATATTTATAAACACATAATATTTATAAATATAATATTTATGTAAATAAGTTTATTTATTTACATAAATATAATGGCTACAACTTTATTTTTTTTAATAACTCAAACAAACATCACAGTAATGGCTGAGGAGACATGCCAGAATTATACTAAGAGGTACATAGCACAAGGTTTCCAGGCTACTGAAACTCAGCTGATGCAAACTTAACAAATATATCTTTGTTAAGAGGTCAGGTCGCTGATGTCACATTTTGTTTTGAAGGAGCCTCTATCAGGCTCAACAACCCCAGGAAATATTCATTAAGTGGCTTTTTCCGCGATAAAAGATCACTGCCAATGTTGTTCTTTATTTTACCAATGGGGCTGTGATTTTGGATGCCAGGTAAACAGAGAGTCTTAAATGATTCACTGTCCTCACAATCAACTGTCTTTATCCAACTCTCAAACTTCATTTTTATTTGTGATCAAGTCACGTGCAATTTAAAATATTTATTTTCACCTTTGTGTTGAATGAGCATGCTCAGTCAGTCATGAAAAACAATATCTGCTGCAAAAAGGCAACTTTGTGAGTCACTTTTCATCATCAAGGTCAACAATAAAATCCTTTGCCCGTTCACGCTTTTACCTTTGCCTCAAGGTCTCATTTTCTCCAAAAAGACAAACAACCATTTAATTCTTTGCCTGAAAATTTTAAGGAGTGCCTTCTCCCAGCTGAAATAACATATAGATATGTGCTAGCACAAGCTTTCAGCTTCCTCTGGAAAGGTCAGTATTCAAACCACTCATCTTTACACAGTTTACATCCTATTTTTTTACCAGTGAGTAAACTGAGAACGCTGATGCCACTGAAAAGATCAAGACTCAGACTCCGTGATGGTTAGTTTTCAGCGTCAACTTGACTGGGGTAAGGGATGCCTGGATGGCTTGTAAAACATTATTTCTGGGTGTATCTGTGAGGGTGTTCCCAGGAGAGATTAGCATTGGACTGAATCCAGTATTTATCAGTAGACTGAATAAGGAAGAGTTTCCTCACCCATGCAGGTGGGTGTTATCCAATCTGTTGAGGGTCTGAATAGAACAAAAAGGCAGAGGAAAGGCGACTTTGCTCTCTGCCTAGACCAGGACATCCATCTCCTCCTGCCCTTGGACATCAGCGCTCCAGATTCTGAGGCCTTTGGACTCAGATGGGGAATTACATCAGCTCCGTTGGTTCTCAGAGCTTTAGGTTCAGACTAGAATTATACACCACTGGCTTTCCTAAGACTTCAGCTTGCAGGCAGCAGATGGTGGGATTTAGCCTACATAATTGCCTGAGCCAATTCCTAATAATAACTCTCTTTCTACGTATCTGTATATTTACTATTGGTCCTGTTTCTCCGGAGAACCCTGATACAGACCCTTTGAAGAAAGGTGGTCTAAACAATTGTGGTGTCATGGTTGGTGCATGGCTGTGGCTTCAGTGTGTGCTGCTTTTCCTGAATGTTGCTCACATGTGGACATGAGTATATGTATATGCTAGTTGAATGCATGCTCACTACCTCTTAGGTACAATCTTTTTTTTAAAAATTATTTATTTATTTATTCATTTATTTTTGGCTGTTGATGGGTCTTCGTTGCTGTGCGCGGACTTTCTCTAGTTGAGGCGAGCGGGGGCTACTCTTCATTGCGGTGTGCAGGCTTCTCATTGCGGTGGCTTCTCTTGTTGCACAGCATGGGCTCTAGGCTCACGGGCTTCAGTAGTTGTGGCTCATGGGCTCTAGAGGGCAGGCTCAGTAGTTGTGGCGCATGGGCTTAGTCGCTCCATGGCATGTGGGATCTTCCCGGACCAGGGCATGAACCTGTGTCCCCTACATTGGCAGGCGGATTCTTAACCACTGTGCCACCAAGGAAGACCCTAGGTACAATCTTATAAAAAAGAAGATGGTACTTCCAAAACCATAACAAGTAAGCTGTGGGCAATTTTTAAAGTGTAGGAGGTATTTAGATGCATATGTTAAACCTGGGCTTTATAATTGTGGAGATGCAAATGAGCACAAACTTTCATATAATAAAACTCCTGTGTGATAAAACTGATCAATAAAGAACCGTTGTTGCAGTGACATTGAAAATTCAATTATGCAATTTTGAATGAGTCTCAGGAATTCTTGTGGCCAACAAGAAACATGTCTGGGCTAGAAATAAGACGATGGAGACAAATAAAATTGCTTGAAGCTTCTTTCCAAATTTCAGAATCATTTAATAGGAGAAAACTTGGTAGAGATCTGGGTTGTGGATCTGGGTTTAGGCTCAAGAAGAGACGGCCAAGCTGAAATGATGCATTTTTGCATGTTCAAAAGATGTCCCTGAACTCTGACTGAAAGACTAAAGTCAACCCCATTTTTACTTCTGATTGGACTAAAGCCGTGAATGAATTTGACATTTTATTGTGCTTGTTTTGCTCCATTTTAAATGATGTGTGGGTGAAAATCTGTTGATTTGCAAACTCCTTTTGGTCAAGTTAAAGAAATTTTTAATGAGCTACATGAACCACTTGCTATGGATTTGGTACTGCTGTCTTTGCTAGTCGTTATGGAGCATCATACTAGTCATTCACTATGGAGCCTCAGACCGCATCAAACCTGCTGTAATTGTCATCTTCTTCAGTGTGTTCTGAATGTCCTTCATTGTCACGTGGACATTAAAGCTTGCATGCTCTTAAATGGTTTTCAGCCATCTATCTGTGCTCCCAGTTGAAAATCTGAAAATTAAATTTAAAAATTATTCCACTTAAAAATAGAATGGCATTAAGATCCCTCTCCCTCCCTGTCCCTCTGGCCCTCTCCCTCCCTCCCTTTCTCTCTCTCTCTCTCTCTCTCTCTCTCTCTCACACACACACACACACACACATGGAATTTTCCATACTTTGTCTGGAAACACACGAGGTGTGTTTCCTTGTAGGTTGATTTTGGAGGGAACTCAATCCATCTTTGGCTGGCAGAGCATCTAACCTGAACTGGATTAGGAAACCACATCATGTCCCATAACCACATTTTCCTTCCATATCCAGTTTGACCCTCTGCTGCCCCTCTGCTTCCACACACATCTAGAGTCAGCAAAGGCAAACCTCCACTAGGCTCCTGTTGAAGTCCAAGTGGTCTGAGTTTGCAGGACACAAGAGTATGGAGTCAGGACATCTTTATTATGTAGGAAGGAATGAAGATCTCTAGGAGGGTTGGAAGATTGCCAGACAGGAAAGACTGGGGAATGGCTGTGTTTGTGTGTGTGTGTGTGTAAAGCCAAAGGAAGGACCTGAAATAGGGAGATAGAGGACAATGAAGTTAGGAGGAGTTAAGCACACTGGAAGCCGAAGAGACAAGACCATCAAATAGAGGAAGGAAACGAGTTAACGGAAAAGAATGACAACCTCTAGACCTCTGAGTCTGTAGTTCTTTGGGATGTTTATTTGAGCCCTTCAAAGAGGGGAGGTTTAATGCTCGTTGCAGGACACAGCAGCAAGGGTAGGTAAGAATCACGGGAATTGGAGGCAGATGAAATAGGAGCCAATATTCAGCTCACGAATCACTTGGTTTATTGTACACAATTAGCACATAACACAGGTTAGTTAAAGTAGGGAAAAGAGGGTAATGAACCACCCCAAGGAGAGTCTGGAAGGAGGCATCTCAGCATGAGCAGCAGTTTCCAGTCTGGCAATTGGTCTTGTGATAATCATGAGTCAGGACAAGTTCCGACAGGGCAGCAGTGTGGAGTCAGGTCCCCCAGCAAAGAGCCTTCAAGCCACTCAGCTTAGTGGTCTCTTTTTAAGAAGTAACGATAACCCTAGGAAAGGGGTCTTGACTATCAGTCACTCTTTCTGTTCCAGGGACGTACATTGCCCATCATACTTCTTATCTAAAGTAACACTCTTAGTTTACACCCTAAGACACTCACAGTCCTACAGCAGACATTTCAAAACAACAATTATGAAAATTCCCATTGGCCACTGGGACTCCATTTAGAACTACTTAACATAGCTTAACATAGCTTAAATCGTGTAAGTTTCACATAAGTTGAGTAGGAACCACAACACAAATAAATCACATCATAACACTTCATCGTCCAAGTCTAACACGTGTTCTAGCCAGAAGGAAGGGTGAGCTGGCCCTCAGCAGGTGCACTGCAGTCATCCCCTGTGGTCCCTCAAGCATCTCAAGGTCCCCAAATAACTCCCCAGCCTGAGTCCCCAAGGCTGCTTCCCCTGCCCTCCCAGTGCAATTCCCGCTGGGACCCTGCCTCACCGGTTACAAGCAGTTTGCCTCTATAGGAAGAGACACCTGTGGGAAAGAGGGGGTACAAATCCCTGAAGCCCTCCTCATCCCCAATTACAGCCCCCTTTACAACGATCCCTGCTTAGTTTGAAATGCATTTCTCTTTCCAAGGAGCATGGCCTCTTCGTGACAATGGCCAACATGAGATGCTGCTGTTTTCCAAGCACTTTAACGGATCTCTTTTTGGCCTTCACAATAGTCATGTGAGCAAGTGTTAGGTGGAGTTCTGTGCTACAGGTGAGGAGGGTCAGGTTCTGACTTGGACTCCAAATCCAGTGTGCGTCCCACTACACTGTATCTTTGAGAAACATCTAATTCTGGGCCTTCTGTGGCATAAACCAGATTGTTGGACCTATCCCTGACACTATTTCTCCTTTTTCCTCTCCCCCTCCTCTGTGCCCCCAAAAATGTTCTCTGAAATGTTTTTAACAGAAAAGATACTTCAGTGGGTTTCAGGGAGCCCAGGTACAACACAGATGAAAAATTCACTGACTGAGCTTTTGCCAAACAAACCTCTTGCAACCTCATCATATTTGACTCCCTCCCCAACCTTTTGCATATTATTATTATTAATATTATTTTTTTGGCTGTGTTGGGTCTTCATTGCTGTGCACAGGCTTTCTCTAGTTGCGGCGAGTGGGAGCCACTCTTCACTGCAGTGTGTGGGCTTCTCATTGCAGTGGCTTCTCTTGTTGCAGAGTACGGGCTCTAGGCGCACGGGCTCAGTAGTTGCGGCAAACGGGCTTAGTTACTCTGCAACATGTGGGATCTTCCTGGATCAGGGCTCGAACCTGTGTCCCCTGCATTGGCAGGCGGATTCTTAACCACTGCGCCACCAGGGGAGTCCCCAACTTTTTGCATATTGAAAAGAACTGGCTTGTGCTGTTTACCAGCTGAATCGCAACAGAGTTCTTTGTTGTAATTTTTTACCGTTGCTTCCAGAATTAGACATCACCCTATGAAGAGAATGCAAATGGGCACAAATGGATTTGTTTTGCTTCTATTTCATTGTTAATTATCTTTTGTTCACTGAAAATACCCTGAATGAAACCATAATCAGGGCATGCCCTTGAGAACTGTGTTTCTGGTGCTGGGCTTGCTGAGTTCTTCCCTCCCTAACTGAACCAGTCATTTTAGCTTATTAAACATATATGGGAAGCATCACATCTTTTTCAATTCCATCCCAGTTTTAAGTTTAAGGGAAATTTTAGTATTTGGATAAATACAGGAGAAAATAGTATAGGCAAGGGTGAGGAGAGAAAAAAAGGGAGGGGAGAAAAATACAGACTAGTACTCTATGTTTCTCTGGGGATCATTCTGTAATGGGAGATGGGCTAACACCAGCCGAGAAATCTAACACAGAAGGTTAGAGCTGGAAGGGTCTCTAGATATCATTTACTCCATCTATTCCAGTCTCATTTTTCTAGATAAGGAAGGTAAGGCTCAGAGAGGTTGAGGGGGTTTGCCCCAGGTCACACAATAAGTTATGGAGCAACCAGGGATGATATGACCATATCACAGCCCTGGGAAGCCTCAAAGGCAATATCTTTCCCCACTGGATACCAGCTTTCTCAGGAGTTACTCCCGGGAAGTCAGTCTTCCAAGAAGCAAAGGCCAAGCTCAGTTTATTTCAGAGCCAAGGCACAAGAAAGTGGACCAGGATAATCCTATTTCAAATAAGCTGCTTCTTTGGTTTTGTGCCAATAAGAATTTTCAAGCAGTCATACTCCTGAAGTCACTGTGACTACCTGAGAGTTTTGCCCTTTGGTTGTTGTCTCCTTTCTGGATTATGAGCCAGAGCTCAACGACTGCAAATATTTACTATCTCCATCTCTCCACTTCCCAGTCCCTCTCTCCATATTTCCTCCACATATAAACACACAGTCTGACCTAAATTAACCAGATAATCTATAAGAGATACATCTGTTTCCTCTGCTTAACTTATAATTGCAGCTGTGCAATTCGTCTAAGAGTATGCCTAAATTAAACTAAAAGTAACCATTGTGAACATTAGAAATCTAACTTCCTGCTATGGCAACCCTCAACCCCACAATGCTTCTTGCCCTGGGACTTTGCTCAATATCATAGAAATGTAAAATAAATGTAAATCTATTACGGACCTCAAAAAAGGGGAGTTTGTTGGTAAAGTGTCAAAGAACCTTGCTATACCAGGATGTTAAAAGGGCACTCAGTCTGAGTTTTGGCTGAGCCCCAAGACTAGCTAGCAAGTAGTCACTCTAAAGAACTTGCTCAGGAGTTGGTTAAAAACCAGTTTTGTACTTATGGAATGCAGCTAAGTAGTGCTTAAAGGAAATCCATGGCTATAAACACCTACATAAAAAAGAAGAATAAATAAATATACATGAGTGCTACTGATACAAATAAGTTACTGAATAAACCAATAAATCATAGATATCCTATGTAGAAAAATTACAAATAAATTATGTAGCTACTCCACTCTAAAAGAGGGGGAGCATAACTCCCTATTCCTTAAGTGTAGGCTGCGTATAATGACTGCATTCCAAAGAGTACAGCATGGAAAGGAGATAAACAAGTCATTTTACAGTAGAGAAATCTGCCAAACACTGCTTCAGCCAGGTAATCAAATTCAACATCAACAGTTATAAATCAAGTTGGTAGTATATACCCTTAATATGCTGTGATAAAAATGACACTTTACCTCTTCTATTTTCCTCCTAAAAATTCATAGCCCCAGTGTAATCATGACCAAAACCTAAGACAAGTTCCAATAAAGGGACATCCTACAATATACCTGATCAGTACTCCTCAAACTGTCAAGATCATCCAAAACAAGGAAAGTCTGAGAAACTGTCATAGCCAAGAGGAGCCTAAGGAGAATTGACAAATATAATGTGGTACACTAGATGGGATTCTAGAACATAAAAAGGACATTAGGTCAAGAGAATGAGAAGACAAACTACAGAGTGGGAGAAAATACTTGCGAAAGACACATCTGATAAGGGACAATTATCCAAAACATACCAAAAACTCTTTAAGCTCAACAATAGAAAAACAATCTACCCAATTAAAAAGTGGGCCAGGGCCTCCCTGGTGGCGCAGTGGTTGAGAGTCCGCCTGCCGATGCAGGGGATACGGGTTCGTGCCCCGGTCTGGGAGGATCCCATATGCCGCGGAGCGGCTGGGCCCGTGAGCCATGGCCTTTGGGCCTGTGTGTCCAGAGCCTGTGCTCCGCAACGGGAGAGGCCACAACAGTGAGAGGCCCGCATACCGCAAAAAGAAAAAAAAAAAAAAAAAAAAAAAAAAAAGTGGGCCAAAGGCCATACTTAATAGACATCTCACCAAAGAAGATATACAGATGGCAAATAAGCATACAAAAAGTGCTCCACATCTTATGTCTTCGGGAAATGTAAATTAAATCAACAATGAGATACCACTACACATCTATTAGAATGACCAAAATCCAGAACATTGACAACACCAAATGTTGATGAAATGTTGGTAAAATGATATAGCCACTTCAAAAGACAGTTGGGGGCTTCCCTGGTGGCGCAGTGGTTGAGAGTCCACCTGCCGATGCAGGGGACGTGGGTTCGTGCCCTGGTCCGGGAGGATCCCGCATGCCGCGGAGCGGCTGGACCTGTGAGGCTGGGCCCGTGAGCCATGGTCGTTGAGCCTGCGCGTCCGGAGACTGTGCTCCGCAGCGGGAGAGGCCACAGCAGTGAGAGGCCCGCGTATCGCAAAAAAAAAAAAAAAAAAAAAAAAAAAAAAAAAGACAGTTGGCCATTTCTTACAAAACATACACTTACCATATGATCCAGCAATTGCATTCTTGGTATTTACCTAAAGGAGTTAAAAACTTACATCCATATAAATTAGGAGTCTGGGATTAACATATATACACTACTATATAAAAAAGATAACCAACAAGGACCTATTATATAGCACAGGGAACTATACTCAATATTCTGTAATAACCTAAGTGGGAAAAGAATTTGAAAAAGAATGGATATATGTATATGTATAACTGAATCACTTTGCTGTATACCTGAAACTAACACAACATTGTAAATCAACAACTATACATCCAAAAAAACTGAAAATATTTAAAAAAATACTTATGTCTGCACAAAAAACTTACAGATGTTTATAGCAATTTTATTCATAATTGCCAAAACTTGGAAGAAACCAAGATATCCTTCAGGTGGGTGGATAAATAAATTCTGGTACATCCAGACAATGGAATATTATTCAGCACTAAAATAAATGAGCTATCAAGCTATGAAAAGTCATGGAGGAAACTTAAGTACATATCACTACGTGAAAAAAGCCCATCTGAAAGGTTGCATACTATATAATTCCAACTATATGACATTCTGGAAAAGGCAAAACTATGAGACAAAAAAATCAGTGGTTTCCAGGGGCTGAGAGTCAGAGGGAAGGGTGAATATGCAGGACACAGAGGATTTTTAGGGCAGTGAATTATTCTGTAAAATACTGTAATGATGGGTACATGGCATTATACATTTGTCAAACCCATAGAATGGACAACACCAAGAATGAACACTAATGTGGTCTATGGGCTTTGGATGATTATGATGTGTTAATGTAGGCTCATTAATTGCAGTAAAGGCACCACTCCGATAGGGATGTTGATAATGGGGGAGGTTATACATGTGTGAGGGCAGGGGTTATATGGGAAATTTCTGTACCTTCCTCTCAATTTTGCTGTGAACCTAAAATTGCTCTAAAAAGATAGTCTTTTTGTAAATTTTTATTTTGTCTTAAATTAAAATTTTAAAAGGACATTAGGTTAAAATTAAGAAAATCTAAATAAACTAAGGACCTTAGTTACTAATAATGGTGGGTTCAAGGTACTTGTTTTCCAGGAAAGGTTGTGGGCACCTGGCAGCCACTCAGGTGGGGCTTAGACCCTGCCCAAGAGCTGCAGATAAGGGTGGAAGTGTCCTGTGGGATGTCTAAAGGTGGAGGGAAGAATCATGAGTGTGTAGAGACAGGGTATATGCACCTGCAGTATGGGAGCCATGCAGGTGACAGTCACGTTGAAACAACTGCCTAGCCCACCTTCAAACACAGCGTCAGCCCTGGCTGGGATTAGGGCAACGGGAGCAGGACACTTAGGGTGGGTACAAAATTTAAGGGGACACCAAACAACTCAGTAATCAAGATAAATAATATTTTGATACAGTATTTTTAAAAATCAAAATTAATGGTAAAACATTCATGATGAACAAAGTATTAATATTTTAAATAAAGGCAGGATTGGTACCAGTGCCGCAGCAAGCCATATTGGAGCCTGAGGTAAAAGGGAAGACGTGTGCCCTCTACATACTTTTTTTTTTTTTTTTTTTTTTTTTTTTTTGCCGTACGCAGGCCTCTCACTGTTGTGGCCTCTCCCGTTGCAGAGCACAGGCTCCGGACACACAGGCTCAGCGGCCATGGCTCACGGGCACAGCCGCTCCACAGCATGTGGGATCTTCCCGGACCGGGGCACGAACCCATGTTCCCTGCATTGGCAGGCGGACTCTCAACCACTGCGCCTCCAGGGAAGCCCCTGGAAATACTTTTTAAGTTAATTTCAGCTTATCCTGTCTTTAAAAAGCATTGACATTTTGTTCATTAGGGATTCTTGCATTAGTTTTTTTAATGTGGGATTAAAATACTATTTATTTTGATTGCTAATTTGGGGAGCCCCTTAAATTTTATGTCCTAATCCCAGCCCTCATGACAGCCATGTCTGTGCCTGTCAGGTGAGACCTCTCCTGACATCCTACTTCTCCTCCCACTCCCCTGCTTCCTGGAAGGATTAGAAACTCTGTGGTCAGCACACCGAGAAAGGAGGATGGGAGCGCTGGTGTAAGTGCTAGATTGGGAAATCTTGAAGAATCCAATCAGGCCTCCTTTTCCTGGGGCAGCCTGACTTAAAGGAGAAAAGAACTTGTAACTCTAAATGTACTTGGACTTTTAACTATTTCGTGCAACCAAATATCCTAATTACTGAGATGAGACTGATATTGTGACTTCAGGTGACCAGAAGATTTTTCCTTATCTGAGGGTGACCAGGACAGTCTGGGCTTGCCCTAGACCTCACCGGGGAGTCAGGAAAAGGAGCTGCACAGAGCAGATCTGAACCAGGACCTAGGGGTGGAGGCACCAGTAAGGTTGTTTGAGGCTGCACCTTAGAGGTCAATCATTTTTGTTCATTGCATTGGTTATGGAAGGTTATCACTCCCGAAGGAAGTCTCATATATGAAAGAGAGGAGGACATGATCAGAGTGACTCCCTAGGACTTTTATGTTTTCATGCTTCTCCAGACCCTGAATTTAAGTAGGTCAGATTCGTTGTCAGAAAGACGTGCCTGTTTTCCAGCACTCATTGCACCACTGCAAGAAAACCTTTACTCTTCTTTCCCCTTTGAAATGAGCGATCTCTAATGTTACTTCTGCCCATATGAAAGTCTGAAATATTCATTTCTTCTCCCAACCTTTTAATCAAAAGCTAAGAGTATGGCCTATTCTAAACTGGCAGTATCTTTTTAATAGAATGAATTTTAAAATCAAGAAATCTCTTCAACTACCCTCTTTACCCCTTTCCCCAGTTACAGTGTTTCCTTTTCAATCTTATTCAACATAATCTTGATTTTAATATATTCCCCTTTCAACTGTACTACACAATAATTTCCTAAGGGAGGGCTGAGTCTTCTGTATTACATATCTCTATTAGCTTTTAAGTCTCTCATGGCCATGAACACTTCTAGTGCAATAACCCAATTTCAAGGGAGATTGGAAAGGGAAAAAGTACCAGTGCAGACAAGTATGTTTGTGTGAAGTGGAGTTAGTGGGACTGGCTTGAAAGTTTTGTGAGAAAGGAGGGCCTTAGGGAAGAAGCTAAAGGGAGAACTGCTGAAGTTTGTAAAGCTCACCCACCTTCCCTGCCATGAGTATTTCAGTGGGTTACATCAGGCTGACGCTCATTGTCAGGGAGCCAAACATAAGGATCTATTCCCAAGCCCAGTTGACCCAGGGGTTGCATATTCACAAGCCAGCAGGAACCCCAGAGGCCAAGTCAATGAATGGTGCTGTCTGGGTCTAACAAAACTCTGCATGTTAAAAACTTAGGAACAGCCTTTATTTCTGCATAGAAATATGCCCTCTTTTATTTCTTGAAAACTGCAACTCCCTTGGTCTTTTGTTTTTCCATTTTTTCGCTAGAATTATGATGCTGCTTCTTAATGCTACTATAAGAAAAATAACAAGGTGAGTGTGAGGATAAACAACAACTGACACTCAAGTTCAGGTAGACATAGGGGATGATGGGGACTGTGGACTGAAGAGTACAAGCCCCATCTAGTGGGGACACCATTGTCACCATGTCATACTGGTTGTGTAGCCAGGCATTCCTTAAAGAAATCTAGATATTTACGTGCTACCTTCCTACTCCTAAATGTTGTTTGCTGTTTTCTTAACACCACATGGGCCGATACTAATGCGCTAAACTAATCCCATCTACAGGCTGGATTTTACCAGAGTAGGACAGTTTTACAACATCTGCTGTACATACTCAGAAGTTTTGTCAAGCCCAGCTAAATATTTTTGTAAATAAACAAAAACTAAAGGAACTTCTGTTTCTTTTTTCTTTTCAATTTGAAAGATACATACATATACATG
The DNA here is from genome assembly GCF_964165515.1 of Mesoplodon bidens. Classification (NCBI taxonomy): domain Eukaryota; kingdom Metazoa; phylum Chordata; class Mammalia; order Artiodactyla; family Ziphiidae; genus Mesoplodon; species Mesoplodon bidens. Next base: position 148,083,875 of record NC_138178.1, on the reverse strand, counting down.
CGCACACATATATACACGTATCATATATAAAGAAAATAAGTTCTGGTTAACCCAGTATCATGCTGAAGAATCACTAAGCATCATTTAATCGTCTATCTCTGGCTGCCCTGTACCCAGGTGTAGGCTCATGAGAAAAGCAGCTCAATTGCAAATCAACACCTGTAATTCAAGGTGAGTTTTGATTTGAAACCATTGCTTGTTTTCTGTTTACAGCATCTTAATACATAGAGTAGATTACTTCTGACCAGAGGCCATTTGGGCTTCCAGTAATATCTGAGATTCTGCTTGTCTTAAGTGTGATTCCCAGGACCCTCCAAAGTAAAAGTTGGGCATATCACATAACTATTTTTTTTTTTTTTTTTTTTTGGCGGTACGCGTGCCTCTCACTGCCGCGGCCTCTCCCGTTGCAGAGCACAGGCTCCAGATGTGCAGGCTCAGCGGCCACGGCTCACAGGTCCAGCCGCTCCGTGGCACGTGGTATCCTCCCGGACCAGGGCACGAACCTGTGTCCCCTGCATCGGCAGGCGGACTCTCAATCACTGCGCCACCAGGGAAGCACATAACTTTTTTTTTAAACCACCCAAGCACACCCACTAAATTTTATATTCACATGAAGTATTAAAAGACACCCCAAATCAGGAGTTTCCTGGCAGTCCAGTGGTTAGGACTCTGAACTTCCACTGCAGGGGGCATGGGTTTGATCCCTGGTCGGGGAGTTAAGATCCTGCATGCTGTGTGGTGCATCCTAATTAAATAAATAAATAAACAAAACCAGTCCTTAAAAAAAAAAAAGACCAAGACTGGAGGGCATCTTTTCCCTGTATTAAAAAAAAGAAAGACACCCCAAAACTCATTATCTTAAAAGGCTTTATATTGGACTTCCCTGGCAGTCCAGTGGTTAAGACTCCACTCTTCCAATGCAGGGGGCGCAGGTTCGATTCCTGGTTGGGGAATTAAGATCCCACATGCTGCACGGTGCAGCCAATAAATAAATCTATTTTTTTAAGAAAAAGCTTTGTATTGAAGTCTCTTCTACAGAAGAATACCGCCATAGTAAGGCTGGCTGTATCCAACTGGGGGACCAGCTCCCTGGGGAGAATTGGGCTCTGCCTCAGAGGTCTATAAGGCCATCAGCATTTGGGGGGTGTTTTTCCCGGATGAGAAGGAGGAGAAGGCGGCAGCCACTCCCACATCCTGCCCAGAGGCTGACCTCCATGTTACAGGAGAAGGCCATGTGCTAGAAAGACCTCTGGGGTATCACTGGATTAAGTGACCACAGAACCGGACAAAGCTCTGAGATATCCATACAGAATCCAAACAGGTGTCATTAAGTATCTATAAGAGTTATGGCCTGGGCAAGGAGAAACAGGAACAAAGGGAAAAGCTTCAGAACACAATAACGCAGTAAACAGATTAGCAGAATCCAATCAAGTTGCAAAGCAGGCTTGCAGAGTGGAAGGGAAATGAAGATACAAATGAAAAGAGAGAGGTATCATTTCAAACCAGAGAACCCGGACTGCAAGACCACACTATTGGTGCAACAGTTTTAAAGGGGTTCAAAATGTAGTGCATATCCGGGGATGACTCCTCTACCTACCTGCCGCTCTAGGCTGCTCATCACAGCCAAATCCTTCATGGTCTTCGGTTCATTGAAATGATACCCTCAGTCTGGGGATGGAGTAAGGACTTCCTTTACCCCTGGGAAAGAGTTAGACTTAAGGAGATGGTGAAGTACGTCAGTTCCATAGAGTTAATACTTTTCTATTCAGTTTAAGAATAGATTTTGTGACCATTGGGACAATCTGTATATTTGATGCTTAAAGTGTCTAAAATGTTTAAGAGAATTTGGAATATTAGGGAATAAAACACTGCCTTGTGGTTCCAACTTAAAAAGTAAGATGGAGTAGTTAATTTTAGTTTGTCATTTTTAAGTTCATAAGTGTTAAAAGAATTTTACAGCTTTACTGGAGCATTTAAGATTGATAATCACTGATGATTCTACTAGATTTATTAGATTTGTTAGTGTTGTTTAAGTATTTAGGAAAGTTACTTATTAATTCAGACATTTAAAAACTTTTAAAAATGAAAATGGAATATATTACCTTTATAATGGTGTTGAATAGATTTAAAAGAATTTTATTAACTGGATTAAATAGGGCTATTTGATAAATAAATATATAAGACATAAGTTGAATGTAAAACTTGAGAGAAAATTACACTTTTGAATTTATAACATTAATAAATCAACTATTTATTTTAAGGACCCCACCCCTCAAATAGCCCTAAATAGTCCTCAAAGAGGCAGAAATGCTGCTCTGGATATACAGAAGCTTCAGGAAGCCTTCATACTAATGCTCTTCCATTGTTGGCTGTGTGACCTTGACTAAGTCATTCTGTCTCTCTGGTCCTTAAGCTTTTCCTCATTTATAAAATAAGGGAGATTGTCTAGCTGGTCCCTAAAGCCCCTTCCAGATCTAATATTCTAGAATTCCAGGACTACTTGTTCCATTTGCAATCCATTTTGACATGCCAAGGATTTGACTGGTTGCTCAGGAAGGCTGCCATTCCTTGATAACAATCCCGTTTGGCTGTTCTCCAAGGACTCGTTTAGTTTATGGCTTTTGATAGCATCCTACTTACTTATTTATTTTTAAACCTTAGGAAAATGTTTCCTTCCTCGACCCAGCTAGGACAATAGGACAAACCATAAACAGGGAAGGCCTCATGATCTGCAAAACATTCTGACTCTTCTTAACCATATCTTGACGTAGGCTTTTTGGATCTTAGTGTTGATTGTTTATTCCTCTTTGTCCACACAATGCCAAAATATCCGGTCAAGAAGGTCAGTTACATTCCCAGATTGGTCAGATGAAAGAAGTTGAACAATTACAACAGTTTTACAAGACTCGACTATCTTATAGGTGAATCAACCAGTTGCTTGTCTTTTTGGCCAGTTATTAGCTGAGCCAACTCTTCCAATGTGTTGGATTGACCACAGGCAAAATTATGATATTGGAGAGGTTGTTCCCATGTGCGGGTAGCATCTCCCACTTCCCGGGGTAGGGGGGCGGTTCTCTTGAATCCCTGCTGGAATTCTCTTTCCCCTCCACCAGTCCCTCTGCCTGTGTTTCTATCTGACTGTATTTGTTCTGGGTCAGCTCTCAGTGGCACCATGTATGAACTCTGTGAGCAACTGACTAGATCATGCACCGCCTACTCCATGGTCTGCGATGTCAGTACCCCCCGCGACCCCCAGTGATGTGCAGTGACCCTGTGTGTAATCTTGGACAGGTTATTGACTTCTCTGATCTCCAGTTTCTTCATCTGTAAAAAGATGTAATAATACCTACATCGTGTGATAGCTTTGAGAATTTAATTAATATAAGTAAAATACTTAGTGTGAAGCCTAGCACAAAGTAAGCACCCAGAAAATGGTATCTCTTTTAATAATTATTATTAAGAACTCTTGAATGGGAAAGACCTTCAACACATACGTGGAATTCCCATCAGAAGACCCAGCCCACTTCCCATCCACCAAGTCCAGTCCCAAGACAGCATGGTGGGGGGAAGGAGTTGAGTCATCAGTGCCTAGGAAGACACTAAGGTTGACAAATGGGGACCCACGGTGCCTCTCTGGATAGTGGAAGTAGGGTCATTCGATCTTAACTTGCCACAGCTTCTTAACCATAACACAGAAATAATTATAATACTGGTTTTTGAGTTGGCCTAAAGATTGAATAATTACATAAAATATCTCTCCCAGAGCCTGGTACATTGAAAGATCTTGATAAATGTTGGCAGTGCTTAGAGTGTAAGCTCCTTCAGTTCTCTCTTGTCTGCTCATGCAATCCTAGTGTCCAGCTCGGTGCTTGGTTCAATATAGGAGCTCAATAAACACTTGTTGAATGAATGAATACTATTAATAGTGTCATTGTTTCCTGTGGAAAATTAAACTAGAAAAATCAATTCCTAATGAATAAGATTGTATATCCACTTGGACAAAGTGCTCCGGAAACCTTAGGTCAAAACAGGGGCTTGGTAAACTCTAAGTGGGGAGTGAGAATGCAATCCCAGAAGATGTCCAGAAAGGTGGAACCTTCCTTGGCAAACACCACAGTGTAAATGAAGAAAGTGTTGCTAGCGGGGGTGTTGGTGGTTTTAATGAAACCTATGAAGTTGAGGCAGATGTGACTGTGTATCTGGACCAGAGGAGATTTCAACCCTTCCTGGCAAGTGTGTGGAATAGAAACAGATACATCAGGCTTTTACAGTTTGATGACACTAAACATTGAGCTCAACCAACTAACTCCCTTGTCCTGAAATTGGCTTTCAAAGCAGCCTTCTGGTTTTAATTTAATGAGAAGTTGCAAATGTGAAGGGTGTAGGCATGTTTGGCTTATACAGTGGGTTTTAAAACTTTTAAAAATTAATTGCTAATATTTATAAATCAGGAAATTTCTTATGCAACTCTGTATCTCAACTTCTAAAAAATCAGAAATTCTGCACACACCACCCCCTGAACAGCAGCAACTGGGTGGAGATCATATTGGCTGCATAGTTTAGAAAGGGAATAGGGTCCCCTGTTCAGCACAATTCCCATGCCTCCTTTTGACCTCACATCTGGTCATTTCATTTCTTTGCCTGCCTGGCCCCACAGGCATTAGAGTTTCCCATCCCTCCAGAGAGCCAACATGCTGACCAGCTGACACAGTATGTCAACTGTTATGTTTCTTGCTAAAAATTAATGAATCATCAGTTGGGCTTTTGCATCTGCCTCTTATGCATTTGGTTAGTGTGAGTCAGTCCCTTGGGTCAGCTCACCTTGAAACATACACACACCAAAATCAAATGTGTAGGTTTGCTCAGGGTGAGGCTCAGATTCCCCAGAGAGGTCCTGCCTCAGCTGACACCAACTATTCTCTGAACATCCTTCTTCAACTTACCAAATATCTTCAAGAATTCCTCAAAGCCCAGAGAGCAGACTGCCAGACCATTGTTCACCAGCTGAGTTGCAAATAAGTCACTGACCAAGTTAATCTATGAGCCTACTACAGATGCTTGAAGAAGCTCTGTTTGTTTTTGACTGCCCTTGAAGAACTCAGCCTCAGATGTCACCTAATTGTCTTGTGCATAACAAAAGCAGATGGCAAATTGCTATTGACAGACTCATTCTTTCTTGGTTCCCTTGACATCTCTTTATGGCTTCCTTCATTAGCTCTTCATTCCTCTCAGAGAAAGCCCATGACCTTGGAGGCTTTTGCCCTTCCGTTCTGAATCTGCATCTCCCCTATAATGGAGAAAAGGTGTCTTTCTGCTACCCTAGGATCTAGAGTCAAACAGAGACCACATGTGCCCTCTCAGCTTGCAGCCTATCCTCTGTTTCATCTCAGCAGGAAAAGGGTCTTTGCAATCCCACACTTTTTTATTATTCTCTCCTCACATCAGAGCTAAAAGCAAACAATAATTTAAATAACATCTTTTTATAATAAGAAAAACCTTCGGCTTCCAACACAACTGGAAAAGAAGCCATTTGTTGCTGCCTAGAATGAGCTGTCAGCATGCCCTTGGCATTACTTTCCCACTGAGGGTGATGGATACACACTGAGACATCTGTACTTCTTAATCAGTTCTCATGACCAACATGAGGCATTTGCAAGTCACGTGAGGAGAGTAATTTGTGGTCAGACATTGAAACTAACAGGTTGAAGTATGGACTAAACCCTTGGCTTCATTCCTGTTGCTCCAGTCACTGCAGTAACCAGCCCAGACTTCCATGGCTTCTCACAGGCAAATTACCTCAAGTCACTTTTCATTTTCTTTACAGTAAGGAAATAGGTATTGAAAAATACATACTCTCCTTTGGGAATGTATAGAAAATAGCCTTGTATTCTACACACAGGAAGCAGGATGTCTGCAGTGTCTAGTGCTATGTTAATGGATTCTTCTGGAAAAATCAAGGTTGATGATCTACCCAGGGGCTATAGTCCATAAATACACTTGCCACCCAGAGAATCCTAAGAATAAAGGGAGCTTGAAGAAAGCAGTTCTTGACAGCCTCCAGGGACAGTTACACTTTTGTCCCTAGATCACTTACATTTCTATGGCTTACTTACTGAATCTCCAACATTTGTGGAATCTTTATTCCTCAGATATGCTGAGAAAATAAGCCATCACCTTATTTGCTCCAAAGTCTCAGGACCAAGAGAATAATAGTAAGTCAAGAGGCTGGAGTTTAAAGGAAGTCAGAATTTTCTCTGAGCCTGTGTGACCTTGAGATGCACAAAGAAGTTAAATGTTTGCCCTCCTGAAAGCTAAGAGTTTAAATGTCTTCATTTCTGAAAGTTAGATGCTCCTTCCTATTTTTTCATAAGTGAAGTAACTCCATAGGTGTGGAAAACTCTAAAGAGAATGAATATGTGTTTCTCTTCTCTTCAGTATATCCACACAAAGGTTCTTGCTCCATGGTTTAAGATTTCTAAAAACTTTACCTTTCGGGTTCAAAGTCAGTCTGATCAGAGTATCCGAAACAATGAAAAGTCTGGGCAGGGCAATTCAGAACTGATCACCATTTTCCAGGATAAGACAAGGGAACACTCCTTAATGCTGGAAAGAGCTGGTTCAGTAGCTAATACAAGATTTAAACTCTAGAAATATAGTAGGTGCTGAAACCAATGAGAATAAGTGGATAATTGAAATAATAACCAGGCAAACTAACAAACCAATGAACAGATGAACTTGTGGAATTCCTGATCCCAGCAGGAGAGATGGGCTGAAAACCATAAGTCTCAAAAGGGTTTTTATCTTAAGTTTATTTATTTATTATTTATTTATTTATTTTTGGCTGCGTTGGGTCTTTGTTGCTGCGCGCAGGCTTTCTCTAGTTGCAGCGAGCGGGGGCTACTCTTCATTGTGGTGTGAGGGCTTCTCATTGCAGTGGCTTCTCTTGTTGTGGAGCACGGGCACTAGGTGCACAGGCTTCAGTAGTTGTGGCTCGCGGGGTCAGTAGTTGTGGCTCGCGGGCTCTGGAGTGCAGGCTCAGTAGTTGTGGCGCACAGGCTTAGTTGCTCCCCAGCATGTGGGATCTTCCCGGACCAGGGCTCAAACCTATGGCCCCTGCATTGGCAGGCAGATTCTTAACCACAGCGCCACCAAGGAAGTCCTGGGTTTGCATCTTTTGTCCCCCACACTCAAGACTCCTGTATAGATGAACAGCCTTAGGCATCTTATCATTCCCATTTTTATTGCTAATTCTGAGCCCATCCCTTTGTCTCCTATGCAAGAAAACTCACTTCTGAGCTGCTCTAAGGGTTGTCAGGACTGGCCAGGATCCAGCCCTCCCTGCCCTGCAACGATCCCAGCCATACCTGCTTCCCCCCGCACATTTGTGAGGCCCGTAGAGCACCAGATGAATAGCAAGACATACATCCTCTCACCTCCTAGATCCCTAACCATCAAGGGGTCTTTCCCCCGGACTCAGCCTCCAGAGAGAAGGGATGGGGCAAGAGCACAGGGCCACACGCCAGCACCTTGGCTATAGTCTTCCTCCCCAACTCTCACCCTTGATCAGGCTTAGGACAAGAGGACTGACTGTTACAACATCGGTCTTCCTTCCCAGGCCTATTGCGTATGGCTCGAATGTTGGCTTTGGTACTCAAAAGCTGGGTGTGCTCCCCACTGGAAATGGAAATGTCCATTTGGAAATTCCAAACCCAAGAAATATGTAGGTTTTTACTTTGCCCTTTGCACTTCACTCTGACAACTTTATCCTGAGAACAAAGTCTGACTGATGCTAATGAGTGCGTAGGGACCAAGAGGGGTTATGGAAAAGAAAACCATCACCCCACTGCACTTGCTCATCCAAGAAGCTTCTAGAAATCCAAGAATACAACTACGCTGCCCTTTTATAAAAGGCTTCTCCACTCACTATTTTATTGCACCTAGGATGTTTCTCCCTGCTGCCAGGGCTCGCTCTGCATCTCTCTCCAAGGCACCCAATAGAGCACGTCTTCATTGTGCGGGCCCTACACACAGGATCTGTCCCCTCAGCTGCTGTTCCCAAGCCATGTGCCAGACCCCTCACAGGTTATGCTTCTCTACCTCCAGGGGCAAGGGACCAAGGAGAGGTGGCTTCCAGACAGATGGCAGGTTGTTGGCATAGCCACCTTGCCCTGGTCACAGCCCCATGAACCCCTTTGATTTCCTCCTCCGTCTTCCCCACTCACCCCAGAACCCCTCCCTGACAGTTCACTTTGGATGAATTTCACCCTCCAACTTCCTGTCAAGGGGAACATCTGACTTTCTTTTCCTTCCTGGGATAAGGAATAATCAAGAGGCTTAGGATGTGAACAGGAAGAAATTCAAAGATGTTTGATTTGGCTTCAAGGCTGCTATGTGGCCCCCAATCTTTCCTTTGGTAGAAAGAGAGCCCAAGTCTTTAGCAGGGCTTAGCCCTTTCAGCCCTGAAATTTGTTTTCAGCGCTTAGCTTAAAGATGTGATCCTGGACAGTAAGTGTTATAGTGTTTGTTGCTAGTTTAATCAAGATTCCTTTATGGCCCAATTACATTGTGATTAATTGAATTTACATTATTTTTCTCAAAAATAAGATTTGAGCACACAAAGGTGAATGCAGATAAACATCGATGATTATATTACCAAATGTCCAACTCCAGAGGCTTAAGACATCACATAAATATTACTTGCAATGAAAGATATTATTTTCAGAGTCAAATATATGAGTTGGAGAAACCATTTTTATTCATTTATCTCTTGTGTTATGACAATTTTTTTCATCCATATGAAATTTAAAGGCTGTTGGCTTATTCAGACAAAAATTTTCCTACTCTGGAGGCCACCTTAAATAGGGGTTACTTAGCAAGATAATCATTACCTCTCAAAATTCTCTTTAAAGAGGTTTTAATTCGAGTTCTCCAGTGCCTCCAGTTATGAGTTGTTTCGGTTTGGTTTGGTTTGGTTTGACTCTTGCATCTAAATGATTGATAATCAACCTATTCCCTCCTGTCCCCCAGGAGAACCATTCCCAACAGGCAAAAGTGAAGTCAGCTTCAAGGGCAGATCTGGTTTTCCAGTCTGCTGTGAAGAATAACCCTCTGGTTCTAGGGGTGTTATAAATGTATCTGTCTTCAGGGACCGGTAAGAACAAACCCATATAAATAGGAAGGGGGTGTGTGTCTGTAAGGTGTGTTTGTGTGTGTTCTACAACTGCAAATTAGCAATAGGTGAGAGTTTACTAGTAGGAGGTTAAGCACTCCAGGAAAATACAAGTGTCATCCCTGTGGGCTGGAGCAGAAGCGATCCAAGGCAGACATCTGAGGACACAGCTGGACCAATGCCAGATTCTTCCCCATGACTGCCAGGGATGACAAGGGTTAGTTAGTAGGCAGAAGGTATTTGGAATTAATCCAAAAGTGGATCTGGCCTCAGATTAGGAGTGCAAAGAAATGACCATTTAAGAGAGTCCAGATTTGGAGAGAAGCAGCTGAGACAGAAACCAGTGCCAGCTGTGAGGAGTCTGGGGGGAAAGGGCAATTTCCAAACTGAATTGCAAGAGGGAGGAAAGCCAGAAAGAACTTTGTTCTCATCTAGAATGGGGGTCATCAAGAAGTGTAGCGGGTCAAGCTTCAGCAGTGAGGACTTCAGATGAAAAGCCAGACCTTTCTGTGAAGTTATCACTACTTGTAAAACTGCCCATGAGTCACATTTGACACTCACAGTGAAGAATAAAGGACTTACCCTCTGATGAGAGGGGTTTCATGGATTGGGATGAGTTCATGTGGAGGAGAGAAAAGGATCATGGCAGTGTGGCCTAGAAGACAGAGCGATAAACTGACACAGGCCCATCCCAGCTCCACCATTAACTAGGAGAGGACCTCAGGCATGTCATTCAAAGGTCTGGGACCTCAGTTTGCTCATCTGGAGGAGAATCAGCCAGTCCGTTCATTAGGGAGGCAACACACATGTAATTGAGCCGGGACCCGTGTTAGGTCCAGAAGAAGCCTGCAAGCATTTCACAGTTGAGGGTACAACTAAGTCATCTCTAAGTTCCCTTCCAGCTCTAAAATGTAACCTGCTATGGAGAAAAGAGCTTAGGTTTGGGATGCCTTGCTGCCCAATTTGATTCCCAGCCCTGACAATTACTAGTTGTGAATTAGGGAAAGTTACTTAACCTACCTAAGGCTCAGGAAGGTGTCTAAAATAGGCATAATAATAAGCATCCTGTCAGTCACTATAAGAAATAAATAAGGCAATTCCCCTCCCATAGCACAGTGTTGCTACTAAGAGGCCACAGTGTTCCCAGCCCCTTAGCATCCAGGTCTGACCAGGTGAATAGGTGACTAGTTCTTGCCAACTGAATGCAGCACTGCAGATGTGAGTCATGTGCAAGCCAAGTCTTACCAAAACCTATTTACTTTCTTCCATTTCCATCAGCAGATTAGGATGGAGTTAGTCTGGCTCCATTACCCACTTATTTTTCCATGTGAATTTTGTCACCAGTTTGCCCATTTCTCAATAATATCCAGTTAATATTTCTTTTTAAACCAGGATCGTGGCATAAATCATCTTAGATAAAATTGATGTCTTAGTTTTCTTATACGGAAATATTTTGTCTTTTCCATTTGTTCAAGTCTTGTATATGCCCCACAGAGGAATTTTTAAGTTTCTTAAGTTTATTCCTTTGTACTTCGCCTTAATCACCTGGACTATTACAACAATTTAATCAGTTTATAAAAATGCGCTGAGGGGATGGAGAATTAAAATGCTTAAGAAAGTTATAGGGGACTTCCGTGGTGGCTCAGTGGTTAAGAATCCGCCTGCCAATGCAGGGGACACGGGTTAGCCCTGGTCCAGGAAGATCCCACGTGCCGCAGAGCAACTAAGCCCGTGTGCCACAACTACTGAGCCCACGTGCCACAACTACTGAGCCTGCATGCCTAGAGCCCGTGCTCCGCCACAAGAGAAGCCCCCACTCTTGCAACTAGAGAAAGCCCGCACACAGCAACGAAGACCCAATGCAGCCAAAAATTAATTAATTAATTAATTAAAAATTTATAAAAAAGAAAAAATTTATAGGAATTTTTTAAAAATTTGGCTATGCCAGGTCTTAGTTGCAACGTGGGGGATCTTCATTGCAGCATGCAGGATCTTTTTTTTAGTTGCATCATATGGGATCTTTAGTTGCAGCATGCAGTATCTTTAGTTGCGACATGCAGGATATTTTAGTTTCAGCATGTGGGATCTGGTTCCCTGACCAGGGATCGAACCCGGGCCCCCTGCATTGGGAGCATGGAGTCTCAACCACTGGACCACCAGGGAAGTCCCAAGAAAGTTACAAGAATTCTGTACTAGGGGGATGGCAACTAGAAAGGAGCTGGAGGTGTGAAAAACAGAGACTGCAAGACAGTGGGGAGAAAGAGAGAAGAGAGGGAGAGAATGAATCTCCATACAGTGCCTTCCCCTATGTTGCCCTCTTCCCCCACTTTTTCCCCTTTTTCTTCCAAATACCGAGCACTCCCTACCAAAATAATCCATTTTAATCTCACCAGTCCCTTCTGCGCCTTGCAAATGTTTGTGTCTCAGTCTTATTTTTTTCCCCTCCACCCAATACTGGCAGGGCAGCAGCAGTTGGGATGGATTTGTGCCATGATGTCTGCTGGCAAGGGTTCTGGTCCCATGGATGAGGTTAACAATGACTGGTTCTTTCCTAGACAAAGTGTATCCATGAGTGTATTGTGATCTGCATGAAATGGAAAGCCAACAAATAGTGACTTAAACACCTAGATTTCTTTTCTTACACAAGAGGTCCAGGTGCATGGTCACCAACGTTAGTTGAGAGGCTTCAGGATTTTAGGACTAAGGTCTCCTCTATTCACTTGGCCTTTCCCTTTTGGTCTCAAGGTTGTGCTTCATGTTTAGCCATCAAGTCCATATTCTGATCAGGAAGAAGAAGGAAAGGAAACTCCAGAATCTCTATCTAAGAAACAAAGGGTTTCCCAGAAATACCAAGCTTATGCTTCAAAGACCAGAAGTGGATCATGTGGCTCCACTTTATACAAGGGAAGTGAAGAAAACAGCCTTTTATTCACAATCGCATCCCCCACATCCCCAAAATGGGGATTCTTCTGGAAAGGGAGACAATGAGGATGGGTATTCATTGAGTAAGCAACTAGAAATTTCTACTACGAATGTAAAATCAAATGCATCGCCCACCTCCATGATGAATTTTCCTCTGAGCACTTCCACGTGTCTGGAAGAGTGTGGCAGAGATTGCTATCTGCCTACCTCCTCATCCATTATCCCCTTCTCCTGGGAATCAGAACCTGGATTCAGAGCCACCATGTATTTCCCAGCCTCTTTGCCTAGAGTGGCCGTGGGACTACATCCTGGACTATGAGGTGTGAGCAGGAAAGTTGTGTAGGACTTCCTGGAGGGTTCCTTTAAACAGAGAGAGCACCTTTTAGTCCTTCCCACCTTCCTTCTTCCTGCTGCCTGGATATATAGAGATATATGGATAGAATATAGTCATACAATGTGTGGGTTGTAGCTCCAATATCCAGCCTGGTCACTAGAATTAACATGGTACCCCATTTAATACTGATAACAACCTATGAGATAGGTACGAGTATAACCATCCACTCGTTAAGGATGAGGAAGCTGAGACTTAAGGAGCCTAAGTAACTTGCTGTGGACCAACTCTTAAGTAGCAGATCCAGGATTTGAACTCAGGCCATCTGACTCCATAGTTTACTTTCACCCCATACCACTCTGCTCACTGCCCCAGCCTTTCTGATAACCAGCAGAGGTGAGGTATGGAAGGAAGCAGCACAGGTACATAATCTGAAGTCTGCATGTCCTTCACGTGTCTGTCCATCCATGTGACCAGGGGCTCCTCACTAGCTGCATTGCCCTGGACTAATTACTAACTTCTCCGTGTCTCAGTTTCCTCATGTGTAATGGAGAGATATTCAGAGATGATCACAGCGAGATTGTGAGGATTAATGAGTTAGCATGTGTAGTCCTTAGAACAGGGCCTCACATCTAGAGCGCACTCAGGCAAGGTTAGCTATTATTGTTGTCATTGTCACTGTTGTCATTGACCAATGTAACAAAGCCCATCTGGGCATCACTCTTTCCCCAGCGTAAACCAGGTCTTGTCTATCATGAAGATCACTCCAGCTACAACAGGCGTCCTGGGAATGAGGAGAGGAAAGGAACAATACATGAGCTCAAGAAACCAGAAGCCCCTAGAGGACCCCGAGACCCAATGTTTTATCCCCCAGAAACCCTATAGCTGCAACATGTCTGGGGCAGGATGTCTCTCCAGCCACCACCCCCACCCCCTACAACTGTGCCTGTGGCTTCTATCTTCTCTGTTCCTGTAGGCAGGGCCCAGGAGCAGCTAAAAGAGGCCTCAGGGCCAGAGGTCACTTGTTCCAGGGTCAGCCTGGAGACTTATATAGCCCCTTAGGAACCTCCTAGGCCCCTGACCCAGGAAGGAAGGGAGATGGCAGAGCCCACAGCACCTCAGACCTCTGAAACCTGCCTGTCTCTATTTTTCACAGATTAAGATTGAGTGACCAGGGCTTCCCTGGTGGCGCAGTGGTTGAGAGTCCGCCTGCCGATGCAGGGGACACGGGTTCGTGCCCCAGTCCTGGAAGATCCCACATGCCTGGAGTGGCTGGGCCTGTGAGCCATGGCCACTGAGCCTGCACATCTGGAGCCTGTGCTCCGCAACGGGAGAGGCCACAACAGTGAGAGGCCTGCGTACCGCAAAAAAAAAAAAAAAAAAAAAAGATTGGGTGACCAGTCAGTCTGCTTCCCCAGTAACAACCCCTTTGGCCAACAACCATATTGTCTTATAAGAGTCTGGCCCTTAGGTCTTCCCCTCTTTTTGCTTACCCCCTTCTTCAACCCCCTTTCTTTCCATAACTGCCAGACATGCCCCCTATTTGGCCCCTTCACTCCATCTTTTCCCTTGAGACATGGTATATAGTATATATAAGCAGCTAAGATCCTTATCCCACCTCTCATAATACTTCCCCACCCCACCCCCATCCAGGCATGGAACAAGGTTAGGAATATCTTCTTCTTGGAAACCTCTGTCTCTGTTAACTCATCTGGCAGACCCTGAGTCCAGGGTCTCAGGGTTGAGGGTGCCTCACAATGCCCAGGTTTATCACATAATGACAACAAAATGGCAAAGTGTCTCAAATGGCTGTGGCTACATCAGTAGGATTCCACATGCAAGGTCTCAGGGGAACCTCCTTTGTGCAGGTAAGAGGACCTGATTCCCCTGGAAAAATTCAGGAATTAGACAGGTTCCAGGCAATTCATTTGGCAGCAGGGGAGCTTGCATTAACCACCTCTTGGTTTCCCTTAACTTCCCTTGTTCAGCCCCTTCATGTCCTGTAAATGAACACACTTGTCAGGACTCCTCTGACTGAGGGTGGTAATGAAGGATGGAGCCTGACTCACACTTCTCCTGACAAAATGACCCTGGTTGCAACCCTGCATATTAATAGATTTCAAATCTAAGTGGTTACAATAACCCAGTCCCTCTGATGGTGGCCTAGGAGAGACCTCTTTTGTCTCTTCCTTCTTGTTCTTCAGAAGGATTTCCAGAAAAGCAAAGGAATAGAATTATGGGTAGCCTTATCTTCCATTGCTTCTCCTTTTTTTTTTTGCAGTATGCGGGCCTCTCACTGCTGTGGCCTCTCCCGCTGTGGAGCACAGGCTCCGGACGCACAGGCTCAGCAGCCATGGCTCACGGGCCCAGCCACTCCGCGGCACGTGGGATCCTCCCGGACCAGGGCACGAACCCGTGTCCCCTGCATCGGCAGGCGGACTCTCAACCACTGCACCACGAGGGAAGCCCCATTGCTTCTCCTTTTATGTTTGAACCACTGCTCTGTGACTCCTGCAGTCCATGGGCATAAATCTCTGACCACAAGGTCACAGTCCCAGCTCAGCCAGGTGGCCTGCCATTGCCCCCAGGAGCCATGTCTCCCACACCCAAAATGACCTAACTGATCCCTTTGACTATTTCAAAATGGCAGTAAGAAGATAAATGTTCTCCATGTTGGGCCTCACCTGTGGAATGTGGATGAAGGAATATACTACATGTGACAGGGTGTAGATACAAAGCAGAATTTGGGAGTAAACTTATAAGCAGTAAGAGGAGACATGCGTTCCCCACCACCAAGCTCTCATTATCCCAAGGAAAGTTCAGGAGCCAAGGCACAGATGGATGTACCTTGCCCTGTGCTCCATCTGGAAACTTTCCCTTTGTTGCTTTGCATTTTTATAGGGTAGCCAGAGAACAGCCTCACAAACAGGAGAAAAGAGTCTGAGCATAAGCTCCAACTGTCCAGGGAGTTTGCAAACCTATGCTGATAGCACCTGGAGACCTTGTAAGAAGTCCAGACTGTGTGCAGCCCCTTATACTGATCTCAGATGGCTTGTTGCCAGGCAACCTGCAGAGACTATCTGGGGTCATTCAGTGGACAATCTTGTTTGTCGAGCACTAACATCCCAGTCTTGGGATGCTGAGTGCTAGCAACGTGTTTTAGGGGTTACAGAGCTGTGGGCATTGTGATACAGATTTTAAAAATTTATCTCTTTTTTAATGGTAGTTGAATAAAGAAAACTCAAATGCTTAGTATGAATTTACACATTTAGAGATGTGTGCAATGTTTCAGTGTGCAATTTCTTTCTGAATAGCCTTACCATCAAGTAGACTTTTCCCATCACAAAGTTATTTGGCTACAAAACTTTCCTAAAACACTACTGTTTTGTTTTGTTTTTTACTTTGTATTATGAAAAATTTCAAATATATACAAAAATAGAAAGAATAGTGTAATGAAACCCCATTACCAATCACTGAGATTCAGCAATTTTCAACACACTTCCAATCTTGATTTATCCATACCTCCTACCACTTGCTGGTTATTTTTTAAACAGTTTTATTGAAGTATAATTTCCATACCATTAAATTCAGTCATTATACTTATATATACTTATATATATTATATAGGTCAATGCCTTTAACTAAATTTATAGATCTGTGTAACCGTCACAAAAATTCAATTTTAAAACATTTCCAACACTACAAAAGTTCACTCATTCCACTTGTAGTCAATACCTATTCCCACCTCCAGCCCCAGGCAAACACTGATCTATTTCCTGTCTCTACAGATTTGCTTACAAGTCTTTGTGTGGACATACTGCTTTCATTTCTTTTGAGTAAATACCTAGGAATGGAATAAATGAGCCATACGGAAAGTATATACTTAGCTTTTTAAGAAATCACCAAACTGCTTTACAAAATAGTTGTAACATTTTACGTTCCCACTAGCATTATATTAAGGTTCCAACTTCTCCACATCCTTACTAATATTTGTTACTCAAATATTGTGGTTATTTGAGTGGCTATCTCACTGTGGTTTTGATTTGCAGTGCTCAGATGGCCAATGATGTTGAACACCTTTTCATATGCTTATTAGCCATTTATATGTCTTCTTTGGACAAATATCTATTTAGGTCTTTTGCCCATTTTTAAATCGGGTTATTACTGAGCTGTAAGAATCCTTTCTATATTCTGAATACAAAACCCCTTTCAGATACATGATTTCCAAAAGTTTTCTCTCATTCTATAGATTTTTTCACTTTCTTAATGATGTCCTTTGATAAATGCAAGTTTTTAATTTTGATAATGTCCAATATATGCATTTTTTCTTTTGTTATTTGTGCCTTTGGTGTCATATCTAAGAAGCCATTGCCTAATCGAAGGTCATGAAGATTTATGCCTATGTTTACTTCTAAGAATATTATAGTTTTGGCTTTTCCTAAAATGGTCTTGTTCCATTTGGAATTAATTTTTCCATGCGGTGTGAGGTAGGTATCCAATCATGTAGATATCCAGTTTTCCCAGCACCATTTATTGAAAAGATCATTCTTTACTCATTGAATTGCCTTGGTACCCTTGTTTAAAATCTGTTGGCTATAACTGTGACAAATTTTCTCTCATTTCCATTCTGTTGACCACTATGTCTATCTTTATCAGTACTTCACTGTCTCAATTACTATAGATTTATAGTAAGTTTTGAAATCAGAAACTGTCAAACTTTGTTCTTTTTCAAGATTGTTTTGCTATTCTGGACCCTTTGAATTTCCATACACATTTTAAAATCAGCTTGTCAATTTTTGCAAAGAAGCTGGCTGGGATTTTGATAGGGATTGCATTGAATCTGTAGATCAATTTGAGGAGTACTGCCATCTGAGCACTATTAAATCTTCTGATCCATGAACATGGAATATCTTTCCACTTATTTGGGTCTCCTTTTAATTTCCTTCAACAATGTTTTGTAATTTTCAGAGCATAAGTTTTACACTCTTTTTATGAAATTTATTCCTAAATATCTTAATATTTTTAATGCCATTGTAAATGGAATTGCATTCTTAATTATTTTTGGATTGTTCAATGCAAGTATATAGAAATATAATTGACTTTTTATATTGATCTTATATCCTGCAACATTGCTGAACTAATTTATTAATTCACATAGTTTTTTAAGTGGATTCTTTAGGATTTTCTATAAAAAAGATCATGTTGGGCTTCCCTGGTGGCACAGTAGTTGAGAGTCTGCCTGCCGATGCAGGGGACACGGGTTTGTGCCCCAGTCCGGGAAGATCCCACATGCCACAGAGCAGCTAGGCCCGTGAGCCATGGCTGCTGAGCCTGCGCGTCCGGAGCCTGTGCTCCGCAATGGGAGGGGCCACAAAAGTGAGAGGCCCGCGTACCAAAAAAAAAAAAAAAAAAGATCATGTTTTCTGCAAATAGAGATGATTTTTCTCCTTTCTTTCCAATCTGGATGCCCTTAATTTATTTTTCTTGCCTAATTGCTCTTGCTAGAACCTCTGGTACAATGTTAAATAGAAGTGGCAAGATAGAATGTCCTTGTTTTGTTCCTCATCTTAGAGGAAAAGCAACCAGTCTTTCACCATTGAGTAAGATGTTAGTTGTTAGATTTGCCCAACTCCTCACTCCACCATGCTAAAAATTCCCATGTCCAGCACAATTGGCTATTCTAGGTCCTTTGTATTACCATATGAATTTTAGGATCAGCTTGTCTATTCAGAAAAGGCAGCTGGGATTTTAATAGAGATTGTGTTGAATCTGTACATCAATTAGGTGAGTACTGTCATCTTAAAGACATTAAGTTTTTTGATCCATAAACTTGGTGTATGTTCTAAAGTGGGTATCTGTTCACTCTCTTAGGTATGGACTTCTAGAGAGCCTTCAATTCCTTAGCACCATAAATAATGCTCTAATAAACATTCTCATAAATAAGCATGCCTCCTTATGAACCTATACGAGAATTATTTTGGAAAATATAACCAGGAGTAGATCGCCTATACATATGGTGTGAATTTATATTTAAATTTACCAAATAGTGCTAGACTACTCAGAAGAATGGCTATGCCAGTCTACCATCCCACCAGCAATGTATGAGTATTTCTATATTCCCAAACTTTATGCTAATAATTGGCATTATCAATCTTCCTAATTTTTGACACCCTGATATATGTAAAATAATATTTTGTTATTGTTTTAATTTGCATTTATCTTATAATTAATGAATTTGAGACTCTTTTAATATGTTTGATGGCCTTTTGGGTTTCCTCTTTAAATCATATTTTCACGACCTTTGTCCATTTTGTATTAGGGTTTCTGTCATTTTCTTGATGGTTTGAAAGTTTTTTATATACTCTAGATCCTTGCTATTCAGAAGCATTGACATCAACTGGGAGCTTGTTAAAAGTACAGAAGGGCCCCACCCCAGACCTACAGAATCAGAATCTGCAGTTTAACAAAATTCCCCAAGGAATTAGAATCCCTATTAAAATTTGACAAACAATGTTCTAGATATTAATCCCTTTTCAGTTTTAAACACTGCAGATATCTTCTCTCATTCTATCAAAAGACATACATGATTTATTTTGTTAAAAATAAATACTGGGCTTCCCTGGTGGCACAGTGGTTGAGCGTCTGCCTGCCGAAGCAGGGGACGTGGGTTCATGCCCCGGTCCGGGAGGATCCCACATGCCGCGGAGCGGCTGGGCCCGTGGGCCATGGCCACTGAGCCTGCACGTCTGGAGCCTGTACTCTGCAACGGGAGAGGCCACGGCAGTGAGAGGCCTGCGTACCACAAAAAATAAATAAATAAATAAATAAATAAATACTTAATTTTTATTTAGACAAATAAAAATTTTGTCTTACGGTTTATGCTCTTCGTTCAAAACAATGTTGTTGACATTTTTTCCTGTTAACTACATAACCTTTTATATTTAGTTATTTTTTTCCATCTTGAGTGCATCTTTTCATGTGGTGTTAGGTAGACATCCAGTGTATTTTCACCATATAGTTGTTATTTTTCTCAGTACCATTTGGCAGACAAGCCAGTCAGTCCTCATTGATATGTGGTTCCATGTTTATCTCATATTAAGTTCTCCTATACCTTTGGGTCTTGCTGAGCTCTCTCTTCTGTTTCAATAGTCCATTTGACTGTGCTTGTGTCAATATCACACTGTTTATGGGTTTTTTGTTGTTGTTGGTTTTGTTATAACTCTGTGATGTGTTCTGTATTTGGTAGGGCAAGTACCCCTCTTTATGTTTCTTTTTTAAAACTATCTGACCTATTTGTAGACTTTGACTTTTTTCCATATAAATTTTATCATACGTTTATCAATATTCTCAAAAAGTTCAAATTGAATCTTCATTTTGATAATTGCAAATTTTTAGATAACTGGGGAATGGATTGTTGTCCCATTCTAGAACATAGGGTATCTCTCCATTTATCGGATCTTCCCCTATAGCCCTTATAGAAGACATGGTATTCTTGGTTAATTTTTAGAAACTTTTTATTTTTGATACTATTGTAGATAGCATGCTTTGTTGTTGTTCTGACATTTTCTAGTTAATTGTTGGTGGTATAAAAACTGGTATTGGTTCTTTCATTGATCTTTAACCCAGCAATATTTCTGTGGTGAGTTATAAATTTGTCCACATATTCCTTGATCTTCCTTTCAAGAAGTGGAACCTATCCTTCTCCCATTGAGTGTAGATTTAGTGACCCACATCTAACAAATAGAATGTGGTGATGGTGTGTGTGACTTCTGAGACTTTAAATCATAAAATTTAATTCAGTTTCCTCTATTTTCTTTCAGGGCATTTGCTGTATGAGGAGCCACCTGCCATATCGTGAGGACACTCTAGCAGTCTTATGGAGAGGTCTGCGTGGTGAGGAACTGAGGCCTTCTGCCAATGGTCATGTGAGTGAGCCAACTTCAAGTGAATCCTCCAGGTACAGTCAAGTCTTCAGGCTGATAACTGTAGGCCCCAGCCAACATCTTTACTGCAATTTCATGAGAGACCCTCAACCAGACCACTTATCTAAGTCACCAGTGACCACATATTATATGATTCCATTCATATGAAATGTACAAAATAAGTAAGCCTATAGAGACAGAAAGTAGATTAACAGTTGCTTAGGACTGGGGACTGGGGGAGAATGGGATGATAGCTAAGGAGTGTGGGGTTCCTTTTTGAGATAAGAAAAATGTTCCAAAGTTGACTGTGGCGATTGTTGTGCATATCTGTGCGTATATGAAAATTCATTAAATTGTATACTTTAGATGGGTGAATTGTATGGTGTTATGGGCTGAATGTTTGTGTCCCCCACCCAAATTCACATGTTGAAACCCTTAACCCCCAATGTAATAGTATTTGGAGGTGGGCCTTTGGGAGATAATTAGGTTCAAATTAGGTTATGAGCATGGGACTCTCATGATGGGACTAGTGCCCTTATAAGGAAAATGGAGAGATCCCCTCTCCACATGCATGCGCTCAGGAAAGGTCATGTGAGCATACAGCAAGAAGGTGCTGTATACAAGCCAGGAAGAGGCCCTCACCAAGAATTAAATCTGCCAGCACCTTGCTCTTGTTCTTCCTAACCTCCAGAACTGTGAAAAATAAATACCTGTTACTTAAGCTACCCATCTATCTTGCTATAGCAGCCCAAGCAAACTAAGACATATGGCATGTGAATTCTATCTCAATAAAGATTTTTTTTAAAAAAAAGAAAGAAGGCAAACACAAGGACTATTGCATCAGTTCATTTCCTCCTTGGAAATCAACTCTGCATAACATGGGATAAGGTAGCTTTTTCTAGGACCCTTGAAAAACTCAGGAATCTTGTTATACCTAACTCTAGATTCATGAGGCCAACCTTATTTATATTTACATAACTAAGAGGGACTCACAAGAGAATGATTTTTCTCAATTAAATAAAAACACACCAAGCTACACTTGTCAATAAATTGTCAATAAAGATCCAAAGAAAACTACAATAACATTTTTATATGAATCAAAAAAGTTTTTGATATAAATACAAAGGAGAAATAAAGTCTTATATGTTATTCCCTTACTTTTACTACTTTGTATATAACACTGTTGATAGGAAGTGCCCACACACATCTTTCCCAAAACACATATAATCCAATGTGGGAATGGAGTAAACATCTGTATATATTTGATGTTGGCCCAAACTACCTAAGTGACTCCAAAGCTGATACCTCATTTCCCTAGTAATTAGTAAGAAGAGTTATTAAAAATTGTGTTGCTGGGCTTCCCTGGTGGCGCAGTGGTTGAGAGTCCGCCTGCCGATGCAGGGGACACAGGTTCGTGCCCAGGTCCGGGAGGATCCCGCGTGCCGCGGAGTGGCTGGGCCCGTGGGCCATGGCTGCTGAGCCTGCGCGTCCGGAGCCTGTGCTCCGCAACGGGAGAGGCCACAGCAGTGAGAGGCCTGCGTGCCGCAAAAAAAAAAAAAAAAAAAGTGTGTTGCTTTACAAAATAAGCCAAATTCCTTCTGTGTTAAATTCCTTGGAAGACTCTATTTTAATTCCTAATCCAGCTCAGTCTGGAAAGGCTGATTGCTCAGTTCATGGTGCTAAACTATATTGTCGTGCTGTATTTAAGATGTTTAAGGTAAATTAGTTCACAGTTGCTGCTAAGTGTGAGCTCACCAATAAAAGCACAACAAATCAGATTTTTCCCCTGTAAGTGGTTTCAACAGCTGTCTTTTCACCCTCCCTGGTCCCAGTCCCCCTCCACCTCTTCCATGCTTGTTATCTCTTTAAGAAATCAGCCTTCTCCAGAGCCAGGAGTTTCACCTTCTCTTTTGCTTCTTGCTGTATCTCCTCACCCTCCCCAACACCTAATCCAAGCATGGGGGTGATAGATGCAGGAATCACCCAGCAGAGTAGATGACTGTGGCTGTCATGTCTGTGCTCTAAACCCAGGCTCTGGATTCTTTAAAAGCACTTCTCAATCAATCAGAATCGTTTTACTGTTTTTTTTAACACATAGTTATGACAGTGCTAGCTACCTGGTTTTCTTGCCCCCAAAATACGAGAGCTAGCTAACTGGTGGTTGGAGGTTAGCCCCAATCAGATATCATAAGCATCAGGTAACAGAAAGGAAGAAGGTAGAAAACCCTGAACTTGAAAATCACAGCCATCACTTAATGCAGATGCAAGGAAACATATCTCAGTAGCCACTTGGGAGTTTATTGTTCTGTAGAAACAGAATTCCTATCCTGAATCATGATCCTGAGACTTGGGAAGATTATGCCATGCTCAAGATAGTCTCTTGGGTTGGCCAAAAAGTTCATTTGGGTTTTTCTGTAAGATCTTCTGGAAAAATCTGAACTAAAATGTTGGCCAACCCAGTATTTCAACAAGTGGAGAAATAATATAATAAAGTTATATATGTAGGTATGTATAGAAAAGTTTCATTCAAAAAGGTAAAGAAAGTTTTAAAACATTGGCACTTGGAGAAGAAAATTTTGTTATGTGAGAGTTAGCCTTTTTAAAACAGCCCATTCCTGGTTACTCTGAATTAATAAAGGTGAACCTGATACAGAAAACAGCTAAGAGCAAAGAATTAGTTGCTAACATTAGCAATTCTCACATAGTAATATCTGGTGAAATTCCAGAGTCCCCTCCTTAAACAAATGTTGAATACCTAGGATGTGCCAGATGCTGTTAGGTAACATGAGGAAATCAGATATGGTACCTGACTCAAAGAGCCTGGGCCCAGTGATGAGGGCATCTGGATCAAGAAATAATTACCACACAGTGTGGTACTATTGTAAAGTGGTTCCGAGCCGTAAAGGGAGCAGTGTATTCTGCTTGGAAAGAATAAGAAAGGCTTAAAATAAGGTGTACATTTTGAGATGTGTTTTATTGGGTTTTTAAGGGTGATAATAAACCTCATTCATCCCCTTGGAGTTTGAACCAACTGAGAAATAGAATAGGGAGTAAATGTTGCATATAAAACTGGATTCGAGA
Source organism: Mesoplodon bidens (assembly GCF_964165515.1). Classification (NCBI taxonomy): domain Eukaryota; kingdom Metazoa; phylum Chordata; class Mammalia; order Artiodactyla; family Ziphiidae; genus Mesoplodon; species Mesoplodon bidens. Next base: position 148,060,450 of record NC_138178.1, on the reverse strand, counting down.
ATGAGGCTTGGGGCTATGGGTGAAAAACATCTTCACATTTCTCTCGTAGTCTAGGCTTCAGTACTTGCACACAGGGAGTTCATGAGAAAACCAGGTGAGCAGGGCAGACTCTGAGCCAGCAGCAGGCTGGGTTGTGAACTGTGGCACAAAAGTTGAACACAGAAGAGAGAGAAAGGCCACGTGTAGGGGCGATTTGAGCCTGTTAGCCTCACTGAATAGAGAAATATAACTTTTCTCCAGTGGTCCAGTCAAATAAATCATGCCTCCTTCCATAAGGAGATACAGTCAAGAGGAAAAGAGAGGGGCCAGTGGTGTTACTGCAGCACTGTTTCCTCCTGGTGAGTGTAGCAAGTGTGCCCTCCTCTCAACCTCAAAATGATCAGCAATGATAAGCATCACATGCCACAGGTCTTGAAGGACAAACAGAGATTCAACAGGTAGATGAGAGGGAGCATTCCAAGTAGAGAAAAAACAACAGCAAAGCAGGGCAGTTTCAGTGTCCAAAGTGCCTTGGGAAATGGGGAGTAGTCATAGGGAGTTTGTGAAATATGTCAGTTTTCTAACCAAAGGTGGTCAATGCCCCAGAATAAATATTTCTATTTCTCTAAGTCTAAGCCCTTACTTCTTATTGTACTCAGATCAGGATCTAAAAACAGCACAGAAGGGCACCACAAGTTTGTATTCATCTTGCTTGGGGTTTGCTGAGCTTTCTGAATCTGTGGGAGGGAATCTGTCTTTCATCAGTTTGGGAAATTTTTAAGCAAAACCCCTTTAACTATTGTTTCTTTCCATTCCCTCTTTCTCTCCTTCTGAGACTGCAGTGACCCCACATGTCACACTGTTGATGTTTACTTTTTCATATTTTTCTTCTGTATATTTATTTTGAATATTTTCTACTAGGCTGTCTTCCAACTGGTTAGTAAATTATGTTCACAATCTGACATTAAACCCATTCATTGAGTTCTCAAGTTTAAATATTGTATTTTCCAGTTCTGGAATGTTCATTTGATTCTTTTTTTATAGATTCTATTCCAAATGTCTGATGAAATTCTCTATTCTGTCATCTCTTTTGTCCATCCTTTTCTCTACTTTCTTGAGTATATTAATCATAGTTATTTAAAAGTTCTTATCTGTTACTATCTGGACCATCTATGGGTTTATTTCTATTGTCTAGGTGTTTAATTTAGTTATCTGTGGTACAATCTTGCTTTTCATGTGTTTGGTAATTTTTTATTAGATGCCAGACATTTTGATGAAAGACGTGTAAAGGCTCCAAATGATGTTATCTTCCCCTTTTCCTCTGTTAGGCATCATGCAGGAGACTGTCCATCAGAGGCTGAGCTGAATCAGGCCTTGGATGAGATTTTGGTAAGAGTTTTGGCAAGACTCGGTCTACCTCCAGCGTACCCTGTGCCTAGGGTGTGACTCTGCAGAGTTTTCAGTCAGAGCCTGGCAGGTCTTTGGCTCCTTCACCTGAAGACTACAGGAGAGCTCTGCCCTTCACAGGTTTTCAGCTTAGCTTTTTTAACATCTCACCTCATACAGGTTCAAAATTTAGTACATATCCTGAGAGGGAGCCCAGCCATCTGTCTGAGTCCCCTAGTCTTCAGTTGTATCACCCCAGTTTCTCATAAATATCATAAGCTCTCCGCCTCTAGCTGCAGACTTAGAGGCAAGCCTCGACTCCCAGGCTCTAGTAGCTTCCAGAATTCATAAGTGACCCCAGATAAAAAGGGCCTATGGAATCTCAGTGTCAGTGTATCCCCCTCTCCCTATAGCTTTCATCAGTTGCCTTTTTGTTTTCAGTCCATTTCCACCTGGCCATTTTAGTTTCTTCAGCACCCCTAGACCATAGGATATTTCACTCTGCCTTTTAAAACTTGTCACCTAACTCTTTTGTCGCCCTCACAGCCTCAGATTCAGAAAAGTTTTTGGGGGGGAGCTAGCCATGAATTGGAGACACCTAAAACCCCCGCTCTGAGCAGTGCAACCCCGCAGGGCCCCCGAGAGTTTTGCTGCTTCTTCCCTTGCGTGGTGCTCAGCCCAGCCCAGAATCAGAAAATGACCCAGGGAAATAAAGGGCAGCCAATTGTCCACTCAGCTCCAGACAGTTCTCCCCTTTCTGAAATTTTAATCCATTTATCCTTGTAGCTTCCTCAACTCTTTGATGCCATTAAAAATATGACTTTTGTAATTTATCCAGTTTTTTCTGCTCTTTGTCAGTAAGTGAGTTGGTGTGCCATGACCTACTCTAGCCTACCCAGAAGCAGAACTCAGCTTCACAAATTTGCCTATGCCCTCGGCTAAACCGCTGCTCACCCTGCCCCACCCACCAAATGTGAACCCTTAATATGCCCTTCATTCTGCAGTCTTTTTCCTCATTGGACTCTTCACTTCTATAAATACTGGTGGCAAGCCCCGGTCACCAAGTTTTCACGCCCCCTACAGCCCTGGTCTCCCCGGTCACCACAGCCCTGGTCTCCCCTGTCCACAATGGCCTTCCACTAAGGATCTGCACTCAGTGTGGGGAGAGGTGTTAGAGTGCTGAACCCCTGTGTATGGTGGGGCATAGCTCATAGACTGAGCTGTGGGACTAAAAAGGCTCTGATGCTTCTCACACTCCTGGGTCATCATCCTACCTGAAGGGGAGGGCATGCCTTTAGGAATGGGATAAGAAAAGAGTTTTTAAAAGCAAAGTCTGCTTAGAAAATATTTAAGCAAAGGGTCATGATTCAAATTTTGGCCCTCATGTGTCCCAAGGGAAGGAAAAACATTTGCATAAAAATATTTTTATTTTAGGGCTTCCCTGGTGGTGCAGTGGTTGAGAGTCCACCTGCCGATGCAGGGGACACGGGTTCGTGCCCCGGTCCGGGAAGATCCCACATGCCGCGGAGCGGCTGGGCCCGTGAGCCATGGCCACTGAGCCTGCGCGTCCGGAGCCTGTGCTCCGCAAAGGGAGAGGCCGCAACAGTGAGAGGCCCGCGTACTTAAAAATATATATATATATTTTTTTTATTTTATTTTGTGAAGAAAAAAAAGCAAATTTTATTTATTTTTTTATATATTTATTTTAAAATTCTCTATTAGAGTACATTTGAGCTACAATATTGTGTTAGTTTCCGGTGTATAACAAAGTGATTTAGTTATACATACACATATATCTATTCTTTTTTTTTAATTTTATTTTTTTTACATCTTTATTGGAGTATAATTGCTTTACAATGGTGTGTTAGTTTCTGCTTTATAACAAAGTGAATCAGTTATACATATACATATGTTACCGTATCTCTTCCCTCTTGCATCTCCCTCCCTCACACCCTCCCTTTCCCACCCCTCTAGATGGTCACAAAGCACCAAGCTGATCTCCCTGTGCTATGCGGCTGCTTCCCACTACCTATCTGTTTTACGTTTGGTAGTGTATATGTCCATGCCACTCTTTCACTTTGTCACAGCTTACCCTTCCCCCTCCACTTATCATCAAGTCCATTCTCTAGTAGGTCTGTGTCTTTATTACTGTCTTACCCCTAGGTTCTTCATGACATTTTTTTTCTTACATTCCATATAAATGTGTTAGCATATGGTATTTGTCTTTCTCTTTCTGACTTACTTCACTCTGTATGACAGACTCTATGTCCATCCACCTCACTACAAGTAGCTCAATTTCGTTTCTTTTTATGGCTGAGTAATATTCCATTGTATACATGTGCCACGTCTTCTTTATCCACTCATCCGATGATGGACACTTAGGTTGTTTCCATCTCCTGGCTCTTGTAAATAGAGCTGCAATGAACATTGTGGTACATGACTCTTTTTGAATTATGGTTTTCTCAGGGTATATGCCCAGTAGTGGGATTGCTGGGTCATATGGTAGTTCTATTTGTAGTTTTTTAAGGAACCTCCATACTGTTCTCCATAGTGGCTGTACCCATTCACATTCCCACCAGCAGTGCAAGAGTGTTCCCTTTTCTCCACACCCTCTCCAGCATTTATTGTTTCTAGATTTTTTGATGATGGCCATTTTGACTGGTGTGAGATGATATCTCGTTGTAGTTTTTTTTTTTTGATTGAATTTATTTTTTTATTCCTATTTGATATTACCTCATACATATGATGTGTTTTCTCTTTAAGCTCTTTTTTTTTCCTAGCTAAATTCCCATTTTTTTTATTAGTTTCTGCTTTATAACAAAGTGAATCAGTCATACATATACATCTGTTCCCACATCCCTTCCCTCATGCATCTCCCTCCCTCCCACCCTCCCCATCCCACCCCTCCAGGCGGTCACAAAGCACCGAGCTGATCTCCCTGTGCTCTGCGGCTGCTTCCCACTATCTATCTACCTTACGTTTGGTAGTGTATATATGTCCATGCCTCTCATTCGCTTTGTCACAGCTTACCCTTCCCCCTCCCCTTATCCTCAAGTCCATTCTCAAGTAGGTCTGTGTCTTTATTCCCGTTTTGCCCCTAGGTTCTTCATGACATTTTTTTTTAAATTCCATATATATGTGTTAGCATACGGTATTTGTCTTTCTCTTTCTGACTAACTTCACTCTGTATGACAGACTCTAGGTCTATCCACCTCATTACAAATAGCTCAGTTTCGTTTCTTTTTATGGCTGAGTAATATTCCATTGTATATAGGTGCCACATCTTCTTTATCCATTCATCCGATGATGGACACTTAGGTTGTTTCCAGCTCCGGGCTTTTGTGAATAGAGCTGCAATGAACATTTTGGTACATGTCTCTTTTTGAATTATGGTTTTCTCAGGGTATATGCCTAGTAGTGGGATTGCTGGGTCATATGGTAGTTCTATTTGTAGTTTTTTAAGGAACCTCCATACTGTTCTCCATAGTGGCTGTACCCATTCACATTCCCACCAGCAGTGCAAGAGTGTTCCCTTTTCTCCACACCCTCTCCAGCATTTATTGTTTCTAGATTTTTTGATGATGGCCATTTTGACTGGTGTGAGATGATATCTCGTTGTAGTTTTGATTTGCATTTCTCTAATGATTAATGATGTTGAGCATTCTTTCATGTGTTTGTTGCCCGTCTCCACTGTATATACCTGCCTCCTTTATCAAAGATAAGGTGAGCATATGTGCGTGGGTTTATCTCTGGTCTTTCTATCCTGTTCCATTGATCTATATTTCTGCTTTTGTGCCAGTACCATACTGTCTTGATTACTGTAGCTTTGTAGTATAGTCTGAAGTCAGGGAGCCTGATTCCTCCAGCTCCATTTTTCATTCTCAAGATTGCTTTGGCTATTCAGGGTCTTTTGTGTTTCCATACAAATTGTGAAATGTTTTGTTCTAGTTCTGTGAAAAATGCCAGTGGTAGAGTGATAAGGATTACATTGAATCTGTAGATTGTTTTGGGTAGTAGAGTCATTTTCACAATGTTGATTCTTCCAATCCAAGAACATGATATATCTCTCCATCTATTTGTATCATCTTTAATTTCATCAGTGTCTTGTAATTTTCTGCATACAGGTCTTTTGTCTCCTTAGGTAGGTTTATTCCTAGATATTTTATTCTTTTTGTTGCAGTGGTAAATGGGAGTGTTTTCTTGATTTTACTTTCAGATTTTTCATCATTAGTATACAGGAATGCCAGAGAATTCTGTGCATTAATTTTGTATCCTGCTACTTTACCAAATTCATTGATTAGCTCTAGTAGTTTTCTGGTAGCATTTTTAGGATTCTCTATGTATAGTATCATGTCATCTGCAAACAGTGACAGCTTTACTTCTTCTTTTCCAATTTGGACTCCTTTTATTTCCTTTTTTTCTCTGATTGCTGTGGCTAAAACTTCCAAACTATGTTGAATAAGAGTGGTGAGAGTGGGCACCTTGTCTTGTTCCTGATCTTAGTGGAAATGCTTTCAGTTTTTCACCATTGAGGAGGATGTTGGCTGTGGGTTTGTCATATATGGCCTTTATTATGTTGAGGAAAGTTCCCTCTATGCCTACTTTCTGGAGGGTTTTTATCATAAATGGGTGTTGAATTTTGTCGAAAGCTTTCTCTGCATCTATTGAATTGACCATATGGTTTTTCTTCTTCAATTTGTTAATATGATGTATCACATTGATTGATTTGCGTATATTGAAGAATCCTTGCATTCCTTTAATAAACCCCCTTGATCATGGTGTATGATCCTTTTAATGTGCTGTTGGATTCTGTTTGCTAGTATTTTGTTGAGGATTTTTGCATCTATGTTCATCAGTGATATTGGCCTGTAGTTTTCTTTCGTTGTGACATCCTTGTCTGGTTTTGGTATCAGGGTGATGGTGGCCTCATAGAATGAGTTTGGGAGTGTTCCTCCCTCTGCTATATTTTGGAAGAGTTTGAGAAGAATAGGTGTTAGCTCTTTTCTAAATGTTTGATAGAATTTGCCTGTGAAACCATCTGGTCCTGGGCTTTTGTTTGTTGGAAGATTTTTAATCACAGTTTCAATTTCAGTGCTTGTGATTGGTCTGTTCATATTTTCTCCTGATTCAGTCTTGGCACATTCGCATTTCTAAGAATTTGTCCATTTCTTCCAGGTTGTCCATTTTATTGGCATAGAGTTGCTTGTAATAATCTCTCATGATCTTTTGTATTTTTGCAGTGTCCGTTGTTACTTCTCCTTTTTCATTTCTAATTCTATTGATTTGAGTCTTCTCCCTGTTTTTCTTGATGAGTCTGGCTAATGGTTTATCAATTTTATCTTCTCAAAGAACCAGCTTTTAGTTTTATTGATCTTTGTTATCGTTTCCTTAATTTCTTTTTCATTTATTTCTGATCTGATCTTTATGATTTCTTTCCTTCTGCTAACTTTGGGGGGGTTTTGTTCTTCTTTCTCTAATTGCTTTAGGTGAAAGGTTATGTTGTTTATGCGAGATGTTTGCTGCTTCTTAAGGTAGGATTGTATTGCTAGAAATATCCCTCTTAGAACTGCTTTTGCTGTGTCCCATAGGCTTTGGGTCATCATGTCTCCATTGTCATTTGTTTCTAGGTATTTTTTAATTTCCTCTTTGATTTCTTCAGTGATCACTTCGTTATTAATTAGTGTATTGTTTAGCCTCCATGTGTTTGTATTTTTTACAGAACTTTTCCTGTGATTGATATCTAGACTCATAACGTTGTGGTCAGAAAAGATACTTGATACAATTTCAGTTTTCTTAAATTTACCAAGGCTTGCTTTGTGACACAAGATATGATCTATCCTGGAGAATGTTCCATGAGCACTTGAGAAAAATGTGTATTCTGTTGTTTTTGGATGGAATGTCCTATACATATCAATTAAGTCCTTCTTGTTTAATGTATCATTTAAAGCTTGTGTTTCCTTATTTATTTTCATTTTGGATGATCTGTCCATTGGTGAAAGTGGGGTGTTAAAGTCCCCTACTATGAATGTGTTACTGTCGATTTCCCCTTTTATGGCTGTTAGTATTTGCCTTATGTATTGAGGTGCCCCTATGTTGGGTGCATAAATATTTACAATTGTTGTATCTTCTTCTTGGATCAATCCCTTGATCATTATATAGTGTCCTCCTTTTTCTCTTCTAATGGTCTTTATTTTAAAGTCTATTTTGTGTGATATGAGAATTGCTACTCCAGCTTTCTTTTGATTTCCATTTGCATGGAATATCTTTTTCCAACCCCTCACTTTCAGTCTGTATGTGTCTCGAGGTCTGAAGTGGGTCTCTTGTAGACAGCATATATATGGGTCTTGTTTTTGTATCCATTCAGCCAGTCTGTGTCTTTTGGTGGGAGCATTTAATCCATTTACACTTAAGGTAATTATTGATATGTATGTTCCTATTCCCACTTTCTTAATTGTTTTGGGTTTGTTATTGTAGATCTTTTCCTTCTATTGGGTTTCTTGCCTAGAGAAGATCCTTTAGCATTTGTTGTAAAGCTGGTTTGGTGGTGCTGAACTCTCTCAGCTTTTGCTTGTCTGTAAATATTTTTATTTCTCCATCAAATCTGAATGAGATCCTTGCTGGGTAGAGTTATCTTGGTTTTAGCTTTTTCTCCTTCATCACTTTAAATATGTCCTGCCACTCCCTTCTGGCTTGCAGAGTTTCTGCTGAAAGATCAGCTGTTAACCTTATGGGGATTCCCTTGTGTGTTATTTGTTGTTTTTCCCTTGCTGCTTTTAATATGTTTTCTTTGTATTTAATTTTTGACGTTTGATTAATATGTGTCTTGGCATATTTCTCCTTGGATTTATCCTGTGTGGGACTCTCTGTGCTTCCTGGACTTGATTAACTATTTCCTTTCCCATATTAGGGAAGTTTTCAACTATAATCTCTTCAAATATTTTCTCAGTCCCTTTCTTTTTCTCTTCTTCTTTTGGAACCCCTATAATTCGAATGTTGGTGCATTTAATGTTGTCCCAGAGGTCTCTGAGACAGTTCTTTTCATTCTTTTTTCTTTATTCTGCTCTGCAGTAATTATCTTCCAGGTCACTTATCCATTCTTCTGCCTCAGTTATTCTGCTATGATCCCTTCTAGAGTATTTTAAATTTCATTTATTGTGTTGTTCATCGTTGCTTGTTTCATCTTTAGTTCTTCTAGGTCCTTGTTAAATGTTTCTTGCATTTTGTCTATTCTATTTCCAAGATTTTGGATCATCTTTACTATCATTATTCTGAATCTCTTTCAGGTAGACTGCCTATTTCCTCTTCATTTGTTAGGTCTGGTGGGTTTTTATCTTGCTCCTTCAGCTGCTGTGTGTTTCTCTGTCTTCTCATTTTGCTTATGTTACTGTGTTTGGGGTCTCCTTTTTGCAGGCTGCAGGTTCGTAGTTCCCCTTGTTTTTGGTGTCTGTCCCCAGTGGCTAATGTTGGTTTAGTGGGTTGTGTAGGCTTCCTGGTGGAGGGGACTAGTGCCTGTGTTCCGGTGGATGAGGCTGGATCTTGTCTTTCTGGTGGGCAGGTCCATGTCTGGTGGTGTGTTTTGGGGTGTCTGTGGCCTTATTATGATTTTAGGCAGCCTCTCTGCTAATGGGTCGGGTTGTTTTCCTATCTTGCTAGTTGTTTGGCATAGGGTGTCAAGCACTGTAGCTTGCTGGTCGTTGAATGAAGCTGGGTGTTGATGTTGAGATGGAGATCTCTGGGAGATCTTCGCCGTTTGATATTACTTGGAGCTGGGAGGTCTCTTGTGGGCCAGTGTCCTGAAGTTGGCTCTCCCATCTCAGAGGGACAGCACTGACTCCTGGCTGCAGCATGAAGAGCCTTTCATCCACACGGCTTGGCCGCCGCTCGCCTCCCTTCTCTGGCCACAACCGTGTCTCCAGCCCCAGCTCCGGCTCCGGCCCCGGTCCGGTTCCCACCCTTGCTCTGGCTGCACTGTCCCTATTCTTTTTTAAAATATTTATGTATGTATTTATTTATTTGGCTGCACCCGGTGTTAGATGGCAGCATACGGGATGTTCACTGTGTCATGAGGGATCTTTAGTTGTGGCATGAGGGATCTACTTCCCTGACCAGGGATCAAACCCAGGCTCCCTGCATTGGGAGCAGAGTCTTGACCACTCGACCACCAGGGAAGTCACTACATGTGTCTATTCTTTTTCAGCTTATTTTCCCATATAGGCTATTAGAGAGTATTGAGTAGAGTTCCCTGTGCTATATAGTAGGTCCTTGTTGATTATCCATTTTATATATAGTAGAGTGTATATTAAAATTGGGAGATTTACATACACACACACACACAGACACACACACACACACACCTAGATTCCTGTTGCTTCTTTAAAAACCAAGTGATCTGGTAACTGGGCTCATAGTCTCAGAAGCAAGTGCTGTCCTGAGGCAGGACATGCCCCTCCAGCAGAGCCTGGAGTGGGGTCAGTGGGTTGCTTAGTGTAAGCAGGGGCTGCGAGTGCAAAGCCAGCATTTGTATCATCACCCAGAGAGTGAATGCTTCCTTACATTTTCACCCCAATGTCTCACTCTCCTCACCTGCCTCACTCCAGTCTGGTCCTGCCCTCCAGTGCCTCACCTGCCTCCTTCCTCATTCAGGTAGCCTGCCTGGCCCCCGTGTGCATGGAAGAGGCTGCATGAGCAACTCCGGCTCCTGTAAGGACTAAGCCAACCATCACGCTCACACACACCTCTTCTCTTGTCACAACAGCAAACACAGCAACCCAGGGAAGCTCATCCTGACTACTCAGCCACAAAAAAGAATGAAATAATGCCATGTGCAGCAACATGGGTGGACCCAGAGATTATCATACTAAGTAAAGTCAGTCAGACAGAGAAAGACAAATATCACATAACACTTATATGTGGAATCTAAAATATGACACAAAGGAACTTATTTACAAAACACAGAAACAGGCTAACAGACATAGAAAACAAACTTATGTTTACCAAAGGGGAAAGGGGGGGAGGGATAAATTAGGAGAAACATATATACACTACTGTATATAAAAGAGATATACAACAAGGACCTACTGTATAATACAGGAAACTATATCTTGTAATAAACCATAAAGGAAAAGAATTTTCATAAAGAAAAGGAAAACTTGTTCTGAAAACTCTCCCTCTTTCTTTCACAACTCCTTAAATGGAATGTTTGTATTAATTACAAACAACTTCATTATGCAGTGGGAAAGCGAATCTGTGGCCCTTCACAGTGTTCCGAGTCCCTGCACATCTCGATTGTGCCTCAGACAAGAAGCCAGTTGCTAGGAGACCAGCAGGCAAACTTCAAGAGTTGAGTGGTTTCTACTCTTTTTCTCTGAAGTTCTCTATCCAATCCCAGCCCAGCCCAGCCTATCAGTACATTAAGAAAAATAAAAATGGCAAACACACACACACACTCTCCCTTCCACAGCTTCAAAGAAGACTTTGTGTTATCAGAGAAATAACAAAACTTTTTACTTAGAGTTTATTAATATAGAGTAAAATATAGTCTCAACTTTCTAAGTTTTACCTGGAACTATGTTGTCTACTTTCTTTAGGGTATCAGCATGCTGTGCGGCTATAGTCACCCCTATGAAGTTGCAAGGGCTTTTTTCTTTTTCTTTTTATGTTCCTTCTTCTAGAAATATGAAGGTGATGTGTTGGACCACAGAAAGAAACCTAAAAATATAAAAGAACTAGGAAACTCTTTTACATTGAATTTGCAATGTAAAGACAACTTTGTTGATCAAATAGCTTGGATCCCTTAGAAGATATGTGAATCCAGTTAAATGATAAAAGTCCTAAAATATTCATAACGAAAATATGTGGCACCGATAAGAGATTATTAAATATCATGTGCCACAGACATGTCTAATTTTGTCCTTCCAGTGGCAGATGGTAAACAGGATGTTGAGAAATTGAGGTTTGGGTCTCTGAGTCTGCAGGAGCCCCTTAACGGGGCTCATTTGTAAACAGGAACCCTTTTAGGCATCCTGGGCTGGGGATCCTGTGATCTCTTTCAGCATTCCCTAAAGTTTTCTGTCTGGGACAGCCTGACCCCAGTACTATGCTGGAACCTATCCTTTATACCTGAAAGAGCTGGAAGGATTGCAAGCACAGTCTAGCCTAGAGAGACTAAAATATTTACTATCTAGTCCTTTACATAAAAAGTGTGTGCATCTCTGCTTTCAATGAATGCCTAAAATTTAAACTTTTTTTAGTTCTTCACTTAGAACAAGAATATTATCTTTTACAATATTTGTAAAACCAGTTAAAAACATTCATTAACTTCAACTTCCTTGTTTTCTTCTGGCAGCTCAATGGTATGTATAAAAATGTTAGATATGCACCATGATTTTGTCCCTCCCTAGTACAATCTAGTTGAATTGGATATATGGATTTTTTTGACTTTATTACTCATAAATGAATAATCTCATTTTGAATTCTCCATCCTAGGGAGGGATTAATTCTTTAATTTTTATCCAAACTACATGTTTCAGCCATTATAGCATCACATTTCAAAATCATTTCTGTTAAACTTAAAAATTACCCATTGTTTTCTATAAATATTGCACTGTTAGTGCCATCAAAAGCGTCATTATATTTGGCTAAATATTGGACGTGTAATATTTCAAGTCTTGACACGTATTTCCTTGTCATTGTTGAGTATCTTGACTGTTGACTGCTTATCTAGTCTTCTGTCCATTTTCATAATGACATGAGTGCATTTTGACATGCAAACCTGCTCACTTTCAGCATTTCCTGTTTCTAAAAAATTTAAGCAGTCCATTTCTCTAAAGATTTTCTATTTCTTTTCTCTTTTCAGCCTTTTTTCTGATTTCCTCTGTCAGATTTTCTATTTTTTCATCATCCTGATTCATTCTCCTATTTTCAAGGATCTGGAGAAATTAAAGGGAATTGTATCCCAAATGCACACAATTTTAATATCTATTTATCAAAAATGTAAATTACCATAAATGTAAACATAAAAATGATTTGGTATATTACTTCAAATATGTTACCCCTAGACCTTTACGTACACCGGCTGAAGAGTAATATGAATTGTTTAATAGTACAAAATGGTCCTCAGCCGCCATATGCACCTGTTGTGAATGTCACAGAATTGGGACCATGAACTGGAACATGAAGAGAAGCTAGAAAATGGACACTTCGAACTATAGAGAAGCAACACTTTGCTGTGCACAAAGCTATTCCTTTGATGCTACTTAAGGGGATGCATTTGACAAGTTAACGTGTCTTTTCTCCACCCTAGACACTCCCAGTGCTCAACTTCTCCCCACATTTCACAGTGCTTTCCAGCTCCCTTCAAGCATTCTGTCTCCACCACCTTTTATTTTGAAGCCACAGAGCAAAAGACAAGGGTAGGCATTTCTCTGAGGCCTGATAGGTTTTAGTAAGGCGACTGTTTAGGGTTTACAGGTGAGTCTGTGCCAGCACTGGGGGTTGTGTCCCGAGTGTGTGTGTGTGTGTGTGTATATATATAGTGTGTGTACATGCATGATTTGTGGGCCCTGTATAGCGTGGCACCCCTCTTGCCCAGGTTTAAAGGCTGGTGCTGAGAGTGAGGGGCCATTTGGGGCTTACCCTTGCCTCAAGCTGTGCTGGGCATGGAGAAACAGAAAGACTGGAATGAGATTCTGAGAGCTTCCCCCATGCCTGGGAAGGGGACGGGAATACTTAGGTTCTGAGCACAGCATCCCTGGGATGTGGCAGGACCTCGAGGAGAATATCTGCTGGAACACAGCTGGGGCTGTGACCTGGGGAGTGACCTCCATGCCCTGGCTCAGCAGATAAGAACAGGAGCATATCAAATCAGAATATGGTGACCAGAAGACCTGGGACCTCCCTGCTAGGACCCCTGGGACCTTTATATGACCGTGGGAGGGCAGGTGAGAGCTTCGGTCATTACCAAGATGGAATTCCCTTTCAATATAGCCAGATTAGAGCAGATAGGATAGATTTGGATTGGGAAGAAAGGAAAGAAATGTGACATTTCTTACACACCGTTTTATTCAATAAAGTCATAATCCACTCCATAAGTAAGTTGGGTGAATCCTGACACTCTTCTCCTCCTTTTATCTCTTGAAGTGGGGGGAGTTCATGGTCTGGGGAAGAATGGACTCCAGGGCCTTCCCTGCTGGACAATCTTGACATTTCTGGAACTTGCTTTAGGGGAAAAACAAAATGTCTGGGTACTTAGCAGATCAATTTGTGGAGAATTCCTGTTGAGAGAAATCAGGGCCCCCGCAGCTCACCCCACCCCACTCCCTAGTTCTTTCCAGTTGCTCTGGCTCCCCAGGACTTTTCAGGTGCTGGTGGGGGAAGGTTATAGGTGGTAGGAGGTTTTCCCATCAGTCTGAGGGGAGGAAAATGGAAACCACATGGAACCACCAACAGAAGTTCTCTGTCTTCTGAACACCTTCTGGGTTGAAGCAACGCCATTTTTAAAATTGAAGTATAGTTGATGTATGATATTATATAAGTTTCAGGTGTACAACATAGTGATTCACAATTTTTAAAGGTTATACTCCATTTACAGTTATTATGAAATATTGTCTATATTCCCTGTGTTGTACAGCATATCCCTGTAGCTTATTTATTTTATGCAAAGTAGTTAGTACCCCTTAATCCCCTACCCCTGTCTCACCTCTCCCCCTTCCTTCTACCCCCTGGTAACTCCTACTTTGTTCTCTATATCTGTGAGTCTATTTCTTTTTTGTCATATTCACTATGTTTCTTAAAAAAATTTTAGATACCACATATAAGTGATATAATGCAGTATTTGTCTTTCTTTGTCTGACTTATTTCACTTAGCTTAATACCCTCCAAGTCTAACCATGTTGTTGCAAATGGCAAAATTTCATTTTTTTATGGCTGAGTAATATTCCATTGTGTATACACACCACATCTTCTTTATCCATTCATCTGTTGATGGACACTTATGTTGCTTCCATATCTTGGCAATTGTAAATAATGCTGCTATAAACATTGGGGTGCGTGTATCATTTAAATTAGTGTTTTTGGTTATTTTGGATATAGACCCAGGAATGAAATTTCTGGGTCATATGGTAGTTTTGTTTTTGTTTGTTTGTTTTGGCTGTGTTTTGTCTTTGTTGCTGCTCTAGTTGCAGCGAGCAGGGACTACTCCTCAGTATGGTGTGTGGGCTTCTCATTGCGGTGGCTTCTCTTGTTGTGGAGCACAGGCTCTAGGTGTACGGGCTTCAGTAGTTGTGCCTCATGGGCTCTAGAGCACAGGCTCAGTAGTTGTGGTGCACGGGCTTAGTTGCTCCGCGGCATGTGGGATCTTCCCGGACCAGGGCTCAAACCCGTCTCCCCTACATTGGCAGGTGGATTCTCAGCTACTGCACCACCAGGGAAGTCCTTATGGTAGTTTTATTTTTAGTTTTTTGAGAAACCTCCATACTGTTTCCCATAGTGGCTGCACCAATTTACATTCCCACCAACAGTGTACAAGGGTTCCCTTTTCTCCACATCCTTGCCAACATTTGTTATTCTTAGACTTTTTGATGATGGCCATTCTGACAGGTGTGAGGTGACATCTCATTGTGGGTTTTTTTTTTTTTTTTTCATTGTGGGTTTTTTTAATACATCTTTATTGGAGTATAGTTGCTTCTCAATGCTGTGTTAGTTTCTGTTGTACAACGAAGTGAATCAGCTATACATATACATATATCCCCATTACCCTCCCTCTTGCACCTCCCTCCCACCCTCCCTATCCCACGCCTCTAGGTGGTCACAAAGCACCGAGCTGATCTCCCTGTGCTATGCAGCTGCTTCCCATTAGCTATCTATTTTACATTTGGTAGTGTATATATGCCCATGCTACTCTCACTTTACACCAGCTTCCCCTCCCCACACCGTGTCCTCAAGTCCATTCTCAACATCTGCATCTTTATTCTGCCCTGCCCCTAGGTTCATCAGTACCATTTTTTTTTAGATTCCATATATATGTATTAGCATAAAGTATTTGTTTTTCTCTTTCTGACTTACTTCACTCTGTATGATAGACTCTAGGTCCATCTACCTCACTACAAATAGTTCAATTTCGTTTCTTTTTATGGCTGAGTACTATTCCACTGTATATATGTGCCACATCTTCTTTATCCATTCATCTGTCAGTGGACACTTAGGTTGCTTCCATGTCCTGGCTATTGTAAATAGTGCTGCAATGAACATTGGGGTGCATGACTCTTTTTGAATTATGGTTTTCTCAGGGTATATGCCCAGTAGTGGGATTGCTGGGTCATATGGTAGTTCTACTGGTAGTTTTTTAAGGAACCTCCATACTGTTCTCCATAGTGGCTGTATCCATTTACATTCCCAACAACGGTGCAGGAGGGTTCCCTTTTCTCCACACCCTCTCCAGCATGTTTGTAGAGTTTTTGATGATGGCCATTCTGACCAGTGATACCTCACTGTGGTTTTGATTTGCATTTCTCTAATGATTAGTGATGTTGAGCATCTTTTCACGTGCCTGTTGGCCATCTGTATGTCTTCTTTGGAGAAATGTCTGTTCAGGTTGAAGCAATGTCTTTATCATTTGCTCAGTGCTCTGTGGATCCCTTTGCCTTTACAGACTGCCTCTTCACTGCCACCCCAGAAAAGTGCTTGAAAGAAATTGTGCTCCGAAGCCCACCGGTCAATGAGTGGGTCACTCCCAGCCCCGCCCATTACCTCAGACAGTGACAGGGCTGTGGGTCCTTCTCAAATTCAGATCAGCACCTGTCCCAGTCTTGTGAGAGCCCAAGAGTCTGAGCCAAGTCTTCGTGCTTTCAGATTTTCTCCTGGCACGGCTCTTCTTCACTTGAAGCAAGACTTAAAAGCATCCAGCAGAGGGAGCCAGCAGCCTGCTGTTGGCTTTCAGGCCAGGCTTCTGAAGTGTAAGTATTCCAAGGGCTTGTTGGCTCTTCCCCCGGAACTGGAGCGCCCGGAAAACACACATTGACTTAAGTGAATGCCTCCCGAGGGCCCACTGTGGTTTCCTTCCAAATTCATCACCTGTGTCGCTCTCCCATGTCAACCCGTCTTTTCACAGCCGCTGTGTTATCAGCAGGTGGAAATACAGCTTGTCTAGTAAGGCTCATTTTTCTCAAATTTACAGAGGGAATTTACCTTCTTTTCTGATTCTTTTGCAGTAGACAGTCCCTTCCCTCTCCCTAGAACTTAAATGTGTGCCCTTTCCCTCTGGTCCTCTTTGAATGGCTAAACTGTGGACACCTGGAAAATGTTTGGGGGCATTTTCTGTCTCTGAGGACCCTGAATCGTCTATAAGAAGCACCTTCTGGGGCTTCCCTGGTGGCGCAGTGGTTGAGAGTCCGCCTGCCGATGCAGGGGACACGGGTTCGTGCCCCGGTCCGGGAAGATCCCACATGCCGTGTAGCAGCTGGGCCCATGAGCCATGGCCGCTGAGCCTGCGCGTCCGGAGCCTGTGCTCTGCAACGGGAGAGGCCACAACAGTGAGAGGCCAGCGTACCAAAAAAAAAAAAAAAAGAAGCACCTTTTGGTAATGAAGCTAATCAACTCCTTAGCCAACTATCTGATACCTGATTTTAACCAGGTGTTTTCAAGTAAGGACCCTTGAGCTTTGTGCTACGAAGAGGGGCTGAACCCAATCAGCAAAGCCCAGGTGAAGTGCCTCTTGAGGAAAATGGAAAGCAGAAAAGCAGCAGAGGCAGCCTGTCTCCACCTCCCTCTCCACCGGAAGCCCGTGGGCTCCGCCAGGCCAGAACTCCTCTCTTCCTTCCCTCCTTCCTTCCTTCTGCTGAGAATTCCTTGCATCTCCCACACAGGGTCCCCACAGACCTTGAGGGGCAGGTGCTGTAAGTTTCTCGAGATCAGGGCTCACAGTTGGACTCTGGGTTTCAGAAACGCCTCCACTTTCACCTTCCAGGACAGCTGCCTTCCTTTCCTCAGCCTCGTCCACCACTGGGGCTGCCTGGTTATTTTAAAAGGTGCCGGTTGCCTGCACGCTGATCCTCTCCAGAGCATCACAGAGGTCTCTGCTCCACAACTTTCAACTGCTGTCGGGAGACTCCGCAGAAAAACATTGACAGCTTCATGACTCGGGGCAGACATTGATGATGTTTAACAAAGAAATGGAAGTCTGTCACTGTCTTGCTCAGACATTCCAAGAATCCTGGAGCCTAAAGGGCCAGGAGCCAGCAGTGGAGATCAGGAGGAAACCTGGAAGGAGAGGGGTGAGTACGGGGGTGGGGTAGGGTGGTGGATTCATCTGGCTGACCGGTGCTTCCCAAGGGGCCCTGTTTAAAAGCAGTGGATCCCGGTCTGGATGTGGTGTGTGGTGGGCACAGGCCATGTCCTCAGCCTCAGCCAGTCGGCATTGTCATCAGTGTCCTTTGTGAAGCCACATTTGTGCATGACACGCTTTGAGGGGTAGCGTGTGTGCTAAATGACAGAATAGGCATTGTTTAAAAGTACTCAAGAGACTGAAACAGTCAATCAAATCTAACAAGACAAAATTCAATCGAGATAAATGTAAAGTTCTGAATGCAGAAGGAATACCCTAAAATACCGCGTGTGAACAAGTATCAGGTGTTGGAGCTGCCTCTGTGCTCGTGTGGGATAGAGAGGCCAAAAATAGGTAATCTTCGGTTGCATCCCAGGGCATCTGGGATCCAGAAGTGGAGAGGTGGTTACTAATGCTGCAGGATTGTGTCCATTTCTACCTGTTGCCCTCTGAAGGGAGCCCAGGCAAACAAGTGACCAGGATGGTGAGGGGACTGAGGCCAAGGCTGCTAAGTGGCAAGGAGAAGCCCGAGGATGCTTGGTCTAGGAGAAAAGACGGGTGTAGAGAGGCCTAGAGAAAGAGGGGTGATGCTTTTCTTTGGGGTTTCAGAGGATAGAACCAGGCCCAACAGGCTGGGAGGAACATTGGTCCAGGGCATCCCACAAACCTGTGTTGAAACCCAGCTAAGTGACTCAGCGATCTCCTCAGCCCACTGAACCTTGAACCTCAGCTGTAAAGCAGGGGTGCTGGTATGTCTGCACTCCCAAGCAGCCCCCAGGATGGGGCAATGGTCACAAAGTGCTCAGCAGAGTGCCGGAAACATTGTAAAGCCTGGATAACGTGCACTTGTTGTTACTATTAGGGGGTACTTAGAGGGGGATAATTTTGGGTTTAGTGCAAAAGAATCTTCTAGCACTTGGAGCTTCCCCTCCACAGAGTGCAGTTTGGGGAGGTTAGGAACATTCAGGTGGTTAGAATATTGAGAATGTGTGTACTTTGCAGCCCCAGCCAGATCGATTACAAGTATCGCTCTTGGTGGCAAGGGAGAATTTAGCCCTGCTTTTAAAAAAAGAACCGTGCTTGGCCCATCCTGCAACTGTGCTGCAGAACAGCCAGTCAAAGGGCAGGGCCGGAGATGTCCCCACATCTGGACATGGGGAAGCTGTCCCAAACCTAGGGCAGTGGTTCATCGCACCCCCATTAGGTGAGGCTTAGAGGCCGCGAAGACAGAGACTGGCCGGACGTGGCTGGAAAGTTGAAAGGCATTTAGGTGCCAGGGGGAGGTGGATATCCCTTGCTCCTCAGAGGGCATCTTTCATGAAGAGTCACATGACATGGGATGGGTGGGGCTCACTGCGCCCCAGCTGAGGGCTTTCCTTGATTCCACGTCCTGCTACTTCTCGTGGTCAGTTCTCTGGCGGGTTAAGCATGGGAGCCCAGCAGGCAGGCCGTGCGACTTGCAGGAGGGAACTGTTTAGGGGATTACGCTGACAGATCTCCCACAGGAAGCTCACCGGGCTTGAGGTGCAGGAAACAGGGCTGCTGGGCCGCTTCCCATGCCTCTGGACAGCAGGCAGAGGGCGTCGCAGCCCTGCACACCGGCCTTCTCGCGCATCGCTTCCCTGGCAGCAGAAGCAGCTAGGGGACTTTCCCTAGAGCTTCGGCCCCCGGCTCCCTGCCTGCTGGCTGGGGCTCCCCACACTGTACCACTTCCTACCAGCCACCTCCAAACTGCTCTGCTTACCCTTCTACCTCTGGTAGCCTTTAAATGGCCTTTGGGTCCTAAGGGCTGCCCCCAATATATAGTAAATCCTGAGCTCTCAGGAATGTGGTGATGACCTAGGGAGCCAGCTCTTTCTTGGTCCTTCTGAGTTGGGGGCCTCTCAGGCCCCACAGCAATTGTTGAGCTTGGGTGGACAGGGTTTTTGGATGGAGACTTTCAGTCTTAGTGGGAAGGGGGCTGGGGTGACGGTTGACCATCTCTTCTTCTGCCGGTCTCTTCTGATGGCGCGCCATGGCACTCAGACCAAGCTGGGGTAAAAAATAAAAAGGAGGGGTTTCCCTGGTGGTGCAGTGGTTGAGAGTCCGCCTGCCAATGCAGGGGACACGGGTTCGTGCCCTGGTCCAGGAAGATCCCACATGCTGTGGAGCGGCTAGGCCCGTGAGCCATGGCCGCTGAGCCTGCGCGTCTGGAGCCTGTGTTCCACAACGGGAGAGGCCACAGCAGTCAGAGGCCCACATACCACCAAAAAAAAAAAAAAATTAAAATAATAATAATAAGGAGTGTTTATCAACTGGTGAACCTCAGACCCGCTGATGGGAGTGGTGGTGAAAGGGGTGAGGGGCTGTGGGGCCTCTCTGTTCAGCAAAGACATTGAAAAGGGCCTGCCCTTCCCCACCACGACCACGTGAGGAATGAGGTAATTGCCCACAGGTGAAATCAGCATTCATGTTTCTTTCTGGTTTTTTTTTTTTTTTTTTTTTTTTTTTTTGCGGTACGTGGGCCTCTCACTGCTGTGGCCTCTCCCGTTGTGGAGCACAGGCTCTGGACACACAGGCTCAGTGGCCATGGCTCACGGCCTAGCCGCTCTGCGGCATGTGGGATCTTCCCGGACCGGGGCACGAACCTGGGTCCCCTGCATCGGCAGGCGGACTCTCAACCACTGTGCCATCAGGGAGGCCCCCAACATTCATGTTTCTTACGGCTCCTGATGAAACTTCTGGTATTCTAGTCTTTTTATGTTAATTGAAAAATAATTGACCATATAACACTATATTAGTTTCAGGTGTACAGTATAATGATTCAATATTTGTATATCGCAGAATGATCCACAGTAAGTCTAGTTAACATGCATCACCACACAATTTTCTTCCTGTGATGAGAACTTTTAAGATCTACTTTTAGCAACTTTCAAATACTGAAGGCAGTGTTATTAACTGTTGTCACCACGCTGTACACTACCTCCCCGTGACTCATTTATTATGTAACTGGAAGTATGGCTCCCTTGACCCCCTTCACCCATTTCACCCCTCCCCCAAGTCCCCACCTCTGGCAACCACCAATCTGTTCTCTGTATCTCTAAATTCAGCCTTGGGGGAGGGCTTTTTTGTTGTTTTTTTAAGATTCTATATATAAGTGAGATATTACAGTATTTGTCCTTCTCTTTCTGACTTATTTCACTCAGCATAATGCCTTCAAAGTCCGTCCATGTTGTCTCAAATGGCAAGATTTCCTTCCTTTTTATGGCTGGGTAATATTCCTCTGTGTGTGTGTGTGTGTGTGTGTGTACGTGTACCTGTACGTGTGTACACACACACCGCTTTTTCTTTATCCATTCATCCATGGATACTTGGGTTGTTTCTGCATCTTGGTTATTGTAAATAATGCTGCATTGAACATGGGGGTGCATATATCTTTTCAAGCGAGTGTTTTTTATTTCTTTGATTAAATACCAAGAAGTGGAATTGCTGGATCACAGGGTAATTCTATTTTTAATTTTTTGAGGAGCTTCCATACTGTTTTCCATAGTGGCTGTACAATTTACATTCCCACCAACAATGAACATTCTTGCCAACGCTTCTTGTTTGTCGTCTTTCTGATAATAGCCATTCTGACAGGTGTGAGGTAACATCTCATTGTAGTTTTGATTTGCATTTCTTTGATGATTAGTGATGTTGAGCACATCGTCATGTACCTCTTGGCCATTTGTATTTCTTCTTTGGAGAAATGTCTATTCAGATCCTCTGCCCATTTTTTAAAATTGAGATAACATTGGTATATAACATTATATAAGTTTCATATGTACAACATCATAGTTCTACTTCTGTATACACTATAGTAGATCACCACCAAAAATTTAGTTTCCGTTCATCACCATACAGTTGATCCCCTTTACCAATTTCACCCTTAATTTCTGCTTAACACTACTGTTTTCTGTATCTACATGCTTGTTTTTGTTTGGTTTGGCTTGTTGTATTTGTTTATTTATTTATTGTATTTGTTTTTTATATTGCATATATGAACGAAATCATACAAAATTTGTCTTTCTCCATCTGACTTAGTTTACTTAGCATAATACCCTCAAGGTCCATCCATGTTGTTGCAAATGCCAAGATTTCATCTTTTTATGCCTGAGTAATATTCCATCTTCTTTATCCATTCATCCATTTATGGGTGCTTAGGCTGTTTCCCTATCTTGGCTACAGTAAGTAATGATTCAATAAACATGTGGCTGCAAATATCTTTTCAGATTAGTATTTTCATACTCTTTGGATAAATACCCAGAAGTGGGATAGCTGGATCATATGGTAATCTATCCTATTCTTTTTTTGAGGAAGCTCCATACTGTTTTCCACAGTGGCTGCACTAATTTACATTCTCACCAACAGTGCACGAGAGTTCCCTTTTCTCCACATCATCGCCAGCACTTGTTATTTCTTGGCTTTTTGATAATAGCCATTCTAGCAGAGATGAGGTGATACTGTGGTTTCGATTTGCATTTCCCTAATAATTAGTAATGTTGAACATTACATTCATGTGTGTGTTGGCCATCTGTATATCTTTGGGAAAATTGTCTATTCAGATTCTCTGCCCATTTTTTAATTGGGTTGTTTTTGTTGTTGTTGAATTGTATGAGTTCTTTATATACTTTGGATATTAATCCTTTGTCAGATATATGATTTGCAAATATTTTCTCCGCTTGGGCAGGTGGCCTTTTCATTTTGTTGATGGTTTCCTTTGCTGTGCAGAGCTTTTTAGTTTGATGTAGTACCACTTGTCCAGTTTTGCTTTTGTTGCTTTTGGTGTCAGATCCAAAAAATCATCACCAAGACTGATGTCAAGTTGCTTACTGTGTGTGTCTTCTTCTAGGAGTTTTATGATTTCAGGTCTTACATTCAAGTGTTTAATCCATTATGAGTTAACTTTTGTGTATGGTGTAAAATAGTGGTCCAGATTCATTCTTTTGCATGTGACTGTCCAGTTTTCCTAACACCACTTACTAAAGAGACTGTCCTTCCCCATTATATGTTCTTGCCTCCTTTATCATAAATTAACCATATATGTGTGGGTTTATTTCTGGGCTCTCTATTCTGTTCCATTGATGTGTGTGTCTGTTTTTATGCCAATACCATACTGTTTTATTGTACCTCTGTAATAAAATTTGAAATCAGGAAGCATGATGCCTCCAGTTTTTTGGTTCTTTATCAACACTGATTTTTGGCTATTCAAGGTCTCTTGTGGTTCCATACAAATTTTAGGATTCTTTATTCTATTCCTGTGAAAAATGCCATGGGAATTTAATAGGGATTGCTTTGAATATGTAGATTGCTTTGGGTGGTATGGAAATTTTAACAATATTCTTCTAATCCATGAGCATTGATTATCTTTTGTGTCTTCTTCAATTTCTTTCATTAATGTCTTGTACTTTTCACTGTACAGGTCTTTTACCTCCCTGGTTAAGTTTATTCCTAGACATTTTATTCTGTTTGATTCAACTGTATACGGGATTGTTTTCTTAATATCTCCTTTTGAAAGTTTGTTATTAGAAACAAGATTTTTGTGTATTGATTTGTGTCCTCCAACTTTACTGAATTTATTCATTAGTTCTAATAGTTTTTTGGTGAAGTCTTTAGGGTTTTCTGTATATAATATCATGATGTTTGCAAATAGTGACTGTTTTACTCCTTCCTTTCCAATGTGGATGCCTTTTGTTTCTTTTTCTTGCCTAATTGATCTAGCTAGGACTTCCAGTACTGTGTTAAATAAAAGTGGTGAGAGTGGGCATCCTTGTTTTGTTCCTGACCTTAGAGGAAATCTTTCAGCTTTTCAAAGTTGAGTATGATAACTGTGGGCTTGTCAAATGTGGCCTTTATTATGTTGAGGTATGTCCTCTCCATACCCACATTGCTGAAAGTTTTTATCATAAATGAATGTTGAAAACTTCAATGGCTTTTTCTGCATCTATTAAGATGATCATATTATTTTTGTCTTGCATTTTGTTAATGTGGTGCATCACAATGATTGGCAGATTGTGGTGTATCACATTTTTTTATTGGTGTATAGTTGCTTTACAACGTTGTGTTAGATTCTGCTGTGCAACAAAGTGAATCAGCTATATGTATACATATATCCCCTCCCTCTTCGACCTCCCTCCTACTCCCCCCTCCCAATCCCACCCATCTAGGTCATCACAGAGCACTGAGCTGAGCTTCCTGTGCTATACAGCAGGTTCCCACTAGCTATCTATTTTACACATGGTAGGTATATATGTCAATCTTATGCTCCCAATTTGTCCCACCCTCCCCTTCTCCCACTGTGTCCACATGTCCATTCTCTACTTCTCTGTCTCTATTCCTGCCCTGCAAATAGGTTCATCTGTACCATTTTTCTAGATTCCACATATATGCGTTAATATACGATATTTGTTTTTCTGACTTACTTCACTGTGTATGATAGACTCTAGATCCGTTCACATCTCTACAAATGATCCAGTTTTGTTCCTTTTTATGGCTGAGTAATATTCCATTGTATATATGTACCACATCTTCTTTATCCATTCATCTGTCAGTGGACATTTAGGTTGTTTCCGTGTCCTGGCTACTGTAAATAGTGCTGCAGTGAACATTGGGGTACATGTGCCTTTTTGAATTATGGTTTTCTCAGGGTATATACCCAGTAGTGGGACTGCTGGGCCATATGGTAATTCTATTTTTAGTTTTTTAAGGAACCTCCATACTGCTCTCCATAGTGGCTGTATCAATTTACATTCCTACCAACAGTGCAAGAGGGTTCCCTTTTCTCCACTCCCTCTCCAGAACTTATTGTTTGTAGATTTTTGATGATGGCCATTCTGACTGGTGTGAGGTTATACGTCATTATAGTTTTGATTTGCATTAAAATTAGTGATGTTGAGCATCTTTTCATGTGCCTCTTGGCCATCTGTAAGTCTTCTTTGGAGAAATGTCTGTTTAGGTCTTCCACCCATTTTTTAATTGGGTTGTTTGTTTTTTGATATTGAGCTGCATGAGCTGTTTGTATATTTTGAAGATTAATCCTTTGTCACTTGCTTCATTTGCAAATATTTTCTCCCATTCTGAGGCTTGTCTTTTCATCTTGTTTATGGTTTCCTTCGCTGTGCAAAATCTTTTAAGTTTCATTAGGTCCCATTTGTTTATGGTCCCATTTGTTTATTTTTTATTTTATTTCCATTTCTCTAGGAGGTGGATCAAAAAGGATCTTGCTGTGATTTATGTCATAGAGTGGTCTGCCTATGTTTTTCTCTAAGAGTTTTATAGTTTCTGGCCTTACATTTAGGTCTTTAATCCATTTTGAGTTTATTTTTATGTATGGTGTTAGGCAGTGTTCTAATTTCATTCTTTTACATGTAGCTGTCCAATTTTCCTAGCACCACTTATTGAAGAGACTGTCCTTTCTCCATTGTATATTCTTGCCTCCTTTGTCATAGATTAGGTGACCATAGGTGTGTGGGTTTATCTCAAAGGTGTGTGGGCTTTCTATCCTGTACCACTGATCTATATTTCTGTTTTTGTGCCAGTCCCATACTGTCTTGATTACTGTAGCTTTGTAGTATAGTCTGAAGTCAGGGAGTCTGATTCCTCCAGCTCCGTTTTTCTTTCTCAAGATTGCTTTGGCTACTTTTGTGTTTCCATAGAAATTGTGAGATTTTTTGTTCTAATTCTGTGAAAAATGCCATTGGTAATTTGATAGGGATTGCACTGGATCTGTAGAATGCTTTGGGTAATATAGTCATTTTCACAATATTGATTCTTCCAATCCAAGAACATGGGATAACTCTCCATCTGTTTGTGTCATCTTTGATTTCTTTCATCAGTGTTTTATAGTTTTCCAAGTACAGGTATTTTGCCTCCTTAGGTAGGTTTATTCCTAGGTATTTTATTCTTTTTGTTGAGATGGTAAATGGGATTGTGTCCTTAATTTCTCTTTCTGATATTTCATTGTTAGTCTATAGGAATGCAAGAGATTTCTGTGCATTAATTTTGTATCCTGGAACTTTACCAAATTCATTGATTAGCTCTAGTAGTTTTCTGGTGGCATCTTTAGGATTTTTTATGTATAGTATCATGTCATGTGCAAACAGTGACAGTTTTACTTCTTCTTTTCCAATTTGGATTCCTTTTGTTTCTTTTTCTTCTCTGATTGCTGTGGCTAGGAATTCCAAAACTATGTTGAATAATAGTGGCAAGAGTGGATATCCTTGTCTTGTTCCTGATCTTAGAGGAAATGCTTTCAGTTTTTCATCATTGAGAATGATGTTTGCTGTGGGTTTGTTGTATATGGCCTTTATTATGTTGAGGTTCCCTCTATGCCCACTTTCTGGAGAGTTTTTATCATAAATGGGTGTTGGATTTTGTCAAAAGCTTTTTCTGTATCTATTGAGCTGATCATATGGTTTTTATTCTTTAATTTGTTAATATGTTGTATCACATTGATTGATTTGCATATATTGAAGAATCCTTGAATCCCTGGGATAAATCCCACTTGATCATGATGTATGATCCTTTTAATGTGTTGTTGGATTCTATTTGCTAGAAGTTTGTTGAGGATTTTTGAGTCTGTGTTCATCAGTGATATTGGTGTCTAATTTGTGTGTGTGTGTGTGATATCTTTGTCTGGTTTTGGTATCAGGGTGACGGTGGCCTTGTAGAACGAGTTTGGGAGTGTTCCTCCCTCTGCAATTTTTTGGAAGAGTTTGAGAAGGATAGGTGAACTCTTTAAATGTTTGATAGAATGCGTCTGTGAAGCCATCTGGTCCTGGACTTTTATTTGCTGGAAGATTTTAAATTACAGTTTCAATTTCATTACTTGTGATTGGTCTGTTTATATTTTCTAATTATTCCTGGTTGAGTCTTGGAAGTTGTATCTTTCCAAGAATTTATCTGTTTCTTCCCGGTTGTCCATTTTATTGGCATGTAGTTGCTTGTAGCAGTCTCTTATGCACCTTTGTATTTCTGTGGTGTCAGTTGTAATTTCTCCTTTTTCACTTCTAATTTTATTGATTTGAATCCTCTCCCTTTTTTTCTTGATGAGTCTGGCTAAAGGTTTATCAATTTTGTTTATCTTCTCAAAGAACCAACTTTTAGTTTCATTGACCTTTGCTATTGTTTTCTTCATTTCTGTTTCATTTATTTCTGCTCTGATCTTTATGACTTGTTTCCTTCTACTAACATAGGGGGTTTTTTTTTTGTTGTTGTTGTTGTTCTTCTTCTTCTTTCTCTAGTTGCTTTAAGTGTTAGGTTAGATTATTTGAAATTTTTCATGTTTCCTGAGGTGAGGTTGAATTGCTATAAACGTCCCTCTTAGAACTGCTTTGCTGCATCCCATAGGTTTTGGGTTGTCATGTTTTCGTTGTCATTTGTTTCTACGCATTTTTTGATTTCCTCTTTGATTTCTTCAGTGACCTCTTGGTTATTTAGTAGAATATTGTTTAGCCTCCATGTGTTTGTGTTTTTCACAGTTTTCTTTTTTTTATATATCTTTATTGGCATATAATTTCTTTACAATGCTGTGCTAGTTTCTGCTTTATAACAAAGTGAATCAGTTATACATATACATATAACCCCATATCTCTTCCCTCTTGTGTCTCCCTCCCTCCCACCCTCCCTATCCCACCCCTCTAGGTGGTCACAAAGCACCGAGCTGATCGCCGTGTGCTATGTGGCTGCTCCCACTAGCTATCTATTTTACGTTTGGTAGTGTATATATGTCCAAGCCACTCTCTCACTTTGTCACAGTTTACCGTTCCCCCTCCCCATATCCTCAACTCCATTCTCTAGTAGGTCTGTGTCTTTATTCCTGTCTTACCCCT
Organism: Mesoplodon bidens; assembly: GCF_964165515.1. NCBI lineage: Eukaryota > Metazoa > Chordata > Mammalia > Artiodactyla > Ziphiidae > Mesoplodon > Mesoplodon bidens. The sequence goes on along the minus strand of NC_138178.1, from coordinate 148,032,919 downwards.
AGGTTCTTCATGACATTTTTCTTCTTAAATTCCGTATATATGTGTTAGCATATGGTATTTGTCTTTCTCTTTCTGACTTACTTCACTCTGTATGACAGACTCTAGGTCCATCGACCTCATTACAAATAGATCAATTTCGTTTCTTTTTATGGCTGAGTAATATTCCATTGTATATATGTGCCACATCTTCTTTATCCATTCATCCAATGATGGACACTTAGGTTGTTTCCATCTCCTGGCTGTTGTAAATAGAGCTGCAATGAACATTGTGGTACATGACTCTTTTTTTTTTTTGCAGTATGCGGGCCTCTCACTGTTGTGGCCTCTTCTGCTGTGGAGCACAGGCTCTGGACACACAGGCTCAGCGGCCATGGCTCATGGGCCTAGCCGCTCCACAGCATGTGGGATCTTCCTGGACCGGGGCACGAACCAGTGTCCCCTGCATCGGCAGGCAGACTCTCAACCACTGAGCCACCAGGGAAGCCCCATGACTCTTTTTGAATTATGGTTTTCTCAGGGTATATGCCCAGTAGTGGGATTGCTGGGTCATATGGTAGTTCTATTTGTAGTTTTTAAAGGAACCTCCATACTGTTCTCCATAGTGGCTGTACCCATTCACATTCCCACCAGCAGTGCAAGAGTGTTCCCTTTTCTCCACACCCTCTCCAGCATTTATTGTTTCTAGATTTTTTGATGATGCCCATTCTGACTGGTGTGAGATGATATCTCATTGTAGTTTTGATTTGCATTTCTCTAATGATTAATGATGTTGAGCATTCTTTCATGTGTTTGTTGGCAGTCTGTATATCTTCTTTGGAGAAATGTCTATTTAGGTCTTCTGCCCATTTTTGGACTGGGTTGTTTGTTTTTTTGTTATTGAGCTGCATGAGCTGCTTGTAAATTTTGGAGATTAATCCTTTGTCAGTTGCTTCATTTGGAAATATTTTCTCCCATTCTGAGGGTTGTCTTTTGGTCTTCTTTATGGTTTCCTTTGCTGTGCAAAAGCTTTTAATTTTCATTAGGTCCCATGTGTTTATTTTTGTTTTTATTTCCATTTCTCTGGGAGGTGCGTCAAAAAGGATCTTACTGTGATTTATGCCATACAGTGTTCTGCCTATGTTTTCCTCTAAGAGTTTGATAGTCTCAGGCCTTACATTTAGGTCTTTAATCCATTTTGAGCTTATTTTTGTGTATGGTGTGAGGGAGTGATCTAATCTCATACTTTTACATGTCCCTGTCCAGTTTTCCCAGCACCACCTATTGAAGAGGCTGTCCTTTCTCCACTGTACATTCCTGCCTCCTTTATCAAAGATAAGATGACCATATGTGCATGGGTTTATCTCTGGGCTTTCTATCCTGTCCCATTGATCTATCTTTCTGGTTTTGTGCCAGTACCATACTGTCTTGACTACTGTAGCTTTGTAGTATAGTCTGAAGTCAGGGAGCCTGATTCCTCCAGCTCCGTTTTTCGTTCTCAAGATTGCTTTGGCTATTCAGGGTCTTTTGTGTTTCCATACAAATTGTGAAATTTTTTGCTCTAGTTCTGTGAAAAATGCCAGTGGTAGTTTGATAGGGATTGCATTGAATCTGTAGATTGCTTTGGGTAGTAGAGTCATTTTCACAATATTGATTCTTGCAATCCAGGAACATGGTATATCTCTCCATCTATTTGTATCATCTTTAATTTCTTTCATCAGAGTCTTATAATTTTCTGCATACAGGTCTTTTGTCTCCTTAGGTAGGTTTATTCCTAGATATTTTATTCTTTTTGTTGCAATGGTAAATGGGAGTGTTTTCTTGATTTCACTTTCAGATTTTTCATCATTAGTATATAGGAATGCCAGAGATTTCTGTGCATTAATTTTGTATCCTGCTACATTACCAAATTCATTGATTAGCTCTAGTAGTTTTCTGGTAGCATCTTTAGGATTCTCTATGTATAGTATCATGTCATCTGCAAACAGTGACAGCTTTACTTCTTCTTTTCTGATTTGGATTCCTTCTATTTCCTTTTCTTCTCTGACTGCTGTGGCTAAAACTTCCAAAACTATGTTGAATAAGAGTGGTGAGAGTGGGCAACCTTGTGTCTTCCTGATCTTAGTGGAAATGCTTTCAGTTTTTCACCATTGAGGACGATGTTGGCTGTGGGTTTGTCATATATGGCCTTTTTTATGTTGAGGAAAGTTCCCTGTATGCCTACTTTCTGCAGGGTTTTTATCATAAATGGGTGTTGAATTTTGTCAAAAGCTTTCTCTGCATCTATTGAGATGATCATGTTTTTCTCCTTCAATTTGTTTATATGGTGTATCACGTTGATTGATTTGCATATATTGAAGAATCCTTGCATTCCTGGAATAAACTGCACTTGATCATGGTGTATGATGCTTTTAATGTGCTGGTGGATTCTGTTTGCCAGTATTTTGTTGAGGATTTTTGCATCTATGTTCATCAGTGATATTGGCCTGTAGTTTTCTTTCGTTGTTACATCCTTGTCTGATTTTGGTATCAGGGTGATGGTGGCCTCATAGAATGAGTTTGGGAGTGTTCCTCCCTCTGCTATATTTTGGAAGAGTTTGACAAGGATAGGTGTTAGCTCTTCTCTAAATGTTTGATAGAATTTGCCTGTGAAGCCATCTGGTCCTGGGCTTTTGTTTGTTGGAAGATTTTTAATCACAGTTTCAATTTCAGTGCTTGTGATTGGTCTGTTCATATTTTCTATTTCTTCCTGATTCAGTCTTGGCAGGTTGTGCATTTCTAAGAATTTGTCCATTTCTTCCAGGTTGTCCATTTTATTGGCATAGAGTTGCTTGTAGTAATCTTTCATGATCTTTTGTATTTCTGCAGTGTCAGTTGTTACTTCTCCATTTTCATTTCTAATTCTATTGATTTGAGTCTTCTCCCTTTTATTCTTGATGAGTCTAATGGCTTATCAATTTTGCTTATCTTCTCAAAGAACCAGCTTTTAGTTTTATTGATCTTGGCTATCATTTCCTTCATTTCTTTTTCATTTATTTCTGATCTGATTTTTATGATTTCTTTCCTTCTGCTAACTTTGGGGGGGGTTTGTTCTTATTTCTCTAATTGCTTTAGGTGCAAGGTCAGGTTGTTTACTCGAGATGTTTCTTGTTTCTTAAGGTGGGATTGTATTGCTATAAACTTCCCTCTTAGTACAGCTTTTGCTGCATCCCATAGGTTTTGGGTCGTCGTGTCTCCATTGTCATTTGTGTCTAGGTATTTTTTTATTTCCTCTTTGATTTCTTCAGTGATCACTTCGTTATTAAGTAGTGTATTGTTTAGCCTCCATGTGTTTATAGTTTTTACAGAACTTTTCCTGTAATTGATATCTAATCTTATAGCATTGTGGTCCGAAAAGATACTTGATACAGTTTCAATTTTCTTAAATTTACCAAGGCTTGCTTTGTGACACAAGATATGATCTATCCTGGAGAATGTTCCATGAGCACTTGAGAAAAATGTGTATTCTGTTGTTTTTGGATGGAATGTCCTATACATATCAATTAAATCCCTCTTGTTTAATGTATCATTTAAAGCTTGTGTTTCCTTATTTATTTTCATTTTGGATGATCTGTCCATTGGTGAAAGTGGGGTGTTAAAGTCCCCTACTATGAATGTGTTACTGTCGATTTCCCCTTTTATGGCTGTTAGTATTTGCCTTATGTATTGAGGTGCTCCTATGTTTGGTGCATAAATATTTATAATTGTTATATCTTCTTCTTGGATCGATACCTTGATCATTATGTAGTGTCCTTCTTTGTCTCTTCTAATAGTCTTTATTTTAAAGTTTATTTTGTCTGATATGAGAATTAGTGCTCCAGCTTTCTTTTTTTTTTTTTTTTTTAGCTTTCTTTTGATTTCCATTTGCATGGAATATCTTTTTCCATCCCCTCACTTTCAGTCTGTATGTGTCTCTAGGTCTGAAGTGGGTCTCTTGTGGACAGCATATATATGGGTATTGTTTTTGTATCCATTAAGCCAGTCCTTGTCTTTGGTGGGAGCATTTACTCCATTTACATTTAAGGTAATTATTGATATGTATGTTCCTATTCCCATTTTCTTAATTGTTTTGGGTTTGTTATTGTAGGTCTTTTCCTTCTCTTGTGTTTCTTGCCTAGAGAAGGTCCTTTAGCATTTGTTGTAAAGCTGGTTTGGGGGTGCTGAACTCTCTCAGCTTTTGCTTGTCTGTAAACGTTTTAATTTCTCCATCGAATCTGAATGAGATCCTTGCTGAGTAGAGTCATTTTGGTTGTAGGTTTTTCTCCTTCATCACTTTAAATATGTCCTGCCAGTCCCTTCTGGCTTGCAGAGTTTCAGCTGACAGATCAACTGTTAACCTTATGGGGATTCCCTTGTGTGTTATTTGTTGTTTTTCCCTTGCTGCTTTTAATATGCTTTCTTTGTATTTAATTTTTGACAGTTTGATTAATATGTGTCTTGGTGTGTTTCTCCTTGGATTTATCCTGTGTGGGACTCTCTGTGCTTCCTGGACTTGATTAACTATTTCCTTTCCCATATTAGGGAAGTTTTCAACTATAATCTCTTCAAAAATTTTCTCAGTCCCTTTCTTTTTCTCTTCTTCTTCTGGAACCCCTATAATTTGAATGTTGGTGGGTTTAATGTTGTCCCAAAGTCTCTGAGACTGTCCCCAGTTCTTTTCATTCTTTTTTCTTTCTTCTGCTCTGCAGTAATTATTTCCACTATTTTATCTTCCAGGTCACTTATCCGTTCTTCTGCCTCAGTTATTCTGCTATTGATCCCATCTACAGTATTTTTAATTTCATTTATTGTGTTGTTCTTCGTTGCTTGTTTCATCTTTAGTTCTTCTAGGTCCTTGTTAAATGTTTCTTGCATTTTCTCTATTCTATTTCCAAGATCTTGGATCATCTTTACTATCATTATTCTGAATTCTTTTTCAGGTAGACTGCCTATTTCCTCTTCATTTGTTAGGTCTGGTGGGTTTTTATCTTGCTCCTTTATCTGCTGTGTGTTTTTCTCTCTTCTCATTTTGCTTATCTTACTGTGTTTGTGGTCTCCTTTTTGCAGGCTGCAGGTTCGTGGTTCCCTTTGTTTTTGGTGTCTATCCCCAGTGGCTAAGGTTAGTTCAGTGGGTTGTGTAGGCTTCCTGGTGGAGGGGACTAGTACCTGTGTTCTGGTGGATGAGGCTGCATCTTGTCTTTCTGGTGGGCAGGTCCATGTCTGGTGGTGTGTTTTGGGGTGTCTGTGGACTTATTATGATTTTAGGCAGCCTCTCTGCTAATGGGTGTGGTTGTGTTCCTGTCTTGCTAGTTGTTTGGCATAGGGTGTCCAGCACTGTAGCTTGCTGGTCGTTGAGTGAAGCTGGGTGCTGGTGTTGAGATGGAGATCTCTGGGAGATTTTCACCGTTTGATATTATGTGGAGCTGAGAGGTCTCTTTTGGATCAGTGTCTTGAAGTTGGCTCTCCCACGTCAGAGGCACAGCACTGACTCATGGCTGCAGCACTAAGAGCCTTTTTTCCACACGGCTCAGAATAAAAGGGAGAAAAAGTAGAAAGAAAGAAGGAAAGAAGGAAAGGAAGGAGGGAAGGAGGGAATGAAGGAGGGAAGGAGGGACGGAAGAAAGAAAGAAAAGAAAGAAGGAAAGAGGATAAAATAAAGTAAGATAAAATAAAGTTATTAAAATAAAAAATAATTATTAAGAAAAAAAATTTTTTTAAGAAAAACAAACAAACAAACAAAAAACGGACGGATAGAACCCTAGGACAGATGGTGGAAGCAAAGCCGTACAGACAAAATCTCACACAGAAGCATACACATACACACTCACAAAAAGAGGAAAAGGCGAAAAAATCATAAATCTTGCTCTCAAAGTCCACCTCCTCAATTTGGAGTGATTCGTTGTCTATTCATGTATTCCACAGATGCAGGGTACATCAAGTTGATTGTGGAGCTTTAATCTGCTGCTTCTGAGGCTGCTGGGAGAGATTTCCCTTTCTCTTCTTTATTCGCACAGCTCACGGGACTCACTTTGGATTTGGCCCCGCCTCTGTGTGTAGGTCGCCGGAGAGCGTCTGTTCTTCGCTCAGACAGGACGGGTTTAAAGGAGCAGCTGATTCAGGGGCTCTGGCTCACTCAGGCCGGGGGGAGGGAGGGGCACGGAGTGCAGGGCGAGCCTGCGGTGGCAGAGACCAGCGTGACGTTGCACCAGCCTGAGGCGCGCTGTGCGTTCTCCCGGGGAAGTTGTTCCTGGATCCCGGGACCCTGGCAGTGGCGGGCTAAACAGTCCCCCCGGAAGGGAGGTGTGGAGAGTGACCTGTGCTCTCACACAGGCTTCTTGGTGGCGGCAGCAGCAGCCTTAGCGTCTCATGCCCGCCTCTGGGGTCTGCGCGGATAGCCGCGGCTCGCGCGCGTCTCTGGAGCTCCTTTAAGTGGCGCTCTGAACCCCCTCTCCACGTGCACCAGGAAACAAAGAGCGAAGAAAAAGTCTCTTGCCTCTTCGGCAGCTCCAGACATTTTCCCGGACTCCCTCCTGGCTAGCCGTGGCGCACTAACCCCTTCAGGCTGCGTTCACGCTGCCAACCCCAGTCCTCTCCCTGCGCTCCGACCGAAGCCCGAGCCTCAGCTCCCAGCCCTGCCCTACCCGGCGGGTGAGCAGACAAGCCTCTGTGCGGGAATCTCTCCGCTTTGTCCTCCGCACCCCTGTGGCTGCGCTCTCCTCCGCGGCTCCGAAGCTTCCCCCCTCTGCCACCCACAGTCTCCGCCCGCGAAGGGCCTTCCTAGTGTGTGGAAACTTCCTCCTTCACAGCTCCCTCCCACTGGTGCAGGTCCCGTCCCTATTCTTTTTTCTCTGTTTATTCTTTTTTCTTTTGCTCAACCCAGGTACATGGGGAGTTTCTTGCCTTTTGGGAGGTCTGAGGTCTTCTGCCAGCGTTCAGTAGTTGTTCTGTAGGAGTTGTTCCACGTGTAGATGTATTTCTGGTGTATCTGTGGGGAGGAGGGTGATCTCCGCATCTTACTCTTCCACCATCTTCTCCCTGTGTCTCACAGTTTTCTTTCCCTGTAATTGATTTCTAATTTCATAGCATTGTGGTCGGGAAAGTGCTTGATACAATTTCAGTTTTCCTAAATTTCCCCAGGCTTGATTTGAGACCCAGTATGTGATCTATTCTGGAGAATGTTCCATGTGCACTTGAGAAGAAAGTGTATTCTGCCACTTTCAGATGGAATGTCCTATAAATATCAATTAAATCTATCTGGTCTATTGTGTCATTTAAAGCTTGTGTTTCCTGGGACTTCCCTGGTGGTCCAGTGGTAAAGAATCCACCTTCCAATGCAGGGGACCCGGGTTTGAGCCCTTGTCTGGGAAGATCCCACATGCTGCCGAGCAACTAAGCCTGTGTGCCACAACTACTGAGCCTGTGCTCTAGAGCCCACGAGCCACAACTACTGAAGCCCACATGCCACAACTACTGAAGCCCGCACAACTAGAGCCCATGCTCCATAACAAGAGAAGCCACTGCAGTGAGAAGCCCGCGCACCTCAACAACGGGTAGCCCCCGCTTGCTGCAACTAGAGAAAGCCCACGTGAAGCAACGAAGACCCAATGCAGCCAAAAAAAATATATATATATATATAAATGAAACAACAACAACAAGGCAAAACAGAACTACAACAGCGAAAGAAAAGAAAAGAAAAGAAAAAGGCTGGAAAAGGCCTTGGTAGGGGGCAGGGTTTAGCTGGGGGGCAGGGCCTATGCTCAGACCTCCATGGCCAGAAAAGGCCCTGGGGGTGTGGGGAGCGGGGCTTAGGCTCAGCACGGATGGAGGGGCCCCTTAGGGCTGAGGTTTAGGCCCGGGACCCGAGTAGGCTTACTGGGGATTGAGCAGATGGGGGAGATGCTAGGTTCCTTCCCCTCTGATCCCCCAATACCCTGAAGGTCTCTCCCTATCCCCACTGATCCCTGCTCTGTGGGTGGGCCCCTCAGACCGTGGGAACCCCTCCCCTCCCCCAGCCATCCCTTGGGGTGCCAGTCCCATCCTGTCTCCTCTCCTCCTTCCCCCCCACATCCTACCTGGTTGTTTGGGGATTCCTCCCATCCCTTTAGGTGTCCGAGGCCCCCAAACAGCACCTGGCAGGTGCCCGAATTTTGAGGAGACTCGAACTCCACATCTTCCTACTCCACCATCTTGACTCCTCCCCGCTGTATCACATTGTTGAACCATACTTTCATCCCTGGAATAAATCCCACTTGATCAGATGTATGATCCTTTTAATGTGTTGTTGTATTTGGTTTTCAAGTATTTTGTTGAATTTTTTGCATCTATGTTCATCTGGGACATTGGCCTGTAGTATTCTTTTCTTATGGTGTCCTTTTCTTTCTGTCTTAATACCTTTTGGTATTAAGGTAATGCTAGCCTCAAAGAATAATTTGGAAGAGTTCCCTCTCCTTCTATTTTTTAGGATATTGAGAAGGAAGCTGTAGTAATTCATCTGTTCAGTTTTCTATTTCTTCTTGATTCAGTCTTGGTAGGTTGTATGTTTTTATGAATTTATCCATTTCTTCTAGGTGTCCAATTTTTTGGGTGTATAACTGTTCACAGTAGTCTTTTATGAACCTTTTTTTATTTCTGTCGTATCAGTTATAATATTTCCTCTTTCATTTCTGATTTTGAGTCCTCTCTTTTTCTTGGTGTGTCTAGCTGAAGGTTTGTCAATTATGTTTATCTTTTCAAAGAAGCAGCTCTTACTTTTGTTGATTTTTTTCTATTTTCTTTTTAGTCTCTATTTCATTTATTTCTTCTCTGATTTTATTTCCTTCCTTCTACTAACTTTGCTCTTTATTTGTTCTTCTTTTTCTAGTTTCTGGCAGTGTAAAGTGAGGTTGTTTATTTGAGATCTTTCTTGTTTCTTGATGTAGTCCTTATTGCTATGAACTTCCCTCTTAGAATTGCTTTTGTTGCATCCTACAAATTTTGGTATGTTGTGTTTCCATTTTCACTTGTCTCAAGGTATTTTTAAATTTCTCCTTTGATTTATTCTTAGACCCTTTGCTTGTTCATTAGCATGTTGTTTACTCTCCACCTATTTGAATTTTCTGGTTTTCTTCTTATATTTGATTTCTAGTTTCATACCATTGTAGTTGGAAAAGATGCATGATATGATTTCAGTATTCTTAAATTTATTAAGACTTGTTTTGTGGCCCAACATATGATCTATCCTGGAGAATGTTCCATGTTCACTTGAGAGAATGTGCATTCTTTTGCTTTTGAATGAATTCTTATGTATCTGTTAAGTCCATCTGGTCTAATGTATCATTTAAGGTTGATGTTTTCTTATTAATTTTTCTGTCTAGATGATCTATCCAATGATGTAAGTGGGGTTTTAAAATTTCTACTATTATTGTATTGCTATCTATTTCTCTTTTTAAGTCTGTTAATATTTGCTTTATATATTTAGGTGTTGTTGTGTTGGGTGCATAAATATTAACAAATGTTATAGCCTATTGTTGAATTGACCCCTTTAGAATTATGTCATGATCTTTTTTGTCTGTTATTACAGTTTGTCTTAAAATCTAATTTGTCTGATTTAAGTATTGCTACCCCACCCAACTTTCTTTTGGTTTCCATTTGCATGGAGTATCTTTTTCCATCCCTTCCCATTTAGTCTGTTTCCTTACATCTGAAGTGAGACTCTTGGAGGCAACATAGAGATTGGTCTTGTCTTTTTATCCATTCAGCCACTCAATGACTTTTGCTTGGAGAATTTAGTCCATTTACATTTAAAGTAATCATTGATGTGTATGTACTTATTATCATTTTGTTAATTGTTTTCTAGCTGTTTTGTAATTCCTCTTTTCTTTCCTTTTTCTCTTGCCCTCTTCCTTTGTAATTTGATGATTTTCTGTAGTGGTATGCTTAGATTCATTTCTTTGTATCATTTGTGTATATACTCCAGGTTTTTTGCTTTGTGGTTAAAAAAAAAAAGCCATGAGGCTTTTTAGATTCCACATATAAGTGATAACATACAGTGTTTGTCTTTTTCTGTCTGACTTATTTCACTAAGCATGATACCCTCCAGGTCTACTCATGTTGGTACAAATAGCAGAATTTTATTCTTTTTTATGGCTGTTTGGGTTCATCTTGTTTGGGACTCTCTGTGCTTTCTGTACCTTGATATCTATTTCCTTCTTCAGGTTTAGGAAGTTTTTAGCTGTAACTTCATCAAATCCATTTTTGACCCATTTTTCTCTCTCTTCTCCTTCTGGGACCCCTATAATGTGAATGGTGGTATGCTTGGTGTTGTCTCAGAGATCCTTTAAACTGTTCTCATTTTTTAAAATTTATTTTTCTTTTTGTTGTTCCAATTGAGTGATTTTCATTATTCTGTCTTCCAGATCACTTACACATTCTTCTGCATCACCTAGTCTGCTGTTAATTCCTTCTAGTGTATTTTTTTTTTTTTTTTTTTTTTTTTTTTTTTTGCTGTACGCGGGCCTCTCACTGCTGTGGCCTCTCCCGTTGCGGAGCACAGGCTCCGGACACACAGGCTCCGCGGCCATGGCTCGCGGGCCCAGCCGCTGCGCGGCATGTGGGATCTTCCGGGATAGGGGCACGAACCCGTGTCCCCTGCATCGGCAGGCGGACTCTCAACCACTGCGCCACCAGGGAAGCCCCCTTCTAGTGTATTTTTCATTTCAGTTATTGTATTCTTCAGTTCTGACTGGTTCTTTTTTATATATTCTAGTTCCTTGGAAAAATTCTTACTGTGTTCATCTATTCTCTTCCCTAATTCAGTTAGTATTCTTATTACTAATGCCTTGAATTCTTTATCTGGTAAATTATTTATTTCTGTTTTGTTAGTTGTTTTGTCAGGGGTTTTCTCTTGTTCTTTCAATTGAAACAAATTCCTCTCTCTTCTCATTTTGCTTAACTTTCTCTGTCTCTATGAAATTGGGTGAAACATTTACCCATCCCAGTCTTGAAGGGGTATCCTTGTGCGGGAGCATCCTTGTACAATCTGTATGTGGCCATTGGCTTTGGTGAGCTGGATCTGGCATAAGCATGAGTCACATCTTCCTCAGGATGTTCTGGCAGCTATCACCTTGGTAGGAAATGGGGCTGGAGATGGAAGGGCTATGGCCAGAGCCAGGTGTGAGCTGTGTCTTCTCCTCTGCTCAGTGGCCAGCATCACCCTATTGGTGGTGGGGTCAGCTCCCAAGTCCCTGGAGCTGAAGCACTGAAGGCCAGGTTCAAGTTGGCTTTTTTCCCTCTAAGTGTGTGCTCTCCTCCATCCTAGCACTGGCACCCTCACCTCAGAGGGAAACACTGATGGAGCAAGAGGAATCAGAGTGGGTGCTTGACATGGGTGTGGGTGCAGGCTCTGGCAGTCCCAGTACCAATAAGAGTTCTGGACTACTCCCAATCCTCTGCCTCTGTGGGCACCAGCAATGGCCATCCTCACCCTGTACAGATGCTGTGCCAGGTCTGAGCTGGTTTCTTCTCTCACAAATGGGCACTCCCCTCAGCTGCAGCAGGCCTTGCCCCAGTGTGGAGCTGCAGCACAGAGCAAGTGGGTGATCAGCTCAAGCTGGGCCATGTACTGGGGTAGTCACAGAAAACCCACAGGAAACTGGTAGAGTCCTGGGCAGTTTCAGTCTTCTTCCTCTGCCTTCTTTTGGCAGTAAGCAAGTATGTTCATGCTTTTCACAAGCGGAGTCTAGGTTTCTTACAGCCCTTCTATCAGTCCCTCTGCTGATATCAAGTCCCCAGCGTAGGGACTTGTCCTCCCTGGTGACAGACCGCAGGGTTGGGGTGCCCAATATGTGGATCAAATGGCTCACTCCCCAGGGAGGATCTAAAGGTCATGCTTCTCCTTCTAGGAGTGCAGGACCTGGCATGATTGCTTCTCTTCCCTTCCTGTTTCCTTGTGGATCTTTCTTACAACCTTGGTTGTATGTGTCTCTCTGCCAGTCTCCAGTTTGTTTTCAGTGAGAATTACTCCACATGTAGATGTATTTTTGATGTGTTCATGGTCGGATCGGGGGGCGGGGGCAGTAAGCTCTACCATCTTGATCTCTCTCCCTCTTTTTTTTTTTTTTTTTTTTTTTTGCGGTATGCGGGCTTCTCACTGTTGTGGCCTCTCCCGTTGTGGAGCACAGGCTCCGGACGCACAGGCTCAGCGGCCATGGCTCACGGGCCCAGCCGCTCCACGGCATGTGGGATCTTCCCGGACCGGGGCACGAACCCGAGTCCCCTGCATTGGCAGGCAGACTCTCAACCACTGCGCCACCAGGGAAGCCCTCTCCCTCTTTTTTCTTAACTTTTGACACTTTATAATGTGTCTTGGTGTGGGTTTCTTTGGGTTCGTCTTATTTGAGACTCTCTGAGCTTTCTGGATCTGGATGTATGTTTCCTTCTCCAGGTTAGGGAAATTCTCTGCCATTATTTCTTCAAATAAGTTTTCTGCCTCTCTCCCTCTTCTCCTTCTGGGGCTCTTATAATGCAAATGTTGGTCCATTTGATTTTGACCCACAAGTCAGTCCCTGAAGCTATTTGTATTTTTTGCTGCTCTGATTGGGTGAGTTCTACTGCTCTGTCTTCGAGTTCAGTGATACTTTCCTGATCTTCAGGTGTGTTGAACCCCTCTACTGTATCTCTCAGTTCAGTTACTGTATTCTTCGGCTCTGTGACTTCTGCTTGGTATTTCTTATATGTTCCATCTCATCGTTGAACTTCTCACTTTGTTCATGCATTCTTCTCTCAAGCTTAATGAGCATCTTTATCACCATGTATTTGAAGTCTTTATCAGTCAGATCACCTACCTCCATTTCATTAAGGTCTTTTTCTGAGGTTTTATCTTCTTTTTCATTTTGAACATTTTCCTTTGTTTCTTCATCTTCCTTGACTGTGCTGGGTTTCTATGCATTAGATAAAGCAGCTACCTCTTCCAGTCTTTAAGGGGTGGCCTCGTCTAGGAGATGAAACTTATCATTCTACCCTGCTCTAGTTTTCAGGACAAACCTTTGTGATTGTTCAAGCTGCTTATTTTATTTTTAATAGCCTCTAGTAGTTGAAGATGTGAAAAGACCTGTCAGTATCCTAAAGGGGAGGATTTCAGTCAGCACCTGGACTCTGGCTAATTGGAAGCCAGACCTTCAGGCAGTAGCTTTGAAATTATGCAAGTATACCTCTCTCAGGGGAAGACTGGGAGATGAGCATTTCTCCCTGTGCTGAGACTTGATAGCTAGTTAAGAACTGTTTTTTTCTTTGCTACCAACCCATTGAACTCATGAACACAAGTCCCACTGGCCATTAGAGCCAGGTGATCAATGGGCATCCCCTGGGTGGCAGCCATAAAAACAGGGTACCAGACATAAAAACTGGGGCACCAGATATAGGCTCCATTCCAGGAGAGAATGGTGTTCTGGAGAACAGCAGAGGGGGAGTGTGAAGGTAGTGCCTGTCCTCCGAGGTCTCTGGAGAGGATTACAGTTGGCCGTTACATGTGTGTTTAATTAGAAGCCACCCCTCAGGCTACAACTAGGAAGACAAGCCAATAGGTTTCTTTCGCAGAAAGATGGGGCACTTCCATCTGTTGCCTCTCTGCTGTGTCCTGCAAATGATAGCCAGTTAAGAACTCTTTCTCCATTTGTTACAGTCTTGTGGTACCCGTGAACATAAACTCCACTGGCCACCCAAGCCAGGAGATCTAGAGGTGTCCACAAAAGTTGGTATTTCTTATATGTTCACATATAAGAAATATAGGCAGCAGCCACAAAAATTGGGGTACCAGACAAGGGTGTAAACTCCTTTCTGGGAGATACTAACAAGCTGGAGCAAGGCAGCAGGAGAACACAAACACAGCCACTGCTGGCCACGTCTTTGGAGAGTACTTCAGCAGAGCCCTAGATGTGTGTTAAATTAGATGCCTGCTCCTCTGGCCATTGCCTTAAGATAAGCTAATAAGCCTCTTGCACAGAAAGTCTAGGGCCTTTTCATTTGGCAGCCTCTGTATCAAGCTCTGGATTGGTGAGTCTGCACATGAGCCCTTTAAGGACTGCTTCTCAGTTCACTATAGCCTTGTGGGTCTCATGGACACAAGCCTCACTGGCTTTCAATGTTAGATGTTTGGGGGATTCATCTCTCAGGTGCAGGGCTTAAAAGTTGGGGTGCAAAAGTGGGGTCCAAACCCTTTGCTCTTCAGGGAGAAGCTCAGGTTTGTGAGTTGCCCCCTGATCCTGTGCTGGCGGTTGGGTTTATAGTGAGATTGTGCCTCAGCCTCTCCTTCCCACTTTGATGTGGGATTTTTCTCAGTTGCCTGATGTGTAGGAGTCACCCATCTAGTTTTGGGGTTTGGGATTTGGGGTGTTCATGGGAAGAAGTGAGTTCAGGATTCTCCTACATTGCCATCTGGAACTGGAGCCTTGCATTCTGCTCTTAAGGATTTAGAGGTCTGTGAAGGGAGAATGGCTCTGAACCCGTGGGAACCAGAGGAGAAGGGGCTGGCACTGGGAGATAAAGACGGTGCATATTCTTTGACCAGCCTCTCTTTGAAAGGTAGGGTGTGTCTATTTCCCCTCCCCATGACCCTGGGCCTGACAAAACACGAGAAGTAACACTAAGCCATTTTTGGGCCTACCTTTTAAGAAGACTGGCCATGTCCACCTTGGTCTCTTGGAGCCCTGAGTACCATGTTAGCACAGCCCAACCACTGTGCTAGGAAGAATGCAGGTAGAAGCTCTGAGACTGTAGAGAGAGGGGAATGGGCCCTGCTGGGCTCAACCTTCCACTGCTCCTACTGGGGGGCAGCAACATGAGTGAAGTCCTCTTGGACTTTCCAAACCAGTCCAGCTGAATACCACTGAGTCACCCCAGTTAATGCCACATGGAATCGAAGAATCACACAGCTGAGTCCTGCCCAAATTCCTGACATGTGAGATTGTGCATAATGCAATGGTGGTGGTTTAAACAACCAAGTATGAAGTAGTTTAAGTGGCCATAGATAACTAGAACAGTGGCTGAAGGAAGAGGTCCTGGCCAGGAACACTGGCTCCAGCTGTCCTGTTGTAGCCTTGGCAGGCAGTTGGGAGGCATTTGGACTTTTGCCTGGGTTTATACTTGGGAGCTGGGCTTGTTTTGCTCCTCTCAGCCTGTTGCTTTAGCAGGCAGACTGCAAGCACCTTGGGCATGGTTTTCCAACAGATGGGTTTTGAAGTATAAGCTGGAAGTCTCTTTGTCTTTCTATTTGCTAAAAACAGGGACCAGCTTTGAAATCTATGACTTCTATCTGCTCACTAGTAAGGCTACAGAGCTGGTAGCAGGTTATTACAGCAACATCAGTAATGAGATCTGATTAGATCAGGGTGTAAAATTAACATTGTTGCAGTTTATCCTAAAGAGGGAAGAGTGTTAGATACAATATTTAGAAGTTGGTTTTAAAATAACAATTTTAATTGGCTTCCACTTAAGCAACTACTTCTTGTTTTATAAAAAGGAAAACCTGGGAGTGGGGTGAGGTGAGGCTGAGAATTCTCAGCCTCTGTATAAATGGCTGCTCAGAGGGTAACTCTACCCTTCTGTCACCAAGAACCCTGGCTGGCCAGCAGGGCCCAGGCTGCCATTCTCCACCTACTGAGGGAGCAGCAAGGCATCCAGGTATCTCAAGCCAGATGACCACTTGGCCTATAACACCTTGCCTTAACACACCATTCCCTTATTCAGAAGAGCTGGCCAAGAGTTTTTGAAAGCGTAGGGCAGAGTTTCTCAGAGAGTGGTTCAGGAGCCATCCATTGCCATAAATACTTGGGATGTTTATTAAAATGAAGCTTCCACAGCTCCACCCAGACCTAATAATACTAAACCTTCCAGCTTGGAGCCCAGGGATTGGTAATTAGATAAGCTCTCCAGGTGGTACTGATGCATTCTTTTTTTTTTTTTTTTTTGAATGCAAAGACTATAACTTTTTTTAAAAACATCTTTACTGGTGTATAATTGCTTTACAATGGTGTGTTAGTTTCTGCTTTATAACAAAGTGAATCAACCATACAGATATACATATGTCCCCATATCTCCTCCCTCTTGCATCTCCCTCCCTCCCACCCTCCCTATCCCACCCCTCTAGGTGGTCACAAAGCACTGAGCTGATCTCCCTGTGCTATGCAGCTGCTTCCCACTAGCTATCTATTTTACGTTTGGTAGTGGATATATGTCCATGCCACTTTCTCACTTTGTCACAGCTTACCCTCCCCCCCATATCATCAAGTCCATGCTCTAGTAGGTCTGTGTCTTTATTCCCTTCTTACCCCTAGGTTCTTCATGACCTTTTTTTTTTTTCTCTTAGATTCCATATATATGTGTTAGCATACGGTATTTGTTTTTCTCTTTCTGACTTACTTCATTCTGTAGGACAGACTCCACCTCACTACAAATAACTCAATTTCGTTTCTTTTTATGGCTGAGTAATATTCCATTGTATATATGTGCCACATCTTGCACTGTTGGTGGGAATGTAAATTGATACAGCCACTATGGAGAACAGAATGGAGGTTCCTTAAAAAACTACAAATAGAACTACCATACGACCCAGCAATCCCACTACTGGGCATATACCCTGAGAAAACCATAATTCAAAAAGAGTCATGTACCAAAATGTTCATTGCAGCTCTATTTACAATAGCCAGGACATGATGCATTTTTAAGTCTAGGAACCATTGGCTTGAGCTTCTCAAAGCCTCTTTACTTCCAGAGTTGGCCTGCAATTGGACAGAGATGTTTTCTTGAATTGATATTTAGTAGGGAGAACATCTATATTGTATCAGAGAAAATGTTGAAGCACTTTAAAGTTTCCTCTCTGCTAAATGGTCCCCAGAAGAGATGGTTTCCTCTTAGTCCTCCAGCCTTTAGGGACACTTTGTTGTCTTCCCTGGCTCTCAGCCCCACCCCATTTATGGCCCAGTGTCTGTGATGCTCACTGTCTAGATCCCTTTGGTAAGGATCCATGCAACCAGGCTGTGAAGGGGGCCCATAAGTTGGAACCAATACATTTGAGAAAGTACAGATTAAGTATTGGCTCTGAAATCAGAGGGCTGGGTTTGAATCCCAGCTCTACCATTCACCAGCTGTTTTACTGCAGACAAATTATTTGACCTTTCCAGGCCTCAGGTTCTTGTTTTTGTAAAGTGGGGACCAAAAAAGCACCCTCCTCTCAGGGCTGTTATAAGTATTCAAAGAGCAAATGCATATAAAGCAATTGTGTCTTTAATACATATTATGTGTGATTAGATTATGCAGGGGAAGGGACTGGAAACCATGACACATGAGGACAAGTTGAGAGAATAGAAAATTCTTATCCTGGGGAAGAAATAAAATTGGGAAGACTTGATATTTCCCAACATATTGATGGTTATTACCCGGGAAGGGAAATTTATATTTGTTTGTGTAATTTAAAATGGTAGGACTGGGAGTAGTTACAAAAATTAAAGGAAAATGGATTTTCTCTGAATAAAAGGAGGCACTTTTTAAAAAGAGGAGTAAATATAAAAATAAAATGTGCTGTCTCAGGAAGTAGTGAGCTCCCCATCACTGGATGTATTCAAAACCCAGGTGCCTGAACTTGTGGCTGGGTGATGAAGAGAGACTGACTCGTGGGAAGGGAGGTAGAACCGTAATGTTGAAGGTTCCTTTCCATCCTGAGTCTGTAACTCATGACTCCAAGTTTATTTAAACAGGGCAGAGTCCACTAGAAAAGGTGATGAGTGGCATCTTTGCAAAGTGGTTCCTGGCCTAACTTAATTCTTGGCTTCAAGTCCAGGAAACCACCCAATCAGACATAATATGTTTCCTGTAACTTGTATCCACTGGTCCCAGTTTTGTCTCTAGAACCACAGAGATCAAGGCTGCTTTCTCCTTCACACCATGGTGTGTCAAATACTTAAAGACAGTGATCAGTAGTTCCATATCCCTGAACCCCTCCTACCCTCTACTGAGTCTTTTCTCTTTGCGGGTAGAATTGCTTGTTCCCAGTGCCTGTAAGTGAAATTCAAGTTCTTACTCCAGCTGGAATCTTTAATATTAAGCTAGACTGCATTGACAGCACATGTTTTAATAGGCATAGCCTCATTAATTTGATATGTGCCTACATTGGGCTGAACGTATCTTTGTACCAACTACTGCAAGAGTTTGCGAAACATATTCTTTGCCTTAAGATTGTAGAGCAATGTTTAAGCTGCTTAAGAGAAGTAACTGTGTTCAGATACCCCTAAGCTCTTTAAAAAATTACCTTCAAATCACTTACAAATCCATTCCCAGCTCTTCACTCAGACAAGGGACAGAAGGGCCGCCTCCAGGCAATTGTATTCGTTACTTCTAGCTCGCTATCTGAACTTGAATAAAACTCCTTTCTTAAATGTATTTCTCAGAGCTTTCACTCCCAGGAACACAGAGCAGGTGGGGTCGGGGTTGGGTGGGAATGTCTATGCATAACGGGGCGGGGGGGGCGTTGGCGGAAGTGCCTCCCTGGGTTTGGCCTGGGGATCTGGACACCCACTCAAATGTCTACCTACCAGTCTAGTTACATAAATGTGTGCAGCGAGTTGGGGGTAGGTAGGGCAATAGGGAGTGGAAGTGTCAGTGCTGAGTGGGAGAACCCACACCCTCCCAGTCATTTATACTTTGGCCAAGGAAGCTGGATTTGACTGGTGGATAGCCATTTAGTGATTCTTTTCTTACATGCTGAATTACAGAAATGTGTAGGAGGGGTACGGCTGGGTGGGCTCATTAGAGATTCAGGGAGTGTTCTAATATCTAAAAAAATGTGTACAGAGGTGGGTCCCTTTAAGAGAACAGAGCATTCTGGTTAAGGACGGGGAGTGATGGGTGCCTCCCTAGAACATGTGATGAGATCCCTTAAGGAAAGTATTTAAAAATACAGAGTAAAATGCCCGAAGCTTAGGGGATTTTGCCTGGGAGATCATTCAGGTTGAAAATGGGTCATGAGGGATACAACTTGCAGGATAACATGAGCTGCATGTATCTGAAGGTGGGGCTGTCCTGGCAGAGGAGCTCTTTAAGGGGTATAGTGACGTGTGCTCATTTAGAAGAAGTAATGGGAGGCCATGTGAGACAGGCATGTTCACAGGACCAAAGGCAATCGCGGTGAAGGCGTATAATGAGAGGTGTCATGAGAGACAGGGAAGGTGAAAGCTTTCTTGGGTCTCAGGTATGATGACTCGGATGCACTCAGGCATGAGAAGGGGAGATGTTTGGATATTTAAGGATGGAAGACCGGAGGGGCTCAGCTGACAAGGAAACAGAGGAACACGACACTGGCCGACTCTTCTGGGGAGAGGTGGGAGACCCGAGGAAAGGAGAGCAGTAAGGGGACAAAGCAGCAGCAGATAAAACCATGGTTATAATGATCTCCAAAAAGACAGCCGGTGTCTTCAAGCCTGAGCTGCGGCTTATCTAAAGGATATAGAGGATCAGCAATGCTTTCCTTCTCTCTGGACAGTGGCACAGAAAATGGGCTGTGATGCAGCATGAGGATAGATTTCTTGAGTTTGGAGCAGGTATGAGGGCAGTCGGGAAATCTGCTTGTCTAGTAACTTTGAGGGTCGATAGGTTCTTGGAAAGTAGGGTAAACAGGACGGGCTGAATTTGGAAATTAGCGACTGGAATTCAGTGCTCCCAGCCTGGGACCTAGTCTCCCGGGGTTTGCACTCCTGTGAAGCCGCGCACTGTGGGCCTGGCTGAGGGCTCTTCACTGGCTCCCAAACTGTTAGCCCCTCAAGGTCACCAAGGTCATTCCTTGCTGACCTGGTAACTAGTCTCATACTGTTAGTGGTAGTTAAGGACACTCCAGTCACATCCAGGTAACACAAGAATTTAAAAGTCAAGTGGCAGAAAATTTCATGCAAAGGGGTCTCAATTAAATTACATTTTTAGTAAAAAAGAAAGAAAAAGTTATTTTGCCTAAGCTCTCTTTAGCTATAATTTAAGCCTATTTCCTCTGGTGAGGTGCTCTGTGGTTAGCCAACCCGTCAAAATAATACTCAGGTTTCCGGACATGGTTAAGAGCCTCGCATCATAGCATCTATTTCTTTCAATTACTAATGGGCATGGCTATCCTCTTGTTAACTTTATTCTTCAAAAGTCCTGCTTCTAAATCATCACCTGGGAAGCTGGAGAAAATACAAAGTTCCCACCCCAGACCTGCCCAATTACAGATCCTGGGGATGCAACCCAGTGACCCAGGTTTTTAACCAACCCTCCAGGTGATTGTGATGCAAGCTCAAGTTTGAGTCACTTCTCAAATACACGGCAAAGGGTGAAAAGCCCGGCCGGTATTAGGCAGAGTGGACGAGCTCATTCTAGCTCTTCCATCCCCCTCTCCTATTAATACATCAGGACTCCTAGAAAAACAACATCAAGGCCCTAACATATTGGAGGTGGAAGACAAGGAAAGACACATAATTATTGAGTGCCTTGAATTTGCCTGTCACTGGCTTTACACATATGATCCCACTTAATCCTTAAAACAATATGAGGCTGTTGCTATTTTACCAGATAGGAAACCAAACTCAAATATATTAGGTAATTTACCTAAAGACACAGCCGCTACACAATTGGATGGGATTTGAGTCCAAGTCAAATGCCTTTTTTATTAGAGTATGTTGATTCCTTATGGACAGGTCTGTAGTGGCATAATTCATACAGGGAAAAGGTATTACTGTGTTCTCATTCTTTTAAAATAACACAGTTCATCTTTAACAATGCCCAAATCTTTACTGTTTACGTGCATTTCTGACCAAGGTGTGCCACCTTGCACTTTGATCTCGATTTCGTTCGTTCTGGGGAAATGGCACCAGGTGGTTACATATATCTACTGTGAGGTTGTAATCTGTTCAGGTCATTGCTCTGCATTTAACTAGAGGCAAATGGCTTAAGCTTGCTGGGCCTACTTCCTTTGCCCTTGTACTACCATTTTTATCCCCATCTACAGAGTTAGTAATCCAACACAACCCCATCTGTTTATCACCTGCAGCAGACTTGCAGTGCAACCAATTGGCCCCTCCAGTCAGCTCATGGATGAAGATCCTCCATCAATGTAGGTCAATGGCGCCTTCTCCCAGGAACTCATGACCCACGTCCAAGCCCTTCGGAAACCCTCTAAACCAGGTAAACATCATGGTCTAAACAGACTTTTTAGCTTGCTAATCAGAGTATCTTGTGGCATCCAGTCTTAGCTTGTCTTGTAATTCTAGAATTTGTAGAATTGCTGAACCAAAGAAAAGGAAGAAACGACACTGTGAGCTCTCAATTAACTGCACCACTGGAGAGGAACAGTGACGTGGTAGATCCAAAAAATTTGGCTCCATTTGGCTTTGGAATGCATTGTGATTTTTTTCAGTAGATTAACTTTCCTAATTACATTTTGCACAGCCTAATATTAACAGGCATTTGTATTCCCTGAGCATACGACATCTAACACTGAGAGTTGGGGCGATGCCGTAGAGGAGTCCAAGGGAATGAGTGTTGTTCCGGACAATCCACACACGGGGAATGAAGAGGGAGCTAATTATAAAGTGCTGCAAATATTAAATCGTAAGCAGAGAGGGCAGATTAGGAATTCTCTATGGACATGTGAACAGACAGTACAAAAGCTTATTAAAATTCTAAAAGGGACAAAGTTTCAAGGATCATCTTGGGAGTTAATGGAGTCTGATGGAAAAAGAAGGATACAAGGAGGGTCAATGAGTTACTGGGTGGTCTTTCAAATAAGAAAGAGAATGGACTTGAGGACACGGGGAGGGGGAAGGGTAACCTGGGATGAAGTGAGAGAGCGGCATGGACATAGATACACGACCAAACGTAAGGTAGATAGCTAGTGGGAAGCAGCCGCATAGCACAGGGAGATCAGCTCGGTGCTCTGTGTCCACCTGGAGGGGTGGGATGGGGGAAGGGTGGGGGGCGTGGTGGGGAGGAGATATGGGGGTGTATGTGTGTGTATAGCTGATTTGCTTTGTTGTGTAGCGGAGGCTAACAGACCATTGTGGAGCGGTTGTGCTCCAGTAAAGATGTTAAGAAAAGAGAAGAAAGGAAAAGAAAAGAAAAGAAAAATAAATAAATAAGAAAACCTCAAGCAATAATACCAAAGTGTTTTAAAAGAGTGTTTAAAATGAATTTTATTATTTGAATTTTACAAGTAGTCTTTAAAGGCTTCAAACAAGAACTCTGTTGCAAAACTCTAATAAATAGCTTGCCCCAAGTCCCCAAACAAAATGTAAAACAAAATAAAAACTAAACTCAGAAGGATAAGCAAGACTTCAGAATGCTTGGATGTTAGCAGTATTTTTCTCATTTACAAAGAGCTATCAGGCAACGTACAATCTCCTTCATACAAGTCAAAGAGAGAAAGAGACGGACAACTGAGATCTTCACAGAGCACTCCGAAAGCTTCCTGTTTCCATGACAGAAATGTCACCAGAAAAAAAAAAAATCCCATGGAGAAATCACAATCGTGAACGAAACTGTAGCATAAAAGTCTAGTGATGGGGGTGCGGGGGAGAAGAGAGGAAAATCCATCCCGTTTCTTTCAGGGATGGAGAGAGGAATGGGCTGAGATTACTTGGGGCAGGGAACTTCTGAGCAGGTGCCACTGGATAGCTGAACGTTCCCTTAGACCAGAGTTACCACTGAAGGGGCACAGGTGGCAATTTAGTGACAACTGTGAAGGCAAGAAACAAGGCCCCCAGGAGCTCCCCTGGGGCCTCTCAACACTAGTGACCCAGTTTCTCTGTTCTGTGCAGGACTGAGAGCCTTGGAACAATGGCCAGGGGCCCAAAGCAGCTGCATCACTAGACAGGAAAAATAGCACATCAATCATTTCTGCAGCAGAATCCTTTGGATGGCCACACAAGGATGCAGAAAATGCTGGGCTGAGATTGTACACTGGGACATGCAGGTCTCAAAAGGCCATTCCATTATCACAGTCATTGCTCCTAACAAGTAAGTATTAAAGTTCACAATTTAACATTCACTTTTCCTAGTTACAAATACTGGTGAAGTCTTGCTTTGGAGAGAAGGATTTACTGATTTATTAATAAGATAATTTTGAGCAAGCTAAAAATACAATTTTGCCACATTGTTATCTTTAAAAAAAATCTCAAACAAAAACTCTACTTTTGACCAAAATGCATATAAATCATATGTTTTATATGTTTTAGTTCGGAGGAATTCTGAAACCAATTACTGTTTGGAGCCAGGAGGCTACAGAAAGGCTGGTCCCACTTTAGAGGGACTGTCTTAAGCCAAACAAAAAGGGCTCCAGCCCCGAGGAGCACACAGCACCTGGGCCCATTTTCCCAGGGAAAGGAAGGAGGAAGTAGTGATGTCATAATGCAGGATGGAAAAGGGGTGTGGCCCACAGCCTCCGTCTCTGCCTCTCTCTGGTTCACTGATTTGTTATTGTCAAGTAACCCCGATCCTGCTCATCTCTCTGTAAGATAGGGACAGACATCACTAGCTCATGCACAAGCCATTCGAGGGAGGTAGGCATTTTCTCAAAGCACCTCCCTCCCCAGGCATTTTAGGAACGAAGGTAAGGAAATCCCCCTCCCCAAGTAAACAGTTTTTAAAAACTTTATTGTCTTCCTAGGAATAATGACATTTGTCAGGATACTGAGGGAAAGCTTGGGTTACCTGAAATAGATAAGAAAGAGCTGATGGAAATAGAGGCAGATGGGCCAGTGGGGGGAACCCTGGTCCTAGGCCCAGTTTCTTTTTAAATACATAACAGATAAAGATATTGTGCAAAAAAATAAAGACATTCACATTTTAGCAGTTAAACTTTTATTTTACTTTTTAAAATTTTTATTTACCTTTTTCTTTTTCTTTTCTACAAAAGGCAGATAATGATTGTTGATCTGCGATTGTTGTGTTGTGCACTCCCCTAAAGGGGGCAAAGTCGGGAGCTGGGGCAGGAGCTCGGAGGATGCCTTCAATGGCGGCACCGAGGGGCACGCGCCCCTGTGCCCCCTCCCAGCCTAGCTCATGTCGATGGTGTTGAAGACCCACTCCGTGAACTTCTTCAGCTTGTCGGAGGCGTTCTGGGATTCCTCCTGCAGCCTCAGGTTGTCCTCTCGCAAGTGCTGAACCTCCGCCTGAAGGTGAGCTTTGTCTTCTTTTTCCTGGGAGGCGAGCAGAGCAGGAAAGGACTAAGAGGGTGGCCTCACCCTGCCCAGCCGCTAGGAGTGGCTGTGGACCTGTGTGAGCCCTTCACCCACTTCCCTCCTTCACTCCACTACACAGCTGTCTATGGGGCCTGGTGCTGGGCCTTAAGATGCTCTCACCCAGGCAACGGGACTTCCAGCGGCGTCCGCTACAGGCTGATTGTGGAATGTAAATACCTGACTGCGTAGTTTAATGTCTTTGTTAAGTTGTAAGGAATTAAGGGCTGTCTTACATTTTAGACGATTGTTCTGGGGGCTCCTATGTTAATATAAAGCCACTCAAGAAACAAACAGCATCTACTTTTGGTGCAAGAGCCTGAAGAGCAGTGAGGACACGTGGGTCTGGGCTATGGACCAGGGGTCGGGAGGCTGGGAGAGGGCTGGCTGAGGTCTAAAGGCGTTCACAAAGAAGGGAACGCTTTTTCTGTGCGTGTGACAATGAAAGCTTTCTTGCACTATGTGTGTCAGTGGGAACCAAGCTCTAAGCAGCTCCCTAAATGTGTACGGAGAAAGTAGGGAAAACGCCCACATCTTATTCCACTAACAAACACTGCTGACAAAGGGCTCTCACAGTTCAAGGGCAGCTTGTGTGGACTGGGTAACCTGCTTTGAGAATATGGTTTACCTTCTTCAGATCTTCTCGAAGCAACTTCAGCATACCTTCCAGCTGGTCCACTTTAGAAGCCAGAGTGGGAGAGGAATTTTTACTGCTGGGAACAAGAAACAAAAGACCTTGCTGGCAGGAGCCTCCATGGCTGGCTTTGTTTGGCATTTTTTTTTTAAGGAGGCGCCTGAATTTACAAAATGGTTTTCAGTATCAAATTACTCAGTATGGTGACCCAACCGTGCATTTTCATTTTAAAACGGAAAATGGCAGTCTTAACAAAAGGTAATACAAGTGTGAACTACAGCCAATCAATGGCTTCCTTTGTTAAAGATGCTGCATCTTTGTGACAAAAGAATATAGGACAATAAGTGAAAATGGTCTCTTTGGCAGCACGAGAAGAACTTTCTGGCAGACACAACTGTCAAACAGTGAAATGAGTATCTGTTTAGAGGCTTTAAGAAGAGGAGAGTTAGTTACTCCTCTGTGTGTGCAGCATGTTGGCTGGGGGAGGGTTAGGGCAGGCTCTACTTTGGGGCAACCCAAGTAAGTAAAGCCTGTGGCCACTCACCCGGTGGCAACTAAGTCATAGGGCCCACGTCTGAACTTAGACTAGTTTAAATATCTTCAACTATTAAAAAAATAAGGCTACATCTTTCAGAAGCTTGTCAGTCCAACCTTAATGTCTTAAGCTCTTCGCTATTATGATCAGCAAACTCTAAGGCCCAAAATTTTCTTATTTTCTCCCATTTCATTTAAGTGCTAAAAAGGCCACGCCAGTGGAGCATCAAAAGGAAGGGGAGTTAGAGGACGAGAAGGCCATGTAACCAGCTGTAACCAGCGGGACAGATGACACAGCTCGGCAGGGGCTGAAGACCTGTCAGCTCTCCCTCCCAGACTCTCCTCTACTTGAATTCAAGCTCCAAAAAGTTTCCAGGTGAGTTCTAGCCAGAAACACAACCTCAGCCTCACACAACCAAGAATCTGAAGGTTTCCGTGGAGCCAACTGGCAGCTGCCTCTTTCCAGAGGTCAAGGAAGGGGAAGAGGTGGTGACTCTGAACTCTTGGCATCATGAAATGAAAGGTATTCTTTACTTTAGACATCAAAGTTCAAGTTGGAATTCCTGACCTAAAATAAGCTGTGTCAACGTCTTCTGCTAATTCTAGGTCTACAGCAAGCCCACAGGGGCATGGAGTGTCACAAGGCTGTAAATAAAATGGAATGATAATGACCATCTCACTTCTAAGAAAGACAGGATGACCAATTAAAAGCTGACAGCGAATGGATTGTAAAAGGGACGTGGTCAGCTGCAATCCACAGCACCTCACAAGCAGGTCAGGTTTGGATGGGTTGGAGGCCAAAGATGTGACAGAATAAGAGTGGTGTTGAGGGCTTCCCCGGTGGCGCAGTGGTTGGGAGTCCGCCTGCCGATGCAGGGGACACGGGTTCGTGCCCCGGTCCGGGAAGATCCCACATGCCGCGGAGCGGCTGGGCCCGTGAGCCATGGCCGCTGGGCCTGCGCGTCCAGAGCCTGCGCTCCGCAACGGGAGAGGCCACAGCAGTGAGAGGCCCGCGTACCGCCAAAAAAAAAAAAAAAAAAAGAGTGGTGTTGAACAGAAAACACTGAGGCTGGGGATGGGGGCAGGGCTGTCCCTCACAAGCTGCTGAGTCCACAGTCCCCGCTCCTGGCAGGGCTGACGCAGCCACTGCAGGCTGTCTGTCAGTAACTCTGTGGCGTATCTTGATTTCTGAAGGTCTGCAAAACGAATTCTGTGACTGTGAGTGCACTGATAATCTTTAAGAACCTATTTAACTCCATTTGCATTTGCTCATCCACACCGAACAAAGACCCAATCGTCATCCTCATCTTAAGCTTCTACAAAGATTTAGGAACCGCTTAATAATCCTTTCTCAGGAGAACAGTCTTTGCTCACTCAGACTTCTCTTCGTCCTAAAAAGGGACATCGGGGGCTCTCCCCTCGACTCTGCAATTTTTAAAAAAGTTCTCAACAGCCAAACTAACTGCCTCTTTCCTTCCCCAACTGTCCCAACAATAGGATAAATGCAGCATCTGTTACACTCACAACAAACGATCCATTGCTCTTATACTTCCTCTTGAAGAGGGTTTCCTTACAGACGTGCTTCAGAAGTCTTCAAGCACAAGTCGCCGGTCTATCTGTGCAAACCTATGCCAACCTCACTCTTCCTGTTACTGGCTGTTTCTGACCAAGTTTTCTAGATACATGGATTCTTATCCATCATCAAAAGGTTTTAAGAGATTTCAAATTGATGAAATTATTCTCCATTCGGGAGGGCTTACTATGTGTCCACGGCTGACTGTTGGGATGCTTTAATATATAAGAACATCACACATTTATCCAATAACCTCACCATTTGAAACTGAGGGGGAAATGGAAAAGTCAGCCTTTACATAGTTAAGTAGAAGTCAGAGTCCCTACCCTTAACTCAGCTACTGCTTTTTTTTAAACTTCTTAGTTTACATAAATCTTACCTATCCTGGTGACCCAGTTCTAATGTAGGTCTGAAGCAAAACGCTGGGAGCTGCTAAGATGCAGGCACATTTACAAGCATGACCAACTGACAGCTTCAAAACTGACAGACTCAAAAGCCAGACTCAAGGACTAAACGCATAGGAGTCCAAGGATATTCAGCACAAATGATTTCTCTTACCTTACCTAATAAACCCCGAGGACATACATAAATGTACTACGGCATTAAATAATAATGAATATTCATAATGATGACTTTTAAGCCATCAAGAACAGTTTCATGGTGTTTAGAGTATTTGGTTACAAAGCATTCGAACAAAAAGCGAAGTGTCTGGCACCGGAGTGATGAGCTTCATTCAGCTGATCCGTGTGGCCTCCATCGCCTCTTCCCCACACCTGCTGTCTGTCACTAGTGGAGGTGATGTGTGGTGTGGAGTGGTACCCTCGCCACTGGATGACTAACCTGCTGTAAGACTTCATCTGGGCCAGAGCCTGGTCTTCAAGCTGGTCATTGGTGGATGCAGCACTCAGAGGGCGATGGTTTTCATCACTAGCAGCAAAGAACGAGGCTCTCTGGACTGAAACGGAGAGAAGAAACCATTCAGTATTTTGGAACTGGACCCTGGGCCCTCTCTATGGGGGCCCTCCATTTCTAAAAGAAATGGCCTACACGCACAGTCAGATCTAATCAAGGGGCAGGAATGCATCGGAAACCTTACCTCCCAACCCTTGTAGGAAAAATTTTTTACTGTTTTAGCTGGAAGAGGATAGTAACATTGTACTTTCTCTTTTAAAAACAGTTGTTGTGACTCAACTTCTATTCCAGCTTTTCCCTTGCTCATAAAGGTACCATTCTAGAGGGCTTCCCTGGTGGCGCAGTGGTTGAGAGTCCGCCTGCCGATGCAGGGGACACGGGTTCGTGCCCCGGTCCGGGAAGGTCCCACGTGCCGCGGAGCGGCTGGGCCCGTGAGCCATGGCCGCTGAGCCTGCGTGTCCGGAGCCTGTGCTCCGCAACGGGAGAGGCCACAACAGTGAGGGGCCCGCCTACCGCAAAAAAAAAAAAAAAAAAAAAAAAGTACCATTCTATTGTTTCCCTGGAAACAGGCCTCATGCCAAGTTTCCAGACTGATGCTTTCCACTCAGTGACAACATAAAACGCGTTAAACAGCTAGTAAAGAGTTAGTACTAAGCTTCTTGAGGCTTCCTGAAGTATGTTTTCCTTAAGACTCCTGGCCACCTTGGTGGGCTTTAGCCTAGGCCCACACCACCTCCGTTTCAAAATACACAGACTTCAGGCTTGAGCCAAGAAACAAAATCAAATTAAAAATAAAAAATCTCCCACTGAAAAACCAAAACTTCTTTGCAGCAACACGGATGGACCTAGAGCTTGTCATAGTGAGTGAAGTAAGTCAGACAGAGAAAGACAAATATCATGTGATATCACTTATATGTGGAATCTAAAGAAAGGGTACTAATAAACTTATCTAACAAAACAGAAGTAGAGTTACAGATGTAGAAAACAAACTTATGGTTACCAGGGGGTAAGGCGGGGAGGGATAAATTGGGAGATTGGGATTGACATGTACACACTACTATATATAAAATAGATAACTAATAAGGACCTACTGTATAGCACAGGGAACTCAATACTCTGTAATGGCCTATATGGGAAAAGAATCAAAAAAAGAATGGGTATATGTATACGTAGAACTGATTCATTTTGCTGTACACCTGAAACTAACACAACATTGGAAATCAACTATACTCCAATAAAAATTAAAACAAAAAACAAAACTGTGATTTTATATGAAGGAGAGTGACCAACACATTGAAATTTACAATCAAGTTAGTCCTGGGGAATTGCCATCAGCTAAAATGGGGATTCACTGTTCACTGCTCTGTCGTTGTCTTGACTTCTGAATTCCATGGCCTAGGCAATTGGCTCCCCCAAAACTGGAACTTGACTGAAGAGCAACTTTCAATCCTTCCAAGTAAGGGCAATAAAACAAAAACTCAAAACCAATCATCTGCTATAGCACCATCAATTTACAAAGACCATTTTAGCATCAAAAAATCGGGAAGGGGGCTTCCCTGGTGGCGCAGTGGTTGAGAGTCCGCCTGCCGATGCAGGGGACACGGGTTCGTGCCCCGGTCCGGGAGGATCCCACATGCTGCGGAGCGGCTGGGCCCGTGAGCCATGGCCGCTGGGCCTGCGCGTCCGGAGCCTGTGCTCCGCAGCGGGAGAGGCCACAACAGTGAGAGGCCCGTGTACCGCAAACAAAAAACCGGGAAGGGCAACCTCAGAGCCAATCTATCAAAAAAAGACCTATGACAACCTCATGTCAACACACACAGCAATACTTTTAGTTTTTTTCTATTTCAGCAGAGCAGGTCAGCACGAGTCTAAGGGCCTGCATTTAAGGACCACTGGCTTAACGCAAGTACACAGCCAGTGGGTTGACGTAGGAACGAAGCAGGAAGAAAGCACACCTGCTACCACACAACCGAGAGATGAGTGAGAAGAGCAGAGGGAGGAGCCTGGGGCCGGGCCAAGCAGGACAAGCATCCTAACAGATCCAACTGTGCACTGAGCAATGACGTCTTCACGACGTGATAAAAAACTCTCCTGGACACGTGCTGTTTTCAGTCAAGTGACAGTTGGGATTCCCCTGCACTCTGCCCTTCTCAGATACAGGGAGGCGAGGCATCCGTGTGATGAATTCCTATGTAGAGGAAACACTGGGTTCCACCTGATTAAATCTGACAGTGGGGGCCCCTTACCAAGTGCTCAAGAACTGTTAGCTCAACTGGTTTCTGGCTGTGATGGTAAAATGTGCGTGTTGTCAGTGTGTCCAGAGCACTCACATGACCTCAGTGTGGCCCAGCCTGGATCATCAGCAGACTCACCCTCATATGCCTTGGCAGCATCCACCAGGTTGGACCAATCCAAATCCGCAGCAGCGTCGGGCAGGGGCATTAGGCCGGGGTCGGGCATGGGCGTCCTCTGGGTGTCCTGGATGTCATTGAGGGAGCTGTCCGAGGCCGAGAACTCTCCTGCAGGAAGGGAGAAGGGATAAGATGCTTCTCATGCCCACAGGAGAACCACTCAAAAGTTTTACCCATTTCCTGTTACAATATATTTGTAAGTCATTTGTTACCTGGAATCAGTTTCTAGTCTAACAGGCCATTAGTGGTCATTCTAAAGCTGAGTGGAACTGGGAATTGACTTCCTCCAACCTTAATTCACTTTTGTATAACCTCCCACTGTCCCATTTCTAGTGGGGTGAGTCTTGGAAAAGTCCATCCTGCACCGAGGCAATGTGTCTGCTTTGGCAGGAGCTGCTTGTCTACAGTGGGACCCAGGGCAGCTCCTCAGGTTTCCTCGCAGAGTCGAGAGATTCAGGCTGGGGTGAAGGGGCCTACTTCAAGACAGGTGGGTTTTGCAGCCAGGCCAGGGAGGCTTGGTGATGCTTGTTTGAGGGGATAATAAAGCTTATTTTTATCTGCACTGGAACCTGGGATCTGACTGCCCTCCAGGTGGACTCCCTGCATCCCTGGGACTGGTGAGGGACATCCCTGGCCCATGTCTGTCTTGTATCCCAGGAACGGCCCACTGGTTTCTGCAGTTGGATGTATCCAGGGTGGTGTGAGAACCAAATAAGAGCACGTGAGAGTGAGTGCTGGGTCACCCAGCAGAGTTAACATAGGTTAACTGGTGTTGGCATCCTCCTCCTTCCCAAGGACACGCTAAGCAACTCTTGGCATCAGTTTTCTATTTTTTGTTTTTTTAACGCACATCTTATGATCTTAAGTTCTTATTTGAGAATGTAAAAATACAAAGTACGATAGACTTCAGCAGTCTTAGTTGAGTGCCAAGAATAATATAGAAAAGGAAGATAGTTGATAAATGAGTTTACAGGGTTATAATCTTAAGAGTAAAAATGTAGAAAGACAAAAAAAATGGTCCACATCAAAAACACTTAAAAAAATTCAATTATGTAAACTTACGACTAAATAAGTCATATTTTTAAAAGATGGTACTCAAGACTCATCACTGGTTGATTACTTTTTTTTGCTATTTTCTATGTTGTGGAGGTATCTATATGGTGGAAACTCTATACAGTAGTGTATCTGTATACATTGCTTCCCAGTTTGCTTTCAGTGACATCACTTTGGTAACCTGAAATCAGCTGAGGTAGGAGTATATCTACACCCCAATAACTGGCAAGTGCTGCAAGTCAGGGCCTTTGCCTCCTTCCAGGAGCTGATTGTTAAACGTTTACCAGCACAACAAGAATCATACCTCCAATAAGGACAAAAAGACACTGAGAGATACTCAGCTGGGAAGTGATGTAGTAAACTTTGTTCATTGGGAAGATCATTTTGGTTTTTTTTTTTTATTCAAACAGAAAGTCACAAAAATTATAATCATCCTCATCAGTTCACTCAGTCCCATGTAATTAATTTTTTTATCTTGATCTTTTGTTAGCACTTTTATGAATTCATCAGTTTTCCATTAGAGTTCTGAAAATGCTTATTCATTAAGTTCAGCAGTATAGTCAGTCACCAGAAACCTGTACAGTTTTCGATTTACAGCAGCGCAACATCCCAAGCCCCTTCTAAGGTGACAATTTTTTAAAATACAAATATTAAACTACAGTAACAGCTAATCTCTGCTTATCCTGGGGACGGGAGGAATGGGTGAAATGAGCCCCTCTGTGCAGTGGAGGGCGTGCTGCTACCGCTCAGGTTCATACAGGTGGAGGAGAGGGAAACGTAGCTCAGGAAACGAAGATGCTCTCAATGGGGCATCAGCTGGGGCAGAAACGAGAGCAGAGCACGTGCCCCCATGAGAAGGGTCACCCGCACAATGTGACTGTAACTCATGCAAACACAAAGCTGAAAGTGAACTTCTCAGTTAAAATCTCTAAGCGACTCTGGAAAGAACTGTGTACGATGAATTAAAAAGTTTTGTCAATTATGATAGCCTATAAACCAGAGTACATTTAGTGCTTGCTTTCCCTTTCAAATTACATAAAGAACTGGTCTGAAGTTACTAGTTACTAGTTATTAATGTGCTTAACATTAGCAAAATTATGAGTAAATGGAAATCAACAAATGTTGCCTGATATTCAAGGCTCAGTTGTATTTAAACTTGATCCCACCAAGGGTAAGTAGTTGGAATGATTTACAATGTTGTGTTAGTTTCTGATGTACAGCAAAGTGATTCAGTACATATATATATATATATATATATATATATATATTTTTTTTTTTTTTTTTCTTTTTCAGATTCTTTGGAACAGACAATTTTCTGTGTTACACACAACCCTTCTGCCCTTTTATCTCTGGGGCCCAAATTTCCACTTGGAAAAAAAGAAGTCGCCCATTCCCCAAACACATCTCAGTATCTCAGTGGTGGTCACACCAACGAGGCCAAGGCGTAGGGATCAGCCCACCAAGGACTGCTCAGTTTAGGGCGTGGGATCACTGTGGCTGCTGCCTGACTTTTAGGAAAGCAAGAAGAGGTGATGGAAGGAGCTGGGAGAGGGTGGCCCGCTCCTTCCCTTCCTCAGTGCCAGGCCTTCAGCCACAGGCTTCACAGGGAAGGTGTGAGGGGAGCAGATTTCCAGGCTGTTCTCTTAGTATGTGAGCTTCCAGAAGGCAGGGCCTACTGTGACATGACCCATGCAGAGAGGCTTTCACAGAGGGTTTATTTTTATCCCTATAAAGGTTAAAAAAAATGGGGAAGTGAAAGAAACATTCAAGGTAGGCAGGAAGTTGTAAGAGGAATGGAGTGCAGGGAGAGTGGTCCCAATGCAGGGAGAGAAGTAGAGAAAAAAAGGCTACTATTTAGGGCACGACTAGGAGGTGGTTTCTAGAGTCCAGATGGTAAAAAGTGGTCATTTTGTGTGTCAACTTTGGTTCATAGACAGTGACCTTTTAGAGCAAACAGAAATCAGGTTCAAGCCATAGTTGGACCTCTTATGAAGAGGGAGGAGGGGGAAGCTGATGTGATTCTTGAATGATGTCTGCCACAGGGGAGAAGGGGAGAAGGGAACTGTGTAGGAAGCAGGATGGAGATGACGGAGGAACAGTCATGGGAGTGGGTTGAAAACTCAGAAAAGAGGCAGGGAGGAAGCAAACTAGGAAGGCAGGAGATTTAAAGAAAACACTGCTTCAGAGAAGCAGCAGAAGGAAAAGAAATTGGGTATAAATGGACATAGAGAAAAAGCTGCAGAATTCCCTGAAGGAAAAAGGGCAGAAGGGAGGTGGAGTTACAGCCATATGTATAATAAGCAGGCACACAGGTTCCACAATAGGTATCTGCTGTGCTGGGCAATAGTGGGAAGGTAGCTGCAGAATGGAATGGAGTTGGACAGAGGAGAAAGAAAAAAAGCAATTTTTTTTGGTCCCCGAATATGGCCCTTAATAAAACTGGGATCAAGTAAGGTGATGGAAGAACAAGGCATTTATGAATCAAAGGGAAGAATACGGAAGTGCCCGTCATCAATAAGCCTTTTCCTAAATAATACTCACTCAGTGAATGAATGAGTCAACAAGTGAGTGGCCGACACCACAGCTAACAGTCTCACAGCTGGGAAAGACAGAACAATGGTGTGGCTCAGGGAAGCCAGTGGATAAAATTCTCTAAGAAATAACTAATCTGGTGTTAGCCAAATGTGCCCAATCCTAACAGCAGCTGGGATGTTTGGTAAAAATACAATACAAACCACACTTTTGTATTCAAATTCAGCAGGTCTTGGGTGAGGTCTGGAAATCTCTATTTTTAACAAGCATCCCAAAGGAGAGCTTTTACCACATCAGATACCCCAGTTTTGTGGCTGCTGCACAGTGGCTGCCCCTTGATCGTCTGGCTCTGGAGCCCAAGAGGAGCTCATGTTTCTGGGTCCCATGGGACTCTAACACCTGAAGAGGCAGTTCTTGGCAGGCTACTCCCCCCGCCAACCCCAGGGCACTGCCACAGGCATAGCCTTCTGTTTTGGCACATTTAGAGGCCTACAAGGTGCTCTCAGGGAACAGAGGCCAGTGGACCCAAACTTTGTCTTCTCCATCTGCCTCACTCCAGCTCATAGGCATCTCCAGAAAGGCGCTTATACATACATCTGGTGCCCCAGTACTTATGACTGTCACCCGGCAGACACCTCCAGGTCACTGGTGGTGGTGGTGGTGGGGTGGTGCTTATACTTGTGGTCCCATAGGACTGTACATATGTGCATACTTTAAAAGCTGCTGCCTGAGATTCCGGTTTCCAATCTAAGTGATGACTGAGATCTAAGTGATGACTGAGATCCAACCCTTGGAGACACTGACAGGTCTTGTCAAACCCTCAGCTACTGGAGGCTCTTAAAAATAAACTAGGCTGCTTGGACAATCACAAAAGTTTGAGAGACAACCAAGAGCTAGGGCAGGGTAGGAAGACACGGTTCATCTTCTACATGAGGCCACTCCATCAAAGCTGGGAGAGGTGGCTGTTTTACCTAATACATAGAAACAAACACAGCATCAAGGAAGATGAAGAAACAAAGGAAAATGTTCCAAATGAAAAACACAAGAAAAATCTCAGGAAAAATTCTCAATGAAATGAAGGTAAGTAACTTACCACATAAAGAGTTAAAAATGATGGCCATAAAGATGTTCACGAAGCTTGAGAGAAGAAAGGATGAACACAGTGAGAACTTCAACAAAGACACAGAATGTAAAAGAGAGTACCAAACAGAAGTCACAGAGCTGAAGAATACAGTAACTGAACTGAAAAATACACTAGAGGGGCTCAACATCAGACTAGATGAAGCAGAAGAAAGGATCAGTGAAGTCTAACAGGGTAGAGGAATTCAGTCAATCAGAGAGGCAAAAAGAAAAAAGAATGAAAAACAGTGAAGAAAGCTTAAGGGACATATGGGGCAACATCAAGCGGACCAACATTCACATTATATGGGTCCCAGGAGGAGAAGAGAGAAAGGGAAGAAAACTTATTTGAAGAAATAATGGCTGAAAACTTCCCTAATCAGGGGAAGGAAACAGATATCTAGATCCATGAAGTCCAGAGAGTTCCAAAAAAGATGAACCCGAAGAAAACCACACCAAAACACATAATTAAAAGGCCAACAGTTAAAGAGAAGGAGAGGGACTTCCCTGGTGGTACAGTGGTTAAGAATCTGCCTGCCAATGCAGAGGACACGGGTTTGAGCCCTGGTCTGGGAAGATCCCACATGCCGCAGAGCAACTAAGCCCGTGTGCCACAACTACTGAGCCCGCGAGCCACAACCACTGAAGCCCGTGCGCCTAGAGGCCGTGCTCTGCAGCAAGAGAAGCCATAATGAGAAGCCCGTGCACCACAACTAGAGAAAGCCCGCATGCAGCAACAAAAAACCAACCTAACCAAAAATAAATAAATTAATTAATTAAAAAAAAGAGGGAATCTTAAAAGCAGGAAGAAAAGAACAACTTGTTACATAGAAGGGAACCCCCTGTTAGACTATCAGCACATTTTTCAGGAGGAACTTTGCAAGACAGAGTGGAGCGGCATGATATGTTCAAAGTGATGAAAGGAAAAAACTGCCAACAAAGAATACTCTACCTGGCAAAGCTGTCAATTCAGAATTGAAGGAGAAATAACAGTTTTTCAGATAAGCAAAAGCTAAGGAAGTTCATTACTACACTGGTCTTACAAGAATTGTTAAAGGGACTTCTTTAAGCAGAGAGAAAGAGTGCTAATTAGTAATAAGAAAACATATTAAAATGTGTATCTCACTGGAAAAGGAAAATATATACTAAAGGTGGTGAACTGACCACTTGTAAAGCTAGTATGAAGGTTAAAAGACAAAAGTAGTAAAAATAACTATAACTATAATAAGTTAAGGGATACGCAAGATAAAAAGATGTAAATTTTATGTAAAAACATGAAATGGGGTGGGGAGTAAAAGTTAGAGCTTTAGAATGTGTTCAAATTTAAGTTGTTCTCAACTTAAAACAGACTGTTATAAGTTGTTTTAAGTAAGCCTCATGGTAACCACAAAGCAAAACTCTATAGTATATACACAAAAGATAAAGAGAAAGAAACCAAAGCATGCCACTAAAGAAAGTCATCAAACCACAAAGGAAGACAGTAAAGAAGAAGAAAGGATCAGAGGAACTACAGGCATCCAGAAAACAACAGAACGGTAAAAGTACATAGTTATCGATAATTACTTTAAATGTAAACAAACTAAATTCTTCAATTAAAAGACCTAGAGTGATTGGATAAAAAATATATATCTAATTGCTGCTTCAAGAGATTCACTTCACATGTAAGGACACACACAAAGGGATGGAAAAAGATATTTCATGCAAAAGGAAACCAGAAGAAAGCTGGGGTAGCTATACTTATATCAGATGAAATAGACTTTAAGACAAAGACTGTAGTAAGAGACAAAGATCATGACATAATACTAAAATGGTCATTCAACAACAGAATATAACATTTGTAAATATTTGTGCACATAACCTAGGAGCACCTAAAGATATAAAGCAAATATTAATAGACCTCAATGGAGAATAGACAGAAATACAACAACAACAGGGGACTTTAATACACCACTTTCAACAAATGATAGATCACCCAGACAAAAAAACAATAAAGGACCATTGGCCTTAAATGACATGTTAGACTGATGGTCTTAACAGAAATACAGAACATTCCATTCAAAAGCAACAGAATGCACATTCTTCTCAGGTGCATATGGAATATTCTCCAGGATAGACCATATGTTAGGCCACAGCAAGTCTTACTAAATTTAAAAAGATTAAAACCATATCAAACATCTCTTCTGACCACAGTGGTATGTACCAGAAATTGATTACAGGAGAAAACTGGAAAATTCACAAATAGGTAGAGATTAAACAAACAACATGCTACTGAACAACTGATGGGTCTAAGAAGAAAGCAAGAGAAACTTAAAAAATACTTTGAGACAACTGAAAATGGAAATACAACATACCAAATTATGGGATGCAGCAAAAGCAATTCTAAGAGGGAAGTTCATAACAATAAATGCCTACATCAAGAAATGAGAATGATCTCAGAAAACCAAATTTTACCTCTCAAGAAACTAGGAAAAGAAGAATTGAAGCCCACAGTTAGTAGAAGGAAGGAAATAACAAAGATCAGAGCAGGGGCTTCCCTGGTGGCGCAGTGGTTGAGAGTCCGCCTGCCGATGAAGGGGACACGGGTTTGTGCCCCGGTCCAGGAAGATCCCACATGCCGTGGAGCGGCTGGTCCCGTGAGCCATGGCCGCTGAGCCTGCGCGTCTGGAGCCTGTGCTCCACAACGGGAGAGGCCACAAAAGTGAGACGCCCGCGTACCACAAAAAAAAAAAAAAAAAATCAGAACAAACTAAATGACCGACTAAAAAGAGAACAGAAAAGGTCAATGAAACTAAGAGCTGGTTCTTTGAAAAAAAATAAACGAAATTGATAAACCTTTAGCTACACTCAGGAAAAAAAAGAGAGGACTCAAAATCAGAAATCAAAGAGGAGATGTTACATCTGATACCACAGAAATACAAGGGATCGTAAGATACTACTATAAACAGTCATATCCAACAAACCGGACAACTTCAAAGAAATGGAACACACAACCTACCAAGACTGAATCATGAAGAAATAGAAGATCTGAACAGACGAATTACTAGTAAGGAGATGGAATCAGTAATCATAAATCTCTCAACAATGAAAGTCAGGACTCAGACAGCTTTACTGATGAATTCTACCAAACATTCAAAGGAGATTTAATACCATTCTTTCTCAAACTCTTCCAAAAAAATAGAAGAGGAGGGAACACTTCCAAACACATTTTACGAGGCCAGCATTACCCTGATATAGAAACCAGACAAGGATGCCACAAGAAGAGAAAATTATAGGCCAATATCCCTAAAAGCATGGATGCAAAACTCCTCAACAAAATATTAGCAAACCTAATTCAACAATATGTTAAGAGGATCATATACCATGTTCAAGTGGGTTTCATTCCAGGGATGTAAGGATGGTTCATCAATGTGATAAACCACATTAACAAAATGAAATATAAAAATCATATGATCATCTCAATAGATGCAGAAAAAGCATTTTACATTTTTAACATCCATTTATGATAAAAACTCTGAACAAAGTGGGTATACAGGGAACACACTTCATCATAATAAAAACCATATATCACAAGCCCACAGGTGATGCCACACTCAACTTTGAAAAGCTGAAAGCTCTAAGGTCAGGAACAAGACAAGATGCCCCCTCTCACCACTTTTATTCAACATAGTATTGGAAGTCCTATCCAGAGCAGTTAGGCAAGAAAAATAAATAAAAGGCATTCAAATCAGAAAGGGAGTAAAACTGTCACTATTTGCAGATAACATATCATATATAGAAAACCTTAAAGACTCCACCAAAAAGCTATTAGAACTAATCAAAGAATTCAGGAAAGTTGTAAGACACACAATCAATACAAAAAAACCTGTTGTTTCTATTCACTAACAAGAAGCTATCAAAAGGATATATTAAGAAAATCCCATCTACAAAAAAGAATAGGGGCTTCCCTGGTGGCGCAGTGGTTGAGAGTCCGCCTGCCGATGCAGGGGACACGGGTTCATGCCCCGGTGCGGGAAGATCCCACATGCCGTGGAGCGGCTGGGCCCGTGAGCCATGGCCGCTGAGCCTGTGCGTCCGGAGCCTGTGCTCTGCAACGGGAGAGGCCACAACAGTGAGAGGCCCGCGTACCGCAAAAAAAAAAAAAAGAATAAAACACCTAGGAATAAATTTAACCAAGGAGGTAAAAGACCTGTACACTGAAAAATACAAGACATTAATGAAAAAACTGACAAAGACACAAATAAATGAAAAGACATTCAATGCTCACGGATTAGAAGAATACTGTTAAAATGTCCATACCACCGAAGCAATCAACATATTCAAAGCAATCCCTATCAAAATTCCCATGGCATATTTTACAGAAATAGAATAAACAATCCTAAAATTTGTATGGAACCACAAGAGACCCTGAATAGCCAAATCAGTGTTGAGAAGAACCAAAAAACTGGAGGCATCATGCTTCCTGATTTCAAATTTTATTACAGAGGTACAATAAAACAGTATGGTAAAAAAAACAAAAAAACAAAAAAAAAACCCCAGTATGGTATTGGCATAAAAATAGACACATAGATCAATGGAACAGAATAGAGAGCCCAGAAATAAACCCACATATATATGATCAATAAATTTATGACAAAGGAGGCAAGAATATACAATGGGGAAAGGACTATCTTTTTAATAAATGGTGTTGGGAGAACTGCACAGCTACATGCAAAAGAATGAATGTGGACCACTATTTTACACCATATGCAAAAGTTAACTCATAATGGATTAAAGACTTGAATGTAAGACCTGAAACCATAAAAATCCTAGAAGAAAACATACATGGTAAGCTCCTTGACATCAGTCTCGGTGATGATTTTTTGGTTCTGACACCAAAAGCAACAAAAGGAAAAATAAACAAGTGGTACTACATCAAACTAGAAAGCTTCTGCGCAGCAAAGGAAACCATCAAAAAAATGAAAAGGCTACCTACCGAATAGGAGAAGATATTTGCAAATCACATATCTGATAAGGGGTTAATATCCAAAATATGTAAAGAACTCATACAACTCAATAGCAAAAAAGCAAACAATCCGAGTAAGAAATGGGTAGAAGATTTGAATAGACGTGTTCCCAAAGAAGACATACAGATGGCCAACAGGTATATGGAAAGATAGTCAACATCACTCATCATCCAGGAAATGCAAATCGAAACCTACTGAGATGTTATCTCATAACTGTTGAATGGCTATTATCAAAAAGACAACAAATAACAATTGTTGGTGAGAATGTAGAGAAAAGGGAGCCCTTGTGCACTGTTTATGGGAATGTAAATTGGTGCAACCACTATGGAAAACAGTATGGAGGGTCCTCAAAAAATTAAAAATAGAATTACCATATGATCCACCAATTCTACTGGGTATTTAACCAAGGAAATAGAAAACACTAACTCAAAAAGACATGTGCACCCCCATGTTCACTGCAGCATATTTACAATAGCCAAGACATGGAGGCCACCTTAGTGTCCACTGATGGATGAATGGATAAAGAAAATGTGGACACACACACAGTGGAATATTATTCTGCCATAAAAAGGAATGAAAATTTAGAGTCATAGATGTAGAAAACAAACTTACGATTACCAGGGGGGAAAGGAAGAGGAGGGATAAATTGGGAGATTGGGATTGACATGTACACACTACTATATATAAAATAGATAACTACTAAGAACCTACTGTATAGCACGGGGAACTCTATCCAATACTCTGTAATGACCTATATGGGAAAATAATCTAAAAAGGAGTGGATATATGTATATGTAGAATTGATTCACTTTGCTGTACAGCAGAAACTAACCCAACATTGTAAATTAACTATGCTCCAATACAAATTAATTAAAAAAAAGAATGAAATGTTGCCATTTGCAACAACACGGCTGGACCTTGAGGGCACTGTGCTAATTGAAAAATGTCAGAGAAAGACAAATTCTGTATGATCTATCTCACTTATATGTGAAATCTAAAAAAAAAAAAATTGAGCTCATAGATACAGAGAATAGACTGGTGGTTGCCAGAAGTAGGGTGGGGCTAGTGAGAGATGCTGGAGGGAGTCAAAGGTACAAATTTCCAGTTATAAAATAAGTGGGTCATGGGGATATACAGCATGGTGACTATTGTTAATACTGTACTGCATATTTGAAAGCTGCTACAAAAGTAAATCTTAATCTGAAACTAATATAATGTTATATGTCAATTATACCTGAACTGAAAAAAAATAAGCCAAGCCTCCTAGATGACTCTTGTGGTCTGGTGAGGCTCAATCCCTGTGGTCTGGGATTCCAGGTGAGAGGCTGAATGAGGGAGGGGTGGTGAGCCCAGATAATCTGAGCAAGCAAACAGGACTTCCTCTAATTCTCATTCTTGAGCAAACTGAGTGGCACGTGTCTGGGGACACTGGCCATCATCAGCAGGGCTGTTCAGCTGCAGCTGAAGACACACTTACCGTGCAATGACTTCATTCCCAAGGTGTAAGAAGGCCTCCGCAATGGAAGAGACTTGGGGAGAGAAGGGTACGTGCTACTGAAGAGGACATCGTTGGGCAGGGCTTGGTCCAGAAGCGAAGCCCTTGAGGTGAAAAAGTGCTCCCTCTGGCCGCTGTAAATACTCTCATCGGACAGCGTTCTGTGCAAGGCCCGCCTTGAGGTGGGAGTGGTGGGAAAGGGAGACTGAGGAGAGGAGAGTGCGTGGAACTGAAAAACAGCGTCAAGACAACAGAAAGTCAATCTTCTGGGTCACACACCCAACACCGGGGGCGGAGGATGGGTGCATCAACAAAATCACTCTGGTAGACACAACCCTTCAAATCCTGGAGCCCAACAAGAAAGCCTCAAAGTCCACCATCATTGTCTAAATCCTTAAGGGCTAAAATAGGAGTTCCGGGCACTGCATCCTCACAGCCCAGCATGCTGGCTGCAGCCGATCAGTGCTCAGTACAAAATTCAGATGTGGGATTAAGCGGATTCATCACTATCGTGTCATGGTCAACCACAAGACTTTAGGATCAGACAAATATGGGTTTTATTTGAATCCCGTGTCTTTGACCAAATCATGTTATTGCTCTGAGCCCAATTCCTCATCTATGAAATGGGGCCACCTCTCAGGATTATTATGAGGATTCCATGAAACACTGGACTGAGCACAACAGTATGTTATCAGTGGTGTTACGATAATATTACGGTCCCCAGCGAAACAGCCATGGTGCCAGGAAGGTATCCTCAGAAGCTTGTCAAGCGACTGCATGTTTGCCAGGCAACAAGAGCCTTTGATCATCACACTATATTCACTCAAATAACAGGTGGCTTTTGAAAGCATTAACTACTAATATTATATTTAATGAGCCTGGGAGATAATTTATTTTTTTGGATGGATTTCTATTCGTGAAATAAAAATAGGGAAGTCATCTTTATAAGTGACAAGTATTTATACAGTTATATATAAATGACAAAAGCTCCAGATAGCTGTATCTCTTGTTAATGTCTTTTGCCTTTGTGACCAGATTTGATTTTTATTTGAGACTTTTCTACAAATAGCAAGCTTCTGAGAATTCCATTCATGGAGAAAAAACAGACACGTTAACAATATTGAAATATCCAGCATCCTGCAAGCCAACAGAGTATGTGATCCATTAACAGAGTTATCCTTATTCAGTTCTTCTTAGTTAATGGTTCACCTTGGCAGGGAGAACAATGTGGAGAACAGGTGAGGATGTGAGTAGGAGGGCTGAGTCACTGCTGGCAGGAAGCCACTGTGAAACTTTCCATGACACTTTGAAGGGATAGAGAGATAATGATATGGCAATGCCTCCATCTAGGAGGCTGAGAACAGAGCTGATGCTCAGACTCATTCATGGGTTCTGAGGTCTAACATGCTTCCGGTCCAACATGCCAAGGGTTAATCAAGTCAAAGCTACCCACAGTGTGGTATGCACAGTTGCAGCATAAATATGAAAAAGTTATTAATCAAATACATTGTAAATGAGCCCCAGGTGTAGCCAACTGTGTTCACTTTTTAAAATTCACAATGAGTTAAGCCCAAAGTACATACATGCTTACCTTGAAAACTAAGCTGCTGTGATACATGCTTCGTGAGTCTTTAAGTGGGAGGGGACTTGGTATGGAAATTATTTCCCTTCTCACTTCACACAGAAGAGTGGGCATTAGAGAGGTTAAATGGGTTGCCAATTGTAAATTAAAAAAAAAAAAAAGCAGCTCATCTCCCTCCACCTGCAAGGTTCTAGAACTGTCACATAAGGCTCCTGCCTACTAGACCAGATTCCAGATCTCTCTATTCAAAAACTGCTCTCAATCATTTTTAGCACATCTGGGTTTGGCAAAGGGATTTCCTTTTCCAGTGAATATCCCCACCCTGATGATTTTACAGGAGAGAGATTTGCCATCAGTTCTAGGTTCAGCCTCTTTGGGAAATGTTAATATACTTCAAGGTAGTAAACAGCTACCTTGAAGAGATCCTTTGAGCAGTGAGATTTATTCAAAGTTATAACATCCTGCACTAAAGGAGGCAGGGGAGGAGATGGAAGGAAGCAATCTGCTTAGATGCTTTCTATCCGTTAAAAAATAGCAGGACAGGGCTTCCCTGGTGGCGCAGTGGTTGAGAGTCCGCCTGCCGATGCAGGGGACACGGGTTTGTGCCCCAGTCCGGGAGGACCCCACATGCTGTGGAGCAGCTGGGCCCGTGAGCCATGGCCGGTGGGCCTGCGCGTCCGGAGCCTGTGCTCCGCAATGGGAGAGACCACAACAGTGAGAGGCCCGCGTACCGCAAAAAAAAGATAAATAAATAAATAAAATAGCAGGACCTAGCCTGGGCCAAGCACGTTGGGATGGCTCCTGACCCCAGCCCTCTTCAACTCCAGTCTTAAAGGTATGTGCACCTATCCAGTCCCCTAGGGCACCCTCTGTCTTCCTTGCAGGTCATACCTGAGATCGCTGAGTGGTGCTGCCCTGTGCTGCCAGACCCTGGGAAAGAACCGCAATACAATGGGTGGCAGACTTGGAAGGGATTTTAGAGAGCATCGGGAAGGGGGATCTCAACTGTGTTCCAAGGAGCCCTAAGGGCTCCTCCCAGCATCACTGCCTGGGGAGAGGAGATGTTCAGGTGGGACCCAAGAGCCCAAGGCACCCCACCCCTCCCATCGGAGAAGTTCTGCTTTCTTAGTTCTACATGTTGGGCTGCCATGTGTAACTAACCGTATTAGGAAGAAAAGGGTTCCTGAACTTTAAAATCACTGGGGCACCATTGATCTAGTCTGGTCTTTTGTTTCAAAGCTGAGAAGCAAGGCCTAGAGAGGGGCATCTTGCTTCAGGTCCGTCTCCTTCCCCTCCTCACTCTTTTCACTCCTCCCGGCTCTCAGTGAAACGGGCTACCCGCACTTGCAATAAGCAAGTATCGGCTCTTCCTAAACACTAGAGCCGCATGAGGCCTCTTCCTTTGGTCTGTATCTGAGAGTACTGGCTGGAGAGCAAGGCTCTCAGTTTGCACTACTTACTGTCTGTTCACTTGCCAGACTCATGCAGCCCTTGGGGAGAATACGGTGATCCCAGCTCTGCCTGCCAGTGAGCTTTCTTAGAATGTTAATAGCTCTGCCCTTCTCCTTGAGATACGAGTTCCACAGCAGCTGTGTGGGGCCCTGCAGCCACCCACCT
This sequence comes from Mesoplodon bidens, assembly GCF_964165515.1. Lineage (NCBI taxonomy): Eukaryota > Metazoa > Chordata > Mammalia > Artiodactyla > Ziphiidae > Mesoplodon > Mesoplodon bidens. The sequence goes on along the minus strand of NC_138178.1, from coordinate 147,988,236 downwards.
CTCAGCTCCAGCCTGCCGAGCAGAGCCCTGCCACGTCCTGCAGCAGATATCTCAGTCTGCTAGCAAACGAGCCGGGGAACAACCCCGTCATTTGATATTCATGATGGCTCACTGGTAGCACTTGCTATCTGAGAAAGCCAATGTGGCGTGAGTAGGTTCCAAGTATCACAGCCCAAAGCAGGCTACTCCGTGTACCCTGAGGCCTGATGCAGTGGCTCGGAGCCTTGAGCCAGGCATGGCCTGGAAGACCTCTCAAGGGCATGTTAGCCTTACTGACACAGCAGAGGCACGGCCATTCAGATGATGAGTCTCACAAGACATGCAGAGCTACTTAGCTGAACTCATCTGAAACCAAACCAAAAAGGATGAAACGAGAGAGAAAACAGAGCATATTTCCAGCTCCTGCTTCCAGCCTTTTCACCATAATAGTTTAGCCAGCAGAAGCATTTTCTTTGCAGAGGGTCTCACGGTAATATAGTCACAGCATAAAGAATGTGCATTCCTATTTCAAAAAGGAATGTTAAAGTAATTCACTTTGGAAATAAAAGCCAAGGCCTGAATAAAGGAAGACAGACATTTGCTTGCAATTATTTCCACTGCATGAGTAAATCAAAAGGATGAAAGCTCTGAGCTTGCTCCTTTCCAAAAATGTTAAACTAAGAATTGGTGGAAAGATTCCTTTCAGGGCAGGTTTTATTTTCCTCTAACCTCAAAGGAAAAATCTGAAATAATTTTTATTTTGAAACTGGTAGTTGAAAATTTTAATATACCTCTTTGGTTTTTGATGGACAAAGAAAGAAGTTTCAAGTACTATCTTTTGCAAGGTTGCTAAGGAAACCATTTGTGCCCTGGGTGATGAGTCAGAACTGTTAAGTGCTGGCTTATAAAACAGAAATTACAGAAGTCCAGAATGGCAAGTCTTTAAAATGATTTATGATGTTAATGTTTATGTTAATAACTGATTGATTTCTCAGCAAAACTCCAGAATGGTCTTTGGAGCACATTTCATCTCTGTAAATGTTGATTTGTAAGTTTAGGAGGTATATCTGACCTGTCTGAAGGAAGACGCACACACACGTGTGGCACACGCATACACAGAGGCATGTACGTGTGCACATAAACTAGAATGGTGACGAGAAAGCCTGGATGAGACAAGACCACACAGCTCATCCAGCTGGGCATGTCTCTCACCCTCTGATCACAGTTTGAGGATGGTGAGTGGTTAAGGAAATATGTCAGCTTCCATTTTCAATCAGTTCTCAAAGGTCTTCTTAAATTAAGCTTTCTAGTCACTTCAAAGAGACTACAAATCATTTAACTAAGAACACAGAGAACAGAAAACATTAAAGTTTGTAGCCATGACCTTCTGGGGGGTGGACTCCCTTCTCTTGGGGCCACCCGGTACACTGTGGACAGGAATACCAAACGCTTGGCGTGAAATACCTTTGGGCCCAGCTAAGCCAACACTGGCTCTGAGCCTGGGAGCATGAGACTGCACATTTTAGAGGACAAGAAAGCAGAGAGCCTTAGGTGGGCTTCAAGGGTCCTCCAAGCTGAGGTGAGAACAAACCCTTCCTCGTGGTCATGCAGAAGTCTGGCCACCAACATACCCACCAACTCTGAGCAAGTTCTCGGGACTTGACGGGGAGGGTGGCTGGGTTCCAGAGAAGGCATTTCTAGTCTGGAATCCTGAGAGTGGAGAGAAGGCTTTACGAAGTGAAGAGAATCTGGGAAATTCTGAAGGTAAATGTGCAGACTTAGGTTTGCTGGACTAAACAGCATGCAGTGTATGGCTGGTAGGTCTGCCTGGCCAGGGGCAGGGGGCAGAGGCAAGGCCAGAGTGCAGGGTGCTGTGGACACACACAGGGCAGGAAACACACTGGGGGCTACTGCGGAAGGAGGACGAGGACCCTTTGGACAGAAGGCACTAAAGCCCTTTCAGAAAACTTTCTGACAAGGGAGCCATGGGTGTCTCTGCAGAGTTCTGAGAAGCAATGTCATCTGAGTAATGTCAAGAAAGTACAGCCTGTGCACGGTAAGTAGGATACTGGAAGAAAAAAAGCCATGGGGGTAGGGACAGGTTAATATGAACCCGACTCAAGAGATGTGGCTGCAGGGACTGAGCATCTGGAAAACATGTGAACCAATTACTGGGACAGTTAGGTGATGGCGGGAAGTGGGGTCTGATGAAGAGGAGCTGGGAACCACCACTTCCTGGAGGGTGCAACTGCCCTATTCGGTCTCTCTCTAACTGCTATTTACCCCAAGCTCTACCCTGTACCTTAAAGTTCTTCTGGGATTCAGGAGTTGGGCTTTCCAGATTGATGAGTTTCTTGAGATCCTCCTCAATGGTGGACTTGGAGGTTTGCTTTGGGGATGCCCGGAGGTCCCTGGTTGAGGCACGCAGCCTGGTGTGGGCTATTTCATTGCCATCACTCTGATGACGCCTTGAAAGAAGGGGAAGAGAGGGTAGAAGTTTAGTCGACAAGGTTGACTCAAGGGCACGATGGGCTCTGAAAGAGGTATGTCAATGGAGAGCTATTAAAGGAGAGAAAAGGAGAATCAATTCTGTTCAATAACATTAGAATCCACTCAGATAAATGCTTGTTAGAGAAACAAGACCAATATGAAATACAAAATAAAAAGCCTGAAGAATAAATCACTCTTTCATAGGAAACTATTAACTCCACTAAGCCAAAATTAGCAACAGACTTATTAATAAAAGCCCACAGGGTATGAATCCCAAATGCAATCTTTGTACAAACAAAAACAAAGTCATTGACTGAATCATTTATTTTTTGCTGGACTAGTTTGTCAAAAAGTTCTTCATGTTCAGAGGTGGTCACTTACTTTCTAACAGTCCCTCTGGTGCCTCCTGGCCCATTTAGGAATTGCAATGGGAAGGCTGTGATTAATAGCACCAAAGGGACAAGTGTGGTCTTAGCACCAGAGGGGCGATTATTCTGAAGTTTGTTCTTCAGACATACTCTTTCCTAGAAGACTTAAGATTCTCAAATCTGAATGTTTTACAATCTATCTTATTGAAGGAATGTGTCAGAGAAACAATTTAAGACAAGTTTCACTTAGGGGAAAAAAAAAAATCTCCCTACCAAACCACCCTCTTCCCAGCCCCTAGCCTGGCCTCCTCTCTTGCAGAAAATTGTCCAAGCTTTTCTGTTCTCTGTCATGTTAAAAGCAAAATACCCAGCAAGAGGGCTTCCCTGGTGGCACAGTGGTTGAGAGTCCGCTTGCCGATGCAGGGGACATGGGTTCGTGCCCTGGTCCAGGAAGATCCCACATGCCGCGGAGCGGCTGGGCCCGTGAGCCGTGGCCACTGAGCCTGCGCATCCGGAGCCTGTGCTCCGCAAAGGGAGAGGCCACGACAGTGAGAGGCCCGCATACCGGAAAAAAAAACCAGCAAGAGAAGCAAACGAATCCTTACTTTCTTGTGTCCATAAATCCCACAGAGTTTATGGTTCCTTCGGGTTTCTTCCATCCAATTAGGTACTTGCTAGTAGCGCCCTGGCGAGGGTAGAAAGTCCTAGGGCCGGAGGAGGAGGAGGAGGATGAGAAGGAAGGAACGAGCTGCGAGGAGGTGGCAGGATGCAGTTCTTCTTTTGGTGAACTTCTGGCACTGGTGAAGACAACTGGGCTGGCAGAGTGTCGGGAGCTCAGAGTACTGAGGAGAAGCAGGACAGAGACAAAACGGCGCGCTGTGCGTGTGTGCGTCCCTGGGGTCAGTATGTCAGCTATAAAAGCGTCATCCAGGACAGGGGTTATGGCCAGGTTAAAGAACAATGAATATTTCATAAAATATTAATGGGGCTGGCTGGCCTTCCTTGCTTTCTCGCTTTAATTTAAATGTCTGCTGTCAAAGTGAAAGATGGTGACTGGGGCTTATTCTGCACTTTAAGTTGAAAAGTAAAAATAGTTAAGACAGTGAGGGACACTCTGAAGTAGGCTAGCACCGCTGAAGTTTGTGACAGTGAAGTCTAGAAGAGGCACGTGGCGGGGGTGGGGGGAGCCGGCAGTAAAAGGTCTGGAGGTATCAACGGCTCTCTCTTCTCCCTTCCTCAGAACTAAGGGTCACGGTGACATTCCCCAGGCCCGAGCTGAAGAGGGGGGACAAGATTGGATCAGCCATAGAGGTCTCTACACACTCACGTCCAAGGCCGAAGGGGCACCTTGAGGTCTCCTTCCCCATGGCATCTATCAGTACCATTGACTCTCTACAAAGCTGTTTATCAGATTAACCTGGACCATTACCTTACAACATACACAAAAGTTAACTCATAATGGATTCAAGACTTGAATGTAAGACCTGAAACCGTAAAACTCCTAGCCAGAAGAAAACATAGGCAAGTAATAAGCTCCTTGACAGTGATTTTTTGGATTTGACACCAAAAGCAAATGCAACAGAAGCAAAAATAAACAAGAGGGACTACATCAAACCAAAAAGCTTCTGTGTAGCAAAGGAAACCATCAACAAAATAAAAAGGCAACTTACTGAACAGGAGAAAATATGTGCAAATCATGTATCTGATAAGGGGTTAATATCCAAAATATATAAAGAACTCATACAACTTAGTAACAAAAAAAGCAAACAATCCGAATTAAAAAATTGGGTAGAAAATTTGAATAGACATTTTCCCAAAGAAGACATACAAATGGCCAACAGGTAGATGAAAAGATGCTCAACATCACTCATCATCAAGGAAATGCAAATCTAAACTATAATGAGACCTCACACCTGTTAGAATAGCTATTATCAAAAAGATAAGAAATAACAAGTGTGAGCAAAGATGTGGAGAAAAGGGAACCCTCGTGCACTGTTGGTAGGGATGTAAATTGGTACAGCTACTATGGAAAACAGTATGGAGGTTCCTCAAAAAATTAGAAAACCAAACTCCTAGATACGGAGTAGTTGTCAAAGGTGGAGGCTGGAGGGTGGGTGAAATGGCTAAAGAGGGTTCAAAAGGTACAAACTTCTAGTTATAAGATAAATAAGTCCTGGGGATGTAATATTAGGCATGGTGATTAAAAATAAAAAACTGTTCATCACCAATGTATTTTAAACTTTGGTTAGAAATTACAAAACTAAAGTCCTGTAGGACTTAAGGAGAAGACTACTCATTTTACCTTTAAAACTCAGGCAGAATTTTACATAAACTAGAGATGAGAGTTTAAGCTAACAACAAACCTAGAGGGCCTTTAACTGCAGGATTTCCATACTTCCTTCCCAGTGATCTCATGGGACCTACGGTCACACCACTTGAGCCCTGCTGAGTTTTCCAGCTTAGGCTGAGACCAAAGACAGGTCACTCCAGGGGACTTTGTTACTGAAGGTTTAGTTAACAGGATGTGGTCTCAAAGCATGCCTCACTAGCACTTCCATTGGTCAAAATCTAATGGTCCTGCTCTGAATAAAGTATGGACTTTAGTTAATAAGAATGCATCAACATTGATTCCTTAGCTATGACAAATGTATTACAGTGACATAAGATGATGAAAACAGGAAAAAATGGGTAAAGGGTATATGGGAACTCTCTGTACTATCTTTGCAACTTTTCTGGAAATCAAAAACTATTCTAAAATAGAAAAGTTCATTATAAAAAAATAAGCAAAAAACCAAAACAAAATACAACAAAAAATAAAACCCTAATGGTCCAGAGATTTTATATGTGTGTGTGCATACATACATGTACAATATATATATACACACACATGTACATACATACACACACACATATACACACATCTGAAAATGAATCTTGAACTCCACCTCAAACCTTACATAAAAATCAATTCCAGATGGGCTGTATATTTAAATGTAGATCTAAAGATTCTGGAGTGTAACATGGAAGAACATCTTTATGACAGAGGCAGAGATTTCTTTAATAGGATCGTAAAGGAAATGATTGAACCCCATTAAAATTAAGAACCATTCATCAAAAGACAAAGAGAATATATGTAAAACATATATCCAATGAGGGGCTCCTCTCCATACATAACTAACTTCTACAAATTAACAAGACAAACAACCCAACAGAAAAATGGGCAAAGATCTGGAAAGGAATTTCACAAAAGAGGATATCTAAAAACCATTAAACATTGGTGCTCAACATTATCAGTTATCAAGAAAATGCAAATTAAAGCCACAAAGAGGGACCACTATACGCCTACCAGAACAGCTAAAATTAAAAAGACAATATCAAGTGCTAGAAAGGATGGGAAGCAACTCATACACTGCAGATGGGTACTTGTTACAACCACTTTGGCAAACTGGTTCACAGTCTCTGCTAAAGTTGAATATGTGTAAATCCTGTGCAAGCAATTTCACTCCTAGGTAGATACTGAAAAGAAGTGCATATATACATGTACCAAAGGACATGTACAAGAACCTGTATTACTCCAAACTGGAAATACTCCAATGCTCATCAACAGTAGAGTGGATAAACAAATTGTGGTGTGTTCTCACAATGGAAATATAATACAGCAATGAAAATAAACGAATGCTACTTACTTGCAACACACAGATGAATCTCCCCAACATAATGTCGACTTAAAGACACCAGACACAGAGTAATACATATGGGATGACTCCACTTACACAAAGCCCCCAAATAGGCAAAATGAGTGTATGACTTAGGATTCAGGATTGTATTCACTTGGGGAGGGGTTGGGGAGGTGACTGGGTGGGCGGGCATGTAGGAGGAATGGTGTCTGGATGCTGGTCAAGTTCCGGTTCTTGATCTGGGTAGCGATGACATGGGAAGTTCACTTTGAGAAAACCCAACCCAATGTATATTTATGACCTGTGCCTTTTTTTGTGTGCATGTTATACTTTAATGAGAATACACCCACAAAAACAAAGCAAAAATAGATGACCTGAAAGAAGGCCATATCAGTCCCTGAGGCTTTGCAAAGACGGGAGAGAGGGGGGCAGAGTGTCGGGGGAGGAATAGGACACAGGGCAAAGGTGATCTCGAGGGTTTTCCACACTAACTGGGTCTTAACACTTCAGATTAAATATAACCATCTCCTTTATTTCTGTAACTAAGGAGGAGTAACCAGGTTCAAACGTCATAGAAAATATAACTTAAAAAATGACTAGCCATATCTTAATAATCCCTCTAACAATTTTCCCCCAAAGATTTTTCTATCTAGGGAGAAGGGGAAAGAAAAGACCCCCTCACAAAACCTCAAAGGGCAACATAACTTTAAAAGCAATGCTATCTCATTTAGTTTTTACCTCTTGATAACAGATATCCCATTTGTTTGCTTTGAAAATTAAGGGAATGGGACTTCCCTGGCGGTCCAGTGGTTAAGGCTCCCCGCTTCCACTGGAGGGTACACGGGTGCAATCCCTGGTTGGGGAACTAGGATCCCACCTGCCGCGGGGCGACGCCAAAAAAAATAAATAAATAAAATTAAGGGAATGCAAAACTCTCCCATTAGTGTAGTATATTATTGATAAATCAATAAGAACAAAATAATAGTAGGTCTGTGTTATGGAAAAGAGACTAAAGGTGGAAAGGTGAACCAAAAAGAAAAAAGCAGGGAGAGACACATAAAGACAGAGGCAGACAAGCCCACAGACAGTAACACCAGAGACCCAGGTTAACAGCAAATGCATTATCAGCATAGGGAGCATCGACCCAGAGAAGCTTCTGAAATACTAAGAGTGCAGCCTTTGGGATACTTTAAAAGCATATGACAGGTTTGCAGCTATTTGTTACTTAGCGACAAGACCTAATCTTTAGTTTGCAGATTTCTTTCACCCAGCTATACCTACCTCATACACATTTGGAGCCCAGATGTGGAGATGTCTCAAGCCTCAACCCTGGTTAGTGTCTGAAGCAGATGCCAATTAAGTGAAAGACAATAAATTAGGGTCTAATGTACTCACCTCTCATCTTGGATAATCACGTGCTTGCTTCACCTGCCTTGACTGGTATCCACAAGTGAGTAATGTGTGTTTGAATGACTCAAGCCATTCTTCCTCATCAGCATGTTAAGATACAGATTGTGGGGCTTCAACCCAGAGATTGATTCAGGAGCTTGGGTGGGGTGGGGTACATGAGAATTTGCACTTCTAACTTGTTCCCAGGTGATGCTGTGGCCCTGACTCAGAACCTAAAAACCACTGTACCAGAGGTACATCTGACTGCTCATATTTTACATTTCTCATCAATAAGTATCTTGGGGGCTTCCCTGGTGGCGCAGTGGTTCACAGTCCGCCTGCCGATGCAGGGGACACGGGTTCGTGCCCCGGTCCGGGAAGATCCCACATGCCGCGGAGCGGCTGGGCCCGTGAGCCGTGGCCGCTAAGCCTGCGCGTCCGGAGCCTGTGCTCCGCAATGGGAGAGGCCACAACAGTGAGAGGCCCCTACTGCAAAAAAAAAAAAAAAAAAAATAGTATCTTGCTGTGATAACATCGGTATTCAAAACCCTGGGGCTTTCAAAGACTAAATGTTTGGTCAAAATAGAAATAATTAACCATGAGAAAACAAAGTAAATTGCACAGTCTGTTAATTTACTTCCTATGTAAATTAAATTACTACCATTATTTCCCTGAGAGGCATTTAATAGGTTTTGTACTAGATGATAAAACTCTTTGAAGGCAGGGATATCTTTGTATATTTAACAATGCCAGAATACAGTAGACTCTCAGCAAGATATTTATTGCACAGAGGGATTCTCTTTAGTATTTACAAAACACACTATATATTTAATTTCTTTATCTTGTTTATCATCTGTCTCCCCCAGTTTAAATGTAAGCTCCATGAGGGCTGAAATTTTTGTCTGTTTTGTTCACTACTATATTCTCCCTGCTCAGAATAGTCCCTGGCCATTGTAGGCATGCAATATTTGATGAAGGAAACTGTCAAATAAATGACAAATTAGCCATCTGTTTTAAATGCAAGGGAGAGTTATACGCAAAGATAGTATATTTTACTCATACTCTATTTAAAACTGGATGTTGCTTCCTTTTTACTGCAAGAAATAATTAAATCTACAGAGTATGCTTCTGTTTACAAGTGCATTCTTAAAAGGATAAATGCTTAATTATCCATAGACCCCAATTATTGGTTTTATCTGTGACCACAGACCCTGATTTTTGGTTTTATCTGTGAACAGGGCAGCTGACCCTAGCTCCCAGGTGTCAGCCCTACTTAACAATTGATTAGATTTGGGAACAATGGTAAAAGCAAAAACAAATGACTAATCCATTGGTGGGTCTTCCTTCTTTACTGTGTACAACTCATAGCACGAAGGTGAGCACTTTAGTTTGTTGACCTGTCCCCTAATTCGATTGTCACAGGAGGATCACCTGGGAGCTTTATAAATACACATCCCTAGGCCCTAATTCCAGAGATTTTAATTTGACAGAGTTGGGGTGGTGCCTGAGTTGTGTATGTTGGCAAAATCTCCCCCAAGTGTGCACATCCATCGAGAACTGCTCGAATCTAGGTGAATTATCATATTGTTATGACTTCATCAAAATCCAGCTTCACACAGTCAAGATCAAGAAGGGGAAGGCATCAAAGCAGTGTTTCTGCAGCCATGAACCAAATTTGGTCACCTGCAAGTGCTGATGTAAATAATGATTCCTTGGCTCACGTCCCATCTCCTAGAGCCCCAGAAATGTGTATTTTAACAAACCCCCAAAGGACTCTCACGTTCCCTAGAGCTTAAGAACTACTGCATTAGCCCCTCAACTCTTCTCACTCCACAATGGGTTGTCTCCTTCCTCTGTGGCCCCCTCCCCTGGCCCAGCTGTGTGTGTGTGCGTGTGCGTGTGTGTGTGTGTTGGGGGCGCAGGAGGGTGGGGCTCCTTGAAGCTGACCCACCTGCTGGCCTTGAGCCACTTGGAGGGGCCTGCACATACACACTTCCCCAAATAATCTCTGAGTGGCTTTAATTACAAAACAACTGAAATGAAGTTGTCAGCTTCATACTTTCAAAGGGCAACTGTGTGGCTGAGCTGTTTCATTATCCTGGAGATTTCATGTTAATTCAATAGGCTGCAATTTAGTTGTACACATGGCAAATTAAATCTCTCCCCAGGAATTGTGTAAGAAGCCAATAATACAGAACAAAAAGAGACGAGCAATAGATATGTTAGGAATGACAAGTGCAGTATCTGCTACTTTTCTATCTGTAGAAAAAAGTGAGTCTAGCTGTGAGTATGGCTAAACTGGAAGCACTAAGAATTTAATCAGGGTGTTCCTGGATTCCACACGAAGAGACACTAGCTTTCTTTCTTACATGAAGTAAAGGGCATTTCCCCTTTCCTAAAAATGGACCAACCTTTGATTCATTTGGTCATTCCAGGACATGAATTTAAAAAAATTTTTTTTTAATTGAAGTAGAGTTGATTTACAATGTTGTGTTAGTTTCAAGTGTACAGCAAAGTGATTCAGTTTGTTCATATATATATATATATATATATATATATATATATATATATATATATATATATCCCTTTTCAGATTCTTTTCCATTACAGGTTATTACAAGATATTGAATATAGTTCCCTGTGCTATACAGTAGGTCCTTCTTGTTTATCTAGTTTATATACAGTAGTGTGTATCTGTTAATCCCTAACTCCTAATTTATCCCTCCCTACCCTTTCCCCTTTGGTAACCGTAAAATTGTTTTCTTTGTCTGTGAGTCTCTTCCTGTTTTGTAAATAAGTTCACTTGTATCATTTTATAAGATTCCACATATAAGTGATATCATATGGTATTTGTCTTTGTCTGACCTACGTCACTTAGTATGATAATCTCTAGGTCCATTCATGTTGCTGCATTCTTTTTTATGGCTGAGTAATATTCAATTGTGTAATATACATCTTCTCTATCCATTCCTCTGTCAATGGACACTTAGGTTGCTTCATGTCTTGGCTACGGTAAACAGTGCTGCTCTGAACACTAGGGTTTACAGGACATGAATTCTGAAAAGGAAGAGAGGGCACACACACATATGCATGATTCGTCATATAAACAGAGGAGAAGAGGCAACGGGGCATCTGAGAATTTGGGACAGTCTGAATCTGTCCAAACTTCTCATCCTGACCTGTTGCTCAAATGAAACCATGAACCAAATGTGCTGCAACCTGGTTATTTACATTCCCAGCTGTGGTAAAACTTTATAGGAGACGATCCTAGATGACTAGTTTCCAAAAAGGATGCCAGTCACGGCGGGGGCCACTTTGCACAGGAGGAGCTACACCTGCTTGCCGACCTTGCAAAGGGATGAACCCCACAGGACAGGGCAGCCTGCATGTTAAGAGTCAAAGCCCCAAGTGCTGAAGCTATGAGGGTCTGGGAAACTGTTCTGCAATTTCTTCATCATCAATGAGGCCACCGCCTCCTACCGAAAACATCTGCCAGCCACTCTCCGTGCCACCAAGAGCTGCTGAAGGAAACACCTGGAGTCACCACTATTCAGGCACGAACCAGAGGGGTGGATTTGAGACTGGCTGGGATGGTATTTTCAGGAGGGGGAGAGCAGCAATTAGTCACTTGTCAAATGACTGTGGCAAAATCTGCCCAAAGGCTGAATGCTGGCCTGATACCAAGAGGAGGGGAACTGATGGGTTTCCTGTGATTACGTGCACAGATAACAAATAAGCCTTCCGGTGACAGATAATGCGGGAGGATAATGATTAAGGACGACTCCTCCCACTGTGTTCAGCACTAGCCAATTATGTCCAGTACTGGCTCTACAATTTAGGAGAGCTTCAGAAGACACTAATTCTAAAGGACTGGGGGAAAAAGAAGTGAGGCAGGAATGATGAAGCTGGCAAAGGGGATATCCAAGTGACTGCAGTAAAGAAGACTGTTCATCTATAAGAGGGAGATATTTAATAAGTACAAGGGCACACGAGTGCATAAAGCATAGGGAAAGGAGTGGCTAGGCCTACCCAGCAGAAGCGACCTCAGGGGTCACTGTGGACCTCAAGCTGAACAAGCCTGCAATGATGAGTGAGTTAACAGGGAACTAACAAGATAACTACGAATATTATCATTCTATTAGGCATAGCTGAGAAAAGTGTCACGTCCAGATGTGGCATCTAAAAGGGATAAAGAAAACAAAGCAGGAAACTCGAGAAGCAAAGTTTCTTGGGAGATACATGTTTGTTGAAGGAAAAGTAGCCAGATAACTACACTAAGTGATGGAGTGCTTATAAAAGGAAATGACAGAAAAAGGACATTTACAGTTTGCAATACCTTTGATAACATTTTTTTTAATTCTCAACAAACATATAAAAACAACCATTTAGTAAGGGGACTAGGTATTATTAAGTTACAGATAAGGGACAAGCTCTGGCGAAATGGTGAGGCTGGCCAAAGGCCACCTGGCTGGTCCACAACAGAACTGAGACTTGAACCTGGATTTCAGGATCCAAATCTATTTTCCCTACATTTCTCTCTCGACTTGCCTGGAGGTGAAGGGCTGTTAGCATATATATATATATATATATATAGTTAAATTATTTTAAAATCACCACTTTTTGGTATCTACAAATTTCATAATCTTAGACTTCAAAAATCTTCTTCAGTCTTTAGAAAAGACTCAGCTCAGAAAAACTATTCTCTCTCTTTTTTTTTTTTTTTTTTTTTTTTTTTTTTTTTTTTCTTTTTTCTTTTTGCGGTATGCGGGCCTCTCACTGTCGTGGCCTCTCCCGTTGCGGAGCACAGGCTCCGGACGCGCAGGCCCAGCGGCCATGGCTCACGGGCCCAGCCGCTCCGCGGCATATGGGATCCTCCCAGACCGGGGCACGAACCCGTATCCCCTGCATCCGCAGGCGGACTCTCAACCACTGCGCCACCAGGGAGGCCCTATTCTCTCTCTTAATCATAGATTTAAGCTGCAGCTAGAGGAATTTCAGATAGGTAGATACAGGACAAAATTTTGAAGAGGGAGCGGACTTAAGCACTGAGATTACTCAGAAAGATTATGGAATCTCTCTTCTTGAGATTATTCTTTCTTTTCTTTTAGCAATTGGATAAATTCTCCCCCTAGTAGTATAGTAGGATGGTTTAAATATGGCAAAGAATAGAGACTCTGTCCTTGCAGAATTCCTGTTGGTCTTCGATTTAATGGCATGTGGAGAATTTGGGCTTTCTATATGGACTGGATGAATGCTTTAGTTGCTTCACAGAACCAAGTAATAAGAAACTTTTTGTCAGTGACCTCTGCATCAAGAAATCTGACATCTGGGGCTTGACAGAGCTCTCATTTTCTCAATGTTGAAATTTCAACCATAGTCGTTGTATTATTCATTCTTTGAGGTAAGTTGAACATCACCGAAGTTCTGGCTAAAATCATCACCCACTTTCATAAGCTGGAAGAAATGGAAATGGGGCAAGAGAGCTTAGGCCAGATCACCTGGAGTCCTGATGTGTAAAAGCAAAATAAAATAGAACCCCGAATGTTCACAGTGTCCGGGACCACAAAGCAAAAATTACCAATGAAAGCAATTCATAAACATATGACAAGTGGAGCCAACCACATGTTGGAGAGAAGTCCTGGGGAACTGTAGAGGCTTCACTTTAAAGTCTGACTTAGTCCATAAAACATAGAAAAATAACAGTCTCACCTTAAGAAAAAAATGTAGGAGAGAGGTAATTAATCATTAGCAATTTAAAAAGATCCCAGGCAGGGCTTCCCTGGTGGTGCAGTGGTTGAGAGTCCGCCTGCCGATACAGGGGACACAGGTTTGTGCCCCGGTCCAGGAAGATCACACATGCCACGGAGCAGCTAGGCCCGTGAGCCATGGCCGCTGAGCCTGCACGTCCGGAGCCTGTGCTCCGCAATGGGAGAGGCCACAACAGTGAGAGGCCCGCGTACTGCAAAAAAAAAAAAAAAAAAAAAAAAAAAAAAAAAGATCCCAGGCAGAAGAGATTTAAGAGGGAAACATTACAGATAAAGACAAGAGAATAATTTCTAAACAAAGAAGGAAGGCCTATTTTTCACCCAGGGTGCCAAAGAGGGTAGAGAACAAAATTTAAACTCACAAGCTCTAACACACACACACACACACACACACACACACACACACACACAGGCACTCATACATAGTCAGTACACTACAGTAGCCTGAGGCATTCCTTACTGTGCCATGTAAACTGAATATAAGAAGTCCTTCTTCACCCCTAGTCTCAAGAAACGTACAGCTTTTCTGGCATGAATAGTTAACTATTAGGTCAACCAGAAAAAGCACATGCATGAAACTGAACTGTACTAACATCTGTGGGCAGGCATTTCTCCTGGCCTTTAATCATCCCCTCTAGTGAATGTCAGACACTGACCAACTTATACCCAGATATTGATATTTGTAGATAAGCTGTTATAAAGTCTCTCCCTGTTATACTTTGCAGATTAAAAAATCTTATATAGAAGTGACTTAACTAAAAACTCATGCCATACAAGGACTTTAGGTACACTCTTATACATATACTTGTATATAAAAGCACTAGAGCTCTGTGCAAGTATTGACAGATCTATACAGTAAGCTTTGAAATGTAGTGGTAGTTTTCCAGAGCAGTCAGGAGTTAAGGATTTATGCTATTTTCAAACTGGTTTAGTAGTAGGGACCTTGAGTCATCAGGCAAAAAGTGGGAACAAAAAGGAAGAAATTATTCCTATTTGTTCATCAAAATGTACTGAACACCTATAATGCTGGTGTACTGAGCACCTATCGTGCTCACAGTGGTGCACACTATACACAGGTGCTTAGGATGAACACATTGGATGAGAAGTCCTTTTGTATTGGAGGGTAGTAAAAATGTGTATGTGATCACATAAGTGGGTACTAATTGGCACCAGAGCTCTGAGGGGGCCTACAGGAAGCAAGATGAAGCAGCAGAACGGCTGGTAACGAGTGGGTGCAGAAGTCTGAACATTTGAACGGGTCAGGTCAGGATGTTACTGACAAGATGTACATGTGCAAGCCTGAGGTGGGTTGTTTGCTTTTTTTTGTTTGGCAGCACTGTGTGGCATGCGGGACCTTAGTTCCCCAACCAGGGATGGAACCCATGCCCCATGCAGTGGAAGTGCGGAGTCTTAACCACTGGACCACCAGGGAATTCCCTTCAGCTTTATAATATGTGATCTTGAATCTAGTTCTGCCATAAGCAATGGCCACTGGTCAGCAGGACTAGAGTTCTGTAAGCTAAGGAAGTCTTCGGTCACCACACAAACGGACACACACTGCCTACTTCCGAGGCCAGAACTCTAAGACAAAAATGAGCCCAGCTGGTAACAGTATACTAAAATTGGAACTATCTTCACCTCTCCTATGTTCACCACAGATCATTTTTTTGAGTGGTTTAACACCTGAAAGTGAAACAGCCATTACAAAAAAAAAATTTTTTTTAAATCTCTCCCTAAATTCCCAAGCTTCATAGAAAATACATTCTAGGAAATAACGCTTTAGAGCAATTAATAGGCTTTTTAATTGTAGAAAGCTTTCAATGTGTATTCCTTTTAATGACATCCGAATATAACAACCCTATATAACTACCAACATACATTAAGCAATTCTCATGGGGGGCCACAAAAAAACCTGCACAATCATCAACAGGGAGACTGAAGGACAGAGGGAGTAGGAACACAGCTCAGGCAGAAATACGCAGTGGAACTTAATCACTGTAATTTAGATTTTGTCACCAAGTCCCAGGTACAAGCTCTTTTATGCACTGTCAAGAGATCTCCACATTAATTTGCTGTTCCTGTCTTCAAACGTTCTAATTTGCAGTGATTTTAGTTTCTCTAGCAATGTGCATTTGGTGGCTAAGTCCCCCTTTCCTCCAGAAAAGGAAGTCTGCTAAAGCTCTGATTATCCAGCTCACTCTGCCAAGATCAACAGATTGAAGTCACAAAGCATCCCTGTTACCAGAGTCACGAATGAATGTGACAAAACCTATCAGTGGGTGGGAAGCCTGGCCATCCTCCCTGAAAAGCCACATTCTTCCTTAGCAACTTTGATTTTCAACAGAAGAGTTATTTCTAAATGATGATTTAAATGATTTCCGCATGGTCAGTTGGAAGCAGATAATCCTTTAAGACCTTCAGGCAGCCTCAGTCAGCATATTCAGATAATGCAAGCCCAGGTGCTGACTTTTCAGAGGGTACTTTGTACATCCCCTGGGATTTGGTAGATTGGTGAGATGGCACAGCCCACGTTTTGTGCTTTGGTTTCAGAGGCCCAGCTCTTTTCAACTTTACTCCGTGGTGATGCCATTTGAGACAAGACTTCTATGACTGACTTTCTTCTGCCATCAAATTAAACCAGAGATACATCCCCAGATGGAGTATCATTTCGAAAAAGACATCCTCCTTTCAAAATGAAGAACGGAAAACCAAATCTAGGAGTCCAGGTAAACCTGAAAACCACCGAGGAACTACTGTGAACTGAAAAATGTTCTGGGTCAATGCACAGGCCATGCTTAATGAGATGGTGGGTGTGCCAGAAACAGCAAGCCAGTGGCACAACTCGCGTCAAGTGATTCTACGTCTATGTTATATTATGGTATTTGACGCCCGGCTTTCTGTCTTCCAAACACTTCCTTAATCCACTTGAACCAAACATTCTATTTTCTGAATTATGGAGAGGTAACTGGATGCATGGTACCCAAGAATCCTGAGATGACTTTCCCAGTTGCCTTTCTGCTTGGAGGCCATGCGTTTTCCAGACCTGTGGCCATCACTTTTTATTACTGCAATGTGGTAGTGATAAACAGAGATAAAACTCGGAAACAAAACGCAATGGGAAGCTTGCAAATCTTATCAGTAACAATACAGACAATGGGAGAAGTGAATATTTAACTTATCAAGTTAAATCCAAATTAAGTCAAGGATGTCCTCTCTCATTAAGATTATCTGGGGTTTACTGACAGATTATGTGCCTAGATTCCCATTTGGAAAGTAAAACTAAACTCAACTTCTCTGCTACTTTTCTTGAGGGCATGATAGTAAAAGAAGCCTGGAAGACAGCAAGGTTGGATGGATGTTATCATACAAGCTGATCAACGACTGACAACAATAAAAGGTAAAAGGAGAAACCACCACAGAGATCAACAGGCCCCAAAAGAGAGTGAAGGAATGTTTCCTCCCTAAAAGAAAGGAGCTTATATTTTGGATTGTAGGCTCAAATCCAAAAGAGGAAATGAAAAATAGTATTTACTTTGCCTATCACCGAGATCTCCAAGGATACGGGGGAATGTGTACTTTTCTCTTCTGAAAGGTAGATGGGCTGTGTCTAATTTTAGCTACACTTTCCTGTTGGACGCGCCCCCCCCAACACGTGACTGCCAGGAGCCAATTACTGAAAACAAACTGCCGTGCGAACACTGGGTAAGCGATGTTCTCTGATAGAGAGGCAGTGTGAACGATGTGTTCAGCATCATAAATGATGCCATGATAGTCCTGGAAAAGACCCCTTCCTTTTAAACATATGGTCAAGATTTTCTTTTAATGTCTTCAAAGGACTGTCCCATTCTATATTCTCTATCACTAGCTGGAAGCCACATGACAAAATTCTTCTCTCATGCTGGTATGCAGCTAGGAACGTTTTTATAAAATCAAATACAGCTATGAAGAACAAATCTGCAAACCTCTCCCACAGTTTAAAATAATGCACTAGGATGGTAGGAATAAAGGATTTGGGTGGTAAATAAAAGGCATTAAACATATAAAAATAACTGTCACTGTGCAAAAAAACCAAACCAAAAAAAAAAAAAAACCCTTTCTTTATATACTCTTGAGCAGAGGGAAGTGGGATGAGGCCGGAAACTGGCCGCAGGGAGGCCAGGAGGGGGAGGGGCAGCAGGGAGGGGCAGTTACCTGGTGTGGGAAGCAGCGTCATTGATACTGAACGTGCTGTTCTCCCTGGTCAGAGGGTTTGAGCCGGCCTGGCTCTTGGCATGGATGTCCAAGCTCAGGGAGGACTCGGTTTTCCGGTCCATGCCGTGGCTCTCTGAATCTAAAGTCCGATCTGCCATGGAGATGACTTCACTGGAACTGTGCCACAGGGGGGCCACTTTCTCCTTGCCCGGCCCCGAGCGTGGTGACGACGTGGCCGCCCCCAGCGAGGCCGTGCTGCCGTGGCTAGGGCCGTAGGAAGTGGTGTCGATGCCGCTGTCCGCGGAGGTGCCTTGCAAGTAGTTGTAG
This sequence comes from Mesoplodon bidens, assembly GCF_964165515.1. Lineage (NCBI taxonomy): Eukaryota > Metazoa > Chordata > Mammalia > Artiodactyla > Ziphiidae > Mesoplodon > Mesoplodon bidens. Next base: position 147,970,050 of record NC_138178.1, on the reverse strand, counting down.
CTGTTCAGCTCGGATTCGGTGCGGTCCCCATCATACCACTTCTCGTCGCTGTGGGCACTTGATGCGTTGCTGGAGAGGGTATTGCTGCTGGAGTGGCTTGAGTAGTGGCTCTCAGACTGCAAGGGAAGCGGGCTTTCCTTAACTACAGGCTTGGCTTCTTGAACAGCAGGGAGAAATAACGGGGGAATGACCCTGTGAAGTGTGTCTCAATAGGGGGTTCTCAAGACACAAAAACGCCTGTGAACACAACAATAAGGCAGGAGGTATCTGGAAAAACCTACTCAGAAGATTCCATGGCAGACAGTGCTGGAAACTTAGTTTTTTAGAATCCATTTTTCATTATTTGGCTTATGCTAAAGTATTGATAGTATTGAGAGAATTTTAATCAGAAAGAAAAAAAAACACCTAAACTGTCATTAAAGTCTTTAATATCTTAATCTTAAAATAGAAAGGGATACTTCCAAAGGGCTTATAATTAGAAAGACCCTATTGATCAGAGTAAATAGAAGGCAGAATATAAGACTTTCTCTTAAAGACATCTTTTCTTTCCCCATATAGCATCTATTTAGGAGACAGCTTTCTAAGCAGTGCTTAGAGGTAAACTTACACAGAGGTGTCAAGAGAATTCAATGGGGTAAAGTAATCTTTTTAACACACAGTGTTAGGGTAACTAGATATCCACATGCAAAACAGAATGAAGCTGGGTCCTTACCACATAGAAAAAAAAAAAAACTCAAAAAGTCAAAGACCTAAGTGTAAGGGCTAGAGCTATAAAACTCTTAGAGGAAAACACAGGTATACATCTTCATGACCTTGGATTATGCAATGGTTTCTTAGATATGACACCAAAAGCACAAAAATGGTAAGAAAAAAAATAGATAAACTGGACTTCATCAAAATTAAAAACCTCTGTGTTTCAAATAACCCAATAAAAAAATGGGCAAGGGATTTGAATAGTCATTTATCCAAAGAAGATATACAAATGGCCAACAAGCACATGAAAGGATGCTTGATATCATTAGTCATTAGAGAAATGCAAATCAATACCACAGTGAAGTAACACTTCACACACACTAGGATGGCTCTAATAAGAAAAGCAGACAATAAAGATGGTGGGCATTGTTGGTACGAATGTAAAATGCGGCAGTTGCTGTGGAAAAACCGCTGCAATCCTACTCAAGAGAAATGAAAACCTATGTTTACACAAAAACTTCTACATGAATTTTATAGCAGCATTATTCATAATAGCCAAAAGTAGAAACAATCCACATGTCCATCAGCTGATCAATGGATTAAAAAAATGTGGTACATCCACACAATTATTCAGTCATAAAAAGACATTAATACATGCTACAACCTGGATGAACCTTGAAAACAGGCTATGTGAAAAAAGTCAGACTCAAAAGGCCACATATTGTATGATTCCATTCATATGAAATGTCAAATAGACACATCCACAGAGATAGAAAGTAGATTTGCAGTTGTCGAGGGCTTGGAGGGGATGGAAGAGGTGGGGTGACTCCCTAAGGATACAGGTTTCTTCCTGGGGTGATGAAAATGTTCTGGAGTTAGATCGTGGTGCTGGTTGCAAAACTCTGTGACCGTACTAAACACCACTAAACAGTACACTTTAAACGTGGGAATGTTATGATATGTGAATATGTGGTATATGAATCATCTCTCAATTTAAAAAATGTGGGCAGAACCCCTGTTGCACAGTGGCTCAGTTGCTTAGAAAGAACATTTTATGGCTAACCAAAGAAATACAATTTCAAAAGATATCTGAGTAAAATAATACTTAAACGAGAGGGGGGCCAGAAGTTCAGATACTTGGTGGAGATGGAGAGAAAAGGAGAGAAGACTTGTGTGCGTGTCTTTACCAGCTGCGGGGAGAGGGCCACAGGAGGACCATCTTGTCCCACTTCAAAGTGAAAGATCTCCCCCCCTTGAAGAAGGATCAATCCCAGTTACTTTACTGGTGCTACTCTAGTTTTTCTCAGTAACAACTTCTGCATTGTAAGGCCATCATTTATTTTTCCTATTTCCTCTTTAGCGCTGGACCTGGGCTGTAGAATTTGCTAGTCCCGGCCACGTGTGGCTACTGGGCATTTTCAACGCGACTCGTCTGCATTTGGATGTGCTGAGTGTGTAAAGTACAGGACAGATGTATATGGAGATAAAACTTGAACCACATCTGGAACTTGAAGTGTTCTAGCCAAATTTTAAAAAGAAGAAACAGGTGAAATTAACTTTAAGAATGTATTTTATCTAACCTAATCTTTCCAAAGTATTATTTGACCATGTATTCCATATAAAAATTGTTAATGAAGGAGGGGAAATTGACAGGTGAACTAGGGTAATCTAGCACTTACAAATGGAACTGTGACAGCGTCCCATTTCATCAGTAACTCTCTCTCCCACAGCCTAGCACGCTCATGAATGTGCTGTGCTCTCTTTAAGCTTCAATATTCATTTCACTGAAGCAAAACTGAGCCCTCTCATTAAAGTTCTGAGAATCTTATAAATTAGTGAATATGAAATACAGTATTTCCTCATCCTATAGAATGACATAAATATAAGTACACATTCCAGTGAAGACAGACCAAGGAAATCAACTGAATTTAAAGAGGGAGGAAAAGATAGCCTCTTCTTCCCAATTCCACCTGTAAGTGATAAGGAACTGTTTATAACTATGGTAATGGGACAAAAATGTAGCCCTGGAAGATAAGAGAAGCAGTAGGGGGGCTTGTCAGGAAGCTGTCTCCTTGATTGGTGCTCCAGCCATACATAACCTCATGCTGGCAACTGTGTAAGCAAATAAAATCTATATCTAGCACATTTCTATTCCAGACATTAGGACTGTTTGTGATTGGATCACACGGCCTTCTATCCAAATCTGCAGGTGCATACCAATGAGGAATTTCAATTTATCTCAAAGCAAGCTTAAGGCCATTGGCAGTAGAGATTCCAGGGCCGTGGCAGCCAGTGTTCACCTTCTACTAGGATGACTTCCTCTCTGACATTGTGGAAGAAAGAGAGAGCAGACCGGTACCATTTTCACCTTGCAAGAAAGGTACATGGTTAGGAATCTAGCATTTTTATTATTTTACAGTGAACTTACGTGCCCTTGTTTGTTTGGAGACAAATGAACCACCGGATCCTGACGCATTAATCTCCCACCGGGGCTCTCTCGGAAAGCTGGCAGTACCTTTGATACTGCTGGGAGGTGGCACGTTGGCTCTGGAATACAGAACAGGACATTCTGGTGCAGGCACTCAACAGATACTGGCACAGGTTGACAAATGAAGACGGCTTGCCATTGCACCTCTCAGTTCACTGGCCAGCAAACTCGGAATTTCAGCAAGAAGCTTGTTGAAAGTTTACACAATAGACAGCATGTCAAAAACTAAGTGGCTGATGGAGAAAGCTTGCAGCTGGTGACAGTGTGTCACATCATACACATGAGCAGAGCCAAGTACCACCAAACCAGAGGCCATGAACAATGCGGCAAAGTTAGGAATCAGCTTTCGGTTTGGGGGGAAGGTCTCAAATATATGGATTAAATGTATGAGATTCATTCATTGCAAAGTGTGGCTAACCTCGCTTGGTCTACATTACCTAGACAGGCATGGATGCAATCGCGTGTTACTTACCATGACACTTTGGAAATATGTTACCTGTATATTCAGGCTGCTCGAGGACAAAAGAATTGCAATCCTGAGGTCCTCTATAACTGTAAGCTGAGCACAACAGAAAAGACACACAGCAGCTAGTTTACTTAAAACAATTGCTTTCCTTTTGGACTCCACTGGCATTCAAGATGGGGTTCAAAAGGTGAAAGGGAAGTGAGTTAGCCTCTTTAACACACCTAAGAGCTCATGGCAACAATTCGGCACTTCTGCAACACCATTCCTAACACGTACGGGACTGGGCAGTGTACTCTTTGACTCTCTCAACTGTATCCAAAAGCAGAGAGGCAGAAAAACAAACTGCACCGAGATGAGTGAGCCAATTAAGCAAGCTAAGCTCCACATCTCCCCTGGGCATCCGTTTATCACACACGGATGGACAAAGACAGGTGGGGTCTGGCTAACAAGTAAGAATCTGTTTGACATGTTCAACCAGGGACCTGAAGGTCATTAGAGAATTGTGTTCTTACAAATTGAGTGTAGGAAGGTCAGCCCTTTACACACTCAATACAGTGTATTGAGGACTGAGAACATAACAATTATTTGTCTTCATCCCTTCCTAGCATGGCTTATACCAGCAAAGCCCCAGATTCCTTCTGAAGTGCCCGGCAGAAAGGGCTGGGTTATCCTTCTGGAATGCTGGAATAGCAAAAGTTATAAAAATTTATTTGAACATTTTCTTTGAAGCCTTAGATTCTGGATGGAGAAAGGCCTTGGTTTAAAAAAAAAAAAAGCCTTCTCTGGCAGGCTCTAAGGGTATCTTATTTTTTTAAAAAAGGTATACCTCACCAAAAGGATGAATCAATGTGTTAAAAAGGTTCACCGATATTCATTTCAGACTCATCTATGCAACATGGATGCCACTAAACTCAAGTGGATGCAAGGAAAAAAAGACTAGAGGAAGGCTTATGTGAAAGAATGAATACGGGTCTAGGACAAACCTTGTAACTACCCTGTCCAGTCCCAAGATACTGCTTCATTCCCCGCATGACTTCACATGAGTGGGAAGAGGGACCCTGAACAGTGCACAAAGGCTCGAGGGCAGCTTTGTTCAAAGCCTGCAGCTAGGAGCCAAAAAAAGCTGCTAAGGTCACATGGAAGAAGGGATCCTGTTCACATGTCGTTAGCCTCTCAACAGTATCAAAACACACGGGATTTGAAACATTCTGTCAAGAGCAGAACAGTGCATCAGAATATGCTCAGGTTTTCGGTGGCAGGGTGGGAGTTGGGAGGAGAGTAGGGAATGACAGATGGCTTCAACAACGAGGCACATCTCACTGAAGTGATGGAACGAAGCCTATCTTCAGAAGCTAAGAGTTTCGTTTCTCTTCCTCAACTCCTGTCTTAGCTGAATGCATCTCCTCTCCCTTCCATGTTCATGGGTTGTTTTTTCTGTTGACCCCCCACTGAGCAGCTGGGAGCCCCAACTTGGCTCCAACCTCTGCACTGAGGATGCCCTTCCCAGGCATGGAACATGGGCACAGTCGTTAAAACAGAACAAAACGATGCATTTGCAGAGAAGATAAAATGATGTGGTCTTTGCCTTACACGCTGATCTTTTCTCAGCCCTGAAATTTACTTCTTTTTATGGTACTCTGACGGGAAAGCTACTAGAGATAAGATAAAGGGAAAAAACCCTGACAGTCCAGATTCAAGTCCCTGATGTATCAATTGTGTTGATACTTAATCCCTGGTGCTACTGTGTTGAAACTTAATCTTGCTCATGGCAAAATTTTATTGTATCAACTAGTGTTTTGGTATCTTGTAGAACTGCTTAGAGAGAGAGGCAAGGGCTATGTGCCAGAAACCCAAAGGAAGGCTCACTCATGCAAATCTTTCCCTTCCAGCTGTTTTATCCTAAGACATTTCCTTAGCTGACAGCTTAATAGCACAGCCAGGGGAAAAAGCATATAAAGGGAGGAAAGACATTCTCACCAAGCTACAGAAGTGACTAAAGAACAATTATATTTCTTTCCTTCTCTGCACATAGTTAAAAAAATTTTTTTAAACTCAACATTAAGAATACCAACTAATCTCCCAGGGCATTTATACTGGGCTAAAACAAACAAATAAATAAACAAACAAACAAGGGGGGAGCGAGATACTTAGGACACATGTGGCTTGGTACTCTGGCATTTTAACCTTGGTGCTGAAAATAATTCCTGTATCCTTTCTGTCTTTAAAGTCGGGGTTACTTAGAATTCCTTGACTTTTCTCTCAGGTCTTAATTGCTGCTTTCACTTATACATAAGCTAACTGAGAATTAATGCTCATTCCCATTTATGACCCAGGGCTGTATTATAGAACAGAATGCCTTGATGACATCATCCAAAGGTAACCAAAGTCACCATAGTATAAAAGCAACTTGCTTTTTGTAGGAATTAGTTACTTACCCATCTGGTCGGCAATGCTATCCTCACTTCTTTGCCAGCTGGGTGTGGATTTCCCACTGCCACCAATGTCTGACTGGGTGTTCTGCCTGTCGATGGAGGCTGGGGATCTGCGGCTTATTCCAAACCTGTGGTGATTTCCCCAAAGGCAAAGACAACATCAGGGACCTCACCCATAAGGGAAGGTAGTCCTGGGAGTAATGAACTAAACTCTAACGACAGGTACTACTAGTTTTGCTTACATTTCTGTACTTGTGTACTCATCCTTGTGCATGTGTACATGGATGCTGGAACTGTGGATGTCATGGTCAGTATACACCCCTCCGTTCAGAAAGGTACGTATGCTAAGTATGTAAACTGTCAAAAAGGGCAGAGGCCATTAGGACCGAGCCAACCTAAGAGATATGCAGTAAGAAACCAAAAATCTTCTGGCCCTTGAGTAGCTAAGCTCAGACTGTCATTTGCACCCAAAAGAAAAATGTCACCATCCTAGTGTTCCGTTTGTTGTCCAATTGGCACATTCCAGGGGTTTCTCTTAACTCGGTTATCTGCTAAATCACTAAGGCACTCATTCTTGGAACAAGTATTTTCTGAGCACTTACTCTAAGGTCTGAAAAACAAAGATCACTATCATGTACATTACATAGGGACCATTTCCAAAATGTATAAACTTTAAATCGCCTTTAGGAAGGCAATTTGGAAATAGGTAAACTGGCATATATAAAGGCAAATGTCTATTTCTGGAAAGAATGTTTAGCTTTTTAATGAGCCCATTTTAATTTTCCCTGTGTAGACTAATAACATAACATAGGCTTAATTAAAGCATATGCCTTGATTAGTAACATCAGCAAATACTGACTGAGCCCAGGAAAAAGGGCCAGAGTATAAAATTCAAAGATTCATGTGGAAATTTACAAATCTGAGTGTGATTACGAATGAATTTATGAGTAATCTACACAATAAAACACAAAAGGGCCTGAATTAACTGATGCATGTGACAGGTGTCTTCTTTGCTACAAACTGATAAATGTGTGGGCAGAACCACCAAGGGGTGTATTGGAAAGAGCAGGAGATTAGGAGGAGGAAGGCTGGGAGCCAAGTTCAGCTTCTCCACCCAGAGTCATGGCAACTCTTATATGGATCCAGGGAGAAAAATCTACATAAAAGCATTTGGGGGCTTCCCTGGTGGCGCAGTGGTTGAGAGTCCGCCTGCCGATGCAGGGGACGTGGGTTCGTGCCCCGGTCCGGGAAGATCCCACATGCCGTGGAGTGGCTGGGCCTGTGAGCCATGGAGCCTGTGCTCCGCAACGGGAGAGGCCACAACAGTGAGAGGCCGTGTACCGCAAAAAAAAAAAAAACAAAAAAACCAATCACTTGGAAAGCAGGGAAACTATAAAATATTTTAGTAAAACTCCTACTACAACATCTCCCTCATTACTTTTTGCACAAATGACGGTCATTTACAAACTTGACTCATACGCCTCACTAAACAAAGTTACCTCCATTATTAAAAACAAACAAAAACCTTGATTTATGAAAACTTCAGTGAAAGGGCTCATTTAAAAAAAAGGATTCACTAATTATGATCTTTGCCACTTCCTCCCTAAGTGGGGTCCTTGTTTAGCTTAGGAGAATGAATATCCTCAAACTGGTCCTATGATCCTATTCTATTTAGTTATCCTATTTAGTTAAATATCTATTTATTAAATAGATTAAATTTAATTAATAGATTAAATCTATTTATTAAATATCGTATTTAGTTATTTAGTTATGTGCACTAACTAAATTAAGACTTTTCAAAAAGCTACAGAGATCAAATTAAGAAGTGGATCGGAATCTTGCTTTTACTTTTTGATAGCAGTGGAAACCAAAGACAACTTTTTAAACTTCTGAATTTAAAGTCAAATGCTGTTTTGGCTGTCTGCTTTTAAAGAAATGATAAAGTAAGGCTGTCTTTCAACTTTGCCTTGAAAAACATTTTCATCCAATGAATTTTTAATTTCAGTTCTCACACACACTCCTAGTTTACTACATGCCAGGGCGTCAGGGCTATGAAGGTCCCATCCTTGAGGAGCTCAGACAAAACCTGTTCTAATTTGACACCGTGCCTCTTTTTGAAGAGCTTCATTGTCCCTTTGTTTGGAGGAGCACTTAATACTTTAGGAGTCACGGTTCAGACTTGAAGGATTTTTTTTTTTTTTTTTTTTTTGCGGTACATGGGCCTCTCACTGCTGTGGCCTCTACCATTGCGGAGCACAGGCTCCGGACGCGCAGTCTCAGCGGCCATGGCTCACAGGCCCAGCCGCTCTGCAGTATGTGGGATCTTCCCAGACCGGAGCACGAACCCGCATCCCCTGCATCGGCAGGCGGACTCTCAACCACTGCACCACCAGGGAAGCCCCAGTGAAGTTTTTAAGTAATCATTTGGCTGATACATGAAACGCGTTCAGTGACCAAGAACTTCTACCTCGTGAGACAGTCCACTGCTCTCCAGGGCAGGCTGACAGCTTCGAAATGCCTTCCTCATAATGGGCCTGAAACTCCTTCTCTATAACTTTCACTTACTGACCTCAGTTGCCCTCAGAGACAAGTTTAATCCCTCGTCTAAGAGTGCTAGGAGAAAGCCATCACAGCCTCCTTGACTCCACAATGCCCACCTGCGGGCTGTACATCCGCAGTTACGATTCTTACACCACGACCTCCAACTCCGCATCTGCCCGGTCCATCCTTCCCTCTGAACGTGCCCTGCCTTGTCAACATTCCTCAGAGTATGTGGCCCCAAAACGCATCTCAAGGATGGTAGAACAGACCCTATGACTTTTCATCAGTGTTGCCTTTTAACTTCTCTCTCGTTCCCGTGCTAAACTGGTGCAGGTGCCTTTTCCACCTTCACTCAAGTAGAGCAGGTTTTACTAACCAGCCTGTGAAACTGTGCCTGTCAACTGATTTGGATGGTCTCAACATCCTTACACCAGGGAGCAGGCAGCACACGCCACGTACAAGCAGACACTGAGCCCGCTGAAGCACAGGGAGGGCAACAAAGGGGCGGATTACATTTATGGACGATCAGTGTGTACGGACCTGTTGTTATTACCTCACACTTTGGAGCTTTTCCAAGTTTAACATTAATGAGTTTGCAGCAGACTCCATACACTCCTGCTTCACTGTCACCCTGTACCTATTCATTTTTACTGGGCTAAGTTAACGAGTAGATGTAACGATTGTTCCCTTGGTAAGTGTGAACTTTAGGATCAAACCTGGCCCACGAGTAAGGCATGTGAATCAGACAGTGAACGCCAATGTCTCTTGCATCACTGATACAGACAACAATTGCTTGGGATCTAAAGGAAAACACTGTATCAGTATCTTCTTGTAAAGTTTCACCCCAGGTAAAACTGACGTTATACAGTATAGTAAATAATTACCAGGTAACCTCAAAAGCAATGGGGAAAACCCTCAATACCACCTATGGCAGGTTTAGTATTAAATATCAAGTCAAATAATTACCACTGCATTAAAAAAAAATAGTGTATGTAGCACGAACACTGGGAACCATGTTTCTAACATTAATATTCACTAAAAATTAATGTTTCAAATTACATCTTGGCATGCCTTGAGAGCATATACCAAAATGGACAGAAGAAGCAAACAATGATGCTGTTGTGGTTGTTGGCTCATTTATATCTTATTGCTGTATTAACACTGAATTTGCAGTGAATTCTTACTTTTGAAGTCTACTAAAATCTACTAATTAAAACAAGAAATAGCAAGAGGGAAGAGATATGGGGACATGTGTATATGTATAGCTGATTCACTTTGTTATAAAGCAGAAACGAACACACCATTGTAAAGCAATTATACTCCAATAAAGATGTTTCAAAAAAAATAATTAGTTGGGCTTGTGGTGTGGGATAATAATAATACTTCTTGCAGGGGCTCATAAATAAGAGCTAGAATTTTTTTTACTAATTGTCACTGAAGTAATTAAAATAAGAAATGTGCATTTTAGATACACTACCAAGGGAATCCTTGGTGGTAGGGTGGGAAGGGAAGTATATTTTATGGTGGTTTTTGTTATTTACTTTCTGCTAACATAGACATTTAGCAAAAACATGAATTAAAATTATACTTAGCTGTAAAAACCAACACAATACTATAGGATAAAAAATATCCATTATGAAGTATTCTCATAAGCATAATTATTTTGTAATATGGTAAAATCTTAAGAAAGTAAATCATGTTCATTTGTTAGAAGTAATTCGGGGAAAACTTGGCACAGAAACATCCTTTTTTTAAACACCCCATTTTTGATTTTCCAGTGGTTTCAAGTTCTTTATCAAGTTCGCCAGAGGTATCCCAGCAGGAAGCTGGTGATGATAAGCCAGCTTATGTGTGTCATGTGATGTTTTGCTGCTAATTACTTCCCAGCTTCAGACATTCCGATTTTTTTACCTTTTAGTAGCCTCTTCAATCATGTACACTTAGCTTTTTACTTTGTGAGTCTGGTCAGAAGCAAACAGTTACTTTTGGGTGTTCAGTGTTTTCAAAAAAGATGGGGAGAAAAACTCCCAAACAACCCACAGGCTGAAATCACAGATTTCTAAAGTGTGAGAAAAATCACTTTTAGCTTTGGATATGATGAACATTTCCCCTACTTTAACATCAATACAAACTCCACCCAGTGCAAGCAGTATACTACTGAGTTCGCTTTGGAGGAAAGTTTAAGAAGTGGCAAAATCTGTACTATGAAACTAGACAATACATAGAATGGAGGAACTGATGTAATTTGATTTCTTTGCCATTGAGTCCTTAGAGACTAAAGAATGATAAACTTCCTAAGAAGTGGCTTGAACCAGCCATGAAAACATTTTTTAATCTGGAGTATTAACCATATTTTCCCTTTTGCTCTTTTGTGAACCGATCCAGTCTGGCTGAATGGAAGTTCTTTTACACGTCTGAATTATGTATGAGAGATAGCGATGCCAACTCCAGCATACCTACCCTTCGGGCATGGACTTTTGCCTATAAGTGCCCCCGCCAGAGCCAGTCTCGCTGGATGAAGACAGATTGCTCGGGGAGTTGCGACATGGCTGGGATCTTGCTAAAGCCATGGATGAGACCGTCACATAGATGTCTGAACCAGGAGACAGCCTGTGTGTGCAAACCAAAAACGTGAAGTCAACAATTCAAAGGGAAAATCCCAAGGCAATACATGATGGATAACACATAAATGCGACAAACGCAGCCACTCGTGGAGATAATAAAAATAAAGCCAGCTGGAAGCCCACAAAAGAAACTTCCCCATAAGACTACTCCCTAAGGGGACAGCTGGAAAACAGCCTTGAAGGGGGTGGGGGCGTGAAAAAATAATAGGGGAAAAAAAGAAAACATGTATGTTTCCAAAAGCTGCCAGAATTCAAGGGCTGAATTGCTTATGCAATTTCGTAGTATGGCAGGGCAAAGTATAAATGAGCCCCAGTGACATTAACATGGCAATTAATTCCGATTTCCCCACTGGCTCTCTCGGAGTATATGACCACAGTGAAACCAGTACATTCTTTGTATGCTTCTTTGTTTTTCAATTTTATTACTCAAAGTCTGGAAAGAATATTCAGACATTGCTATTTAGTGTGTATACATTTGGTTGATAGTAGCATCACCATATAAAAACTTCCATGGAAACATGCCTAGAACTGCAGTTGTTGAATTTCACTGAAATGACTGAGTTTATATAATAACACAGCAGAGATGTGCTCCACGTAGCCCACAGTACATCTCTTTGTAAAATTAGGGATCCCTCACCCTGTGGACTGGCTCAACACAGAAACCAGAGCTTTGGAGTTAGGAGCGACGTGATTTTCTGCCCTCTACCTTCTCCACTCAAACAGGCATTGGGGCAACTGCTGGGATATTAACAAGTGAGCCTGAAGACTGTGACAAGACATCAGCTAAATCTTGATAACAATGATATTTTATTTCCAAAGTGAATGCTGGCACAGATCACTGGCTCTTATAGCGGGGCAGGTCATTTCCAGTTTATAGCTGAGGGAGGGGAATCAAAGTCACTTTTTCAATAAGCCAGGCTTCTTGATTCTGAGTCCACTGTCCTCTGCCCCCTACAGAAGGCTGGGTTTTCTGTGCTTAATAAGACAGTTTGCAAGGGGTCTGCAGGGTCAGATGATTTTGCACATCAAGTCTTACACTGAAGCCAAAGTTTTGAAGCCTTGGGACTGAACCTGATTCACTGAAACATGGCAGTTTTTTACAGCGAACCTACGTACCTTCTGAAGCAGGGCAGGATGGGGCTTCAGGTACAGAAATTGACAGAAGGCATAATAAAATCACACCGGGAAGCTTTTCTATCAGAAAAGAATAAGGACAGGCACCGAAAAATATGACCGCCCCCCAAATCCGTCTACACCCACGTGGCAGATCTGACTTGAGAGCCCCAGTTCTTTCCTCAGCGACAAACCTGTTATCAGCTGTGATGCTGTTATCCCTTCTTTTCTATTAAAACATCTCCCAAACTTCTCACTGCTTATTCTGAAGTACTTGGAAGGGGACTGGAGTGCGGGAAGAATGGGAGGAGTAGGTTACAAAGAAAACGAGGTAAGGATTAAGGAATGGCATGAATCACTGCTTTCTGCTTTAAGAGTTTGGCTTTTAGATGCACCTAATACAGTGAAAGTTCAAAAAACAGTTCATTTTGCAGCCGCTTTGATTTTCTTACTGCGAAGAGGAGGAGGTGTTACAGAAAGATGGAAAGAAAGCAGACGGCAGCAGAAATGCGAACGGGGTTGGGGCCAATGCCATGTCTAGGGGCCTGATGACTTTTTAGCTCTCTTTGGGGTAAACAAGTAATAGCCAGCGAATTATATTCATGGTGAATGTTAAAATGTTTTTGCGTCTACGAAGAAGTGACAACAGGATTCCATAGCCAAAGTCAAGATGTAACTTTTGTATTTATATTTAGAGCTTGCTTTTCTTACCCTGCTCCCCAAAACGTACATTAAGCTAAAATATCTCATGCTAGTTCTCAGCCTCAGCTCTTTTATTTGGCAAATGTATCAGAAAATTCTATTTGGTTGCTGGAGTTATCCCAAAGTGAAAAAATAGCATTTCCAGAAGGCCAGTATTCATTCCAATGCCTTTTCTGAATTTATATAACTCAATAGTGGCTTTGTTTTCAGGCTGTCCACACACACAGAACACACATACAGCAACTGATGGAAATGCCACCCAAATGTTTTTATGACTCTAGATGTATGTATGGTAGGCAAAAAAATTTCAGAATTAGCCCTTATTCTGACGACTTACTATTCTTTCCAAATACTCTGAATTTGATACCATCTCACAAATATTATTTGAGAACAGACCTAGGTCAGGGAGTGGAAGGTACCCACCTGCCTGGCACTGGCTGTCTACTTCTGCCAGAGGCTGCGGCTGATCATTTCTGGAAGTTGGGCTGGTTGCTGTCTTGCCACTTTGAAAAAGAATAATCCCCGCATTGGCTCACATGGGAAGCCAGCATGCTAACCTCTTGAATCTCTGACCTCCCCCCTACTCTACCTTAACGGATCACAAGTCTTTTCTTCTCTTTTGAGATAAACCCAGATCTTTCTACTTTCTCTCAGCCTTAATGAGCCCGGGCATCTGGATGTTAATGCCCGAATAGGTTTATAGGACTAAGATGAATACATCTTTCACTCGCTGTGAGATCTTTCGATTCTGTGGAATATAAGAAATAATCTTCTTCAAGAATGCTATGGTCACTGTCAGAAAGGAAATGTCTAAAAATCTTTTAGCCTTAATTTCAGTAGATTCTCTTCCTTCCATTTTCATCAATTTAGCTGAGAAATAACTAAATGTTTTTAAAGTAACCGATCTTAAATGTTCTCTAGGGCTCTGATTTCCCTCTGCAGAAATAAAAAACCAAGGCTTTTGGACTGTACAAAGAATGCAGTAATTGAAAAAGCCATGATCATCAGCTCGACAGACAATACTCCCATAGTCTGCAGGACTGCACTCAACGTCTTTCCATTTATATGCAGCACATTTCACTGCAATGAAAACAAGGAGTTGAATGGGATGGATTAGGAAGAGATGGTCCAAGATCAATAACAGTTCTTCATTTTTCCAGAAGCCTCCTCACGTCAGGAGAAAAGAGAGAAGAGAAGCGCCAAAAAACCCACAGATTTCTAATAAAATAACCCCTGCCCCCCACCATACCCTTCCCATGACTCAACTCACAGAACTACACATACGATGTTAACATTGATAGACTCTTATTAAATTGATCTCTTGAGACTGTGACATCAATTTATGGATAAGGAACTCTCAGTATCTGAGTAATTGATGCTGAATTTTTCTTTCCTGAGTATTTATGTATGGGTTTAATTATGCCTCTGTTTCCTGATTTTTATTCCAGAGTGACAAGGCCCTCTGTAAACTCAAGGGCAGACAGCGGAAGGACGACAAGAACAACCGAGAGGATTTCCAATAGCAGCAATGACTGACGAATGAGATATCCGAGTCCATAATTAAGCACAGCATTTCACCACAACTTAGCAATTAAAACACTATTCACCCAGGGAACAGGATCCAATCAGAGTCTGTTTTGAGCAATGCCTATCAACCAGGATTCTTCCAGAATTGTTTTAAAAAAATTCTCTAAAATTACTCAAGGTAATGTCATTTGGGTGCTGTATCCAGACTAGAGTTTGAACAAGTTGTATTCAAATTCAATCACCCCACCCCCCTGTTGTTTCATCTCTTCCTAACTTTGTGAACCAGAGCCATTCCTGGCTTTCTGACCATACAGTCCCTATCAGCTATTCTGACTGGACCATGGAAGTCCTGCTTTGATGAACCTCCCGTGACAAGATCAATTTACAACAAAGAATAACTCTTGCATAGTTAGGGAAATACAGCAACTCATCACACCGAGATAACGGATCATCATCTCCCAGCTGCTGGCAAGCTGTTGGAGCTTCACAGCCTGGCACACATCATGGGTGCCTCTTGAGAAGAGTCAATTTTATATCTAAGGGTGACTCTACAGAACAGAACATAAAAATGGACTGCAGCCAGGACCAGCTACATCATTTGTGGGACTCAGTGCAACATGAAACTCTGGGTCTCCTTGCTCAAACATATTACAAATTTCAAGCAGAACACTGAACCCTGCTAAGCGTGTGGCCCTGTGCAGCTACACAGGCTACACACCTGAAGCTGGCCCTGATTGCAGCACACGTAGCTGGGCCCCCTTAGCATACAAACACGCATGCGTTCATCTGGCAAGTATTTCTTGAGCACCATCTATATATGGTGGTAGGCTTCATCCCTGCAGCGTGGTGGCTAAGGTAGGGGCTCCGCAGGGGCTCCACTAACCAGCCAGGACTCTGCACAAATGATTTCATCTCTCAATCCCCGGGCATCCTTATCTGTAAAAGGGGGAAAGAGCCACCAACTTACTGGGCTGTTGGGTGGATTAACTGAGAAAACTCACATAAGGGACTCTGAACAGAGCCTGGCGTATGTGCCATTTAGCTGCCATCGTCATTTGTCATTTTCTAAATATAATGGGAAACTAGAAGAGTCAAACAAAAAGCCAGAGATTGGGAGACTCTAGGCTATTTAATCAGTCTGGATTCCGATTCTCCCCAGGAGTGGGGACTGGTGGGGAGACAGCAGTGAACTTGCTAGCAGGGTCGCAGTATAGGAGTCACACACCTCCCCTGTCATCCTCCTTGTGTACTGGTGCTTGCTCCTTAAAAGGAGCCTGCAGACCCTAAAGAGGTGGGTCCAGAGCAAATGGTCCAGGGCCATCTTCGTGTGGCCTGAAGCAGTGTCCAGTAAGCCCTCTGGTGGTACAAGTCATCAGCTGAGAGCCCAGTGGCCAGAGACACACATACACACTCGGGTGAAGAGATCAGTTCAACTCTGGTAACCACCCCCAAGGACACTCTGCCAATCTCATTATTTCACAACAATCGTTCCTGCAGGTAAAAAGGAGACTAAACCTACTTTTCCCAGCAAGCACTTCAAAGATAGGTGGATCCCGGACTGCCACTCTGTCACCATACTGAGGGAGTTCCATGGGTGGAAGTAGACCTTGGTCAGACCAGTCACTGTCCCGGGCTCTGAACAAGAGGCTTATGGGGAGACTTCACACTGCTGACTGTGGGGGTGGGTCTAGGTAGCTCATCTGTCTCATTATCACTCATTCTCACACGTTTACACATGTGTTGTGCAATCAACAAATCTTAAAGAAAAATATCAGTGGTTTCAAATATAAGGCAGCGGGATATCCCTTTTTACCTCTGAGAATTATTTAAATTCCTAACGATAAACGTGTCCATATGGCTGATGTGCCCTCATCAGGCAAAGGGCCTAAGACTCCTGTTGCCTTCTCCATGAGGGGAGGGCTACGGCAGGACCCATAGTAGATCTGGCTTCTGGGAAGGCCTTCCCCGTGTCAGGTGTCTGGGGGTGGACAAGGGGGTGCTTTTGGAGGAAGCCCCAGGGCCACTGTGGGCCTTTAGATCCTTCCCATAAGGTGAGACCAGGCCAGGCCTCCCTGGGTGGTCCTAATGCAGCACTCTCTTAAAAAAAGGGCTAAGAGGGCAAGACCCTGCTGCTGGATGTACGTAGGAGAACAGTTCCTTACTGACACGCAGAACGATGTGCCCAGCTGCCACCTCATTCTCTTTCCATAACACGACCACTTTCTACAAGATCACCTCTCAGTCTATTCTTTTTTTTTTTTTTTTTTTTTTTCCGGTACGCGGGTCTCTCACTGCTGTGGCCTCTCCTGTTGCGCAGCACAGGCTCCGGACTTGCAGGCTCAGCGGCCATGGCTCACGGGCCCAGCCGCTCCGTGGCATGTGGGATCCTCCCGGACCGGGGCATGAACCCGTGTCCCCTGCCTCGGCAAGCGGACTCTCAACCACTGCGCCACCAGGGAAGCCCCTCTCAGTCTATTCTAATTCAATGGATGTTTTTTGCAGAATTTCCTACACCTGCTCACCATGACTGTTCCCAGCACAGCAGCCCTCCTGAACTTGGCCTCTCCGTCTCACCGAGGGTAACCAGGACGCTGGTGGTGAAGACAGCACAACTTGCTCCTGGGAAACACACTGACTCACCACATGCGTGACCTGCACTAGGCTGCAAACTGACTCATCAGTCCAGTCTGGCCAGCTCTACCCAGCTCTACCCATATCCCTAAGTACCCAATTGCAACTAGCTCTCTTTGACTTCCATGTAGCTGTGTGTAGAAGAGCATCTACAAAATGACACCAAAGACAAACAGGGACTACCATTTTCTAAGCCTCACTGTGTGCCAGGCCTGTCCTAAGAGCTCGGGTTGAACACAGAGTAACTATATTACCTTAGTTAATCATCATGCTGACTCTGAGAGGTGGGGCTAGTGGCCCGTTTGATTCCTGGCGATGCTGAAGTGTAGAGGGGATCAGGAACTTCCCACCACCACATCACTCCCAAGGGGTGGGGCCAGGATGCAAGTCGTCAAGGCCCCTGGACAGCAGAGCCTGCACTCCTGGCACATCTGGGAGTTTCTGGGTGGGTTACAGTAAAACACTGGTGGCTCTGCAAGGAGGAGGCCCCTGGAATATTTCCCTGGGTTGAGTGCAAAGCAGCTACTTTCAAGGCCCAAAGAACGATGAAGCAGTTCAAGAGCCTAAGCTGAGGACCACATGGGAGCACCCTGGTCTCATTCCCTGGCTCACTCCTTTTCTTTCTATAAAAGAAAGGGAACTGGGAGGTGTGCCAGGCTCAGGCCACTGTGCCCATTTCCTGAATGCTTAAAAAGGAAACGCCTTTGTTCTCTAATCTAAAAGTGTGAACTTGCAAATTATCTAAACTCTGACCCCAATGTAGATGCCAGAGTACACTCACTCCTTTGAAGAGCTGGGGAAAAGGAGGCTGAAGAGCTCGGTGAGTTTAAGTCAGGTACAGCCCTCTGCTTTTCTACCTTAACTTGGCTGACAAATAAAATGTCATAATTCAGTTCCAACCTAATTGAAACCAATTAGAGGAAATTCAATCAAGAATAACTCACTTTTCACTTTGAATTTTAGACAGCTTTACCCACAATATACTTTTAAAATAGGAGTATTCTAAGCTTAGTCAACAAAAAGCAAAGAATTCTACTTAAATCTAAGCTTCAATTCTATAGCTTTATCGGATTATAGCGTGTTTCACTTTTATGTCTTTTTAAAAAATTATTAATTAATTAATTTATTTTTGCCGTGTTGCGTCTTCGTTTCTGTGTGAGGGCTTTCTCTAGTTGTGGCAAGCGGGGGCCACTCTTCATCATGGTGCACAGGCCTCTCACTATCGCGGCCTCTCTTGCTGCGGAGCACAGGCTCCAGACGCGCAGACTCAGTAGTTGTGGCTCATGGGCCTAGTTACTCCGCGGCATGTGGGATCCTCCCAGACCAGGGCTCGAACCCGTGTCCCCTGCATTAGCAGGCAGATTCTCAACCACTGAGCCACCAGGGAAGCCCTGTGTCATTTAATTTTATAAAAATAAACTCATTTACCTGACTGTCCATTGATGGATGAATGGATAACAAAATGTGGTACATACATACAATGGAATACTATTCAGTCTTAAAAAAAGGGAAAGGTTATGGACTTAATGACTCCCCCCACCCCCAAATTCATATCTTGAAGTCCTAACCCCCAATGTAATGACATTAGGAGGTGAGGCCTTTGGGAAGTAATTAGGTTAAGATAAGGTCATAAGGGTGGAGCCCCCATGATGGGATTAGCACCCTTGTAAGAGGAGGAAGAAACCAGAGCTCTCTGCCCTGTGAGGACACAGCAAGAAGGCCCTTTCTACAAGTCAGGAAGAGGGTCCTCACCAAGAACCACACGTTCTGGAACCTTCATATTGGAATTCCCAGACTCCAGAACTGTAAGAAGTAAACGTCCATTGTTTAAGTCACTGAATCTACGGTATTTTGTTATAGCAGCTTGAGCTAATAAGCAAGAAGGAAAACTGGACATATGCTACAACATGAATGAACCTTGAATACATTACACTGACGTGAAATAAACTAGTCACAAAAGGACAAATATTGTATGATCCCACTTACATAAAGTTTCTACTTATGTGAGGTACCAAGAGTAGTCAAATTCACAGAGACAGAAAGTAGAATGGTAACAGCCAGGAGCTGGGGAGAGGGGGAGTTATTGTTTAATGGACACAGAGTTTCAGTTCTGGAGATGGATGTGGGTGGTGGTTGCACAAGGATGGAAACATACATAATGCCACAGAACTGTGGTCCAAATGGTAAGTTTTATGTTATGTATATTTTACAACAGAAAAAAAAAAGTTAAAAAAAAAAGAAAAAAAACCCCAACTGATTTATTTTCTCCCAAATTGATTTACTTCTGTTCCTACTTCTTTAAGTTTTTTTGCTTACTGGTTTAACTAATGAAGTTTAAAAAAAATTCACTGCAAGCCTATTAAAATGCCACAATCAGTGGTTGGTCCTTGGGATACGATGATGAATAAGACAGGCTACCTTAAATTGGAAGAATGGACCAATAAGATTAAAATGAAGTATAATAAATTCTGTGAAGGAAGCAGACAGGCAGCAATATGAAAATTCCCAGGATGGGCAATGAAGGCAGAGATGGGAGGAGACGTCTCAGAGAAGGTGAGGCTTGGGCTTGGTGTTAAAATACCAGCAGTTGTTAAGCTGCTGAAGGATGGAGTAGAAGACAGATCAAGTGGAGCTGCAGGTATAAAGGTTATCAAGAGAAAACCTGGCAGCAGAGAGTCACTTACAAGCCTAGAGCCTGGGAAAGACAAAGCCAAGTCAGTAAATCCACAGCGGGAGGTGGACTTGTGCGGAAGGCTAAGATGAAAGGCAGGGCCTGAGGAGCAATTCCCTTTGTATTAGGCCGTCCCGTGCAGTATGCAGCGTGGACAGGGAGAAAGTGGGAGGCTGTTCTGGCCAGAAAAATCTTAGTGTGAAACAAGAGCCCCTAAGGCAATGACCAGGAGGATGCTTCCATGAGGGGCTCAACCGAAGGGTAGAACTTGATAACTAAATGGGTGTGGAGATGGGGATGAGGGTGCAGGAAGGTAATTATGAATTCTAGTTCTGCTCTGGCTACTTGGGCAGAATGCAAAGCCCTTCACCAAGATGGGCAACACGTGAGAAGGAAGAGGTGGAGGGCGGGCAGGAGTATGGCTGAAGTCAGTTTGGACTGGTGAGTCTGGGACACTGGTGTGACATTCAAGTGCAGATATGCAGTAGGGAGACGTGCATATGAATATGAAAAGTAAAGAAGAGGTCAAGACCAAATGTGTACTATCCGGGAACTGCCCACATACAGATGATGGCTGAGGTTACTAAAACAAATAAACTATTCAGAGATATTGCACAGTAGGGGAATAAAAGAAAAATGAGGAAGGAGTCATGGGGGACACAGCATTTGGGGGGGATGAGACAAATGCAAAGAACTGACAAAAAAAAAAAATCAGGAGGAAAGTTTTGGAAGATAAGGAAGAGGAGTTTGAAAGAGGAGGGAATGGCAAATGGTATCGGATATGCCGAAGTCCACAACATCCAGTGGCTCTGGAAATACAGCAGTCAATGGGGATGCAGCCTGAGCAACCTCAATGAAACTCAAGAATTCCAAGAGTCAAGGTCCTCACGTCAACTCAAACAACTATGATCCAGGAGGGCAGTATCTGAAAGAACAAGTCATGCAACTTCTAGCCATGGCTAATATTCCAAACAAAGGAAGAGTAAAGAATAAATACGTGCTGGCTTTGTCTGAAAACAGAAAATGACACCGTGAGGATTATTAACACAGAACCTGTTCGAAATAAACCTAGAAAACATTTCCTTGAAAATAAAGATTGAGGGACTTCCTGGAAGTTCAGTGGTTAAAAGATCCTGCATGCAACACGGCATGGCAGCCCCCCGCAAAAGAGAACTCTTTTCATTTGTTTCAACAGTATCCTCCAGCACAATCTTCATGCTCTGTATGGTGCAGCTGTGTCTGCAGAGGAGGGCGGCGTTAGGGAGGCTCAAGTGTAGCCAGCTGTAACTCCGTAAAGGAACCAACACTCCATCCAGCTGCTGAGTGCCAAATACAGCAGGGAAAGGGGAATAGTATGGTATCCAGGTAAAATGCAAAAGTATCAATGGTTCAGTAAGATCCGACATTAAGTATTTATATAAAGCCTGGAAATACTTCATCTACAAAAAAGAGAAGGGAAAATTCCTTTGTGTGCCAACGTGCCTGTTGTTTATGCAAAGCCTCTGAAATAGTTAAGCTTTTCTGAACATGTTAACCCAGATCAGGGTTTTATTACCGATCCCACATTATGTTTAAACACAGTAATGTGTTAAGTTCAATGTACTATAGCCAGCTGTTTATGTATGTATGTATGTATGTATGTGTTGGGTCTTCGTTGCTGTGCACAGGCTTTCTCTAGTTGTGGCGAGTGGGGGCTATTCTTTGTTGCGACGTGCGGGCTTCTCATTGCAGTGGCTTTTTTTGTTGCAGAGCATGGGCTCTGGTACGCGGGCTCAGTAGTTCAGTTGTTGTGGCTTGCGGGCTCTAGAGCGCAGGCTCAGTAGTTGTGGCACATGGGCTTAGTTGCTCCACGGCATGTGGGATCTTCCTGGACCAGGGCTCAAACCCGTGTCCCCTGCATTGGTAGGCAGATTCTTAACCACTGCCCCACCAGGGAAGCCCTAGCCAGCTATTTTTATTTCAGTCCTACCCTTACATTCTAGATAAATTTGAGGCCAGAAAGGGAAGCCCTAGCCAGCTATTTTTATTTCAGTCCTACCCTTACATTCTAGATAAATTTGAGGCCAGAAGAGCGACTGCATCGTATTACCTATTTTTGTTAAATATTAATTCTGTCAACAAGAACTACTCCCACAAATACCATAAAATTCTGTACTTGAAAGGCCACCTAGAGAGCATAAAGCTCCTGTACTTAAACCCAATCAAATCAGACTTTTTTCTACTTAGATGGCAAATGCGTCATCTGTTCTTACTGCATCAGTTTCTCTTAACAATGTACAGAGAGCACAATTCAGTGAAATAATTCTTGTTAGAAACTCCAAATACCAATACCTTTTAGTATGTCAAAAATCGTGACCTTGGTACTGAAGGAAAAAGGATAGTCTGTTCCACAAGTATTTAAAAAAAAATATTTCTAATGGCCTTTAACTCTGGGATCTTGCACACAATTTAAGAAAATCTATGCTTCTACAAGCAGTAGATTAAGTTTCTACAAGCAGTGTATTCAGTTTTCATCGAAAATGAACCGTGCTGGGTCCAACCATGGTGAATGAAGTAGGCGGATTTGTGTAGCACGTGCAGAGTAGGCTTGAGGCGGCTGCTAACTTAAGCTTAAATACAGCTGGTTTCTCTACAGTTAAACACAACTTGCCTAACCTGGAGGAGAAAAATAAATGGAACAAACGAACCATGTAAAGGCAATACAGCTTACCCTTGAACAACATGGGTTTGAACTGCGTGGGTTCACTTCTACGGGGATTTTTTCAATACATACACTACTATGTTTACGAACAGCAATTGGTTGAATCCAAGGACGTGAGGGTCAACTACGGGACTTGAGCAGGTGCAGATTTTGGTATCCATGGAGGGCTCTGGAACCAATCTTCGTGGATACCGAGGGACTATCCTTTAGTCTCAGTATCAGGCTCATGCCACTATTGGTAAGGCAAGACTCAAGGAATGGCAGACCTGGGCATTTGTTTTGACTATTTGTGATTCATCTGAACGGTCCATATCACACTCTCTAGATGGCCCAGGTACAAATGCAAATGGCACCCAGGGCAGGGCTGGTATGAAGGGGAGAGTCAGATGGAGGAGGTGCGCCCAGCCAGGGGCCTCACTTCCACATCACAGTAAGGTGGTCTGTTCTCAGTAAGACTATGAAGGGAATGCTTAAGTTTTTTAGTTATATTTTACTACGTTTCATGGAGGAAATTATATTCCCAGGTACACTGTATGAATCTGAGGAATCTGGAAGTATTCCCGACGAAGGTCACGAGTCTATTCTATATTCAAATATTCTGCAAACAGTAGCAATACAAAGTTTCTCAAATAGTACCTTCTATTTATGCCTCAAAGTTGAAACTTAACTAAGAAATATTGCTTTACTGAAAGTTAAGAATGATGGGATAGGACAGCGAACTCTTAAATTGTCATGAAAGAAGAGCCGCCTAATTACCACACCTTTCAAAATGAAGAGGAGACAAATAACCTGAAAATGTAAAGCTCAGATTTTACAAGCCCTCCGTCGTAAGATCTTAAATCCTAGCCCAATGTCCTCAAGGATATCTGAAACTAAGAAGCCTTAGAGGGAAGTGAGTAGAGGTTAAAAAACCATTGGCAGCCTCACTTCTGTCACTTTCATCTTATAGCTTGGAGAGCCACAGGGCTATTATTAGTCTTACAGGGAGAGCACGTGGATTCCCTTTCCTCTGGGTGGAGTTACGATGAAAGGCAGACACAAGTACCCACAAAAAGAACCTCCAGAACTCAAAGATCTCCAACTGGAAAAAATGGAGTTGATGCCTTCTTTAGCACTAAAAGTTGCTTGCATCCTGAGAGGATAATTAGCTACAAAAAATATTTTCACTTTCAGAGGTATGTTCAGCAATAAGCTTTAGTTTCTGTTGCAGAAATTAAATTCAATGTGGAATCAAAATATATTCTGCTATTTTATTATAGGGACTATTGTATAAAGAAAATAACACAAATCCAATTTCACTCATAAAAGCCTGATGACTCTCCTGGAGAGAAAGAAAATAGCATGGAGAGGAACAAAAGGTCCTTCTCTGAACAATGGTTTCCTAGGTTCATCCTTTCAAATGTGGGCCAAATCATGAATTCCAGTTAACACACACCTCGGAGGGAGCCAAGTTGGGAATGTGCAGAACAAAGAATTTATTCAGCGACCACTTGGATGTTTTTCCTTCTCGAAAATAATGAAAGCAAGAGGAGCCCAGATGGGAATGTAGCCACTTTGGGAGAGGAATCCTTTACTGAGATAAACAGCAAGGCTCTGTAAATAAATCCCCAGTATTACATGAGGACTTTTAGAAAGACAACTAGGTTTTTTTTTTGGTTGTCTGTTGTGATTAAACTATTTCTACATGGTATTCTAGTATTTCTGAAATAGTTAAGTGGCAATGTTTTATGTCTTTTAAGATAAAAGACATCATTGTGTGGTTTTTAAAATCACCAACTTTCTGCTCTCAACTTGAACCAATGACTCTTGAAGCATAGCTGGGATCTGTTTTCCTTGGCGCCCTGTTCTTGCTGGACCTGGTTCCTGAGGCTCAGATGAGTCAGGCTCACATTTTTGCTCCAGAGACCTTCCTTCTACCCACAGCAGCTCCTGGAACGGAGACTTCTCCCCACCAGCTCTGAGGGTTCCTGATCCTTCTGCAGTGCGGGGGCCACAAAAACACTCAGAGATGTGATCAAGACAAGCACAGTGATGGGGAAAGGACAGTGCATGGACAGAAAGAAGTTGGCTTCTTCTAAGAGGGCACTAGCAGGTTCTTGAGTTAAACCATCTCCTTCATTAGCCTAGGTAATTTGGGGTAACTGAATTTATAGTGCAATGATTTAAAATTATGTAGTCCATTTGTATTCACATTTTAAGAGTACTTTATCGAGTTCAATTTTTGGCCGAGGTTCTTAGTTCACAGTGCTGCATTTTACAGTGAATTCGAGACAAAAGTGCTAGGGCATCCTGGTTAAGGAAGAGTTCATCAGTTATCACCTGTGAGGGAATCCACTGTGACTTTCAATTTAACAGCAAACCTCGTTTTGTTACTTTCTGGGATCCCTCAACCCCTCTCCTTTTGCTTACTTTACTCAGGACTGAGTGTTTTAACATATCCACTATTTTCTTTTACATTCAGAACAGTGGAAAAATATGTTTCTGTTATACTAGTGGATTTCCCTTCTCACAATTCTTTATTAACAAAGTGAAACAAACACAGACACTCAACCAAAAACCTGCATTCTCTTGCCACGGTTGTATCACTCATCTCCAAAAGACAAAGACTGTCAAAGATGATGATAGGGCTTCCCTGGTGGCGCAGTGGTTGAGAGTCTGCCTGCCGATGCAGGGGACGCGGGTTCGTGCCCCTGTCTGGGAGGATCCCACATGCCGCGGAGCGGCTGGGCCCGTGAGCCATGGCCGCTGAGCCTGCGCTCCGCAACGGGAGAGGCCACAACAGTGCGAGGCCCACGTACCCCCCACCAAAAAAAAAAAAAAAAAAGATGATGATATGGTCAACGTCACCTCAAAGAGTCCACCAAGTTCTAGTTCATATGGCTACTGAGCGTGCAGTGATGATTTCTGTTGATATCACATGAAAATGAAAGAGTAAAGCCCAAATAACCATTGTACGGAGCTGAATGCTTTGCTGGAATACATCTTCACTTATCCTGATGGCTTTGGAATGCTGCCATGCTTTGAAAACCACTAGTGCATGCATCTCACTTTTAAGTTTTTGATTTCTAGTAAAATATGGGAAGTCCTAAAGCTAGTGCTTATGGGCCTGGTGTTATTTAAATTTGGGGCAGAGATTCAGAGAAAAGCTTGGGAGGCACACTCACCGCCTCTCCAGTGGGCGCCCGTCACTGGAGATGCTTCGAGGAATGTTGGCGGCTCTTTCTGGAGGAGGCATCTTCCCGTCTCCTTTCCCGGCATTCAGCCTCGAGGTCATGGGACTCTGAACCTGGGACGGAACTTGAGGTGAATGAGGCCCCTTGTTGGCGTTCCTCTGCCATTTGTTATTGTTTCGAAAGGGAAACTTGAATTCGTAGGAAACCCCTTCGTTCATTTTGTACTCCATCACTGGCATGCGGTAGGTCTCAGAGCAACTCCTAGGGGGAGGGCACAGAGAGAAGAAAAATCAACATTGCTTTTTCTTGTTGGTGGAACCACACTGATTCTCATTAACAGTTAAAATGGATCAAACACTTCATTCTCAGTTTCAAACCATCTTTCAATCATTAGGCCTATAATTATTTTCCTTTCAAAAACCAGGATCCCAGGAAGTATTATACTAGTATTTTCCTTTGATCAATCCTAAATGGTGAGTCTGAGATATGGAGTCTTGAAAATTCAGTGAGACCTATGGTCACCCTGGTGGGGATAGGGGTGGAGTAGGGGGCAGAGTCAGCACTGAGACCTGGGGAGGGAAGGTGCCCAGACAGCATGGTGGGAACAGACTCCTAAGATGGGGTCTCGGAGGGAAGAGTCAGCTTTATATCCTTAATCGTAAGGGAAGCTTTAGATCCTTCCCTTACGATTAAGGATCTAAAAGGGTATATAGTTTTGAATTCGTTGGAATCCCGATAGTCAAAACTAAGTGGGGAGAATTCTTGAAATCCAAACTGAGAGCCAAATTTAGCTCAGGAGGAGGGAAAAAAAAGCCAGTTATTGAAATCAGCAATTATCAAATCACCAGGGAACAAAGCATAATCTGAAATCAGGCCTTTTTTTCCCCCTTGAAAGCCAGAAATCTCCCATAGCAGAGCTGTCCCCAGGCAGCAGTCTGAGTGAAATTAACGGTAGGCACACATGTCTTCCATCACTTTACCCTCTTTTTGTGCCATCATTCCATCCCCCAAAACTTAGGAAACGAGGAACCCACTTTCCATTACCTTTACCCAAACAACCAAGGAAGGTTCGACCCATTATTGACTTGATAGAAAAATTACTGAAAAAACCTACCCCCACCAAAACATTAACTCAAACTGTGCATTTGAATTTCATCACTAAGAGAAAAAATGACTTTCTTTCTTAAAGACATTTCAAAGATTGAGAAGCAGGTGGGAAGGTCTGGAAAGAAAAGATTAATTATGAAATAGTCCTTTACGAGGTACTTCAGAGATAGCATAAGGAGAGTCCAGCTCAGTGCTGCCCAACAGAAATACAATATAAGCCACAAATAGGAGCCATATATGTAAGTTTTAAATGTCTAGCAGCCATACTACAAAAATAAAACGAGCGGCTTCCCTGGTGGCGCAGTGGTTGAGAGTCTGCCTGCTGATGCACGGGACGCGGGTTCGTGCCCCGGTCCGGGAAGATCCCACATGCCGCGGAGCAGCTAGGCCCGTGAGCCATGGCCGCTGAGCCTGTGCGTCTGGAGCCTGTGCTCCTCAACGGGAGAGGCCACAACAGTGAGAGGCCCAGGTACCGCAAAGAAATAAAAAATAAAAAAGTAAAAAATAAAAATAAATAAATAAATAAAACGAAACAGGTGAAATTAATAACACATTTTATTTAATTCAATATATCCAAAATGCTATCATTTCAACATGTAATCAATAAATCAGTATTAAAAAATTTATGAGACATTTTACATTCTTGTAAATTTGGAGTGTATTTTATACTTAGAGCATGCCTCACTTGGGGCCAGCCACGTTACAATGGCTCTGTAGCCACAGGTGACTCATGGCTCCTGTACTGGACAGTGTAGGTCCAAAGGGCATCCAGCTGAAGGCCTGGTCTTGATTTGGGGAAGGTGCTTATGTTGGTGGGAGAATGAACACAATGGAACGGGCCCCCCTCTATGACCTTGTCCATGTATCTCACGGTATGACTCATGACATTTTAAATGCACCCCACCATGCGTCCTCTCCTACGTCTCCATGACAGCCACAGGTTTTGAAAAGTGCTGCTTTTGGAGTATGTGCATTTGCTGGAGTCCTTGCCCTCCTCAGTCTTAGCCCAAGTCTCCAATGGGCACCTTTGCTTGGAGTTTCCTTAACCTCTCCCTCCGACTCCTCAAAAGCCTAGGCCAATCTTAATCTGACCTATGCCCAAGATACTGTTGTGCCCCTTTTAATGGTTTGATGACAATGGCTTTCAAATGTTTTGGACCACAATCCTGGTGACAAGTACATTTTACATTGTGATACAGCACAACCACAAATACACACACACATACACCCTTCTCTGTCAGCTTCCATTCTGCTGTATTCTGTGTTAATCCATTTCATTAAAAAAATACATTGGGTACAACCTCCTAAACTGATTTCATGATCTACTTAAGAATTACGATCTACAGTTCACAAAACACTGTATGGCCTACTTGACATTAGTTTCAGCAGTTATTGACTTCTTATATAATAAATGCTTTTCTCTGAAATGAAGGATTATCACCTTAGGCCTTGATATAATTTCTAGCTTTGAATCAATATTTCTGACAAAAATATGCCATTACCATACTTTTTTGGTTGTTAACACAGGTGTTACTGCAGTATATCTGAAGTCTTTCATTTCTGATCATGCAGTATCTACAGCTCTGGATCTGAAAATACAAGAATGTTGCAAGAATGCAAGAATGCAAAATGCAAGAATGCTTGCCAAGGGAATATTAATAAAATATATTAATAAAAATTTATAATAATGCATGGAAAAATTTCTTTCTACCTCAAAATCAGCACTAGCTTTGCTTCTCCTCAGCACTGGTCTGTTGAACTTGTAAACTCAGTGGATATATCATCCATGTCCCTTTCTTTTTTTTTTTTTTTTTGCGGAACGCAGGCCTCTCACTGTTGTGGCCTCCCCCGTTGCGGAGCGCAGGCTCAGCAGCCACGGCTCACGGGCCCAGCCACTCTGCGGCACGTGGGATCTTCCCAGACCGGGGCACGAACCCGTGTCCCCTGCATCGGCAGGTGGACTCTCAACCACTGCGCCACCAGGGAAGCCCCATGTCCCTTTCTGCTGGCTGCTAGGAACCAACCACATGTACAGAACACGTACAGACCTTTATCATGTATTCCAGGGCATTAACTTTTCAAAAATTTCTCCCTTGGCCACGTTTTCCATTTACCTCCCCCCATTCCCCATTTCCCTACCACACATACACAGAGATTCCCTCGTTGAATTTTAATTCTGTACCTCCATAGGCTGATTCAAGCCCATATTGCATCAGGGTAGAGAATAAGTAAATAATTAAAATAGAAACAATAATAATGTAATATCAAATAGACAATATCAGCTTTGGGGCCTTAGTTTCTTTGTAAAATGAAAGACTTGTAATTGATAATTACTAAACTTTCTTCTAGTTCAAGCACTCTTTGAAAGAGTCTTTTAAGCTGCATAATGTTTAATACTAAAACTGGTTAAAAGATCCCATTAGCCAAAGATTTTGTCTCCTCTCTAGTCTATGTTTCATCCCCACCACCCTTAGCATATTATTAGAGACCTTCTGCATATGCCATAATCATAGAATGGAGTACGATAAGGCCAAAGCAGGGAGAGAAGATTCATTTACAGAGAATGAAAAGCAAAGATTCCACAGTGCTGAACCTTTGCCATCCTGCCGCTTCTGACAGCCTTCTACGGGGCGGGCGGGACACCACTAGCTTCTGCTCCCTTCCTTATTCCTATGAGAATGATGCATGGAATCGGGAAGTGGGCAGTACACTGAAGGACAAAGATAAAAGCTGGCTTTTAATGACATGCATGAAAGTTCATAAAAGGATTTATATTGTATTACTCCAAGTAAAATCTGGTGTTGAACAATAAAAACTCAGGTACCTAGAGCTCACAATGGGCCAGCACTAAAATGGCTGCCCTACACCAACTCTCTGAAGTACGAGTATCATTATCCCCATTTATCAGATGGGGAAATAGAGGCCTAGAGAGATTAATTTGCAAAGACTACACAGTCAAGAAGAAGTGGCAGAGCCAGGATTTGAACCCACAGAATAAGTCTACTTGTAGATTAGTCTTATTTTATTCACTAAGTAAAGAACATTTCTACTCCAGGTTCGCAAACTTCATCTTATACTAACTATTGCATTTCATTCGGGCATGGACTATGACAAAATGTCAACAATTCTTAAAGAGCTATGGTCAAAAGGAATTACAATTTCGGTGCTAAAAGTGACACATGGTGACAAGCTGAAACCATAACTTAATTGAAAAGTCACTCCATCTTCTTTCTCTTTTTCAGTCTTTTCATTCTAACTTTTTCCTCTAATTTCTTATTACACACTACTCTCTCCTTTATTCCTAAGACACTAAGAAATACAGATAGAAAAATCAGCCGAGCAGGATATTGAACAGAACATCACAACACCTGGACTCCTGAATCAGAAAAGTTGGATGTCTGGGGACAGCTGTGTCCCTAATCATTCATGTGACTTTGGCTTGGAAAAAAAAAACTTAACCTCTTTGAACCAAAGTTCCTCATCTAAAAAAAAATGA
The DNA here is from genome assembly GCF_964165515.1 of Mesoplodon bidens. Taxonomy (NCBI): domain Eukaryota; kingdom Metazoa; phylum Chordata; class Mammalia; order Artiodactyla; family Ziphiidae; genus Mesoplodon; species Mesoplodon bidens. The sequence continues at coordinate 147,939,685 of NC_138178.1, read as the reverse complement.
GAGACTTGAACCAGATGATTTCTCACAGCCCTTCTAGCTCTAAAGCAGGATGCTTTTGCACTTTGAAATAATTGTTTTTTAAAATGAAGAAAAAACTTTGCAACCCATTCTTACTTAAAAGGTAATCTGGTCCTTTTAGGTAACATGTTTTTAGCTCTTTCCTCTTGAATGGCCCTTGATTGCTTTCTTTAGGGAACTACATTCAATATTTGGTAATAACCTATAAGGGAAAAGAATCTGAAAAAGAATATATAAACATATATGTAAATACATAACTGGATCACTGCGCTGTACACCTGAAATTAACACAACAATGTAAATCAACTATACTTCAACTAAAAAAACAAACCCATAGGCTGGTGGCCCTGAACAGAATGATGGCCTGCCACTCCCATGCGATACCATTCAGAGCATCACAACTGAATCTGCTATTTGGGTACTTCTAATTTTGCCTAGAGAATGACTGCTCAAGAGTCAGAGGTCACAGACACCAAGACATACAGCTGGTCATACACTCTGATTGGCGATGGAGGGGGTGGGGGTCCCTCCTGCAGTGCAACATCTTACTCCCTGGGGGGAGCCTTCTGCAGCCAAATCCCAAACCTGTTTCTGCCAAGATTGCTTCCATCAAGCTATCATCCTAGTTGGCCTCATTCACTCCCTGGGCAGCTACTAAACCTCTCTAACCCTCATCCTCCTCATTGTTTCAATGGAAATGAGGCTGCCATGAAGATTTTTTTTAAAGCCCAGTACACAGCAGGGGCTCAGGAATTTTGCTTTACTTTCTGGGTCCTCTCCTCCCTTTAAAACAGTTGCCTCTGGAAACAATTCACAGAGGGTCTGCTTATGTCCTGCGAATAGGGAAAAGAGCTTGATTTAACAGGTGTTACTAAAGCCCCATTTGTTGTTGTTAAACTGTCTTTTTCACTTACAAGCAGCTCATGCAGCTGAATATCAAAAAAACAAACAACCCAATCCAAAAATGGGCAGAAGACCTAAATAAACATTTCTCCAAAGAAGATATACAGACTGCAAACAAACACCTGAAAGAATGCTCAACATCATTAATCATTAGAGAAATGCAAATCAAAACTACAATGAGATATCATCTCACACCAGTCAGAATGGCCATCATCAAAAAATCTAGAAAGAATAAATGCTGGAGAGGGTGTGGAGAAAAGGGAACCCTCTTGCACTGTTGGTGGGAATGTAAATTGACACAGCCACTATGGAGAACAGTATGGAGGTTCCTTAAAAAACTACAAATAGAACTACCATACGACCCAGAAATCCCACTACTGGGCACATACCCTGAGAAAACCATAATTCAAAGAGTCATGTACCACAGTGTTCATTGCAGCTCTATTTACGATAGCCAGGACATGGAAACAACCTAAGTGTCCATCAACAGATGAATGGATAAAGAAGATATGGCACATATATACAATGGAATATTTCTCAGCCATAAAAAGAAATGAAATTGAGTTATTCGTAGTGAGGTGGATGGACCCAGAGTCTGTCATAAAGAATGAAGTAAGTCAGAAAGAGAAAAACAAATACCATATGCTAACACATATATATGGAATCTAAAAAAAAAAAAATGGTTATGAAGAACCTAGGGGCAGGACGGGAATAAAGACACAGACCTACTAGAGCATGGACTTGAGGATATGAGGAGGGGGAAGGGTAAGCTGTGACAAAGTGAGAGAGTGGCATGGACATATATACACTACCAAACGTAAAATAGATAGCTAGTGGGAAGCAGCCGCATAGCACAGGGAGATCAGCTCGGTGCTTTGTGACCGCCTGGAGGGGTGGGATAGGGAGGGTGGGAGGGAGACGCAAAAGGGAGGGGATATGGGAACATATGTATATGTATAACTGATTAAATTTGTTATAAAGCAAAAAATAAAAAAAAATAAAAAAAAGAAGATATGGCACATATATACAATGGAATATTTCTCAGCCATAAAAAGAAATGAAATTGAGTTATTCGTAGTGAGGTGGATGGACCCAGAGTCTGTCATAAAGAATGAAGTAAGTCAGAAAGAGAAAAACAAATACCGTATGCTAACACATATATATGGAATCTAAAAAAAAAAAATGGTTATGAAGAACCTAGGGGCAGGACGGGAATAAAGACACAGACCTACTAGAGCATGGACTTGAGGATATGAGGAGGGGGAAGGGTAAGCTGTGACAAAGTGAGAGAGTGGCATGGACATATATACACTACCAAACGTAAAATAGATAGCTAGTGGGAAGCAGCCGCATAGCACAGGGAGATCAGCTCGGTGCTTTGTGTCCACCTAGAGGGGTGGGATAGGGAGGGTGGGAGGGAGGAAGACGCAAGAGGGAGGGGATATGGGGATATACGTATATGTACAGCTGATTCACTTTGTTATAAAGCAGAAACTAACACACCATTGTAAAGCAATTATACTCCAATAAAGATGTTAAGAAAACAAAACAAAAACAAAACAAAAACCACCTGCCTTTTCAAAACTAGGGACTCTTCCATGTGAACATACGTGTTTGTGATTACATATGATCCCCACGCCGGTGTGTGTCCTGGGACCCTCGGATCCTGGTGACCCTGAGAAGCACGCCGCTGGGGACGGAGGGCAGCGTATTTCCAGGAGGCCTGCTCTTCCTGGCACTAGAGCGGCAGCACCAGCTGACAGACAGGAGTGTGACTAGTCAAAGAGCAGAGTAGTTAGCTGCAAGGACAACAGCTGTGGGCGTGTGAAGTGCGGAGGAGAGGAAAAAAGTGACAGAAGAGCATTATCTTATTTTGTTGAAAATTGTACCAAGGTGTTAATGCTTCAACTATTCCTTTGAAGTGGTTTCTGGAGGTGGGAAGCGGAGAGCAGGCTTCTAGTCCTCCAGAGGTATCAAGGGCATCATTTCAGACCCACCTAAAAGGTCTGATGGTGGCTTTTCGGGTGGAAACTCTAGAGCAAGGGGCAGAGTGGGTCTCCCAGGCCTGAGGGGCTGTGCGGCGCGCTGCTCCTTCAGCCCAGCCCCCCATCCCACGCTCTAATGGGGGCAGGTTCCTAACACTCTTCTGTTCCGTCACTGCCAGCTCCCTGGCTATGACACGATGACAATGATGCCCCAGAAGCGGTGCTGGGAGATGAAGACAAATACAGCAAATACTACAAACCAAGGTTCTTCTCCCCAACAGAAAACCAGTTTACCATCATATCTCTGCTTATGCTGGTACATAGGAAAGGATTTGTGTCCCAAGCATACAAAGTTAAGAGTTTGGATTCTGAAGTTAGACCTGAATTTGCCAGATGAGGCTGGGGAGTTACTAACCTTTCTGAGTGTTGGTTTCCTTTAATTTGGAGTAATATTAATACTACTACTTCATAGGGTCGTTATAAGGATTAGATGTGCTAATCCATATAAAAGTGTTTTTTCTAGGGTCTGGCACATGGAAGTAATACTCAGCAAATATTAGTTGTTTTTACCAATACACCGCAGAAGATGTATCTAGCCTAGTATTCTGCTGTAGACAAATCACCTCCTGTCATGGACCTATCATCTATCCAGGGCCAGGCCTTGGGACCCATCTTTCTAGTAACTACTATTCACAATTCAATGTCAGTAATGTTGCCCATTCCATCCTATCTCCTCACACACTCGCACACACCTATTTCCCTCTCCCCCATACGAACTGAAGAGCTTAGAAACACGGGGAAAGACCCCTGAGCAGACAAGATGGTGTTGCAAGATCTACAGGCTTCCTCTTGAGTAGATTAGTCCTTAGACCAGCATCTCTAACTCTGTACTAAGGTTGACAAGGTACACAGCTTAGTTATCTTCTCCAGTTTATAGATGCCTGTTTAGACATATAAACTATAAAGCAGACAATTTGTAGGAAAGACCTCGGGATGGAAAACAGACAAGAGGAAGAGGAGAAGGATCACAGAGCACTTGGAGAGTGTTGTTAAGGGCCCAGCTGCCTTTCTGATCACCCTCAAGAGTCATTCTTGAATTGTGGTTCAGCAAAATACTTAACATTAATACGATGTGGTTGAGGAAATGAAGGCAGCACTTTCAGAATATACCCTCCCTGTCCTCAAGACAACTAAAACAAAAAGTTCTGGATATAAATTCTGGTTTCCAGGGAAATCCAGTCATCCGGATGGGAGCAATTCTTAAAACTATCAGACAAAGGGATTTTCACCACATTCTGACATTAGCACATGATCTTTGGGCCATCTAGGAGGTAAGCAGTATTAAATACCATCCCAAGCACAGTCTGGTCTATAACACTTGGTTTCAAGAACTGAAGTACATTGATATTGTCATTGCGCTTACTTTTTCAAGGGCACAAAACCCCCCCCCATAACTGTTTACATATTCTGCCATCTGATGTTCATGAATCTATGAGAGCTCAGGTGTAGGACTGGTCATGTTTTGGGGGAAAAAATAGCATAAAGAATATTGTCTTGGCTTTAGAAAGCCTAAGAATTAATTGCTGAAGCTTAACAGAAACTCTTAGAAAATAATGGGTTCAAAGCAAATTAACAGATTGAAAAAAAACCCCAGCAAAAACAGCATGTGCATGCCCAAAGGAGAAAAGAAACAGTTGATTAAATTTGTTCCATCAGGAAACCTCCCCAGAGACAGAGAAATTAAATTTTCAACAGTGCTGCTGGCTTGGCAGGAGCTGGGAGGGGTGGGGAGCTCCTGGGCTTCCCTTTGGGAAAGTCTGGGAACCAAACTGCCCAAGCATCACAAGCAGGACCAGCTCATTTGAAGCCAATTTCTGACACATGCAGATGCAGTTAAGAAAAAGCTTGGTAAGTCACATTCAGCCCTCCAGGCTGAGAGAGCAGGGGTCAAAAACAGCACTTTGCGTTTTGGACAGCAATTGGATACAAATGGGAGATTTGGGGGAAAAAGAGTGTCATGGAACATAAAAGAAAAACGTCTAACAGTCTGTCACGCTGAGTCTCTTTTTAACATTAAGTGTTCACTGTTTCTCAGCTACTGGTGCAAGATGTTTAAAACGTATATTACCAGACACCTCTATCTGTAATGGTGACTTTCTATACTCAGAGATGTAAATCCTGTGAATGGTCCGAGTTAGTGATTCTTTCCAGCTGCTGCCGCCACATGCTGAAAGGGAGCTCTGGCCTGAGTTAGACTTTCCATGGAGGGAACTTTCAGCATCGCATTGTATCCTAGCGCTCCTCATAACCTCCTACACTCTGACCCAGTTGGGGATGTTCTCCACGGTACACAAATGGCCCTGGACTCTCAGACCTACCTCCGTGGGGTGCAGTCATCATGTGGGGGGATAATGACAACTTTCACGGTGACAGACGTTCTCAGGAGATCGATCATCTGCTCGTGGCTCAGAGTGGCCACCGCCACCTTGCAGATCTCCACCAGCCGGCTGCCCTGCCTCAGCCCTGCCTGCCAGGCATAGCCGTAGGGCTCCACATCTGCCACGATGCCCTCGTAGTTGACGTGGAAGCCAAGCTGTCCCAGCCCATTCCTTCGCAGAGTCATCTCCACCGATTCACAGCCCTTTGACACGAACTAGACAAAGAAACAAAAGATGCACAGTTTAATGAATGCAATAGGGTCTTCAGTGGTACGCATGGCAAGCAGGGTTATTTCTGAATACCCTAATGCCAGCTGAAGAGCAGCCTGGTTATTTTGCCTTCACTAATCTCCATTCATTAGGCCAAAAAGAACATACTTGTCTCAGCGGCTTCTCAGAGACCTACAGGGAGCTGGCAGCAAAGAAAAACGGTATTCTGCTACTCATTTTGCCCTTAAGACAGACATTCAAAGCAGCAGATACCCGATCCAACAATTCTTTTCACCGACTAAAGCAGATTGGCTGGGCTACATCATCAGTCACAAGGCAATGGGATCAGGTCACATGCAAATGAGTTTCCAACAAAAACGCACAATGTGTCTTCCCCCACTTGTTCTACTACTTTTCCTTCTGAAAAAAATGATGGGAAGCAAGTGTGACATAAACTCTGTGTTCCTTCGCATTGTTAAGGGAGTTTTCAGAGGAGCTAATAAAACAGAACAAGCTTCTGTAACTTAGCTCTAGCCTGTACTGAAAGCTTTACGAAAGGGACATGCATGTAGGTAAGTGGACGGAAAACACTGACCTGAAGCCTTTTGACAATCTCTTTGATGTCCTCATTGTTAATGAAACTCTCCACGGACACACATTCACCTCGCTCATAGAAGATTTTGAGGCTGGTGTCGGTTGAGGTCCACCCTATCACATCTCTGCAGGAACAGTTGAAAACCACGCTCTTTGTTTCCTGTTCGATGAGGACGATGAACTCGTTGGAGACCCCGAGCAGGCAGTCTATCTCCATAGCCTTGTTGTAGTCTTTGGCCCGGACAGCCCACACAATGGCCCCCATGCTACTGAGCTCAGCTCCTGGGTAGGGCTTAGACTTTTCTTTCTTCTTGGAGGCCAGAGAGATGAACGGAAACTTGCCGGACGGGTCAATAGGGGTGTTGGTGACATTCTTTTCTGCCAGATCTTTCAGGTATTCTTGACGTGTCCGGGTTGCCATGGCCCGGAACTTCTCCGACTTATGAGCAGCATTTTCTGCATTAATCACTTTGGCCAAAAGGAAGTCCCTGAACACATTTGACTTAGGGAAAGTGACCCCTTTGGGGATGGGAGGTCCAAAGGAAGGCACATCTCTGGACCTGGTGACGGCCACACTAAGAGACAAAGCAAAGATCAATGAGAAAGAGGCTTGTCAATACTTCTCAGACTCACAGAATGAGAATAAAATACACTTTCTCAAAGACAAAGATGCCCTTCAGAAGGAAAATAACTGTCATCGTCCCACAAGAAACAACACACACTTCTACTTAACAAGTGCATACTTTTCATCCACTCATATTTAGGATTTATAGAACAAAATTTTTTCTAGGTCAAAATACCCCAAAAGCTTAAACTAAAAATTTAAACCAACCATAACTCCATGAAAAAAAAGATTTATTGTAATATTCTTCATAGTAGATAACATTTTAAATCCCTAGTGATTATTTCCAAAGGGGGGAGGGCGTTGGCTACTATAACCATATAACCTTTCAGAACAAGCACAGATTATGTAAGAACATAAATGTTATCCCCATTTTACATATGATGCCCACAGCAGTCAGCTTATAATGAAAATATCCACAGATGCATGACATAAAAAAAATGGATTAAATTTTTAAAAAATTAAACAAATATTATTTGTTGTCCTATGTGTCAGGCCTTAAGCAACCAGATCAAAGAGCATAATTTTAAAACAAAAACTGAAATCTGAGTAACAGAAAGAGATTATGATTTTTTTTTTGGTAATAGCAACAGTGCTTTAAAACCATATTTTTAAACTTTGGTCCCAATTCTCTACTTTTGGTATGGGAGCCTGACTATTTGTGAGACTATGCTCCTTTTCCCATTCCTTTAAGCAAGACTGATTCAAGAAAGCCTGTTCCACATGGACATATATACACTACCAAACGTAAAATAGATAGCTAGTCGGAAGCAGCTGCATAGCACAGGGAGATCAGCTCGGTGGTCTGTGACCACCTAGAGGGGTGGGATAGGTAGGGTGGGAGGGAGGGAGACGCAAGAGGGAAGAGATATGGGGACATATGTATATGTATAACTGATTCACTTTGTTATAAAGCATAAACTAACACACCATTGTAAAGTAATTATACTCCAATAAATATGTTTAAAAAAAAAAAAAAAAAAAGAAAGCCTGTTCCAGTCATTTCCTCTGCATCTACACTGTTAAAATTGGGACTAAGAAAAGGATCATACAATCTGTAAGAACCTATTATTTTTAATCTCAAAAGGAAAAAGACTAAGTTTTTCCTAAAACAATAATAACAACAACAACAGAAATTAAATGGGGATAGGTTGTGTGTTTTATATTTCAAGATCTCCTTCCAGGACCTCAGCGAAGTTTGAGAGGGCTGGAAATGAAGATTCTAACAGATCAAACATCCCTTTTTCAAATTATCTAATTATTTAAAAGTGAGTCAATTATGCAACCGTACTAAGTATCAGCAGAGCAACACAAAATGTGTTTCTCCAGAACTCCCAGAATGGAAAGGACATAATCAGAGAGTGTGCATCTTTCAAATTAAACTGAAGAGCTCTGCTGCACTATTTTTTCTTTATTTCAAGGGTTTGCTTGAAGATATTCAGCTTTGCTTTTCAAAAAATGATGGTTGCTTGTGAAAATAGGATAAATAAATAAAAATCAGCAACCTCAGAAGACAAACTATATATTTTGTTAGAAAATGCCACGAGATGGCCTATTTCTGAAAATGGCTTTTCACAAATTCATTAAAAAAAAAAAAAGAAAAAGACTACCTAGTTCACTTCACGACAAAGAAAGGTGGCAAGCAACATCCCATTTTCTAACTGGAGATGAGAATTCACAGAAACCTCCACATGCGTGATAGCCTAATTACATCAGTATTAGAAAGGCAATTTTTCTTGTGTAATGTGAACTGTCTGGCTTGAAGGCTGACAGCTATATAATTTTAATTTGATTATGTTATTTTTTTTTCAAGTCAAGCAGATGACGCTAATATCCAGATTTGCTAGCTTTTCTAAGAGGAATCCCGTAAGGATCCAGAAATATTTAGTATCTTTCATTTTTAAATTGGCAATTTCTTCTCTTGCTAATTTCACATCATTATTCTTTCGCAAGAAACAGCTGTGATTTTATTTTAAATAAGGAGAAGAAAATGCCTAGCAGGTGTCGATATGAGGACCATCCATCCACTTGCCCCTTAAATTCACTGGTTATCTATAGATCTATTTATTAACTAATAGGACTTTAGACAAACATATACTGAAAACCCACCAATAATTAGAAGCCTATAGAATGAACTATGAGGGAAAAGACTGAACCCTTAACATATAATTATCAGTGATTCATCACGGTAGGGAGGTAAATGATACAAACACTAAAATCAGCTTTGCATCATTAGAAACAGAATCCTCACAGAAGATGATGAGGAAGATGATACCCTAGAATGTTCTTTTCAAATAAAGAGTTTTGTTTTGGGTAAATTTAACTTTCAAGTTTTTCTACAAGGTTAAAAGCTCATTAATTTAGATGCCACTAATTCTGAACTCTTAATAAGGCCTGTTTTAAGTTAAGTAGAGAGAATATTTTTGCCTTCCTAAGAAAAGCCTTTCTAGAATTTCAGTGTGCTATATATAGATACTTGAGGTGTATTAATTATAAATGGTTTTTGCTATTTTTAAAAGCAGATTCCAAAGGGCTTCTTGTCTACACTTATGTTTGCCTAGTATGCAATATTGCATCTCCTTAGAAATAATAGATTCTTTAAAATTATAGCCATGCCTTATTTGCTCAGCATTGTCAAGGACTAGTATGTTCTACTCAAGAGGGTTATCTAGATCACAGAACAGACAGAAGGTCAGAGGCTGAAACAGTTATGGAAAGTTAGCACTGGGGGGTGGGGGACTTAGAGAAGTCAGGGTTCCTCAAACTCTGCCAATAAAATCTTGAGTTTCATCTTAACACTTATCTTGATTTTGCATTCCACTGAAGAATATTTGTATTCATTCTAACACGAAAATCTGTCCTGTTCCCCAAATCTCGGAGTACAACTGAGGGAGCAGGAAGGTGTTCTGTTTCACTCTCATCTGACGCATCCCTGGACCTCCTTTTGAACAGCTGGTAGACATTTTTCACTGCTCCAGGAAACAGACTCAGAGAAGTAAAATGATTTGCCCAGAGCTTGTTAGAGAAAGCCAGGACTGGAATCTGAGCTTCTGGATGGCCAGCAGTGTGACAAGACCACACTTATTCCCTGAGTGTGGAATCTTCCACTCTTGAGGTGCTTGCAAAAGGGACCATCCACAAGAGTCACATGGCCAAAGAGACCACCATTATAGGCTGTTTCTAGTGGGCCTGGGCCTTTGTTGGCATCAAAGACCTTGGAAGAAGTAGCAAGTTGATACATGGGAATGTTCCAGAGGCATCTGAACAGAGGTCTCAATGAAAAAGAGTGAGAATAATAAGACACTTCAACTTCTGAAGCACCATGGAAACAATAAACAACGAAGTTTAAAAGGAAGGGAACTTAGCATCAAAACAGTAGAGAAGTTTCCCCTTGAAGCTTAGATCAGACTGCCAGCTTGGGGAGCTTTCCAAGAAAGCAGACCTTGGCAAAGGACAGGAAAGATGAGTGGCAGAACAAATGTGTGCCCACTGTTCCCTCTTGGGGCCTCTCCACTTCTAAGAGTCTTCAATCACCAGCACTCACTGGGCACCGACTATATGCCAGGACCGAGGATGAGATGTCACAGCCTCAGCCCTGCAGAAGCTCAAAGCCTGGTGGGGCTACGGCTCGGGGTGTGAGTGTTCTCCTAGGGAGGTGTAGCGCGCTACTGGAAACACTTCGGAACAGCACTTTGTCCAGTCCTGGGAGGTCAGGGGAGCGCTCCCAGAGAAAAGAAGAGCAGGCGTTCATTGGATGAAAGTGGCAGGGGTGTGTGAGAAGAGGCATTCTTGCCCAGAGAGTGGCATGTGCAGAGAGGAGGTGCTGTAAGTAGCTCTATGCTGGGGGGAGGACTGGGAGAGGTGCCAGTGGACGCTGAGGGACAAGAGAGGCCAGACCTGAAGGGCTCCATGAAGTAGGCTATGCTGGGGACTCTCAAAGTTGCCCTAAAGGGGGCTTCCCTGGTGGCGCAGTGGTTGAGAGTCCGCCTGACGATGCAGGGACATGGGTTCGTGCCCCGGTCCGGGAAGATCCCACATGCCACGGAGCGGCTGGGCCCGTGAGCCATGGGCGCTGAGCCTGAGCGTCCGGAGCCTGTGCTCCGCAAGGGGAGAGGCCACAGCAGTGAGAGGCCCGCATACCGCAAAAAAAAAAAAAAAGTTGCCCTAAATGGTTTTAAGCACAAAGAGTGACACATTCAGAGTTTTGTCTTAGAAAGGTCAGCTACGTGGGACAACAGGGATGCTGATTAATGATGGCTTGGAATAGACTTTTCTGAAAGAAATTTCTACCTTCGTTATTTTTCTTCCTGGTTGAAGCTTGCATATTTATTTATTTTTATTCAAGAGGAGAAAAGAAGAAAAAGGCATGGTCATTTAATGTGCATACACAACACTCCCTGCCTACACCAGATACTTTACTTATGGGATTTCAGGTAGATGTCAAGCCACCTTCCATTGAACAGAAAGGGAAATTTAAAATCTCATATGTTTAACTGTCTGGTCTGATTCCAGGTGCTTTTTATACTACATCATGCTAACTCCTTTCAACATTTATTACATCTTAACCACTGAATACAGAAATCTTTCTGAGAGGAGTAACATATATATCTACCTTCCCAAACATAGTTACTGACCACAATTTAACATCTGTTTTTGAAGACAGTCTTTATAAAAACCACTTACTACTATACTAGTTTTGAAATGAACAATAATTCTTTAATTTCATCATATAGTGAATCAAAGTTCTACCTTTCAATTGTTTAAGATGTCCTAAGATTTTTAAATAGTCTGTCTGAAATGAATCCAAATAAGGCCCATACATTACAATTAATTAATTTTATCTTAAATTTTTATATTCTGTTAATGCCCCTCCACTTCTCTTACTTCACTTCTCTTTTATTTCTTGCAATTTATTTGTTGAAGAAACTGGGCTATGTGTCACATAGTCCAGAGACTGAATTTTGCTGAATACATACATGTTCTTTGGTCTTTTGTATTTCCTGGCCTCTCTAGAGGTTTGATTGGATTCACATTCAATTTTGGGAAGAGAGGATAAGACTAATTTCTAGATGGGGTTGTATTCTTCCATTATGAGACATGCATTTGTCTCTTTTTATGATGTTTGCAGCCTTTGATGATCAATGCCTAGATCCATTAATTTATTACTAGTTAAAAAAAATGGTGACAAAGATTTTGCACCATGTTTTTACAAAGTGAGGCCCTTGGGGTGAGTGACGGATATTTGGTTGTTTGGTCCCAAACCAAGTGACCCCAGACTGCTATGCTTATTGAATTTGTACCTTTAACGTGAATCATTTTTCTACGTCTCCCTTATTGGTAATCACTTATTGATGCTTTCAGTACATCCTTGCCACTAAACGGCTCATCTTTTTGATTTGTTGCATCTAATCTGCTCTATCAACTGAAACCAGACAATTAAGCTCTTTGTAATGATACAAGTAAAATAATAGAGACAAGAGGGTCCTCGTATCAGGTATGGGCATAATAAGCTTTTGTACACAGACTTAGTGATTCATTTCTGAGTTCTTGGCTATGTCTACTATTCAAGGTCAACTGGCCTCTGGAATTAACTTAAACTAGTCAGTTTTTCCTGTATAAACTTTCTAGTTCCGAGGGTGATACAACACACATTATTTCAGACCCTCATTTCCATATTCACTATAGGGATTTTTGTCACTTTGTTCCCCCGTTGAAACCCAGAGCCTAGAATAGTGCGTAGTATATTTTGATCAGGACTGTAAAGAACTAGTGAAAAATAAATGAATAACAATAAAACCTAAATTTGTGTTTCTGTATATAAATTACTTCGCACGATGATGGTGAGTAAATTTTCCTAGAATTATTTATACAGTGTTATTTGCTGGCCGAGCATTCCAAGGGCTTCCACTGCCCACTAACCTTTCTGACAGCACAGCCTTCTTACTGTACTTTCCACTTTCCTTCCTGCGTCTACGTGTTCATCTATACCACTTTCCACCCCTAGACTCACAGAATTATTCTCATTTTGCCACTGAATTCCACCATCTGTGCTTCAAAACACACACCGAATCCTATTTCCTCAGTTAAATGTTCTTTATATCTTTAGCCTGTATTGACCCCACAATTCTCTACACAATTAGAGCAAGACACTTCTTTGAGGAAATAACTTTACACACTTTGGGCACCAAGTAGATGTCAGTAAATAAAAGTGAGCGTTCAGGGCTTCCCTGGTGGTGCAGTGGTTGAGAGTCCGCCTGCCGATGCAGGGGACATGGGTTCGTGCCCCGGTCCGGGAAGATCCCACGTGCCGCGGAGCGGCTGGGCCCGTGAGCCATGGCCGCTGAGCCTGCACGTCTGGAGCCTGTGCTCCGCAACAGGAAGAGGCCACAACAGTGAGAGGCCCGCATACCGCAAAAAAAAAAAAAAAAAAAAAAAAAAAGTGAGTGTTCACAGTGGAGAAAGTGGGAAGAAGAGATTTTAAATGATGAAAAGGCTTTGAATTATTCTAACTACACTTCTTAGAGATACATTAGATTTAAATAAAATTTGTACAAATTAAATGCATCTCTAAGCTTTCCCACCAGAGTATCCCTAAAGAAAGAGGCCTATAAATTCACATCTCTAGTAGTTTGGGGCCAATGTATGAGAAAAACCCACAGGTATGAAAACTCTTTGAAGACCCACATTGTATCTTAAAATTGATACAAATTTTCCATTCTACTTCATAATACATTTATTTTCTCATGAAAATAAACATCCCTTCCCCCAAGCATTAAAGACTACAAGAGAGGTACCCTAGTTATTCTGGACCTTTAAACATCTCCTGGCATCACCACATACCCCAGGAAACACACCTACTTGAGTTTGAGAAGGACTGAGAAAAATTCATGTACCCAAAGTTTATAATAGGAAAAGATCACGACTTTAGTTCCAAAAATCACAGTGCACTGGGTCTTCAAGTAAGCTTGGCAGAGGGGAATTCCAGACTAGCCCACGTCTTGTGAGCAGGGGTGTCCAGTGTCCTCCTGCAAAGGCTCCCAGCATCACAAGGTGGGCTTAAGAAGATGGGCTCTCCAGGTAAGAGATTAAAAATAAGAAAGAGAGAGAGCAAAAATCATGAGTTTCAGGCTGGGAAGGAGGGTTTGAAAAGAATAAAACAGATATCACTTACTCATCCAGCCAAGTAATGAAGAAGGTTCAGACACCTTTGCTCCTTATCAGTCTATTTAGACTTTCACTGGCCATACTTCCAGTGGCTACCGAGTACTGGAAATGTGGCTAGTATGACCAAAGAGTATTAAATCACATTAAATTTTAAAAACTGACACTCGATTCAGTTTTTCAAAAGTCTTTGAAGGAGAGGGAGACATACTTAAAAAGTATGTTTGCAATAAGCTATTATGAATCTACTTCTCTAATTGCAAATTTTATGAAATCTAAATACAGATTATTTCCAATGAAAACTGAGCATCCTGAGATGAGCTGTAAGTCAAAAACGCACTCCAGATTTCAAAGTCTTAGTCCAAAAATATGTAAGATATCTCAGTAATTTTTAAAATTTAAAAATTACATGTTGAAATAATAATATTTGGATATATCAGGTAAATAAAATATACTATTGGGTCAAAAACCATATTGTTAAAATTAATTTTACCTATTTCTTGTTACTTTAAAAATATGGCTATTGGAAAATATAAAATTAATATGTGACTTGCATTACATTTCTATTGGACAGCACTTTATCTAAACAAACACCTTTAAAAGAAGAATCTCTTTTTAAAAGAAAGTACATAGCTTTCCACTCCCCAAACTTCCTAGTGACCACTGCAAAAAGGATTTAGCTTTCTATCTACAAAGTTGTATGAAATCCTTTGCGCGAATCCAGTACACAGAACATTTCAATTGCTTGGGGTATTTTCTAAATGCTAATAGTTCTCCACCCCAATTACAGTCAAATGTTCTGCACTAATTCTTTCCTTCTACACCTAAATAAAGCAGCTTTTGGGGACCATATTCTTGAGAAAAAGCTTCAGATCTAGGTTTTCTTTGTTTGAGTTTCCACCCACTGAGTCTAGGAAACTACAGAACTCCCTGGTCTGGGGTTTTCATACTGGCACCTGAGAAGTTCAGGAATAGCTAGTACGTCAGCAGCAGGGGCAGCAAAGACCCCTACTGCACACGGCATGGAGGGAGACAGCATGGCAGAGCCATTAAGAGACTGGGCTCTAAAATCAGACTTGGTACATTCAAACCTAAACTCCACCCAGTACCAGCTGACCTCGTGTAAGTTACCTTACCCCTACGCGCTTAAATTTCCTCATCTGAAAACAGGGATTAAAACAGCACCTACCTCAGAGGTTTTAAAACTAAATGAGGGCTTCCCTGATGGCACAGTGGTTAAGGATCTGCCTGCCAATGCAGGGGACACGGGTTCGAGTCTTGGTCCAGGAAGATCCCACATGCTGCGGAGCAACTAAGCCCATGAGCCGTAACTACTGAGCTGGTGCTCTAGAGCCCACGAGCCACAACTACTGAGCCCGCGTGCCACAGCTACGGAAGCCCGCGTGCCTAGAGCCCGTGCTCCACAACAAGAGAAGCCACCGCAATGAGAAGCCCGTGCACCTCAACGAAGAGTAGCCCCTGCGTGCCACAATCAGAGAAAGCCCACGTGCAGCAACGAAGACCCAACGCAGCCAAAAATAAATAAATAAATAAAATAATTTTTTAAAAAAATTAAATGAGGTAACACAAATAAGGTGCCTAGATCAGAGCTGCGCTTCTAATTAGAGCTCATCATACATAGTTACTGTGGAATGGGGAAGGATGATGGCAGTCAGCTGGAGTCCAGTGTAACCTTGACTTGTTTTGTTCCCTGAACTTGCTTGTTCTCTTATATTTAACCTGCATTACACTTAGGATTAGACAGTTGTAGATCTCACAACAAACCAATTATCAGTCTGCACTGGCCACTTTCTGTGTAGGTGGCTCTGTTAATTCAAAAACAAAAATCCAAAATTAACAAAGCCTTGTCTTCTAAATTTTAGGGATGGAAAGATACGATAAGCTTTCATATTTTGAAAGGATAGATTCCTATTAGGACATCTTACTAATGCTAGAACATCCTCGCACATCTTCTTGGCACTACACTCACGTCAACACAGCATCACAGGTTCGTACCCTCTTCAACACCAACCCTCTCCAAGATTCTTGCAGAGGCCTCTGCAGGTAGATGCTTGAATTCTGATACTCATGAGACTAGGTCAACAAGGGACACTGAAACCATTCCACCAAATGCTTAACAAAGCATAGAAATACCCATAAGACTGCAGTCAGAAATGTTAGAGGTAAGCAAGTCAGCCCTAAGCAAGGGTTTGGGCTTTTAAAAAATAATAATAATAATTAAAAAAAATTAAACTTCTCTTCCCTACTTATTATGATCATTCTTCTCTGCTTTTGGCATGGCAAAAGCAAAATATAATTAGCAGCATGAGTAATTAGCTGGTGTCCAGATGGCATGGATGAAGGATGCCACCTAAGAAGGAGGTGCAAATGGAAACGGCAGGTGTCTAACCAACATGTCTGGGGAATGTCAATGCCATCAGGTTACGTCATCCTGTGAATTCAGCCATCCCCAAGCATAGTTTAAAGACAGAAATACATAGCAATAGACTTCCCACTGCCACTTCAGAAAGCAGAGTCGGAGGGGACCTTCGACGTGACCGCGCACCAGTGCCCATCCAGCCACCTCTGGAGCCAGTACCTGTAACAGACACTGTCATTGCAGGGGTTGTGAACCCTGACAATGACGAAAACGTGCTGAAAGTGGGATCGGATGTTTTTCGGGCTGAATGGCTGCGCTCCAGGCTCTTGGAAAACAATTGTTACGATATCGTTTCCAATGTGCCGCTTCCGTAGGAGCTAAAAGAAAACATAAGCAAGAGACATAAATGACAACGCTCTGCTTGTTCCTCCCTGATTCCCTTATGTAACTGCATTTAAAACATTCATTCATTATTAATCAGTACATATTAGGGGAGGTAACCTACACAGTTATTGTCAATATTTTAGCCGGTCTTATCATTCGCTCCAAGGAAGAATATGGAAATGAATATTCAGAAATTTCATAAAGCACACAGTCCATTCAAATAGATCTAACTAATCTCTAGCATATGACGCCAAGTCCCAGCATCTCCAAATCTTCAGTTTCCATAACAACAGCTTTGTTCCATTTTCATGTAAGAAAGAAACTTGCCATAGGGAATATTTTTTAAAGATGAGAACGGCTAAAGTAATTACAACGCAATTTATGTTCTGATTTAATTAGCTCCATTTAAAGAAATGTGGCTAAGGTGTTTTCTGATAATACTGTTTGTGGCACAAGCTGGGAATACAGAAATTAATAATATTCCAAAATGTTCTAACAGTTTTAAAGCAGGTTAAATAGCTTCTTTAATTACAGTGAAAGCTGCTTAAGACCACCTTCTGTTTCACGTTAAACGGTGTTTTGGAAAGGTGGCTTTCAAATTCAGGCACTCCAAATCATCCTAGATCAGCGCCTCTCTAGGAAGGGGTTATTAGGGAGTTTAACTCAACCATGTGAAGAAAAACTGAACAAAATTTGTATTACTCATATTTATTACATGGAGGCTCCTACCAGGAGGAAAACAACTAAAAATGACATTTATATAAACTATCCATTAGACATAAGCTTGTATTTATAAACCTTCTAAAAAAAGGTTTAAAAAAAGGTCTCTGCTTTAACTTACACAGATTACGTATCAGTAAAATCAGTGATTGAGTATTGGCTGCCAGCTGGGAGAAACAATAGCCTATTAGATTAGGGTTGAGAATTGGGAGTTAGAATGTTCAGGAAATGTACTTTAACCTTAGGAATTTTAAAGCATCCCGAATGATCTTCTAATGAGGCTGTATACTTCATTTCTAAACATGCTATATTATCAGATGTTACAGAAATAAAGGCTGCTCTGTATTGATTGCTATATAAAATATACCCATCATCAAAGAATATTAATCTCCTCAGGATCTTGAACCTATCAAGCTCAAATACAATCTATGTAAATGTCATTCCTGCATAGATGCCATTGTCTTTTTGATACAATGTCATTCTTCCTTCAAAATATGGCCTGATATGTAATGTTACTGTCTTACTAAAGGACCCAAATACAAATAAACCTATCCATCTCACATTATATATAATGAAAAAAAAGACAGTATTTATAAACCAATCTCTGGAAAAAGATTTTGAAAGACACATTCTTTCCGGTTTTTCCAAGCATAACATAATCTATGTAGAAGAAATAAATTCTTTAGCTAGAGAATTTAAAATTTCTTAATATGTAGAATACCAATAATTCTTTCACTCTGATTCAGGACCATAATACTTTTGCCTTGATTGGACCCCAAATTAAATAATTTGGATGGATGTCCACTTAAATGCCAACTCACTCAGCTCAGCCCTTTGACTCATTTAGCTGGATATACAATTGAGTCTTGTTACTAAATTTTTTACCCTCATTCCCCCACATGTTACCTTTCTCTGCTGAGCAATCAGGTAGAATAAGCCTTCATCTCCCCTTTAAAGATCATTTGTTGATGTTCTTAAATTCTCTCTACTGTCTGGTCAGAATGAGCTTAGTATATTTTTCTTAGCATGGTGTTTCCCTCTCAAAAATCTAGAACTTGGAATTTGCATAAAACAAACTGTCAACAAACTCCAGATAGGGGAATTTATCTTAAAATAGGTTTATTTCAGATTTATAGCTGATTCATTGCTTTGCTTCCTACATTTTGATTGCTTTGGTAATTTTAAGAGGCAAGATTTTTTTTTTTTTTTTGCGGTACACGGGCCTCTCACTGTTGTGGCCTCTCCCGTTACGGAGCACAGGCTCCAGACGCGCAGGCTCAGCGGCCATGGCTCACGGGCCCAGCTGCCCCGCAGCATGTGGGATCTTCCCGGACCGGGGCACGAACCCGTGTCCCCCGCATCGGCAGGCGGACTCTTAACCACTGCACCACCAAGGAAGCCCAAGAGGCAAGATTTTGTAACTGAGATGTGTGATGTAATCAAACCTAAAGTGACGATGTGTTAGATTCGATCCATGTTTTGTTAAATTCTGTGAAAGAGGATGTGATTCATTCTGCAGCTGGCCCTGTGTTCTGTTAATACAACAATTGACAATAACAAAATCTACGTCCGTTTTAAGGTCAGAAGTGATACTAGACTGCTGTGTTTATAACAGCTACTGAAAGGAGAGTCTGTTAGTTCTCTGGTTCTTTTAAGTTTCAGTTTGGCATCATTTGTTTTAAAACATTTTTTAAAAACAACAACTACCACATACTCTTTAAAACAGTACCATTTCCATCTTGCTCTGTACCATCTGCCATTTCTTAGTTTTCACATTTTATCATCTCACAGACTACATTTTAGTACTAGGCCTTGTGCTTTTAGATCTTTTTAAAAGAAACTCTGTGTATGAGGTACACAAGAGGTACACAAATGCAATTGTTACTTATGTTGTCCCCTGAAGAACACATCAAGCAGAAACATTTTCCTGAGCTCCCATCGACATTTTGATTTTTCTCCAAGTTAGTGGAGGAAACCTTTGAAATTTGAAATGAAACATCAGTACTTTCCTGCTTTGTACACTGGCCTCTTGAGATGAAATTTCACCCACTCATTATGTGTTCTTTGTGACCCTGCAGAGTCATCTAATCACCATGATTTCAACTTGTTCTTTTCAGATTTCAGGAAAACCTCAATTCTCGTGGGTGAAAAGCAAATGATTAATTCACAAAGCCATCCAGCTGGCTGTTAACCTAGAATTTGTGTCTCTTCATTTGTTTTCAGCTCATTTGCTATTCCTTACTTCCACAAAGTACAAAGCTTCCTGCTGCTGTGACAGGTGCAACATTAAATTCTGGTTTAAGATTTTATAAACTTGCCACTTAGGCTTCTGGGGGAAATGAAACAAGGGCAAAAAACCCCACAGATAACACAAGGATCTCTTACCTGCTGCTTGTTGTTAGGTGTGTATGGCAGCATGGTAGAAACATGGAACATGATCTCATAGTCTTTGTATGTTGTGTACAGAGAATGGGTTCCAGTGGAGTCAGCTACAGTAAAAAAAAAAAAAAAAAAATACATGAGACAACTGTAACAGTAGGAAAAATAGTTCATTTAAGAGATGGATCTCAAAAAAAAAAAAAGGGAAATGATTTAGGATGAAGACATCCTAAGACAAGACACAGTATAGGAGTTCTTACCCATTTTTTGTACCCAATTCCCCCCTTGGCAGTCTAGTGAAGCCTTTGGATTCCTTCTGAGAATAATATTTGTAAATGCATAACAAAATATATAAGATTTCAACAGAAATCAATAGATTGAAAAATACCACTATCAAAATAATTTTAAAATGATATAATAGCATACGATTTATATAATAAGTTTAAGCAGTTGGTCTAATAACTACAATAATTCTGACATAGTGAAGTGCATAAGCAGTACCTTGACAGACTTCCAACAACAAACAATATAGTATGAAAATACCTATGCTTTCTACTGGTGATAAAATCACAGGTAGAGCTTATACTACTGTGGTGTGTTGCCTACATTCATAACTGAAGGAAATGCTAAATTTCAATTAGGGGTCAGTGAAGATAAATGTAAAATTACTTCCCATCCAAGTTCACAGACCCCTGAATTCCGTCCACAGACTTCAAGTTCAGAACATCTTTTCCAATACTTCTGACTCAAGCAAGAGAACCGTTTTGTTCTTAACAAATAGATGGAAACTTAACAAGACTGTAACACTGAATAACAAAGGTATTACAGCAATGTCCAACAATTTAAGACTGAGTGTGTTCTGTTCTCACCTTCCTTAAGGAAAAAAACAACCTCAACCCCCTTAATCATTAACAAATCAACGTGCTCATAAATACCTGGAAACCAAAGAGAATTATTAACTGTCCAGTTGAAGGGGAATATCTTTAGATTAGGACCTGGACTTACAGGCGGCAAAATGAACAGAAATGCATTCGTTTTGGGTAAACTCAATCCTTCACCAACCATACTGCTAAGGAGCAAACACTTTACCGCATTTTAGAGAATGACGCTGCAAGACAGCCTCTGGCATGTACCGAAAGGCAGTAGTTCTCAAACTGGAGTGTGCATGGAGTCGGCTGGGAAGCGGCTTAAAAGGCAGCTTCCCATCCTCCACTCCCAGAAATACTGCTCTGTAGGTGTGGGGCTGGGCAGAAGAATCTATTTTAATAAACACCCCCAGGGGACTCTAATGCAGTAGCTGCACTGCCCTTAGGCGCTGCTCTGAGAATAGACCATAAGGGAGGTTTGCAGAGACTTGTTAAGATGTTCTAGAGCCCTGAGTTTCAACCTTGGATCTTAATTTTGAAGAGGGCATAAAACACAAAGGGTTTAAAAAACAAGATAAATGTAGAATAAAGCAAAGACTACTTTTGAAAACCTGCAAAGATACGCGTACCAACACGTAAAGCCCCCCCAAAATATCTTCTAAATGTTAATGACCATTACCACAAAAAAATACAACTGCAATAAATCATTGACCTACTTAAGACAGATCTTGAGTATGAAGAAGGTTTCTATTGTTAAGGACCCTTGCTATAAATACCTCTAGAACTGATTCGCACATTTTACAACTTTCAAGTCAATGTGTCAGCTGGGATGAGTACTTACATGTGTTTCAAGTCAATTTAAAGCAAAGTTAATGAACTAGAAAACAAATTATCATCCAGTGTTCATTTACTACATTTTGCTTTATATGTCTTTCTAATTCTAAAGGCATTACTACCAGGAAAGAAAAATGAAGACAACCCTGAAGATAATTTGTTTTCTATTTCTTGTCCTTTCTCTCTTTCCGACACTTGCCTCATTTTATACAATGGATGCTGCATGACCAGTCTTCTTCTAAGGACCTCTGAAAACCCCAGCTTTGCTGATAATTTTAAACAGTCTGGAAACAGTTTCAAAAGTTTCAGAAATGAAACTGGGCCAAAACAATGAAATTTTCTTTTCTGAGAAGAAAGGAATTCCAAAATCCTGAAATTACTGTGTACATAACAGAATTGCTAAATTTTACCAGAGAGAATGGAAACTGAATGTTTGTTATATTCTCTGAAGAATAAGGCATTTAATGTTGTTATTATTATTATTTTAGTGACCTTGAGACCATGAAATACTTAACAGAATGAAAATCAGGAAGATGACCATTGGGAAGCATTTTTTTTTTTTTTTTTTTTTGCGGTACGCGGGCCTCTCGCTGCTGTGGCCTCTCCCGTTGCGGAGCACAGGCTCCAGACGCGCAGGCTCAGCAGCCATGGCTCACGGGCCCAGCCGCTCTGCAGCATGTGGGATCTTCCCGGACCGGGGCACGAACCCGTGTCCCCTGCATCGGCAGGCGGACTCTCAACCACTGCGCCACCAGGGAAGCCCCACCAGGGAAGCCCAGACCATTGGGAAAATCACAAAAATCTTTTTTTCTCTGGTTGAAAAGAGTACATTGAGTGATTTCTAAGGGGAAAAATATGTTTATAGAAGAGGGATAAAAAGAAGATAATGCTCCTTCATATTTGTATGGAGCTTTAAAAGTTAAAAAATAAATTTGGGCATCTTATAGGTCATCTTGATAATCACGTGATTTGCCTCCAAATTATACTACCAGCGAATGGTGTATATCCACTAATAAGGTCGGCCCTCTACACTAAGTCATAGAAAATAAAATTTCTAATATTCAAACTAGATGATAAGAAGACACTGAATAATTGAGGAATGATAAGAATATTCTTCTCAGCTGCTTTGAAAAGGTGTCGATAAGTGATAATACCCTACATTAGGCCCTTCTATTTGAAGATGGCATGAATAGGTTAATAAGTTTGTAGAAGCAGTTTCAGATACGGTCAATGTCATATTCATCCTTGACTTCTCTTGGCTCAACTCTTCTGCTTTAAGGGGAATAAAACTTGCAATGATAAAGGTGGATGTGTAGGAATCTGAATCAGGAAAAAGTAATTTGATTTTTATGTAACCACTTCCTGGTCAATAACAGATACGTTTGACTTCAGAAAAGCTAGATAAAGGATCAAGCCTAAGCAATTTGATTTTGGGGAAGTTCCTAGTTTTAAATATTTATGAATACAAGGAGAAAAGCAATCTCATGACCTAATTGCATGTAGACTAATAAAGTCAATATAATGGAGAAAGCTTAAGCTCAGTTTATGAACGTCCTCACCACTACAGAACACATCAAATGCAGAACAAAATCGCAGACAGGTTGAGGATCTGATTATTATCCATAGTTTGAAATCCTACAATAGTCAGCTGGCTGCTGAGGGCCATCCATTTAAGACCCCAGATCTCCCTTCTATGAAAGCTTGCCTCTGGGTCTGGGGATGCAGAGGTCAATGCTCAGAAGCACAGCCGGGGACAAGTATTAATGTCTGGAACACTGGATAGCACACCTCTTTTTTTTTTTGCAGTACGCGGGCCTCTCACTATTGTGGCCCCTCCCATTGCGGAGCACAGGCTCTGGACGCGCAGGCCCAGCAGCCATTGCTCACGGGCCCAGCCGCTCCGCGGCATATGGGATCCTCCCGGACTGGGGCACGAACCCGTGTCCCCTGCATCAGCAGGTGGACTCTCAACCACTGTGCCACCAGGGAAGCCCGATGGCACACCTCTTGTAGTACTGTTCACGCCTCCTTGTAGTACTATTTCATCCACTCAGTAACAAAGTATTTGGGGAAGTCAAGAATCCCACCTTCTCTGGCATCTACCATATTTACTCATGTTTTTTCAATGTACTTTTAACCATGGTCAGGAGGTAGGTTACTTTACTTCACTGAGGAAGGGATCAAGGAGAGTTTGTAATACCACCCTTTGCCATGACAGGAGAATTCATACTGTGTCAGTTCAGGGAACGTGCAAGCATGCATGTGTATGTGCCCAGGACTGAAGGCTTCTTAAAATCACTAACATATGGTGAGAAAAGGATAAGCGATGATGTGGGACAGGTACTTAGGAATCAGTCACTACTATTTTCTACCTACTGAGCACTTAGCAAGATACCTGCAATTACCTGGATTCCCACCTGGAAGTAAGAAGACCTGAATTCCAATACCTCCAGCATCATTTACTAAATGACCAAAAACAAATCACTTCACTTCTCCACCCCTCAACCCTCGATATTCTTCTCACTGTTGTGAGGACTGAAACAATGCATATGAAAGTACTAGCCCATAAAAGATGCTCAAGAGATGTGTTGATCAGAACTTAGAATTTTGTGCAGCTGAGATAAAAAGTGTAGCTGCCTTAAATAGGGCCTTTTACATATTTTAATTTCTTTGCCAACTGCATCTCAGTAACTAACACTCAAAGAAAAAACCTTCCACTATAACACAGTTTAAAGTTCAGGAGGTGAAAAAAGAAAACTTTTCTTCATTCATCAGTCTCTAGAACTCCAAATAGTCCTTTGCATGTGTGAAACATTTAAATAATGCTAGTTTTACTCCTTTCTTTATCAAAGGTTAAATATTCCAAATAAAGGATTTATTTTCTTTATGAAATGTCTTCCATCTCCTCTAAGACCGTGAATCTCAACGATCTTTATAGTACTGCTGAAAAATGGGGGAAGCAACAAGCATTCACTAATATTGTGGCAAATCAAAGAAGGCAGAGCTTTGAAGGAATGCTTTTCCAAGGGTTTCTAAGTCTCTTACGTGCTGACTTGACAAACATGCTTCATTCGGGAAATAAATTCCCCAATAATAATCCATACACACAGCTTAAAATGAGGGTGGTCTCCAGCTTTCAAATAATAAACTGCTTGGTGGGAAACTTATTTTCGTATTTACTGTAGTGTGAGGGGATGGTAATTACCTAGAGGTTATGCCATCCAAATAATGAAACAAAAAAAGGAGAAAAAAATTTACTCCTGAAAGTTTCTTCTTTGCAGAACTGTTCCAACCCCTGACACATCTGTAGCTTGTTTGCTAGAAGTCCTTATTTCTGAGATGGAAACTGGACTTGTATGGAACACTGGGAAAAAGAAGAAATGGTTTGACAGTTCCATCAATCCGTCCTTTCCTGAGCCTCTTCCTCCTTTACCAAAGTACTAAAATCTGAATATAATTATAATACATGACAAGTGGAGCTGTCTCATGAGACGGCTTGGGTATTTTTAGCTCAAGGGCTCGAGAGAGGGGAAGATACAGCCACAAGGCAGAGCTCTGCGGGCTTCACTGTACCTAATTCTACATTTATGCTTTCTCTAAACACGTCGTTAACCATAACACTAGGACCTGTTCTCCCTCCTTAATGCTTACTAGCTGCCTAACCTTGGGCATGTTAGTTAATCTAAAGAAGCCAATTCTGTAAAATGGGGATAACTGGCATCTAGCAGAGTTTGTGGGGATTAAATGAGATGACATGTAACAAGTATCTAAGACTTCTACTTCTGGCCATAACAGCACTTGGTATAGGACCTGCTCTCCCATTGTAAATAAATAGAAAAATAGACAAAACATCTGAAACAACTTTTTTTCAGACATTTTACAATAGGCAGCATTGGATAGTGTTCCCTGAGAAAAAAGTATCAAAGAAGGTGAGCCCTATGATCCCCACCCAGCTTTCTACCTGGAAGTACTTTCAAAACAATGGCACAGAGCAGGGATTTGAAGAGGGGAGCTAAAACATGCTGGAGGTTTGGAAGGTTGAGGTGGCTGATATTTGCTGGGCAGAATACCAAAGAAGAGGAAACCACACAGTGAAAGAGGCTCAGAAATCTACACAGGGGTTCCCTTGAGTCTTGGGCTGAATATTAAGCTGCACAAGCATAGAGTGAGGTTCCAAAAGCCAGGGAAAGAAAAAACATTAAGGTAATGTACACCATGGTGACAACAGTTAATAACACTGTATTTCATAAATGAAAGTTGCTGAGAGAGTAGATCTTAAGGGTTTTCATCATAAGAAAATAAAATTGTGTAAACTAGGTATGGTGACAGATGTCAACTAGACTTATTTTGGTGATCATTTCGGGATATATGCAAATACTGAATCATTATGTTGTACACCCAAAACTAATACAGTGTTATATGTCAATCATCTCTCAATTAAAAGAAAAGAAAAGAAAAGAAAAGAAAAGAAAAACTATTGGGGAAATAACAACTACCAGAGATTTGTCAGCCAAACAATTCTCATAGTTCACACAGGGGTAGAAGTCATTCAACTTCTGACTGACCACAGCAGAGACACCTCACTGAATATGCTGGTATTCATCAGGTGCCTTAGCAGGAGGGCTAAATTAGCCAGAGAGTAAAGGCTACTCTAGGTATGCTTTAAAAAAGCCTAAGAACAAGATTCATAAAGGTCAAGCTGTTCTATAAGTAAATTAATTGCCCACCAAAATAAAACGACACTCTTTAAAGAAGACAACAAAATCCAGGTCCTCAATGATGAAACATTCGCAATGTCCACTATCCAATCAAAAATAACCAGACAGATGAAGCAGTAAAATGTAACTCAAAAACAGGAGAAAATTTGTTAAAGGGAGACCCCAAATGACAGGGATGATGGAATTAGCACACAAAGACTTTAAAACAGCTATTATAAATATGTTCAAGGCTTTAAAAGGAGGACATGAACTGAATGAGAATAATATGGAAAATATAAGAAAAGAGAACCCCCCCCCCAAAAGAGAAAAAGAAAACCCAAATGCAACTTCTAGACCTGAAAATCACAATATCTGAAATGAAAATTTCACTAGATTGGATAATAGCAGATTAAGACACTATGGAAGAAAAGAAAAATACAGTGCCTTAAATGCATTAATTGGAATTATCCAAACACAAGCACAGAGGGGAAAAAAAAGTTTAAAAATCAAATCACAACTGGTAAGTGACCTAATATATGTGTAATTAGAGATTCAGAAGGTGGAGGGTGCAGAAAAATTAAAAAATGAGTTTGGCAAGTAATATTTTAATTTGATGAAGGCTACAAATCCACAGATCCAAGTGACAACTACACTGTCATATGGAGATGGAGTGATCCTTTAGGAACACATGTTCTGTAAAGCATTTTCTCTTTTTAAAGATCATATTGAAAGAGTTTCCTAGCACAACATAAAGTTAGGTAAGATGTGGTGAGCTTATCTCACAGTACACAGAACAAAGTCTCACCTCTGGGTGTGTCATGGCCAGTAGGAGGCTGCTGGGGAGAGTGCAGAGGCCTGTTGATCCCCATTTCTGTGGTCTGTTTTTTTTTTTTTTTTTTTTTTTTTGCGATACGCGGGCCTCTCACTGTTGTGGCCTCTCCCGTTGCGGAGCACAGGCTCCGGACGCGCAGGCTCAGCGGCCATGGCTCACGGACCCAGCCGCTCCGCGGCACGTGGGATCTTCCCGGACCGGGGCACGAACCCGCGTCCCCTGCATCGGCAGGCGGACTCTCAACCACTGCGCCACCAGGGAAGCCCCTCTGTGGTCTGTTTTTGTTTAATACCCATTTAAGTGATGAGGCTAATGGTCTCTTCTAGCTTGGAGTAAGAGAGATAAATATGCATACTGTCTTCTTCCGGCTTTAGAATGGAAACACTTCCCTACTTTTCATTCACTTTAGGAAACTTGACCCTCTGAAAGGATAGAAAAGGAAACTGAACCCTCTTTCTCAGGAGCTATGCCTCAGAAGGTTACAAGGAGCCTTAAAGGAGAGTAGTTCAGTGAAAAGGAACCCTTCCCAGATGAATGTATTACATAACTGAAAAATGTGCCATTAGAGGCAGTTTGCTGATCCAGGCCTTTGCAGTTATTGGCATATTGGGGCAAAATGTGCAAAGTGCTTATTTTGCTTATTCCACTGACTTACTCAGTGCCATATTGCTTAAGTCTGCCCTTGCTATACATTTCTCACATTGCCCTTCATCATCAAGAGATGGCTGGGACCGTGTAAATACACAAATAATAAATAATCTTACCAACTCCCAATCTAGCCATTCATTGACAGAATCAAGGCGCTTATTACATTTTCTTCCCAGACCCTTTTAATAGCTCTTTGTGGTGATAATTTACATAACACAACAAATCGGGACAACTTGAAGGAATTACAAAGGAAATGTCAAAATATCTTGATAAAAAGAGTTTAAGGGCATATTGAGATTTAACATATTATGCAGCTGCAAGCAGAGTACGGAACGTTAAAATAATATTTAAGAGTCTAGGCTATTTATGGTTTTTCATAGGTTCGCCTGCATGTCGTTTCCAAGTTGGCAACAGCAAAACCATGGCAACAGGAAATTCTTCCCTGCAGTAGAGTTTATGAATACTTTTCTGTTTTCATGACTCAACTCCTTATTTAATTTCCTGTACAGAAAATCAGAGCGATTACTATAGACTGCAATACAGATGTGCTAATCCAAAGACCCTCTCAAAGAAAAACAGGTCACAGGTGTCTATGGATGGATTTTGAGATAAAATTTAAAATTGCCTTCACACAGACGCATAGCAGAAGTCAACATACTCTAGATACTTGAGAACATAACTCTTTTATTAACCACCTGGGAATGGGAAGGGACAAACCTCTATGTTCATGAGCTGTAGCTAAACAGACTGCTGCACTATTGTGCTTTGAATCAACACGTTTTACGAGCCAAGCTAATACCAAAGCTAAGCCTATTTTCTTAGAGATTAAGTTAGACTATGGACAATAATAACAGGAAATAAATAAACAAAAATACCTCTAGATATTAAAATATAAAAATGATTAAGAAAACCATACAATGACTGACTACACAGATATGCACAAGGATTATGAAATGAGTTAATGAAAGTCAAAAATTCTAGGGCTTGCAACCAGATGGTTTTAAGTTGCAGGAGTTTTTCAGCTAAATATAGTGAAATTTATGCAACATTATCCAGGGGCAATTCTGCATGATCTCCATCCACTGCTTTCCACCTTCCACATTTCTGATAACACTATTTTTTTTAAAGTCCAATCCTAGCTACTTTGACTATGGTCTTCAATTGTTTTAGAGCCACATCTTCCTTCCCTGGCTTCCTCTCCCCCATCACCAGCAGTTTTCTACAGTAAGTGGCAATGTTGTTTTACAGGCAACTTACCAGGTGAACATCAACACAGCAGGAGGACAATAAGCCTAGTAGGAGGGTATAAGTATTTCTTACTTTTGGTGTCAAGCTGCGCACGATACTTCTCAAATCCTTTGAGCCGAACGCGTTCTCCCAATAGCTGGAGGAATTCCTCAAAGGCTGGGCCGGCTGATTCATTGTTGTACATCTCTTCTTCCGTGCTCTGTCCAGCTTTGCAGTACATGATGCCTACTTTCTGCTGATAGTTCAGCTGTGAAGGCAGGTGATACAATGCATATAAATATAGGCAGACCCACTCTGTCCGCTTAAATGCTAATAAGTCTTGTAGGCCATATGCCCATCAAGTAAGCTAACCTCTTTCTTCTCTTGAAATCCTTCTGCTTTCGTTCTTCCCCTTTTAAAAAGGGAGGCCTTAAAAATTTAAAAGTAAAGGCCTACTTTACAAAAGATACTTTATTTTTTAATTGAAGTATAGTTGATTTACAACGTTGTTAGTTTCAGTGAACAGCAAAGTGATTCAGTTACACACACACACACACACACATACACACACACACATTCTTTTTCAGATTCCTTTCCCTTATAGGTTATTACAAAATATTGAGTGTAGTTCACTGTGCTATACAGTAGGTCCTTGTTGGTTATCTATTTTATATATAGTCGTGTGTATATTTTAATCTCACACTCCTAATTTATCACTCCCCTGCTTCTCCCTTTGGTAACCGTAAGTTTATTTTCTATGTCTGTGGGTCTATTTCTGTTTACAAAAGTTACTTTAAACTGTTTTGCACTAAAAGCCCATTAAAGTTCTTATAAAATTTGGGGGGGTAAAATTGGAAAAGACTTATCTCCTAATGCCACTTTTCCAATATATTAAATTATAAACCTTGGTTATATCTTTGTGACAGCAGTAGCATCATCGACACTATGCTTTTCAAATATTTTTCTAAAAGATGAGGACCTGGATAGAAACTTCAAAAGGGGCCTCATAATGGCAAATCAGCTAGTGGTAAATATTCCTTCCTCAAATACAGTTAAAACCAAGCATTCAAGAAATTTAAATATGATATAACATTAATAGAAACACTCATTCATCACTGAAAAGTTTAGTCAATCTATAAACAAATTTTAAAGTTGTATTAGTCATTTAACACTAAATGAGTTTTCAATCTTAAAATTTAGACTTTTAATTCTCCAGTAAAATCAGGGCAATCCATATCACTTAGGCCTGTTTCCAGAGTAGCACTGAAACCACTGTATCAGTAAATTTTTATCTCATAAAAAGGGAAGGGGGAAGAGAAGAGGCAAAATTTTAATAGCTAACATGTATTGAACAGCCACTGTCTGCCAATCACTGTTTAGTGTTTAACTTACACTATCTTATCCTCATAAAAGCCTACAAAGCAAATATTATCCCTGTTTGACAGATATGCAAAGAGAAGGTCAGAAAAGGGAAAAGCAAGTAACTGGTCCAGTAGGGAGAGATCATAAATTAGCAGCCCTGTGATTCGGCTCTATTAAATATTACCAGGACTCAACCAGGCTTGTCGTGCTCTATTTCTGTCACTGCAACGTATGTCCACAGCCCCTTACTAGCAATTCCACAGTTGAAAACCAAATTTAAGCAAATACATTTGGCAGTAAAACTTGATATAAGCTGACAGTAATACTTTTTACTTTATTCCTCTTTCTGTGAATATTCATTTTTTGGGGAAATATTAATGTTTGATTGTGGGGTGCTGCTCCAGATCCTGGGGACTATTACTCCATGCTGCATGCATTTTATTATCCTTCTAAAGCTGGACCTTTCTTAATTCTGAAACATATCCAGCTCCTATTGTTTTACACAAGAGACTGGGAACCTAAGCAACTCTTTTTCAACTTTCTAAACCAAATGGTTCAGAATGGTGATAACTAGAAAATGTCATGAGGGAACTCCTGCTTGCTTTCCCCCCTCTCCACTGCATGCTAACTAGTTGACAAGGAAGGTTCCGCAGCTTTTACATGACCCATAGACATGAGAGCTCCTTAGGACTTCTATAATTGTGCAGAATTGATTTTACCCCGCCTACTTCCACAAGTGGAAGGCAAAGTTCCAAATTGAAACTTGCAAATAATTGGATATACCAATGTCAGAATCTTTTTAAAATAGCATCCAACCTTGCATTATTGCTACTTCATTTTAATTATTAACAGAAACACATTTAGGATTTAGTTCATTTTTTTTGTATGCCACATGCAGTAAAGAAAAAGAAAGTAAAACCCACCACATACCACTGGCAGCTGGCCTCCTTCAAAGATCTGAATGTTACTAATACTTAGAGGGGAACTCCCACAGGTAGCGATTTCATCTTGGCTTTAGAATTCAGCTGAGTATCCTATTAGGTCTCAACAAATAAAAAAGTAGTGGTAGGCTCTATGTCTGTTACAAAAGAAGTCCTTAATGAAGCCAGATTCTTACTCTCCCCCTGCAGGGAGAACTGTCAAAGAAAAGAAGCAATCTGGAGCTTGGAGTTATTTGCTCTTTGGCTCTGTGCCTCCCAGATCAGCCTTCTCTTGCAACAATGCAAAACAAAAGTCACCCTGTTCAGTGGAAAGCATCGCAGTGATATTGGATTTGTGGGTGGCTTTTTAAACTTCTTAGATAAAGGCCTAAGATTTCACTGTACAATGTTCAAGAGGATTCATTTACATATATGAAAAAAGAGTTCGGAGAGAAGATAAGTAACGGAACTTCCCCCAAACCTCTGTAGAAGCAGAATGCAAGGACAATGAGACAGGGCACTGCCTTCTTTTGACAGGTTTCTCACACTCTAGTGAGCTCCACCTGCAGACAGGAGAACAGACTGGTATTTGCTGGCTGTGAAAGGAAGGCTCCTTCAAGAGGATGAGGAAATATGTTGGAATGTCAAGTTTCCTCTAAACAGTGCCAAATGTCAGTGCTCTGTCCTGGAAGGTGACACTACGACTGTATCCTTGTTTCTGCTGCAATAAAGTCGAGATAGGTGGGTATTCTGTGAACTCAGGCTCCTAGTATCTTCAGATAGCAACCTTGTTCCCTGCCCAGAATACGAGAAGTTGTTAAGGGGGAGTTATGTAAGTATAATAAGGAATATTTCAAGAGAAGGAGCAAATGGAAATGGAGTTTAGAGCTATCGTTTGGGGATTTGGAATTGCTCTCAGGTTATATAAAACACTATTTTTTTTTGAGACACACACAAACACATCTGTATGGATTTATGTATATGAATATATAATACTTTCCTGTAATGCTCAAAATAGAGTTATGATGACGCCAGAAGCCATCTCGGAAACAGGTTCGGTTTATCCACAGTTTAGGATTTTGCTTTTGGATGACCGTGAAGTCATGCTGTACAGTTCCATCCTTGCATATCTACTGTTCATACGGAGCACTGATGGAAGTGTTTGGACGCTCAACAAATGTTTGCATTGTAAAAAGTGATGATGGTCAATCCAACAGGACCAAGGTTCCGTTTGAAAGTCTTGAGTCTCAATAAAGAAAGTGTCTTTCAACACCCACCAAAAGTGACGTTGGGCTCCCACAGCTGGGAACCAAAAGTACAAAAATTGCTCTTCCTCTCATAAAATAGGCACTTGAACAAAGAATCAAAGAAACAGGTACTGCAAAATCTGACTTACGCAGCCCTGAGTTCCTGGAAAGATGGATGATAAAGTCAGAGTGCTCTACCAGTAGAAACAGGTTTGAATAACCAAGTTCTCAGAGACCTCTTAAGAAGTTCCCGTATTTTCACCTCTTCTTTCCTGATGTCACAGCCAGAGGAAGGCCACTGGGGGCAGCACAGACCATGAGAACAACCCAGTTCTTCCCTTCTTACAAAATCTTTTAAATAGTCTGATGTAATCCAGAGATTTAAAACAGTCACTATGAGGTATTTCATTGTCCAGCAGTTCTCAAAATGTGGGTCATGAACCCTTGAGAGATGCTTGAGCTCTGTTCTGGGACACAGTTAATTGGAAATAGTTTGATCCTTTCAGTTCTTCCTTTTAAACTCTGACAGGTCTTAATAGAGCAGCATTTAATTTGAGGTTAATTTTGCCCCATTATTGAGGCAAAGTCATTTTGAAACTTTACCCAATGCTATGTGAACTATGTATGCGGTTTTCCAGATTGCCTGGTGGGAGAAGGAACTATTCTCAGCCAGGCTGAGGTCTGAGGATTTGCCCCCTTCAATCTTAGGGTGGTTCTTACCCTGGCCACAAATAGTTTCCTCAAATACATGCACTTACCAGTACTCAGCTCTGCAAATCTTTTATCTCCCTGGACTCACATCTCAATCTCTACTCAGGAAGAGCCCTGGGCTTCAAGTGGGTGCCCCTCCCAGCTCCACAGCCTGGAAACTCTCTTCAGGAAGAAAGCTGGTGCAATGTTACTGTTCATTTGGTTCCCACCTCTCAGAGATCACGGTCATTTGTTGCCTGACGTCCAAGGTCATAAAAACCAATGTTTCATTGTTTTGCCTAGCTTTTAAAAGTTGTTTCAGATGCGAAAGTAAACTAGTCCTTCTCTTTTAATCTTGGCTGGAAACAGAAATCTGACTCCATTTTAAAGTCAACTACTGGTATATAATTTCTGAATGGTAAACTGCATCCATTTGAGGCATACACAGTTTAATGATTTCTAATAAACCTCCAACCCAATCAAAACACAGAACATTTCTAACACACCAAGTTTCGTGGTTCCCATTTGCTGTCTATCCCTGCATCAACTAACAGCCTCAGACAATCACTGCTGGTTTTTTTTTCCACTGTAAATAGGTTTGCCTACATTTTAAAAGAATATTTTTCCTGGGTAAAATTCCTAGTGAGAGTTCTTCTCTTTCAGCCACTAGAAATGTGGCTTCCACCTTTTCATTATGCTTTATACTTTATAGCTCAGGAAATGGTTAATTTTAATCCAATTGTCTGTCTTACTGTTCTTCTTTGAAGGTATTTTTTCCTCTGGCTATTTTTAAGATTTTTTCTTTTTCTTTTAATTTCAGCATTTTTTACTATGATGGGCCTACATCTGATTTTCTTTGTATTTATCCTGCTTACAGTAGGCACAGCTCCTTGATTCTGTCTCAATTCATGTGTTTCATCAGTTTTGGAAACTTCTTTACTGGTATTTCTTCAGACATCAATTCTGTCCCCAAATATTGCTTTAATTTCTCTTCTCCTCCTGGGAATTCCATTACATACATGTATTTCACTATGGCCCACATGTCTTTTAGGCACTTTTCTGTATTTCTCATGTGTTCTTGTCTACATTCTTCAGTTAAAAATTTGCTGGTAACTTCAATTCATCAGTTTTCTGCTGTGTCTCATGTGCTTTAACCCATCTGCTGAGATTTTAACTTTTTGCTTTTGTTTTTTCAGATCTAGAATTTCAATTTGATTTTTTAAAAACAAATCCCAAGTTCTCCAGTGACCCTTGATCTCTATCTTTTATTTCTGCAGCCCCCATGAAATTAATGAAAACTCTGAACTGTCACCTAACTTATCTGCAGCTTTATGCTATATTTAAGCCCCAAGCCTCTTACAAATCAGCAAATGTCCAAGGAAAAAGTGCTGTAGGATGATTTAATTTTGATGAACCCAAATTTCTCAATTATTTCTTTTCTAGACTAAGTATAGAAAAGAACTATTTTTTGGTGTTATATCTAAGAACTCTTCACCAATCCTCAGGTCCCCCCAATTTTCTCCTATGTTTTTGTCAAAAACTTTTATAGTTTTACATTTCAAACTATGATCCGTTTGAATAAATTTCTGTATAATGTGTGAGATTTAGGTCAAGTTCATTATTTTGTCTATGTAATTGTTCTGGCACCCTTGTTTGAAAAGCCTATCCTTCTTCCACCTTTGTCAAAAAAATCAGTTGGATATATTTGTGTGGAGCTATTTCTGGTTTCTCTATTCTGTTCCACCGATCCATGCATCTACCCTTCCAATAAGACACAGTCTTGATTACTGTAGTTATACCAATATAATATAATGAAATCACGTAGAATGATTTCTCCCACTTTATTCTTTTTCAAAATTGTTTTGGCTATTCTAGTTCCTTTGCCTTTCAATATAAACTTCAGAATGATCTTGTCTATAATTTCAAAAATCTTGCCAGGATTTTGATACCGATTGTGTTAAACTGATATCAATTAGGGGAGAACTGACATCATTAATAGGTTGAGTCTTTCAATCCAAGTACATGGTATGTCTCTTTATTTTATTTAAGTCTTCTGTGAGTTCTTTCATCAGTGTTTTATAGTTTTCAGCATACAAGTCCTAAACATGTTTTGTTAGGTATATACCCAGCTATTTCATTTTTTATTGAAGGATTGTAAATGGTATTGTATTTTATTTTCAGTTTCCACATGTTCATTAAAAGAGATCCAACTGATTTCTGTTGAGTTGATGTTGAATCATACAACCTTGCTGGACACACCTTGCAATTCTAGAAAGTTTTTGTAGATTCCTTGGGGTTTTGTACATAGACTATCATGTCATTTGACATAGGGACAATTTTATATTTTCCTTTCCTTTATCCACCTGACTTTTATTTCCTTTTCTTGCCTTATTGTACTGACTAGAACTTCTAGTACTGTGTTGAATAGCAATAGAGACTGTACATCCTTGACTTGTTCCCATTAAGTCTTTCACCAACTATGATGTAAGCTGTAGGGTTTTTGTAGCTGTCTTTAATCAAGCTGAGGAAGTTCCTCTCTATTTCCGTTCTTATCATGAGTGACCACTATGTCGTTCCTTATCCCAAGTTCCCCAGCCAATCTGCTTCCTTCATTCCACCTATCAGATTCATGTTTGCTTTATATACAGTGTACAAGGTTTTTAGCTGTACTTAGCAGGAAGAATAGGGGAAAATTACATCTACCCCATACTTCCAAAAGCAAAAGTCCAAATTTATTTTTAAAAAACACTTTGTCCAGTGTTTCTGGTTATTCTCAGTGGGTGGGCTGGTCTGAGACAAGCTACTCTGCCATTACTGGACATGAAGACCTTGGTCATTTTTTCAAATCCTCATGATTCACATTGATAGCATTTACTTTGGCTTGTTCTTCATAAACATGATAACTGTCTTAACTACTTCCTAAAGATCTATCCCTGTACTGTCCTCCAAAAAGAATGACAAAGAGACTGGAAAAATTCAGTGTTGGGGGCAAAAAAATGCTAGTTAGAAAATTTATCTTCATTGAAATTTACTACCAAAAATCAAATTGCTTTAAAAAATGACATATGGATACTGGGTAGAAAGATCATTTAAAAAAAATCTGACAGAGATGCTGTCAAAATTATTTATATACATGTGCAGAGACACATTCTAATCTATTTTTATCTTTGGAATAATGTAAAGGAAATAATCTATACACACACAATAATCTTATCTAATAACATGCTGTGCAAAAGTTCTCACAAAAATAGAAAGCTTCATATTGGGTATTAAAATGATGATTTATGTACTTGTATTGATTTGACATTAAGATGAATTTCAATTACATAGGAAAAGGCTCTTCATTGAGCACTGTCTGTGATAGGAAAAGACTGTTATCCATCTAAACGTCCATTAATAGAGGAACTAATGAAGTAAACTATGGTACAGCAACAAAACAGAATATTATGCAGCCATAAAAACAATGGGAAAACTTTCTGTGTACTGACATAGAAAGATCTCCAAAATATATTACTAAGTGAAAAAGCAAATGTTTACAGCATGCTATATTTTGTATAAGAAAAAGGGAACTGGGGCTTCCCTGGTGGTGCAGTGGTTGGGAGTCCGCCTGCTGATGCAGGGGGCACGGCTTCGTGACCGCGTCCAGGAGGATCCCGCGTGCCGCGGAGCGGCTGGGCCCGTGAGCCATGGCCGCTGGGCCTGCGCACCCGGAGCCTGTGCTCCACAATGGGAGAGGCCATGGCAGTGAGAGGCCCGTGTACCACAAAAAAAAAAAAAAAAAAAAAAAAGGGAACTAAGACTACATATGCATATCTGGTATATCTGTATAAAGAAACATAGAAATACATAAGAAACTAATAAAAGTGGTAATATAGGGGAGAAGAGAGGTGAGGGATAGGAACAGGGTGGAAATGGGATCCCTCAATGTAAATACTTTGATTTTTGGATCATTTGAAGATATTAGCTAATTAAAGTCCTGTACGAAGGAAACTAGTTTAACTTTTTATTTTAAAGCTGAATTTAAAGCACAATTCACAGTTTAAAAATCAAGAAGACTGAAATATCTGCAAACAGTTCCTCTGTCTTTTTGGATTGTGAACCAAAGAAACCTCACTGCAAGTCTTAGCCATGCTGAGCTCCTTCAACTGCAAACTGCAGTCCTACCCAGCCAAACGTCTTCCAAATGCTACTGCTCTCAGTCACATTAATCATAAATCTTACTACTGGAAAGGACCCCATCCAGTCACCCACCCCAGCCTCAGCCAGGCAAAAGAGCATGGATGAGCCCGTGTAATCATTACTTGTGAACAGACGAGACAAAGCAACCAATGCCACTGTCTCCTTTCTCTGACCTGAGGACAGTCGCGTATATGTCTTCCTGATAATGTACATATGGAACCCATCTGGTGGCCATCTGAACTTTCAACATGCATTAGCTGATACCATAATCTAGAAAAAGACTGAAATTTCAGAAATGGTAATTGTTCTGCCAAAGCTTCATTCATAGGAAATAGGTTTTGGAAAAATTGTTTTCCCTATGGTTCATTCTTTAAATCCAGCTGCCTGAATCAAACAGGAAATGGGGCTAGTCAAACTCATTCATCTTCAATAGAATAATGCACCAGGGCAATGAACAGGCTAAGTCAGCAGAGAATTTCACCCATGCCCTTAATCAAAGGAACAGTGCTATTCATTATCAAATAAATACTGCTTCTTTCCTTACATCTATTCTTGAGATATATATTACAGACCTAATTAGATATGATTACTTTTCCCCTTTAACTTCAATAACTTGAAGGGCAACATTTTAAATAGAGAATCCAACAAATATTTTCATTTCTTTGTATTTTTAATAAGTATCTAGAAAAACAGTGGAGATACTCATTTAGGTAAAATCACTACTGTGTACATGAACCTTGACATTTCCTAATGAAAACAGGTCTTCCGATTTTCTCTTCTGCAAACCGGCAATTGCACTTTATTTTTAAGCTCTATTCTGATCCTATTTGGGTTTTACATGTTATACTTAATATTGGGCACTGTAGCCTGTAGCAATAAAACTTGGATCCATATTTCCAGTTCCTTCTTCTACTCAAGGGGAGGGGAGGGGAGGGGAGGATGGGGTGTACAGTGTATTGGGTAGGAAAGTGGACTCTGGAGCCGGAATGCCTGGATGCAAGACTTGCCTCCACCAGATCCTAATTGTGATCTGGTGTGGGGGGGGTCCTTCCGCCTCTTTGTGCCTCGGTGCTCTTGTCGGCAAAGCAAGAACAATAATAGCACCTATATCAAAGGATTCTAAGGGTTAATTAAAATAATTTGTGTGAATTGCTTCACACAGTTCCTGGCTTAGTCACTGCTCAGTTCCTGGCTTAGTAATCTGTTTTTATTACTGCCTTACACTCCTGCTCAGCAGGACTGCTTGCTGTCCCATAACCACATTCTGTGCTTCTGTCCTGCTGCGCTTTGTTCTCATTGTTCTGAGTCTAGACCACCGTACGGCTTATTCTCTAGTCTGATGAAAGGTCCGTTTCATCCTGACCCATATAACCAATCACGACTTGGCCCCACTGGCTTGTCTGTTTGCAGTTCTCTTATTATACTCATTATATTAACCCTACCTTTCATTACAGTAATTTATGACTTTGTCTCCTTCATAGGTAAGGGCTGTGTCTTACTAGCCTATTTATTTTCTACAGTATTTAACAATCTGCAAAGAGTAGTTACTCAATTAGCATTTATTGAATTTGAAAAGTTACGCTTACTTCTGAAAGTTAAGCACAGTATATTATACTACCTATAACAGCAGCTTTCTCACAGGATGCTGATAAAGATGAAATAATGCATGTAAAGGACTAATGAGTTATCATTTTATCATTATTCATGTGCAGTAAGTGCTCTACACGTGTGAACTCCTTGAAACAGAGCCTGGTATAATGACCTTTCATTTCTCTTGCACTGGGTAGATGAGATAAAGGTGTTTTTTAATGACTGATGAAGAAAAACGGCATTAATATGGCAAATTTAAAAGTAACTGAATTAGCCATATTATTTAAAAGTTGGCCTGAATAGGTAATGAAATTCCTGATATTTCACAGTGTAGTTTGGAGGACCAAAATAATTTGAGATGCGCAAAAAGAGATGAAAACTTGCAAATCTTAAAAACAAAAGGTAGTATCGTGCAAACGCGTATCCAGTGTTCAGGACTCCTAAGGGAAAATGGCACTGCTTCTGAAAGCCTCGATCCTCTCAATCGTAAAATAGGCCATTAACTGGAACCTACTGCCCACGGGTACCGTGAGGATTAAATCAGATGATGCTGGTAAAGAGCTTAGAACAGTGCAATAAGTAAACATATATATTTATCTAATGTGTTTTCATCATAAGAGATGCTCTCAATTATCTAATACGTGAAGATGTAGGACCATGATGGAAAAACTAAATCCAGAGTTGATCTAAATTTGCTGGGTCACAAACTGCTCTAAATTCTTGACAAAGTGAAATCATTGGCAGGTTATTTCATCTTCTTATTGACCTTTAGATGATAATGGAAATAGACATCAATCAATAGTGAAAGACCCAGGAAGGTATCAGGAAGGTGAATGTGAAAGCATGGGTAAGCCACAAAGCATATAATCATTTCTTAAAACTTTGGGAATTAAAATACCTACTTCAGTTCCCACATAAATATCAGAGTCTAGTCAAATGAAAAACAACTTTTTATATTTTTGTGAAATACTATCTTTTATAGTATATAGATATAACTTACATCTGTTCTTCTGTTCATTTCATTTTTAAATGGTAAGATTAAAAAAAAAAAAAGAAAGAAAGAAAGAAAGAAAGAAAAAAGCACCAAAGATCTGAAAGGCAAAATGCCACAATATAGCAAGCAAATAGTGTTTTCTTTATCCAGGCATAATTACATGAGCTGTTAAAGTAGAAAAGATTTTAAAGGAATCATTTAAATAAAACTTAAAGGGAGATGTAGAAGGTCCTTTTAGTGAGTCCAGCTTTTCGTATTCATACTATCAATCTCTTTAAATATAAGGATGTACAAAGCATGAAATTTCAAAAAATGATGACATAGATGGAAACTAAAAATGTTTTGCAAAGATTCAAATGCATAATGTACTGCACTTACAAGCATTTCTTTTTCAAAATCTGTATTTGTAAAGGCACCAAAATAATTAGTTTCTCACAAGGATTTCAAGGCATTAATAAAATTTCCTACCAAAAAAATGACTCTCCAGACTAAACACCTAAGTACGTGTCCTCTGTTTTTTATCAGTATAAGTCTGGGCTTTAAATGCTATAAATATATAAACGGAAAGAGAGGCCAAGCAGTGGTGTCCCTTAGTTCAGATAAAGAGCTGCTCATACAGAATAGCAGGTTTTAAACATCTAGATTCTACTGCCCAGAATTTAGTAAAATTTCAAAAATAAAATTGGGGAGACTCACCTAGACTATCAAATTTTAATTTCGCCGGAAGGCATTAAAGAAGACAACTAATACATATTATCATCAATAATTTATGAAGGAAAGGATAGTTTAATATCCCCAAGAATAAGAAACCCATCATTTCAGAATAATGGGCAGTTTTGTGAATTAAACAAATGTACCTTTAAGTTAAACTCACTATACTGCTCTCATCTTTCCTGTGTGGATGGGACCATATAGTGTTTATCACAGAGCAGCCCCATCTCCAACATTTTGTAAGAGAGGGCACAAAATGTGACAGAAAGCCCATACAATGTCTACAATTGGGGCACCCATTTTTAAACTTAATATAAGTAAAACAAAGGGAAAAAGGAAGAAAACACCTCCTTTACACAAAATAGTCTGTTGAATTTAGAATGTGCAGTATGTGATTATATTATCAATGTCTAAATGTTGCTGTTTTCCTTGAAAAGTGTAGTAACTGAAAAGACTGAAATCAGTAAAGTTGAACCTAATCATTATTTTTCTACTTTTCCTTTGTTAGAATAAATACTCAAAATATTTATTGGAAAAACAGCACCCAAAATAGTTAAGTTTATGTATCAGCAGTCTTCTGAAGCATTCAAAGTGCTCAAATTTACATGTTATAAACATGGATACTCACAGCCTATTTGAAATACACATATGAAATAGACATTAGCTATGCTTTACAGTAAGTAAGATGAATGGACAAAAGGAGCAGTGATTAGAAAAGTTACATCCAAATATTGGTTCCTAATAATATATTCCTATCAGCTGATTTAAAAGACTGAATA
This sequence comes from Mesoplodon bidens, assembly GCF_964165515.1. Taxonomy (NCBI): domain Eukaryota; kingdom Metazoa; phylum Chordata; class Mammalia; order Artiodactyla; family Ziphiidae; genus Mesoplodon; species Mesoplodon bidens. The sequence goes on along the minus strand of NC_138178.1, from coordinate 147,898,315 downwards.
TTCCTTGAAACTGATTTTTTTGAACTACCATTCATTTTAATAAAATTCAAATTTTTCCTAATTAAAAAAATACCATCAAAATCTGTTTATAAAATGGAATTCAATAACTGGACCAATTTTACTTTGGGAAGAATTTTTAAAAAGTGCAATGGGAAAGCTACTACCACTCCCTGCCAGGACGCAATATGGCTAAAATATTCAAAGAAAGAATTAAAATAAGAGTATATAGATACAACGTCTAATAGAACTAGCCCATATGCTCAAATGATTCCAAGTAGAATGTGGATACACTCTCCGGTTAGTGGATTTTCCAGATTATAGTTTTGCATTCTCTACTCTTCTGCCTCCTCTATATGGATTATCCTATCACTCATTTGTATCTGGATCAATGGCTCCACATTAAGGTACAGAAAATATGGAAGTGAGAAAATCTTGAGCACTCTCATTTTGTTAAAATTAGGACTCAGATTTTTTAAATTTTGAATTTTTTATTTAAACACCTCGGCTAAGATACATTTTTGGTGGTATTAATAGACTAAAAATTAAAGCTTTTAAGAATGGTGTGGAGTAGTGGCTCCCAGTACATGCTTTGAACTTATTAACTGTGTGAACTTGGACTTACTACTGAACCTCTCTCTGTCTCAGATTCCTCATCTCTAAAATGGGGATAAAAATGGTATCATTCTCTTGGGGCTGGGACAATAGTTAGGATAACATATTAAGGTACTTAAAACAGAGCCTGGTGACTATGTTCATTAGTGTTAGCTACTGTTATTACTGTTATTGCTACTACTTATTCCTGGAGTATTTGAAAAATTCATTGCATTTATGGAAGATTACTGAAAGAGTTGAACATTGTTTAAGTACTGTATCAGTCAGTCCTGACAAAGAGAATTTCAACAGATGAGAAATGTTCAGAGTTAAGAAAAAAGAAAGTCAATAATTGCAAAGAGAAGATCCTTCACAAAAAATAGTATCAGTTTTCCCCATCAAAAAAGAACTATTCAGGGCTTCTCTGGTGGTGCAGTGGTTGGGAGTCTGCCTGCCGATGCAGGGGACAAGGGTTCGTGCCCCGGTCCGGGAAGATCCCACATGCTGCGGAGCGGCTGGGCCCGCGAGCCATGGCCGCTGAGGCTGCGCGTCCAGAGCCTGTGCTCCGCAACGGGAGAGGCCACAACAGTGAGAGGCCCATGTACCGCAAAAAAAAAAAAAAAAAAGAACTATTCAGGTCTGTATTCTGGATGCCTAGTGGAAACCTGAGCAGCAAGAATGTTCTCCCCTGGAAGCCACACTTACCCCCTGTTCATCCAGTTTCATGAGTTGCTCTGTGACTTTGGGGGTGTTGAAGGCCAACCGCAGGCACTGGACGTTGAGCTCGGGAATCACGTGCTCCAGCACTTCCTTCAGAGGCAGTCCCCGGGCCGTCGAATGCTTTGCCGTTGAGGGTATGGCATCCTCCAGCACTGACCCTCTCAGTGTCATGAGCTGAAAGAGAGACATGTGCTCCAGTGAGATGAGCAAATACATCAAATGCACTGAAAGCCCAGTCTGAGGTCCCCCTTAGGGAGCTGGAAATGACATTTGATTGGTTGAGCCAATGAGGGAGAAAGGATGAGGGAAGTGACGTAAGATACTTTATATATGAAAAATGAGACCAACACCTTCAAGAAGACCCAGGCAGGTCCAACAGAACTCATAATCAAGCCTTCTGAGGACACTTCCTTAAATACCAAATAAAGTGTGTATTTCCCTAGAGAGCTCAGAAAGCTCAAGGTCTCCATATAGCTATACAATGCCACTCACACACTCACCAGGAAATTAAGAAGGAGCTATCCCTGAGAATATCTGAAGGCTAAATGCTGAGAATTTAGATGTTACACCTTTCTGAATTATAAAAGGTAAGGGTGGGGGGAGAGGAAGTTTTAAATTTCATAATGTACTGCTGACTAGCTTAAACTATTCCCATTCCCAAATGCTGCTACAATAGGACAGTGATTATAGGTAGTAGAGTGGCACCATGAACAGCATTTAAAATGACTTTTGCTTTACCCTTATGTCTTGAGATCCCTTCTATTATTATGAAATAAAAACATAAGCAAAGGAATTTCCTTAAGTAATGATCTGTCGAAGTAAACTAGTCTTAATTATCAGACAAAGTTGTCAGTATAATTTAAACACTGTACGGTGACCTAAAGAAAAAACTCATTAAGTCGAACGAATTTCTGTTAAGTGTGTAGCTTACAAGGCGCTGTACTGCAACAGGAGCAAATGTTGAGGGCTGGGTGTGGCATGCAAGAGGGTGAGAGGTTAAGAAATACCCATTCAGGAGGATATATCTACTAAGAAAAGTTTAACAAGGTCAGGTTCTACAAGAGTCCAAAGGCAGAAAAGGGATCACCGTGGCTCAGGGCATAAGGAAAGGCCCTCATGGAAAAGGGTGGCACTGAAAAGGGGCCTTGAAATCTAGGAAAAATTATACAAAAAGTGTCAGAGAGCAAAGGTGTGGGGATGAGAAAGATCGGGGTGTGAGCGGGAAAGAGCGATTGCTGTAGCTTAGCTGGATCTAAGCGAGCCCAAAGGGGCAGTGGGTGGTGAAGCTACAGGCAGGCCAGAGCCCCGAGCCGAGTGTACCCCGACAGGCGTGCACCTCATCTGGCTCCAACCGGCCATATCAGAACTTGCTTGCATAGGGATGATGATGTAAGAAAATTCAGTTGGCAAATAAGATGAACTGCCCGAGGAAGAAACTACAGGTAGAGAAAACAGAAACAAACTGTAAACCGTCTTCAAGTAACAGGCAGAGGGTGTGACAGGATTAGCAGGGAAAATGGAAACCAAAGGAAGAATCACCAGGGAAGTAAAATCTATAACTGTGCCAACTGATGCAGAAGAGAGATGAGGGTAGGAAAAGCCAAGGTTACCAACCTCTGACTCTCAAGACAAGAAAAAGGTGCTTGGGGTATCTGCAGTCCGTTCATTTGATTAGTATCTTTTCTTTCATTTATAAATAGTTTGCTTTCAAATAACAGTTGTGTAAAAAATATCTTTTTCCTGTGACTTAATATCTAATTTGACAGAAATAATTTTTGTTTCGTTTTTTAAATCACGGAAACGGCTGAGCAACTCGCGTGCTCCTGGGGACAGGAGGCTGCAAAGGCTGGACGTATTTCCAGCTAAGAACCCCAGATGAGGAACGCTAATCATTGCTAATCCCTGCACCACAGGAAGACAGCAGCCCACCTCAAGAAAGCCAGAGCAGAAAACCAAAAAGGAATGATTCCTTTTTATACCCGAATCACTAGTGTTACTGATATTTTTGTTAATGACTTCCAGAAACAGGAAGAGAATCCTCCTAAATCTCTGTGCACCCATGCTTAAAAGCACTCACACCACAGATTTTGTTCATAAACAAACTGTCATGCTTCCAAATACATGTAAATTCCTTTTTTGTTTCTTTGTTGTGCAATGCCTATTTCTACTGAAAGAGATTTGTTTGTATTTCTGTTATCTTGATGCCATCTACTGAAGCAACAGCAGTGTCACTGTGGTGACTATGTTTTCTTTTTTCTCAATGTTTTTTTTTTTTTTTTTTTGTGGTATGTGGGCCTCTCACTGTTGTGGCCTCTCCCGTTGCGGAGCACAGGCTCCGGACACACAGGCTCAACGGCCATGGCTCACGGGCCCAACTGCTCCGCGGCATGTGGGATCTTCCCAGACCGGGGCACGAACCCGTGTCCCCTGCATCGGCAGGTGGACTCTCAACCACTACGCCACCAGGGAAGCCCTCTCAATGGTTTTATTAACAGGAGCAATCAATAGCATGAGAAGCCCCTACAAAGGCATAAGAATTAAGTCTCACTTTATTATATATTCAGTGAACTCTCTTCAATGGGAAGGAGTGAACTGCCCATCCTACAATGTGCAGCTCTGGAGCAGAACCAACATCTAGAGATATTTCTATCAAAGGACTTTCATTAGTTTATTTCTATGAAAACTCTCATAAAGATACTGTAACCGAGCAGGACCCTATGGGAGCCTTCCCGGGACGGGCCTTCCCCCCATATCCTCTGCTTTAGCTCCTCTCAGAAGCACCTAGATTTGATGCAAATTTCCTGAGTTGTTCTGCAGATGTGAAACCCCCCCACCGAATGGAAGAACTACTTGATTACCCTCAGTGGTGTTTTCTCAGGCCTCCTGGAGCCTAAGGACTCACAATGTGAACCCCTGTGACACCACCGTGCTGCCTCACCATCAGCCAATCAGAGAACTGTGCACAAGCTGATCACGTACCCTGCGACCCACCCCCACTCCTGGCCTTTAGAAATGCTTTGCCGAAACCCTTCGAGGAGCTTGAGGCTTTTCAGGGCATGAGCCACCTTGTCTCCTTGCATGGGTTTGCGATAAACCTCTCTCTGCTCCGAACTCCGACGTTTCACTTTGTTTGTCCTCGCTGTGCGTCGGGCACACACGAATTTGTGTTAACAATATTACAATTAAACCACACTTAAGGATTATTTCTATCGGAATGAAAAAAATTACACAAAGGCTAGTGGCAATGCATTAAATAAACGTTAGAGAGGAAGGAAGGAATGAAGGGGGAGGGCTGTTTGAGGCGTCAGGCACGTAGTCACGAACCTCTCAGAGTCCTCATCTTCCCTGAGCTTATATTTGAGTGGGAGAGTCACAAAATGAACCAAGTAAGTCAGTACAGTGCATGAGATAGTGGTTAAGTGTTCATGAGAAAAAGAAAGCCTGGAATTGGACATGAAATGAGATATGAGGGAGTAGAAATTTTAGATCCAGTGGCCAAGGAAGGCCCCTGTAACTTAAGAGCAAAGGCCAGAAGGAAAAGAGAGAGCTGCGGCCACGAGGATGCCTGGGGAGAACACTGAATGCAGAGGAATAGGGACTATCGGAGCCCTGAGACAGAGGGGTCCTGAGATTGCCCGGAGGGAAGGAGGCCAGTGTGGCTGGAAAAGACTGAGTGAGGGGGAGTTTTCGGAGATGAGGTCAAGGTCGGAAGCAGATGGGTCTGGACTCCTAGGCTAGCAAGGAGAATGACTTTAACTTGGAAGATGGGAAACCATGAAAGGATTTTGAATTGAGGAATGACAAGACGTGGATTACATTTCTAAAGGACTCCTGCTGGGCTTGAAAGGATGCAGGGCTTAAGGGCACAAGCAGGAAGAATGGTTCTTGGAGAAAGATGATGGTGGCTTGGCCCAGGCAGAGGCAGTGGGATTGGAGAAGCGGTAGAATTCTGGATACATTTTGAAGACAAAGTCAACCACTTTTGTGGACACACCCGATGTGGGAGCAGGAGGAAGGAGAAGAGAGGAGTCAAAAGTGGCCTCAAGGTCTCTGGCTTGAGCAATTGTAACAATGGGGTTGTCACTGGTTAAACATTAATTTGAACATGAAAACTGGTGGTAATGGGTTTTTGAACCATGAACAACATTTGGCTTGGATGTTTCAATCAAAGGGTAAGGAAGTGGCCCCATGGACCGTCGAAGGGGTTGGCAGGAAAAGGACTGAACTACAGGACTAGAGAGAAGCCTTAAGTGTGGTTTAATTGTAACTGCAGGAGGGAGGTACAGATCGAGCATTTGAGGCTAAGGCAGGGAGAAGCAGAGGGACCACATTCACTTAGGATAGGAGGTGACCTGGAGAGAGAGGGGCTGTGACCAGCCGTGGCGTGCCTGCAAGGCAAGCTGGAAGGGACAATCATGGACACCAGAGACAGGATCTGAGAACGAAAGTACCGATTTAGAAAGCTTCAACGTCCGGCATGAAGAATGATAGGGTAGTGGCAAGAAGAAGTTGAAATGGATAAAAAACATAGAAAACGAAAAGTATATGAGGACTTAAATCAGAGTGGCCTGGGGGAGGGGGAAAGGTAAGGACAGGAAGGACAAAAACAGGTGGGAGGAGGTAAGTGTGGCTCTCAGAAATCCGGTGGCGTCTGAGGAGCGACTACCGACACCCAGCTTCAAAAACACAGTGTGTCCTCTGTGCTTTTCACGTTCAGCAAAAGTACTGACCCTGCTTAACGATCAGCTTTGGCACGGAGAAAAAGGACCCTACAGCATGTGAGTTCTTCGTTTCTCTCGCGCCACTCGACACAACACGAGATATTAAAGCTGTGCCTTTAAAAATCCTCTTTTTAATTTCCCCAGAGTTCAAGCTGAGGAACAATTACTAAGTGAAGCCAACCCCTGCAACCTGCCTTGTATTCAATGGGGGAAATGAAGCCAAATGCCCTATTTAAACTAGTTTCAGAACCATTATTTTCTAGATACCTCGAGGGAGCATTAGGCATTAATGTATAACAACAATCCTAAAGTAATCTGGTTCAAAGAGGCAATAAATTGATAGCTGGCACAACTAAACATATGTTTAGAAAGAAAACAAAGGAAAAGAACCTCATAGTCCCAAACTTGTTCACGAGTTTGTTTTTTTTTTTAAATGCTTTGTTGGCTACTTTATGTTTCCTTTTCTTTTTCTGACCTGAATTTCATTTTAAAATAAAAACTCACATATTATGTGTACTTAGATCCCTAAAGAGCTCCAAGAACCTGTCTTACCCACAATTAGACAGCCTCTGGTTCAAACAGTCCGCATTTTAGGCCTCCAAGAATAGGTCCAAGATGGCAAAGTGAAAATGCAAGAATAAAAGAGTTTTCTTGGGTCAAGAAATGTCCTAAGCAATAGTTTGCAAAAGTGAGTTAAGTCTTGGCTGACCCTCTCTGCCTCCTCAAGCTGGCTCAGTGCCTTCCGGCTGCCCAAGCAGGATATGTAATATCCAGTTTGGGATTCTGAGGACTCCAATTTCCTTGGGTCACACTTAATGGACATATCTTTCTGTGAATCAAAACTCCCATTCATTTATTGCATCTATCCAGAGCTAGATGGGAAGAAAGGGTCCAGATCTAACCATTATGTCCAGCCCTATCACCACCGGAAGGAATGAAAGGGGTCTTTGTTTATTCTGAAGACATTTGTAACCATGAGCTATTAAATTTAATTGCTTTGCTACTGCTACTACTCTATTTTTTCCTCAATTAAATTAAGCCTCAAGTCTTTCTCATGTGCGACTTACCTCACTAGTTCTAAAAATTATCCGGTAGTTGTAGGGAGATCCATTTTCTTTCGTTTCTTCTGGTTTTTCCCTTCGAATGCTCACAGCCACCGGACCAAGATTCTCATCTGCCCCAAAATAGTTCCAGTGTTCTTAGGTACAATGACACAAAACAAAATTAGAATATTTACAGAACACTTAAAAATGTTACATGCTGCTTGCTATTTAGATCACTCAGAAATTACTCCATACCAATAAAATGTAAATGCGTTTAACAAAATCAGTATTCTTCAATGAGTTATAAAAGTAAAGACTCAGCTATGCAGGTTTAGTCCCAGAGGAGGTAAGACAACAGAGGTGGCCTGTTCAGGTGTTTACTACTTGGCAACTTACTGCTCTGCTATTTTTTTAAAAAGAAATTTGTGTTTTCTCCTTATAAACAGGCTATATTGTGTCAGGGTTTCTTAGCTTTCATAAAAACAACAACAACAATAACAACAAACTCCCCCGAAACCTATTGAGAACAAAGTTTGCATACGGAGGGATTTCCTGCAGATTAAAAAAGATTCCCTGGACTGGAGAGGGGTCTGTGAGTTACTCGGCAGCTTTCCTCCCACATTGCCCAAGTAAGATGGAGTCTTAGCTCAGAGGTAAGAGCTTCAAAGTGCCCCTGGGAGGCAGAAGCTCAGACCCAGGGCTCTGGGCCTCACCAATGGTTCCCACACAGTAAGCACAAAAGGCATTCCACAGAGCCACTGAACCTGGAGGAAAGTGAGGGCTGGGATAACGGGTCTCTCCTAGGCAACCAGTGTGGCCGTGTGACTAATGGTGACTCAGGGGCCTCTCTCCTCAATGTCTGGCATTGCTCCAGACTCCAAACCTTAGCACAACCTTGGGGTTTGGGGGAAAGTGTCCAAATAACTGGTGTTGACTTTACCTTCCTCCTGACAAGAAGGAAGGTCGCGATCAAAATTAAATAAATTTACAGAAAACGTAAAAAGTGATATTTACTCTACACCTAAATATCTACTTCTTAAAAAAAATTAAAATCGTTGATACAGACATGATACGTTTACAGACGAGAAAGCGAATAAAACAAATATATGAAAAGCCAGAACAGATAACTTACTTTTCGAACCCCCAAAACACTTACTTTACATTGTCCTATTTCATTTACATGTGACATGGTAGCTTATTCTCATACAAAATGCATCAATATTTGAAAATACATATTATTCTCATACAAAACATGTATTTGAAAATCCATGAGAATAATAAGAAACAACAGCATAAAATATCTAATCATGTAATTTTAAAATTTAGGTAATACGTATGAAAATGCTTTGCAAGTACTAAAGAACAATTATAAAAGATGTACTCATTAATATCATGGGCTCTCTAAGAATATTATCATAATCCATGGAAATTCAAAATAAGGGAAACACAATGGGAATACAAGCAACAAACATCTCATATATGGACAGCTGAGAAACAACCCAATAAACATCACAAAATTCATGTACAAACACTTATGTACACCCTCAAAGCACAGCACGTGAGAATCACACTCAGAGGTTATTTACTCTTACTTTGCACATAATTTTAATAAGCGTGGTTGTCTGACCTTCAAGCCCACAGCTTGATTTCAGAGGTGTGATAGTTCCAGATGTTGACCAAGTCCAGGGTGTAGGGCTGATAGAGACTTTCATGCAGACAGCAATGGGACAGAACAACTGACAACAAGGAAGAAAACAGAAAGGGAGGAGACAGAAATCGTATAAAAAAGCGGACAAGAACTGAAAGAGAAACAAGACAGCAGCAGTCTGGGGCCATTCACTGAAGGAGCGCAGAGCTTAACAAACTTCAATAACTTCAGAGCATATTTTAAGCCGGCAGCAGAGCACACCAGTGAATGTGTCAAAGATGAGCTTCACATTCATTATATCCTGTTCCTTGCCCTTCATGGACTCTACTGAAACCTGACTCTCCAGAAACTCCTCAAACACCCCCACACACAAACCTCAGGAAGGGCAGGTGAGGCTGCTATTCTCTGCTGCTGGAGAAATTCACAAAGACGGGGGTCCTCTCAATTAGTGTCAGTAACCTCAACTCGGGCTTCCCTGGTGGCGCAGTGGTTGAGAGTCCACCTGCCGATGCAGGGGACACGGGTTCGTGCCCCGGTCCGGGAAGATCCCACATGCCACGGAGCGGCTGGGCCCGTGAGCCGTGGCCGCTGAGCCTGCGCATCCGGAGCCTGTGCCCCGCAACGGGAGAGGCCACAACAGTGAGAGGCCCGTGTACTGCAGCAAAAAAAGAAAAAGAAAAGAAAAAAAAAAACTCCCCCCATCTACCTTCTCTCAATCTTAGCAGATAATGGTGTCTACATCACAAAGAAGATAAAGAGCCATTTCAGAAGCAACTGTCCTCACTTTCCACCATCACACACACTTAACCTGGGTCCAGACTTCTGCTTCCTTTCCTTTACAATCTAAAACGCAATCTCCCCCGAAATTCTGGTCTCCACTCATTCCACCTTCCCAGGGACACTGATGCCTGATCACCCTCCCTGTATCTTCAACTTCCCCTCTCTGCCTGCTCATTCCCATCACCATTTAATCAGGTTCAAGTCTCCTTCATCTTTAACCATAACACTGACCCTCAATTCCTTATCCACCTCCAGGTTATCTCCTTTTTCTTTCCTTCCACTGGAAACTTCTCGAAAGAAATGCCTAATTCTTCACTTTAGGATTCCTATCATCTGACACCATTGCACAGTCACCAATGTCAGCCTTAAAGTTAAAACAAATAGAAACTTTTGGCCCTTATCTTGCTCAAATTCGCCACAACAACTCGCCAATGGCACAGTTGGCCATTTCATTTGTTTTCTAGAAACACTCATCCTGGCTTCTCAGACACCACCCTCTCCTGATTTTCCTTCCACCACTCTGGCTCTTCTTACTCAGTTTCCCTTCCTCTTCCCATCTGGAACCTTCCATCCACTCTCAGAACTTCCACGACCACCTCAATGCTGATGACTCTCAAGAGTCCACCTGCCCACTCCAGACGTCTGTCAGCCCTGAATCTTTACATCTACCTCACGGAACTCACTGTTTGTTTGTCCCATGGCATCTGTAAAAGTGGACCCATCACCTTCCATACAAACCTATACAGCTCTCCCTGCAACCCCAATTTCGGTGACTGCTACTACATTCCTCTAGTTGCTCATGCCAGACCCAATGTCATGCCTTGTGAATTCTAGTTCCTAAACAGCTCTCAAATCCACCTACTTTTCCTCCGTCTCACTGCCACTGATTTACCCTCATCATCATTTGCCTGGATGTCTGTGAGTCTTCTGATTGATTGGCTTTTCCTGATTGGCTTCTAAGATGCAAACTTGACCATCATTATTAAGTTTATAACCCTCCTCTGGTTTCCCACCGGTCCTTGGATACTTCCCGTGGCTTCCCAAAGGCTCTCACAGCCTGTCACCAGCCCATCACTCCAGTTTCAACTTGGACATTTCCATCATCCTTCTGAACTCTGAGTATCAATCATACTGAACTTCTCAACTCACTATGCCCCTTCTCACCTGAGACACCCTAACCTAGAACATTCTTCCCACAACTCCTCTTTATTTGACTAAGTCCTCTCATCCTTCAGGTCGCATCTGAAATATTATTTAGACACCCTCTCAAAGAGTGGTTGAACACTGGAGCAAAATGAAAGTGTGTACTTTGTATAGTAACAATAATACTTTAAGAATTCATAAAAATACAAATTAGGGAAACCAAATATTTAATATATTTCAACTACAAAAATTTAGAAATGTTACAACAGAAAAATGTAAATTTATAAAAATACAAATATTAAACACAATCATTTGAGCATAAATTGGCAAATAAAATAATAGCGTTATTTTAAAAAGAAACTAAATCCTATATAAAAGTGAAGAATATTGATTTAAAAATGAAAAAAAATTACAGATCATTTAAACTTTTTTGTGTGTGTCGTCCTCCACACCTGGCCATATTTTTTGCGGGATTTTTCCCAGCTACTGAAGAAGTACATTTCTGAGTTGGGGGAATGCTGATGAGATCATTATAAACTAACTTCTAACACCTTCTTCAGACTCTATGTTCAAACAAACCCACCTCTGGTTTGATAACTCCAGGAAGATCTTTTAAAAACTTATTTGTGTGTTTGTGCAGAAACATCAATCTTTTTTTTTTTTACTGAAAAAGAGCTCTAGCTATTATTTCCAGGAAAGCATTTCCATTTGATCTTTATTTCAGTTTCGTCAGTAGAGATGGAGATTCTGGTCTGGCTTCCTGTGTTAAATACACTAATATCATGTTCAGACTCTACTTGTTCAAAAAGTCTTTCAACTTGAGTAAGAATTATTCTTACAATAAAAGCCTTGCTTTTGGTCCACCATCCATTTTTCTGCTCCTGAGGATTACAGAAGTACAGACAAAAATCCTTTCTACATGAACACAACTTTTTCAGTTCAAAATCCGAATGCAATGTATAATTCGCCAATAGAGGAGTCTGGTTCAGCAAATTACCTTAAATTGAATTTTTGAGTCTTTAAACTTTGATCTCAAGACACATGACTTTTTTTTTTTTTTTTTAACTTAAAACCCAGCCTTTTAGGGACATACTGTGTCCAGTCCTTCTGGCCACTCTTGCTACTACTGCCTGTCCTTCAAGTTCACTGGACTGCGGTACTTTCCTTTTGGGACCACAGCCTTGGAGCAGCACTTCTGCACTTGCTCCCCTCTGCAGCATGTTTTATTTCTTCCTACCAGCCATGTACCTCCACCTTTTGCTGGCGGTGCTATCCATCAACCGCAGAGAGCTCTTCCAGCCATACCTACAACCAGCTTTGTCTTTTTGGGGGTGGCGGGACAGAAGGGAGAGAAGGGGTACAGGGACGGGGGAGATGCAGACGATAAGTGTTAAAGAAAGGCCAGGAAGCCTTTGATGATGAAAGTCAGAGGGAGGAAAGGGAAAGGAAAGAGGAGTTGGAGACTCAAGCAGGGTGGTTAAATCTGCTGATGGATGAACTGAAATACAGGGATTACTCCACCAAAAAGAATGATATTTTTGTGCCAGCCTACTGGAATGCCAAAAACCAGTATTGCAATCACTCCATTAGAATGATATAATGCAGCAAAGTGAGGAACTTTGCCAAGCACTCTAGTACTCACATCAACCAGAAAATACAGGCTTTGCCTTCTTTTTCACAGATGTGGCAAATATGATTTAGACAGAATAAGTCACTTCCCAGCCACAACTAGTAAACAGCAACACCAGAACTCAAACATATTATTTTAAGTACCAATTCCAAAGCTCATTTTCTTAGCCATTACATCTAACATTATCTTCCCAAACGTTTCTAAAACTGTACTGTGAATAAAAAATAGTTAAATAACATGTGATGCCTAAAGGGATTAACTAGCCAGATGACACATAAAGCTTTATTCCTTGATGTGCTATACTGCCAAGGTGTCACTGTGAGTTTTGTTTCTTAATAAATTTATTTATTTATTTAGGCTGCGTTGGGTCTTCGTTGCTGCATGCAGGCTTTCTCTAGTTGCGGCGAGTGGGGGCTACTCTTCGTTGAGGTGCACAGGCTTCTCATTGTAGTGGCTTCTCTTGTTGCAGAGCACGGGCTCTAGGCACATGGGATTCAGTAGTTGTGGATCGTGGGCTCTAGAGTGCAGGCTCAGTAGTTGTGGCACATGGGCTTAGCTGCTCCACAGCAATGTGGGATCTTCCCGGCCCAGGGCTCGAACCCGTGTCCCCTGCATTGGCAGGTGGATTCTTAACCACTGTACCACCGGGGAAGCCCCTGTCACTGGGTTTAAAGGGAGCAATATTCATGTTTTATCCTTACATGGCTGATTCTCCGCTGCCTTCATTTCTCATCTTTAGCACCTAAACAAATTTTCAGCCTGAAGTTTTCTTATTAGTTCTAGTTCTTGAGTTTTAACAAGGATGGTACGGAGAGCACCAATGCCTAGTTCTGCTATCACTAGAACATTCCACACAAATAGCCATATTTCTGGCTGACACAGTCACAGTAATAAATAATTTTTCACATTTTTAGAGAGGGGACATAGTAAAGAGTTCAAAGTCCCAAGTAATTAGATCAAGTACAGTCACATCGCCCAGTTTCAAGCTGCGGATAAGCATGTGTGCAAAAAGGCAAAAGAAAAGTTAAAAGCCTGGCATTTTAATTGTAAAGAAGGAAAGGAAAATAAAATCACAAACAAAAAAGAAAAAAGGGCTTCCCTGGTGGCGCAGTGGTTGAGAGTCCGCCTGCCGATGCAGGGGACACGGGTTCGTGCCCCGGTCCGGGAAGATCCCACGTGCTGCGGAGCGGCTGGGCCCGTGAGCCATGGCCGCTGAGCCTGCGCGTCCGGAGCCTGTGCTCCGCAACGGGAGAGGCCACAACAGTGAGAGGCCCGCGTACCGCAAAAAAAAAAAAAAAAAGAAAGAAAAAAAAAGTGGCAACAGCATATTCTGCCTTAAAAATGAAAACACAGGTTTGCCAAAGTGGAGGTAGTAAGGATCCAACTGTTTAAATGGCCTTTCCGAGGACTTCCCTGGTGGCAGGGGTTACAAATCTGCCTGCCAATGCAGGGGACATGGGTTCGAGCCCTGGTCCGGGAAGATCTTGCATGCTGAGGAGCAAGTAAGCCCGTGTTTCACAACTACTGAGCCTGCGCTCTAAAGCCCGCGAGCCACAGCTACTGAGCCCATGCGCCACAACTACTGAAGAAGCCTGCGCGCCTAGAGCCCATGCTCCACAACAAGAGAAACCACCGCAATGAGAAGCCCGTGCACTGCAACGAAGAGTCGCCCCTGCTGGCCACAACTAGAGAAAGCCTGCGTGCAGCAACAAAGACCCAACACAGCCAAAAATAAGTAAATAAATTAATTTTAAAAAGTTTTTAAAACTTTAAATGAATGAATGAATGAATGGCTCTTTCCGAGAAGAGCACCACTCAGAGGTTCTGTCTCTGGTCCCCAAAAGGCTCATCCTAATTATAAGGGTGGAGGTTCCATGAGAACTAAATAGCCTAGGACTTTGCACCATAATCAAAAGCAGGTCAGAGTAATGGATGGGGACATTTACACAGGACTGGCCACAGGCCAGAATTCTGTCCCAAAGCACTCCACTAAGTTTATAATTATGGTTGCATAAGAGTAACTGCCCACATTTACAAAGTGCACAGTACTCTGAAGTTCCAATTCTTCTTTCCATAGGTAACTCTTAAAAGGTAAGGTGGTCTATTTGCCAAAATTACATTACGTTGTTAGGCTTAAAGTCTCACGTGACCAAGCAGCCCCCAGTAGCCCCCTAACTTGCCAATAAAAAGTAGACTAAGACTGACATTAATAAATTGCATACAAATGGTTAAAGAAAAAAAGTACAAAGAAAGCTCTGGTTGAAACAAAGGGAAAATAAAAAGTATCAGTGTCAAAACGGGAGATTTTTTTTTTTGCGATACGCGGGCTTCCCACTGCTGTGGCCTCTTCTGTTGCGGAGCACAGGCTCTGGATGCCCAGGCTCTGCCACCATGGCTCACGGGCCCAGCTGCTCCACGGCATGTGGGATCCTCCCGGACCGGGGCACGAACCCGCGTCCCCTGCATCGGCAGGCGGACTCTCAACCACTGCGCCACCAGGGAAGCCCAAAACGGGAGATTTTTAATCTATGACAAATAGCCAATAATTATATTTTTAAAAATTCAATCTCATTAGTGATCGAAGAAATGAAAATGTTTTGGACCTATAATAAATGGTCTAAAATAAAAACTGTAAATATTCAAAGTAGTCAAGAAAATGTTAAACACTATACAGTCTTAAAATATCAGTTGGACCTTCCTGGTCTAAGCTTTCTTAAGAAAAATTTGGCAATAAAATTCAAGGTTCCTATAAAGTTCACACCAGGGCTCTACCTTAACGTAAATAATTGGACATGTGGTAAGAAAGTTACGTAACAAAATCATTTATGTAAGGTCAAGGTTTTTAAACTTGTCTATGGATAGAAATTAGGGGTTCCATGAACTTGAATGAAAAAAATTATAACTTTATTTTCACTAACTTCTAAATGAAACGTAGCATTTCTGTTAGCTGTAAATGAGCCAACCAACTACAGTAATATTAGCTGTACACGTGACTTTGATGCCAATAGAAATCATAGACATTTTCATATCACGTTACAGTTGTTGCAGACATATCAAAATATCAATTATGCTCATCACAACTTTGAAATTATGGTAGTTATCAGATCTGATGCTGGATCTTTTTGTTAATGCAATAAGAAGCATCTATATAGTATGTCACAAAATTTTTAACACTCTTACAATTGTATTTTAATATGCTTGGTTTGCTTTGTACGTTTATTTTATGCACTTAAAAACATTATTCTAAGGAGAGTCCATAGATTTCACCAAACTGCCAAAGGGGTCAATGGGGAAAAACAAACAAACAAACAATCAAAAGACACTTAGGAAGATCTAATGTAAGAATGATTTATAATAAGAAACTGGAACGCCTGAATATAGAACAGCTGGAAAACTTTAAATAAATGATGGCATAGCCAATTATGGAACCATGAAAAAAATACATAAAACTATACTTAATGATCCTTATTTTACTTAAAAAATGAATATGTATTAAAAAAGATGAGAAATAAAATCAGTAGTAATCACATGATTAATTTGCTATAGTTGCTAATTTTTCTGTAATGAATATATGTGACTTTTACGATAGGAAGATTTTTAAAAGTATAAAAAATGTATTTGGTTTGCAAATGGTCAAAGAGTATATAAAGCATAGTTTACAAGGTTGCATATTAATGTAACTCTTTAAGTTTAATGTTAGTTACAAATGCCAGCTCAGAAAAAAAAAAATTTACATCCAAATGAAAGAAATTATAATGAAACACCTGTCTCTAACTCAATGTCTTTATATTTAAAAAAATCTTTTGTATCTCCTTACTAGGGATATTTCAGGAAGATGTCTGTGTAAAATGCTTCTGAAGGGTTTGAAAGGAAGTCCCTCAGAAACAGAAATTCAGTCAAGGCCAAAGTCACTGCCGCTCATGAGGGTGAAGCCCATGCAATGTGTCTCAAAAACTCAGCACAGCTCACACACTTGTGTCGATATGGGTTGCTGAGGTTGCTTCTGCTGATGCTTCTACATCACTGAATGCTTCTACTTGACTCGAATGCAGTTAGAGAGGTCTCTCCTCTTGCTGCCCTGAAGTTCAGATGCATGACCTCCCCATACACAGCAGGGAGCTCCAAGAGAAGATAAGCAAAGGAAGTGGTACAATAAAGCAAGTATGTTTGGAGCACCTAATTTTGGTGGCTCACTGGTGTCTGAAGTTAATAATGAGGTGTGCATTTGAAAAATGGGTGGCAGGATTTATTATATGTTAACTTGTACTGAAATAACAGACCTAAAGGGCCCTCATGTCCTCGAAACTGCAAAACAAAGAGCACAGAAATTCTTTGGGTATAGGAATTAGTAAGCGTGGCATTCGCCTTGATGCATGTTGACACACAAAGTTGAAGAAGTATTCCCATTTTCATGTGGATGGTTCATGTCAGCTGCTGTTATGGACTGTACCTGAAGGTTTTTGTGTTTTACGTTTTATCTTGACTGCTTTTGGACTTACAGAGAAGTTGCAAATATAGTACAAAGAATTTCAATCCATGTATCCTTAACCCAGTCTTCCCCAATGTTAACATCTTATGTAACTACATATAGCACAGTCGGCATTAATCAGAACCGGTAAATTAACATTTACTAAAGATCTTACTCAAATTTCACTAGTTTTTCCACTATGTCCTTTTTCATTCTGAAATCTCATTCATTATCCCATGTTGTACTTAATTGTTATTATTTCTCCTTAGTCTCCTGCAGTCTGTTACAGTTCCTCAGTCTGTAACAGTCTTTCATGACCATGACACCTTTGAACAGTATTTATCGCTCAATTTGGGTTTGTCTGGTGGTTTCACATGCTTGGACTAACGTTATGCATTTTGCGCAAGAGAATCACAGAAATGATGTAACCTCAGTGCATCATTTCATGGAGTTCATAACAGAGACCTGATTCATCCCATTAAGGTGGCACATGACAGGTTTCTTCCCTGAAAAGTTACTGTTTTTCTCCTCGTGGTTTACAAGTATCTTTGGGGAGATACTTTGAGATTATGTAAATCCTGCTTCTTCTCCTGTTTCTCCTCAAACTGTCATCCACTGACTTTAGCATCCATCATTTGTGTCTAAGAAGGTTTACAATAGTAAAAATCAGTCTCCATAATTGTGTTTTGGGTCTATGGGGATCGACTGGTGGTCTTGGTTAATTTCCACAAAACCACCATGACCACACACAGACTTATCTGTGGTCTCATTTCCTGAAAAGAGAGGAAAAGGAACTGTAACATATTATTTGGTGTCCAGAGTGTAACACAAGGTCATGGACACAGTGGGCCCTCCCTGCCTCTACCTGATGCTATAAATATAAGATACACTGGCTCCTCAACGCAATAAATTTTATACTTTGCATCAGGACCAAACATTCATTCAGTTGTGAAACGTTTGCTGAGCTTGCCTAATCTGTGGTCCTTGCCTTCAAGGAGTGCTTAGACTGGTTATGAACCAGGGCGCCATAGAAAGCCCTGGGCAGAAACCAGGGCATAGGGTGACTTGGAACAGTGGTGGGAAGGCACTCGCACCTTTGGGAAGGAGCAGGTTACTCAGAATCCCAGGAGACACAGGGAGAAAAACCTACTCTGATGCACGGGCGGGAGGAAAGGCAGGAGGGGAGCACAATAAAGCCCTCCCAACTCCGGCGCCCATGTGGGTTTCTATCTGCACCGGGCTCACTACCCTCTCAGTCTACACACTCCTCCCTGTTAGGGGGTCTCACTACTTTTCCAGTGCTAGCCCTCACTTCCCCCATGTAATGTGAGGCCAGCTAGGGAAAAAGACCCACAGTGCTGCAGGGGAAGCCTGCCACTTACACCAATCCTCCTTGGCCTTTGTTCATAAATGTGGCAAAGATTACTGGACAACTAAGGAAAACCAACAGCATGAAAGACAAACAGAAAATTCAACTCAGAAGATACAGATCACTTAAGGGAAAGAAATTAGAAAAAAAATTATTTGCTTTTGTTCTTCCTCTGAGCACTGTAGCTGGCACAGAGTGGATGTTTAATAAACATTATGTCATGAACAAATAAATGTATGAATGTGCAGGTGTTAATTTTTAAAACTACTTAAAAATATGAAGGGCACTCAATAGTAAATAGGATAATAAATTTTTGAGTAAGAAAAGATTTAGAAACGTATAAAAACTGCTATATATAAATAGGTAAACAACAAGTACCTACTGTAGAGCACAGGGAACTATACTCAATATCTTGTAGTAACCTATAATGGAAAAGAATCTGAAAAAGTATCAATCTTTCTATATGTATGCATAAATGAATCATTTTGCTGTACACCTGAAACTAACACAACATTGTAAATGAACTATACTTCAATTTAAAAAAAAAGAAAAAAAGAAAAGATAGAGAAGATTACAAATCAAACTATTAGAATTAGGAGAGGGATTACTTTCTCCAACTCTGCATTATTAATTTTCACAGTAAGCATTGTTTGATTTGTTTACTGTCTGCTTCCCTCCATCAGAATGTAAGCTCATGAAGGTGCTCCGTTTTACTTCTCACTCCAGGTGTCCAAAATCATGCCGAGCATGATGAAGGCACTCATGCACCTGTGGCAGCCACAGAGGCACAACACTTAACATCTCCCCTTCCAGAAAGGGCTCACAACCCATTCAGCCACAAGAAATGCAATTAGCTGAAAGTCTCTGGCTGTAGCATCTTTGGATCTTCTACAGTTTTCCAGCCCAGCCACACTCTTCTTGGGCAGCCCCAGGACTGAGCATGCCAGGGGTGACAGGTCCTGGCTGTTACTGCCCAACAGATGACTTCTCTAATGCTCTTATTCGTTCCATGGCGTTGGCTGAGACTTTGTCAGATGTGCACGGGAGGCTGAGGCTCCCCCTGCCCACTTTTGCTTCTTTTCCCTTTTACTTTCATGGTGTCAGACCTGCACTGTGGACTGAAGGCCTTCCCTGCTAAATTCTGCTTCCTCTGCCCTCTTCTTTCATAGGCATTACCCCCAGGTCCCTAACAAACCACTTGCACGCCTATACTGTTTCAACACCTGCTTCTCAGAGGACTTGACCGATAATGTATTTGTTACATGATTAAATCATAAATGCAATCATGTAAAATGTAAATTGCTATGTGATTAGACTGTATTTGGCAAAGACAAGAAACTGCATTTTGAGTAGGACGGACTAGAGATGGAGAGGCTAAGACAATGGCCAAGAATTGGGGCAAGAGGTAACGCAGGCTTGAAGTGACAGAACTGGGATTGGGACACAGAGAACAGAAGTTAGGAGCAATTCGAAGGCAGACTCAAGAGGCCTTCCCAACTGATTGGAGGTTGAGAACAATGAAGTGAGGCAACAAAGAGGCTTTGGTGTTTCAAATCCAAGTGACTGATAATAATGGTGGCATTTACAGCACGAGGGCAAGGATGTGGGAGGCTTGTTCAGGGAGAAAAATGAAGTCCAAATTTGTGTCCCAGGGTTTGAGGTGCCAACCAGATAACCAACCAGGTGGAAGCAGGTAATGGAGAGTGAGAAATGTAGCTAGAACTGAAGACACAGCCTGGGAACAGAGGTCTTTTATTTGGATATAAATGTATACTAATTACCTTTTCTAAAAAGAATTTTTTGAGGTCATTCTTTATAAAGGAAATATGTAAGTTGTGCTAATGAAACAGAAATTGGAAAATAAAAGACAAAAGTGGAAACAAATGTGTTGTTAATGAAGGTTATACAACTGGAGCATCAAATTTGCTTCTGGGAGTTGAGGTAAAAGAGGAGATACAGTATAAATAAATAAATGAATAAATGGATAGATAGATAGATAGATAGATAAATAAATAAATAATAATCAATCAAACAAATAAAACACACCTGTCATTAGAAAGGCAGGCATTTGGTAGCTACCAGGAAACAATTCCTGGCATCAAGTTCTAAAGTAAATACCTCACATGGAACTTCCTTAAGGGCTGAAGGATGACTAAATGGCCAATGTCTCCATCATCAGTTTTATTGCAAAAGCACATCCTGTTTCTATATGATTGGATCTTTACAAGATGACTTTGAGTAAAGTCAAGTGTTTGAGCAAATGTGGCCTTGGGCCGGTCTAGCTTGATTTTAAAAACAAAACAGAGAGGAGCAGTTGAGGCACATGCCCTTTTAACCAGCTTTCACAAACCTCTGCACGGAGACGGCTCAGGTAATATGAAATACCAAACGCCTCACAGATCAGAGTTCAGATGATCAGTGATGGGACTCGAGAGATCACGGCCAAAAAAGGAGAGGATGCTTGTTTTCCAAAGAGCAGACATGCAAACCTCCCTACTGAATGGCCTTCTTGCTACCAGAAACCCTGAACAGGTAAAGAGGCAACAGCAAAACACTCCTAGGTGAGTTTCTCAAGAAGTTACTTAGTGCCCCAGATCTCCCTGAAAAGGGTTAAATAACTAGAGAGCTACCTTCGAACAAATTAAATACAGTTGATATGCTCTCAAGAGAAAAATAAAAGACAAGGGCATTAAGACAATAAGTTATTATACATGTATAAAATCTTTCCCTATTAGTTTTGGCAGAAATAAACTGTTCAGTTCAAGAGCACAACATGGTTCTGGAGAGCAGACATGCTGACTGTGGAGTTTACCACGTCCTTGAAATACGACTGTCCACAAAAAACTAACCACAGAATAGCTATCCTTAAAGGACTCTGAGCTATAAGGCATCCCATAGTACTTTCCTCAAGCTTAATGTTGCTATACTTACAGAAGAATTAAACAAACAAAATAAGCCAGGGCTTTACAAGTAAGTTTAGCTGTACGATGTTCTCTGATGTTCTATATGTACCCTACGATAATCCACTAAAACTTATGATAGGTACTTAATGATGCTCATTTAACAAACTGAACTAGCAGAATAGCTCCTGATAACACAACTGGAGAATATATCAGAGCACTAACGCCGTCACTCCAAGTACAAGTGAAGTTCAGTGCATATATTCTAAAGAAATGTTAAAGACAGCTGATAAGAAGAGGGTGAGAGGTAAATACAGAAAATTGGACATTGCGAGACCAACTGAAATCCAACTTGTTTGTGTCCTCAAACTGATAATCCTGGAGCCCAGCGGACTGCTGAACCTGACTTTTGTGGGTGTGGGTGTGTGGGTACACTCATGTATGGTGGGGTAGGGCGGGGTGGAGGTGTAGAAGGAGGAAGGTAAACCGGAAAAGAACAATCAAATCTGGTGGTTCAAAGTTATCAGAAGAATAATCAGGTGCAGAGCATTAGTGTTTCTTCTTTTCAGGAGTGGGAAAATATTCGCAGATGAGCTTTAGAACAGATAATGGCAGCTGCTCCTGGCCACTGGGCAGGGGGAAGAGGCCCTTTCCTATCACAGCATCTTCAATAACTTGACTTTGAGAGTGACACTCTGTCTGGCATCAGATAAGCCTATCAACACTTTTTTTTTTTTTTTTTCCGGTACGCGGGCCTCTCACTGTTGTGGCCTCTCCCGTTGCGGAGCACAGGCTCTGGACGTGCAGGCTCAGTGGCCATGGCTCACGGGCCCAGCCGCTCCGCGGCATGTGGGATCTTCCCGGACCAGGGCACGAACCCGTGTCCCCTCCATCGGCAGGCAGACTCTCAATCTCTGCACCACCAGGGAAGCCCTATCAACACTTTTGATCAATGGAGCAATAAACACCACTGCCAAGGCAACCCATGGGCTCCTCTCTTTTCCATTAGTGCATCCTTCTGAATGGGACTCAGCGAGGACGTGCCTCAGACACTTACGCTCAGTGCAAAACCAAAAAAGCCCTGTACTGTTACTTTAATTGTGGTGACTATCTAAGTAAAAACTAAACACAAAATATATATGTACTCAAAGGGAGATGACCAGATTAATTCTGATGCTATCCTACTGCCTACTTTGTGCCTAAAAAGGATGTTGTTGTATCACTTGGACTTATCACAATGACAACTCTGCGTTGGGGTCTTAGGAGCATTATGTGAGGGGGTCTGCACAAAGCACAAAGTAATAACACAATACATGTTAGCTACATTATTACTGTCATTTAATCCTAGGTGAGTCTCAATAAAAACACCACACACATTGGCAAAACAGCAAAGAGAAGTGGGCAGGAGGAAGGACCAGAAAGAACACTGATGGTGTGTTGCTTATTTCAATAAATGCAAACAGTGGGATTCCTCCACTGGGCCAACATCTTTCCAGCAACGGACTTGACTTATGTGATAGAGGCAAATATCCTCTCAGGTCTAAATTTGCAAAATAATGATGTTCATAAAAACAATGTAATATTAAAAAGTGATGGCAGCTTCATCAGCCTAATACAATTAAATTTTACATATAATGTCAACAATATAATCTTCAGTAAAGTGAGTATTTCCCCCCCAGAGACTTAGCCACAGTGAAGTCAGGAATTCATTAAATGGCAGAATGGAAAATATCTGGTGATGAAGAGATTGTAGTAACAACCAGGTCAGTAGTGCTACTCTGTGTTGCTGGAAGATAAATTACATCTGACATTGACGTACTCCTTCAACAAGATGACTCGTTTCCAGGTTCTGATTAGGAAAAATGAGTTAGTGCACTAATTTCACTGAATCAAGTTGTATATTAAAAATCATAAGACAGAATTACTTGTCTAACTCTATTTTATACTGTGATGAAAAGTACAGATACCATTTATATATGGAATCTAAAATATGACACAAATGAACTTATCTATGAAACAGAAAGAGACTCACAGACAGAGAACAGACTTGTGGTTGCCAAGAGGGAAGGGGAATGGGGGAGGAATGGAATGGGTGTTTGGGATTAGCAGATGCAAACTACTGTATGTAGAATGGATAAACAACAGGGTCCTACTGTATGGCACAGGGAACTATATTCAATATCCTGTGATAAACCATAATGGAAAAGAATATGAAAAAGAATGCATATATATGTATAACTGAATCACACTGCTGTACAGCAGAAATTAAATACAACATTGTAAATAAACTATCCTTCAAGAAAATAAAATTTAAGAAAGGTTTAGATACTATATAAATTTTTTAATACACAGTTATACTTTAGGCGTGTTAATTTCAGCTTCAAGTGATGTCATTCAGAGCCATAATTTGTTGTATCTTATCAATTGTGACAAATGACCTGCCTAATTTGAAAATTCTAAGTTGTATAGCCTAAGAAAACACAGCAGGCGCTCTCTGATATTGCCTTGCCTTCCACTGGACCAGCTTCATGTATTAATACTGCTCTGTGTCCCCTCTGTAAACCACAATGATAAATGCCCAATGGCACTAGCAGGCAATCTGCAGTGCCACACACACTTTCTCCTCCCACCAGTTGGGACTCCGTGCTGACAAAGAATCGGCTGTGTCTTCCCAAACCTGTTTATGCCAGTTGACTTGTTATTATAATTATGAAATTTAATTAAATATTATGAAAGCTGATGGAATATGAGTACAAGAGATAAATCTTGTTTCTATTAAAAACT
Source organism: Mesoplodon bidens (assembly GCF_964165515.1). Classification (NCBI taxonomy): domain Eukaryota; kingdom Metazoa; phylum Chordata; class Mammalia; order Artiodactyla; family Ziphiidae; genus Mesoplodon; species Mesoplodon bidens. Next base: position 147,874,518 of record NC_138178.1, on the reverse strand, counting down.
AAACTGAAGGCTTTGGAAAGACTTCATAACAGCAATCACTAAAGGAAAGCTGTTGGATTAGATGTGGGCGAAACCTATAAAAAATGAGAAAAAATTCTGAAACCTCAGATTCTGTAAGATTCAGATTGCTTTGCTAGTGTCTATATTTTTGCTCATATGGTTTATACTATTCACACAATGTAGAATTCAAAATAGTAGAATCACTGTCAAAGAAACGCCCTCGGCCTCTCACAAGAGTTGAGCAAATATATAGTTATTATTATAAATTTTAATGAAAATAAAATACTTTGAGGATGTATATTTCTGAAAGATTCCCTGCCTTAATGATTTTTTTCAGTTAACTTGTTCCAATTATGTTAGCTAAGAGTGTATTTTCTATGGCTTAAATTAGAAACTACTTTCAATTAACTGCTCTTAAATTTATGAAGTGTTATGATCTAAGCTGGATTACTCTGGAATATAGGTGTTCAAATTTTTATTCCTTACTTTTGAAAGACAAAGTACACTGAGCATAATTTTACCAGGTTTAAAGATAAAAATATACTCCTTCCCTTTAGTCTAATATAATAGAGAGCAAGGCAAAGCAGTCAAGAACATGACTCTGGTCAGCCACCCCAAAGGTGAAATCCTGGCTCCAGTATTACTAGCTTCGTGACAGCTTAACAGCTTAAAACCAGCCACTTACACCCCCGTTTTCTCATCTGGAAAATGCCATCGATAACAATACCTATACCCCAGGGGGCATGGAGAGGGTGAAATGAGAAAACGCATGTCATACCAAATGCTAAGTTCCTGGTGCACAGTAAGTACTCAAAATGTTCATCATGAATGTGATCACATTGCCTAACAGGAAAAGAGCCAACTACTACATAAATAAAGACTGTAAGTAACATGTTCTTTCTCATGTTGGAGTGTCAGTTCTTTAGCAAGATGGCCTCACCTATAGACAGCTCACAAACACCTGTGGAAAACTTCCCCAGGTAACAGCAAAACAGGGCTTTTCAGCTAGGGGCGATTTTACTTCCTAGAGGACATATGGCAATGACTGGAGACTTTTTCGGTCATCACAACTGGGGACACCTATTGGCATCTGGGGTGTAGAGGGCAGGGACGCTGCTAAACAACTTATATCCTGCAACGCATATGACACATCCCCCCAAACAAAGAATTATCTGGCCCCAAATGCCAAGATGGCAAGGTCGAGAAACCCTGTAGCCCAACGGGCAGAATGAGAGAGAAGTGATTTCTAAAATCTGAACTCCAGAAGGTTATGCTGAGAAAATAAAGATGGCTTACAAGTGAATTGGGGATTTTCATTATCATATTGGTTTCAGGACCTATGCCATAGATGTTTAAGAGACATGGATACTGAACACCAAGACAAGATTCTTTTGGTCAATAAACTCTCATGAATGGGGCTGACCATGTAATAACCTTACAATAAATTTTATTTTAAAGTGAGCACTGTCATAAAGCTAGAGTACCAGAATGAAGTACTAGAAATGAAACTTCATTCAGAAGAATAAATCTCAAAAGGACTTAAGCAGGACTCAAAACCCCCAAACAGTAGGTGGGAAAACAAAAACTGCTCTAGTAGCTTGCATACAGGGGGCCTCTCACTTGGGCTCAATGCAGAAATTACGGAGCTAGCTAGTGGACCATAGGTGTATGTCCTTCCCCGGCAAGCATCCTGTTTCCTAGCTTGGGTGTTTGCGTGACAAACTCATTCTTCAATTAATAACGCTGCTCAAAAACACTATTAGAAAGCTCTTAAGAGTTCATTTAAACTACTTTTCAATGAATCACAGAGTTTTCTTACAAGCATGAGATAAAACTGTATACAAATACAGTTCACATACAGTACAATCCAACAATATATTTTCCCCCATACAAAATGGAAAAGGAAGTCATCAACATGTTAACAGTACTTCTCACTCCAGTGACTTTTATACTCAAATCTAGAAGACCTAGGTTTGATTCCTGGCTCTGACACTTTGGTCAAATAACAAAATTAATTCTCACTAAAATTCCTGTGAAATGAATAGGAATGTATTATAATTCCCATTCACTGATGAGAACATTGAGGCAGAAAAGAAATGGTCCCGTACTAACTGTAAAAGTGCTAAATAAATGAAAAACAGCATTAAGATTGCTTTAGTAACCCTTAAAAAAAAAAAGCTGTATTTATAATATTTTTAACTTTATATGACATTTATCCCTAAAGGTGAAACAGCAAGTCTTCTGCACAAAGATTACACTTTCATCCATTAAATCAAAGGTTCTAAAAAAATTAATATTTCATAAGCTAGTCAATACAAGATATTTAATGGATCTAAAAGGAGGAAGTAACTCAAAAATGCAAAAGGAAATACACTGCAGCAAATAACTATTTAACCCTTTCACCATCAGAAGGTATTCATGCAAACCTTACATCACGCTGCTTAAAAATCCTAATAGACAGTACTCTTTTTCAGAAAGTATGGCAAAAGAAGATTAAAATAATAAAAGATCTCTACTCACCCTTCTGATAGAAAAACTTCCTGTAATAGTATGCGCCGAGATCCACGTGTTCCACGATGTATCTTTTCACTCGATCCAGGTGCAACACCAAGTTTTCCTTGGGCACTTCAAGTACTGCCACTCCTGCGTTTGTACAATGGGAGCTGAGGGTTGACTCAAAGGAGGCACTTTCACATCCACTAAAGGAACCAGAATTTGATTTGGACAGGCTGATTTTCCTTTCCCCTTCTCCACCGATCTCATTCCGAAAATACGGACAGCTCATTACAAGTTCATTGCTTTTATCGTCTCCCTGGTCCATGCTGAGGCTTCCTTTGGAGTTCAGGTCCTCTGTGCTGCCCATCGGGGAGCTAAAACTGGCCGAGTGGGACAAAGGCCCCGAGACCAAGGATGCCACCGCAGCTGCCGAAGCCCCTGTGGTGGTGTTTCTCCTCTTAATTACACTGTGCCTGTTCATAACCGCCTCGTTCAAGTCAAATAATATACTCTGGACGTCGTAGTGGGCAAAGCACTTTGGGCACGTCCAGGGCCTGACGGAGTCTTCCGATCGATTATCTTCAAGATCCGACGATTTCCCAAGTTCTTCACCTTTGGTATTGCGTAATTTACGGAAAATGGACGAGTCTCCGGTTTCAGACTTGGAACGCCGCTTGAGTGGTTTTTCCCTTTCCTTAAAGAGCCTGAGGTTCTCTCTCTGTGAGATGGGCCCGTCTATGACATCCAAGGAGAAACCAGAGCCCTTGCCCCCACCAGTGATGAGAAAGTCACTGAGCTTGGTCGGAGTGGGACCTCGATCAGACTTGTCATCTTTGTAGCCCTTTAACAAGTCAAAGAAGCTGTCTCCGGACGTTCCCTGCTTATCGATTGAAGATGTGCTACCGTATTCCCTGTGCAGTGATGGCCCCGTCTTGTAGGTGGGCGAGATACATTCATCAAAGCTATCCACGTCAAGTTCACTTATGGTGATGTCGCTGTTGCTGCGCTGACGTATCCGGCGCAGAGCTTTCCTGGGGGAGCTGGGGTAGGCTTCAGGCATGAGAAATCTGGAGTCCATGCTCTCCGACGGCCTCGTCTTGTTTTTCAGTGTGTTCTGTATGCTTTTTAACATGGCTGAGTCACTGGAATTGAGGCTTACAGAACTTCCCTGACTCACAGGACTGCTTTTGGAGGACATGCTCTCAAGGCAACTTGAGGTTTCTATTTCCTGGCTTGAACGGCTAGATTCTTTTACATTTTCCTTTCTTGGGGGCCAATCTGCAATCCTTGCCCGAACCCCCATCTTTGGGACTCCAGGGGTCGAGGTTATATGATGAGAACCTTCACTTCGGGGGGGGCCTACAGGAGCCATGACTGATGACCCTAAGCTGCCGTTTTGGGACCTGAAGCGTCGCATGTAGAAGTCGTCCGTGTGGACTTTGGGGGTGCCATCTGTGCCCACAACAGACGCCCTTTCAGTGGCAACCGGCCTTTCAGTCTGAGACCGTTTCAAGCTGGTCATGATGTAAAAGCAATCAGACTTAAATCCCTGCAGAAAGGACCATCATACCTAAGTTTTAAATGTGCACTTCCCTTTTGGAGAATGGCTTCCAGAAAATACATCAGTTGCATGAGATCTTAATCTTTTTCAATTAAAAGGTTAAACAATGCCTTATTTTCAAGCATCTGAAAATCCAGACCTTCACAACGTTAGAATCCACAGGAGTTCCTCTGCCTCACTTTGATAGACGGCTTTCTTTCAGAAAAAAACTGAATGGAACTTGTATCTCTGGGACTCTGTGATTGCCATAATCCCATGCTTCCTCTAAAAGAGAGAAGGACAATTGGAATTAGCATTTGATAAATACATCTAAAAATAAACATGCAATTGTCAAAAACAGACACATGCAAATAAAAGACTCACTAATGGATTGTGGCTCACAGTTCACAACCCATCTTTTGAGTAAAGCAGGCTTGAAAGGAAGGAAGAAAGTGAAAGCATTTAATAATATCCATCATTTAAACTATTTATATTTTAAAAGACCAATAACACTCCAGATTAGTTGAACTGTTTCATATCACTATGAAAGGGGGTGAGGGATCTCGTTCCAGGATATCGAGGCTCCTAGCCCAAGTAAAGACCACGTACAGACTCCAATGACCTCTAATAATGTAGAATGTCATGAACCACTGTGCTGAGCAGAAGTTCAAGGCATAACCAACAGAGTTCGATAATTAGAGCAACGTACAGTTTTTTAACAAGACTAAAAATTGAAAAGTTATGTTACTGAATATGTCACAACACTCACTTTTTAACCTCTTCTGTATTTCAAAATCCAAACTTGTTTTTTTGTTTCTTTACAAAGGCTTTCTTTACAGAGTTGGCAAGAGCAAATACAATAGAAAATAAACAGGGTTTTCCCGGAGCCATTCTACCCATTAGCACGCGTCTATATTTCCCTCTACTTTATTACTTATGCCAAAGAGGAGTATTTCAGAATGCATCCAGCATTTTTCACCACCTCTTCCCAAGCTCTGAGATCCACCTACCCTTAAAGCTAGAAACATTTCGCTCATTAGCAAAATGCCTTCATTTCCTTACACCCTGCAACCCACCCCACCCTTTGGCACTAATTTATGAAGACAGCAGAAACCAAATGCTGCTGTGGACAGACCTTTCCATATCCCCCAGCCGGCGACAGAGACCTGCTAACATCCTTCCAGGTGGCAGGTGAAGAAAACCAACTTCCTCAGGCGCACGTCAATCAGGAGGAGAGAGGCACAAATTCTGAGCACAAAATCCTGCATGGTTGCGTTCGTCATGAAAATAAAGGCAGAGCACCCTTTTCCAAGGTTCCACAAATTACACAAGAGGTGGCCTTTAAATTCCTGCCAAATGCATGTCTGGAAAGATGCTGCTGAACCAGCACTGTGCTGCCGGGGCCGCATTGTCTACAAATCACGGCTGACATCCAGGCCGACCCGCGCTCGCTGCGCTCCGCTCCCCGGCAACAAGCACTTACTTCCACGATAATTAAGCATCTCGCTAGTCGGCTTCCTGCCTCCCAGGCAGCCGCTTTAATTTCTCCTGCGCTATGCAGCATCATTTTAGAAGACTCGCTGCTATTTAAAGGCTGGAACATTTAGGGGTGTTTCAAAACGTACGGCCGCCTGCAGAATGCAGGGCCAGCTGAACTCCAGCCGGGCTCACACGGGCTGCTCAGACCAGCCCGGCACAGAAACGCCAATTGTTTTCCCTCTCGCTCCTCTTCACCATGTTTTGTGAAAGGGATAATGGTTTTGCACAGCTACCCATTAAACCTGGCTTTTGAGCTTTCTAGATACTTCTATCGTCAGACTGCTATGATTTGACTTTACATCTGGGAACTGCCCAGGCTCCTTTTGAACTGTAAACCTTCAAGTGGAATAATGTGCTAACTGCTGAATCTGAAGGCAGCCCATGTGGCCACAGCCAAGGTTCAAGAAGTGTTCTTTATAAAATGGAAGGAAACTGGGCAACTGAAGCAAGATGCAAAAGAAACACTAGCCCATTTCAAAAAAAAAAAAAAAAAAATTGACAACCCCAAACCACAATTTATGAGCTATTTTGTAACAAACTAGGGAAAAAGAAGCTGTTTATTTCAGTGAAATAGCTTTCAAAGAAAGAATACACTGACATACAAAATAATTCTCAATAGATTCTTATGAAAATCAGATGTTTGCAATGCTTCTCACAAGCTCACAGAAATGCAAATAAATCACCTACCATTCCCAGAACGGACATTCTCTAAAAGGCCAATTCACCAGTCCCACTGGGGTAAAAACTCTTTCTTTCCACATTTCCTTTCCCTTAGAATAGAGTTCACTGCAGGACTGTCTTTTTTAGGATATGTGAAGTTATATCCATTGTAGGAGGAAACTGAAGGCCAGCACCAAAATACAGTAAGTAGCACTGACTTGAAAAATCTCCACTCTTGGTCGTCACTACTACAGGACACCTTTTCAGAACCATCTCATATGCTTCCTGTGTTTTTTAATGGGTTTTAAAAAATCTTATACAGATATAACTGTATTTCTTTGTAATTGAAAAGAAATGCCAAGACTCCTATTACATCTTGATTATAATAACAACTCAATGTTACCTTTTACTTTCAAAATATAGACGGGCACATAGGGGAGAGAGTACCCACAGTTTAATGACCTGTAAAAGCCGAGGAGGTTCAAGATGGACAGCTAAGTTAAATAACAGATTTTCTTTTCTTGTCATGAGGACCTTTTCTCCTTTTCTCTTCCCTTCCTCTTTCCCATCCTTATTTATAGCAACAAACCCCTTTAACATCAGACATGGAGTAGCATCTATACAAACATATATGCTTTGCATTTATTCAAGTACTAGTTGAAAATAAAGATGCCATCCATGTGTGTAATATGATGACACATCAATAACACCTAAAACCTATTCCTCCGGGTTGATGCAAAGAGCAAACATATGCTGACAGTTATTAGCAATTCTCCTGATTATCAGCAAACCTGCCTAAGCATCATTAAATATGGTAAAAAAACAACAGAATAGAAGAGCAATACTAATTTACAGCATGTCACCTCCATCTGTTGAAAGAGTAAACTATTTAAGAAATATCCTTGTTATATGTTTAATTTTACAGCTCTAGGTACTATTTGAGTCCATGGTAGATCCACTTACCTAGAATACCAATACCAGTCTAGTTCTGTGAGGTCCTGGAAACTATCAGAAAAGGAGAAGATGTGTTCAACGTCTAGTAGATGAAAGTCCTTCCATCACTCAAGGTCTATCACCAGGTAACCTATCAGCATTTTCTGATAACACCATTCTTCCAGAAGAAGTACCTCCCCCTCTCCTCTAAATCACCCTGAGCCTTTCTGCATTCTCTTCTGAACACAGACCACACACTTGGTGCTAGGGATATTTGGGGAAACAGTCCCTCCCTCCAAGGGAAGCTACAGGTGTAAAAACAGTCCCTGTCATCCTGGCTCACTGAGACATTTACATTCTTGACCTCTCTCCCTCGTTCCTGAAACTCTGTCTTCTCTAGGTCTCCATGATGAACACATTGTCCTTAATTTCTGGTGCCTCTTTCTTTTGGCTCATTCCTCAGAATCACTGGTGGGCTCCATTCAAAAGCTAGTGATTCCAGGGCGGGTATGCTTGGCTTACTTCTCTTACAGGTCTTCAGAGTTTTGGAAGGGGCTGTAAAGGGTATCAGCATTAGGATGCATTTGAGCACTGAGTGCATTAGGATGAGATCGCAGGCCTGGGTACACTGGAGTAAAAATATTAACTCTGGACAGCAGGGTGTTGACCTTCATTGGATCAGCTGCCTGTGCAACTGAATGAAGCAGAATAATGAAATTACTTCGGGAGATATCTGCATGGTAGCCACTACTGTCTGGTGATGTCATAGGTACCCACAGCTTTAAATATTATCTCTATGCAGTTACCTCCAAATTTCTTCTCATGACCCTCTCCCCTAAACTCCAGATAAAATATATGCACGTGCTTATTTGATATCTTCCCTTTTTATCTATTTTCAACAATGAATTAACTAACAAGCAGAAAAAATGGGAAAATAAAAATTTTCCAAGAAATAAAATGGGTGATAAGGAAGTGAGAACAATAAATAATTGAAGGAACCAAACGAAAGGAACGACATGGGAAACTTTCTCTGTGCCAAGGGCATAAAGAATAGTTTAAAGGTTACACACGAAGACGTGGGAAGGAAAGAAAAAACAAACAACAACTTACAGTTCCTGCCTTGAAATAATCTGCAATACGATGTTACATTTACTGAAAAGATGTAGCATTCCTCATCAATTACTTCCATATTCCAAAATGGGATGTTGTTAGATTCCTTAACTGGTACAGCCTCAAATACAGAGCCAACTCTCAATGCTACCAGGAAATAGAAGGAATTTTGATGATGAATAACTATACAAATACCCCGAGATTCCACAGATATACAACAACAGTATTTATGAAAATGTCAATGTAAATAGTTTATGAAGTTGTATACACAGACTTATAATACCCATAAATATTCTTGCTTTGGATTGTAACAGGAAACTTTATTTTAAAACAGAAATATCACACCACAGTGCTTGAACATTAGATTAGCTAAGATAACCAAATAAGGCCAACAATTCTCTTTACATCCCTTCTTGGCTTTCCTGAATTTCACTCACATTACATAAAAGTAACATCTCAGATAGAAGGGACGTCTCACTCTTTCAAGTTAGCCTTGAAACACATACAAACGACTCCGTGCAATGTCCTGGATAATTTAAGCTTTATGAATCAGCACATAACTTTTTAGACTGGACTTTCCCCTTTCTTTCATTTCCGTTCTATCCCTTCAACAAAAAGCAGGAAGGATTGGGAAGAGAGGAGTTGAGAAATCTAGTTCCTGCTCTCCGAATGTTCACTATCTAAAAAAGACAGTACTGATGGAGACAAAGTAGATTCAGATAACTTGCCCTGGATTTACCAAGGTGAAAAAAGAAGTTATGGATACAAAACATACATAACAGGATAAAGTTACATTTGAGTTTAGAGATAAGAAAGCAATTTAAAATGTGCTTGTTTGGAGACGTCCCTGGTGGTCCAGCGGTAAAGAATCCGCCTTCCGACACAGGGGATGCGGGTTCGATCCCTGGTGGGAGAACTAACATCTAACATGCCGCGAGGCAACTAAGCCCACTCACCACAACTACTGAGCTCGCGCACCTCAATGAGAAAGCCCACGCACTCTGGAGCCTGCACGCCACAGCCAGAGAAAGAAAACCTGCACACTACAACTACTGAGAAGCCCAAGCACAACAAGTAGAGAAACCCGAGCGCTGCAACAAAGAGAACGCGCACCATAACGAAAAGATCCTGCCTGCCTCAACGAAGATCCCATGTGCCGCAACTAAGACCTGACGCAGCCGGAAAAAAAAAAAAAAAAAAGGAAAATAAATAAATTAAATAAATAAATATTTTTTTAAAAAGTGCTTGTTTGGACACAGTGAGGACCAAAAGACATAATAACATTTGCCTCCCACCCACCCTCCAAACTAAAAACGTTCAACGAAGAAAGTTCCATTTCAAAGGCCTAGTAAGGCTTGAAGATACTTTGCATAGTTGCGGGTGAAGGAAACAACATGAAAATTTGGCAATGAGCTTGATGGCAGAAGTGGGGTGACAAAATTAAAAACGTAGGAGCAAGATACATGGTAGAATTACTGATGGGTACGGAAACGATTCCATAGCTGGCAAAGTAAAGGAGAATAGAATAAATTCAAACACTTATATATATATATATATATATATATATTTTGTGGTATGCAGGCCTCTCACTGTTGTGGCGTCTCCCATTGCGGAGCACAGGCTCCGGACGTGCAGGCTCAGCGGCCATGGCTCACGGGCCCAGCCGCTCTGCGGCATGTGGGATCTTCCTGGACCGGGGCACGAACCCGTGTCCCCTGCATCAGCAGGAGGACTCTCAACCACTGCGCCACCAGGGAAGCCCCAAACACTTATATTTAAATATGACAAAATTTACGCAATAAGCAACGAATATAATGCCAAAGAGCTAGGTGTGAGGAGCTTGAAGTAGGGAGGTAAAAGGTAAAAAGCAGGGTAAAAGGTAATAAGTAGAAGGTAACAGTGAACCAGGATTATTAGGGGAAAAATAGTGTTTGAGGTGCAGCAAATGAACACGTTCAACGAAAAGAAATCAGAGCTCACCAACTAACTCATCAGGAGCATGGAGTTTCCACGGTCAGCACCCAGGATATCAAGAGAGCAGACTAGATCCACAAAGGTAGTGAGTGTTTTGAAAAATACTAATTTGTATAATAATATTCATTTAAAATCCATTAAAAAGTTATTCATCAATCCTGCAAACTGTGATCTAGTACTGATCATCCTATTACCAAATAGGACCTGGGGAAGGGCATGTGAGAAATGGATGTCAGGGGAGACAACCAATAAATGTCTACTATACAGGGGGAAAGGCTGGCTTATCAACTTTCCCTGAATTGTGCTTCAAATCCAAGTTACTAACTCATAAGAAAGGGCTCCATAAGTAAATAAGGCAGGGACACACTATCACCTCTGTTACGACATGATAATACATGTTAGTAAATTAGGGCTCCATGAAATCTACAGTTAAAAAAAAAACAAGAAAAACAAAAACCCAACAACACTTACTATTAAACTAAGATATCTCTTAACTGATTTGACCATGGACTAACTTTAAAAAAAAAAAAACAACAACATTTTTATACACTGCATCCTATTGAATGTAACTGGGCACAAACAGCCCCAGTTTCAGAAGAATTCAAGATACAAACAAAATTGTATATACATTATAAATTTAGCTATGCTTTTTAAAGTTATGTAAAGATATATAAACAAGCCAAAGGAAGCTCACCAAAGGATTTATAATGCTTGCTGTTACATAGTTAGATGATGAATAATTTCTTTTTTTCTTTCTTTTTGGTATTTGTCTATATTATTTATTTTCTAAAATGAGCACTATAACTTTTATAATCAGAAGAAAAAACTTAGGAGAAGAAAAAGAAACATCATCCTGTCACTAAAAAAATAAAATAAAATATGATCTGGGTATGTAGTATGATTTTGAATTCTAATTATTAAAGACTGCACCATGTTAAACCTCCAACCACTCAAATCACCAAACAAGTCAAAATTCAACAGATATCAGGTCCTTCCAATAAGATGATCTTATGCTAAATCCCCTATTAAAACGGAATCAAAGAGGACTACATAAAGTATAGATTACTAAAGATTGTAAGATTAGCAGTATTTACAGTATTTGAATAATTACTCCATACAGATGATTAACACAATGGCTTATATTTCCTCATTCCTTCGTATTTAATATTGCTTTTTTAATATTTAATATTGCCACACCCAAGAGTCTCCATTTCACCCTTTCACAAGGTTGCAGTGACGTGGGCAGTCAGGTGAGGCTGCCTAAACGAAGCACAGACTGAGTCATCATCACTCCCTGCCCTTTCCTGGAACACATCTACTTTCCGATGTACTTGTACTTCTCACCTTTTGTCCTCACAACCCTCCTTCTGCAGAGATTCGGGCTACATTGGAAGAAGGTCACCATTTGGACTGCAGATCAACACTCTGGAGAGCATTACAACAGTGCTATGAGGTATCGATGGATCAAGGAACTGAAACTGTATATTTAACCTGGAAAGGAAGAATCTAGTAGTATTGACTTTCTCTGAGGGCAGGAAGGAAAGAGATGGTCTGAACTGTATTAAGTCAGATTTAAACTATACAAGCCATGAAAAATTGCCTTTGATCTACTCATGATGAACCACAGCTGAGAATCTGCATCACTAAGGACAGCTTTTCAGGCGGCCAGCGTGGGCTATTCTAGCACTGTTCAATGCTTTGCACTGAGCTAGTCACTATCAGAGGGGGAGGCAAAGAAGGAGCATTTCCACTCTCAAGTTCCTAAAATCTAACTGGAAGAGGAAAAGAGGAGCGTAGGAAACCAGAGGGTTCAGTAAGACAGAACAACTGGCTTTGTCAAAGACATCATGGGGCTTCCCTGGTGGAGCAGTGGTTGAGAGTCTGCCTGCTGATGCAGGGGACGCGGGTTCATGCCCCGGTCCGGGAGGATCACACATGCCACGGAGCAGCTGGGCCCGTGAGCCATGGCCGCTGAGCCTGTGCGTCCGGAGCCTGTGCTCCGCAACGGGAGAGGCCACAACAGTGAGAGGCCCACGTACCACACACACACACACAAAAAAGACATCATGGTTTTCTCATTTGAGTATTTATATTCCAAAAAGAATTTAAGAAAGGGCACTTTGAGGCATATTTAACTTTGGCTTAGGAAAAGAGTAGAAAGCCACATCAGTAAGAACAACAGGTGAACAGAAAGTTCCTTCTACACGACACTCTAATATCCTAAACGTTATTAATCACGATTGATATCAACAGTAACCATATTTCATATAGCAGCTTTTAAAATACCACCCAAGAACCAAGAGCTTAAAAGGAAAAAATTTAAACATAAAATCATTCCACATTGCCTTAGTGTTTCCTTAAATACAGATTGCAGATGGGTTATTTGCCTGTTTCACTGTACTCTTATTTCTGAGGATAAACGCTCTCCCCACAGAGCTCGGAGAACGCGGGACTCTGCCATGCTTCCCACTCTCTGACCCTGCGCATCCTCTCACAAGCACCCTGGGAGGCGAGCATCTCCCCTTTGGAGAGGTAAGCACACCGTGTCTGACAAAGCGCTCACTGTGTGGAGGGCTCTCTCTCAATAAATATTGGGAGAGCAGTTAGAGGATTTATGGCAGAAAACCTATTTAGAAAATACATTATAAAAGAAAAAAGGCCTCCATTTGTCTCCTGAGTATCACTTCTGAAGCCCAATCCAGACATGAATCTCTACACCCAGTGGGGAAAAATATTGATAATAAACTTCCTTAAAATGCTGCAGTGGTCATGTCACTTGTCTTTCGTGAAACTTCAGAGGCCCCTCAATTGTAACCCCATTATTGTGTGACTTAGGCCTGGAGCTCAGAATTAAGTGGCACCCACCCCTAAAAGCCCTCCTTCTTCCTGTAACAGCAGGGAACAGTCTGCCCTCCACAAACCAGCACCTTTTCCTAAGGCTCCACAATGACTGAACCGGAATTGAGGGTGTCTCTCTTGACCGTACATTCAGAATTTTAAAACTGTGAGTTATTAGAATGAATACCTTCTCTGATCCCTTCATTTTCCACATGGGGTGTCTCAGGGCCACCGTAAGTCCACCAAGGCTAAACGGCCGGGGTTGAGCCCACATGTGAAGCCAGACTTCCTCATTCCCTGACTCCTACCCTGTCTGCTTCACCAGGCTGTCCTTCAAGAACATGCTTTTTCAACAGTCTGCTGCCACCAGCTGTCACTACAGTCTGAGCATCCATCTGTACCACCTACTGTGCACGAACTACCTCGTTTACTCCCCACATCAATCTGCAGGCAGGTATCATCCACCGCAGTTCGTATTAAGACCCTGCCACTCAGAAAAGACTGGGTCACTACTGGGTCTGATCCCTAAGCCATGTTCCTGGCACCAGAGTACCCACCCTCCATAAAATGCCTCTCCTTCTCCTACTTTCTGAAATTAACTCTACACATGGTTGGGCCTTTCCTCCTCAATTAGATTTTAGGTTCTGGAGGACAGAGATCCATCCAATCCTTACCCTCAAAAGCACCTAAGCTCAGTATCCTTGAAATGGAATCCTTTGCAACAAAAGCCATGTGGTCCCAGCTAAAATGAAGTAGAAATTAACTGATACATTAATAGAATTTATATTGTAATCTAAAAAGTAATTATGGTTATCTCATAAAAACTGTGTTGAGGGAGACGTCAAAAAAAAGTTGCCATCACTGAAACTTAATATAGATTTCAGCTTCATTGTTTTCTCTTAAGGAGTCTTCACAACAGTCGTGAATGAAAAAAATAAGAGCGGTTTGACCTTCCTCTCTTCAATCCACTCATCATCAAAGTACATGAAAAATAGCCATAATAATGAGAAAATCTCTTAAAAGAGCAACAAGAAGTGAATCAGAACTGGATAAGGCACCATCACATGAGATAACTAATGCACAATAGAATGTGCTGTTAAGAATCCTAGCAAAGTAAATAAACACATTCACAGGAAGAGGGAAGGAGGGGTGGTTAGTACAGCACAGGTGGCAGAGACAACAGAAAACAGAAATTAAAAATCACTGCCATCAAATTAATAATGGTCAAAATAATTTTTATCTTTTACCCTCAAATATTTTTTCTCCCATACAAAGTCTCCACTTTGCTGCCCCCTTTTTCAGTTGTTTTTAACAAATGAATACGCTTTGTTAAAAAAAAAAACTGAAATAGTGCTAAAAAAGTGAAAAATACATCTTTCCTTCAAGATATCCCAATCCCAACCCCAATGGTAGCCCCCCCACTGGTTCATGAATTCTTCCAGACTCTGTGCGGGGGTCGGGAGCACAAACACAATAAGACAGGCACTGAATAAGAAGGAGGGAGGGAAAGGATGCAGTGCAGGGAACAGCTCACATCTGAAGAGACTTGACTCCAGTGCTTACAGAACCAGAAAGAAAAAGAAAAGAAAGATGGAGGGTGGGTGATGAAGCATGAAACAATCTACTTATGTTCAGGAGAGGCAGGAGACCTCCCGTGCCAACCTGACATAAAGCACTTGATGAAACACTTCACAACTGACACATTTTGAATCTTTTATATACTTATCCTGGTTCTGAAAACAGGAGCCCTATACAAATGTTTCTGGCAACTTGTCAACAAAAATTAAGACAAAAGCAAATGAAAGAACTTTAAGTCAATGCACACCACAACCCTCCAAGGTTTTTTTTTTTTAGTATGTAAATTTTTTACTAATTATATAAAAATTTTAGGTTTTTTAACTAATTATGTACATATACAAATATACATAAACATTATAACCTTCAAATGAAGTTATTTTTATCTATGCCTCCAAACTTAAAAACCTCTGATTTCAGGCTTCCCTGGTGGCGCAGTGGTTGAGAATCTGCCTGCCAATACACGGGGCACGGGTTCGAGCCCTGGTCTGGGAAGATCCCACATGCCGCGGTGCGACTGGGCCCGTGAGCCACAATTACTGAGCCTGCGCGTCTGGAGCCTGTGTTCCGCAACAAGAGGCCCTGCACACTGCAATGAAGAGTGGCCCCCGCTTGCCACAACTAGAGAAAGCCCTCACATAGAAACGAAGACCCAACACAGCCATAAATAAATAAATTTAAACTATATGGGCTTCTAAGAAGACCTCTGCTTAAAACAAACAAACCTCTGATTTCTAAATGAGATCTTACAAATCTATTAACTTTATCACTTAAATGTTCATTTACAAACTAGGGGGAAAAAGTTAAGTAAAATGCAAACTGACCAAGTGTTCAAAGATAAAACCTTGTGGCAGGAAGTCTTCTTTTGTTTCTTGGTCACCCTTTTCATTTTTGTGGCAAAGTGAAATAAATCCCCTAACTGGACATAGTAAGTTTGATCTTCAAATGTAGTCCTGTCTGCATTATCACTCGCTTTAAAATGTGATCACTTTGCCTATGCAGGTGTTTCTATAAAGTGCATGCAGGCAAGCACAACACTTACACTCTCTTGCTCGAAACCTCACAATAACTTCCCTCTGCTCTCAAGGCAAGAGAATTTCCCAAATGCATGATGCATCTCCCTGGTGAATAGCACAGCCTCTCTGCACTCTCTGAACCTGAAGCTCCAGTAAAAGGGAAAGGGGAACCAGCTGCAAGTACTTGAATGCACCTTGAATGCACTCTGGAGCCTTCAGGAGAAACCAGGTGGCAACTTCTGCTGAAACATAACCTCACACAGTTCTCTTCCCTCCTTCTCTGTGCTTAGTCCTACCTGTCCCTCTTTCTACTGAACTCTTTCTTTTCCTTCAAGACTGCATTTGGGTACTGCCTCTTCCAGGAAGTTGTCCACACTCCGCCCCATCCCCTGACACGTTACCTTTTTTACAGCATCCCTTGAGAGGACTGCAGGTAATTTGTGGTGATTAAAAAACAAGAGAGGGATTCTCCACTTTCAAGAAATTGATTTCACTTTGCATTATTACCTTCTAACACCAGCTCTGCTGGGAATAAAAAGCGAGGGACTGTCAGTTTGAAGTTTTCTGACAAAATAACTGATTTTGAAAATTTTTTGATGAAACTTTCATTAAAATAGGTTTAAAAGAAAGGATATGTTGGAGTAAAAAGAAAAAAAAATGTTTCAACAGAGCACAAAGGCAAGAAAAAGCCTAACTAGTGTTACAACAATCATGAGTATAATAAGCAACAAAAGACATACAAATCAAAACAACACTGCATCATTTTATACCTATTTGGAAAAATTCTAGGGATGCCAGTCCTCCCACTGTTAATGGTGCTACAGTTAAAACAGACATCCTTGTGTTGGTAGAAGCAATCGCAACTGGTAGAACCGTTTCAGGAAAAAAAAAAAGGGTGGGTAAACCAGAAAATATTCATACTGTTGGGCTCCGTATTCTCTCTTTCAACATTTGCAAATGGATGGCTGTCCAGCAGCAGAAGGGATTTTCCTCTGCTGAGCCCCAGGACTCCTCCTCACACTTCCACCAGCCCTCTCTAATCATTGTTCCTTCAGCAAGCACCATGAATTTCCCATTCCTGTGAGCTATGGGCATCCACTCTTTCTCTTACAGTCCCTAACACTCCTCCCACATTCTTAGTCCC
The DNA here is from genome assembly GCF_964165515.1 of Mesoplodon bidens. Lineage (NCBI taxonomy): Eukaryota > Metazoa > Chordata > Mammalia > Artiodactyla > Ziphiidae > Mesoplodon > Mesoplodon bidens. Next base: position 147,857,693 of record NC_138178.1, on the reverse strand, counting down.
CAAAAGCCAACCATAAAGCACATCTTGATTTTTTTTTTTTTGCGGTACGCGGGCCTCTCACTGTTGAGGCCTCTCCCGTTGCGGAGCACAGGCTCCAGATGCGCAGGCTCAGCAGCCATTGCTCATGGGCCCAGCCATTCCGCGGCATGTAGGGATCTTCCCGGACCGGGGCACAAACCCGTGTCCCCTGCATCAGCAGGCGGACTCTCAACCACTGCGCCACCAGGGAAGCCCGAACATCTTGATTTTTTAAAGTCTCCTGATACACCACCCACTAAGCCACAAGTGTTTCAGGCCAGGGACTGCACCTTATTTAACTTTATGATCCTTAGCCTTTAATAGAGAATGTCAACTACATCTGAACAGGAAAACAAATGGTACAAGAAACATTGAGAAGTGATTTTTACCATCTGTAAGAAGGAAAACCTGTGGTACAAAGATACTCACTACTCTGCTATTTATTTAGCTTTTCACTTATTTATTTATTTTTTTTACCAAAGTAATGCACTCGTTAAAGCAAATAGTACTTCAGGCATTTAGGAAAAAACAAAACCAAACAGTAGTGCTTTATTTCATCTTCTCCATTCCCAGGAGCAATCACTTTCAATTCATAGCACTGTTTCCTCCAGTATTTCCATGTTCCTAAATAACATGCTTATGTGCTATTTCTTGATTTATCAATCTTAGATATTCTCTGTTGAAGTTCTGTTTTGGAAGATGAGAAGTAAGCATGCTTCCAGTAAGTGTCTCCCCACTTTCCTTGCCCTATTTTATGTAACTATGCATGGATAGATGTATATGTGTATGTCACAGTTATATCACATATATACACCAGGATTTATATTACTATGGCTATATTTACTCAGTTGCTTATTTTTATTTTTCCTGGAGTTAATAACTGCTTTTTTCAATTGCTTACTTTCTATATACCTAACCTTAATTCTTTCTGAATTCAACAAGAGAAGCAAACAAACAAAAACACTTTTCTCATTCCTATTTCTCACATGGTCAAAAGTAACAGGTGCCCATTCCACTTGTCTCTCCTGGAGACTTCTCTCCATCTTCATGCTCCAATCCAGCCCTGCTGATCTCCAGGTCTACTGCACAGGCACCTCCAGAAAGACATCATCACCATCATCATCCTGACATTTCCTTCCCTCCTCTCCTGGGATGAATTCCATGCTTCCCAGATCTCATTATCTTTCTCTTTCTTAGTTTATTCCCTCATTTTAATGGACCACTATCCTCATTCAGCAACTGCCTAAGAAAAGTACCTAGGTGTTAAAGTTTTGAGGCTTGGCACATCTAGCCTTAATCTGACTGATGGTTTGGCTGGGTATAAAACTCTAGATAGTAAGACATTTACCATTAGAATTTTTAAGGTATTATTTCATTATCTTCTAGCTTCTACTGTTGGAATTGAAAGGTCCAATGATATTCTGATTCCTGATCTTTTATACAAGTTCTTTTCCAGTAATTTTTTAGGATCATCTTTTCAATACTGGAGTGGCCTCTGTGTGAGTCTTTTTATAGTCCTTGTATTGGACACCCAATAGGCCTTTTCAACATAAAAACATACCTCTTTCAGTTAAGTGAAATGTTATTTCATTATTTGTTTTGATTATTTCCTTTTCTTCCTTTTTTCTTTCATTTTGTAAATGTTTTATTTATTGGATACTGTACTCCCTCAATAGTATCTTATCTCTTCTCTCACACCCCTTATTTCTTTTTCATTTATGTACTTGGGAAAATTTTTGAACTTCATTTTCCAACCAGACTATGTAATTTTTCCTATTTATTCTTGAACTCAATTTTGAAAGAATTTTGTCCTCTGATTGTTTCTTCCATTAAAAAAAAATCTGTTCTTGTTTCATGACTATGATATTTTGTATTATCCCTGCTATTATTAAACTAATTTGAAAGTGTTCTTTTTTTTTAATACTACTTTCATTTTTATTATTTTTTAAAATTATTTGGCTGCGCTGGGTCTTAGTTGCGGCACGCGGGATCTTTGTTGCCACATGCAGAATCTTTAGTTGTGGCATGTAGGCTCTTTAGCTGCAGCATGCAGGCTCTTAGTTGTGGCATGAGGGATCTGGTTCCCTGACCAGGGTTCGAACTTGGGCCCCCTGCACTGGGAGCGTGGAGTCTTAACCTCTGGACCACCAGGGAAGTCCTAAAAGTGTTCTTTTCATATTCAATGAAAATGAATGAAATAAAATGAAAAAGTAAATTTCTCAATTTACTTTTCTTCCGTTTGTTGTGAGCACTGTCCTTCTCACACGGAAGGCTTTTTCTCACATGTCTGCTATCACTGGCCATCCTTTTACATTTAGTACCTGGGTGGGGGCAGGGCCTGGTGACTACTAAGTAGACTTTCCTGAAGGGGACTGGGTGGGGACCCATTGGTTTACCTGGGGAAACTGGACATAGGGGGAAATATAATCATCACTGCCTAGCATCTGTGTAGTCTCTTCATGTATCCGGGGAAATTCCTTGCCTTATACAGAGCCTGCCTTCCACAATAGAAGCCTAAAAGTGCCACACTGTCAATTAACCAGCTATTCTTACAGATAGGGCACAGACATTACCTGCTCCTCAGCCAATGAGATGTGCACATCCTGGACTCTGAATTGAAAGGCAGAATCTGGAAAGAGCAAGGAGGAAGCAAATACATTTACATGGAAGCTGGTGGCGTCAGTAGTGGCGACGGTGTAGTAGCTCCCTCATTTAAATGCTGGTGGTGGGACTTCCCTGGTGGCACAGTTGTTAAGAATCTTCCTGCCAACGCAGGGGACACGGGTTCAAGTCCTGGTCCGGGAAGATCCCACATGCCGCAGAGCAACTAAGCCCGTGAGCCACAACTAAGCCTGCGCCATAGAGCCCGCAAGCCACATCTACTGGGCCCGCGCACCTAGAGCCCGTGCTCCACAACAAGAGAAGCCACCGCAATGAAAAGCCCACGCACCTCAATGAAGGGTAGCCCCCGCTCACCGCAACTAGAGAAAGCCCACACGCAACAATGAAGACCCAACACAGCCAAAAATAAATAAATTTATTTAAAAAAAAGTCCTGGTGGTGACAATGCAAAGTTGGACATCCCGTGCTCAGGGGCAGCACCATGCCGGCTTTCTTGAGTGATCTGAGTACTGTCTTGGCCAGCTGGCCTCCCTTGTTCTTGCCCATTTTCCAAACCTGCTCTACAGCCTTTCCAGTGATTCAGCAAGTCACTAAACACTATTTCCATAAATTCCTTTCCTGCTGAAATCAGACTGACAGTTTTCCCCCTATACCGGGGACCCAAAAATGCTAGTAGTCAGAGGTCATCTTTAGAATACACTTCACTTTCTCTAGAGAAGAATGGTTCCATTTCCTGCCTGGTTTCCAGCATTCTGGGAACCAAACTCAGCCAAAAATGTTTCAAATAATTCCTCCCTGCTTCCAGAGCCTTTACAATTACACCGGTTTGGGAAGGGACCTGACTATGTACCTACGACCAACCTCTCAGTGCAATCTTCCCAGCTACTTGGGGCCTCACATGTAAAGGCCTTCACATGCAGCTCTCTCCTCATCACTAAATTACTTACAATACATCCATCGCTCTCTGCTGACCAAAACAGTGTTGATAATGCTAATCTGCTCCTATTTCTTTTCCTCACATTTGACCTTGCATATTTTAATCTTTTTCTATTCCTTTAGTAACACTGGCGTAGAGTTTGGGAGGGGAAGAAAAAACTGCAGCATGTGTTCAATCTGGCGTGTTTAACTGGGGACTGCAATTGTTATTAGTCTGAACTGAAAACTTTCAATTATGAAATATTTGAAACATGCAAAAACTTAGAGATACGTAGTACCCCTCATCTGGATTTAATAAATGTCAGTGTTCTGCCAGATTTGCTTCAGATCACAAAGAAATAAAATGTTATAAATATAGAGAAAATATCAATTTCCAACCCCATTCTTCTCTCAGCCTCTCCAGAGAAACTTCTCTCCTGAAGATGCTAGGCACCCTTCCCACAAGTATTTGTATATTTATGAAATCTAAACAGTATCATTGGGAACACATCCTTTCACAACTTTGTTTTTTTCACACAAAACAGTCTTCTAGATTTATTCATGATGATACAAAAAGATACAGATCCTTTATGATAACCTCTGTATGCTTTACGTTCCGTGTATATACTTGGGTTTGTTGCTTGAAATCTAGGTTATTTCCAGTTCTTTGCTATTACAAAGACAGAATGGCCATTCCTTTCACACCTTCTTTGTGAACATGGGTCAGTCTCTCTAGAGGACTCTATAATGGGAAGTGCTGAAATCTTGAGTTGGAGCATTCTTCAACATTATTGGATATTATCAAACTACACTCCAAAGCGGTTGTAACAATTTTACAATCCAACAGTCACATATAAAACAACATTTGCTGCCACATTTTTGACTTTAAATTATCAGGATCGCACAAAATGTTACCTTGTTGCTTCTACTGGCATTTACCTGATAATCAGTGAGAATTTTCATTCATCTGTTTGTCTTATCTACTTCTGTTTTGTCCATTTTTCTACTAGGTCCCTGTTTTCTTTGTTACTGATTTGTAGGATTTCATTATATACTATGGATAGTACTATGGATATTAATCTTTCATTAGACATGTGTCTGAATATTCTATAGGTTGTCTTTTACCTTTGTTTAAGGTATATTTTCTTATACATGCATTTAAAATATTTAACATAGTCAAATTTATGTCTCCTCTCCTTTATAGTTGGGTTTTTTGTATCTTGTTCAAAAAAAATCCTCCCAATCTCTAATGTTATACAGACGTTTTCCTATATTTTCTTTTAAGAGTTTAAATGTCTCTCTTTAAAATGCATGTCTTCCATTCAGAATTTATTTACAGGAATATAATTTTAATTTTTACCACACTGTCCACCATTGCTTTTTTTTTTTTTTTTTTTTTTTTTGCGGTACGCGGGCCTCTCACTGCTATGGCCTCTCCCGCCACGGAGCACACGCTCCGGACACGCAGGCCCAGCGGCCATGGCCCACGGGCCCAGCCGCTCCACGGCATGCGGGATCCTCCCAGACCGGGGCACGAACCCGTGTCCTCTGCATTGGCAGGCGGACTCTCAACCACTGCGCCACCAGGGAAGCCCCACCATTGCTTTTTGAATAGCCTTTTTCCATACGAATTTGTAATACAAGGTCAAAAACAAGTTCCCACACCATGAAGGTGTCTTTTTATAGTCTCTCTTCTGTTTGAATGGTCTATTCTCTATCCGTATGGCAATGCAGCACCAATTCAAATATTACACATTATAATAAATCCTACTGACCACATTAATTCTACTTCTTCAATTAATTTTAGTATCATTCTGCCATGTTTCATGGCAAACTCTCTTGGCTTTGTTGTTTTCTTCTATTTTTGATTTGCATCAAATTCATAAACTAATGAGAACTTGGTCGTTGCATACCTTCTGTTATACTTAATATGAGGTACACTTTAATATTTTATTATTCTGACTAGGATCATTTATGTAATCACATTTTCTAATAAACTGTTGCTAGTGTACTAAAAAAAATCACTGGTGTTTTTGTATATTTCATATCCAGTAATCTTACTGAAACCTTATTAGCATTAATCTCAGTTTGATGGTTCTTTTTAATTTTTTTAGTTAGACAATCATATCATTTGCAAAACAACTTTTTCCTTTTGTTGCCTTATCAAGTTGGCTAGTAGTTAACATGGCTTAATTTTAAAATGTAATGTTAAGTTAAAAAAAAAGGCTACATTCTACTTTGTAAACATATTTATATACCTGCAGAAGCACAGGGACTTTGAGAAAATGAAAATAGTTGATTTTTTAGGAGGAAGGATTTTCTTCTTTATAAATATTTGTTACATAGTAGTTTTCAAAAAAACACATACCACTTTGGAAGTACTATGCAAGAAAATACACTCTATATAATTTTTATTAAAAGTAAACTGACAGTATTTTAATTTTTATTAAAAGTAAACATGACTTTCTAACTGACAGATCAGTTAGAAAGTCATGAAAATACGCCAGGATATTTAAAGGAGGAATAAGTCTTAACTGCATGTGGGAATTTATTTGGGATATGATAAAGGTCTTGCCAGCTAGCCACCCAAATGGATCTACTCCCTGCAGTCCACCATACTCACTAAAGCAAATGGGGAGAAGTCCACTTTGGAATGTGTTCTTGTATTCCCTATGGCACGATTTTAGGAGGAAAAAGAGATGGATTATACTTCCTAGAGCTTTTTTAAAATGCTGTTAATTTGGACTTGGTTACAAAATGAATGAATGATGGAACCTTCAGGAAAACCATAAGGCAGGCCTACCCACCACCTTCCCAAAACCAGATTCAGTATCTCTATAATTAAGAGCACATATAGGAAATGACTTCAAAAAGTCTCCTTTAAGACTAGATCCCCGATGCCTAGTGAGTTAATAAGAAAACAGACAAAAATAACATCCTGACCCAACTGAGAAAGTTGTGTGGTACAAGTGAAACAAAAACTGAGAAATAAAATGAAAGGAAAACTGTCAGAAAAATAAAAATGAAAGACATTAGGGTTACTGTGAAAGTGAAAGACAACAGAATAAAAATGAAAATTTCCAAACAGAAACTCTAAAAGAGAAAATATCAGCAAGTAGAAAAGAATCAATACTCTCCATGAGAGGGTCCACTTCTCCACATTCCATCCAACAACTTTTCATTTTTGCCAATCTGCTGATGTGAAATCCAAGTACTCTTTCTACAGTGAGAAATGGAGGGCATGATTCAGGGCATGAAAGGAAACAAAAAAGGTACCTTTAACTGAGGAATTAAAGCATGTTAAAGTACTGATAAAAACCTGTAAAAGTAACTAGTACTTATTTTAGAGTTAAAGTAAACAGCTGCATTGAGTGGAGAAAGGGGTGAGGAAGAGGAAAGAAAAACTAAGGACAAGAACTGATATTCCTGTGTGGAGTACAGGCTAAAACAAAGCAGGCCTCTGTGTATTTTTTAAAAAACTGATAAAAAATTAAATCATTTATTCATGTGAAACCAAAGAAAAGTGGGTCTGCAGTATAGAGAAGAAAAATGTGCAACTACATTTTAAGTTATAAAAGAAAATAGTATTCAGGAAGAAGAAGGGAAGAAAAGAACATAGATAGCAGTATTTATTGAGCACTGACTGTGTGTCAAGAGACTGAAAATCACAATTACAAGAAGAAAGTGACTGGAGCTGAGGCTCGGGTTTCGGTCGGAGCCAGGGAGAGGACTGGCGCTGGCGGCGTGAACACAGCCTGAAGGGGCTAATCTGCCACAGCTAGCTGGGAGAGAGTCCGGGGAAAAAGTCTGGACCTGCAGACGAGGCAAGAGACTTTTTCTTCCCTCGTTGTTTCCTGGTGCTCGAGGAGAGGGGATTAAGAGCGTTGCTTAAAGGAGCCCCAGACACGGGTGCCAGCCACGGCTAAAAGTACGGACCCCAGAGACGGGCAAGGGACGCTGGGGCTACTGCTGCCGCCGCCAAGAGGCCTGTGTGCGAGCGCAGGTCACTGTCCACGCCCCCCATCTGGGGAGCCGGTGCAGCCCGCCACTGCGAGGGTCCCGGGATCCAGGGACGGCTTCCCCAGGAGAGGGAACGCGTGCCTCAGGCTGCTGCAACGTCATGCCGACCTCTACTGCCGCAGGCTCTACCGGCACTCCGTGCCCCTCCTTCCCGCCCACCAGAGTCCCCGAAGCGGCTGCTCCTTTAACCCTGTCCTGTCTGAGCAAAGAACAGACGCCCTCCAGCGACCTAAACACAGAGGCGGGGCCAGATCCAAAGCTGAGACCCGGGAGCTGTGAGAACAAAGAAGAGAAAGGGAAATCACTCCCAGCAACCTCAGAAGCAGCGGATTAAAGATCCACATTCAACTTGATGTACCCTGCACCTGTGGAATACACGAATAGACAACGAATCATCCCAAATTGAGGAGGTGGACTTTGAGAGCAAGATTTGTGATTTTTTCCCCTTTTCCTCTTTTTGTGAGTGTGTACATGTATGCTTCTGTGTGAGATTTTTGTCTGTATAGCTTTGCTTCCACCATTTGTCCTAGGGTCCTATCCGTCCGTTTAAAAAATTTTTTTCTTAATAATTATTTTTTATTTTAATAACTTTATTTTATTTAACCTTACTTTATTTTATTTTACTTCATCTTCTTTCTTTCATTCCTTTTTTCCTTCCTTCCCTGCTTCCTTCCTTCCTCCCTCCCACCCTCCTTTCTTTCTTTCTTTCTTTCTTTCTTTCTTTCTTTCTTTCTTTCTTTCGTTCTTTCTTTCTTTCCTTCTTTCTCCCGCTCTCTCCCTCCCTCCCTCTCTCTCTTTCTTTCTTCTTCTACTGATTCTTTATTTCTACTTTTGCTCCCTTTTATTCTGAGCCGTGTGGATGAAAGGCTCTTGGTGCTGCGGCCAGGAGTCAGTGCAGTGCCTCTGAGGTGGGAGAGCCGACTTCAGGACGCTGGTCCACAAGAGACCTCACAGCTCCACGTAATATCAAACGGCGAAAATCTCCCAGAGATCTCCATCTCAACACCAGCACGCAGCTTCAATCAACGACCAGCAAGCTACAGTGCTGGACACCCTATGCCAAACAACTAGCAAGACAGGAACACAACCACACCCATTAGCAGAGAGGCTGCCTAAAATCATAAAAAGTCCACAGACATGCCAAAACACACCACTAGACGTAGACCTGGCCACCAGAAAGACAAGATCCAGCCTCATCCACCAGAACACAGGCACTAGTCCCCTCCACCAGGGGGCCTACACAACCCACGGAACCAACCTTAGCCACTGGGGACAGACACCAAAAACAACGGGAACTACGAACCTGCAGCCTGCTAAAAGGAGACCCCAAACACAGTAAGATAAGCAAAATGAGAAGACAAAAAGACACACAGCAGGTGAAGGAGCACGATAAAAACCCACCGGACCTAACAAATGAAGAGGAAATAGGCAGTCTACCTGAAAAAGAATTCAGAATAATGATACTAAAGATGATCCAAAATCTTGGAAACAGAATAGACAAAATGCAAGAAACAGTTAACAACGACCTAGAAGAACTAAAGATGAAACAAGCAATGATGAAAACACAATAAATGAAATTTAAAATACTCTAGATGGGATCAATAGCAGAATAACTGAGGCAGAAGAACGGATAAGTGACGTGCAAGATAAAATAGTGGAAATAACTACTGCAGAGCAGAAGAAAGAAAAAAGAATGAAAAGAACTGAGGACAGTCTCAGAGATCTCTGGGAAAATATGAAACACACCAACATTCGAATTATAGGGGTTCAAGAAGAAGACGAGAAAAAGAAAAGGACTGAGAAAATATTTGAAGAGATTATAGTTGAAAACTTCCCTAATATGGGAAAGGAAATAGTTAATCAAGTCCAGGAGGCACAGAGAGTCCCATACAGGATAAATCCAAGGAGAAATACGCCAAGACACATATTAATCAAACTGTCAAAAATTAAATACAAAGAAAACATATTAAAAGCAGCAAGGGAAAACAACAAATAACACACAAGGGAATCCCCATAAGGTTAACAGCTGATCTCTCAGCAGAAACTCTGCAAGCCAGAAGGGACTGGCAGGACATATTTAAAGTGATGAAGGAGAAAAACCTGCAACCAAGATTACTCTACTCAGCAAGGATCTGATTTGATAGAGAACTTAAAACGTTTACAGACAAGCAAAAGCTGAGAGAGTTCAGCACCACCAAACCAGCTTTAAAACAAATGCTACAGGAACTTCTCTAGGCAAGAAACACAACAGAAGGAAGAGACCTACAATAACGAACCCAAAACAATTAAGAAAACGGGAATAGGAACATACATATCGATAATTACCTTAAATGTAAATGGACTAAATGCTCCCACCAAAAGACACAGATTGGCTGAATGGATACAAAAACAAGACCCATATATATGCTGTCTACAAGAGACCAACTTCAGATCCAGAGACACATACAGACTGAAAGTAAGGGGATGGAAAAAGATATTCCATGCAAATGGAAATCAAAAGAAATCTGGGGTAGCAATTCTCATATCAGACAAAATAGACTTTAAAATAAAGACTACTAGAAGAGACAAAGAAGGACACTACATAATGATCAAGGGATCAATCCAAGAAGAAGATATAACAATTGTAAATATTTATGCACCCAACATAGGAGCACCTCAATACATAAGGCAAATACTAACAGCCATAAAACGGGAAATCGACAGTAACACATTCACAGTAGGGGACTTTAACACCCCACTTTCACCAATGGACAGATCATCCAAAATGAACATAAATAAGGAAACACAAGCTTTAAATGATACATTAAACAAGATGGACTTTACTGATATTTATAGGACATTCCATCCAAAAACAACAGAATATACATTTTTCTCAAGTGCTCATGGAACATTCTCCAGGATAGATCATATCTTGGGTCACAAATCAAGCCTTGGTAAATTTAAGAAAACTGAAGTTGTATCAAGTATCTTTTCCAACCACAATGCTATGAGACTAGATATCAATTATAGGAAAAGATCTGTAAAAAATACAAACACATGGAGGCTAAACAATACACTACTCAATAACGAAGTGATCGCTGAAGAAATCAAAGAGGAAATCAAAAAATACCTAGACACAAATGACAATGGAGACACGACGACCCAAAACCTATGGGATGCAGCAAAAGCAGTTCTAAGAGGGAAGTTTATAGCAATACAATCCCACCTTAAGAAACAGGAAACATCTCGAATAAACAACCTAACCTTGCACCTAAAGCAATTAGAGAAAGAAGAACAAAAACACCCCAAAGTTAGCAGAAGGAAAGAAATCATAAAAATCAGATCAGAATTAATGAAAAGGAAATGAAGGAAAAGATAGCAAAGATCAATAAAACTAAAAGCTGGTTCTTTCAGAAGATAAACAAAATTGATAAACCATTAGCCAGACTCATCAAGAAAAAAAGGGAGAAGACCCAAATCAATAGAATTAGAAATGAAAAAGGAGAAGTAACAACTGACACTGCAGAAATACAAAAGATCATGAGAGATTACTACAAGCAACTCTATGCAAATAAAATGGACAACCTGGAAGAAATGGACAAATTCTTAGAAATGCACTACCTGCCAAGACTGAATCAGGAAGAAATAGAAAATATGAACAGACCAATCACAAGCACTGAAATTGAAACTGTGATAAAAAATCTTCCAACAAACAAAAGCCCAGGACCAGATGGCTTCACAGGTGAATTCTATCAAACATTTAGAGAAGAGCTAACACCTATCCTTCTCAAAGTCTTCCAAAATATAGCACAGGGAGGAACACTCCCAAACACATTCTACGAGGCCACCATCACCTTGATACCAAAACCAGACAAGGATGTCACAAAGAAAGAAAACTACAGGCCAATATCACTGATGAACATAGATGCAAAAATCCTTAACAAAATACTAGCAAACAGAATCCAACAGCACATTAAGAGGATCATACACCATGATCAAGTGGGGTTTATTCCAGGAATGAAAGGATTCTTCAATATATGCAAATCAATCAACGTGATACACCATATTAAAAAATTGAAGGAGAAAAGCCATATGATCATCTCAATAGATGCAGAGAAAGCTTTCAACAAAATTCAACACCCATTTATGATAAAAACCCTGCAGAAAGTAGGCATAGAGGGAACTTTCCTCAACATAAAAAAGGCCATATATGACAAACCCACAGCCAACATCGTCCTCAATGGTGAAAAACTGAAACCATTTCCACTAAGATCAGGAACAAGACAAGGTTGCCCACTCTCACCACTCTTATTCAACATAGTTTTGGAAGTTTTAGCCACAGCAATCAGAGAAGAAAAGGAAATAAAAGGAATCCAAATCGGAAAAGAAGAAGTAAAGCTGTCACTGTTTGCAGATGACATGATACTATAGAGAATCCTAAAGATGCTACCAGAAAACTACTAGAGCTAATCAATGAATTTGGTAAAGTAGCAGGATACAAAATTAATGCACAGAAATCTCTGGCATTCCTATATACTAATGATGAAAAATCTGAAAGTGAAATCAAGAAAACACTCCCATTTACCACTGCAACAAAAAGAATAAAATATCTAGGAATAAACCTACCTAAGGAGACAAAAGAACTGTATGCAGAAAATTATAAGACGCTGATGAAAGAAATTAAAGATGATGCAAATAGATGGAGAGATATACCATGTTCTTGGATTGGAAGAATCAACATTGTGAAAATGACTCTACTACCCAAAGAAATCTACAGATTCAATGCAATCCGTATCAAACTACCACTGGCATTATTCACAGAACTAGAACAAAAAATTTCACAATTTGTATGGAAACACAAAAGATCCCGAATAGCCAAAGCAATCTTGAGAACGAAAAACAGAGCTGGAGGAATCAGGCTCCCTGACTTCAGACTATACTACAAAACTACCGTTATCAAGACACTATGGTAATGGCACAAAAACAGAAAGATAGATCAGTGGAACAGGATAGAAAGCCCAGAGATAAACCCATGCACATATGGTCACCTTATCTTTGATAAAGTAGGCAGGAATGTACAGTGGAGAAAGGACAGCCTCTTCAATAAGTGGTGCTGGGAAAACTGGACAGGGACATGTAAAAGTATGAGATTAGATGACTCCCTAACACCCTACACAAAAATAAGCTCAAAATGGATTAAAGGCCTAAATGTAAGGCCAGAAACTATCAAACTCTTAGAGGAAAACATAGGCAGAGCACTCTATGATATAAATCACAGCAAGATCCTTTTTGACCCACGTCCTAGAGAAATGGAAATAAAGACAAAAATAAACACATGGGACCTAATGAAACTTAAAAGCTTTTGCACAGCAAAGGAAACCATAAACAAGACCAAAAGACAACCCTCAGAATGGGAGAAAATATTTGCAAATGAAGCAACTGACAAAGGATTAATCTCCAAAATTTATAAGCAGCTCATGCAGCTCAATAACAAAAAAACAAACAACCCAATCCAAAAATGGGCAGAAGACCTAAATAGACATTTCTCCACAGAAGATACACAGACTGCCAACAAACACATGAAAGATTGCTCAACATCTTTAATCATTAGAGAAATGCAAATCAAAACTACAATGAGATATCATCTCACACCAATCAGAATGGGCATCATCAAAAAATCTAGAAACAATAAATGCTGGAGAGGGTGTGGAAAAAAGGGAACACTCTTGCACTGCTGGTGGGAATGTGAATGGGTACAGCCACTATGGAGAACGGTATGGGGGTTCCTTAAAAAACTACAAATAGAACTACCATATGACCCAGCAATCCCACTACTGGGCATATACCCTGAGAAAACCATAATTCAAAAAGAGTCATGTACCAAAATGTTCATTGCAGCCCTATTTATAATAGCCTGGAGATGGAAACAACCTAAGTGTCCATCATCCGATGAATGGATAAAGAAGATGTGGCACATATATACAATGGAATATTACTCAGCCATAAAAAGAAATGAAATTGAGCTTTTTGTAATGAGGTGGATGGACCTAGAGTCTGTCATACAGAGTGAAGTCAGAAAGAGAAAGACAAATACCGTATGCTAACACATGTATATGGAATTTAAGAAGAAAAAAAATGTCATGAAGAACCTAGGGGTAAGACAGGAATAAAGACACAGACCTACTAGAGAATGGGCTTGAGGATATGGGGAGGGGGAAGGGTAAGCTGTGACAAAGCGAAAGAGAGGCATGGACATATATACACTACCAAACATAAGGTAGATAGCTAGTGGGAAGCAGCCGCATAGCACAGGGCGATCAGCTAGGTGCTTTGTGACTGCCTGGAGGGGTGGGATAGGGAGGGTGGGAGGGAGACGCAAGACGGTGGGGATATGGGAACATATGTATATGTATAACTGATTCACTTTGTTATAAAGCAGAAACTAACACACCATTGTTAAGCAATTATACTCCAATAAAAAAAAAAAAGAAGAAAGTGACTAGAAATGTACACGGAGTGCAGTAAGAGAATACAAGACCAATACCTAAGATTTGCTGGGGAGTTAGAGAAGGCTTCACAGAGAAAACAGTTGAGCTGAATCTGGAGGGTAAAATAGGATGGAACTGGAGGCAGAGCTGGGAGAGAGTAGTTGAGTAAAAAAGGAACATGTGCTATTGCAGAGAGAAATGAATCAAAACACACTGTGGAAGCATAAAGAATAGTAACAATGGGATTAAGAATGTGGATGCAATATATAAACAGGTCAGAAGAAATAGTTTAGTCCAGGGATTACACTCCAAACCATATAAAGATACAAAAGGAAACAAATCATGATCAACACGTCAGAAAGAACTGATTAAAATGCTTAAGGATTCACAGCTTTAAAACCATCACACAGGTTCTCAGATTTGAAAAAAAAAAGAAAACTGAGTAATATACCTATGAAAGCAAAAGCTAATTACCTCAACTTACTGCAAGAACCTCAGTTGTTAATACAACAAAAAAAAATCCAACATGTTACTCTAAAGTTGTATAAACCAAAAGACAGAAAAAATTTTAAAGGAGATAGTAATAAAAGTATTTTTAAAAAACCAGAGGAGGGCTTCCCTGGTGGCGCAGTGGTTGAGAGTCCGCCTGCCGATGCAGGGGACACGGGTTCGTGCCGCGGTCCGGGAAGATCCCACATGCCGCGGAGCGGCTAGGCCCGTGAGCCATGGCTGCTGGGCCTGTGCGTCCAGAGCCTGTGCTCCGCAACGGGAGAGGCCACAGCAGTGAGAAGCCCACGTAATGCAAAAAAAAACAAAAAAAAAACCAAAAAAAAAAACAGAGGAAGCAATATTATTGGGTATCAAGATTAAAAGAAAAATATCAAGCTAGATGTTATGGTAAAAGAAATATCTGTAGGTAATTCCATGGCGGTCCAGTGGTTAGGACTGTGAGCTTTCACTGCCGAGGGTGCAGGTTCAATCCCTGGTCAGGGAACTAAGATCCCACAAACTGTGCAGCACGGCCAAAGAAAAGAAAAATTTGTAATAAAATACGACATTTTATGTCAAGTACTAACAAATGAAATCAAGGCAAAAACTGAGACATAGAAGGAGAAATCAGCTGACAATAATCACATTTAGTTATTAATGAGACAAATTCTTAACAGCGTGTCTACAGTACACCAGGTAGTATTCTTGGCACCCAGGCATTGAATAAAAGTGACAAAATTCTCTGCCTTTCTTGAAGTTACATTCTAGGGAGAAGACTGACCATAAATAAATAAGTAAACAAACAAACAAATAAATAAACTTTATTTTTGACATGCTGTGAAATGCTATAATGGATAATAAAGCAGGAAAGGGAAAAATGCTGGGAGTCTCAGTTCTAAAAAACAGTCAGGGGAGACAAGAATTGAGAAGTGGACATTCTTGCCTCAGCAGAAGGAGGAAAGGGAGCAAGGCAATCACAATGTTATACAGACCCAGTGCACAAACACAGTAGTGACAAAAGAAAACAAAGAATGAAATTAATGAAACCAATATAAAGAGCTTACACAAATTGTTCAAGAAAATATTAACAAACTTGTTCCTTGTGAAGTGACAACTATGGCTAACAAATTTGTATAGTGAGAATGTATCATTTTACAATGTAAAAAATGTATTTTGTTATTTAGAAAAGTAACAAACTGGAAAAGAACAGGAAGAGCTGGCTCACAAGAGAAAGAAATATGAAAGAAAATGTTTCACCTCACTACCTTAAAAAAAGGTCACACTAATTCTTTAGTACAATGCTACTGGGATGCAATTAGCTAAATGCTTCTAAAAGCCATTAAAATGTGAGGGTTCTAAAAAAATAATCTATAACATTAAAAATTAATCCATATAAATAAAGATATAAATTTCAGCATTTTTAACAGCAGCACAAAATGGAAGTAAACCAAATATGTAACTGGAAAATGGTTAAGTAAATTAAGACACCAAAGCAATTTTTTTAAACGGCATATACTACATGGGAAACATTTTATAATGCAATATTAAGCTTAAAAAGAAGAAAACATATATATATATAAATGATCACTGTCCATGCATTTTAAAAATGAATCACCTTCAAGGTATTTTACTCATAAATAAAACAAAATTAATCTTCTAGATGGCTACTGAAAAGAACTTCAAAAAGTACAAATTCTTCAAATTAATTCCAAAATCCAAGTTTAGAGTATTATGACTAAATTCCCATTTTTCTCAACATAATATTAAGGAAGACTCTAAAACACAGCATTTGCTGTTCTAACTTCTAAGTCATTCATGAAAATGATGGGCTATGACTAAATAAGAATATTTGAAATAAATTTTTGAAAAAAAATCTGTAATTTATTCCAGGAAATCTGAGGAGCTGAGGGAACTGAGGATGCACAGGGCTTGTAAACTCATGTGGTACATACTGTGCTCATTCCAGCAGATGTGGCAGGCAGACACTATCCATTACCTACCCCATATTTCTCCCTCCCAATTCTTCCCAAACAGGAGATTCTCAATTTGTTCGGGTAGCCATGGAGCACCTTGGCAGGTATTCTTTCCCCTACCCCAGGGGAGAAATCAGGAATTCTCCACAGCAGTCATGGACTCTCATGCCCCTTGGTCAGTGACTGGTCTAGGGGTAACTACCTAATGTAGTTCTGACCAATGAGAAGGAAGCAGATGTCTGCAGCATGCAACTTGCTGGGTAACTTAAGCTCTCTTGATAAAAAGCAACAGACTGGGCTAGCAAGCCCTTGGCCTGCCACCTTCTGCCTCCCCCTTCTTCCTCTTGGAGTACAGGAAGCTTGGAAGAGCAATGGTACCTTGCACTGCCAAGACCAGCCTGAGGGAAGATACCAAGGAAATGAAGGGTAAAATCCAGGGTCCCTCATGGCATTCCTGAGCAGCACATGCACCAGCCCTGGAGTGTTGACTTCTGGGGCTGCTTCTTCCCATTTGCTTAAGTCACTAGACTGGGTTTCTAATGTCTGAAGCTGATCACATTCCTAACATATACAGCAAATAAGTCTGAATAGGTAAATGTGATTTTTATTCACGAATACTTGCTATTTAATTTTTACCAAAAGTAAACAATATTTTGATCAAAGATATTTAAACAAGAGGTTGTAAGTAGAATAAGGGGTGAAGAAAAAAATTAATAAATAAATGGGAGATGACAAGAGGATGTTTAAGATGCATCTCTAAATTTAGTTCCTATAGAAACGAGTCCACTAAAAAATATTTTTAAATCATACATATGAAGTATAAATTTTGGGTTTTAATGAAGAAGTCTCATTCTCTCAGCTCATATTTTAATGACTATTCAAGAAAAAGTTCTCCACATCAAATCTGGCTCAGGAAAATGAAGTGAATCTTCACACAAAAAATAAATTTACATAGTTTTCCCACTTTAAATGGGAGTTGGTTTCTTAGTTTTTCAACAGTTGGAAAACTTGCTTCTGGAAATTCAAAATGTAATTTTACATTTGGTAGGAAAAAGTGCAGAAAACTCTTTATTCTGTTTGTAAAGATGAATCAAAGTGTTCTAGAGATGAATCAGCAACTAGGTCCAAATCCTTTGGTTTAAAAAAAAAAACTCTTTATTACTCTATGTTTACCCATCATGTAAATTAAAAGGTCACAGTATTTCGCACAGATATTTCTATAAGATCATTACTGCCCTATTTGATAAAACCTTGAATCTTTTATAATGTTTTAAATGTTGATATAAAATTTTTCATGGGGTAGTCCATTGCCATGGGGAAAAAAAAACTATAAATGGTGTATATTATTAAAAGAAAACAAAAACTTTTTTGTCTTACTATGCCTTTCTCTACAAAAAGTAAAGTTGCAGTTAAGATTGAATAGAAAATGAAATATTTATGTCTGCTGCTAGTTTGCATGCATTCAAAATGCTTCAGAAAATTCAACAGAGAGGTGACTTAGATCATCTGAATTCATAAACTAAACCTTCACAAGGAAATCACCTACATGACCTCATCCGCAGCTTTCACCAGCCATCCACGCCACTTCTGATTACTTGGTTAAATGAAAGCATGGGGAATGGTTCACTGAGGCTCTTGACGTACCTTCTCTCAGAACAGAAATCTACCTTCAAACATGTTGGAGCTCCCCACATGTCTGGGTGAGGAGTTCTCTGCAGTCTTCTAATCTATTGCCCATAATGTCTCCAGAAAATTAACAGAAAAGGTAAAAACCAGGTTCATCTTTAGAAAAGCAAGGCTCTCTATATGGTCAAAAGAACAGTATCTAGTACAATGCCTGGTACATTCTGGGCACTCAAGCAAAAGCACTGCTTTTTCCTCTATTTTTCAGTCTATACCCTGATATTCGCTCAACAGATATCTATTACTCAACAAATATTTGAGGCACTGTTCTACATGCTGAAGTTACTGCCCTAAAAATGTTTACATTTAGTGGGAGAGAAAATGAACAAATAAACATGATTTAAGAGCAACATACAGTATTCAGGCTTTGAATTCAACAAAATCATTTTTAACCTATTCCACCTGGAATGCCATCAAGGATATTAATTCTAAAAGTAGGATTTTGGTTTAAAAATCCTAAAAGACAACTTATTTACATATCGCAAACCAATACTTTTAAGAATTACCTACAACAGTTCAGCAGTATTCATTTTCCAGCAAGTTGGAAGTATTTTCATTTCAACTGAATTGCATAGTTTTAAAAAACTGAACTTGTACAAATTAGAAAATTAGTAGTTATCATAATAAAATAAGCTAAAAATAATATTTTACATTCTTTTTTTGGCAGTCAACTCTAGCCTAGTATTACAATCCATAATATTCCTACCATGGAAAAGTGAGGTAGCTTTCTTTATATCAGTTACAACCTGGAAAGAGTCAACTTTCATTTCTGGGCCTCTTAAACACAGTATGAACTCGAGTAGGAGTCAATCATGACTTTGGTTTAACGTAATTTTATTTTGTTCACTTCCATCCTTTATATTTAATGAAGTAC
Organism: Mesoplodon bidens; assembly: GCF_964165515.1. Taxonomy (NCBI): domain Eukaryota; kingdom Metazoa; phylum Chordata; class Mammalia; order Artiodactyla; family Ziphiidae; genus Mesoplodon; species Mesoplodon bidens. Next base: position 147,838,632 of record NC_138178.1, on the reverse strand, counting down.
TTTCACAAGGACCCAAGTTTAACAGAACCAGTCATATGAGTTACATAGGCACTCCAGTACTGAGTGCCAGAGCGAAGTCAGAAGAACAAGTAGCGTTAAGTAGCCCCTTTGTGCAGAAAAGTACAAAAACACAACCTGTAGTAGCCATCTTTAGCAGCAAAGTCCTCCTGGTTCACCAATAGCAGATTTCCTTTCTTATGGAATTAATGAGTGAAAAGGACTTAGCTATAAATTTAATAAAATGTCAGAGGAAAATATGATATATAAATGAAGGAAATTTTTCCATGTGTAAAAGTAATGAAAGAAATTACAAAAGAAAAAGTTAATAGATTTGGTTACATGAAACTTTAAAACATCTATATATTAAAAGACAAACCAAAAACTAGTAAGAAAACTACACTACAACATAGGTTTAATGTACTGACTATACATGATAATTATATACATAATACTCTATAAAATACTGAATTCACAGAATCACTGTAAATCAAGATAAAATATTAAGACTCCAAAAGAAAGATGGGAAAAGAAACATTAATAAGCAATTCACAAAAGAAAACAAGAGATAACTGGCTAAACATTTGAAAAATGTTTCTATTCAATAAATAAATACAAATGAAAAGAGGTTTTTTTTGGGAGGGGTTGTTTTTGTTTTTCATAAAATGTGCTCATTGGCTACTGGGAGGAGTGAAAACTAGTTTTAAAAAAAGAACTTTTAGGAATATGTATCAAGAGCCTCTATAAGGTTTACAAACTTTTACCCAGTCATTTTATTCCTGAAAATGTCTTAAGGAAATATTCCAAAAGACAAAATTTTATGCAGAAGATGTTCATCATGGCACTATTTACAATAAAAAAGAACTGTAAACTACCTAAATGCCCCCAAACTATATAAATTATGGAATGTCCGAAAATATTATATACTCACAAAAATTAGTGCTTTTAATTATGAGAGAACACAATATAATGTTAAGTTTAAATTTAAAAAACTATGTGTGCAATGTGACCTCAACAATGTAAAGAGGGAAGAAAGCTAATAACAATAGTACATACACAGATGGGGAGAATACCACCAGCAAGTAGTATTTTAGGGGTGGTAATGTTGATAGTGTTGGTTACCTTTCTCTTTCCACTCTACTGTAAATGCCAGGCTTTCTACACATTCTAAGAAGATGGGGTCTCTGCCCAGTCATCACTGTGCTCCCAGCATTGTGCCTTGCACACAGTAGGTACTTAGGAATATCTGTTGACTAAATTTAAAGCCAAAGGGAAAAACATAAATATTTTATAGAAAAATTAACAAACACATACATATATACACACACGTAAATATACATGTACGTATGTGGATGTGTACACATATATATATACATCCAGAGTACCAATATCAAAACTTAGAGAGGGAGGGGGTAACTTTTCAGCATCTATGTTTATATTCTTAATATTGTGAAAAGCAGGGTAATCTGGGTACAGCAGGTAAGGGGAACAAGAAAGAAAACATCCAAAAAGTTGCTTGATAAGAATAAAATCAGAGGATGTTGTAATTTTGAACTGTTATCTTTGTTAATGAACAGAGAAAAGCACTCTCTAGCTCTTTATACTGAAGGTCACCTGTGGGAAGTTTTACTCAAGAATGCAAAGACTGTCTCCTTATTAAACTGGGGGTAACTGACAAGGAGCTAAAGAATTAATGCAACAGAAAAAGACCATCTTTTCTCATTAGCCCATATCACAAACGCAGTTGTGTTTTTAAACTTTGTTTCTAATCTTCGCAATTATTTTTAAGTCTCTGATGTTTAAATTCCATAGTTTACTTTAAGGTCATAAACTTTTAAATTCAGTACCATATTTTCATTCATGCAAAAAGAAGCAGTAATATTGTTTAAAAAGAAATGAGGTATGTAAACTTTCTGAAACTGTTTGAAGGTTTCAGCACAGTGCAACCACAATTGGATTGATAATTAATATCAAAAGATATTAATTTGTTTAGAACAATGCAGCATTTTAAATAGAAGAACTCTCCAAACCACCCCTGCTGAACAGAAATAACATACTAATTACATGAAATTTCTAAAAATCTTAAAATAAAATAACATACAAGTGCATATTGCTACAAACTAACAGAAGATGCTACCATTCACAAATATGAGGGTGAAAAACTTTTCTCACCAATTTGATATTAATCCTTGGTACATGTGAAAGTACTGAGTAGAATGTTCCACTGAGACAGGCCATGGCTCAATATCTATAACTGGGTGAGGCTATGAATTTCAAATAAAAAACCCAACCTGAAAAATATAAAGGGCAACCAGAGCCACCTTGTGCATTTCCTATGAATATTAAATGACTGGTTCAAGCATGCTACATCTGTCAATCTCCAACATCTCCACTAAGGAGATTAGAAACTCAAATTCTTCAATTAACAGACTATCTGATTACTTAATATTTCATTCACAATTCTGTGCTAAGTTCACATTTTAAGAAAGCTGATAAGTACACAAGCCTCTCAGATAGCCTCATCAACCAGAGGGCAGACAGCAGAAGCAAGAAGAACTACAAGCCTTCGGCCTGTGGAACAAAAACCACATTCACAGAGAGATAGACAAGATGAAAACTCAGAGGGCTATGTGCCAGATGACGGGACAAGATACAACCCAAGAAAAACAACTAAATCAACTGGAGATAGGCAATCTTCCAGAAAAAGAATTCAGAATAATGATAGTGAACATGATCCAGGACCTCAGAAAAAGAATGGAGGCAAAGATCGAGAAGATGCAAGAAATGTTTAACAAAGACCTAGAAGAATTAAAGAACAAACAGAGATGAACAATACAATAACTGAAATGAAAACTACACTAGAAGGAATCAATAGCAGAATAACTGAGGCAGAAAAACAGGTAAGTGACCTGGAAGACAGAACAGTGGAATTCACTGCTGAGGAACAGAATAAAGAAAAAAGAACGAAAAGAAATGAAGACAGCCTAAGAGACCTCTGGGACAACATCAAACGCAACAACATTTGCATTATAGGGGTCCCAGAAGGAGAAGAGAGAGAGAAAGGACCAGAGAAAATATTTGAAGAGATTATCATCGAAAACTTCCCTAACATGGGAAAGGAAATAGCCACCCAAGTCCAGGAAGCGCAGCAAGTCCCATACAGGATAAACCCAAGGAGAAACACGCCAAGACACCTAGTAATCCAATTGGCAAAAATTAAAGACAAAGAAAAATTATTGAAAGCTGCAAGGGAAAAACGACAAATAACATACAAGGGAACTTCCATAAGGTTAACAGCTGATTTCTCAGCAGAAACTCAACAAGCCAGAAGGGAGTGGCATGATATACCTGAAGTGATGAAAGGGAAGAACCTACAACCAAGATTACACTACCTGGCAAGGATCTCATTCAGATTCGATGGAGAAATCAAAAGCTTTACAGACAAGCAAAAGCTAACAGAATTCAGCACCACCAAACCAGCGCTACAACACATGCTAAAGGAACTTCTCTAAGTGGGAAACACAAGAGAAGAAAAGGACCTACAAAAACAAACCCAAAACAATTAAGAAAATGGTCATAGGAACATACATATCGATAATTACCTTAAATGGGAATGGATTAAATGTTCCAGCCAAAAGACACAGGCTTGCTGAATGGATACAAAAACAAGACCCATATATATGCTGTCTACAACAGACCCACGTCAGACCTAGGGACACATACAGACTGAAAGTGAGGGGATGGAAAAAGATATTCCACGTAAATGGAAATCAAAAGAAAGCTGGAGTAGCAAAACTCATATCAGATAAAATAGACTTTAAAATAAAGAATGTTACAAGAGACAAGGAAGGACACTACATAATGATCAAGGGATCAATCCAAGAAGAAGATATAACAATTATAAATATATATGCACCCAACATAGGAGCACCTCAATACATAAGGCAACTGCTAACAGCTATAAAAGAGAAAATAGACAGGACCACAATAATAGTGGGGGACTTTAACACCTCACTTACTCCAATGGACAGATCATCCAAAATGAAAATAAATAAGGAAACAGAGGCTTTAAATGACACAATAGACCAGATACATTTAATTGATATTTATAGGACAGTCCATCCAAAAACAGCAGATTACACTTTCTTCTTAAGTGTGCATGGAACATTCTCCAGGATAGATCACATCTTGGGTCACAAATCAAGCCTCAGTAAATTTAAGAAAACTGAAATCATATCAAGCATCTTTTCTGATCACAACACCATGAGATTAGAAATGAATTACAGGGAAAAAAATGAAAAAAAACACAAACACATGGAGGGTAAACAATACGTTACTAAACAACTAAGAGATCACTGACAAAATCAAAGAGGAAATCAAAAAATACCTAAAGACAAATGACAATGAAAACACAACAATCCAAAACCTATGGGATGCAGCAAAAGCAGTTCTAAGAGGGAAGTCTATAGCTATACAAGCCTACCTCAAGAAACAAGAAAAATCTCAAGTAAACAATCTAACCTTACACCTAAAGGAACTAGAGAAAGAAGAACAAACAAAACCCAAAGTTAGCAGAAAGAAAGAAATCATAAAGATCAGAGCAGAAATAAATGAAACAGAAACAAAGAAAACAATAGCTAAGATCAATAAAACTAAAAGCTGGTTCCTTGAGAAGATAAAGAAAATTGATCAACCATTAGGCAGACTCATCAAGAAAAAGAGGGAGAGGACTCAAATCAATAAAATTAGACATGAAAAAGGAGAACTTACTACAGACACCACAGAAATACAAAGCATCCTAAGAGACTACTACAAGCAACTCTATGCCAAAAAAATGGACAACCTGGAAGAAATGGACAAATTCTTAGAAAGGTATAAACTTCCAAGACTGAACCAGGAAGAAACAGAAAATATGAACAGAACAATCACAAGTAATGAAGTTGAAACTGTGATTAAAACTCTTCCAACAAACAAAAGTCCAGGACCAGATGGCTTCACAGGTGAATTCTATCAAACATTTAGAGAAGAGCTAACACCCATCCTTCTCAAACTCTTCCAAAAATTGCAGAGGAAGGAACACTCCCAAACTCATTCTATGAGGCCACCATCACCCTGATATCACAACCAGACAAAGATACTACAATAAAAGAAAATTACAGACCTTATCACTGATGAATATAGATGCAAAAATCCTCAACAAAATACTAGCAAACAGAATCCAACAACACATTAAAAGGATCATATACCATGATCAAGTGGGATTTATCCCAGGGATGCAAGGATTCTTCAATATATGCAAATCAATCAATGTGATACAACATATTAACAAATTGAAGAATAAAAACCATATGATCATCTCAATAGATGCAGAAAAAGCTTCTGACAAAATTCAACACCCATTTCTGATAAAAGCTCTCCAGAAAGTGGGCAGAGAGGGAACATACCTCAACATAATAAAGGCCATATACGACAAACCCACAGCAAACATCATTCTCAATGGTGAAAAACTGAAAGCATTTCCTCTAAGATCAGGAACAAGACAAGGATTTCCACTCTCACCACTATTATTCAACAGAGTTTTGGTTGTCCTAGCCATGGCAGTCAGAGAAGGAAAAGAAATAAAATGAATACAAATTCGAAAAGAAGAAGCAAAACTGTCACTGTTTGCTGATGACATGATACTATACATAGAGAATCCTAAAGATGCCACCAAAAAACTACTAGAGCTAATCAATGAATTTGGTAAAGTTGCAGGATACAAAATTAATGCACAGAAGTCTCTTGCATTCCTATACACTAACGCTGAAAAATCTGAAAGAGAAATTAAGGAAACACTCCCATTTACCATTGCGACAAAAAGAATAAAATACCTAGGAATAAACCTACCTAGGGAGACAAAAGACCTGTATGCAGAAAACTGTAAGACACTGATGAAAGAAATTAAAGATGATACCAACAGATGGAGAGATATACCATGTTCTTCGATTGGAAGAATCAATATTGTGAAAACGACTATACTACCCAAAGCAATCTACAGATTCAATGCAATCCCTATCAAATTACCAATGGCATTTTTTACAGAACTAGAACAAAAAATCTTAAAATTTGTATGGAGACACAAAAGACCCCGAATAGCCAAAGCAGTCTTGAGGGAAAAAAACGGAGCTGGAGGAATCAGGCTCCCTGTCTTCAGACAATACTACAAAGCTACAGTAATCAAGAAAATATGGTACTGGCAGAAAAACAGAAATACAGATCAATGGAACAAGATAGAAAGCCCAGAGAGAAACCCATGCACCTATGGTCAACTAATCTATGACAAAGGAGGCAAGGATATACAATGGAGAAAAGACAGTCTCTTCAATAAGTGGTGCTGGGAAAACTGGACAGCTACATGTAAAAGAATGAAATTAGAACACTCCCTAACACCATACACAAAAATAAACTCAAAATGGATTTGAGACCTAAATGTAAGACAGGACCCTATAAAACTATTAGAGGAAAACATAGGAAGAACACTCTATGACATAAATCACAGCAAGATCTTTTTTGATCCACCTCCTAGAGTAATGGAAATAAAAACAAAAATAAACAAATGGGACCTAACGAAACTTCAAAGCTTTTGCACAGTAAAGGTAACCATAAATAAGGTGAAAAGACAACCCTCAGAATGGGAGAAAATATTTGCAAACGAATCAATGGACAAAGCATTTATCTTCAAAATATAGAAACAGCTCATGCAACTCAATATTAAAGAAGCAAACAACCCAATCCAAAAATGGGCAGAAGACCTGAATAGACATTTTTCCAAAGAAGACATACAGATGGCCAAGAAGCACATGAAAAGATGCTCAACATCACTAATTATTAGAGAAATGCAAATCAAAACCACAATGAGGTATCTATTACCTCATACCAGTTAGAATGGGCATCATCAGAAAATCTACAAACAACAAATGCTGGAGAGGGTGTGGAGAAAAGGGAACCCTCTTGCACTGTTGGTGGGAATGTAAATTGATACAGCCCCTGTGGAGAACAGTATGGAGGATCCTTAAGAAACTAAAAATAGAATTACCATATGATCCAGCAATCCCACTACTGGGTATATACCCAGAGAAAACCATAATTCAAAAAGACACATGCACCCCAATGTTCACTGCAGCACTATTTACAATAGCCAGGTCATGGAAGCAACCTAAATGCCCATCGACAGACGAATGGATAAAGAAGTTGTGGTACATATATACAATGGAATATTACTCAGCCATAAAAAGGAATGAAATTGGGTCATTTGTTGAGACGTGGATGGATCTAGAGACTGTCATACAGAGTGAAGTAAGTCAGAAAGAGAAAAACAAATATCGTATATTAACGCATATATGTGGAACCTAGAAAAATGGTACAGGTGAACCGGTTTGCAGGGCAGAAGTTGAGACACAGATGTAGAGAACAAATGCATGGACTCCAAGGGGGGAAAGCCGTGGTGGGGTGGGGATGGTGGTGTGATGACTGGGCGATTGGGACGGACATGTATACACTGATGTGTATAAAACTGATGACTAGGGCTTCCCTGGTGGCGCAGTGGTTGAGAGTCCGCCTGCCGATGCAGGGGACACGGGTTCGTGCCCCGGTCTGGGAAGATCCCACATGCCGCGGAGCGGCTAGGCCCGTGAGCCATGGCTGCTGAGCCTGCGCATCCGGAGCCTGTGCTCTGCAAGGGGAGAGGCCACAACAGTGAGAGGCCCGCCTACCGCAAAAAAAAAAACAAAAAAAAAAAACTGATGACTAATAAGAACCTGCTGTATAAAAAAATAAATAAAACTAAATTAAAAAATTTAAAAAAAGAAAGCTGATAAGAATTGTATTTATTCATAGAGTCAATCAGTTCTACACTAAAAACCAGTCCATACACATTTTGACACTTGCTTTCTATATGATGTAGAGGAGGTCTAAGTACATAAGTCTATAAAATGGGTGCAGGCCAAGGAGAAAGGCTTGCTCCCTTCCCAGTTCTGGTATACTTTCCATTATCTTAGAATATCAATTCACGGGTCAAATTATGTTGACATTTTCCAGGGGAAAAGAAAATGTTCTGAAAAGCATGCCTTTCCTACCCTGATACCCAATTTAAAAACATTCAAATTGAACAGCCCACTTGGTTGACTGAGGGGTAAGGAAGAACTGAAGAGAAAAAAAGAAAAAAGCAGAAGAAAAACATTTTTTCCTCTTCTGTACTTACTGTTTTTAACCTAACATGTCTCTCAAAGTGTTTAGCTCCATGGTGATGAGAACAGGAGAAAAACACAGGAACACTGAAAGAACAAATTCCCTCGGAATATTTTAGGGTTTGCAACACAAAGCTTAACATGGAATTATAGAGGCATTCAAGTTGAAAATAGATTCTTATAACTTAGTAATGATGTAAGATGAACAGTCTTTATAACAGCTTTAAAAAAAGCTACGTTCCTTCCCCCCAAAAAAAAACCCCAGCCTTCTACTTGACTTTTTCACATTAGTAATTTCCCAATGTAAAGAATATAGAAGAAACCATAATCATTGTTTAGAAAAATGGGTTTCAACTTTGCCCCCCAGGGGGACACTTGGCAGTATCTGGTGGTCACAACTTGGTAAGGAGTGCTACTTGCATCTAGTGAGTTGAGGCCAGGGACATTGCTAAACATCCTACAATGACACAACCTCCATAACAAAGAATTCTCTGGCCTCAGATGGCACAGTTCTAAGGCTGAGATTCTGGTTTAAAAGTATCTTTAACAGTGAAATGTAAAGATTTATAATCATCCAAGTTCCAAAACTTAGGTCAAAGCAAGTAGGGAAGTCTCCCAGGCTCTCTGTACTCCCTACAGGCTGATGTGTGCAATGGTTCTACTTTCACACGGGATACAGTGCTGAAAACTGCTATAGGAAGAGATTTCACTGTTGAGTAACTTATGAACTTATAAGAAATGCAGAGTACGGTAAAATACATTTACAAATAAACCTGAAAAGTTACTTGAAAAATGTTAACCAATGTAAAATTATGATGACAACTCATTAAATGAAGAAAACATCAATGATACTATACTTTTGGTAGTAGCAATATTGATAATGTTCATTTCCACTGACTGATCCTTGCTTGCTAAAAATCTTTCACAATCTTCCTCCCTCAGAGTTTTAATTACGTGGCTTAAGGTCATTAAATTTATTCTTTACTTCAATTAATAATATTTCCTGAACACCTACCCTGTGAACTGTTCTAAACCCTGGGGCTAGGATGGTGAACAGAGCAGAAAACCCCTCACTCTTAAAGAGCTTACATTCTAGTAGGGGAGTGCAATAACAAGGAAATCAATAAATAATGTAAAGATCAGAAGTGACAAGTGCCCTCTGGAAAAATAAAATTAGAAAGTGATATGGCTAACAGGACATGGAAGCAACCTAAGTGCCCACTGACAGATGAATGGATAAAGAAGATGTGGCACATATATATAATGGAATATTACTCAGCCATAAAAAGAAATGAAATTGAGTTATTTGTAGTGAGGTGGATGGATCTAGAGTCTGTCATACAGAGTGAAGTAAGTCAGAAAGAGAAAAACAAATACCGTACACGCTAACACATATATATGGAATCTAAAAAAAAAAAGAAAAAAATAGAAATGGTTCTGAAGAATCTGGGGGCAGGACAGGAATAAAGACACAGACGTAGAAAATGGACTTGAGGACACGAGGAGTGGTAAGGGTAAGCTGGGACGAAGTGAGAGAGTGGCATGGACATATATACACTACCAAATGTAAAACAGATAGCTAGTGGGAAGCAGCTGCATAGCCCAGGGAGATCAGCTTGGTGCTTTGTGACCACCTAGAGGGGTGGAATAGGGAGGGTGGGAGGGAGACGCAAGAGGGAGGGGATATGGGGATGTATGTATACATATAACTGATTCACTTTGTTATAAAGCAGAAACTAACACACCACTGTAAAGCAATGATACTCCAATAAAGATGTTAAAAAAAAAAGAAAAGCAGACAAAAAAAAAAAAAAAGATACTCCTGAAGAAGAATAAGATGAAAGGACTTTCCTTCCTAGATAAGATTTTAGAAAAGAAAAAAAAAAGCTGTAGTAATTAGAGTATGATATTAGTGTATCAAAATCTAAATTGACCTTTGGAAGTAAACAGTAACCCCAGAAACTGTCTGAAATTCAAATTTAATTTGGTCTCATTTATTTTATCTGGCAATCCTACACATAAGAGGAAACAGGTACAAAAATGTTCAGAGTAACATTGTTTATAACAGCAATATCTGGAACCCGCCTAAATCTACATTGAGGAAATAATGGATAAACTGTACATTCACACAACGGAATATTAGGCAGCAGTGAAAATAAATGAATTAATGTAACGAGAAATAACATAATGAATAACATTACATAATGAATCTTAGAAACATTATTAAACTTAAAAACAAAAAAAAGTAATATGGCTAAGATGGCTGATTGGATACTCTCATCAATTGGTCAGTCAAGGAAGGCCTCTCTGTGAAGAAGTGATTTGAGATAAGAAGACCTAAATGTCCAGAAGGAACCGGCTACACAAAGGAAGGACGTTCTAGGCAGAAGGAAGAGCAAGTAGCAAGACCCTAAAACCTGAACAAACTTAGCACGTCCAAGGTACAGAGAGCAGGCGTGGCTGGAGGGCAGGGAGATGACACAGGGTAAGAGAGACAGACAGCTTCAGACTGTAAGGAAGCTCGGAGGCCTTAGTAAAAGCAATGTGAAGCAGCTGCAGGGCTCCACGGCCTTGTCTTGTGCATGACCCAGCAGAAGATGCAAATGGCTTGCTCTAAGGTGGGATCAGCAGAGATGGAGAGAAATGGACAGAGTTGGGTACTTTGGGAGGTAGAGACAACAAGGCATGCTGATGGATCACATATGGTTTAGAAACTTGACATGTTGATGGATCTAGAAAGAGATGAATCAAGGATAACTCTTGAATGTCTAGCTTGAGCAACTGGTTGGATGATTCTCCTGAGGAATTCAGAGTGGGCGAGAAGCAGGTTTATAAACAGGATGACCAACCATCCTGGTCTGTCCTGGACTGAGAGGTTTCCTAGAATGTGGGACTTTCAGTGTTAAAACCAAGGAAGTCCTGGGAAAGCAGGATAACTTGATCACCCCAGATATAAATCAAGAGTTCTCTGCTGAGGGTGTCTATTGGACATCTATGTGGAGCTATCAGACTCACAGTTTGAAATACAGGTGTGAAACCAACTCTGAGCTGGAGACACAGAACTGGGAATCACAGAGGCATACAGGTGGCATTTAAAGTCCCAGAACTAGATGACATCACCTCAGGAGAGAAGAGAAGAGGTCCTAGAACAGAGTTGGCATTTCTCTTTTTCACAGATAATATAAAGATGTCTGCATCAGTACAGTTCCCCATCTACACAGCCTTTTCAGACGTAAGACTCCATGTTTTTGACTCTTACTTTCCAGAACTTGCCAGAAAACTATTATAGAAACACAAAGTAAAATGCACATTTCAGATGCTTTGGGTGACTTATTTAAGCTACTGATCTTTGCTTAAAGCCTCAGCTTTGAAGGTCCCATGTCAGATCCTTCCCAACAGTCACAGAAGAGCCCAAATATACAGAACGGGTTTGTTTATTGTCCATCCTTTCCCTTCTCTTTCCCAAAGCTTCACTGCAAAGAAATCCCACGACTACTACTGACAAATGTTTGGCCTCTTTTCCCTACTTCCAATCCCACTTCCCTCCTTTTCTAAGTATCTTTAAGAAGCATGACCCTCAACTACCACAGTCAAAAAGTCACAATGAGGAAAAGGAACACAGAAAGAAAGAAGTTGACAATAAAAGCTCTCCAAAGGCAAGTTTCACTTGAGAGAGGCCCACAGTTCGGCGCATTAGTCTCTTTGAATAAACTGCTAACGCCCTTGGCTGCAACTTAACTTGGGTACACTGGTATTCAAAAAAGGAATAATTACCAGAGTGACTCAACAGATGGCCCATTTAAACTATGGGATTAATACAATGTGTCTGGTGACCTAGTTCAAGTAACTAAATAGAAGCCTCCCAATTGGTCAACTTGTGATTGAAAATATCAAATGTTTGCAGCAGACCTTGTAAAATCTAACTCTATCTGGCCAATCTGGGCAGAGAAAGTAAGAGAATGAAACATGAGAAATAATCAAAAGAGGTCTAGGGCTTGGAATGGCCATAGCAGAATTACCTGACTCCCCTGTGGGACATCTTCATCCCTGTGAGGATAAGCATCCTGGCTAGAGAGAACAAGAAGACTTGGGCATTTCAAAAAATACATTAAAAAAAAAAAAAAAGGATGCTTTCTCACCAAAAAAAGACTCTGTCTAAAAGATAAGATAATTGAAACGGTAGAATTTCAGAGAGAAGCAATTAATGAGAATAAATTATACCTAGTAAACCCTACTCTACTGATAAATGGACCGCCCCCATTGTGGGGCCCCCCGTAGGGTCCCTTTTGTAGGGTCATAGTCACTCTTCAAAAGGACTTCCCAAATTCTTCTCTAGCACTTAAAAACACTCACATGCTGGATCACTTTGAACTCTTACTAAGTTTAATAAACGTGAAGCATTTTAAATTATATGTAAAGAAAAAGAAACAGAAAAGGCAGACTTGAGTTTAAAAATAAAAACAATAATAAAAACCTCAGAAGAGTCAGGGTCAAAGGTTTCTGATCAAACAGCTTAAGCAATGTCTTATTATATCATTATGCCTTTTCATTTTACTTTTATACTGAATAGCAAATTTGTTTTATTTTTAACTAACAATATTAGAAATTTAAACATCCTAATGTAAATCACCCTTAAAACATCGACTCTCCTATTGATTGACTGCCGCTAACTACATTTTCAGGGCACTCAAAAAATATCATCATATTTTTATGTATGTAAAAAATACTCATATACAATAATTTTATCTGCTATATAAATACCTTCTATAATCACTACATTCCTTTCTGTAAGGATGTAAATTTTAAAATCCATTAGTAATAAAAGATCATTTCTTTATCTTTCAAAGTAATTTAAATTTTGTAAATGATAGAAATTCAATGAAAAAAATGCTGATAGCAAACTTCATAACATAATTGGGTTTACAGACTTCTGACATTATGCTTAAGCACAGTAAAGCTATACAGACACATTTAATGGATACTAAGTTGCATATAATTGCCTGAAGCAAGAGATACATATTTTAATTTATATATTTTTAAATGCATTTAATTGCTTCACCTTCATTCCAGTGAAATCACTAAACGATGCTTCACGTATCTATTCCATTAGCGTTAAGACACTATTTATAGCTTTAGAATTTAATGATCCGAAAACACATTAATCGTTTTAAAAAATGTGTTCTGTGATGTCATTGTGGCTTTATAAGGATACGCAGAGCTTTTTACTGAGAGGCATGCTGACAAACAGAGAAAAGCAGACACCGTTTAGGTGAAAAAATGAAATGAAAAACTCCAGGTAGGAGTCTTGAAGACAGGGCGCTCAAGGACATGTGTTCTCCAAACAAAGAGTCTGCTGTGCCCACAGTCACAAGCCAGAGAGCCATCCTACTGCCCAGCAGCTGGAGGGAAAGGAGACCTAGGCAGGAATATTTCAACACAAAGAATTATGCTGGAAAAGTAACATACTCTGAAAGTATTTTCATAATTAAGTTAATTTTAAAAACCTATCCAGTAATGAAATGTAAGATACAAATGAACCCACAAAAAAGTTTTCAATGAGCTCCTTTCTGCAAAAATATCTTTAAGTTTCTGATGCATATAAAATTCTACAGAGTCTCTAAAGATTAAGACAAATTACTACTGTCCAGTGCTAACGAGTTATTAGGGGAGTTCTTTACATAAAACCACATAAGGAACAAAGCAATAAGCACCACAGTATAATTCTGACAACTATTCCTCTAGCTGGATTTGGAAATTGTGCCCAGAGAGATGACACAGAAACAACTGAGAACAGGTGTGAGAACATGCAGAGGAGGAATAAAAAAGAACCAATCCCTAATCCTGGGCCTTTTCCCATGAAGGGGAACAGGAGGCAGCACCGTCATCTCCGCCAGCAGGTCTTCTCTCTGACCACCAGACCAGGTGAGATGTCCATCCTTTTCAGGGAATCCAAGGATCCCATTCTTTCAAAGCACTTTCCACACTTTACAGTGAGTTTTTTGGGGGCAGAGATCAGCTCTTTCCATCCTTTCCAGGGAATCCAAGGATCCCATTCTTTCAAAGCACTTTCCACACTTTACAGTGAGTTTTTTGGGGGCAGAGATCAGCTCTTTCCATCCTTTCCAGGGAATCCAAGGATCCCATTCTTTCAAAGCACTTTCCACACTTTACAGTGAGTTCTTTTGGGGCAGAGATCAGCTCTCATCAACCTGTACAGTCCCAGATACCAGCACAGTCACAAAGTACCTGCTCATTAAATGTTCAATATAAAAATAAATGAATGAGAAGAAAAAACAGTAAAAGAGAAGAAGCTATTTTCATGGAAGCGGGAGAACCAAAATGAAGAAGAAAAAGAGTAACTCCTTGGGAAATGAGACAGAAAACAAAGAGAAGTAGAAAACAGTCCAGGAATAGACTTATACACGTATGGTCAGTTGATTTTCAACCAAGACACCAACTCAGTTCAAGCAGAAAAAAATATTTTTAAGCAAATAAATGGTAATGGATATACAGATGGGGGGGGGAACCACCTCGACAATTACCATATTTCATACACAAAAAATTAAAGATACGTTATCAATCGAAATGTAAAAGATAAAACCCTAAAGCATCCTCAAGTAAATACAGAAAAACATCTTCCCAATATTAGATAGGCAAGGATTTCTTGGATAACACATAGTAAAGCGCTAACCATGAAAAATTAAAAATTGGACTTAAAATTAAACCTTCTCCTTATCAAGAGACACCATTAAGAATATTAATCTCTCTCTCTCTCAAAGCAAAGGAAATAAAAGCAAAAATAAATAAATGGGACCTAATTAAACTTAAAAACTTTTGCACAGCAAAGGAAATCATCAACAAAATGAAAAGACAACCTACTGAATGGGAGAAAATATTTGCAAATGACATGAACAAT
The DNA here is from genome assembly GCF_964165515.1 of Mesoplodon bidens. Taxonomy (NCBI): domain Eukaryota; kingdom Metazoa; phylum Chordata; class Mammalia; order Artiodactyla; family Ziphiidae; genus Mesoplodon; species Mesoplodon bidens. The sequence continues at coordinate 147,823,494 of NC_138178.1, read as the reverse complement.
AAGGGGTTAATATCCAAAATATATAAACAGCTCATACAACTCAATATCAAAAAAACAAATAACCCAATTAAAAAATGGGTGTAAGACCTGAATAGCCATTTTTCCAAAGAGGAACTGCAGATGGCCAACAGGCACATGAAAAGATACTAAATAAATATCATTAGTCATCAGAGAAACACAAATTAAAACCACAATGAGGTATCACCTCATTTTGTGGCTATCATCAAAAAGAACACAGTAACAAATGTTGGCAAGAATGTGGAGAAGTGGGAACCCTTGTACACTGTTGGTAGGAATGTAAAATGGTGCAGCCACTATGGAAAACTGTATGGAGGTTTCTCAAAAAACTAAAAACAGAACTAGCATATGACCCAGCAATTCCACTCCTGGGTATATATCCAAAATAAACCAAAAACACTAATTTGAAAAGATACGTGAACCTCAATGTTCATAGCAGCACTATTTACAATTGCCAGGCCATCAACAGAGGAATGGATAAAGAAGATGTGGTGTGTGTGTGTGTATGTGTATATATATACATATACATACACACACACACACACAGGAATATTAGCCATAAAAAAGAATGAAATGATGCCATTTGCAGCACCATGGATGGATGGACCAAGAGATTATCATACTGAGTGAAGTCAGTGAGACAGAGAAAGACAAATACTGTATGATATCACTTATATGTGGAATCTAAAAAAATACAACAAGCTAGTAAATATAACAAAAAAGAAGCAGACTCACAGATACAGAGAACAAACTAGTAGTTACCAGTGGGAAGAGGGAAGGGAGGAGGGGGGAGGTAGAGGTAGGGGCTTAATAGGTAAAAACTACTATGTATAAAATAAATAAGCTACAAGGATATATTATATAGCACAGGGAATATAGCCAATCTTTTATAATAACCATAAAAGAAATATAATCTTTAAAAATTATGAATCATTATGTTGTATACCTGAAACTTATATAATACTGTATATCAACTATAGTTCAATTTTTAAAAATCCAAAACAGAAAATATAAATATATATGTATATATACACATATACACACCATATGTATGTACACATTCTATATGGGTACACATTTATATGTTATTTAAACATATAGAGGTAATATATATTTAAAATCTTACAATTCAAAAAAGATAATTCAATAATATTTTAGAAAAACAATCAAGATTGAAGATACTGCAAAAAAAGATGAATGGCCAATAAGCACATGAAAAGATCCACAAAATCATTACACATCAGGAAAACACAAATTAAAATCACAACGAGATACTATTTCACACTCACCCCACCAGAACAGTTAAAATAAAAAAAACAAACTGTGTGGCTGAACCACACAGACTCCAGCTTACCAGCTCCATCCTAGGCCCGAAGTCCTACCCACCCTCCCCTTTGTGTGACCGAGCTTTTGCCTGCTCACAAGGAATGCACCCAAGGCAGGTAGATGCCCTATCAACTTTACCCTTGCCTTCATCTGATATGAAAACTGAAGAATGCCTTTTGCTGACACAGATGGTCATGAGACCCCCAGGGTTGGTGGGGAGGGGGGAATCCCTGGCTCCCGTAGGTGTGGACTTCTTCTCCCTTGGTAGTCAGCTTCTATTTTTAGCTTTGGTCCCCGTTACATCCCCTTGTACCTCTTTTGGCAGCACCATATGCAGCTGCGAATGCCTCTGGATCATCATCCGCCCAATCCTGCTTGTGGGTAAGTTACCTACAATAAACTTCATAACTGCATTTTCTGGAGCTGCCTGTTTCATTTTTCAGTCTCAAAGTTTCTTCTCAGTTCGGAGGATACTACTCAATATCTCTGCCTTCCAACACACACACACAAAGAGCTGACAATACTAAACACTAGTAAGAACATAAAGCAACTGGAACCCTCACACATAATTCCTTGCTCAAGTATAAAATGACACAACCAGTTTGGAAAAACAGTTTGGCAGTTTCTTATATAGTCAAACATAATCTACTCTATGATCCAACAATTCTATTCCTAGGTATTTACCCAAGAGGTATGAAAATAATATGTCTACAAAATGACTTTGTAAAAATGCTTATAGCAGCCTTATTCATAACAGCCAATAATAACTAGAAACAACCCAATCTTAGAACACTTAAGACCTATGCATTTTATTTCATGTATATTATAAATGAGCCCCCCCCCATAAAATCCCTGAAACTCTAGAAGAATTAAGGTATATAAGAGTGGTGGACTAATCCTCTCCCTCCCCTACTTTTTGTTTCTCCTACACTGGAAACAAGAAAGAGAGAATGAGAGATCTGAGAGGGGGTGAGAAAGACTTCTGCTGGAGAGAGACAGAGCTGAAGGATGTTTACAGGCAAAGAAAAAGCCTGAAGAGATGAAGGGGGAGGAAAGACGGGAATGCCAGGGCTAGAGAATTCACATCTGGAGAAGGAGAGGGGACCACAGTGTCCCAGCACCCACAGACAGGGTGAAGAGTTCAACTGTGGGAAGGCACAGGACCTCACTCAGCATGGAGCACAGAGGAAAGGAGGAGCTGGGTGCTGAGAAGTAAGTTTATTCTCCAGCGTGGCGGATCCCTGGGCTGGCAACAAAGCTGCCTTCAACTCCTTCCTCTCCCTTAACCCAATAGTCGGTCTATTCTTTTGTGCCATCTGATGGAAAATGTATTGAATGGACAGCCCTGAGTGGGTACTGTGGGACCACTATAATACTTGCCTAAAATAAGGAGAGACTATCTGGCAAAAGACTCGAATTTCTCTTTTGAATGATATATGCATTTTGTCAACATGGATTAACTTTTAAAGAACGAAGTATGCAAGGGTCCATCTGTTTCCTGCTCTTTAAATGACTTGTTTTGTTATCTTTGACAAACAACTATGCATTTGGGCCTTTATTTACTTATACTTAAAATATATGTCACAGACTAATAAACATTAGAATCCTTTCATTAGTCAAACATTCTAAATACCGAACATGCTCTCTAGGTTAATTTACTTGCCAATAGGTAGAACTTAACAAATGGCCCAATAAAGAAGCTAACTGACCTCATATGGAGTATGAATTATTCTCACTAAAGGTGGAGATAAAAAATTACATATAACAAGTTCTGTTTTCTGTAGAAGCTACAACTTAGACTTCCCTTTCTCTGTATATTTGAGTCCCCTTTTTGAACACTATATGATTTTACCCTAATTTCAAACAATTTAAAATGTCTAAATAACTGATAAGTTTAATATCATCTTTCTTTTGAAGGAGGAGGATTCTAACCTAACAAGAGCTAAAGTGTTTTCCTCGGGGCAAATCAAGTGTTTCCACTGCTAGTATATCCTTCTTTTTCTTATTCAACAAAGATATTACTTCCAAGATAACTGACACAACTTTTTTGTCTTCCCTAGCTAACACTGTACTTTACAAAAATCCAAAATTCTGGAAAGCAAATTCTAGGAATCAACTTTATTACAGTCTTTCACAGAATTTAAGTTCCATACACACTGGAAAGGAAAGAACAGACAGGGTGAGCTGAGAAATGTCACTCCGATCAAGCAGTCTTAGAAGACATGCAATAACCAGCTCATCTCTTCCCCTCAGTGGAGCAAGCCGCTGACAGTGAGCGATTGGTGTTTTGAAACAAATTCCAAGAGGCTTGTGAAGGTAAACTACTGGCCAGCTATAAGGAATGTCAAATCTCCATGATGCGGTCTTTTTAGAGCTCCCCATTAGAGTCAGCACTGGTTTACTATGAGATGAAGGAAAGCATTTCTCATGAGGAGCTGCTGCCAATGAAGAAGCAGTTTTTAGGCCAGCTTCCAAATGCCACCTGGCATCGCCCCAGGGATGAGGCACCCGCTCAGATGATATCTGCGGCAGAAGCAGCATCTCTTCACCCACAGGGGGTTGGGGACTTCACAACAGTTCCGCTTTCCAGCTACTCTGGAAGACAGGGGAAGGAAATGTCTCTCTCCACCTTTAATTCTCCTTGCAAGTTCTCTTTCTGTAGTCTAGGTCATATAGCTCTCCACAAGAATATCAATGTACACAAATTGAAAAGCCTGAGAGTGAAGAGTTAAATCACACACACACACACACACACACACACACACACACACACACACACGCTGTATTCTGTGTGAAAGCTCAACAAAAACTACAAGTCCATCTGCCAGAGAAAGCGTCCTCTCGCTGAATAGGAAGTGAAATGGAGACCTGAAAGAGTAATTCCAAGAGCCAGTTATTTTTCATGGGGCCGGGAACTTCATGGTCATTGCCAATAGAAACTTATTGCCATATATAAAGGGCAGTGACTCCTCTCTTTGTAAATATTATGAAATACCAACCACTAGCTTGAATGTAATATAAACTACATTTGTTCAATGTGTGAAGCTTTTTCTTCTGCAAAAGGTCCAAGTAGGTAAAAGCTGGCCTAATCAAGAAATAGCTATTCCCTGGAAACGAATGTCAAAAGCAGCCGGTTCTCAGATGGAGGTCAAGAACTGAACAGAGAATATTTATAGTTGGCCACTCAAGCAGAGAATAACTGTAACAACAACATCCTCTCCCATTTATGATACTTTACAGTTTACTAGAGAGCATTTTTGTATTTATTATCTCATTTGGAAAAATAGGCCAAGTCCACTCAGAACTGTAGGAAGTATCCCAGCACCAAAGAGCATGTGGCCCTCTGCCCTTAGAGGGAAAATACTCACAAAATCAAAATAACTGCATCTTCTCTTGTGCTGAAAAACAGTAACTAAACAACTATCTTGCAGACCTAATTTGAAAGCAACATCCCATGACTGCAGTTAGTGGTGAGCTACATGCAATAAACACAACCAAAAAAAGGGGAGTCTGGAAAAGAAAGACAGTAACTACTAAGAAACCAGACTTTTTTTTCTTTATTTTTTGATTGTTCTTCAAGCATTGAAACGTATAGGAAGGGGCCTACTTTGTCCTTTTGTATCCAGAAATACCAAAAACAGACACAAACTCCAAAAAGCATCATGACCCTGCCTCTATTTTATAACATTTGGAAAAAAATGAACTTGACAATGAAGACAGAGAGATCTGAAGTAGCAATAAGAGAAGGCAGAAAAGAAACGCTCAAGTCCAGATCCCATTCTGCCAGATGACCGCCTTCCCTGCCAAGGACGATATGCCCACCTAACAGGTGAAAGGATTATTCCTCACGCAGTGATTCCCAACTGTGGTTTCAGACAACTACTAGGGGACTCCAAGAACCTCAGAGAATATGGCAAAATTTCAGAACATAGTTTTAATCCCACCAATTTATGGAGGACTAATGTACCCCCAAAACTGAGTGTAAGAATGGTTGGAAATCACCTCTCTGGGAACTAGGAAACAGTACAGCCTTTTACTTTGAAACATGAAGAGAAAGTAACTTCTCACTTCTCACTCCCCTAGAGAAAAAGAGATCCTACTAAATAACATTAGAGAAGAAGATATGATTTTTAAAAAAGGGTATTCAACTTATATCACAGCCTCCTCACAGAATTAATGAAGGAGGAATCCATCTGGTCAGAAATTAGAATGGCTGTTTTAAAAAGAGTGAGCCTATTTTTTTCCCTGCAGTTAACACGTCAGCAAGTCAATCAAACTTTCTATTAACTGAGCATCTACTATGAAAAGCAAAACAAAACATGGACAAATTAGCTACTGCTTAAAGATGCCCTCAGACCTTGCTTAGAAAATGGTAGCTACCTGGTATTATTTCAGGTCAAAAAAGAAGCAATGGCAGAGTTAGCAATTCCTCTGTGGTGGGTTACTTTTTAAGACTACAAATTCCTCACCTGAACTCTTTTCTAATTTTCTTCCCACATCAGGTTGACCCCTTCATTCTTTACCTGAACTTGACTTTATTCCCATCCTCCACTTAGAACAAAGTCAAACTCCTCCCCACTCTTCCTACCAGCTGCCCCCCATGTCTTTCATATCAAAAAAAAAAGGGGGGAAGGAAATGGGGAAGAAAAGGTAAAAAGATAACCCATTTTGAAGGAATGAGAATGAGGATGGGGAGACCAACTGTAAATGACTTATCCGAATCCTTTTGGAGAAGAGATTACATTGGAATCTTATCTGAAACAAACAAACAAAACCCTATCAAGCTATCTTTGTGAAGGAGTAGTGAACTTAACAGAATCTGGAACCCACTGATAAAGAGAGAGTGTTATAACGCGTTAAGAGTCCAAGTAGCAAATTAAAAAATAGGGAGGTTTCTTTATTTATAACTTTAGCATTGGGTCTGAGAATAAAATAAATAAATTTGAAATCAATCTGAAATAAATCTAATGAGTGTTATGCAAGAAAATCAACTGATACACACCCCCAGCACTGTGAATACAAAGACAACAGTTCAGAATATTAAACACGATCATGCAAAGTCTAAAAGTCCCATGAAGCCACCCATAAGTAAAACAGGCAGAAAAGACAGGATCACTATTTATTAATGATAATATTTTGAAAACAAATTAAAATTTGCTTTCTTCAACCATTTAAATGCAAAGATCTTAATTTGATGCCTAAAACTAAAAACACACTATAACACCCAGGAATCAAAGTTTGAGTGTTTTCCAACAATACAAAATTATAAAATAATTTAAAACTGGACGCTATTTGACTAATATAATTCAAATCAGTCTCTCAGTGGAAGAGACTAACGTCGCAAAAGTGAAATCCCGCATGCTGTTGCTGTCTAAAGGGTCTTCAAAGACAGTGCTGTGTTCTTACTAACATTAACAGCTGCTGAAACAACAATTCTTTTAGAAATCCTCATTTTCTTCCAGGGGTGCAGTTTGCCAAAGAATCCCAGGCTCAAATCTAAATGGACACAGGGCCAAAACCGAGTGATAACACAAAATTCAGACTTCGTTTAAAACAACTTTTACACTCTTTCCTTGGAAGAGGGGACAAAGGACAAAGCTCTCATCATTTGCTCTGTTTACACCACAAAGGCTTCAGCACAAGAAACTCTGGGGGTGATTACTGGCCAACTGGTTGAAGTGGATCCCTGCTCATAGAGAATGTTTCTGTTATGGACAAACACTTAAAAGAAGCCCTCTGGAAGCTAAGAGGGCTGTGGCATACATACCAAGTTATTTTGAGCCTCAGAGAAAGAGGCCAGCAAACAAATCCTCAGAAACAATCCAAAAAACACCATAAAGGGCAAATAGTTTCAGATCCAGGGAGATGTCTGTTGCTTCCTTGTGGTGTGATGATTTGAAAACCAGACAATAACCGGACTTACTGTAAATTGAAGCATGAAGTGGGATAATGGAGATGTGAGTCAGTGCAGAGTTCCTTGTGCTCTGCAATGTTGCATTGTTTAAGTTACGGGACAGGGGAGGGAGCAGAGAGGAGGGGGTACATCAGACAGAATGAGGCAGGGGACAGATATACCATATCAAAAACAAGTCCAGGAGGGACCCTGAATTCAACTACCCTTGGAGAATTACCGTATGAAGCCTTGGGTCACTTGCCTTTTTTCTCCTATCTTTCTATCAGGGGAACGGAGATATTTCTTTTAAAGATATAGTATTCCTCTTCCTATATAACGGCTTACTTTATAAGACTCCTTCACTTAAAAACAAACAAAACAAAACCACAGGCCTACATAGAGAAACACACCCTACACCAAAAATCTTTCCCTAAAATTGTTAAAAACAAAAGCTAACCAGAATAGGCCAGAGCCCAGCTTCCCTTTAAAAAGGCTCCCTCTTTATCCTACAATGAAATGTCAACAGCCTCTTGATATAAATACTTGACGTTCAGATGATATTATGTTTAACACATTCCATATACAGGTATTTAAGAATTTCTGGGTGCCCCCACCCAGGTTACTCCTTCACTAATAATTGGTGTGGGTCTCCCTGTACCACCCTTTTAATGGTGTGCTCTGTGTTCTGTGAGAACACATTATTAGCTCATGTTAACCACAGCTACTTCTGGGTGGTGAAATCACAGATGCTTTTCATTTTCATCTTCATTTTATGTTTGGTTGTACTTTCCACATTTTCGTAGGTATGTATTGTTTTTGGAAAAGTTTTTTTTTTTTTTTTTTTTTGCGGTACGCGGGCCTCTCACTGCTGTGGCCTCTCCCGTTGCGGAGCACAGGCTCTGGACGCACAGGCTCAGCAGCCATGGCTCACGGGCCCAGCCGCTCCGCGGCATGTGGGATCCTCCCGGACCGCGGCACGAACCCGTGTCCCCTGCATCGGCAGGCGGACTCTCAACCACTGCGTCACCAGGGAAGCCCGAAAAGTTATTTTTTAAATTTGAGAGGAACAGAGTGTTTTCTGGAGTGTTTTCCAGAGGTTTTCTGGATACTTCAAACAAATACAACCAAATGGATATTACTCCAACTGATTAGCAAAATACAATAAAAGAACAGAATTTTAGCCACAATGAATGCTGGGCCTTGGCTTGAATCTTTATAACCAACAAGCTCCATGCATTTGCAGAGTGAATGGATGTACGCTGATGTCTCCATCTTTAAAATGAGGACACTGGGCTTCCCTGGTGGCACGGTGGTTAAGAATCCGCCTGTCAAGGCAGGGAACATAGGTTCGAGCCCTGGTTCGGGAAGATCCCACATGCCGCGGAGCAACTAAGCCCGAGCACCACAACTACTGAGCCTGCGCACCACAGGTACTGAAGCCCATGCGCCTAGCACCCATGCTCCACAGCAAGAGAAGCCACGGCAATGAGAAGCCCGCGCACCGCAACGAAGAGAAGCCCCCGCTCGCCACAACTAGAGAAAGCCCGCGCGCTGCAACGAAGACCCAATGCAGCCAAAAATAAATGAACAAAATAAATTTAGTTTTTTAAAAAATGAGGCCACCATGCAGTAATAAAATGGGAATACCATCAAATTTTCAGGATGGGGCCAAATATTCAGACAGAAGTAGAGACAGCTGGTCTGTCTTCACAGACTGTTTAGCAGAGTTTTCCAGAGTACAGAGGGGGCACCTACCGGTACAGATCAGACTAATTCTATTTAATTGATTTGAGAAGAAAATTTAAAAAAAAAAACAAAAAACAAAGAGGATGGGAAGCTTTCTCCAGGGATTTGCATTCATTTAGAAAATTGAGATTTCATTTCCACAAAGTTAGAAGGCATCTGCTACTGAGGGGATAAGATATCATCAAGCATAAGACTCCAGATATGTCTACACTCGTGAAGAACTTTGGAATTCTTGACCTGGCCTGTTACTGCACCCACTGACGAGAGATATTGACTGCCATGGAAGAAATAATTCACACAATGTAATCTAGAAGCCATAAAGTGAAGTTGAATTCCCACTAGACTTAAACCTTTCACGCCCAGTCTGTTTAGGTGTTGGCTAATGACCCAATTATTTACACAATATGCAAACTAAGGGCCATAAGTTTGCGTGATTTGTATTTGGTACTGAAGCATGGTCTCTTGGCTCCTAATTGCAAAAAGAGATTAAGTGAGAGGTTAATTGGGTATTAAACAAGTCCTTACAACAAATAGGATCGAAGTTCTTCGCAAACAGGCACCCTTTTTAAACACAGCCTAAATTGCTAATATGAAGGTCTCTAAGATTTATATCAGGGAAAAGAGCTTAACTAACCGTGTAATAAGGAATTTTATCAATGGTGTTCACTGACATGAAATACTTTATCAATCAGTTTCTTAGAAACTCACTCTAAAATCTTTCAACTTAATTCAGCAGATGTGCTAACCATAATTTTATAATTTGAACACCTGATTTTCCAAAATGAACATGACAGTGTATAACAAGTAGCAATGACCCAGACCAACAAAGACAACCCAACTCTCGTGCTTGTGCACATACACCCACAGACGCAAAACAGTAGTCATGCCTGCAAAACACAAAATTACACAGCGAACTATGGCTTTCTTCTACTTCCTGTCAAAAGATGCATTCCTCTGAGAGGCCCACTCACAGATATTCCAATGTGAAAACAAAGATTTATCCACGTATTAAAAAGTCAACTCACATTACAAGTTGAAAATCTGGTCTTTTGGCTACTGACTGGCTAAATCTGCTTGTCTTTTTCTCTTTAGAGCAGAAACAATAAGACGTTAAGTGCTGGGCAAGATCCCTAATGCACCATCAGAGAAAACCCGTAAGGAAAAAAACCCCAAAAAACCTAATTAAAAGGCTTACTTTCTATCTAAGAAAAGTCTTCATTTTATCTTTATCCCCAAATGACTTACAAATGTCCTCCACTTTAGAATGAATATGATTATTTTAATGTTTTGCACTAAAATAAATTGGAACAAAGTGAACTTATGATTCAGTGAAGACCAAAAAAAAGACTTTCACCCACTTCATTGCCAGGTAACTGACAGGTGTCAATAAATCAGAGAACAAAAGGATATCAAATTCCATCCTAAATATGAGAGACACTGATGAGTGGTTCAAGTTAGAAGATGCAAAACGCACACAATGTAAACTTCCAGGATTCCCTCCTGCGTCAACCATGCTGCAGGAGTGAAGCTGAGACTCTCGGCAGCAAGACAGCCCCTGGGCCTCCCTTCCTGAAAGACATGGATGGGAGACCAAACTGGAGCTGAAGATAGGCAACCACTACCACCCCTTCACAAAGGAAAGGCTAGAAAGCGCGGAGGAATGTTCTAAAACAGACCCGCAAAACCCAAATGTCAAATGTTCCACTGCTTTTCACTCTATCTAGGGAAGAAATTTGCTTTCACAAATGGGTACATACCCATCTTCAAACTCAAAGAACAAGTCTCCCTTTCTAGTTCCTTCAATCAGAATAAAGAGCGGAAAACATTTAGTAGCATTCTGGATGACTTGCACCAATTTAGATGATTCATGTATTGCTTTCCCAGACTAAATGGTCTATGGCTAGTGAGTTCAAGTCAACAAGGGTGCGGAAAGCAAGACCTAATTACAGATCTGAGTCACTGTCTAGAAGTTCCCTCAGCCCAGTGGAGCATCCCCCAAAGGGCACCATTTCATTTTGAGGCATAAAAACAAGCCAAGTCTACAGATCCCTTTACATAGGAAATAAATGAGAAGACATCCTTCCACAAGAAATAAAAATAACAGTTCACTGAACTGATCTTTCAAATAAAAACATCAGTAGTCTTTTTCCCCTTAAAAAACAACTATAACACTAAAGTTTTTGAAAGAAGAATATGGAAATAAAATTCATTACAGGATTATAGCTTAAATATCTTGCATTTCTTGTCTATATTTGGCCTGCTGTACAAATGGCATTCCACTTGAAGGCTGGTCATCTCCCAATGGAAGAGATTTACTAGCTCTTTTCATAGGGGCCTCATTGATTGGGTGTTTCCATTTGATGGTTATAATCTTCTAACATTGGCAACATTTTAATTTATGATCCTAGGCCCACAATGAAGGAAAAAAGCTAAAGACAGTTACATTTAAATAAAATTAAAAGAAGGATCCATTTTTTAACAACAGAAAAATGCATGCACAAAGCACAAAAACCTAAAACTGGATTTTTACAAAAGATGTTACTGAGTCTGTAGTGTGGATACAATCTATATGAATTAAGGGGAAAAAAACCTTTTGGGTTTACTGGTTTTTTCACATGTTAAACATTTAGGCAATGGGACTTCCCTGGTGGCACAGTGGTTAAGAAACCGCCTGCCAAGGCAGGGGACACGGGTTTGAGCCCTGGTCCAGGAAGATCCCACATGCCACAGAGCAACTAAGCCCGTGCGCCACAACTACTGAAGCCCACGCGCCTAGAGCCCGTGCTCCGCAACAAGAGAAGCCACCGCAATAAGAAGCCTGTGCACTGCAACGAAGAGTAGCCCCCGCTCGCCGCAACTAGAGAAAGCCCGCGTGCAGCAACGAAGACACAACACAGCCAAAAATAAAAAAAAATTTTTTTTTAATTTAAGCGAAAAATAACACCCGGAAAAAAATGGAAATCCTCTTCTGATTGTCATAAATCTTTCTCTGACATTTTATCAGTATTTACGCTCCCACGTTGAGAGGATTAACGATCTCTGAGTGGAAATGACTATTCAGTCTGTGGAGGCAACATTCCAAACAAGAACCTGGGGATACGACTCCTCAAATGGCAAAGAATGGGTGTTCTGAATGCAGAAGTTAAATGACCTAAGAAATGTTTCAGACAAGGATGCTACAAAATCATCTCCAAGACTCATGCTGGAGCACAAAAGGAGATAATGAGATACTACAATTCAAAGTACCACGCTTCATAATCTGTTCATAGGAGTGGATGCCTCCTCCATAACTGCTGCCACCAGTCCAAGGAGGAAACAAACTTAGAAAGCACAGAAGTCAACTTTGTCAGTATGATGGCTAACTGTCAGAGTGCAAAAGAATGCATCGTTTTACCCAAGTTTGCCAAAAGCATGCATTATGACCACACAATGAATGCAGCTATTTATATGAAAAAGTAACCAACACACTCTGAAAAGCTCACTGATGACACAGTAGGTCCTGCACATGCCAAACCTTCAAAGGAGTGCAGGCACGGGTGTGAACTCAGCAGAAGACCAAGCACCAGACTCCAGAAGATAAGCATGTTGATGAAACTCATTAGCCACTGAAAATCTAACACAGTTCATTACGGATCACCAAGATGCCTAGTAACAGATCTTCGGACAAGTATCTGAGAACACATTTATAGCTTCTTTCTGTGATCCGGAATTTCTTCTCAACTTCTTTGTGATCTTAAACAACAAATACACACACAGTATCTATGTTTACCTGAAGTGCAAAAGCATACAAAAATCATCCTACACATACGTGGTAAAAGCACAAACAAATGCATGAGAAGAACAGAGATCAAAACCAGGACAGAGGTTCCTCAGAGGCAGAGAAAGGATACTGCAATGAGGGAGGATGGCCGTAGGTCTTTAACTGTTCCATAGAATTGGTAAACATTCTATTTGTCTAGAGTGTTGTAACAGGACACATAATAAATATCTGTTATATCATCCCTTATGCAGTTTCTGTATTTGAGTATTCACAGTAATTTTTGAAAAACAAAAGCTAACAAGGAATTAGAAGTCTGGTACAGACTGTTCTAAGAAAACACAAGGGACAGCTCCACACTGTTAAATATATACCTATACAAGAGGATGGTTTTCAGGTCAGCAGTCTAAGACCCTTTTCAGCGTTCACAGCCCAAGTGGGTTGATTAAAAGGCAAAACCTCCAGGAAAAGAAAAGACAGAATCGGAAAGCAATGTGTTTCATTCTCACGTCTTTGAATATAAAATCACTGGCTGTGAATTGTTCAGAATGAAGAGGGTGCCCTCAACAGCAACACATCCTGTCAGATTTGTTTAACAGTATGAGTTTGCCTCCCTTTGCAATTGCTCCCACATTCCCCAGGGAGAAACTAATGGAGTACTAAAAACAAATGGAGATGAAGTCAATCACCTAGGATGCTTTGGCTCCCAACTCAAACTGGCTTACACAAAAAGGAAATGTTACTGGCTCACATGCTTGGACTTCTGGAGGAGAAACTGCCTTCAAGGCTGGTTCCTCTGTCCTCCACTCTGTGTGACTTCCTGCTCGGCCTGGAGCCACACCAGACCTCACACCAGCGCAAAACAACATCCAGAAGAAGAGAGGCAGAGGCAGGCTCTTCCCGTAGCTCTGTTTGAAGTATGAGAAGACTTCTGCCAGAAGCTCCTGGCAAACCTACTTTGGAGTCTCCTTGGCTAGAGCAGGATTAGAGAACCATTCTTGAAGCCAGGCCGCTGGCCAGTTAATGCCCAACACTGGCTGATGCCTCCTCCCCGGTGAGTTAATCATGCATGGACACAGCAGGGATGGGACTGCCCCTTATCAGGGCCCACCCTGGAGCTGTGGTCAGCTCCTCAACCCCATAACATGGGGGGGCTTGTGGGGAGAGGTAGATGAGATGCATAATATGGATTCAATCCTAATGTCTACTCACTAGCATTTACTGGGAAAGGCCTGAGCCATTCTGTGTTTATCAGATTAAATAAATCATAACTGTGATATATTTGTGCATATATAAAGCTAGAGACGCAAAAATCAGATGACCAAATGAATTACTTCCTTTGAGAAAAGCAGATTTTTTTTGGCCACACGCGCTCCTTACAGGACCTTAGTTTCCCAAGCAGGGATTGAACCCAGGTCCACGGCAGTGAAAACGCTGAGTCCTAACCACTGGACTGCCAGGGGACTCCCGAGAAAAGGAGATTTTTTAAAACTCTGTTCCTATACCTCCACTGCTCCAATGAGAAATTTAAAGACAGAAAATTAACACTTTATAAAGCACGTAGGTCATAGGAAGTATGGTATAGTACTTACTATATTCTTGTGCCATAGCTACAGAAATTTAGATAATAGCATCCACATTAACAATGTATAACCTGAAAAAAAAGAATAAAAATAGTTAAGTACAGAAGACATTTCATTAAAAACAGTTGCATAACTTTGACAAGTCTTATTTTTTCCCCGAAAGAAGTAAACCAGCCTTTTTAAAGTAAGTAGCTAAAGTTAAATTAAAAATGAGAAAAATTATCTGTAGTATAAAAATTCTTCTATCTTCAAGTTAAAATTATCTGCATCTTTTGTAGATCTGACCACCACCAAACAAAGAAAATACATTTTAAGCAAGTAAAACTGCCCTGGACTGCTATTTATAAAATGGAAACAAAAGCAATTATTAAACGGACCTCAAAAACCATGTCATCTAACCCCTACAACACACATCCAACCTACTGAGTTCAACACAACTTAAAGCTAGATAAATCACCTTCAATTTCTAAATTCTTAAACTCAGAGATCTGAGGAAACAGTCCTCAGATAAAAATGGAAATATCTGATTCAAATATTTGACACTGCATCTTAATAAAATCTTTGAATATTCAGCATACCTTGAAATGCTAAAGAAACACAGCCAAAGAACTGGGGACTCTAAGACACTGGAATGTCTTTTAATATTCAAAAGAGAAAGGTCTGTCCCTATCCAGACCTCAGGACAAATAACAATATGGCAAGTCACACTCTTTAATTCAGAAGGAGTTTAAAAACGTAAAACTCTAACCATGGATGCTTGGTGTTTCCTGGGGATGGTGTGCCTTGGCAAAGCTGAGGATAGTTACTGCCCATCTATCTACAAATACCATGTCTAACTTCACTTTCCTCAGTGTATGTAAGATTCAGCCATGTTGTTGGCATTAGTTATGATCTTCAGAAGAAGAAAAAACTTTTCCTCTACCCTCTTGTATTCAATTCCTGGGACTTGCAAATTAAACTGACAAAGACAAATTAGTAAGAGAAAAGGCATATATTTCTTTATTGATGTTAATGTTTTTACATGCATGGAGATGCCATGGAACAATGAAAACCTAAAGTGGCAGTTAGATCCAGGGGCTTATACCATTTTAACAAAGGGCAATAAATAGCGGAGAAGTGACTAAACAAAGGAAAAAAGGGGGTTAGGCTCCTAAGGATGATAAATTGTGGGAAGGTGACTAGGAAATGTATGGTGGGTAAGAATTGTTTAGTAAGATTTGTTACACAGACTCAAGTGTCATTCTCTTCTTCCTGGTATGGCAGATGGGGTACCCTGCTTACACCCCAAATTTATGCCCTGCTTTACAAATGGAAATTTACAAATGGAAAATTTACAAATGGAAATTTATGCCCTGCTTTCTGGAAGAAAGGGGGAGAGCAAAAAGCTCTTCCTGTGTCTGATGTTTTTAGACTTCCTTCAGTCCAAAATAATTTTCATGCCAAAGTGGCATATTTTGGGGTGCTATATTCTGATCCCCTTCATGTTCATAAAAATAAAATAAAACAAAAGCACTATTAAAAGAATAGAAGTGCATGTCTCAGAAAAGAAGATGATATTTGCAATACATAAATCCAGCAAAGGACTCATCAGAATATAAAAAACTCTGACAAAATAAGAAAAACACAGGTCACCCAAACAGGATATCAAAAATGGCCAGGGCTTCCCTGGTGGCGCAGTGGTTGAGAGTCCACCTGCCGATGCAGGGCACACGGGTTCGTGCCCCGGTTCGGGAAGATCCCACATGCTGTGGAGCGGCTGGGCCCGTGAGCCATGGCCGCTGAGCCTGCGCGTCCGGAGCCTGTGCTCCACAAGGGGAGAGGCCACAACAGTGAGAGGCCCACATACAGCCAAAAAAAAAGCTATAAAAAAAAAAATGGCCAAAAAACACGTGAAAAGGTGTTCAACATCATTCATTACCATGGAAATACAAATTAAAAACCACAAATGAGATAAAATTATATACTCATCCAAATGGCTCCTATGCAAATATCTGACAATACCAGGTCTTAGGGATGTGGAGCAATTCAACTCTCATATGCTGCTGTGGGAGTGTGAACTGGAAAAGCAATATCTAATAAAGCAGAACATAAACTGTGGCCTAGCAATTCCACTCCTGGGGAAATACCTTGTAAGAATGCATATACATAGATCCTAAAGACACATATATTTAACGAAGCATCAATTGCAATAGACAAAACTCAGTAACATATAAATTGTGGAATATTCATATAATGAACACTATACAGCAGGGGGTCAATCAATTTTTTCTGCAAAGGGCCAGATAGTAAATATTTTAGGGTTTGCAGGCCAAATGGTCTCTGTGCCCTGTTACAACTATTCAACTCTGCCTTTGGAGTGCAAAAGTAACCACAGACAATATGTAAATGAATGGGTGTGGCTGTGCTCCAATAAAACTTTATTTACAAAAACAGGCAGTTTGCCTGCTACATAGTAATGAACATAAATGAACCATAAGTGATTCAACAACACAGAAGAATCTCACAAACTTAATGTCGAGACAAAGAAGCCAGACACATGACAGAATGTACCGTATGATTTTATTTTATAAAGTTCAAAAGTAGGTAAAACTATGTAAATCAGGATAGTAGTTATCTTTTAGAGGGGGCAGTAAAGCCTGGGGGGAAGGAAGAATTCTGGCAGGCTAGTAATACTGGGTTCCCTGGTTTGAATGGTGGTTTTCCGGTTATACTCAATTAGGAAAATTCATCAAAGTGCTTCTTTATGACACATTTGTCTCTACATGTGTAACACTTGAATAAAAAAGTGATATATTTTCAATTTGTATAAATAAAGAATACGGGCCAGTAATATAAGTGAATGATTTCTCAAAGCTCACTAGCCCCGGACATCAGACACTCGATGCAGTAGCTGTAGCTTTGTACCCTTGCTAAACGCGGTCCAGAAACAACACCCCCGCCCCTTTGCTTAGTGTGACGTCTATATTACAACTAAACCTCTGAGCTGAGTAGCAGGTAGGACTTTGGAGAATGAGCTATGATTTAAATAGAACACACAGGAGTGGCAGGAAGAGAATGTAATACAGAAGGAGAGAGGGAAGTAACAGATGGTGCATGAAGAGACTGGTGGAAATAAGCCCCTACATTTTAACATAATCTGCTGAATAATCTACACAGAATAGAAAGTAAAGTAAGCAGCTTAGAAACACAATGTGGAAGGTTACTAAACTTGTCTTTTGGACAATAATAATGATATTTTAAAAGCTGACTAGTGCTCCTGAAAGACCGTTGAAGGGATTTTGTTTCCAGTACAACAATTTCTTCCAATCTAACAGGTTAAACGGGCAGCAAGCTTCAACTTTTCAAATGAAAAGGCAAATCGGACAGATAATATACTCTTGACTTTTTAGGTCTGCGTATTTTAAACAATTTCTATACCCTGGTTTCACCTCATTCCTCTATACTGTGTCTGAAAATTTAATTAGATATTGTGACTTCCCAGGGATCACAGGAAGCCATTAAATTACCAAGGTTGTGCCCAAATACGTGAGGAGAGGCAGAAAATACAAAAATGCCAAAGATAACAAGATCACGGGCACCACATTCTATTAATATGGGCTTACATCATGAGTGAAATAAAAAGAGAAAGAGTAAAGAAAGTGAAAAGAACTGACATCCACTCACTATACTGTATTCACTGTATAACTGATAAATGCAAGAAACTGAACTAGATGCTAGGAATCCAAGGACAAATTTCCTGTCTTTAAGAAGCTCACAGTTATAAAGAAAATGAAAAGCCTATGCATCAATAATTTAAATCAAATGTCACAAAAGTTACACGATATTTACAAGTGTTATAGAGCTATGAATTAACAGAAGAGAATTACTAAATGGAGGAGTGAAATGCAAATGGGGAGAGATGGGTGAGGAAAGGAAGTCTTTACCTAGTAGGTAAGAGTTGAAATGGGGTTTTGTTTTTGTTTTTGTTTTTGTTTTTTGTGATACATGGGCCTCTCACTGTTGTGGCCTCTCCCGTTGCGAAGCACAGGCTCTGGACACGCAGACTCAGCGGCCATGGCTCACGGGCCCAGCCACTCCGCGGCACGTGGGATCTTCCTGGACCAGGGCACGAACCTGTATCCCCTGCATCGGCAGGCGGACTCTCAACCACTGCGCCACCAGGGAAGCCCTGAAATGGGTTTTGAATGATTAAAGGTGGGCAAGACAGGAAGAGGAACAGAGCATTACTCCAGGCAGAGGGAGAGAATATGCAAAGGCATGGAGGCATGAATGAGCCAGTCAGGCTTGAGGAATAAGAGGAAATCTGAGGCTTCCAGAACATGGTGTTATAAGGACAAGCTAAGACTGAAATGATGGAGGGACTTGTCAATTATACTAAATTCAAATTTTATCTTACAGGCATTATGGAACCATTCAGGTGGGAACTGGGGGAATGAGAATGGAATACAAAGAACAGAGGGGGAGTGATAGGTCTCCAGATATATCTTTTTGCATAGTTTTGACATTTATAACCATAGTACTGTTAAACAAAATAAAAAGGTGAACAATCAAAATCAGACAGTATGTGAAGGTAACTCAAAATGAAACACATTCAGTAATAAGGGAACTGCATTACAAAGGTATAAGTAACCACACTTAACTGAGTGCAGAAGAAAAGAACTAACCTAACCCCTTTGGAAGCCAGCATCTTGACTATATACTCTGAGACTAGAGAAAAAACAAAGAAAGGAATGGGAAAGACCAGAATAAACTGTATGGTATCAGACTGGAATCAGAGATATCATGGTTTTTAATATATATTTCAGTAGATAATAGATATTTGTAGAGGCAGGTATGTGTAGCTCTGTCCTCTGACAAAGACTAGGAGCAATGATACCCCTGTAGCAATGAGCACATGTAGCACCCAAATACTGGCTTCTAAACACTATCCTCCAATAAGGGGAACCAGGACTACTTAGAGAAATGTCTGGCTGCAAAGCTAGGAAAGCGAAAGTACCAGATGAACCTAGAACATTTTGTGGTACAACAAAGTAAGGAGTGCTCAAAAAAGATATGGATTTATCAAAAGGACTGGAACTAACCTGAAGGGGCCAAATCTGGGACAATCTGAGCAAAAAAATTAAAAAATTATACTAATACATTATAACTTATAGGATAAAACAAATACCCACGAGTCCATATCGATAAAAAATAAGTAACTGAATACACAAATAAATGGGCAAGAAAGCCAAGCTCTTTCTTGTAAGAGAATTTCAATTAATAAGTGTAGAGAAGACTGATGGAAACAGAAAAACCACCATTTGACAAACAGCACAGATTAAAGAAGACAAAGGAAATAAAACAACTAAATGCAGTGTTGGATCCTAGACTGGACCATGGTCCAGACATAAATATTATTGAGATACGTGACAAAATATGAATACGGTCTGTAGCTCAATTAACATTACTGTATGAATGTGAATTTCCTGATTTTGATAAGTTTACTATAGTTATATAAGACATTAGCATTTTGGGAAGGTGGGTGAAGGGTATGTAGAAATTTACCTATTTTTGCAACTTTTTTTTAAGTCTAAAATTATTTCAAAATGAAAAGTAAAAAATAAAAAAAAGAAAGAGAGAAAAAAGAAAAGAAGGAAGAGATGAGAGATTGTGAGTTACAATCATCTTAATCTAAAACCTGGCTTCAGGCCCTCTTCTCTCTGTGCCAAATATTAAAGCTAATAGTTTTTTATTTAAGGTATATATATACATAAATGTATAAATGAGAAGCTTGAAAGTAATGAACAAATAGAATATTGTAAATAACTAAAAAGAAATGAAAAAAGAACTGAATAGAATTTTAGAACTAAAAATATGATAACAGAAGCTTAGAAAAAATTAGTGGGACTTCCCTGGTGATGCAGTGGATAAGACTCTGCGCTCCCAATGCAGGGGCCCAGGTTCGATCCCTGGTCAGGGAACTAGATCCCACATGCATGCCACAACTAAGAGTTCACATGCCACAACTAAGGAGCCCACGAGCCACAACTAAGACCCGGCGCAACCAAATAAATAAATAAATATTAAAAAAGAAAGATTCCCCCCCCCCAAAAAAGATCCCTACACTTTAAAAAAAAGTTCATCAGGTGAATAAATTACATTTGGACACGGATGAATAATGGATCAGTAGCTGGAAGACAGATCTAAAAAAAAACATCTAGAATGCTTCCCAAATAGAGAGATGCAACCATAAAAGTGACATTAAGAGACACAGATGGTACAGTGAATAGGTCTAACATTCACCTAAGAGGAATACTAGAGAAAGATAATGGAGAGAATCAATACTGTAAATGACACCAATCCTTGAATCTAGAAAGGCCAACAAACAACAAGCAGGGGGAAAAGCAATACTGAGGGACATCAGAGTAAAACTGCAGAATACTAAATAAAAAGCAATCTTAAGAGCAGCAAAGAGAAAAGAGAATCACCTACAAATGAACACCAATTAAGATGACTCTTGATTTCTCATCAGCAACAATGGAGCCCAGACAAGGACTACTATCTTCAGTGACCTAACAGAGATAACAATCAACCTGGAATTCTATAACTAAAGACGATTCCTTCTAGAACAATAAACATTTTCAGCCAAATAAAACCGAGAGTTTACCATCAGCTGACACACTAAGTTATAAAGGAAATGACCTTTGCACAGAAGTAAAATGATACCGGATAGAAGACCTGAAAGGCAAGAATGAATGATGACCTCACAAAAGACAACAGTTAACAAATAGATGAAAGATGCTCAACTTCATTAGTCATCAGATACACAAGTTAAAATCCCCAGTGTGGTACCACTACATACCCACTGGAATAGCTAAAATTAACAGCCATGTTGACAAGGGTGTGGAGCAAACGGCACTTCCCTTATACCTGTGGTAGGAGTGTTAACTGCCCACCTGAAAAACTGTTTGGTGGTATCTACTGAAGATGAATGTATGTATACATTATAACTCTGCAATTCAATTCCTAGGTATATAGCCAACATAAACAGACACATGTGTGGCAAAAGACATGAACAAGGATGTTCACAGCAGTGCAATTCATAACAACCCAAAACTGAAAAGAACTCCAGTGTGTATCCATAACAGAAAGAAAAAATAACTGATGAATTCATATAATGGAACGCTGCAGTTAGAAAAAAAAGAAAATATTTGCTACCTGCAACAACATGAATATATAATGCTGAGAGAAAGAAGCCATATACAAAAATACATGCTATATGATTCCTTTTATATAAAGTACAAAACCAGGCAAAATTAATCATCAATGATTATAATTTGAAGTCAGAACAGGTGCTTTTAGAGTGACAGACTGTTCAATTTCTTGATCTGAGTGCTGGTTACATAGACAAGTTCAGTTTTTGAAATTTATTGATCTGTCCACATACGATTTGTCACCTTTCTGTATGTATGTCATACTTCAGCACCAATTTATTTAAAAGCAGAATGAATGATGAGCAAAGATACTGGCAGGAATATTACAGAAAAAAACGCTGTGTTCTTCTCATTGCAACCCACCAGGTGGCACACAATTTTCATTTGTATTATTACTGATGATGTTCACATTGATGAACTGATTAAAGTGGTATCTGCTAGTCTTCTCCACTGTAGAGCTACTTACACTTTTCCTCTTGGTAGTTAGTAAGTATTTCTTAGGGAGGTACTTTGAAGCTATGTACATATACTGTTCCTCATCAAGATCAATTAATCAATCCATTCATTCTTACATTTTATTATTCATCCATGTATTCAGTGGGTTATAATATATTATTATTATGGTTTCTTATAATCCATTATTACCGTTATGTGTTTTGTAGCCCAATCAGCCCCAGATTGGGCCAGTGGGAACCCCTTCAAGATGGCTTCTAGGTCATTTTGACATGACCTCATCATTTTCTGAGCACTCCCTTATTTTCTAAAACTAGATGTTTCAGTCTCATTTTGTACTTTCTTACCATTTCTCCAAGGAGCCCTGGTTCCTTTTATTAGAGTGGTATTTAGAAATCAAGATCCAAGCTGGGATCAAGATGGCAGAGGAGGAAGATCCTGAGCTCACCTCCTCCCATAGACACATCAAAACTACAACTATATGTAGAACAACTTTCTCTGAGAACCACCTGAAGACTAGCAGAACAGCTCATCTACAACTAAGGAAATTAAGAAAAAACCACATCAAGATGGGCAGGAGGGGCAGAGACACAGTCTAGTCAGAACCCACACCCCCAGTGTGACAACCCACAAGCAAGCGGGGGATATCACTAATGTGGAAGTCCTCCCTAAAGAGCAGGGGGGCCCTGCACCAGTGAGGTGAGCCCCCACAATGTCTGGGTTTGAAAGCCAGCAGGGTCATGTCCAGGAGAGCTGGAGGGCTATGAGAAACCAAGATGCCTAAAGGGCCTGTGCACAAACTCACTCACTCCAAGTCCCAGTGCAGAGGCAGCAGTTTGAAAAGCATCTGGGCCATACATAAAGGAGATTCAATGACCGATGTTATGTCAAGTGCCAAAGGGGCAGGGATCTGTTGGAACTTCCTCCCAGAATGAAGTTCTGGTGGGTGTCATTTTTTAAAAAAAATTATTTTATCCTCCCTCTACCAAGCTGGCCTGGCACTGGTGGGTGCTGTTTGTGACATCTGCCAGGTATCTTGCTAGCGCCACTCACCCAGCCCCAGCTTTCCCCTGTGGACCTGCTCCAGCCAGCACCCTCCCAAAGTGGCTCTTCTCCCACCACACCAACAGGCGGCCTCTGTTGGGATGGGAACCCCCCAAAGCAGATCCTGTCCCTCTACACTGGTGGGTGGCCTTGGTCCAGATCACCACCCCTCCCCAACAAAGTGGCTCCTACCCCTGGAGGCCAGCCCTGCCCACCAGCACAACTGCAGCAGTCAGAGCCAAGCCTTATAACAAGCCAGCCTGGGGGCCAACCCACCCAAGAGCGCATCTGCAGGAACTGGAGGACCACAACAATAGGAGGGTGCGTGCACCCCACATGGGGGAGTCTTCTGGGGCACCTGGCTCTGGTGACCAGGAGGGATTGCTCATCTGGGTCCCAAAGGAAACCCTCTACATAAGACCTCTCCTTCAAGATGAGGAGACACAGCTGACCTACCTAATACATTAAAAAAACAAAACAAAACAAAAACATGCTAAGAGTTAGGCAAAATGAGGAGACAGAGGAATATGTTCCAATCAAAAGAACAAAATAAACCTCAGAAAATGAACTAAATGAAATAGAGATACCTATCTAATAAAGAGTTCAAGGAAGTGGTCATAAGAATGCTCACTGAACTCGGGAGAAGAATGTATGAACACAGTTAAGAACTTCAACAAAGAGATAGAAAATATAAAAAAGAACCAATCAGAGCTGAAGAATACAGTAACTGAAATGAAACTACACTAGATGAAATCAACAGCAGATTAGATGATGCAGAACAATGAATCAGTGATCTGGAAAAGAGGGTAGTAGAAATCACCCAAATGGAAGAGTAAGAAGAGAAAAGAATTTTTAAAAATGAGGATAGTTTAAGGGCTCTCTGGGACAACATCAAACATAATAACATTCATATTATATAGGTCCCAGAAGCAGAAGAAAGAGAGAAACGTACAAAAAACTTATCTGAAGAAGTAATGGCTGAAAACTTCCCTAACCTGGCAAAGGACATCAAAGTCTGAGAAGCA
The DNA here is from genome assembly GCF_964165515.1 of Mesoplodon bidens. Taxonomy (NCBI): domain Eukaryota; kingdom Metazoa; phylum Chordata; class Mammalia; order Artiodactyla; family Ziphiidae; genus Mesoplodon; species Mesoplodon bidens. The sequence goes on along the minus strand of NC_138178.1, from coordinate 147,799,456 downwards.
AAGAGAGTTCTCAAAAAGATGAACCTAAATAGACCAACACCAAGACACATTATAATTCAAATGTCAAAAGTTAAAGATAAAGAGAGAATTTTAAAGGCAGCAAGAAAAAAGCAACTAGTTATATATAAGGGAATCCCTGTAAGTCTATCACCTGATTTTTCAGCAGAAACTTTACAAGCCAGAACAAAGCGGCATGATATATTCAAAGTCCTGAAAGGAAAATACTTACAACAAAGAATACTCTACCTGGCAAAGTTATCATTCAGAACTCAAGGACAGATAAAAAGTTTCTCAGATAAGCACAAGCTAAGGCACTTAATATGCCTTATAAGAAATGTTAAAGAGACTTATTTAAGAAGAAAAGAAAGGCCATAACTAGAAATGAAAATATATGAAAGACATTTTATAATAACCTATATGGGAAAAGAAGCTGAAAAAGGTCACAAAAGAAGTCTCAATAACTTTAAGAAGAGTGAAATCATATCAAGCATCCTTTCCAACCACAACAGTGGGAAACTAGAAATAAACTACAAGAAAAAAACTGGAAAAGACACAAACACATGGCGACTAAACAACATGCTACTAAACAATCAATGGGGCAATGAAGAAATAAGAAAATACCCTGAGACAAATGAAAGGTTGGAAGTTTATGTTTAAACTTCCAAAATCTATGGGACGCTGCAAAAGCAGTTCTAAGAGGGAAGTTTACAGTGATATAGGCCTACCTAAAGAAACAAGAAAAATGTCTCAAATAAACAATCTAACCTTACACCTAAATGACCTAGAAAAAAAATAACAAAGCCCGAAGTTTGTAAAATGAAGGAAATAATAAAGATCAGAGTGGAGCTAAATAAAATAGAGACCAAAAAAACAACAGAAAAGATCAATGAAAGCAAGAGCTGAATCCTGGAAAATATAAAAAATTGCCAAGCCTTTAATCAGACTCATCAAGAAAAAAAGAGAAAGGCCCCAAATAAAATCAGAAAGGAAAGAGGAGATGTTACAACTGATACCACAAAAATACAAAGTATCATAAGAGACTACTATAAACAATTATATGCCATCAAATTAGAAAACCGAGAGGAAATGGATAAAATTTTTAAAACTACAATCTTCTTAAAAACAAGGAAGAAATAGAAAACCTGAATAGACCAAGTTACTAGCAATGAGATTGAATCAGTAATTTTAAAAACTCCCAATAAATAGAAGCCCATGGCTTCACAGGTGAATTCTACCAAACATTTAAAGAAGAGTTAAAACCTGTCCTTCTCAAACTTTTCCAAAAATTGAGGAGGAAGGCAAGCTTCCAAACTCATTCTACAGGACAAGCATTACCCTGATACCAAAACCAGACAAAGACACTGCAAAAAAAAAAAAAAAAAAGTTACACAATACCCTTGATGAACAGGATGTAAAAACGTTCAACAAAACATTAGCAATGCAAATTCAACAATACTTTAAAAGGATCATACCTCATGATCAAGTGGTATTTATTCCAGGGATGCAAAAATGGTTCAACATCCACAAATCAATCAACATGATACACCACATTAACAAAACAAAGGATAAAAATCATATGATCATCTCAGTAGATGGAGAAAAAGTCATTTTCACAAAATTCAACACCCATTTATAATAAAAGCTCTCAACAAAGTAGGTACAGAGTGAACACACTTTAATATAACAAACGCTATATATGTCAAACTCATAGCTAACATCCTACTCAATAGTGAAAAGCTGAAAGGTTTCCTCTAAAATCAGGAACAAGAAAAGAATGCCCACTCTCACCACTTTTATTCAACAAAGTATTTGAAGTTGCAGCTATGGCAATTAGATAAGAAAAAGAAATAAAAGTCAACCAAATCAGAAAGGAAGAAGTAAAACTGTCACTATTTGCAGATGACATGATACTATATACAGGAAACCCTAAAAACTCCACCAAAAACTACTGGAATAAATGAATTCAGCAAATTGAAGGATACAAAATTAATATGTAGGAGTCTCTTGCATTTCTATACACTAATAACAAACTATCAGAAAGAGAAATTAAGAAAACAATCCCATTTACAATTGCACCAAAAAGAATAAAATACCTTGGAATAAATTTAATCAAGGAAGTGAAAGACCTGTACTCTGAAAACTGTAAGATATTGATGAAAGAAATTAAAGATGTTACAAATAAACAGAACGATATACTGTTCTCATAGAATGAAAGAACTAGTACTGAAAAAATGTATTACAATCAGTATTAGAAAAAATGTCCAAACTACCAAAAGCAACATACAGATTCAATGCAATCTCTATCAAAATATCAATAGCATTTTTCACAGAATTGGAACAAATAATCCTAAAATTTGTATGGAATCATAAGAGACCCCAATTAGTCAAAGTGACCTTGAGAAAGAAGAACAAAGCTGGAGGTATCATGCTCTCTGATTTCTAACTATAATACAAAACTACAGTAATCAAAACAGTAAGGTATTAGCATAAAATAAGACACATAGATCAATGGAACAGAAGAGACAGCCCAGAAGTAAACCCATACACATATGATCAATAAATCTATGATAAAAAGGCAAGAATACACATGGGGAAAAAACAGCCTTGCTTCAATAAATAATATTGAGAAAACTGGACATGCAAAAGAATGAGTACGGATCACCATATTATACCAAATACGAAAATAAACTCAAAATGGATTAAAGATTTGAACGTAAGCCCTGAAACCATAAAACTCCTATAAGAAACCATGGGCAGTCAGCCCTTTGACATCAGTCTTCATGATATTTTTTTTGGATCTGTCTCCTCGGGCAAGGGCAACAAAAGCAAAAATAAACAAATGTACTACATCAAACTGAAAAGCTTTTGCAGTGAATGAAATCAGCAACAACTGAATGAGAGAAGATATTAGCAAATCATATATCCAATAAGGGGTTAATATCCAGAATATAGAGAGAATTCATACAACCCAATAGCAAAAAACAAACAATCCAATTAAAAATGGTCAGCGAACCTGAACAGACATTTTCCCAAAGAAAACATACAAATGGCCAACAGACACATGAAAAGATGAAATTACAATGAGATAGCACCCCACACCTGTCAGAATGGCTATTATTGAAAAGATAACAAATAACAAGTGTTGGCAAGAATGTGGAGAAAAAGAAACCCTCACTCACTGTTGGTGGAAATGTAAATTGGTGCAGCCACTATGGAAAACAATATGGAGGGTCCTCAAAAAATTAAAAATAGAACTATCACATGAGTTAGCAATTCCACTTCTGGATGTTTACCTGAAGAAAACAAAAGTACTAATTTGAAAAGACATATACACCCCTATGTTCACTGCAGCATTATTTACAATAGCCAAAATATAGAAGCAACCAAAGCATCTGTCCATCAATAGATGAATGGATAAAGAAGAAGTGGTATACACATACACACACAATGCAATATTAATCATCCATAAAGAATGAAATCTTGCCATTTGCAACAACATAGATAGACCTAGAGGGTATTATGCAAAGTGAAATAAGTCAGCCAGAGAAAGACAAATACCATATTATTTCACTTATATGTAGAATCTAAAAAACAAAATAAATGAACAAACGAAACAAAACAGACACAGATTCACAGATACAGACACACACTGGTGGTTGCCAGAGAGGACGGGGGGTGGGAAGATGGGCAAAATCAGTGAAGGGGATCAAGAAGCACAAATGTCCAGTTATAAAATAAGTCAGTCATGGGGCTGCAATGTACAGAATAGGGAATATAGTCAATAATACTGTAATAACTTTAAATGGTGACAGATGGCAACTTATCATGGTGAACTTTATCATTCATAAAGTATGTAAATGTATCACTATGTTGTACACATGAAACAATTATAATAACTGTATATTAATCATACTTCAATTAAAAGAAAGAATTCAAGATCCAGGTGTTAGATGTGTTTATTGTTATTGGGGGCTACCCTCAGGCACTCTTAGTGAAAGAGCTAGGGAATACACTGGGCCCTCCATATCCATGGGTTCCACATCCACAGATTCAACCAAACATGGATGGAAAATATCGGGGAGGGGTGGATTCCACAAAGTTCCAAAAAGCAAAATGTGAATTTGCTGTCCACTGGTAACTATTTACATAGCATTTACATGTTATTTACAACTATTTACATAGCATTTACATTGCATTAGGTATTATAAGTAATCTAGAGATTATTTAAAGTATAAGGGAGGATGTGCGAAGGTTGTATGCAAATATTATGCCATTTTTACATAAGGGACTTGAACATCCTCATTTTATATCTGCAGGGTCCTGGAACCAATCCCCCACAGATACCGAGTGACAGATGTATATATGTGTTTACACATATATACATACACACACATCTACATCTACATCCACAGGATTTTTCAAGGAACTTAATAAAGTGATTATATATAAAGTTTACATGAAAAGTCAAAGGCCCAAGAAGAATCAAGATACTGCATAAGAAGACAGTAGTGAGGGACTTGCCCTACCAACGATCAATTACAACATAGCCGTAATTGTAGATTAACACAGAAAGGTTGAATTATTTAATAGTGGTACTTGCACATATGTTTATCCATGTGGGAGAAAAATTAAATTGAATCCCTATTCCACTTTTTTTTTTTTTTTTTTTTTTGCAGTATGCGGGCCTCTCACTGTTGTGGCCTCTCCCGTTGCAGAGCACAGGCTCCGGACGCGCAGGCCCAGCGGCCATGGCTCACGGGCCCAGCCACTCCACAGCATGTGGGATCTTCCTGGACCGGGGCATGAACCCGTGTCTCCTGCATCGGCAGGTGGACTCTCAACCACTGCGCCACCAGGGAAGCCCCCTTTTCCACTTTTTATATTAAATTCATTTCCAATTTAACTGAAGACTTGTATGGAAAAGGCAGTATTATAAAACTTTTAGTAGACAAAAGAAGTAGATTTTATGGCCTCAGAATACGTTAACAACATAAGAAAGAAAAACCATAAAGAAAAATAATAAATTTGTTCTGTATTAAAATAAAGAACTTCTGTTCACTAAAAGAGTCATGTACCACAATGTTCACGGCAGCTCTATATACAAAAGCCAGGAAGCAACCTAAGTATCCACTGACAGATGAATGGATAAAGGATATGTGGCACATATATCCAATGGAATATTACTCAGCCATAAAAAGAAATGAAATTGAGCTATTTGCAGTGAGGTGGATGGACCCAGAGACTGTCATACAGAGTGAAGTAAGTCTGAAAGAGAAAAACAAATACCGTATGCTAACACATGTATATGGAATCTTAAAAAAAAAATGGTTCTGAAGAACCTAGGGGCAGGACAGGAATAAAGATGCAGACATAGAGAATGGACTTGAGGACACGGGGAGGGGGAAGGGTAAGCTGGGATGAAGTGAGCGAGTAACATTGACATATATACACTACCAAATGTAATATAGCTAGCTAGTGGGAAGCAGCCGCATGGCACAGGGAGATCAGCTCTGTGCTTTGTGTCCACCTAGAGGGTTGGGATAGGGAGGGTGGGAAGGAGATGCAAGAGGGAGGAGATACGGGCATATATGTATACGTATAGCTGATTCACCATGTTATACAGCAGAAACTAACACACCATTGTAAAGCAACTATACTCCAATAAAGATGTTAAAAAAAAAGAAAAAAGAAAAGGATAAACCACAAATTAGAAAACACATAACTAGCAAAACATTAATTATCTAGAATATATCTCTCATAAATTTGTAAGAAAGACAATCCAACAGAAAAGTAGACAAAAATTATAAAAGGAAATACAAAAGCTCCTCAAATGCATGAAATGATGCTTTGTTTCTTTAGTAATTAGGGGATTACAAATAAAAAGCACCTTTACACACCTATCAGGTTGACTAAGTTTAAGAAGTCAGACAATGTCAAGTGTGTGGCAAAGATGAGGAGCAATGGAGACATTCAGACTCTGGCGGGAGTCATACACTGAAACAACCACTTTGAAAACTGTCCAGCATGAGGACACCCTACCAGCCAGCAATTTCACTCCTGAGTTTATGGTCTCCAGAACTGTCACTCAGAGACAAATACACTTGTATTTCACAACCACAGAAAACTGCAAGCCCAAATGCCAACAGTAGAATGAATAGGAGAACAAAATATGCCTTTGTTTGCAGTAATATCAGTGAACTCTGATGCTAAATGCATCAGTGTGGAAAAAGTCAAGGGAACAATATCCCTAAATACTTCTTCAGAAAAAGATTAGTGATAAACTAAATTTTTAAAAATTAGATACCAAGGGCTTCCCTGGTGGCACAGTGGTTGAGAGTCCACCTGCCGATGCAGGGGACATGGGTTTGTGCCCCGGTCTGGGAGGATCCCACATGCCGCAGAGCAGCTGGGCCCGTGGGCCATGGCCGCTGAGCCTGCGTGTCTGGAGCCTGTGCTCCGCAATGGGAGAGGCCACAACAGTGAGAGGCCCGCGTACCGCAAAAAAAAAAAAAAAAAAAAAGATACCAAGTTCACTGAAGGCTGGCTCAATACCCCTTAATAGTCATTAAAAGCTTTCCAGAGTTTTGTGCTCAGAACTGTTGAATGTTTCCAAGATACAGACAATTAAGTCCTCCAAGAGATAACAGCATATCTTCCTACAGCTTTAAACACAACATTGAGCCCATGGCAAACACTAGATTAAACTAACAAAACCATAGGTTTCATTTTAGTTTTTTAAATAAGAGTGTGCTTAAATTCCCAAGGTCTATTGAATATACTTGCGTAGGCACCATGTACATTGTGATTTTCCAATTTTTTTCTTTAAGTATTTAAAGACTGAAAAACATGTTATTTTGATAATCAGCTACTGAGACATGTGAGATTGCTCCTAAGAACTTATACCAATTAGACCAGCAATTCATTTAAAAATATATCTTAGAACAGTATAACTTTCCACCACTCACCCCCCCAAAAAACATGGTTTTAAATCAATGCAACAGGATTAAAAACAAAATAAAACACTCATATGAGCAAAACGCTCTGAGCTGTATCTGCCATCTTCTGATAGCAATGAGCTCTGATGACACCATGTGCTAAGCTGACCCAGCCGAGGTTAGAGTGAAGTGTGTCTCACGAACCTCATAACTACCCTAAAACCAAACCAATTGTAACAATTTGGAAAAATCATAAGCTATGTATTTAAATTTGGCATCAAAGATAATCTATTTTCCTTGATTTTAAATGTTATATAATAGTGCTCAGAATTTAGAATATTATGGTCCTTATTTTATATCAGTGGGTGTATATACAAATCTGTAAAACAGATGGTAACTTCCATAGAAACATCAAGTGACAGTTCTAGCTGATTCAGCTCTAATTCATTGTTTGCTTTCTAACGATACTATTTGAAAAAGAGCAATTCTGTAGCCCATAGCAAAGATCTTTTTTTAAAACTTATTTATTTATTATTTATGACTGTGTGGGGTCTTCGTTTCTGTGCAAGGGCTTTCTCTAGTTGTGGCAAGCGGGGGCCAGTCTTCATCGCAGTGCGCGGGCCTCTCACTATCGCGGCCTCTCTTGTTGCGGAGCACAGGCTCCAGACGTGCAGGCTCAGTAATTGTGGCTCACGGGCCTAGCCGCTCCGCGGCATGTGGGATCCTCCCAGACCAGGGCTCGAACCCGTGTCCCCCGCATTGGCAGGCAGATTCTCAACCACTGCGCCACCAGGGAAGCCCAAGATCTCTATTTTAAGCAGGGGTGACCATCTTTACTTACGTAAGAAGCAGTTATACAGGTTAGCAAAAGACATGAAGTGTAATGGAATACACTAGAGTTAAGTCAGGGGAAACCATTCGTTTCATTCTCAAGGGTAGGTACTAAGTGTATAGGTCTAACAGTCACCAAATTGATTAAGCCATAATTTTGCTCCACAAATTCTCCATTCTTTCCTTCAGAGCACACTGGATAATCAGAAGGCAATGTTTGCTTTCCTCTCTACAGCAGCAACTGTGCATTTGGCCTGAACTCTAAATAATCAGGTTCTTTATGAAATTCTTGACATTCAGCCAATATACAGATCTTGTCACTCAAAATAAGCAAGAAGGAAACAGGCTCAAATCATAACTGTCAAATTTAGCTACTCAAAATGGGGGAGAACAGCCTTCTCAGACAAGTTGGATAAACATGCACAGACGTCACCATCACCATACATGCTCCACTGTCACTAAAAGCAGAATTGCTGCTAAGAACCTGAAGTGGGAGTATTCAGTTGGATGTCTGATGACATCAACATCTATGGCTTAAAATCTATTGCACACTGATCCTTGGGACTAGAGAAACACCCACAGTGATTCTGAGGACTAGAGAAGCTGGGCAACATTCCAGATAACTTATAGTTTACCCACACTCAGAAGGCAAAGAACCCACACACCTTCTGGGGAAGTCCACCCTACCCCATGTGGCTGGCCCTCCCGCCATGGCTCCCATAAATCAGAGCCCACGGGCACAGGTGGACAGAGTCTCCACAACACTGAATTCAACCTTTTGGTCCTATCATTTACTACAAATAAATCTATGATAAACAACTGAAGGGGTTTAGAACATGCTACTCTAAGACATGCTGATTTGGCATACTAACTATTTTGAGCTAAAGGCACTTAAAAACAACAGGTGTGGTGAGAAAGGCACTCTAACCTCCCCTTTTCTTCCTGAAAACAGGAGATTAAAAAAAACTCCCATGTGAAAGATACCCTCCCTGCACCTGGAAGAAAAGAACATTTTGATCACCAGAGACAGGGAGTCAAGGTTGAGAAGAAACTGCATAAGCAAACCTTCTTAAAATAATCCTGTTATTTTCCTTTAGCCTCTGCCTGTATCTTAGTTATTTTTTCACAATCACTACTCTTTGTTCAATCTGATATATAAACACTTAGGCCTAACTGGTTCTTTGGGTCTTTATTTTCCTGTGTAAGCTCCCATGTACACGTTAAAAAAAAAAATCTATATGCTTTTTTGCTGTTAACCTGCCTTATGTGAACTTAATTCACAGGCCCAGCAAGAGAACCTAGGAGGGAAAAGGAAGTTTTACCTCCCCTACCCAATCACCATTCTAAGAAAACCAGCAATATGGAAAAAAGTATCAAATTCAAGAATGCCCAAGGAAAAAGAGTATTAACATGACAAAACAAAGAATATGTTTTCAAAAGTAAAATAAATTTCCACAAGAAATGCAAGGAAATATGATATCCACAAGAAAAGAAAAGAGAAAATGATTATTTTTGGTTAAAATAAGATTACTGGGAAATAAAAGTATGAAGAGTGATTAGCATCTGATCGTGGAGGTCTGTAGTTGGATTCTACACCTTGGATCCTATCTCCAGTGGACATCCTGGGCTCTATCCATTATCCTCTTACTTTGGCCTCTTCCTTTCTGCCTAGAAACATGTACTAATCTCCTTTAATTCATAAAAAAGCTTGTCCCTTGACCCAAACACTCCTCCAAAATAAAGAAGTAATGCGGTAAGATGTCAGTGATGATTTGGAAGTTCCTGGCTTAAATAACTGAGCAGATGGTTCTCTCACTAGATGAACAATAAAACTAAAGGGAAGGGTGGGAAATGGGGGAGAACTTGATGATGACATACAAAATTTAAAGTGTCTTTAGCAGAAAAAGGTTATAAACTAGAGCCTGTGTATTGAACTTGGTCCATGGGCATGCTTTCTTTGGCCCATGCAGTATTTTACAAAAATTCAAGGTATTTAACATGCAAATCCTGATTTACAGCTTCTCTTGAGAAACTGGGAGATCTAGTAACTTTGGGCCAACATTCCCAAATAGCAACAAAGGCCAGAGCCAAACAGCCTGCATGGGGCCTGCACTCTCCCCACCCATGACTGTCTTCCTGACCCTGAGTCTATGTCAACAGCCACTTATCACCCCACTTACCCTGTTGTTTTTCTTAGTGTATAAAAACATTTTTTTCTTACCCAAAGGCCTGCTTTTTACTCAGTTGTTAGCCAGGCTCTTAAGCTTGTGAATCTGCTGTAGAACAACAGAGTCAAGAAAGGAGTTGAAAATGTGGGTCTCTGGCTGGTAAGAGAAGAGAGGGCTAGAGCTGGGGTGTAAGGTAGGTTTGAAATAGGTTGACATGGAAGAAAACTGAGCTTACAAAAGAGAATGTATAAAAGGAGGTGGCAACTGCGGATGGAACTTTAGGAAATGCCAATAATTCAAGTCAGTAAAAGACAGGGTAACAGTAACAATAAGTAAAGGGCACGTTCAAAGAGTGAGAGGTTCAAGAGTTCAAAATGAATTAAGTTGATGGTGCACAGATTACAGCAAAAATTCATTCAGTTGTGAGACCAGTGCTATAGAGAGAGATGAGGGTCCACTGTAGAGTAATTTATTTAGCAACAGCAACAACAAACCAAATCTAAACTACCCATGAAACTGTACTACGTATCAGTTAGTTAAGGTTAATACGGAAAGATGCATCTTTTAATTTGTCAGTATAAATGTTATACCAAGTTCTCTCTGAAAGCCTTTTTTCATTCACCAGAATTATCATATGATATCTAAATTAAGTCGTATTTTACATGTTAAAAGCATTTTCAAATAAAGAGCAGAGACAGAAAAATACATTAGGCACAGTTCAACAACAAATTGTTGTCAGAGAATAATTTTTATTATCATAATAACAAAACTGGTCAGCTAACAAATGGAAAAAGTCACCAGGTTTTCCTCCAGATTTCTATGTAATGAGTAGAGGGAAAAAGTCCATTTAACATTAAAAGATATACATGAATTTAAAGCATCACATTGGCAAAAGCCATCAGACTGTGAATAAGTAGGAATATTTCTGTACATTTGGTTTAAAAAGAGGGTAATTAAGAAATCCTGCAATCTAAGACAAGTTTTTCTGTAACAGGTTTTGTACTAGATTACTAGATAGATAAACAGGATACAGTATAAGGGTAGAATTCATAAGGAAATAGAAATTCAATATAAAACAGATGTGAAAATGCTCACCCTCATTAATTATCAAGAAATAAACATGAAAACAAAAATGAAATAGCCATCATATAACTATTAAATTAGCATGGTAATATTTTATACATTTATAACCATTAAATTAGCAAAATAATTTTGGTACATTGACACTAATAAGCCTGAATTAAAACTCCTTGTGGCCCTGTAAATTGGGATGGCACCTATAATCGTAGTTAATGTTCAGCAAAATGATCATAACCCTTGTAATTTATGGCTAAGTCATCAGTGGTGCTCCTAGAAATGGATCTTATGTAAATAATACAAGAGAAGCAAAAGGTTATATGAATGAAAATACTCTCTGCTACAATGTTTGTTAAACAAAATAAAGAATCTGGAAACAAGTAAATTGTCGAACAAGAGACACATTATATAGAAAATTATAGTGCATCCATGCTAGAATCTATAAGTTTATATATATACTGGAATGGCAGATGCATGGACTATTTTTTTTAATGTTTCAATATTCTTTTAATAATAGAATAGGTGAAACAGGAAGAAAATCTGGCATCACGATTTTATAAAAGTGGCACAGGGACAAAAACTGTAGCCATAGTTCTAAAGAGAGAGCACAGAGAGAGATGGGTTTTAACAACTGAACTAAAAAGAGGTAACCAGCTTTAGAAAATGAGAAAGCTACCGGGGACCTCAGAGAGAAGAGCTTTAACAAAATGGTAGAGACATAAATCTTATGCAGAGAATTGTTTACTAAATAATGGAGGTGAGGAAGTGTGTGACTCAGACAATGCTGGGATAAAAGAAACAAGTAGTAATCTGGAGGAAAAAAACAAACATGATAGTAGCTTGGGGAAGAATTAGGATTGAGAACAATTTTTTAGGCTATAAACTAGAAAGAGAGTGAGTAATCAGTAAAGAGAAAAACTGAAAATTCAGAAGAGAAGGAAGGAACACGATGAAATAGCTCTTGGAGGCCACATGGTACAAGTACTCAACTTATATGGAACGGAGTTTGGTTTCTTATTCTCTGTTCCTGTAAAGCACTCAAATTTGTCTACAGAAATAATACTTCAATGAAAATTTTGATATCTTCTTAAAATAAGAGACACTGTTTAGAACATGTCACCAACAGTATTTGAGCCTAAAAGCAAGCAACACAATTCAAATAAATGATTCTCACACTGACTTCTAAAAATGCTAGAGGTCCTAAGTTAAACCACAAATAAAAACTGTGTCAGGGTGATGAATGTTTTGCATGGATCTAAAATTCACATTTTTCTTCATTTTAACATCACTAAAATCAGGATGCATCTTATAATCACTGGCATCTTAGCACTGTGTCATAGTTTAAAAAGCTATGGTCTTGGGCTTCCCTGGTGTCGCAGTGGTTTCGAGTCCGCCTGCCGATGCAGTGGACATGGGTTCGTGCCCCGGTCTGGGAATATCCCACATGCCGCAGAGCGGCTAGGCCCGTGAGCCATGGCCGCTGAGCCTGCGCGTCCAGAGCCTGTTCTCCACAACGGGAGAGGCCACAACAGTGAGAGGCCCGTGTACCACACACACACACACAAAAAAGCTATGGTCTTTTCCTTAATGATACATAGAATAATGATATGCCTTACAACTGAAGGCATCTTAAATTCAATAAAATGTGGTATCTCTCTGTCCTTACAAACTACTCTCTCACGTTATTATATAACTGCAACAGAAAAGAGGAGAAGGGAAGAGAAACTTGGCATATGCAATTTTAAACTACTTTTCTTTTACAAAAATATAAAATTGTGAACATTTTACCAGGCAGATTTCTGTTTCTATAATTAAATGATCCCCATGGTCCTGATTCAATAAGGTTTATTCCTGCTCATAAATGTGGAACATAAATCACATATATATGCATTTATGTTTCACAGCTCTCCATGTAATCGATAGCCATTTTACAGCACAGGAAAAGTGATATTTAAGGAAAAAGGGCAAGTAAAATAGCATACTTTCACTTATACATACATTAAAACAAAATAATTTCCTAATGAACAAAAATCAGAGGCAATGTGCTCCAGAGCCCGTGTGCCACAACTACTGAAGCCCGTGTGCCACAACTACTGAAGCCTGCGCGCCTAGAGCCCGTGCTCCGCAACAAGAGGAGCCACCGCAGTGAGAAGCCCGCGCACCACAACAAAGAGTAGCTCCCGCTCGGCGCAACTAGAGAAAGCCCACACACAGCAACGAAGACCCAACACAGCCAATAAATAAATAAATAAATAAATAAATCTAAAAAAAAAAAATCAGAGGCAAGAACATTTTATTAAAGATTTAAAATTTTTAATAGAAATGCCAATTAAAGGAACAATCAGTTAGGCATTTTAAAATATTCACATCTTTGCAACTTTTCTGTAAATCTAAAATTATTCTAAAATAAAGACTTGACTAAAATAAACAAGTAGATATACGTATTAACAATTTTTACTGGTAGTTTCATTGGTGCTTTAACCTCAACAAATAGGTTATCTGAAAAGATAAAAGTTTAAGAAAAATACTTAATGAAACATTTACAGTATCAAGCTTCTTTGGCAATTACCATAATCACAACAATGAGCAACTCCAAACTGGCATGCATTACAAATTTTTAAATATTTTACAAGGAAACCAAACTTGCCAGCTAATAGATTTATTATCCCCCTACCTATTCTACTGGAAATGCACAAGATAACCAAATCAATGAAATCAGCATCTTAAAATGTTTCTCCAGCATAATCAACTTATGTTGGGCCAGAGTTACTCATAAAACATTTTAGAGTGATTCTGAATATAAATATGGGCTCTGTATCAAATCTAAAATAGGAACCGTGCCAGAAAATTCCTTCACGACCTTCTGGTTCTAATAACTTTGTAAACTTACAAAGCACTTTCACACAGCATTGTTCTTAGGATAAAATGAGCTATATGATCTTCCAATTTTTAAATACTATTATTTACATTGTTTGTGGCTAAACTTTGGCAAAGTTCATCACACTGATATATATATTAAGCACATTATTTCATTAAAGGTCAGAGGTTATGATGGCTATAAAATTTCAAGACCATCAACCAGGATAGATGTTACATCATCATGTAAGAAATTGCAACTAATTTCATTTGAAATAAGAAAAGAGGAATATGCAGTAGAATTCAAAACCTCTAGTACTTTATCACTCTTCTATAAAATGTGAAGACAATCAACATTTTCTATTTAATATAAGCGATACATTAGTTAGAAGAAATAAAGAAACAGTTTCTGCCCTAAAGAAAATAACAGTATACAGGGGAAAGAAATATAAAGACCTATATAACATGTGGCATAATATAGTAAGCGTTAGAGGAGTTTTATGAGAATACAAGGATGATAAAAAACATACCATTAACTGAGAAGTGTATTAGACCATAACTGGATTTGCATTATTGCAAGTGAAAAATATTTTCTCTGGACTAACAGAGATGTCTCCGGACTAAATACCTTACCAGCAGCTTATTTTAGTTCTCTGTAAAAATTTTTAAAAACTGGTAAGTTTTCATATTTAATAAACTCACTATAGTTTATTCCTAACCTAATAACCAAGAAACTTTATTTCTGACCCTTCAAACTATTCAGACTTCACAAAAATCCTTAGCGCAGTTAAAACCAAAATTGCAAATAAGAGCATCAGCCCTTAAAGGTAAAAAGATTTTTAAGAACTATAATGCCATATCTAAAGAATTCTAATTCCTCATTCTAATTCCTTATAAGAAATGATTTAGTATCTTCTTTTGTGAGCTGCCTATTCAAAACTCATATCTTTGGCCAAAGGGAGGGTAAGAGGGAATGGAGGGTCTGGCTTTTATTGATTTACAGTTCTTTATGTATTCTGGATATAAGTCCTCCGTTCAATATATATGCAGTATACTGCAGGTATCTCCCTGTCACTGTGTGGCTTGTCTTTTCACTCTTTTAACAATGTTTTTTGACGAAGAGAAATTCTTAACTTTAATGGAGTTCAATTTATCAATTTCTTCCTTTATGGTTAATCTCAATGGAATTCAAATACTATTCCCTAAATGTAAAAAAGAGACACTTAGACTACTTTCAATTAACTTACTAGCCTGTTTATAAAAGAAAGTGAATATTACACATCCCTGAATATCTCATAATTAAAATGAGGGTGCCAATAACTTAGTACATCAACACTTTTTTTTGGTAGTTTTGCTTAGATAATCTCTAGTAACATAGAAGGAATTACTCTTACTTCGTATCCTGAAATGAGAACCAAAAATAACTTAGGAAGATAAAGGTGTTAAGATTGATAATTTAAGATATAATACCTGCATAACAAATTATCATATTTTGACATAATTACATATTCTTTGAACAAGAACTTGCTTGACAGTATGAGGCATGCAAAGCAGCCAAAGTACTTTAGAGACTTAAGTAAGAATCTGATCAAGAATACGCAAGGAGATGTCGTGTTTATATAAATTACACACATAGGAACAGCTTTCTTTTCTATTTTTATAATCTTTGTATTGAGCCACCATGCCACTAATCAAGTTTTATTTATAACAAGTACATCAAAATGACATGATGAATATGGGAAAAGAATCAGCCGTGGAACCCATGATATAAACATCTCATTTATGCAACAATCACTGGAAGAATACACTTTTTCTTGCCACTTTTTAGTTTAGTTTAGGTTGGTGTTAATAACAATTCATATAGGCCCTCTCATTTGAAGAATTCAAAGAGCTTGCCAGTATTCTAACTTTGTACCGGAAGCCTTTCAACAAAAATATGCTATACTGCATCATCAAAAATTGATATAAGCCTTGTAAAGAACATTTGGTTAACCACCCACCTATGGTTAAACTGCACAAACTAAAAAGCATACTTCATCCTGTCCTGGCTAGTCATGAACATCAATACCTAACTTATCAAGAAAGCTCCATCTGACAACCTCTACTCACCCTCACAATGGCCAATAAGAAGGAAACAAGCGAAAGAACTGGGAGAGAAACTACACTGGGGAAAAAAAAAAAGATTATAATGAATCCAGGGTTGCCCAGCAGCATCCACATTTCTGAAAAACAGTAGAATAGATATTGCAAGTTATACTGTTTACTCAGTTTATAAACAACACTTGGCGCATATACAGAGTCACATTCATTGACCCCTCATCTCAATTTCATGGCCCCAGTTTGCAAGGCACTAAAACAGATGTTACAGAGTTTATGTACTGTACTTAGAGAAGAGCTCCTGCAGCATTTACTGAGAGGCACTCCACTATTCTTTTTCAAACACAATTCTAACAGGCTTATTCATGAACATTTCATAAAAGCAGTAAACCAGAAAGGGGACGGGAAATGGGACTGCTGCCAGAATCAGGCACACCAACAGCAGAAAAGTAAAGCGTGAAAGAGACATAAGTAGTACAACACCACTCAACAGTCCTCAAAAGCTTCCCAGTAATTCCAAACCCATCTTGTAATTATAGTCCATAACAATGACCTCTGGTATCAAGAAAAGATTATATTCAGTGTACTTAAAACAATTTTTCTCAGAAATTCTTAACACAGGGACTTTAAACCTTAAAGAGGACACTTCACCAAAGAGGATATAAAGATGGCAGACACACGAAAGATGTTTAAAATTATTCGCCGTTAGGGAAATGCAAACTAAAGCCATGACGAGGTACGACTACACACCTGTTAGAATAGCTAAAATGAAAACTACTGGCAATAAGTGGCGGTGAGGATGGGAAGCAAGGAGAACTCTCAAACATTGCTGGTGGGGATGCAAAATGATAGAACCACTCTTGAAAACGGTTTGACAGTTTCTTTTAAAGTTAAACCTACACTTACCCTATGATCCAGAAATCACACACCCTAGGTATCTACCCAAGAGAAATGAAAACTTAACATTAACAGAAAAACCTGTACACAATTGTTTATAGCAGCTCCACTCATAATCATCCAAACTGGAAACAACCCAAGTGTCCTACAATGGGTGGAATGTATAAACAAACTGGAACATCTGCACAATGGAAGACTCAGCAGTAAAAAAGAAGGAACTACTGATATTTGCAACAATTCAGATGAATCTCAAAGGCATGCTATGTGAAGCAAGCAAGTCTTAGAAAGTTAAATACTACATGTGAAAATTTATAGGATGTAGCTAAAGCAGTTATTAGAATTTTATAGCTATAAACTTAAGCCTATGCTAGAAAATAAAAGTTTCAATTCACTTCCACTTTAAACTAGATAAAGAGTAAACTAAATCTCACAGCAAGAAAAAGGAAGGATATTAAAGTTCAGAGCACAAATCTGAAAACAGAAAAACAGTAGAGAAAAAAAACAACAAAATCACAGTTGATTCTTTTAAAAGGGCAATAAAACTGACGAACTTTTATTTAGACTGACCAAGAAAAAATGAAAAAGACACCAATTACCAAAATCAGAAATGAAAGAGGAGGCATCACTATTGACCCTATAGAAAAAGATTATAAGGGAATATTATGAGAAACTGAATACCAACCTAATTTAGGTGAAATAGA
This sequence comes from Mesoplodon bidens, assembly GCF_964165515.1. NCBI lineage: Eukaryota > Metazoa > Chordata > Mammalia > Artiodactyla > Ziphiidae > Mesoplodon > Mesoplodon bidens. The sequence continues at coordinate 147,781,894 of NC_138178.1, read as the reverse complement.
CAAAATCCTAGAAAGATATAAAGTAGTAAAACTGATTCAAGAAGAAACAGAAGAACTGAACAGACCTGTAACAAGAAATTCAACTAGCAATTACAAATCTTCCCACAAAGAAAATCCCAGGCCCAGATGGCTTCCCTGCTGAACTCTATCACATATTTAAAGAATAAATCCAGTTCTTCACAAACTCTTCCAGAAAACAGAGAAAGAGAACACTTCCCAACTCCTTCTATAAATTCAATAGTATCCTGATACCAAAGCCAGACAAAGATATCACAAAAATAGAAAACAACAGATCAATATCCCTCATGAATACATATATACAAAATTCAATTAGTAAACCAAACCCAGCAACAAATAAAAAAGATTAGATACTATCACCAAATGGGATTCATCCCAGGAATGCAAGTTTAACATCTGAAAATCAATTAACATAATGCAACATGTGCAAACAAATTAATTTAATACAATATATTAATAAAGGACAAAAAGCCACATGATCATATCAATATATACAACACCCACGCATGATTTAAAAAAAAACTCAGCAAACTAAGAAACGAAGGGAACATCCTCAGCCTATAAAGGGTATCTGTACAAAACCTACAGCTAACATCATACTTATTGTTAAAAGACTGAAAGCATTCTCCCAACATCAAGAACAAGATAAGGATGTCCACTCTCACCATTTCTATTTACCATTCTACTGGAGGTTTTAGCTAGTACAATAAGGCAAAAAACCCAACAAACAAACAAAAAAGTAAAGGTATCCAAATTAGAAAGAATTAAAACTGATAGCTTTCAAAGCCTCAATTTTCTAGATTTTCAGTACCCACACACACATAGTACCAAAGTAGACAACTTATGTTTAAAAACAAGAGCCAAGGGACTTCCCTGGTGGTCCAGTGGTTAAGACAATGTACTTCCAGTGTAGCAGGTGCAGGTTCATTCCCTGCTCAGGGAACTAAGATCCCACATGCCACATGGTGTGGCAAAAAAAATAAATAAATAAAAAAAAAAAAAAAAAAAAAAAAAAAAAAACAAGAGCCAATGTGTTTTTTGTGTGGTAAATATTAAATCATGGATTTCCCTTAGTCTAGCTTGTCAACATCATCAGTAATCAGAGGTATGAAAGTTCTTCATTGGAATTAACAAACACAAGCAAGAAAATGAATATATCAATTTAAAGACTAACAGAAGGGCTTCCCTGGTGGCGCAGTGGTTGAGAGTCCGCCTGCCGATGCAGGGGACACGGGTTCGTGCCCCGGTCCGGGAGGACCCACGTGCCGCGGAGCGGCTGGGCCCATGAGCCATGGCGGCTGAGCCTGCGCGTCTGGAGCCTGTGCTCCGCAACGGGAGAGGCCACAACAGTGAGAGGCCCGCGTACCACAGAAAAAAATATTTGCTGAACTAAAATTTATTCATTTTAATATAGCTGACACATTTCCCAAGTGTCAATACATTTTAATTGTATCTTAATCCTTTGGAATTAAATTATATAGGCTTCATAATATCAGCTTCTCTCCTGACATAACATGCATAACTTTTTTTTCCACTGTTTTAGAAAGGAAGCAATAATCTAAGTTTCCAATATGAACTTGAACTATATTCTGGTGAGGGTTCCTTTCATGGTAATACTTAGGATGAAATAAAATAAAGGTCTCTTCAGTCACCCTGGCCGATCAATTTAATTTCACAAGTCCATAGTCGCATACGCACAAAATATATAATTTTGTATTGCTCGAAACACAGAACTAGAACAATACCTGGCACCCACACAAGTAGTTGTTCAGTGACTATTTTTGCAGGGAGGGTTAGCAGGTCAGGCATCACAGATGTGCTCCTTGTAGGGGAATTAAGTGAATTAAGTTGGAAACTGGAGAATAGTATCGAGGAAGACCCTGCCTTCTGGGACAACAAATACGGAGATAGATGTATGAAAATGCCATTTACTTTCATCAGAGAGAAAATGACATTTATCTCAAGCTTTACAAGTACAATTGAAGCCACTTCCAGACCCATCTATGGAGGAAATAACCACCTTGGTGAAGCTCTGTAGCCAAAGGCAAAGGAAAAGCACACTTCAGGATTTACCCACAATCCCTGGCCACTAGGGCAGAGACCATGTTGGTTCCTTCAAATGCTTCCCTTAGAAGGCGAGCTTTCACATACAACCTTTTAGTTCAAGAAAGAGCAAATGCATGAGCCTGGCCCTGTCACACGGTCTACAAGTCTGAACCAGAGAACAAAAATATTTTATACTCAAAGCTGATATATATGATCTATATCCAAAAACAAAACTTCTATCTGCCTCAACTGATGTTCACAGCATTAAACAGCTTTATCTGTCAAGCTGTTTCAAAGATTTATCCTAAATAAAAGGAACTCTCAATTCTCAAAATGTAGCCTCCAACCCCACTTGTTGCTGCTGCTGCTTCTTCTTCCTTAATAAAACATCAAGTCCATCCTTTATACTGTTGGAAAAACATGGTTATACTGAAATTTAAAACTTCTGAACTAGTAAAACCAACACCACGTTCCTATATTCTGGTGCGCCTGACCTCCCCTGAAACTTCCAGCAATCCACACTTGCTCCTTGCTGCCAAGTCCTTTTTGTTGCTGTGCCATCAGGCTGCTAGCCCAAAAAATTAAGCTAATATACCATTCCTTTGCACTTTCAGCCCTGGTGGTAGCCAGTATTTCCCAAAGTATCCAAACAAAGGCCTGTTGTCAAGGACAAGAGCCTATGTGGACCTGGCTGCAATGCCCGAGGCCATTAAGTAGATTTAAATACAGCCTGAACCACCGGGTGGCAGAGGAGAAGGTGCTGACAGACTTGGATGAGCAAAAAACAGAAGTCCATTTTTCTCAGGCCATCAAACAGTCAGTTTAGAAATATTTATTGAGCACTTTCTCTGTGTCAGGCTCTGCTCAAGGTTATGGGCACATCACAGGGAATAAGACCAAACCGCAGAACCTCAAGGAGCCCATGCTCTACTCGGGAAGAACACTAAAGGTCATCCAAAATGCGAAAAGCAAAAATTCCAGCTCTAGTTAGGGGAAGAAAATAAAGTAGTCAACTCCTTTATGTCCCAGGATAACAGTAAAAAATTGCATCGGATGCAAACTATTATATAGAATGGATAAACAACAAGGTCCTACTGTATAGCACATGGAACTATATTCAATATTCTGTGATAAACCATAATGGAAAAATATGAAAAAGAATGTATATATATGTATAAATGAGTCACTTTGCTGTATAGTAGAAATTAACACATTGTAAATCAACTATATTTCAATAAATTTTTTTAATTGCATAACTGATTTCCCCACCTCTACCATTGCCACCTTTTAATATACTCTCAACACAGCAACCAAAGTGGCCTTTGCAAAACATAATACGCCCTTGCCTAAAGCCATTTCATGGCTTCTCATTACACTGGGCGTAAAGCTAAAAATCCTTGACGTGGTCTAAAAGCCCCTGCGTGATATTCCAGCAAATCTTTCCAACTTCGAAGGCACCATGTCCCTAGTTACTATGCTCCAGCCACACCAATCTTTAAACTTGTCAAACACACTCAGCTCTCCTGTCAGGGGTGGGGTTTTGTCTGAAATATTTTCCTACCTCCCAAGTCCCAGTTTGGATAATCCCTACTCATCTTTGTTGGAAGCACTTTCTCCCCTGCCCCTATCCTCTTCCTCTCCCACCTTCACCCCATACACACCCTGAACTAAATGAGGATGTCAGGTACATTTTTAAATTTCCAAATAATTTGCTTTCATGTACTATTTGCTGAAAATGTAACCTGCAAACCCCAGCTCTTGCTCCGTGTGTGTGTGTTTAAATAAAATATCAGGTTTCCTTTATACTATTGGAAATACATGGGTATATTGCTTCCAGAGCACTTACTAGTTTACATGTATATATTTACTTATACTTGTTCACGTCTCATCCATTAAGCCCTAAGTTCCATGAAGACAAGTAAGGTGTCCGTCTGTGGAAATACAATGTCCCCAGAGCCTAGCAGGATGATGACTGACACAAAGGAGGTACTCAAGGAGAAAAGCAAATGAATTATGATCACCACCAATGGGAATAACTGTAATTTAAACTTCAGAGAACTACTCCCAAAGATAGCTCAGTTCCAAGAGCCACATTTTGTTTTGCTTGAGTTTCTGCTGTAATAAAGACTTTACTAGGAAAATGAAAGCCAGACTGATTAAGAGACTGCAATCTACTTGTAGCTGACACTTCCTTTCCAATTGGTTAGAAATGTACCTGATGTGTGGATTTGGTTTCTTTTTATTTTTAAATGTGGATATCCTGTCTATTTAAAAGGAAGAATTCGAGGATCAAAAGGAGTGTTTATTACTTAAGCACTCAGAGCATTATTAAAAAAATAAGACATTATAAATATTATTGTTATTAATTTAAATGAACCAACTTCCTAGTATGAGAACAGGCATCTTGATTCCTATTAAAACACTAACTTTGGGGCTTTCCCTGGTGGTGCAGTGGTTGAGAGTCCACCTGACGATGCAGTGGACGCGGGTTCGTGCCCCGGTCTGGGAAGATCCCACATGCCGCAGAACGGCTGGGCCCGTGAGCCATGGCTGCTGAGCCTGCGCGTCTGGAGCCTGTGCTCTGCAACGGGAGAGGCCACAACAGTGAGAGGCCCACGTATCCCCCCCACAAAAAAACACACTAACTTTGAAAACGTTCTCTATAATGTATTATTAGGTAGCTACTCATACCTAATGTTGCCTATTTGAAGGAAATACTACTTTTTTTAGTTTCAGCTTTTAAGTTATAATGAAAGCAAGTGTTTTGCTTTTGTCCAAATATGTACACAACAAAGAAAAAATTATAAAGGCCTCCACAGATGTGTCAAACAATGTCACTGTATGACATTTCTATACTAGCTAGTATGGCATGGCAATCTTAGAGATGTCCAAACATTACTTGTGCAATGTGAAAATATTCACAGTAGCCCTCTGTCAGAAACATGTAAATTACTACAATAACATGGACTACACACACACACACACACACACACACACAGAGTATATGCAATATACTCTGACCTTTTATAAACAAAAAGCAAGTAAAAAACCCGTATTTCCTCTTTTTAAAAGATATTTGTTTTGATAAAAAAATAACATTACTAACACAGGTGGATCACAAAATAATATATAATTTTGTGCTGCTAAATGTACCAAAAAGACTCAATGTTAAACTAATTCTGTTTAAAGGTATCAGCCTCAAAGAATCACTTAAATTATCACCTGGTGAGCAATGTCCGGTTGGGCTCTTACTTTAAGCTGCTTGAGGGAGGTCCAAACAAAGTGCATTTTAACATACAAAAGTGTCAGTAAAGAGGATAACTATTAAGACTATATGAAAAGTGATGTCCAGAAATAAAGATAAATCTTACTGCATTAAAAAAAAAGTTTATTTTACCTTTTTAAATCATAAAGAAAAAAACTGCCCTTAATGGTTATTTTTATAATCAAGTATTTAAAACTTTAAGCTTAACATTTTGTTTCAATTCTGGACAAAATTTTAGGCAATAATTCAAGTACATCCATGCAATATGTTTGCTTCTCTGGTAAGTAAAAAAGCTAGCAATAAAAGCCTCCCCAATCCCAACCTTACCCTATTAACTTTCCTGCTGAACACCTTCCACGTAAACTTTGGACTTGGGGGTGACAAATGAAGACATGAAAGAATGACTCCATATTCTGATAACCAGTAACTCATCTGCATATTATAAATGGTACATGACATCATTTGTTTGACTTCCAGCCCCAGGTGAAAGCTGCCAGTAGTCATATCTTTCTCATCTTTAGGGTTACCAGCGTTTACCCTGTCCCCTGAGGGAAATTTCTGACTCATCTAAATAAAACTGAAGAATACATCATATAATGAATAGTCTTATTACCTTAAAATTAACCTGTTAGATTTTCCTTCTGTGTTCTTGAGGCTTTCATTGTCAAAGTGGAAAACCTCCAGTAAAATTAATGTACAGAAATCTGATTCTATTCTACCATACATATTCTTGTCTTGCCATGAATGCACTGGAACTAATGTGCATGGGCTGAAGAAATTGGCGTGACAGAAGACTGGGGTCCCAAGTTACAAGGACACTGGCTCCATCTACTCTAAATGTGCACTCCCTTTCAGAGTCTAAAACAGCTGTGTGAATCACAAGAAATGGCCTTCCAGATCCCCAAGCCCCAAATGTACCAGAGGTCAGCTTTCTAAAGGCAACACCTATTTTTACACTAATGTAAGTTGGGTTCTAAATTTGACCTGCATTTAAATTATCATCTGGTGAGGAATGTCCAGCTGGACTCTTACACACTTTAAGTTGCTTGAGGGAGGTCCAAACAAAATTCATTTTATGAGCAACAGACAAAGCCTTCTCTTAGCAACTGGCATCCTCCGCAAGGGAAGAGCAGCAGTTGTGAAGAAAGAGCCATCCTGCAGCTGAGGGTCCCTGGAATTTACTTCTTCACATAACTAATAAAAGCAGGCCATTCTTCCCATTGAGATGGTTTGGGAAAACCCATTTCCAACTGCTCAGCACGACAGAATGAAGGAACAGAGCATATTTTCAACAGCGCGCAGAGTACATGAATATCCTCCCAAAGAAGCCAACAAAAACCTATTTTTAAGGTTCCTCACAGTACACTTCTCTTTAGAAAGTTCACAGGGCAATCCTGTCCAAAATAGCCTCATTGACAATGAAGAAAGAGGTTTCTTTTAAATTTTGGGCTCAGAAACTGGAAAATAAAAGAAAACCATGAATATTCTATCACAGTTATCAGTTAAATAATTATGGTACCAATTGATAATTTTGGAAATTGGTATTCTCAATTTTAAGAAAACTGCAAAACAGAACTTCTACAATTTTTAAAACTTACATTTCAAGAGTATTACAGTGGTAAAGGTTGACACTAGCATATGTACATGTATCACTTAGGAAATTATGTCCTATCAATTTTAGTATCCACATTAGGAAAATCACTGCCAGGGCAGAGGTGAAAAAATAAAACAAATAAATCTCTGAAAAAAACACTATAAATATAAACCTACCTAAGTTATATAGCTATTTCTATAAACCAAAATCACAAGAATTCAGTAAACTATTGCTAATCAAGAATGAAATTAAAATACCAAACGTGTCCATATCTATATGTCACACCCAAAACCTATCTCCTCTCACTAGCCTACAATTCTGGCCCAGTCCACCATACCTAAAGATAAACTAACACTATGATTTAGAGGGCAAAGCAAATCCAAGTATTTGATTTTCTAGATATGTGGATGATCAATCTGATTTCAAGGTTCAAAAAATATAGACCATGAAAATTAAATGCACAGTATATGAACCAAAAGCCTTGATTCGATCATGCCTCCTTCACTTCCATTCATTCATTCAAAGAACATTTTACTGAGCAATATAGCTGAGGCTGCTTGTTGCTACCCAGTGTCCACTCTCTCCTTGTTCCTAACAGACCCCTGATTTATCTGGGGAAAGCAAGACAACTAATTGAAAGACTACCCTTCGTAGCCTCCTTACAGCTAGATGAGTACACAGGACTAAGTTTGGGCCAATGAGACACATGCACGTGTTTTGAGAAAAGTAGGCAAAGAAAAGTTACGTAAAGGGAGCCGACTCTGTTCAGAATTTCACTTTTCTTCCCTTCTTCCACGTTTTAGTATATGAACATGATGCTTCCAGTAGCCATCTTAGGTCTTAAGGATGCATGCTAAGAATTTAAAGAGAAAGTCTAAGCAGGATTTCTTCAGTGTTGTCATGTTCAGGGAAGTCATGGTCAAAGATACTGGTAGCTACAGAGGCTACAGGATCATCTCTGATGTTTTTGCCTCATTAATGCTACCAACAGTCTGGTGTCACATATATAGAAATACAAACAAGCTTATAAAATCTCTGAAAAAACAGGGCTTAAGGAACAGCACTTACTTTCTTTAACAAGAACTTAATGTTCTTAAAGGGGAAACAAAACATAAGAATCACAAGTCCTTTCTCTGTTTATACCTTTAACCTTTCACTTTAAGCGTCTACATACTGAGGATGCGGTGAGTGTGTCTGTCTGTCTCCCCCACTCTCCTAGAAGAACTTAAAGGTTCTTAAAGAACTTAAAGAAGAAATTCTTAAAGAACTTACTGTTGTTCACTTTCATAGCCCTAGAACCCAGCATATAGGAGATACTCAATAAATGCTAAATGAACAACTTGAAGTGAATGAACGCAGAGCTCCTCAATCAAGAGTCCTCCAGTGACAGATAATTCCATAGTTCTGGATGATGCCGGTATCCGCCGGAGGGCCAACTCATTCAGTGACACAAAGCACAGCACAGTGGAAAAACTGCCACTCCCTGGCCAGCTAAGGAGCCCTGCTCTTTACCTGCGGGGTGTACAGACCTCCCTCCCTCATGTCTCCGCAGGCTGAGTCGGGGAAGCGGGCACTGAGAGCTCCGGTGACCCCTGCCTGCTGCTCGCCCACTCACCCTTGCTCATCCATTACAAGTCTCCTGAGCACCCACCATGCACCACACACTGTGTAGGAATGCCACGAATAACTGTAACGACCGAAAGAACCATCCTCAAGGAATCTATCATCCACAAAAAAGTCAGAGAAAAGCACAGAAGCAATCACAATGTAATGTGAAAAAATGATGGATATACATAATGTGAGCTTCCTTTGGGAAGGCTGAGCACGGGTTGGAGCGCTTTACTCTGACTATCTCATGTATTCCACACCATCACTGCTGGACCTCCTCTCTGTGATAGGGGCAGCAGAGACCAAGCCACCACACCAGTCGGGAGGTGACGGCATGGAAGACGGGAAAGGCTGAGAGGTGAAGTGAAAGTTGAACAATCAACAGAATTTTCCGGGGTTGAAAGGTGTATGCAGAAGGTTTCACACAGAGAATTAACCAGGCAGAAACATCCAGAGGCAAGAAAAGACTATAGTTCATCAGAACAGCATGGCAGAATTTGCTGCTGGATCAGTGAACACAACTACCCAAAGCAGTTTTTTTTTTTCCTTGTTATTTTTTTATTTTTTTTTTTGCGTTACGCAGGCCTCTCCCTGTTGTGGCCTCTCCCGTTGCGGAGCACAGGCTCCGGACGCGCAGGCTCAGCGGCCAAGGCTCACGGGCCCAGCCGCTCCGCGGCATGTGGGATCTTCCCGGACCGGGGCACGAACCCGTGTCCCCTGCATCGGCAGGCGGACTCTCAACCACTGCGCCACCAGGGAAGCCCTCAAAGCAGCTTTTAACACCTGAGGGACTGAGCTTTCACGATTTGTATCTAAAGGAGAGGCTCAGAGAGAAAGGCCTGATGATTTTTCATAAATATTTCTAAATCATGGGCCTTCAGGAAAGGCATGAAAGACTCTCTTAACCTGAAGCACATACTATCGATCCTACTCTATTTTTAAGCCCAGGTTATTAATATTTATAATTTTAAAAGATTACTTATTGGAGAGTAATATAAGGACATTAAGAATTTTACAAAAGCATAGCAATGGACTGGAAAAAAATTTTTCCCAAAACTGAAATATTTCTTTAAAATGTCCCTACATAATGCATTTTTTTCCCTTTCAACTTTGAAAAGACCGTTAAGCAGATTCATGACTTAAAAATACAGTTCGCATTTGGCAGCAGAGTCATCTCTTTCAAACCTGATTTCTCCTCCCCTCCCCTTCTGTTTCAGTCATAGAAATCTGGTTTTATTTGGGCTGGCAATGTGCCCACTTAAACACCACACTGGAGCCTCCTGGAAGACAGCGGTGGCCAAGGAGTTTCAAGTACAAGTCAGGCAGAAGATTCCAGAAAGCCCCTCTGCCGCTGTTCTTTCCTCTCCTCTTGCAGGGATCTTGGCTGGAGCTCCAAGAGAGCCCTGTGGTTATGTGGACGGAGGCCTTATCCTCAGGATGCTGAAAGCCCGAAGGAGCCAGGACCCTCCCAATGATGGGGTAGAACCCCTGGACGCATGCATGTTCCCTACAGACATTTTATGTGAGCAAATCAAACCCTGTCTAATTAGATTCCTGTTCCTACTAGACAAACACAAATTTCACTGCAGATGCGAGTGAATATTTAAACTATACACGGTAAGATTTGGCAAAAAGCAGTTTCAACTAGACTTACAGTATTAAAACGTATTTCATGAGTCCCTGTCTTTTTTCATCAAAATCACACATTCTACATCCTTATTAAATAACCTTTTTAAATCAAAATAAATCTTTTCTAATTTTTTGTCTTTGCACACAAGACATCTGGTTCTTGAAATAAATATCTGACCTACTCTGGGAGCTGAATAGGGAGAGTGAGGGGGGCCAGCAGAACCATCTCTGGAGAGCAGGCGTGTGGGGCAGTGTGCAGGGGGGGCGCTGGGAAGTTACATGTCGATAACAGGCACCACACAAGCTGTTTACAAAAAGCTTCATTGTGTTTTGCAAGCCAGGTGAATTATTAGGTAAGATTCAATTTGGAGGCCTTTGATCTAAACTAATCTCTGGCAGCCACTGCCTAAGCTCATACAATCACAATGAGATTTAAATGTAATAGCATTCTCATTCTACTTGATACCCCAGTCATTTTATTTTTTAAAGGTATAGTTGCTTCACAGTAACTTCCTTGACGTCGGGGAGGCACATTCTTGTATTTTTGTGGAAACAGTATTGCACCCCTTCCTCCATCACCTACCATCAAAATAGCTAGGATTATGTCCAACAAAAACAGAATAATTCCACAGGGCTGGGATGGGGTAGGGGAGGGGACTCCTGTCTTTGGGCAGAATCAGAAATTTACTGACTGTAGAAAAGCCAGGATCACCTCCATTGTAACTTGATGTACAGCTTTTGTTTGAAGCTAGAAACAAAATCCAAATGAAGAAACTAAACAGAATATAATCTATTTCCCCCTTTTATCTCTCTGTTCACTTCTTTAAAAAAGAGTATTCCTTTCTATTTCAAATATTTAGCCAAACTAACAACAAGCCTACTGTCAAGCCAACACCACCAGACAACTACTGAATCCCTGCTCTATGCTGGATCATTACACAAACATCCATTTTCTTTGCCTCTTTTTTTTTTTTTTTTTTTTTTTTGCCACACCATGCAGCATGTGGGATCTTAGTTCCCCAACCAGGGATCAAACCTGTGCCCCCTGCATTGGAAGCACGGAGTCTTGACCACTGGACCACCAGGGAAGTCTCAAAACATTGGTTTTCTTTATGGGCAAAATGGCATAGTGAAATGTATATAATATCTAGATTCAAACATGGATTTGAATCCTGGCTCTAAGAATTACTAGAATTACTAGAATTAACCTTGGGCAGATTAATTTCCTTCACTCTGACGTCAATTCCTGCAACTATAAAATGAACGTAATGCTATCATTCTCCTCCTAGCATTGTTGAAAAAATTAGTGCTAATGTATACATTAGGCATTTTGTAGCTATTAATATAATGCTAATTACTAGAAAGGTTTTATTTATTTAACTATCAAAGATAAAATGAGAGATGAAAAAATTTAAGAAAGATAACTAAAAGGATCAACTAAAATAAAAAGCAAAATGAGAGACAGAGTAACTTCTGAGTAACAGAGCCCTCTTAGCTCCTGCCTGGAACACTTCCAGTGATGGGAACTCACTACCTCAAAAGGCAACTCCATCATTCATGCAACGTTGCCTTTACAAGCCTTAACACACACCGAGGATGGTATCTACCATGTGTCAGTTTCTGTATAAGGCTTGAGGAAACAGATAATCAAGACATGGTCCCCTGCTCTCAAAGAATTCATAGCTCCCTCTCATGAATACAAAACGTGACAGGCAATGAGGGAAGAAAAGCACAGAGTTGTTCTGCAGGAGGGCAGAGGTGGGGCACACCACCCAACCTAGGGTGTCAGAAGGAAGGAATCCCTTGAGTAAAATCTTACAGAACAAGGAGGTAGAAAGAGAAGTGCTGAAAGGAGCAGCACCCTGAGGTGAGAGACAGCCCAGTGTATCAGAAGTACCAGGTTCAAAGCAGGGAGCAGCAGATGACGTGGTTACCCAGCTTCCCATCAGAGGGCTGGAAGACCAGAGAATAACGCTGGACTTTCTCCCACAGGCTGTGAGGAGCCTTGGAAATGTTTTAAGCAGGGAAGTGACAGGGTTACACATGCTTTTTTGGTACAGAAATCATGGTGGCAACGTGTAAGATGAACTGCATGCAGCAGGGGCAGAATGGGATGGTAAACCAGTAGTCCAGGTGAGCAACACTAAGGCTACAGAGTTAGAATTCACATTTTAAGCTCAGCTAAGCTGTTACAAGATTTTCTAAGGAATTACAATTAAGCTGGGTCTTCTTTGGTTTCTGTAGAGATTGTGTATATATGTAATCTCCCAACAATATCAATGGCTCCAGAAGAATAGGATCAAGTGACCTGGTTTGAAATTCTCACTAGGCATGGTACAATGTGGATGAAAGGTGAATGTAGGGACATTTTCAACTTCACTGTAAGATACCAGAAAACATTCCCCTCTCTCAGTTCCACAGCCAAATGCCTCTACTTATGATCAACTGTTACTAACAGAAATAAAAACTGAATCCCGAACATTTATCATGTGCCTACGTGATGTGGATAATCTACTATCTAAATAAGTGTTTAGATTTAGGTAAAGAAGAAAATTCTGATAGCCCCCAAATTTTGACCACTTTTAAGACTTTTTCCCCCAATGACTTTATAGCATGCCCTTGGACTATAACTGTGAAGTTACTTATCAAAAAGAGCAAAACAGGGGCTTCCCTGGTGGCGTAGTGGTTGAGAGTCCACCTGCCGATGCAGGGGACACGGGTTTGTGCCCTGGTCCGGGAGGATTCCACATGCCGCGGAGCGGCTGGGCCCATGAGCCATGGCTGCTGAGCCTGCGCGTCCGGAGCCTGTGCTCTGCAACGGGAGAGGCCCCAACAGTGAGAGGCCCGCGTACCACAAAAAAAAAAAAAAAAAAGAGCAAAACAACTCTGTGGGCATTGAAAAAGGCTCTTATCTGTGCTTAGTTATCAGCTGAAACTGTTTGTAGAAAGGAAGAATACCACACAAGTTGTCTGGCTGACTTTGAGTTGGCTGCTGCCTGTACATTCACAGAGGAAACTGTGTATAAACATGAACATTCAGGCACAAGTATCCATCTGGACAGGATATTAACTCATTCCTCCATTCCTTAAGGGTCTTATTCTCTCAGAAGTATAAAATCAACCAACTGGTTTAAGTGCACTTTAATTAATTTGTGTGAGAGGGAGGAGGACGGAGAGAAGGAATCATCTCTCTTGAACACAATAAGGATCCATCTCCATAAGGTCATTCGAGAAGTTTAAAAGATTAAGCAACTAGGACCCCAAATTATCCACATGAAAAAAAAGTACCAAATTCTTATTTCCTTGAACCTCAACTTGTCTAAATCTTCCTTTGGATTCAGTCCCCTGGCACTGGATTAATGGCACAATTCTACTGAAGACACGCACTCAGGAAAAGGGTGGTGATAAAAAGTGGTTACTTACATCCAGGTGACATGGGGAAAACTGGCAGAAGAAATATTCTGATGACATAATGAATCATAAAACCGAGACTGTTCCGATTCTTATTTTGGTTTAAGCTGGATAATCACTAAACCCAGCCCATGATTTTTAAAGCTCCAACACACCTAGTCAAAATGTCCTTTACATTTATAAAATGTATAGTTAATTTTTAGTATTTAATTTGGACTTAATCCTTTCCTTCCGAGAATTTTGCCCCATTCAATGAAGCAATCTCACAGCTGAAAGGGTAAGAGCAAAGCAAGGCTCTAGAACTAGGCCATGTGAATTCGGTTCTATGCACTTATCTCCTCTGTGCCTGTCTCCTTCCCTGTCCGTCAGGACCAACCTCACAGGCTTCTTGTGAGGATGACATGGGATAATCCACATAAGGCTCAGCATGAGGTCTGGCACGGAGCTCCATAAACACTCCCAAATTGTTATTAGCCTTAAATAGTAAAAACATGGCAAGCACTAAGGGCGGCAAGATCCAAGCCCTCAAGACTTGACCCTTTTGTAGAAAACAGATGCTAAAAGCATAAAAACAACTATAATAACCAATGTGATATAGCTGTAAAGGGATATCATATGATTTTTCAACTATCTTCCATCTTCATATACTACTGTTACTTTCTAACATTTAAATGCCACGAGTTATCCTTAATTACCTTCAACTTGGCCATTCTAATTGTCTACTCCTATAGCCCCGCTGTGATCCCATTAACATGGCCTCCTGAGGTTGGTTTGAAGAGATTTATGATCACCTACAGTTGATCCCTCCCTAATTTTTAATGAATTTCTACTGATAATTACTTAAAATAAATTAGCTAATTTCTAGACCATGTAGCTTTTCCACTAGGAATCTACTGAGCTATATTTGTTTTTCACCAGCTGTTTGGATAATTATATTTAGCCCACATTTCTTTTAAAGGCGGTAGAGAACGAATGTTAATAATTAGCCCCTCTTTTTCGGACTTCCCTAAATCCTCTAATTCCTCTTAAAGCTTCTGCAAGAAGTTCAGAGTGAAGATGAATCAACTCACATGTCGGAGGCAGCTCAGTAGCTGGATACTGAGGGCTTAAAATCAGACAATTCTTGATGTAATAAAGATAAGAGCTACAAGGTAAACAGAACAGTGAATGACTACAGGCTTCCCAGGTGCATCCAGGTGCCTTTCGCAACAAAAATCAAATGATACTAAATGTAAATTTGCATATGGTACTGAGTCAGAATGACTGGCCAGAAACAACCCGGAAACTAACCCCATTACCATAAAACCCGAAACTACAAGCCACATTGCAGAGCAGTTTTCCTGGGTTCCCTTACCCTGCTGCTCTCCGCCCAGGGCATCTCCCCAATAAAGTCTCTTGCTTTGTCAGCACGTGTGTCTCCTCAGACAATTCATTTCCGAGTGTTAGACAAGAGCCCGCTCTCGGGCCCTGGAAGGCATCTCCCCACTTTCTGCAACAATGGGAAGCACACTGCCCCATTCTAAGGCCCCACCTTTGTGTCTGGAGGACTTAAAAAAAGAGAACCTCAGGGGCACAGGAAGTACCGGAGAAACTGACCCTTACTAATATAGCCAACTGATTTTTGGCCAAGATGCAAAAGTAATTCAAAGGAGAAAAGACTGTCTTTTCGACAAATGGTGTTAGAACAATTAAATATCCAATGCAAAAAAAAGGAACTTTGACTGAAGCCTCAGACCTTATACAACTATTAATTCAAAATAGATCTAAATACAAAATGTGAAACTATAAAACATTTAGAACAAAGCATAAAAAACAATCTTTACGACCTGGAGCTAGGCAAAGACTTCTTGGAAACTACACACAAAGCATGATACATTAAAAAAATTAAAAAGATAAATTGCACTTCTTCAAAATTAAAAATTCTTGCTCTGAAAAAGACACTATTAATAAAGAATGAAGAAATAAGGTACAGACTGAGAAAAATATTTGCAAATCACATATGCAGTGAAGGATTTGTGTACAGAATATGTTAAAAACCAAAAAAACTCCAAAAACTAAACCAAGAAAAGAAACAACCCAATTTAAAAATGGGCAAAAGACTCGAACAGACCCTTCACCAAAAAGGATATATAAATGGCTTCAAGTAAGCACATCAAAATGGCTGCAAAGAAGCTTCAAGTAAGCATGTGAAAAAATGTTCAACATTACTAGACATTAGGGAAATGCAAAATAAAACCAGAGATATCACTACACATCTACTAAAACGCCTAAAGTAAAAAGTACTGACAATACCACATGCTAACAAAGACACCAAGCACCTGAAACTCTCTCTCATGCACTACTGGCGGGAATGCGAACTGATACAGTTAACTCTGTAAAATGGTTTGAAATTTCCTTAAAAAGTTAAACGTACACCTTCAATATTCTCCAGCCATTCTACTGCTAGGTATTTACCAAAGAGAAAGGAAAGCATACATACATGCGAAGACTGCTACACAGAAGTTCAGAGTAGCTTTATTTGTAAAACCTAAAAAACGAGAATAACCCTAATGTTCTTCAATGGGTTAATGGATAAATAAACTGGAATACACCCACACAGTGGGATCCCACTCAGCTATTAAAAGGAACATACTATCAATACCCCCAACAACTTGGATGAATTTCAAAGGCATTCTACTGAGTGAAAGAAGTCAGCATCAAAAGACATGCTGTATGCTTCCATTTAAATGACATCTTTGCATAGGCAAAAATACAAGGATGGAGAACACATCAATGGTTGCCAGGATTTAGGGGTAGAGAGAGAATGAGGGAACATTTTGAGGGCATGGAATGGTTGTGGCAATAGTTACACAAATCTACACATGTGTTAAAACCCATAGAAATGTATGACATAAAAAAAGGCAATTTAGGGCTTCCCTGGTGGCACAGTGGTTGAGAGTCTGCCTGCCGATGCAGGGGACACGGGTTCGTGCCCCAGTCCGGGAGGATCCCACATGCCGTGGAGTGGCTGGGCCCGTGAGACATGGCCACTGAGCCTGCACGTCCGGAGCCTGTGCTCCACAACGGGAGAGGCCACAACAGTGAGAAGCCCGCATACCGCAAAAAAAAAAAAAAAAAAAAAAAAAAAGGCAATTTAACTTTTATTTCATGTTGATTTTTTTAACCAACATAAAAATACCTCAAATTTACAATAACATCTTGTATAACTAAATTATGTAAATATTGTACTGCATATTGCCACAGAAATGGGTTTTATAGACAACGGGACAATGGAGCAATGTAGTATTAAGTATTATTTAAACCTAGTTGATTTATAAAGTATTTAAAAGACATCACAAAATCATCTCTTTCCAAAGTTAACTGCTCAGCCACAAAAAGTATGACAGCTTAATGAAAGAAAGCCAATATTCAGTAGAGCCCAACAGAGCTAGACATCAAAGCATCTGGCTTTTGAGATGTTGATGTTACAAAGCAGGTGAATCAACAGGAACACAGATGCATGAACCTGGAGACATCTGAAGTTTGTCCATTACAATCGGTCCCATCTCTATCCCCACAGGGCTTTCCATACCTCCTCCATTTCCTCGACAGGAAGCACTCAATGCACATAGTTTGTTTGAAAACATGAAGAGCATGTATACAAAAGGAAAAGGTCAAGGAAACCAGTTTCACTGAGAACATCTGGACTCTGTCACCATGACCACAAGTGGTTGATGCCGCCACAATGTGCCAGCAGCTGAGCCTAATTTCTATAAGCCTAATGTTAGAACTGAGGCTCTACTCAACGGAGTGAACGGAGGGGAGGACCAGCTCTCAACTGCGCTACTAAACCGAAAGAAACTCCAAAACGCTATGATAAAACATTTTCTAACACACATCTCTGCACTATTTCTGTCAAATTGTGTTAGTCTTCCATTTCCTCAAAGCATTTTTTTATGGAGTCATTTTTGTCTATTTCAAAGAAAAACGATAAAAACCACTAAAAGGGTAATGCAGATGTCACCCCACCCCACTTGCATTGATGCTCCTTTTCAATATGCTCTATATGACTTAGCGCTGGTCGTTTGATTGCATAAAATAATTATCAATATGTTACTTTAAAAAGTATTCTTAAAACAGAATTTTTTTTAATGATGAAGCTTTGGATAATTTTTTTTTCTTTCTATTTTTCCTTACTTGTTGAAGGTTCCCTATACTGAAACATGAAAACAGTTGAACTCCCTTTCTTCTACTCCTAACATAATTTGCCATAAATAATGACTGTGACCATTATGTCTTCATTTTTAATACTCTTAAGGAAATCCTACTTTTCAGTGGCTCTATCTAATATCTCACTATCACCCCAAAAGCAAGGGTGGGAGTGGTTGAGATACACTAAACTTTCAGATAACATCACTCTCACCAATTATTACAAAAATAATTCAGTTACAAACATAAGGAGAGTCCGGTTATTTTTAAATGAGAGAGATTCCTCCTTGATCTGTTTCACTTGCTTGAGAACAGTGCACAGGAACAGATGAATATTTAATAAGCCTGCTTTGACTATAATATTTCAAGCCTAAAGTATATGCTACATTATTTTTTTAATAGATCTTTATTGGAGTATAACTGCTTCACAATACTGTGTTAGTTTCTGTTGCACAATAAATTCAATCAGCCATATGAATACACATGGCCCCATATCCCCTCCCTCTTGAGCCTCCCTCCCACCCTCCCTATCCCACCCCTCTAGGTCATTGCAAAGCACCGAGCCGATCTCTCTGTGCTATGCTGCTGCTTCCCACTAGCCAACTATTTTACATTCAGTAGAGTATACAGCTACATTATTCTTTAAAAGTGGTACTTCTTGGGGTTCTTACAGACAGGTGCTTAAAAATAATCACCTGACTGTACATGACTGAACCCTGACTCATGCACAGGCAGTGCTGCTCTTTGCTAGATGTCAAAAGTGAAAGGTGATGTCCCATGACACCATGACAGTAGTGCTCTCCTTTCTGTTGCCGAGGATGCTATGATTTCTATTAGTCTCAGTAGCCAGCAAAGATCGTCTGCATTCAAAATAAAATCAATACACAGAATTTCATCCACACTCACAATTTTTTTTAAAGAAAACTCATTCATTTTACATGATTTGAAGCCTAAAGTGGAAAGTTTTTTTCAGGCTGGACTATATTAGCAATGCCTACTGGCAAAAATGCAAGTTAGAAAATCAGGCTTGAGAAGGTAATTGTAAAGAGACAAATGAAGAAAGGAAAACTTGGATGCCATATGTGAAGCCTTGTGATACCAAGTCAGGGGAGGGATCCTGATTACTAGGAACTGACAGTGGGGTGCATGGCAGAGGAGTCCTCACTTGAACAGTAATAGGGTTGCAAGAGGTACTCCACGAATCTCTGACAACTAAAAAAGTTCTCATTCTATAATTTTAGTACAAGATTGAGATCTTTTTAGACAGTGAGCTCCTTAAAGGAATTATCTTCTTCATCACACTAGCACGGTGCCTGGTACCCAAGAGATACTCTATAAATAACTGCTGAATAGAATTAAAAAAGAAATTGAATTGCATGAAAATGACCATAACTCCCAGCGGACACTATCCACTGGTCCCCTGAGGTACACAGAACACTCCTGGTGCTGGCCATGAGCACCGTCTCCTCCACTTCGGAGGGCTTGTACAACTGCTTAGTGAGTCCCCAAAAAGAGAACTGAATTTTCTTAGACAAAATTCACTTTTCAGCAAAATTCACTTTTCAGCTAAATATAATTTGGATAATTATATTTATCCAATATAGAGAGACGTCTCCGCTCTGTCAATTCTTTACAGCTCATTTGTGTCTGCATTACCAACATCACCTTCAAACCACGATTCTTAGTAGGAATCTTTGTAAGCCGAGTGTCAATTTTGTAGCTGGTGCTTTAATGAAAACTGGTTAACCGAATCTGTAAGTCTACTGAATAAACGCAGCATGTCACAATAGGTGAAAAGCAAACAGGAGTGAGGGCCCCTCCCCACGCTCTGGGCTGTGGAAGTCCTCCCACAATTCCCAGGAGGGCTGTGTTCCAAACGGGACACATCCTCCGATCCAGGACCCAAGCAAGGGTCCCGGTTTCAATTCCAATTTTTAATATTAGTAAATTTTAGTTTATTTCTTAATAGCTTATTAAGAGCTCTAATATTTATTTCCTGCACTCCGACATATGCACCCATTTGGGGAAGCACAATTTTAGGTTCCTTGTGATGGCATTTCTGCTTTTTAGTTCCTGTTTCAAAGAGAGACCTGTACCTCACCCAGTTTATCTAACCTTCTACCCACAAGCAGGTCCTCAATTAAGGACTTTCAAGCCAGATTCCCACTACTCTTTCTTTCTAACCTAACTTGACTGAAGAAAAGACCAGAAAGCAGTGTCAGGAGCAGAAAGACCAAGAGATTCAGAGAAAATCTGGGTTCAAAATCTGCCATTACCAACCGTGTAACTTGGGGCCGGGGAAACAACCATTTCTGAGACTGTTTCATTATTTCCAAAATGAGGAAAATTCTGTTTTGTTCAACTGTCTTGGTTATTATAAAGACTGATAATTATTATAAAAGATTAATAGTGATTATGAAGATAAAAGCAATTTTATTCCTATATAAATATTAACATATATATTATCATCTTTATTATACAGATAATAATTTTATATATGTGTGTGTACTTAATTTTAGAAATAAAGGTTATTTTACTTTTTTATATATTTAATTGTAGATAGTTAACAATTATTTTAAAGACTACAAGTAGTTTTCACTGTTTTCATTAATGTTCCCTCCTTAGTAAGTCATTCTATGAAGCACCAACTCTCAACAGCAAGAAATTCAAAAGACCTCTTTGTAGTTTCAAGTCATCCATTACTGTAATAAAGTTATTATGTAATTACAAAAATAACACCTCTTTAAGTGGAAAATTACAAAATTCAAAATATAAACTCAAAGTCACCCACAATCCTATCACCCAGAGATAAACTGCTAATACTGTAGTCATTTTTAAAATAGAGATCATATTATATAAAGTGCTTTCTATCCTTTGTAATTTAACATTATCCTACGCACATTTCTACATGTCATTTGGTGTCATTCGGATGCTTAATCACAGTATGATAGTCTTCTACGTGTATGTGTCACAATTTAACCACTTTTGTGCTACCTGACATGTAGATTGCACCCAGTTTTCATGTTACAAAAGTGATAAACATGCTTGAAATTTTTATGTATTTTTAAAAAACTGTTTTTTCATAGAATCAAGTCCTAGAAGTCGTAAAGTAGGACATAACCAGTTTGAAGTTCTTTGGCATATACTATAAAACTGTTGTTTATAAAGTTCCTGCAGTAAAACCCCACTTTACAAGGTAACAGGATGATAATTGGCTTAGAAATTAAACAGGCTGATTTAAGCAGAGGCCCATAAACACACACACACACACACACACTCCCCTACCTTAGCCATTTCATCATTTTATTTGACATTAACATGATATATATTCTTTTATCCATTTCCTGATGTAGGGTCAACGTCTTTTTCATGAACAATCAGTCTCCAGACTGACTGTTAGGCTACTCATTCTCACACAAACCACACCCAAGAAAATATCATCCACAACTTCCAATTTTCCTTTTCTACTAGACTGGAGTACAAACTCAAAAGGCCCTCAAGACGCAAGCTGAGAATACTGATAGAAGTTTAACTATTCCTCCAATCCTTTATAGTTGCCTGACCATACTTAACTTAGCAGCATTCTTCTTGGAGGCTTGCCTTTGGAGGCTTTCCACAGTATTTAACATATTTCTGTAGAAAAATAACGCTCACATTTAATCAGATTACATAAAATTTTAATTATGCAATTACAATAACAAGTACCACAGACAAAAACAGATTCTTGTTATAAACAAAACTGACTCATGATCAACATTCAAAACAACCAGCCTACCCCAAAGGACACGGGCATCTAGAGGGTGGCTGCCACTTGTAGGTGCTGGTGTTCCAGGCACCCGTGAGCTTGGCTGCAGAAGGAAGAGGGAAGTGGAGGTCACCAAAGAGAACTCTCATCTCTCAGCACCTTGTAAGGACTGAGTATTAAGTAGTATACATGTAGGTGCAGTATAAACTCACACAGATACAGGCCGTCCCGGAACTTAAAGGAAGGGCAACGCACAGACACAAACTTGCTGAATGGAGGCTGGGGACAACCAGCCAAGGTCTCTCTCCTATTCCCCTCCTCGACCCAAGTCCAAATGTTGGAGTCCAGGCTTGGTCCCCACTCCTGCTCCCTTTTCTATCTAAATTCAGCCAACAGTTGATCTCATCCAGTCTCAAAGCTTCAAATACAGTGTATGTAGTGAAGACCCTCAAATGTAAAACCCTAGACAACCTAGCTCCCCAGCATGTCAAACTCAGCAGAATATGGATTCCCTACCTCCCAGACCCGCTCCATTCACCAGACTGGTAACACCACCACCATCCGCTCAGGGCAAAAGGCTCAGTTGTTCTCGACTTTTCCCATTTGTAACTCTACATGCAATGTAATAGTAGTTCCTGTCACCTCTTCACGGGTATGTGAATTTAGTCCCGGTATCTGCTTCTTAAAATGTAAGCATCTAGAAAGCAGGGGACCTGCTTTGTTCACGGCTGTATTTCCAGCCCCTAAAGCCATCCCAAGTACAAAGTAAGTCCTTACTAAACACGAGTGAGAAGAGCTCCTAAAAAATTTCAGATTCCTCTAAGAAGTGTTCCATGTATAATTAGAAGACCAGGAGAACATTTTCCAACACCTTTTAAGTATACAATACTCACAGGTGGGGAGTGACAATAGGCCACTACCCCAACGCTCTCATTTCACAGATGTGAAACTTAAGGTCCAGAAAGTTTACATAATTTAACCAAGACCATGAGAACACAACCCCTAAGGTAAATGTCTAATGATGTACAAGCAGCCCCACCAAACAATCACCCCCAGCATCCCTTCTCCTTTTGTTTATATACAAAGCATCTCTTGCAAGTGTTTGCCGAACCCGACTGAGTTAATATCAGAGATGTGCACTTTTTTCATTTGGTGTATGTAAGAAAACATTCAGCAAGAGGCTTCCTGCAATGCCCCCAATTGCACAGTCTCTCGAAAAGCCCACAACTAGTTTGGAGGCTGCTGAAATGTCAGAACAATCCCCAGCAGACAGAAACTCAAAGTCTAGTTGCCCAGATTCAAACTCTCAAAGTCACTCCAGGAAGCTATTGCTGCAAATGTGGTTTCCTCCTTTTACCAACGCTTCCCTATCAGAAGCTGCTGTAAATTTCCAGGACAGAGAGAGAGAGAGAGAGAGAGAGAGAGAGAGCAGCTGAGTGTCTGTACTTTGGTAACTGTCACCTGGTTTCAAATTTACTGTTCAAAGATTCATCATAAAATACACTCATGGAAAGCCCCACCCAGAAAGTTCCCCAAGGTAAACTTCCTACATGAGTGAAGTAACGTTACCTCACCAATTTTATCATTGCCCTGCCCCAATCTGAACACCCTAGTGCTTACAAAGATCCAGGTATCGCTTCATTAAGCTCCCTCGACACGCTGTAAGGGGGATGCCAGGCACCCCCCACTGCTGCCACTAGACCCTGCAGCTGTTAAGGTCAGCCAGGTCCCCCCTCAACTCCTGTGCCTACGCACCTAACCACATCAAATTCCTGGCCGGGGCTGGGCATGACACACGAATGTATCCAGTGTGTGGCCCCAAGTTCTCCCTGACATTTGTTTTTATTGGACATAACAACTAGTAAATAACATGACAGTTTTCCACAAGTATCTCTTCATCTACGCCTCATAAACACCACCCCATAAAGTATACAGCAACATCACCTTCCTCATTTTTCACATGAGAATGTGCATGATCAAAGGGGTTCACAAAGGCAACCAATGTACAGTCCACACCTGCACTGAAGGCTTCCACATCGAAAGCCCTTGCTCTTTTGCCTGCCCTAACTACATGGCCTCTTCAGAGAGCTGCACCCATGTCTGTGCTACCCACCCTGACAGCGCACCCTTCAGTTCACTCACTCACTCACTACAGCTCCCTACTGCCTTGATTGGGTTGCTGTTGTTGTTTGTTGTTTCTTTGTCTGTTTTGCAGGCTAAGATGGATTCACATACAACTTTTTTGACTTCTATGAGATCTCAGTTAATGTCAAGGGGTGTGTACAGAGTATGACAGAATAAACACAGAACAGGTAAAAAATAATGCAAGAAAAAGATAGCAATGTTGCTCCCTCCATCTGTACTGCACTTCATAGTTTGCAGAGTTTCACATAGAATCAGTGTCTACCAGAATAATACATAAGCACTAAGGTTGAAGCTGGCGAAGGTGGGACTCAGTTCAGGTGGCTGGAAGAGGCATCTTGGAGTTGAGACTTTAAAGGATGGGGTAAGGCCTCAGGGAGGTTGGGGTGAGACAGATGGGCATTCCAGAGCATTCCATAAGGGCCTGAAAATGGAAAAAGCCCTGAAGAGTCAGGACTGTAGGCTAGAGTGCCTGGATTTCACCGTGGAGAAACGAGCTACAGATGAAAACCAGGCAAATGTTTAAACAAAAACAGGGGGACTCGAGGGGAGACCTTCAAGATGGCGGAGGAGTAAGACATGGACATCATCTTCCTCCCACAAATGCATCAGAAATACATCTACATGTGGAACAACTCCTACAGAACACCTACTGAACACTGGCAGAAGACCTCAGACTTCCCAAAAGCCATGTGGCTGACAGGGTCTTGGTGCTCTGGCTGGGTGTCAGGCCTGTGCCTCTGAGGTGGAAGAGCTGAGTTCAGGACACTGGTCCACCAGAGACCTCCCAGCTCCAAGTAATATCAAACGGCAAAAGCTCTCCCAGAGATCTCCATCTCAACACTAAGACCCAGCTTGAATCAACAACCAGAAAGCTACAGTGCTGGACACCCTATGCCAAACAACTAGCAAGACAGGAACACAACCCGACCCATTAGCAGAGAGGCTGCCTAAAATCATAGTAGGTTCACAGACACCCCAAAACACACCAAAAGACACGGTCCTGCCCACCAGAAAGACAAGATCCAGCCTCATCCATCGGAACACAGACACTAATTCCCTCCACCAGGAAGCCTACACAACCCATTGAACCAACGTTAGCCACTGGGGGCAGACACCAAAAACAACAGGAACTACGAACCTACAGCCTGAGAAAAGGAGACCCAAAACACAGTAAGCTAAGCAAAATGAGAAGACAGAGAAAAACACAGCAGATGAAGGAGCAAAGTACAAACGCACCAGACCAAACAAATGAAGAGGAAACAGGCAGTCTACCTGAAAAAGAATTCAGAGTAATGATACTAAAGATGATCCAAAATCTTGGAAATAGAATGGAGCAAATACAAGAAACATTTAAAAAGGAACTAGAAGAACTGAAGAGCAAACAAACAATGATGAACAACACAATAAATGAAATTAAAAATCCTCTAGAAGGAAACAAAAGCAGAATAACTGAGGCAGAGGAACGGATAACTTACCTGGAAGATAAAACACTGGAAATAACTACTGCAGAGCAGAATAAAGAAAAAAGAATGAAAAGAATTGAGGACAGTCTCAGAGACCTCTGGGACATTAAACACACCAACATTCGAATTATAGGGGTGCCAAAAGAAGAGAAAAAGAAAGGGACTGAGAAAATATTTGAAGAGATCATAGTTGAAAACTTCCCTAATATGGGAAAGGATATAGTCAGTCAAGTCCAGGAAGTGCAGAGAGTCCCATACAGGATAAATCCAAGGAGAAACACGCCAAGACATATATTAATCAAACTGTCAAAAATTAAATACAAAGAAAGCATATTAAAAGCAGCAAGGGAAAAACAACAAATAACATACAAGGGAATCCCCATAAGGTTAACACCTGATCTTTCAGCATAAACTCCAGAAGGGAGTGGCAGGACATATTTAAAGTGATGAAAGGGAATGACCTACAACCAAGATTACTCTACCCATCAAGGATCTCATTCAGATTCGAAGGAGATATTAAAACCTTTACAGACAAGCAAAAGCTAAGAGAATTCAGCACCACCAAAGCAGCTTTACAACAAATGCTAAAGGAACTTCTCTAGGCAGGAAACACAACAGAAGGAAAAAACCTACAATAACAAACCCAAAGCAATTAAGAAAATGGTAATAGGAACATACATATCAATAATTAACTTAAATGTAAATGGATTAAGTGCTCCAACCAAAAAACACAGACTGGCTGAAACGATACAAAAACAACGCCCGTATATATGCTGTGTACAAGAAACCCACTTCAGACCTAGGGACACATACAGACTGAAAGTGAGGGGATGGAAGAAGATAGTCCATGCAAATGGAAATCAAAAGAAAGCTGGCATACCCAATTCTCGTATCAGACAAAATAGACTTTAAAATAAAGACTATTACAAGACACAAAGAAGGACACTACATAATGATCAAGGGATCAATCCAAGAAGAAGATAAAACAGCTGTAAATATTTAGGCACCCAACACAGGAGCACCTCAATACATAAGGCAAATGCTAACAGCCATAAAAGGGGAAATCGACAGTAACGCAATCACAGTAGGGGACTTTAACACCCCACTTTCACCAATGGACTGATCATCCAAGATGAAAATAAATAACGAAATACAAGCTTAAAATGATACATTAAACAAGATGGACTTAATTGATATTTATAGGACATTCCATCCAAAAACAACAGAATACACTTTCTTCTCAAGTGCTCATAGAACATTCTCCAGGATAGATCATATCTTGGGTCACAATCAAGCCTTGGTAAATTTAAGAAAATCGAAATCATATCAAGTATCTTTTCCGACCACAACACTATGAAACTAGATATCAATTACAGGAAAATATCTATAAAAAATACAAACACATGAAAAAAACAATACACTATTAAATAACCAAGAGAACACTGAAGAAATCAAAGAGGAAATCAGAAACTACCTAGAAACAAATGACAATGAAAACACGATGACCCAAAACCTATGGGATGCAGCAAAAGCAGTTCTAAGATGGAAGTTTATAGCAATACAATCCTACCTCAAGAAACAAGAAACATCTCACATAAACAACCTAACCTTACACCTAAAGCAATCACAGTAAGAACAAAAAACTCCCAAAGTTAGCAGAAGGAAAGAAATAATAAAGATCAGGTCAGAAATAAATGAAAAAGAAATGAAGGAAACAATACCAAAGATCAATAAAACTAAAAGCTGGTTCTTTGAGAAGATAAACAAAATTGATCAAACATTAGCCAGACTCATCAAGAAAAAAGGGAGAAGACTCAAATCAATGGAATTAGAAATGAAAAAGGCAAAGTAACAACTAACACTGCAGAAATACAAAAGATCATGAGAGATTACTACAAGAAACTGTATGCCAATAAAATGGACAACCTGGAAGAAATGGACAAATTCTAAGAGAAGCACAACCTTCCGAGACTGAATTAGGAAGAAACAGAAAATATAAACAGACCAATCACAAGCACTAAAATTGAGACTGTGATTAAAAATCTTCCAACAAACAAAAGCCCAGGACCAGATGGCTTCACAGGCGATTTTATCAAACATTTAGAAAAGAGCTAACACCTATCCTTCTCAAACTCTTCCAAAATATAGCAGAGGGAGGAACACTCCCAAACTCATTCTATGAGGCCACCATCACCCTGATACCAAAACCAGACAAAGACATCACAAAGAAAGAAAACTACAGGCCAATATCACTGATGAACACAGATGTAAAAATCCTCAACAAAATACTAGCAAACATAATCCAGCAGCACATTAAAGGGATCATATATCATGATCAAATGGGGTTTATTCCAGGAATGCAAGGATTCTTCAATATATGTAAATCAATCAATGTGATAAACCATATTAACAAAGTGAAGGAGAAAAACCATATGATCATCTCAGTAGATGCAGAGAAAACTTTAGACAAAATTCAACACCCATTTATGATAAAAACCCTCCAGAAAGCTGACATAGAGGGAACTTACCTCAACATAATAAAGGCCATATATGACAAACCCACAGCCAACATCGTTCTCAATGGTGAAAAACTGAAAGCATTTCCTCTAAGACCAGGAAGAAGACAAGGTTGTCCACTCCCACCAATAATATTCAACACAGTTTTGGAAGTTTTAGCCACAACAATCAGAGAAGAAAAAGAAATAAAAGGAATACAAATTGGAAGAGAAGAAGTAAAGCTGTCACTGTTTGCAGATGACATGATACTATATATAGAGAATCCTAAAGATGCTACCAGAAAACTACTAGAGCTAATCAATGAATTTGGTAAAGTAGCAGGATACAAAATCAATGCACAGAAATCTCTTGCATTCTTATACACTAATGATGAAAAATCTGAAAGAGAAGTTAAGGAAACACTCCCACTTACCACTGCAACAAAAAGAATAAAATACCTAGGAATAAACCTACCTAATGAGACAAAAGACCTATATGCAGAAAACTATAAGACACTGATGAAAGAAATTAAAGATGATACCAACAGATGGAGAGATATACCATGTTCTTGGATTGCAAGAATTAACACTGTGAAAATGACTATACTACCCAAAGCAATCTACAGATTCAATGCAATCCCTATCAAACTACCAATGGCATTTTTCACAGAACTAGAACAAAAAATTTCACAATTTGTACGGAAACACAAAAGACCCCGAAGAGCCAAAGCAATCTTGAGAAAGAAAAACGGAGCTGGAGGAAGCAGGCTCCCTGACTTCAGACTATACTACAAAGCTACAGTAATCAAGACAGTATGGTACTGGCACAAAAGCAGAAACATAGATCAATGGAACAGGACAGAAAACCCAGAGATAAACCCAAGCACATATGGTCACCTTATTTTTGATAAAGGAGGCAAGAATATACAGTGGAGAAAAGACAGCCTCTTCAATAAGTGGTGCTGGGAAAACTGGATAGCTACATTTAAAAGAATGAAATTAGAACACTCCCTAACACCATAGACAAGAATAAACTCAAAATGGATTTGAGACCTAAATGTAAGACCGGACACTATAAAACCCTTAGAGGAAAACACAGTCAGAACACTCTATGACATAAATCATGGCAAGATCCTTTTTGACCCGCCTCCTAGAGAAATGGAAATAAAAACAAAAATAAACAAATGGGACCTAATGAAACTTAAAAGCTTTTGCACAGCAAAGGAAACCATAAACAAGACCAAAAGACAACCCTCAGAATGGGAGAAAATATTTGCAAATGAAGCAACTGACAAAGGATTAATCTCCAAAATTTACAAGCAGCTCATGCAGCTCAATAACAAAAAAACAAACAACCCAATCCATAAATGGGCAGAAGACCTAAATAGACATTTCTCCAAAGAAGATATACAGATTACCAACAAACACATGAAAGAATGCTCAACATCATTAATCATTAGAGAAATGCAAATCAAAACTACAATGAGATATCATGTCACACCAATCAGAATGGCCATCATCAAAAAATCTAGAAACAATAAATGCTGGAGAGGGTGTGGAGAAAAGGGAACA
The DNA here is from genome assembly GCF_964165515.1 of Mesoplodon bidens. Taxonomy (NCBI): domain Eukaryota; kingdom Metazoa; phylum Chordata; class Mammalia; order Artiodactyla; family Ziphiidae; genus Mesoplodon; species Mesoplodon bidens. The sequence goes on along the minus strand of NC_138178.1, from coordinate 147,752,715 downwards.
CTCTTGAACTGTTGGTGGGAATGTAAATTGATACAGCCACTATGGAGAACAGTATGGAGGTTCCTTAAAAAACTACAAATAGAACTACCATATGACCCAGAAATCCCACTACTGGGCATATACCCTGAGAAAGCCATAATTCAAAAAGAGTCATGTACCACAATGTTCACTGAAGCTCTATTTACAATAGCCAGGACATGGAATCAACCTAAGTGTCCATCAACAGAGGAATGGATAAAGAAGATGTGGAACATATATCCAGTGGAATATTACTCATCCAGAAAAAGAAACGAAACTGAGTTATTTGTAGTGAGGTGGATGGCCCTAGAGATTGTCATACAGAGTGAAGTAAGTCAGAAAGAGAAAAATAAATACCGTATGCTAACACATATATATGGCATCTTAAAAAAAAAAAAAGGTTCTGTAGAGCCTAGGGGCAGGACAGGAATAAAGATGCAGATGTAGAGAATGGACTTGAGGACACAGGGATGGGGAAGGGTAAGCTGGGATGAAGTGAGAGAGTGGCATGGAGTTAAATATACTACCAAATGTACAACAGATAGCTAGTGGGAAGCAGCCGCATAGTATGTGATCAGCTCTGTGCTTTGTGACCACCTAGAGGGGTGGGATAGGGAGGGTTGGAGGGAGACACAAGAGGGAGGAGATATGGGGATATATGTATACATATAGCTGATTCACTCTGTTATAAAGCAGAAACTGACACACCATTGTAAAGCAATTATACTCCAATAAAGGTGTTTAAAGAGAAAAAAGAAATTGGGAGACTATATTAAAAATGCATGAACACAATTTACATTAGGTTGGGATACTGTATGATATTCTTGTTTTCCTCTTGAAACTTGTGTTTCTATTTTATTTTTTCACAGAAATTTTTATTTAAGTATCATAGTTTTATATTAAAGATATTTAATTGACCATTTATAGTTCTCTCCAAAATATGTTAATAAACTGAAATAAGAATTTTCTGTGACCAAAAAAACCCTTGCAAATGTTAATCTATTCTTTCAGATTCAGTTATCACTAAAATTAGTTTTATTATATAATAGGTCAAAACAAAATAAAGTAAAAATTTCCACAAATGAGTTATTCAATGAGTGAAATAGGGGTATTTTTTTTCTATTTAGCTCCTGTGTCCACAGATGGATACTAGTTATTGCTAGAGTAACACAGAGTTCAAAGACCAACTATTTTTACTTCTATTTTTATAAATAAATAAGTTAAGCAGTCTTAGAAAAAGAAAAAAACAGGGGGACTCAACTAAAACGAATGATTAGTTCTCCAAGAGAACAATGAACACAATGAGTTTGTTTTGTTTATCGTTTTTTGTTTTTTTCAAAAAGATGCATAGCTTTCAGAGCCATAAAGCTGAGACTTTTCTGAATGGGATTTTAGAGTTCCTGTCCTGCAAGACTCAAACTCACCTTTTACACTTCTTCATTCCCTCTGTTTTCATTGGAAAAAGATTCAGAGCTTTTTACTTATGTGTTGCTATGTTACACTTTCATTTGTATATATCTGCATTTGGGAACCTATTTAAATATAGTGCAAGCTTTACAAGTGGGACCATGCCTTTTATTCCTTTTATATGCCCTGTAGAATCTAGAATAATACTTGTCATGAAAGTCACCCTACAAATATCATTGACTGATCAGAAAATCATCTTTTAATAATTCTATTTTAAAAGAATTAGAACTGATTATAGGAGAAGCCCCTGTAGCACACACACCTACCTGTTTCACCTTTTATATGCCTATTCCTTTTTCCTTACTATACTATGAGTCAGGCACTGTTCTAAGCACATTAACTTATACCGTGCTCCTAACAATCCTATGAGGCACATGCTATTATCACTATTATTACCACTTTACAAAAGAGGAAACTGAAGCACAGAGAGGTTAAATAACTTGTCCAACATCATAAAGCTGCTAAGTGGTAGAGGCAAGATCTAAATCCAGACAGTCTGGCTCTAGAATTAATGCACTGAACCTCTACATACGAAAAAACCTCTCTCAAAATAGCACATTATACTTGAAAACTTATGGGCCAAGTTTTGCTTCTTCAGTTTTTGAGCTGTGGCAGTAATCACATATATTTTTTTGAAAATTTGACACAATGCAAATTGCAATTACTTTTTTTAAATCACAAAAAATACAAAGATTTTAATATGCTTCTAAATAATGCATTTAGCTTTGGGTTTTGCATGCCCTTTATTCCAGGAAGTACATCTGCTCTTGGCATCAAACACAACAAAATTAGCTATTTTATGATTACACAATACGAATGTCAGTGCCATCATCTGATCAAACAGTGAATGATTAATGCTTCTCCTTAGATTTCTTTTCAAACCTATTAATGTATAAATAGCTAAGCAAATATTACTGGAGGCAAATAACCTGCTATCTACAAAGACAAGAGAGTTCTTTACCTATAAATAATAGTCAACACTCACTTGGACAAGGCAGCATCTGATGGTATATCTGTAAATATCTACACACAATGTTGACTCAAAGAACCCCCCACCGACAGCAGTCAATGCTGACACAAAACAGAACACTGAGATGGCAATGACGGGAATGGCTGATTTCACATGACAATTAAGTGCTGTTCCAAACAGAAAATTTTTCTGTAGAAATGTTCTGAAATCTTGCCTATGAGTTGTTAAGACAAAGCCAGTTTGACTTATATCCCAAATCATTAACTACTACATATATTAATAACAGGTTTATAGATCGAAAGCATGCAAATAGCATAACTACACTGATTAAAATGGAGAGAATAAATATGAAAGAGAAAACAGTTATCAAAATATACTGAAAGAACCAACAACTAAGGCCATTAAATTGGATTCCTGTGCACAATATGAAATAGTTCATAAAAACTAACTGGTAAACATGCTTGAGACTATAAACACCCATTTTAATCCGAAACAGTAGTAAACACCAGGCAAAACAATTACTTTTTAAGAAAAAAACATTTAGTTCATAATGCATACAAATCTCCACTTTAGGCACAATGTTTGGATTTTAAAATTAATATAATCTTGCTAAGAGGATACAATTAGAACACAGTGAATTTTATACTGTGGCTTTCATCACAGTTCTATTAATGCCCATTGTTTATCTATATAAATAAAGAGCAGCCTGGGAACTGTCCTAGTTTCTTTGAGAGTTATCAAGTGAAGCTAATGTTTCCTTAGTGAGAAGGGTACTATGAACCTGGCCAGTTTCCTCTGCTATTTACATGGACACAAGCCAATGTGCAGCATGGGCAACACTAGCTTTGCGATGGAATCTTCGTATCCTCAAGTGGTGTCTCTCAATAGTCCTCACTGTGTTCATTTGTTCAGCTAAACATGAAGGGCAGCCTTCTTCCCCTCCCCCAATAAATAGCAAGTTTAACATGAGTTTAATTGTGCAGACTGATGGATGGCAGCCCGGTAACAGAGTGGAGCTCCCTTTAGGGGTAACATTAGCTTCTTCCTGTCCTGCTCATCTTTGAACACCCCTATAGTACACTGTCTTGGACATACATCCAATACATGAAACCGCTCCTCTTGCCCCAAAGCAAAGGACTCCACACACATCTCAGTACTGACTGGATTACCAGCATATGGTCGTGTTACCTACTTGGACTCAACACACTTGTAAGGACTTATGAGAAGCCACCATTCAGAAAATTTACTAGAGCACCTCAGTATATTTCCCCACATACCACCTCCAAGTCTGTGGCTGTGAAAATCTTTCTTAACTTCCTCTTTAAAACGAGACTGTTGTGAGAAATACAATGCTTGCAGCACGGCTAGCACATAGTAAACACCCAAAATATATACCAACAAAACAACGTCTATTGCTGAGGATTCCCTTTAGCCTTAGATGCTGGTACTGGTGACATTACTGCAATGTCAGGGACAGACTTTACAGCCTAGGACTAAGGGATGACCCTGGGAGAACTGACAGCAATTTTGAGCCCCACACCGTGTCGACTAAAAACAATGAACTAGGCCAGGTTAAACAGTTAAATCAGTTTGATTCTTTCTTGTTGCAATATGATCAAGGATCTTGAATCCACAGGCAAAGCCCGCCAGGCCAGCTTCATAGAACATTTGTACATAAATACAACAGCTCTAGCTGATAAAATATATGCACACCAAGGTTTCAGTCTTAATCTGCATATAACACCACTGGTTCCATTATGGGGATCAACCCTGGTGATGCAGTGGTTAAGAGTCCGCCTGCCAACGCAGGGGACACAGGTTCGAGCCCTGGTCTGGGAAGATCCCACATGCCGTGGAGCAACTAAGTCCGTAAGCCACAACTACTGAGCCTGCGCTCTAGAGCCCGTGAGCTCTAGAGTGGGCTGTTCATTTGTCAACAACAATATTTTTGTGACAACAGTGGCGGTATATCTCAAAAAAAGGTTTTGACCAAAATGCTATATATATGGCCTAACCTATTTTTGCCGTGATCATACTCAAAATGCTCCAAAATCCTAACTCACATTTACTATTACATCTAGCATCTGGAGCGCCAAATCCTCACACTGCCAAAGTCCTCATTTACAAAATGGAGGTAATATCTTTTCAAGATTGAATGTCAATAATATACCATGCGGAAAAATTAATTCAAGATGGATCACAGTTTTCAGAAGAAAACACAGGACAATATTTTCAGGATTGGAGGGTAGGGAAAGGCTTTCTAAGACACTTAAAGTAATAACCATAAAAGAAAAAATTGATAAAGTAGATTTAATCATAGTAAAAACCTGATTATGAGGGGACACTGTTAAAAAAAACCTGGGGAGAAATCAATGTAGATTATAAATCTACAACAAAGAGGACTGATATCTAGGCTATATAAGGAACTCCTCTAACTCAGTAATAAAATGTTCACTGCAGCTTATATACAATTGCCTGTTTTGGAGGGGACAACTCAACAGAGGAAGAGGAGACGCTGGCAATCTCTCTCCTGTGAAGAATTAAGGGGGACTTCCCTGGCGGTCCAGTGGTTAGGACTCTGCACTTCCAATGCAGGGGGTGCGGGTTCGATCCCTGGTTGGGGAACTAAGATCCCACATGCCATGCGGCATGGCCAAAAAATAAATTAACTAATTAAAAAATTTTAAAAAGAATTAAGGGTTGGTACCTGGAGGAGAGTAGACTGCCTAACACACTGCTTGAGGAAGAAGATAGAAAAAACAAATTAATTAGATAGACACCAGGGCAGTTTGAGCTATTTAAAAATATACCTTTCACAGTGCCAGTAAGTCTGTGTTTAAAAGAAATATGGATTTGGGAGGATGGATAAATTAGGAGTTTAGGATTAACATATACACACTACTATATATAATAGAGATAATCAACAAGGACCTACCGTATAGCACAGGGAACTCTACTCAATATTCTATAATCACCTATATGGAAAAAGAATCTGAAAAAGAATATATATATGTGTGTATGTGTATAACCAAATCACTTTACTTTACACCTGAAACTAACACAACGTAAATCAACTATACTCCAATATAAAATTTAAAAATTTTTAAAATAAACAAAATAAAATGCAAACATTATATTAAAAATCCAAATATTAAAAAAATTTAAACAAAAGAAATATGGATTTAAAGTGGCAGTTTTGTTGTCCTATTAAGTTGTTTTCAAAAAGCTTCTACGAAAATTTAATGCTAGAAGCGTTATTCTTATTTGGGTTTATTCAATTCTCCAGATCAAGAAAGATATATTTGCATTGAAAATATATTTTAGTTAAAAAATTGGATTCGTATCATATCGCATTTTAGACATTTTGTTTTGTCTAAAGATAAACTTTAATTCTTCTACAATATACCAAGAAAATAAGGATACAGAGTGATCTAAAATGGCACAGAGTTGCCAGTAATTATTAAAGGTTTTCAGCCATAATTCCTGAGCTGTGATTTTATACAATTATGCATTTGGTTCCGTCTAGACATGTTATTCAGTTGGATTCATAAAGCACACCACCCAACCCCACAAGTGCTGGCGGACCAATATATAATAAACAGTTATCCACTGTAGTATTACAGGACATGAAAATTGATAGTTTTGTTTTTAACATGTAGATGTTAACTACTTATAACAAAAAGACTTTTTTGACATTTATTGCAAGTTTTTCAGGTGCAAGTCTAAACAGAAGATAAATGACAGATCAGTTAATGTGTACTCATACTTTCTCATTTATTTACTCTTCTCTTTGCTATTTGACCTTACGTGTAAGCAGGTTGCTTTGTTGCTATCCATACACTGCACCCTTGCAGTTACACCACGCAACAACTTGAGATGCTCTTCTGCACAAATCAGCAAGAGAAATATCTAAACGCCAGGGTTTTGTCTCAGAGGATTGTTAGAACCTGTTTAGACTGAACTGCCAATCAGAAAACAAAATAATTTACGTTTTTCCTTTTAGCTGTTACAAAAACAAAAACGATTTCTAAGTATCATTAACACAACAGTAAATGAAAGAGTTTTGATCATGATCGCTAAGATGTCAAACCAACAAAAACTGCTACATAAAGGACTTTGTGACAACCAAAAGTATGTTATTTTAAGCTAAAACAAGAGTGCCTCCTACCACCATAATATGTGAGGGGAGAAATGTAAATAGTTAGATATAACAGGGAAGTACAATTCAAAGTATGGCTCAGGCACCAAAGACAGACAGATCTGGGTCCATCTCACCTCAGCCACTTACAAGTTACATGACCTACAGAAACCATTTAGTCTTGTTAGTAACATGAGGGTATCTGTCAACATCTCACAGAATGAATATGAAGATTAAAAGAAATAATGGAAGCAAAAGTCTTTAGCAAAGTTCTGGGTACAAATTAAACACTCAATAATGGTAATTATTATTATTATAGTTAACTTAAAATTTCTTCAATAAAGATTTGGAATTACTAAAAACCATAATGTAAAACAAACAAATTTAATCACAAAAATATACCAATTAAAGATTTCTAGTTTCGGCATTTTATCTCATGATCCCAACAATGTTGTGGAAACCAAAAGAACTTTAAATTTTAAACTAGCAATACAGGCAGTGGGAATAAGCCCTTCTCCTTCCTTTTTCCTGGTCCAAATAATCTGAGAAAAGGAATGAGGGGAAAAAAAACAAGAACAGGGACTTACCTGGCGGCGCAGTGGTTAAGAATCTGCCTGCCAGTGGAGGGGACACGGGTTCAAGAGCTGGTCTGGGAAGATCCCACATGCTGCAGAACAACCAAGCCTGTGTGCCACAACTACTGAGCCTGCTCTCTAGAGCCCGCGAGCCACAACTACTGAGCCCGCAAGCCACAACTACTGAAGCCCGCGTGCCTAGAGCCCATGCTCTGCAATAAGAGAAGCCACCGAAATAAGAAGCCCACGCACCACAACAAAGAGTAGCCCCCGCTCGCCACAACTAGAGAAAGCCCGCGTGCAGCAATGAAGACCCAATGCAGCCATAAATAAATAAATAAATATTTTTTTAAAAAAAACAAGAACAATCATTCAGGATCAACCATTGCAAGCAATCATTCACTTAAACAATGGCACACATACAATCATAGTTAAAGATAAAACCAAAAGATTTCCATGTGAAGTCACAAATCTGCACACTCAGTTCCTCTCAGCTCTAAATCAACTTGTGGTAGTCACGCTGCAATGATTTTCTGGGGCAGGTTGCAACTAACCAAACAAGTACCTGTGCATGACAAAAGTATGAACTTAGTAAAAAGGCACGACATTCTATTTCATGCAGTTCTTCATTTGTGCATTCACTCATCAATTATCTATCTAGTTCTTACTACCCACTAAACTCAGTCAAATATCAAAATGGTAACAAGATTAATCTTGCAAGGAGAAAAGCACCCTTGAAAAGTGTGAAGATGCGGCATAGGTGCCCTGTTTCTCACAGCACATGCTTCTGAACCTCCAGAGTAAAAGAGCAGATAAAGGGAGTAAAAGACAGTGACACCAAATAGACGAGGCCAGAGCTAAAAGGGACTTGCCTGATCTTCACCCAATACATTGTGGCTTTACAATAAATACCATTTTATTGTTGACAGGTAAGTTTCTGTTTAAATTTTATTTACGGTATTCATTTGATCAGCATATTTATTTAGAGTTATAAAAAGATAAAGTCTATAGTGGCTTTGCCCCAACCAGATACCAATTTCTTCTCTTTTGATTAATTAATTAATTAATTATAGCTGTGTTGGGTCTTCGTTGCTGCACACGGGCTTTCTCTAGTTGCAGTGAGTGGGGGCTACTCTTCGTTGCGGTGCGTGGGCTTCTCACTGCAGTGGCTTCTCTTGTTGCGGACCACAGGCTCTAGGCATGTGGGCTTCAGTAGCTGTGGCATGCGGGCTCAGTAGTTGTGGCTCGCTGGATTAGTTGCTCCGCGGCATGTGGGATCTTCCCGGACCAGGGCTGGAACCCGTGTCCCCTGCATTGGCAGGAGGATTCTTAACCACTGTGCCACAAGGGAAGTCCCAGATACCAATTTCTAAGTATCCATATTCTATCCATCCTTCGAGGACAGTTCCAAGACCACCTTCTCCAGAAAGCATTTCTTGATAGGCTTGAGCTGAAAGTTGTGTCTTGATGCCATGAATTCCTGCAGCACTTTGCCTGCACCCACCTCTCCCTTTCTATCTCATATTAAGGTTATCCTCCTATACATCTTAGATCTCCATAACAATTCAGGTCCCTTGAGAGCAGGTTCACATATGACTTACCTAAGACAGAACCCGAGAGGAGCTTCAGGGCTCAAAATAAATGTTAATAAATGCATGCTTTTTTTTCTTCTAAGATTGAAGTTCAGCCATAAATTTCTCTAACTTCATCATGCTGCTGGCGGTATCTACATTTACTGATATACTCATCTTTAATTAGGATGCTTGCTTGAAAACCTTTACACAATAGTATGAGGAAATGATGAAGCTAGAAGAACAATTCTCTCCATAAAATACCCTACTTGGCCTTCATCTGAGATTCAACCACTACCACTCCATTTTTATATATTACTCGTGCCCCAGGACATCTAAAGAGTCGACAGAGGGTTGTTGAGTTTAAACCAAAGGTCCTAAATACTAAAAGCTTCCATCAGTATAATCATAAAATCAGAATTAAGGGCATTTCCACCTACCCTTACTCACTATGTAGCCTCTTTTAGCCTTTTTTAACCTTAATTTGCTCATACATAAAATGGGTATGACATTACCTCACAGTATTGATGAGGATTAAATGAGAAAACCTGTATGACAATGCCTGGCCCCAAGCACAGGCACACAGGACTTGCTCAGTCTCCATATTTCAAGATGGTAGACGGAAATTCTACCATAAAGCTTCCCTGTTCTAAGACTAACAATTTGATAACTCAAGGATCTCTTAGTTTCATTTCATGGTCAAAGAAAATTTCATATTAAAAGCTAGGAACTGGACTCCAGGATTACAATTCTCCTATAAAATATTCCATGTGGTGATTAGACTCACACTTAAGTCTCATGTGCACTTTCCACCAGCATTAAATTTACTTCGAATTTTCTATTGTAGAGTGAGATTCTTTTCAAAGTTACTGTGAATAACACAGGAGATGAGTCATTCTTGATATACTGGTCAAAAGAAAATCACTGCACTAAAGCCAGCAAGTTTTTTTCCTTTGGATTTCTTAAATTGACCAACATTTTAATTGGTCACAAGGTAAAATGAATAGATAATGTGAAATATTACACAATTTCAAACATTCACTTAAGGTAGAACAGAAAGTCACATTACATTACATCATCAAGCAGGAAAATTTGGATTGTGACAAGCTGTGTCTATTAGTGACTGCCCCACTTAAATGACAGAAGAATCAGGGTTCGGTATGGTGATTTGAGAACTTGGAACTTGGAGCAAAACACATCCTCAATGCCAGAAGATAACAGTTTCTCTTAATACTGAAATAACATTGAATTAGTACAAGGTCTAATAACAAAATTTCCTCAGAAGGGAAGGTCTTCAGGTCAAAGCTCAAATTCTCACTAGTCATCAGGAAAACACAATCTAAATGACAATGGATACGACTTCATACCCACTAGAATGGCTAAAACTAAAGACTAAAAACTAGTGTTGATGAAGATGTGGAGCCACTGGAACTCTCAAACACTGTTAGTGGCAGTGAACTGGTACAACTACTTCAGTAAAAGGTTCTTTCTGCATTATCTACTAAAGCTGAACAAACACATATCCAACCTCAGTAATCCCATTCCTAAGTATAGACACCCAACAGAATGTACACATATGTGCCCAAAACACAAATACAAGGATACTCACAGCAGCATTAGTTTTAATGGCCAAAAACTGCAAAAAAAAAAAACCCTCCAAATGTCCAGTAGTAGAGTAAACAAATAACTCATGGTATAGTTACACGATGGAATACTACCTGGTGAAGAAGGGACCTGTTATACTCACAAACATAATATTAAGCAAAGGAAGCCAGACCAAGGGGTACATACTGTAAACTAATCTATGGTGATGTAAGTCAGGATAATGATTACCTTTGGTAGTATTGGTGGGTGGGGAAGGGTAGGGAAATGGGAGAAAACAGAAGGAGCTTATGGAATATTGGTAATATTCTCATTTTTAATTTAGGTGATATTTACACATGTGTATTGTTTACAAAAATTTACCAAAGATAAAAATTTAGGATCTGTGTGCTTTTCCATACTCATGTTATACCTTATTTTTTTATTTATAGGAAAAAACATCAAGGTACTTATGAGTGCATGTGCCTATATATTTTACATAAGTATAAAAATACACAAATATATTTGAAAGAATAGAGTGACTTTTCTTCATATAATTGGGATGGTATACAATTCCTAAGAGGCATTTTTCTCTTATTACACTATAACTATTTTCCTTTCTCTCAAATATTTTAGAATAAAAGTTTATGGCTGAGCTGTTGGGTACAGTATTGGATACAGCCATAAATCACTGCACATCATCCCCAAATTTATTCCCAAATTTCTGCCTTCATTAGCAATGCTCAATGAACCAGCACCATGGTACAGGCAAATCTCTGCATGTCTCTATTAAGATACATTCCTAGAAATAAATTCCCAGGGCCAAAACATACACTTAACAATGTTAGAAGTGTGCCATAAACTCTGGGAATTTTTTCATCAACATTGCTTAAGAAATCTTAGTAATCATCAGCTAGATGAACATTTAACTACATGGAAAACTTAGCTACCCAGAATAAATAATTTCTCTGAAGTTTTGCTTAAGTAATAGCCTCCTCTGCTTACAAAGATTTTAGAGCATTTTATATAAATGGGTATAGAGTCTTAGAGAAAATACTCTATAGCTAGAAAAGGACACCCTGAGAAATAAATTAAATCTATGACATCAGTAAAGGAGTGATCAAAAATCCATCAAGCGTCAAAAACTGAAATATAATGGAATATAAAACCGAATAAAAAGTTTTTTATATATGTATATGTATTTTTATATGTGTACAGAAAAATTATGTAAGGATTTTTCACAAAAAGTTAAAATATATTGCTGGGTTTAGGATCTGGGTAATTTTTAATCTTTTAAGTTTTCTTTTATTGCTTGTATTACAGTAAACATACATCCTTTTTAAGATTAAAAAGTTAACTAGAAGATATGAGAGAAAGAGTCTCCTGTTAAAAAATCAGATAATAGACATTTTCTTCCCTGTTCACAGAACAAATTAGATTGATGAGATTTCTCTCCCATATATTTTTCATCAATCTTCCAGCATCTGCCACAGGGTTTCTGCTGGCAAATACCAACAAAAAAACATATAGCAGAAGAAATAAGGAAACAGCAGTAGCAGGAAACTGGCACCTTCAAACCGGAGCCAGTGGGTGTGACTTTACATCCAGGGGTGGTCATTTTCTGCTAGTAAAGTCATTCTTAGTTCCTAAGATACAGTTAAGTATATCGACATTTCATGGCTATCTATTAAAATCACCATAACCTCTAAGTGCCCTATATCTGAGCCAAAGACTTCCTGCTGCCATAAGTGCAGCCTCAGGTCTAACGTCAGTTATGTCCTAGAGACCCGTAATGGTTGATTCAGCTCCCTAGGGACACAGGAGTAAGTTACTCACCAGGTGGATTTTACCCATTATCTCAACCACCTTTCCCAAGAGAACTGATGTCACTTCATTTGTTTGGAGAAAAAAACAAAAGCCAAGTGGAGCTTACTCTCCCAGCCAATCATAACCACACTGAGCTATAGAAATCAAGCCAAAATTAGAATCTAAATTTCCTGATCCTTTCCTTCCAGGTAATGTCTTGCTTATTAACAATAATTAAAAACAGAGCTTTGGCAAACCAAAGAAGATCAAAACCCTAGGATCAAAACAGCAGCAGCCTTTCTGGTGTCCCTTTGAATTCAACCTCCGTGAAGGTTGCTCACAATCTTGAAGCAATCAGGAACTCTCCCACTTTGCAAGAAATAGGCTGACTCAAAGAGTAAACATCCCACTGATAGTAAAGGCCATATTCTCCCAGGCTAACTTCAGACTAGAGAAAACTAAGAGAGTAAACACCTACATTTATACTGTTGTCATTTTTTTTTTTTACAACTGAATTTGAAATGCAGGCTATTATGAAGAGTCTCCTGACTACAGTTCAAGGGAAAAAGAACATCCTAATGCAAAAACATTTTCAACGTTCCCAAATTCCACTTCAGCCAATTTCAGAGAGTTCTCTATTTCAACTTGAAAGTTCATATTATACTTGTCGTTAAATGTCAGGATCTTCAGAATACAGAATTCCAGTGGCTACAGGAGCACAAAGGCCACTTTAAGTGTGTCTCAGAACACAACCAGTCTTACGGGGTTCAATATATCTCTAACCTATACAGATGAAGCATGACGAGTGATTAATCAAGTGTTTAACCAGAAGCTGAAAAGCATAACTGATATCAAATCCTAAAACCCAGAATACAGCTACACATACATTCAGTAGATCATGCAGCAGTAACAGTAACACAGCACCAACTGTGGACCAGGCCCTGGGGCTATGACAACCAGCAAGACATGTCCATTGCCCTCAGTGAGCTCAATGACTAATAAATGATGACATATAGGCAGAAGTTACCACTGGATACACAGTATAATCATAACTACTATCATTTACTGAGAGCTTAGTACCTGCTTAGAATTGTACATATGTTCATTTAAGATCCTCAGTTACCCTATAACATAACCCTTGGGCAAGTTACGTCTCCTGTATATGCCACAGTTTCTTCATCTCTAAAAAGAAGGTAATACCTACTCCACAGGATTAAGGTGAGCGCCAATTCATGCAAAGCACTTAGAACACTGCCTGCCACATGGCAACTGATCAATAAAGGTCAGCTCTTACTATTTTTATAATCATTGGTGTGGTTGGTGTTATTACCACTGGAAAGACAACCAAGAAAAACAAAATCAAAATAAAGCAAAGGGAAGAGCACTAAGAGAAAGAAGAATGGCAGCCACCATCTAACAGCCAAAGGGCATTAGACAAGCTCCTTTAGTTTCCTCATCTGTAAAATGGGATGACACCACCTGCTCCATCCTCCTCCTCACAAGACTGTCCTGGAGGCCACACAAAAGCATCTTTAACCACAGAACACAAAGCTAAATATCATATGTTGTCATTGGCCAGAGGGCCTCCACAAACCCTGGAAAACAATGAACTTTCGCAGTGAGCCTAAGTCAAATAACTGGACATTAAATGACAATACTAACAACAAAAAAATCAAGAGTATATATTTTTTTAAAATCCCACAATAGCTGGATAAAAAGTAAAAAGCACAGTAAACTGTTAACTACCTAGTGACACCAAATATCATATCTGGAGCCTTGCACTGCAGAAAAATCGGAACTTTGAGGGAAGTACTTGACATCATTTTAAAGGCAACCACGAAGTGCTAAAAAAAAAAAAACAACAAACACCCAACTGCATCAAGGTACCACAGGCTCGTTTTGGGCATAACAAGCAAACAGAGTATAACAGATCTAAACTGCATTTTATTTCAACTCTGAACATTGGAACAAAGCAATTTTCAAGCATTACTCTTTACTATAAATAAATGTTTTACAAAGTTTCCTTTCACCTCTGATACTAATGTAAAAGTTAATAGAAGGTACAGTTTCTAATTCAGGCTTCTACAACTTCAAACGCACAAACACAAAAGCTTCTGGCACTATTTTCATCTTGTGGTCAGTGTTGTGAGATCACAGATACCAAACAGACAACTCCTGTCCTGTGAAGTTTTCTGAATAGACGCCATCCCTCTTTATCTGAAGGATCAACTCATTAACAGGCAATGTACTTTCAAATACGGTTTGCATATTTTAATAATTTTAATTAAGAAAATATTAATATTAGAAACATAAATGAGGTTTTCTTTTTGTTCCTTTTTATTTTCCAAACGAGCTAAAATTAGCACCTATTTCCTACCTAGTCAGCAAAAAGGAATCCTTTTTAAAATAAATAAAAAGGTATGGAAAACGATTTGATTTTAATTAAAAATTCTGTTATATTTACCTAATATCTACAGGACTTATTTTGTTTGATACAACAACTACAATAAGAGGGAAGGAAAAAGTATTTTGCAATAGCAATTCAGTTAAGAAATATGTCATCCAACTGTTAATGATCAACAGATGTTGAAGATTTTTACACCAATCTGAGTGTTTTACATTTAAGTAAGAGATAATTATGCTAAGCAATATTAATATCAAATTCGTATCTCCATATAGCACATATGCATTTAAATAGTTAACCACCAGTACAATCAATCAGAGAGAGACTGGCTAATAAATTCTCTCATCTCAAGACAACAGGAGATAGAGGAAAACTGCTTACATTCCTTAAGACATGGGGTAGACACTCCGTCAAATATTCCCCAAATATGGGGTAGACATCAACAAAGGGGAAAAAAATTGTACCTTGATTCTAATCCAAGACTCTCATCAAGCCCTCAGACGACAGAGAACCCTCTACACACCAGGGAACATGGAGATCACACTTTTCGGAGAACAGAGTTTCTCTAATTTACCTTCTCTCCACTTGTTCACACTTCAGAAGTCAATATACTTGTATTTTCAGCTTGCTAAAATAAATGGATTTTCTTTCTAACCTTGGGATAAGGAAAAACTGTCAATGAAGCAATTAGATTGTACGTTGTCTTCCACTAATTGCAATTATGAACAAGTTTTCTCTCCCCAACTAGAATATAAGCCCTTTTTCATATCATAAATATGTTAAACTTGGTGTCTGCTAGCTTTCACTCAGCCTTATAACTCTGGACGCCAACAGGCCCTGGCTAGGGTAGAGGTGCCCCCAAGTTTAGGGCACCTCTGGCTGTTGTGGGCACAGAACAAGTGCCAGGAGCTCCCCATTCCAGGCTGTAGTGGTGAGGACCACATGATCAATTTAAGTTTAAATCTCCCAGGGCTTCCCTGGTGGCACAGTGGTTGAGAGTCCGCCTGCCGATGCAGGGGACACGGGTTCGTGCCCTGGTCTGGGAAGATCCCACATGCCGCGGAGCAGCTGGGCCCGTGAGCCATGGCCGCTGAGCCTGTGCGTCCAGAGCCTGTGCTCCGCAACGGGAGAGGCCACAACAGTGAGAGGCCCGCGTACCACAAAAAAAAGAAAAAAAAATTAAATCTCCCAAAGCCTCCAGTTATTCACGATTCCTTCACGTAATACAAAAACTACAACTCGACAGCGTGTCAGGGTAAAGTCTAAAGGGTCCAACCCTGTTCTCTTGGTGCAAACAAAGAAGTGATCAGCACACACCTCCTGGTCCTGGCTCAATGGGGCCTAATGTCAACACCATTCTCCAGGAACCAAAGGAAAAGAGGTCACTCTTGTTTCTCACAGTTCTGCTAAGTACATGAACTATTTTCAAAAAAATAAATCACATCTCCTGATCTTCCAGGGTGAGCAAAAGAAATACTAACTGGGGAACTGTGAGTGGGAAACAGTATCAGGCATTGAAAAAGTCTGATGCATATTCATTCCCTGTTCTAAGAATCGTGAATCAGGAGAGTCTGGGAATTTTTTAAACTTCTGTCTTCTGAAGTTGCTCTGATTTCAGGACATTCTCCTATAACCCCAAGGAAAAGTACTGAATGGCATACTTTCATTTTTTTCAGAATGAATGCTAATTTGATTGAGAATTTTATACTGGTCCCCTTGAAGTGAATGAAGTATTTTTTTGTGTCCACAACGAGATGGGAAGGGCTGTAGCTCCACACTATTTGTAAAGGCTCTGGCTACCTAGGAGGTAGTCATGGGTATTACTTTCTGGGACATGAATCGCCTGGCTCTGTCCCTAATGCACCTGGCTAAGTATACACAGAAACTAGACCCCTGGTTCAGAGTACATGAATGCAAAAACATGAAACGTTCTAACACCACTGACATCTAACCTTCAAAAAATGTCTTGTTCTGTTGTGTTTTAATGACCATAGTACGATTGCCTGTACAGAAACTGTTAACCAAAGAAAAATATTTCCAAGATTGCTGAATTTCATATGTTACTTATCTCCTATGGGTCCAAGAGATAAAAACTGTAACTCTAGGCTGTTCTTGCTCCTCCCACCTAGACAGATGCCAAAGGACTCCATGGAGCTTATGAAGAAAGGGGTCCCTGTGCAAGCACTTTTCAGCATCAGGAGGACGACAGTGGGTCTCTGATGGGAGAGGGTGGCACCACTGAATGGGCGCTGTTCCTATTGACTTCCTTTCTTTCTAAGAAAAGGGTCGTTGCAACTATGGCTACAGATATATACAAACACCATTCAAGATTCTGAGTTTACTTCGGTCTTAAAAGTCTAAATTCTACTTAGTAGAAATTATTCTGCTTCACCTGCTTAGCATAACGAGATTGTAACCATCAAGAAAAATCAATTGGTCATGACAGAAAATGTCCAGGAGGGAATTCTGCAAGCATATTTGTTGGTTTTCCAAAGGTTCTATTGCATAAATCATCTCAAGTACATTTAATACCTGCAACACCCTCTGCTTCAATGTGATAAGCAGCTTCCGTTTGAAAACCCATTTCATTTTTACCCTTTCAAAAGCCCATCAGGAGGATTACAAGGAACTACAACAAGTATTAAAAGGTAAAATTCTTTATCAATGGTTAAATTTAACCAGATTTCAAAACCAATATATTGATTAGCCTAAAAGATTATTTCCTTATGAAAAATACTAAAAACGACAGGACCCAGAATACTACTGAGGTCTTATATTTAATATGTCAATTAACCCCCTCACGGTCTTATATTTAATACATCAATTAACCCCCTCACACTAGATACTGGGCCACAGAATTATAAAATGGAATTATGAAAGGCTACATATTTTCAGAGAATGACACTACGAAATTTCTTATAGTATAAAAATCAAATCTCAGGACTTTTTGAACTCCAGAGCTGTAAGTACAAAATTTATCACCCCACCTGCTACTGTAAACTGGCTCCCAGATGAATGATGTCCAGAAGTTTCCAAAGAATACTGCAATAATCCCCTC
Source organism: Mesoplodon bidens (assembly GCF_964165515.1). Classification (NCBI taxonomy): domain Eukaryota; kingdom Metazoa; phylum Chordata; class Mammalia; order Artiodactyla; family Ziphiidae; genus Mesoplodon; species Mesoplodon bidens. The sequence continues at coordinate 147,735,127 of NC_138178.1, read as the reverse complement.
AATGTGCAAACTGCCACATTACGATGATACGTTATCTTGAAGAAAATGTCAAAAGTCAGAAACAGGCTCTCTTAGGATGACCGAATCCTCAAGTAACCACATTTCCCTCATATCTTGCTATCATTGCTCTCTCAGAAAAACAAATCATATTTAATATTTATACACATTTATTTCAACTTTCTCATTATTAAATGTTAACAAAGTTAACACTTTTTCATAATTAATTACTAGAATTACAAAAATAAATTCCAAGTTGCCAGAGGCAAAAAAAATCCCATTACTGTTCTATGGGACTTGGCAAACCTTCTTGCATTTCCATCTATACTCTGGGCTTTGAGTCAAGTCAAGGAAATGTTGGCTAGAAAGGAGATACCTTAATTTAGGGTAGTGACCCTTTCTAAAGAGAATGGAAGAGAACGCCAATACTAAATATTCTATGTTTTTTAAGTTAGCCTAAAATATTTTACATTTTTAGTAACTTCGATTCTATTTGGTTATTTTATCTAAAAAGAACTGTAAAGTGTTATTTGCATTTTGAAGCAACATATCAAAAGAGCATTTAAAAATCTTTATCACTAGCAAAACCTGTAGAACCCAAGAGAAAGGGGTCTTAATTAAAAAGTTAACTAGTTTTCCCATCAACTGCAATAGTTACTCCTTAGGAGCAACTGCCCAAGATTCATCCAACATTCATTCAACAGGCACTGATTTAGGACTTAACTGTATCTCACACACTATATCTCCTCAGTCATGGAGAGAGAATGATGAACAAAACAAAGTACCTGATTGGAGGAATCTCACAGACTGCACCCTTCTGTGCCACCACCTCTAGGTTCAATGAAAAAATGTGCTTCACAATCAGTCTTAGGTAGCCTTGAACAAATTTTCTCCTGACACTAACACTAAAAAATGAGAAAATGTTTACTAAGAAGTATAAAAGTATAACCTCTCCAAACAGCAGTATGATGGCTCTATCTTTATAAATAATCTAGCTGGCTAAAGGTTTAACCAGGGACTTCCCTGGTGGTGCAGTGGTTAAGAATCCGCCTGCCAATGCAGGGGGCATGGGTTCAATCCCTGGTCCAGGAAGATCCCAGATGCCGTGGAGCAACTAAGCCCGTGTGCCACAACTACCAAAGCCCACCCGCCCCAGAGCCCGCGTGCTGCAACTACTGAAGCCCGTGCACCTAGAGCCTGTGCTCCGCAACAAGAGAAGACACTGCAATGAGAAGCCCGCACACCGCAACAAAGAGTAGCCCCAGCTGTTCGCAACTAGAAAAAGCCCACGTGCAGCAACGAAGACCCAACGTGGCCAAAAATAAATAAATTAAAAAAAAAAAGTTTTAACCAGAACCCTTTCGGAACTTCTGGGCAATAATATGAGCACAGCGGCCACCAGAGGTCTGGCTGGAACTGACTCTTTTCTGGGACTAGGAAAGCCAGCCCTGGGAAAGCCACACAGGGGTCCCACTTAAATGCCTGGCCAGCCTTACACCCCGTGGGAAAGACTCCCTATGCAAGACTTTGGATCTGAAACAGACCCATAAACAACCTTCACCTGTAGCAGACTTAGTGGGTATGTATGTAAAGTCAGTCACAGAAACACCACTATTTCAAATAGATTTATGATAATACCATGCTTACGGCCATCTCATAGCCATGAACCCACGAAGCTGACAAAATTCTGAAAATTTATACAATCAGAATTAGAGCCCATAAAACAAACAACTAGGTTTCACAATCTTTCCTAGACAGTTAATCTTACATTCTTTTCCTACTGAATCTTAACTTTCCTTAGCTCTATCTTTTAAAGAATTTAGAAAAAAATTTATTTCATTCGAAGATATAGTTAAAGATAAAATTCAAATTCAGTATGAAAAAGAAATCATATCCTTCACCTCTAGGGCAGCCACCTTCACCTGCCCCAAATTCATCAATGGTTTCTCAATACCTACATAAATAGAGTCCAAATTCTTTATCTAGGGATTCCAAGTCCTAGACAAGTCGGTTCCAAGCTAATTTTCCAACTTACTTCCCTCTATACCTCTTCACACAGCCATCACTCCAGGCAAATTGAACTATTCTCTTACTAAACACACTCTCCACTTTACCTTTCACCATGCTTTTTCTCATATATTCCATCTGCATTAAGTGCCCATTGATACTTGTCTATAATTGCAAATTGCATCCACCCTACTATGCCTAGTTGAAGGGCAGCCTCTTCTTTGAGCCTCTGTTAGTGCCCCTCTGCTGAATTTCCACAGGTGGGCTCTCTATGTGGACAGATATGTGCTTTAGAAACCAAACATCATTGCAATCTCAACTCTGCCATGTACAAGTCAGGCCTCAAGCAAGGTACCTGCCTCACTAACCTCAATCTGAACAGCAAGGGGCCATAACAACTACTCTACAAGGTTTGGGGTTCTGAGCAACATCCGCTGCAATGGGTTTAAATCTCAATGCTAACAAATGGGGATGCTCTGACCTGGGGAAAGGAATGGACACACCACGAGCCTCAGCTTTCTCACTGGCCAATGGGGAGGTGCTACACGAATTTCACAGCAGAATAACAAATGTACGGGAGTCACTGCACAACCCTGCCTCCCACGCCCTGGGCCCCTGAGTCCCCATATCCCTTCCTCAGGATCAGCGGCCCTTCCTCTCTCCAGGCTCCCTCCGCACCTGCGCTCCCCTCTGTCACAGTATTACCTGTCTCCTCCAACAGACACTCCCTTCCCATGGCAGCTTTACGGCCTGAGCCTAGACTGCCTAGTATTTTTAGTATGAAGTGCTTCATCGGTATAAATCAAAGCACACAAATTAAAAAAATCAAGGCGTTGAGAGATTCCGAGGCTGAGAAACAAAGGAAAACACCTGTTGAAATGCTGCTTGTTCTTTAAGCTCCAGTTCAAATCGTAATAGCTGCGACTTGCCGAATTCCTGGAGGTGGAGTACAGCCCTGGCCTTCGACTGCTACCTCCTCTATGATGACTTCTGTACTTCCCCAAGGAAGGTGCTTAACTTTGGAGGCATACCCACTCCATCAATTCACTTCTCATACAACTCCCCACACCCTTCCCTGCACTTTAATTTTTCCTATCATCTTATCTCCCCAATCAAAAGCTTGAGTAGGGGGGGCTTCCCTGGTGGCTCAGTGGTTAAGAATCTGCCTGCCAATGCAGGGGACACAGGTTTGAGTCCTGGTACAGGAAGATCCCACATGCTGAGGAGCAACAAAGCCTGTGAGCCACAACTACTGAGGCTGTGCGCCACAACTACTGAGCCTGCGTACCTAGAGCCTGTGCTCAGCAACAAGAGAAGCCACCGCAATGAGAAGCCCGCGCACCGCAACGAAGAGTAGCCCCCGCTCGCCGCAACTAGAGAAAGCCCGCGCACAGCAACGAAGACCCAACACAGCCAAAAATTAAAAAAAATAAAATAAATAAATTTATTTAAAAAAAAAAAAAAAGCTTGAGGAGGGCAAGCCTTGTGCATGACTGGCCTTTCTTTCCAGTCCCTCCTCCACTCCAAAGAACAGGAATTGAACGAACTAAACAGGAGTGTCAAAGCTGCTAGAAATACATCATCCAAATCACGAGGTAATTCAACATCACATGGTTGCTCTGCCAGGTGATTCCTCCCCTCTAAGACCCTGAAGTCAAGGTTTGAAGAGACCTAGACCTCTTTCTTATCTTTCGGGAAGGAATTCAAAAAAATCTCCTAAAATCAAAAGAAAAAATCTTGCCCAAATAAGGTTTTCATTGGTGGTAAAAGAATGAGAAACGACAGAAAACGGTGAACTGAAACCCAAAATGTCAGGGGAAACAACTCTGTCCTTTCAAACTTTATAATGACCCCCCGCCCTGATACTTGAACATTCTTCTCTCCTCAAGCCAAATACTTTTCTTAGAAAAATAAATCAATGCTTTACATTCCATATTCATGAGTAGTTATAAAAACAAACTAGCATACACTCTGTTAGAGCCTTTTTAAAGTTATTGATTAATCAAATTAATGAAAGCTGACATACATTTTGAACTCACTATTTTCCAATGTGGGTATCACCTCAATAAAACATCTGTTTTCTATCTCCAACATTTCAGAATCAGCAAACCTATAACAAAAACACAATGCTCCCCATCCCACCCCCTTTTTTAGTGAGGGGTGGTGGCAGTAAAGAAGAGGAAAAGGTTGTGATTCCAGAATTAAATACTGACTTTCCCCTCTCCTTGTCTGGAGCACATTCGCTGACAGTGTGCAAAACGAAACAGAAGCTTCCATTTAATTGTGAGTTCACTGAAGCCCGAGGACCTAATTGCTAAAACAGAAACTCATCAGAAACCAGCAGTCCTTTGTGTAGCCCTCTTCTCTGTGAAGTCTGCCTGGGAGAGCACCGCTCAACCACTCCCTGGGACACCAGGGACCACGAGCCATTGGAAATGTCCTCCCCAAGCTAAACGCAAATGAGTTGAAAGAACAGCAGGGAAGCCAGAGGGGGAAAAACCCTGCTCTCTTGGGATTTTTGGATCAATTCCAAGAACTTTCCATCTCCCACTGCCAGCAGTACCCATCAATTCCCACAGTAACCGGCCCACAGCTTTCCAACTGGTCCAAAAGAGAGGCACGCAGCATGAAGCGCTTGAGAGCATGACCCAATCCAATCACTGCTGAGTGGCTTAAACATTCCAATTCTACCTCCCTGCTTCCCTTAGTCCCCAGGTTACCAGGTGGTTCTCTCCTTTCTCCCTTCGACTTGATGCTAAGATAATGAAGGGGACTCTCTTTTTCTAGGACTCTGCACAAAACCATTTTCCGTGTTCCAATGCGATCCTGATTCAAGTCTATTTGGTACTAGGGCAATCGTGTCCCCCCAACCACGCTGTGCGTGAATGTTTGCTTAATGAAGCACTCCTCTGGTATAGAAATAAAGATTTCAAAGACTCAAGGGTACAGATTTGAGATCCAGGATAGGGTGAAGAAGCTGTATTCCCAAAAGGAATGAAGAGCAGAAAAAAAGGGAGCTGAAGTGGATGGAGATGACCTTGTTTTTGTGAAGAAGAGGATTCCTTATGCTGACTGAGCAGGACCACAAAGGCTGAGAGCATTTCCGTCCCCAACACACATCAAGGGCCCTGCAGTCAGCAACAGTGCCTCATGATGGTGATTTTCAACACAGAAAGGGGCATCGATCAATTCTAACATGTTCATCTAAAGAATTACTATGTCGCAGAGATGTTTAAAATTAATAAGTAATGTGGAGAATCAAATTAAAAGTGCTCAGCATGGGCTCTGAACCAGTCCTGAAAGATTTCACATTGTCAACAGAATTTAATGACTAAAAGGGAAAGAAATAATGAGGGTGACAGGAGGTGCTGCAAAAAGTAGTACTTGTCATTGCCCCTGGAGTCTATACCTCACTGATTAGATGCACTTGTTTTCCTTAAGGGACATGCTGAGTAATGCAGCTGTGGGGTTCTAACGTACGCACGCATACATTTTAAATTTTAATAGACACTCCCCAATTACTCTCTAGCAAAAATCCCACAGCAGTATGGATGAGTTCTTTAAACATTTACCTACTGTTTGCATGACACTGTGCTAATTACAGAATGTAAAGTAATAAAAAGAAAGACCTTTAAACATGACTCATCGTCACAAAGAATGTAGGGGAAATGGAAGGAGATACATGAAAACAGTAGTTTGTCCTGATAAGAAGGTAAGATTATGGGTAAGTGCCCTTTATATTATCAGTAATAAATCTTTTTAAAATAAGCTTTAACAAAAGGCAGAATGGGACTACATCAAACTAACAAGCTTCTGCACAGTAAAGGAAACTATCAACAAAACAAAAAGGCACCCTACTGAATGGGAGAGGATATTTGCAAAGAATATGTCCAGTAAGGGGCTAATATCCAAAATATACAAAGAACTCATACAACTCAACATGAAAAAAACAGACAACATGATTAAAAAGTGGGCAGAGGATCTGAATAGACATTTTTCCAAAGAAGACATACAGATGGCCAACAGACACATGAAAAAATACTAAACATCACTAATCATCACGGAAATGAAAATCAAAACCACAACGAGATATCACCTCACACCTGTTAGAATGGCTATCAACAAAAAGACAAATAGCAAGTGTTGGCAAGAATGTGGAGAAAAGGGAACCATTGTGCACTGTTGGTGGGATTGTAAATTGGTGCAGCCACTACGGAAAAACAGTATGGAGGTGCCTCAAAAAAACTGAAAATAGAACTACCATATGATCCAGCAATTCCACATCTGGGTATTTACTTGAAGAAAATAAAAACACTAGTTCAAAAAGATATATACACCTCTATGTTCACTGCAACATTATTTACAATAGCCAAGATATGGAAGCAACCAAACTGCCCATCAGTACATGCATGGATAAATAAGATTTAGAATATATATATATGTGTGTGTGTGTGTATACATATATATACAGAGAGAGACAGAATATATGTCAGCCATAAAAATAAAATATTGCCATTTGCAACGATATGGATGGACCTTGAGGGCATTATGCTAAGCGAAATAAGTCACAGAGAAAGAAAAATAACACATGATCTCACTTGTATGTGGAATCTAAAACAAAAACAAAACAAACAAACCAAGCTCATAGATAGAGAACAGATTGGCGGTTGCCAGAGGCAGAGGGTAAGGGGTGGGTGATATGGGTAAAAGCAGTCAAAAGGTAAAAACTTCCATTTATAAAAGAAATAGGTCAGGGGGATGTAATGTACATCATGGCAATTACAGTTAATAATACTGCATTGCACATCTGAAAGTTGCTAAGAGAGTAGATCTTAAAAGTTCTCATCACAAGAGAAAAAAAGTTTGTAACTATCCATATGTATGGTGACAGGTATTAACAACACATATTGTGGTGATCATTGTGCAATGTATGTAAATGTCCAATCATTATGCTGTACACCTGAAATTAATATAATGTTATATGTCAATTACACCTCAACTGAAAAAATGCATAAGTTGAGAAATATTTGAGCTATACCAAACAAATTCCTAGAGGATCAATGCTTTTTAAAAAATCTAGGGGGGGCTTCCCTGGTGGCACAGTGGTTGAGAGTCCGCCTGCCGATGCAGGGGACACGGGTTCGTGCCCCGGTCTGGGAAGAGCCCACATGCTGCGGAGCGGCTAGGCCCGTGAGCCATGGCCGCTGAGCCTGCGCGTCCGGAGCCTGTCTCCGTCAGAGAGGCCACAACAGTGAGAGGCCCGCGTACCGCCAAAAAAAAAAAATATCTAGGGGCTTCTCTGGTGGCGCAGTGGTTGAGAATCTGCCTGCTAATGCAGGTGACACGGGTTCGAGCCCTGGTCTGGGAGGATCCCACATGCCGCAGAGCAACTAGGCCCACGAGCCACAAGTACTGAGCCTGCGCGTCTGGAGCCTGTGCTCAGCAACAAGAGAGGCCCGCGCACCGCGATGAAGAGTGGCCCCCGCTTGCCACAACTAGAGAAAGCCCTCGCACAGAAACGAAGACCCAACACAGCAAAAATAAATAAATTAATTAATAAACTCCTACCCCCAACATCTTAGGAAAAAAAAAATCTAAATGAATGTGCCAATTTATCACGAATGAAAGTTCAGAATCTGAGTCTAAAGTTCATATGGGAAAATAAATGAGCAAGAATAGTAAGAGTAATTATGAAAAAGAAGAGTAATAAAGGAAACTAGCTTTAATACTTGCCAGATAGTAAGACGTGTTATAAATATACAACAATTTAAAAGTGTGAAACTGGTTCATGAATAGACCATCAAACCAAGGATAAAATAAAACTTCTAAAAATACTCCAGAGAGTTTGATATAGGATAAAACATAACACTTAAAATCAGTGCAGAAAAGATAAATTCCTCAATAAATGGTACAGGCACAACTATACAGCCATATGGAAAAGAAAATGGGATATCAACTCACAACAACAACAAATTACAAACTGATCAAACAATTTAAACATTCAAAAAAAAAAAAAAACTACAAAAGTACTAGGTGGGCCAAAAGGTTCGTTCGTTATTTTCCGTAAGATGGCTCTAGTAGCACTTAGCTGTCTTTAACTTCATTCGAAACAATTTTGTTAGATTGTATGTGACAGCTGTCCTATCAGCATGCATTTAAAAAAAGACCTGGGACTTCCCTAGAGGCACAGTGGTTAAGAATCCGCCTGACAATGTAGGGGACACGGGTTCGATCCCTGGTCCCGGAAGACCCCACGTGATGTGGAGCAACTAAGTCCGTGCACCACAACTACTCAGCCCGCGTGCCACAATGACTGAAGCCCACGCGCCCTAGAGCCCACGTGCCACAGCTACTGAGACCACGTGCTGCAACTACTGAAGCCTGTGCACCTAGAGCCCATGCTCTGCAATAAGAGAAGCCACTGCAATGAGAAGCCCGAGCACAACAGAGTAGCCCCCGCTCGCAGCAATGAAGACCCAATGCAGCCAAAAAAAAAAAAAAAAGGAAAGACTTATCAAATTGGTGAATTTTTGTGTAGTCATTTTAATATTGAAGATGGAAGGAAAAAAGCAACATTTTTGGCATATTATGCTTTATTATTTCAAAAAAGGTAAAAATGCAACTGAAACACAAAAAAAGATTTGTGCAACGTATGGAGAAGGTGCTATGACTGATCGAACATGTCAAAAGTGGTTTGCAAAGTTTCGTGCTAGAGATTTCTTGCTGGGCAATGCTCCACGGTCAGGTAGACCAGTTGAAGTTGATAGCCATCAAAATCGAGATATTAATTGAGAACAATCAATGTTATACCACGCGGGAGATAGCCAACATACTCGAAATATCCAAATCAAGCACTGAAAATCATTTGCATCAGCTTGGTTGTGTTAATCGCTTTGATGTTTGGGTTCCACGTAAGTTAAGCGAAAGAAACCTTCTTGACCATATTTCCACATGCGATTCTCTACTGAAACATAATGAAAACATTCTGTTTTTAAAACAAATTGTGATGGCCGATGAAAGTGGATACTGTACAATAATATGGAAAGGAAGAGATCGTGGGGCAAGTGAAATGAACCACCAGCAACCACACAAAAGGCTGGTCTTCATCCAAGGAAGGTGATATTATGTATATGGTGAGATTGGAAGGGAGTTCTCTATTATATGAGCTCCTTCCGGAAAACCAAACGATTAATTCCGATAAGTACTGCTCCCAATTAGACCCACTGAAAGCAGCGCTCAACGAAAAGCGTCCAGAATTAGTCAACAGAAAATGCATAATCTTCCATCAGGATAACGCAAGGCGGCATGTTTCTTTGATGACCAGGCAAAAACTATTACAGCTTGGCTGGGAAGTTCTAATTCATCCGCCGTACTCACCAGACATTGCACCTTTGGGTTTCCATTTATTTAGGTGTTTACAAAATTCTCTTAATGGAAAAAATTTCAGTTCCCTGGAAGACTGTAAAAGGCACCTGGAACAGTTCTTTGCTCAGAAATATAAAAAGTTTGGGGAAGATGGAATTATGAAGTTGCCTGAAAAATGGCAGAAGGTAGTGGAACAAAAGGGTGAATACGTTGTTCAATAAAGTTCTTGGTGAAAATGAAAAACGTGCCTTTTATTTTTACTTTAAAACCCGAAGGCACTTTTTGGCCCACCCAATATTAAAAGAAACGAGGAGATATCGTTCATCCTCTTTGAGAGTGTAAAACCTAAGTAGGACATAAAATCCAAAACCCATAAAATAAAAGATGAATAAATTTGATTATCCAAAAGTAACAAATTACACATGGCAAAAGTTACCATAAATGACAAAATATGAACCAGGAAAAGAAATCAGCAGCTCCTATCACAAACTGCTAACCTCTTATCTCATTAGATAAATGGGCAAAAGATCAAAAGAATCAATTCACAGAAAGAAAAACCGCTCTTAAACACCCAACAGTATGTGCAACCTCATTTATGAGAGAAACGCACAGGAAAGCCACAAGATTCCTTTCTTCAGCTATGAAACGGACAAGGATCAAAGGTTTATTCACACACTACTGGCAAGTGGGAAGAGAAAGGCATACATTGCTGGTGGGAGTGTACATATGTACAATGTCTGTGGAGGACAGTTTAACAATACTTATCAAAGATGTGAAGATACATATTCTTGGTGTGGGGGCTTTTAGTGGGAGAAACAATTGCCATACCAGAAGAGCATAAATGTATGGCAGATGGTCATGCTTTTTTTTTTCCTATTCTTAGCAGAGCCCCTTTTTAGCTGAATGGCTTTTGCTTCCTTTTTTCTTTTAATTGAAGCATATATTTGATATACAATATTATAGTAGTTGCATATGTACAATATAGTCGTTCGACACTTGTATATATTGTGAGATGATCCCCACAATGGGTTTAGTTACCATCTGTCACCATACAAAGTTAATACGGTATTACTGACTGCATCCCCATGCTGTACATTATATCCCCATGACTTATTTTATACATAGAAGTTTGTACCTCTTGATCTCCTTCACCCAATTTACCCAACCCAAATCCCCTCCCCTCTGGCAACTACCAATCTGTTCTATCTATGAGTCTGGACTTTGTTTTGGTTTTTCTGTTTGTTTTGTTTTTTAGATTCCACATATAAGTGAAATCATGGGGTACTTGTCTTTCTCTGTCTGAATTACTTCACTTAGCACAATGCCCTCCAGGTCCATCCATGTTAGGGAAAACGGCAGCATTTCATCTTTTTTATGGCAAATAGTCCGTTGTGTATCTATACCATATCTTCTTTATCCATTCATCTACGGATGGACACTTTGGTTATTTCCATATCTTAGCTAATGAAAATAATGTTGCAATGAACACAGGGGTGCATACATATCTTTTCAAATTAGTGTTTTTGCTTTCTTCGGATAGACACCCCTAAGTGGAATCGCTGGATCATATGCTAGTTCTATTTTCAACTTTTTGAGGAACCTCCATGCTGTTTTCCACAGTGGCTACACCAGTTTTAGGATACATATTCTTTAACCCAGAAACTCCTCTATATAAACCTGCACACTTAAAAGTTCAAGGACAAGCCATAGAGGCACTGTTAATAATATCAAAAGATCAGAAACAACAAAAACTACACTATTAAGAGACTGGATAATAAAGTACAATCATAAACTGGAATGAACGAGTGAAAGCACGGTACAGTATGCTACAATTTGTGTAAAAATAAAATTTAAAAAGTATATATACTAAATGTAACCTGACATTTCTGGATTGGATCCTTGAAGAGAAAAAGGGCCTCAGCAGACAAACTGTGAGATCCGAATAAAATCTACACAGTTTAGTTTCACTGCATAACCTTCTGGATTTTACTCTATGGTTATATATTAGCTATTCAAAACATAAGATTTAATTAAAAAAAACCTAATTACTCCCATCGCTCATGGTATTCATATCCTTCCACATACTGCTAACAAGAAACACCAAGTGTACGTGTATTGCTTCAACACTTCTAATATACTTCCATTATTGCACCTAAACACACACCTGCCTCACCCACGAGGTTTTAGGTACTTAAAGATAGAGGCCACGCCAACTCAGCTCTGTTCTCAAAGAATCTGGAGGGCATCTGCCACATGGTAAGAGTTTAACAAATAAGAGCCAACATGATTATGTTCTGGTCCAGTGATCCAATTTTTGATTAGGAAGAAATTTTGTATTTCAAATAGCCAAACAATTCTTCTAAGGGTTTCCTCTGATCCTTAGTTCACAACGACACAGAAGAGAGAAGCAAGGGGCAGAGATGGGTGAAGTACTTCTCACTGAGGATTTGGGTAGGAACACAGAAGTATTTTAGATAAATGACCCTCCAACCTCACTTCCTAAACATTTTGCTCTGTGCTAGAGCTGTAGGGACTATAAAGACAAGTAAGATGAAGTCCTTATGGTAGAAATTAGGCATAATTAACTTAACGTCAACACTTGAAAAGGTGACATTGTGCAACTGCCTTGAATTTTCAAAAATTTTTTCCACAAAGGCCATTAAAACGCTTTTCAAAGAAAAATCACTTATTTAATAATAGAATAAAATGCTAAAACTCCAATTTAGACAAAGTTTTGGTTTTCTATGATGTCTCTTCAGGAAAAAAACTTGTGGGCAGCATGCTTAAGAATGTCCAAAGAGCAGAAGACCTAAATAGACATTTCTCCAAAGAAGACATACAGATGGCCAAGAAGCACATGTAAAGCTGCTCAACATCACTAATCATTAGAGAAATGCAAATCAAAACCACAATGAGGTACCACCTCACAACAGTAAGAATGGCCATCATTAAAAAGTCTACAAACAACAAATGGTGGAGAGGGTGTGGAAAAAAGGGAACCCTCTTACACTGCTGATAAGAATGTAAATTGGTACAGCCACTATGGAAAACAGTATGGAGGTTCCTCAAAAAACTAAAAATAGAGTTGCTATATGATTCAGCAATCCCCTTCCTGGGCATATATCCAGACAAAACTATAATTTGAAAAGATACATGCACCCCTATGTTCATAGCAGCACTATTTAAGATGGCCAAGACATAGAAACAACCTAAATATCCATTGACAGATGAATGGATAAAGAAGATGTGATACACACACACACACACACACACACACACACACACACACAATGGAATATTACTCAGCCATAAAAAGGAACAACATTGGGTCATTTGTAGAGACGTGGATGAACCTAGAGATTGTCATACAGAGTGAAGTTAAGTCAGAAGGAGAAAAACAAGTATCATATATTAACGGATATATGTGGAATCTAGAAAAATAGTATAGATGAACTTATTTGCAAAGCAGAAATAGAGACACAGATGTAGAGAACCAACGTATGGACACCAAGGGGGGAAGGGGGAGGTGGGATGAATTAGGAGATTGGGATTGACATACATACACTATTGATACTATGTATAAAATAGATAACTAATGGAACCTACTGTATAGCTCAGGGAACTCTACTCAATGCTCTGTGGTGACCTGAATGGAAAGGAAATCCAAAAAAAAGAGGGGATATATGTATACATACAGCTGATTCACTTTGTTGTACAGTAGAAACTAACACAACATTGTAAAGCAACTATACTCCAATAAAAATTAATTAAAAACATATTCAAAATACAAAAGACAAATGACTTAGGAAATATTCTGAGGTCCCTGAATGGGTAAAGAAATACCACTGATTTTGTCTCAAAAGCATTAGTAGTGCCGTCCCATTTCCACCAGCTCAGAGCTCTAAGCCCAAGCACCAACACCATAAAGCAATATAACCTGGGGCAAACACTGATCTCTGTGAATACCTATTTTTCATCTACAAAATGTACAGATGACAGTTAAGGCTCCTTCCAGATCTAACAGACTTCTTTTCCTTCACACCCCAAATATAAACTAAGTCCCTGCAGTCTTTTTACACAGACATACACATCAACACACGCATTTGGTCCCCACATTACTACCCTATTTCCAGAGTGGCCTAACACAAAAACAAAATGATATTTGATTACAAACTGGTGCCATATATAAGCAGTTCTCAAGTGAATGAGAAAATGATTCATCCAACTGCATGTTGAAATGAAACTGAAATGTGTACGCTGTACAGTGAAACATTCACTGAATTGTGCATTTGTTCAAGTTTAAGATTATAAAAGCTTCTAACTTGGCTTTCATGTGATCTTCTATGTACTGGTTAGTCCACATATAACTTCTTCTGCAAGCTATCTTTAGGAGTGCATATTGCTACTTGATATTTTTGTTTTGTTTACCACTTTTCACAGCACACAAAAAAGAGGGGAACACTGGGGGGAAGTCACAGGCAAAGTCATCCACAGGCAAAGATACATGAATGATCAGTGGAGAGTTTTGTTCTCCTTTATTTAACACAATCCTTAGTTCGAACCTACTGGGTTGAAAGGTGATTGTGTAAAAGGCAGAACAGAGGTCTGTGAGTAGCAGCAAACATGCTAAAAGCATGGTACAGTGCATATTAAGAGCTTATCTCTGTCCATTGAAATTTTCCCTTTCAAAACACAGAAATAACATTGCGTTGCTAACAAATATGGTTTTCTTCTAAAGTAGTTCTTTTCCTCTAAATAACCAGCATTTTATGGTATAGGTCCTTTCTAAATAATATGGGGACAGAGAAGAGTTTTCCAAGAAACATACAAATGAGTTCAAATGTCCACAGTGAAAAGACACATCTGAGGGGATGAGGATATGAAATAATATCCATCTGCCGGATTAGCTAGAACAGCCTCCCTGAGGAAAGGAACTTGAACATGTTTCAAAGGAGGGAAAGGTGACTGACAGGTAGAGAGAAGAAAAGGAAACACCAGGCAAGGACAAAGATGCGCAAAGAAGCTACCACTGTGCTTTCTCAAGTAGCAGAGATGCAATGTGACGTAACTTGTGGCAGAGATTTATTTTAGTTATTAAGACAAACCAAAAGTGGAGAATACATGTCACTTCACACTCTGAACCTCGGTTTGCTTCTCTGTTACAGGGGAAGGGTGGCCCACATGACTTGGACAGCTCACTTCCTGGGAGGCACCACACAGGCAATGAACACCTTACCACCCTGCGAGGTGCATGGCTTGGGAGCCCATTGACAGATGAAAACAGCAAGGCTCAGCATCCCGATGAGGCCTCCAGGTAGAGGATTTTAGATGTTAAAAAGAAAATGCACAAGGATTTCCCTGGTGGCACAGTAGTTAAGAATCTGCCTGCCAATGCAGGGGACACAGGTTCAATCCCTGGTCCAGGAAGATCCCACATGCCACAGAGCAGCTAAGCCTGTGCACCACAACTACTGAGCCTGCACTCTAGAGCCCGCAAGCCACAACTACTGAGACCATGCACTACAATTACTGAAGCCTGTGTGCTCTAGGGCCCACGTGCTGCAACTACTGAGCCCGGGTGCCGCAACTACTGAAGCCCGCGTGCCTGGAGCCCATGCTCTGCAGCAAGAGAAGCCACCGCGACGAGAAGCTCACGCACCGCAACGAAGAGTAGCCCCCGTTCACTGCAACTAGAGAAAGCCTGCGCGCAGCAACGAAGACCCAATGCAGCCAAAAAATTAAAAAAAAAAAAATGCACGATAACTACTGTGGAGCAAGAAGGGGCATAATATTAAGACTGACTTCAAAAATCCGAGGTCCTGAACATAATCAACCGATAAAATAATGGTTATATTCTTTTCCTAAGAGAGCAATGGAATAAGGAACTGTATCTGTCTTCCCTGTCATGCTAGACAAAGGAAAGCAAAGGGGTATAGACCATCCTTTACTTTGAAGAGTGCCCTCTAAGAACCTTTAAGGGAAACCCAAAGGACAAAGCACGGTATGCCTTCCTGTGACAGCAGTGGCTCTCATTTAATTATGTATTCCCTCTGCCTTCAGTGTCCATAATAAGGTAGGTGTTACACTGAACATTCAGCACATCCCTTAGCTGTTAGAACAGAGGTGAGCAGTTAACTGAAGGGGCCTTCCATCCTCAGAAGCACAGAAGACAGCCCTCACACCCAGCTTTACCTCCGATGCACAGATTCTAAAATAAGCTGTTATTTCTATTCAGAAGCTCGAAAGGAATTATGACAATGTACTTGCCATTATTTAATTGCAGAATTCCATATGAATAAATATATTCACATCTGGTAGCAAAATAGAGTCCAATAAATAAAACTAGCCTTAAAAAAAAAAAAACTTCATAGCCAAATATTAGAAGTTAATGAGGTCTACTTATTTGTAAATAAGTCAGTTCTTCAAATTTAGCCCCAGCTCCATCCCATTTCTCTAGATAAATACGTGGAATTAAAGAACACTTTTATATATTAAATTCTCTCTGTTGATGGGAGTCACTCTGGTAAAACAATTTGGGAGTATCTATTACAATATCCCATGACCTGACAACTGCCTAGAGAAACATATGCCCACGTACACAGAACCAAGGACAAGGATATTCTTTGCAGCCTTCTTTGTAATCGGAAGCTATCGGAAACAACCTAGAAGATCAGCAATAGGAAAATGGCAGAAAATCTATGGTATAATTCCCATGACTAGTCTACATAACACTAGGCAGCAGTTAAAAAGGATGAACTAGATTTATATCAACTAGCATGGACAGACCCCCAAACCATGTTCCTGAATGACAAAAAAATAGTTAGTGATATTCAATACACCACCAATTACGTGAAGTTTTAAACACAAAATACAATACGTTTATATTATAAATACCAAATCAACGAAGTGTTTGCCTCTGGAGAACAGGGGAACCAGCAAGAGGAGACAGCGAGTAAATCTTATAAACTCATTTATTACTTTTATTAAAAAATTAATTAATAAAAACATCCTGCAAGGACGTTACTGGGTTACTAAATGACAGGATTACAGAGTCAGGTGAAATACAGATGTCCGTGCAACCACTGCTAAATTCAAATCTAATCAAATGTAAAAGAAGACAAACTACCAGGAGCAAGCAGAACATCACAAATGAAGCTGGGGTTTTATCTGATGAAGAACAGAAGACTGTCGACTTAAATGGCCACATGAAGCTTCAAGCAGGTATAACGAATTATTATTGGCGGGAGCTTGCACACATATTCTTTTTTCCAGGCTAAAAACTTGACAGCAACTGAAAGAGGACCTAATATAGAAACGTCAAGATTATGTTAACATCACTAAATTAAAACAGTTAACTCTCCCTTTAACCACTGAGAATCCTTTCCCACCAGCGGTCAATGTTTATGGGAGAATGCAAACTTTTTAGTAAAGTTCAGCTTACAGCAACAATAACAAGCAGGGTTCCCTTCTTGCAGGGACTCTCCAGAAAAATCAGGGCCTTGCATGGGCACCATTTACCTCCTCAGCGAGGAGTGAGCCATCGGCCAGAAGTGAACCATCAGCCAGGCTCTCATTTATACACCCATCCATATCTCCATTCTTCAGGGAAAATAAAATGGCTCTCGATTCAGGCAACTGCATTGCCAATACTATGTCTCTCTGTAAGAAGTCCTACAGTGAAGAAGGAAGAAAGGAAGGAAAGAAGGAAGAAAGGAAGGAAGCGAGGGAGGGAGGGAGGAATGGGGCGGGGGGAGGGAAGGAGGGAGGGAGAGAGGGGAAAAATAACCAATACGTTGCGGTAATACTACATATAATCAATGTAAGATTTACTTTAAATACAATGAAACGCATCCTTCTCATCTTTAGTTACTATAATGCCATAAGATTTAACAGAAAAGAAAAACTAATCATGGAAGAGTAATAAGTAATAACAAACTGTCCTCCTTATATCACTGTGTTAAAAATATCTTATAAAACAGCATGCAAAGTATCATCCCAATTTTGCTTTTAAAACATATACATGGTCACTTACAAGGACAAAAATGAAAGAAAACTATTAAAATATTAGCAATCCTAAAAAGCAAATGACCCAATTTCTCCTACAATAAATTACATGAAAAAAGGGAGAGAAGGGAAAATGTTACAGATTAAGAAAGTCTTGAAAGAGACAAACGCAATGCGTTCATCAGGCTTGGATCCTGATTCCAACAAACTGTAAAACGACAATTTTGAGACAAAGGAAGTGAACATGGACACCAGGACAAACTAGAAGTAAATAATATTAAATAATCATTAATTTCATTAAGGGTAATGACATTGTGACTATTTTTTAAGTCATTATCTGTTTAAAATTCTTACTGAAGTATTTTGGTTAAATGGTATAATATCTGGGCTGTGCTTTAAAACTCAAAAAAAAAATTTTGTAAACAATCAAAACAGGAAGAAGATAGATGGAACAAGAAAGGCAAGATGTCTGTACTTGTTGAAGCTAGACTGATGGGAACATGGGGGATCGCTGTGCTATTCTATTTTTGTGCATGTTTGAAAAACCTCACAAATAAAAAGTGAAAATGGTTGTAGGGATAATTATCCCCGGATGGCAGAGACTGGGTGACCTTGTAGGAATTTGGTAATTTTTACTTTGACGTCTGTGCCCTTTAGGAACATCCACATTTTATACAATAAATATGAATTACTTTGGTTGTTTGAAGAAAGAAATGTTACTCTTTTAGTGGATGGATGGATGAGTCTTTCAATACCCAGTTCCAATGATGCCACCTCCATGGATTTAATTCCCCCTCTACAGACACCTCAATACATTTTACTTGTACTTCCACTAAAGGCCTAATTACATTTGATCACTTAGTATGACAATTTTTAATTATGTCTTATTTCCCCCCTTAGAAAAATAAGGGGCATTTCTTTTTTTTTTCTTTTTTTTTTTTTTTTTGCGGTACGCGGGCCTCTCACTGTTGTGGCCTCTCCCATTGTGGAGCACAGGCTCCGGACACGCAGGCTCAGCGGCCATGGCTCACGGGCCCAGCCGCTCCGCGGCATGTGGGATCTTCCCGGACCGGGGCACAAACCCGTCTCCCCTGCATCGGCAGGCAGACTCTCAACCACTGTGCCACCAGGGAAGTCCGGGGCATTTCTTTTTTTTTGGGGGGGGGGGGGCATTTCTTTTTTGTATTTCCATCCCTGTCAACACTAAGCAAAAAGCTCTGTAAATAACTGGAGTTAAATAGTTATATACTTATTGAATTAACTTTTCCACTAATAAATCCAGGGTAGAAACAAGAAGCAATAGCAGTAGAATGTCCTACTGCTTGTAACTACAAAAGCTTTATGGTTAGAACATGCCCAGAAGTCCCTATACCCATCAAATGTTACCTAGACAATTTCTCAAACCATTTATTTTCCAACTGACTGGGGGAAAAAAACATCAGTCAGTAGCAGAACGGGGTCAGTTACTGAACTGAGTTAGACTTTTTTTTTTAATGACTCCTTGAAAAAAAAATCAAAGTCTATTAGTTCTTGAGCAACCATTCATTATTTAGCTACTGAAGACTCCTCCAGAGCACTGATCAGTCCATTTTCATTAAGGAAACCATTACAGGAAGAACACAGAGCTAGCCATGTGCGGAAACAAACAATGGTTTGAGAAACATCCCCTGCTCTGAAAAAGCTGATGTTATCTGGAAGGGCTGTACACCCACACCTCTCACAGACTCACTAGAAACTCTGGCATGTTCTGTGCAGATGTGAACAGTAGCTTTCCTCAAGCCTAGGGCCTTGCTTAAAAGTCATTTCCAGGGACTTCCCTGGTGGCGCAGTGGTTAACAATCTGCCTGCCAATGCAGGGGACATGGGTTCGATCCCTGGTCCGGGAAGATCCCACATGCCGCAGAGCAAGCCCGTGCATCACAACTACTGAAGCCCACGCTCTCTGGGGCCCATGCGCCACAACTACTGAGCCTGCGCCCTTGAGCCACAACTACTGAGCCCACGTGCCACAACTACTGAAGCCCGCGCACCTAGAGCCTGTGCTCCGCAACAAGAGAAGCCACTGCAATGAGAAGCCCATGCACTGCAACAAAGAGTAGCCCCAGCTCGCTGCAACTAGAGAAAGCCTGTGCACAGCAACAAAGACCCAATGCAGCCAAAAATAAATAAATAAACAAACAAACAAACAAATATGTCAACTAAAAAAAAAAAAGTCTTTTCCAAAAAGACACAAATAAAGCCCTCCTTCCAGGAGGAGGAGTACCAAAATCCCCAAAACACGGCATACTGGACGCCCCTACACCTAAGACTTCACCCACCATATGATCCGAATTTTGCTTTCATGATTTTGATGAAAGCCACTCAAATACTAGTGAAGACGTTTACAAGTTCCTTTTACATCTAAAATATTCTTAGGTATTAATAAACATTAAAACAAAGCTCAGGTTCTAAAGCAAACCCCCAACACTAAGAGTTTCCCAAGGCCTTTGAAAAACATCAGTGTATCATGAAGAACTGGCAGGTGCTAGCTCTCCCCAAGTTTCACCTCTCATTCCATTCTGTGATCTGCTCCCAGAAGCCAGGTGTTCAAAAATGCTTTCACCCACCCAAGTCTTCAGGGCAGGTAGGGGAGGCAGAGCGATGCACACTTCCCACCCTGCCCTCCACCCACACTCAAACACAGTTCATGTTCTTGCTTCTCTATTTTCTGATTCCTTACTTTAGAAGTTCAAATCTACTCCTAACAGCAAATTTTAAATTTATGGGACAGTCAAGAAAGTGTAACATGGTATCGTTAGAAAGAATCATATCCATACAAATCCAGGGCCCCCCAAATATGAGCAGGTACTAAGAAACAAGACACTCCTCCAAAGACAACTTAATTCCTATTCCCATGTGCTCTATTTGTCACTGAATGAATTTAGAAGAGGCAACGCTCTATTTGATGGGGACAGCTGTACTCTTAGGTTCTGAAGAAGATAAAGGTAAGAATTGGGTGAGAAGAAGTTGTTCTCACTGAAAAGAGAAAGGTGATGACAGCATTAGCAAATGTGCAGGGGTCACAGTACAGTTCTACAGTCTGTTAAAATGTTTTTTTTAAGAACAAAGAAGAAGCTTTGAATAATAAATAAGCATAATGAAATTATGCTGAAGTGACCCCCCAGGCAGGCCAAATTCAAGTCAAATTAGTCATGGCCAAAGATAAAAGGAAAACTCTGCAATCATTCCTTTACTACTCTAAATTTTTAATATTTTCATATTACATTACAGTCAGCTTTCAGTTAATAAAATTTCAACTTGTATTTATCAGAAAAAATCTTAAAAATGATACAAATGAACTTATTTACAAAATGCAAACAGACTCACAGACTTAGAAAACAAATTTATGGTGACCAAAGGGGAAAGGTGCAGGGGAGGGATACCTTGGGAGTTTGGGATTGACATATACACACTACCATATTTAAAATAGATAACCAACAGGACCTACTGTAAAACACAGGGAACTCAATATTCTGCAATAACCTAAATGGGAAAAGAATTTGAAAAAGAACAGATATATGTATATGTGTAACTGAATCACTTTGCTGTACACCTGAAGCTAACACAACATTGTAAATCAACTATACTCTAATATAAAGTAAAAGTTTAGAAAAAACAAAATATAAAATTTCAGCTATTATTTATCTGAAAAAGTTGCCTCCCTTTTGTACCCTCAGTGCCACTGTGAAAGTCTAACTCAGGTTGACCCACAGAATCTAAGAAGTCTACTCAAGGTCAACATTTGAGCTTTTTTCTTCTAAGAGTTAATATATTCAAACTCCTGTTATTAGTTAATCTACTGTCTTTGTCACTGGGCTGTATGTTTAAAGGAAACTATTGGATATAAACAGCTGTTCTCTCATGTTTTAAGGAAGACATAATTTGTAAGAAAAATGAGAAAAGGGGTAGGGTGCATCAGTGGATAAGAAGGAGTTCTACAGGATGGACAGCCAGGGAGAAAATGTTTTCCAAGCTTCCATTTCTTAACTGCTTTGTGAATCTGCTATAGACATTCTATCATCTGGATGGCCAATGTAAGGCATTATGATTATTAGGTTTCTTGCTACCACTCCATATAACACCAAGAAAAGTCTGGGAGAATGCAATGGCATACATTTTTTTTCTCTCTTTTTACACTTACTAAATGGTTGGGACTTCCCATAAAACAACAAAAAGGATGTCTTTACTTTTGTGTATTACACCCGCAAGCTATTAGTCTTAAGTAAATGTGACTAGTGTTATTCTTTTTTATTTTATTTTCAAGAAAAAAAAAAGAAGTGAAGAGCTTTTTAAAATTTCCTCACTCTCCCATGGAAAGCAGAAGCCTGGAATGCAATAACCAAACTGAAACAAAGGAAAAAATTAAGTAATATCTCACTCACCTATGAGTACCTAATTGCCTATACAAGAATGGGAAAATCCAAAGAAAAGTATACTTGAGAAAATTATTCAAATGTCTTAAAGTTAAAGCTAAAGCACATAATTTAGTCAGAGATCATTTTCAATTAATAGCACTCTGTTTCTCGTTGGGTGTTTAGAAAGAATATATCAATTTTTTGAAATTGTTAAGGGAAGGAAAAAAGTATACTTTCTCAGTTCAATTTTATATTCAGAACAACACTACTCAAAACATAAATAGATTAAAAACTGTAAGAATGATGCATTCAATAAGATACACATAGGACTACATACAAAATACAAGGTTTTGTGGGTTTTGGCTTTATGGGGTTTTTTTTTTGTCTTTTTGGATTTTTGTTTTCTTTTGAAGGAAGGGAATTGTTTTGGATATTCCTTAAATAGAGAGAAGTTAGGAAAGAAGAATCGATTTAGAAAAGCCAAGAGTCATGCCACCAGCAGGTGTGGAGAGAGAACTGCTGCATTCACGGCTCCTTCCCCTCTGTTGCCCGAGTGGAGCCAGCGTGCATGAATGCATAAGAGAAGACTCTCCCACCTCACCTAACAGAAGTACTGCACCAGCATGATCAGATATTACCACCATTAAAAGAAGTGATCTAAGTGCCCAGGCGTTCAGGTTATTAAACTCAATTTAAAAGACAAGATGTAGCTGCTCCAACATAAAAGCTAAACAGGCTTGGCCCTCATAGTAACCCTAGAACTTAACACTTCTGCTAAGAACTGTCATATTCAAGTGTACCAACCAGGAGATGATCCTTATTTAAGAGTGTTTAAAAATACCTTAAGACATACAGGGAGTGCACTGAAGGTGCACATGTCAATAGTATACAGGTACTGAGGAGAAAAAAAAAAAAGTAAATCTTGGAAAACAACTTCCAAGATAGAGGTGAAAACCAGAGGATACTCAGTAACATGCACTGATTTTTTCATCCTTCGCAAAGTGCCTGAGCTACAGCTACCTACGTTGAGCAACCCTGCAGGCTGTTTGCTTCACCACTCAGCAATTTTTTGATGGTTGCAAAGTGCTGCATTCTCAAAGGTAGTTTTTCAGTTGAGTTGCTAATAAAAAAAACTTAGGCTCTTCAAATGGCTAAAAATTACAGAGATCTAAAAATCTGTCTTGGATTCCTACCTCTTTTAAAGAATGACTCTGGGAATGGTCAAATCAATGCTAACAGGAAAGTGTCCTAATGTACTTTAAAAACATTTTCAGAGATAATCATTCCCCAATTTCTCTTACTGAAATTCAAGGAAGGTCAGAAATAGCAAGCCACTTTGAAATCAGTGCTCCAATTACCCAGCGGGCGTCTGAAAAGAAGCCCTCAGCTCTGCACACAGGTTTACAGAGGTGAGATGCTCAGATAACCTTGACCGTCCTTTATAGAATGCAGCTCTCCGGAAGAGCTGGCTCCTTAGGCGATTTGGTTCTGCTTCTGACAAAGCAGGCGATAAAAAATTCCCAAACTCTTTGTTTCAGCATCTGGCTGAAAAGAAGGTTAAGTACAAAGTACCAAAACCAAAGAAACCTACATAACCCCAAACCACTTTTTTACCTGAATTTAGGAGCTTAGCACATTATAGCATTTCAGCCTGTAGAAAAGTCTCTTTCAATCGAATTAAACTGTTATTTTGTTCAATGAGAATGTCGTTTGACAACTGAGTAAAATGTTTGAGAAATATCCACTAAAACGCTGGGATAGGCACAGGACAGAACTGGGTCTCTACCTAGCAGTAACCAAGAGCAAATGTCAATCAATCAGATCATCCAGCCATCTCTCAATTTTTCAGGATACACTTGGTATCCCAAATTATACATTAATGCATCAGGGTTAACAAGGCTCCTATTCAGAACATGGGCTGGGGTACAACCTCCCATCAAAGTTTAAGAAACACATAGAAGATGTTCTGAAATGCAATTATTATGGAATGAAAATAGACGTATGTAACAAAAATATTTTTATTACTAAGTTGCCAGAAAAATATCTGAAGTATTTACTGTAACAATGAAAATGCTGAATTCAGAAATCAATGACTAAAAACTGCACAGGAGTCTCCCCTCTTCCCCATTTCTGCCTCTCAGCAGTAGAACAACAAAGGAGGAAACACCAGTGGGGAAAAAATACAGAATCCAAATTTACTAAATCAAAAGTCTGCTGTGAGCGGCAGGTCTTCTAGGAATGAACACAGGAGTTCAACGAGCCTTTGTGACTTATCTACCAACTCACCTGATTCCACTTCAAAGTTGGTGGTAAATCTTGCTTCCGAGTCCAACTTGAGGTATTCTCGCAAAACCTAGGGTAAAATAATTACGAACTTTAGTATAAGATTATTTTCAAATTCTGAAAATAGTAATAAAGGGGAAAAATCACAGCTACAAATCAAATCATAATTGTGAAATGTTATACTTTACCTCTAAAACCCTCTTTAATTTGTAATCTCTTTATGTGAAGTTCAACACACACTTAAATTTAAGCCAACCAACAGCCACTCCCACTTATACAACAAATTCCTAAACCTGACTGTTCAGTCTGGAAGATCACGTTTCTCTCCACATGATCTGATCAGAAGGTCTGGGGAGAAATCCAGGAACCAATATGAGTAAGAAGTGCCCCAATAAGGTGATTTTGATGTAGCTGGTCTATCACCTGCCTGTGGGAACCACTGTTCCCAACCAGTGGTTCTCCACAGGGGCCAATTCTGTACCCCAGGCAGACATCTTGCAATGTCTGAAGATATTTTTGGTTGTCACAACAGAGGAAGGGGTTATACTACTGGAATTTAATGGCTAGAAGCCAGTGATGCTGCTAAATATCCTACAAGGCACAGGACAGTACAAAGACTTCTCCAGCCCAAAATGTCAATAGCAGTGAGACTGAGAAAGCCTGTGCCAAAGCAACCAAACATTCTGACGATTTAGAAATTCTACAGTTCTCACACTGGTCATTTCAGATAGGCTATATATAAAAACTCTACTATAACCATAAAACATTTCCTGTGACTGCAGGCATATTATTAGTTAAAAGAATACATATACATGCCCAACATTAAAATTTGCAGTACATGTACCTATTTCTAAAAATATTAAAATAAGTCAGATTATACATGTCCAAAAGGGCTTCCAAGAAACCAAGTTTTAATATTTGCTGAGATGAGACACTATTTCAAACTAGGTTAATTCCCAAACCCCGTTCCCAAACATATAAAATGAAAGCTTAGAAGAGTAAGAAGAACCAGAACTTCGTTTCACTCACAGATATTCCCAATTCCTGGTGAGGACAAAGGGGAAAATTTCCCAGCCTGTCACCTTGGATAGTAGGACATCTTTCATTCAGCCAAATATAAAGGTACTTCAAAACTTACATTACCTGCATTCAAAATGAGACTCGTTGAGGGCCTACCATGTCCCTGGCACTATATGATCTTACATAATACAGCAGAACAGAGTTCCAGAAGACCCTGCAACAGGTCTTTCCTACCCTACCATAATCAATGGTATAAACATCAGACGAAAACTGTGGGAAAAAGAAACCTAAAAAGGATATTCTGAGCATCGGATACCCCAGATGATGAAACTTGCAGTTTTCCCATGATTGGCCTACAAATTGCACCTACAGAATGGGTAAGGAAGCCTGGAACGCTTGAAATACATACTTTGTTTTGTTCATCTTAATTAATAAGCTATAACCAGCTAATTATATAAACAAAACATACCTGACAGTTGATTTGCACTAGTAGTCTACTTAGAGACATGAACAAACATGCCAATGTCAAACTCAAGTGAAAGAATATGATTTATAAACATACTTAAAGATTCCACCAGAATTACTCCATTCCAACTGGATAACATTTCCATGATGTGGCATATGGGCTTATATTCTAATTACAGTCTGATTTCTTCCCCTGAATCTCCAGTGCTATACAGAAACTACACAAATCAAACCCACCCACAATCATCCCAGGCAGCAAGCACCTGGCTGGTTGGCAGGTTGACTGGTATTCCTATCTCAAAGCACCAGGGGGTTCAGGAGTCCAGGTAGAATTTGTGGCAGAGACAGGGTTCCAATCTAGAGCTCTCTACCCAGTCCTGGAGACCTGTGCACAAGCCGTATCATTAGGAAGCTTTGCTGAATGACACGCTTTTCCAAAGGTAGGGCTAACACACATTCTAGATTCAAGATGCCCATTAACTCAGTGTAGAGCCCAACATACCTCCACTACAAAAAGAAGACAACCGGGGAAGGCAGCCTCAGTCAAAAGCAGAAAAACAACGACAAAGACAAACTTCTTAATATCCATCCATGGCTGTGGCTTTACGAAGCAAAGTAATTTGGGGGCCTTCCTTTCTTCCTCCAAGAAAGGAAGAAAAGAAAGCCCAAAAATGAATAGGAAGGTTCAGAAATATTAGTGCACAATCTGAAATTTAAGCCCCACCTCCATTTTTCTAGATTTAAATCAGCCTTCAAATAAAAATTCATAATTAAATTTCAAAACATAAACACTTCTTTTTTTTCTCTCTCTCAGCAGTAAAATATATTCTGTTCCAAAAAAGAACACTTGCTCAATTTCCTGTCAAAAGTAATCCAGAGAAGGCCACCTACACTGTAAAAGCAGCAAGAAAAAGAAAAAAAAAAAAAAATGCTGAAGAAAAGCCTGTATGTGTGGGAGTGTTCTAAGTGAAATATAACTACCACTCTGGATTTTAAAAGCTTTTTTTCCTCTATCATTCTGAGAAATATAAAAATTAGTGTAACTGCTAAAGAGAAGTTTGTCCTCTAACCTATCTAAGGAAAACAAGCCCTATGATGGATTTTAGTTCCACGAAAGAGAGGAGGGGGGTGGGTAATTCAAGGCCTTACCCTGTGATTTTCTGTACTAAAAGGAAAGGGTAGATTCTACCAAATAGATAACTTACACTAAACGTTCACAGAAAGAGAAGGCTGCTCTGACAATTAACCCTAACCCCATAACACCCTACTCCCATCTCAAACCACGCAAATTTTTAGACTAGGGCCAGCTTGGTCCTAATACACTTAACCTAAACCTTTAGGGGCTAACCATTCCTACACACAGTAATGAGATGACTAGACTGTGGATTAGTAGTACAGCATTGAATTCGCCACTCTCTCAATTTCCCCTTACCCTGCTTATACTTTCTGAAAACTCTAAATTCTAAGACAGCAATCAACCAGCCCAATACTTTTTACTAAAAGCCTACTGAAACATGCTCAGTACTAAGGCAGAGGCAGTATGGTAAAAGAAAAAAAAAAGAGAGAGAAAAAGAAAGAAAGCTTAAACAGCTCATCAGAAAACTGAGGAGAAAAGAATAGCACAAAGTAAGTTGAAACGAAATACAATATGATCATTGAATTGAAACACAGTAAAGTGCCAGATTTCTGTAAATCATACTTTGTCACAATAGAAGTTTGTCACAATCACAAAACATAGTTGAAGGGAAATAAATAATGAGCAAGGAAAAGAATATAGTAAGGAAATGACGGTGGATATTTTAAAACCAGAATACCAAAAGACGAATCAAGATATAACAGGAAGCCACACAGGAAGGGCAGGTGCCAGACAGGACAGCCCGGAAAAGCCAACCTCTTAAACCTTTCAAATGATTGGTTTGATAAGCGAATGATTTTGAAAAAGTCAACTCACAGGAGGGGTTTTTTTTTGTTTGTTTTCTTTAATAATCTCAGACCAACATACCACAAAAAAAAAAAAAAAAAAGAGCTGCAAGACTAGAATAAATAATTTCCCTGAACCACTTGAGAGTAAGTAGCTAACATCATGGCCTACAGCGTTTGGTGAGTCATTTCTATAAACAAGGGCATTCTCCTCCAAAACTGCAATAACTAGGACCATCAACACCCAGAAATTAACACGGACATAGTATGGTCAGCTAATGGTCCCAACAGTGTCCAGGTTTGACTTTCTCCCATGATCCCAATAGTGTCCATTTTAGTAAAAGGATCCAATCCAGGATCTCACACTGGCACTGACCTTTCACAGCTCATGAGTCTATTTCAAACTAGAACTCCTCAGACTGTCCTTGACTTTCGTGACAATTTTGAAGATTCCAGGCCAGTTTTATATTGAATAGAATGTTCCTTACTTTGGGTTTGTTGATACTTAATTGTTGATTAGATTCAAGTTAGGACTTTTCAGCAGGAATACCACAGAAAAGTTCCTTCCTCTCCTTGTACCCTATCAGGTAGTAGGCTATTTTGATTTTTTTCCGACTGGTAGTGTGAACTTATATCACTTGATTAGGGTGGTATTTGCCAGATCTCCCCACTGTAAAGTGACTCTTTTCCTCTTTGTAATTAATAAGTATTTTGCGAGGTGATACTTTCAGACTATATAAATATCCTATTTCTCAACCAACTTTCACCCAATACTTTATGTCCACTGATAATTTTTTTAAAAAGTAAATTTTTAGTCTGATAATTTCAACCATTTTAGTGGGGGAAGATGGTATTTAGAAACCAAGATCTGGGTGTGCATATTGCAACTGGATTATCACTCTTCCTAGGTCATCTAGGTGAACAGAAGCACACACATATATGCACACACTTACTTCTTCATTTCCTTCTGTATCTATCCATGTATACTGAAAACCGTGCGTTCATAGTTAGCCTGAATTCCAGTCCAATACTGCAAGATTCATTCTAGTTTTTCCCTTTCCCTTCCTGTAAGAGTGGTATATCTAGTTCCCATTAACCTCTATTTCCTTACTGGATTCACCCACACCTCCGTGTCACTCAATGCTGTCCCTACCTCTGACCCGGTATCAGAAACAGCCTGCTCTAAAGGATCAGTAATGGGGAAGCCTAGATAGACAAAAACGTCTTAGGTAAAAACCACTCTACACCAAACACCACAGAAAAAACTGTAACCCCACATCCATGACCATCAGCAAAGGCCAAGTGGAGAACCAAGAGTTCTACACTCCCTGGCAGTGATGAAGCACTCTTATTAGAGACTACATATAACAGGATGCCATTTTTACAGGGCCCAAATAGGCAAAGCTAAAAACACACAGTAGTCCCTTCCTATTCTCAAAGGACACGTTCCGAGCCCCCCAGTGGATGCCTGAAGCCAAAGATAATGTTGACTCCTATAACAGGTACATCTCAGAGATGCTGCAGGTTCAGTTCCAGACTACTGCAATAAAGCAAATATCGCAATAGAGCAAGTCACAAAAATTTTGGTTTCCCACTGCATATAAAAGTCATGTTTAGGGCTTCCCTGGTGGCGCAGTGGTTCAGAGTCCGCCTGCCAATGCAGGGGACACGGGTTCGTGCCCTGGTCCGGGAAGATCCCACATGCCGCGGAGCGGCTGGGCCCGTGAGCCATGGCCGCTGAGCCTGCACGTCCGGAGCCTGTGCTCCGCAACGGGAGAGGCCACAACAGTGAGAGGCCTGTGTACCGCAAAAAAAAAAAAAAAAAAAAAAAAAAAGTCATGTTTACACTATACTGTAGTCTACTAAGTGTGCAATAGTATTTTGTCTAAAAAAAAAAGACACATACTTTAATTTAAAAATATTGCTAGAGAATGCTAACCATCATCTGAGCCTTCAGGGAATCATAATGTTTTTGCTGGTGGAGGGCTTGAAATATGTTGAGGATTACCAAAATGTGACACAGAGACACGAAGTGAGCAAATGCCTGACATGGGGTTGCCACAGACCTTCAATTTGTAAAAAAAAAAAAAAACACACCATATCTGTGAAGCACAATAAAGCGAAGCGTAATAAAATGAGGTATGCCTATACATACCATGTTTTTTCCTATGCATACATACATATCATGCATGCATACATGATAAAGTTTAATTTATAAATTAGGCACAGTAAGCGATTAACAATAATGATAAAACAGAACAATTATAACAATACCCTGTAATAAAAGTTATGTGAACGCAGTCTCATTCAAAATACCTTGTTGTACAAATTTAATGCCTTTTCTGTTTTAACTAAGCACTTACCACACACTGTGGCCATAACTTTTGCGGTCTGATATGTGGCAGCAAACTAGCACAAATTTCTTTTTCCTTCTTCACAATTTCATGGGTAGAAGATTCATTCTTACCTTACCAACAGCATGTGATTTTTTTTTTCTTTCCTTATTCAATGGTGAACTTGCGCTTTTTCACGTAAAGGAGGCACTTTGCGGCTCCTCTTTGGCACATCCGAATTGCCAGCATCACCATTCTTGTGCTTTGGGGCCACGATTACGTAAACTCAGGGTCCCTTGAACACAAGCACTGCGACTCCGCGACAGTCAGTCTGATAAACTGAGCCGGCTACAAAGTGACTAAGGGGCGGGGATACGCTGGACAAAGGGATGCTTCACATCCGGGGAGGGACGGCCTGGGATGGCGTGAGATTTCATCACATTACTCAAAACAGCGCACGATTTAAAATTTATGAATTGTTTACTTCTGGCATTTTCCATTTAATATTTTCAGTCCACAGGTGATCACAGGTAACTGAAACCACAAAAAGAGAAACCTCGGATAAGGGGGGACTACCCGTCGGATAAGGGGGGACTGCCGTATTGTCTACAGATACACTCATTTTTAAAAAGCAAGGGAGTGCTGAACATAAAATTCAGGACAGCTCTCCCCTCCAGGGGGAGGCAGGGGGGTGGGATCCTGGAGGAACACACAGCAAGTTCAAGCCCTGACCCTGTTCCAGTTCTTAGTGAGAACCTGCACGTGCTGAGCACCAGTTCCTTGACAGACACAACACTGCTTCTCCAAACCACAAAGTCTAGCACGGTCTCAATTTACATCTGCGATTTGAGGCTTAAAGAGGTTAAGCATGCTGCCTGTGGTCACACAACTAATAAACAAGAGCTCAGATGCAAACCCAGGTCTGACTCAAATCCTCTTTCTACTGTGCCCTCTACTATTTCTTCAACAGAGGAAAGAAGACGGGCAGGAGAACTGAAGTTACGATTCTGAGGGTAAGACTCCTTCTGTGCCTCTGAACCATCTCTAGAATGGTTTTCAGGGTATGGGAGAGCCTAGGCCAAAACCAGGGGGGTAAAAAATCTTTCTGAAGGAAGGGACACAGTCCTTTAGGGATAGTTTCTATCACATTCCATAGGCTACAAATTCTAGTTCAATTCAGTCACTAATAAGATCTCTCTTTAGAGGGCCCTGGTAAAATCCTACTAATTGTTGCTTGGTTTTGTTTTGAAATCAGGGGACAAGGGAGAGAAGACCAGCAACCCATTCATGAAATTCCAACCACAGCCTAAATATGGTGCATCTGTACATGACTTAGTGTGCAGCTTGAAACATGAAATCAGTGACACAATGTTGGGCCCTTTTGAAGAATTTATACAATGAGATAGGAAGGCAGAACAACAATACTAGTCCAAAGGAAAGACTGGGACATCCTGGGAAGCTTAGATACCACTCAACCACCTGAGGGGGTTTAAAACTGCTAAAACCCCAAAAGATGGATCTCTGTAAAAAGAAAACAAAAGAAAAAAAAAAGCAAAAAGATAGTATATTTATCTTCTCAAAGACTCAGAAATAAACACATTCTAACTGCATTTCTGGTAGAAAAATCTCCAGAGTCTACTGAAGTGATTAATAACAACTCACACCACCTGGAAAAGTCTCATGATCTGCACTAATGATTTAGCGATCTCAGTTCATGCTTTCTAAGTTATCTTTAAAATGGAGTAAGTTTTTCCATTGTTGATTTCCAGGGAGCAGACTATAAATTGAATCAGAAATAACTGTAAGCCTAGCTTCCCTCCCAAACCCTCCCCCCCAAGTTCATGAAGCTCTATCTTCCCTCTCTATCAACCTTCTCTTTCTGAAGAGGAAAAATCTAGACCTAGGTGAGAGACTAAAGAAAACGCTACAGAACAAATGAAATAAAAGGACATGTGCAAGATGGTGCAAAGATAAATCAAAACTCACTCAAGCTTTATACTGTAGCCTAAAATTGTCTACAATATATAAAGGTTAAGAAATGTAAAATCATCCTGTAAATATAATAAGCACACAAAAAGCACACACACAAAAATAAATCTCACTAGATAAAAAAGGGAAGGCATTTAAAAGAACTCTTCAGGGCCAAGCCTTTATTTATTTATTTTTTTAAGCTTTTTAGTTACTTTCTTAATGAAAAGCAACCAGGCACTGTTGAAATCAGCATCAGGCATTACAGAGACAAGAAGTTATCCTGAGGAATTTCTCAGTGAGGAGGACAAACTGAATAAATTAGTCCATAGGCACTGTTTCTTTCATCCTACTGTATTAAGCTTAGGTGATCACAAGATGAGCAGTAATTATCCTTGAGAATTAAGGGAGAATAGCCCAGCTTTAAAGGAAATTTAAAAACTGAAACATACGTAAGAAAAAATGTATTTCTTTAACGTCAAAAAAGAGAAAACCTGGAAACACATTAAAGAGTTTCATTGTAAATTCCCAGATAATGAATTTTGGGTAAAAATCAATATGGCTATTTGAAAAATAAATCCTCCCAAGCTAATCTAATTTATTGTTACTGAGACAACCCACTCATCAAGGGACTGCAGGAGTTGCATTTCTTAACGTTAATGGATTTGACAATTCGTGAAGACACAGGAAAGATGTTCTTCCCAGAAAAGTACATACCAGTGGTTCTTTGATCCCGAGTTGTACAAACTACTTCTTATTCTTCCTTTCCCTGTAATTCTAAGCATAAAAGTTCTACACACACACAGAGAGAGAGAGAGAGAGAGTCAAGCAAATAAACTGACTGGGAAAAGGTTAAAGTGGTGATGACAAGAGAAAAAAGTCCTTTTACAGGCTTATTATCATCTTAAGCCTTCTCCGTCTCTAGCTATTCATTTGCTCAAACCAAAAACATGGGATTCATTCTCCATTCCTTTCTTTCACAGCCCGTATCCATGCTGTTGAGACCTATAACTTCCACCTCCTGAAGACCACCTTGAATTCCTCACGCCTCCCCACCTCCAGAGTCACCACACTGGTCCCAGCCACTGTTATCTCTCAACTAGACAGCTGACCCACATTCCTCATTCATCTTTCTGCCCCTGATCAATTTTCACAGAGCAGTCACACTGACTTTTTAAAAGGCTAAACTATATATTATCCCCCTGATGAAAATCCCCCAATGCTTTCCATGTCCTGAGATGCCAAGAATGTGAAGGATGTAAGTTTACCCTAATTTCACACTAACAAGTTAGCTGCCACAGTTGTATGGATGCTGGCAGAAGACATGAGACTCTTGGGTCAAAGACAAAGGACTTCATTACTCACAGCAATAGCAACAACCAGAACATCGTTACTCACAGCAATAGCAACAACCAGAGTATCAGCACTTTTGGTGCCAGTCCCTTCAGTCCCAATTCACATGAGGTAACACAAAGAAGGCCAGATGACACCTGCACAGCAGTGGGTTGTGTAACAGGAGAGGAACCCTGAGCTTAATGAACCCAAGTCTTCTACAATGGGCAGTAAGCCCGTCTGACCTTTTCCCCAGGAGACATTGTCTTTATTACACTAGACAATAGTGTGCCTGATCTTTGCTCTGGAGGGAGACACTATCTTCCAAGGCTGCTGACCATACAAATCATCCTTGAAAAGGCAGTCCAGAACAAAGGTAGACAGTGCAGAAACTTAAGACACGTGGAAAACTCTTCCAACACTAGAATGAAAGTCAAATTTCTCAACATGGTCTACAAGGCCCTAAAAAATTGATCTCTTCCTCTTCAATTTCATGTGGAACCCCGTCTCCCCAGCTTACTATGCTCTAACTCCACTAGCCATCTTTGGTGTCCTCTTAAATAAGCCAAGCTCTTTGCTGCCTCAGGGCATTTGCCTGTACTGGTCCTTTTATCTGAAATGCTCTTTCTCTGGCTTAGATGTCACTTCCTCAGGAAGACCTTCCTTCGTGAATCTATCCATTTACAACCCCACACTCACTGTTCATTTACTTTTTTTATTTTTTTAAATAACTTCAAAGGCTTTTTTTTTTTTTGGTTGCACATTGGGTCTTTGTTGCTGCACGCGGGCTTTCTCTAGACGCAGCGAGCGAGTGCTACTCTTCGTTGTGGTATGCGGGCTTCTCATTGCAGTGACTTCTCTTGCTGTGGAGCACGGGCTCTAGGTGGGCAGGCTTCAGTAGTTGTGGCACGCAGGCTTCAGTAGTTGTGGCTCGCGGGCTCTAGAGTGCAGGCTCAGTAGTTGTGGCGCACGGGCTTAGTTGCTCCGCGGCATGTGGGATCTTCCTGGACCAGAGCTCAAACCCATGTCCCCTGCATTGGCAGACAGATTCTTAATCACTGCGCCACCAGGGAAGCCCTCATTTCCTTTTTATCACTTTGATCACTCATTCACTCATTCAATAACCATTTACTGAGCACCTACTATGTGCTAATCATTATTAGTATTGTTTATTTATTTACTGACAGTCTTCCTTTTGAGAGTAGAAACCTTATCTTTACATTCAGCCACAAAGGCCTAGAACGTAAAATCATACCCTCAATAAAATTCTGCTGAACAAATGAACAACTATTACAATATGAAGTACTGAAATATTTCCAGGTCAATATGGGATAACAGCAGAGCACTGCACCAAAGGATGGAATAAGAAGCTCAAGTCCTAAAGTCAGACCCTGGAGTCATCTTTTGGTAATACGTGAGCAATTCTACTAAGCTCCCTGTAAAATGAAGAAAATCCCTCTCCTGCCTAACTCACAAGATTATGTGAGGATCAAATGATGGAATCTATTTGGAAGCCCTTGCAATGCTAAATATAACTTAAAACAAGTAACAAACTGATAGTTAACAGTCATGAGATAGTTATTCATTCAACAAGAATATACTAGGCCCCAACTATGAGGCTGACCTTATTATGGGAATTTATAATAAAAATGTATAACTTGAAATTAGAAAACGTTTTGTTCTTTAATAAATTAGAAGGGGAGTCATTTTTCCCCTTTAAATACCCTATGGACATACCTTAAAAACTTTCAGATAAAAGGTGAGTCACCTTTATCTGCCCCTGATCCCA
This sequence comes from Mesoplodon bidens, assembly GCF_964165515.1. NCBI lineage: Eukaryota > Metazoa > Chordata > Mammalia > Artiodactyla > Ziphiidae > Mesoplodon > Mesoplodon bidens. The sequence continues at coordinate 147,700,250 of NC_138178.1, read as the reverse complement.
GAATATCATGTTTTTTTGGTTACTTAAGTGATATATATATATATGTAGGTCCTTGCTGGTTACCTATGTTATATATAATAGTGTGTATATATTAATCCCAACCTCCAACTTTATCCCTCCCCTCTGGTAACCATAAGTTTGTTTTCTATGTCTGTAGGTCTATTTCTGTTTTGTATGTAAGTTCAGTTGTATTATTTTTGTTCAGATTCCACATATAAGTGATATCATATGATACCTGTCCTTCTCTGTCTGACTTACTACTTCACTCAGTATGACAGTCTCTAGGTCTATCCATGTTGCTGCAAATGGGCGTGATTTCATTCTTTTTTATGGCTGAGTAATATTCCATTGTATATATGTACCACATCTTCTTTACCCATTCATCTGTTGATGGACATGTAGGTTGCTTCCATGTCTTGGCTATTGTAAACAGTTCTGCAGTGAGCTTAAGTGATTTTTAAGCAAGCCATTCAAATGCCAATTTAGAAAAATTTTAGACTATATTTACATCCCTGAATGCCAATCTCCAAAACAGAAATTTTTAGCCTTCTGACAAAGTTAGGAATTTATTAATTTGTTTTGTTTTGTTTTGCAGTACGCGGGACTCCCACCGCCGTGGCCTCCCCCATTGAGGAGCACAGGCTCCGGATGCGCAGGCCCAGCAGCCATGGCCCACGGGCCCAGGCGCTCCATGGCATGCGGGATCCTACCGGACCGGGGCACGAACCCGTGTCCTCTGCATCGGCAGGCAGACCCGTAACCACTGCGCCACCAGGGAAGCCCTGGAATTTATTAATTTTGTCTCCTTTTACTGACTTCATGTGAAACCAAACACAGTCTCTTCACTGCAACATGGTGTGTATGTGTGTATGTGTGTGTGTGCGTGTAAAATGAAGGGAAAGTAAGCTTCATCTTAGATTAAAAAGAGCAGCTTCAGAGTCATCGCACCAGGTGGCCAACAGGAGAAAATGCTGACGTGTGAGCAGAGGACGGGCAACTTGACTGCAAACAGGGACAGTCAAGGCAGACACACCACACAGCTGGCGTGAGTTCACCAATGAACTCATCTTCTATGACCTCACAATAAAATTACTCGAAATTAATTAAAAAGGGTATTGCTTCTATGATACAAAATGAAGCATAACATAAAGATGAGAGTTTATGCAACATTCTTTAGAAAGGAGGTAAAGTGGAATGTGAGAACCATATGACTAAGATTCCTTTTAGATAACACTTTTCAAATTCAATATGCCTATACATAGATAACTAACAACAGGTACATAGTGCTGGTAAACAGGAGGAATAACACGAACTGGTGCTAATTCATGTTAGCACGAAGTTAAAAGTTAAAATCCAGAAGAAAATATGAGGGACTTCCCTCATGGTGTAGTGGTTAGGAATCCACCCGCCAATGCAGGGAACACGGGTTCGAGCCCTGGTCCGAGAAGATCCCACGTGCTGCAGAGCAACTAAGCCCGTGAGCCACAACTACTGAGCCTGCACTCTAGAGCCCACATGCCACAACTACTGAGCCCGTGTGCTGCAACTACTAAAGTCCGCATGCCTGGAGCCTGTGCTCTGCAACAAGAGAAGCCACCGCAATGAGAAGCCCACGCACCGCAACGAAGAATAGCCCCTGCTCACCACAACTAGAGAAAGCCCGCACGCAGCAACGAAGACCTAATGCAGTCTAAATAAATAAATAAATAAAATTCAAAAAAAAAGAAGAAGAAAGTATGAAAATGGGGAAAAGAAGTACATGGGAAGGCTCTTTGGAGCTAAGAAAGACATCCAGGTTAAGAGGGATGGAGACAGATGAGCCACAACGTACATATGAGAAACATTAAAATAGAGACACATGCGTCTATACATACACACACACACACACACACACATGCACACACACAATTATATTCAGTAGCTTTTCATTACACATGTGAAGGTCTCTCAAAAAATGCCTCCATACATATTACGTATTTTAAAGATGGCTACCTATTCCAAATCTGGGAGGAAGGGGACAGGAGCAGTTACCAAACTATTCACACAGGCCTCATTAACCACACTTTTACAATAGTAAATACAAATACAATATAGGTATCTAGAAACTTCTTCCTTGATACTGCTTTAAATAGCCAGTGTCTAATCTTGTCTTTTGATTAAATAATCTCCCTTATAAATAATAATGATAGTTACTATCTGAGTACCTACAATACACCAGGCACATTATATTCTCTATCTCATGTAATTAATATAACAATCCAGGGAGATGGGTATTATTATCCCCACTGTACAAAGGAGTACACGTAGGAATCAGTGAAGTTTTAAATCTTACCCAAGATAAAGTCCCTTGGCCAAGGTCAAACCACAAACTCAGTAATCAGACAAGCAAGAATCCAAACCCAAGTCTATTTGATACAAAGCCTGTGTTTCTACTACTGTATTATACAACCTCCACATTACAGTATATAAGATAGGATAATTGTAATTTAGGAATTATTTATACATTACTAGTTTATTGTTCATAATATTACACGAAAATGCACATTATAAACTATAGCCTATGTTAAAATATGTATTTTATAAATATTTTTTTGGAAAAATACATGGCAAAACAATGTATGATATTTATGAGTGATAGGATCGCTAGTGAATCTTCTCAATTTCTATTTTTCTAGTTTTTCCTTAATTATGGTATATAACTTACAAAAAGTAGAGCACACACCAAAAAACTACATTTTTGTACAGGCATTCTTCTCCCGTTCTCTGGAGCCTATCAAAACTAAATTTAGATTATAAAACACGATACAAGTTTAACAGATGCTCAGAGTTGAACAAAAGGTGAACAACAATGAAAAATATGGCACAGCATTAAAATCACAGAGAAACTTGGTAGCACTAAGGAAAAATACATAGCCTTTCGGTTTTTGTATTATACTTAACCAAAAAAAAAAGTAAGTAAAATAGACAGGTAGTCAGAATTCCATAACTTGAAGGAAATGTTTAGAGGAAAATTACCAAAACCAACAAAAGTGAATTCAATTCTAGGAAAACACCCTTGGAAACCACAGTACAAAGTCTTCATGGAAAACAGTCAGTTTTGGTGATTGTCCAGGCATTTTAACAGATTAGCAGTTAATTTGAAGAAACTACTTAGTGGCTCTGGAACGTCGTTTAAGCCAAACAACTAATTGGAATGTGAATGCCCACATTCAACTAAGTTTACTTTTCAAAATATATACATTTCTCATCTTGTTCAATGACCCTATGTCATGTTCACACAACCTCTTCAGAAGCACTGTAACCATAACCTGAAAATGGGAGGTGCAAAAACTTCATTTCCCTACAGGAAACCACCACTCAACTACTCACTATGTAATTTGTCTTCAAAGCCATCAAATAAAATGCATTCCAATAGAAAAAAACACCATGGGATCAGGAGGGAGAAAAGCAGAGCTTCAACTTTTTCCAAAATGTTTTATGATCTAAAACAAATATGGCAAAATGTTAAGACCTGGTGAAGCTGGAAGGTATTACATATAAGTCCCTACCTTTTCCAGTCCATCTGAAATATTTTTAAGTTAAAAAAATAATAATGGGGGCTTCCCTGGTGGCGCAGTGGTTGAGAGTCCGCCTGCCGGTGCAGGGGACGTGGGTTCGTGCCCCGGTCCAGGAGGATCCCACATGCCGCGGAGCGGCTGGGCCCGTGAGCCATGGCTGCTGAGCCTGCGCGTCCGGAGCCTGTGCTCCACAACGGGAGAGGCCACAACAGTGAGAGGCCCGCGTACCGCAAAATAACTAACTAACTAACTAACTAACTAACTAACTAACTAACTAAATAAATAAATAAATAAATAATGTTTGCGTAGGTCAATACAACTCTCACTCCTCTCAGCACTCATGTATTGATAAACACACACACACACCATATCTACATCCCTCCAGCCCAAACTGTGGCATTTTACACCCCTGTGGAAGCCATTTTTGACATGAATACCAAACATTTCCCAATATTTAGTTTGCTCCTTTGCAAAGCATGAGTTCAGAAAAACTGCCATGTGACAGAATAAAAAAAATTAAATTCTTACAACAAGGACCTACTGTAGAGCACAGGGAACTACACTCAGTGTATTGTAATAACCTATATGGGAAAAGAATCTAAAAAAGAATACATATATGTATAACTGAATCACTTTGCTGTACACCTGAAACTAACACAGCATTGTAAATCAACTATACTTCAATAAAAAATCAATTAAAAGTAAATAGGTAAATAAAATTTTAAATTCTTTATGTAATGATGTCAGAATAGTCATAAAGCACCTGAGAAGTTCTGTGTGTATGTACTGAATCCATTTCTCAAATGAAAAAAAGTAAGTTTACTTCTCGAAATGCACTTTTCCAGAACAGACAGTCCTAATCCCCCACGGGAAAGCACAGGCTCAAGACACCTTACAAAATGTGCCACCTACACCAGAAAAGTCACTTTTGGTATTAAAGTGACAAGAAGATCTCTGTTAAGGGCAAGCTTGTGACCTGAAAAAAACTAAACAGATCTTTAGGAAGTGCGTTTTTAACTTCCTCTCACTTGAAAGAACCAGAATCCACATTTGTGTGGAGCTTTGGACTCCGTGGGCAAAGGCACTACGTGGAAACTGCTGCCATATTCAGGAAACAGATGGGGTGCCTAATGCAACGAGATAATCAACCGCCACCCTCTTCCCTTCTCTAGAATTTAAGAAACACTCAGTTAATAATGAAACAAACTAGAAAAGCCCAAGTGCATAGCTGAGCAGGACTTGAACACACATCAAGGAACTTGTTATGAGCATCAAGGAGTGGTTAGACCTAAAGGACAAAGAACATTTCAAATTGTTTCCTTGTTCTCAAAAACGAGCGTTACACTTGCCACAGTCTCAGTTAAAACTGGGGTCCATCCTCAGTAACCTCACCCACCAGCCAAGCAAGTCAGGTCTTAATTGAGATGTAATTATTTACTTTATTAAAACAAGTATTCACTTCAATTCAAATGCTTCTTCGACATGAATTTGCAAAAAGCTGCAGTGTTCCAAAGATCACAGTGGCACAGACTTTACTTTCAAAAAGTTTACAACCTAACTCATGGGGGAGGGTATGTAAAAACAGCAATAACACAGACGGAAGTGTTGGTAGGTACAACTTTAAGGATGGCAAAAGAACATAAAGGTCAGAAGGTCAAATCAATGGCAAGAAAAACCAATACGTTCCCAATGGGCAAACGAGAGGCAGAGGAAAAGCAATTAGGGGGAGAAAACAGAGTAAGGACAGAGAAGGCTGCCATGCACGTGGTGTTTAAGTAAACAGAAAGTATAAACCATGGAAACACATTTTAAATATCAAACATACAAAGAAACACTTAAACTCTAAAGGTTGCATGGAAATTTTCCCTGAGAGCCACAGGAGATGAATTGGCTTTACTGTCCACTCAGTGGCTGTTTTCTAGCTTTGGCCTCATCCTTCACGTTGCCTACTTCAACATCGTTTTTGGCACCCGTGACTCGTGTGGGATCAATCATCACATGATTACAGAGATGACCATCGAATCTCATCATTCTAACTGTGCTAGTTATCAGCACAGGGCATGTCATTCAGAGTTACTGTTGTGCTGTGGACATTTACTTTTAAATACAGAGAAGCATTCAGATGAAACTTGGAGGACTTGAAATTCTATCAGGCAGCTGAAACATAAATGACTATTTTTTTTAACCTACGGTAGTGTTAATGGCTTGTGAAGCTTTGTGATGGTGTTCGTTGTACAGGGAGAGGTAGGCTAGCACAGTGAGTGTGTGTTGGGGGGAGTCCCCCTCCAGTTTTATTGAAATATAGCTGACATATAATATTGTATAAGTTTAAGGTATACAACATAATGATTTGATGTATCTATATATTATGAAATGATTACCACAACAAGTTTAGTTACCATCCATCACTTCGCATAGTTACAAATAAATGAGTATTTATCACAGCAAAAGAGAAGGCTACAATTCTAATGATGAATGTGAAAACTTACTTTTATGTACAAAAATAGTTCAGAATTTTCAAATAGTGCCTAAATTGGAAAATAATAACCTTCAACAAATTAGTCTAAAGAACTGCAATTAGGGCTTCCCTGGTGGTGCAGTGGTTGAGAGTCCGACTGCCGATGCAGGGGACACAGGTTCGTGCCCCGGTTCGGGAGGATCCCACATGACACGGATCGGCTGGGCCCGTGAGCCATGGCCGCTGAGCCTGCGTGTCCGGAGCCTGTGCTCCGCAACGGGAGAGGCCACAACAGTGAGAGGCCCGTGTACCGCAAAATAAAAAAAAAAAAAGAACTGCAATTAAATTTTAGTTATTTAATTCCATTTAGGCCAAAAGCCTTTCAAGAAAAAAAATACTCTATGTGGGACTTTTTCTCACCTTGTAAAGCAGAAAACAAACTTTGCTACCTTAGACAGTAGAACTGACTCATCATTCACTTACATGAGATGTTCAGACAAGACAAAACAGTGGCTTATACATTTAAAAGGCTGCCTAGATCAAAGAAAGTTTGAGTACCACACCTGGCAAATAATTCCAACAAAGCACCAATAATGACAAATTGCAAAGAAAGTAGTTTATTCGCTGGAACCAACTGGAAAGGGCAGGAGAAGGACTGAGAGGTTTGTGATGGAAGGCTAGAACCATTCCACAAAGTTTTTAAACAACGTGCTACAGAGCTTAAGATTACCCTAGAGGCAACGAGAAACTACCAGAAGTTTACTGGAGATTGTCATCATCAGAACCAAATGTGCACGTATATATGTGTGCAAACACACACGCATATATATATTTTTTATTTCCCCCCCCCCAAAAAAATTTCAACAGTGCTGTGGAAGAGAGCCTGCAAGAGGACAGACACTGAATACAGAAATGCTACTACCAAAGTTGTTGCTATTTTCTAGGTGAGAGATGCCTGGGACCTGAACTAGGAGAGTGGGAAGAGAGAAAGGAAGGAATTTAAGAGAGACTTAAAGAGAACACTGACAACACATGCAAAGCAACCAGATGGGGTAACTGAGAAAAATGGAACCAAAGTCAACTAAAATCTCTGTCTTGAGGGACCAGAGAGGACAGTGGTGCTGTTGCCCAAGTAAGAAACTGCATTGCCAGAAAATGAATCCCTACACTTCTCTCAAAATTCATATTTCTGTCAAGGTGACACTTAACTGATCTTTGACATTATTAATATTTCTCTCCAACACGGTCTGAAATCATCCATTAACCACACAGAGACTGGTCCAAGAAACAGACTCAGCTCTAAATGGCATTTTGAAATTTGTCAATTGAGTTTACCTTGAAAATCTGTTGGGAAATAGTTTAAATTTATCAAAAAGACACCAGATACCCTACAGAAGAAACATTCCAAAAATAGGACTAACTCAAGATTCTCCATAATGAAAAACATTTGCTCAATGAATTTCATAATAGAATCTAAGGTTGACGCTCTAGTTTATGAGTTTTAGCATTTAGTAAACCTTTTAAAAAACATACAATTTAATATATGGTAAATCATTAACAGTGCTACTCAAAACAATACAAAGGTATACCTCCACAATGTAATAGGATTAATGCCTAATACAAGAGCTAAAAGACAACTTTTTAACAAAAAATTACTCCATTTTTATCATACCACCGCCTTCTTTTCTGTCCAATTTTGAGGTATAATCAACAAATAAAATTGTAAGGTATTTAAAGTGTACAATGTGATGATTTGATATATGTATATACACTGTGAAAGGATACTTTCCACTGAGTTAAGTAGTAAATCCATCACTTCCCATACTTATCTCTTTTCTTCCTGAAAGTAGAACTTTTTAAAAAAGTCAATTATTGAACTGAAATGTCAATGATACCATACAGTGTTATCAACTACAGTCACCACATTATACTTTATATCCTCAGACCTTATTCACCTTATAACTGAAAGTTTGTAGCCCATACCACATTATTCATATTCAAAATCAGAGTAACTGACCACTTAGACCAAATGTCTTTGTGGAACATGCTAGTTTCTAAAGATTAATAGACTGATCTTGAACTGAGAAAAAAAAACCATACAGACCCAAGTAAATAATTCAAAGTACAACCATAAATGAACATGGGACAATGGTTGGCCAAGGGCACAAAAATTAGGTTAAAAGGGATGGGGCAAAAGAAACGAACACTCACTGAGGGCCTCCTCTAAGTCTGGCACGGGGCTAAGAAGTGCAGACACTCACTCCCACCCCAAACCCACTATATAATGAGTCTGTGGATAATTCGTGTAAGCTTCATGAAGGTAGAGCGGGCTTGGCAACCAGCAGATATCCAGGTTCTCAATCAGCACCTGGCACACAATAAGTACCCCATAAATATTTCTTAGGTGCATGGATGAATGTATGGAGGGCTAGTGGATGAATGGATATTTTTAATAACAATGTTGGTCTACCCACAGAGACCCAAAGAGATCCTGGCAGCTTAGGAGAGAGGGAGCAAGAAATGGTCTCCAAGCCACTCCGCTCCCTTCTCCAAATACAGGAGGCCACAGGAAAGTGGGAAAAGCATGGGCTTCCTCATCACACCTGGATGGGAAGCCAAGTTTCAGGCCTACCTTTAGTGTGTCCCTGGACAGATGACTACTCCATGATGGAAATGCATAGACTAATTTCTTAATCTTGAAGTTGTAAAAAGGCTTTAATGAAATAACATATATAGAGTACCCAGCAAGTAGTACCTAGCACATAAGTAGTATTTAATAAATAAAAATCTCTCCATGTACTGGGACAAGAGAAATGCCCCCCCCAGTGCTGACACAGTCTTGGTCTTAAGGATAAAGTCCAAAGGAGGGGTCTCAGTAAAAGCAATCCTAGTGTAGTCCACAGCAGGACAGCTCTGGAGTCATTGTGAACTATCAATCCGAAGGCCCAGCTCATCATATCACGTTAAAGGAATTAACAATCATAGAATGAGCCTTCACAGGATTCAAAAAGGGAACAGGACTCTGACAGCGCAAGGAAATATAAAACGAAACAACTAGCATATGCTCCGTGCTTGACAATTGCACACTTGCCAAAATCAGGCACACTTCTCTCTGTTATACTGCCAAAGCTACTTTATTGATAATACCTGAAGTATATTTTGTTAATTTGATGAAAGTATGCATCATTAAGGATTCTTTCTGAGAAAAATTTCCTAAGGGTCCTATCCAGGACCCACCTCTAAGAAACCAAGACAACTACACATTTGGCTATTAATTATGCCTTCATGTGTTTTCTCTTTCCTATTTTTATAGCATCATATCATACAATGCAGCACAATTATAAAACATGACTAAAACCCCCAAACCTCTTATCCATAACCAAAAAGGTGAAAAGAATATTTTAACAAATTCTAAGTTTCCTCTTTTGAGTCAGTAGCAAAATAAATCACACAAATTTTCTTAACTAACTTTCTAGTTATTGCTTATCCATCAGGTGAAGTCAAGAGCAGGTTACCTTTCCTCTTAATCAGCCAGCAAGGAATGTATCTTAACTTCAGAAGGTGCCTTGAGCATCTTATTCAACTATAAGCTTCAGGAATATCTAAAATGTTTCTTTTTTTGCAATACGAATCCACATCACCTAATTCAAACATGAATCTAAATCATTAAATTCAAATACATAGCTAAATAATTTGCTTTTGGATGAAGGTCATTTTATTCACTGCTGATTTGAGATGAACATTTTACAAAGGATGTAAATAGCTGGAGAACAGATTTGGATAAAGAGGGACCATCACACCACAGACAGTTTCTCACGTAAAAGTTCTTCCTTATAAACAAAAATCTGGGTATCCATCTTAAAGTTCAGAGAGTGTATTAATGGAACAAGAGATCAACAATGTAATACGCTAAGAACTTAAATCAATTTACAATGTCTCCACCTACAAAATAATAGTCCCTTACAGAGGGTTCCAGTTAATGAATCAACATTTAGAAATGAATATGATGTAATTTGGTGAACAGAGGAACTGAAACTACATAGGGTAGCAGGAGAGGTACATCCTATTTTGATTAGAATCAGCCAGAAGCTATGAGAAAAAAGAATTAGTGCCCAGCAGAACAACTCCCTGAAGAAATTTAGGATGGTATGCTGGCAGGGAACAAAGAAAACTTGGGTAGCAAGTCTTAAGCTTCTCCTGTGGGAGTATCCAATCAGCTTTACCCTTGCCAGTCTTGATGCCACACATGTACCAGGAAGCTTTCTGAAGATAATAACACTGCCCTAGAAATCTGCCATCTGGGAACAGTATCCACTTATTATACTATAAAATTCCTGTCTGCTTGGAAATATATTTCTCATTGCATTTAACAACTGATTTTCTAGTAGACATCAATGTTCAAAAATTTCTGTTTAAGCATATCAGATTTTCCAGAGTCTGATCAACCCTAGATAACCAGACCACTGTTGTTAAACTATGAAGCTCTTTTTAAAGCAAGTCCTGCAAGCATAAGTGTGGTCTGATAACATTTTAAAATTAGCTTTTGCAAACTCTGAGCTCTACACCATATTAGAACACAATCTGTGCTTTAACTGCCCACAGTGTACACCTGATTTAATTTGGAACATTTCTTACTACAGATTTCCTTCATCCCCAAATGCTAGTACCTTTCTATATATACCTATCACTTTTTTACTATGATTACCTTAAAAAAATGGTTATTTTCAATCTTCTCTTAGCCTCATTTCACCCTTTTTCAGTCCTGATTAAGATGTGGTCCTTCTTGAAAATATGATTGCAACAATTTGATAACTCTGAAGGAGCTTAAAAAGAAGGTCACCCAAAACACAAAGTGGTCTTGTGGGAACTAGGAATGCCTCACCATATAATAATATCCTCTCTACTAGCATCTTTAATAAAGGGTTCAAGAAAACCAGACTCTTGCACTTCTCAATGTTTTGATCAAACAATCTAAAGTTCAACTATTTATCTCATGGACATTAAGTGCCAAAGCCACAATGAGGCATCAATATTGTAAAGCAAACGAGAATCATATTCCTCCATACAAAAATTACTGGATGCCCAGGATGTGCCATTTATTGACTGCCTTTTTGGCACTGAAAAGTCAAACAGAAAACACAGTCCCAGTCTTCAAGGACTTTACATTCTAGGAGAGCAAGCTAAACAGCTAAATAAAAAATCTCATGTTGCAGAGCACCGGCTCTAGGCATGCGGGCTTCAGTAGTTGTGGCGTGTGGGCTTAGTTGCTCCGTGGCATGTGGGATCTTCCCAGACCAGGGCTCGAACCCATGGTCCCCTGCATTGGCAGGCGGATTCTTAACCACTGTGTCACCAAAGCCCACGCGCAGCAATGAAGACCCAGCACAGCCAAAAATAAATAAATAAATACATACATACCTACATAAAATTTCAGTGGTGGTGGTGGTGCAGTGGTTAAGAATCCACCTGCCAATGCAGGGGACACAGGTTTGAGCCCTGGTCTGGGAAGATCCCACATGCCACGAAGCAACTAAGCCCGTGCACCACAACTACTGAGCCTGCGCTCTAGCCCGCAAGCCACAACTACTGAGCCCACACGCCACAACGACTGAAGCCCGTGCGCCTAGAGCCCGTGCCACGCAACAAGAGAAGCCACCGCAATGAGAAGCCCGTGCACCACAACGAACAGCAGTCCCCGCTCGCCGCAACTAGAGAAAGCCTGCACACAGCAACTAAGACCCAACGCAGCCAAAAATAAATAAATTAAATATATATTTTTTTAATCTCAGAAATACTGTAACAGAGGTACATGTTATAAAGTAACTAACTCTAGGAAGCAAGAAAAACACTACAGATGCTAACTTTTAAGCTGGTCCTAAAAAAGAATTTATTCAGCAGTAGAGAGGAGTGTTTAAGAAAAAGACAAAGTGTGTTAAGAAAAAGAAAAGGGCAGCAGAGGACAAGAAGTCACGTCACACAAGGCATTTCTACACCACTGGACCAAACAAGGCTCAGGAACAGAGAGTGAGGACAGAAGTCAGAGAGGAAGCAAGATGGTCTTCTGCCGTATTAAGGCATTCAGCGCTGCCTTAACCTATGGGCAGCCTATGGGTTCTGAGGAATTCCTGAAGCGCCTGCCTGCAGGAGCCTGTCCTCAGCAGATACTGGCTACTGGGAGTCACAGCTTTCCCTGAGGTCCCCAAGCCTCTGTGGCTTCCTCTTGCCTGGAGACGGGTGTGGGGTCACTGGGTAGGGAGAGGAGTGGACATCAGCTGTACACCACCCTCAGGGTCCTCTTGGTAGCCAGCAGATACTGAATGACTTCAGATAATCTTAAAATGAAAAGGAAACCAGCAGAGCAGTCTCATGTCCCATCAACTATCAGAATCCCTTCTACACACCTTGATAAATGGCTACACACTGGACAACAGCTACGATGTCTGCCCTGTGTCTTCAGTTCCCCAGGACACTTGCTACAGTTCTTCTAGCCAGGCATCGTTAAAATCCTTTCTAAAATCTTCTCCAGCATGGGTCCCCCTTAGAACGTAGCCCACTTGGCCAGAGCTGGGCACAAACAGCCCGCACGCCCTCCACCCACAGCAGAGCACTGTAAGCACATGAGGGTTTTCGAGTGAACAAGGTGTCTCTTGGTTGCACTGACCCTTACAGAAGCACAGGACCTGGATCATATTAAATCTGTGGTCAAAAAAAATACGTGTCCTTATTCATTTGAACTGTTCTCACAAGCACCATTCACCTCTCCTTCAAATTACGTATCACAATTATAAGATGACGTTTATTTGTGGGATTATCTTAGGAATGTCTGCATCTCCCCAGCCCATGAACTAAGGAACCTGAATGCAGGTACAAAACTGGTTTTTGGTGTTTTGCTTTTTATTTCCTTTGTATTACCATTGTATCGTGAGGTCTTAGCATAGTACCTATTCCAAAGGAAGGGTTCAGTAAATGTTAGATGAAGAATTAGATGTAGACAAAATATTACATGAGGCAAGTTATGGTCAGTGTGATAGGAGTGTTAAATCAACATTCCATGGAAGCCCAGTGGAGATTCTTTCAACTTCCTCTATGAACGAAAGTAATCATGGAGGAAAAAGAGGCATCAAAAGGCATCCAAGCTGATTTCTCAATGGTGTTTCAACTAAATATTGAAAATAAGGAAAATATTTGGGCAAGAAAACAACCAATGAAAACTACGTTTTTAAAGAACAGTTATTTATATGGGAAGTAATAAATGGGACACAAAACAGTATGTGCCCCCCACACCCATTCACACACACACACACACACACACTAAAAGGAAATAGTTTAAATGTTAACAGTAGCTACTGATGGGTTGTGGGATTACTGGTGATCTTTATTTTCTTCTTTACACCTTATTGTAGTTGCCATATTTTCTATAATAAAGATCTTCATCATCTGGGGGGAAATATCTAGATTTTTTAACTCATTCGGATGAAAGTGCTAAAACATTCTAAGTCTTCAGGCTTTATTGCAAAAGGTTTGTGGACTGTTTTTTTCGATGTCATACTTTATGGGAACACTGTAAAGCAGAAGGAATGCTGGATAAGAAATTTCAGTCCCCAAGAAATATTACAAATAATCCCTCCACAACCCCCAGATTGTTTTTGTTTGTTTGTTTGTTTGTTTTTGCGGTACGCGGGCCTCTCACTGTTGTGGCCTCTCCCGTTGTGGAGCACAGGCTCCGGACGCACAGGCTCAGCGGCCATGGCTCACGGGCCTAGCCGCTCTGCGGCATGTGGGATCTTCCCGGACCAGGGTACGAACCCTTGTCCCCTGCATCGGCAGGCGGACTCTCAACCACTGCTCCACCAGGGAAGCCCCCACTGCCTTGATTTTAATTGAGCCAACCTGTGAGCAAAGAAGTGAATTCTAATTTATCTTGCATATTTGGGAGATTATTCACAAGGAATTTTGTACAAAACCACATGAATGTCATTATCTACCCTATACACTAAGGATTTGAGAGAAGTAGCTCCTACACATACTTTCCCTTCTCCTTTCATAGCCTGGGGAATGCTGTGAATTCACGTAAGTGGACTTTTAAAGTGACTGAAGGTTACCCTTTCTGTGCCACCATCCAGACTCCAGAGGCACTTTGGTGGCCTGCAGAGTCATAGCTGCTTTTCTTTCTTAGTAGGATGACTTAGAACCTGAATGGGTGGGGAACCTGGAAGTCCTCCGTGCAGAAGGTAGTGGGCTCCTGATGACACTCGAGTGGGTGGATGGCAGGTGACTGAGGATCTGGGACAGCAGCGCCAAGTCCTGGATGAACATCAGAATCCCCTGGGGCACTTTAGGACCTTACAGCTGCCCAGACCCATCTGTTTCACATCAGCGTCTCCCTGGTACTACCTACATTTCAGCCAGGATTTTAATTTCTCATTGAAGAGCTTTCTTGAATCAGTAATCATGGGGCGTCATATATATATTTTTTTACCACCTCACTTGTTTATTAGTAGTGATTTCTCATGAGTCTCCAAACTATTCAGGAAGGTTGGTTGGTTCGTTTCTGAGACAGAGATAGTCAGTAAAGGGTGAAATAGAGCTATAGCTCCTCTGCAAGAAGTCTTGAGGCAAACGGACCCCGAGGATGTGGGTAGGCGGTGGCAGTTGGAAAGAAGAGGGCCATGTAGGCCAGAGCTTAGAGGCTGTCAGTGCACAGAAAGGGATGGGTGGTACAAGGGGTCTTTCTGCGTGGGCTGTGTATGGGTTTAAACCATCTGGAAACTGTGCACTTCTTCATAATTTATGTTTCCCTTTTGCCATTCTTTGAATAAGGAAGAGACATGATTAGTGACCATTGCTCAGAGAACCTTTTACTTCTATTTGGACTGCTTTTAAGATAGTACTATTTGTGGGAGGTCTGACATCTATTTAAAGTGGTAGTTTTTTCCATCACTGTTTTATGTAGCCTTACATACAGAAGGGTACTTTAAAACTCCCATTTCAGATTCTCCCATTCCAGTAGATGGCAGGGCATAAGCTAGACATCTCATGTTTCAGAATACTGAGTGTACCTTCCTTCTTTTATTTAGTAAAGAACAGTATTTTGTGGCATTCTTCTTAACTTGTTAACCATAGATGAAGGTATCTATTAATTCAAATAGGGACTTTGTTTATGTTCTGAACGTTTAACTGAGATCTGTTAGCAGAAGCCCTTCTGTCCCTCAGTTTGATGTGCAGTGTGGTGGTGTTGACGCATGTAGTTCATTGTTCGAAAGGCCCAGCTGAGGTTGTGGAAGGGCATTGATGTTCTGGGGACCAGTGTGGTCACTGATGCTAGCTTCTGGTTTTTAGTATTACCTGTAAATATAAGTCCTTTGACACTAATTGTTAAGACTCAAAAAAGTAGATTAAAACAATCTGGGGGAGGCTTCCCTGGTGGCGCAGTGGTTGAGAGTCTGCCTGCCAATGCAGGGGACACGGGTTCGTGCTGTGGTCCGGGAAGATCCCACATGCCCGTGTACCGCAAAAAAGGTACAGTGAGAGGCCCGTGTACCGCAAAAAAAAAAAAAAAAATTCGAGGCAGTGGATTTTGCTGTGACAAAGACCTGCAAAGACATTTTTTTTTACTGAATAACTTAGGCATTACTTTTTTCAAATTCATGGTACATTTTCCTAATGTAACAGTGAACAAAATATTTTGCAAATATCTTTTGACTCTGGGAAAAGCTTTATATATTTTAGGCCTGTCTTTTTCTCAAGAAATGCCATTTTCTGCAAACTAGAATTATTTCTCACAAATTCAAATATTTGAACACCTTGTATAAAGTATGTACTGTGCACTGATATCTCATTAACACACTTTGCTCTGCACAGTAGGATTTGGGCCCAAAAGTGATCAGCGTTGGCCTCTCTCCAAAAGGATGCTGAAATGCAAAGTTTCCATAAAATCATACTGATACTCTAGAAATTAACTTCAATTCCTCTTCAGCATTTTAACCGTAACAAATTGAATCATACCAAAAGTATCTGCTTTAGGGCTCTATTTCAATGTTAAGCACACTAAAACCAACCATTTAAACGGCTCGAGCAACAAGAAAGCCGCTAATTCCAATAACTTAAGCACTGGAGGGTTATTATGCTGGTTAAGTCTCTTTTCCTCTGTGTAAGAGATTAGACACTTCCCCATGCACTAGAACAGCAAATCATGACCCATTCCTACTATAGAATAATGTCTGTAGAGGGAAAATGGTTATATACTAAGGGATCATTTCAAACATATGTACACACACCTTGTCATAAACACTCTTTTTACTCACCAAATTTTTATGTGCCTCTGTAATTCAGAAGGTCCCGACATCCAGAAAAGCCACACATGCAACCTTCTCAGCTTTGTACCCACACGTCTTTGATTACTGAATTAAAAACAAACTCTAAGTGTGGCCTTTAATAACTTTTTATTTTATTGAAGTATAGTTGATCTACAATGTTGTGTTAACTTCTGCTGTACAGCAAGGTGATAATTTCTGCTGTACAGCAAAGTGATTCAGTTATATATACATATATTCTTTTTCATATTCTTTTCCATTATGGCTTATCCCAGGATTCTGAATATAGTTCCCTGAACTATACAGTAGGACCTTGTTGTTTATCCATTCTATATATAATAGTTTGCATCTGCTAATCCCAAACTCCCAGTCACTACTTTTAAATAGCTCTGTATTAACAACATTTATTCAGTCTATCTTTTAGTATCTGTCCATATGGAGAACCAGCTAGTGTTCATAGGAGGATGAGCATACCTAAAACAAACCCATGGGAAGGTACACAGTAGCGAGGAGAAAGCACCGAGGACTCAAAAGACCCGAGTATGAATCTTGGTTAAGCCACACACTCATTCAACCTCACCTCAGGTAGGCCACCTTTAAATTAAAGACCTATCTAAACAATGCTGTTGAAGGTACGTATCAATGAGACAACACATTTGCAAATGATTTTTTTAACCTAATAAGGATCATTCAGCTGCTGGTCTAGTAAGAAACTGCTAAGACACCCCAAAATAAATAAAATAGTGTTCCTCCGCTGACGCATCTTTGAAGTTTTACCATTTCCTTCCTCCTTCCCTCTCTCCCTTCCTTTCTTCATTTAACTGATATTTACTGTGCTTCTACCATATACCAGGTATAGTTCAAACCTGCACTGTCCAATACGGCAGGCAGTAGTCACATGTGGCACTAAGCATTCAAAACAGTTCTAGTTCAAATTAATACGTGCTGTAAGCATGAAACAGACACTAGATTTTGAAGACTCTGTGAACAAAAGAATGTAAAATAGCTCAATTTTTATGTTGATTACATTAAGATGGTAATATTTTGGATATTCACGTTAAATACATTATTAAAATTAATTCCATCTCTATTAGCCACAAAAAGGAACAAAACTGGGTCATTTGTAGAGACATGGATGGATCTAGAAACTGTCATACAGACTGAAGTAAGTCAGAAAGAGAAAAACAAATATCATGTATTAACACATATATGTGAAATCTAGGAAAATGGTACAGATGAACCGGTTTGCAAGGCAGAAATAGAGACAGAGATGTAGAGAACAAACGTATGGACACCAAAGGGGGCAAGCGGCAGGGGCGGCGGGTGCGGGGGTGGTGGTGAGATGAATTGGGAGATTGGGATTGACATGTATACACTGATGTGTATAAAATAGATAACTAATAAGAACCTGCTGTATAAAAAATGAATAAATAAAACAAAATTCAAAAAAAATTAATTCCATCTCTTTCTTTTAGTGTGGCAATTAGAAAATTTAAATGTATGGGGACTCACATTATATTTCTATTTGACAGCACTATTCTAGAGTCTGCAGATATATTAGGAAACAAGACCATGTCCCTAACCTCATGGAGCTTATGTTTAAACAGCTATAGCCCTAAAATCTTCTGTAATCAGGAGAAAAGGAAAACTTTTACACAGAGAAGACGCTGGGATGGAGGTCACATGCATGAGAGCAAGACACACCTTCCCTTTAGTCTTTCCTTCTACCAAAGGTAGGGCGTCTGGTCCCCAGAATAATCAGTCAGTAAAATGGTAAGCTATGACCTTTACCATCTTGGGGAAGACTGCCCCTTCCCTTCTGAGATGCTTCTGAGAACATGACCGCTTTTAATCCAAACTTAGTGAGGGAGAAAAGCTTTCAATCTTGGGCAGCAGCAGTTTCAAGGCATTATTTTTAGTACTCTGGGTTGTGCCTCAAAAGTACTGTAAAAGGTTTCCAATTGTTGGAAGATGTTTCTTAACAAAGAGCCCCTCTCTCTGGATTCCAATGCCCTCCTTTATTATGAGAGTTCTTTAACAAGTTCCTCTCCACAGGTGCAATTAACCCTGCCTCTCCTCGGTAACTTGTAGTTCCCCACATCACAAGCAGAGTGCTGCTAGATGAAGAGCAAGAAGCTCAATTCAACAACACAAGTCCATGACAGCAACCTGAAAGCCTCTACTGGTCTAAGGAGACTGGCAAAGGAAACTCAAGTCAGGCTGACTACCTGCCCGTTAAATGTAAGTTTCCTTGTTTTAAGATTTTAAAGTATTTCTGGAGTATAAGTTTAATTTAGACCAAATGGGTCTGTCCTCCAACAGCACTTTTCCTACCAAAAAGGTATCCTGAACATTTGAATTTCCTATTCCACGTGTTAGGAACTTACCTTAAATTCAAACCACAATATGGCAAATGTTTTGCTTGCCCATACATTTTTCTGGCAGACTCTAAAGAAAACCAGGGCTTTCAAGAGATTCTCTACACTGTAAAACGCTCTACTGGGTACAGTGGGAAGCCGAGGGGCTCACGTTTCACAGCTGACAGTGTTATTTCCCATCTAACCCCATTTGTGTCCTCAGCTCATGCTGCTCTTTCAGCCGGCGTGCCCTGACCCCTCGGCCAACTTAAATGTTACACCTCCGGAAGGGCCAAGCCCAAAGCCCAGCCCTCACAGAAATCATCTCCAGTAACCCCAAATCCAAAATAATCTCTCACCTTCATTTTCACAGAAACCCAATCAACCAAAGTATTAACTCATATATTCCTTTCTCTCTTTTCTAGGTATTTCTAACGCCTGTAACTCAGAAGAAGAGTGATGAAAAGAAGTCAGCATGACATCTGAAAATTTATCACCCTCCCTTTCAATCATTTATCATTTAATCCTTTCAATCATTTATCTGAGCTTTATTCAACAAAGATGAGCCTAACATCAGGGACACAAAAAGGATACGTGGTCCCAATCCTCAAGGAATTCAGCCTAGCTGAGGAAAAACAAAGTAAATGATGAACACTGTATTAAAGGTGCAAACAAAAAGCCCTGGGAGCCACAGGAGGGCTCTTCTTCCTGGGTGATTGAGAAAAGCCTCACAGAAATGGTACTATATGAGCAAAAGAATCGAAAAATGAGTAGGAATTGACTGGGTAAAGTGGGAAAGGCATGTCAAAAGCATTAAAGCACAGAATATTAAAAGAAATGACAGAACCATTGAGAAAAAAATATCTTCCAATATATTAAATGATTCATGTGGGCATTCAAGGCTCTACATAAACAGACCCCAGTCCCTTTCTGCTACATTTCTCAAAGTATAACATAGCTAGGAAGGGTGGGCTCTCCAGAACTAGTCTGGGGTCAAATTCTACTAACTGCGTAGCCTTACCCAAGTTTCTAAACCTATCTATAACTCAGTTTCTCCATCTGTAAAATGGGGACGACAATAGTACCTTCCTCCTAGGGTTATTATGTTATTGTTAAGAGGAAATGAATTAAAACAAGTAATTATCACAAATTAGGCATTCAATAAATGCTAGTATTATTATATTATTTTACCATTTCTATTATTATTATTATTTACTTTTCCATGCTAGTCATTGTAGCAAATCCGAAATTCCTATCCTCAACACTTGCCCATGCCTCAAACTAAAGAATTCTTCATATGTCCCAATCCCACCTAGCAAGACACTGCTTAAATACCATGGCCTACATGAAGTTTAATTGAGCCTGCTCCCCTCACTGGGGAAATGAGTGTCTCTCTCTCCCTCCTCTGAACTCCCACAGTATTTTCACAGCCTCTCTTGGGGCATTCATCACTCTATCACCATGGTGCCCATGCCTGATTCCCCTACAAGGCTATAGCTCCTTAAGAAACCACACTGCACCTCACTGATCTTCATCTTCCCCAGAGAACTGACACAGTCCTTTTCACATCTGGGCACTCAATGTTTGCTGTCAAACAAATTAAAATACTCTCCCCTTTAATTAAGTCAAGAATGGACAAAAGCTTTTGAAACTGCTAAAACATCTACCGAGTTATTCTTCCTAATAAAAAACCTCACCCAGAGAGAAATCTGATGCAATTCTACACAGCTCCTTTGTTAGTGAATCCTAAAGAAAAGTCAATAAAGATGGCATTCTTAGAGTGACTGACAACAGACTTGAGTCACCTTTAGACTGCTGCTGTGTAAACAAATCTCTCTCCTTTCTTCATTCTCTGAACAAGTTCTAATGTAAATTTGTTAAAGCCATTGCTTTTCTGCTACATGTTGACAAAAGGTGGGTCAAAGTCTCCATAGCAATGTCATTTTCACTGATTATCCAGATTCTAAAGACTATTCTGTCTGGATTCTGCTGCTTTCTTCCACCCATGCAAAGGAAGGCTAGCCTGGAACCGCCCAGAACCCTTGGCTTACACAATAACAGTGTCAGTATACTACGCATAACTCTTATCTCTGGTGTCCCTTATCTCCAGTGACAGTCCCCTGGAAGACAGAACCACCACTCTCCTCCAACACCACCTAACTCAAAAACATAATTATTGCTAACTGTTACTTGACTAAAATCCCGAAGTTTAAATAACAGAAAAATGTTAACTAGGATGGGCTTCCTCTTACAAAAAGAACATTCTGACAGTCAAGCACATTCAAGCAATTCAAAGACAGTCTTCAATGACTATGCTTTTCTTTTTTCATTTACTTTGACTTTTCCAAAAGAAGAGCCTTAAACAATTAGGATTAACAAAACAACAAAAAAGGAGAAAACAGAATAAAACAGAACTCAAATACTACTGGCTGCTCTTTAAAATATGTATACAATTATTTTCCACAGTAAAACACTGGATATCATGGATTCAAAGAGAAGGAATTAGGTACAGGAGAGAAGTGAGGTGGCCATTCCAGAAATCCATTCACAGAGACGAGGGTACCAAGAATGAGCAACCTGACCAGCACACACAAAGTCCAGCAGAAATCCATAAAATCACATGGCCAACAAAGTACCAAAGTAAGTCTGTTTAATTCAACAGTAATGCTACTTTATAATAAAGGTTATTCTGAATGTTTCTACCACCAAAAAGGTCATAAGCAAAGGCAAAGCACTAGAAAGCTTCTAAAACCAGTATCTACATGACTTTTCAAGCAGTACAGTTATTTACACCTTATGTCAACAAATATAAAAAGTTCATAGCTATATGACTATATTCTCTATTTAAAAAAAAACTATTTCTAATGTATCAATCACCATGATCCCAAAATTGTCAAAATCACTATAAATTTACCATTTCCTCTATAATCTAGCTGCTTCTAAATACACTACACAAGAGTGCTTGGTGGGGGTGGCACGGGGGTGGTTCAAACTCATTAAATGGATGGGTGCTTTATACTTTGTCCAAAGGCCAAGTGCACTATAGTAATAGCCAATTATTAACAGTCCTTGTTTTTTTCCAGCTCTCCTAATTAAGACTGGGAAAACTTCCATTTTTTTCTCACTTGTGAAACATGCCCAAAGAGGCTTGCTTACATGAGCAGCATATAAGTATTGCTAAGCACTAGTACTTACATCTTTGGTCCTTAAGTGCCATACATCTTACGTTCAAGTATGACCATAACCACAGAACTATGATGATGAGTAACACATCAGAGGAAACTTGCACAAGCCTCTTAGACAGCCTAATCCACCAGAAGGCAGACAGCAGAAGCAAGAAGAACTACAATCCTGCAGCCTGTGGAACAGAAACCACATTCACAGAAAGATAGACAAGATGAAAAGGCAGAGGGCTATGTACCAGATGAAGGAACAAGATAAAACCCTAGATAAACAACTAAATGAAGTGGAGATAGGCAACCTTTCAGAAAAACAATTCAGAATAATGATAGTGAAGATGATCCAGGACCTCAGAAAAAGAACGGAGGCAAAGATCATGAAGATGCAAAAAATGTTTAACAAAGGCCTAGAAGAATTAAAGAACAAACAAACAGAGATGAACAATACAATAACTGAAATGAAAACTACACTAGAAAGAATCAATAGCAGAATAACTGAGGCAGAAGAACGGATAAGTGACCTGGAAGACTGAATGGTGGAATTCACTGCTGGGGAACAGAATAAAGAAAAAAGAATGAAAAGAAATGAAGACAGCCTAAGAGACCTCTGGGACAACATTAAATGCAACAACATTCGGATTACAGGGGTCCCAAAGAAGAAGAGAGAGAGAAAGACCAGAGAAAAAATTTGAAGAGATTATAGTTGAAATTTTGCCTAACATGGGAAAGGAAATGGCCACCCAAGTCCAGGAAGCGCAGAGAGTCCCATACAGGATAAACCCAAGGAGAAACACGCCGAGACACACAGTAATCCAACTGGCAAAAATTAAGACAAAGAAAAATTATTGAAAGCAGCAAGAGAAAAACGACAAATAACATACAAGGGAACTCCCATAAGGTTAACAGCTGATTTCTCAGCAGAAACTCTACAAACCAGAAGGGAGTGGCATAACATATTTAAAGTGATGAAAGGGAAGAACCTACAACCAAGATTACTCTACCCAGCAAGGATCTCATTCAGATTCGATGGAGAAATCAAAAGCTTTACAGAGAAGCAAAAGCTAAGAGAATTCAGCACCACCAAACCAGCTCTACAACACATGCTAAAGGAACTTACTCTAAGTGGGAAACACAAGAGAAGAAAAGAACCTACAAAAACAAACACAAAACAATTCAGAAAATGGTCACAGGAACATACATATCGTTAATTACCTTAAACGTAAATGGATTAAATGCTCCAACCAAAAGACACAGGCTTGCTGAATGGATACAAAAACAAGACCCATATATCTGCTGTCTAAAAGAGACCCACTTCAGACCTAGGGACACAGACTGAAAGTGAGGGGATGGAAAAAGATATTCCATGCAAATGGAAATCAAAAGAAAGCAGGAGTAGCAATACTCATATCAGATAAAATAGACCTTAAAATAAAGAATGTTACAAGAGACAAGGAAGGACACTACATAATGATCAGAGGATCCAACCAAGAAGAAGATACAACAATTATAAACATATATGCACCCAACATAGGAGCACCTCAATACATAAGGCAACTGCTAACAGCTATGAAAGAGGAAATAGACAGGAACACAATAATAGTGGGGGACTTTTACACCTCACTTAAACCAATGGACAGATCATCCAAAATGAAAATAAATAAGGAAACAGAGGCTTTAAATGACACAATAGACCGGATACATTTAATTGATAGTTATAGGACATTCCATCCAAAAACAGCAGATTATACTTTCATCTCAAGTGTGCACAGAGCATTCTCCAACATAGATCACATCTTGGGTCACAAATCAAGCCTCAGTAAATTTAAGAAAATTGAAATCATGTCAAGCATCTTTTCTGACTACAACACTATGAGATTAAAAATCAATTTCAGGGAAAAAATGTGAAAAACACAAACACATGTAGGCTAAACAATACGTTACTAAATAACCAAGAGATCACTGAAGAAATCAAAGAGGAAATCAAAAAATACCTAGAGACAAATGACAATGAAAACATGATGATCCAAACCTATGGGATGCAGCAAAAGCAGTTCTAAGAGCTAAGTTTATAGCTATACAAGCCTACCTCAGGAAAAAAGAAAAATCTCAAATAAACAATCTAACCTTACACCTAAAGGAACTAGAGAAAGAAAACAAACAAAACCCAAAGTTAGCAGAAGGAAAGAAATCATGAAGATCAGAGCAGTAATAAATGAAATAGAAACAAAATAATAGCAAAGATCACTAAAACTAAAGCTGGTTCTTTGAGAAGATAAACAAAATTGATAAACCATTAGGCAGACTCATCAAGAAAAAGAGGGAGAGGACTCAAATCAATAAAATTAGAAATGAAAAAGGAGAAGTTACAACAGACACTGCAGAAATACAAAGCATCCTAAGAGACTACTACAAGCAACTCTATGCCAAAAAAATGGACAACCTGGAAGAAATGGACAAATTCTTAGAAAGGTATAACCTTCCAAGACTGAACCAGGAAGAAACAGAAAATATGAACAGACCAATCACAAGTAATGAAATTGAAACTGTGATGAAAAATCTTCCAACAAACAAAAGTCCAGGACCAGATGGCTTCACAGGTGAATTCTATCAAACATTTAGAGAAGAGCTAACACCCATCCTTCTCAAACTCTTCCAAACACCGCAGAGGAAGGAACACTCCCAAACTCATTCTATGAAGCCACCATCACCCTGATACCAAAACCAGACAAAGATACTACAAAAAAAGAAAATTACAGACCAATATCACTGATGAATATATATGCAAAAACACTAGCAAAGAAAATCCAACAATACATTAAAAGGATCATACACCACGATCAAGTGGGATTTATCCCAGGGATTCAAGGATTCTTCAATATAGGCAAATCATTCAATGTGATACACCATATTAACAAATTGAAGAATAAAAACCATATGATCATCTCAATAGATGCAGAAAAAGCTTTTGACAAAATTCAATACCCATTTATGATAAAAACTCTCCGGAAAGTGGGCATAGAGGGAACATACCTCAACATAATAAAGGCCATATATGACAAACCCACAGCAAACATCATTCTCAATGGTGAAAAACTGAAAGCATTTCCACTAAGATCAGGAACAAGACAAGGATGTCCACGCTCACCACTATTATTCAACATAGTTTTGGAAGTCCTAGCCACGGCAACCAGAGAAGAAAAAGAAATAAAAGGAATACAAATTGGAAAAGAAGAAGTAAAACTGTCACTGTTTGCAGATGACATGATACTATACATTGAGAATTCTAAAGATGCTACCAGAAAACTACTAGAGCTAATCAATGAATTTGGTAAAGCTGCAGGATACAAAATTAATGCACAGAAATCTCTTTCATTCCTATACACTAATGATGGAAAATCTGAAAGAGAAATTAAGGAAACACACCCATTTACCATTGCAACAAAAAGAATAAAATACCTAGGAATAAACCTACCTAGGGAGACAAAAGACCTGTATGCAGAAAACTATAAGACACTGATGAAAGAAATTAAAGATGATACCAACAAATGGAGAGATATACCATGTTCTTCAATTAGAAGAATCAATATTGTGAAAACGACTATAGTACCCAAAGCAATCTACAAATTCAGTGCAATCCCTATCAAATGACCAATGGCAGTTTTTACGGAACTAGAACAAAAATCTTAAAATATGTATGGAGACACAAAAGACCCCGAATAGTCAAAGCAGTCTTGAGGGAAAAAACAGAGCTAGAGGAATCAGACTCCCTGACTTCAGACTATACTACAAAGCTATAGTAATCAAGACAATATGGTACTGGCACAAAAACCAAAACACAGATCAGTGGAACAAGATAGAAAGCCCAGAGATAAACTCACGCACCTAAGGTCAACTAATCTATGACAAAGGAGGCAAGGATATACAATGGATGAAAGACAGTCTCTTCAATAAGTGTTGCTGGGAAAACTGGACAGCTACATGTAAAAGAATGAAATTAGAACACTCCCTAACACCATACTCAAAAATAAACTCAAAGTGGATTCGAGACCTAAATGTAAGACTGGACACTATAAAACTCTAGAGGAAACCACAGGAAGAACACTCTTTGACATAAATCACAGCAAGATCTGTTTTGATCCACCTCCTAGAGTAAATAAAAACAAAAATAAACAAATGGGACTTAATGAATGTTCAAAGCTTTTGCACAGCAAAGGCAACCATAAACAAGATGAAAAGACAACCCTCAGAATGGGAGAAAATATTTGCAAACGAATCAACAGACAAAGGATTAATCTCCCAAATATATAAACAGCTCGTGCAGCTCAATATTAAAAAAACAAACAACCCAGGCTTCCCTCGTGGCGCAGTGGTTGAGAGTCCGCCTGCCGATGCAGGGGACACGGGTTCGTGCCCCAGTCCGGGAAGATCCCACATGCTGCGGAGCGGCTGGGCCCATGAGCCATGGCCGCTGAGTCTGCGCGTCTGGAGCCTGTGCTCCGCAACGGGAGAGGCCACAACAGTGAGAGGCCCGCGTACCGCAAAAAAAATAAAATAAAATTTAAAACTTAACAAAAAAAAGGAAAAGAGAGATCAGACAGGGCTGGATCTTAAAGTACTACAAAATAGTCATATTATCCCTACTCCACTTGAGATCATTTCCATGCTTCCCAACGTTAACAGCTACAGCTCTCTATCAAGGCCTACAATTCCTGACACTGTTTTAGATTTTAGATTTGTTCTACCCTCCCCGCTTCCAATAAACTTAACAGACCTATATCCTATTCCCTTAAGGTCCTGTCCTCCAGATAAACTACAGTAAGCTGGCATGCCACAAGCAAACATCATCTCAAGATATAATTTCTTCAGTGATAATACCAGCAACTTAACAGCAGTCTTTGGAAAGCATCCCAAAATACCATGTTGAACCATGGAGCAATGTAGAGGTCTGTTGAGTTCCTGAGCATTCTATAAGTAACAGCAAAAACAGCATTTAGGTAGCTGTCTATCCTGTTTTCATGTAAGACTGGAACTGGGCATGAAGATAGTACAAAATGAGCATTATGAAAACATAAGACAAGTTTCACACCATGAAAAATATTCTACTAAAAGTTAACTGCAGGAAGCATTCAATTACCAAAGAGTATAAACACTAACAGTTTAATCCCTGACTACCCAAGAACACATTAATTACACTCAATACATTGCTTTACACAGATGTCCTGCTTTATAATTTTTTTTTTTTTTTTTTTTTTTTTGCGGTACATGGGCCTCTCACTGTTGTGGCCTCTCCCGTTGCAGAGCACAGGCTCCGGACGCGCAGGCTCAGCGGCCATGGCTCACGGGCCCAGCCGCTCCGCGGTACGTGGGATCTTCCCGGACCGGGGCATGAACCCGTGTCCCCTGCATCGGCAGGCGGACTCTCAACCACTGCGCCACCAGGGAAGCCTTATAATTAAAAAAAAATATTTTCTTGCCTGTTGTCTTACAAGTAAGATACTGTTAACAACGGTATGAAGTTTACATTTCCCATGTACAGGTGAAGAAACTGAAAATGTATTTAAATGAGTTACCCAGATTAAACCAGTAACTCAGTGACTTTTGAATCCTTAATCTAGGAAATCTCTGTTTTACATAACAGACCTAATGTGTTCATTTTCAAAAAGAAGGCACTTGAAAGAATACGGCAACAATTAAAGATTATCAAAAAACAAAAGATAATCATTTATAACAACATTTCATGCAATTGTTAGCCCCTTAACAAAAAATGACTACTATGAAAACTGGAAAAAGGAAAATGTTCAAATTACTACTCAATGTTTACCAAACCAAGCACAAAGAAAGTAAACATCACTAAGACTTTCTAATGTAAACGAAATCCTTAGCAGGAAATACATTCGTTTTCAAATCACTAACCCATGCATAATGGACCCCACCTACACACACTTTCTTTTTTCCATATACATCAACAGATAATGCAGAATTCGTGTTTTACAACCTAAAGATCAGGCTGTAAACATAACATAAGAATAACGTATGCCAAGCAAAAGGCTTATTGTCATAAAATTTAAAAGTCCCTAAAGGATAAAAATGAATGACCAAATACATGCCTACCTCCATTCCCTCAAGAAATAACAATAAAAGAGAAATGGGAGAAGAAACAATAATATATGAGAGATGCCAACAAAACTCTGAAAGATGGAAAACCAATGCATAACTAAAAACTGATTTAGCAAACTGGAGAAAGCTGAAACCTAACTGGCAGGGATAAGGGGAAAATCCAGGAATAGGCTAGGAAGAAGCAAGTCTATTCATGGTGCAGAATTCCAGAAAGGATTTCTACATAAAGGATGAAGCTCAAAACAAAAGGAACTGGTTTTAGAGTCTGTCTAAACAACCAATTCCCTAACCCAATAACTGGGTATTTTACCAGCATAAGTCTGGAGTTTATTAAATGAGAGGATTTGACCAGGCATAACTGAGACTAGGAATGAATCTCTATACTAAAAGTATGGGTCCATCAAGTTAACAGTAGACTGCCAGCCCCCTTCAGACTTACAGACTACATGATTCTTTACTGGAGAAACTGACCAAATGAAAGTAAAGATCAGTAGAAACTGACATTTGAGAACTCTCAACGAAATGTCACAAGCCAAGCTCATCATCCATAGGAGAACACCAGAAACACCAGCCCCAATGATAGGGACAGAGTAAAGGACAAAGTAGGTGATTAAACAGTTAATCCCACAAGGAGATTGTAAGTAAAGAAAAAAGAACGGGAGACCCCTGCAAGTTAATGAACACTCAAGAAAGCAGGTTTGCTTAAGGAGAAAACCAAGCAGGCCTGCTCAGCAACTAAACCATAAAACAGAAACATGAGACAAGGCCCAAAACAAGAAAACAATGGTGGCATGAGACCCACATCCCACCCAGCAAGCTCAGTACGTTAATGATTCCTAGGACATGCTCCTCTGCACACACTAAAGACAAAAGCACAAGGAAAAGGTGACATTATACTGAAACCTGAGATGATTTACCATATTTTAGTATATGTTACCGCCTTTTTGCTCATTTCCAGTGCACTGTGACAGTCCTGGTTTGACTAGTAGGGACAAGAAAACTCCCCCACCCAACATGGAGGAGGAATTGATGATGGAAGCTTGATGTCTACTGAAGAATGAGGAAGAACGTGGTCTTCTCTCCCTCCCTACCTTTCCCTTGATTATAAAACTCTAGCCCACTAAATTCTCAGCGCGGCACCCTCTTGCCCACCCACCTGTAAGCCTCTCACGCGTCCTATTCTAATAAGTCACTTCTTGTATCTATCACTCTGCCTTTCTGAATTCTTTCTGCACTGAGACATAAAGAACCGGAGCTCCTCGGAGCACCCCAAAACACATTTCAGTGGTTTCACCACCATGCACACAGAACTTTTAATCAACTGTAAGACAGAGTATTACCACAAAAAAAAGAACATCGTAATTACAAAAGGGACAATTTATCATGAAGACATGGCAATTATGAATGTATATGCACCTCAAAATACATTAAGCAAAAATAGAATTACGGAAAGAAAAGGACAATGCATGATTAGAGGAGAAGATTTTCACATCCCATCTCAGTAACTGACACAATAATTAAACCAAAAAAAAAAAAAAAATCAGGGAAGAAAAATCAGGAAAGACACAGAAGATCTAAAAAGCACTATCAACTACCTTGACCTAACTGACATTCACAGAAAATCTAACAACTGAAGAATACACATTCCTTTCAAATGCATGTTACATTACCAACATAGACCACATGGTGTGCTATAAATTAAGTCTCGATAAATTTAAAAGGATTGAAATCACACAGAGTATATTCTCTGACTACAATGGAATTAAATTAGAAATCAACAAGATATCTAGGAAAATTCCAAATATAAGGAAATTGAGCAACACAGCTCTAAAGAGTTCATGGATCAAAGATGAAATCAAAAAGCAAACTAGAAAATATTTTGAACTGAAAGGCAACAACAGTAACAAAAATCAAAACTTGTGGAATGCAGCTAAAACAGTACTTAGAGGAAAACTTAAAACTCTAAGTGCTTAATATAAGAAGATAAGAAAGATCTACCAAAATGACCTGAGGTTCCACCTTAAGAAACAATGAAAAGAAGAGCAAACTAAACTCAAAACAGAAGGAAATAATAATAACAAGATAATGAAATAGAAAACATACAGGCAAGAGATAAAATTAATAAAGTCAAAGGCTGGGTTTTAAAATTATCATCAAAACTGAAAAACTTCTAGTTATACCAATCAAGAAAAAAAAGACAAAACACAAATCACCAATATCAGAAATGAAAAAAACATATATTAGCAGAGATGTTACAGACATTTAAGAGGATAAGATAATATGATGTATAACTTTATGCCAACTAACTCAACAACTTACATGAAATGGACACATTTCTTAAAAAAATAAAACCTATCAAAATTGACACAAGAAGGAACAGAAAATCTAACTAGTCCTATCTCTTTTCAAGAAACTGAATCTGTTATCAAA
Organism: Mesoplodon bidens; assembly: GCF_964165515.1. Classification (NCBI taxonomy): domain Eukaryota; kingdom Metazoa; phylum Chordata; class Mammalia; order Artiodactyla; family Ziphiidae; genus Mesoplodon; species Mesoplodon bidens. Next base: position 147,669,839 of record NC_138178.1, on the reverse strand, counting down.
AATATTCCCCTAGTCCTATCTCTTTTCAAGAAACTGAATCTGTTATCAAAAATATTCCCCAAAAAACCCACTCCAATTCCAGATGATTTCACTGATGAATTCTAACATACATTCAAGAAAGAAATTTAACTTTTTCAGAAAATAGAGGAGATCACTGCACAACTCATTTTACAAGACTAGCATAACACTAATACTAAAACCTGCCAAAGATATAACAAAAAACAAAAATTACAGACTCACGTCCCTTCTGAATATAGACACAAAAATTTTTAACAAAGTTTTAGCAAATTAAATTCAATAATATATTTAAAAGGTACATTATGAGCACATACAGTTTATCCCAAGAATGCAAGACTGTTTTAACATTTGAAAATCAATGTAACAAATAAAGAAGAAAACCACAGGATCAGTTCAATAGATGCAGAAAAGGTATCTGACAAAATCCAACAACCATCATGACAAAAACTCTCTACAAACTAGGAAGATTAGAGAATCTCCTCAGGGACTTCGCTGGTGGTCCAGTGAGTAAGACTCAACGCTCCCAATTCAGGGGGGCCCAGGTTCAATCCACTGTAGGGGAACTAGACCCTGAATGCATGCCACAACCAAGAGTTTGCATGCAGCAACGAAGAAGTCCGCATGTTGCAACTAAAAGAGAATCTCCTCAAACTGATGAAGGACAACTACCCCAAAAACCTAAAACCAATATCACACTCAAAGGCGAAAGACTGCATTGTTTTTCCCTGAGATGAAGAATAAGGCAAGAATGCTCACATTTACCACTTTCTAGTCAATGCTATACTGGAGGTTCCAGCCACTGAAATAAGGCAAGAAAAATAAATAAAAGGCATAAAGATCAAAAAGGAAAAAGTAAAACTTATTTGAAGATCCTATGATCATTCTTGTAGAAAATTCCAAGGAATCCACAAAACAACTACTAGAACTAATATATGAATTTAGCAAGATGGCAGAATATACAGTTGATGTAAAAAATCAAGTATGTTCTTACTAGCAGCAATTAGAAAACAAACTTTTATTTTTAAATCCTACTCATGGGCGTACAAATAGTGGTATATATTGAGAAACACACACACACACAAACATATATGTGTATCTCCCCACAAAGTCAGGGAATAAACAAAGAAAGATGACAACACAGAATCCAGAAAATAACAGATCCTCAAAGAAGAAAACCCAAGGGAATCCCCAAGATGGCAGTAAATCCAAAATGGAAGCTCTGTGGAGGCTCAACAATAAGCAGTTCAGAACCAGCAGGACACAGAGCTCTGGGAGAGACAGAGGCAAGAGAAAACTGGAACTGACGGATGCCCTAACAAGTTTTAACATTTAAGTCTTTACAGTTCCATCAGAATGCTTAGAGCAAAATTAGCACTTAATCAATAGACAGCTAAGCAAATTAAAAACAAAGTAACCACTATCTCTGAGGGGGAAAAGTTGAAGAAAGAATAAGTAATCACTGCATACTCTCTGTCAAGGTCATCAATATTCAAATGATAATACTGTAAGTACTGAATGATGGCCTAACCAAAAGTTAGATAAAACTGTCGTTGGGAGAATGGGGAAAGGGTAGTTGGGGAGCTAAATCATCACCTTCTGTAGGAAGATGTCAAAACATAATGTTTAGAATTGAAAACTCAAGCTGAAGGAGTAAAAATAAATTATTTAGATATAGGACAATAAATGCCAAAAGAACTAGCTTAAAAAAAAAACAAAAAAAAAACCTTGAAAATGATTGCCTCTGAAGAGAGGTAGAAAGGTTGGAGCACAGAATTTTTTCTTTTCAAGGCTGTATTAGTATTAACTATTTTACTTACTATTTAAACAAGGCATATTATTGCTTTGTTTTTTGGGGTTTTTTTTGCGGTACGCGGGCCTCTCACTGCTGTGGCCTCTCCCGTTGCGGAGCACAGGCTCCGAATGCGCAGGCCCAGTGGCCATGGCTCACGGGCCCAGCCGCTCCGCGGCATGTGGGATCTTCCCAGACCGGGGCACGAACCCGCGTCCCCTGCATCGGCAGGCGGACTCTCAACCACTGCGCCACCAGGGAAGCCCTGAAGCATTCTAATTAAATACATAATATTAATATAACTGTCTAAGAAAACACTTAAGGGAACTCTACAGATAGTTTCTAAAGAAGACTCCATCCTGTGGGGCAGTTCCTCATTAAAGATATAGGCAGCCCATGTGCTCATTCCTATGTTTGTAATCTGTGATTATACAACTTAACATTACAGTCACCCCAGGCCATTCTGCATTTAAAGAGATGTGTTTACGGTCATATCCTGCCAAACAACCACAATACACTTAACCTCAGTTCAACCACTGCTTGAATGAACTTGCTAGGATCACACTGCAATACAGATGCAAAACAAATATTACGCCAAGGAATGTGATGTTCACATTATTGAAAAAAGAGGGAAATACTTATATAATGCCTCTTAGTCTCTAGGGCAGAATGTACGTGAGTATTTAAATTCTAAAAGCTGGAAATCTAAATACGGAACATGGATAAAAATAACAAATTCTTAATTTTGGAAAAAGAAATGAATTCTTCTGAAGGGTGGAGTATGTTATCTCAGAAAGCAGCTCCAACTAGGTGGCAATAAAGGACAATGTTGCCTCTGGATCTATCCAAGCAAATTAGTAAGTCTAGAAACAGAAGAAAAAAATGAATCTGAGAACATTTTTTAAAGGTATTGTTCAGAGTAGATTACATTAGATTATTGCTATGAATCCACTTGCATTATCAATAGCAACCAAAAGTCACTACCACCCAATCGCTTCCTGTGATCTAAACCCACCTTGGGATGCCAGACTAATTCTTAGCGAACAAGTCCTCGCCGGAAGGTGAGCCAATGCACTCATTCAGTCAATGACCAAATATGTGTTGGCCCAAAATATTTCCTTCAGAAAAAGGCTTATAAATTAAAAACTAGGAATGAGACAGTATGATAATGTCTTAACTCTGATTTATCATGTTTTCTGACTTCCTAATAAAATACAGACTTCAGCCTGTAAGGCCAAGAATCCACCAAAAGATCTATTTCAACTGTTCAGCCACCATATTTCACACTTGAACAGGGGAGTCACACTAAGGAGACCGAGGAAGGGATAAGGAGCTAACACTCACCATTAGTGGGCTCCGACTATGCACGTAGACCTCAGTTTCATTTTATCATTCAAGCAAGTTGTAACACAAGAGTACACAAAGACTATATGTGAAACTGTATCTCTGCTACAAGTCCATTTATAATGATCACTATTGAGAAATAACCACTCCTGGCCCCTTAAATTAACACTTAATTATGCCTAGAATAAATTTATAAGAACATGTATTTCAGTGTGTTTAAAAAACTCCGAGGCTGCCTTCTGGTACTTTCATCAATAATTTTAATCTTTCATTTGTCATGAATAAACAAACCCTTCCGGAAATGTTCTCCTTATTACTCAAGGTAAGGAAAGTATTACTAGAATTCCATTTCGCACGTCATCTAGACCACCACTGCCAAATTTCTCGCAAGTATATCTTGTTCACACTAATGTTTCTCAGGATTGATGGCTGATTAAGTATAAAGTGAACTATTTTACCAGTGAGGAAAAAGCATTATTTTATCAAGGTCACTGTTGGATAATAAAATAGAATTCAAGATCACTTTCCCATTTAGTAGACTTTTTCACTCCAAAACACCATCCTTACTATCAATATCAAATTCAATAAGCAAGCACTTGCCTTTATAATGTTACATCAATAGACTGCTTTTATTATACATACTTTCTACAAAATGGATACTCCAGAGCATGAACCATTTCTGTATATGTTAAATTATTACTGGTATTAAACAGTAAAATATACAAATATAACTAATTTAGAAAGTAAACTGTGATACCATAGATACAAAGTACCATCTCTGATTCAGCGAAATCCTGACATCAAAACAGGAAGCAGGACCTCTGAATCCTATATCCATAAATAACCTTGGACAAGTGAGTTGACCCCTCTGATTCTCCATTTCTATATGCTTTACCTGGAGAACACCACCCACTTACTGAGAGAAAGAAGTGAGACCATGGATATAATAAGCTCTCAGGACAGCACCCACATAAGTAAGTACTGGCCATTGTTGTTGTGCTGTTTTTACTGGAGGGAAAGTATGTAGTAATCACACCCAAAAGAGTTAAACTTAAGCAATACACATACTAGTCTTTAAAAGTCTATCCAACGGCTTCCCTGGTGGCGCAGTGGTTGAGAGTCCGCCTGCCGATGCAGGGTACACAGGTTCGTGCCCCGGTCCGGGAAGATCCCACATGCCGCGGAGTGGCTAGGCCCGTGAGCCATGGCCACTGGGCCTGCGCATTCGGAGCCTGTGCTCCGCAACGGGAGAGACCACAACAGTGAGAGGCCCGCATACCGCAAAAAAAAAAAAAAAAAAAAAAAAAGTCTATCCAAACAGTGAAATAAGAATACCACAAAAATAAAACAAAATATACAAGAACATATGAAAAAGTTATCCAAGGTCTAGTGTATTTTACCATGATTTTTTTTTATGAACTCGTAGTTGTATTCTGACTTGAGTAGAGAATGTCTAAGATTTCATACATAAATCATTTACTACTTCACCTCCCAGTATCTTGAAAACAGAATAAATCTTTTAATAAGAATAAACTAATATTTTAATAAGAGCTCAGAATGTTAGTCAGCATTTTTTATAAAAGTAAAAAAGTGGAAAACAGGCTAAATGTCCATCAACTTGAAAATGTATGAAAAAATATGCAGCTATAAAAAGAATAAGAGGGACTTATATATCCTAATATGGAATGATCTAAGACATGTCAAGTTTTTGAAAAAAAACATATAAAGACTCTATGTTAAGACAACCGAAAAAATAACTTACGTTACATACATACATATTTATGCACTTAAACGCATACACCAAGGATTCAAAGTATGTGACTAATAGTAACCTCTTGGTTTTACTCTGCATAATCCTGTTATTTGACTATTTCAGTGAGACTCTATTTATACATTACTTGTGTAATTTATGAACCCCCAGGAAAGCGAGCCAATAAATACACTAGGCTAAAATCAAGTAAAAATAAGTTTTAGACAGCACTTCATAGTTTACAAAAGGATTTTGTAATCCTTTCAATAAATCCTTTAACACATAATCTAATTTGATCCCCACAACAGCTTCTAGAATTTAAGGTAGTATCCTTCCTTTACAAGTGAGAACAGACTCAAGTATTTATTAATCCACAGTTAGTAAATGCAGAGCCAAAACGGAAACATGGTCTCCTGACTTTAAATTCAGTGTTGAGTTTCTTGTGCTACAGTCCCTCCGTAAATTGAAATGCTGACATCTATACCTAGGCTCTCTAAACCGCTGTAGTGCTTCCCTTCTCATGAAAACTCAGTGTGGAGGTAAAGGCATTAGAGTGGGAGTCATCCTGGGTTCCAGTCTTGACTACACCACCACTAAGACTTCACAGTAAGTCAAACCTTCGACCATGATTCTTGTGGCCGCAGGTAAGATTCAACAGTGATACTTTTAAAAAATACTAATACCCAGGACTAACCTCCAGAGATAGGACTTAATTGGTCTGGGGCATTAGTACCTTTATTAAAAGCTCCCCTGGTTATTCTAAGGTGTAGCTTGGTTAAGACCAGAGCTTAAGACTTAAATGTTATTATCTGATAAAAATAAAAGATATTAAAAATCACATGCTATGGGGCTTCCCTGATGGCACAGTGGTTAAGAATCCACCTGCCAGGGCTTCCCTGGTGGCGCAGTGGTTGAGAATCTGCCTGCCAATGCAGGGGACACGGGTTCAAGCCCTGGTCTGGAAGGATCCCACATGCCACAGAGCAACTAGGCCCGTAAGCCACAACTACTGAGCCTGCGCGTCTGGAGCTTGTGCTCCACAACAAGAGAGGCCGCAACAGTGAGAGAACCACGCACCGCGATGAAGAGTGGCCCCTGCTCCCCGCAACTGGAGAAAGCCCTCGCACAGAAATGAAGACCCAACACAGCCAAAAATAAATAAATAAATAAATTTTTTTAAAAAAAAAGAATCTGCCTGCCATTGCAGAGGACATGGCTTCAAGCCCTGCTCCAGGAGGATCCCACATGCCGCGGAGCATCTAAGTCCATGTGCCACAACTGCTGAGCCTGTGCTCTAGAGCCTGCGAGCCACAACTACTGAGCCTGCGCGCCTAGAGCCCGTGCTCCGCAACAAGAGAAGCCACTGCAGTGAGAAGCCCACACACCACAACGAAGAGTAGCCCCCGCCTGCTGCAACTAGAGAAAGCCCGCGCGAGGCAACAAAGACACAACACAGCCAAAAATAAATAAATTAAATAAATAATAAAAATAAATAAAATAAAACTAGTGAATTAAAAATTCACATGCTACGTACTTCCCAGAGTTGAAATGAGGGATGAAAGTTATCATATATGGGAAAGCCTCATGTAAACAATAAAATGCCTTCACACCTGTAACGGATTGCTATTTATTCCTTCCAACAGGTAGCACATCTTGTGTACCAGGCATGTGATGGGATGGAGAGGAAAGGCATCATCTTCAGGAAGCTGGGAAGCTGCCATGTCCTCAAATTACAGCCAAGCAGGTGGTGGTGACCAGCCCAGCCTTGGGGTATGAAGGTGTGTAGGGGTAATGGTGGGAAGAGGGCTTAGAAAGGACAGTGCAGAGGAGACCCTTGAGCTAGATCTTGGCATTCTAGACAGGGGGCACATCACACCCAGGCAAGTGATTCAGGATGGCCAGAGGTCCTCAGAGAGAGCTCTCAGGACCCTGGGAATCCTTGAGACCCTTTCAGGGAATCTGTGAGGGTAAAACTATTTTAATAATAATACTAAGACACATCACCACCAAAAAATTAGAAACAATTCAAATGTCTTCCAACTGTTAAATAGACAAACATATTCATCTGTTTCTCTACGTATGAATATAAATATTCATACATTGGAGTAAGATAGTCATTAAAAGGAACAAATTAGTGATACACACAACAGCATGGATGAATCTCAAATGCACTGTGTTAAATGAAAGAAGCCAGATTCAAAAGGTTACAGACTGTACAATTCCATTTACATGACATCTGAGCAAAAGCAAAACCACAGAGCTAGAAAACAGGTCAGAGGGTGCTGAGGCTAGGGGTAGGGGAACATTTTGGGGTGATGGAAATGTTCTTTATCTTCATTGTGATTACACAGCCATGCACGTTTGTCAAAACCCAGAGAACTATACATTAAAAAGGGTGGACTACACTGTATATAAGTTATACCTCAATAAATTGAACTTTTAAAAATAATACCATGCTGCTGTTTGCCTTTTTCACTCTCATGCTCTTATAAGTGTTTTCCAGAAGCTGTATGACTTGATGATGTCATCACTCTGCACGAAGGGAACGTAAGCTTGTATATTCTTGCATTTTAAACTTTTCTCCATTTTAATTTCGAATAAATAGTGATAGATATAATCAACAAAAACAAAAGTTCCCTTGGGGCTTTAATAATGTTTAACAGCATAAAAGGTGTCTGAGACCAAAAGTTTGAGAACCACTGCCATAGGTAATAGGGAGGCCCTAACGTGTTCAAGCAGAAAGTAATGGGATCCAACTTTACAAAGAGTGGTGCAGAGAAATTAGTTAAGAAGCTACTACAAAGGTCTGCGTAAGGCTGATACCAGATGTACTGGAAAGAAATTATGTCCACACATCATCTGTAGCTAGTTATAAATCCCAAGCCAACTTCTCTCTACTGAGCTGCCTCTTTGTTGGTGTGTTAATGTTTTGCTAAATAATTCCTTTAACTAGTAATATAGTTAGGAAACTAAATCTGCACCAAGAGCCATCCTACAATGCATTACTAAGTGATTTCTGCATTATTCACTCAATTGCCATTGTCCCTCTTCAAACGATGCCAACAACTTAAAGCTGAGTTTTACATATTTTAAACTTGAGAAGTAACCATGCTAAAGAGGTACAAAAATTAACTTAGAAGTGGTTCAATATCTCAAAATCAATTAGGAAAATTAGGCAACTGATTAAAAATCCAATTTATTACTTCTCGGAAATGTACTTTCATTTGTAACCAGAAACACTATGGCAATCCCAACTCAGCACAATTTTTCCTACGCCATGTGTTTTTTTCGAATTTGGGTTGGGGGGGGCGGTGTTGTGTGTTTGGTTTTGCTTTTGGGTTTGGTTTTGGTCTGCACAGTTCCCCTTCTTCCTAGAGAAAACTCATTTCTAAATACTAGCCCTATCCAAATTATTTTGAGTACAGATCTTTTTTCTATAATCTTCTCATGCCCAGAACTCTTATAGTACTTCGGGATGCCACAGAGATAGAAAAATTAATCTTAAAACCATCCATGTCTTTAAGCTTTAAAATAGAAAACAGACAGACAAACAGATGACAGAATGATCAATCCATCATAGGCAGGAAGTAGTAGGTATCAGAAAGATGATTTCCTTCCCCTAAAAAAAACCTTAGTTTTATAAGCCATTTTGAATGAACATGTGCATGTGTTTCTAATCGTCATCACATATTGCTTCTCTAACTGCTTTAAGTAGCCAGCCCTTTGACACCTCTTAGGTCATCCCAAACAGGTGGAAACTTGTCTGGAGAATTCAATTTCCCACCTTTTAAAAAATTCACGTATACTTCTATTCATGTGAAAGGGGGTAGGGGAACCCCAAACTTGGCCAAGGGAGCCGTGTATTACTAAGAGAAAGTAAAACTCAATCCTTACCTGAAAGTACAGTCCTTCTCATCTATCTCTTATACAAAAATCTTGGGAAATTAGTTTACAGTCAGTCCTACAGGAGATTCAAAGTTGAAACTGAACCTATGGATTGAAAAGGGGAAATAATTAATGTGAACCACATGTATAATGAAGACAAAAACCTCAATTTAATCAAAGACGAAATTTCCGTACACTTGTTAAAGCCAAATGGTTTCTGCAGGAACCCTGTTCTCTGTGACTCAAATCCAAAATGGAAAACGTGGGTGGTTCTTCCTGTCTTACCATTAAGAGTCAGCCAATTGGCTGCTGAAGTTTTCACACAACTTAAGCTCAAACGCTAGCCTCCCATCTGCTCTAATACTGTCATACCTTAGTGAAATGAAAGAGGCATAAAGGCTTTCTTCAGCCTCAACTCAGTCTTTAACGGGGTACCTTGGGCTTATTCTGTCTAGACCGTATGTGAGCACACTGCCAAGTTCTTCAAAACTTCAAATCCAGAAGATGTGAAAAATGAGAGCTAAATCACAAACTAATTCAGGGGCCGTAAAGCTATCTCTCACTTCAGAGCTATGATTTCTGAAAAATGACTCTCTTGGATACTACGCTATAGTAGCTATTTGAGGAGCTGGGGCTCTGGCCTGGTTATCTTCACCATAGCTGCATTTCTTTGCCACTCACTATCTGCCAAGTCATGCCTGCCAACAGATACCATTCTTGAACTTCTAAACATATAACTCTGCCAGACTGGGATATGAATCCAGTAATTCTGTAGGGTATAGAAATACCCTCTCCACCCAGCACTAGTAAACTAGCTAGTGTGACACAGACAACTGAAACCACACACAACAGCACAACTTCAAGGTGATACTAGCATGGCAAGACAAGCACAAGGGCCTCCCGACCTTGACACCTGCAATCAAAGGAAAATCTGCAAACACCAGACAATAAAAATTCAGATAGACTCCAAGTTCCAGTTCCTTAAGATTGCAGGCCCAATTTGAAAGTTCCTCATGTCTTAGGAGGTGGTCTGAAAATTGCCAAGAAGCTCACAGAATCCACCCTGCTTAGCAGAGAAGAGCTTGCTATGAGCCACCAGTGACCATTCAGCAAGTTCTTGCATAATAATGCCTCTAGAGTCACATAGGAAAACCCACTGACCAGACTAAACCAATGGGCACTGGTTCCCAAAGTATTCATCTTGAGGAAACTTCTGTGTGGAGACAATGAACAACTTGAAATATGAACACTCTTTGTACATTTAAATTTTAGAAAATGTGTGTTTGGAGGCACTAAGCACATTACGAGCAAATAAAGATTCATAAGTTCTTAGAGCTGGAAGAGACCTCAATACTCCATTATCACTGTGAAACTCTCACTTCACCAATAAGATTAAATCACAATCTCCTGACCACCAGTCTAGTGCTCTTCCTTTTACATCCTACTCTCTAATTAGTTGTGGAAACAATATTTTGGAGCATATTAACATCAAGTTATGACTCCCCCGACCGCGTAATAAATATCTCATTTAACCATGTGTTACAAAAGAAACAATTAACATGAAAGATCAAGAAGTAAAAACCTTCAGAGTATTCCCTGCTGGGGAAGGATAGGGTGGGGTTGATTGTCTTTCTCCATATAAGTATAGTCTAATTTTATGGTCAGGAAAAAATCTGTACAAATTATATATACAAACCATCTCTCTCTTTAAAAACTGATCCCTTCCAAACCAGTATCTTTAGCAAAAAGATACAAATCATATCTTACTTCATTTACACAGAATGTTGAAATGACAAAAATAGCAATGCTATCTTCTCAAGTTGAGGTTTAAAATATTTTCTAAATATTTTCACTGCACTATAATTAGTTTCCCCAATATATTTACCTTCAGAACAGATCAAGTAGAGCTATTTCCCTGTTGTAGTTTTCTTTAAAACTCTGATTTTTTTTAACACTTCTAAGGTAATAATAACCTAAGGTGTTCTTTCATTCTGTTCATTTCCTCAAATTCCAAATGACGATTCCTCAAATAAGCACACTTTTTGCAAAAAAAAAAAAAAAAAGCCTACACACATAAAAAGAGGACATAAATAATTTGAATAAGATAAAGTATCTGTATAAATTTTTGAAATTTTTAAGATAAAATATAAATCTCTAAACAAATTCATAATTGCTCCATGGGTTACCTCCAAAGACAGGTTTATACACTCCTCTCCTATTAAGGATACTTCAATGAAAATTTGTGACAAAAATTAGTACCAACTCTGCCATTCATTAGTTGTGTGATATTGGGCAAATCATTTAAGCTTTGGGCTTAAGCTTATATAAAAAGTCAGAATACTTGATTTCTAAGGTATTTTCTAGGTCTCTTAACATCTTCCTAATACATTAAGCATCATCTTTATTTCCCTTGAATTTCTAAAGTCAAATATCTCTTTAAATAATAAAAATGAGCATTTATAAACTACATTACGTCCTAGAACTTCCTAGGAGGCTGCCACCAGCATAGCAAAGTGACAATTTCAGAACAGTCTAGACTTTATCTGCACGAAATGTATCTCCTTGTCTCATGGTTTAGCTTTTCCGAAAAGGTTCAGAAACGTACTTTCACATCTGGAAGACTCTACCGAAGCATCTTCCACTCTGCAGAGACTTCTAATTCCCTCCTCTTCCCTCCCCTATTGCCTCAGTACCCCAAGTCTCTGAAACCTGCCCTTTCTTTTTTTGGCCTCAATGTTGAAAATGAAAACCTTTTAAGTCAATACATTTCAAACCAGCTACTGTCCAAGTCTATATTTGAGAAGCTCTCTGTGCATTTTTATCATTTAGTTATCTAGATTCTAATACCTGAAGAATTTGTTCCACTGATTCAAGCTGAAAATGTAATGATTTTTTTCATCTGACTCCAAACTCCTTGTTTATTGCCAAATAAGCAAGGAAGTTCCAGAACACTGTACGTAACACAACTCACACCCTTAAAACAATTTATTTTCTTTATATACCAACTGAAGATGTTGCCATCCCCAATGAGTTCACAAATAAAATAATCACTGGGATTGAGAATCTGTCATTTTACTAGTAGGAATCCTAAAGAGTAGCTGCTTTTGCCAAGTTCATTCATTCAACATATATATATTGAATACATACTATGGACCAGGCACTATTTATTCTTCTTGCTGGGGATGTACAAACAAACTGACAAAAGTCTGCTTTTGTGGAGCCTGTAGTCTAATGGAGAAGATATATAATAGGCAATAAACATAATATATAGACAAATTACATGGGATATACACATATAATATTAGAGGGGATCTGTGCTATTAAAAAGAAAAAGGCCAGGATGGAAGAATAAGGGGATTCAGGAATGAATGGAGGGAGGATGGGTTGCACTCTTAAATAGAATGGGTCGGGGTAAGACTCACTACAAAGACAGCTCCTAGCCAAGTCTTGAAGGAGGTGAGAAGTGAACCAGATTTAACTTTCCTAGTAATTTTTACCTCGTACTGATTATGCATGTAATAACACATGCCTTAAAGAGAAAAAGTTCTGTGTATGAGCAAACATATGAACAGCCCAGAAGAGTAAATAAAAGAGAGCTGTGTGTAAACCCCCTTCATTTTTGCAGCTTTTTCTACCAAGTGAAACTTACATCTTCAATTAGGCATGCTCATTGTGCATTCCCCTCCACACCCACAAGGGTTGTTCTAACAAGATTCTTACTTCTATGATTCATACTCCTCAAACCTCAAGAAGAAACTTCCAAGTATTCATTTGACACATAAAAAAAGCACCAGTGTTATCCAACCAACAACCCCACTGAGATGGCCCAACTACAAGTCAGGACTTAAATCTCAGGATGGGAACTCAAGAGGCACTGAGCTTTTCCCACTGTGGTGAAACCTCTGCTCTTCTACAGGGTTTAATGGGAAAAGACTGGACTGTGAAATCAGGAGGCCTCACCACCAACCAGCCCTGTAACCTTGAGCAAATCACATCACACGATTTTCTCAACTATAAAACTAGGGTTTGAACCAAATGATTTCTAAGTCCCTTCTAGGGATAAGTCCACTTCAGAAAAAAACTTTTGGTAAATAATGCTATATCAAAAAGTATAATACTTTTTGACACAGGGTTATATGAAACCCTATATATACCCTCTGTGATTCTGCTAACCCACCATCACAGATCCATACACTTTAATTTGTTCCTCTAGTAACAGTATCAATTCATGTCGGCCCATGCATAAAATCACCACTCTCCCTCTCTAATCAAAAGATCCACAAGAATGGGCCTTGACTAGCTCACCAAGGGCAAAAGAATGTGCAAAAAGATGATATTCTCATCTCAACATCATTATCTACATCCTCTTATTAGACCAGACTAACATAGAAATTCTAAAGTAACACAAGCATGAAACTGCCAGAGTTTTAAATATTCTTTATGCACCACTACCCCCAATTTTTTAAAGTATGTTTTTAAATAATAGGCTTCCTTAAAATTTACCTGTAATCCATTAGTGTAGCTGCTATGACATTATTTCAAATAGGCGCTGTAGGGCTTCCCTGGTGGCGCAGTGGTTAAGAATCCGCCTGCCAATGCAGGAGACACAGGTTCAAGCCGTGGTCCAGGAAGATCCCACATGCTGCAGAGCAACTAAGCCCATGAGCCACAACTACTGAGCCTGCACTCTAGAGCCCGCGAGCCACAACTACTGAGCCCATGTGCCACAACTACTGAAGCCTGCGTGCCTAGAGCCCATGCTCTGCAACAAGAGAAGCCACCGCAATAAGAAGCCACATACCACAACAAAGAGTAGATCCCGCTCTCCACAACTAGAGAAAGCCTGCACGCAGCAAAGAAGACCCAACACAGCCATAAATAAAATAAATAAATAAATGTATTTAAAAAATAGGTGCTGTAACAAGCAGCTGTTTATTCAGGAGGGCTGAAAATCCTTGGTCCATTCTCACCACAGTTTAATTAAGAGTTCCCTGCTGTGTGAAGCCCACCTTCTCACTGCAGAATTTTAAAAAGCAAATAAACAAACCTAGGCTGGGAGCACTGTTTCCTGCCTTCCTCTGGGATATACTTACACCTGGACAAATGTCTCCTCCAGCAACAAAATACAAAGAAACTATAGGGGACTAGGGGACTAAAAATAACTACACACACTGCAGTTGGGGAAATCATGAACAATAAGATACAAAGTGGCTACCAACCAACTGCCATTTCTGAGGTGTTCCGAGCAAAAGCAGGGCACTGCACGTGATCCCTGCACACAGCACCACCAAAGGGGTGGGCAGATCACCTCTGGCCCGACCCACGGCTCCACCCCTGCCCTCATCCCCCCACCCTCACCCCATTTAAGGAACCAGCCTGCCCTCCTTGGAGAGTGACCAAGGGAACCTGTTACTTGTTTCTGCTCCCTCACAACAGGGGTCCCAATAAAGCCGTGCCTGAACTTCTCATCTCTCCTCTTTTCAACTTTTACTGATTAAAGAGTCCAAGGACTCAAGTCAGTAATAGTACCACCAACCAGACACACCACACGGGTCTCCTTAAGAATGGAGTCTCAGAGTTATATGGGGAAAGAAGCAAGGTGGTTGGCAGAATGTGCAGCATCCACTTTGCTCACAAACAAAAGCAGAGTGATCCTGGCTCTGGCTTCCCCTCTGAAGCAACCTGACCCAAGCAGGGGCTGCAGCTCCTGGGACAGCAGGTTCCACAGTGCAGTACTGACAGCCAACCACTACCAGTCTCCTTCTTCAGCTCTCCTGATGATTTTCTGAGTTACCTAGCAGCCTTAATCAATCCCTTTCTGCTTACACTAACTAGAATAGATCTTAGTATCTGTAACTAAAAACCCTGACCAATTCATGTGGCACATATTCCTTTCGTTATTTCCTCATACCAGAGCTGAGCCTGAAAGACACGAGTAATCCACAGAACATTCCACTATAAGTCAAAAGTTCTTTGTTTTGAGCCAGGGCTCAAATCCACAATCAACACCTCCAACCTTTTCTTATATGTATTTTCTCCTAAATGTCATCACCTCTGCCACACAAACAGAAGAAAATGATTTTTGCCTAACTAATTGTCTATCAATAAAGAGTCTGATGACAGTAACTTGGCAAGGTAGAGAATGAGATACAATAAACATCACTTCCTATAGCAGCTCAAGTTTATGGAGAATCCTGCAGGGTTAGGTAGCACTTTGAGAACATTTCCAAACTGCAGACAAGGTGATCTAATGCTGTGTTTGAATGCCAAAGCAATCCGCACCCTGTGCCAAGGCACAACTTAATTCACAAGGCGGCAATGAACTTTTCACTTATGTTCTCCCATCCCTCAGGGCAAGATAACCAGGTTAAAACCACAGACACATCAGCTAACTAAAATATGACACCATTACCTAATGCCAAAAGCACACTGGAAAGGGTGAGAAGTGATTATGCATGTTAAAATTCTCTTCTTCGTAGAAAGACATTATGTCCCATAAAATCAATTAGCAAAGCAGGAAAATGTAATCAGTTGTTACTAATACTGTTCTTTAAGATGGCCGCAGGATCTCACAAAGGACATTCGATACCTTTGAATAATCAAATTACTCTGCGTATCGGACGGCACAAAATCTTTCTCAGGTAATACTCAAAGGCAAAACTTTCATATAAAAGATCACTTACACACTTCTGAAGCCAATTAATGACACTGATACTATTCACAAGGCGTCTCAATGCTCTGCCAAATAGAAAGTGGGTATTCAATTCAAAGGAAAGCGCGAGATGCGAGACAGCCTACTAAAGTTCCTGCCAACCTAGCTCTGGGGCACAGGCACAGAGGCTAGCTTCACCTCTGTTACTGCAGGACCACTTCCCCTCCCGCTGCCCCGAACTGCCTTCATCAAATACTTTACAGCGCACTTAGCTTTAACACCGGTGGTGGGAAGAATGGGAATACAGAAAAGTTAAAACATAACTCTACGATTCCCTAAGGACAGGCAAATCAATTTGCTTTAAAAAAAAAAAAAAAAAAAACCTAGGAAACTTGGAGCTTGGCTACTTCAAAACAAAATCTTTGAAACAATCAATTCATAGAGCCTATCGGCAAAGAAGTTACTAAGATGAGTACCGAGCTTTACTATGATTACACATGTGCCATATGTGTCCTTTGGATGCATCTGGTGTTCTCTTTTTTTTTTTTTTTAAGAAATGAAGTCTTTCTGGGCTAGAAATGACACATGGCCTACTATGATGTTTTTTATGGTTTCTCATATTTAGACTCTAACTTCAGTCAATCTTACTGCAAGTTTAAGGAAAGATATGATGCTCATTTATTAACAGTGTCAAAATCAAGGGATGCGTACATAATACCACAGATCAGTGATTCCCAAAGCTGGTCTGCAAAACAATACCTGCATCTGTAGGCCCTCAGAGAAATAAGGAAAAAAACTTGCTCATGAGTCTTACATAAAGCTAAATTTATCTCATTTAAAGGGTTGCCCTATATTCTGAAATTATGTCCTTCTTATTCTTCTGGTATACAAATGGCCTTTCTTTACAAAACGCTAAAAAAAAAAAAAAAAAAAAAAGATCATAATTACATGTGTAAAATGCCAAAGTCTAGGTACCACTGCTCCAGATCTTCTTTGCCTCTCACATCTCCAACATCCCAACTCCCCTCCTTCCAGCTGCTCAGGCAAAATGTAAAAATAAATAAAACCTAATGGCATTCTCGACTCCTCTCTCACACCCCACTTCTAGACCATGAGCAAAACCTGTCAGCCTTACTCTTAAAATGTGTCCCTATTCAACCACTTCTCACCAGAGGAAGACACTGATTGTATCCATCACCCCCAAGAGGGATATCAAAATGGCCAATAAACTCATGAAAAAGTCCTCAACTGCATTAGTCTTCAGGGAAATGCAAATTAAAGCCCCAACAGAATACTTCTACACACCCACCAGAACAGCTCAAGTTAAATGGCAGGAAATACCACGTGCTGTCAAGAATGTGGAGCTCTCCTATGCTGCTGATGGACATATAAACTTTGGAAAAACTGTTCCTCAGTATCTACTAAAGTGAATATACACATACCCCATGACCCAACAATTCTACTCCTAATTATATCCCCCATACATGTCTTGACAAAAGACATATACGGCAATATTCATGGCAGCACGATTCACTAGCCAAAGACAGGAAACAACTGTGGTATCATCATACAACGGAATGCTCTACAGCAACCAAAATGAATGAACTGCAAATACTTGTAAGACCATGGATTGTCTCACAAACACAATGTTGAGTGAAAGAAGCCAGAAACAAAAGAACAGATTATGCATGATCACAGTAAAATCAAGCTCAGAAACTGGCCAAAAAAAACCTAACCCATGGTGTTAGTAGTCAGTGGGTAGTGCTTTGACTGGGAAGGGGTAACCAGGCCTTCTGAGGGACCAGTAATATAATAGTCTGCTCTTAATCTGAGCACTGACTACACCAGTGTACTCACTTTATAAAAATTCATCTCACCATATACTTGTGCTTTCTGCCCTTTTCTGTATGCTTGTTATACTATGATATATAAAGTTTTTCTTTCTTTTTTTTTTTTTTTTTTTTTTTTTTTTTTTTTTTGCTGTATGTGGGCCTCTCACTGTTGTGGCCTCTCCCGTTGCAGAGCACAGGCTCCGGACGCGCAGGCTCAGCGGCCATGGCTCACGGGTCCAGCCGCTCCGCGGCATGTGAGATCTTCCCAGACCGGGGCACGAACCCACGTCCCCTGCATCGGCAGGCGGACTCTCAACCACTGCGCCACCAGGGAAGCCCTAAAGTTTTTCTTTTTAATCACCTTCCCAATAAGGCCTCCTCTAGCCTGACTTCTCTATCTAAAATTTCTACCACTCCCCAATATTTCATATCCTTCTTCCTCTCTTACTTTTCTACTTTAGCACTTGTCAATATCTAACACACTATCTTACATACTACATCTATTTTACAAGCATATCTTGTTTACTGTCTCTCTCCACTCATTAAACTACAAATTCCACAAGTGCAGGTATTTTCTCCATTTTGCTGGGTGCTGGGTCCCCAATGCCTGAAACAATGTCTGGCAGAGAACAGGCACTCAATAAACACTGATTTAATTAATCTATTAATGATACAGCCTTGCCCAACTTAATTATGTTTGTGGATTCATGCCATGTGTTCTTGCAGTCATCATGGTATATTTAAGCAATAAGCCAGTTGCTGTTCCTGGTTGTACATTTCTGAACCTGGTTTCGAGACCTCTCATCTTCCTGGTCACCCTCTGGATGCTCAAGTTCTTCCCATTTCCAGATTAGGTTCTGGCCAGTCTGGAGTACAACAGAACACTATGAATTCATAACATCTGTTTTTTTTTACAAATGAAGCATAAGGCTGGCATTAACTATTCTCTTATCATATCTACCCTGTGGACTCAACTTATACTGAGTTTAGGGTCAAATAAAATTAACAAAGAAACTTAATTCTGATTTTTCTCCCTTCACATAAACATACAAATCAAGAAATATTCCCATCCTCTAGAGAGGTCTTTGGTTTCTGATCCTAAATGTAGAAATTTTCTCGTATCTCTACCTCACTGTAAGATTTTTTTTTTTTTTTTGGTATCTGCCTTTCTCCCCAATACCAAAAGTAAAAAAAGAGACTGCATTGTATTAATTTGGCATAGATGTTATCAAAGCTATAAACAATGATTCTCTAAAAACTGCAAGCTCTTTCATCTACCCATCCATCACTGTAAGATTTTGCTCACCATTCCAAACCTCAAGTGCTTTTTAAAGCAGTGTTGTTTCTCAACCTTTTTTCACTATCATTCCCAAAAGAGACTTTTTAGACATTTTTCTTAATAATTCTCCATGAAACTTTAATACCACAGATATACTGTATATGTCTATGTACTTACACTGTATATCTGTTTATATACTTACGTATATTGTGCTTGAAACATTAAAAGATAAAATTTCTACCCTCCTCCCAACAATTTCAGTTCTTTGAACATGCATACTTTAAAACCTTGATTCTGTCAACTACTACATTACCTTACCTTTCTAATTTTACTTCACAAGTAAATTTGTCAACAGAAAACCGTTTCAGTCAAAGATGAAAGCTCTAACTAACAGAAGTCAAGTACAGAGTCCAACAGCACAGGAGGAAAAGCTTCCCTCCCAGCTGATACAAATCCACTAAATCTACCATTTTTAAGTATACTTATTCAACAAGCTACAAACCCACCAAATACCCACTCTGTATTTTCCATCTTCTTCATAAGGAGAGCATTTTGTTAAACTAAACACTCTGTTGAAATCAAAAGACAGCAGTCCCTTGACTAATACCTATCGAACCTTCTTGAAATCTATTTTAAAAAGAAAACAAGATTAGCACAGAATGACCTGTTTTAGTCTCTCCTAAATCCCTCTAAAATCTGTTACTTTTCTTGGCCTTCTGGTCCAGGTAATCCCTACCTTCACTCTTTTAAGAATTTCCTGTTTCCCTAAATTCAGATTAGTATTTTTTATTTTCCACATTATGTATTAGCAAACATTTTAAATGCAAATCTGACCATTCTGCTTCCTGGATATTTAAAATCCTTCCAGAGCTCCTCCTACCTGTAAGATAAAGTCCCAACTCCTCAGCATGATACGCAAAGCTTTCCACTATGAGGCCAAACAGTGGCAACATCTTCCCACCTCTAGAAAGCTTTTTCATAATCATTTTACTCTGTAGAGTAGAAATGTTCTTACACCCAAGCCCCAGCACCCACCTGCCCTCCCCAATCTATCCACTTCCCCTTAGTCTGTGCAGATTTGAGAAGCAACACCACCTCCTCAAAGAAGTCTTCTTCCTCACTCTCCAACCTAGCATCACAAAGCATTTCACAACCAGCTTTACAAGCACTCTGCCTACATCTGGTAATTACTTGCTTATCAGTCTGTTTCTCCCACAATTGAGCCATTCAAAAAATATGCGCAAAATCTGCAGCAACATGGATGGACCTAGAAATTATCATACTAAATGAAGTAAGTCAGACAGAGAAAGACAAATATCATGACATAACTTATATGTGGAATCTAAAAAACATGATACAAATGAACTTACTTACAAAACAGAAACAGACTCGCAGACATAAACTTACGGTTACTTAAGTTAAGGGGAAAGGGGGTGAAATTTGGGATTAACATGTATACACTACTGTATATAACACAGATTAAACACTACTGTATATAACAGATTAAACAAGAAGAATGTACTGTATAGCACAGGGAACTATATTCACTACCTTGTAATAACCTAAAATGGAAAAGAATCTGAAAAAGAACATATATACACGTAGATATCTTTATCTACCTATCTAGCTAGCTAGATAGATAGATATGGCTGAATCACTTTGCTGTACACCTGAAACTAACACATTATAAATGAACTATACTTCAATAAAAAGTTAATTTAAAAATATATATATGGGCAAAGAAATGCACTAAGAATACTTCCTTCAAGCTGATCATCTAAACCATGAACTTGACACTAACTTTTGTGCCCCCAGAACCAGGAATGCCAGGACCCTATGGGAACTGGAAGCCCAATATGTATTTTTGGAAGTACAGAAACCATAAACAAAATATAAAATAGATAAACAACAAGGACCTACTGCATAGCACAGGGAACTGTACTCAATATCGTGTAATAACCTACATTAGAAAAGAATCTGAAAAAGAATATGTATGTGTGTGTGTGTATACTGAATTACTTTGCTGTACACCTGAAACTAACACAACCTTGTGAATCAACTATACCTCAATAAAAAAGTAGAATATATAGTTGTACATTCATATAATTGAAAACTATAGAGCAATGAACTACAGCTACAAGCAACATATGGATAAATTTTACATGTTAAGCAAAAGAGACCCAGTACGTATGAAAACATGCTGTATAATGTCATTTGTACAAATTTCAAAAACATGTAAAAACCAATCTCTGGTGTTAGAAGTCAAAAGAGCAATTACCTTTAAGGAAGAAAGAGGGCTAGTGATTACAAAGACGTATGAGAAGGCTTCTGGGGTCTGATAATGCTCTTTCTTGACCCTGCATAGTGGTTACACACGTGTATTCATTTTCTGATAACTTATTGACCTGTATCTTTACGATCTGTGCATTTGATGTGTATTCTACTTCCAAAAGCTTTTTTAAATCATTGTGGTAATTTTAAAATTTTTCCTACAAGCCACAGGTCATCCTAGTTATAACCTTTCTAAAACACTTGTAGTCATTCAGCCTACTTTGTTTTCATGCTTATTAAGTGCCCTTTTCTCTTTTATACACCGCTTAAAACCTGGCTTCCTATGAAAGTAAAAAGACCACAGAATAGGAGAAACATTTTGCAAATCATATATCTGATAGAAGATGTGTGTCTAGAGTATATAAAGAACTCTTACAACTCAATAATAAAAGGACAACTCAATTATAAAATGGGCCAAGGATCTGAATAGACATTTCTCCAAAGAAGATATACAAATGACCAATAAAAACATGAATGATTCTCAACATCATGTCATTAAAGAAATGTAAATCAAATCCACAGTGAGATACCACTGCACACCCATTAGGATCACCAAAATAAAAAAGCCAAACAGGGCTTCCCTGGTGGCGCAGTGGTTGAGAATCTGCCTGCTAATGCAGGGGACAAGGGTTTGAGCCCTGGTCTGGGAAGATCCCACATGCCACAGAGCAACTAGGCCCGTGAGCCACAACTACTGAGCCTGCGCATCTGGAGCCTGTGCTCTGCAACGAGAGGCCGTGACAGTGAGAGGCCTGCGCACCACGATGAAGAATGGCCCCAGCTTGCCACAACTAGAGAAAGCCCTCGCACAGAAACGAAGACCCAACACAGCCATAAATAAATAAATAAGTAAACAAATGTGGGGTTTAAAAAAAAAAAAAAAGCCAAGCAGTACAGAAACAAGTGTTGGCAAGGCTGTGGGCAAACGGGAACCTTCATACACTGCTGGTGGGAATGTAAAAGGGTACAGCTACTTTGGAAAACAGTCTGGCAATTCCTCAAAAGGTTAAAACATAGAGTTACCATATGCCCAGAAATTCCATTCCTAGGTATAGACCCAAAAGAAATGAAGACACATGTGCACACAAAAGCTTACACATGAATAGCAGCATTATTCTTAATACCCAGAAAGTGAAAACAACCCAAATGTCCATCAACTGATGGATAAACAAAGTGTTATAGATCCATACAATGGAATATTACTCAGCAATGAAAATAAAGTACTGATTCATGCTACAGTGTGGATGAACCTTGAAAACATTACGGTAAGTGAAAGAAGTCAGTCACAAAAGACCATATACTACATGATTCCATTTATATAAAATATGCAAAATAGGCAGATCTGTAGAAACAAAGTAGATTAGTGGTTGCTTAGGTCTGGGGGGATGGGAGGGGTGAGAGCTAAAGGGCATGAGGTTTCTTTTTGAGGTGATGAAAATGTTCTAAAATTGTGGTGATGGTTGCACATAGCTGTGAATAATACACTAAAAACTATTGCATCGTATACTTTAAATGGGCTAATTATATGATATGTGAATTATATATCAATAAAGCTGTTATTTTTTTTAAATCTGCCTTTTTCTGCAATGGCCTTTTAACAGCTGTGCTGACTTCTTCAGAAGCAGGCCTCATTTTTCCTTATCAGCGGGATCTGAAATCCTACAGTCACAACTTTTGTTTCTTGGAGCTCCCTACCCATCTGGATGAAACCATACTCCTTTTTATAGTTCTGCCGGCCTTGGAGGTACACTATCTGTTCTCTGAACTTTGTGAAATCTCTTCCTAAAAATCCAGGCCAAAAGATTCTCTTCCATCATGGCAAAACCCCAAGACGAAATAGCCACTTTCACCCAAAGTTCTCGGTATGAATCAGTTAGTCACAATTTCCATCTTCTGCCTTCTAAGAAAAGAACTACCAATAAGTCAAGGACTTACCAGATGTCTCCATTTATAGGGTTGAGATTTCCATGAATATACAGATAGTTGAAACACACCATTTATAAACTATTTTATCCCTGTGCCAGCTTTGAACTTACACACATTTATTCAGGGATGCATTTCAGATGAGGTTCTGGGATTGCAAAATCACAAAAGACACAGCCCTGGCCTTCAAGGTTTAACAGAA
Organism: Mesoplodon bidens; assembly: GCF_964165515.1. NCBI lineage: Eukaryota > Metazoa > Chordata > Mammalia > Artiodactyla > Ziphiidae > Mesoplodon > Mesoplodon bidens. Next base: position 147,646,834 of record NC_138178.1, on the reverse strand, counting down.
GAAGCAAACACAGAAAAATAATTTTAAGATGTTTTGACAAAGCTCCCCCAGCTTCCCTCTATCCTGGCACTTAAAATTTGACTTGTAATTTTCTGTTACTCATCTGTCAACCTGGCTTGCGCTCATGAAACCAGATGCTCCCTTTGAATCCCAAGGACTGAGAGTGCCCTGAACACAGGACAGTTTCAACAAACCGTTTGTTGACTGAACATGTGAATGAAGAAGCATGAGTATGCCAGGAGAACCAAATGTGTCCCACAAGGGACAAGGACAAGTTCCTGTCCTGCCCTCTTAACCTCAGCTCACTGTTACAAATCCCAGCCACACCTGGCTATATAGTACAGTCCTTGCTGAGGCTGGCAGGTAGCAAATTAAGCTGAGAAAATACCCAAGTTGATTCCTTCTTCTGTCTACTCCCCTTTCCTCCATCTGAGCTCTTAGCTTTCCTACCCCGAACCTCTCCCTCACCTGATACCCAGGGGGAAATGTTCAGGATGACCTTTCAAAGACAACTACTGATAAGATGGGATTTTCCTGTGTAATGCAGATGAAACTGATTTTATAAATCCAAGACCCCACCCTTACGACCCAAGTGAAATGCATCTTTCCATCAGGGTCTTTAAAACTCCGAGGGAAAGATACTAGGAAAACTGAAAAGCTGGGAGGGCTTGTAAGAAGGAAGGACGGGTAACTGGCATCTCTTGGACATCTATTATGTGCCAGGCACTGTGCATGCTGCCACCCCACTGCCATCCTAAGTGCTCCCATCCATCGGTACTAAATCCCACCTCTGAGAAGGACGTTACATACACTGTCTCATCTCATCTTGACAATAAGCTTGTGAGTTAAGCATCAGCACTGTCCCCTTTTTAAACAGTAAGAAAGAGGTTGAGAAATTACCTGAGGTCACACTGGTAGGATGGAACCCAGGTCTCCAGTGCCAAAGCCTGTATGCGCCATGGCCACTTACTATGAAACAGTGTGTGACACAGACCAGCACCTTAGCCTCTGACTCCATATTCTAAATCTCAACTATAAAAAATGAGGAAGGGCTTCCCTGGTGGCGCAGTGGTTGAGAGTCCGCCTGCTGATGCAGGGGACACCGGTTCGGGCCCTGGTCCGGGAGGATCCCACATGCCGCGGAGCGGCTGGGCCCGTGAGCCATGGCCGCTGAGCCTGCGTGTCTGGAGCCTGTGCTCCGCAACGGGAGAGGCCACAACAGTGAGAGGCCCGCGTACCACAAAAGAAAAAAAATGAGGAAAATTCCTGCCTCAAACATTGGCGATGGAAATTAAATGAGACAATGTATCAAAACAAGTGCTAGTACATAAATGACTCTGAAAAATAGCACTGTTCTTTCCTTGCTTCTCCTGCTATGAACTCTCCCGGACTTAAACCCTGGGCAAGCAGTGGACACGATGTAATTTGTACATCATCCCTCACACCCTGTCCTGGAGGGTAGGCTCTGCCTTACTTCCCTAGAATAGATTGAAGTGAAATCAGTGCCTGAGAAAAGCATCTGGGACGCCAACTACCGCCCTACAAACCATCAGAACCCACCACACTTGTATCCGGAAACTATTCAGAGAGAAATCTACGGTCAAAGCAGCTCTGGTTTTGCTCCCACTGCTTCCTTCCTGAGGAATCCCAAACACCCCTCCCTAAGGCTGCTGTGCTCCACGTCACAGCCCCAGGGATAGAAACGCTGCATTTTTCCCGGGGCCTCTTTTCCTTCTCCCCCATCAAACTGCACCTGAGGCTTCCCTGGTGGCACAGTGGTTGAGGGTCCGCCTGCCAATGCAGGGGACACGGGTTCGTGCCCCGGTCCAGGAAGATCCCACATGCCACGGAGCGGCTGGGCCCGTGAGCCATGGCCGCTGAGCCTGCGCGTCCGGAGCCTGTGCTCCGCAATGGGAGAGGCCGCAACAGTGAGAGGCCCGCATACCGCAAACAAACAAACAAACAAACAAACTGCACCTGAAAGCCCTCTTTTACTGGACAGATCTCTCTGTTTTGCTTGTTTTTAGAAGCCATTTTTAAAAGACAGGGAACATGAAAACACTGGTGGTTATCCCTGGGTGATAGAATGGTGGATGACTTTTTTCTTCTTCAAACTTTCTTGCAGTTTCCCAATTTTCCACAAAGCCTTATGCAATGCTTTCATAATAAAAAAGAAAGACTATACATTGAAATGATTTCCTTAGTCTCCTGCTGGTCATTTTCTTTTATTCTTCCTGAGTTCCCCAACAAGCTGGCAGCGTCTTGAGAACAGGACTGCAAAATTATCTGCACAACACTCAGCACAGGGGACTTCCCTGGTGGTGCAGTGGTTAAGAATATGCCTGCCAATGCAAGGGACACGGGTTCGAGCCCTGGTCTGGGAAGATCCCACATGCTGGGGAGTAACTAAGCCTGTGTGCCACAACTACTGAGCCCGCGCTCTAGAGCCCACGAGCTACAACCAGTGAGCCCACATGCCGCAACTACTGAAGTCCACACACCTAGAGCCCATGCTCCACAACACGAGAAGCCACCGCAATGAGAAGCCCGTGCACCGCAAAGAAGACCCAATGCAGCCAAAAATAAATAAATTAAATACAAAAAAACCCAAACACTCAGCACAGTATCTGATGCACAGCAGGTGCCTGGCACAAAACAGCTCAGTCGGTAGCTGGGGAGTGAATGATGAATATTCGGGTAATATTTAGAAATGGACTTTGCCGACTGACGGTGGGCAGAGCAAGGTGTGAATGTGGCATGTCCTTAGTGGACTTGGATTATTGCAGCTGTGTATCATTATTTACAAGGTAGCTTTCAAACAGTCAATGCAGTTAAACATGAAAAGTCTGCAACCTGAAGACAAGGTGAACTACTCAAGGTGATTCACCGCTGCAGTGGTCAACCAAGACCAGGATGGCGACAGATGTAAGATCCTTGTGCATCTTGCTGTGAATGAGGGCACCACAAACTGAGTTCATTAAAGAACCTCGGGGCTCTGTGCCCTACTGAGAAGGCACATCATGGCCCTGGTCAGCCACCAAAGTTCAACAACACACTTTATTATTATTTTTTTTTAGATAGAACTTATCTAATTTTTTTAAAGATTTTTTTTGATGTGGGCCATTTTTTTAAAAGTCTTTATTGAATTTGTTACAATATTGCTTCTGTTGTTTGGCCGTGAGGCATGTGGGATCCCAGCTGCCCCACCAGGGATCGAACCCGCACCCCATGCAGTGGAAGGCAAAGTCCCAACCACTGGACCGCCAGGGAAATCCCAACAACACACTTTAAAATTAATCTTTGTCCTTAAGATTAAATAAGCCTAAATACTAAAGCAAACTCTAGAGGGTTGATTTAACGTGAAAGAGAAGTCTCAAATATTTGGTTTGGAGGAATGACCTGAACACAAATTTTAAAGAACGGTATGCTGTATTCAATAAACATACAAAGCCCACAACTCAATAGAAAAATCAGGGCAGTAAAAATGTTCCCCCTTTTCACCATGACCTAAGTTAACTAATTAACTTTTACTAGTGACTTCAATTCTGTTTGATCAATTGAATGTGTGTTTCCTAGAAGCACACTTGATTGCCAGGACCGATCTTACACCTGTTTCTTGTATTTGCAATTAACTTCAGTTCCATTAACCTCTCTTTAAAAATCTATATATTTCTAACATGCCTCCGACCTCTTAAAAGACACTTATTTCAAAACAATGCAGATGCTGACGTGATGACAGCACGATAATTTTAGGGCAACAGGCAGAGATCAATGACAAGATGATAACTTCACAGCAGAATTCATGCTGCAAGATGAGAAAGTAAGCATTTCACCCAGAAAATACATTTCTCACGTTTTTTGGTCATGCCTTCAGTTGGGAAGTAAAATGAAAGTGTTCTTACTAGAAAAAAAAAAATTCTGTGGTTATTCCAAACTCTGTGCAGATTTCTATTTATTTCACCACAATTATAAATATTTACATTTCCCCTAGCTATTTGTACTAGACACAGTAGGAACCCTGAGCCTGGAACTTCTCTGGCAGGTGGGAGCCCCTTAGGTTGTTTCCCACATCTCAGAAAACTGACCAAAGAGAACATTCAATGACAACTATTATTTTGACTCCACTGGAAGGAAGAAAAATACATTACCCAAAAATTTGGACAGGGATCAGACATACTCAGTCTTCTTCAACTCCTAAAAGTTCACTCATGCACCACCCAAGTTTTCTTGGTGAAGCAATAGGAGGAAGTAAGAGAAATGCAAAGAAATGATGTTAACTCCTGTGTAAACCATGCCTGAGTCCCCTGGAAAAGTGCAAACAGAGTCTCAAAACAACACAAGTTACTGAACCTTTCCAAGCTCCAGCTTCATCATCTGTTAAATACTGATAATACCTACCTCACAGAAATTCCATGAGGATAAAAATGAGATGGTATCATTAAAGAACCTACCATAAAACCAATGCATGGGGCTTCCCTGGTGGCACAGTGGTTGAGAGTCTGCCTGCCGACGCAGGGGACACGGGTTTGTGCCCCGGTCCGGGAGGATCCCACATGCCGCGGAGCGGCTAGGCCCGTGAGCCATGGCCGCTAAGCCTGCGTGTCTGGAGCCTGTGCTCCGCAACGGGAGAGGCCACAACAGTGAGAGGCCCGCGCACCGCAAAAAAAAAAAAAAAAAAATGCATGGGTGAAGTTCAGCTGAAGATATTTATGACCATTGTTAACGGAGCACTGGTGGAGGTCACGTTGACAGGCCAAAGTCCTAAAACAGATACAGGGAAAGAGGCCACCAAATGGGTCACATGCCAGTTCTGGGAAATCCAGATCATCGCTTAAGATACAAAGAACTGTCCCTGACTCTCCACCGTGGTACAATACAGCCACCACGCTTAAAAATTACACCAGCAAAACCAGCCTTTCACTGGAGAAATGGGTGGGGAGCTTCCATCATCAGCATGGTATAGGGTTTAACGGTGATGGTCATAGCAACCCCATTATATGTAGACAGGCTTTCCAGCATTCCAACAAGAAAACACATCCTATGCATACAGCCAAATCATGATTTCAACCATCTGGTCCCAACGGAAGACCGTACTAGACAATTCCTCAGCTCAGTGGCTATTACAATGTCTGTCAATATGTATAAGAAGAAATTCTATAACAAGGACTCAACATCTTGGCTCCCCTTCAGAGTCCTAATATCTATCTTGCAGGCTTATTATAAAGATTAGCAATAATGTGACACGAAGTGCCTGGCACAGTGGGTACTCAATAAATGGTAGCCAAGGTAAATTTTATTACTAGAAAGCAACAAAATCAAAAGGATGAACCTGTCATGATGCAATTGGGAATACAGTTGTTCCTTTTCAACCGAGAAGTTAAGCTGCATGAAAACGACTAGTTAAAGAACACAGTAACAAGCCTTATAACGGGGAGTAAATCAGTAAGCAGCAGGTTAATCAGTTTACCACCCAAGAATGAATGTCAATGGGCCCATCCCTCTGGGTCAAATAAACAAAATGAGAAATGGTTCCTATCCTCAAAGAATCTACATCTGCCTGAGGAGAAATTACAGGGTGTTTCACGGTCTGTCTGTATGCCCCCCTTGACTCGAGGTCCTACGAAAGCAAAACCCACAATTTTTCACTGCCACACGATGCACGCCTTCAATAAAAATTTGGCAAACAAATGCGACATTCATTGGATCTTGGCCCTAAAAGTGTTATCTAACGCAAAAGTTTCCAAGCCTGGCTTCACTACTCAATCTGAACTTTCCAAAGACTGAGAATCTGAGTACTTAAAATGCTGCCCAGGTGATTCTGATACTCCAGGGAGACTGAGAACCATGCATCTCACTGAGCCCCCGTGCACTGTATGTATGAATGGCCTTTACCATGACCCGGTCCTAAATGATCCGGTCTATGCATGCGATGGGGGACAGAACATAGCCTGGCACACCTGCATGCAGCTCTAGAAAAGTCCTTTCTGATGCTCAAACACCTGTATTTACTCATTTCTACCCTGTGGGGTCTGAGAAGACAAAGGATTTCCAAATTGCCTAATGGCAATTTATGACTGATGACTTCCCTATGACTGATTTTCAATTCCTGTGACAAGGGATGACGTTCCTTCTGAGTCGTCTCCAGGTTAAACATCCTTGATGGATTATGCATTCATTATTAAACTGTAAGCTCTTTAAGTATACAATACAGTACATCAGCATTCCCCAAACAAGGAAGAAATTGAGGTGAGTTACAGCAACCAGAAAGACAGCAATGAAGGAGGTGAGCCTTGAAGGTTGAGAAAGTTACAGATAAAACTAGAGTTCAGGGGCTGGAATTGCCTCAGCAGGAACAAGGGAGACAAGATAATGGTGAGGAGAAAGATACACAGGGAGGGGGATAAGAGAGAGAAAGAACTGAGTATACTGATTTCACCTACGTTTTGAATTGAATGGAACTAAAATCGAAAATGAACAAAGGCTCAAAGGAAGTCAGAAATAGTTGGGAAGAGGAGAGAACAGAGGCCTTGCACATGAAGGCAGAAACACAGTCCTACAGTCCTGGGGAGGCCAAAGAAATCAGATGAACAGTAAAGGAGAGACCCAAAAGAAAGGTCACGAAGCAGGCAGGAAAGCGCACGTTTTGATATGCTGGAACCACTTAAATTCCTCCAGGTGGCACACGTACCTAAACGATCCATCAGAAAGAATAATCAGGCAAGACTCCCGGAGCCTGGGGCAGCAAGAGTCAAGCTGGTCAGAAAGGAGCTGCTCCAGCCACCCAGGTAGAAAGGTCAAGGGTCTGTATCAGATGGTGGCCATAAAACAAAGAGGACAAGTTGAAAACGGTCAATTCAAAAGGAAGAAAAAAAGGCAAGGCTTACTCCTGGACCAGACCCAAGGTAAAAGAAAGGCAAGAATCAGAGATGACTTCTCAGAGGTATCCGAAATGGTCAAAGAAGAAGCAGGCAGTGGTCAGGCAGAGAGTCAAGCAACCATGCAATGGAGAGTAGTGAGCACATTGGTGGATTAGTGACAGGGTGGCTTTGTTTACAAAAGCTTCAAAGTTCACTCCCGGTTCTACAAACGCACCCGGCAACAGGTGGTCTTGCTATTTTCTCTGGTCCCAGCACAGGCTGTAGTTTCTGTGTCAGCAGACAGGGAATGTCTGCTTTTGACTCTGAAATACGTAACATTACCACCAAAGTTAAAGTGCTTTGACAAGGCTCGGTGAAATGAGCCAGGCACAAGAGAACACATATCGTATGTTCCCATTTATAGGAAACGTCCAGAAGAAGCAAATCTGTAAAGATGGACAGTAGGTTAGTGGTGGCCTAGGGCTGGGTGCAGGGAAGTGGGGTGGGATTGGGGAGAAATGGGGAGTGACTGCAAATGGGCTAGAGCTTCTTTTGGGGTGATGAAGATGTTCTAAAATTGTTTATGGTGCTGATTACACTACTCTATGAACTACTGACCTGTACACTTCAAGCAGGAAAACTGTACAGTAAGTGAATTAAAACTCAATAAAGGTTATTAAAAAAAAAACCTTAGGAGTGCAATAAATGGGTACTATGACTTCAGAAGCTTAGAGATTATCTCCCCAGTAAAAATGATTATTAGACTAGAGTTCAAATTAAAAAGCCATTAGGCAATTTGGAAATCCTAAAAGATTTCAGAAAGTCTAGTAAGTTGTATTCCTCCTAGGAGAAAAAAATTAGGCATGGAAAAGATACAGAATTAAATATATAGATACCTTTCAAATTATTTCGTACAATTGATGTCAGTTTTCTAAAACATACTTCAAAAGGAAAGACAAAGACTTAGGGTTTTATCAGACAATTATGTCAAGTGATACTGTACTGAATACCTATAGTTCAGTTTCTTAGAAGCTGAAATAAAATAACGTATAGTAAGCCGATTCAATGAAAAGCAAAAAGATTACGTAACTTAACAATTATTGAGCAGATGGATCAACTTATTTTATAAATTTGAGTACCTGAGAAAAGCCCTAACATAAAGAGATGTCCTCTTACTTGAAAGATACCAGAGAACTACCCAAACAATTTCTCCTCCACAATATCTACTGAAAAACATAGTTCCTGTTCCCCCGACGCCTTGCTTCAGTGTTAAAGCCATTACTGCTGTTTCCACTGAACACCCAGAATATTTTTTAGACCAAGTTCCCAAAGATTGTCAGTTATTCATCAAACGTTACATTCGTTACATGTGTCGGGCTCTCAAAGGCACCCTTTTCAAATGGCTTTACCGGGGATTCCCTGGTGGCGCAGTGGTTGAGAGTCCCCCTGCCGATGCAGGGGACGTGGGTTCGTGCCCCGGTCTGGGAAGATCCTACATGTCGTGGAGCGGCTGGGCCCGTGAGCCATGGCCGCTGACCCTGCGCGTCCGGAGCCTGTGCTCCGCAACGGGAGAGGCCACAGCAGTGAGAGGCCCGCGTACCGCAAAAAATAAAAATAAAAATAAATAAATAAAAACTAAAATGGCTTTACCTTCTCTTTCTGCGTCACATAACCTGCAATTGAACACACATGGCCGATGCCAATTGAATCTTGTGAACCAAGGATGAAACCAGGAGGGCAGTGAAGAAAGAGCAGTAGTGTTTCTGTTCAAACTGCCTTATGGATCAGAAGAACCAAGAACCACCATCCTATCTCCTGACTGAAGATGTTCCTACAGAAACATCTCACTGTTGAGAAGTATCCATTATCAGCAAATACTGCTTTTCAAAGATACAACCATTTACTACGACCTCAAAGGAAAGACATGTAAGAACTTCAAAATACCACTGACTGAAATATGACTGATGCTTTCAACACTTTTACTTGAATCTTAAGTGAATTTTAATTCAGTGGATTCAAATATATATTTAGCATAGTTCACCTGCCCAGAAGAAAATTTTAAGCAATCAAAAAACCTAGGAATACGTAAATAGGCATTCTGAATCAGGAAACAAGGAGAACGGTCTCCCTAATAAATATGGCCTATGAGACCCTATTTGTTAACTGATCCAAGTTATGGAACGCATAAAATAATAGAGACTTTGAGAAAGGAAAGAGCCAGGGCTTTTTCCTACTACAACATCCTCCCACGTAAATAAAATCACTCTGGCCTGAAGCCATGTTTATTAAGGGGCCAGTCTGGTACCACACACCACGTACTGCCCCAGTGGCTCCACACAAAGTGAAGCCCTCTGACACCCCAGAGGGAACCAAAATACCAAGTTCTCCCAAAAGCTGCTCAGGAATCACAGAATGGATCAAAGAGAAAGCTTTTCCATCTATCCAGAGAGAAAACCAGCCTTTGGAGGGAAAATGCCAACTTTCCACAATACATTCTGGCCCATGAGTTAAGCAGTTCCACAAAGTATGTAAGATGGAAACCAGTCTACTTTCCAGAAATAATACCATCACAACGGGACATTACTTTAGAAGTCTGAACTTTTTTTCTCTCATTTGATCTCAAGAATTCTGAGAAGGGCAAACGCTTTCCCCATTTCACACAGATGAGAAAACTGAAGCTCGTGAGGATTAACAGACCTGCCTAGCTGCCAGCTTGACCTCATCCACGGATACCTCATACCCAACATGTACCAATCAGCTCAATTCTCCACCCAAACCTGCTCCTCCAGCCTTCCCCATTTCAATACCTGGCACCACCAGTATTCCAGGTGCTCAGGCCAAAAACCCTGGTGTTCCCCTTAACTCCACTCTTTCTTTCACTGCATATCATTCACCCTTCTGTGAGCCATGTTAGCCTCACTTGAGATGAGTCCAGAATCCAGGCACTTCTCATCTCCTCCACCACTGCTATCATCATATCCCACCTAGGTCATTGTTAGAACCCTTAATATCTCCCTGTCTCCACCTCTGACCCTACAATGGAGTTCTATTCTCCACACAATGGAGTTCTGTCCTTTAAAAATATGTCAGATTGGGGCTTCCCTGGTGGCGCAGTGGTTGAGAGTCTGCCTGCCGATGCAGGGGATGCGGGTTCGTGCCCCGGTCCGGGAAGATCCCACATGCCGCGGAGCGGCTGGGCCCATGAGCCATGGCCGCTGAGCCTGCACCTCCGGAGCCTGTGCTCTGCAACGGGAGAGGCCACAACAGTGAGAGGCCCGCGTACCGCAAAAAAAAAAAACCAAAAAAAACAAAAAAACCCCACCTCATTCTATTCTCAAATATGTCAGATCAAAACCCTTTGTACAAAACCCTCCAGTGGCTTCCCTTATCACTCAGAGTTGTTCACTGCTGTATATCCAGGATGAGAACAGTATCTGCCATCTAGAAGGTGTTTACCGAATATTGCTGATTAGTAAGTGAAGGAAAAATGGCCACAGTCACAGAGCCAGGGCTACACAAATATTCCAATGTTCTTTTGGTAACAGGAGACCAGATTTATAACAGCCAACAATCCACATGAGAGAAAATTCTTAAATTTCACCCTGCATAACTGAACCTTGTAACACATAACACATAATCAATACTGTGTCAAATTTCTAACAACAAATTAAAATAAAAATATTATTTTATAAAGCCATGAAGGGACTGCCCTGGTGGTCCAGTGGCTAAGACTCCAAGCTCCCAATGCAGGGGCCTGGGTTTCATCCCTGGTCAGGGTACTAGATCCCACATGCATGCTGCAACTATGAGCCCCCATGCCACAACTAAGACCCGCTGCAGGCAAATAAATAAATAAATATTTTTTTAAAAAGAAAAAAAAAAGCCATGAAATCTCACACTATCTGAGTATTACAGATTTGGCAGCATGGGCAACTGCCAGCTTATTATCACAGCACTGGTACGCAGATCTTCCGTGTGACATGATGTCACCATACCTCAAGACCACCTCACACATAAATGACAAGGGCTCTAAAAGACACAGAACTGAGCACCTAGGAGAAGAGGTGCTAAGCATTTCTAAATCTCTACACACTGGCACTACACCAATCATCTGAAACAGGAATTAAGTTTCTAGCGTGTTACAAGTAACATCAGAAAGGCTAGCTTTAAAATTGTCTCCTGCCAAAATTACAAGGAAAGACTTTCAGCTGAGTTAAAATGTTGATTTTTTTCAGATCAGAGTGAAATTAATACTAAAATTATTCACCAATGAGGAATTTTCCCACTAAAATGTTTGAGTTAAAAACAAAAACTCTAAATTTCTTTTTTTAAGCTCTTTCAAAAACACTTCTACTATCTGCAAAAAAAGCCCTAAATCTCACTAAATCATAATAATAAATTCACAGAATTTTAACAGTTGGCCTTAAAGGAAACTTAATTCAACCCTCAACCTTCCTATTACAAATGAAAAGGTTACCTGGTATATAATAAATGAACAATGAAGACTTGTTAAATGAATGAACAAATCAATGAAGATCCAAAAGGGGTATATGACTTTTAAGATCTCACGATTAATGGAAAAATCCAGGATCAGCCAAAACTAGGTGTTTAGATTCTCTTGGAGTGGGCTTGCAAGTAGAGGAAAACCATATCTAGGTCCTCAGGAAAACCTTAAGCAAAATTCATTAAAGCCAGTTTCCTTCAGTTCTGTTACTTAGAAAAGCACTTGATAAAGTAAATTTAGCCAAGACAGATCTCCTTGGAAACCAAAAGGCAGAATTGTCTAGTGTTTCTTTCTTCCTCCACACAAAGAATATTTAATGTAGAACTATTTTCATAATAAACAACTACAATTGTTTGCATCAAAAGTAAAGCAGGTGTCCTTTGGCAAAAAAGAAAATTCCAACCAGCTGAGAGCAATGGAACACTGAGAAGGACCACATCAATCACTAAAAGAATATCAGCCACATGAGGGCAGGAGCCATGCATCCTTTTTCCACTTGAAGCAGTCACTAGCCCCTGGCATATAGTGAGAGTCAATAAATACTTATGAAATAAATGAGTAAATTACTCCTTACAGACCCACCCATGTAGACTTAAATTCATTTGGTCACCACTAAACAACGCTTTACTACAGGCCTACTATATGCAAGCATACTACATTTTTCCTCCACAGAAATTCTACCAATTGTACCCTCAAGTAATACACCCAACCAAAATATCCTTAAAGTTTCATTAAGAAGGTGAGAAAGTATGTCTTAAGTAGCCTAAATTACTTACTAAAGCAGCCACTAAGTTTGCTGTTCTGGGTTCAATCTCTCTCCTTCAACTCATCCTATACAACCCAGCCAGGTTAATTTTGTGTTCTCTGCACATCCTAGAAAATAAAACCGTACTGTGGCTAAGTATTCTATCTCTGTATGTGGCCCACTGCTATTCAATGAGCAGAAATCAGCAACTATTGGATTGGAATGGGGAAGACAATAGAGTGTCAAGGAAAAAAATAGTGACGCGTCTTATAATAACTGATCCCCATTGAAAATCTTGAGATGACTATCAGAGGCTTTCATTAAAGACCCCCTTTTATGAAGAACCTAGGGGTAAGACAGGAATAAAGACACAGACCTACTAGAGAATGACTTGAGGATAAGGGGAGGGGGAAGGGTAAGCTGTGACAAAGCGAAAGAGAGGCATGGACATATATACACTACCAAACGTAAGGTAGATAGCTAGTGGGAAGCAGCCGCATAGCACAGGGAGATCAGCTCGGTGCTTCGTGACCGCCTGGAGGGGTGGGATAGGGAGGGTGGGAGGGAGACGCAAGAGGGAGGGGATATGGGGACATATGTATATGTATAACTGAGTCACTTTGTTATAAAGCAGAAACTAACACACCATTGTTAAGCAATTATACTCCAATAAAGATGTAAAATAAATAAATAAATAAATAAAGACCCCCTTTTAGTGCAGTGATAGAACTGACACAGATGGTTTGAGGTATTTATACCCATTGAGGTACACATCCGATCTTCAAGACCAATTCAAGGCCCATCACCTTTTTGAAGCTTCTGCAAGCCACTGGATTCAATATCCAATGAAGTGCTAGACTATAGCTCTTACTATACTAGTTGCCGATTGACAGCCTCACATACATTCTGCCATTTAAATCACCTTATGGAGGCTTCCCTGGTGGCGCAGTGGTTGAGAATTTGCCTGCTAATGCAGGGGACGTGGGTTTGAGCCCTGGTCTGGGAAGATCCCACATGCCGTGGAGCAACTAGACCCGTAAGCCACAATTACTGAGCCTGCGCGTCTGGAGCTTGTGCTCCGCAACAAGCGAGGCCCCGACAGTGAGAGGCCCGCGCACCACGATGAAGAGTGGCCCCGCTCGCCGCAACTAGAGAAAGCTCTTGTACAGAAACGAAGACCCAACACAGCCGAAAATAAACAAATAAACAACTATCTAAATAAATAAATAAATCACCTTACTTCATTCTTTAAGTGGGTCTAGTCCCCTCCAAAAAATGAAAAAATTCTTTGAATTGTTTTCTCAATTGTTAATTTCTCTATTACTTCTCTATTTCTCAGCACCTACAATAGTATAAGTTAAAAATAAGTGTCACTGGGCTTCCCTGGTGGCACAGTGGTTGAGAATCTGCCTGCTAATGCAGGGGACACGGGTTCGAACCCTGGTCTGGGAGGATCCCATATGCCACGGAGCGACTAGGGCCATGAGCCACAACTACTGAGCCTGCACGTCTGGAGCCTGTGCTCCGCAACGAGAGAGGCCGCGATAGTGAGAGGCCCGCGCACTGCCATGAAGAGTGGCCCCCGCTTGCCACAACTAGAGAAAGCCCTCGCATAGAAACGAAGACCCAACATAGCAAAAATAAATAAATTAATTAATAAACTCCTACCCCCAACATCTAAAAAAAAAAAAAAAACTATAAAAAAAAAATAAGTGTCACTCAAACTTCCTGATTTCAAAATGTATTACAAAGCTAAAGTAATGTAAAAAGCTAAAGGTGGTACTGGCATAAAGACAGACAAATAATAGATCAATGGACTAGAACAGAAAGCCCAGAAATAAACCACCATGTATATGGCCAGCTCGTCTTCAACAAGGATGCCAAGGCCACTGAAAGGGGAAAGCACAGTCTCTTCAATGAATGGGGCTGAGAAAACTGGATATCTGCACCCAAAAGAATGAAGCTGGATCCTTGTCTTACACCACAGACGAAAATTAACTCCAAATGGATTAAAGACCTAAATGTAAGAACTAAAACTATAAAACTTCTAGAAGAAAACACAGGAAGCTTCAGGACATTGGACTAGGCAATGATTTCTTGGATATGATGCTAAAAGCACAGGCAACAAAAGCAAAAATAGACAAATGGGATTACATCAAAATTTAAAACTTTCATGCAGCAAAGGACACAAAAGAGCAAAAAGAAAACATACAAAATGGGAGCAAATATGTGCAAATCATGCATCTGATAAGGTGTTAATATCCAGAATATATAAAGAACTCCTACAACTCAACAACAAAAAATCAAATAACCTGATCAAAAAATGAGCAGACTTGAAAAGACATTCCTCCAAAGATGATATGCAAATGGCCAACAAGCATATGAAAGATGCTCAACATAACTTATCAACAGAGAAATGAAAATCAGAACCACAATGAGACATTACCTCACACCCATTAAAGGGCACTGTCAAAGAAACAAAATAACAAGTGTTGGCAAGGATGAGGAACAACACTGACCCACTGCTGGTGGGGTATAACCTCTATGAAAAACAGAATGGAGGTTACTCAAAAACATTAAATACCCTACGATACAGAAATCCCACCTTTGAGTATATACCCAAAGGGACTGACAGCAGGGTCTCAAAGAGCTAGTTCATAGCCACACTATCCACAACAGCCAAGAGGCAGAAGCAACCCAAATGTCCATCTATGGGTGAGTGGATAAATAAAGTGGAATATATACATACAATGTCCTACTATTCAGTCTTAAAAGGGAAGAAAATCCTACCACATGCCAACATGTATGAACCCTGAGGACACTATGCTAAGTGGAATAAGCCAGTCACAAAAAGACAAATACTACATGATTCCACTTATATGAGGTATCGAAAGAGGTCAAATTCATACAAACAGAAAGTAGAATGGTGGTGAGTCCCAGGGATGGGGAGAGGGGAAAGGAGAAGTTGTTTAATGGGTATAGTTTCCAATTTGCATGATGAAAACAGTCTGGACTTCTGCTTCACAACAATATGAATATACTTCACACAACTAAACTGTATACTTAAAATGGTTAAGATGGTAAATTTTACACTATGTGTTTTTTATCCCAATTAAAAAAGTGCCAACATGCAAACACCAAGTTGGATTTACTTGTTCTACCTCCACTGCCGGAGTCTAAGCAGCCTGACCCTTTTACCTGCCGGCCGTCATTTCCAAATTTATTCCAAGTTGTCTTTTTTAATCAAGGGAACTGTACACATGATCGAAGGCCCTCCCTTTACCTTACTGTCAAGCATAAATCCAAAAATGACATAAAAGCCACTGTGTTCTCAACTGGGTGGGAGAGAAACATAACAGAATCACCTATTGAGTTTCTTCAAACCACCCAACCCATCCACCCAGAGTAATACCCCAGAGTTCACTGCGATCCTCCACCCTCCCCCAAACACACACCTGGCCCAACCCGCTGGAAACCACTATTTTAAAGTGCTCCCTTGAAAATGACCTTCAGAACAATCCCACTGAAAGCGATTATTAGGCTGAGGCTCCAACTTTTAATAGGCCTTTTCTGTGAATCCTATAGCTCTCCATAACCTATCATGTATCTACTGAAACATTATTTTGTCATGCAACTATTATACCTCATTTCCTATTACAAAAGATCAGTACTAAGATCCTAATTAAAAAAAAAAAAAAAGTAACACTGAGACTCTCGGAAGAATCACAGGCATTTCTCAAACTGGAAAAGAGATGAGGGTCAGGAACCACATTCAGTCTCAAGCCTCCTAACAGGTTTCCCAAGGGCACATTCTGAGCCAGGAGTCAAACCCCACCCCAAACATATATACACACAGAGCACCCTCTCTTTACACATGAAATTCCAGCTACTCAGAAGTTAGACTCTGACAAAATATATGGGCAGTAGCTTCTGAGGTTTTCGCTGGGGCAGCCAGAAGTATGGTTAGGGAAAAGGGAGGAGTTAAATCAACTACACACTAACCCTCATTTCAAGAGTAAGAACATTTGTTTTCTAAGTCTTTGAAAGAAAAGGCAATATGGTTCCCAAAAGTCACATACTTATATTTCTTGCAAAAATATGGGAAAATACTTCTTTCCATTTTTTTCCCTAACTATGTACAGGTGAAGCAAGGAATAAAAGTTAGTCAAACTGGGTGAAAATTTTAGAACATTCTATTAATATATAATTATATATCCTATAGGTATCTCCTTATAAGTACCCTCTCTTCTTGAAGGCATGAGATACCACAGTTCAGTTATCAGTTGCTTTGCTGAAAGCATCAAGAAATGAAAAGAAACTTGTAAAAACAAACAGTCAATCAATTCTGAGAACTAAGATGTTAAAGGAAATGCAAGGAGCTTACAATATATCAAACTAGAATCCCTATCTAGGCAAATAATTGAGAATATGAAAAAAATGAATTAGAAAAAGATAATATAGAAGCCAACATAAATGATACTGATCATAGTCAAGTCTCGATTATAGGAACGTGGTCATTCAGCACATGGTCCTTTGCTTTTTACTTCTAAATAGCTTTATTCTGAGAAGTTTGGAACTCATTCTAAAAGGAAGCAAGACATTAAGCCACAAAAAAACTATCAATGACCATACTTGTAGCTTTGGTAAAAGGCTTCCTGGAAAAAACAGAAAGAGAAAAGAGGAATAACCAAAATTCACTCTGCTGTCTGCAAAATTCATTCTTAAACTAAGACCTGCTTTGGAGGAGGAGAGAGGAATAAAGGAATCCAGTGGCCGCCACGGTTGGATGGCCAGTCGGCTCAAGTTGCCTCTGAGTGACCCCTGTATGTGTACAAATCAGTAACTCTCCCTCTCCAGGCCAACGTTCTCCAGCAAGCATACATTCTCCTCGTGCCTCTCCATAATTGAAGAAAAGGGAAATCTAACATTATGTAATTGCCCGCTTCCCACGGTTTAAAGTCAGGCATACTACAATCCTAATTAGAGGGAGAACTTAGTGCAACATGACAAGTAACAAATTAGAAATCTAAAGGCTGAAAATTCTCATCCCAGACCTCCGGAGGCCAAGAGAAACAGCTTCACCTGCCTCTGTGGCACACCCCCAATGCACTACTGTCGACTAACGTCCAATGAAAGAAGCCCCTGACATTCCTCTGTGCCACTGTGGTGTCATCTCTCTAGATTTTCAAGAAAGCTTTCATGTTATCTTGGCAGCTGGGGTTACCTCACTCCTTCCAGGCCAGAATAAAAGGAGAAAAATGGATGTGGACCAGTCCTTACCCTCAAAAGATACACCCAATGGATTTTCTTACCCACTTGATCACAAACCCAATCACACTTGTGCTATTCTAATCCTCACTCAAATCACCTGCCTTTAAGAGATCCAAAGAAAAGGGGCTCTTTCCCATGTTTCTATGACTCGCTCCACAGCTCATCAGAAACCCACCAAAAGAAAAAATGAGCTATCATCTGAGAATAAGTAATTTAATTTGTATTAAGCCTTTGGAAAACAAAGTGCCATCAAAGTGTGTGGGCTTTGTTTTGCTTTTTTTTTTTCTTTATTAGCTAAGCACAGCAAAAAACTAAAAACAAAAATCCAATGAGGCCAATTTATTTCCCATACCAAACCAGTAAAAGCGCAGTGGATATAAGGTTGGACTGTCAATCTAAAGTGATAGTAGAAAACCCCTATTTTAAATAGCACTGTATGTGGAACAGACACAAAATTTTGTGTGAGTGCTGAAGGAATAACATAATGTTTTACCCTCCTCGGGAAAGGGAGAGTCCCTCATCTAAAGGGCAGTCACCCAAGTGGCAGGGATGTTTCTTCTCTCCTGGCTCAGATTACCCCAGCGGAAGTTGGGTGGTGCTATAGAAATCACTCATGTTTTCAACAGGAAGCTCCTACAACACTGTCCTGTTTTATGTGCAATTATACCTCCACCTAACAGATCCTCCCTAGCCCCTACCCCTGCCCCCAGTAACCCGTACATGTAGCCACTGTTCCAAAAATCACTTCAGCTTTCTGGGCTTCAGTTTCCTCATCTGTAAAGTGGGGAAGAAGGGTCAAATGATTTATACTCAAAATCCCTTCTAAACCCAACAATCTATGAATCTGTTCATCAGGAAGCAAGAACATGCAATTACAAATAAGACTACAGTTTACAAATTACCTTCATACATATATTCTCAATAATTTTTGCAGCAAAGCGGTGAAGCAAGCATTGTGCCCAATGCTGCAAAAAAAGACACTGTTTCAGAAAGTTCAGGAAGAGGTTCGATTACTTTTTAAGATCCCATAGCTGTAAAATTTGAAACCCTGGCCTTCTGAGGACAAATACTGGGCCCCATTATTCAAAAAATTAATTTAGGACTTCCCTGGTGGCGCAGTGGTTAAGAATCCGCCTGCCAATGCAGGGACATGGGTTCGAGCCCTAGTCCAGGAAGATCCCACATGCCGCGGAGCAACTAACCCTGTGCACCATAACTACTGAGCCTGCGCTCTAGAGTCCACGAGCCACAACTACTGAGCCCACGAGCCACAACTACTAAGCCCACATGCCACAACTACTGAAGCTCACACGCCTAGAACCTGTGCTCCTCAACAAGAGGAGCCACCCCAAGGAGAAGCCCGTGCACCACAACAAAGAGTGGCCCCCGCTTGCCGCAACTAGAGAACACCCGCACGCAGCAAAGACCCAATGCAGCCAAAAACAAACAAACAAATAAATAAATAAATTTAAATTTATTATAAATTTAAAAAATTAATTTAAATAAGTTACAACTCAGAATTAATTGCCTGCTCTGCAAAACTTTTATGGGGGCTTCAGCGTATCAGAACACCAAACCAGGGAAGGTCACTACAAATGACCCCATTGCACTGTATGTTCCTTGAGGCAAGGAACACACTTTTACCCACCACTGGAATCACAGAACTCAACAGCATGCCTCCCAGACAGAGGCACTCAATAACCACCTTTTGACTTAACACAAATCTCAAAAGATTAGGAATATGGTGACATTATGAAGGAAATCTTTTTTTCTGAATTTGAGATATGAACTTCTGCGATCTGAGTCCAAAGGAAGAAAGAAGCATTCTATATCAGAGCACTAGCTCTATACGTGGGGGATGAGTCTATCTGTCTTCCTTAGAGAAAGTCCAGTTTGGTCAGTGAATCAAAAGGCTCAAATCTGCCACGTTACCTGAAAATCTTCAGGCTAGGCCCGCTTCATATGCACAGTGAAGTGGACCAACAGAAATGACAGCAGGACAGTGAGGACCAGTAGAAGCACACAACCATGTTATCATCAATCACTACATACTTTCCCCTAAACTGGAAAGAGTCAAAGAATCCGTACTCTTATTACACTGTTCTAGCTCTTCTCATGCTCCTGTTTCACAGCTCAAAGAGATAGAAAACAGCCATGTACTGAAAAACTCAAACTGCAAAAGTAAGATAGAACAGACACACGTCCCAACTCATAGTCAACCAAGATCATCCAAAATTTACAGAATCGCTCATCTCAAGCAAAATCATGACTTCAATAAAGTTACTAGAGGGACTTCCCTGGTGGCACAGTGATTAAGAATCCGCCTGCCAATGCTGGGGACACGGGTTCGAGCCCTGGTCCGGGAAGATCCCACATGCCGCGGAGCAACTAAGCCCGTGCGCCACAACTACTGAGCCTGCGCTCTAGAGCCCGTGAGCCACAACTACTGAAGCCCGCGCGCCTAGAGCCCGTGCTCCACAACAAGAGAAGTCACTGCAATGAGAAGCCCGTGCACCACAACAAAGAGTAGCCCCCGCTCACTGCAACTAGAGAAAGCCCGCGCACAGCAACGGAGGCCCAACGCAGCCAATAAATAAATTAATTTTAAAAAATTAAAAAAATAAAAAAATAAAGTTACTAGAAAGTGTATTTTAAAAGTTGTTAAAAAAATCAAGATGTGGCTGGCAGGTGGGGGTGGGGAGACCTACACCAAAATTACACACCTAATTCAATGCAAAAGCAAAGTAAGTAAGAAAGTCAGGAAATAATAGCAAAAGGGTAGAGTTAAAAGATTCTTAATATAAAATTTCAGTGAGCTGCTTTGCAATTATTACCAGGAGTTCAAGTCAACCTTGTCACAGAATCCTATGATGAACTCACAACTAATACTGACACTTCAGCTCTAAAAAGTTCACTGCACCAGAACTGCAATTTCAAACTCGAGGAGCAGTACCAGGAACCGCAGAGAAGCTAATAGCAACACCTACTGACTGTCTTGAGCCACTTGCCAAACTTGTTCTCTCAGTCAACTAGAGAAATCTAATGATGCAGTCAACTTCAGGAGTCCTTTACTTAAGCATAAAGAGATAAGAAAATAAGTTGTCAGCCACGTAATACCATTCACCTGGCAAAATCTCTTATTTTGCCCCTAACCATTTACGTGCAAATCATCACCCAAATCATTCTGAATGCACTGTTAATTGCTAATGCCTGAGTATAAATAATTTATTCCATAGGAAAAAAATGTTTTAATATTAATATTCTCGTTAATAACTGGTATGTCATCTAACAGTCAGACACTTCAGTGACCATAAACTTCTTTATGAAAACCTTTTATTTGAGACTACTGCTGTTTCTACTGTTCTATATTATTTCCATCGGCTTTTTTTTCATCCTGGTAAAGGTGGCTTAATTGCAGCTTTCAAAAAATGAAAAGGGGGAAAGTGAAGGTCATTAAATCAGGATTTTAGAGAAAATTAATACTGTTACTAAACTGGGTGCAGAGAATGATTGTATAGGACTTCATCTTGTACTTTTCCAAAAGATTAAGTCAGAGAATCTTTGTCTTGGATGAATATTCCATATGAGAAAACGAGAGAAAGTTGACACTTAACTCCCACAGAGTACCAGTATAAAAACAATGTCTTTAAGAGTCTGAGTCAGAGTTTCAACATGAAAGGTTTGCTTTATAGGGGAAACGCCAACCCCAGTCCATCCAGACAGACCTGGAACCTGATTAAAGTCAACACCTTTACTCTAAAATTTGCATCGCGTCACCGGCTCCCAGTTTAGAAATGTAATCGTTTAGCAGGTAGTAAGAATTTCAGTTAAGTGCTGCCTCTAAAATACCCGTCATGATAAATAAAATCTGTAAGGTAAATGCAGTCTAGGATCCATCAGTCCCCAAATGCTTCTCTTCAAAACAAGCATCAACAACTCAAACATCTTCCTTGAAAGTGAGCCATTTCCCTTGCCTATATGTTTTCCAAACGGTGAACTCGATGAAATTTCAACCTGTCCAACAAGATTACTTGTCCACCTAGAAATGCCGTGGAGCGATAGGGAGCTTGGCAAATACCCTTTAAGGTCAGGATAGAAGTTGGAAACAGATGGGGCGAAGGAGAAAAACTTCTTTTTTGCAGTACCTTCTCGCCTCCCCAGCCCTCTTGTGGTTTACTTACTCCAAGAAAAGCAGGTTAGAGCAGCTCCGGCTTTCACCCCCCCCCCCACAGACCCCGGGAGAGAAACGAACCACCCGCGGGCAACGAGCTGCTCTTCCCCCTTTCTCACGATCAAACCTCTCGGCCTGTCCCTCCGGCATAGCCTGCAAAGCGCTCACCAGGTGACTGAACTGGAAGAGTCTCCCGGTGGAGACGAGAGCAGCCTGGGGGGCGCAGCCACCCCAAGGGGTCGCGGGTCTCCTGGCCTCTCTCACAGACGCCTGGCGGAGAGTTGTGCAGATTCGGATTCCGAGGTGCGCGCGCGTGCGCGCGCCGGGCGCAGTGCAGCTCGAACTCGCCCCCCGCCGGGCTGCGCTATCAGCACGCCACCAAATCGGAAATAAAACTTTGACCGGCCTCCGAGCGTCCTGCTCCGTGCCCTGGACCTGCGCCCCGGCCAGAAATGGGGTGCGGGCTGTCAGCAGTCTTGCACCCCCGCTCCCCTGCCCGGACCCGAGGCGCGGGAGCCACTTACCGCTCGGCCCGGCCTCCCGGTGCCGCCGCACGTCCGGGGCGCGTCCGCCGCGCGCTCTCCCTGGGGTAAAAAAGAAACCTTACAGACGGTCGGCGCGCGCTCACTCGCCGCGGGCTCTGCGGAGAACGGCAGGCGGCGAAGCAGGGGCGGGCGCCGAGCTGAGGGGGACCCGGGGGAGGCGGGGGCGGAATCAGCCCAACTCCCGAGCCTGGCTCCGAAGGGGACGCGGAATGCCGGCTGGAGAGCAGCCGGCTGGGGCCGCGCTCCCGGCGGAGGGGGGGCGGAGGTGCCCCCGTCCCCGGGCATCAACTATTGTCTGGGCGCTCGGGTCCCCACTCGCGCCGCCTCCGAGGCTCAGCGCTCCCCATCCCACCCGCCTGCCTCCAAGAGAAAAAGCTGAGGGGGCGGCCAGCGCAGGAAGCGAACGCGGGGTGGCTGAACGTCCGGGAGCCAAAGTCCGAGGTGGACGCGGGGGAAAGGGGAGGTGCGTGCCGAGTGGGGGAGGGGACAGGTAACTGCAGAGGGGGCGGGAAGGCCCGGGAGGATTGGTGGGGGGAGGAAATGGGGAGGGAGCCACGGAGGCAGGAGAGGGTGGAGTGGCTGAGGGGGGGCGGCCTCTGAAGCCCAGACCTGGCCCTCCCCGGGTACCCTCCTCCCGGAGACTCAGCGCCGCTCTGACTTTTCGCTCACTCGCTCACGCACACAGTGAACTCGCTCACAAAGTTGCCGGCGGTGGCGGCGCTTCCCTCGCCCTTCCCCTCCCCGCCCCATTCCTTCCCCTCCTTCACTCCCTCCTCAACTCTCGGGTGAGATCACCGCTGTGCAGCTCAGCTCTGCGCTCAAATCTCGCGAGAGAAGAGGCAGCTCAGCCCAGACGGCGGGGGAAGTGGAAGGAATTAGAGGAAGGTGGGGGACCGCGGAACTCCTAGTTGCTATGACGACGGCAAAGCCCTGGATTCCTGTCTCCTGCAGAGAGCCCAGGCAGCAAACGTGGGTGCCGTTTGCAACCTGCCCCCTCCCTTGCCCGACGCCCTAATGGTGGGGAAAGCAAGGGCTAGAAGCTAGAACCTGTTTGAGAGGGCATCTGGAGAAGACCAGCGTCATGATATCTGGCTAAATTTGGCAAATGAGGCTAATTATTTAAGAGATTCTGGGACAGATTTCTGCCATAGAAGTCACATATCTGAACCCCCAATTTCCTACCATATACTCAGTGTTTCGACCTTGCTGTCTAATCTCATCCCCCACCCTTCACCCACTCCATACGCTCCCTCTCTCCTCCCCGCCCCGCCCCCCCCATCACCACCGCCACCACCAGACTGAGTTCCTTGAGGACCTGCCTTATCCATCTTTGTATTCTCAGCGCCTCCACAGGCTTGGTACATAGTAGGTATTTACTTAATGTCTATGGGGGGAAAGGAACGCCACAAGCTGTACGTGTCCTCAGTACTTTCACCCTACCCTGGAAAGTACTTAGGCTTAGACTATGAATTTCTGCTCCACAGTTTGGCTTTTGACTTTGCTAAACTATCCGTCCCTTTCTGTTCACACAGAATTACCTATTTTTCAAGAGTTACAATCCCTCCTTTCTCTTTCTCCATCTTTGTCTCATAAAAACCCTATTCACCATGGGGGACCGGGTAATCATTAAGCTTCTTCAGATACCATCCTACGTACTCCAAAATGCTGCTGAGGATGAAGATGACATTTTCTCATCCCCTGTTTCTTCTTTTGATTGTAGAAACTTTTCTTTGGGTTTTATATACTCACTGCCTAAATAAAATGGATACTGTTAATAGAAGTTAAGCTTAAACTTTTGATATCAAAATGAATGAGTAAAAATAGATTCCATGGGGCTTCCCTGGTGGCGCAGTGGTTGAGAGTCCACCTGCCGATGCAGGGGACACGGGTTCGTGCCCCGGTCCTGGAAGATCCCACATGCCACAAAGCCTGCGCGTCTGGAGTGTGCTCCGCAACGGGAGAGGCCACAACAGTAAGAGGCCCGCGTACCACACACACACACACACACACACACACACACACACACAAAATAGATTCCATGGTATGTGAATTATACCTCAATTTAAAAAAAATTCCATCTCTATTTACATAAATACGGAGAAACCATTATTTAAATCAATCCCTTGGAACTAGAAACCCAAAAAGTACATAAAGATTCTTTTAGGTTACATGCAAGCTTAAATGTCATGTCGGTGAAAGGTTTTATGTTAGAAACCTAGTGATATAGTGATACAGTGATAAAAAACACTGGACAAAGTCAGGAAACTAGGGTTTGAGTTTTTCTGTGTTGCTAATAATTGAGTCTCCTTGAGAAGTTATTTAATCTTTCTGATTCTTCATCTCTAAAATGAGGGGTAGCCCACAAGTTAGGTCATTACAGCTTTAAAATTCTGTGGCTCTTAGACCTATACAAATTTCCAGTAAATAACAGATATTTTCCTTTTACATCAAACAGAATTTTAAAAATGAGTGTTTCATTTTACAGTAGGTCAGTTTCACAAAGTTCAGCTACATGTTGACAAGTTGCTTTTCAAGTTCTCTTGTCTCAACTGTAAAAACAACAGGGACTTCCTGATGGCGCAGTGGTTAGGAATCCACCTGCCAATGCAGGTGACACCCATTCGATCCCTGGTCCGGGAAGATCCCACATGCCGCGGAGCAGCTAAGCCTGTGAGCCACAACTACTAGCCTGCGCTCTAGAGCCCACGAGCCACAACTACTGAAGCCCACACACCTAGAACCCGTGCTCCGCAACAAGAGAAGCCACCCCATGAACAGTAGCCCCCACTCACCGCAGCTAGGGAAAGCCAGCACGCAGCAATGAAGACCCAACGCAGCCAAAAATTAATTAATTAATTAATTTTAAAAAATGGACCCTGTTACAGTAATTTCAAAGGGAATCCATTGTTCTTTATTTACTTTTACACTAACTCAAAACAGATTTCTTGTTATTTAATAAATATGCTAACTCAAAGACCCAAACTAAATACATCCACACCCCCACCAAAATAACTATAAGAAGGAAGGAGGGAGGGAAGGAAGGGAAGAAGGAAGGAAGGGAGGGAGGGAGGGAGGAAGGAAGGAGGAGAAGAAGGGTGAGTCAAATTCACAGACTGGTATTTTTAGTATCAAATTTTTACAAAGAAACACATTGGAGCATCACCATCAATCCTGTTGATCTGTTTTCAGGAGCTATCTTTCATAACATAGCACACTATTGTAAATCAGTTGTTCATTTGCCCTGGCTCGGCTTTTAACATAGTTTTGCCCTTAAAGGATGGCTGCCAGTCTGTATCCACCAACCCAGTACAATTTCAGAAGCACCTGTTTTATGACTCCCAGATAGCCATTTGATACATTTGAAATAACTGACCCAAGTGCTAGCCAAATCTATTAACTCTTTTCAGTGTTTCTTATGAGGCTCAAGAGATGGGTATTGGCCTCAAATTACAAACATAATTTCCCTAACCTTCAGGCATAGTGGAAGAGTAAAGACTGTCCTAGGGTTCTAAAACTGCTCTTTCAAGACCCTAGGCTACTATTTACCCCTCACTGGTGGCAGAACTTTCAGCAGTATGTCTGAAGGAAATAAAAGGCAAAATCCACCAAAGCTGAGGTTTCAACTACCTGGTTTTCTGGGTCAAGGCACTCTGTCTGCATCTTCCCTGACCTTCCTGGGGTTTCAAAATAGCAGACAAGGAGAGCAGAAGAGGGAAAGTGAGACTAGAGAGTTTGTCAAGCACAGATTAGATCTCAACCACTTCCTGCCCACTCCATCTGTTGGCTGTCTATCCACTTCTGCACAGCCCCCTCCCCGACACGCTCAAGGGACATGTAACCTTTTCTCTGATACGAACTCCCTCCCTATTAACTTCTCAGTTTGTTAAAGCTCAGTTGAATTCACTTTCCTCTGGTTATTCGCTTCTACTCAACAACGCACCCTAACATATCAAATATGGAATGAATTTTGACACAAAAGGCCTACCAAGCAAGGAAAATATATGTTTTTATTAATATTATAAACATCGATTCACATTTGCACGTTTTACAGTTAAAATCTGGTCCACCCAGCCTATTATCATCAGTTCAGAACCTCCTGTTATTGGTTATACAGATACAGGGCATGACTAACTAATATTCAGAGAAATGACTAAACCATAAAGAAGGACCAAAGTGCTCCTCAAGTCATCCAAGATTAAATTATATCCAGTGCTGTTTCACTCTTAGGATTTGATTGTTTCAGCCCTAGGTGATATAATTCTGTTGACCTGAATACTAGATTTCTTAGAACACGTCATTTTCCCATTTACATTACAGTGTTTATTACATGTTTAAAACATCAACTACTGTATAATCAATGAACATTCCTCAGCAAAGCTACTACACTTCCTGTCCACCCTCCCACTCTTCTAAAGGACTATTTCATACCTTCTCCTCCTCCATCAAACCTCCTGCTTATTACTCACAGATAACCGCCATGCACCTTTCATTGGTAAAATAGAGGCAACCAGAAGAGAACTCAGCACACACTCCATCCCTATGTCTCTATCTGCTAACACACCTGTATCTGTCTGCATGTACTCTTCTGTGCTCCTGGCACTTCGGATAAACTCTCAGTGCTCTTCGCCAACATTAACCTCTCCACCTGTGCACCCGTCCCATCACCTCTGACTCCAGGACACTGATTTAGCAACTGTCACCTGTCTCTCTTGCATCAGGAAAATTTCCCTCTCTCTATGGAATCGCTTCTGAGCGCTTACACGCATGCTGTAACATCTGCTTGGTAGAAAATCAGACATTTCACAGATTCCGTATCTCCCTCTGCTTCAGTTCACTACTGGATTCTTCAGAGGGTTTTTCCACACTTGCTATCTTCAATTCCTCCCCTTCCATTGTCTCGAATCCTCTCTGAGCAGCCATTCTCGCCCACCACTCCAGAAGAAACAGGTCTTCTCAGGGTCCCTAGTGATTGCCTCATTGCTAAATCCAGTAGGCAATTCCCATCCTCACCTCACTCAACTTCTCAGCCACTGGGGAGAGGTTGATCACTCTTATCCTTGAAACAATTTCTTCACATGGCTTCTGGATTAAGAGTCTGTCTTGAGTAACCTATACCCATTACTATATATAAAATAAACAGCAAGGACCTACTGTATAGCACAGGGAGCTCTACTCAATATTCTGTAATAACCCATATGGGGAAAGAATCTGAAAAAGAATATGTATATATACATACATATACATATATTCGGTTGGTCAAAAAATTCACTGGGGTAAGAGCTTACAGAAAATCCCGAACGAACTTTTTGGCCAACCCGCTATATGTACATACAACTGAATCACTTTGCTGTACACCTGAAACTAACACAACATTGTAAATCAACTATACTTAAATTTAAAACATAAATAACGTGGGAGGGGAAGGGTAAATTAAGAGCTTGGGATTAACATACACACACTACTATATATAAACTAGATAACCAACAAGGACCTACTGTATAGGACAGGGAACTCTACTCAGTATTCTGTAATAACCCATATGGGTAAAGAATCTGAAAAAGAATGAATACATGTGTATGTATAACTGAATCACTTTGCTGTACACCAAAAATTAACACAACATTGTAAATCAACTATGCTCCAATCAAATTTTTTAAAAATTGTCTTTTCTATATAATAAATAAATAAATAAATAAATTTAAGTTTAAGAAAAAAAAGAGTTTTTGTCTTGATTCTTTTCCTACCTTTCTGGCCTTCTCAGTATCGAATCTCTAAACATAGAAGTCCCCAGAACTCAGTCCTTAGACACCTTCTCTTTGTGGTCTCCTATTAGTCCATGGCAGTCTCACTGGTCCTACAGCTTAAATGCCATCCATATACTGACAACTCCCAAATGTACATCTCCAGTCCAGATGTCTCCCCAAACTCCAGACTTATACATCCATCTCTGACTCAACATTTCCAACTGGTTGTGTAGTTGGTATCTCCAACTTCACATGTCTAAAACTGGAAAGCTCTAGATAATCCTCCCAAACCAGTGCCTTCCTGCAGTTTTCCCTACCTCAGTTAAGGGTACCCTTCCAGAGATTCAGAGGGTTTTGTTTAGAGCAAAAGTCTTAGAGTTGTTCTTGATTCTTCTGTGTCTCTCAGATCACACATCAGACCAGCAGTGAATTCTGTTGGCTCTTCCTTCAAAATACGTGCAGAATGCAGTCATCTTCTACCCACCACGACTCTCCCTCTCTGATTCAAGCCATTTCTCACTTGGATTATCACAAGAATTTCCCTATCTGGTCTCCTGATTCCAGCCCTTTCCCTCAATATTTTATTCTACCCACAGAACCAGAGTGTGGAGCATAAGCAACTCAGATCAGGTCACTTCTCTGCTCAAAAGCCTTCCAGGCCTTCTCATCAAACTCAGAGAAAAAGCCCAAGTCCCCATTCTGGCCTGGAAAGCTGTTCATTCTCTGACTCCCGTCTGGAACTCTGGCCTCATCTCCTTCCTCCCACCCTCCCTCTCTCCTTCCCAGCCATACCCGCATCTCTCTGTTCTTTGAATTCACAAGGCACTCTCCTGCCTCCAGGCCTTGCTTTTGCTGTTCCCTCTGCCTGGAAAACTGTTTCCCCAAGTGTCTACATGACTCACTCTCTGAGTTCCTTTAGGTGTCTGTTCCAAGGCAACCGTGTTGGTCATTTGTTGTCTTGCTCTTGGCTGCTGTCTTTCCTCCTGTGATATCTCACTGGGAGTGGACCCCCATGGGTTGTGTTTCCCAGGCTTCCTTGTCTGGTGCCTCTAGCTGGTTGGGTTCCGCCACTGAGAAGCAGGAGAAGAATGTGGCCAGATAAAGGGGCAGACCTTTCTCCTCCTCTCTGTCTGCCTCAGGCAGTGTCTTAGCAGCAGATACATCTCCTCTTTGGCCCCAGGTTGTACTGGGTAAGAACCTTCCCCAGGCTCTGGTAGTATCTTTAGCCTAAGGGTGATAGCAACCTTCTAGTGTTAAGAATCTCTGGGTTGCCTCATCATCCTGGTTAGCTTCTCAGCCCTTCCATCACCTATGTAAGAATTCCCTGTGTTAAATTCCCTCTTTTTGAATTACCAACACTGGTTTCTATTCTCCTAACTGGACCTTGATTGTTACAGTCACCCTTTATGAAATAGCAATCCCCCCAATCTCAGACTCCCCAGGCGCCTCACCCAACTTTATTCTTCTTTGGAGTCCTTATCACCCCCAGACATAGTGTTTACTTGTTTACTGGTTTGCTGTCTATCTCTCATCTAGAATATCTGCTTTATTACCACTGTATTTCCAGCACCTAGAACAGTGCCTGCTACATAGTAGACACTTGCATGCTTGCCGAATGAGCAAACAGTGCTCTTTTAAAGACAAAGTAAAAGGGCTAGCAGAGTGTGGTAGGCAGACTAGCATTCCATGTCTGAATGCCTGGAACCTGTGCCTATGTTACCTTACATGGCAAAAGTTACTTTACAGATGTGATTAAATTCAAGATCTTGCAATGGGGAGATTATCCTGAAATTATCCAAGTGGGCCTAATGCAATCATAAAAGGGAGGTAGAAGCGTCAGAGTTAGAGTTAGAGAAGGAGGACTGACCATGGAAGCAGAGTCAGAGAGAGAGTTGAAATGCTTCACACTGGAGGAAGGGGCCATGAGCCAAGTAGTGTAGGCAGCCTCCAGAAGCAAGAAAGGGCAAGGGAAATGGATTCTCCCCTAGAGCCTGCAGAAGGATTACAGCCCTGCTGACTTGTTTATTTATTTATTTATTCATTCATTCATTCATTCATTCATTTATTTTTGGCTGTGTTGGGTCTTCGTTGCTGCGAGCAGGCTTTCTCTAGTTGTGGTGAGCAGGGGCTACTCTTTCTTGTGGTGCACAGGCTTCTCACTGCAGTGGCTTCTCTTGTTGCGGAGCACAGACTCTAGGCACGCGGGCTTCAGTAGCTGTGGCTCGAAGGCTCTAGAGCTCAGACTCAGGAGTTGTGGTGCAAGAGCTTTGTTGCTCCGCGGCATGTGGGATCTTCCTGGACCAGGGCTCGAACCCATGTCTCCCGCACTGGCAGGCAGATTCTTAACCACTGCACCACCAGGGAAGTCCCACTGCTGACTTCTTGATTTTAGCCCAGTGAAACCCACTTCGGACTTCTGACCTCTATAACAGCAAGACAATAGATTTGTGCTGTTTTAAGCCACTAAATTTGTGGTAATTTGGTATAGCAGTCATAGGAAACTAATACACAGAGTTTTCTCGGTATGTAAACTCTGGGGCGTGATATGTCTTGTTTCCTCTTAGATCTCCACTTTCTAGCATAGTTCCTAACACAAGCAAGGCACTCCATAAATGTTTGTGGAATAAATGAACAAAGTTTAATAGCAAAGGAGAATTAGGGCTCCATCCTGATGGAGTGGCCAAATCGCTAACTGGCTTTACCTGATCTTAGAAAGGGTAGAAAGCATCTTGCTACTAGGAGGCCTCCTTGAGCTTCTGAAGCCATGAAGATAGGGGGGTCTGGGGCAGGGAGACAATCCAAGGTTTAGGCACCAATGTCAGCTAGAGAGAATGAAGACCAGTCACAAGGGGCTTTGTGTGATACATTCAGGAGCTTGGGCTTTATTCTGTGGGCAATAAGGAGCCACTGAAGGATTTTCAGAAGGCAGAGACATATTCAAATTTGCACCTAAGAGGTTATAGAACACTTAAAGCATGATATTTAGAAATCCATGGGTCAGAGAAGAGGTCAGAACTAGAGTTATAAATGTGAGAGGCGGTAGCTTATAGCTGCTGATACGTCACATTAAATAACGTTTTAATTAAAGGCACCATCACAAATTTTCTTGTCCTTCTCATAGGTATCTTCTTTTGAAACATACTCCATTGAGCTGTTCAAGCTATTCCTGGCTTTCTGATGATTTTCTTATTAACATGGGCTCCATAAAAATCCCAGGAGGACTGAAAGTCCTGGTTCACCCATCCTTTTGATCCTTTTCTATGTAGGCATCAGCACGTGCTACTCC
Organism: Mesoplodon bidens; assembly: GCF_964165515.1. Classification (NCBI taxonomy): domain Eukaryota; kingdom Metazoa; phylum Chordata; class Mammalia; order Artiodactyla; family Ziphiidae; genus Mesoplodon; species Mesoplodon bidens. Next base: position 147,615,711 of record NC_138178.1, on the reverse strand, counting down.
AGCAGTCATTTTTAAAAGAAATCATCTTTGGATCATTTCAAATATTTTTATTCATCCCTTCAATAGTACTTCCTTTCAGGGAGCTCTTTGCTCTTTTAAACAACTTGAATATTCTCTGAGGAGGTGGAAATTTCCTTCCACTCACCCTTGTCTCTTTATCCCTTTCATCAGATTTTATGGTCGAGGATGTGTCAGGGAAAGAAGGTGGGGGAAAGAAAGGTCTCTCTCCACTCCCTTGTCTTTTTAAAATCCCTAGAAATGAAAAGAGACTTGCTCGTGACTTGGAAGTTGTGGGCTGAGGCCTCCTAGAACCATCTGGCTTGTTCCCTTGCCAGCCAGAGCTGAGGCGACATTCACAAGGACCCAGGAGCTGCAGGGGCACTTGAGTTTGCAGCTGCCTCCAGGCATCCAAGGAGAGCGCAGCAAGATTCTGCAAGAGAAATCACACCTGGCGTGTTCCTGAGGGCATGGAACAAATGTAACGAGGGTGTCCTTCGGTGGGCACACCAAGGAGCACAGCTGGATCGTTAAAGCCATCCTAGCCTTTATTGAAGAGCAAAGAGGTAAGAATGAATAATGCTGATGGTTCAAGTATATTCAGGACCTTAAAACAACTCAGCACTCACCCTGAATATCCTAAATTGTTTTTTAGAGATGAAACTTTTAAAAGTTTCTTTCCATATCACTGATTCTTTCTCTTTGGGGGGTAGTGATGAGTACATTTACTCAGGTATGAGAAATGGCTGTGGCCAATACATGTAATTTTTAAATTTATTCTGTAGATACACAGAGAAATGATCACCCTGGGAAGTGGAGGAAGATCTACTAGACCTTGGATTCTGGCGTGGATTTCTGGACTCAAACACAACGCTAATATTATTTAATTTTCCTGGACTTCTGTTTCTTTAAATGCAAAAGGAGAAGGCCAGAGGCCCATCCCTTTAGACTAAACACTTATGTGTTGAGGCATTACCCTCTTTCAGAGGTCTCTATGCTCCTGGTCAAGAAGCTTTTGTTCCTGAAAAAGAAAAAGTTTCCTGAACCTCCCTTCATTCCCAAGGTTTTTGCCCTTTTAAACATGGTCTCTACCTTCCCCTCACCTCTCCTGCCCCTTCCCCTCACCCCCATTGCACAAGCCCATCTCAGATATCAAGGGCGACCCTAACTCATGCTGGTAGGGTGGACTCTTCTCAAAGGCACCGCCTGCTGTGCTCTCATGGTGGCTGTGGTTGGCACTGCTAGAGTGGATCTTCATCGTTGCCTGTGGTGCGGGTCGCCCATGTGAGCTGCTCTGGCTGGCAGTGGAGCTCTCAGGACTGCTGCCCCCAGCTGCTTCCACCTCAGGACAATCAGCTCCGGCTCCTAGGGATGCTGCGCAGTTATGAGTTCGTTGCTCCATACTTCCTCTAGAGGGCAGCACAAATCACAGTCCCTGCCAAGTAGCTGGGGACAACTCAAAGATGCAGGGTTGACTTGTAGAATTCATTCAAATCTCCCTAGTCCAGACTGATACTATGGGAGCAAGAATGAAAGTATCACACCCACTGGTCCTCACCTGAAGGCAGTTCAGCGTGGCGGAGGCAGAAGGACCCAGCCTCAATCCCACCTCCACCTCTGCCCTTAGTAGTCAGGTGGCTTTGGGATAAGTTACTTGACCTCTTTAAGCCTTGATTTTCTTACTTTCAAAACAGGAATAGTAATAATGATGGATTTTTTTAAAAACCACATAATCGTTTGGGGGATTAAATGAGATAATACACATTTTGTTAGACCCTGTGGCTTGGCTACCTAAAAGCCATCCACAAACCCCTGTTGCCCTTTTTTTCTTTCCAGACATCCTTGTAGCCTCCAGAACTAGCTGGAATGAAACAGGGACTTTATTCCAAAAATTCTGATTCCAAGATACCCAGGGGTAGGCCCTTGACCCTTGAACAATACAGGTTTGAACTGCAGGGATCCACTTGGATTTTTTTTGGTAGTAAATACTACAGTACTACACAATCCGTGTTTGGCTGAATCTGAGGATAAGAAGCAACTACAGATACCAAGGGGTGACTACAAATTATTCTTGAATTTTCAACTACTCTGCCCCCTTAACCTTCGCCTTGTTCAGGACTCAACTGTACAGTACCGTCCACGTTCTCTCCATCACTCACGTGCTTCTCCCTCTGCATCTGCCTCTATAGCATCCTTCTCTCTTTCTGTAGGTTGGTTCCTTGACTTTTTTGTCCACATGGGGAAAATACCTTCTGGGTTCATTCAGAATTCAAATATCTCCCAAGTTTACAAAATTCCCTAAGAGAAAAGTTTACAAAATACCTGGCTAACCCAGCTTTGGATCAGGTGCCTGCCTCTAGTCCAATCATCTGTGACCAGGAGCCCAGGGCCGTGTTGCACAAAAGAGCATAAAGGAACCATGGCATAGCTGTGGAAGTGGCAGTTCCCACAGAAGAGGTCCTGCAGGCAACAATAAACGTGCAGGATGGAAGAGTTATGTAAGAAGTATAAGTCTAGGTATCAGCCCTTAAGGAAATTAGTAGGTACTTGGGAGAAAACAGAAACATTAAGTCTTCAGTTTAAATTGATTTTGATGCTGAGGAGGATAATGTAGTGGAAAAAAAACCCCAAACAATCAATAGTGGTGGAAGAAGTCTTGTGCTTCTTGAGGTCCAATCACTGAAACCCAATACAATGGTGGGGGTGGCCTGTAGGCCAACCCTTCCTTCTGTCTTGGAAGATGAGAAGTAAAAACACTTACTCAAAATAAAAGGTGGCTGGGAGACAGGTCTTGCCAGAAAGGGGAACCATTTGAGGTGGGATCTTTCTGCCCTGGGCAGGAATTAATGGAATTAGGCCATGAAGGGGGATTTGCTGTCCATATCAAAGAGCTTACAAAGTAGGATAAGACAGGATTAGGTAGCATAGTTAGAGTTTATGGAAAAGAGATCAAGGAGTTGGGGATGGCGCCATGAAGCCAGTGGATCTTGGCCCATGTGGTGAAGAAGTAGAGGGGGTGGGGCGTTCCTGGAGGGAGAACAGCAAACAAAGGAACCGAGGCTGGAGCACACTGGAGTATTTGGGAAGAGTCACGTGCAAGGGAATGCAGAGCAGCAGACCTGAAACTGTGGGATGCACAGGGAAATCACCCAGCGTGCCTGTTAAATGTAGATTCCCAGGCCCCCGGGTCAGAGGTTCTGATTTAGTTGGTCCGGGTGGCTCCCGGGATTCAACATACTTAGCACCCCAAGAGGCTACAGAGCACACTCTGAGACACACTGCTGTCTCCACTGGCACTGCCTGCGAGGCAAAAATATGGCGTCTCCCGCTGAGGATGTACTTAAGAATCTTCACTCAGTGACAGCAGCTGACTACGAGCCCAGGAGAGCTGCTCTCAGCCAGTGCCACTGTGGCCACTTCCTGGGGCTCCTTTGTGTCCCCAAACCCCAGAAGGGCAGCTGGCTTGGTCTTCATCTCATTGTAGGGGGATTACACCCAGCCCAAGACACAGCAGAAAGAGTCTAGCTGTTGAATTCTTCTTAGACAATCTTGCTGTTTATATGACTCTCTGGTTCATTTACTGCCTTTCATTATCTAACCACAGTTTTGGTTTTTTTCTTTTTTCTTTTTTTTTTTTTTTTTTGCAGTATGTGGGCCTCTCACTGTTGTGGCCTCTCCCGTTGCGGAGCACAGGCTCCAGACGCGCAGGCTCAGCGGCCATGGCTCATGGGCCCAGCCGCTCCGTGGCATGTGGGACCTTCCCGGACCAGGGCATGAACCCGTGTCCCCTGCATCGGCAGGCGGACTCTCAACCACTGCGCCACCAGGGAAGCCCCACAGTTTTGGGTTTTTTTGGGGGGAGTGCCATGCTGTGTGGCATGCAGGATCTTAGTTCCCCGACCAGGAATCGAACCTGTGCCTCCTGCAGTGGAGGTATGGAATCTTAACCGCTGGACCACCAGGGAAGTCCCCATAGTTAATTGTTTATATAAATGTAATAATCAGATTTTATATAATAGTAAAAGAGTGATTTATCTTAATTTTTTTTTTTAAAAAGAGGTTGTTTGTTTGAAGAGTTTCTATTCCAAACTTCTCAAGAGTTGGTAGGTATATATCTTAATCCTACATTATTTCTTTTTCTTTCTAAGCCACTTCTTAATCTCCTCTCCTGCAATTCAATCCACATAATTTCCATTAAGGTATCATTTTACAAGAAAACAGAGTTAAGAAGAAGTCAAGGACTTCCCTGGTGGCGCAGTGGTAAAGAATCCGCCTGCCAATGCAGCAGACATGGGTTCGAGCCTTGGTTCAGGAAGATCCCACATGCCGCGGAGCAACTAAGCCCGTGCACCACAACTACTGAGCCTGCGCTCTAGCGCCTGTGAGCCACAACTACTGAGCCCGTGAACCACAACTACTGAAGCCCGTGCGCCTAGAGCCCATGCTCCGCAACAAGAGAAGCCACAGCAATGAGAAGCCCATGCACCGCAATGAAGAGTAGCCCCTGCTCACCGCAACTAGAGAAAGCACGCAGCAACGAACACCCAACGCAGCCAAAAATAAATAAATAATTAATTAATTAAAAACATTTAATTAAAAAAAAAAGTCAAATCATTTGCAAGGTGTTGGGACTGAAATGGAAGTTTCTTAATACCCCGCCCGAGGGTTTTCTTATTAAGCAATTATCTTGTCATTATTTTATTCTTGAGTTGTTCCCTTCAGTTGTTTTCAGAAAAATTTTAAATGTTGTTAAGATGCTTTCCAGTCTCTTGAACCAGAAATTCCCAGTATACACACAATAATTAGATCCCCTTCTTCTCTGCTCGAATTTCTCTCATTCTTCATCCCACCCCCAGTCGATATTTGCAACCATATTTCTCTGGACCTACCATTAGGATGAGAAAGAAAAGGCATCTGCCTTGTGTCATTATGTTCGTTTAGTCCAGTGGTTCTCACTCCATCATCACCATGAATGGTCTGGGTCTTCTGTCTAATTTCCATCTTATCCCATTCTATTAGAAATGTTATTTCTATTCAGTGGTTAACGCTTCCAATATTCACAAGAAAAAACTAGGATGACTCAGTCCTCTTGGGTTCCAAGTGCCAGATACAATCCTATTTGAAATCTCTGTGTCCTGAGGTTGGTCTGGTTCTCTGGTCTACACTGCCCAGCAGCACACAGGATGAGAAACAACATTTATTGGGCCATAACTAGCTGGAGTGAATCAGCCCTACTCTTCTCACATGTGTACCACCCTGCTCTAGCCAGGTGAATGATAGCTATAAGGATACAAGTTGATCTCTAGGGTGCTGAATAATACATGTGGAGCCTCCCCAAGGATTCTGTTCTGGTTATTATTGTATAACAAATTATCCTAAAACTTAAAGGCTTAAAACAACCATCTTTTAAATATGCCACAATTTTGTGGGTTAGGGAATTCTGGGAGAGCCCAGCCAGGCCATTCTCTCTTGTAAGTGGTACCCATCTGGTAGTCTGGAGTCTTCACTCACAGGTCTACATCTCGGTGGGGAGAGGGGGGAAGGCTGAACTTTGCTGGGACTGGCAACTGGCTTCTTCACCAAAACTGTCTCAGGGTGGTTGGACTTACCTGGCAGGGCTTTCAGAGGGTTCTGAGGGACAGGAAATGGAAACCACCAGTCCCTTAAGGTCTGGGCCTGGAATTGGCATGACATCACTTCTGCCATATTCTTGACCATTCTTGACCATAACATTGGTCAAGAAATTACATCATCTGCCTATTCAGTAAGAGAGAGGAATAGTAAGTGACATGTTTAATCCATCTCAGAGGTTATGCACCAAACATTTGTAGAGCATGTAGTAAGGCCCAGGCCCAGTGTAAGACTCTGCATGTATGGAGGAAAGTCAACACACTCCCTGCCATTGATAAGCCCACAGCCTAGAGGAGAGGAAGCTGTGCTGTACAGTTCCTCCTCACAGCCTTTCAGGAACTCTCCCAGAGAGTGAAACCAGGTATCCGTTTTAGAAGGAGATAATTTTAAAAGAAAAAGAGAGAAAGATCCACTGTCTAATAATCTCCAGTTGCTTGTAATTCAAATGTCTGTTTATCTAACAACTCCTGGCATACAAATAAATCGTGATGTGGAGCCGAAGCTTGAAGTGTTAGAGGGGAAAATAAATGGCAGAGACAACTTCTCTGAGGAACAGATCTCGTGCTAAGAAGAAATTGGAGTCTGAGCTCAGCGATAGTGGGATAAATTCCAGACAACTTCCTTTCTCAGCTGTAAGGCAAGCCAGTTAGGCCAGTTATCACCTTGCGCAAACCTATCAATCACAAATCCGAGAAGGCTTCCCCTTGTAACAGCGTGTTAGGATCATAAAGGAAAGGCAGAGCAATCATGCATCATCTTCTAGGGGAAAGAGGGAAGATAATGTTTCTAGTTCAGCAGCTTTGCAGCTAGGAGGCTGCCTCGCCCTGAAGCAGACCTATTAGGCATGAAGCCACTTAACTTAATAGACTGATCTGTCACAGTTTGTTAAGGTTTGAGATTTCTAGCAAGAGCGGGAAAAGATGGTCACACTGTAACAGGACATTGTGTTCATGAAGCAAAAATATGGTTAAGATTCTGACCACGGAGAAACTGGTTTACGTTCTGCTTTTTAGGGATGTTTCTAGGGGACACAACCATCAAGTCACTAACCCACAAACCTTAATGCCAGGTTCTTTGGGGCCTCTGGGCTTTGCCCATGTTGCTCTTACCTGATACGTCTGGCTGGTAGGGAAAAGAGAAAGGAAAACATGAGAAGGTAGTTGGGACCAGAGGAGTGGCCTTAGCAGCCCAGTATTTGGAAGGCACATGTTCCCAACCGTGATGTAGATGATAAACGCTGTTGTTTAGAAAAGAGAGAAATCAATGAGGACTCTTATGGAGGGAAAAGGCCTCTTACAGGGTTTATAAGCTTTAGCTAAATAGAGATGTCCAAGAAAAGGATTCCAGGCTGGCAAAACAGCACATGGAAAAAATGGGTGTGGTTCCAGCCGGTGGCACCTACTCAAGGGCAAACATTGGCTGCTAATGAGCAAAGCATGGGACCAGGACACACTCGGGAGGCCTCGAGGACACTAGCCCATTCTGGCTTCTATGGGTGTTTGAAGGAAGTTGGGAGATAAGGCTAGCAAGATAGGCATGGCCAAGATAGGAAGCACTTGAGTCCATTGCCGAAGTCTTTGCAGCCAGTATTCCTTATTCTAGAAATAGAAATTTCTTTGTTGGGTTCAAAGAACTCTTGATAGATTCCTTTCCAAAGGTATAATCCATACTTCACAGAAAAAAGAAGAGCACCGGTATGCTTCATATATCTTTGTTGTAATCACTGTTAAACATCATTTACACACGGGATCAAATGCCTACTGGTTAGGTACCTATCCCTGGGCTCTGTTTGATTTCTTGTTCTTATATGTTTCTTGGTTTAGACATGATCTGAACTGTGTGTTGAACAATGACTTAAAAAATATCACTGAAAGTGCTTAGATGAGCAGTTACGAAATAAGGAATAAACTATTTCACACGCTGTGTTTTTCTAAATCACATTATTAAAATATTCAGTTTATTCCAGGAGAAGGAAAAATAAATGACATACATAGTCTCCTGATAATGAAAGATACTGGTAATCCCCTGTCCTCTCTCCATTCCCCCCACATCCATTCTACCCATCACCTGAAATCCTACTTCCTCCACCACGTTCCCCCTAACCTTTCCAGCCTCAGCTGATTATTTCCCTCCCTGATCGCCTCTTGCACATACATCATTTTTGAATTCTCTAAGTTTTTTTAACGCCTTTATTAGAGTATAATTGCTTTACAATGTTGTGTTAGTTTCTGCTTTATAACAAAGTGAATCAGCTATACATATATCGCCACCTCTCAGTTTTTAGAAACTAAAATAATAAGCATTTTGAGAACAAGAATTCAATCAAGTTTTTATATTGCTCAAGGTCTAGCTAACAATAATAAAAGCCAACATTTATTGGGCACTTAACTGTGCCAGAAGCTTCACTTCCACTATTTTTTGTTTGTTTGTTTGTTTGTTTGTTTTTGCGGTACGCGGGCCTCTCACTGTTGTGGCCTCTCCCATTGTGGAGCACAGGCTCCAAATGCACAGGCTCAGCGGCCAGGGCTCACGGGCCCAGCCGCTCCGTGGCATGTGGGATCTTCCCAGACCGGGGCACGAACCCGTGTCCCCTGCATCGGCAGGCGGACTCTCAACCACTGCGCCACCAGGGAAGCCCTCACTTCCACTATTTAATACTCATAATTATCCTTTGATGGTGGTGCTATCATTACCCCCATTTTACAGGTGAGGAAACAGACGGACTCGAGGTTATATGGCCAGCAAATGATGCATTTAGGGTTTAATTCCAGGTATTCTGACTCCAGAGTCCATGTACTTAATTACATCTCAAAATAATACCAATAACATTTATTGAATATTTACTGTGTTCCAGGCATTGAGTTAAGTGTATTACAGGGATTATTTCATTTATTTTTCACACATATCCATGAGCTTGATTCCATTATTGTCTCCATTTTGAGGATGAGGATATTGAGGTTTTGAGGTATGAGGTAGTGGGGGTTTGTTTTTTTGTTTTTGTGAGACCATTTAAGTTCTCAGCAAATTTCAATTATATAATACAGCATTATCAACTACAGTCACCATGTTTTACATTAGAGAGATAGTGAGCTTTAACAGCTTCATCAAGATCATGTGGCTAATAGGGGCTGGAACCCAGATTGGGACTAGCTATGACTGAGTCTAGAGACCACAAGATTGCTGCCTAGTATAGTAAAGGTGAAGTACATAGAATGCTCTACCTAATGCAACAACGCCTTCCATTTATCAACATCCTTCTTGCTAGAATTCTCTTATTTCAACCCTTCTTTTCACGGCATGTTTTCCAACGTCTTGACTATCCTAGGCTAACCTTAGATAATGTCCATCTTAAGAAATGGTCTTCGGAACTAAAGCAGATATTTCAGATGGGATCTGATCAGACCATGTCACAAGTTTGGTTTCCCAAACAAAAGTATGAGGCTCTTAAACCAGAATCACTGCCTTTTCCCTTTCCACGGCCCTGAACCCTAAGCACAGTATGCCATGTCTGTTTCCATCTTCTGTCACATGCATGCTCAGCTCCAGTTGCTGAACGTGATAGTGGTTAGGATTTCCATCATCATAGTGAGTGGGGTACCAGTTAGGAATGCTCTCCACTGTGAATAATAGAATATCTATCAATAGTTTGAACAAAGAGGTTTATAATTCTTACATCACAGCAGGCTGGACAAAAATGGCTGCTGGCATTAGTTTATTGGCTCAGTGATGGCAGGGCTGACCTCCCTATGATTCTCTTTACCTTTTCTTCCTGGTTAACAAGTTGCAGGCAAGTCAGGAAGAAGGGCTGTGCCAATTCTGTTCCTTTTAAATGAAAAACAAAAGTTTTTCCAACAGCATCTTAAACAAATTCCCCCTCTGTCTCATTGGCTACAACTGGGTCACATGGCACTTACTGCTGCAAGGGAGTCTAGGAAGCCAGGAAACATGACTGCTATAACTAGTTTCTTAGACCTTTCATAATCCATTGCCTTGGGCTGGGTACATCTGCCCAGAACAAAGAAGAAGGAAGAAAATGGTCCTGGATACCAGAGAGGCATGTAACCGTGTCTACCATGGTAGAGCATGAAAGTCATCTATGGCCTTATATCCAATGTCTAATTTGCTTGGGGATGAAATTAGTCTTTGAGCAGCAATATATACATCCAGCTACAGCCTTCCTCCCTACCTTGCTAGTATCCATTTCAGTTTCCTGCTAGAACTGAAGTCCAGCTATGAATAGAAGCCATGAACTCAGCTAATTCCTGCTAATCTCTCTGAACCTTGTACCAGTTATAACTTCCGGTGATCTGAACAGATGTCCTGGTCTTGGACTCAGACTTGACCTCTAAGAACTACTGCTGTTTGTTACTGATGAAGGTCTGCATCACGCCCCATTCTACCTTTCCGAATCAGACTTCTTGATTTTGGACTTGGACCTGGATTGTGTTTTGGTCTTGGCTGACTTTAGCTCAAATCCTCTTCCTAGCTGGGAACCCCCAGCATGCCTTGAAGTTCAAGCCACACCATTTATGACACATAATAGATTGCTAAAAAAATTCAGGTTGAATTGCTTTGAACATTTAAATTCTCAGGATGTCAACAGCTGTTACTAACAGCAATAGCCATCTTTCAGAAGTGCTATTAAGGAAATAACCTCATTCAATGAAGATGTGTAGCAAGTTAACTTCATATTTATTAGGCAATATGGTCAAAGATAAATGAAGTTCCTTTTATAAAAAGGAAACTTTTGGATGTTTCATACACTGAATAATGCCACAACAACAGACAATGATAAAACAGGACAAATCTTAATATGGGTTGATCTTGTGCTGTATGGCCAATCTACATTGAATATTGATGACTAAGCTTTCAGATTTACCTTAAAGAAGTAAAAAGAGAAAGTCAGAAGTCTTAAAGAATAACAGGGTAGCAAATAGGGTGACATCATGTATGAATCCTGATGCTTATATTCCAGGAGAGTGTCTCCTCTGAAGAGTGGAAATACTTTGTTTTACCCAGATAATGAGAATTATTTAAACTACCATATTTCTCTATAGCTCAGAGCCAAGAATACGCTTAACCACAATAACCAATTATACTAGAGTCCTAGTACATGTGCAGCCCTGAAATTCTGAAAAGCTTTTGATTTTCTATTTTTTTCTCTAATTGGTTTATCATATATATGTCTTATTGAAAGCCACCTCAAAGTCTTTTTTCAAAAGATAGGGTTTTTTAAGGTGGGATGGCAGCAATCCAAAGGGATCAAAGCTAATCAGGTCACAGTATACAAATTTGTTGTGATCTATTTCCCATAAAATGCAGCATATTAGAATAATTAGATACAGATAAGTAAGTAGATAGCATGTGACTTTCATACTATGTCAGTTGGACATTTAACATGGTCTGAAAGGATTTTTTTAAAAATAAATTTTATTTATTTTTGGTTGTGTTGGGTCTTTGTTCCTGCAGGTGGGCTTTCTCTAGTTGCAGTGAATGGGGGTTACTCTTTGTCGCGGTGCGCAGGCTATTCATTGCGGTGGCTTCTCTTGTTGCGGACCACGGGCTCTAGGTGCGCGGGCTCAGTAGTTGTGGCTCACGGGCTCTAGAGCACAGGTTCAGTAGTTGTGGCGCACGGACTTAGTTGCTCTGCAGCATGTGGGATCTTCCTGGACCAGGGCTCAAACCCGTGTCCCCTCCATTGGCAGGCAGATTCTTAACCACTGAGCCACTAGGGAAGTTCTGTCTGAAAGGATTTCAATGGCAATTATGTCAAGGTTGAGCTCTCTGGCAGGAGCTTGTGCTACAGACACTGTGCCTGTGTTGCTAACTGGGGGAAATTTCATACGCTGTGGCTACTGAGCATGCATATGTCAGGGAGGAGAGGTGATTATGAAAGTTCACCAAGTACTTTCTTGGTGTCCTGAGGGTCTCCTGACCTCTTAAGGTAGAGGCACAATTTTCCTTCAGGGAAATTCAAGTAATTGAAAGAATGCTTGGACTTCCCTGGTCCAGTGGTTAACACTCCACACTTAGAACACAACGGGCGCAGTTTTGATCCCTGGTAGGGGAACTAAGATCCCTCGTGCCACATGGCATGGCTAAATAAAAAATAAATAAATAAAAGAAGAGAAAAAGAAAAAAAATAAAGAATGTTTAATTGAGACCTCAGAGTACCATCCCCTGACCAGCCATGCCAACTTGGATTGATTTGTAGTGACTGTGGACACTGTATTGAAAAGGGTTCTACGATTTCATCCAGACTCAGTGGGAAAGATGCTCAGTTTGGGACTTCTCTGGTGGCGCAGTGTATAAGACTCCACTCTCCCAATGCAGGGGGTCCAGGTTTGATACCTGGTCAGGGAACTAGGTCCCACACGTATGCCACAACTAAGTTTGCCTACCACCACTAAGGAGACTGTGAGTTGCAACTAAGGAGACCTGGAGCCGCAACTAAGGAGCCCTGGAGCCACAACTAAGGAGCCCGCCTGCCACAAATAAGACTCGACACAACCAAATAAATAAAAATCAACCAATCAATTAATTAATATTAAAAAAATCTTGTTAAAAAAAAAGAAATGCTCAGTTTCATTAACGGTATCTGTCAGAGAGAGGGAGGAGGTAGAGTGCAGTGGGAAGCACGGATCTATGTGCCATCCATGCTGTAGATCAGTGTCACCTGAGGGCTGGTTAAACCACAGGTGGCTGTGTTTTAATAAGTCTGGGATGGGGCTTCCCTGGTGGCGCAGTGGTTGAGAGTCCGCCTGCCGATGCAAGGGACATGGGTTTGTGCCCCAGTCCGGGAAGATCCCACATGCCGCAGAGCAGCTGGGCCCGTGAGCCATGGTCACTGAGCCTGCGTGTCCAGAGCCTGTGCTCTGAAACAGGAGAGGCCACAACAGTGAGAGGTCCACGTACAGCAAAAAAAAAAAGTCTGGGATGGGGCCCCAAAATGTGCATTTCTAACAAGTTCCCAGTTGATGCTGATGGTGCTGATCTAGGGACCACTCTTTGAGAATGGCTTCTATAGGTTATAACATAAATCATTTTACCCAGGACATCTAAAAAACGACAATTGTTTCCAATTGTCTTAATCATAGAAGAGTCTTGATATATCACTTGAAGATTTTCTAATTTTAATTAACATACATCTCCATAAAGTCACTTGGAGGGGTTAACAGCCCTTTGTGCCCTGCAGAAATGGATGTGCTGGATGAGTTGCTTAATACTGATCATTTGAACTTTAAGGAGATATTAGCTGAAGATAGAGCTGTTTGGAGTGTCGTCTAACTAACAGAATTGTTCTCTCAGTGCTAATTCAAAGTCAGGAGAATCTGCATATTGAGCCCTCTCTTGGTTCATGGATCATGTAATCAGAACAGAACACAACACCTGTCTTATTTGCTGAGTTTGAGGAAATGGCATTCTGCTCATCTAACAGTTATTAACAGGACTTGATAACTTAGTATGTGCCAGGCAGATCGGGTTTTGTATATATTATCATATTTAATATACTATCACACTTAATCCTAATGTGAACTATTTTTCAGATGAGAGAACAGAGGCTAAATAACTTTCCCAAGGTCACAGAAAGAGTAAGGGGCACAGCTGGGACTCAAATCCAGGCAGTCAACCTCCAAGGCTTATACTCTTTAACTCCTACAGCTGACTGCAACTGCAGGCGGAATTGAATTAAAGAAGGGTTGGCTGGGGCTTCCCTGGTGGCACAGTGGTTGAGAGTCCGCCTGCCGATGCAGGGGACACGGGTTCATGCCCCGGTCCGGGAGGATCCCATATGCTGCAGAACAGCTGGGTCCGTGAGCCATGGTCGCTGAGCCTGCGTGTCCGGAGCCTGTGCTCAGCAACGGGAGAGGCCACAACAGTGAGAGGCCTCCGTACCGCAAAAAAAAAAAAAAAGGGTTGGCTGAAGGGGCGAGGACAAAGACAAAACCTGGTTTCATAACATTTGAGTCAGACAATGTGTATTCAAAGATTCTTTCTGTCCACTGTGATTCTAGAAATGCTATTTTAGTGCAACCTTGAGTCGCCTGGATCTCCATCGCTCTTGTCTGGCAAGGCCACCACGATGACATGTATGGGATGCATAGCCCAAGAGCTCCACATGCGTCATGCCATTGTCAATCATATCTCCTTTTAAACATGCCAGGGGAATTGGTTATTTGAAGGAATCTACTGGAAAATGCTCTCCTTGAAAATGAAAAATCTTCTTGTAATGAAAATAATCACTCCATAGTCCAGTTTATAAGTCTGAATTTTTTTTTTCTTGGCAAGTAGGAGGTGTTTGGTTTGAGTAGGAAGAATTTAGCCCAGAGGACAAATCAGGAGCCAAAGCCAGAGCCCATTTGCTTTTTTAATCCTTCTTCTTAAAACAAAGGTAGCAGGAGTGGGCATGGTTGCCCTGGAGGTGAATTACTCTGCCTGAGGAGTTGCTGCCCTCATGCCAGGGGGCAGCTGCCTTACCCAGCAAGAATCCCCACAGTGGACTCCACGGCAGCCTAGTGAGCACACTGGACCAGACCACCAGCATCTGGAAGGCCAGCCTCATTCAACTTTTGGTGAAGATCAAGGAAATGAGAGAAAAACGTGAAGCAGTAGTTCTCCTACTGGAGGCCAAAGAGATCGTCTGTAACTCTTCCACACTTTCATCCAAGGGTGAACTATCAAAAAGTTCAATGGCAGTTTCTCACAGGGAGGTCTCATCTTGGGAATCTTAATGGGATCCTTCTCACGGATGTGAGTTTGCCTGGATTCGTCTCTGTGTACTTAACTGATTTACAAAGCCATTTTGAATGGTGAAAATTCTGGGGCCATGAATAAGAAAGGGGAGGGAAGACATGACACCCAGACTAAAACCTGTGCTCCCAGAATAACTGCTCTGCTGCACCAGCTTCTTTACGACTCTTCACTTATTGTTATTTATGTTACAAAGCTGAAAGATCCTCCCTAATACCTGAGCTATATATAGAACAATGCTTCTCAAACTTTTCAACTGAAGTACCTCTAACAGCAGAAGGGTTGAACCCACACTCTGCCTCAGCCCCCATACTCTTCTGATATCTAAGGGCCCTGGAAGGAGCCTGTTCAAAGGCACATCCTCCTCAAGATCACATGTTTTAGCTAAAAAGTTCATGTAGTTTTGCATTCCTGTTTTGGCCCTGGGGATGTGAGTTACGCCAGCATGGGAATGGGTGCAGGTTAGGCATCTACCTGTTGAGCCATCAGATCAGGTCTGGATTATCCAGTTTGGGCTTTGAGGTCACATGTGTGACCAAAAGTCATAGACCTATTACATTTTACTTAGAGCAGTCTAAGTAACCAGACTGTGCTACAGTCAGAATTTCAGATCCTTTCTCAAATACGAAAGGATACACTGAAGTCAGGTTTAGTTTTGCTGATTATGGTTAAGGACAGAAGAGATTGTAAAGGGAGAGGATGTGTGTAACTTTACAAATCCTGGTGGAAGGATTTGTAAAAATATAAACATCTTAAATGAGGGTTGAAAGGAGAGAATACAGTATGCAATGACTATATTCTGAATCATAAACACAGAAGTATTTTTACAAGAGGGATTTTGGAATGAGCATACACTAAAACATTTTAACTCTTTTCAGTGATCATATTAGTGGTGAGAGTACTGGTATCGTTATTCTGAGTCTGTTGTGTACAAGGTGGGATGAAACCATAGCATCCATGAAAATGAGCCTCTTTTTCAGATCTTCAGCTTCCTGGAGCGTAGTTGACTGACAGCCCCAACTTCCACCCTCTGGATCTCCCATTGCCATGCCCCCTCCTCCCAACGGATGAATGAGCACTGAGGGGGTGGGGCGGGGTACATTAGTGCAGGCCTATTCCTGCTGGATGCAGGACTCCAACTCACATTTTGGCTTGAGGGCTCCCCATCTGCCTGGCCCAAACTTTCTTAGAATTGGGCTGTAACCTGGGGCTCTTCCTACCCATCCTCCTTCTTTCCCCAGTCACTTTCCCAGGTCTTAGACTTGCATTGTAGTCTGCAGACTGTCCCTGCCACTCTTGTTTCCTCCCATTCACCCTTTCCAGGCTTTTCCTCTCCAAAATCTTTTGCATGTCTAATCCTATCTTGGTGTTTGCCACTTGAAAGACCTGAACTAACCTAAGAACAAATGGGTAATTATGAGATAACTCTAATTGCTAGGATTCTCAGTATGAAAGGAAGGCAATATAATATAGCATAAATAAATAAAAACCCCGAGTCTTACATGTGAAATGGAAGTATCAGTAGTAATGTGTGTGAGTTATTTTATCTTCAAATATCAACCATCCTCCAGGATGGTCCCCAGTGATTCTGTCCTCTGGATGTTCGTGACCTTCTGTCATCCCCTCCCCTCTGCTGACCCTTCCTGTGTAACTAGGAAGATCACTTGGGATGAGAGAATGTGACTTCCAAGGCTAGATCATAAAAGACATAGTGGTTTCTGCTTTATTCTCTTAGATCACTTGCTCTAGGGGAAGCCAGCTGCCATGTCTTGAAAACATTTAAGCAGCCCCTTGAGAGGACCATGTGGTAAGCAGTTGGGTCTCCTGCCAATAGGCAGCACCAAATTGCCAGGTTTGGAATGCCCTACCTTGGAAGTGGATCTTCTAGTCTACTCGAGCCTTCAGATGACTGCAGACCTGGCCAACATCTTGACTGTAACCTCATAAGAGACCCTAAGTCAGACCCACCCAGGTGAGCCTGTCTTGGATTCCTAACCCACAGAAACTATTTGAGATAAGAAATGTTTATTGTTTTAAGCATCTGTGTTTGGGGGTAATTTGTTACACAGCACTAGATAACTAACACACACACACATAAACACACACACGTATTTTATAACTTTCCCCATTTACTGAAAAGGCCTAAAAACAATGTCTCACCCTAGTGGGTTCCTCTAGTGCTCAGACTGTGGTTGTGAAACACCGTTTTACTCTAAAAGTAGCCAGGGCTTCTTAAAAAGTGATTTCAGGTCCAGGGTAAGAAAGGTACAAAATGGATCTGGAACATCTTATTATTCCAGATAGCAAGGAAGCTATAAAAGACTATTAGGGTCCTCACAGAAGGACTCAGGAGTCAACTTAAAGTGACTCCCACTGGCCCAAGATGGAATGGTTTGAGCTTCAAAAATGATCATACTAGTAATGGATTGAAACATATCAAATATGTGTAAATCCATGAGTCATAATGATACTAAAAAAATAACTGGTCACCTTTGGAGGATAATGGGGAACTAATTTACTATCTTCAAACCTGGTTTAAAAAAATGGGAAAGAAGCAAACATTTATTGCTGGGGCCTCCCTGTGGTGCAGTGGTTACGAATCTGCCTGCCAATGCAGGGGACACGGGTTCAAGCCTTGGTCAAGGAAGATCCCACATGCCGCAGAGCAACTAAGCCTGTGCACCACAACTACTGAGCCTGCGTGCCACAACTACTGAAGCCTGCGTGTCTAGAGCCCGTGCTCCACAACAAGAGAAGCCACTGCAATGAGAAGCCTGCGCACCGCAACAAAGAGTAGCCCCCGCTCACCACAACAAAGAGTAGCCCCTGCTCACCACAACTAGAGAAAGCCCACGCGCAGCAACACCCAACACAGCCAATAAATAAATAAATAAATAAATAAATAAATAAATAAACAAACATTTATTGTCTTTTCTATATAAATTGTACTATCAGATTAATAGATGAGGGAAACATCTCTGTAAAAGTATTCTAGCTAATAAATAAAAAAGAAATGATAGAATTCGTACATCACCATTTTTCAGCCCATAATAAATTAATAGATCTAGACATTATCATCAGCTTCAAGGAGGGACAACCAGACTTTATATGATGAAAGAACAGAACACCACCTATAGGCTTGCCAATGAGATCAAACTGAAGTGCAATTAAGCTTCTGGATCCAGCTGCCAATTTGCAGGAAATACAGAAGACAGAAGAATATGTTGCACTGCACCGTGAATATTCATGTATTCGTCAGCAAATTCATGTATTCAAATTCAAATTCATGTATTCCATCAGCAAAGTCCAAACCATGGGAAACTTTATGGGTTAGATAGCCTGAGTTAT
Organism: Mesoplodon bidens; assembly: GCF_964165515.1. Taxonomy (NCBI): domain Eukaryota; kingdom Metazoa; phylum Chordata; class Mammalia; order Artiodactyla; family Ziphiidae; genus Mesoplodon; species Mesoplodon bidens. The sequence goes on along the minus strand of NC_138178.1, from coordinate 147,597,984 downwards.
TTAACACACAAATTGTAAGGAAAAGAAAGGGCTGATGGGGAAACACTTAGATTAAAAGAGATGTAAAAAACATATTAAATCTTAAAAATGGGTAAGAATAAAGGACAGTATTAGGGATGCATGTTTTGGTGATAAAACTATAAAGAGAAACAAGGAAGACATTACTATAAAGCAGTGGTTCTCAAACTTTAAAAAATTTTATTTTATTAAAGTATAGTTGATTTACAATGTTGTGTTAATTTCTGCTGTAGAGCAAAGTGATTCAGTCATATATATATATATATATATATACACATATACACACATATATATGTAAATGTTCTTTTTCATATTCTTTTCTATTATGGTTTATCACAGGATATTGAATATAGTTCCCTGTGCTATACAGTAGGACCTTGTTGCTTATCCATTCTATATATAATAGTTTGCATCTGCTAATCCCAAACTCCCAATCCATCCCTCCCCCATGAGTCTGTTCTCGACATCTGTGAGCCTGTTTCTGTTTCATACATAAGTTCATTTGTGTCATATTTTAGATTCCACATATAAGTGATATCATATGGTATTTGTCTTTCTCTTTCTGACTTACTTCACATAGTATGATAATCTCTAGGTCCAACCATGTTGCTGCAAATGGCATTATTTCATTCTTTTTTATGGCTGAATAGTAGTCCATTGTATATATGTACCACATCTTCTTTATCCATTCATCTGTTGATGGACATTTAGGTTGCTACCATGTCTTAGTTATTGTGAATAGTGCCACTATGAATATAGGGGTGCATGTATCTTTCAAATTATGGTTTTCTCCAAATATATGCCCAGGAGTGGGATTGCTGGATCATATGGCAACTCTATTTTTAGTTTTTTGAGGAAGCTCCATACTGTTTTTCATAGTGGCTGCACCAGTTTACATTCCCATCAACAAGGTAAGAGGGTTCCCTTTTCACCACACTCTCTCCAGCATTATTTGTAGACTTAAAAAAATTTTTTTGGGGGGGGTACTAAGTTTTTATTTTTATTTATTTATTTATTTGGCTGTGCCACACAGCATGTGAGATCTTACTTCCCTGACCAGGGATCAAACTTGGCCCTGGGCAGTGGAAACACAGAGTCCTAACCACTGAACCACCAGGGAATTCCCATTTGTAGACTTTTTACTGATGGCCATTCTGACCAGTGTGAGGTGGTACCTCACTTTAGTTTTGATTTGCATTTCTCTAATGATGATGAACATCTTTTCATGGGTTTGTTAGCCATCTGGATGTCTTCTTTGGAGAAATGTCTATGTAGGTCTTCTGCCCATTTTTTGATTGGGTTGTTTGTTTTGTTGTTGTTGAGTTGTATGAGCTGTTTGTATATTTTGGAAATTAAGCCCTTGTGTGTCTCATTGTTTGCAAATATTTTCTTCCACTCTGTAGGTTGTCTTTTCATTTTGTTTGTGGTTTCCTTTGCTGTACAAAAGCTTGTAAGTTTGATTAGGTCCCATTTGTTTATTTTTGCTTTTATTTGTATTGCTTTGGGAGACTGACCTAAGAAAACATTTGTACGATTTATGTCAGAATGTTTTACCTATGTTCTCTTCTAAGAGTTTTATGGTGTCATGTTTTATATTTAAGTCTTTAAGCTATTTTGAGTTTACTTTTGTGTATGGTGTGAGGGTTTGTTCTAACTTTATTGATTTACATGTGGCTGTCCAACTTTCCCAACACCACTTGCTGAAGAGACTGTCTTTTTCCATTGTATATTCTTTCCTCCTCTGTTGAAGATTAACTGACAGTAAGTGTGTGGATTTATTTCTGGGCTCTCTATTCTGTTCCATTGATTCATGTGTCTCTTTTTGTGCCAATACCAAGCTGTTTTGATTACTATAGCTTTGTAGTATTGTCTGAAGTCTGGGAGGGTTATGCCTCCTGCATTGCTCTTTTTCCTCAGGATTGCTTTGGCAATTCTGGTATTTTTATGGTTCCATATAAATTTTAGGATTATTTTTTCTAGTTCTGTGAAAAAAGTAATGGGTTATTTGATAGGGATCACATTAAATCTGTAGATTGCTTTGTGTAGTATGGCCATTTTAACAATATTAATTCTTCCAATCCAAGAGCATGGGATATCTTTCCATTTCTTTGAATCATCTTCAAATTCCTTTGTTAATGTTTTATAGTTTTCAGAATATAAGTCTTCACCTCCTTGGTCAGGTTTATTCCTAAGTATTTTTTTTTGATGCAATTTTAAAAGGGATTTTTTTTTTTACATTTCTTTTGTGATATTTCATTGTTACTGTAAAGAAATGCAACACATTTCTGTATGTTAATCTTGTATCCTGCTACCTTGCTGAATTCAAACTTTAGAAACACATCAGAATCACTTGGAAGATTTCTCAGAAAAACAGACTGCTGGGCTCCACCTCCAGAGTTTCTGATTTAGTAGGTCTGATGGAGCCCAAGCATTTGCATTTCTATCAATTTCCCAGGTAGTGATGAAACCGCTGGTCCAGGGACCACTCTTTAGAGAACCACTGCTATAAAAATCAGGACAGTGGTTCCTTGGGATAGGAGAGTGGAAAAGAATGAAGGGAATTGTAATTGGGACAGGATACATGGAAGGGTTTCTGGGGTGGCTGGTCAAGTTCTATCTCTTGCTGGTCAAGTTCTATCTCTTGACTTTGGTATTGGTTATAACAATGTTAGCCATGTAGGGGCTTCCCTGGTGGTCAAGTGGTTAAGACTCCATGCTCCCAGTGCAGGGGGCTCGGGTTCGATCTCTGGTCAGCAAACTAGATCCTGCATGCTGCAACTAAGAGCCCACATGCTGCTACTAAAAGATCCCGCATACCACAACTAAAGATACCAGATGCTGCAACTAAATATCCCACATGCTGCAATGAAGATCCCACAGGTGGCAGTGAAGGTCCCGCATGACGCAACTAAGACCCGGCGCAGCCAAATAAATAAATACTTAAGAAAAAGAATGTTAGCCATATAATAATTCTTTAGACTATACATTTGTTTTACGTGGCTTTTTTGTATCTGTGTTTTATTTTACAATAATAAGGTTAAAAAATTAAAACTGTGCAAAATTAAACAAATAACATAGACTTCCAATCTTCACAGTCCAATTGAGTGATTTCCTCACGTTCCAAAACCAGAAAGTAGGTGTGACATATATGTCTCATATTTTGCATAGTCTATATTCTAATTCATGACTCAACATAATCTGTCATGTACCCTACTACAGAAATTAGATACATCAGTGAAAAATGGAACAATCTCATATATGAGAGACATTTGATAACTTATTCATAACTAGATACTCCTCATTCATCTTTATCAGTAATATTTCTAAAGCATCAATGAAAGTTCAGTATACTGAACCCTGTGCTCAGTATAAAATGTTGGGAACAAGAAAGGAACACATAAACAAAAAACATGGGTCCAACCTCAAGGCACTTTTGGTCTGTTGGGGAGAAGTGGATTTTTTAAAGCTACAAATAAAGCTACATAAAATTAGAAACATCGACTATACTTTTGGTTGCTCTCTTCAATACATTTGTTTAAAAAAAACTTTACAGGAGTATAAATTTAGAAATCACATTTATAATTCAGTTGCTCTCTTCAATACATTTGTTTAAAAAAAACTTTACAGGAGTATAAGTTTAGAAATCACATTTATAACCCAAGCCCCCAAATATTCTTAAAATATTTATGACTAAATTAAGTTCTAGCAAAACTTTTATGGTGATATCTTTACAGTATCTTATTTTTATTTCATCTTGCTTCCTTCTTGTTACCATCAAATATTTAGGCAGTATTTTCACTTTGTAAGACACTGTGTTGAGGGTTTTACAGTAGTTTGATTGCTGTGAATTAAATAGATAACCTGAGCACGTTGCCACTGAGCTGGGGTGAGAGCATAGTATTAAGTGACAGTCTTCCTATCCCTTGCCACTTCAGTGTCAGCAAGATGGTCATGGTGTTCACCTTCTTCTTTTCTCTCTATTTTATCTCTTTGCATTTGGTATTAAATGGACAATGCAGATGTTGTGAAACGGTGTAGGTTCCTCCAGAACTCTGGCACTTCTGAGGAATGACCAGAATTAATTGATAATGTTGAGAGAGAAGAGTTGCAGCTGCACAGTCATTCAATAAATAGATATTAAGAGCCCTTTTATGGTTTTTAACTGTTTTTGTTTGTTGGTGCTTTTGTTTCTGTGTTTTGGCTCACACCATCGAAAATCAGATGAAAGCTATAGACTTACGTCTCAAAAGATGCCGAAATGCATCACAAAACTTCACGACACTTCCAGGCTGCTTGTCAGCATGCATGGATTTCCCACTGGGTTCAAAGACCAGGCAGAGAATACCAGGCTTCGTTATACTGTACTATGCCGAGTGTTGGAATAGAAATATGTAAACACATGGTCCCTGTTTTCAAAGAGCCTTCATGCCAGTGAAGAATAAAATAGACACAAATATTTTTACTGCAGTAAGATCATATTTTAATTGAACTATGTACAGAAAAAAGCCTTTTGGTAAACACCACTATTATTTGTACATGCTTATACCTTTTTTGAAACAAAATGCCTAGAGCTCTTTATAAACCATATTATCTAGATGGAAAAACCAGGAGAGGTTCTGAGGCTGCCAAATATGACTCAGCAAGTCAGTGACATACGTAGAAATAGAAAGGAGAAGTGAAACCAGTTTCCCACTATCTACCTTGAAACAAGCGCTCTCTCTGTTAGCTCAGCACTGCAGTTGGGAGAGAGACACTGTCCTCTGACACGGTAGGAGGAGGAAGCCAGTGAGTCAACTCAACGTGGAGACCGGGTTTGAAGAGAGTCCTCCTGTATGGGACAGAGCAGAACTCTGACTCCCAGCCTTAGTCACTTCCTCCCTGGTTGCTGGCGAGATCCGACCAGGATATATGCAGCTGCCCATCCTGGCACCTGTGTTTTCTTTGATCCATAACACAGAACCTGTCACTTCTGACTTCTTAGAACAGCTCTTGCTTCCTGCAGGTAGACCAACTGGCTGGAGGTTGAAGGGGAAGAGAGTTCCAGCCTGTGAACTCTGTCCTGCAGACTTTCGGGCAAAACTTGAAAGCCCTGAGACCTCTTGGTGAAAAGCTCTCCAGATGAAATGATGTGTTTCTGTCCCCAGCACTTGCCTAGGGCTTGGCTCACATGTGGATGTTTAATGAAATGTGTTGTGAAATTGAGTCAGTTCTTCATGACATGTTAAGTCAGGAAATGGTGTCATCATACGCATCAGAACGTGTTAGAGTTGTGTGCTTAGTATTCTTCTCTAAATTGTGGTTTCCTAAAAGGTCAACAGGACATTTATTTCTTTCTTTTTTTTTTTTTTTTTTTTTTTTGCGGTACGCAGGCCTCTCACTGTTGTGGCCTCTCCCGTTGAGGAGCACAGGCTCCGGACGCACAGGCTCAGCGGCCATGGCTCATGGGCCCAGCCGCTCAGCGGCATGTGGGATCTTCCCCGACTGGGTCACGAACCCATGTCCCCTGCATTGGCAGGCGGACTCTCAACCACTGCGCCACCAGGGAAGCCCTATTTATTTCATTTTTAATGCCTAACATATGACCTGGAGCACAGTAGATGCCCAAACGATTAATGAATTAGTGACTCTTGAATTATGGAGGTTCTATATGATGCTAGTTCTTGATAAAGGAAAAAAAAAGGGAGTTGCAGAGAAAGGATTCAAACCAAAAATTTAAGGACATTTTTATTAGACTTACTGCTTCTTTTTAAAAATCCAAGCAATAACTGGAAGTACAAAGAATAAAGTAATTACCAATTGCTTGAATCCAAAAGTAACCTTGATGAAAATTTAGTGGATATCATTCCAGACATACCTTAATGCACAGATTTACAGCTAATATTTTTAAATATGAAACTGATCCATTCTAATTTCCTTCTGAATTGGTTCTCCAGCAGCCTTCCCTCTTCAGAGTTGAGTTGTTGAGTTACAAGGCCTGTTGTTACTGGGGAAGAACAAGTATGGCCTCGAACAGGGAACATGGATCACAGCTAACTTCCTTGACCTCTTGATTTCAAACAAGAAAATATTCAGGAAAGCCAGATGTAATCAAGAGAGAAAAGGATTTTTAAGCTATGTCATCTCCCCCTTTAACATCAGTACTAGATCATAGAGCTTCTTCTCTGGCATACAGGGGCCCTCTCTCCAGTGTGTGATGGTCATGTCATGAGGCTGGCTACCCTAGGAACAGCATGTCAGAAGACAGATGTGCTACAAATGAAACAGAAACCCCCAAACCTGCCCAATTCTCACTCCAGGAATTATAGGAGAAGAAGGGTCAGACAGAGATGGAGAAGGTCAGACACAAAGTTCTGGTTTTCAGCCTGCCTCAGAACCAAACTTATATGCATAGAGGGAATCTTAAAACATCCACATAGCTAACCGAAGTCAAAGAACTGGAGGGCTTCCCCACCCATCCTACAAGGAGGTTGTCAATCTCTAGAGCGGCACTGCATGCCCCCGCCTCCGATATGGCACAGGGTGATAGTGCAGCAACTTTGGTGGGGCTCAGGAGGATAGTTCAACCTGAGGTCGTGCTCCTCATCCCCCATGGCTTGGTGTGGCCTGCAAGGGGCCCAGAAGTTCCTGCATGACTGAAGGCAGGAATGCAGAGGAGCTGACAAGGTCAGTGGACAGGCAGAAACCTGCTCGTGTGGGACTTCAAGACCAGAGGCAACAGGCCAGTGCCATAAACGCCAGTGGTGGATGCCTCAGAAGCCACAGTCCAGGAAAGAGCCTACAACTGCCAGTGCAAAGCAGAGATCACTGGTGATCAGAGGGTTGAGCGTGGATTTGAGGACTTTGTCTTTCCCTCCCTGCTGATGACACCATGAGGCCATAAAATCCACAGACTCCACCTTGGAGAAGTGCAAGGAGAATCTGAGAGACTGAGAATTTACCGCAATGAACTCCTTAAACCACTTCATTATATTAAGTTTACCAGATTGGAGTAAAATTTCAATCTCTCCTTCTTTGTATTCCATCCGCCACAACATAGCTGAAGAAGCTTACAACCAATACCAGGGCATTTATTTAAAACAAAGTGGTGTCTTTTCTTTGTACATAGGAATATAGTGAATGTGCAGCCCAGCTATACAGATGTATAGATAAAAGTATACAGAGGTAAATATAAACAGTTGTACCAACATGTGACCATGTTTGTATGTATCCATTAGGACGCAGTTGCAGGTAACAGAAGAAAGCTCTTGTAGTTTAAGCAGACAGGGAGTTGTGTGCAAACAGAATTCAGGAAGGACCCAGGGATCAGGCTTCAGGCTTGGGCCTCTAGGTATAATCTCCAGAACAATGCTTTAGAACTAGTGTGTCAGGCAGTGTCTGCTTCTGCCACAATCAGGAATCTGGAGAACCAGTAAGATACTGCCCCAAATTCAGGCTCCAGGATCATGCCATTTACGGTATACTAAAAGATAGCCCTAAAATATATCCACGTCCTAATCCCTGGAACCTGTCAATATTACCTTATGTGGAAACAGGGTCTCTGCAGATGTGATTAAACTGAGGAGATGATTATCATGGTAGGATTATCCTGGATTATCAGGGTGGACCCTAAAGGCATGGATACAAGTGAATGAATCCTTATAAGAGGGAGGAGAGGGAGACAACACAGACAAAAATGGAGAAGGCAACTGAAGACAGAGGCAGAGATTAGAGCGATGTGGCCACAAGCCAAGGAATGCCGGCAGCCAGCAGAAGACGGAAGAAGCAAGGAACAGATTTCCCCCTAGAGCCTCTTGAGGGAGCCTGGCCCCGCTGGCACCTCAGTTTCAGCCCAGTGATACTAATTTCGATCTTTGGGCTTCCAGAACTATAGTACAATAATTTTCTGTTGTTTTAAGCCACCAAGTTTGTGGTAATTTGTTACAGGAGCCAAAGGAAATTAATATACCACCCGAAGGTGATCTGGCCACAAGGAAGTCACCACCTTAGTTCTCAGTGGTGGCTCAGGAACCACAGGGTTGCCTTAGCTGTAACACAGGAGTCAGAATCCCCAAAGGAATTGGGGGCTCCAGAGCCATGATGTAACTGCTGAAGCTCCAATGCCACCACCTTACCCTCACTGAACTCTGTGCTGAATTCATCTCACAGAAGTGTATCTGATTGGTGGCTGCTAAATTCTATTGGAACAGGAGCTGCAAGAGTGTGGAAATACAAATCCACTTGTATCATCCAAGCCCCAGAAGAACAGGAAGACACAGTAGACTGAAACTGAAGAGATGTTAAATATTGCATCTACCATACTATCCACGTTATTTTTAGGAAAGTATTAAATTTAATATTACTCAAAAAAAAGGAAAAAAGAAAATAAATGAGCTTGAAGTGAAAAGAGGAAAGCGCCAAACTTCAGATAAATGTTACCTTCACCACTCAAGATATTGCTTCCTCAAAGAGCCCCCTACAATTAAGATGAAAATATTATTCAAAACAAAACAAAAGTCAACAGGTTAAAGTGCCTTTAAACAACTGTTTTAATTTTAGACAAGATATTTTGACTTCCTGGTATACATTCATAGCTTGTTCCCAGTGCCCCTCTGAATACAACTGAAGTTTGATTATATTAAATTTACCTTGTCAAGGTTTTAACACTTACATCGACATGTATAGCATAAATCGCATAGGATTCAATGTTAATTTCTGATTCCTTTTCCTTTTTTTACTTCCCTATTTTGATTCCTCTCCTAGGGTCTTGCATTTCAACTTTATCAATAAGTAATTTATTCAAGAAGGACCCACAGTAATATATACCAAGCTCTTGCATGCTTGAGAGTATGTGCCTATTTACTTTAGGTCACAAATCTTTTCTTTGAGAAGATGGTAAACGTTCTTCAATTGTCACCTAGCATTGAGTGTTGGGCAGGGTTTTCTGGGTTTTTAAAATTTTATTTATTTATTTTATTTATATATTTGGTTGCGTTGGGTCTTCGTTGCTGCACGCAGGCTTTCTCTAGTTGCGGCGAGCGGGGGCTACTCTTTGTTGCTGTGTGTGGGCTTCTCATTGCATTGGCTTCTCTTGTTGCAGAGCACGGGCTCTAGGCGCTTGGGCTTCAGTAGTCGTGGTGCACGGGCTTAACTGCTCTGTGGCATGTGGGATCTTCCTGGACCAGGGCTTGAACCCGTGTACCCTGCATTGGCAGGAGGATTCTTAACCACTGCGCCACCAGGGAAATCCCTGTGCAGGGTTTTTTGTTTGTTTGTTTGTGTTACTACAGTTTACCTATTCATCCCCTGTCTAACTGGATTTCATAAGCCTTTAAAAAATTTCTGGCAAGAAGTTTTACTTAAAAAATTTTTTTTAATTTATTTTTAAATTTATTTATTTTTTATACAGCAGGTTCTTATTAGTTATCTATTTTATACATATTAGTGTATATATGTCAATCCCAATCTCCCAATTCATCCCCCCAACGCCCACCACACTTTCCCCCCTTGGTGTCCATCCGTTTGTTCTCTACATCTGTGTCTCTATTTCTGCCTTGCAAACTGGTTCATCTGTACCATTTTGTAGATTCCACATATATGTGTTAATATACTATATTTGTTTTTCTCTTTCTGACTTACTTCACTCTGTATGACAGTCTCTAGGTCCCTCCACGTCTCTACAAATGACCCAATTTTGTCCCTTTTTATGGCTGAGTAATATTCCATTGTATATATGTACCACATCTTCTTTATCCATTCATCTGTCGATAGGCATTTAGGATGCTTCCATGACCTGGTTATTGTAAACAGTGCTGCAATGAACATTGGGGTGCATGTATCTTTTTCATTTATGGTTTTCTCTGGGTATATGTCCAATAGTGGGATTCCTGGGTGATATGGTAATTCTATTTTTAGTTTTTTAAGGAACCTCCATACTGTTCTCCATAGTGGCTGTATCAATTTACATTCCCAACAACAGTGCAAGAGGGTTCCCTTTTCTCCACACACTCTCCAGCATTTGTTGTTTGTAGATTTTCTGATGATTCCCATTCTAACTGGTGTGAGGTGGTACCTCATTGTAGTTTTGATTTGCATTTCTCTAATAATTAGTGATGTTGAGCAGCTTTTCATGTGCTTCTTGGCCATCTGTATGTCTTCTTTGGAGAAATGTCTATTTAGGTCTTCTGCCCATTTTTGGATTGGGTTGTTTGTTTTTTTAATATTGAGCTGCATGAGCTGTTTATGTATTTTGGAGATTAATCCTTTGTCCGTTGATTCGTTTGCAAATATTTTCTCCCATTCTGAGGGTTGTCTTATCGTCTTGTTTATGGTTTCCTTTGCTGTGCAAAAGCTTTGAAGTTTCATTAGGTCCCATTTGTTTATTCTTGTGTTTATTTCCATTACTCTAGGAGGTGGGTCAAAAAAGATCTTGCTGTGGTTTATGTCAAAGAATGTTCTTCCCATGTTTTCCACAAGAGTTTTATAGTGTCTGGTCTTACATTTAGGTCTTTAATCCATTTTGAGTTTATTTTTGTGTATGGTGTTAGGGAGTGTTTTAATTTCATTATTTTACATGTAGCTGTCCAGCTTTCCAAGCAGCACTTATTGAAGAGACTGTCTTTTCTCCATTGTATATCCTTGCCTCCTTTGGCATAGATCAGTTGACCATAGGTGCGTGGGTTTATCTCTGAGCTTTCTATCCTGTTCCATTGATCTGTATTTCTGTTTTTCTGCCAGTACTATATTGTCTTGATTACTGTAGCTTTGTAGTATAGTCTGAAATGAGGGAGTCTGATTCCTCCAGCTCCATTTTTTTCCCTCAAGATTGCTTTAGCTATTTGGGGTCTTCTGTGTCTCCATACAAATTTTAAGATTCTTTGTTCTCGTTCTCTAAAAACTGCCATTGGTAATTTGATAGGGATTGCACTGAATCTGTAGATTGTTTTGGGTAGTACAGTCATTTTCACAATATTGATTCTTCCAGTCCAAGAACATGGTATATCTCTCCATCTGTTTGTGTCATCTTTGATTTCTTTCATCAGTGTCTTATCGTTTTCTGACTACAGGCCTTTTACCTCCTTAGGTAGGTTTATTCCTAGGTATTTTATTCTTTTTGTTGCAATGGTGAATGGGATTGTTTCCTTAATTTCTCTTTCTGATCTTTCATTGTTAGTGTATAGGAATGCAAGAGATTTCTGTGCATTAATTTTGTATCCTGCAACTTTACCAAATTCATTGATTAGCTCTAGTAGTTTTCTGGTGGCATCTTTAGAATTCTCTATGGATAGTATCATGTCATCTGCAAACAGTGACAGTTTTACTTCTTCTTTTCTGATTTGTATTCCTTTTATTTCTTTTTCTTCCCTGACTGCTGTGGCTAAAACTTCCAAAACTATGTTGAAATACAGTGGCGAGAGTGGACATCCTTGTCTTGTTCCTGATCTTAGAGGAAATGCTTTCAGCTTTTCACCATTGAGAATGATGTTTGCTGTGGATTTGTCATATATAGCCTTTACTATGTTGAGGTAGGTTACCCCTATGCTCACTTTCTGGAAAGTTTTTATCATAAATGGGTATTGAATTTTGTCAAAAGCTTTTTCTGCTTTTGATCATCTATTGAGATGATCATATGATTTTTATTCTTCAGTTTGTTAATATGGTGTGTCACACTGATTGATTTGCATATATTGAAGATCCTTGCATTCCTGGGATAAATCCCACTTGATCATGGTGTATGATCCTTTTAATGTGCTGTTGGTTTCTGTTTGCTAGTATTCTGCTGAGGATTTTTGCATCTATATTCATCAGTGATATTGGTCTGTAATATTGTTTTTTTGTAGTATCTCTGTCTGGTTTTGGTGTTAGGGTGATGGTGGCTTCGTAGAATGAGTTTGGGAGTGTCCTTTCCTCTGCAATTTTTTGGAACAGTTTGAGAAGGATAGGTGTTAGTGCTTCTCTAAATGTTTGATAGAATTCACCTGTGAAGCCACCTGGTCCTGGACTTTTGTTTGTTGCAAGATTTTTAATCACAGTTTATATTTCATTACCTGTGATTGGTCTGTTCATATTTGCTATTTCTTCCTGGTTCAGTCTTGGAAGGTTATACCTTTCTAAAAATTTGTCCATTTCTTCCAGGTTGTCTATTTTATTGGCATAGTGTTGCTTGTAGTAGTCTCTTATGATGCTTTTTATTTCTGCAGTGTCCGTTGTAACTTCTCCTTTACGTTTCTAATTTTATTGATTTGAGTCCTCTCCCTCTTTTTGTTGCTGAGTCTGGCTAAAGGTTTATCAATTTTGTTTATCTTCTCAAAGAACCAGCTTTTAGTTTTATTGATCTTTGCTATTGTTTTCTTTGTTTCTATTTCATTTCTTTCTGATCTGATCTTTATGATTTCTTTCCTTCTATTAACCTTGGGTTTTGTTTGCTCTTCTTTCTCTAGTTCCTGTAGGTGTAAGGTTAGATTGCTTATTTGAGATGTTTGTTGTTTCTTGAGGTAGGCTTGTATTGCTATAAACTTCCCTCTTAGAACTGCTTTTGCTGCATCCCATAGGTTTTGGATTGTCATGTTTTCATTGTCATTTGTCTCTAGGTATTTTTTTATTTCCTCTTTGATTTTTCAGTGATCTCTTGGTTATTTAGTAAGGTATTGTTTAGCCTCCATGTGTTTGTGTTTTTTACGTTTTTTCCCCTGTAATTTATTTCTAATCTCATATCATTGTGGTTGGAAAAGATGCTTCATATGATTTCAATTATCTTCAATTTACTGAGGCTTGATTTGTGACCCAAGATGTGATCTATCCTGGAGAATGTTCCCTGTGCACTTGAGAAGAAAGTGTAGTCTGCCCTTTTCAGTTGCAATGTCCTATAAATATCAATTAAAGCTATCTGATCTACTGTGTCATTTAAAGCTTGTTTTCCCTTATTAATTTTCTGTCTGGATGATCTGTCCATTGGTGTGAGGTGTTAAAGTTACTCACTATTATTGTGTTACTGTTGATTTCCTCTTTTATAGCTGTTAGCAGTTACCTTATGTATTGAGGTGCTCCTATGTTGGGTGCATATATATTTATAATTGTTATATCTTTTTCTTGGATTGATCCCTTGATCATTATGTAGTGTCCTTCCTTGTCTCTTGTAACATTCTTTATTTTAAAGTCTAATTTATCTGATGTGAGTATTGTTACTCCAACTTTCTTTTGATTTCCATTTGCATGGAATATCTTTTTCCACCCCCTCACTTTCAGTCTGTATGTGTCCCTAGGTCTGAAGTGGGTCTCTTTTAGACAGCTTATATATGGGTCTTGTTTTTGTAACCATTCAGCAAGCCTGTGCCTTTTGGTTGGAGCATTTAATCCATTCACATTTGAGGTAATTATTGATGTGTATGTTCCTATGACCACTTTCTTAATTGTTTTGGGTTTTTTTTTTTTTTAGGTCCTTTTCTTCTCTTGTGTTTCCCATTTAAAGAAGTTCCTTTAGCATTTGTTGTAGAGCTGGTTTGGAGGTGCTGAATTCTCTTAGCTTTTGCTTGTCTGTAAAGTTTTTGATTTCTCTATCGAATGTGAATGAGATCCTTGCTGGGTAGAGTAATCTTGGTTGTAGGTTCTTCCCTTCCATCACTTTAAAAATATCGTGCCAATCCCTTCTGGCTTGTAGAGTTTCTGCTGAGAAATCAGCTGTTAACCTTATGGGAGTTCCTATGTATGTTATTTGTCATTTTTTCCTTGTTGCTTTACATAATGTTTCTTTGTCTTTAATTTTTGTCAGTTTGATTACTATGTGTCTCGGCGAGTTTCTCTTTGGGTTTTCCTGCCTGCAACTCTCTGTGCTTCCTGGGCTTGGGTAGCTATTTCCTTTCCCATGTTAGGGAATTTTTTGACTATAATCTCTTCAAATATTTTCTCAGGTCCTTTCTCTCTCTTCTCTCCTTCTGGGACCCCTATAATGCGAATGTTGTTGCATTTAATGTTGTCCCAGAGGTCTCTTACGTTATCTTCATTTCTTTTCATTCATTTTCCTTATTCTGCTCCAAGGCAGTGATTTCCACCATTCTGTCTTCCAGGTCACTTATCCATTCTTCTGCCTCAGTTATTCTGCTATTGATTCCTTCTAGTGTATTTTTCATTTCAGTTATTGTATTGTTTATCTCTGTTTATTCTTCATTTCTTCTAGGTGTTTGTTCTTTAATTCTTCTAGATTTTTGTTATACATTTATTGCATCTTCCCAATCTTTTCCTCCATTCTATTTCTGAGGTCCTGGATCATGTTCACTATCATTATTCTGAATTCTTTTTCTGGAAGGCTGACTATCTCCACTTCATTTAGTTGCTTTATGGGGTTTTATCTTGTTCCTGCATCTGGTACATGGTCCTCTGCCTTTTCATTTTGTCTGTCTTTCTGTGAATGTGGTTTTCATTCCACAGGCTGCAGGATTGTAATTCTTCTTGCTTCTGCTGTCTGCCCTCTGGAAGAAGTTGTACTTTTCTCCTCATCTGGTTGTTGTTAGTGAATCTTGTTTGTTTGTTTATTGGTTAGTTGGTTGTTTTTGTTTTGTTTGTAGGTTTTATTATTTGCATATTATTGCATATTAATCTGGGAACCAGTTTTCTTTGCCATCTTTACCTGAAACTCTCCAAAGACTTGTTTGGAAGATTAGCATTGGAAACTCCATCTGGTAGCCAGGTCCTGGGGCCTCTATTGGTCATAAATATTGAAGACACACAGTCAGAGTTTCCCTACAGGCTGGTTCTCTCTGCTAGAGCAAAGTACACTCCTGCTATAAGTAGCAACCTGGGAAGTGGCCCTTCATATATTTGCAAATGGCTCTCCTATTCCCAGTCTCTACTTTTTCTAGGATAAGTATTCCCAGATCATTTCCACATCTTTTGCCATCTTGACTGGATTTCTTTTTATCACCATCCCTCTTCTAATGTGAATCCCAGCACAGGACACTGCAGTTATGACAATGACATATCTGCAAGGACACTGCAGGTCTGAGCAGACTTGGGCCTTCCTTTGTTTGGGACCCTCTAAGCCTATTAATATGGCTCAAGTTCATATTAACAATTTTGGCAGCTATATTTCACCATTTACTCATGACAAGTCTGTCTTTAATTAAAACCTCTAAGACTCTTTTATACGTGCTGATGTTAAGCCATATCTCTCCTATCCTGGAGGTAGGTAGCGGGTTTATTTTGCTGTTGTTTTTTGTTTGTTTTGTTTTAGACCTTCAGTTATTCTTTCTGTTTACATTCATTATGTTAAATGTGATCCACCATTTTGAAATGCTGATCTTTTTGGATGATAATTTTATTATCTGACTCATTACTTATCCCTGATGGTTTCTTGTCATAAGAGTGTCACCAATGTCTTCATCTGGGTAAGAGCAAAGTTTTTGGAATCCATTAGGCAGAGTCCTCACTCCTCCACTTGCTAGTTATATGATGTTGAATAAACTAATTGTCCATTCTGAGCCTATGAAGTGGAGATAACAATGGTACCTGACTTTAGGATTGAATATAAAGTGCTTAGCACCATGCCTCGAATATATTAAGCATCTAATGAAAGGTAATTATTGCTAGAGTTATTGATTAAAATGTCAAAAAAGAGCCGACTGAAAAGAGCCCCTTGGCAGGCCATTAGAAATTCCCCCGAAGTTTGCATTAACCCTTTAACCAACAACTTTTGGGGATGGTCTTAATAGTGTTGCATCCACCCAATGGCATCATCATAGAAAGTTCATTTTGTTTGTAATGCTATAATGAAAGATGTTTTTGTACATGTTGCTCAAGTCTTGATGAACTCTGCCGTAGCATTCCACCAATAGCCTATGAAAAAGGAAATGAAGTTGGTCTGGCCTTGTTCTTTCTTAGGCAACCCTAGCTTGCTGGCCTCCAGGGTTCACTGCTTCCCTTTATAGGAGCTAACGAATGATTTATTCAGCAAATGTCAACTTTCCTGATCTAGAGAGGTGGTTTTCACTCTAGGGTTCAATAGAGTGTCTCAGAGTATTCCCTCTTTCCAGGGGAAGAGGGGGAGGCAAAATGGGGGTGTTCTTAGCCTCCTTTCCCTGTGACATCCAGAGCATCTCTGCTCTGACCAATTTTCTATGTTTGAGTTCTATAGCCTCAGACTGCATTTTTACAAAAAGGGCATCAGGAGGGATCTGAGAGCCATCATTTGAAAACAACTGGTGTGAGCTATATTGAGATCTCGCTTTTTATCCTTTGCTCCCCTTGAGTTTAAAAACAACATTCCAGGTCTTTATGGCCTGTCACAGGTCACGAGAAGAGGACAGCAAGTTTATCTGCAACAAGTTCCTTCTGACTTCTGAGATGACATACCTTACTTGGGAGGAGAGATACACATCCACCTGGGATGCTCAGAGATCTGGACCCCTGGCTTCCATTTGTGCTCACTACCTCCTGTAGCTCCCCTTCCAGGATGAAGAGCTTCCTCTCTTCCTGGGAGGCAGGAGCACTGCCGGACCCAGTAGCTCTGTTTTCTCTGTCATCTGTTATAATTACACATCCTGCCCCAAGCAAAAGGACCGTGTCTTCCTTGTTCTTCCTCCTATAACTGAAAAAGCCCATTGCATTGTCTTAGCAGGACCCAGGACCCAGCTGTTCTGCGTTGTAGAATCCCTATGGCTTTTACAAGTTGGGAATGACTCTCTCAATTTCTCTCTTTTTCTCTCTGTCTCTCTCATTTCTATTCTTGCTCTTTTCTTTGATTATTTACCATGTATATGTGGTGACCTGTCTAATCCTCTTCGAGTTTTAAAGACATTCTTCTCTTCCTTGTTTGTGTGCTTCTATTTTTTGTTCTTACACTCAGTTTCTCATAGTGCTCTCTGTATAATCACGTCTAATTCTTTGGCCATCTCCCCATTTTTCCTCACCCGTTTCCAATCATTTTGAAAATATTTATCAGGGTTTAACTGTGTGCCAGACACTGTGTTGAGCACTGGGGATATAACACATGGTTCCCATTCTCAAGAAGCTGGAGGAAATAGACAAACAGGAAGTTCCAGTACAGTGATTATTTTGTCACAATTCCATTTTTGGTATTTTTACTCTCTTTTGAGCCACTTTCTTTTTAGAACCTGAGAGCATAGGATAACTCTGGAGCAAGTAATGACCTCTACCAGATGTAAAAAACATGACTTTATGCTGATTGGAGCCTGAGCAATGGGTTTATATGAAAGACTGGAAAGAGGAAGGGAACTACCACATATTAAGTGCCTACTGCATGCTAAGCACAATGCTGGGCCCTCTAATATACATTATCTTATTTACTCTTCACAATTACCCAAGAAGGAGATATTATAATGCTTACTTTACAATGATGGGAAGGTCAAGTTGAGAGAACCCTAAAGTCACAGAGCTGTAAATCAAGCTGTTGGGATTCACATCCAAGTTTGTCTCTCCAGTGCATCATGTTGCAGAACTCAGCCTCCTTTGCAGGGGGTGTGGGGGGAGGGATGGAGTGGGAGTTTTGGGTTAGCTGATGCAAACAAGATAAACAACAAGATCCTACTGTATAGCACAGGGAACTATATTCAATATCCTGTGGTAAACCATAATGGAAAAGAATATGAAAAAGAACGTATGTATATGTATAACTGAATCACTTTGCTGTATAGTAGAAATTAATACAACATTGTAAATCAACTATATTTCGATTAAGAAAAAAACTCAGCCTCCTTTGAAATGGCACCTTAACCTTCCTTCTCTCTCCTTTACTCAGCGTACATCTATCATCCTCTTCTCAGAACTCACTTCTTAAGCAGCCTTCACCAACTGCCCCAGAATATTCTTTACTTCTATGCAATCCCTCTTTGGGGTTTTTCATTATTTGTACTGGTTGAGTTTTGCTTTATAGCTGTCCTGGCATTATTTTGTACTTGTGTCCTTGGCTTTCCTGAGTTGCTAATTCCAGGAGGGCTGAGTTTCTCTCACCTCGGTGACCAGCACAATGTGTCCCCATTGTGGATTGCGTGCAGTCTCCTTCAGACTTGGTCCCCATCCTTTCCCTCTTCTCCCCCTTTGTTGGACTTTTGCTCTATGTCCTTTGCCTCTCATTTACTTATGGGTCTTTAAACCATCTCCAAATGATTAAAATCCGGGTCTCTACCCCAAGTACATAGCATGATGGCTTCAGCTGTTGTTTTTATAGGCTCTGCCCATAGTAGGGGCAGGAGGGAGCTACTGGGTGCCCATAGTAGGGGGTTGTAATCCACCAGTTATAAGGATCAGCAGAGGCCAGAACACTCGTTTTCCTCCTCCCACGGAGATGCTGTCTTCCTGGAACGCAGCCCAGCATCACTCATTCCCTTGGGGATGCCCTCGAGTTCGTGATGCCCTCTGAGACCACAGCTGGCGCTCTGAGGGACCCTGAGCTCTCCCCTCTGCTTTGTGGCCAGCCCCTCCCATTTAACAACAGCCAGAGCTTCTGCTGCATTCGTGAGATATGTGGCATTTTCCGATGGAACCGTAAGCTTCTTTTTCCTCATTCACATTTTCCAGACCTTGTCCAATGAGTAAGGCCACATTTTCATTGCCATCCCTGCAGGCAAATTCTTCAGGTGGTTGGAGAATAGGTATTGGTGCCATAGGACAGCATGTGTGGGAGTTTGCTCTGTTTTCCTTCTCATCTCTGTAGAGTGTACATATCCTAGCTGTAGTCTGTGAATCCTCATCTCTGACATGTGTGCCTAGCCCCTGACATCATTGTGTGGCAACACTGCCATTGTCCCCATGCTAGGACTAAACAGTCAGGCCAAGGGCGAGCTTGCACAACATTGCCAAGCTTCTATGTCACTCCCCACACCTGCCAAGGAAGGTCCTTTCCCGCTCCCACTAATGTATCCCCATACTAACAAGCCTCTGAGCAGGTGTGCTGGCAATGATTGCCCATCATTTTGTAAACAGAGAAAGTAAAGATTCTGGATAAGAAACTCATTCAGGGACACACAAGTTGGTGACAAAAAACACACACAGGGCTTCCAGGATCCAGTCGCTCCCTGTCCTGACACTGTCTGTCCCAAGTCTGCCCAGGAAGTCTGGAAGTCCAGACACTGTTCTGGATTAAGCCATCACTTAATCCTTATAACAACCTTACGTGGTGGGTACATGCCTTCCTCATTTTATATGTGACAGAGGTTAAATAACTTTCCCAATTCAGGAATCTGGTACCTTACAGAGCCAGGATTAGAACCCATGCCATCAAGTTCTAGAGCCTGTGCACTTGAGCATCCTGCTCTACAGGGTCCAGGCTGCATTTTACAAACAGAGCTTGAAGTATGTTAAAGACCTCCAGCCAAAGCAGCAAGTCAGGGCAGGACCAAGGTTAGACAAGGATAGACGGCAGTCGAAATGGCCCAAGAAGCATCTAGTCAGCCTCGTGGCAGGACATGGGCTCAGTTCTAGCCCAAGGCATTTCTCATGGCGATGTTAGAAATCCAGATGCACCTCTGTTTCTCTCTCTGTCTCTGACTCTCTCTCTCCCCCCGCCCTTCTAATGGACATGAACCACCCCTCACTCCAAATCTTTTTTTTTTTTTTTTTTTTTTTTTTTGCGGTACACGGGCCTCTCACTGCTGTGGCCTCTCCCGTTGCGGAGCACAGGCTCCGGACACGCAGGCTCAGCAGCCATGGCTCACGGGCCCAGCCGCTCTGCCACATGTGGGATCCTCCCGGACCGGGGCATGAACCCGTGTCCCCTGCATCGGCAGGCGGACTCTCAACCACTGCGCCACCAGGGAAGCCCTCCAAATCTGATCTATCACTTGCAAGTCGTTTCTAAGGAATCCCAGAAAACCACCTACCCTCTGATACTACCCTTTTCTTAAGACAAGAAGGAACAAAAGAAACTCTTTTGATTGGTTCGTACTGAGCAAATATGGGTATGTTAATCCATTCACTTTCAAATTCCCTTTGTTTACTGATAGAAATTACCTGGGCCTGTTCTTTAAACTAAAAGGAATTTCTTCTGAGGACAGAGGATAAAATAAACTGTGCCTCTGACCTTTGGTATTAAAGTATCTTTCCTTTTTCCTCAGAGTGTGCCAAAGCACAGGGAGATTTTACAGTCTCCTCAAACCCTTCTATTTTTTCTTCTCAAAAGCTGCATCTAACTGTACATGGTAAGTGCTAGAACTACGGCCCAGGAGACTATTTTCTCCACACAAAGGTGAATTAGTGGAAAAGTAGAGTGACCAATGCTGGAAGGATAGTACCAGAAAATACAAGTAAATGTATAACCTGGGGGCAATGTAACTAAAAATAACCAGCAGCGTACCAGAGCCATTCTGAGCTTCTTTCACAAAACTTTCCAGGACTCAGCAATTGAATAAATCATTATAAGGGAAGTACTGTTAGGCCAGGTGCTGTTTTGGATGGCAGGGGCACAGAGTGATCAAAGTAGAGGAAATCCTTGCTCTCCTGGAGCTCATCTTCTAGAGGAGAAGAGACAGGCAATAAACAAATGAGCCAATAAGTATGTAATTTGTCATGTTGTGATAAGGGCTAAGAAGGAAAAAAAAGCAGGGCAAGGGGGAGAGATACTGAGGAGATGAGGGTTTGCTAAGTGTGGTATAATATGAAATATATTTAGTCTTTGTTCCCAATTCCTGTCACAAAGCTCCTAAAACCCTTGGAATGTCTTGAGTGATAGGAGTGTCTTCTGTATTCATTAAGGAGCCCCTTTTGAGTACACCTGAATTTATGCTAATGAGATGACTTAGCATGGGGCCGCTCGATAGGCCCTCAGGATGGGGGTGGCCACCAGAAAGACCCTGAGATTAGAAGGTTGTAACTTTCAGCCCCACCACTGACTTCTGGGACAGGGAAGGAGGGGGCTACAGATTAAGCTCTATAAAAACTCTTGAACAATGAGATTTGGGACCTACTGTATAGCACAGGGAAATATACTCAGTATTTTGTAATAACCTATATGGGAAAAGAATTTGAAAAGGAATATATATATATATGTGTGTGTGTGTGTGTGTGTGTGTATATATATATATATATACACACACACACACACACACACACACACATATATATATATATATAGCTGAATCACTTTGCTGTACACCTGAAACTAACACAGCATTGCAAATCAACTATACTTCAACTAAAAAAAAAAAAAGAGAGAGAGAGAAAGGTTTGATGAGTTTGGGGGTTGGTAAATACATTTACATGCCAGAGGGTTGCACACTCCAGTTACATGGAGACAGAAGCTCCTGTGCTTGGGACCCTTCCAGACCTTGACCTATGTACTGCTTCCTCTGGTGTTCATTTTTATCCTTTATAATATCCTTTATAATAAACTGGTAAATGTAAGTAAATATTTCTCTGCTTTCTCTGAGCCACTCTAGCAAATTAATCAAACCTGAGGAGGGAGTTGTAGGAATCTCCCATCTATAGCTAGTCAGTCAGAAGCACAGGCAACAACCTGGACTTGTGATTGGCCTCTGAAGTGGAGGCCGTCTTATGGGACTGAGCTCTTAACCTGTGGAATATAACACTATCTCCAGGTAGATAGTGTCAGAACTTAATTTAATTTGTAGGACACCCAATCAGTGTCCACTGAGAATCAGAGAATTCCTTGGTGGTTTTGGAAAACAAATATCAGAGTGAGGTAGGTTGGACCATGAAGGCTTCTCTGATAAGGTAACATCTGAGCAGAGATCTGAAGAAAATGAGGGAGTGAGCCTTGTGGTTTTCTTGCAGAAGAAGCAGCACATGCAAGGGTCCTGAGGCAGGATTATGTTTGCCATAGTCAAGGAAAAGCAAGGAAGCCAGTGTGGCTAAAGCAGAGTAAGAGAGGGTGAGAGTGACCGAAGATGCCAGACCTGTAGGGCTTTAGAGGCCCTCATACAGACCTTGAAGCTTATGCCAAGAGACATGCAAAGCCATTCAAAATTTTGAACAGAGGAGTGATAAAAACTGACTTGCCTTTTAGAAGGACCACTCTGGGTGCTATGTGGAAAATGCTACCTCCAGAGCCTAGCATTTCTCACCATAAGCAGTGAGAAAGCTGATGGCCCAGGGGGGAAGGCAGGAAAGGGTAACTGGAAAGAGAAATGCAGGATGCTTTGGAATCTAAAAAAGGAGGATCTGACCTAGTCTGAGGATCCAAGGGAAGGCTTTCTGGAGGAATTGATTTTAAGCTGAGACTTAAGGGATGAGTAGGAATAGAGGAGATAAAGAGGGGAGGGGAAGAGCTTTCCAGGGAAGGGAAAAGACACATACAAAGACTCTAGGCATGAAAAGCATGGACTCATCGGTGGGGGGGACCAAAACAACATCAAAGAGGCTGGAGCATAGTAAGCCAGGGCCAGGGTTGTGGGTTAATGCTAGTAAAGGAGGGGCCATGCCTGTAGGGCTGCATCTAGAGTGGTAAGGACTGGTTATAATCCTAAAGTTACAGGGAGCCAGTGAAGGTTTTCCTCAAAAGACTAACATGATCAGATTTGCATTTTCAGAGGATGACTCAGGCACAATATGAAGAATACACTTACTCAGGGGGTGAAAATGGATGAAGGGAGACCAATTAGGAGACCATGTCTGGGCCAGAGAAGATAAAGGCCTGGACCTGGCAGGAGCAGAGGGGAGGGAGCTAAATAGGTGGGTTTGAAGGATATTTTGGAGGTGGAAGAGAGCAGATGGGGTCATTGTTTAGAAGTGGGCAGAGGGGGCCATAAAGTAGCTCTCTATGACTTTCGCCCTTGGGCACCTGGATAGATAGAGGTGCCATTCCTGAGAGAGGGAGCCAGAGTCCCACGTGGTTTGGGATTCCAGAGCCTTGGCCAATGTTGATCCTGCCTCTTGAGCAGAGCTAGCACTGCCCTGTAGGTAGAGTGTGCTGGAGCCAGGTTACAACCGCAAGCCAGCTGCTCAGCATTTGCTTACTTGAAATCAGCTCTGGGGGGAGAATTTACACAATGAGGACAACATTACAAATTACAGCTTTCCTTCCAAAGAGCCAGTTTACAGCACACTACTGTCTGCAAAGAAAACTTGGCCCTGGTTTCAGGCCCTTCAGTGACTGCTTGTTGGTACTTCAGTGGTTTGGGAATACAGGTCATCATTCTCCAATTTTGTTACAAAATGTTGACCTTGCTTCTTGGATTTAATGCATGGGTACCTTCCTATGTATAGCTTATCTTCTCTAGGCTCTTGCCAGAGTTGAGAATGAAAGCAGCTGTGGGACATTGGAAAGAACCCTGACTAACCTTGAGGCACTCCTAGGATACCAATCTTGGCTGCCTTTCTGTTTTATGGCTTTCTGG
Organism: Mesoplodon bidens; assembly: GCF_964165515.1. NCBI lineage: Eukaryota > Metazoa > Chordata > Mammalia > Artiodactyla > Ziphiidae > Mesoplodon > Mesoplodon bidens. The sequence continues at coordinate 147,574,690 of NC_138178.1, read as the reverse complement.
ACTTCCTGACTAAACACCTTACCTCCTCTTGATATTTTATCTAATGTCAAGGATAAAAGGATTAGCAGGATATTTGAGAAGGAGGCAGATACTGGAAAGCACAATGGGCAGGATGCCAGAAGATTCATCTGTCTGTCCATCCATCCATCCATCCGTCCATCCAACAAAAATTTGCTGAGCATCCAGCAAGTGGCATGTGCTTCCTAGTGCTGGGGGTATAAAATCAAAGGCGTTCTTTGGGGTTCTCAACATCACTGGGGAGAGAGAGTCATAAATAACTCTAATGTCAATTTTCATCAAGATGTGTTCCACTACAAGTGACAGAAAACCTAACGCAGAATGGCTTGAACAACAAAGACATTTATTGCCTCAAATATCAAATAGTCCAGAGGTAGGGCAATTGCCATGAACATTACATAAATTTTAGTTCCTCTTCTCTGTAATACTCTTGAATTTGCCCTGTTCTATGTGCATTGGTGTCTAAACCAGGATAGAGATAATATGGCTGCAGCAGTTCCAGCCATCACATCAGATATCATAACAGCCAAAGGAAGAAAGAAAACCATTTCTTCCTATTCTTTTTTTTTTTTAAGAAAAGAGGACACTTCTCACAAATTTCCCAGCAGATGTTCCTTCATGTCTTAGTTCCCAGAATCAGGTCATGTGCCCATTCCAAACCTCATCACTGGCAAAGGGAATGAGATAACTCTGATGGGCACAGACTAGTTAGGTTCTAGTACTAATGTTGAAAATGAGGTCACCATCCTCGAGTCTCATGGGGGCAGGAGTAGATACCTGAATAAAACTGAGTTCTGTTAGCAAAGGAGAATGGGGTGAGAGCTCTGGGTGTTTGGCAGGTGGCAAACTGCATCTACTACAGAGGACTAGGGTGTATGTACATTGCATGGTGGGGTTCATGGGGAAAGACAAAGTTTTTTTCTGGATGAGGGAGGCAGTTGGGGAGATTTCAGAAAGGAGGTGACTTGGGAGCTGGGCTGGGGATAAAGAATACAAGGCTGAAAGCTGTGCCAGATCCAGGTTGAGAGGGTCTTCTAAGCCCTTCTCAAAGCATTGCACTAGATCCCACAGGAAGTGTAGAGTCACTACATGTATTCTTAATATTTTAAAATCCTATTTTTAAATTGAGAAATAGGAAAGGGGAAGAAGAATAATCATTTACTGAATGCCTTCTATGTGCTCGATGCCGTGTTGATGCTTTACATAGATTCCCTCCATTAATCCTCACGACAACTCTATTGGAAAGCTACCACTGCCCCATCTTAAAATGAACAAATGGCTCAGGGATCAGGGGCTGTGTCCTGATCAAGTAACAGAAGCCCTTGCCGGCTGATATTTGCTCAGGGATACGCCTGCAGGTGTGGCAGTTCCCAAGCCTCTGATGGGGGCAGGACAGGGCCCTTGCAGTGGAAAGAGTGTGGGCAGCTGTTGCCATGGGAGGTGATGAGCATCCGGGTTGGAGTTGCAGCGGCAGGGACAGCGAAGAAGTGAAGAGGAGAAGAGAACGGATGTGAATAGGGGCAAAATGCATGGGAATTCCCGGCCAAGGGCCTGTGTGGGTGAAAAGATGGAGTTTTTCAGGACACAGTAGTTCAACTATAGTCTTTGCTTTGAGAATTCAAATTTGTCCCACCCCTACTGAGATATTAGGGAACATTTTGAGCATACCTGTCCCTCAAAAAAAAAAACCAAAACACTAGGTGAAGGCAGAAAACTGCACCTAGTTTAGGAATACATGATACACATGCATACACACATGCATGCACACACACACACGCACACACACACACACACCCCTCAGACATTTACCAGCTTCCTCAGTTCACTATGTGTGTTATGAGTCACACTTATCCACATCTGGGGTTACAACTTTCTGCCTGATTTCCACCACTTCACAATAACCCACAAACTGCAGCCCTTCTGATGCCCGCTTCCCCAAGCAAACTTCAGGTCTTTTGAAAGTGCCACATTTATTCTATTATTTATGTATTTCTCAATTATTGAACATGTGCAAGACCATGCTACCATTTAATAGGTCTCTACCTCTTTTTTTTTTTTTATGTCGCTGATGAAGTTTTTGAGTGTTGTGCTCATTTTCCCCAGGAACCCTGTGGTTTTCATTGATCAATTTTGTACAACAAAATTTTCAAGGGTTATTTCAAATTTTTAGGCTTAGAATAGAATTGACTGTATGTTTAAGGTTTCTGCTTTGAATACCTGGATGTATGATTATTCACTTTATAGAACGGGGGTTTGGTGGGGGGACAGGGGAAATTGCAGCTTTGGTTTTGGACATACTGAGTTTGAAGTTCCAGCAGTTGGAACTGACTAAAAATATTGATCTGAAGTTCAGGAAAAAAACAACTAGGGGACATGTAAGTAGTTTGTAGACAATTAGCAAATAGCAAGTAACAGAAGCCACGTAAGTGAGAGAGGCTTCCCTGAGAAAGGTGTGGACAGAGAGAGTCTAGCAGGACACCTGAGGACACCAGCATACAAAGACAAGGCAGGGAAGGAGGGGCCAGGGAAGGAGCCTGGGCAGCGATGGGGTCAGAGAGGTGGGAGAGTGTGGTATCAGGAAGTCAAGAGAGGTCAGACTCCAAGATGGGAAAGGTGGGCCAACAATGTCAAATGTTACAAAGTTCAGATAGAACGAACAGTGAAAGGTGTTGGTTGAATCAGGGCATTAGTAATTCATTTTTAGCCATAGGGAGGGCAGGCCTTGGGAGTCTCTTCTCCCAAGAGTTTTAGATGTGAAGTGAAGCAAAAGAATGGTATTTTGGAAGGGAGCCAAAGCTGAAGGAAAATTTAAAAGCTGTTTTTAAACACTCCCATTTACCATTGCAACAAAAAGAATAAAATACCTAGGAATAAACCTGCCTAAGGAGGCGAAAGACTTGTACTCAGAAAACTGTAAAACACTGATGAAAGAAATCAAAGATGACATAAACAGATGGTGAAATATACCATGTTCTTGGATTGGAAGAATCAATATTGTGAAAATGACTATACTACCCAAAGCAATCTGCAGATTCAATGCAATCCCTATCAAACCAGTGGCATTCTTCACAGAATTAGAACAAAAAATCTTAAAATTTGTATGGAAACACAAAAGACCCCAAATTGCCAAAGCAATCTTGAGAAAGAAAAACAGAGCTGGAGGAATCAGGCTCCTGACTTCAAACAATACCACAAAGCTACAGTAATCAAGTCAGTATGGTACTGGCACAAAAACAGAAATATAGATCAGTGGTACAGGATAGAATGCCCAGAGATAAACCCAAGCACATATGGGCACCTAATTTATGACAAAGGAGGCAAGAACATACAATGGAGAAAAGACAGCCTCTTCAATAAGTGGTGCTGGGAAAACTGGACAGCTACGTGTAAAGGAATGAAATTAGAACACTACCTAACACCATACACAAAAATAAACTCTAACTGGATTAAAGACTTAAATGGAGAACAAGAAACTATAAAACTTTTAGAGGAAAACATAGGAAAAACACTCTTTGACATAAACCACAGCAAGGTCTCTTTTGACCCACCTCCTAGAGTAACAGAAATAAAAACAAAAATAAACAAATGGGACTTAATTAAACTTAAGAGCTTTTCCACAGCAAAGGAAACCATAAACAAGACAAAAAGACATCCCTCAGAATGGGAGAAAATATTTGCAAGTGAAACAACAGGCAAAGGATTAATCTCCAAAATATACGAAGAGCTCATGGAGCTCAATATCAAAAAAACAAACAATCCAGTTAAAAAATGGGCAGAAGACCTAAATAGACATTTCACCAAGGAAGACATACAGATGGCCAAGAGGCACATGAAAAGATGCTCAACGTCACTAATTGTTAGAGAAATGCAAATCAAAACTACAATGAGGTATCACCTTATGCCGGTCAGAATGGCCATTATCAAAAAAGCTAGAAACAATAAATGCTGGAGAGGGTGTGGAAAAAAGGGAACCCTCCTACACTGCTGGTGGGAATATAAATTGATACAACCACTATGGAAAACACTAAGGAGGTTCCTTAAAAAACTAAAAATAGAACTACCATATGACCCAGCAATCCCACTACTGGGCATATACCCTGAGAAAAACATAATTCAAAAAGAGTCATGTGCCACAATGTTCATTGCAGCTCTATTTACAATAGCCAGGACATGGACGCAACCTAAGTGTCCATCGACAGATGAATGGATAAAGAAGATGTGGCACATATATACAATGGAATATTACTCAGCCATAAAAAGAAACGAAATTGAGTTATTTGTAGTGAGGTGGATGGACCTAGAGACTGTCATACAGAGTGAAGTAAGTCAGAAAGAGAAAAACAAATACTCTATGCTAACATATATATATGGAATCTAAAAAAACAAAAGGCTCTGAAGAACATAGGGGCAGGAGAGGAATAAAGACACTGATGTAGAAAATGGACTTGAGGTCACGGGGTGGGAGAAGGGTAAGCTGGGACGAAGTAAGAGAGTAGCACTGACATATATACACTACCAAATGTAAAATAGATAGCTAGTGGGAAGCAGCCGCATAGCACAGGGAGATCAGCTCGGTGCTTTGTGACCAGCTAGAGAGGTGGGATAGGGAGGATAGGAGGGAGACGCAAGAGGGAGGAGATATGGGGATATATGTATACGTACAGCTGATACACTTTGTTATAAAGCACAAATAACACATCATTGTAAAGCAATTATACTCCAATAAAGATAAAACAAAAACCAAAAAAATAGTAATAGTAGCAGCAGAGGTAAAGCTAATATTAGTTAAAATTATAAGTAAAATTAATAAAGTAATCTACATTTAGTGTTTTACAGCTTACAAAACTTATGATAAATTCTTTAATAAAATATAGTTTTTCCAAGTACTTTACCAAACTAAGATGTAGTAACAATAATAGTATTCATAAATACAAAATAAACATTTTGGTATGTCAAAAAAGAAAAGGAGATGGAAGGAGAAAGAAAGAGATGGAAATGGTTACATTTGGAAAGAAAGATGGTCCCTTCCTCCTCTAAGAATGAATAAGGCAAGATGAATTAAGGTATGGCAGAGTTTACACCCCACAGCCTCTATTCTTTTTGGGAATTGAGAGGAATGTAAAATAGGACCACAGTCGCTTAACCGAAAAGGGGCTTATTTTTCTAGCATAATAAGCAGCAACAAGAAGAGCCAGTCTGAGGCTGATGCTGGGGCTCAAAATGTCACCAATGCCCAGACTCCTTCTATAGTCCTTCTCTGTCACCATAGGGACAATATGGCAGTTGACACTCCAGATAGCGTGTCTTCATTTCAGGAGGAAACATGGAGAAGGGTAAAGAAATTGCATGCCAGCTACATAGCCTGCTCTTTTTAAATCAGGAAGACAATGGCTTTCCTGAAAGCCCTCACCCAGTGGATTTCCATTTATATCTCTCTGGCCAGAATTAAGTCTGGCTGCAAGGGAAGCTGGGTAGTTAGTGTTTTTAGGAAGGAAAAAAGAGATATTGGGTAAACAACTAGCTATGCCTGCTGCACTGACAATAAGTAAGAATGAATTCTCAGGCAATGTAAAGGACACAGTTGGGTTTTGAGAACACAAACTGCTAATAGCACTAATTTGTCCTGGGTTCCATCATCAGCTAGTTGGGTAACTGGGGGCCTAAATTTTTCTCATCGATAAGAGGAGATGCTTAAGCCATATTATTTGTAAGTTTTTTAAAAAATTGTACAGTCTAGGGGCTTCCCTGGTGGCGCAGTGGTTGAGGGTCCGCCTGCCGATGCAGGGGTCACGGGTTCATGCCCCGGTCTGGGAAGATCCCACATGCCGCGGAGCGGCTGGGCCCGTGGGCCGTGGCTGCTGGGCCTGCGCTTCCGGAGCCTGTGCTCTGCAACGGGAGAGGCCACAACAGTGAGAGGCCTGCGTACCAAAAAAAAAAAAAAATTGTACAGTCTATAATTCTAAGGGCTTATATAACATCTATTTCTAAAATAGCAGACTATGACTGACTTTCTTGGAAGCCTGAGAAACCTGTTGATGATTCTTCAATAAATTAGTTCAGAAGGGCACAGTGTAGGACCCAGGGAAAATGTTGTCTATAGGTATGTTTAATAAGGCTTACTAGCATACGAAATTCAAGTTTTCAGTTAAATATGCACTTATGAATAGTTCTCTAATATAGACACCCAGAAGTGCAATTGCAGGCTTGAAGCCCATGCGATTTAAAAAATTTAACAGAAATGGCTGTCCAAAAAGACTGTACAAATTTATATTCCTTCCAGCAGTGTTCTACAGTGCCAATTTGCCTAGCAGAAAATATATGTAAACATGAAGAAATAAATATTATGAGTTCTTTTATTTTTTGTCAGATACCATCATATGCCCTTAAAATCATTACTTTATGTGATTCTCCTGGCTACCCTATGAGGCAGGTAGTGTTATTATACACATCCTAGAGATGAAGAAACTAAGGCTCAGAAAGATTAAACAGCTGCCCGAGGCCAATCACTTCATCATTGGCAAAATTGAAACTGGAATCTAGGCTTATGTGACACCAAGTCCACTGTCTTAAACCCTGTACTCTACTGCCTTACAATTTCTTCCTACTGGGTCTTTAGTCTACATGGAAAAACATGGAAAGACTCGTCTCTCTTGCCTCAGGATTCTGTCCAGAAGCCCTAACACTGCAAAGGCTAGAATCTGGTAGAAATCAATACTACCCAGAGTAAGTCTGAGACACCACAAAGCCACAAAGCAGTATTATTCAATAAGAAAACCTTCAAGAATCATACATAAAGAGGTCTCCTTTTTATGGTTTTCAGCAGTGTGAATAACATAGGAATAAAGGAAACTAATTTTCACCTTTTCTTCCCTTTACTCAGTAGGAACTAACTGTGACTTCTGGTTATGCTTTTAAAGAAAATATCAGGCTTTTCCTGTTCTTTGTCATAGACCTAAGGTGAGGTTCCCACAGGGCCTTCTCTGCCTATTTGATCCTCCTTGGATATGTGTTCACTCACAGAACCAGGCACTGAACTTCATTTTGTTATAATACATCACCACCACAGGAGGAAAAAGAAACCACTGAATGGAATGGAATGGTTTTGTCACAACAAGGTCAATAAACTGTAGTAGCGGTTAGTCAGTGGCCTGTTCTTGGAATCCTGCTAAGACAGAAGTGGCTAGCACAAGCAAATCTTCAGAGTTTCACCTGGGCCTTTTCAAGTGAGAAAGAAAAAGGGTAGAGGCAGGGTGGGAATGGTCATTACAAATCATGGGGTGCCTTGATGAGAGGAAATAACATGGCCTTTGAAAGATGTACAGTCTCACATCATGGAGATGGACAGGGATCACTCTTACCAAGCAACGGTCAAGAAAGATGCTTAGATCAGTGTGCAAATAACTAATTTAAGAGTCCTCTATCTCGAAGTCTGGAGAATTGTCATCAACTGATATAATCACATGGCTTTTCTTCTTTATTCTATTAATCAAGTAGATTACACTGATTGTTTCTTTTACAGCTTTATTGAGGTTTAACTTGCTTACAATCAAATTCACCCATTTTAAGCATATAGTTTACTGAATTCGGGCACATATACTTACAGCCATGCAACCACCCAATGTCTGCAGGACTTGTGTTTCTCTCTCCCATTCCTGACATAGGTAATTTATATGTTCTCTCTTTTTTTCTTTATCAGTCTTGCTAGGTGTTTACCACTTTTACTAATTTCAGAGAACCAACTTCTGGCTTTATTTTCTCTATTGTTCATCTGTTTTCTAGTACATTGACTTGTGCTCTTATCTTTTATTTCCTAATTGTTACTTACTTTGGGCTTAATTTGCTCACTTTGTTTCTAGTTTCTTATGTTGAATATTTAGATTTCTTTTGGTAACAGCTTTACTGAGATAGAATTCACATTCTATACAATTCACCCATTTAAAGTGTACAGTACGATGGTTCTTAGTATATTCACAAAGTTGTGCAACCAAAATCAAGTACATTTTACAGTATTTTTATCACCCCCAAAAGAAATCCTATACCCTTAATCAGTCACCCCGTCCCTTGCTAACTTCCTCACTCAGCTCTAAACAACCACTAACCTAATTTGTCTTTATAATTTGCCTGTTTGGGACATTTCTTATAAATGGGATCATACAATATGTGGTCTTTTGTGACTGGCTTCTTTCACTAAACGTGTTTTCAAGGTTCATCCATGTTGTAGCATGTGTCAGCACTTTATTCCTTTTAACCACCAAATAATATTTCATTGTATGAATTCACCGCATTTTATGTATCCATCAATCAATGTATGAATAGATGATTGATTTTAATGTTTTCTTCATTCGTAATATATGAATTTGAAGATGTAAAATTCCCTCTGAGAACTCCTTTAGCTGAATCATATGAACTCTGATATCTTATATTTTCATTATAATTCCATTCAAAATATTTTCAAATTTCCGTTATGAAATAAGTCATGGATTTTTATAACTGTATTGATTAATTTCCAAATGTGTGGGACTTTTGTCTATATCCTGTAGGATGAATAATCTCTAAGATCTACCTTTATGTTCACTGTTTCTTCAGCTGCCTCCAAAATGCTGTTAAAAATATCCAATGGGGCTTCCCTGGTGGCACAGTGGTTGAGAGATTGCCTGCCGATGCAGGGGACACGGGTTCATGCCCCGGTCCGGGTAGATCCCACATGCCGTGGAGCGGCTAGGCCCGTGAGCCACGGCCGCTGAGCCTGCGCGTCCGGAGCCTGTGCTCTGCAACGGGAGAGGCCACAACAGTGAGAGGCCCGCGTACCGCAAAAAAAAAAAAAAAAAAAAAAAATCTAATGAATTTTTTATTTCAGTTATTGTACTTTCCAGCTCTAAAACTCCATTGGTTCTGTTTTTATAGTTTCTATATTTCTGCTGTGATTATCCCATTATGTTCATTTGCTGTGACTATCTTTTTCTTAAATCCTTGAACATATTTATAGTGGTTGCCTTAGTCCTGTCTATTTATTGCAACAGCATCTAGATAACCTCAGAGTTCCTTTTTTTTTCTCCCCCTGAGTATGGGTCACATTTTCCTGTTACTTTGCATATCTAGTGATTTATAATTGGATGCTGGTTATAAAGGAATGTACAACATAGAGACTAGATTCTGCTATGTTCCTTTGAAGAGTAATCATTATTAACTTGGCTAGACTCAAATTCCAAACTATGTTTTCCTGCACTCAACAACAGTTGAATTTTCTGCTCAGTTATTTCAGCTTCCAGTTGATGCCTTTTCCTTCCCTTCCTTCTTTCTTTTTATTCTTTTTTTTTTTAGATATTTTTTTGATGTGGACCATTTTTTTAAAGTCTTTATTGAATTTGTTACAATATTGCTTCTGTTCTATGTTTTGGTCCTTTGGCCGCGAGGTGTGTGGGATCCTAACTCCCCAACCAGGGATTGAATCTGCACCCCCAACATTGGAAGGTGAAGTCCCAACTACTGGACCACCAGGGAATTCCTTTCTTTTTATTATTTTCTTTTCCCTTTCTCTCTCCCTCCCTCCCTTCTTCCTTCCTTCCTTCCTTGTCAAGAAGTTGGGTGGATGTTTTAGATAGATTTTGGGTTTCATACCTCCTGCAGTTCATTTTGTTCTAGGATTTCCCCCTTAATTCTGGCTCATCTGCCAGCCTGAACTCTCCCCTGACAACCCAAGACAGTGGATTGTGGGTGTGCTCAGGTAAAAAGTTGCAAACTTTCAAATCTCACAGGTATACTTTCTGCTTTTAATGGTGGACTGCTCTCCACTTTGTTTACTTTTGATAGGTCTCCAGTGTATTCAAATTGTTTTTTTAAAACATTTTGTTCAGGTTTTATAATTATTGTTTATGAGAGAGTTAGTCCAACCAAGCTGCTCTGCCATTATCAGAAGTCAAAATTTGTTTTCAAACAATTTTTTTAAAAGCATACCACTTGCAAAGATCTTACAGGGAAGGGATATAGGTATGATGGATCATGAGAATGTGGTTTTGGAAAAGAATCAAGATTAACTAAGAATATAAAAATTAAGGAAATTAAAGTCTTTATGGGAAAATTACATTCATCTCTCTGAGGTGCTTACATTAGTTTTTAAAAGGGAAAGAACACTGAAAAAGAAGTAAGCAGTCAAACGATTATACCAAACTTAAAAATCGGTATTTTTCATAGAAGACTTTGTTTAACATTGAAGAGATTGATGCATGGCTGCATGTAATTCTAAGTCTTAAATTTTAAATGTACTCTCTCAAATTGTGGTCACTTGCTATGTTAGATGTCTTCTAGTTGATCCCATCACACTCGAAATATCTATAGCTATAAATGACAAACAGCAAGCATTCCTGAGGCTGTCACTAAAGCAGCTGCCACAGAGCCAGTGAGGCTGACAGTGGTAGGCCACAGAGTGATCCCACAGACTCAAGGTCCTAGCTGCTGTGGGGAACAGCAGCACATCAAAGATTGGCCTGTTGGATGAGCAGAGGTCATGACAGATTTTGTCCCCACAGAAAAGCTCAGGTTCACTCTTTGGCAAGAAAATTTTATAGTAAATATCTCATGCAGATCAAAATATTTTAAGTCACATGATTGAAGCTGGTTTTACAAGCAGATAACTGGTTAATGGATTAGCAAGATGGGCCAGTTAAAAACTCCACTATTATCATGGGTTCCCTTGGGTCATGAGTGTTCTCTAGGATTCCTCTTTTAAAAATGAAGCTCTTCCTGTTAAGATCTTAACCCTTTGGAATGAAAATATTTTTTAAAATCTTTCTTCCTCTAGAGCTGTGTTATAGCAACATGGGGACTATTGAGTTCAAAGTATCATAATTTTTGCCCTGAAAAAACAGAGCTAATGACCCTAATTTAGATTTTTTTTTTAAAGCAAGTTCACATGATCCAATGAACCATCAGGATTTAGAGCCAAAGAGAGAAAGACTTGGCTCTCAAAGATAAACTGAGATCCTGACTAAAAGACAGAAGGGATGGGGTACCCCATGAAAATATTATGACAGGAGATAAGAGAGAGTTAAAAGGAAGCAAAATAAAAATTCAGTACCATTGTAAAGAGTCATCAACATTTCAAGTTCAAAGCCTTTTAACTGGTCAGGTATTGCCAGTATCTTTAAAAAATTATTTAAAATAATTTAATTGTGGTAAAACACATATAACACAAAATCTATCATCTTAACTATTTTTAAGTGCACAGTTCTGTGGCATTACATGCATTCACATGGTTGTGCAACCATTGGTATAAACATTATAGCCTTTATGATGGCTCTATGACAGTGTTTCCTAAGGCTAATAGTTTCTCCTTGAGGAAGAAAGACTCAGGGAGAAGACCTTGCTGACTGATGGGTGAAAGTTACAGGGAGGAAGAATTTTGGCTCAACATGAGAAAGAACTTTCTATGTTTAGATCTGAAACAGAAGAACAGGAGGCCGGGGAGCTCTCTTTGAAGGTGAAGAGTGTTCACACAGGGCTCTTAGACCATCTGTTGGGCGTGTTTTGGAAGAGATTCCTGTCCTGGGTGGGAGAGGGCCCACTTGACTTCCTCCAACAATGCGATTCGATAGTTGAACTGACTTAGAAATCGCTGTACAGTCAGGCTTCAGATGAGCTTATTGGAGTCCAAGTACACTAGATTTGGGCTTTAAAATAGTCACACTTAAAACCACTTATTGGCAGGTTATATCCTTTCCTGGCACACTGTCTGCTGTTTTTGTCTAAACTATGAAGAAATAATTAAAAGTAGGATACTTAGGTTTCATGCTTGGTCCAACCACTTATTAACCAAGGGATATGGGTCAGGTGACTTTCACAAAAAGTCAGCTTTCACTCACATGGTTCTGCTGGCTTCAGGTTTGCCCCATTCCAATTCATTTTCAAAGTTGCTGCCACAATAATTTTTCTGAGATGCAAATCTAAGCACGTTACCTTTTCCCTCTTAAAAAATAATCTTTAATGGTACCCTTTCATTTTCAAAATAAAGTTCAAATTTCTAAGTGTGGCATCCAAGGCCATCCTGCTCATCTCTTGAGACTCATCTCTAAGTCATTCTCTCTCTGAAATGCTAATCTTTAGCTGGAATGAATTATTTCAATTCTCCAATCATTATTTGTCTCGTTAACTCCTACATATTCCTTAAGACTCAGCTCAGGTATGGTGTTTTTCAGGAAGATGTCCCCATTTTCCCTTATGGCTTAGCCAGAGCACCCTCATCATCTGTGGCCATGACTATGAGCATCATAGAATAAGCTTGGGGGGAACTTCCAGATCTTTGGGAAAAAAAATAAAGTTTGATCCCTACCTCAATCCATACATCATAATAATTTCCCAGTGTATTAAAAAATAGGAGGATTAAAAAATAATCTTGGGGGCTTCCCTGGTAGCGCAGTGGTTGAGAGTCCGCCTGCCGATGCAGGGGACATGGGTTTGTGCCCCGGTCCGGGAAGATCCCACATGCCGTGGAGTGGCTGGGCCCGTGAGCCATGGCCGACAGGCCTGCGCGTCCGGAGCCTGTGCTCCGCAACGGGAGAGGCCGCAACAGTGAGAGGCCCATGTACCACAAAAAAAATAATAATAATAATAATCTTGGGGTGTTGAAAATCTTTGAATATATGACATAAAACATAGAAACCAATTTAGAAAGACTATTAAATACAATTATGTAAATGTCTTTGAATTCTCCATGTTAAAAACATTATAAAATATCTAAATATAAGATATTTAGATATATCTCTAAATATATCTCATATAGAGCCTCTACACATCTCATATAGAGCCTTTACATATCAATAAAGAAAACAAACACATAGAAAGGGGCAAAGAACATAAATAGTATGCATAAAAGAATTACATGTGGCTTTTAAACAAATGAAAAGATAAAATTTATTATAAACTATATCAATAGTAAGAGAAGTGCAAATTAAAACTGCAATGGAATACCAGTTTTCATCACTTGATTAGCAAAGATTTTAAATTTGAAGACACTGTTGGTAAAGATATGTGAAAACAGGCATTCCATTCATACACTGCTGGTGGAAGTATAAATTGGTATGATCTTTATGGTAATACTTATCAAAATTACAAGTGAATATATCCTTGATCCAGCAACTTTACTGGTAGGACTTTATTAATAAATTTGCACAGGAGCAAAGTGACAGATTGATGAAGATTTCCCTCTTTTTCTGTTCACTGCAAAAAATTTTAAACATAGGAATTATCTGTTTCATGAAAGTCTCCTAAAACTTGCCTGTAATACATTTGGTATTTTGAAGGTGGTGGGTTTACGTGTACTTTAAATTATTGATTCAATTTCTCTAGTAAGTATTGGTTTATACAGATTTTCTACTTTTTCTTAGGTTAATTTTAATAATTGATTCTTAAGGTAATTTTGGTAATTCACATTTTTCTAGAAAAAATACATATTTTATCTAAGTTTTTCAATTTAATGGCCACATTCATTTGTATCACTGTCCTATTGATTTTTAATACAGTTACTGTGCCTGTTATTACATCCTCCTTTTTGTTAATATTGTTTTTTGAACTTCTTTTGGTTTTGTTTCAGTCTTTCTAGGTATTGTATCTCTTAATTTTTCCGAGTGAAAGTTCTTGTTTTTGTTGAATCTCTCCATTGTTTGTTTTTATATCATCAACATTTTTTCACACCTTAAGGTTTTCTTCATATTACTTTCTTTGGATTTACTTTATTATTCAATTTTTTTAGCTATCTGAGCATAAGGATTTACTTGTTTATTTTAAATATTTCTTTTTTGTTTTTGTTTTTGTTTTTTGCGGTATGCGGGCTTCTCACTGCTGTGGCCTCTCCCGTTGCGGAGCACAGGCTCCGGATGCGCAGGCTCAGCGGCCATGGCTCACGGGCCCAGCAGCTCCGCGGCATGTGGGATCTTCCCGGACTGGGGCATGAACCCATGTCCCCTGCGTCGGCAGACGGACTCTCAACCACTGCGCCACCAGGGAAGCCCTAAATATTTCTTGTTTTAATAAATTTCTTTAAAGCTATAATTTTCCCTCTAAATACTACTTTAGCTGTTTTCCACAAGTTTTAACATGTCATGTTTTTGTTTTCCATTTAAATATTTTATAGTTTCTTCTGATTTCCTCTTCAGCTCATGAGTTATTCAAGTTACTTTTCCCTAACTTTTTGCTTTGTAAAATTTTATTTTGAAAAATTTCCAGAGTAGAAAAACTGAAATACTTACACAATGAATTGAAATAATTGTAAAATGAACACCCCTATACTATTTACTTAGATTTACAAGTTATGAACATTTTGCCACATTTTTTCTCCATTAACTTTTTTTTTTTGATGAACCATTTGAATGCAAGTTGCAGACATCATGCCTCTTCATCCCTAACTAAATATTCACTGTTATTGTTATTGGTAGACTTTTTATTGTTAGGTAATATCTCTCTTAAAGCCTATTAAACACTTTTTTCTTAAATTCTATTTTGTCTGCTATTAATATTGGTACATAGGCTTTCTTTTCTTTTTTTTAACATCTTTATTGGAGTCTAATTGCTTTACAATGGTGTGTTAGTTTCTGCGTATAGGCTTTCTTTTGATTGGCATTTGCATGGTAATTTATTTTCACTTCTTTATTTCAAACCTTTTTTGGGGGGAAGTAGTTTGTTTAGGCATGTTTCTAATAAGCTGTTTACCTGGGTTTTACACCAACAATAACTATCTGAGAAAGAAATTAAGAAAACAATCCATTTACAATAGCATCAAAAACAAAATACTTAGGAATAAACTTAACTAAGGAGGTGAAAGGCTTATACATGGAAAACTACAAAACATTGTTAAAAGAAAAGAAAGAAGACACAAACAAATTGAAACATCCCATGTTTATGGACTGGAAGACTAAATATAGTTAAAATGTTCATATTACTAAAAGCAATCTACAGATTCAATACAATCCCTATCAAAATCCTAATAGTACTTTTTACAGAAGAGAACAATAATTCTAGAATTTATTTGGAACCATGAAGGACTGCAAAGAGCCAAATTAATCTTGAGAAAGATGGACAAACCTGGTGGCATCACACTTTTGTAATATATTTTGATTTCAAAATATATTACAAAGCTACAGTAATTAAACTGATATGGTACTGGCATAAAGGCAGACATGTAAACCAAGGGGACAGGAATACATCCATGCATGTAGTCAAATGATCTTTGATGAAGGTGCCAAGAATGCACATTGAGGAAAGGATAGTCTCTTTAACAAATAATGTTGGGAAAATTGAATATACACATACATAAGTGTGAAATTAGACCCTTATCTTAAGCCATACGCAAAAATCAACTCAAAATGGATTAAAGACTTATAAAGTAAGAATGAAACTGTAAATCTCATAGAACAAAACACTGTAGAAAATCTTCAGGACATTGGTCTTGGAAATGATTTCATGGCTATGACATCAAAAGCACAGGCAATAAAAGCAAAAATAGATGAGTAGGACTACATCAAACTAAAAAACTTCTGCACAGCAAAGCAAACAACATAGTGAAAATGCAACCTACATAATGGGAGAAAATATTTGCAAACCATACATCTGGAAAGGAGTTAATTGCAAATATCCAAGGAACTCTTATAACTCAATAGCAAAACCCCCTAATAACCTAATTTAAAAATGGACCAAAGGCTTGAATATTTCTACAAAGAAGACACACAAATGACCAACAGGTATATGAAAAGATGCTCAGTGTCACTAGTCATCAGGGAAATCAAATCAAAACCACAGGGACTTCCCTGGTGGTGCAGTGGTTAAGAATACCCCTGCCAATGCAGGGGACATGGGTTTGATCCCTGGTCTGGGAAGATCACACATGCTGTGGAGCAACTAATCCCATGCACTACAACTACTGAGCCTGCGCTCTAGAGCCTGTGCACCACAACTACTGAGCCCACGTGCCACAACTACGGAAGCCTGTGTACCTAAAGCCCATGCTCCACAACAAGAGAAGCTACCGCAATGAAAAGCCTACCCACTGCAATGTAGAGTAGCCCCCACTCACCGCAACTAGAGAAAGCCCGTGCTCAGCAACAAAGACCCAATGCAGCCAAAAAAAAAAAAAAAAAAATCCAATTCCTCTTACATTTAAAAACAAACAAACAAAAAACAAAACTACAATGAGATATCATCTCATATCTGTTTGGATAGCTGTTATCAAAAAAAAAAGACAAATGTTGGGGAGGATGTGGAGAAATTGGAACCTTGTACACTGTTGGTGAGAATGCAAAATGGTGCGGCCACTGTGGAGAACAGTATGGAGATGCTTAAAAGATTAAAAATTACAACTAGAGCTACCATATGATCCAGTAATCTCACTTCTGTATATTTATCCAAAAGAATTGAAACCAGGATCTTGAAGAGATATTAGCACTCCCATATTCATTGTAGCACACAATATCCAAGATGTGGAAACAACCTAAATGTCCATAGGCAGATGAGTGGATAAAGAAAATGTGGCATAAACATACAATGGAATATTATTCAGACTTAAAAAAATAAAGAAATTCTGCAATATGCAACAACATGCATGAACCTTGAGGACAGCATGCTAAGTAAAATAAGCCAGTCACAGAAGGACAAATACTGAATGATTCCACTTGCATAAGCTATCTAAAATAGTCAAACTCTGGGCCTCCCTGGTGGCGCAGTGGTTGAGAGTCTGCCTGCCGATGCAGGGGATACGGGTTCGTGCCCCGGTCTGGGAGGATCCCATATGCCGCGGAGCGGCTGGGCCCGTGAGCCGTGGCCGCTGGGCCTGCGCGTCCGGAGCCTGTGCTCCGCAACGGGAGAGGCCACAACAGTGAGAGGCCCGCATACCACAAAAAGAAAAAAAAAAATAAAAAATAAATAAATAAATAAAATAAAATAAAATAGTCAAACTCGTAGAATCAGAGAGTAGAATGGTGGTTACCAGGGAGTGGGGGTAGGATGGAAATGAAGAGTTCTACACACTTAAAAATTTAAGAGGGTAGATCTCATGTTAAGTGTTTTTACCACAGAAAAATAAAACAAGCAATTTGTTAACCTCTATATTTTTATTGCAGAGTTAACTAACTTACATTTATTGTTATTTGATATATTTGGAATAATTTCTATCATTTTATTTGATATTGATATTTTCAGTTTGCTATTTTTTCCTTTGCTTCTTTCTTTCTTCTCTTATACCTTCTGTGGAATATGACAAAATTGAAGATACTTTTCTTTTTTTCCCTTCTTCTGGATTTGGAGCTATACATTGTATCATTGCATTTCTGTTCTTTTAGTGACTACCGTTTTTTTGGTTTTTGTTTTGGCTACAAAAAACTATGTCACACATGTATATTCAGATGTTACCATTAATATTTCTAAATCTTTGGTGGTCAGCTGTAAGCAAGAGAGAACATAGAGGTTCTGCAGTGCTTGGGACCTCTCTGCAACTTTGCTTCTCCAAATGTGGTACAGGACCAGGAGAATGGTCATCACTTGATTGCCTCAGGTTAGGAATGCAGGCTGGCCCAACCCCAGACCTACTGAATGAAAAGGTACTTTCAACAAGATCTTTGGGTAATTTTGCATACACATTAAATTTTGAGAAGCACAGTTCTAGACATCATCATACCATTGCGATGTTTTCTTTTTATCTCCTGCTAGAATGTGACCAATATACATAGAACATCATCTCTTATAATTCTATCCCTTAGACCTACACAGCAATTGGTACAGAGTGGATGTTCAATAAATGCTTACAGGATGAATAAAATGGGGATAATGACACTCCTACTAAGAAGTTGTTTGCTTTTGGTGAGGGCTGCACCTAAGGCTGGCTGCTGCTTTCTTACCAAGGTTTGTTTTAACTATCACCCTCTAGCAAATAATTGGACCCACTCTACCTGGGGCCCACCAACACTATCTGTCATTTCATAACCACATAGGGAAAGTTCTTTCACCTCTTGATGGAGCTGTTAACTTGGGGATTTAAGAAAGATTTTTTTAAAGTCAGAGATCAGAGAGCTGTTTATTTAGTGGCATATGTTAGGTTAGAATATTAGAAACATCCCAGAAAAAGTCCTTAAAAATAGGCCCAAGGAGAATGGAATTAGATTTCGCCACAGCCGTTGCTCCTTGCCTAGAGGAGAGGAGCAAGATGAAAGGAGTCCTGAAATTTATCAGGAATAGAGTAAGAAAGGGGAGAAGCAAGGGAAGAATACGGATGGCAAAGGGGGAAGAGTAGAAAGAAAAATATATATGGGAAGAAAAGAAAGTTTCCATCAGCATCAGGTGCAAGGACAGAGAAGAAAGAGAAGGAAATTTTTAGCATCCCATCTAGTGCTTACTGCTTGATAAGTGACCACTGAATTAAATGCAAATGCTTTAGCCTAACATTCAGAATTCTCCACTTAACATCCAAATCTCTCCCTTCAGCCACATTTTCCATTATCCCTGTGTGTGTGCCCCACTTCTGCCAAACTACGTCGCTTATATTTGTCCTTGTTGATCTGGGTCATTGCTCACAATGCTCTCTTGATCTGGACTGTCCCCTTGCTATATTTCCTTCTATAAAAATTCTACTAATCTTTCAAGGCTCTTCCAAAATGCCCGTCTTCCTTGAAGGCTTTCTTCTATTCTCTCCGATGGATGCCCTAATCTCCCTCCTTGCAGAGAATCCTTTTCTGTGACTTTTATCTTCAAGTCCAGTTATTTGTGTACTTGTTTTCTCTTATTCAACTGCAAATGTCATTGATCATTTTGTCTCTCAGTCTCCTAGAGGACAGCCCAGTGCAGATCAATGCAGAAGGCATCTATTGGGCATGGAAAGTGAAATGATTTCAGTTTATTTGCAGTGAACTGATTTGGACCTTACCTGGAGATAGAGTGAATTCCTTCTCAAAAAATTACCCCTCGCTCTATTTTAAAACAATATATATGTTTAAAATTATATACTTTTTTTTTCTTTTTTTGGCCAGGTAGATCTGTCTTCTTTTTTTCTGACTGAATGACAGCTTGGTCCCATGGAGAATTCCTCTCCCATCTCCTACTGCTGATGGCTCATCTTCAAACATGCATTTAACTTGGATTACTAACATAGCAAGCTATTCTCACCCATAGTTTTGACCACTCATGAGTGGCCTAGGAGGTTAACGATGTGTCATAGTTTATGATCTTCCAGGGACTTGGATTTATAAGAGCTGCCTCATGTGAAAGTGTAAACCACTTGAAGATAGGCATACCCAGCTGACCACCCACCATATTTCAACACAGATTTGTTGTTTGCTAGTCACTTTAGAATTCTGTTGACTCAGGAGGGGAAAGCCTAGAGTCTCAAAGAGGTAACTGGACTCAGATATGTTTGTTCGGCCTGCTCAGTGTTGATTTGTATCAAATTTAGAAAAACACATTGGTTACCAAGATTTTTTTAAATTCCGATATATTTTTATTAAAGTCCAGAGTTAATATTAGGGCTCATTCTTTACATTGTGCAGTTCTATGGGTTTTTTTTTTTTTTTTTTTTTTTTTGCGGTACGTGGGCCTCTCACTGTTGTGGCCTCTCCTGTTGCAGAGCACAGGCTCCGGACGCGCAGGCTCAGCGGCCATGGCTCACGGGTCCAGCCGCTCCGCGGCATGTGGGATCATCCCCGCGGCATGTGGGATCATCCCGGACCAGGGCACGAACCCATGTCCCCTGCATCAGCAGGCAGACTCTCAACCACTGTGCCACCAGGGAAGCCCAGTTCTATGGGTTTTGACAAATGGATAATGTCATGTATCCTCCACTGTATCGTACAGAGTAGTTTCATCACCCTAAAGATCCCCCATGGTCCTCCTTTTCATTCCTCCCTCCCTTCTTCCAACCCCCTGGCAAACACTGATCTTTCTAGTGTCTCTATAGCTTTGTCTTTTCCAAAATGTTATATGGTTGAGATCATACAGTGTGTATAGAGTTTTCAGACCAGCTTCTTTTACTTAGCAATATGCATGTCAGGTTCCTTCACGTCTTTTCTTAGCTTAATAGCTCACTTCTCTTTAGCGCTGAATAATATTCCACTGTTTGGACGGATCACGATTTGTTTATCCATTCACCTGCTGTAGGATACCTTGGTTATCCTAGGTTTTAGAAATTATGAGTAAAGCTGCTATAAACATTTTTTTTGTTTTGAATTTTATTTATTTTTTTATACAGCAGGTTCTAATTAGTTATCCATTTTACACATATTAGTGTATACATGTCAATCCCAATCTCCCAATTCATCACGCCCCATCCCCACACCACCGCTGCTTTCCCCCCTTGGTGTCCATATGTTTGTTCTCTACATCTCTGTCTCAATTTCTGCCCTGCAAACCGGTTCATTTGTACCATTTTTCTAGGTTCCACATATATGCGTTAATATACGATATTTATTTTTCGGACTTACTTCACTCTGTATGACAGTCTCTAGATCCATCCACGTCTCTACAAATGACTCAATTTCGTTCTGTTTTATAGCTGAGTAATATTCCATTGTATATATGTACCACATCTTCTTTATCCATTCATTTGTCGATGGGTGTTTAGGTTGCTTCCATGTCCTGGCTATTGTAAATAGTGCTGCAATGAACACACACATGCACAGTGGGGTGCATGTGTCTTTTTGAATGATGGTTTTTCTGGGTATATGCCCAGTAGTGGGAATGGGAATGCTGGATCATGTGGCAATTCTATTTTTAGCTTTGTAAGGAACCTCCATATTGTTCTCCATAGTGGCTCTATCTATTTACATTCCCACCAACAGTGCAAGAGGGTTCCCTTTTCTCCACACCCTCTCCAGCATCTGTTGTTTGTAGATTTTCTGGTGATGCCCATTCTAACTGGTGTGAGGTGATACCTCATTGTAGTTTTGATTTGCATTTCTCTAATAATTAGTGATGTTGAGCAGCTTTTCATGTGCCTCTTGGCCATCTGTATGTCTTCTTTGGAGAAATGTCTATTTAGGTCTTCTGCCCATTTTTGGATTGGGTTGCTTGTCTTTTTAATATTGAACTGCAGAAGCTGTTTATATATTTTGGAGATTAACCATTTGTCCATTGATTCGTTTGCAAATATTTTCTCCCATTCTGAGGGTTGTCTTTTCGTCTTGTTTATAGTTTCCTTTGCTGTGCAAAAGCTTTTAAGTTTCATTAGGTCCCATTTGTTTATTTTTGTTTTTATTTCCATTACTCTAGGAGGTGGATCAGAAAAGGTGTTGCTGTGATTTATGTCAAAGACTGTTCTTCCTATGTTTTCCTCTAAGAGTTTTATAGTGTCCGGCCTTACATTTAGGTCTTGAATCAATTTTGAGTTTATTTTCTGTGTATGGTGTTAGGGAGTGTTCTAATTTCATTCTTTTACATGTAGCTGTCCAGTTTTCCCAGCACTACTTATTGAAGAGACTGTCTTTTCTCCATTGTATATCCTTGCCTCCTTTGGTATAGATTAGTAGACAATAGGTGTGTGGGTTTATCTCTGGGCTTTCTATCCTGTTCCATTGATCTGTGTTTTGGTTTTTGTGACAGTACCATATAGTCTTGATTACTATAGCTTTGTATTATAGTCTGAAGTCAGGGAGTCTGATTCCTCCAGCTCCGTTTTTTTCCCTCAAGACTGCTTTGGCTATTTGGGGTCTTCTGTGTCTCCATACAAATTTTAAGATATTTTGTTCTAGTTCTGTAAAAAATGCCACTAGTAATTTGATAGGGATTGCATTGAATCTATAGATTGCTTTGGGTAGTATAGAAATTTTCACAATATTGATTCTTCCAATCCAAGAACATGGTATATCTCTACATCTGTTTGTATCATCTTTAATTTCTTTCATCAGTGTCTTATGGTTTTCTGCATATGGGTCTTTTGTCTCCCTAGGTAGGTTTATTCCTAGGTATTTTATTCTTTTTGTTGCAATGGTAAATGGGAGTGTTTCCTTAATTTCTCTTTCAGATTTTTCATCATTAGTGTATAGGAATGAAAGAGATTTCTGTGCACTAATTTTGTATTCTGTAACTTTACCAAATTCATTGATTAGCTCTAGTAGTTTGCTGGTGGCATCTTTAGGATTCTCTATGGATAATGTCATCTGCAAACAGTGACAGTTTTATTCTTATTTTCCAATTTGTATTCCTTTTATTTCTTTTTGTTCTCTGATTGCTGTGGCTAAAACTTCCAAAACTATGTTGAATAATAGTGGTGAGAGTGGACATCCTTGTCTTGTTCCAGATCTTAGAGGAAATGCTTTGTTTTTCACCATTGAGAATGATGTTTGCTGTGGGTTTGTCATATGTGGCCTATTTATGTTGAGGTAGGTTCCCACTATGCCCACTTTCTGGAGAGTTTTTTTAAATCATAAATGGGTGTTGAATTTTGTCAAAAGCTTTTTCTGCATCTATTGAGATGATCATATGGTTTTTCTTCATCAATTTGTTAACATGGTGTATCACACTGATTGATTTGCATATATTGAAGAATCCTTGCATCCCTGGGATAAATCTCACTTGATCATGGTGTATGATCCTTTTAATGTGTTGTTGGATTCTGTCTGCTAGTATTTTGTTGAGGATTTTTGCATCTATATTCATCAGTGATATTGGTCTGTAATTTTCTTTTTTTGTAGTATCTTTGTCTGGTTTTGATATCAGGGTGATGGTGGCCTCATGGAATGAGTGTGGGAGTGTTCCTTCCTCTGCAATGTTTTGGAAGAGTTTGAGAAGGATGGGTGTTAGCTCTTCTCTAAATGTTTGATAAATTCACTTGTGAAGCCATTGGGTCCTGGACTTTTGTTTGTTGGAAGATTTTTCATCACAGTTTCAATTTCATTACTTGTGATTGGTCTGTTCATATTTTCTACTCCTTCCTGGTCCAGTCTTGGAAGGTTATACCTTTCTAAAAATCTGTCCATTTCTTCCACATTGTCCATTTTACTGGCATAGAGTTGCTTGTAGTAGTCTCTTAGGATGCTTTGTATTTCTGCAGTGCCCATTGTCACTTCTCCTTTTCATTTCTAATTTTATTGATTTGAGTCCTCTCCCTCTTTTTCTTGATGAGTCTGGCTAAGGGTTTATCAATTTTGTTTATCTTCTCAAAGAACCAGCTTTTAGTTTTAGTGATCTTTGCTACTGTTTTCTTTGTTTCTATTTCATTTATTTCTGCTCGGATTTTTATGATGTCTTTCCTTGTACTAACTTTGGGTTTTGTTTGTTCTTCTTTCTCTAGTTCCTTTAGGTGTAAGGTTAGATTGTTTATTTGAGATGTTTGTTGTTTCTTGACGTAGGATTGTATTGCTATAAACTTCCCTCTTAGAACTGCTTTTGCTGCATCCCATAGGTTATGGACCATCGTGTTTTCATTGTCATTTGTCTCTAGGTATTTTTTGATTTCCTCTTTGATTTCTTTAATGATCTCTTGGTTATTTAGTAACGTATTGTTTAACCTCCATGTGTTTGTGTTTTTTACGTTTTTTTCCCTGTAATTCATTTCTTTTTTTTTTCTTTAAGAAGATGTTGGGGGTAGGAGTTTATTAATTAATTTATTTATTTTTGCTGTGTTGGTCCTGTAATTCATTTCTAATCTCATAGTGTTGTGGTCAGAAAAGATGCTTGATATGATTTCAATTTTCTTAAATTTACTGAGGCTTGATTTGTGACCCAAGATGTGATCTCTCCTGGAGAGTGTTCCGTGCACACTTGAGAAGAAAGTGTTATCTGCTGTTTTTGGATGGAATGTCTTATAAATATCAATTAAATCTATCTGGTCTATTGTGTCATTTAAAGCTTGTTTTTACTCATGAATTTTCTGTTTGGATGGTCTGTCCATTGGTGTAAGTGAGGTGTTAAAGTCCCCCACTATTATTGTGTTCCTGTCAATTTCCACTTTTATAACTGTTAGCAGTTGCCTTATGTATTGAGGAGCTCCTATGTTGGGTGCATTTATATTTATAATTGTTATATCTTCTTCTTGGATTGATCCCTTGATCATTATGTAGTGTCCTTCCTTGTCTCTTACAACATTCTTTATTTTAAAGTCTATTTTATCTGATATGAATATTGCTACTCCAGCTTTCTTTTGATTTCCATTTGCATGGAATATCTTTTTCCATCCCCTCACTTTCAGTGTGTATGTGTCCCTAGGTCTGATGTGGGTCTCTTGTTTACAGCATATATATGGGTCTTGTTTTTGTATCCATTCAGCAAGCCTGTGTCTTTTGGTTGGAACATTTAATCCATTCACATTTAAGGTAATTATTGATATGTATATTCCTATTACCATTTTCTTAATTGTTTTGGGTTTGCTTTTGTAGGTCCTTTTCTTCTCTTGTGTTTCCCATTTAGAGAAGTTCCTTTAGCATTTGTTGTAGAGCTGGTTTGGTGGTGCTGAATTCTCTTAGCTTTTGCTTGTCTGTAAAGCTTTTGATTTCTCCATCGAATCTGAATGAGATCCTTGCTGGGTAGAGTACTCTTGGTTGTAGGTTCTTTCCTTTCATCACTTTAAATATGTCATGCCACTCCCTTCTGGTTTGTAGAGTTTCTGCTGAGAAATCAGCTGTTAACGTTATGGGAGTTCCCTTGTATGTTATTTGTCATTTTTCCCTTGCTGCTTTCAATAATTTTTCATTGTCTTTAATTTTTTCCGATTGGATTACTATGTGTCTTTGTGTGTCTCTCCTTGGGTTTATCATGTATGGGACTCTCTGTGCTTCCTGGACTTGGGTGGCCATTTCCTTTCCCACGTTAGGGATGTTTTTGACTATAATCTCTTCAAATATTTTCTCAGGTCCTTTCTCTGTTTCTTCTCCTTCTTGGACCCCTATAATGTGAATGTTGGTGCGTTTAATGTTGCCCGAGAGGTCTCTTAGGCTGTCCTCATTTCTTTTCATCCTTTTTTCTTTATTCTGTTCCGCAGCAGTGAATTCCACTATTCTGTCTTCCAGGTCACTTATCTGTTCTTCTATCTCAGTTATTCTGCTATTGATTCCTTCTAGTGTATTTTTCATTTCAGTTATTGTATTGGTTATCCCTGTTTGTTCACTCTTTAATTCTTCTAGGTCTTTGTTAAACATTTCTTGCACCTTCTCGATCTTTGCCTCCATTCTTTTTCCGAGGTCCTGGATCATCTTCACTATCATTATTCTGAATTATTTTTCTGGAAGGTTGCCTATCTCCACTTCATTTAGTTGTTTTTCTGGGGTTTTATCTTGTCCCTTCATCTGGTACATAGCCCTCTGCTTTTTCATCTTTTCTATCTTTCTGTGAATATGGTTTTTGTTCCACAGGCTGCAGGATTCTAGTTCTTTTTGCTTCTGCTGTCTGCCCTGTGGTGGATGAGGCTATCTAAGAGGCTTGTGCAAGTTTCCTGATGGGAGGGACTGGTGGTGGGTAGAGCTGACTGTTGCTCTGGTGGGCAGAGCTCAGTAAAACTTTAATCCGCTTGGCTGATGATAGGTGGGGCTGGGTTCCCTCCCTGTTGGTTGTTTGGACTGAGGCGACCCAACACTGGAGCTTACCTGGGCTCTTTGATGGGGTTAATGGTGGACTCTGGGAGGGCTCACGCCAAGGAGTACTTCCCAGAACTTCTGCTGCCAGTGTCCTTGTCCTCATGGTGAGACACAGCCAACCCCTGCCTCTGCAGGAGACCCTCCAACACTAGCAGGTAAGTCTGGTTCTTTCTCCTATGGGGTCACTGCTCCTTCCCCTGGGTCCCAATGTGCACACTACTTTGTGTGCACCCTCCAAGAGTGGAGTCTCTGTTTCCCCCAGTCCTGTTGAAATCCTGCAATCAAATCCCCCTAGGCTTCAAAGTCTGATTCTCTAGGAATTCCTCCTCCCATTGCCGGACCCCCAGGTTGGGAAGCCTGACATGGGGCTCAGAACCTTCACTCCAGTGGGTGGACTTCTGTGGTATAAGTGTTCTCCAGTTTGTGAGTCACTCACCCAGCAGTTATGGGATTTGATTTTATTGTGATTGTGCCCCTCGTACCGTCTCATTGTGGCTTCTCCTTTGTCTTTGGATGTGGGGTATCTTTTTTGGTGAGTTCCAGTGTCTTCCTGCTGATGATTGTTCAGCAGTTAGTTGTGATTCCGGTGCTCTCACAAGAGAGTGTGAGAGCACATCCTTCTACTCCACCATCTTGAACCAATCTCCTCTGCTATAAACATTTGTGTGCAGGTTTTTGCATGGACAGAAGTTTTCAACTAATTTGTGTAAATAGCAAGGAGCACGACTGATGGATTGTATGGTAAGACTGTGTTTAGCTTTGTAAGAAACTGCTAGCCTGTCTTCTAAAGCAGTAATGAATGGGATTTTCTGTTGCTCCACATGTCACCAGCATTTGGAGTTGTTAGTGCTTTGGATTTTAGCCATTCTAATAGATGTGTAGTGGTGTCTCATTGTTTTAACTTGCAGTTCCCTAATGACACATGATGTAGAGCATCTTTTCATATGTTATTTGCCATCTGCATTTCTTCTTTGGTGAAGTGTTTGCTCAGGTCCTTTGTCTATTTTAATTGTGTCATGTGCTTTATTGTTGAGTTTTAAGTGCTCTTTGTGCATTTTGGATACAATCCCACAAAATATGTGTTTCGTAAAGATTTTCTCCAAGTCTGTGGTTTGTCTTTTCATTCTCCTAACAGTGTCTTTCAGAGAGCAGAAGTTTTAAATTTTAATGAAGCCCAACTTATTAGCTTTTTCTTTCAGGGATTGTATTTTTTGGTGTCTTATAAAAAAAGTCATCACCAAATCCAAGCTCACCGGGATTTCTCCTATGGTACCTTCTAGAAGTACTGTATTTCAAACTTAGGACTATGATGGTTCATTCTGAGTTAATTTTGTGAGAGGTCTCAGGTCCGGATCTATGTTAATTTTTTTTTGCCCGTGAATGTGCTGTTGTTCTAGCATCATTTATTGAAAAGACATCCTTTCTCCATTGAATTGCCTTTGGTCCTTTGTCAGAGATCAGTTGGCTATATTTATGTGGGTCTATTTCTGTGCTCTCTAATTTGTCTCATTGAACTATTTGTCTATTCTTTTACCTATACCACTCTGCCTTGATTACTGTAGCTTTGTAGTAAGTCTTGAAATTGGGTTGTGTCAGTCCTCTGACTTTGCTCTTCTTTAGTATTGTGTTGGCTATTCTTGGTCTTTGGCCTTTCCATATAAACTTGAGAATCAGCTTATTGATGCCCACAAAATAACTTACTGGAATTTTGACTGGGATTGTGTTGAATCTACAGGTCAAGTTGGGAAGAACATACATCTCAACAATGTCAAGTCTTTGTAGCCATAAACATGAAACACCTCTCTGTTTTATTTACATCTTTGATTTCTTTCATCAGAGTTTTGCAGTTTTCCTCATATACATATTATACATATTTTATTATATTTGTACCTAGGTATTTAAATTTTTTGTGCTTATGGAAATGGTGGCATTTTTTCTAATTTCAAATTCCCATTGTTCATTTCTAGTATATAAGAAAGCAATTGACTTTTGTATATTAATTTTGAATCCTGCAAACTTGCTATGATTGCTTATTAGTTCCAATTCTTTGGGATTTTCTACACAGAAAATCATGTCATCTGTGAACAAAGACAGTTTTATTTCTTCTTTCCTAAATCTATATATCTTGTATTTCCTTTCCCTGTTTTATTGCATTAACTAGTATTTCTAGTCTAAAATTAGGATATTTAATATAAATATCTATATTTCTGGCTTCTCTTGAAAAAAATAGAGAAATGGGCAAGCAGCCTGTCTTGGAAAAAGTTGGCTGGAGTTGAGACGGAGTAACTGTTTCTAGTTTACTGCAGTCCCCACCATTCATGGTCACAACACTTTGCTCCTTTGTGAAAAATGGCAATCAAGAGAGGATTAAAATTTCTGTTTAAATTGAAAACATGGTCAAGGTATACCAAGATCATGGTAAAATCAGAGAATAATCTCCATAGGCATGTCATTTGTAGGAAAGCCAGACCCTCCATAAACAGCTCCTGTTCAAGTATTTGGGAATTTTTAAGATCTCCAAATACCTCCTTGTGGATGTCAATGGTCTACTAAACAGGCAGCCCCCATCTCATACCACCTCACTCACAGCTGCCTCAGCCTATCCCTTAGATCTCAAAGTTCTGCTCTTGATCTATCCCTTTCCCTACACCATTGCCATTTCATGTCAGTCTTCCTGTTTCTGCCATTATTCTTTCAGGGAACACCTCGCTATATCAGGAATCCAGCAGGGTGGACACATGCTGTTAGTGCTCTAAACCCATGATTGCCCTAGAATTTTTTGTG
The DNA here is from genome assembly GCF_964165515.1 of Mesoplodon bidens. Classification (NCBI taxonomy): domain Eukaryota; kingdom Metazoa; phylum Chordata; class Mammalia; order Artiodactyla; family Ziphiidae; genus Mesoplodon; species Mesoplodon bidens. The sequence continues at coordinate 147,546,356 of NC_138178.1, read as the reverse complement.
CGCTTTGGTCCAGATGTATTATGGGTTAACAGGCTGCACTGAGCTGACTTAGGAACTTTATCACCACGATCACACCATTTCTATGAGAACATGTATTGGAATTCCAAACAAGTAACTTAAGATGGAATACAACTTGTCACTAAGTTGAGCCCACCTGCAGCCGAGTAAGGGCAGGAAGACCATTTTGACAAAGACACATCAGCCACTTCGCTGCTTTGTGCCAGGTTGGCCAAAGCTGGAGTTTGTGCGTAGAGCTACATTATGTCACTGTGTGTATGTGTGTGTGCGGGTGCGCCCACACACATGTGTGTTGCACATGCATGCAAGCATGCATGCACATGGAGGAGGAGCAGGGAAGGAGGGAAGGAAGCATCATCACAGTTTGCCCAGCGTTCAGATTCTAATATTTGACTTTTCAGAACTTTGGCCCTTATTATCTTTAGGTGTTACACTTCCTTTCTCCTTCATTGCTGGTTGTCATTGGCTGCAGACAGGCAACCAGTTTCAAGAATCTCCTTTTGAATTTCAGAAGACAGTTATCTAATTCATAGGGCAACAAAGCCAGGTATGGTAATGGTCAGATTTCTTCTTGAAACTATGAGCCAGTGATTCTCAACCTGGATGCACGTTAGAATCACTAGGGAGCTTTAAAAACCTGCCAGTGCCTGGCCCTACCTCAGAACAATTGAATCAGATTCTCCAGGGTGATGCCCAGGAAATCAGTGTGTATGTGTATGTGTATGTATGTGTGTGCACGCGCACACACAGACACACACACGTGGTTCTAATGTGCAAATTCGGTTAAGAAGTACTACTCTAAGGGTATGATGCTCAAGCTTGTACCCTTTCAGATGTGATGCTAAGATCTAATCATCTTGCCCCCTAACCTGTTCCACTGTGTGAGAACTCAGAGAGAAGACAGCCATTTATGAACCAGGAGGAAGTCCTGTACTAGATACAGAATCTGCCAAAGTTTTGACCTTGGACTTCCCAGAATCCAGAACTGTGAGAAATAAATGACTGTTGTTTGGAAAAAAAAGATCTAATCATCTTATCTGAGCAAGGATCCTACGCCCACCCCTGCAGAGGAGGCTGCTTATAGACATTTTTCTTTAGTGACATGACAGGCACCTGATACTTTAGAAGGGAACTGGATCTCCTTTTTAATAAACAATGTTCTCTCTTTCAAGAGAAGAGGAAAAGGTGAAAGTGACATCTACCAAGATAATTGAAGCAAATAACTCCAGGCACAGATGACAAAAAGTTCTTCCACATATCCATTAAATAAAGGTAACTGCTGCTTTTACAAGAAATGTAATTTGTCCTAAATCTTCCCCTCTTTGGAACTATCTATAAATTTCTAAATTAACTTGTAGCTGCTGACACATTTCTTACTGTTGAGAGAACATCTTCTTCCCTCCCCCAGGTGTTCTTTTCTTTTATTTCTTTTGCTACAGTTGGAAGAGCGGAAGAAGAGGAAGGTTTTTATGTGTTTATTTTAAAGGTAACACCTAAAATCTTATCAAAACAGGACCCAGTTAAAAATACTTTCTCTCTGGCTCCTTCAGCGGTTGAGTAAGGGGTAAGCAGGGGAGGGATTCACACATTAGTTCCCTTGGAACAGAACTGGTGAGTATCTGGCATCCTTGTGTAATGAGTCAAGCCATCAGAAGAGTGTAATTTGTGGAATAAACAACCAGGAATGGCACCCAAGTTTGTAAGTAATCAAAACTGGAGGCCATATCGGTTACTGTCTCAAGGTAAATTAGTGAGGAAAACTGATCTACTTTGGAAGCTAAGCTGGTTTTCTTCTGGGGCTGGGAAATGTGTTCCACCCCTCAAAGGCAGGGAAGTCTGGTTGACTGTGTGGTTCATCCTACCCGAATCCATAGGTGGGGGGCACAGAGTAAAGAGGAGATAAGGAAGGCAAAAATCTGAGGCAGTGGGGAGAAGTGAAGAAAGGTGAAGTGGGTGAGAATGGGAGGTGTGAGAAGGGTGTACCTTTAAATGTCCATACTCATCAGATCCCACTTGTAATTCATTGACCCTCATTGACACTGAATCATCTCTGAGCTAGGAGAAACCTGCATGGGCTGCAGAAGTTTGGCTCTTGAGTTTAAAATGGAATAGTGACCTGTCATCACTCACTGGTCACTGAAGGGTAGAGAGAAGAGAGAGTGGCTGTGCTGAATGGTTGGCTGGAATCACCATCACTTCAGAAAAAACCATTCAAGATGCATGTACTACTGATGCTGTCATGCCAGCTGAAGACAGGTGGCCTTCCTTGCTGTTATTACCACAGCTTCTGTCAGACGTGTTTATCGAGTGTCTGGCTATACTGCCAGGTCAGTTTAGTTAGAGGGGAGGAACTCATTTGGCAGAGAGAGACAATCTGTGTAGAGGGGGGGCCACAGTGCATTTACAGCGGCAGGAAGATCACAAAGCTATTCTAAACACACTTTTCACAACTCTCCTCAAAGAGCTGAATCTCAGTAGATACTAACTTTCTTTTAACATGCCTCGATCTGTGGATGAGAGAAGTGAGGAGCAGGAAGGTCGGGAACCATGATCCCTAACATACAGCCTAGGGCACCTAGCTTGTTTCTTAGACATGGGAAATTTGACTTTTCTTTTTTCCAAAACTTGACTTCAGGATTATGAAAATAAAAATAATATTTATTTACCTGCATACATCTGGTAGTACGTACCAGGTGCATACAACAACTTTGCTGGCTAGTCTCCTTTGCCCCTCCCCCATCCATTCTCCACCCTTGTCTCTTTGGCTTCTTGTTGGGTTTGGCCAAGGTGGGGGAACAGTAACAGAGATCAGAAGGTGAGAGGACAGGAAAATGGGGACATTTGTTTCCCCCGCTTCCTTGTCCACAGCCTCTAGGCCAGCACTCTTTTTTGGGGACTTATAAAATGCCTCATTCATTACTGTGGTATTCCTCACAACATTGCCTCCCATGAAAGAACTCATATGCCAAAGGAAGGGTGGCAATGGAAATGGGTCTAGAGAAACTAAGTAACTGCCCAAGGACTGTCAACTAGAAAATGGAGTCAAGAATAAAACCAAGTCTGTCTGATTCTTCACTGAAATGGCTACATCTCATTATTGCTATGTTGGATATGTCTTCCAATTTCATGGCAACATCAGTTTTCCCTGACCTGAATAATATTGTACAACGAATGGCACTAACAGACACATACAGAACATTCCATCCAACAGAACACATATCCTTCTTCTTTTTTTTTTTTTGCAGTACGCGGGCCTCTCTCTGCTGTGGCCTCTCCCATTGCGGAGCACAGGCTCCGGATGCGCAGGCTCGGCGGCCATGGTTGAGGGGCCCGGCCGCTCTGCGGCATGTGGGATCTTCCCGGACCGGGGCACGAACCCGTGTCCCCTGCATCGGTAGGCGGACTCTCAACCACTGCGCCACCAGGGAAGTCCCACACATCCTTCTTAAGTGCACATGGGAAATTCTGCAGGATAGATTATACGTTGGGCCACCAAGCAAGCCTTGACAAATTTAAGAAGACTGAAATCATATCTAGTATCTTTTCCAATCACAATGGTACGAAACCAGTAATCAATAACAGGAAGAAAACTGAAAAGTTCACAAATACATGGAAATTAAACAACACACTCCTGAACAACAAATGGATCAATAAAGAAATCTAAAGGGAAATCAGAAAGTATCTTGAGACAAACAAAAATGAAAACACAGGGCGGGCACCGCGGGGCGGTTGCGGGGGCACAGGGCCTGTCACTGGGCTGAGCCCCGGCGGCGGTGGTGGCGGGTGGCAGCAGAGGCAGCTGCCGCCTCTGCCCTTGGGTGCGCTCCGCACTGCTCCCTGGCGTTGATTCTTCCCCACCTGCTGCCTAATGGAGTCCAGGCTCTCGCGTCACAGGAAATGCCTATACTGCCCTCCTCACTCACTTCCAGTGGCAGCTGCACCGCGTGGCTTGTGGGATCTTAGTTCCCTGACCAGGGATCAAACCAGCACCCCTGGCAGTGAAAGCATGGAGTCCTAACCAGTGGACCACCAGAAATTCCCATGAATGACACACAATGCTAACACAGAGGAAAATAAAATGGAAAGATAGTGAGAAACTTGGTCCAAATAAAATTGCTTGAGCCCCTGTATGCAGCTATGACAGATTTATACTAGGACTATTCAGTTACATGACCTAATAAATCTTCACACACCCCCTTTTTTTCATATAAGCTAGTTTGAATTGTGAATGATTCCTGATAGGTATCAGTACCTAGCAGTGAAGTGTTACAAATGATAGACTTTAAAAGGTACCATCCAAGGTAGGATTGAAGGTCAGTGAGGATTTGTCTACCCCTGGCTAAGTTAGCTGTTTTTGTTATGCTTTAACAAAGCAGCTGGTTAAATTGTCGCCCATTCTCTCTTGGGACTCAGAGCACGTGCCGTTTGACACCGAATCATTATTTAGCAGAACTTTTCAGGCTGTAGAATGTGTCTGCTGCTTCTTAAAGCTCTCAGTGAGTTTTTATGAGAAAGAGATAAGCTTCTCTCAAAGTTTGTCCTCTACAAGTAGAAAAAGAAGAAAAATATGTCTGATAAAAGGTCTTTTCTGCCTTTCATAGCTGACAGCCAGGTAAAACTATACCTTGCAGGATTGGAAGAGGTGAGTTCTCTGTTTTTTTTGTTTTGTTTTTTTTTTTTTTTTTGCTGTACGCGGGCCTCTCACTGCTGTGGCCTCTCCCGTTGCGGAGCACAGGCTCCGGACACACAGGCTCCACGGCCATGGCTCGCGGGCCCAGCCGCTGCGCGGCATGTGGGATCTTCCGGGATAGGGGCACGAACCCGTGTCCCCTGCATCGGCAGGCGGACTCTCAACCACTGCGCCACCAGGGAAGCCCGAGTTCTCTGTTTTATGATGAAGTTTGTTCCAGCAAAATCAGGAAGACTAGAAACAGAACAGAAGATAAGACTAAAACCAGGAAGGAGCCTGAGCTTGATTGCCATTCATCCTCATGGTCATCAAAAGACATCATGGCAGAGTGAAAGCACAAGCCACAGGATGGGAGAAGAAATTACAGTACATATGACTGACAAAGCACTCATATCTGGAACTTCTATAAGCAAACAAGAGACAATCCAATAGAAAAGTGGGCAGGATTGATCAACAGACATTTCACAAAAGGGGATATCCAAATAAACATGGGAAAATGCTGAATCTCACTTGTCATGAGAGAAGTGCAATGAAAACAACTAGGGGGTCCCACTATAGACTCTACCAGAAAAGCTAAAATAAAAAAGACAGATCATACCAGTGTTGTTGAAGAACTGTTGGAGCCCTCAAACACTTCTGGTAGAAATGTAAATAGGTGCTTTGGAAAAGTGTGGTATTATCCATTAAAATTGAATGTGTGTATATCCTATTACCAAGCAATTCCACTCCTAGATATATGAGTGCATATGTACCAAAAGACACAACAATATTACAACATTGTTTGTAACAGTCCCAAATTGGAAAACCCTAAACGCCCATCAACAGCGAATGGGTAAATAATTGCAATGAACTCTATACGCCAATGAACATGAACAAACTATCGCTACAGTCACCAGCAGGACTAAATCTGGCAGATACAATTTTGAGTGAAGAAGCTTGACATAAAAGAACACATCCTGTAGGGTTCCATTTATGTAAACTTCAAAAACAATATGTGGTGTTAGAAATGAGATGAATGGAGATCTTGGGGAGAAGGGAGGGGGTCTGATTGGGGGCACACTAGGGGCTTCTGAGGGTCCTGATGTAGTCCTATTTCTTGACCTGGCGCTGGTTACACTGGTGTGCTCACTTTGTGATAATTCATGTGTGATTTCAGCACCTCTCTGTCAATAACATTAAAATAATCTTTTAATCATAGACTATGGAAGAAGAAAAAAAACAAAAATGGAAACACAACATACAAAAACTTATGGGTTTCAGCAAAAGAAGTTCTAAGAGGGAAGTATTTAGCAATTAATGCCTACATTAAAAAAAAGAAAGATCTAAATAAACAACCTAGTTTTACATCTCAAGGACTTAGAAACAGGAGAACAAACTAAGTCCAAAATTAACATAAGGGAGGAAATAATAAAGATTAGAGCAGACACAAATAAAATAGAAAGTACAAAGACAATTTTAAAAAATCAATGAAACTGAGTTGATTTTTTGAAAAGTTAAACAAAGTTGACAAACCTTTAGCTAGACTAACAGAGAGAGAGAGAGAGAGGTTTCAAATAAAATTATAAATGAAAGAGGAAGCATTGCAACTGAGACCATAAAAATATAAAGGATCATAGAGGTCACTATGAACAATTACACATCAATGAACTGGATAACTAGAAGAAATGGATAAACTCCTAGAAACACACAACCTACCAAGATGGAATCATGAAGAGACAGAAAATCTGAATAGACCAATAATGACTAATGATATTGAATCAGTAGTCAAAACCTCCCAACAAAGAAAAGCCAAGTACCAGATGATCATTGGTAAATTCTACCAAACATTTACAGAAGGATTAATGTCAATCCTCTCAAATTCTTCCAAAAAACTGAAGAAGAGGGAACACTGCTAAATTCGTTTTATGAGGCCAGCATTACCCTGATACCAAATCCAGATAAGGACACTATAAGAAAAGAAAACTACAGGCCAATATACTCGATAAATATAGACGTAAAAATTCTCAACAAAATTTTAGTAAACTGAATTCAACAGCACATTAAAAGGATCCTGTACCATGATCAAGTGGGATTTATCCATGGGATGCAAGGGTGGTTCAATATACACAAATCAATAAATCAATAAACATTATACACTACTTTAATAGAATAAAAATCATATGATCCTCTCGATAGATGTAGAAAAAGCACTTGACAAAATTCAACACCCTTTCATGATAAAAGCTCTCAACAAATGAGGTATAGAAGCAACATCCCTCAACATAAAGGTCATATATGAAAAAATCCACAGCTAACATCATACTCAACTGTGAAAAGCTGAAAGCTTTTCCTCTAAAATCAGGAACAAGACAAGGGTAACCACTCTCACCACTGTTTTTCAACATAGTACTGGAAGTCCTAGCCAAAAGCAATCAGACAAAGAAAAAGAAATAAAAGGCATCCAAACTGGAAAGAATAGCATAAAATTATCTCTATCTGCAGATGACATGATCTTGTATACAGAAAACCCCAAAGACTCCACCAAAAAACTCTTAGAATAAATGAATTCAATAAAGCTACAGGATACAAAATCAACATACAAAAATCAGTTGCATTTCTATACATTAACAATGAAATATCTGAAAGAGAAGAAAACAATCCCATTCAAAGTAGCAACAGGGGAAGGCCCCACAGAATGAACTTTTATCAGTCTCAGCTGGTCTGTTTATCTAGCTTCCCTTGCCAAAAGATTGCTTTCAGCAATTGCATGGGAGTGTAATGCAATTATGGTTGAAAAGATGTGAGGAAAAATTATGAGAAGCACTTCTGGGAAGGGATTCTTTGCTGTTAAGAAGTTACACAAGTGAGGGACTTTCTTTTTTTCCTGTCTTGAACACTGTTATCTCCATGGATGCCTAAAACTGCAGAAGCCATGAGGAGGGCCACCCTAAGAGGACACCACTTTGAGGATGGGGGAGGCGAAAGATGGAAAGAATTGGGTTCTTGCAGGAGGCATGGGGACCCTGATTGGAGGAACCCTGGAATTGCCCTATCTCACCTAACTTCCTGTTTTATGAGACAATAAATGTTCCTTATGGTTCAAACTCCTTTCTGCCAGGTTTTCTGTTACTGTTAGTAGATGGGGGTTGGGGGCTGCCCAGAGAAAGAGAACCAGTCAAGCCATTTTGTGATCTGAGCCTGGCCACAATGCTTGTCCTTGAGGAGGTCTCAGTAATTAATGACCTTTGGAGAACAAAGGAATGAAAAGCAGTCAAGAAACAATAGTTCACCAATGAAACAGAATCCTAGTTCCTCCTCACGGGATATACATCACAACCTGATACACATCTTTGAGTTCTGCAGGAACTAAGGTCCCTACCTAGGTGGAGGATGGTAACTGCTTAATAAGACCCCAGTCTGGTCAGGACCTAAGGAATGATGACATTGACCTTTTCTGACCCTTATGACTTCAATCAACTAAAGCTTGGACTCTGTCAACCTCTGCCCCAATTCAATGTTGAATTCTCCTCTGCTCAAGCCCCTTCATGAATATGCATATACTGCCCAAACTCCTTCAAGAATATGCATGTACCCTTAGCTTAAAATTTCCCCGGTGTTTTCCTCATTTGCTGCAAGTAATAAATACTGCCTTCTCCTGATCTTTTGCTCCATTTTATCTCTTGGCTTGACACCCACCAAAAGATGAACCCAGTTTGGGGGTAACATTGCTTGTAGCCAAAATAAAATGAAGATAGATACATATAGATTGTGGTTCTGGTATTAACTTCTAATATTTAAGCACATTGTCTAAAGGAAATAATTTTGTCATGATCCTGTTTGGGTCCTCTTATTTGTCCAAACTTCTATGTAGTTCCTCTAAATGGTCACCCTAGCCATGGATCAAGCATCATATAAAAGAATTCCAGAAATTTAAGACTCACTGTCTTTGTTCTGAGTTTGCTGCTTTGACCCTTCCCTTCCCTCAGTTCTTCCAGCTTGCCTTTGACTTCTTTTTTCAGTCTCCAGTATTCAACTTCCTCTCGTTCTCAGGCTTGACCGTGAGTCCTGCCTTCTCCATTACAGCTTACACTTCTCACTGGTTAAGACTAGGGGTCTCCCTGCAACTACATGGCCTCAGTAGGACTTAGGAAAATGTCCCTGTGATTTCCCCTCTCATCTCATACCTCACTTGGGTGATCTCAGGACTTTTGCTTCTCATCCTTTTTGGTTTGGATTTCCCTTCTGGGTTCTACAGCTACCATATCTGCTTACTCAGACCAGAGGTTTTATCCAACTGCTATAACTCCTCAGTCGGGCTGAACTGACTCAATGTTCCCCCTGTTAAGTCTGAGTTGACTTCAACTCTATTTCCACGGAGGGTGGCTTCTTTTCCGTGTGTACTTTATGGAAAAAGCCAGCTGCAGCTGTTACCTGGGAAGAATTCTCCCTCTGTGCAGCTCGGCACGGTTACCTCCGCCCCGTCTCTGACAGACAGGAATTGCAATCTTGCTATGGCTGTTTTTGATAGAAAGGGAAGCGCTCTCAGATTGCATGCAGTTCTGTTTGATGCTCCCAAACCCCTCCTCATTCCCAGGTTTAGCAACCAGGGCTTCTTCTGTTCAGTTTTTCAGGCCAACAATATGAAAGCTACATTAGGAGGTGATAGGTATGCAAAAGTGCATGCAAAGTTCCCTGCCCTTATTTTAGTAGGTGATGCCTGCCTACCTCGAAGGTCCGTTCCAGCTCTTAAATTCCATGCTTCCAAATAAGATAGTAAAATATTCAACTTTACGGATTGCTAACAGATTCTTGGACTGAAGCACGAGCCACCCCCAACATGCCTGATTGGATAACAATGCAAAGTACAATGGTATAACATGTGCAACGCATTGTCTTTCCTTTTTAAAAACTCATTTTGTGAAACCCTGTAATTGAATCAGGCTTGAACTTCCCGTGACATAAAACCAAATAGAATTACACTGATGCTAAAAATGTAAATGTATCCCAGATACCACTGAATGATGTATTCATGGGAACATTCAAGCCTGAAGAGTTGTGTGCACACACTGTGATGATAAAGCAGAACCTGAAGATCAGGCATTTGAGATATAAACATTTATGGGAACTTTTTTTTTTTTTTTATTGTTGCGGTACGCGGGCCTCTCACTGTTGTGGCCTCTCCCGTTGTGGATTTAATTCCCTGCTTTTTGAAAATTGTAAGACCACTTTTGACCTTGAGACCCTAGAATGTTGGACTCGGGACAATCCCAAAGAGATCATCGGTTCATTCTCCAGATGGTAAAAAGGATGCCTGGAAGGGTAAAGAGATACACTCAAGGGCACTCAAAGTACAAACAGAGCCAGGTCCAGGTTTGGCTCAACACACCTGTATGAGGCTGCTACCTGGTGTCTATTGCTGCTCTAGGCATTGGGATCCAGAGGTGAAAAAGAACCACTGCTCTTGACGTAGCCCCACATGTGCAGATGTCTAGATCAGTCCTTGTTCCACTTTCTCCCTCATTCTGAATAGACTCCTTGAGAAACAGGAAACTCTATATTTAGCAGCACATGCCTAAAAGCTTAGGAAAAAATAGAGGAATATTTCCCTGCCTCCCTAGTCTTGAGCCCTACTCCCTTAGCAGAGTCCTACGCTGAGTCGCAGAGAGTCAGTTAGCTCTGCTTCTTTCAGCTTCATCTTCCTGCCTCTCACTGCACTGTAGAGACTCGTCTCTTATTATTCACGTATAACATCTCCATGGACAGACCCAGCCCGGTGACATTTCAGTTTATTGCAGTCTCCCTGTTTGATGGCAAGTTAGGGGATATCTTTTGGAGAATGCATGTACAAAACACTTATTTTCCTTTTTTTTTTTTTTTTTTTTAAAAAGAGGGTAGTCAGCCCACCAAGGAGGAAAATTGTGCAGTGTGATGCTTCTCCACCAGTGTGGAGATGCTGGCTCTGATCTTGGGGCCTGGGATCTCTCCTAGTGCTGTTGCCAGGCAGACTTGTTACTGACAAACATTTCCTCCCCGATAAGTAGAGCTCTTCCCCCCTCCCAACTTCATTATGCCTGCAGCCGGAGCTCGGCTGCAGAGGGAGCCATGCCAGACACTCTGATTCACGCTCCTAAAATATCAGCCGGCCTGGGTATGCGAGTGATGCGGTAAATCTGGAAAACATAAATCAAATCGTTGGATGCTATATCTGTTCGTACACATAGACTGCTGCAGCAGGCACGGTGACATGCCTTCCAACTCTTTGGGGGCTACAGCCAGGAGGAGGTAAAAGGACGTAGTTTCCAGACCTGGGAAAGGAGGGCAGGAGCTGACATGCAGAAGAAGCTTTAAACATGCTGACATACATCCCAGACACCAGACGTGAAGTGGAGTTCAGGCTCAGAGATTGTTGGGAGGGGCTGGAAAAGGATGCCTAAGGAGTGGCCCCAATGTTAGCAAATCTTCCAGCGTAAAGAGCTTGTCAATTCCCTGCATTTAGACATCACAGGGAAGGCTTCAGCTTTCCTAGGAACCCAGATAAGATGGAAAATCAAATATATAGAATCTGGAAGGTGGGAAACTTCCTTAAAGAACATTCTAGAAAAATCCAACCAAGAAGGCCCTTCCTTCAGTGAACAAAGAAAAGTGCCTCCATTGAGCCACTTAATTGTTTCAAATTCTGGAAAAGAAGGGCCTTGTCCATTTAGCGGAGTTCAGGCCATTTGATCCCAGGGTTTCTTGACCTGGACCTGGGGACAGCTGGCTTGTCACAAGTGGCAGTACTCCTCTGGGTCAGAAGTGCCAGGATTCCTAGTTCAAAAGTAGTTTTAGAATTGTATGAAAGTAAGGAGGGTTCATACCTTAGATTCCCAACCTTCAGTCACTGCTTTGCTAGGGTTAGGTCCTGCTATATCAGTGGGACTCTGCCCTAAAATCAGATCAGATTCCCTGGGGCTTTGTGCCTAAGGATGTAGGAGAACATCTAGGAGTGAACAGGAGACAGGGCTGGGATGAGATGGGAGGTACCACCTAGGAGCGGCTGTGAATGTAAATTAAAGGAAATGAAGGAGCAATCAGCGGCCCACCCAAGAGTGTCCAGGAGTTACATCTTGGGGAGTCAAGGAAGACCCATGAACAGACTACCAGGTGGTAGGGCCAACGGCTCCACTTGACATTATGGTATCAGATGAGTGAGCCCAGCTCACCTGTCTCCAGGTGTTCAGATGAATGAGACCATCCATGTGCAACAAGGTGAGATACTGAGAAATTAATCATAGCTTATCTTTTGTGCTATCAGCAAATACGATGGAAAGATAATTTCCTCCTTTCCCTCCAGGAAAGGCAGCCAGGGCTTTGTGTTCCCAGACCTGGGTATCCTGACCCCAGGCAGGGAATTTCCAGCTCTTTGTGAGTCAGGCCCACCTGGGGAATTAAGGAGGCTTCCAAGAAGGGAAGAGAGTAGAGGTTTATGTGCTGTTTGGGTAAGAGAGTCAAGGTCTGACCCCAGGTAGGTGATAGAATCCTGGGAATTTGGAAAATGAGATAGGGTACGTTTGTAGGATTCTCCACATGGCCCGTCCCCTATACTTTGTGCTCCTGCCATGGCCAGATGAGCTTTGGCTGTGGACGCTCATGGATCCTGGACACTTCTGTGGCCTTGGGAGCAGGGTTAAAGTTCCTCTTAGGGGAGCCTGGGGATGCAAAGAGGAGCCGTAAAGGCCATCTTTGTGGTTGCCAGAAATAGAAGTGCCCAACAGAAGGCAGGGACCAGCACAAGGCAGAGGATTCAAACAGCAGAAACAGCTGCAGTGACAAGAGTGACCCACACCGATTGACAATAAACTAGTGAATGAGTTGATCTTGATGATCTTCCAGGTCCAAGACATGTAATTCTACACGCTCTCTGTCTCCTCCTCGCAAGCTGATCCCCCCCCCCCACCAATCCCATGACTCAGAATGACTGACACAGTACCCACGAATTTCCAGCACACCAGCACGCTCTGTTCTCCCCCTGCTGGGGCCAAGGCACTGGTTGTACAGCTGTGCACCATTTGCACTCCACTGCCCCACGCAAGTCCATGTGTGTGGGTACTGGGGGAAGACGTGTTGCAGAACGGCCAAGTCCAAGATGCCGACAAGAAACATTACATAAGCTTTTGCAGTTAATGAAAAGCACTTCTACTCCATTCCTTCAGACTGCAAAACCAACAGCTGCACACAATCAGGCACCAACATGCAGGGAGCCATTCCCCTGTTTGCACAGGAAGCTCCAGCATGCTCCATGTCCCTCTAGAATCACATCACCGAGCCAGCCAAGGTCTCAGCTCTGGTCCTGACACATGGCTGGCTTGGACTTAGCTTTCTGAGTTCAGCCCACATCCTGGGTCATCTCCCCAGGAAAGACAACACTGCCACGTCCAGGCCTGAGCTTGCCCCCCTGCTGGCATTCAGCCAGGTGTGTTCAGGGTCCCATGATGCCCTAAGACTGGGGTCACTGATTTCCTCCTGTCGCAGTGCTGTCCCCCATCTCTATGTCACTTTCCAGTGTGCCCCCCATGCTCATTCCATCTTTTTCATTAGTTAATTTGTAAGGGTTTTTCAAAGTCCAGTTTAAACACCTCTTTCTCTGAAAAGCCTCTTTAACTACCCAGGCAGAATTCACTGCTTGTATCTCTACACTTGGCCACTATTGCATTTCCCTGTGGATTGTAGTTAATTGTTTACCTGTCTTTCCCACTTATTAGATGGCAAATCCTTGGAGAAGAGAAGCCATATCTTATTAAACCCCTGAGCCTTATGTAATACTGGTAAAATGAGTATTTCTTCTTTTTTACAAATTCATATAAAAAGGCATACTGTGTAGGTGGAAAGCCCAAACTAGGGAAATATCTGGTTTTCAAAAGAGATCACAAGCTATCCAAGTCAAAAATTCTTGTAAAATGGCCTATGGAAAGATAAATTCTTTTTTTAAAAAAATTATGAAAAATATACATAACATAAAATTTACCATGTTAACCATTTTTAAGTGTACAGTTCAGTGGCATTAAGTACATTTACATTGCTGTGTAACCATCACCACTATCCATCTCTAGAACATTTTCACCTTTCCCATCTAAAACTCTATACCCATTAAACACTAACACCCCGTCCCTGCTTCCCCTAGCCCTGGCAACCACCATATTACTTTCTGTCTCTGTGAATTTGACCACTCTACATACTCATATAAGAGGAATTATACAATATTTGTCTTTTTGTGACTCCTTATTTCTCTTGGCATAATTCCTCAAGGTTCATCCGTGTGCATGTTTCAGAATGTCCTTCCTTTTAAAGCTGAATAATATTTCATCATACGTACATGCCACATTTCATTTATTCATTTGTTGATGGACATGTGGGTTGCTTCCGTCTCTTGGATATGGTGAATAATGCTGCTATGAACATGGCTGTACAATTATCTCTTCAAGACCCTGCTTTCAGTTCTTTGGGGTATAAGCCCAGAAGTGGAGTTGCTGGATCACATGATAATCCTATATTTAATTGTTTGAGAAACCACCATACTGTTTTCCAGAGTGGCAGCACCATTTGACATTGCCACCAACATGCACAAGGGTTCTAATTTCTCTGCATCATTGCCAACACTTGTTATTTTCTGTTCTGTTTTTTTTTCTCCGTAACTGCCCTCCTAATGGGTATGAAGTGGTATCTCATTGTGGTTTTGATTTGCATTTCCCTACTGATAAGTAAAATTGAGCAAAAGACAAGTTTCTTTACTTCTTTTCTTTCAGATTAAAGAACTACATCATGTACTTTAGAAAACTTGAAAGATCAGGAAACAGAAGTTAAAGTACAGGAACACACAAGAGGAAAAAACCACTTGCAATCCAGTTACCTAGAGATAAACACTGTTAACATTTTGGGAATATCCTTCCAGTCTTTCTTTCTATGTAAATGAATTTTTATGGCAAAAATTCATTTCCTTATTTAGCAACTCCCCACCCAGCCCTGCCCCAAGAAGAGATCTTTTTTATTCAGTGAATGATCTGCTAAGTCCCCTGAGGGGTATGCTGGAGGTAAAAATATCTTGTTTGGTTTTAGGCTTAGTATCAGGTTTTTGTTTTGCTGAGTGGACACATAACAAAGGGCAAGAGCCAACTGCTCAGTGAGGACACTTTTAGAGGCTGGAGATGGTGAAAGGGAAGCATGTGGCCGAGAAGAGGAACAAGTGAGGTGAGTGTGCTACAAGGGAAGAGAATTTTGGAGCAAAGAACAGATATCCATGGAGGAATTTGATGACATTTCTGTCTTCCTCCAAGAACTTCAGTGACATCCATATTGCCATCAGGGGATGGTGGGGTGGGTTTGCTATAGAGAACATCATGAATGTACCAACATGGCTGGAAAAGAGCAAGAGCAGAGCCTTGCCACAGGGCTGGGACAGAAAGAGACACAGCTTATGCTATGTGGGACCTTAGAACCTTAGAGATGGGGACCTTAGAAAACCTGGGCTCATACTATGCACAATGCTCTGTGGGCATTTTCCCATGTATTTAATAGTCTCCTAAAGTATTCTATCTCTAGGCCAAGACTAGGAACTAGTTACCAAAAATCCACTTCCTCTTCCTGGGTTCCTTTGCAGTTAGATGTGCCCATGTGACTAGTTTTCGCCAAGGGAGGGTGTAAAGGGTTTGTCCCATTTCTAGGCCAAGGCTTTTAAAAAGCAGTGGTGCCCACCTCAGCCTCCTTTCCCTCCCGCCAGCTTGATAAGGGTGATGACAAGGCCCTAAGCGACGAGGGAGCCAAAAGATGGAAGGAACCTAGGTTCCTGAAAAACCAATGAAACCATGCAGAAGAAAGCCAGCTGCTGACCAGGAACACTTGTTTCCAATTGTTATGTGACTGTCATTTCTATTTATCACAGCCTAGTCTGTCCTGGCTAATATATCATCATGGAATGCAATTTAATTATCCAGTACTCTATTGTTAGATGGTTAGACTGGATAAACTGCATTTTGAGGTGTAATATTGTGTTTTAGTTCCACTGCCCAGTAGTCAGGGGTATCCAATAAAAGGGTTTTGGCTGCAAGTAACAGAAAACCTAATTGGAATTCACAAACAAGAAGGGATTTATCGGCTAACTGGGAGCATAGAGGTAAATGGACTGTACTGATGGCTACAATGATGTGAAGACTCAGTTTCTTTCTACCTCTCTTCTTTTTTATACCCAATGTTCGTTGCCTCCTAGGGCTAACTTCCTGGTGATTGTAGAAGGATTTCACGCTCTCTTGTTCTCACGTGACAAGAGAGTTTGTCTCTCACGATCAACCAACAGCAGCTCAAAGCTTTGCACTGACAGGCTCATCCCTGAACCAAACCTTGTGACCATGACAATTGGACTTCCAGTAGCCTAGACCAATCAGGGGTATCTGCTGGAGCTGAGAGTAGGTTTGATCCCAGCCAACAATGGCTAGATGGCTGCCACCAGTGGTGCTTACCTTTATACAGAGATGGAGAAACTGCGTTGCTCAGATATACAGAGGAGAAAGTCACTTGATGCCAGCTTTCCCTGAAACAAAGAAAGTTTCGGGAGATGCTAAATAAAAGTGAAGTAATTTCCCCCTTCTATGCATTGAAATACGTCTTTGGAAAAATTACTTTCTGCAAAAAAGATAAGAAAGATGGAAATGGTGAAAGAAGTAGATGATTTAAAGACAAGGACACAGAGTCAACAACCTGGGGAAAATTAAATGACTTGGAAACGAAGTCCGGGTATTTGAGAAAGAATATTTTATATGAGACACTCTCATGGTGGGATGGTACAAGACAGAATTTAAGAAAAGGACAGTGGTATATCTTGATGTCATGTGTGGGAAATTAAAGTTCAAATCTCTTTCTTGGCTGGTTCCCTCTCTGCTATTGGAATACCTTGCACACTTATGCACATTGAGCATGACTGTCAAGGACACTGTCTGTATGCTAAATTCAGGCTAGTTATGCTGAGCCCAGCCTTTCCTCCAAACAGTATAAATTCATTTTCCTGGAAATCATGGAATGGACTAGAAACAGAAGAGAGGTAGGTAGGTAAAGGCTTTTCTTCCTATACTGCATCACTCTTTACCTCTAAGACAGGAATTAGATAGGTTTTACTTGTTGGTTCACAGAGAAATTGGGCCAATTACTTTTATGCACACAAAAATAATTCCTTTCAGCACATTGATTGACTTAAAAACCCCCGTGTGTAAAATCTGCACAAACAAAAGGCATGCAAAGAGATCTGCTACAATAAGATTAAGTTCAAATGGCAAGGCAGGTGTTGAATTGAAAGTTAACTGGCAATGTCAACCACAAAATGGTCTAATTCACCTTCTCTACAGAAGCAAGGGAGCCTGCTCTGTTTGCTTTTCTGCCTGACTCCGTCCCCAATGCAATTCTCATATTTCCAATGCAATCCTCAAAATCCAACTCATCTTCCACTTCCTCCGTGGAATCTTCCTGAACTACTACAGCCTCTATCTCCAGACTCCCTGGCACTCACTGAAAAGGTACTAAAGAATAGGGGTTAAAAGCTCAGACTGTGATGTCAGCCCTGCGATTAACCTAGATCCTTAGTCCACTAGCTGTGTGACCTGGGGCTCATCCACTCTGAGCCTCAGTTTCCTTGTCTGAAAAATGGGACCAAGAGGGTGACTGTAAGAATAAAATGAGATAATGCATGCAATGAGATAATGCCTGGAGCAGGAACTCAAACAGGGACTTTATTTATTTATTTTATTTTTTGTTTGTTTGTTTGTTTTTCGGTACGCGGGCCTCTGACTGTTGTGGCCTCTCCTATTGCGGAGCACAGGCTCTGGGTGTGCAGGCTCAGCGGCCATGGCTCACGGGCCCAGCCGCTCCGCGGCATGTGGGATCTTCCCAGACCGGGGCACGAACCCGTGTCCCCTGCATTGGTAGGCGGACTCTCAACCACTGCGCCACCAGGGAAGCCCAAACAGGGACTTTAAATGTCAACACATTGTTCAAAAGTGCACCACTAGTCAGGACTTCCTGTTTGATGGCTGGTCAAACAGAAATTTGGATCATGAAGCAATTTAGAAATGGGCCAAACTCACTTATGAAAATTATTTTTGTGAGATTGTAATGAGGTTGGGGGGGAGAGGCAACATTTAACAGATTTTCCATCACCTAAAAAAATGAATGAACCAATGAGCCACTTACAAAGGATCATTATGAATTTGTTCATTGAAACAAATCTGTAAGGCCCTGAATTGAGCAACACAAGCTAACCAGCACTTAAAGTGGTGAAAGTTTCTTTCTTTTTCACAGATGTCTACTGCTTGTGTAAGCAGCTTTTGGCAGGGAAGAGCTCTTTGCAGGAGGCACCCTTTTGTCTTGTCACTAAGCTTACACCAGGCACCCCCATGCTCCACCCACCTCCGGCCCTAGCACCTCTTTCAAATCTTTTGATCATCCAATACCTTGTCTAATTTGTTGGTTCTTTCTGTAGATCAAAGAAATAGAAATGAAGAATAAGTAATTATCAGATGACCAGATCTCTTCCCTAGTTTCCCCTTCAGCAATCCTGCGAACAAACTGTGTGAACAAGATAGCATAGAAAGAAAAATCACAAGAAGTCGACAAGCCTGCATGCAGTGGGGAATGGAAATGACGCTGATCCCCTATCTCAACGATTAATGGAGATTACTTCCCTTTTTCCCTTTAAAAACTTTCATGACTGAGCAGCATCTTCGGAGATGCTTTTCGAGGACACTGAGTCCACCGTCTCCCCAGACTGCGAGCGTTCTGATTAAAAGCAACTTTCCTTTCTACCAACATATCTTTCTTGGGTATTGATTTTCGAGCGGCGAGCAGCCAGACCTGATTCGGTAACACTTGTGCACGTCCAGTGGTAAGAGAATGGACCACAGAACGGTATAAATCAGCACCAGAGCTCTGGCCCAGTTCCCCACTAGGCCTGATCTTGGGAAAGTTACGTACTCCCTCCCAAGTAACAGTTTCCTCATCTATGAAATGGGAATAAAATTCTCCCTGTATCAAATGGTCTCTGTGAGAATTAAACAAGCCAACTCATGCAAAGAACTCAGTTTAGTATCTAACACAATATATATTCAATAAATGTAAGGAATTATGGTAAAAATAACTATCCCACAATTCAGATTTCTTACTACTTTTCTTTAGCCTTGCCTTCAAATGTGGACTCATTTGTTTAAGCACACCTTTACATGAAACTTGGAGCCAGCACTTTGCTGTTTTGTGGAATTTACATTTTTTAACCAATAAATCTTTTGAATAGTGCTCTGTGGATATCAAGAATGATAATGATAAGGGTTGTCACAGAAAATGCATGTAAGAGATGGCAGAACTAGACCCATAGGTGAGGGAGACTGGTTTGATTTATAATTATTTGAAAAATCAGCTCCTCTCCCACATTGAGTTGATTTCGTAACATCAGCAAGACATGCTTTAAATTCTTCTTGGACAAGAAAATTTCTAAAAATCTTATACCTAACCAAATCCTCTATGCCCTTGAACTAAATCTGGGAAACTCTGAGTTACGATATTATGCACCTAATACAGTAGGAATGAGCTTAAAGTAATGCTCCATAGAGAGATTTACAGAAAGGCTGTTCTTTGTATATATTCTGAGATGATGTCATTGTCTCCCTTTCATTGGGAGGGGGCCAGGAATGGTGATAGGGCTGGGGCCCAGCAATGATGGATGGCTCCTCTCACCTGGACCCTTTGAGAACAATAACCCCTTTGTGAGTTATCAGGCCTTTCTTCTGGTGAAAGGAAGAACAGACTCTTGACCTACAGGTCTCTATTTGTAAGAAGGCTCTAACTACCAAGGCTAAAGGCCACAGACAGGCACTGGCCAGCCACTGAGAATGCACTGAGCCAGATAGGCATGGCCACTACCCTCCTGGAGCTTACACTCTAGTGGGAAAGACAGCAAATACATGATGGGCAAACATAATTACAACTGTAATGAACCCCATGAAATACAGAGCAGCACTGGATTTTATACTGGGACCTGATGGAAAGGGGAGAGGGGAGGTTAGGCATGAGACTGCAAACACAACTTGTATATCAAAACGAGCATAGACACATGATGTAGAACACAAACTTGCTTCCGTGTTAGAGATAAAGGTGGAGACGGCAGAGAAATCGCATTTGCCTGGAGTGGGACTGGCTATGCCTCATCCTCTCCTGAGTTCTGGGTTGAGGCTTCCAGCCTCAAGGGGTGGCTGAGTTGGAAGAGTTTGAGAAACTCTGGCTGGGGCACAGTGGGCTTGGGCTCCAGGGGTGAAGCCCTCGAAAGACATGAGAAGACACCTTCTGGCTGGCTGGGAGGCAGCCCAGGGCCAGGAGATCCCTGGCCCAGATTGGCAGCCAGCAACTCCTTTAGCTTCTGTGGCATTCTCCAAATTCTTCACGAAGCTTTCAGTGTTGTCTCCTCAGCCCAGGAAGCCCCTCTGGTTTTAAGTTATCATCTAATCTTCCATCAGGGTGTAGATGAAACTGTTTGTCTTGGGACACAAAGGAGCCAGTGGGGCATGTGGTGGGGGGAGAGGAGAGAAAGAGAGGAGATGGACCTCTGACCCACTCCCCTTTCCTACTGCACTCTGTTCTCTTTCTTTAGGCAATTGTCAACTCATCTGCTAATTATCTAAGTCCACCCCCTGGGACACAGTAGGCTCAAAGCATCTGCCGTATGATGTCAACCATCCTCTGAATACTACCTGCACTCCTGTACCCCCCTCCCCGCAACCAGCACCTTTAAACTCCTCTGACTAGACCAGCATGAGGCATTTCTGAGGTGTGGAGAAGGGCCACTCAGATTGCCATGGGATGAGGAGCCACTGGTGGTGAGAAATGGACTCACAGAAGGCAGCCTTCTCTCTCACACAACATGTGGGATGGAAACGCTTGGAAAAGTCTCACCCGCTCCCGCCCCCAAGGTGGTACCAGTTTCAGGAGAATCTCCAGAACCAGGAAAGCTCATGGCACAGTAGAACCTGAATGTGTCCAGGGACTCAGCCCAGAACTATTGAATCCTTGAATTCATGAACACCATCAAACCCAAACAGGCCCTGCGTAAAACATATTAAAGGATAACTGAGAAATTAAAACAACCCCTAAAAACTTTAATAATTCTATTACTACAGGACTCTAGTTATTTGTAATGGTCTTTCACTTTCTTAGATCCCTTTGAGATCGGCTGGGACCTGGCACCTGGGACCCTTTACCGGAGTGCTTGCACCTGGACTAATGTCTCCTGCAGCAACAGAATACAAAGAAACTATAAGGGACTAAAAATAACTGCATGCATGTGCAGTTGGGACAAGTTATGAGCAATAAGATACAAAAAAGCCACAAACCAACTGCCATTTCTTAGGTGTGAGGAGTAAAAGCAGGACACTGCCCATGATCCCTGCACACAGCACCACCAAGGGGGTGGGCAGATCACTTAAGCCACCCCTCCAGCTTGACCCACAGATCTGCCCCTACCCTCACCCCATTTAAGGAACCAGCCCGCCGTCCTCGGAGAGCAAGCAAGGGAACCTGTTACCTGTCTTCACTCCCAATAAAGCCTTGCCTGAATTCCTAGTCTGGCCTGTTATCAATTTCTATTGATTAAAGAGTCCAAGGACCCAAGTCAGTAACACCTTGACATGCATCATTAGCAGTTGTCTGGCTATCAGAATCGCTTGTCACACATAAGAAAGTTTTTACGTTTGTGAGAATAATTACAATGTGCAGGGAATGCCTGTGTTGATCCATGGATGCTGTAGTTAACCTCATGCTCCCTGAGATTTGCACACCTGTACACCAGCTCCACCATAAAATCTGATGCCTTAAGATACAGAATACCTTTTTTTTTTTTTTTTTGCGGTACGCGGGCCTCTCACTGTTGTGGCCTCTCCCGTTGCGGAGCACAGGCTCCGGACGCACAGGCTTAGCGGCCATGGCTCACGGGCCCAGCCGCTCCGCGGCATATGGGATCCTCCCAGACCGGGGCACGAACCCGTATCCCCTGCATCGGCAGGCAGACTCTCAACCACTGCGCCACCAGGGAGGCCCAGAATACCTTTTTTTTAATGCTGAGAATTTAATTCATGGTACATTTCAAACCAGTTGGAGAAAGAAAGAAATACCCAATAAATGGTATTCGGTTGATATGCTACCTGCTTCAGGGCAGAGAAAAGGTAGCCTAGCCTTCTCTACCCCACCTCACATCTTATCCAATAATTAATTCCTTATGATTAAAGAGCCAAACAAAAAACAAAACTAACAACTTAAAAATATCTGTATATATAGGATAATTTCAAAAAGAAATCCTGAGTTAGGAAAAGCCTTCTTAAAGCAAGACTTCAAATCCAGAAATATTAAATAAAAATAACTGAGGTTTGATTACATGAAAATGGCAAACTGTGTGACTAAAAACATGCCATGAACAAAATGAAAAAAAATGGCACAGCCACAGTGGAAAACAGTATGAAGTTTCCCCAAAACATTAAAACTAGAACTATCCTATAATCCAGCAATTCCACTTCTGGGTATATATTTAAGTGAAATGAAATTGCTATCTCCAAGAGATATCCACACTCCCATAGTCACTGCAGCATTACTCACAAGAGCTAAGACTTGGAAATAACCTAAGCTTGTTTGAGGGATGAATGCATAAAGAAAATATGGTATATATATATATATATATTCTTCAGCCATAAAAAAGAAGGAAATCCTGCCATTTGCGAAAACATGGGGGGACCTTGGGGGCATTATGCTAAGTGAAATAAGTCAGACAGAGAAAGACAAATACTGGATGATCTCACTTATACGTAGGATCTTAAAAAGCCAAACTCATAGAAACAGTGGGATGGTGATTGCCAGGGGCAAATGTGGATGTGGGGAGATGTTGATCAAAGGGTACAAACTCCAGTTACAAGATGAATAAGTTCCGTGGACCTCATGTACAGCATGGTGACTATAGGTAACAATACTGTATTGTACACTTGAAAGCTGCCAAGAGAGTAGATCTTAAATGTTCTTACCACACACATACACACATAAGATATTTTCATGAGGTGATGGACTGTGATGAACATTTTTCAATATTTTACATATTGAATCATCACACTGTACATCATAAACCTACACAATGTTATATGCCAATTATATCTCAATAAAGTTGGGGAAAAAAAGCCAAAAACAAAATTGAAAACTAAATGGCCAAACTGGAAGCAAACAGAGATACAACTCACAAGCTGCCTCCCTAGCAATCTTTTCTCAGTAGAATCCCTCTTTATCAACACTCAGATTTCGTAAAGCATACATACCTCTCCAATGTAACATGTTTAGGGCCTAGATTTATATAGAAAACTTTATTTGTACATCTCCCAAACTCAATATAACATTTTAAACAAAGTAGTATATTTATAGTGGAGGGGGCAGGAATTCTTTAGTTACTTTCCAAATATAACTGAAGGAATTTCAAAATCATATGCAGATGTTTTGAAGAGGGCAGAATGTCAACAAAGGGATGTGAGTCAGATGTTGACGGTGCTGAGAGGCCGTGCGGCTGCACACATGCAAATGACTGTTACAAGTCAGAGTCACTGTGTGGTCAACAGGAAGCAATGTTTTCTACATCTGACATACTAAGTAATTTGTTACGTTTACTGACTTTCTCTTTGTTTTAGGAAACTGGTTGGTAGTGATGGATTAGCAAAAAAGGGGCTACTGGTTAATATTTTCACTCTGTGTCTGGCCTTTAGGAAGGTTCCTGATGGTAAATGAAAGATACTCATATTCACAAGCAGTAGTACAAAGGATTAATATTGAAAAAAACTATAATTCTACATATTCAAATGTGAAAGAATAAACAACCACTAGGGAATGGGTGAAGAAGGCAAACAGACAACTCACAAAAGAAAAAACTGTGAAATTAGCCAATAAATACAAACGACACTCGACCTCACCAACAAACAAGAAAATGCGCTATATGCATTAAAACAATGAACAGCCATTTAAAAAACTTATGAGATCAACAAAAAGAAAAAGTTTAATAACATTAAGAGTTGTTGAGGATTTGGGAAATCAGGCATATTGCTGATGTCTGTGTACACTGATGAGGTATTTTTCCAGGCTAATTGGTGGTATCTATTAGAAATGGTAATGCACACATGCTCTACTTTAACAATTTCCAGAAACCTATTATTCAGAAATACACATGTGCACAGACATGTGCATAAGGATAAATATCACAACACTATTTGTAATAGAAAAATATTTTGAAAAGATCCAAAAGTACACCAAGAATTTAAATATATTATGGCATGAAATGTCATATAGTTGTTAGAAGGAGTGGGGTAGGCTTATATATATTGATATGAAAAGGTCTCTGAGGTAGATTAAATGAACAGAGCAACCTGCAGAACATGTGAATATTCTACATTTATGTGCATATATATATTCATTCATACACACACACACACACTTAGGCAAGTACATAAGAAAGGGGACTGAAGTGCTGAGAGCAGTTACCTCTGGGAGGGAAGTTGTCCTAGGAGGAGGAAGTGGGAGATGTCTTCTTGTTCACCAAACTTTCCAGTTTCTTTCCCAGCTGTGCTCCTCTCTGTAGGATATATCCCCACACCGTTGACCTTGGGAATGGCCATGTGACTTGCTTTGGCCAAAAAAGAAACGTTGATCGCTTTTGTGCTAAGTTGTAGAAGTCAGGGCCTCATTTGTCTTGTCTTTTTCTTTCTGCCAGATCGACAGTGTTCCAGATAGAGGCTAGGTTTTTCCATCAGCTTTGGTTCTGGTGTGAAAAAGGCAATAAGCAGAGCTTGTAGCCAACTCGTGATAAACATGTTGTGTGAACAAGAAATAAACATTTGTTGCTATAAGCCACTGAGATTTTGGGGGTGTTTGTTACTGCAGTATAACGTGGCCTACTCTGACTGATACAAATAAAGGAAGACTTCTACATGTTTTCTTTGTGTACTTCTCAACTATATAAGCATTTTGCAATATATATATATATACACTCATATATTACTTGTATAATAACCTAATTTTTTAAATATTTTTATTATTTTAACATTATTTATTCATTTTTGGCTGCATTGGGTTTTTGTTGCTGTGAGTGGGCTTTCTCTAGTTGCGGTGAGCTGGGGCTACTCTTCGTTGTGGTGCGTGGGCTTCTCATTGCAGTGGCTTCTCTTGGTGTGGAGCATGGGCTCTAGGCACGTGGGCTTCAGTAGCTGTGGCATGTGGGTTCAGTAGTTGTGGCTCGCAGGTTCTGTAGTTGTGGTGCACAGAATTAGTTGCTCCACAGCATGTGGGATCTGCCCAGAGCAGGGCTCAAACCCATGTCTCCTGTATTGGCAGGTGGATTCTTAACCACTCTGCCACCAGGGAAGTCCATAATAAACTAATTTCTAAAAATTGACATCTTTGCAAAATTACAAATGACTATATGTCAAGGACCTTTGAGATTGTTGACAAATAGAGACTGCAAAGCTAAATCCTGGAATTCCAAGGGCAATTGAAGTGCCTGCCTGAGACCTGCAGGCCAACATACCATGGCTACAACCTGAAATGCTGGGAAAAGGTAAAAGGTGTGTTTTATCAAACCAGTGGCCAAGAAATACAGTGGTTAAGTGAATATGTGAGAATTCTTCTTGTGTACGTTAGTTGGGGAGGTCAGGGCAGTAAACATACTACCCCCCAACCACAATGACAAAGGGCATCCAAATACATGGTGGGACCACAGTGGTTGCTTTCATAGATATTGGGAGACTTCGTTCTTCCATAGCAGGGATTGAGTAGCAATTACTGCTGACTCACAGCTGTCTGAATGTATCAGTCTCATCAGATGTGTCCAGAACACAAAGAATTTGAGAACTACCAACCCAGGAAATAGAGCAGGTAATTGCATGTAGACTCTTATTTCCTGGTGGGGCTGATGTTCCATGCTCAAATTCCAGGCTTATTCATTGATTGCACACATCCTCTGTGTCAGGCACTGTCATTGCCTTCAGCCATGCACACAATCTTAGCTCTCAAACTCACAGCCCAGATCAATAACACATACCCTGAGGCAGGGATAACGGTAATAACAGTAGCAACCTTTTCTTAAGGGGGTAGCAGTTCCAAGCATTGTGCCAGGTATATATTATTTTTAATAAAAAAAAATCCTGCATAATTATGCCTACTTTTTTGAATGAAGAAACTGAGGTGGAGAGAAATTAATGAACCTCCTTCAGTTCTGAGAACCCCTAGGTAAGGGTCCATCTCAAGTTCCTTCTGTTGTCTAAACAAGTCACCTCCTCTGCAAAGGGATGATTAATAATAGCATCAAAGGGGGAGTGACAGCCTTGAAACAGAACTTTAACCTAGAGAGCAGGGCGCAAAGACCCAGCTTTTTGCCTATGCTATCTGCAGAGGGCGATGCAGAGCCTGGCTAGCGGCCAGCCTGGTGATCTGACTTAGGTTAGCTATGGTTAATATTCCTCCCATCTCTGCCCTCACCCCCTCCTTCTTCTAGTGCTGGAAGTAAACATCTGCCTTGCTCAGGGCATGAGGGTGGGAGTAAAGAAAGTCCTCACGACAGCAACAGTCCTTTGCTGTTGTGCAAAGAATTCTAGAAGACGCAGATCTGTGTTGTGGCAGCACGAGAGGTCCCAAGGTGCAACCCCTCAAGTCCCTTCCATGGCTGAGGTTGGGGAATCAGTCCCATGTATTTGCCATCAGCTCAGTACTCTGTTTAACTTTCTTCCCGCTGAAGCACTCAGCACAGAGAAATACCCTAGGAAATCTAACTCAGGGCTGTTCTTGGTTTCTTAAGGAAATTTAACCTAAACAAGGACGTGGCACGGCTCTCAGCCCCGAGACTGTAACCATGTGGGGCTCATCTTCCCACCCAACAGGGGAGCAGAGAACAGTGAGTAGAGGACGGTTCACCAAAGAGCCTGAAAGCTCCCGAGGAAGAGGCGTTGGGGGTGGTCTCCTTTCCCAGGCTCTGCTTCAGGGCTGAGGTCACAGGGTTCAGCTGCCTTTGCACCCGAGGACCGGCAAGGCCCCCAGGGGACTCAGAACAGAGCCAGGGGCTTCTCAGTCAGATGAGAGAAATTCTGGGCAACGTACAGGATGGCAAGTCAGATTTTGATGAGTGGCTCAGCTCTGTATTGTGGATGGAAGTAAGGAGAAAGAAAGAAATTCATGTAAATCTCCCAACAGGCAACCCAGCTGGCACTGAAATGGCCAATAAGAGAGAAAACTTGAGCAAGAGGTGAAGGGGATATGAGGATGCTCCTGGGACACATGGGTTTCTCCCCGGGATGTGAGCAAACTGCACAAACATTTTGGTGGAGCACCTGGTGGTGGAGGTTTCATCAGAGTTATGATTCAATGAAATGAAGCACCGAGTTTATACTAGGGTCAGATTTCATCTTAACAGTGCTATAAATGACTCTACACCTTTATTTATGGACTCATCAAAGGTCAGAAGGGGTCAGTTTTTAGTTGTACTCAACTATGCTTTTTAGGAGAAATTTTGTGCCCTTCTGAAGCTAGTGTGCAAAATCTCAGGGGGCAATCATTCTCAGGGTTGTGCAAATGGGCACCCCTTACATCTTACCTGTCCCCAGGTGTCTCACTAATCTCACTCTAGACATGGCCCTGGGGTCAAGCACAGTGCCAAGGGGAGAATAGGAGCTCAGTCATTGAATGAATAAAGGCACAAACAAATGAGGTAGAGAAGAAGGACAGTCATTGGAAAACTCTAGATACTGAATGCTTTCACAGCCTTTGAACACCCTGTTTTCCAGAAGGCTCGTGTGAAGGTAGATGAATGGGACCTTTGGTGTTGTAGTCATCTTAGTCAGCTTGGGCTGCTATAACAAAATACCACAGGCTGACATCTATTTCTCACAGTTCTGGAGGCTGGAAGTCAAGATGAAGGTGCCAGCGAGTTCAGGTCTCAGTGCGGGCCTCGTTCTGGCTTGCAGACAGCTGCCTTCTCACTATATCCTCACATGGCAGAGACAGAGGGCTGTGGTCTCTCTTCCTCTTCTTATAAGGACACCAATCCCATTGTGAGACCCCCACCCTCATGACCTCAAATAAACCTAATCACCTCCCAAAGGCTTCCCCTCTGAACATCATCGCATTGGGGGTTAAGGCTTCAACATATCGATTTTGGTGGGACATAAACATTTAGCCCATATCAGTAGCGTATTAAGATTACGTATTTTGGATCCCTGCTTCTGTACGAAAGTTTGATCACTGAGGTAGACAGAATTCTAAGATGGCTCCCAAGATTCTCACCCCCTAGTGTGCATACTCATGTAATCTTCCTTGAGGTGAGTGCACCTGATTTAAACAGGTGAGCTCTTTAAAGAGGGTCTAGCAGTCAGAGATGGAAGAAGACAGAGAGACTGGAAATGTGAGAGGGATTTTCCTGGGGCCTTGAGGGAGCTAAGAGCTATGTTGTAAGAGGGCCTATGGAGGGGATCACATGGTAAGGAAACGTAGGAGGCTTCTAAGAGCTGAGAGCAATTCCCAGCGACAGCCAAAAAGTAAAGGGGACCCTCAGTCCTACAACCAAAAGTAACTAAATTCTGCCTAAAGCTGTGTGAGCTTGGAAGAGGACCCCATACTTCAGATGAGGCCCCAGGCTGGCTGACATCTTGATTTCATGTCATGAAACCGTGAGCAGAGAACCCAGCCACACCATGACTAGACCTCTGATCTACAGAATGCTGTTATAATAAATTCATCCTGTTTTCAGCTACTAAGTTTATGGCAATTTGTTACACAGCCTAGAAAAGCAATACAATCTCCTTTCTACAGGAGATCAGCCCACATCTCTTGAGTCCCTTTGTCTTACTAAAAGCAGCTTCTGTTTGGTTGTTGATTACATTTTCCCTTATATTAACACACAACCTCCTTTCTTTCTTCTTCTTTCTTATTTTCCCCCTACTGTTTCCTTTGGGAATTTACACAGTAATTCAAACCTGCTGTGTACACATTTTTATTTTAACACTATTTAACGCAGAAACTATATTATCTTCTCCCCAACCTCTACAAAGCATCTTCAGGGCACACATCATTGTGAGGCTACTGTTTTCCTCCTTCCCAACCAGTGTTCAAGTCTTCCAAAGCTTAACATTATGTTTATTACATAACAGCACGACATAAGCCCAAACAACCTGCTGCTGGGCTTTTAAATATAGCAACTGCAGAAATCTCTTCTGGGCTTGATGAAGAGCCACTTCAAATGTTTCCTAATTTCAGCAATTTTCTGGTCTATAGAAAACAAGGTCCAAAAATGGCTCTGCAGGTAAAGTGCACACACAAGAAACCCACCCCTCCCTCAACAATGACACAGAGGGTGGGAAGTGGGGAGGGAGCCGAGGGCCCTCCGGTTGTTGGGATTTGCAGGCGGCCTCTCAAGGAGTATTGTCTCTGTGTGAAACCCTCTCAGGGGTGAAAATGGAAAAGGCCCAGAAGTGGAGGCCTTCCAGGTTGGCACCTCAGTGATGGTCCCTCCCTTTGTTCCCTTTTCTAATTGCCAGGACCACTGGCAGTTGTATTCACCAAAGGGACTCTTGGTTGCATTAAGAGCTGACTCAATCTGGCTTAAGAACAGGGAATTTCTTGGCTTGGGAATCTGTTGAATAAGGGTTGTGCTGCTCCCTTTGACCTCCCCATGTTGGTTCTATTCTCAGGCACCAACACCCCACACAGCACCCCTCTCCTCCCCACCCCACCCCACCCAGAATCCCTGGGCTTGCCCCATGGGAAAAGGGTGCCTCTTTCTCCTATTCCAGTCATCTACCCTGGGCTGACTGGTTGGGCTTGGGTCTCATGCCCTTCTCCTAAATCATCACCATGGCCAGGGGGATGGCCACTGTTTGGCCACAGGATGGGAGCAGGTGTCCACTTCTAGAGCAGGAGTATGAGGTCACAAGGACTCGGGTGGGGGAGGGGAAGGGTGGATGTCCAAAGGAAAATCAAGGTGCCATTGTCAGACAGGGTGGAATGGACACTGGGCAGGCCAGAACAACTGATGTCCTCAGCCGTCTGACCTATTCTAATGCAGGATATTTGGGAACAGCTGGGACCTGGAGAGGCAATTGGGAGCAGGGGTTCTCTCTCCACCTCTGTGCTTCCACTGAGCCACCGGAATCCTATATGTTCATCTGTATGTGTGTGTGCACTTCACCCAGCTCATCAGCTGAGAAGCAGAGTCAAGGTGTAACTTGATAACACATTTCTGCTCTGCCCTGGGCCTTCTAATTTCCTCTCCTGGCTACAAGGTGGTAGAAATTTCTGTGCTCTTATATCTGTACTCCTCTGAGAGTGGACTGCCTTCCCTCAATACACAGAAAATCTGGGGCCTCATGAGGACTTCACACCAGAGACCTGGCCCGCCATGTGTGGGAGTCTGGGTGCAGCAAGAAAACGGGAAGCTGGGGTAAGCCTGTGTCCCAGGCTTTGGGGGGCCCCTGGAGCTACTGCTTCTCTCCATGGGGTTGCTCTGTCTCCACTTGTGACCTATCAGACCCGCCACCTGGTAGGACCTTTCTGTGCCCACTTCTAATGGGTTTTCCTTGTGCATCTGTCAGGGATGCCATGACCCCTGCTTTCTGGATTGGGGCAGGGAGAGGGCTCTCATAAGTTCCTTCTAACTGAGCTCTGGCCCATGGCAGGCGGAACAAATACTCACTGACGGTTCAAGGTGACCCCCCCCACCAACTCCTTTGAACAGCTTCCATTTGTGCTCTGCCAGTGAGATTTTCCTATTCCATCAAAGAGTTAAACAGTTTTTGATGGGGAAGGCAGGAGATCTTCCTTATATAGGACACATATTTGGAAACCGGTCTCTTAGCAGTTGGGTGTGCCGTATGCAAAAGGAAAGTGTCAGTTAGTTTAGCCCAATTTTATTAATATCGGGGTCTATTATAAAACCACTCTAAAATGCACATCAAAACTACAATGAGGTACTATCTCACACCAGTCCGAATGGCCATAATTAAAAAGTCTACAAATAACAAATGCTGGTGATGGTGTGGAGAAAAGGGAACTCTACTACACTGTTGGTAAGAATATAAATTGGTGCAGCCACTGTGGAAAAAAGTACGGACGTTCCTCAGAAAACTAATTAGTTAGCCATATGATCCGGCAATCCCACTCCTGGGCATATATCCAGATAAAACTCTAATTCAAAAAGATATATGCACTCCAATGTTCATAGCAGCACTACTTACAATAGCCAAGACATGGAGACAACTTAAGTGTCCATCGACAGATAAATGGATAAAGAAGATGTGGTAAACATATACAAAGGAATATTACTCAGCCATAAAAATATAATGAAATAATGCCATTTGCAGCAACACAGATGGACCTAGAGATTATCATACTAAGTAAAATAAGTCAGAAAGAAAAAGACAAATACCATATATCACTTACATGTTGAATCTAAAATATGACACAAATGATCTTATTTACGAAATAGAAACAGACTCACAGACATAGAAAACAAACTTATGGTTACTAAAGGGGAAAGGGCGTAAGAGAGGGATAAATTAGGAGTTTAGGATTAGCAGATACAAACTACTATATATAAAACAGATAAACAACAAGGTCCTACTGTATAGCACAGGGAACTATATTCAATATCCTGTAATAGACCATAATGGAAAAGAATATGAAAAAGAATATGTATATATGTATGTATAACTGAATGACTTTCCTGTACACCAGAAACTAACACAACATTGTAAATCAAGTATACTTTAATAATAAATAAATAAATAAATAAAACCACTCTAATATATAACAGTATACCTTAAAATGTATCCCAGTGGGATTATCTATTTGATTAATGATACTTAAAGCACTAATTTTATATTTAACATAAGGAATGTGATTGAATGATTCATTTATGTATTAAACTTGTATTTATTGAATATTTAATAAGTGTATGGTTGTGAGCCAAGGGATACAAAGGTATTTAACACTTAAGTCTCCTCCAAAAGTTTACAATCTACTAGATGAAATAAGTGCATAGCACAAAAATAACTAAATATGATTCTATATCAGAATCAGTCTGTTTCTTTAAAAAGACAGCTTACTAAGTTCACCTAACTCTCAGCTTGAGGAGTTTAACTGAAATTAGCTAAGGTTTGACTCAGGTATCCGGTATAAAAAGGGCCACTCAGAAGCTCTGGATACCAGGAAAGATTCCGGAGGTTGCACAGAGAGCTGTAGTGTTGAAAGGAATCCTTTGACTTCAAAATGAAGTCAGAATCTTTTGACTGCCCTGAAAGAAGCTGTGTGAAAGCCAATGAAGAAAATGACTAAATCATTCTTGATTTTTGGCTTTAGAGCAAGGCATACATGGAAAAGAAGCAGGAACATCAGATTTACAATGGCATGTTAATCATTTGGAGAACGCGCTGGTCAATGGATAGAGAATCCGTTACAGGAGATGTGTCATATGAAGTCAGAACAGAAAGTAAGAAAGAGGGGACACATGCTGAGCACTGGCAGGGTGGGCGAGAGTCACCACGGAGAAGGTGTCTCAATGAGTTGGGTCCCAAGTTTAAACATCTCTGGGAAGGGCCCTGGTCAGTCACCCTGGTCAGATGTTGCCCTTGGACCAGTCAACTGGGGCCATAGGGGGAGGGGTATGTCATATAAAATAGCTGATGATTCTGTGGTAGCCGTGCAGGGAAGGTAACGATGTGGATCATGTACTATCAGAGGGTGGGGGGGCTGGGGAGGAGTAGGACAGACAAAAACATGTGTTCAGTATGCCTGCCTTTAGCTGGAGAGATTTCAGTAGCTCAACTTCAACGTCCTGCCACTCAGCACTGTGTTACTCTTGTTGCTTCTGTGACTCGGATATTAAGCCCCAGTTCTAAAAGTGAGTGAGGATGAGAAAACAAATCCCCACCCAGACTGCTGAAACTAATTATCGTTCTTCACCCTGCACCATGTGAGTCCCCACTTGTGTAACCTGCCCCAGTAACTCGGTCTTTCTAGGACTGGACTTCTTGGGGCAGAGGTCCTTATTCTGAACCTGGACCTATGTCCCCAGCTTCACTATCTGCTGAGAGACTTTCCTTATGTCAACACACGACCTCTTGCCTTTTCCTGGATCCCCAGCGGCCATACTTTCAGCTCCACGTCTGCCCCCTTCCTGCTGCAGTTAACTGAGTCTTGATCACTACCTAACCAAGGCTGCTTTCAAGATCGAGCTCAGTGTGAGGGCTTTGCAGGATTTGGTGAGGGTGACGCGATATGAGACTGAGTCAGTGTTCCTGGAGGCATCTGGCGCCAGAACTGTCGGGTGGGGGGCAGGTGGCCCCGAAAGACCATCGAGGGAGTTCTTACATTTTTCCTGCTTTCCTTGCCTCTCCATACAGAGGCATAGGGAATTTGAATGGGCTGGAGTGGCTGGGTGAGGGGGTGTACGAAAAAGAAATCTTTTTTGACCCACCTCCTAGAGTAATGGAAACAAATGAGACCTAATGAAACTTAAAAGCTTCTGCACAGCAAAGGAAACCATAAACAAGACGAAAAGACAACCCTCAGAATGGGAGAAAATATTTGCAAACGAAGCAATGGACAAGAGATTAATCTCCAAAATATACAAACAGCTCTTGTAGCTTGATATCAAAAAAACAAGCAACCCAATCAAAAAATGGGCAGAAGACCTAAATAGACATTTCTCCAAAGAAGACATACAGATGGCCAAGAAGCTCATGAAAAGATGCTCAACATCGTTAATTGCTACAGAAATGCAAATGACATATCACCTCACACCAGTCAGAATGGCCATCATCAAAAAATCTACAAACAGGGCTTCCCTGGTGGCACAGCGGTTAAGAATCTGCCTGCTAATGCAGGGGACACGGGTTCGAGCCCTGGTCTGGGAAGATCCCACATGCCGCGGAGCAACTAAGCCCGTGTGCCACAACTACTGAGCCTGCACTCTAGAGCCTGTGAGCCACAACTAGTGAGCCTGCGTGCCACAACTACTGAAGCCTGCAAGCCTAGAGCCCATGTTCCACAACAAGAGAGACACCGCAATGAGAAGCCCACATACTAAAATGAAGAGTAGTCCCTGCTCTCCGCAACTAGAGAAGAGCCCACGCGCAGCAACAAAGACCCAACACAGCCAAAAATAAAATAAAATAATAATAATTTAAAAAATCTACAAACAATAAATGCTGGAGAGGGTGTGGAGAAAAGGGAACCCTCTTGCACTGTTGGTGGGAATGTAAATGCATACAGCCACTACAGAGAACGGTATGGAGGTTCCTTAAAAAACTAAAAATAGAACTACCATATGACCCAGCAATTCCACTACTGGGCATATACCCTGAGAAAACCATAATTCAAAAAGACACATGCACCCTGATGTTCATTGCAGCACTGTTTACAATAACCAGGTCATGGAAGCAACCTCAATGTCCACTGACAGATGAATGGATAAAGAAGATGTGGTACATATATACAATGGAATATTACTCAGTCATAAAAAGGAACGCTATTGGGTCATTTGTAGAGACGTAGATGGACCAAGAGGGTGTTATACAGAGTGCAGTAAGTTGGAAAGAGAAAAACAAATATCGTATATTAATGCATATGTGTGGAATCTAGAAAAATGATACAGATGAACCTGTTTCCATAGCAGAAACAGAGACACAGACATAGAGAACAAACGTATGGACACCAAGCGGGGAAAGGGAGGGCGGGATGAACTGGCAGACTGGGATTGACATATATACACTAATATGTATAAAATAGATAACTAATGAGAACCTGCTGTATAGCACAGGGAACATTACTTAGTGCTCTGTAGTGACCTAAATGGGAAGGAAATTCAAAAAAGAGAGGATATATGTATACATACGACTGATTCACTTTGCTGTGCAGTAGAAACTAACACAACATTGTAAAACAACTATACCCCAATTAAAAACAAAAATCAAGACTTGACAGCTTCAAACACCAGAATAACAAAATCATACTGTGGATCCTGCCATAGATATTTGGCTAGTTTGTGGGAATGCTTGAAAACTACATGCAACATGCAAATCACATGACAACCAACAGACGGCCCTCCAGTGCTGTCCATTTTCCTGATGGGATCCTTCAGAAACCTCCATGGGGGTCTGTGCCATCTCCTGCTCTTCCAAGGGGATCACAGGATGAAAGAGGGTCATGAATGAAGCTTTTCAGTAGACTGACAGTGTGAACCACTTCCTGGACCACTGAAACCCCCTCTCCAAGGATGTGAAAAGACAGCCCAGCATCCATACTGTTTCCAGGACTCCTGGAGATGACTTCTGAGACAGAGGCCAAACCACAGTGCTCAAGTGGTGGTGTCAGAAAAGGTTTCCCCTACCCTCTAGAGGGTGAAGAAATGTTTAAAACATCCAGTTTTTAAAACTCCAGGAATCTGAGACAATGATCTCCAATCCCTGGTCTTAGAAAGAATCACTAGACTTAAAAACAACAACAACAAACCCCTAAATGTCAAAAGGAAGGGGTGGTAGAGATAGTGCTAAAGCCCTAGATATTTCTTTGTTCTTTTTGTTCTGAGTGTAGATAGCCAACTGCCGAGTTTTGGTGGCTACAATGGAAGAAGGAAGAAGGTGGGTCTTGAAGGCAGTCCACCTGGGAGGGATCCCAGCTGGGCCCTTTCTTAGCTGTGTGAGCTTGGACAATTTATATAACCTCTTAAGCTTTAATGTCCTTATCTGGAAAATGGACATAATAGAATCTGCCTGATGTGAAAACTTAAATGAAAGAATGCACGCAAACCCTTAGTTCACTGCTTGGCACACAGAAGAATCTAAGGAGGACACGTGTTCTGTGAAAGGGAGAGGGTAGGAGGTGGAACGGGATGAAAGCAGGTATCTTAGGAAGGTGTCGCGATTGGGCCAAACCCACGGACAGCAAAGCTCCCTGAGGTTCTGACTTTGTCCTACTTGTCCTTGAAACTCCAACACCCAGCACGGGCCTTGTACAGAGCTGGCACTCAAGAAATGTTTGTTAGACTGAATGGAGCCCTAGCTGGGCCTGAGTCAGGGAGAGGTTTGCAGAAGGGGAAGGAAGGCAGGTGAGAGAGAAAAGGACACAGAGTGACAAAGCCTGAATGATGGAGAGTCCAGATGATAAACGCTAACTTTGTCCTGTCTTTAGAGTCCCCATAAAATTAATGGACTTGAGATGGAATTGTTTCAAAAGTGTTTGGGGAGCCAGATGGGAAGCTTATGTCATTGTGTTCCCTTGCGAGCTCAAAATAATGGGTCGCGTTCCTGCCTGCGGGGGAAGGTAGGCATCCTCCACCTCTCTCTGTCCATCACTGCTGAAATGGAGCCTTCCCATCCTCTCTGCAGATGCCTTTTGGAAATGCTACCTGCTCTGCGAGGCTGTCCTGGGCAGCTGGGGAGTGGGGCAGGTGGGGGGAAAGTGCTGTGAGGTGGAGCCAGGCAGGGAGAACTAGACGTTCCAGCCTCACAACAAAAGACACATCCCACATCCCCTACGGGACGTGAACGCAGCACCAAAAGCTAACCAAGTTCTCAGGCTGGGCGCCTGGGCGTATTTTAGGTCTTAGCTGCACAGGAAAGCTGTCAGAAAACTGTGAACTGCTCTGCAAATATAGCGATTTGTTAGTTAATAGTGTGGGGAGAAGAAAATAACACCAGACCAAGAGATACAACAGGGTCCTTCCACCGCTTTGCAGCTCACCCCGTGTCAGACGGGGCCACCAACCTCTTTGGACCTGAGTGCTTCACCGACAGAACAAGGATAGCTTCCTCGAGCCCACCTGGGTCAAAGTGACCCCGTGCTTTTCTGTGCTCCAAGCCACGTAGCCCAGATTTTTATGTGACATGTATTTTGCTCTCTCTGGCGTGAGATTTTTTTTGATATTTCAGTTAATTGTTGGTATAGCTCTTGACTCGGCCAATTATAAGCTCCCTGAAGGCTGGGATTGGTGGGAAACGCAGTCAAGAATTATTCATTTTCAAGCATCCACTTAATCAGCATTGACTGAGTCCACCAAGCACTGTGCTAAACTCTAAGATGATAGTGCTGAGCTACTCAGGTACCATCCCCGCACTGGGAGAGTGCTTCTTCTGCCGGGGGGGAAAAGGGGTATTCATGATAAACTAGAACAGACCAAGAAAAACAGAGGCGGAGCTCCCGCGTCACAAAACTCCAGGGGGCAGATGCATACAGAGCACAGCGTGAGTGATGTCCCTCAGATTGCGCAGGGCAGCAGCCCGGGTGTCACCACATTCCAGGGGTCTGGCCTGATGCCTGATGCTGTAAAGGTTTGTTAAAGAACAAAAGAGGATTAAATGAGGGGTCTTCCCCAGTGTGGTGACGGCTTTTAATGTCTGACTGTATCCATTTGTCTTTCTGCACACGCCTCCTGGCCCCTGTGACTAAATCTGCCCAGTGTAATGCCAGCAGAAGTGCCAGGATTCACTTTTTGGGCTGGCGGGGCGGGGTGGGTGGGCGGTGCCTGACCCCCTCCAGCTGTTTCTTTTCCTGCTGCGGTGACCAAGGCAGCTATAAGATGATGGATTCTATCACCCTGAACCCCTGAGAGATTCTGTGGAGCAGGGCAGAGCAGTCCCTCATTGGCTAAGAAGCATTGATTAAAAGAAGCCTTTGTTATGTTAAGCCACTGAGACAGTGAGGTCTTTTGGCACCCTGGCATAGACTGATCTATTCTGACTGATGCTCTCACTTTCCTGTGAGTTGGGTCATGGGGCCGTTTATAGGACCAAGCACAGAGGTGATCAGTAAGTGTTAAAAAAAAGAACTGAGAGGTGGAAGAGGAATGTACATTGATTAATAAGTATTATCAGTGCCTTTTCCCTCTGCTGGAATTCCTCAGCTCTTAGGAAATGTGCTCTGTGGGCCCTAGGCCCCGGACACAATGGCTGGATTGTTCATTTCCAATAGGTGGGTTTCCTTTTACCCGCAAGGCCCTCTCTGTGGTAGGTAAGGTAATGCTGCCTTTTCCACATAGAAAAAAGCACACCAGCTTCTTTCCATTGATGCAAACAATCTGGAGGAAGGACGTAATGGAGGAAAACTCCAGGCCCCCAGAGTTGGAGCAGTTGGGGTCTTTGCCTACCCAAGCCCCCCCAGTGTGGCTCACACAAAACAGAGATGCTTGCAGCTGTGCCGTGACCAGAGCCAGAGGTAAGGACCAAAACACTCCATCCCCACTGCCACAGACCCACTTCCTTAGACCAGGGGTTCTCAAACTCTGGAGTGTACTCAAATCACCTGGAGCGCTTGTTCAAACACAGACTGTCAACCCTCATTCCCAGAGTTTGTGATGCAGGGCTCTGGGGTGGGGCCTGAGAATTTGCATTTCTAACAAGCTCCCCAGTGATGCTGATGCTGGCCCAGGGAATATATTTTGAGAAACCATTGCCTTAGATGGATGTTCTGCCTCTCAAAGTCAAGGATAAAAGCAATACCTTTGAAATTAGCCCTATAACCTGCTATTAGCCTTAATGATACAGAAGGAAGGAACTCTTTTTTTTTTTTTTTTTCCAGATTACCCAGTTCAGTAGAGAGGAAAGGATGAAGAAAAGATAAGTTTCAGGGAGGAGAAGGCCTGGGAAAGAATCCAATTTGAGGACTGTTGTCCAGAGGGGAGGGCTGATGGGTGTCACAAAGGAAGGTCCTGGGATGAGAGCCAGAAGGAACCTGGGTGCTGAGGTAGCCAGAGAAAGACAAGTTTGACAGCTGATCGTTGGGTAGTGAAAAAGAGCACTGGATTTGCAGTCTGAAAACCTGCATTTCTCTCCCATAAGGCCTTGCAGCTACTGGCAAGAGCCAAGATAAAACCACTCTGAATTCAGTCAAAGCTGATCTAACAGCTCTCATGGGCAGAGACTGCCAGTTTTCTAGGTGGGTAAGCCCAGTCCATGGCCCTATGCCCAGTGCACTATTTGTACTGGGCCTGAGACCCAGGGCAGGAAGCCACCAGGCACTGCCGAGCACTCCGGCAACCTCCTGCTGATTTATCCATGCTCCCGGCAGGACTGTGCTGTGCCACGGGTTAGCGTGGGCGGCCG
Source organism: Mesoplodon bidens (assembly GCF_964165515.1). Classification (NCBI taxonomy): domain Eukaryota; kingdom Metazoa; phylum Chordata; class Mammalia; order Artiodactyla; family Ziphiidae; genus Mesoplodon; species Mesoplodon bidens. The sequence goes on along the minus strand of NC_138178.1, from coordinate 147,507,512 downwards.
TGACTCACCCAGCCTCGTGGGGAAGCAGATGCTGCAACTGCAACCAGCGCTGCCACGGAAACAGGCTAAATCAATCTCAGATCCCTGTAGGGGCAGAGAACAAGCCACCTGCCGCCAGGGAGCTGGGGCTGCTCCGGTGGTGTTCTGGGTTCAGACACCAAATTGGTGAGCACAGCCCGAGCTGTGCTGGTCACGGAGCTGGCTGGAGAGCCAGGTCGGGGTCAGCAGCAAAGAAGCTGGTGCAGCGACTAGACCATGTGACAAGGGGCGGACAGACTCCCCACCCCTGCTGCCTGTGTCTGATGACGGAAGCAGGGTTGGGGGGGTGGGGGGGTGGGGGACAGAGGGCCCTGGATGGACCAGTTCACGCAGATCCTGTCCCTAAATCTGTGGGATGTCTGCGCTGCTTCGGGGGGGGTGGGGGGGACAAGAGATGTGGACCTGACTGACCCTTGACTCTCTCTCTGCTCTCAGCTTTGCTAAGACCCAACTCCTATGAAGTTGCTCCCTCACCAGATGATGTGACCACAAATACACCCCCAAGAAGATGAGGAAACGGAGGCCAATGACCTAAGCAAAGTCCCACAGTTTTCTGAGGCAGTCAGGCTGGGCTCCCGATATCCTGAGCACCAATCCTTCATCATTTGCCACTAGACACTGCATCCCAAGGAAAGAATTCGATGGGCCTTGCAGGATTTGCTTTGCCTTCAATATCTGCTCTCCGGGGCAGTGGGTGGTGCCATTAATAACATACTCTGCTCTTCCCAAGAGCTACAGTGAGTCTTTAGCCAGCTTTCCCCACCTTCATCAACTCCTAAGCCAGGCAATGAGTTTCCACTGGCTCCACCAACCAGACAGAGGAAACCTCAAGAGTCTCCAGGTTCGCCCAATATCCCATCATTATGGCATCATGGGAACAGAGCCAGAAGTGGGCCCCTGGGGTCTTCAGGCCAGCCCTCCCTGGGTTGGGGGGGGGTGCGGTGAATGTCTACACTCAGCAGTCCCTCCTGGGGACTCCTGGGCCATTTCCCTAGTTGTCGCCTCTAGGGATTCCCAGCCGAGGCTCACAGCCGGCTGTGGTGGCTTCAGCACATCTTCAAGCCCTGAGGTCCCCAGGTCCCGGGCAGCGTCTCCCCAGCCCCACTGCAGCCACTTCAGACCTTCTGCTTCCTCAAGCCCCTCGCCTGCAGAGGGTGCTGTGAGGGACCTTCCCCTTCCATTTCAGGGGTGGGGTGAAGGCTACCCGGTGGGTCTCTACCTCCTTCCTGCCTTCCTCCTCCCTTGTCCTGTTTAAGGAAAATCCCTTCTGCCTTCAGGATCCCTTCCCCGCCCTCGCTGTGTCTTTGATCCATTAACTATCTTTCTTCTAATGATTCAACTTTGGCTTTTCTGTGAGCTCCCCCTCCTCAGTCTATAATCACGTTTCTGTCTCTCCTACATGAAAACAGCTAAACCAAACATGTGTTCCACTCTGGCTACTCTCCTTCCCTAACCACAAAGCTTCTTCTCAGAGCAGCACTTTTTCTCTCTCCTCTCTTACCACCCAAGGGGTCCAAATGTCTCTCTGTGCTGCCTGGCATCTCTGCTTCCTCCCCGGCTCAGTCCCCCCCACTGGCTGGCATCCACCATGGGCACATCAACACCTGGGGCTGTCTCAGATGTTCCCAACATGTCTAGTCCCCGGGGCGCCAGAGCGGGCTGGGCTTCAAGCAGGGGAGGAGGGGAGGGCCCCCTGACCCCCAGCTGCACGTCTTCTCTTGAGCCCCAGCGCAGCTGTACTTGTGTTCAAGGTTTCCTCAACGGTCTCCTTCAGCTCCAACTCTGCCCTCCCTACCTAAGCCCCACTGCCACGTTGGGCGATTCACCAGCTCCCACGGGACCGGTCAAAAGGAAGGATGTCAAATAAGCCCTTTATCTCCTCTGGCCTTTCCCCTACCCAAAATATTTTATTCTCCCCAAGTTACAGAAGAAAATCTCCCTTGCATGGAGGGTGGGCAGCAGAGACCGGAGGGTGCGTACGGTGGGGAGGAGAGGACCAGGCTCCTGCAGGGGCGCTGATGGCAGGAGCTGTCTGTCCAGCCACCCTGAGTCACTTCTTGTGGAATGGGAGAGAATCCTCCCAAAAGGACCATTAGGGAGTGGAAGGAGAGGGTCTGATTCTCAGTCTTGGAGCCGAGGGGTAGGCTTTGAAAGATGTGAAAGATAACTTTTCCTTTGATCAGAGTTTATAGCTAAGAACCACCAGGAAAGAAGGGTGGGCTTGACTCCCGGGGAGGCCCCCGCTTGTACCAGACGTGCAGGGTCTGATTTCACGGTGGAGGACACCTGGCCTCCCTGTCTGAGCGCTCGCGTCTCCTTGAGGGGCCCGTCTCACCATCGGCCTCCTCCCTTGGGAGCATGCGGTCCAGCCAGAGGAGCCTGGGCTCTAGGGGTCCTGAGAGCCGGGTCAGCCCACAGCGGGGACCTGAGCAGAGAGTGCCTGTGCTGTCGGTGCACTGGCCAGACTCCATCCAGGTGCTGCCCGCAATGGCAAGGTCACTCTGTGACGCCAGAGCCCAGGTGGTCAGCTGGCTCTCCCCTGGCTCTTGGGGCCCACCTCCCGTCCCTGAACCTGGCCTGGCTTCTGGGAAATGCGCAGAACGGCCAACGTACTTACAGCCTCACTGTAGATTCTTCCCAAAGCCCTTTGATATCCACCAAAATGTAGCCGCTCGCATTTCAAAGGGACCTTACAGCCCAGGGTTCAGCACCCCTCATGCAGGACTTCAGTCAGCTGATCCACCTGCCTGTCTTGAGTGGTTCCCAGAACAGAAGGCTCTCTGCTTGATTAGGTGGCCTATAGGAGGCACTTTGGTTAATGGAAATTGCTGCTTGATTTTGACCTAAAATCTGCCCCCTTGTGACTTCCACCCACCTGGTTCTGTTCTCTGGTCCTTGGAAGAAAATATCTCCTCAGTCATCTAATTGGTCTCACAGTAGCCAGAGGAGGTGAGGATGGAACTATTGGCCTCTTTTATAGAAAGTGCATGACTGGGGAGGTTAAGGAGCTTTGAAAAAGCTACAGGTGGAATTGGACATAGAATCCAAGTGTCTTAATTTCCCAGACCAGTTCTCCTGCCATTACTCTGCATTTCTTAATCTTTGCCCATTATTGTTGAGTACCTACTGTGTGTACCTGGAATACCAGGTAAGGGTTGGAGGCATGGGACACCTGGAGCCTCTCTCCAGCGTCATTGATTCCAGCTCAGAGGACACACACACACACACACACACACACACACGATTCAAAACACCTGCTCAGCCAGCAGATTGGGTGGCCTCACCTTCACCCTCTGAAGTTCAGCCTAGAAAATCAGCCTTCTTCCTTACTTTCGGCTGCTCCCCCCACCAGCACAGGCTGACAGGTAGGAAAGGGAAAATGTAGAGAAGATGATTTTAACCACGGAAGAGCCTGAACTTGAGAGGAAGAAGGAAGGCCTGAAGAGGAGTTTGAAAATGATAGCTGTCAACACTAGGCTTGGAAAGACGGCGGCACAGAGAGCTCGTGGGTGGGTGGGTGGGAGGGATGCTCACCGGTGCCAAAGCTCAGTCGTGTGGCAGCAGGGAAGGAGGGACGCAGGGCCGGGGCTGCCAGAACTGCAAACCAGAACCGCCAAGGCCTGGTCTCAACGAAGGCAGGCCCTAACAACTTCCCAGGACCTGGATAATTGGGCCAGGCTCCACCCCCGAGATGTGCTTTCATCTTTCTTAAAGGCACAGTGCCCTGATTCGGTGTCCGCTGAGTATCCAGCAACAGCACTAGCGCTCGGTACTCTAGGCTTCAATTTCTCTCCCTTGGACGGCAGCACTTATTCTACCGAATCATTTAGGCACAGAGAGACCCAGGCTCTGCTCTCTGCAGCTTGGGGATGCAAAAGCTGACCAGAGAGGGAAAACCCAGGGTTTTGACTTTAACTGTGCCCATTGCTCGACAGTCCCTGAGCCCTGGGGGACGAAGTCCTGTAAAAGGACAGCAGCCCTCACTCCTTAATCTGGCAAAGTGGAGGAAAGAGCTGCCCCCCTCAACATGGGCAGATAAAACTCTCCTTCTCAAACCCAGGCACCTTGCTAAGGGGCAGATTGCTTCCGTGGGGCTGGGCCTGGAATTCTGCATTTCCAACCTGCTCCTGGTCGAGGTCGATGTTGTTGGTGCCCGAGTACTTGCATCCTTTGGGAGAAAACCTCTACAGGGTAAGGCAGGGTGGACTGAAAGAGGAAGCGTTTGGGCCGTTTCAAAGAGCTCTGGTAATCAAAAGAACTTCCGTAGAGTCCCTGGGGTGAAAGCCAAGTTACTGAGAGCTGAGGATGGGGGTGGCAGCTGGGGGAGGGAGAGCAGATGTCACAGGGTGTGGGACTCCTCATCAAGTGACAGTAAGCTGCCCACCTCCCGTCACCTGCCCTCCTCAGGATGTCAGAGGATGTGCTTCTCAGAGGAGCTCTCTGGATAAAGATGCATCAGTGTTCATGGGGGGACGACAGGAGTGTGGAAGCCTGGCCCACTCAGTCCTGCCCAGTCTTGCCTTGAGCTCCTCCCAGCATCAAGCAGGCTGCACCTCCTGGGCCTGGGGCGTCGTGGCCTGTCCCCTCTGCTCACTGGGTGTTCCTGGCTCCTTAGGGGCTTTCCACACTTTCCTCCCCTCTCTCTTCCACCCTATCCCGCGTCTTCTCATCCTCCCCATGACCTCAGAGAACACGCTGACCTAAAGCAGAGGCTCATGTGTTTCCCTGCTCAACACCATCCAATGGCCCTCACGTTACTCAGACCCTTACAATGGCTCCCGATGCCTCGCGTGACTCACCACCCATTTCTCTCAGCGCTCGTCTCCCTCCCTCCGTCTCTGCCTCACAGAGGCCTCCTTGCTTTTCCTCACACACACCATGCAGGCTCCCGACTTACGGCCTTTACGCAGTTGTGTGTGGTTAATTCCTTCATCTCCTTTACATCTTTGCTTAGAAAACTTGTACACAGATGTTCACAGCAGCACTGTTCGCAACTGCTGAAAAGTGGAAGCAACCCAAGTGTCCATCAACAGGGGAGTGGATAAAGAAGATGTGATGAGTCCACAGAGTGGAATACCATGAGGCATAGAGGGGCCTGGGGTACCAACACGTGCTCCAACGTGGACGCACCTTGAGAACATTGTTACCTGAAAGAAGCCAGTCACAAAGGTCCAGATGTTGTGCCATTTCATTTATATGAAATGTTCAGAATAGATCTACGGAGACAGAAAGTAGATTGGTTGCCTACAGTTGGAGGGAGGGAGGAATGGGTACAGAGTGGGTACAGCCAGGGGGCACAGCTAGTGGGTACAGAGTTTCAATCTGGGTGATGAAATGTTCTAAAGCTGATTGAGGTAGTGGTTGTGCAAATCTGTGAATATACTGAAAACCATTTAGTTGTACATTTTAAATGGGAGTGTAATAGGGAAGAAACTTTGTACTCTAGTACAAGTTAATCACTACAGGGATGTTGCCTATAAGCTTAAATTATGTATAATGGTTCATCTCTGGGAACCCTGCCTCCCAGGTAATGAGCATTAAGTTAAAATACCTTTGTTTAGCTCACAGGGAAACATCCTGACCAGGCTCACCTGTGAATGGCTGCAGGAAGGAAGAAATTAACACATCCCCTCCAAGTCTGGCCAGAACCAGGACTTTCCCCTTTCCCCTTTTAGTATAAAAGAAGCCTGAATTCTAACTTGGGGAAGATGGTTCTTTGGGACACTAGTCCACCAGCTTCTCAGTCTGCTGGCTTTCCAAATAAGCTGCTATTCTGAGGACCCAACAGCTCGTCTCTCGATTTATTGGCCTGTTGTGTGGCAAGCAGTGTGAACTTGGGCTGGGTAACCCTGGGACATCTAGCTCAACAAGAGATGCCTGCAAAAGCTCAGCTTCACCCTCCAAGGGCACAAAGGCTGTGTGAATGCACCACAGCACCTGCTGGAGGTGTCTCAGAGGTGATGACACCAACCCGGTGCTGCCCAGGGTCCCTAGAGCACTGCCCCCTCATCAGAGGATGTGTTTCCACCGATGGCCCTGTGAGGGGGGTTGTGTCAGAGCTGAGCCCATGCCCACGTGGGCAGGGGTAAGGACACCTCCTCAGCTTGGTGTGGGGTGTCTCTCTCTGAAGAGAGAGCTCAGGAACCCCTGGGCTCGAAGCAGAGAGGGGTGGGGGGACACGACCCTATGTCTCCCCTGCCCCCACATTCAATGCTCAATCCTAGTGAAGATCATTCTAGATTTGTTTAAAGCAAAATTATCTATTTTTTAAATGACAGAATTCTTTCATTTATATTTTATGTAGTTTTAGCTTTAACTTTCAAGAACTTTAAACTTTGGTTTGCTTTAATGAAAGAAAGTGCTGCCTGGTGATGAACAAAGGTATGCTTTTCTGTGCAGCAAAATGAGCTCTTTCAGTTGTACTTGGGACCAGAGAATCTGATGGGCAGGGTGGGCACCTTAGGGCTGGCATCAGCCCTCATCTTCCACCCTGCCCTTTGCCCTACTGTTGCTTGCACTCTCCTTACCTGCCTGGAATATTGCTAGGGGTTCCTATCTCGTGGAATGGCTCTCAGATCTCTCTCCCTCTTCAATTTCTTCAGCCAGGTTCAATTCCCCCAAACACACTCAAGTTATTTCCCTATTAACGGCCCTTCATGGCTTATCACACAGTGTTGCAGACACTCATCCGGCTCCAAGCCATCTCCTCAGCCTAACAATCAGCTACCACCCTACCTGGGCCTTGTGCCTCAGTCAGGCTGCACTTCTGTTCCCACACTTCATGTTTCCTCTCCTTAAGCCAATCCTTTCCACCTGGAGTGGCTTCCCTGTGGCCTCCTCTTCATAGCACCTCCTCCAGGAAGCCCTCCAGGGCCTCTCAGTTGAAGTCATCTTATGATATTTGTGCCTCCCTCGTGGTGCTGTGCACCTTCTGCCCAGCTGGAGTCGTTCTCATCCATGATTTCTCCACAAGGCTGTGTGGTTCTCAAGGCCAGGACTTTTTTCATCCTTCTTTGTAATTCAATACTTGGCACACAGCAGGCCCTCAACAAGAGCATTTAAAGTGGTCTGACTCTGATCCCACTTCTGATCACCAACTAAAGATTCTAGCCACCAATTTTCAATGTGTGTGTTGGTGGGGGGAGGGGGCTGTCCCCACACATCCAAGCAAGTCTCCCACACCAGCTGGGCATGCTACGGTCGAATTCAATTCTGACACCGTCTACCCAGCGATAGCGTCAGATTCCACAGGTGAAGGGCTCAGTCCTATAAGACTGTCCCCCCCACCTCACCACACACACACTTCAGACGCCACTTCACAAGTCCAGGTTGTCACCCGTGTTTCTGACTGACTGGCTATAGATTGCAGGTTTCAATGACCCCCTCTTTGGGTTCAATTAATTTGCTAGAGCAGCTCACAGAACTCGAAGATTTTACTCACTATATATCCTGTTTGTTATAAAAGGATACAACTCAGGAACAGTCAGACGGAGGCGATGCATAGCGCAGGGTATGGGGGCGGGTACAGAACTTCCATGCCCTCCAAGCTGGACAGTCTCCCTGAATCTCCATGTGTTCACTAAGCGGGGAGCTCCCCAAACCCCATCCTTTTGGGTTTCTTTGGAGGCTTCATCACATAGGCATGATTGATGAAATCATTGGCCAAGGTCAACAGATTCAGCCTCCAGCCCCTCTCCCTTCCCCCGAGGTCAGGGGGCTAGGACTGAAAGTGATTAGTCCTGGCAACCAGTGCCATCCACAGGTGTGGGCTCAAAGTCACCCCATATCTCTCTCTTCACAGGAAATTCCAAGGGTTTTAGGAGCTTTGTGCCAGAAATGGGGATGAACAACAAATATACATTTCTTATAAATCACAGCAGCATATTAAATAAATGGATGTTGGGTTTGTTGTCTGATCTCTGTCCCGCTCCCACCCCGCCTGGCAGGTAGGGGCACTGGGGCTCTATTTACTTACTTTGCCGTGACCCACAGCTGCCAGGGGCTCAAGGGAGAGTGACTGCTTTGTTATCATCAAGGACGCTGCTGGCCGGCATTAATGCCAGGGCAGTCTCACTGCGGGCAGCTGCCTGCCCCCTCCAGGAAGCGACACAGGTGTGAACGGGCTCCCCTCGACATCTGAGGAAGCAGCCTTAGGAGCTGCAGCCCTATGTCACCATCATCATAACCCTGTCCTGAACCGCAGCTCTCTGCCCAGCCTGGAGGGAACAAGACCCTCCCTCCCTGATCCCCAGGCTTTGGAGAAGGTCAGGGAGACATGCTAGCTCCACTTCTCTAAATTTTCAGGGGGTTCAGGGAGTCCCTCAGAAATCAGTCTACAGATCAAGCTGAGGTCAGGTGGCAGGAGTCCACGTTTCAGCACCTGCCCGGGGAAGTCTGGCTGCTTCCTCAGGTGTGAGAGTTGCTGGAAGACCGCATTTCCTCTCCAAACTCCAAAGGTAGGGATCAGGCTGTCCAAGGAGGAGCTGAGATCTGGGGCCTGATTAGCTTCTCCTAAAGCCTTGGGGCTGGGAATGGGCTCTATATCCTCCACCCCCTTGTCTCCCCTCCACTTAAGTCACATGAGATCAAATAAGTGCTTTCTGTAATGCTTAACAGACAGTAGGTGCTCAGGAAATGGTACTTCCTTTTTTCTTTTTGATTCATGCCCATTTTCTGCTACAATAAAAATTTTGATGGACTGTGTAAGTAACAGAAGACCCAACTAACAGGGCTTAAATGATATATCATTCTCACATAACAAGGAGTGTGGAAGTTCACAGTTCTTGGATTATTTTGGTAATTCAACAATGTAATCAACATCCTAGGTTTGTTTTTTCTTATCTCTCAGCTATCCTTGACACATGGCTTTTCATTCTCTTGCTGTGACCTAATAGTCACAAGAGGGCTGCCACAGCCCTTGCTATCATGTCTATTTTCAAGGCAGAAAGAGGAAAGGGTGGAACCAGCCATGTTTTTTGGTTGTTTAATCAGAAAAGCAAAAGTTTTTGCAGCAACCCCCCCGTAGAGTTTCTCTTATGTGTATTAGTTTCTTAACACTGCTGTAATAAATTACCACAAATTTAGTGGCTTAAAACAACATATATTTATTTATCTTCCAATTCTGGAGACCAAAAGTTTGAAATGGGTTTCACTGGGCTAAAATCAAGGTGTCAGCAGGACTGCATTCTTTCTGCAGGCTCTAGGGGAGAATCTACTTCCTTGACTTTTCCAGCTTCTGAAAGCTGCCCACACTCCTTGGCTCATGGCCCCCTTCCATCTCCAAATCCAGCAATGCCTGGCTGAGCCTTTCTCATGCTGCATCACACTGACACTGACTCTTCCGCTTCCTCCTTCCATGTTAAAGGACACTTCTGGTTATACTGGGCCCACCTGGATAATCCAGGATATTCTCCCTATGTAAAGGTCTGCTGATTAGCAAACTTAATTCCCTCTACAACCTTAAGCCCCCTTTACTGTGTAACATAGTCTCAGTTTCCAAGGATTAGGGTGAGGACATCTTTCTGAGGTCGTTATTCTGCCTACCATAGCGTCCTTGGCCAAACCAGATCCTGTGGCTACCACCAATTGCAAGCGAGATTGGTAAATCAATTAGCCTGTGAAAGGGAGTAGGAGATCACGACTGGCTTAGACTAATCACGTTTCATCATCTGAATCTGGTGTCTTTATTAAATCAAATCAGGGCTGCATTTGCAAGGAAAAGGGGTGAAGGAATGGATATTGGATTGGCTGCCAACTGCCTGCCACAGCATTCAGCAGCTGACTTTGGGCAGATTTCCCTATCACATGTCAAGTTTGCATTTTGTAATACGATGGGATGTGAATGTTCCCAGGCTGTACACAAACCCCCTGTGCATTTCGGTGGACTCTAGTTCTGCCTGTGAATTTTCACTCCCTCCCCTGCTCCTGGCTCCAGCCCTCCAAAGAAAGAACCTGCCCACACAAAATGATTTTCTTGGGCAAAGAAAACTATTCTGTAATGGGCAAAGAGGAGTGAATTAGATGGGAGAAGCAAGGTAGACTTTATTGAGAAAGTGTGTCAATATACCTCATAAAAGTCTGATAGAAGGACGGGGAAAGAGAATAGAATTAGGAAGGTAGTTAGGAGTTTTCCCAAGGTCTCTGAAGAGAGAGCACAGGAGCTGGGGACTACAGTGCTTGTCATTGGGTTAGAAAAATGTAAGTAAAGTCATGAGGATTTTGGAATGACTTTGCTGGCACAGTTGATTGTGACTCCACTCTGGAACTCAACCAAATGATAGATTCAACAGTAATTATTACAAGTAACTCCCCCACTCCACTCCTCCCCCCGGTGCTAACTTGCTAGTCAGTGGTGCTAGTCAGTGCCTGGCAAATCGTTAACACTTGTTTCAGAGTCTCAAACAGGTGAACAGATCTAAAATAGGTATTTGTACAAGAGGATGTCTGAGTGCCCTTCCAGCTTGGATAATTGACAATCCTGTCATCACGTGTGGGGTCCACGTCAAGCTCCTTTCTGTACCCCCGGGTGTCTAGGGTGTCACTTATACTCTAAAAGATGGGCTCAGAACACAAAGAAGATGTAATTTGGAACTCTACCACTCATAGGGTCACTTGACTTCTCTTAGCTTGAGTTTCCTTAAATGCAAATGGCCTTACTAATGCCCACATCAGGGTGTTGATATGAGGATTAAAGATAACATGTGCAAGGCCTATGGCCCATAGTAGGCACTTAAGGAATTTCCACTCCTAAAATAAAGGAATTGAAGATGAAACGTGATGATCTGCGATCAAAGGGAAAACGCGGTTGTTCTTTGGGTGGTGACAACAACACAAAATTATCAAAAGCAAACATCTTGAAATTTTTAGTTTTGGGTCTCAGAAGTATTCAATTTTTTTCTGCTCTATCCTTTCCACACTCAAGCTGACTGGTCATCCCCGCATCTGATAACTAACACGTTTACAGAACAGCACACCTATTCATTGGAAAGGGGAGTACTAGCTTGCTTGTCCCCTTTCAAAACACTGCATAAGATTCTCCCATTCTCTATGACCAGGGTCCTCTGTAAATATGACAGAAGACTCAGGCACTGTTTTTGTGTTTGCAAATTTGTGAGCCTCTTCATTTTGACCAAGATCCCCAATTTGTTCAATATGGTAGCCACTAGACACTGAAATCCAAATAAGTAAAAATTATGTGAAATAAAAAATTCAGTTTCTCAGTCACACTGGTCACATGTCAGGAGCTCCATAGCTACAGGGGGCTGGTGGCTGTCACATTGAACAGAGCAGATTATAGAACATTTCCATCACCACAGTTCTACTGGACGGCACTCTCCCAGACTGATTCACCTAGCTTTTAATAAAAATAAACTTAAAAACCCAGCCTGGGACTTCCCTGGTGGTCTAGTGGTAAAAAAACATCCGCCTTCCAATGCAGGGGAGGCGGATTCACTACCTCGTTGGGGAACTAAGATCCCACGTGCTGCAGTGCAACTAAGCCAGCACGCCACAACTACTGAGCTCGCACACCTCAGCTAGAGAGCCCATGTGCCACAAACTACAGAGCCCACGCGCCCTGGACCCCACACGCCACAACTAGAGAGAAGCCCGCGCGCCGCAACAAAGAGCCCACGCACCACAAGGAAGATCCCTTGTGCTGCAACTAAGACCCAACACAGCCGAAAAAGTAAAAAAATTAAAAAGAAAAGAAAACAAAAAACCCCGCCTGACAGTTGAAGTATTAGTCCTGATAAAAGGGCCATCTGGCGAGGACCGTTTTCCCAGGAACGCACTGCATGACAGCAGAGTCTGCCTGGTGACCTGAAGGTAGGAGAAGTTGTGTAAAGCCCGTGTCCCTGGGCTCACAAGGGCCCCAACTGGGAATGCCTTTCAGGCCACGCTATGTGCCAGCAGCTTCGTGACTGGTAGCTTAACTAGTCACCAGTTCAGATCCAGGCTGCAGATGAAGTTGGGTGAAAAGGCCCCCTCGGTGCTTTCCACGGAGCAGTTAAGGGCTGCTGGCTTTCCTCACACTCTTCCCCGGCCACAGATGAATAGACAGCCATGTCCTTGACACCTTTCCTGCCTGTCAAAATCTCCCCCATTCTTCTCCACGGTCTCAAATGCCACCACCTCCAGGGCCTCCCTGACTCTCTGTGAAGCCCCTCTTAGCTCTTTCTTTGCAAATCTCCAAGAGTACTTATGCATCGTGCCTTGAACCCGAGGTAGTCTGTCGGCCTCCTCTTCTCCTCTATTGGATAGCAAACTCCTTGGAGTGAAAGGCCCCATGTTTGTCACCCAGCCCAGCATGGGGTGCCATGTCTTAACGTGGCAGACATTAATTAGCAGGACCTGATCCTTGTAAACCCTGGAGGGTCCACCCTGAAGAGTTTTGTGGGACAGCTCTGACCTATACACTTGTCACAGGGAGACCCTAATGGTGGCCTCTGTGCTTGCCACTGACTGCAGCTTCATTCAACCACCAGCCAGGGCCCCTGCTTCGGGAGGGGCTGGAGTGTCACTACGAGCTCAGACCCCACCTCGGCTCCTTACACACTGGGTGACATCAGGAAAGTTATCTCACCTCTCTGGGCCTCATTTTCTGTAAAATGGGGATATAAATACAGATCTTCCTCTAAAATACTAAAATACTAAAATACTAAACATGATAGCTTAGCCCAGCCTACCTTAAACATGCTCGGAATACTGACATTAGCCTACACACTTGGGCAAAATCATCTAACACAAAGCCGATTTGATAATAAAGTGTTGAATAGCTCATGTGATTTATTGACTACAGTACTGAACGTGAAAAACAGAATGGTTATCTGGGTCCAGAATGGTGGTAAGTGTATGGGTTGTTTACCCTCGTGATCGCAAGGCTGCCTGGGAAATGCGGCTCAATGCCCTGCCCAGCATCAGGAGAGAGGATCGTACCGCATAACACCAGAAAAAGATCAAAATCTGAAATTCAAAGTATGGTTTCTACTGAATGTGTATCACTTTTGCACCGTTGTAAAGTTGAAAAATCATAAGCCGAACCATCTTAAGTCAGGGCCATCTGTAGTATATATCCCCTGGAGCTGCCGAAAGAATTAAAGAAAATAATGCACCTAAAATACATATTAAATGCCTGGCAAACAGTAAACACTCAATAAATCATAGCTATTGCATTATTATCATCGTTCTCTGCAACAGCCTAATTGTTCTGGGAAGTAGCTTCCTGACTTCATTCATACCCATATTCCTGCCTTTGATCTTCAATTTCCTGGTTTCTGTCATCATCTATTCAACCAAGCATCTCCCAGACCCTGCTTGTATTGGTCTGCCTAGCCCGCAACACGGGCACCTACCTGCCTCCTGTGAGACCCAGGACGCCCAGCCTCTCCTCGACATGGCCCAACTCAACACTGGGTAGCAATGCCTTCCTCAGGCTGAGGGTACTCAGTAAATGTTGGCTGGTTGGAATCGCTGTTCTCAGAAAAACTATGTCCTGACAAACATGTTGGGGTGATCTCTGAGCACAGGATTCTAGCTCAAATGGGGCTATGTTTCCAGGAAAAATGAGCAGGGTGTCAGGAAAATCAAAGGAGTGAGCCTTCTGAGGATATGTTATTAGGAATAATAAAACAGAGAGTATAAGCTGATTCTAAAAGCTTTCACTAAAATGGCATTTTGGAAAACAGAATTTGGGACCCAACAAACTGTCAGTGATCAGAAAACAATGGTTTCCACTGTTGGTGAGCATGCCATTGTAATGGGTGTTCTCTTAGTGATGGGCCTCCAAAATGTGGAAGTAACAATACTTACCAAAAGGTCCATATCTTTTGAACCAGAAAGACACTTCTAGAAATATAGTCCAATGATAAAGTCAGAGTCAAAATTTATATATAGGAATATTGGTGGCAGCATTATTTACAAAAAGGAAACTTTGGAAACAGCCTAAATAGCCAGCAATGTTAAAATGCTTTTGCAAGAGTGAAAATCCATCCTTTACTCAGTGGAATATCATAAAACACATTTGGTCTCTTCTGCTGCCCGGAAAACTCTTGGACCTGCAGCCTTCTCTTTTCACTCACTTCAGGACCCTGGCTGGCCAAGTTCTTTGCACTGCAGAAGTGGCACCATAAGCCTCGAACAAAAGCCCAGCCCCTGCCAACACCACCAGCAGACTTCCTCTGTGGTGTACCTTGCCGAGCAAAGAAACTGGGGCTTTTGCAACCCTGTGGCGTTCACTAATTATTACAAATTCCCTGGGTGAGAAACATAGCTCCTTCTCCATCATTTAATCTCAAGCAGGAGACAGAGAGTGGGGCGGATGGACTGACCCACCTCGGGGACGTGGGCAAGTGAGTTCTGGTCTGGAGATAGGGCTGTTTTCTCAGAGTGGTAACCCAGTTTGGGCAGTGACCCCACGCTGAGCCAGTTCTTTTATTCCATGGGGTCAAACTTCCCCTCTAATCAGGTGGTAATGGAGAGGTTCCAAGGGAAACTGGGAGAGGAGGGAATGTTACCTGGCATTTGCAACACATTAGCTGCAGGGGATTTCAGAGAGAGACTCTGACCCTCACAATAGCCCCATAAAAAGTGGGGTTCTTGGGGCTTCCCTGGTGGCGCAGTGGTTGAGAATCTGCCTGCTAATGCAGGGGACACGGGTTCGAGCCCTGGTCTGGGAGGATCCCACATGCCGCGGAGCAACTGGGCCACAACTACTGAGCCTGCGGGTCTGGAGCCTGCGCTCCGCAACGAGAGAGGCCGCGATAGTGAGAGGCCCGCGCACCGCGATGAAGAGTGGGCCCCCACTTGCCACAACTAGAGAAAGCCATTGTGCAGAAACAAAGACCCAACACAGCAAAAATTAATTAATTAATTAATAAACTCCTACATCCAACATCTAAAAAAAAAAAAAGTGGGGTTCTTGACCCATTTCAGAGACAGGAAAACTGAGACTTGCCCAGGATACTGCCAGTTACTGTTCCTGCAGGGTCTGAAGGGCATGGGGATCAGCAGCCAACTCAGATCCTCCCCACTCTCTTCCAAGCCACCTCATGCAATTAGCAGTGTTTCAAGAGGGCTGGCAGGGCAAGCGGGGGAGCCAGGTTCCAATCCATGGGCACCTCGTGGACTGAAGTTCCGAAGATTCCAAAGCTCAGAGCACCCTGCAGGGTGGATGACCCCTCCAGCTGAGCTGGTAGGCTAAACTCTGAATGCCCAGGCAGCCCTGAGGATAGGAGGGGAATATTTGCATGCGCACTGTTTTTTCCTACACCAGTATTTTATTCTAATTACTTGTGATTGATTCATTCATTCTTTTATTCACTCAATAAAATGTTATTGAATTCTCTCTCAAGGGCAGATCTAGCTTTTGCAGGGCCAGACACTTATTTGGGAACCCTCTGTAAGAAAAATTACAAGTAAAAAGTTAAGTACAAAAATGAACATTTAGAATGAGAAGGGAAATCACAACATATTATTAGTGTCTTGGACATTCAGATCCTCTATTCTGAGGTTTCTTTGGGCAATGATGTGCCAGGCTTGAATAGAAATGCTTCCCTCATTGCAGCCTGCCACACTAGAATGTTCTGTAATTCCCAGCCCTCACAGGGGCCATGCAGGGGAGGGTCCTGAAGCTTGACCTTTATTAACTGCTGAGAAATTCCATGTGCTACGTGCAGGGATGAGCAAACACAGATACAGTCTGCTCTCTTGGCACTTGCCATCAAATACCATCAAGTAATCACACTAAATGTTTATAATTAAAAACTGGGGCTTCCCTGGTGGCACAGTGGTTGAGAGTCTGCCTGCCGATGCAGGGGACACGGGTTCGTGCCCCGGTCCAGGAAGATCCCACATGCCACGGAGCGGCTGGGCCCGTGAGCCATGGCCGCTGAGCCTGCGCGTCCAGAGCCTGCGTCCGTGCTCTGCAACGGGAGAGGCCACAACAGTGAGAGGCCCGCGTACCACAAAAAAAATAAATAAAAACAAAAAAAAACTGATTAGTTCCATGGAGGAGAAGAACACAGAGCCATCTCTGAAGTTGTGTGACAAAGGGAATGACACCTTTAGGACACCTTCTCTAAGGCGGTGACACTTGGGGGGGGTAACAGGGTGAACAGTAGAGGGTTCCAGACAGTGCATTACTCTGTTCCCCAAATGCTTGTTCATTCCTCAGTGCTGGTGTGTGAATGTGTGAGCTCTCCCCTGCCAAGAAGGCCCTCGCCAGGTCCCCGTTCCACCTGCACTGCTGATCAGCTCTGAGAGGACAGGGGAGCTGGCCTGGCTCGTGGGGCTGCCATGCTCAGTGCCCAAGAAGGCTGCTCCCACTCTGACCCCTGAGGAACGGACAACATCCCTCCCTCCATCCTAACCCACTCCTCCTCTGGCTTGGATTTCATTCCAGTCTCCATCCCCAAGACACCTTCTCCCTGTCCCAGCTGCATCCAAGTGGCATGCTGATACAGGGCACTTGGAAGGCGGCAACTGGCATCACACAGCATGCGAGAACAGAGCTGCAAGGCTCTGTGATCTGGACTCTGCTCTACCGCTGCTTACATCCTGTGACCTGAGAGGTCAGTCCCTGGAGTGATGCAGTGAGATGAGGACTGGGGGACAGGGACCACCAAGAAGCCAAAACTCAAAGATGGAGAAGTCCATGCCAAGCACCCCTGGGAACCACTGATTTTAGTGGAAAACTGCATTCCTATGTAATTGGGAAAGGAAGAAGCCTTTGCACCTAACTTTGTGCCTGGCACACAGCCAGGCTCTTGGCAAATGGCTGGCGAACGAAGGAACGAATGGATGAAAGAACACAAGTCCTGCTCGGTCCTCCCTGGAGAAGGAGAGAGAACACGGAGGGCGGGCTAGGTGTGTGCCCTGACTGGATCCCAGTGTTGTTTCTGCATCCCGACCTCAGGCTTGCAGGAGATGCTCCTCAGGCCGCCCTGAGGGAGAGGAGAAAAGCAGCCAAGGAGGCAGCTCCACTCCCAAAGGGGGAGGGGAGGAAAGCTGTACCTCCACTGGCATCTGGGACACCCTCACAGACCCCGCACCCCACTGAGCCCAAATGTGCGCTGACTGGGGTCGGGGCCTCTTGCTGGGAAGGGGTGAACTATTCCACGTGGTCTTCTGCAGAGAGGCTTCTGCAGCTGTTGCTTCCATCGGCCTCCAGCTCCCTCTTTTCTTGTCAAAACTTCACTTGAAAATTACTCTGTCTTCCCCATGTCTGATGAGTCCATGGATCTCCCCATGTCTGATGAGTCCATGGCTCTCTTTTCGTTGGGTTTTCCCCTTAGTATGAAGAGAAATATGGTACCACACTACAGAAGGTTTGAGGAATAGAGAAAGGACACCTCTATGGAGCTACCATCCTAATACCCGCCCGTCCTCTGTGTTTGGTCTTCGCGTTGCTTATGGCAGCCAGGCAGGACTCTGGGCTCCAAATGCCTGCAGGTGAGCCATTGCGGCCACCCCCAGGCTCTCCGCTGTCATACCCAATCCCCAGGCCACATTCTGAGCCAAGGGCAGGGCCATCGCTGGGGTGGATGGGGAGATCTGGTCCGAGTCTGGGGGCCCCTCAAAGGGCTGCAGGGCTCAGCCACAGCCATACTTTCATGGAAAACATCAGAAGCCAAGGAAAGCCCTGGCTGGAAGGGAGTGAATTACTGGGAGAGAGTCACGCCTGGGCTGAAGGGCTGCCCAGCCATGAGGGGCCCCAGTGAGGAGTGATTTTTTTTTTTTTTTTTTTTTTTTTTTTGCGGTACGTGGGCCTCTCACTGCTGTGGCCTCTCCTGCTGCGGAGCACAGGCTCCGGACGCGCAGGCTGAGCAGCCATGGCCCACGGGCCCAGCCGCTCCACGGCATGTGGGATCTTCCCGGACCGGGGCACGAACCCCCGTCCCCCGCATCAGCAGGCGGACTCCCAACCACTGCGCCACCAGGGAAGCCCAGTGAGGAGTTATTTGCTCAGGGACTGCAAGGCTGCACTTAGGTTTGTCCAAGGTGCCCTGAGCACGCAGCCTGCCCTGGGTGGCTGTCAGAGATGGGACAGGGAGCAGAGACCGCAGGCCTACCTGTGGGCCTGCAGCTTTCCCAATTCCTCTGGCTGGTTTGCCTCTCATTTCTCAAGTCTCCTGTCTCACTTCATTACAGGGCTCAGCCTTCTGGCAATTTCCAGACGTTAGCCCCACCTTCTGCCCCAGCAGGGGGTTGCTGATGGCAGCCCAGGTGGAAGAGGGAGGCCAGATGGCAGGCGGCAGTGCTGAGCCACTGTCACTCCAGGGATTCTGGGTGCCTGGTGGAGACTGTGAGAACCTCGTGCTCGGCGGTCCTGTGCGCTTTGGGTCAAGTTGGGGATGAAGGTGAGGGGAGGCTGGAGACATTCCCATTTGAGTCGGCTGCTCATAGCACACGGCATGTGCCTGGGAGGCACACACACAGACTTTCTTTCATAAAAGAACAATATGAGGTAGTAATAACAATAACCACAACTCATATGAGTGCAGTACTTTACAGTTTACAAGGAGCAGGAATAGCATGGGTAGAGTCTCTCTTCTGCAGCCCAGCCGGACACACTGTGCTTAGTTTGAGAAGAATAATTAAGAAGGGGAGGCAGACAGATGATGCTTTCTAATGAAGTGAGCACAGCATTAGGAGTAAGGTAGCCATGGGACTTTGAGCTAATTTTTTTTTTTTTTTTTTTTTGCGGTACGTGGGCCTCTCACTGTTGTGGCCTCTCCCGTTGTGGAGCACAGGCTCCGGACGCGCAGGCTCAGCGGCCATGGCTCACGGGCCCAGCCGCTCCGCGGCATGTGGGATCTTCCCGGACCGGGGCACGAACCCATGTCCCCTGCATCGGCAGGCGGACTCTCAGCCACTGCGCCACCAGGGAAGCCCTGAGCTAATTATCTAACCTCTCCAAGCTGCAGTTTGTTTCTCTGTAATATAAGGATAATATTAACTACCTGAGCACACCTGGCTCCCAGATCTTGGTTGCTGGTACTAGTCTCCAATAAAAGGAACCAGGGCTCCTGGGAGAAATGGCTGATTCTAGGACTAGAGCAGGAAATTTCCAAGATAAGCCTGGAGTACCTTGTAGTGCCAGAAAGTAAGGAAGTACTGAAAAAACAAATAAAACAAAAAATTACCCAATTCACAATGATGGGGGAGGGTGGGGATGGGGAGTTCTGTGAAAGGGACACAGCAGGGAACTGAAAGAACTCTCAATGACCAAAGTTGGGACAACTTGACAATGAGATAAATAGTGTTATATTATAACCCAAGGTACAAAATAAATTTCCATGAGCCCATATTGATACAAAGAAGTGATCAGAAAACAGACTTGTGGTTGCCAAGGGTGGGGGGAGGGATGGATTAGTAGTTTGTGACTAGCAGATGCAAACTATTATAAAACAAGGTCCCACTGTATAGCACAGGGAACTCTATTCAATATCCTGTGATAAACCATAATGGAAAAGAATCTGAAAAAAAAAGTGTGTATCTGAATCACTTTGCTGTATACCAGAAACTAATACAACATTGTGAATCAACTATACTTCAATAACTTTTTAAAAACAGACTGCAAAGTAACACCAAGAAAAAAAAAAAGAAATGATTAGAAACATAAATAAATGGGTGGGAAGAGACAAATCTTCCATGCAGAAGAATTCCAAATAATATATATAGATGCTCTGCCTTCAAGGAGGCATGAGTTGTGCCCGGTGACTTCCTTCCAAAGAGGACAGTATGCAAAGGGAAAAAGAGAAAGCCTAGAGCAGAGAAACCGACAAAGCCTCTCTCAAGCCAGGTGACCAAGATTAACATCAACAGTGATACCTCATGTTATCAGCATGTGCTCTTGATAGGATGTGATGAAAACAGCACGTTGCCTCTGAGGTCTTCTTCCCAGAACACGTGAAGTCTGATCTAATGGCAAGAAAAACATCAAATTACAACTGAGGGCTATTCTACAAAATACCTCCTCTTCAAAATTGTCAAGGTCATCAAAAACAAGGCAACTCTGAGAAACTATCATGGCCAAGAGGAAGCAAAAAGTAATGTAATATCCTAGATGAGATCCTTGAACCGAAAAAGGACCTTCTATAAAAACGAAATTTGAGTCAAGTACAGACTTTAGTGAATAAAAATGTATCAATATTGAATCAATAGCCGTGACAAAGGTACCATACTAATGTAAAATGTTAATAATAGGGGAAACTGGGAATGGGTTATATGGGAACTCTCTGAACAATCTTCACTTTTCTATAAATCTAAAACTGTTCTAAAACTAAAACTTTAGTTAAAAACTATTGTCTGCCTCTTAGTGTTATGAGGATTATGATAAGGCATGAAAAGTACTTAGCACAGTGCCTGGTAGATGGTAAGTTCTCCACAGATGGCAACTCGGTTATGATCAGGTACCAGAGAGGACAGAAAGCAGAGGAAGAAATACACTGGAGAGCATATGAATACAAGACTTATGAGTCGGACTTCCCTGGTGGTGCAGTGGCTAAGAATCTGCCTGCCAATGCAGGGGACATGGGTTCGAGCCCTGGTCCGGGAAGATCCCACATGACACGGAGCAACTAAGCCCGTGCGCCATAACTACTCAGCCTGCACTCTAGAGCCCGCGAGCCACATCTACTGAAGCCCGCGCCTAGAGCCCATGCTCTGCAACAAAAGAAGTCACCACAATGAGAAGCCCGCATACCGCAACAAAGAGTAGCCCCCGCTCGCTGCAACTGGAGAAAGCTGGCTCACAGCAACAAAGACCCAAAGCAGCCAAAAATAAATAAATAAATAATTTAAAAAAAAAAGACTTAGGACTCTACGCCCAGCTGTGGCCACAGCACCTCATTAACAACTCCAGGGAGCTGCCGGCCTCCTGGAAAGGACTGTCACACCTTATCTCAGCACAACAGGGTTGCTTAATATGCATCGCTGTAAAAACCTATAGCTCAATGGATGGGACAGTGACTGCAGGTGCGCTAATCAGAGCCAGGAACAACAGGTGATGGCTGGCTGATTTGCACACAGCCAATCAGAGCTAAGGTATGAACGTCGACACCCCCTGGGAAAGGAGGTCCCCCTACAGAGCTTTCAGCATGTGCTGGCACCAGCTCCCCCTGCGGGGCTGCACACTGCCTCTCTGATTCAAGTTGGAGGCTGGCCGGAGGCTCTGAATCTTGTGCTCTAATTGATCCCTTGGACCAGCCAACAATGAAATACCTCATGCCAACCACCATCCTGTGCTAGCTACCTGCCATGAGGTGAGACCATCTACACCTATCAGGTGACATGGGTCACTCGGGCTAAGACCCCGCAGCTTTGATTCAATTCTTGCCCCCAAGGGGTGCTATCCAGACATAGACCAGAAAGATCAGTGAAGATTCCAGGGGGCAGTTGATGGCATTGGAGGAATCCAGGACACGGAGGAACAAACCCAGAAACCCAATACCCAGTGGGTTACTTTGCATCCTTGGGGTTGCAAGTGATAGAAACCCAACTCACCTAGGTTAGGGGCACAAGGGAAGGAGGTTAGCTCACACAACCAGGCTTGAGAAGCAGAATCAGGGCTGCTCCACGGATTACCCTTTGGAACCGGGATTCCAGGGCTGAGAGGAGGCATTTTCTGTGGGTTTCTCAGATCTGCACCCCACCCCCAGTTGCCAGCTGTGTCCTTTCAGACCTGCTTTGTCCAGACTCAGACAGCTCCCAGGCCCACCATCAGCCCATGTCACCCACAGAGGGGACGACTCACTTCTCTCCTCTGACCAAGCTTCAGTTAAATTAAAGCACGGGGAAGGACTCTGATAAGTCCACCTGGGCTGCCGCGCTCACCTCTAGACGGGTCAGCTCCTGGAACAGAGAGGAATTTCTAGACAGAGTTTCTAATTATGTGTCAAGTTGTTAACTGAGGACCTGGAAAGGTAAAAAGAGAATTCTAATGGATCACAGAGTTAGCAACTGCCTGAAACAGCTACTAATCCTAGGACTGGGGAAGAAAGGGAAGACGTTGGAATTATTTACATGTAGAAATTGAAAGATGGGGACCCTGGGAGCTGGGAACCAGACTTCCAAAGGGGGGGCACCAGCTGGTTGGTATCTCTGAGGGGGATGCAATAAAACTGGTTTAACTCGGGTTGGAAAAACTGCTAACTGGATTCAGCTGCTGCACAAGACTGCATTGCTGCTGATGGATGAACAAATGTGGTATATCCACCCAATGGAGCACGTACTATTCGACAGCACAAAGGAACAAAGTCCTGTTGCCTGCTGATAACATGGAGCCACATCAAAAATATTAGGCTAAGTGAAAGACGCCAGACACAAGAGGACACAGGTTGTGTGCTTCTATTTTTATGAATGTCCAGAAAAGATAAATCCATAGAAACAGAAAGGAGACTAGTGGTTGCCTCGGGTGGAGAGTGATTGCTCACAGGCTCGGGTTTCTTTACGAGCTGATGGAAATGCTGTAAGATAAGATTGTGACATGGTTGCACAATTGTCAATAATACTAGCAATTATTGAATGGCACACTTTAAACAGGTGAATTTTATGGCATGTAAATTATACCTCTATAAAATCTTTTAAAAAAATAAGCAAAGATGATCCCATTGCTAGCCAACACTATGGTAGTAATTATTTTGCAAGATAGGAGTGTATTAAATCAACACATTGTACACCTTAAACTTACAGAACGTTATACATCAGTTATGTCTCAATAAAGCTGGGGTGGGGAAAGCAAGTAGACGGAAAACCATAGGCAGGTTTTAACCCTTCACCCTCCTCCCGCTTCTCAGAGCCCCTTTAAGGACTCTTCTCTGCAGAGCCGAGCAGGGAAGGTGCGGAGTCCCAAAGCATCATAGGAAAGGGTGAGTGTGAAGCAGAAAGGCAATTACTTAATTAGTGTCACAGGGAGGTAAGTGCTCCCCAAAGAAAGGAGGTTTCTGACTTCTGAAAAAGGTCTGAAGGAGATGCCAGGCAATCAGAGCAATAAACATTCACAGCAGAGGGCCCAGGAGGCTGGGGAAGTAGGACAGGAACTCAGTTGTGGAAATACTGGGGAACAGGGCAACTATTGAGTAAGAGAGAGTCTGATGATAGCAGGAGTCACAGGCAAGGCAGGAGCTCCTTCTATCCCCATGGCCCAGAGTCAGCAACCGGAAGTTCGGTGGAATATTTCTAGCTCTGACGATTTGTAGGCAGGAGGCACATGGTTCTGGAAGCCATCACGTCCTGGTGTGCAAGGAGCTCGCCAGCTGCACCGCACTGGGTGGGTGTTTGTGAGGGCCACCGGGCCTCAAATACCCCCATTCAAGGGCTCGTTCCTTTGAGCTCACTGCTCCCTCCTCTTACAAAATGCAAATACACTTCAATGGCAGCTCTTTTGTTTTACTTCTGAAATATGTATCCCATGCCTACTATGCGCCAAGCACTTCTAAATCATTTTAGAAATCTAAACTCCAGGCATTTTTTTTTTTTGTGGTACGTGGGCCTCTCACTGTTGTGGCCTCTGCCGTTGCGGAGCACAGGCTTCAGACGCGCAGGCTCAGCGGCCATGGCTCACGGGCCCAGCCGCTCTGCGGCATGTGGGATCTTCCCGGACCGGGGCACGAACCCGTGTCCCCTGAATCGGCAGGTGGACTCTCAACCACTGCGCCACCAGGGAAGCCCACTCCAGGCATTTTTAAATCACTCCTTGCCCTGACAGGAGAAAACATCCATTGCTGAGCCCTGTCGGGGGAACTGGGAAATCTGGGTGAGAAAAGGGCCTGGACCCAGACTGCTGTGGAGATTCAAGGAAGGAGGAAGAGAGAGCCAGAGAGAGACGGGGAGAGACGGAGACACAGAGAAGGGAAATTAGTGGTGCCAGGGCTGGGGGTGGGAACGGGGAGTGACTGCAGTGGGCACCAGGCTCCTTTTTGGAGTAGTGAGGATGCTCTGAAATGAGATGGTGGGGTGGTGCACAACTCTGTAAAGATACTGACAGTCACTGAACTGTACACTCAAAACGGGTGAATTTTATGGTATGTAAATTAGACCTCAGTAAAGTAGTTTCAGAAAATGAAAGTATCTCAAAAGAGTTTTTTTTATGGACACTTGAACAGATAAGGACAAGACACCCACCAAGGACTCAGCACTCTGCCAGCAGGCGCCGAGGCCGCTGCTGTTAGAGGCGTGAGCGCAGTTGCTTCTGACAGACGCTCCCCTACTCCTCCGAGGGAGGGGCGTGGCTCACTGAATCCGGATCCTCCTGGCATTCAGCTCTGCCCTCGGCTTTGTTTTTCTGTGCATCCTGAGACGGGGATTCGGGAGTGGGATGAGGGATGGTGGCTACGGGCTCCTACCCAGTTTTCACCCCAGTTCTGCAAAGAGGTTACTGAGTTGTGGCTCAGCTATTAATAAAGTGGGGTATTGATTCCTATTCTGTGTGTTTAAAAAATAAGACAGCATTTGAGCATTTCCGGTCTCCTGCCATAAAACAATCAAAATACCACCCAAGCCCAGTGTTACCCTCAGTGCAGGTTCTGATTCAGGATGTCCGGTATTGCCCTAGATTCTGCTTCTCTCATCAGCTCTGGGCGATGCTGATGCTACTGGTCCATGGACCACACGCTGAGCAACTTGCATCTAGAGCTTCTCTGCCAGCGCTGCAAAGCCTCTGCTGCTTCTCCTGGAGAATCCAGCTCCAATGGAAGGGGCAGGCAGGCTTTTTTGAGCAGAAGCTCATGGGAGCCACCAGGCTCTCCGGGAGTACACCCGGGGATGCTTGCCTCTGCACCAAGTTGAGGCTCCAGAGAGGCTGCAGGCTGGGACGACGGCAAAGGCAGCAGCTGCTTTACCCGACCCTCCCCCCACCCCCAACAGAGAAAGCGATGAGCTGCTGATTAAGCAGGAAGGAACCTGCTCCACCTGAGATCAGCCATTCACCACGGACTCCTGTTAGTGCGGGAGAGGACAGGCGCCATGTGTCCCCTCCTCAGCACCTTAGAGGCCCAACTCCAGCAGGTGATGGATGGGCCCTGGAGCACTGGCAACAACAAACAAGGAAGAATTCACTGCCAAAGACAGGAACAGCCACTGCTGAACTCACATGGCTATTCTCTCAGTCAGGGAACCTTCCTTCAGCATCACTAGGTGCAAAGCACTGCCGATGAGCACAGAGATGATTAAGACCTGGCCCGTGTTTCCGGGAGCCCAGGACCCTGGGGCAGGCAGCGTGAAGTGTGCATGACCTGTGATACAGTGCAGGGGGAGAAGGAGGTGCGAATACAGGGAAACTGTGGGGAAAGGGATACAGTTGTGAGCAGGGAGAAGAAACTGTGTTGGAGGACGCGGCATCAGAACGGAGTCACAATGGCTGGGTCGAGTTGTGGTGCGTGAAGAAGAGCCGAGAAGGGGATGGGCAGTCAGGAGGGGGAGGGAAGAGCACGTCTGCAGAATGGATCTGGTGGGTCTGATGCGGCACGGAGGTGTGTGGTTAATCGTGTCTACTAAGCATTTACTACGTGCTATAGGGGCCTCGGGAAGTGACAAAAAAGCAAATGCTCTTACATGATAGCACATTCGTGCATTCCAAATATAGAGAAGTCCCTGGCAGAAAGGGCCGTGAGGAAAATCCAGAGCCATGTAGGGGTTCAGACGAGGGACCCATTTCTCTGGGCCCTGTGCTGGGAGAACTCTGGGAGCCTGGAGAGCAGACCCATAGGCGGGCTGTCCAATTAACCAGGAATGGCCTTCTGGTCAAAGCACAGAACTGGGAAGTTTGGCCCTTTTCCCCTGGCGTTCTACCTCTGCTTTCTGCAACTTCTCCGCAGCCTGCCTGACAAAGCCTGATGTGTTCAGTACCCCACTGCGGTGAGGCCGTGCCCTTGACCAGCTGCTATGGCTGTAAGGGTGACCTGACAAGTATTAAGAAAAACTACCCAGAACCTGGAAACAAGGCCAAGGGGTTATCCACGTGTCCTTTTAATGTCATGCTGAAGTATTGTTTAACAGGCTCACCCAAGGATTATCGACATTCTAGGAGAATGTATTATTGCTTGACTACACTACTTTCTATGAATTAAGGGCTCAGACTCTGAAGTTAAATGTTGTCTTGCAGAGTTGTATAGATGCAAATGACTCTTGTCTAGTAGAAAAGATAACCTCAAAGGTGAGGGCTAATTGCCAGGAGGACATTAGTGAGTTTTTGTTTTGTTTTGTTTTGTTTTTTTTGCGGTACGCGGGCCTCTCACTGTGGTGGTCTCTCCCCTTGCGGAGCACAGGCTCCGGATGCATAGGCTCAACGGCCATGGCTCACGGGCCCAGCTGCTCCACGGCATGTGGGATCTTCCCGGACCGGGACATGAACCCGTGTCCCTTGCATCGGCAGGTGGACTCTCAACCACTGCGCCACCAGGGAAGCCCCATTAATGAGTTTTGTATCCAACCTATGTAGCCAATATTCTTTCTTTAGTACGATTATGTAAACCCCAAGGCCTCCAATGCTATTAGAACCAGCCTTACCCTTCTGCTGTTTCCCTCCTTAATGAATGAACTGAATAAAGTTTTTGACATGGGTTCATTCCATATTTGTAAGAAAGTCATGCTTTTAATTTTTGAACATTATACTTGCCCAGCTAAATAAACACTGAGGGCTCTAAGTATTATGAGAGACAAAAACATGTGAATTGGTAATGCTCAATAGTATTAGAACTTTCTAATGGGCTACGATGGTCATTACCCAGGTCCCCTGTGGACAAAAGGGATCACAGATCCCAAGGGGAAGTTAATCAGAAAGAAGAGCTGGTATAGACTAAATCAGTATGTTCCTACGTGAGGTTTGGGACCATTTCTCTCATGTGTGTCTTGCACTAGAAGTTCCCACAGACTTGCAAACCTTGACGTCACACTCATGCTTAGGAAACAACAGCAAAATATGTGAGTGTAACATACAAAGGCCGGAACCTTGGGGACTCCATGTTTGGGGACCTGGACAGGCTGAATGTCAGCCCAGCAGGGCCTGGGGCAGGTCACATTGGGCAGTACAGAACCTGCTTGCATCCTGATGCCATGTGGCAGTAACAGAAGCAACAATAATCCAGCCCTTGGCCCTGCTGCAGGCTAAGCAGACACCTCCACTACAGTCTCTGCCTGACATTGGGAAGGAGGCGAACCCTTTGGACTGAATCCCCTTAAGTCCAAAGGACAATTCAAGGCCTCAAGAAAAAGGTGCTGGGCTTCCAGCAGGTGGGCACATGAATGACACATTGGAAATGAAAAAATATAGTTATCTGTACCCCGAACTGGTCACGCCACTTTATATACACACGGGTTATGTAAGAGATTGCCTTTTAATAAGAGGCCACAGCTGAAGAGAAGTGTGCTCCCGAGCTGTGGGAAAGCATGAAAAGAACTGGGGCAGGAAGGAATCTCACCCATCCTGGGGCAGGAAGGAAAGGCCTCAGAGAGTACACATGGCCGCCAGCATCTCCCAGATCCATGCACGAGGTGCACCATGGAGACTGGGCTGGGACTGTGTATCACTTTGCACCTAGTAGAGCAGCCCACACCCCTGGCATAAAGTAACAATTCTTTGTTGTCATGGGTCAGGCCAGGCCGGGCTCAGCTGGTGGGACCTGCCCCTCAGTGCAGGTCTGTGGGCTGCTATGCTCCACCCCACACTCATTCGGGGCTCAGGCGGAAGGTGGCCGTTACCTTCGCAAGAGAACAAGCAGAAGCACAGGAGGCCTCTTAGGCTCAAAACCACACACCATTCCTTCCATCCACATCACTGGCCAAAGTCAAGGTCAAGGGGTATGTGCCTTGCCTAGGATAAGGCCGTGGTAAGGGTCCTGGATGCAGGGAGAGGTAAAGGATTGGGGCCATTCGATCTGCCCCAGAGAAAGGCTGATGGCCTTGGGAGCCCCCATCTCCCATGCATCTGCCTCTTTCTGGCTGGGCAAGCAGAGCTGGGCCACCTCCAGCCCACAGGTCTGCGCGCCCAGCGAGTCTCCGGGGGGAGCAGGGGGTCAGTCCAAAGGCTGAATGGCATGGGTCACACCAAAACGTACAGTCTTCTCACGCATTCCTTTTCCCCCCTTTCCCTCTGGACTACCCTGGCGAACATTTAAATCATTCTAGAACTGTTTCCTTGAGCTCAGTAAAATGGTCCTCTTCCTACCTCATTGTGCAAGGGCGCTTTCAACCAGTTTAATGACTGTGCTGGTATTCCAGGGATGCTCAGCCTGTCAGATGGATCCTCACAGAGGCCCAATGTCTACCATGTGGTCTCTGTGATCAGCAATAAGATCTCTACTGCCCCCTGCTCCCCCTTGTGAGGATGAGAAGAATTCTAATGACTAGACTGGGGACCAGGATTTGGGACCTCAGGACACAGACAGTCAGTCAGTCGGGGACTCAACCGAAGTTATTGTTGTTTATTGAGTGTGAGTCCCAATTACGTGTCAGGTGAGTATCAGGGGGCTCTCTCAGCACGGGGTGGAGATGGACCTGTCCCTGAAAGAGGAGTGGGTCCTCTGGGGAAGCTGGTGGGCCTTGGGAGCAAGGTGGCCGCCATGGAGGGTATGTGGGGCTATAGGGTCACTGGCCAGGGATCTGGAGCTGGAGAGGGTAGTGGTTTCTGCATGTGGCTGAGGTTAGAAATGCTTTTACACCCTATTCACTGGTGCTGTAGAAGAGGGGCATGGTATGTGTGTGTGTGTGTGTGTGTTTGTGTGTGTGAGAGAGAGAGATGGGGGAGGGGTGGGGAGGGGAAGGGAATGATTAAGAGATCAAATTGCCAAGTAATTAGAGAACACGCTGGATCATAATCACATTTACGTGTTACATGTTACCTATGACCAGGGCCCCCAGCCAAGCTCCTGCAGATGGAGGGCAGTGGGACGGGCAGATGTGCACACCCTGCAGTCATGCCCCCCCCATTGTCCCCGAGGGGACTGAGACGAGGGTGGACAGGACTTACAACAGCCAGCGGAGGCCTGGCTTCGGGGCTGTGGGGTGTGTGCCTAGTTCCCAGCAAGTCTGCGGGTGGGGGAAGAGGATGGTGCTGGGCAGCCACACAGCTCAGGGAGCCAGTTGTGACCCAGAGTGGCAGCAGTGGCCTAGACTCCTACTCCACAGCAGACTGGTGAGTTCTGCCAAGCTCCTCTTTACGAGGAAACTGTCCCTGGCAGTAGTGGATGTATCAGGGAGGGACCCCCAGGAGAGGAAGGCTAATACCATGATAGTGACCTGGGTGCTTAAGCCATTTATTTTGAATAGGGAATGAATGTGTTCTTATGTATATTCCACACTGGAGACACAGAGCATAACAGCTACAGATAACAGTTATACATCATCACCATCATCATCATCATCATCATCACCATCATCATCATATATCTCAAGGTTGTGTAAGAACTAACAGTTACGCAGTTAGTTCTCCCTAATCCTTACACAGCCTTGGATATATAATAATAATTATTATTATTCCCATTTTGCACACACACCCAAGTCTTCATTCAGCAAGCTGGTCAGTTCTGTGCTCACCGAGCCCTGGGAAAGGACAGTGGGGTGTGGAGAAAAAGTAGCATGGAGGAGAGTGGATGGGCTAGTTGGGGGTGCTGGGACAGGCTGGGTCCTGCAATTCAGTGCTGAGGTGACAAGAGACACTCAGACAATCCCTAGGGAGCCTCAGAAGGGCCTGAAGAACACTGGGCTTCTGGAAGCTCCCCGGAATGCAGGTGTGAATCACCCTTATCTAACTCTCTAAGGGATATAAGGCTCCTAAGGGCTGGGAACAGGGCAACTACAAAAACCTGGACTGTATCTATGCACCGAGTCCCAAGTATGTGTTAGGCATCATGAACTTTAAATACATTGCAGGGTTTTTTCATTAAAATTTAAAACAAATACATGAATATAAGCTTGTAAAAATCCAAACAGTGCAAATGTGTGTGGTACAAAAGGTAAATCACCCTTGACATGTCCCATCCTCCTCTCGCACGGCTGACAGTTTGGTGTGTGCACTTTCAGGCCTGTTCACAGATACATGAGATAGTGTGGGTAAGTGCTTACTAGGAACCAGAAACTACTCTGAGTTTACACACAGACACACATTCACACTTTTTTTAAAACACATAAATGGGTTCACATTCTACCTTTTTTTCTAAGTTGCTTTTTACTTAATATGTTTTTGAAAGCTTCCCAAGTCACTACTTATAAATATGCTGCCTTTAAAAACAACATTTTATCTTTAAAAAAGCAGTGGGTGCACATGGTAAGAACTTTAATCAGAAGGATGAGAAATGGTATGTAAAATTTCCTGACTGCCCATTTCATTTTGCTCTGAAGTCTATACTTTCATTAATTGTCAGCACCTCATTCACATATATGTATTTTCACAATTTTTTACTTAATAGTTTTGCAACTCCCTTTTCTCACTTCATATATGGGGATCTCTTTCCTCATTAGCAGATAAACAACTGCTGCTTTCATTTTTAACTGCCGTATAATATTCCACTGAATAAAAATATCATTCTCTATTTAATCAGTCTCAGACTTGTAGATGTCATTTAGATTGTTTCTAGGGTTTTTCCAATTATAAAAAATGCTGCAATGAACACCCTTATGCCTATACCTATGCTTATGTATATGTGTTGTATTGGAGATTGTGCAGTGGTCTCTGTTAACCAACCTCCTCTGCTTTCTTTAGTCATATAGCCTCTGGACTTTTGAGGGAACATGGCTGCCCAGAATAAAGACTACATTTCCCAGTGTCCCTGCAGTTAGGTACGGATATAGGATTAAGTTCTAGTCAATGGGATATAGCAGAAGTGATGAGTGCGACTCTGGAATTGTGGCCTTAAAGGGAAAGGATGTGCCTCCCATCCCTTTCTCCATGTGGTGGGGAAGCTGCCTTCTGCCATGCAGATGAGGGCAGCACTCTAAGATAGTAGAGCAAAAATTATGGAACCTAGGCCCTCAATGCCATGGAATCATGACACCCCCCCCCACACACACACTATCCCAAGCCCTAGATTGATTAAGCTGAGCTGTCACGCTCCAGAAAGAAATATGTCTCTGTTATGTTTAAGCCACTGTTATTTTGGGTATTATAGCAATCAACCCAATATCCTAATTTAAATTAATATATTCATAAGATTAATTCAGAGCAGTGGAGCTGCTACATCAAAAAGTATATGCATTGAGGAGACCTTCAAGATGGCGGAAGAGTAAGATGTGGAGATCACCTTCCTCCCACAAATACATCAGAAATACAACTACATGTTGAACAACTCCTACAGAACACCTACTGAACGCTGGCAGAAGACCTCAGACTTCCTAAAAGGCAAGAAACTCCCCACATACCTGGGCAGGGCAAAAGAAAAAAGAAAGAACAGAGACAAAAGAATAGGGATAGGACATGCACCAGTGGGAGGGAGTCATGAAGGAGCAAAAGTTACCACACACTAAAAGCCCCTTCACTGGCAGAGATGGGGGGGGCGCGGGGGAAAGCTTCAGAGCCACAGAGGAGAGCGCAGCAACAGGGGTGCGGAGGGCAAAGCGGAGAGATTCCCGCACAGAGGATCGATGCCGACCAGCACTCACCAGCCCGAGAGGCTTGTCTGCTCGGCCGCCGGGGCGGGCGGGGGCTGGGAGCTGAGGCTCTGGCTTCGGAGGTCGGATCGCAGGGAGAGGACTGGGGTTGGCTGCGAGAACACAGCCTGAAGGGGGCTAGTGCACCACAGCTAGACGGGAGGGAGTCCGGGAGAAGTCTGGAGCTGCCGAAGAGGCAAGAGACCCTTGTTTCCTGGTGCGCGAGGAGAGGGGATTAAGAGCACTGCCTAAACGAGCTTGAGCTTCACAGAGAGGCGCGAGCCGCAGCTATCAGCGCGGACCCCAGACACGGCCCTGGGACGCTAGGGCTGCGGCTGCTGCCACCAAGAAGCCTGTGTGCAAGCACAGGTCACTCTCCACACCGCCCCTCCCGGGAGCCTGTGCGGCCCGCCACTGCCAGGGTCCCGTGAACCAGGGACAACTTACCCGGGAGAACGCACGGCGCGCCTCAGGCTGCTGCAACGTCACGCCGGCCTCTGCCGCCGCAGGCTCGCCCCGCCCTCCGTGCCCCTCCCTCCCCCCTGGCCTGAGTGAGCCAGAACCCCCGAATCAGCTGCTCCTTTAACCCCGTCCTGTCTGAGCGAAGAACAGACGCCCTCAGGCGACCTACACGCAGAGGCGGGGCCAAATCCAAAGCTGAACCCCGGAAGCTGTGCGAACAAAGAAGAGAAAGGGAAATCTCTCCCAGCAGCCTCAGGTGCAGAGGATTAAATCTCCACAATCAACTTGATGTACCCTGCATCTGTGGAATACCTGAACAGACAGCAAATCATCCCAAATTGAGGAGGTGGACTTTGGGAGCAACGATATATATATATTTTTCCTTTTTCTCTTTTTGTGAGTGTGTATGTGTATGCTTTTGTGTGTGATTTTGTCTGTACAGTTTTGCTTTTATCATTTGTCCCAGGGTTCTGTCTGTCTTTATTTTATTTTTTCTAGTATAGTTTTTAGCACTTGTTATCATTGATGGATTTGTTTTTTGGTTTCATTGATCTCTTCTTTCTTTTTTTATTACTTTTTAATTTTAAAAAATTTTTAATATTTATTAGTAACTTTATTTTATCTTATTTATTTTTTCCTTCTTTCTTTCTTTTTTTCTCCCTTTTCTTCTGAGCTGTGTGGCTGACACGGTCTTGGTGCTCTGGCTGGGTGTCAGGCCTGTGCCTCTGAGGTGAGAGAGCCGAGTTCAGGACATTGGTCCACCAGAGACCTCCCAGCTCCATGTAATATCAAACGGCAAAAGCTCTCCCAGAGATCTCCATCTCAATGATAAGACCCAACTCCAATGACCAGCAAGCTACAGTGCTGGACACCCCATGCCAAACAGCTAGCAAGATAGGAACACAACCCCACTCATTAGCAGAGAGGCTGCCTACAATCACAATGACGTCACAGACACCCCAAAACACACCATTGGACATGGACCTGCCCACCAGAAAGACAAGATCCAGCCTCATCCACCAGAACACAGGCACTAGTCCCCTCCACCAGGAAGCCTACACAACCCACGGAACCAACCTTACCCACTGGGGGCAGACACCAAAAACAACGGGAACTACGAACGTGCAGCCTGCGAAAAGGAGACCCCAAACACAGTAAGTTAAGCAAAAAGAGAAGACAGAGAAACACACAGCAGATGAAGGAGCAAAGAACAAATGCACCAGACCAAACAAATGAAGAGGAAACAGGCAGTCTACCTGAAAAAGAATTCACAGTAATGATAGTAAAGATGATCCAAAATCTTGGAAATAGAATGGAGAAAATACAAGAAACGTTTAACAAGGACCTAGAAGAACTAAAGAGTAAACAAATGATGAACAACACAATAAATGAAATTAAAAATTCTCTAGAAGGAATCAATAGCAGAATAACTGAGGCAGAAGAATGGATAAGTGACCTGGAAGATAAAATACTGGAAATAACTACTGCAGAGCAGAATAAAGAAAAAAGAATGAAAAGAATTGAACACAGTCTCAGAGACCTCTGGGACAACATTAAACGCACCAACATTCGAATTATAGGGGTCCCAGAAGAAGAAGAGAAAAAGGGACTGAGAAAATACTTGAAGAGGCTATAATTGAAAACGTCCCTGCTATGAGAAAGGAAATAGTCAGTCAAGTCCAGGAAGCACAGAGAGTCCCATACGGGATAAATCCAAGGAGAAACATGCCAAGATACATATTAATCAAACTGTCAAAAATTAAATACAAAGAAAAAATATTAAAAGCAGCAAGGGAAAAAAACAAATAACATATAAGAGAATCCCCATACGGTTAACAGCTGATCTTTCAGCATAAACTCTGCAAGCCAGAAGGGAGTGGCAGGACATATTAAAGTGATGAAAAGAAAAAACCTACAACCAAGATTACTCTACCCAGCAAGGATCTCATGCAGATTCGACAGAGAAATTAAAACCTTTACAGACAAGCAAAAGCTAAGAGAATTCAGCACCACCAAACCAGCTTTACGACAAATGTTAAAGGAACTTCTCTAGGCAGGAAACACAAGAGAAGGAAAAGACCGACAGTAACAAACCCAAAACAATTAAGAAAATGGTAAAAGGAACATACATATTGATAATTACCTTACATGTAAACGGATTAAATGCTCCAACCAAAAGACATAGACTGGATGAATGGATACAAAACAAGACCTGTACATATGCTGTCTACAAGAGACCCACTTCAGACCTAGGGACATATACAGACTGAAAGTGAGAGGATGGAAAAAGATGTTCCATGCAAATGGAAATCAAAAGAAAGCTGGAGTAGCAATTCTCATATCAGATGAAATAGACTTTAAAACAAAGACAATTACAAGAGACAAAGAAGGACACTACATAATGATCAAGGGATCAATCCAAGAAGAAGATATAACAATTGTAAATATTTACGCACCCAGCATAGGAGCACTTCAATACATAAAGCAAATGCTAACAGCCATAAAAGGGGAAATCGACAGTAACACAATCATAGTAGGGGATTTTAACACCCTACTTTCACCAAGGGACAGATCATCCAAAATGAAAATAAATAAGGAAACACAAGCTTTAAACGACAACATTAAACACAACATTAAACAAGATGGACTTAATTGATATTTATAGGACATTCCATCCAAAAACAACAGAATACACTTTCTTCTCAAGTGCTCATGGAACATTCTCCAGAATAGATCATATCTTGGGTCACAAATCAAGCCTTGGTAAATTTCAGAAAACTGAAATCGTATCAAGTATCTTTTCCAACCACAATGCTATGAGACTAGATATCAATTACAGGAAAAAAACCTGTAAAAAATACAAACACATGGAGGCTAAACAATACAGTACTTAATAACCAAGAGATCATTGAAGAAATCAAAGAGGAAATCAAAAAATACCTAGAAACAAATGACAATGAAAACATGACGACCCCAAACCCATGGGATGCAGCAAAAGCAGTTCTAAGAGGGAAGATTATAGCAATACAATCCTGCCTCAGGAAACAAGAAACATCTTAAATAAACAACCTAACCTTACACCTAAAGCAATGAGAGAAAGAAGAACAAAAAAACCCCAAAGTTAGCAGAAGGAAAGAAATCATAAAAATCAGATCAGAAATAAATGAAAAAGAAATGAAGGAAACAATGGCAAAGATCAATAAAGCTAAAAGCTGGTTCTTTGAGAAGATAAACAAAATTGATAAACCATTAGCCAGACTCATCAAGAAAAAAAGGGAGAGGACTCAAATCAATAGAATTAGAAATGAAAAAGGAGAAGTAACAACTGACACTGCAGAAATACAAAGGATCATGAGAGATTACTACAAGCAACTATATGCCAATAAAATGGACAACCTGGAGGAAATGGACAAATTCTTAGAAAAGCACAACTTTCCGAGGCTGAACCAGGAAGAAATCGAAAATATAAACATACCAATCACAAGCACTGAAATCGAAACTGTGATTAAAAATCTTCCAACAAACAAAAGCCCAGGACCAGATGGCTTCACAGGAGAATTCTATCAAACATTTAGAGAAGAGCTAACACCTATCCTTCACAAAGTCTTCCAAAATATAGCAGAGGGAGGAACACTCCCAAACTCATCGTACGACACCACCATCACCATGATACCATAACCAGACAAAGATGTCACAAGAAAAGAAAACTACAGGCCAACATCTCTGATGAACATAGATACAAAAATCCTCAACAGGGCTTCCCTGGTGGCGCAGTGGTTGGGAGTCCGCCTGCCGATGCAGGGGACACGGGTTCGTGCCCTGGTCTGGGAGGATCCCACATGCCATGGAGCGGCTGGGCCCGTGGGCCATGGCCACTGGGCCTGCGCATCCAGAGCCTGTGCTCCACAGTGGGAGAGGCCACAACAGTGAGAGGCCCGCATACCACACACACACAAAAAAACCCTCAACAAAATACTACCAAACAGAATCCAACAGCACATTAAAAGGATCATACACCATGATCAAGTGGGGTTTATCCCAGGAATGCAAGGATTCTTTGATATATGCAAGTCAATCAATGTGATACACCATATTAACAAATTGAAGAATAAAAACCATATGATCATCTCAATAGATACAGAAAAAGCTTTTGACAAAATTCAACACCCATTTACGATAAACACCCTCCAGAAAGCAGGCACAGAGGGAACTTATCTCAACATAATAAAGGCCATATATGACAAACCCACAGCCAAACCCATTCTCAATGGTGAAAAACTGAAACCATTTCCACTAAGATCAGGAACAAGACAAGGTTGCCCACTGTCACCACTATTATTCAACATAGTTTTGGAAGTTTTAGCCACAGCAATCAGAGAAGAAAAAGAAATAAAAGGAATACAAATTGGAAAAGAAGTAAAGTTGTCACTGTTTGCAGATGACATGATACTATACATAGAGAATCCTAAAGATGCTACCAGAAAACTACTAGAGCTAATCAATGAATTTGGTAAAGTTGCAGGATACAAAATTAATGCACAGAAACCTCTTGCATTCCTATACAATAATGATGAAAAATCTGAAAGTGAAATTAAGGAAACACTCCCAATACCATTGCAACAAAAAGAATAAAATACCTAGGAATAAACCTACTGAAGGAGACAAAAGACCTGTATGTAGAAAACTATGACACTGATGAAAGAAATTAAAGATGATACCAACAGATGGATAGATATACCATGTTCTTGAATTGGAAGAATCAACATTGTGAAAATGACTATACTACCCAAAGCAATCTACAGATTCAATGCAATCCCTATCAAACTACCAATGGCCTTTTTCACAGAACTAGGACAAAAAATTTCACAATTTGTATGGAAACACAAAAGACCCCGAATAGCCAAAGCAATCTTGAGAAAGAAAATGGAGCTAGAGGAATCAGGCTCCCTGACTTCAAACTATATTACAAAGCTACAGTAATCAAGACAGTATGGTACTGGCACAAAAATAGAAATATAGATCAATGGGACAGGATAGGAAGCCCAGAGATAAACCCACACACATATGGTCACCTTATTTTTGACAAAGTAGGCAAGAATATACAGTGGAGAAAATACAGCCTCTTCAATAAGTGGTGCTGGGAAAAGTGGACAGCTACATGTAAAAGAATGAAATTAGAACACTCCCTAACACCATACACAAAAATAAACTCACAATGGATTAAAGACCTAACTGTAAGGCCAGACATTATAAAACTCTTAGAGGAAAACACAGGCAGAACACTCTATGACATAAATCACAGCAAGATCCTTTTGGACCCACCTCCTAGAGAAATGGAAATAAAAACAAAAATAAACAAATGGGACCTAATGAAACTTCAAAGCTTTTGCACAGCAAAGGAAACCATAAACAAGACCAAAAGACAACCCTCAGAATGGGAAAAAATATTTGCAAATGAAGTAACTGACAAAGGCGTAATCTCCAAAATTTACAAGCAGCTCATGCAGCTCAATATCAAAAAAAGAAACAACCCAATCCAAAAATGGGCAGAAGACCTAAAAAGACATTTCTCCAAAGATCATATACAGATTGCCAACGAACACATGAAAAGTTGCTCAACATCACTAATCATTAGCGAAATGCAAATCAAAACTACAATGAGGTATCACCTCACACCAGTCAGAATGGCCATCATCAACAAATCTACAGACATTAAATGCTGGAGAGGGTGTGGAAAAAAGGGAACCCTCTTGCACTGTTGGTAGGAATGTAAATTGATACAGCCACTATGGAGAACAGTATGGAAGTTCCTTAGAAGACTAAAAATAGAACTACCATATGACCCAGCAATCTCACTACTGGGCCTATACCCTGAGAAAACCATAATTCAAAAAGAGTCATGTGCCACAGTGATCACTGCAGCTGTATTTACAATAGCCAGGACATGGAAGCAACCTAAGTGTCCATTGACAGATGAATGGATAAAGATGTGGCACATATATACAATGGAATATTACTCAGCCATAAAAAGAAACGAAATTGAGTAATTTGTAGTGAGGTGGGTGGACCTAGAGTCTGTCATACAGAGTGAAGTAAGTCAGAAAGAGGAAAACAAATACCATATGCTAACACATATATATGGAATCTAAAAAAAAAGTTATGAAGAACCTAGGGGCAGGACGGGAATAAAGACACAGACCTACTAGAGAATGGACTTGAGGATATGGGGAGGGGGAAGGGTAAGCTGGGACAAAGTGAGAGAGTGGCATGGACATATATACACTACCAAATGTAAAATAGATAGCTAGTGGGAAGCAGCTGTATAGCACAGGGAGATCAGCTCGGTGCTTTGTGACCAAAAATCACTGATCTGATCGTGGGAAAGGGAGGGTGGGAGGGAGACATAAGAGGGAGGAGATACGGGGATATATGTATCTGTATAGGTGATTCACTTTGTTATAAAGCAGAAACTAACACACCATTGTAAAGCAATTATACTCCAATAAAGATGTTACAATAAAAAAAGTATATGCATTAAAAAACTGATTTTTAATGCCAAATTGCATTCCGCAGCTATTGTACTAATTATACTCCTACCAACAGTATGTGAAAGCGCCTGCTTTATCACACCCTTGCCAACACTGTCCATTATCACACTTAAAATATTTGCCCATGAGTTTATAAACTTCATAATTCAGAAGTCTGCATTAATTTAATGATGATGGAAAGTCGGTTTTGCCTATGTTCATTATCCTTTTTATACATTATCTTCAATCTTTATAAGAATTCTAGCTCATTTTATCATTATACTCATTTAGTTTACCTCTGAAATGTTAAGCAACTTGTCCAAGATGGCACAGCTGGTAAGTGAATGGAGCCAGCCTTGAATTCAGGCTGGACTCACTCTAGGCAAGAAACCAGACACTTTTTCCTGCATCATACCTTTGGCCTTGACAAAGCTTCCACCTCCCCACTCACTACGTGCATATTTACTGAGCAAGTACTCAGGGGCCCAGATAGGCAAACCAGCCTCCACAGCCAGGTCCAGCTGGGCCCTCTGGAGTGCCCACACCTGACTGTCTCATAAGCATCTTCAAAAGAAAAACTTTTTCCTTTGGTTTTGTTTATTTTGTCTAACCCTGGATGAGAAAATTGTCTTTGCAAGTAAACTTTGTATCATCATTACAGTGCCCTATAGTCTAGGCAAAGAAAACAGCGTCCTGACCAATAGAAGATGTACCTCATCCTTATGTTGAGAATAATTACAGCTTCTTATCTTTGGGGAGGTGTGTGTAAAAGAGAGGAGAGGAGAAATAATAAATGTAAAATGCTTGGCATATAGTAGAAACTCCATAAACTGTACCCATGTTTTTATTATTGGGGTCCCACTCCATCCCATACACCCTTGCAGCTCACAAGCCTGTGACATATACACATGTATATTTATCCTATTTTCCAGCCTCACAGAGTCATTCATTCAGAAAATATTAATATTTGTTGCCCAGTCTTGGCCTCTTTGGGCGTGCCAGGGAATAACGGTCACAACGTTAGGAACACATGCATAATGCTTACTCTGGGCCAGCACTGTTCTGTCCTCTGACTTCATCTCATAACCACAGCCCTAAGCCATAGGCTCCCCACTGTACAGTCGCGGGGTCTGAGTTCAGAGGGGCTGAGCAGCAACCCCCCCCAAGAGGTGGTGAGCAGCAGAGGCGGGACTCGAACCCCGGCAGGCTGGGGAAATTCTATGTCTCCTCCAGGCTCGGCAGGCTTGTCATCACCACCTTAAGTGGCTGTCCTAGGTGCTCCTCCCCGTGGAGGACGTCCTTGTCACCTGCCCTGCCCGCCCGCATCCAGCATCACCCTCTCCTGGCCACCCTCCCCCCAGTCTTCTCAACTCCCAGCTCTATGGCAGGTATTCCCGACCCCTGACAACCCCACCACCAGCCCTGAGAGCTCCTCGAGGA
Organism: Mesoplodon bidens; assembly: GCF_964165515.1. Lineage (NCBI taxonomy): Eukaryota > Metazoa > Chordata > Mammalia > Artiodactyla > Ziphiidae > Mesoplodon > Mesoplodon bidens. Next base: position 147,467,466 of record NC_138178.1, on the reverse strand, counting down.
CAGGGATGTGTCTGATTTATCTGCGTATCTGGGCCTGGTCTAGCCTGGTCTCTAGATAAAGGAGGAACTAAGAATGGGGATGCAAGGGCCCAACTCAGGGGAACAAAGCTACCTTCACGCTCCTGCAGTGAGCCTGCCGCCGAAGGAAGGGGCTCCCCTCCAAGAGGTGGGGGAGTCTACAGGGGAGCGTTGGCAGGCCTGGGAGGATGAAATCATTAAAGCTTATTCATTTGGGAAAGATGTTCCAACTCTACAACCTCAGTGTCCCAATCTGTAAAATGGGGGTAAAAATTACAACCATCTCCTGAATTAAATGAAATATTTCATTTGAAGTGCTGAGCCTAGTTCTGAGCACCGAGTAAGTTCTTAATAAGTGTTACCATCCTTATTACCCTCATTACAGGTAGCACAAGATACCGTATCCATGGACTTTAATTCCTTCTACTTTCTGTGTTGTGTTACTTAGAGAATGGAATTTCCTCGCAATGTTATTCTTGCCTGCTGAGCACAGGTTTTCTATCTTTGAAAAGGATAGACGCCTCTCTCTGAAAGACAGAACCCCAGAAGGGTGAGCAGCTGGTGACCGCTGGCTCCGGAACGTGCTCAGCCCAGAGCAGGCTGGACTGTGAGGGCTGCCGACCTTACAGGGAATGCGCAGGCAGCAAGGCCAGGCTTCCGATCCCTGCCTGGGTGTCCACCTGTGGTCCCTCTGGGTTCCCACATTACCCCCCTCTACACACACACACCCCTGCCTGCAAAGGCACCATTCTGGGCTGGGCTCTCAGGGAAGGCTCAGGGGGAGGGTGCTCTCTCTCAGCCCACAAGACTCCTTAACTGCAGTTAACTCCAGAGTCACAGGGTAGCTTCTCCTCAGGTTGTCAGCAGCCACCTGTGCCCCACACAGACCCGCCATCAGGGACCTGCAGACCTCACTCTGTGAAAGGGAAGAGCCGGGGCCAAGTCATTCGGCCAGATGGGAATTCAGGCCTTAAGGAAACAAGAAACAGGTCAAAGCCTGACTTACTACCTTTAACGGGCTGAATTTCCACGTGGGAGGGAAACAAGCACAGCAGCATAACATTTTGTTGCTGAACGGAACTTAGGTTGATTTGGTCGGACCCTCCTTTCACAGTTGAGGACACCAAGAGGCGAGGTATCCCGGCCCAAAATCACAGAGGGAGTTTGAAAAGAGCCAGGACCAGGCCTCAGGTCTCTCCTCATGGCTCGATCACACTTTTTTATTTAAGGTCTAGCTTTTGCACAAGGGAATTATCACACTTTGTTCGGAAAGCCAGGGACTTGTAGGTTGGTGCTATTGGCACCTACTGGATAGAGATCAGGGATGCTGCTAAACATGGTACAAGGCAAAGAACTGTCATGCCTCGAGTGTCAATGTGGTTGGCTGTGAGTGGGTGTAGGTAACAATCTAGGCTAATCACCCAGGCCTCCAGGAAAAGTGGAACTGCAAGAGGAGAAAAAAAGGTAGTAGAAACAGATTATAGTTTAACAGGGAAGTGTTTGGTGAGAAAAAGGGTAGTGCCTGCAGGGTATTTTCCACACCAACAAGCAATCCTCTGACACCAACTGGGTGTCCAACAGTTCAATCCCATTCTGACACTAACTGCCTCGAGTTAGCACAGACCCCACAGGTTGAGGGCTCAGCCCCACAAGACAGTCCCCACGTCAGACGCCAGTCACAAGTGCCAGGGGCCACCTGTACTTCTGACCCACCAGCTCTAAGTTCAGGGGTCCCACGACTATCTCCTCAGCTTTGATAATCCGCTGGACAGATTCACAGAACTCAGGAAAGCACTTTACTTACATTTACCAGCTTATTATAAAGAACACAACCCAGGAACAGCCAAATGTAACGGGAGAGACATACAGGGCAAGATGGGGGGCTGTGCGGAGCGCCTATGCCTGCTCTGGGTGCACCACCCTCCCAGGACATTGATGTGTTCACCAACCCGGAAGCTCTCCAAACCCCATCATTTAGTGTTTTTAATGAAGGTGTCGTTACACAGGCACGATCGATTAAATCATTGGCCTCGTGATTGAGCTCAATCTCCAGCTCGCTTCCTCTCCCTGGGGTTGGTTGTGAGCGGGGGTTGGGCTGAAAGTTCTAACCCTCTAATCACAGAGTTGACTCTTCTGGTGACCAGACCCTATGCTGAAGCCATCAACCCACCCCACCCCTGACGCCCACCATGAATCATCTCATTAGCACATAAGACAGTCAATTCCAAGGGTTTCGAGGGTCTCTCTGTCGGGAACTGGGGACAACCACATATTTATTTTGTATTTTCCCACAACAGGTTAACTCCAAGCCCTAGATGTCCTGGGCTGAAGGGGAAGGAGATTTTTTGAGTCAGGAGACAAGAGCCCGGCAGTGCAAGGTGTCCTGTGTGTTCCCAGTCTCCTGTGTGGTTCGGTGGCCCTCAGACTTCACAGGATTTAGGTGGTGTGGGACCCCCCATTAACTCATTGTGCTGTGACCAGGCTACCAGATCTCTCAGATGCCAGGCTTTTTGTAAAAGTTTCAGAAAAGACATAGCAAGCTTTAGTTTCTACTTTCTCCCCTTGCAACTGGACAATCTGCAGACAGGAAGAACAACTGAGTTTGCTTTCTCTCTGCAAACTACCATGCTGATACTGAGTGGAGCAAGGGAAGATAAGAGCCTGCCTTCCCTCTTCAGACTGTTTACAACATATTCCAGAACCCAGCAAAGAAGGCAGGAAGCAAGCCTACCAGGCAAGTCTCCTCAGTTAAAATACGTAAAGATGAGGTAAATGATGAGGAGACTGTGGACACGGGTGATAACGTTTCCTGCTGTTGGTGTCAGTAAGATTTCATAGGGGCCTTTTCCTGTCTTCACTCAAAATGAAATGCATTGACACCAAGGGAAGTGGTAAAACCATGGGCCATTCTATGTTTTAGAAATCTGATATTTGGGAACCTGCAGGTCTGACCTGCAGACCCAAAGAGTCAGGCTTCTTATGAAGATCTGATACACAGGGGTTATCCAGACAAGGAGCTGACTCATCAAGAAGTGTGGCGGACTTCTACGTAAAGCCTCAAACCACAAATGCTTCACCCCTAAATTCTGTAGACTTAGACATTTTTGTTAAGCACTGTGTGAAACAATGGGATGACTGGTTTCTTTCCCCTCCCCACAGTGACTACATGCACCTTTTATAATATGCCCTTGCCATGTGGTCAACTTGCAAGGACGAATTTATTAATGAGGCTGTTTAGGGATTTTCAAATGGAAGACCTTATAGGAATGTAGAGTAGGTGTTCTTCTTGTACATGGAAGTATGTGAGCCCTAGTCCTCATCCCCAGTGAGGCAACTGAGGTTACTGATAGTGGGAGAATAGAGATGGTGGGAATTTCCTGTAGAGGACTCATCACTGAGGAATTCTCTCTACCTCTTGATTTGACCTAGACTTTCCAGGGATAAAATAAGACTCAAGGTTTGATGGCGAAACAAAAAAAGTAATCACTTTCAAACTCCCAACACCCCTCCCCATCTCTCCAAATTTTCAGCCTGACTCACTTCCCAGCAAAACAGTAATGGGTCCAAGCTGATCAGATGGCAATGGAAGTAGGTGTCCTTCCTGGTGGCTGCCCGTACTTATCAAGACGGGCTCATCGTGGTCAACAGCACAGTCTCTGAAACTGACTGCTTGGCTGGAGTCTCAGCTCTGCTACTTACCAGCTGTGGAACTTCTGGCAAGTTACTTCACCCCTTCTACCTCCATTTTTGCTTCTGTCAAAAGGGGGTAATAACAGCAACATTACTCAAAATAGCCAAAAGGTGGAAGCAACCCAAGTGTCCACTGGTGGATGCATGGATAAACAAAATGTGGCATAACCATACAATGGAATATTATTCAGATTTAAAAAGGAAGGAAATTCTAACACATGCTACAACATGGAGGAGCCTTGAGGACATCATGCTAAGTGAAAGGACAAATACTGTATGATTCCACTTACATGAGGTACCTAGAGCAGTCAGATTCATAGAGACAGAAAGCACAGTGATGGCTGACAGGGAATGTGGCGGGAGGACAAGGAGTTAGTGTTTAGTGGGTAGACTTTCAGTTTTGCAAGATGAAAGAGTTCCAGAGATAGAGGGTGGTGATGGATACGCAACAATGTGAAAGTACTTAATGCCACTGAACTGTGCACTAAAAAATGGTTAAGATGATAAATTTTATGTAATGTGTATTTCACCACAATTTTTTAAAAAGTAATTAAAAAAAAATAAGGAGAGCTCATAGTGCAGGGTTGTTGTGAGAATAGAACGAGTTACTGTCAATAGTTCTCTACCAGGCTGCTCCCCCCACTTCACACAAATCAATGTGTCGGGCCCAGAATGTCACAGGACGAATGCTGAGGAGCCCTGGAGAAAAGCACCTGGCACAGGGTAGCTCTAGGTAAACAGTGGCTGTGATTTTTATGTAGTTTATATAAAAAGGATTTATCATGCCCCCGAGTTCCCGTCGCCTCTCCATAGGAGTCTGTTGCTGATGCAGAAGCACCCAGAGGACCACTCATAGCAACAAAGGGCTTGAGGGTGAGGTCTGCGGGTCTGAGGGCACATGGCAGTTTATGGTCGTCAGTCGAGCCAGAAGAATCTTTCTCCACAAACTTGGGTTTGCTAACAATTTTATATTACTTTATTTTCCTTCAAATTAATTTGGACCACCAACTCCGATCCTTGTCCCCCCCACCCAAAGATGAGCAGAGAATCTGGGGTCTCTTATGGGGCCAGACATCCAAGGAGGCTCCTCTGGCTGCAACCTGCCCAGGGTTACCCCCGGTGGCCCCCATTCAGCCTGTGTGAGCCCTGGAAGGCCCTCAAATCTTGGCTGTGGCCAGGAGTTCAAGTTTGGGGTTGCAGCCTCCCCACGCCTCCATGAAGACCCTCTCTTCTTCTGCACATCCCATCCTCACTACTCTGAGGAAGCTGCAGACCTCTACCCCCTTCTGGCTGTGGGAGACGCCCCCTCTCCAGGCATAATTCACTCCAGGCCCACCTAGGGCAACGAGGGGCAGAGCTGGTGGCTGGTGGATCATCCCTGAGCTCCAAACTCCCTCTCCACTCCACACATGACCTTTCTCCTCCGTCAGCAGCCCCTCCCTGGGCTCTGACAAGAAGGGCCAGCGGGAGCCTGGCAGGTAGGAGCCGGGGGGTGGGGAGGACAGCCCTGACTTTGAACCAGTTCTTGGTTCCCTCTCCAGCTGTTTCTCGGCACCAGCTGTGTTGTCACGGCCCCACAGGGCCGCTGCAGCTCCAGGCTGACCCGCGCTCCAGCCACCGGTTCTGAGCACCCACCTCTTCCTTGTCTCCCCGCCTGGCGCAGGGGCTGCTTCCCAATCCCCAGCCCTGTGCTCCCAGGGCACTTCCCACTCACTACTGAGCCAGTGCCTGACATGACACTCTGTCCAGCCACCGAGCGTGGTTTCCTTCTGGTGTCCTAGATGGCGTGTGTGGCAGGGCCACCAAGGCTCCTCCACCCCCCCCCCCGCCCCGCGCCGAGAGGCTGCTCCTGTGATGTCACCAGGAAACCGCCCAGACGAGAAAGATCGCTCTGAGGTGTTGGAAGCACGCCACGCTCGGCAGGCAGCACGCTGACCTTGTCGCAGTCACCTGTCCCTGCCTGTCACGGTGGAAGCAGGGCAGAGGTCCCCTCTGCCTTCTCCCGAGAGGCTGAGTGGCTGAGACACACAGTGTCCCCGCAGGTCCTGGGAGAAGGTCCAGCTCCATAGCCTCAAGGGACGGCTCCTGTGAGGCTCAGTGAAATGATGGAGAGAAAAAACGACTCAGCAAGACCTGGGATGCTCTAAGGGCAGTCCTGATGGTGAGGTTTAGGACCACCGGGCCGCATTTAGCTGGAGGCAAGGACTCAGGGGCCTCGCAGATAGGCACCGGCATCAAGCAGTAAACATGTGAATCCAGGAGCACAGCCAGGGTAACTACCCCCAGGTAGACCCCTGATTTAACAGGCTCCGAGAGCCTTGTCATTTAGTGATTTTTTGTTCCTCACACCTCTGCTGGCACGTGTGTCTCTGGGGCTCCAGCCCACCCAACACACCCCAGCCCTCAACGCCTCCCCAGCCTGGGCTGAGCGCCTGCTGCCATCTGGTGGCAGTTTATGGGAGGACACCAGTGAGGCAGCCGCTGCTTCCCCTTCCTACATTCTGTTTGCAGAGACGGGAGCTTCCTTGGCATTTCCTTCACGGACAGAAGGAAAGGCCACTCGGCACGTCACTGCCATGCTCCGTTATGTCCCGTCCCCGCGCACAGCACAATTTAGGGAGATGGGACACACGAGGAGGTGTGTGGGGGAGTGTCACCGCTGATAGGGCAGGTCGTAACAGGATAGCTCTGTCTTTCCCAGCCCTCCAGGAAGCTGTCTCCTTTTCAGTCAGGGATCTGGGCACCTCTTGAGGGAGGAAAAATACAAGCTCCGAAGCTAATGGAAAAGCTCCAGCACATCACAGGATTTATGTTCTTAGCCACACACCCACTCACGTTGCAGACTGAAACCCTGGCACGTCCAGACTCCTCCACTGGTGCGTGGTTTCAATTGTGAGCTCCTTGAGGTCAAGGGCCTTTCGTGTCCATAATCTGTACCTAGCACAGGGCTGAGCACAGAGGGGGTATTAAATGTTTCTTCAGTGAAAGACCTCTAGGCCAGCATAACCTGTCAATTCATCGTCCGGAAGCCATTCTCTTGTCTGAAGCCCTCCTCTTGATCCCCAGGGTCAGTGGGTGCTATGTGCCACCCCTTGACCGCTCAAACCTAAGGCCCTGCCCAGGAACTGCCCTCCTTCCAAAGGAAGCTACTTAACCAAGGTTGAGTCTCCTCCGGGAGACTAGTCATATCCAGTAACTAGTCAGTGCCGGCCGGGGCGGTTCCAGCCTCTGTACCTCAAACCGGGATAACCTGGACCACTGAAGCCCCAGAGCTTCCCATGGGACAGGCTGAGGCCTTGGCTGTGGCTGCATTGCAGTTCATCTTCTCCCTCCGCCCACCATGCACTCTTCACCCCTCCTGGGTTGAGGGCTCTCGATGCACCACAGAAAGACAGCAAGAGACTGAGGACAATTACTTGCCTATTTAAGGCAAGGAGTCAATGTTAGAGGGGCCTCCTTGGTAGCATGTAGAGGTTCCTGTTCTCCTTCAGCGAGAGGGCAGGGCAGCTGAGGCCTGGCCCAGGACAGAACACGAAGGGAACAGAGCTCCAGAGAAGACTGAATTTTCGACTCAGCGGGTGTGCCATGCCAAGGACAGGGCCTGGCTGGGGAACAGGTGAGACTTGAGAGAGGATTGTGACGTGTCTGGAGATTCCTCTGTTGTAACTGCATTGCAGGTCAACTTGACGCTCTTGACAACCTTGAAGCCCCAGATCCCCAAACACTGGCCTGCAGATGTGACCCGCTCTCCGCTGCTTGAAGATGACTCAAAGGCCACTCATCCCCTCCAGAATCTGCTCCCACCTCCCCTCCTGGCTCCCTGGCCAATAACTGGTCAGGTCACAACATCACCTGGCCAGGGGTGCGCTGGGGCTGCTAGGGGAAGAAGGGGCTAGGGGTTGAGGAGACCCCGCCAGTGTGAGCTGGCAGAGGCCAGGAGGCTGCATATGAGACTGGATCTGGAGGGTGCTGAATCAAGAGAAACCGAATACAAAGTTGGAAAAGAGACAGTTTATCAATATGAGAACACTCTCCTATGACAGAAGATTGATATCCTGGCAAAGCCCCTAAAAGATTATGCAAATATACTGCTAGGTTGGTTTCCAGAAGGCTGGAAAATGCAATAATCCATACTAAGTAGAACAGAAATGCCAGAATTGCCATGATAAGTGGTAGAGAAGGAATCCAAGGCTCAGAGAAGTGAGCATGCTAAAATGGGTATGTTGCATAAAGTCAGAAAACCCACCAACTACATTCCACGGGAAGGAGGGCCAGCCTCCTATCACTTTGTTTAGCAAAATGAAATGTGTTGGTGACAAGGGCACCAGCACGACTGAGAAAGCTTAGTGGGGGCTGTCCTCTGTGGGCCAGGGCTAATGCTAGAAGATGCTGTTATATAGCAAGATTCCTTGATAGCAGTGGGATGATAGAGTCTCAAATTAAAAGAGGCCAGGAAGCACAAGGCATCAGAAGCAAGGTGGATGCAATGATTGTGATAAGGAGCAAAGTCAGCGTTGACAACTGGGGAGACTGACCCAGAGGGAACGTGGAAATGGTTAATAGAACATGGCATTCAGAAGGGCAAGATAGAAAGGCAGGCACCAACAGGGGTATCATGCAATCTATACAATCAAAAGAAATCAAGGGGGCTTCCCTGGTGGCGCAGTGGTTGAGAGTCCGCCTGCCGATGCAGGGGACACGGGTTCGTGCCCCGGTCTGGGAGGATCTCACATGCCACGGAGCGGCTGGGCCCGTGAGCCATGGCCGCTGAGCCTGCGTGTCCGGAGCCTGTGCTCTGCAAAGGGAGAGGCCACAACAGTAAGAGGCCCGCGTACCGCAAAAAAAAAAAAATCAAGGAGGCTGAGGGAAGTACCCCAATAAGAACTTAAAATCTGTGGCCCAGTTTCTGGGTCTGGGCCGGCTTTCAGACCTGGAAGTCAGTGACTGAAGGAAAAGCTGGGCCCTCGGGAGGAAAGAGCCTGCAATACCACAGCAGCATATACAGAATGATTCCCTCTGTCCTTCCCCAAGGGATCTACGGGCCAACGTGAAAATCCAGAGATTCTAATGACTGGTTGGACACAGAAACAGGATCTGAGGTGTCAAGGATACTGGGCACCCAAAGCATCTTCATCATCCCTGTTAGAATGCGGGTCAGGGAGGCATATGAGAACTATATAAATAAAATACAAAGAAAGTCCTAGTGAAGGTCTGGTTTAGAGTGGGCCCACTGGGTCCACAGACCTGCCCAGTGTTTTATCCCTCATCCCTGAATGTATGATCAGAGTGGGCATACCTGGTAGTCAGGCAAACCAACTAGTCAACCACACTAGGGAAGGCCAAGTGGAAGCCTCTGCAACTCCCTCCGACCCCACCCCTCCACCCAAGACAGTAAGTCACAATACCTGCAGGGATGAGAAGAGATATAAAGGAGAGGGGTGGCGGGTCTCATATTCCCAACTGATTCACTAGTCAGGTCCCTACAAAAAACACAAATGCAAATTAACACTGCTTCAGGTACATGGTGACACTTGGCAAATGGTCACTCTGGCAAATGTATTCTTATCCACCTCTACTGAGAATGAAGGCCAGAAGCAGTCTGCATTCATGTGAGGTGGACAATGCTGTCCATTTACGGTCTTCTGCCCTCCATCAGAAGGTATGAAGGAGGCTGTGTAGACATGTTGCAGAAAATCCCATTGGTCCCCTACGTTGATGACATCACGCCAGTCAGACTGGATAATCAAGAAGGCGCAAGTATGGTAGGAGATAAGGCCTATAAAAATCCAGGAGCCTGCCGGAACTTCCCCTTCAGTGTAAAGGACTCGTTTCTCCCATGACTAAAAAGGACTCAGAATGCCCATAGGTTAATGTGGATGCTAAAGTCTGCAAAGTCCATTTGTGAGAATACTGCTCTGACCCATTTGCCAAGTCACATGGAAAGCTTTGAGTGGGGCCCAAAGGAGAATGACTCTGCAGCCAGTCCAGGATGTGGTGTAAGCAGTCTTGCCACTTGGTCCTTACAACCTGGTAGATCTTATGATATTTAAAGCATCTATGATGGGAAAAGATGCTGTATAGGGTTTATGGTAAACCTTATTGGAGAATCACAATGTAGACTCAAATGATTCTGGAGTAAGGCCATGGCATTTATACCAGCTCCTGGTTTGCTGCTGGCCTTGGTAGAGAGTGCTTGGCTACGTGACTTGTCAGACATTAAGCCGTAAGCCTGAATAGGCTCAGCAGCAACCCATTTGAAAATGGAAGTGGTACACAGGGCATTGGACATGAGCAGGGAGAGGAGACACAGGTAGGCTGCATGAGTAGGCAGCCCAGGCTCCCTGCCATGTCATTCACTGCTGTCGCACGAGCTCACCGCTATGGCTAAGGGCATGGGAACGTGTCCCTTATAACCAACTTACGGAAGAGGAAAAAAGCCAAGTTTGGTTCACAGGTGGGTTCATGTGGTAGGTAGACACAAGCCAAAAATGGACTGTTGTTGCAACGCAGCCCCACTCAGGTGGCCCTTTAAGACAGTGGTGAAGGGAAATCACTGCAAGGCAAAAGTCAGGCTATCCAGTCATCCAGTTTGTGTGGAATCAGAAGGAGCCCAAGGCCAGAAAAAACATGAACAAATGGGAGTAGCAAATGGCTTGGATGATTGGTCAAAGGAAAGATAAGGTGGTTACGGACACAGGTTGGGGCACATGGATGGTCTATGGGAGTGGGCGTGGTATATAAAAATCTTTGAATGGTGTTAATGGCCACCAGAGAGCATCTACTATGGAAGAGGCACTGAACAACCAAGTGGTCCAAATGATTTGGGCAGTTGATACCTGCTAGCTTCTTCATTAGTCACTCCTGTGCTGGCAAAATGTGTGCATGAAAGGAGTAGCCATGGTGGCAGCAATGGGAGATAGACGGTGGGATTCCATTCACCAAGGACGGTCTAGCTACTGATGTTGCCAAATGTTTAACCTGAGTGCTAGAGATCACTGCTGTATATTGTATATTGACTCAATACCCACCCCTCAAGGAGAAAAACCATCCACCTGATGGCAAGTGGACCCCTTCCACTCTAGGTGGGGCAGTCATTTATCTTGACTAGAGTTGACACACATTATGAGAATCGGTCTTGCCTTTCCTGCTTGCAGGGCTTCAGCACTATGATCATATGAGGGTTTACAGAGTGTCAAACCCACTGACACAGGATTCCATGTGGCACTGAATAGGACCGTGGGACTTTACAGCAAAGAGAGTGAAACAGTGGGCATATGGTCAGGGGATCTACTGGTCCTATCATGTACTGGAAAAGTTGCTGCTCTGATAGAACAATTAAGTGACATTTTTTTTTCTTTTTTTTTTTTTTGCGGTATGCGGGCCTCTCACTGTTGTGGCCTCTCCCGTTGCGGAGCACAGGCTCCGGACGCGCAGGCCCAGCGGCCATGGCTCACGGGCCCAGCCGCTCCGCGGCATATGGGATCCTCCCAGACCGGGGCACGAACCCGTATCCCCTGCATCGGCAGGCGGACTCTCAACCACTGCGCCACCAGGGAGGCCCTAAGTGACATTTTAAATGTGCAGCTGAGGTGCCAGTTTGGAAATGATATCCTGTGAGGATGGGGCACCACCCACCCTTCAGGATTGCAGGATACATCCTAAATCAATGACCATTCTAGTGGTTCAGTGGCCCCAACTGGCGGAATACACCAGACTGGGAACCAACAAATAGAAATGGGAACGGCCCCGCTAACCATCTTTACCAACGACCCTCTTGGGGAACTTGTGCTTCCTCGTCCCACAACTTTAGGCTCAGTGGGTCTAAAGAACCTGGTTTCCAAAGGGAGAAATCTTCCGTCAGGGGATATAGCAAGAGTCCCATTCAACTGTAAGCTAAGGCTATCACCCAGTCACTTTGGGTCCTTTGTGCAATGAGGCCAATAGGCACAAAAAGAAGTCACCACCACGTTCTTTCCTTGGTGGAAAGGAAATTAGGAGAGGCGGGGCTGCCCTCACGTAATGGGAGGAGGAGAGACACGCCTGGCATCCAGGTGATACACTGGAGCGTCTCTTGGTAATCCCTTGTCCAATTTAAATGGAAAATGGTCAGTCAGGTACAGCAGTCACTGCTTGAGAGGGCCTGGTGACGAGAGGCTCAGAGCTCTCAAGGATGAGGGAGTCCGGGTCATCGCAGCAGGTAAGCTTAGCGGTAAGAGCAGGTAAGCACCCAGACTAGCAGAGGTGCTCGTCAGGAGAAATCTCAAAAGGGTGATGGAGGAGGGAGACACGTGGATGTGAGCAGGGCAAGAACTGCACTGGGCGCTGTGGTGCTCTGCCCAGACTCCACTTCAGGATGGAGATAACGATGCCTATCCCAGCGGTCAGGAGTACTGCCGCCCCAAGGTGTGTCCTCAGAACATCTCAGAAGGGCTCCAGATCTTCCCATGGATTTTTAACTAAAGCCTTTGTTGTAACTGCATCAACAGTTCATCAATCCAGCTTCTCGTGCTCCCTCACCTATACTGTCCCTGAAGAGCACTCTCATATACACACTACCAAACGTAAGGTAGATAGCTAGTGGAAAACAGCCGCATAGCACAGGGAGATCAGCTCGGCGCTTTGTGACCACCTAGAGGGGTGGGATAGGGAGGGTGGGAGGGAGGGAGATGCAAGAGGGAAGAGATATGGGAACATATGTATATGTATAACTGATTCACTTTGTTATAAAGCAGAAACTAACACACCATTGTAAAGCAATTATACTCCAATAAAGATGTTAAAAAATAAATAAAAATAAACTGTACAAAACCCCCAGCCTCAGAGTCTGCTAACTAACGCCCTACGGTCAACACCTCAGTCCCAGCTCAAGGCTGAATCACAACAGCCTCCGAGGATGTCCTCAGGGCTTCCCTTGCAATTCAAATGTCCTGGACCCCCCCCCCCGATTTTCTCCATCATGCCACTTATTACGTGGATTATCTCAGGCCAATTACTAAAAATAAGGTAGACAAAACTTGTATGCCAATGGAAAACTATGCATCGTCTATAGCATACTCCTCTGCCTTATCAGGTTCTGATTCTGTAGGAATTATTTTATAACTTTGTAAAATGTAGGTGTCGAATAAGTCATGTAAATTCTGCCTCCTCTAGTAGAGGTTCAGTGGACAAAAAAACAAAACAATTTGTCTCCATTTCACAATTCATTTTTAACATTCTTTTACTCCACATACACTTGTGCCCTTTTCTAAAAAATTTAAATTTGAATGTGTTATAACATGTGGTTAGTTCTTCAGATTAATGCATCAGATAAAGTCTTGAACACATGTAGTACATTTTTATACCTGAGGACCATGATTTTACGTTTTCCTTAAAATTGTCTTTTAACCCTCTATTTTCACATATGCAAGACAGTAAAAACATATGACAGGTTTGTTGTCAATTTATCTGGCACACAGTAGGGTCTCACATGCTTACTTCGATAAACACTTTTCAAAGAGAGTCATTACTGCTTTATATATAGAGTCCTTCTGCTCAGATTTGCAATGGAAATATATTACTTTCCAGAATCTTTAATCTGGCAAGAGTTATCATATGCCAGCCCTTTGCCACAGACATGTCAGCATCTTGTTTTAACGTCTTTACACTATTAGATTGTGTCTAATCAGTCTGTGTCATTTATCTTCCGTCCTTGAATACTGAGTATTTTCAAGATAATTTACAACAATCCCTTTCAAGCTAAACAGATCCCGTATTTTAAAATTAGATTTTGCTTTTAATCTTTTAAAACACGTTTGCTCTTAGTTTAAAAGTTATGAGACATTTTTCCCTCCCCAAATTGATGGGTGTATTTGGAGAAAATAATTAAATTATTCTTAGTGGGAAATGTAATGAAGTAGGAGGTGTAGTAAATTTGTGTCCTCTGAACTGTAAGATAAAGAGATTTTCCCAGGTTTGAACTAGTCAACTTCACACCAGTGGGTAAGACCAATTCTCTGCAATCAAAGCAGGAAGGGCGGGCTTCCCTGGTGGCGCAGTTGGTTGAGAGTCCACCTGCCGATTCAGGGGACACGGGTTCGTGCCCCGATCCGGGAATATCCCACATGCCGCGGAGTGGCTGGGCCCGTGAGCCATGGCTGCTGAGCCTGCGCGTCCGGAGCCTGTGCTCCGCAACGAGAGAGGCCACAACGGTGAGAGGCCCGCGTACTGCAAAAAAAAAAAAAAGCAGGAAGGGCAAGGTGTTGAGTAATCCAATTAAGGCATCTCAGCAGAAGCAGAAGCTAGCTGAGTGTGAGAAAGCTGGAGCCTAACACAGTCGTACTGACACACCTGAAGGAAGAATGTGACAACAGAAGAAATGTGGTCTGCTTGGAGTCTAGAAAAAGGAAGCCAAAGATCAAAATTTGACAATGTTTACTGCAGTGAAAAAACTAAAACTGATGGACATAAATATTCCATCACTAAAAAAGTAGAAAAATTATAAAGTATGCTTTTCCCAAGGCAGGAAAAAAAATGTTCAGAATTATAAAAAATGATGTTCCTTGTGCTCTATGTCCATAAACTAACTTCTGATGACCAAAGTGGCCTAACAGTTACCTTCTGACACGAGGCTGGGAGTGCCCTCATCTCCAGAACAGGTCAGTCAATAAACTGGTATTTTCATCAACATATTAACCTTCTACTACTTTCATTATCATTAACTGCTTCTGAAGTTAATTCAGGTTCTGACAAAATCAAGTTTGAGTACTAACCCTAACAAACCCCAAAGTCAAGCATATCTGAATAGCCAGTCTGCCTCTCTCCAGAACCTCTCTCTCCACATTAATTCTAGCTCTTAAGCCATCTTCCTCCTTTACCTAAAACACACTCCGTGCAACTTTAGCTACAAAGGGATGCTAATGAAAACTTCATTATGAAAAAATGCATCCTAAATTTAACCTTATTCTTCATGTTCTCTAGAAGTGCAGGGGCTGAGGAGCTTGTATTTTTTAGGCCCAATACCCAGTTCTATGAGGCTTGCTGTGTTGGCCGTGGGCAGATGAGCCAGTGCTCGCCTTGGTGGTGACACCTCACCATCTAATCACTGGAGACACCAGAGCTTTCCCTGCTTCAGGACTTGTCATTTCTTTGGCCCTCTCACCCATGGCCCACATAACCTGTAAGTTTTCTTTCTGACCTGCATACCCAGAGGGTGACCCAACACAGGTTGAGAAAGAGAGATGTTAACTTGAACGTGTCAGAACTCGTGTAATTGGAGAGTTCTCTCATTTCCAGAAAGGAAAAGATATTATCCAAGTGAAGTATTTTTTGCCTCCTGTCCTCTGGCCCCATATTTTTGAAAAAAAAAAAAAAAAAGTAAGTCTAAGGTCTTACAAAATGAATTATAAGCCTCTGGACTGGATGGTTTTCAGTAAATAAACCATTTTATTTCTCTGAACACTCAACTCAATCAGCTCAAGTAGATTAAGCTTTAAGAAACTACCACTTAGCAAATTTTAGTGACGTAACAAAACAAGAATATTAACAATTATCTGAAAAGGCTATTCAAATATTCCTCTCTTTTCCAACTACATATATGTATGAAGTCAGGTTTTCTTCATATCCTTCAATCAAAATAATGTAATGTAAAACATTGTATGTAGCAGCAGATAGTTTAGATGTCTTATGCAATTTTTAAAATTTGGAAGCACTGTTTTAAATAAAAATGTTAACATGTAATGAGTTCATTATTTATTAATTCATTTAGAAATAACATCTTTAGTATTTGTTGTTTTAATTTCTAATGCAATATATATCAGTAAATATAAGTATTTCTTACATAAAAAGAAGTTCTCTGGTAGCGGGGGGCTCAGTAATTTTTTTAAATGTCCAAGTATTCTGAGACCAAAAAGTTTGAGATGTGCAGTCCTAGAGAAATCCAACTTACCACAACTAACTAAAAAAAGAATAGGAAACCTGAGTAGTCCTTTAGAAACTGAACCCATCATTAAAAGCCTTTTCCTAAAGATCATCCTATGTCTAGGTGTTTAATTTTTTCTTTTTTTCCCCAACAAGTTAAGGAAGGAAATAATTTACATGGAGGCAGAAGCACGATGAGATGTAAGGCAGCCCCTCAGAGAAACAGAGCAAACACTTGGACCTAGTCCACCTCAGTTTCTGCTGACTTTCTGTTCTAGGTCTGCTACAGATACATCCTAAAAGAAACACCTTATTTTGTAGGTAGTCTGAGTCTCTGTTTCTTGAAAACAATACTCAAGTTCCAAAATGCTATGTACAGACCTGTTGTGGACATTGTGGCCAACTCCTTTGCACACATCGTATAGCAACCATGCTGTTTGCGGAGTGGACTCTGGGTTCTGGGCTAAACTCTGATTTGTCTGAGCCAATCATGGTGACTGTTCTTATCAGTGACTGGTTCAGAAAATCAGGACATAGGGACAGGTTAAGGATCTTGCATATGTCAAATCTTACATTAATGAGATGCAAGGAGAAATATGCTCAGGCTTCTGGGAGATTTTCCCACTTAAGGGAGGTAACAGGAAGTGTTTTTTTCTGAATGATAATGTGTATGGAGTGAGGTCTAGAAATAGACCCTTAGTTCCAGTCTGAAAAGAAAGCCAGCATACACAGGAGGGCAGAGATGAGAAAATTACAGATACACGGAGCTGGAGTAACATGATTAATCAATCCTGAAAGCCCAGTTTACCTTTCATTTTATAATGAGCCAATTTCCTGTTTCAGGAACTTTGGTTTTTTTCTTCCTTGCAACTGTAAGCATCCTAAGTAAATATTTTCGAACTATTTAAATAGTATCTTAATGTAATTTTACAAAAGGAGTCATCCCCAAATTTATAAGCTAGATAAATCTGCATTTTGTCTTAAAAAAAGATACCTTACTTTAGCCATTTGTGCTCCACTGTTGAGTTCCCACTGGGACATCCTGTGTTATTAACTAGTACACAACCGAGAAGTGGTGGGTGGTTTTTGAGAGCAAACCCATTAACAGTATTAAAAACACTGCTTGGTATCTGATTAAATTCAGTGCTGGCCTGGGATGGTGACTATATGATAAAGACAAGTCAGGATGCTTGTGCTTCAGGGCGGGACTGACCTGGAGTATCCTTACATGGGCCCAGTTATTATGGATTCATACAATGTCCTTGGGAGCAAAAAGGAACCCTGGACTAAAAGATGACTTTTCCCTTTCAGCACAGTTTACTGGGCACTGAAACTGAATGGTTTCTTAAAAGGCTTTCAGATAAGACGGATTCACCTCTTACCGCTTGCTGTTAATATATATCCTGAGAAATTACAGAGCGATCTAGGGATCCTCTTGTACCAAATTACATTTTTCTAAGCATGAAGTTCAATTATATTTAGTTTTAATAAGCACATATGAATGGGGGAAAAGGGGAATAAAACAAACGTTTTATATAGTAAGCGCTGAATGAATACCCCAAAAGCCATCATTTGGTCACGTCCTTACTTCACAAGGTGTGTTTTACCTTCCCCAGAGGAAAATGCACCTACATGGTGAGATTCATTGGTTACAGGCCAACATTTTCGGATCCTTTAGGAGAAAAAAAAATCCTAAGTAAACTGCACTTTACAAACAACGGAGAGCTTTTAGGGGACCCAAATTTCAGGTCAACTCCCTTTTGAATCTCTGGCTCTAAGATTAATGTAGATCACATACACAGAAAATCCCTTTCTTTGAAGATGCGTTTCATTTAACCAGCATGTTTCCTGTCACTAGAAAAAATACTGTCCTATAAGATCCTATAAGACTAAATGCCATTACATTTCTAGGGGTGCCACTGTGATCCTGGACAGGAAGACAGCAAACTGTTTGGGACTCTGATGCCAATGGCACGTCACCTGCACCCTGCTGGCTTTGGTTGTTACTTATAGTTAAAATGACTCACTGAAGGATTAATAAGTGACTCAGTCAAGAGTATATCTATTATCATTGTAAGTCAGCTTGCATTTTCTTGAAGTATTCTACATGAAATCAGTGGGTTAGTACACACACCAAGTTAGCGTTTGTCTGATTTTGATGACCATAATCTGTATGTCCTTTCCATTTTCTGTACTGTAATTTAGTGTAATACAGTGAACATGTACACATTTTCATCCATCATCCTACATGCTCCATCTGATATTATATCATTAATAGGACACATTCAGATAAGTTCAGAAGATGTAAACTACAATCTTTCTGCCAAGTGTGAAAAGCTATCCTTTTATTATGAAATATATACATTTCTATTATAAGCTGAATCCCATGTTAATAGGCCAAAGCTTCTGTTTAAAATGATTATTTTCAGAACCAAGTACATGTTTTTAAAATATGCTAGGAAGAGCTTAATATGGTAAACTCCAATTTTTCTTAATTTGACAAAAATGGACAGAAGGCAAAATGAAAAAAAATTTATTTCCTCCGTGTTTTATCCACTGTCAATACTGTATCTTTGATGCAATATATTTGCAAAGAAAAAACAATCTCAGCTTTTAGTTTCCATTTTAAACATCTACAGTATTTACAAGCTGTTTAGAATAACAAACACTCAACACGCGCACACACACACACTCACAGACACACGTGAGTACGTATATTCTTATCTCTGGTTTATACTGAATGCTGGTAGAGGCAGTGAATACTTTCAGAGCCCATGATCAGAAAAGGGAAACCCATTCTCCTTCCTCCCACCTACCTTCCTGGAATCATTTTCAGTATTCTTTCTTCCATTTCCTCATGCAGAGCTCATTGCCAGACTTGTACAGGGTTAAGGTAATCATTTTTTACAATTTATTTTTACTTAAACTATAATAAACTTTAAAAAAGCATAAGCAGACATGATTTTCCCTCCCATTTCTGTTATTTTGGTTGTAGAATCAAGCTTCATATATAAAAAATCTTGTTTAACCACAATTATGCTAAATCCAAGAGTCATCTGGAGCAGCCATCTCATTCTCTACTACTACTCTGCTTTGAATTCCAGGGTATCACCCCATCTGTGCAAATACCATGCAGGAATTCATCCTTATCACAATCTTAGATGACCTTTCTTCCTTCTAGCTTGGATCCTCTGAATCATAAACTGTCAGGTACAGAGCTGAAGCATAGAAAAAAGGTATAACCCTATATAATAGGTGTGCCTTAGAACAGAGCTGTCATGTAACCTTGTGATGACGACAATCAGCTCTGGTCCCCCAAAGAATGTTATGCTGCTTCCATAAAATGGCAGATAATGAAGTTCAGTTCACAAATAGAACTTATTTTCTCTAATTCAGAAAGAATATGTGGCTGATAGGCAATAAAGAGAAATTCTTATCACACATAATTCTTGACAAGATGACTCTGGAGAGGTGATTCAAAGCAGAAAATACACATCTGTTTCAACCAAAATTAGTACTTCACTCACATACCTACCAGATCTATTTGTATAATAATTAACTTCTTTCCAATCACAGTTCTCACCTAAACAAATGAGAAGGACTAGGTATATATCAACCAGATTTTTTTAAAAAAATGAAGTGAAGAAAAGAGAGGCTGGTTTTTTAATACTTAATTTAAAAAAAACTATACATATCCAACGTAATATTAAAATTTATGCTGCACAAATACACGGTAATAGCTAATTTTCCTCTTTCTCCAGATAAATAAAACTCAATTTCCATATATGACTGAAACAGACAGTTCAAAGTCCATTAATGGGCTCTAAATATCATCTTAGCCTTGAATGACATCTTACCCTTGGTCTGTGTCCAAGCAAAGTAATTTTATGTGATTAAAATATACTACAAAAAAGAACAAGAATGAATACTGAGGACTTTTAAAAACGGGGGGGCTCTGTCCATATTCATGAAAAAGTAATGAAAACAAACACAAAAGTCAATCACAATGCAGGTAGCAATTTATAGTTTTGTAGCTTAGTAAACATAAATTCAAAGAATTCTCATGCAAAATTATTGTTATCTTTTTCTCAAGTCACGTATTTAGGAGGGAAGATTTTTGAAAGAAAACAATAACCTTAGCCTCTGGGCAAATCCTAAGTTTAAAAGACTCAGTTCTGGATGAATGTGACTCAGTGCAGCAATCCACCAAATGAAGATTTCCTAAGCAGAGGCAGAAGGGTGCTGCTCAGAAGCAAAGTGGGATTCTTTAAGGCTAAGCTACCCTTGCTTAGATTGGAGGCTGTTTTTTAATAGTTTGATATGAGATGGAAAAGTAAACTAACCCAGGAAGAAAAATCCTCTTTTTAATGTGCTGTTGTTTCTTACGTAAAAACTTGTATTTTCACTGCCTGACGTTTGGTACACAGAGTAATTTTCCATGGTTCACTCGGGAGAGAAATCTTGTCTGACTAATTCTGTTTCAAGGGTCTGTAGAAGTATCTCAGACATACTTGAAATATTAAAAAAAAAAAGAAAACCTTCAAATCTAATGGAAGTTAATCTTCCAGTAATGGAAACTCAAAGAAGGCAGAACACTGATGAAGTCTGTTTGCTAATTTCCTGAAAGGTAATTAATCTCCTTTTACCTTAAAAATATAGAGCCTCGGGCCTCCCTGGTGGCGCAGTGGTTGAGAGTCCGCCTGCCGATGCAGGGGATACGGGTTCGTGCCCCGGTCTGGGAGGATCCCATATGCCGCGGAGCGGCTGGGCCCGTGAGCCGTGGCCGCTGGGCCTGCGCGTCCGGAGCCTGTGCTCCGCAATGGGAGAGGCCACAACAGTGAGAGGCCCGCATACCACAAAAAAAAAAAAAGAAAAAAGAAAAAAAAAAAATATAGAGCCTCACCACCTACTCTCCCAAGTACCTTCAAGATCAACATCTTATATTAATCTAGACTTTTGGAAAAATTATAGTTCTTTAGAAAAAAGTGAACATATAAACTTTTATCAAGTATTGAAAAATGGTGTAAAAATAGGGCTTACACCAAGTTATAAACTGGAAGATTAACCAAAAATTTGAGTTATAAAATGATTTTTAACACTGAATAACAACAACAGCAAAAAAGCTAGGAATTTATAACTTATTCCAAAACTCTCTCTAAAGGGGGAAAAAGCAAAATCAAACAATAAAAAAATGGAAAGCTATCAATAAAACTATTTAAAGCAAATGAAAAAACTAGTGTTTTAATTACATATTTTTACTTTCAAATTATGGAACTCTGAATGTTTTGGCAACTGTGAACTAAAGATGCTAATGGGTGTATACTGGAGTCTTATATACTAAACAAAAGGGCTAAGCAGGGAATCTAAATGAATAGCTCGCTAATCTCCAAGGGGGTGTGGGGTGGCAGGGGACAGGGTTGAGTAAGACATGTATAATCAACTTAATTAATGAAAGTGTGTATATTTCTATATTATACTTTAGTTCCAATTATTTTTAAGACATGACTCCTTCTTTAATTATCAATGCTTCCCCTGATGCAATTATTAGAAAAGTATTATCATTTTAAAAAGACTATATGTTTTAGTCTTAAACATTTGAAGTTCAGGTTTTTTCTTTTTCTCTGTGTAGGAAAATGAAGTATCTTCTATTTAAGACTGGAAAGGCTCCACTTATCTTCTCATCTAGGCAATGACCATGAAGAGATCATATTCATCTCAGAAAGGGAACAAGCAGCAGGGAGCATAATTCCTCTGAGAGGATTTTAGATAATATAGATAGACAAACAGATCATATATTCAGTTTCAGGAGAAAAAAGAAGAACCTGAACCTTAATGGCATATTGTACATTTACCAAAATAAGGCAAACACAGAAATATAATGACAGCATCAGGAAAAATACATTTTAACTGGTCAATTTAGAAAGGGTACCTTTGTGTAAATGTTCAGTAAATCATTTGACAAAAAGTTTTTCAACAGTAAATTCTGCAAAGTGTGTGAAGTCTGGAAACCTCAACACGAGGCACATTGGCTCCTGAATACCCACAAACATTTAAAATTGGAAAAAGGAAAGGTAAATAGGTTTTGGAGTGAAAATGCAATCAGAGGCTATATATTAGCTATTTACTTCCTTAGCTTTCATTCCTTCCACTGAAGTGTCATGTGATACTGTAAGATCTACATCAGAATTAGGAGGAAAAACAGCTTCTATCTCCTCTCACCTCATGAAAAGACACTTTAAACCCACGCTGCCCAATACAGTGACCACCAAGCACATGTGGCTAGCAAGTACCTGAAATACGGCTAGTACCACATGGTGAAATAGCAATACTTTGGATATATGGACTAAACAAAATGTATGACTGAAATTAACTTCACCTGCTTCTTTTTACTGTCCATTCACAGGGGGCAGAAAGATGGCTGCTCCTAAATGCTCAGATGTACAGTCTTCTTTGGAGTTTCACACAAAAGGAGAAAAATTTTCTGAAGGATTTAAAAAACGCCATATGTTGAAAATTAAACCTAAACTGCAGTTCCCACCTAGTCTAATTGTAAATCTGAGTTATATATTTCCCTGAATACATACACTTTTAAAAAACCAATAAAATTTAAGCTATGAGACAACATATGAATTAAGTCAATTTCATCACCGTTATAAATATTTCAAATTACAGCTACACACTATAAATCACAGGAAATAAAATTCAAGTAATAGAATAAAGAGAGGAGGAAAATAATAGGCAAAGTTATTAAAGAGGGATATAACAATAAGAACTGCACCATTTGGATAATTTTGTTTGAAAAAATTTTACTGGATTAACTGAACTGCATGTGAATAACTTCAAGAGGTAAGAACTCTTAAAGTAAAAGGCAATCCATCCTTTCTTTAAATTCCTGGACGTTCACCTTCTTCTTTGAAAAGCAAAAGTATTTTCTTCCCAGAACTGACCCCAGCAGAGCTTGCCCCAAGTGGGAGAAACAGGGTAGCTGGGACGCACACAGTGTTGGAACCCATCTGAAATGTGGACACAGGAGCTGGCAGGAGTGTTCACGGGACTGAGTCACTGACTACTGGCTCCGGGAAATGCCAGTGATGAAGCTACGTGTATCTTGAGATTAAGTATTCATTTTAAAGGAAACATCCAATGGACTGGCATGGAGTACAGACTGCTAAAGAAAAATGAGCAGCACAGTTCCTGCTACGTATAAAGAAAGGGAAGGGGTTAATCCCAAAGGCAATTTAAATAATGGTATTTTATTTTTATATATAAATAAATGTTCTGAGAAATCTCAGACTTTATAGTGCATTGTAAAAAATTAGTGCAGTTTTTTTCATTAAAGTTTTTAGCGCTCAAGGAATAAGATAAATCTATGTCTGTTCATAGTCTTTTTCACTGTACATTAAACTTTTATACTGCTATATGTCAAACTGAAGGTTTCTACACTTGTCTGTTTTTAAAAATCAAGGTAAATGGATTTCATGTTTTATGACAAAACATGGCAATTATTTTTGGCAAAAAAATTAGAAAAATATGAGATCATAGTTTAGAAAGCAAGAGTTTGTTGATTTAAAGCATAGGCAATGCATAGGAAAAAACTTGTTTTAAGGATGTATTTTAACAGAACTTTATCCTTCATGCACGATGTTTTCTCAGCAGCTAACTTAAAAAAATATTTCAGCTTTATTTGGGGATGGAGACAGTGACAGGAGTCAGGGTGAAGGGCCAAGGAGCAGTGCTTAACCAAGCCCACTCTATGTTCAAGTCTCTCCTACAGGTTCAAAGGGATACCTGCAGGCATCTTCTGCTCTCTCCTCTTTTTTCCAATCTCTTGGAATTTTGAGGGAAAAGAAATGAAGTTATAAAACACTGGCTCACACTTCAGCCCCAAGTTCTAGTACCCCAGTTTCGATTACAGTCACGTATTTATCTTCAATCTGAACCAGAAGTACTGTCTTGTCGATGTGGGATCTAGTACCTGGATCTCTGCTGCAAGGCACCCAACGGTGAATCACCTAATGATTCAGAATAAAACAAGCAGTTAGTGGCAGAGACCCTGAATACACTCACAGACTCTATCCTTAAGATTAGAGGTAGTAATTCAGTTTGGTAATTAAGCATAAGTACACAAAGCAGCTAAAAAACAGGCATACCAGTCAGGCTACAAAAAAGTCAGAGCACCAGCTTCATAGAGAACTTACATGGCCTTCCATGCCCTCCTGAGGACTCCAGTCTTTCCAGCTGTTTCTCCCAGCTTTTAACCGAATACCCTCATCAGGCCACTGCAGCTCTTTCCTTTTTGACAGGTTGATCCCATCCAGAATCTGACTGGGATCCACAATCTGCAGTGTAAATACATATGGATTATTCATTCAAAAATTCATTTTCCCCTCGATGACAAATAATTATATAATCCCAAACAGAATTTCTTTCACAGTGTCTCAAATTCTCCACTGACTATAATGGAATAAAAAACAACCTAAAGAGCCCCTGAATTCCTTTTAGCCTCCTAGGAGACCTTAACTGCAATGGCCACATAACCATGGCTGAAGAGGGAACAAATACACCAGTGAAAAACTGCTTGCTTTCAGTTTTTATACTGGCAGAAACATTTTTTCAACATTCAAAATTGTTCTAGTCTTCAGACTAAGCAATATAAGATGTGTCTTCACAAGAGTCCTTCACTCAAAAAAAAACAAGAAATAAAAACAAACGAATAAGAGAAACAGTGCAAGAAGAACCGTGGGCTTACTCACCTGGACTCTGTAAATCACCTCCCCCTTTTTGGCATGTGAATTATTGGCAGGACTTAAGGTGTTGCCGGGCTGAGTATCAGCGGCACTGCTCTGACCGCCGTCTGTCCCAAGAAAGCCCACGAGGGTGTGATGCTTGCAGGCTGGGATGCTTTGGCTGGAGCTGCTAGAGGAAGGCAGGCCATGCTGCACACAGGCCGGGCCGCTCTGACTGGAGGGTTCCATCTGGTTCACCACAGAGAGGCGGGACTGGATGGATGACGGTAAGTTGCGAAGCGATATCTGGCTGGTGGAAGAGCGCCGGCAAGGCACAAATCCCGTGGTGGACATCCGGAGAGACGAGTGCCGGCTGCTATAGCAGTAAGATGACTGGCTGGCTACAGAGGCCCGGGCAGGGGACTGCCGGACCAGGCTGGACTGCACAGAGTGAGAGCTGTGGCTAGCGGCTGGGGAGGGAGAAACAACAGCAGTGCTCCTTCTCAGTGGGATGACCCAAATACAACTGCTTTTTCAGTAGTTTCTAAGACTTTCTCCCTTAAGCCTCACACCTTAAATTAGTTGGTGAATTTATTGAATTTAATATTTATACCTAAAACTTTTAAAGTTGCCAAAAATAAATAAATATCTGAGATCTATTTTCTTATGTGGTTTTTGTAACATAATTTCTGTTTGCTGAAGCTTTTTAAAATTCAAATTCTGGGGCATAAAAAAATACAATTAAATAATTTATAGAAAATAGCAGGTATTTAGGTTGAGATAAATCCTAAAATTTCTTTCACTGAAATATTTCAGAATACATGGATATCTCACAGAAATGAGACAGTGAGAAATATTTATTAAGGATCTACTATGCGGCAAGCTCTGTAACTACTATTTCTCAAAATACAGTATTAATGCCCTTTCAATCTATTCCAATGACAAACTATACCACCTATAGAGGCACAGTGATGCCACACTGTAATATGCATATACATTAAGGGATCACTACTGAATATGAATGATCAGTGATACTAAATAGCAGGTTATTCTGTGTCCTTTTTTCTAATGGCTCGATAGGATTCTTCAGATTTGTGAAGAGTGATGTGAAGATTATTAGAAAATTATTATTAATTATATTGAAAAATAACTACATGTACTTTTTAATCTGAAAATAAAAAGAGCTAATCAATGTTAAAAGTAAAAGGTATATTTAAAGAAGCACACTGGCAGTTTTAGGTTTTCACTCAGAAGTTAAAAAAGAACATAAAAAAATGTCGATCACACACCTATTTAGAGTCTTAACAATTTCAGTGCCATTACATTTTTTAAAATCATTTTAAGTAAGTGTTTTAAAACTTCATCTGATCCATGCAAAACAGAGAGGGGGAAAGGACAGTGCTGGATCAACCAACCAGCCATCCGGGAACAGGTAAGATCTGAGTCCTGCTGCATGCCAGGTGGATTACAGCTCTCATGTAAAAGGCAAATTAGTAAAAGAATAGCTTTCTTTGGGATAAGGAAAAATTTCTTAAATAGGATACAAAAAGTATTAATCATAAAGGAAAAGATCAGTAAACTGCTCTACACAAAAATTAAGAACTTACCAAAAAAAGGCAAGCCGCTCTTCACAGAAAGAGAAGGGAAAGCCAAGATACAGAATGGAAAAAGATGTCTGTGGTACAGAAAACTGACCAAGAGTTCCAATCCAGAATATACAAATAAGAAAAGGATAACCAAATGGAAAAATGGGCAAGAGACTTAACATGTACTTCAGAAAGAAGATCTGATAAACTCATTTAAAAGTTTCCAACCTCAGGTATTATTAGAGCAATGCAAATTTAAAAAATGCAACTAAAGACCACCCCCCTTCTCCTGTCTCTCTGAGAGAGCAGGGAGTAGAGGTGGAAACAATGATATGCAAAGCCGGGCATTCCTCTATACAACTGGTCAGAGTACCAATTGGTGTAAAAGAAATAAAAAAGAATTCTGGAAAGATTTTTGGCATTATGTATCATGTCTTAAATATTCTCATAAACTTTGACTTGATTCCATTTTTAAAGTTTCCAGCCTAAGAAAATAGTAAGTGATTACAAAGATTTATATACAAAGATTATTACAACACTCAGAAGAAACCAAATCGTTGTTCAACAGGAGAGAAGTTAAATAAATGACATTAGTTAACTATTATTGGCCTTTAAAAATGATACTTTCAAAGAAATGCTATTTCAAATGGTGTGTATTTATATTTATATATATTAAATGATTAACATAAACAAGTAGGATAATGTCCTATTGGGAATCAAACAAAACATTCTATTTATATATTTCCAAGTAGGTAATATGTCACCCTCTTTATACACACATACTACCTGAACCCCACAGTTGAGATGCTAACATTACACACATAATTTTGTTTCAGATTACCTAGTGTTGGAGGGTAAGATGTGACAGGCGGATGGAGTCCTGCTCCCGGTCCCTGGCCTGGGTTTCCAGTGCTTCCTTGGGACGCACTGCTGTGGGGATCATTGGCAGTTGTTGCACTGTTACTAGTGCAAAAGGCTCCACCTCCAGCATCAGAATCTTCAATATTGCCACCACTGTTACAGCCAGCTCCACAACCTTTCCTTAACCTAGGAACAAACACCGGAGTAGGAGGCGTGGTCCCAAGATCACTTCAAGATAGGTACTGTATTCTGAACATTTAATGCTACTAATGTTCACCTTTGGAAGTCTTCATGGGGCAGTCAACATTAAGAAGCACAAGAGTCTATGATGTTTGCGTATCTCCCTCATACTCACTGCCTCCGTTCTTCTAATCAACTTCACTTTTACACTACACTCGATATCATCTTTTCTACACCATAACAAAGAACTGCACATAACAAGTTGTTCCATTAAGATCTCAGCTGGAAACAGAATCCTTGCCACTGTATAGAACCCACGAATACCTAATTGATTTAAATTAAACCTAATTTATTCTGTAGCACACCTGAAGAGAACTGCTGTAATAATTTTTCTTCTCTTTTTTATTTTTATTTATTTATTTTTTTTTGCGGTACATGGGCCTCTCACTGTTGTGGCATCTCCCATTGCGGAGCACAGGCTCCGGACGCGCAGGCTCAGCAGCCATGGCTCATGGGCCCAGCCGCTCCGTGGCACGTCATGTGGGATCTTCCCGGACGGGGCACGAACCCACGTCCCCTGCATCGGCAGGCAGACTCTCAACCACTGTGCCACCAGGGAAGCCCTCTTCTCTTTTTTAAAACGTAGGGTGACCAACTCTCCTGGTTTGCCCACAACTGTCTCAGTTTGGCACTGAAAATCCTGCATCCCAGAAAACCACTCAGTCCTGGGCAAACAAGGCAATTCCAGCACAACACGTACTTTTTGAAAAGAAAACTTCTTTTAACACTACCCTGGTTTGTATTCTTCCCTCTGTTTAAATAGGGGTAGACGTTAAAATGGTGAAATTTTACTCTTTAATGCTGGGTATTCCTGGAAGAATTTTTTTTTTTTCTTTTTTTGCAGTACGCGGGCCTCTCACTGTCGTGGCCTCTCCTGCTGCGGAGCACAGGCCCCGGACGTGCAGGCCCAGCGGCTACGGCTCACGGGCCCAGCCGCTCCGCGGCACGCGGGATCCTCCCAGACCAGGGCACGAACCCGTATCCCCTGCATCGGCAGGCGGACTCCCAACCACTGCGCCACCAGGGAAGCCCCTGGAAGAATTTTAAGACACCTATTTGTGAGTTTGTTGCTCTAGTCTTGTTTTGGATTAAGTTTTGATATTTAAGGATCTGAACAACTCTTAATCTGAGATTCTTCTTTACCATCCATCAAATTATGATGTTCCTGCACCATGTATCATAATTTACTACACAAAAGGCACAGGAACAAAATTCATGTGCATACTTGAAGACACTAAATATGAGATGTGAGTGCTGACTAACTGTTAAAATGGCAGCAGTATCTCTGCATCTCACAAGGAGGAGTTTCAACATGGACAGCGTGCTCCCCCTACTGCTGGAACGGAATACAAAAAGAATGTAATCGACTTGCACAAGTTTCTTTTATTTTTCTCTCATTTGCCCTGTTTGTTGACCCACACATTCTAATAGTGGCAATAAGCTGCAATAGAGAGTTTAAAAAACGAAAAGGAGGGAATTATCCAAGATTCTACTAAATGCTAGAGCAGTGGTTCCTGACCAGACTACTGTACATTAGATTTATTTAATAAGAGTTTGAAGATACAAATGCTCAGATTCTACTTCATGAAGCTCAGGTACAACAGGTTTTTATTGTACCGTGGCATCTGTGTTTTTCCTACAATCTTTCCAGGTGGTGCTAATGCACCTATACACATTAACACTGCCTAGATTAAGCAGGTCAGGACACACCACCACTGGAAAAGGCAGTCCTATGGCTCACCTGTGCCAGGTTGACACTACGAAGTTTCTGATATTTCCCAAGCTGATAGGTCCCCCAAGAATTTCTTTAAGCTGTTCATGGCTGTCAGAGTAAGAAGTCGTCAGGGGTGAGACAAAGATCGGGTAGCCAATAGGTTGATCACAAGATGAGTTTATCATGTTCCTCAGAGCTTGCTTGGCATTTTGGATGCTACCTCTCTCTGGGTTACGGTTACGTAGGAAAACAAGCTCCTGCTGTTGCCCTGCCCAAAGGCCTCGGACACACTCCTTATTCACCTGAAAACCAGAACACATGGGAATTAGGTTAAGGGGCCAAGAATAAAATTTATAGAAACAGAAGAGTAGAAATGGGAGGGATATAAAAGACATTATATTATGATAACCAACTGTGAAAAGCAGGAAACAAATATAAGTAGGTCACATCTGAACAGGAGTTAACTATTTTCCACTGTCATTAGGCTATTAAATAATAAACACCTACAGAGTTCTTCCCTCTGCTATCTTGTAAAAATACCAAGTAAAATGTAGTCCATTTAGTCTTCTAAATTGGTGAAGCACTGAATTTTGTAACTAAGATAATAAATATTTTTGATAGAAATGAGAGGTAACAAATATTTAGAGTTGAAAGGATGTTTGTGATTTTGGGGGTTGATTAAATGAAGAAAAAACATTATAAACTATCAAAATAAAATGCCAGAGATTAAACCTCCTAAAGCCCCGAGATGCTTAAAAAAACAACAAAACAAAAAAGCAAGTTAGAGTGAACCATTTACAGTTAGGTACTATGAAGTACAAGCTATAGTATTATTTTGCAACCTAGGAATCACATCTTATTAGCAAGACAGTGCTGACATTTTAGGAAGAGATGCTGCCCCAATAGCACATATAACAGGCAAGAGACTGCCAAGAGAGAAATAAGCAAAAAAGTTAAGGCTTTATGGCACATGAAAAAATTTTAGAGGACAGAGTAAATTACTGACAAAATAAATTAAGAGCTCAAAAAACAATAAACATTAATGTAGTATGGTCATTATTTTTGTTTTCTATAAAAGAGTTTCAATTACTTTTTAAAAGTCTGGATACAGTTATCTAAGCTCCATTGTTTTCAGAGGCAAACAAGTGCCTCCGAACCTTACTTTAATGACCCTGAAGCTCAGGTAGCGTCTGTTGAGCATGATGATCTTGTACTCGTTGGTGCCATCATCCATGACGTGCCGCAGAGCAAGCAGGGAGGGTGAGTTGGCGAGGACTGCACTCCGCCACGCAGGGTCCCCTTCGTGGGCTATGACGAGGTTCTTCTCATGAGACACAATGGCTTCATAGAGCACAGTGGGGTCATCATATTCATCCGGAGAAGTGAAATGGTCCTATACACAGAGATAAAAAATACACCTACAATTTTAGGAAGAGAAGAGAATGACTTCCAGGATGATGAAAGCTTCTGAAATTACTAAATCAGTTACTAAATTAAAAGTCTTAAAAAACTAGTTTATATATTTCATTTCAGCACATGTTAATGTTATTAGAGATAAATTATTCAAGTTGGTTTTCATATCTTCATTCATCTTTTTTTTCTGTTAAAGGATTATCTCACTGTTATCAGTTAAGGGAGGCTAAAACTACATAAAAGGTCTCTAAATTGAGCTTCTTTTTAACTAGGTGCTTTTCACTTAAAGCCACATCTCTAGAATGATTATAATAAACCATTTTATCCTGCCTCTCATTTAGTTAAGATAAGGCTCAAAACTATGAGCTCTGAGGACAAATTAAGGGCCCTAGGCCTAGAGAAGCTAGTAAAGTCTTCCCTAAAAAACCTCTTGGCCTTATTTGACAAGTCGTTATTTAATATCTACCACATGCAAGACTACGTGGTACGTAGCATGGATGAAACAAAGGAGTATATGAAATGTGTTTCCCATTCAGAAACCTAAAAATTAACAGGGGATACAGGATATAAACCCAAATAATCATAACACAAATCAGAATTTCTGAAATAGTGCATTATTAAGGAAACACAAATATTATATTGGCTGCCTTGGTAAGTTTTTACATCCAGGTAAAGTGACTCATTTGTGCTCAAGCCAACTGACTGGAGTGTGTGCTATCTGGAGGAGAGACAGTGACAGCAAGAAGCCAATGTCCCCAGGAATGCACTTCCAAGTCTGGGGGTTCATCTACATGAGACTAAGGGAAGTCTTCACTGTACACGTGGGTACATAACGTAAGAAGTTCTCTGATACAAGATTTCATCTCACTCTTACAACAACCTGTTCAAGTAGATTGAGCAGGTAATACCAGAATTTTACAAATATCAAAACTGAAGCTCAAAGAGGCTTAACTGCTTCCTAGGTTTAGAAAAGTAGTATATGATTGTAATGCCAGGACTTGAACACATTTCTTAGAGTATTTTTTCATTCTGATTTTTAAAAATTCATGATTATAAAAGTTAACTGAAACACCTTTCAAATCCAGTTGCTGTGATTAGGGAAAGCTACACAGTGCAGGTGGTCTGGGGCTGGATCTTGAAAAATGAGTACACTTTCAGTGGATGGAGATGGCACCAAGGGGGAAGGGAAAGGGGTCCAGGGAAGAGGACCTACTAGTGCCTCTCCAGACTTTTTATAAGGCTGGTGCACTCCTCGCTCCACTGCTTTGAGCTTGGCTCGTAACAGCTCACAGCTGTTCCATTTTCTATGAACTACCTTCAGCTAATGGAGCTGCCTGGGTAGGAAATGCCAGGGGAGGATTATTCCCCCCTTGGCTGTGGAGGTGCAAGGTACACAACAGAACTCTGGGTGACATTAACACTCCAGAGCTCCCTCTGGAGGCCAGGGGAGGCTAGAGCTCAGCTGAGAGACACTCCTGCTCAGCTTCTTCCCTTGGTCTTTCCTGCTTCCATCATTTCCTCACAGACTGTCCTGAGGGCATCCCCTGACTTGACTCTGCTTCTAGTGAACATGCCCTAAGAGCATTTACAACTTAAAATACTGATGGATGGCTCTTGACTTCTGTCCATCACACACCACCAACCATGCTAATCTTTCTTTTAAATACTGAGTTCACTTTCCTACACCAGCAGATAGCTAGATGCCATAAGATGGGCTCTCTTTCATCAAGTTGTTCAATTAGGGAAGGAATGACATCCTTGGATAGTAGTATTTGTACAAGTATTTGAATGGAAAGTAAACATACAGAGACAGGCAGTAATCACATTCTTAATAAAACGGACACAAAGTTGGAAATCATTAAGCATGCCAAAAGTGGAGAATGCTTAGTCTTGTCCAAATATTTCTTCTCACTGGGCTTAAAATAGTTGAATGAATATGTAAACTTCTATGTACATCATTCAGCACTGTTTCACTGATAAAATATTTGAAACAGGGACTTCCCTGGTGGCTCAGTGGTTAAGAATCCACCTGCCAAGGCAGGGGACATGGGTTCGATCCCTGGACCGGTAAGATCTCACATGCTGCTGAGCAACTAAGTCTGTGAGCCACAACTACTGAGCCTGCGCTCTAAAGCCCACAAGCCACGACTACTGAGCCTGGGTGCCACAACTACTGAAGCCCGCATGCCTAGAGCCCATGCTCCACAATGAGAGAAGCCACTGCAATGAGAAGCCCGCACGCCACAACGAAGAGTAGCCCCTGCTCGCCTCAACCAGAGAAAGCCCACGCACAGCAACGAAGACCCAACACAGCCAAAAATAAATAAATAATTTTATTTAAAAAAAATTGAAACAATCAGAATGTCCATGAATAGTGAGATAGCTTAATAAATGGAGTAAAAATTATACTCTGGAATACTACAGAGTCATTAAAGAATGTGGTGTGCCTCTATATGTGCTAACTTAGAAAGGTGTCCACGTTAAACTAAATGGGAAGAAATCTTGCACTCCAGATCAATTTCTATAGCACGATTACATTTTTAAAAAGGAAAATATACATATAGTTGGAAATGTCTGCATGAACTTGGGGAAGTCAGAAAAGATAGGCATCAAATTACTGGCAGTGACTGCTTTGTGGGGCTGTTGTATGATGGTATGGGATGACGGAAGGTGCTTACTCTTGGGAGATGTTTACTTTTCAATGTTTCTCATTAGTTTTCAAATAAATAAAAAGAGATAATGTTTCCAATTCTAGGAAAAGTTTTTAAAAGTATTTTAGAAACTTCTCATAACTTGAGAAGTTATGAGCAGAGGCACAGGAAATATTATTTTACGAAAACAATGAAACTCACGTAGCAAACATTCACAGGGCACCAAGCACTGTGCTAAGCAAGGAGGACACAGACATAGAGATTAATATTGTCCTTGTCCTCGAGGAGATCACAGATTGTAAGACTTTCATTATATATCTCTTGTAAACCAAGCTAGACTTTAATTGGTTTATTTTACATCTAACGACCAGGTAAATCCTTAAAGAGACTAGCAAAAGAGAAAAAAATAAGGAAATATGCTGTTTTACAAAATGATTAGATAGAGGACAAGAGAGAACACATGAAAAGGGCAATTTGAGTAATTTCTCTGAGTTTTGATTAATCTTCATCTATAAAACAGGGATTAAAATAATTTTCTGGGTTGTGGGTGATATAATGTGTATGAGAGCACTGATACATTATAGGACACTGTAAAACTAAATATTACACAGATAACAGTTTTAATTTCTAAAGTAAAAACATATAACACATTAGATTGGAGAATTAAAAAATTAAAAAAGAACTGAAAAGGAAAAAAGCAAAAGTTAAAAGACTGTGTCTGAAACAAAAGTTATTAAAAATTTCGTATTTTTAGCTCTCTGGGAACAGGATCTTTTTTAAAAAATCAGGTTGAGGTATAATTTACACACAACAAACTGCACCCATTTTAAGAGTACAGTGAGATGCGTTTTGACAAATGTGCAAACTCGTGTAATCACTGCTATAATCTAGATGTAGAACATTTCCGTCATCCCAAAGTTTCCTCCTGCCTTTTGGTATTCAATCTCTACATCCCAAACAACCACTGATCTGCTTTCTGTCACTAAAGATTAGTTGAGCCTGTTTTAAATTTTATATAAATAAAATAATACCATATGTATCAAAACATTTTTTTAATTCAATTTTTTTATACAGCAGGTCCTTATTAGTCATCAATTTTATAAACATCAGTGTATACATGTCAATCTCAATCTCCCAATTCATTACACCCCCACCCCTGGCTGCTTTCCCCCTCGGTGTCCATATGTTTGTTCTCTACATCTGTGTCTCAATTTCTGCCCTGCAAACCAGTTCATCTGTACCATTTTTCTAGGTTCCACATATATGCGTTAATATGACATTTGTTTTTCTCTTTCTGACATACTTCACTCTGTATGACAGTCTCTAGATCCATCCACGTCTCTACAAATGACCCAATTTCGTTCCTTTTATGGCTGAGTAATATTCCATTGTATATATGTACCACATCTTCTTTATCCATTCATTTGTCGATGGGCATTTGGGTGGCTTCCATGACCTGGTTATTGTAAATAGTGCTGCAATGAACATCGGGGTGTGTGTGTCTTTTTGAATTATGGTTTTCTCTGGGTATATGCCCAGTAGTGGGATTGCTGGATCATATGGTAATTCTATTTTTAGATTTTTAAGGAACATCCATACTGTTCTCCATAGTGGCTGTATCAACTTACATTCCCAACAACAGTGCAAGAGGGTTCCCTTTTCTCCACACCCTCTCCAGCATTTGTTGTTTGTAGATTTTTTGATGATGCCCATTCTAACTGGTGTGAGGTGGTACCTCAGTGTAGTTTTGATTTGCATTTCTCTAATAATTAGTGATGTTGAGCAGCTTTTCATGAGCTTCTCGGCCATCTGTATATCTTCTTTGGTAGGTCTTCTGCCCATTTTTGGATTGGGTTGCTTGTATTTCTAATATTGAGCTGCATGAGCCGTTTATATATTTTGGAGATTAATCCTTTGTCTGTTGATTGGTTTGCAAATATTTTCTCCCATTCTGAGGGCTGTCTTTTCGTCTTGTTTATGGTTTTCTTTGCTGTGCAAAAGCTTTGAAGTTTCATTAAGTCCCATTTCTTTATTTTTGTTTTTATTTCCATTACTCTAGAAGGTGGATCAAAAAAGATCTTGCTGTGATTTATGTGAAAGAGTGTTCTTCTTATGTTTTCCTCTAAGAGTTTTCTAGTGTCCAGTCTTACATTTAGGTCTCTAATCCATTTTGAGTTTATTTTTGTGTATGGTGTTAGGGAGTGTTCTAATTTCATTCCTTTACATGTAGCAGTCCAGTTTTCCCAGCACCACTTATTGAAGAGACTGTCTTTTCTCCATTGTATATCCTTGCCTCCTTTGTCATAGATTAACTGACCATAGGTGTGTGGGTTTATCTCTGGGCTTTCTATCTTGTTCCATTGATCTATGTTTCTGTTTTTCTGCCAGTATCATATTATCTTGATTACTGTAGGTCTGTAGTATAGTGTGAAGTCAGGGAGTCTGATTCCTCCAGCTCTGTTTTTTTCCCTAGAGACTGCTTTGGCTATTCAGGGTCTTTTGTGTCTCCATACAAAGTTTAAGATTTTTTGTTCTAGTTCTGTAAAAAATGCCATTGGTAATTTGATAGGGATTGCACCGAATCTGTAGATTGCTTTGGGTAGTATAGTCATTTTCACAATATTGATTCTTCCAATCCAAGAACATGGTGTATCTCTCCATCTGTTGGTATCATCTTTAATTTCTTTCATCGGTGTCTTATAGTTTGCTCCATACAGGTCTTTTATCTCCCTAGGTAGGATTATTCCTAGGTATTTTATTCTTTTTTTTTTTTTTTTTTTTTTGCGGTACGTGGGCCTATCAGTGTTGTGGCCTCTCCTGTTGCGGAGCACAGGCTCTGGACGCGCAGGCTCAGCGGCCATGGCTCACGGGCCTAGCCGCTCCGCGGCATGGGGGATCCTCCTGGACCGGGTCACGAACCTGCGTCCCCTGCATCGGAAGGCAGACTCTCAACCACTGCGCCACCAGGGAAGCCCGGTATTTTATTCTTTTTGTTGCAACAGTAAATGGGAGTGTTTCCTAATTCAGAATTTTCATCATTATTGTATAGGAATGCAAGAGGTTTCTGTGCATTAATTTTGTATCCTGCAACTTTACCAAATTCATTGATTAGCTCTAGTAGTTTTCTGGTAGCATCTTTAGGATTCTCTACGTATAGTATCATGTCATCTGCAAACAGTGACAGGTTTACTTCTTCTTTTCCGATTTGGATTACTTTTAGTTCTTGTTCTTCTCTGATTGCCATGGCTAGGACTTCCAAAACTATGTTGAATAATAGTGGTGAGAGTGGACATCCTTGTCTTTTCCCTGATCTTAGGAAATGTTTCAGTTTTTCACCATTGAGAATGATGTTTGCTGTGGGTTTGTCGTATATGGCCTTTATTATGTTGAGGTAGGCTCCCTCTATGCCCACTCTCTGGAGAGTTTTTATCATAAATGGGTCTTGAATTTTGTCAAAAGCTTTTTCTGCATCTATTGAGATGATCATATGGATTTATTCTTCAATTTCTTAATATGGTGTATCACATTGATTGATTTACATATATCGAAGAAGCCCTCCATCCCTGGGATAAATCCCACTTGACTATGGTATATGATCCTTTTAATGTGTTGCTGGATTCTGTTCACTAGTATTTTGTTGAAGATTTTTGCACATATATTCATCAGTGATATTGGTCTGAATTTTATTTATTTATTTTTCTTTCTTTTTACGGTACGCGGGCATCTCACTGTTTTGGCCTCTCCCATTGTGGAGCACAGGCTCCGGACGTGCAGGCTCAGCGGCCATGGCTCACGGGCCTAGGCGCTCTGCGGCATGTGGGATCTTCCCGGGACGGTGCATGAACCCGTGTCCCCTGCATCGGCAGGCAGACTCTCAACCACTGCGCCACCAGGGAAGCCCTGTAATTTTCTTTTTTTGTAGTATCTTTGTCTGGTTTTGGTATCAGGGTGATAGTGGCCTCATACAATGAGTTTGGGAGTGTTCCTTCCTCTGCAATTTTTTGGAAGAGTTTGAGAAGGATGGGTCTTAGCTCTTCTCTAAATGTTTCATAGAATTCACCTGTGAAGCCATCTGGTCCAGGACCTTTGTTTGCTGGAAGATTTTTAATCACAGTTTCAATTTCATTACCTGTGATTGGTCTGTTCATATTTTCTATTTCTTCCTGGTTCAGTCTTGGAAGGTTACACCTTCCTAAGAATTTGTCCATTTCTTCCAGGTTGTCCATTTTACTGGCATAGAGTTGCTTGTAGTAGTCTCTTAAGATGCTTTGTATTTCTGCGGTGTCTGTTGTAAGTTCTCCTTTTTCATTTCTAATTTTATTGATTTGAGTCCTCTCCCTCTTTTTCTTGATGAGTCTGCCTAATGGTTTATCAATTTTGTTTATCTTCTCAAAGAACCAGCTTTTAGTTTTAGTGATCTTTGCTATTGTTTTGTTTCTATTTCATTTATTTCTGCTCTGATCCTTATGATTTCTTTCCTTCTGCTAACTATGGGTTTTGTTTGTTCTTCTTTCTCTAGTTCCTTTAGGTGTAAGGTTACATTGTTTGAGATTTTTCTTGTTTCTTGAGGTAGGCTTGTATAGCTATAAACTTCCCTCTTAGAACTGCTTTTGCTGCATCCCATAGGTTTTGGATTGTCGTGTTTTCATTGTCATTTGTCTCTAGGTATTTTCTGATTTCCTCTTTGCTTTCTTCAGTGATCTCTTAGTTATTTAGTACCATATTGTTTAGCCTCCATGTATTTGTGTTTTTTATGTTATTGCCATGTAATTCATTTCTAATCTCATAGTGTTGTGGTCAGAGAAGATGCTTGATATGACCTCAATTTTCTTAAATTTACTGTGGCTTGATTTGTGACCCAAGATGTGATCTATCCTGGAGAATGTTCTGTGCACACTTGAGAAGAAAGTGTAATCTGCTGTTTTTGGATGGAATGTCCTATAAATATCAATTAAATCTATCTGATCTATTGTGTCATTTAAAGCTTCTGTTTCCTTATTTATTTTCATTTTGGATGATCTGACCATTGGCGTAAGTGAGGTGTTAAAGTCCCCCACTATTATTGTGTTATTGTCAATTTCCTCTTCTATAGCTGTTAGCAGTTGCGTTATGTATTGAGGTGCTCCTATGTTGGGTGCATATATATTTATAATTGTTATATCTTCTTCTTGGATTGATCCCTTGATCATTATGTAGTGTCCTTCCTTGTCTCTTGTAACATTCTTCATTTTAAAGTCTATTTTATCCGATATGAGTATTGCTACTCCAGCTTTCTTTTGATTTCCATTTGCATGGAATATCTTTTTCCACACCCTCACTTTCAGTCCCTAGGTCTGTGTCCCTAGATCTGAACTGGGTGTCTTGTAGACAGCATACAAATGGGTCTTGTTTTTTGTATCCATTCAGCAAGCCTGTGTCTCTTGGTTGGAGCACTTCACGTTTAAGGTAATTATCGATATGTATGTTCCTATGACCATTTTCTTAATTGTTTTGGGTTTGTTTTTGTAGGTCTTCTTCTCTTGTGTTTCCCACTTAGAGAAGTTCCTTTAGCATTTGTTTTAGAGCTGGTTTGGTGGTGCTGAATTCTCTCAACTTTTGCTTGTCTGTAAAGCTTTTGATTTCTCCATTGAATCTGAATGAGATCCTTGCTGGGTAGAGTAATCTTGGTTGTAGTTTCTTCCCTTTCATCACTTTTTTTTTTTTTTTTTTTTGCGGTATGCCGGCCTCTCACTGTTGTGGCCTCTCCCGTTGCGGAGCACAGGCTCCGGACGCGCAGGCTCAGCGGCCACGGCTCACGGGCCCAGCCGCTCCGCGGCATATGGGATCCTCCCAGACCAGGGCACGAACCCGTATCCCCTGCATCGGCAGGCGGACTCTCAACCACTGCGCCACCAGGGAGGCCCCCTTTCATCACTTTTAAGTATATCATGCCACTCCCTTCTGGCTTGTAGAGTTTCTGCTGAGACATCAGCTGTTAACCTTACGGGAGTTCCCTTGTATGTTATTTGTCGTTTTTTCCTTGTTGCTTTTAATAATTTTTCTTTGTATATAATTTTTGATAGTTTGATTACTATTGTCTCAGCATGTTTCTCCTTGGGTTTATCCTGTATGGGACTCTCCACACTTTCTGGACTTGGTTGGCTCCTTCCTTGCCCATGTTAGGGAAGTTTTCGACTACAATCTCTTCAAATATTTTCTCGGGTCCTTTCTCTCTCTCTTCCCCTTCTGGGACCCCTATAATGCGAATGTTGTTGCATTTCAGGTTGTCCCAGAGGTCTCTTAGGCTGTCTTCATTTTTTTCATCCTTTTTTCTTTATTCTGTTCCACAGCAGTGAATTCCACCATTCTGTCTTCTAGGTCATTTATCCATTCTTCTGCCTCAATTATTCTGCTACTGATTCCTTCCAGTGTATTTTTCATTTCAGCTATTGTATTGTTTACCTCTGCTCATTTGTTCTTTATTTCTTCTAGGTGTTTGTTCTTTAATTCTTCTAGGTCTTTGTTAAACATTTATTGCATCTTTTCAGCCTTTGCCTCCATTCTATTTCTGAGGTCCTGGATCATCTTCACTATCATTATTCTGAATTCTTTTTCTGGAAGGTTGCCTATCTCCACTTCATTTAGTTGTTTTTCTGGGGTTGTATCTTGTTCCTTCAACTGGTACATAGCCCTTTGCCTTTTCATCTTGTCTATCTTTCTGTGAATGTGGTTTTTGTTCCACAGGCTGCAGGATTCTAGTTCTTCTTGCTTCTGCTGTCTGCCCTCTGGTGGATGACACTATCTAAGAGGCTTGTGCAAGTTTCCTGATGGGAGGGACTGGTGGTGGGTAGAGCTGACTGTTGCTCTGGTGGGCAGAGCCCAGTAAAACTTTAATCCGATTGACTGCTGATGGGTGGGGCTGGGTTCGCTCCCTGTTAGTTGTTCGGCCTGAGGCAACCCAACATTGGAGCCTACCTGGGCTCTTTGGTGGGGCTAATGGCTGACTCTGGGAGGGCTCACACCAAGGAGTATTTCCCAGAACTTCTGCTGCCAGTGTCCTTGTCCCCACAGTGAGCCACAGCCACCACCCGCCTCTGCAGGAGACCCTCCAACACTAGCAGGTAGGTCTGGTTCAGTCTCCCCTGGGGTCACTGTTCCTTCCCCTGGGTCCCGATGCGCACACTACTTTGTGTGTGCCCTCCAAGAGTGGAGTCTCTGTTTCCCCCAGTCCTGTCGAAGTCCTGCAATCAAATCCCACTAGCCTTCAAAGTCTGATTCTCTAGAAATTCCTCCTCCTGTTGCCGGACCCCCAGTTTGGGATCCTGACGTGGGGCTCAGAACCTTCACTCCAGTGGGTGGACTTCTGTGGTGTAAGTCTTCTGCAGTTTGTGAGTCATCCATACAGCAGTTATGGGATTTGATTTTACTGTGATTGTGCCTCTCCTACCATCTCACTGTGGCTTCTCCTTTGTCTTTGGATGTGGGGTATCTTTTTTGGTGAGTTCCAGTGTCTTCCTGTTGATGACTGTCCAACAGGTACTTGTGATTCTGGTGTTCTTGCAAGAGGGAGTGAGAGCACGTCCTTCTACTCCACCATCTTGGTTCCTAAAATATTATGTACTCTTTTTATGTTTGGCTTCTCTTACTCTGCATCATGTTTGAGATTCATTCTTGTTGTGGCATCTAACAGTAGATCATTTATTTTTATTGCTAAGTAACATTCTATCTGTTGATGAACATTGGAGTTTGCAGTCTGGGGCTATAGAATGGCTATGCACACTTGTGTGTAAGTCTTTGCATGGCCATACACTTTCATTCTCTTGGGTAAATACATAGGAGTGGAGCTGTGGCGTCATATGCCAAGCGTGTACTAATCCTTTAACATATAGGCCTTCTGTGGATTTTCATGAGTACATATGAACTTTGGAGATGAGCAGTACTGGCTGACACATCTATCTTTTCCTGGCCTCAGAGTCCCTCACTGGCAACCCACCGTCTGGTCAAAGTGATGTGCAGTGAATGGCTGTTGCTTGTTACTTTACAGGTCAATCTCACCCTTCTCAAAAGTGTATGTGAATCACAGAACTTCTCCAGGTTGCATCTGTGTTCTCATCTCCTCCCCTCCCCCAGCCCTCCATGGCCCCCAGTTCCCGAGTCCACCTCCTTACCCTCCCTGTTTGTCACTGTTGCTGTCTGTCATGGCTAATGATGACAGTGTGCTATACCCAACTGTGTTGGGCCTGATTATAAGGTGGAGAACCACTGTCACAGGCTAAAAACACATGTGAGGAAATGGACTAGGAGCAACAGGCAACAGCACTTGTAGGGAGAGATGGGGGCAGAGACGCAAGGATCAGAAGATGCAGAGAGCCTGTGCCTCAGCTCCTCTCTCCCAGATGGAGATAAAATACCTGTCATAATGTTCAGAATTAACTGTTAGTTAGTCATGCTACATAAAAGAGTATTTCTTATGTAACAGATACACAATACCTTTTGAGAAATTCTGAAGTTTTAAAAATATTTTAATATGAAGTCATTATCTTTTTCTTTTCAATACACTGAATTTTGTCTTGAAACTCTAAAGCTAGCCTGAAGACAGACAATTCTATTTGATCCCTATTGTACATTTCCCCCATCATCCTCAAAATAGTATTTTTTTAACAGAGATTTTTAAATACTATAGCCCTTATTAGTAATGCTCCTAAATAATGTGGGGTGTTAACTTCATTGCAACACGTTTTACCTTATTTTATTTTTTGGCTGTGTCAGGTCTTAGTTGTGGCATGCGGAGTCTTCACTGAGACATGCGGGATCTTTCGTTGTGGTGCGTGGGTTTCTCTCTAGTTGTGGTGTGTGGGTTTTCTCTCTCTAGTTGTGGTGCGTGGGTTTTCTCTCTCTAGTTGTGGTGCACGGGCTCCACAACACGTGGGCTTGTAATTTGTGGCGCGCGAGCTCAGTAGTTGTGGCACGTGCACTCAGCTGTCCCGCAGCACGTGGGATCTTAGTTCCCTGACCAGGGATCGAACTTGTGGCCCCTGCATTGGGTGGCAGATTCTTTATCACTGGACCACCAGGGAACTCCCCATTCTAACACTTCAGATCACAGTAAAATCATCTGAAGAGTAATTCACCCTTTATTTGGTGGAAAGAGTCATCCAGATTTGAGCACAGATGTATTTTAATGAATATTGTCATGTGCTCTCTATCATCAGATATCATCATTACTGTCAAGTGGAATGATTAGAGCAGCAAGTGCCAGCATTTAATTTCAAAATATATTCTTAAAGTGATCTGGGGCTGTAGATATACATTTTGGAGCCCTCATTTTCATTTTATTACCTTACTAGGGTTATTTAATTAAGGCTGAATCTGTCCTAACCATCTATTACTCTATACAACATGCTGAATGGAGCTCATAGTTC
Source organism: Mesoplodon bidens (assembly GCF_964165515.1). Classification (NCBI taxonomy): domain Eukaryota; kingdom Metazoa; phylum Chordata; class Mammalia; order Artiodactyla; family Ziphiidae; genus Mesoplodon; species Mesoplodon bidens. The sequence goes on along the minus strand of NC_138178.1, from coordinate 147,425,271 downwards.
AGTAACAGCAGCACTTACAAGACTCCTGAGATGCTGTTACACTGCACCAGAAGTCAGCTACATCCACCCACAGAACAGGAATGAATTATAATCATGTGAAGTCAAAGCAACCATTACAGGGGCCATAGGTATTTATTTCCAGTTTATCACTGCTTGCATTTTTTCCTCAAGTTCATGCCCAGGTCACTCTCTAATATTAACGTTCAGATTTACTGTTAGAAACACAGGTTTAAGCTCCTAAGATTTAATATCGTGTCATGAATCATGTTTTTCTTTGCTTCGAATCAGGGTATTTCTCAAAAGGATCCTAAGGAACATAACTTGGAAGTCAAGTGAAGAAGTACCATTAAACACCAGTAATGCATTAGAAATTCCCTATTCTTACCTGATGAAGTTTAATGGACATACGAATTCCAGGGACTACTACTTTTCTCAGCAATTCCATGTCAGCAAAGATCCATTCGTCTCGAATTGAAGAAATTCGGAAATCTCCCTTAAATAGGGCATGCAATCCATAGAGGAATGACTCTAAATTACTGTTAAGATTAGAGATAAAATTTACATATTTTAACAAAGGTCTGCCATTACACTGATTCTAACATTTGGTTATGCATCAGAAGAATGTGGGAGTGTTTTGAAGATACAAATGCCAAGAACTAATGTAAGCACCCCTGAATCAGAATCACAAGGGATAGGGCCTGTTTGACCTGGGACCCTTGTTTATGAACTACTATAATAGTGAGTCCCTGAAAATAAGCAACAGGCAAAGACACTGTAACTTAAAAGAAAGTAAGGAGGGCCTAATGGAAAACATGTAGGAATCACAGAAGAGACTTAAAATATGTGGCATTTCTTAATTCTAATTCAATTGGATGTATATGTCAAGAAATCCAGTTTATATTTAGTCCCCAAATCTAATGTACCACTATATTAACAGTATAAATGCTGTGAACAAAAATTGCAAGGAGAAACGAAAAAATAAAAAGAAGTGAATTGTTAGAAAAATAGACATATATGGGAAGAGACCAATCATACGTTATGAGTTGATTATTTTTTCTTAAAATGTCTTAAATCTATTAAATTCTCATTATCTATAGTTGCTCACACGTGTGAATCTTAAAAGCCAGTTCTGTTAACCACTTAGAACTCCACTGTGTTCGGCAAAAAGATCTATACAATACAATATCCGAAGAGGCATTTGCAATAAATTAGCACGGAATGCTTCCATTAAAAACTATTTCAGATTTTTCAGATTTCAGTTATAGAGCTTCCCAGTCTCTTTCTGAAAACAGAAATGCCTTCCTTACCTGGACATATGGTGGGATGCAGTCCCCAAAGCTCTCCGTCCCAGAACACAGAGTCCATAACAAAGAGTCACCAGGGATGAATCTTTGTCCACATCCAGTGGCTTTAAAAAACAAAAAACAAAGAATGGGGTGACAGGGTCAAAAGGCACAAATTTCCAGTTATAAAATGAATAAGTCATGGTGATGTAATGTGCAGCACAATGACTACAGTTTAGTAATACTGTACTGCATATTTGAAAATTACTGAGAGAGTAGATCTTAAAAGTTCTCGTCACAAGGAAAAAATTATTCTGTAGCTATATATGGTGAAAGATGTTAACTAGACTTATTGTGGTGATCACTCTGCAATATACACAAATATGGAATAATTATGTTGTACACCTGAAACTAATTAATGTTATGTCAATTACACCTCATTAAAAAAAGGAAAAACAAAAGAATGTTAGTTATCAGAAAGGAATATGAGTATTTAACAAGTCAGAAGATATCTATTTAATAAATCAGAGAAGTTCAGGAACTCAACTAGTACATACTTTCTATCTCTCCATATAAAAGTTCTAATGAAAAGAAACTTAACAAAACAGCATAAAATGAAGTGTGAATGTATATGAGGAGGTTCTTTGGAATCTTTAAATAAAATCTAATACTTTATAATAATACTAGAACATACTGAAAAAAAGTGGCTGTATTACAGAGTATTAGGATATTAACTAAACATCTCAAAGTACTTGTTTATATACATCATTAGTGATATTGTCCTCTCCTGAAAAATACAATATTCTATCTATATAGCCTATTAGTGACTATAACCATAGCAAAGAAAATCAAATTGATATCTGTAGAATACGGCTTCCCCTCAACCTTTTAATTTTTCAACATACCTTGATTATTGACTATTACATATATATTATATATTAAAAATATATAATACAATAATTATATATATATGCACAAGCAAAATGGTATACTTTATATAATACTACAGAAAATATTGGCAGCATCTCAATGACTGGAAACAATCTAAAGCAGTGGTTCTCAAAGTGTAATCTTGGGACACAACATGAGAATCATCTGGGAACTTATTAGAAATGCAAATTCTTGAGCCACTTCAGACCTATGAAGTCATATTCTGAAGGTGGTGTCCACCATCACACTCCCGGTGATTCTAACACATGCTAAAGTTGAAGAATCATGGATCTAGGCTGATAATGAGCTTAATTATTCTAACTTTGCCAATGGTATATATATTTGGCTTTATAAACCATTAACTTATAAACAAAAAAGGGCAGTTGTCTAAGATACTAACTTAATATAGCTTGGTTAGTTAATTACCATTAATTGCATAATTCAGTTAACAACAGTAAATGTGTAGGAGATCCTACATTTCTTTCTTTTCTGTCTCCCTCCCTTCCCCACCCAGTCAACTTTATATACTGAAAATGTATTGCTTTTGTGATGGGGAAAAAAAAATTTGTTTTTGGCTGCACCACATGGCATGTGGGAATCTTAGTTCCCTGACCACAGATTGAACCCATGCCCCCTGCAGTGGAAGCACAGAGTCTTAACCACTGGACCGCCAGGGTAGTCCAAAAATTTTTTTTATTTTAAATTTAGTTCAGGCCTCTGCTACTGGCCAAGACAGAGTAATAAAGGCCGGATTTACCCCTTGCACCTGAAATGACCAAGAAAAGAATATACTGAGACATTGGATACTAATCCCTGAGAAATGGGAAACCCTACAAGAGTTTCCAGGCTGTAGTACAAGGAAGAGGAACACAGGTAGAGCCTAGAGCTCTCCAAGTTGAGGAGATAGCTGGGAGTCTGGGGAGGTCAACGTGGCTAGAGTTTGCAGGGCAAAGTGCCAAGGAGAGACCTACATACAGAGAGCAAGCTCTGGAGATCTGCAGAGGATCCCTCTTGAGTCCAGCAGATTACTGATCAGCACATGCAGCAAAGGTCCAAGGCTGAGAACAGAACCATCAGAAAAAAAGTAGAAAGGAACAATGGAAAATTCTATGATTGGCTAGAGTGCTCAAAAGAATACTGTCTCAGTAATGGTGAAAAATTAGCCCCAGACTAAAGGTGCTTTGGTCCCTCCTAAGAAAGCTTAAAAGTAAACCCTGAAAAGATCAAACTGTCCCCAAGGAATTTAATTGTGTCACAGAATCATAAGGTCAATAATATTTATGGGAATACAAAAATATCTAGCACTCATCAAGGTAAAATTCATAAAGTCTAGCATCCAATCAAAAATTGTCAGGCGGGCCTCCCTGGTGGCGCAGTGGTTGAGAGTCCGCCTGCCGATGCAGGGGATACGGGTTCGTGCCCCGGTCTGGGAGGATCCCATATGCCGCGGAGCGGCTGGGCCCGTGAGCCATGGCCGCTGGGCCTGCGCATCCGGAGCCTGTGCTCCGCAACGGGAGAGGCCACAACAGTGAGAGGCCCGCATACCGCAAAAAGAAAAAAAAAAAAAAAAAAAAAAAAAATTGTCAGGCATGCAAACTAGCAGGAAAATAGGACCCGCAATTAGAAAAATAATCAATTAATCAATCAAAACTGACGCAGAAATGACACAGATGTTAGAATTAGTCAACAAGGACATTAAAAGAGTTATTATAACTTCATTCCATAAGTTCAAAAAGATAGAGGAATGACAGCATGCTAGTAGAGACATGGAAGGTTTATATCAGTATAAAAGACACAAGGAATTCCCTGGTGGTCCAGTGGTTATGACTCCACGCTTCCACCACTGGGGGCCTGGGTTCGATCCCTGATTGGGGAACTAAGATCCCAAAAGCCCCACAGAGCAGCCAAAAAAAAAAAAAATTAAAGACAAAAATTAAACCTCAAAAATACAAAAAAAATGCAATGTCTGAGAATAAAAAAAAATACACCGCATGAGATTAATGGCATATTAAACAACGCAGAAGAAAAAATAAATCATCTAACAAATGTAACAGAAACTATGCAAAGTTAAACACAGAGACAAAAAAAGACTAAAAAAAAAAAATACAGAGCATTAGTGAGCTGTAGGACAACTTAAGGCAGCCTAATATAAATGTTAACTGGAGTTCCCCAGAAAAGGGAAACGGGAAGACAGGAAAAAAATTTGAAAAAAATAATCACCAAAATATTTCCAAATCTGATGAAAATGATATATACCTAGGGATTCAAGTAGCTCAATGAACTCCAAGAACAAGAAACATTAAGAAGACAGCACCAAGGTACATCATAATTAAACTGCTTGGGACTTCCCTGGTGGTCTAATGGCTAAGACTCCATGCTCCCAATGCAGGGGGCCCAGGTTTGATCCCTAGTCAGGGGATCTAGTCCCACACGCTGCAACTAAGAGTTCACGTGCTGCAAAGAAGATCCCACATGCAGCAACCAAGACCCAGGACAGCCAAATAAATAAATAAATAGCTTAAAACTAGTGATGAAGAGAAAATCTTAAAAGCAGCCAGTAAAAAAAGACATCATTATGTGGTACATACAGGCATACATTGTTTTACTGCGTTTTGCATATACTGTGTTTTGTTTTGTTTTGTTTTGTTTTACAACTTCAAGGGTTGTGGCAATGTTGCTTTGAGCAAGTCTATTGGCACCATTTTTTCCAATAGTATTTGCTCACTTTTATGCCTCTGGGTCACAGTTTGGTAATTCTCAAAATATTTCAAACCGTCCACCAGCAAAAAGATTATGATTTGCTGAAGGCTCAGATGATGGCTAGCATTTTTTAGCAATAATGTATTTTGAAATTAAGTAATGTACATGGTTACAGTTTTAGACGTAATGCTATTGCACACTTAGTATACTTCATAACATTTACAATTGGGAAAAAAACCAATTCGTGTTGACTCGCTTTACTGCGATACTGGCTTTACTGTGGTGGTCTGGAACAGAACCTGCGATATCTCTGAGGTGCGCCTTTATTATTTGTCAGAAACAATGCAAGCCAGAAGGCAGTGTAGCCACATCTTTAATGGACTGAGAGAAAAAATAACTGGTTCAACCCTGGTAGCTCTATTTTGTTACTGTTGGAGAAGACATGTGTCTTACATCCTCAAATGCATTAGAAATTCTCACAAAGACTTCTTGCTAATACTAACAACAATGGTGAAAGAAATGTACTGTCATTTAACAAGCAGGAAGCAAAGTCAAGCTGAGACGAATCTTTCCAATTTAGCATTCCAGGTAGTTTTTTTTTTTTTTTTTTCCTTTTGCGGCATGCGGGCCTCTCACTCTTGTGGCCTCTCCCGTTGCGGAGCACAGGCTCCGGATGCGCAGGCCCAGCGGCCATGGCTCACGGGCCCAGCCGCTCCGCGGCATATGGGATCCTCCCAGACCGGGGCACGAACCCGCATCCCCTGCATCGGCAGGCGGACTCTCAACCACTGCGCCACCAGGGAGGCCCTCCAGGTAGTTTTAATGCAGTTAATCCAGGGCTACACTTACAAAAACATTATTTCAAGCTCTTCAGAAGACAGGTACAGCTATTATATGAAAGATTATTTCCTCCTAGAATACATATAATAAGAGAAGGAGGAAAGAATGACTTTTTTATTTCTGTGTAATATGCAAGTTAGAAAACTATCTTGGAAGGAAACTATGGGAAAAAAAAGTCTGGAGGCAACTTTATTAACATTCAGCAATTTGGAGTCAGCAAATCTTTCTGGTTTAATTAACTTCCTTCCCTGGGAAGAGGTTATTCTGGGAATGGTGATTCAGAAAACAGAATTCATGGTTTTAAGGAGGTAGGGATAATCTTGTTCAAGTTAAAAAACTGGAGAATGAAGGGATTATTTTAATTTTCCTGACACTTTTCTTCTAGAGGGGACTACAAGAGTAGAATATAATCCAGACTGATCTAGTGATAATAAGCTCTCTGAAGAGACTGGGGATACCCAATTTTGGGGGTAAACCTTTTGAATATGATTTATTAGCAATTAAGAGGATGACTTCCTTGAGGTACATCCATGACCTCAGCAATAATTTCTAAGAGATTATTTATTCCTTAAAGTCAGGAAGGATGGAGCCTGTTCCTGAGTCGGTAGACTGAGTTCCTAGTCTAGGTAACGATGGTAAAACCAAACAAAAGTAACCACTATAGTCTAAGCCAGAAAAAGGCTATTAGAATATGGTCACTCCAACCGCCCCCCACCTCCCCCTCCCCCGCCAAGAAATAAGTCCAAGGATTTAAGAACAGTGTGCAAAGCATTCTAAGTATATTTCATTTATGAAAAAAAAATAAACTGCTTGTTATGTGTTTGAAAAAAGAGATTAGCTTTGAGGGCCTCCATTTCCAGACATTGTCTGTTGGTCCTTTTTCTGAGCTCTTACGAGGTTATTTTATTCTATCTTTTATTCCTTCCTTAAAAATATGCTACTGGGCTTCCCTGGTGGCGCAGTGGTTCAGAGTCCGCCTGCTGATGCAGGGGACACGGGTTCATGCCCGGGTCCAGGAAAATCCCACATGCCGCAAAGCGGCTAGGCCCGTGAGCCATGGCTGCTGAGCCTGCGCGTCCGGAGCCTGTGCTCTGCAACGGGAGAGGCCACAACAGTGAGAGGCCCGCGCAACGCAAAAAAAAAAAAAAAATATGCTACTCTGGGGCTTCCCTGGTGGCGCAGTGGTTGGGAGTCCGTCTGCGGATGCAGGGGACGCGGATTCGTGCCCCGGTCTGGGAGGATCCCACGTGCCGCGGAGTGGCTGGGCCCGGGAGCCATGGCCGCTGAGCCTGCGCGTCCGGAGCCTGTGCTCCGCAACGGGAGAGGCCACAGCAGCGAGAGGCCCGCATACCGCAAAAAAAAAAAAAAAAAAATGCTACTCTGCTCAGTATCTACTGTGCATCCAGTACAAAAGCTCAAAGGCCACTGCTCAACTAGGAATTACAAGGATGCTCCTTTTCTTATGGATGAAGAGAAACAGGCTGATTATGATGGGGTGCCTTACTCTAATTGAGTATCTGTAAAGGAAAGACTAAACTAGGTGCTACATCTAAAGACAGTCAGTGTGTACAGCCCAGATCATGATAAAGGCACTGGTTGTCAAAGTGGCTCACTATGCTCCATGGTACAGAGTAATCCTGTACATAGGGTGCTGGTGGTTCAACTACACAAGACTTTGCACTCTGCCTTGGTACTGTGGTTACGGTCCCTGGGGTCTAACCAGGGGGAGCAACACTGCCACAAGAGCCATGGGACCTAGGAGGAAAACAGTAGTTGCTGAAGTCTGTAACTCAGCTTACATTTAGGATAAGACAAGTTATCCTGAAGTGTGGATTACGAACCCCTTGCATTATTATCACCCAGCATGACACAGATCTTGGGTCCCCAGCCTAGACCTACCTACAGAATAAGAATCTTGCAGGCAAGACCCATAAATCTGCATTTTTACACATTCCTGTATCATTTTTACCCATGTTAACATTTTAAGGTCAGTAGTCTAGATGAACATTGTCCAGTATGGTAGCCACTAGCCTAAATTTAATTGATGTAAATTTAAATCAATTAAAATTAAATTAAAAAATTCATTTCCTTAGTCATACTGGCTACATTTCAAGTGTCTCAGAATCTACCATATGTGGTGGGTTAGTAATTACCATATTGGAACAACACAGAATGTTTCAATCATTGCAGAAAATTCTATTAGCACTGGATTAGACTTTGGATTTGGGACAAAGATATTAACTTATCCTTAAGTCTGCTGTGTGTGTTTGGGGGCTTGGGGCTGGGGATGCTCCAAAACGCAGTCTTTAAGAAGGTGCTACACGTAATCTACAACCTAAATCTGTGTATATGCACGTACCTGCACAGGGTGGAGGGGTTGCTATTCGGACAGTGAGATTATGACACTGCAGATGAAAGAATGAGAAAGGTCGCTTACTCTAACCTGTTTTGGCAGAGTTGGTTTGGCCCAACCATAATGAACTAGACAGGTTCTCTTACCCAGATAGTTAGAAAGAGGCAAGTCTAGAAAAACGAACCTCATGATAACAAACAGAGGTATTCTTTCCATCTTTGGAAAAACAGATTCAAAGAGTTATAAACGAAATAAACTCTACCTTTGCTCTTCGGGAAGAGCAATACTCTATCCAGTTGAGGTAAATCACACAGAAACTCTCCCTGGATATGCCTGCAAGTCGATGGTCATAGTCTTCATCAATGTTTGGATTAAACGTTGGGTCCACATCAACGTAATTTCGATCTGCACACAGACGTAGTCCTTCCTGCATCGTCTCATTAGCTAGCCACTCCTCCAGTTTAGAAGAGGTTGTAACATAATAAATGATACCCTAATGAGGAAAAGATTAAAAAAAAAAAACCCTCAGGCTAAATCACAATCTGAATTAACTGCAAATCCTCAGTAAATTAATTCCAACTGTTTATACTGATAGTAGGAATCAAAAATGTATATTCCAGCTCAATACTGTAAGTATACTATTTTAAGAATGCTATAGTAATACTTCTCAGGCTTTCCTGGATTAAAAAAATTAATTTAATACTTTTAAAATCACAACGATAAATTCAAGAAGGCAACTTCAAAACAACTCCAGTCCACTGATTTTAGGATATTCTAAAAACAATTCTGTCTACTGAATTTAGGATCTTTTAAGAGAGATGAAAAACCTTCATTGTGGTGTACTTATTTTGAGAAATTTCTCATAGAAAGCTATTAAACCATCTTGTGATCCTAGGTCAAGTTATAAAAATATAACTAATAAATAAAGGAATAGAAATATACATCTTTAGAGATAGGAAATTCCACACACAAATGCACACGTTAAAAAATGTTGTAAAGTCAATTTCTTTAGCTTCCTGAGGTTGGGTTTAACCAAACATTCAACAGAGGACTCAGGCTTCAACCCAATCAGCACAAATAAGGTGGTGCACAGAGGTAATAACACATGAATCATTAAGATTTAGCATACATTTTTCCTCTTGAAAATGTTGGCTTGGCTTGTAAACCCCCAGTCATAACCATGCTGTACTTCTGTAAAATCTTTAGCAAAAACAGAATACCTGTGCAGTAAAGAACTAATCTTGCCCAAAGAGAGGTTTGGCCTTTGCACCTGGGTTCTGGGAGGTAACCTCTAATCCTATGCACTGTCCTGCCTGATAAGAGAGTCTTTATTTACCTGGAGGCTTAGAACCATGAGCTCTAGAGGATCTGGAAACTAAGGCTGGCCATGTGGGTGGTCAAACAAGTCTAAATGACTGTGTGTCAAGACAAACTCTGCACACTGAGGCTCAGGCGAGCTTCCTTGGCTGGCAACACTCTGTAGGTATCCTCTCACATCGTTACTGGGAGAAATAAACATTGTCTACACAACTCCATTGGGAGAGGACAACTGGAAGTTCAGGCCCTAGTGTCTCTAGACCCTGCCCTATGTGCCTCTTCCCTTGGCAGATTTTAACCTGTATCCTTCCACTGTAATAAATTCTAACCATGAGTATAATGGCTTTGCTGAGTTCTGTGAGTCCTTCTAGCAAATTATTCAACATAATTGTGGTTTCAGGGTCTTGGGGACCCTGCAATTGCAATTGGTGTCAAATGTGAGGGTGTTTTTGGAGACCTCCCAAATCTTGCAATACTTTCGTTCAGTTTGTTGAAAGCAGTGCAAGGCAGTGGTTAATAGCAAGGACTCAGGAGTCAGATAAGCCTGGGTTTTAAATCCCCAACTCCACTTGCTAGTTAGAGGATTTCGGCACAGTTAACTTTTGATCCTTAACTTGTTTATATGTAAAACAGGGACGTAATATTCCTTTAGAGAATTATGTAAGATATACGTATCATATATATACATGCGTGTATGTGTGTATTCCTTAACACAGTGCCTAAAAGATACGCACTACAGATGCTAGCTATTAATATTAATGAACAAATGTAATAAGTTTCACTAAAGAAGGAAATAGCAAGACCTTCATAGGTATAATTTACTGAGTGTACCGGATACTAGAGAATTTAAGTCACTACTTAGAAGCAAAGCACAAGTTAAAAAAACAAATGTGCATGTGTGTGCACACGTGTGCGTATACGTGTCTTTTCCAAGAGCCCCTGATACCAGACCTAAGTAGGCACATATCCTTACCTTGACATAGTAAGTGGTGAGTACTTTCCGAAGATCAAAGACTTGAAGCATGGAAGCAGCACTATTGTCAGTGATGCTATAACCCTCCAAAATATACTTGGTGACTATCACTTCCCAAGCTAGCCAGCGCTGGCTAAATGCAGCATTAAATGAAAGCACATGAGGAACATGGCCAGGTTCACAACAGCAAAATCCTTCATCTTCCTCAACACCTTCAGTAATGGCCTCCACTTCCCGTTGTTGACAGTAAGTACCTTAGAGAGAGAGAGAAAGCACTTACGACAAAGAAACATGAGGTGAAAAAAACATGAGGAGGAAAAACGAATGCTTCAAAGACATAAGAAACTTAGAAAAAAGACATTTTATTTATAGCAATTGAGAGTATGTGATTGATTTGCCTTAGACTGTCCATTAACAAACTGCAGCTTGCTCCAGAAAACAGGCATAGTATATATTCATCGTCTGCAGAATCATAATGTGTACTAGCACATTCAAGGTTCTGAGAATTTGTGCAATAAAGCAACCTTAATTTTGATTCATTGATTCCCAAATTTGAAACATTTGGGTTTACGACTGCATTCATATCAAATGAAGACCAAATGAGTCAACGTGTGTCTCATGAAGGTCTGAGTTAACTCAAAACTAGAGGAGTGGAACGAAAACTGAATCATCCCAGGGCACACGATACAGACAGACATGCAGAACTCAAAAGAATCTGGGCTGTATTCTCACCAGCACTGTGTCCATGCTGTAAGCAGAAATAGTATATATACATCCTGCTTACTTGGCTATACAACTTGTAATGGTTCACTATAGTTTAATATTAAATATATAATTACAATTTTTCTCTGTTGCCAATCCCAACAATAATTGGATAAGATTACATTATTGGCACTTGAGGCTTATCTGCTGATAAAGTTTCAATTAGGTACCAGGTCTGATTGTTCTGTACTAGCAAACAATTATTTGAAATTACATTCTTTTATCGATGATACTTATCTAATAGGCATTCTCTGCATTAGTGTTATTGAAATAAAAATAGAAAATCAGATTAAATATAGAATTAGATTCACAGCCATCTATGCCAACAAAATACCATCCATCACATTCATGTTAATTTTTATTTCGTTCTGTGGTCTTGCTTCCATTTAATTTGTAAATTCCTTATAGGACTATAGAGTGATTATAGCTAATTTTATAAAGGCACATATTAAAGTTACATTATAATAAAAGTAAGTGGGACTTCATAATAATTTTTTTCTTTTAAAGAGTATATATACAACATCCATATTTAAAACACCACTTTGAGAGAAAAAGTTGCCATGAAATTTAGCCCCAGTTGGTGATGGTGGTGGTGGTGGTGGTGATGGTGGTATGATGAACGGTAAGACTGAGAGGTAAGCTTGGCCAAGCTAATGAGCTGTACTGTCGAGAACTCTAGAGCCTTCAACAATTTTATTATTTCATTTCTTGTTTAATTATGTTGACAAGCTCTTCCAAAATAGTGTTACATAGTGGTGAAAAAACTGTCTTGAACCTGACATAAACAGGAATGCATGCTGTGGCTGACCATTACACATGATACTGACTACAGATACACATATACACTTTTTTCAGAATAAGGATGTATGTAATTTTATAAAGTACTTTTGAAACCAATAATGAAAATGAAATTTAACCAATTTGCTTTTAATAATTAATTTAAAGCATGAAAAACAGCTGAATTGGTGAGGGATACTTTAAAAATAAAACTACTAAAAAAAAAAAAAAAGTACTGCTGGTTTCTCCTTACTCTGGGCTCTGAGGATTTTTGTATCTAGTGTCATAAATGAATTAAACTATAGTTACTTTTTTAGCCAGTTCAGTCATATTTTGACATCAGTATTACACTGGTTTTGTACAAGAGAGGCTTGAGATATTTTCCTTCCTTATCCATTTGCTAGAATAGATTAGAGAGGGCAGAAGAATTATTCAATTTCTAGAAGAAACTTTCTGAGGCTGGGTTTTTTAAACTGTGGCATGAAGTTGGGTCTATTCCTTAGGTTTTATATGTTTTTACTTTATTTTATTCATTTTGTCATCCTTCTGCAAAGTCAGTCAAAGGTTTTTAAAGTAAAGGAAATAACATAATGAGAGCTGTATTTTGTGCAGATGACTCTGGTAGTAGTATACAGAGAAGAGAACAGGCAGGAGTGAATTCAGAGGTTTGACATTTTCTCACGAGAGACAGAATGAGGTCCTTGTTCAGAGTAGCAGAATAAACAGAGTAACTGAATTAATGTGGGGTGTTTTCACTCTGACATACAAACCCCAAGAATATTTTCTACCCCAACATACCCAGTAATACATTTTGCTTAGAAAATGAAGTCAACAATAAGCACAGGAATATTAATAACTGAAAAAAGAATTTTGAGATTTGGAAAGGGATTCTAGAGAAACCATTACTAATTGTTTCCTGGAGTAGCTAGATCTTTCAGTCACTTCATAGTGACTGGTAAAAATAACTGGTAAAAATTAATAAAACTAACAATTATGAAAACCAGACATGTTAAAATTAATTTGAGTAAAAACTGAAAGGAATCTAAACAGAATAAAAATTTTTGACCTATAAAGTTTGACCTGAAAAACCATACTTGGTAGAAATAACATTTAAAAATATATAGAAGTAACATTTACAAACTTGGTAGAAGCTGTAACCAGGAAATTCTGATAGACAAAAAACATGATTGATAACAAATATTTGACATAAAATTTACATGGAAAACAATCTTGAGAATATCAGTAAAATGAAAATGGAAATGAAAACTATGAAGGTATTTAACCAAGACCTATAAAAAACTGATCAAGCAATTTTAGTTAAATGTCACTTAAAATTTAGCATCCACTATGAGAGACAATAAAATCAAAGGAATTAAATTGGCTTAATGGAGTACACATCAGAAAACACATCAAAATGCTCAGCAGATCCAAATATCTGCCTGGCAAAATACTGACAACACTCTTAATTAATATTTTGAGGGGTAGGAGGTAGATGGAACAGGGACTACCACTGTGAAGGAAAGAAAATAACGAAAGATCACAACAGCATTTGAGCAAGAATATAATCATTCCTCATCAAAGTTCTGGAATGAAGAGGAAGGAGAAAAGACTATTACCTAGATTACTTAACCATTCTACAAAATGATCTTTATCATATGCTAGCTGCTGTGATAGGTGCTGGATATACAATGATAAATGAAGCAGATAGGACTCCTGCCCTTGAGGAGTTTATAATCTACAGCAAAGGTTTACAAAATACAGCCCTGGGCCAAATCCAAGCTAAGAGTGGTTTTGATATTTTTAAAGGGTTGTTTAAAGGAAAAATCAAAGAAGAACATGCAACAGAGAATGTGTATGGCTCCAAAAGCCTACACTATTAACTATCTTGGCTCTTTACAGAAAATGTCTGCCAACCCCTGGGCTAGAGAAGAAATAAACTTTAAACAAATAAATAAATATAAAATTAGAACTCTGCTAAGTGCTAAGGAGGTAAAAACAGGGTAATATGAGAGATAATCATGTGGGACAGGTGGTTAGAGACTAAGGCTTCTCTGAGAAAGTGACAGTTAAGCTAATTCTTAAAGATAATTAAGGAATTAGAGGTGGAAGATTGGCAGGAAGAGGGGAGACGTTTGGTACTTTCTGGGCAAAGGGAAGGGCGATAAGGAGGCCTTAGTAAAGAATATAGCACAGCTAGGACACTGAAGGAAGGCCAGTGTGGCTACAGTGGACGAGGAGGGTGCTACAAAGTAAGGTGGAGAAACTGACAGAGGCCAGATCTCACAGCTGTCCATAGGATGTGTTAAGGAATTTGAATTCTATTTTAAATGCAATGGAAAGCCACTGAAAATTTAAAGCATGGAATGGAAAGGACATAACTGAATTTGCCTTTAAAAAAAAAATCACGATGGCTGAATGAAGAATTACAGGTATGGCCTGCTATTGAAATTCAGCATGAGTTCAGAAAGTAAGGGGGTACTGTGTTCTCAAATTGATTTGAGTTTTGTTTGACAAAAGAGTGAGAGTTTGGATGGCAAAGGATTTATCCAAAATTTTACTTGAGTCTATTTGGTACCAGAGAGTAAAGTGGGGAGAGTGAAAATTTGGATCAATTTTTGATTTGGACAATTTCTGGTCAATACGGTGAAATGAGCAGATAAGAAGGACCCCCTTCCAATTCACACACATAGAAATTCTGGATAAAATAACCTCCCCACAAATACTTGTTAAATTAAAAGCAAAGATGAAATCTTCAGGTGCCAACAATTTAAAAAAGAAGGTGAAGTTATAGCAGTGGTATGTGTAGTGGTAAGGGGGTGCTGACTTTTGGATGAGGATAGATGGATTAGATTTGAACAGCACTGGGTTAAGACCCTAGAAGAGATGGAATTAAGGTCCTGGGCTTCTGACAGAGAGTCAGAAACAAAGCATAAGACAAGAATAGGAGATTTTGAAGAAGAGAGAGTGAATGGGTTACAAATAAATTACAAATAAATAACAAACATTAACATTTACTACCTTGAGTTTTACACAAGTAAAATCTTACTTCCAATGAATGGAGTAACTTTAGAAAAGCACTTGCTCCATTAACAAAGACATTATGTAACAAAGGTGCAAACTTTCTGATTCAACACCAGGGTAAAAATAAAGCTATTACAGGTCTAATTTGATCCTCTATTTAGACAAATGCTTTCTTATTTCCTATTTCAGGTTAAAAACACCTAAGGTACTTCTTAGAATAGACCAAAACACTGCTTGGATGCTTTCTCTAAAAACTCTCAAGTCCAAATGTTGCCTAGTTTGGAAACACATGCATTAATAGGACTCCTTTCAATTCCTATAAGACAAGTTTCTATTCCTGCTTACAAGACACTCAACTTACAGAAGTGGATAACATCAAGCTGGTATGTTTCTGAATGCACGATTTTCTGTGTAGAAACAGCTTCATTTGTCAGTATACAAAACTGTTGAAGGCTGGTGGGGGAATAGGGAGTAACTGCTTAATGGGTGTGAGGTTTTATTTTGGGGTGATGAAAATGCTCTGGAACTAGACAGAGGTGGTGGTTGCACAATATCGTGAATGTACTAAATGCCACTAATTTGTTCACTTTAAAATTGTTAATTTGATGTTATGTGAATTTCGCCTCAATTTAAAAAAATTGTTGAGGACAAGGCATGGCAACTATATGAAAGTAACTTGGTTAGCTAATCTCTGCCTCACAGCATTCTATGCTGCCAGCCATCTAACGAGCATATGCAGCTGATCACAAAAAAAGACTAGCAAGAGGGTAAGCAAAGAACAACAGAAATTCACTATTACCAGGAAAAAACAAGTCTATTATACACTATTGATACTACCTTTACATACAGAACATACTGCAAAAATGATTCTTCTCTGAATGTGAAATTTGGAAAATTTGGAAAAAAACTAATAACTACTCTTTAACAGCTTTTCTCATTCCAGAATTCCAAATACTAAGGACCTACTTTTATAACTTTTGATTTGAGATGTAAACACATAAAACTTAGATGTCACAGGAGTACGTTATAGAAATGAAAGGTGAATGTCTTACCTCTGAATTCAAGTCCCCGCAGCTGGAAGGTAACCAGCCCATTGCCTATCTCTATAAGGTGTACTAACGCATTGAGGTAGTCAGAGGCAAGAATGAAACAGTCCCCTGTACTGTAGTTTCCCCACCGTCCTAGGTGCAAATCACCACAAAGACTGTGTTGTAGGGATCTGGTTAAATGTTCATAAAAGATGGAATTCAGATTGTTGTCATCTGATCCTATAAGAAGGGATTAAAAAAATGTTAATTTACCTTAAGTACCCTTTATAACAACAAACAAGATTGTTAAAAGTATTAAAACTAACTTCCAGTTAGGGCTGTATCTATAGTTCTTTGACAAGGAAGATAATATACCCTTACAAGGGTACCCTGTTACCCTTATAATACAGATACCCTTTAAATTTCTATATAAAAATGAAATATAGGATAATGGGAAAAAAATTTTCAAATTACAGTTAGACATAACGTAACCTCTCTGAGCCTCTGGTCCCCATCCATAAAATGTGGGAATTGGATTAGGTGAAATCTAAGGTCTTTTCCACCTCTTTAACAGTCCATGATCAAAATTTTCTATCACTGTTCAATTAACTATGCCTTATAATTAAAACCATGCAAGAGAAATGAAAAAGATAAAAGAAATTCAAAATTAGAACAAAAAGATATACTGGTAAAGGAAGTGGGTTAAGTAATACAAGATTTGAACAAATGAGATAGTCCCAAAGAGAAGCTGGTCAAAAAAACTCTGTATACTGAGATGCCTAATATTAGCTAAACAGAAATAAACTGTATACACAGAAACAGCAGTAAAGAACCACCTACAAATTTATTAGTCATCCTTTAAGAAAAAAAATTAGGATAAAACATCACCCAATAAATTAGAAAAACATCTTTAGAAGTAACCCATCCAAAGCAATAATCTGTAAATGGGTGCCGCCCAAAGCACAGAATTGAAGAATGGCAAAACATACTAAACTTAATAATTACTTTAAACTCAGCCTAACTAAATAATAAAATAAAAGGGAAACCCTAGGCTCAAGCTTCAATAAAATGGTTGTATCTGATGCTGTCTGCCCATTATGAAAGTGTGCATATTAATTCAGGACATGGTCTTTGTGATATGCAGGATGGCATCATCAGCATCATAATTCCAAGCCCCCTACAAGGACATACCAGAGCTGAGATGGCAGTTATATCTACCAGAACATGATAATGACAGTCATTAATATCAAATAACTAGTCCTCCCCTTAATCAAATTTATAATTATGAATCAATCTGATTACTATAATTTAGTTTCTCAAGCAGAGCATTTGAAGTAATCTGCGAGTTAAATGAATACAAATCTTCCAGTGTATTGGGAGTCATATTTCTTTAGTAAATTAATACATTGATATTCTGGTTGATACATTAATCTTTTATGGGTGGGGCAGTGAGATTCACCCTCTCTGTGCCAGATTACTAATAGGTGGGCCAACAAAAAGATGTTTCCCAAAGGACAAAACTAAGAACCAAACTTTAGATAATGGTAACACCACCAAAATGTCCCACACTGAAACCTTATCTTGAGTGGCTATTTGGCTCCTCTACATGACATCTCTGTATACAATAAACTTAATGAAATTAACATTTATCTAACCATTTGGGGAAGCAGGGAAGCAAACATAATAGTAAGTTCGGACTGCATACTCTTCAATACACCTCATCAGTTTTACTTTCACTGTGCTTTACTTTTTTAACCTATGTAAGAACAATCTTTGAATGGATTTTAAAATTCTTATCAGCATTCTTAAAATGCATTTTATAAAAGATGGGTATATAAATTTTAGATATTCTAATTCACGTATACTTTGCTAAAGTAAAACAAAATAAAGCAAAGGATATTTAGTTTTTCAGAAATGCCCTTTGGATTCCATAGAGGATTCCCAATAAGTCGCGAGTGAAATACGTATATAACGAATTCCTTAGACTTGCTTCTTTACTCACAAATAGGGCTATTACCTGGATTTCTATCAAGCTGGGAAGCCAATCTGGTATTTGAATGATCCACTCGTTTTGTGCTAAAAAAGGCAAAATGAAACATCTTTAGTAAGCTCTTTTATATTAAAAAAAGTCTAACAATTAAAAGGGAGAAAACTATACAATAAAGATGAAATAAATATTATCGCTTTATAAAAATGAGAAAAATCCATGAGTAACATATTAATAAAGCTCTTTGATAGAATAATTTTAGGGGTAAGGATTTATTTTTTACTCTTCCACCTCCATTATACATAAAGTTTTTTCTTAACTGATGTTTCACTGAACAGTGTATAGAAAGACACTGACTTTAATGTAAAAAAATTTTTGATCAGGATGAAAAAATGCATACTGTATACAGTTCCTAAAAATACACAGTGCATGAAACATTCCTCATAAGGGGAAGGTTATTAATGTCCAGAGGTACAGTGTTCTTTAGAACAGTGGTTCCCAAAATGTGGTCCACAGAACCTAGAGCAGGAGACTCCAGATCTTTCAGGGAGTTTTCCAAATCAAAACTATTTTCATAATAGTACTGAACTGTTATTCACTTTTTTTCACTGTGTTGACAACTGCATTGATGGTGCAAAAGCAACGGTGGGTAAGACTGTTGGTGCTTTAACATCAATCAAGGCAGTGGCACCAAACTGTACTATTTTTCACTGCTGCCCATGCACAAGAAAAAACAATAAATAAAAGTTCAAGTTTCCCTTAAAAATGTTCTTAACGAAGCAATAAAAATAATAATTTTGTTAAACTGCAGCCCCTCAGTACAGGTCTTTTTAATATTGTGTGTGGCGAAATACACATAAAGCACTTCTGCTGCATTCTGAAGTAGGACGATCATCTGGAGGGAAAGCATTTGTGCAACTGCTTGAATTGTAAGTAGCAGTAGCTGCTTTTTTTCCACGGAACACCATTTTCACTTGAATAAGCTATGACTATTCAGACTTGAGTATTTGACAGACATTTCTCAAGTGAAGAAAGTAAGTCTGACATTTCAAGAAAAATAACTGATAAAGATACCTGTTGCCAATAATAAAAATTCAAGTTTTCAAGCAAAAATTAGAATTTCAGAAAACTTGTATCTACCACCATGCACTTGATAGCTTCCCAATACTTCAACACTTTTTTGAGATTGGTGGTGATATGAATACATATATTTTTTAATATTGTACCGTGCAATGGGTCAAAATTTGGAAGATCTACATTACTCACTGAGCCAGTATTTTCCAAATGATAAAGATGTATCAATATAAGTATATGCATGGGTAAAAGACCCATTCAAACTATAAGACATATCAGTGAATTTTGATGTAATACAGTTCCAAAAATTCACTGATATGGCTTTAGATTCCACATTGCCACTAATCTTTAAGAAACTACCATTTGTCGAAGGATCCAAGAATATCCACAATTGTCTAAAAAGGCTATTAAAATACTTCTTTCTTTTCAAACTGTATGTCTGTGTGAGGCCAGATTTACTTTATGTACTTCAACCAGAACAACACAATGCTACAAGAGACTGAATGCAGAAGCAGGTAAGAGAATTCAGCTGTCTTTTATTAAGTCAGACATGAAAGAAATTTACAAAACTATAAAAACAATGACATTCTTCTGATTTTTTTGGTGGAATGGTAAATACAGTTATTCTTCATTAGAAAAATGTTATTTATATTAACATGTAATGTGTTTATTGTTGTTATTTTTATATTAATTCATTTAAAATTCTGAGTTTTGACTTATAATACAATAAATATTGTACAATATTTATTATAGTAAATAACTATGTAGTAGATAAAAACCCCTATCAACAAAAACTCTTTGGAGACGTCAGTAATTTTTAAGATTGTATGTAAAGGGGTTCTGAGATCAGAAAGTTTAAGAACTGCTGACAAAGATGTTATTCTGGACTAAATTTAAGTTGGTCCAGAAGAAAAAAAGGGTATAAATAACACTGAAATTCACCAAAAAGAGAAATACTATGTGTGATTTTAGGTAAAAGACCAGAGCAAAAGTTTCACATCCATAAGCCAGTTCACCGTTAAAAAGATTACCATTTTCACCTATTATATGTACCTATGTGTGAAAGTGTAGAGAGAAAGGCAGTCGCGGAGCTGGCCAGTAGAATTATAAATTAGTATAAGCTCTTTCTGAATCAACATGTTAATACATTTATAAGCCTTTAAAATGTTTAAGCTCCATGATTCAGTAATTCCCCTTTAGATATTTTCTTAAATTAAAAAAAAAGAAGACAAAAATTTGGAGATTACATACAAGCACAGTTACTAGGCATCATATTAAACAGCTAACCTAAGGAATTAAGCTTAAATGAAGAAAATACTTTATGTACAAAGATGGTTATTTAAAAACCTATCCTCATGAAAAACTACAAATAACCTATAAAAAGTTTAGCTCTAAAAATAGCTACTTCTTAGAAAACTGAGATAACTAATTATGACTGTTATAATGATGTAACATTGTATAGCATAAAGTTTCAAAGTATTATTAATGTGGAACAATTCTAAGAAATAACATTAAAAGAAAAAAGACAGAAAAATGAACATATTTAACTAAGACTATGTTTTAAAAATCTTATAAATAGAAAAAAAGGTAGAGAAAATAGAGTATCCTCTGACTCTTCCAATTTTATATAATTTTGAAACTTTAAGAATATTTATAAAATTTTAAATATTTCAATAGAAAAAATTGTTAACCATAAATAATTTATAACAATGCTGTCAAGAGTTTTTCCTAGTAAAAAAGATAAAAACTGGCTTTCAAGTGTTGTTCTTTACTCACTTATAGTCTCTCTCCCAGAATTTCACAGGTCGAACATATGAAGTGATGAATATTGCACTTCCCAGAAAGGGGTTCAGTGGAGTAGAAAAGAAGGCTGATACGGCAGCCTGAACAAACAACATGGCTGAATCTATGGGAAAACTGGTTAAGGACCTTAACGTTCATCTGATTGTGCACGCGCGTTCACGCACCTGCGCGCGCGGGGCACGCACGCACACACACACACACACCCCTCACAAACACATTGCAATTACAGCAATTAGAAAAATGAGGTTCATCAGAGGAATACAGAAGAAGGTGTCACTGGACAGTACAAGGAGTAGAAGCAGAAAGACACAGCCAGGAAAGTACAGCCTGGCATGATGCTCTGAAGGGAGCCAAATAAATATTTGCTAACATGTGTCTGGTAAAATTCCATGTATCACTCTTGGGTAGAGATGGTTTTAATTTTCCAGAAGATAAAAACTAAAATTTAAAGATACAAAAGTCTGCATATCAACATCTACAAGGTCACTAACCTTTATGTTTACTTGGAAAGTACCTTTAAGAAAGGATGAGAATAGAAAATTTTGAATGTAAGTTTAATTACAATCATATCAATATGGAAAATGTTTTGAACACTCATTCATTTATAAATATTTCTAAACGCATTTTGTATATATTGAAAATTCCTGGACTTTAATACTCACATATATAAACATGAAATTTTTAATCAGCATTACTTAATTATAAAACCTTAATACTTTTCTCATGTTCAGATGATCTGTGGGCCACAGAAGTTAATACAAATTAAACAATCAAAATTGGTATAGGTGTGGGCTCAAAAGACTGTGAATTTTTGATAATTTATCATATAGTAACCTATATTCTATGCCTGTGAAAGGTTATGCCTACAAACCAACATTCTCATCAAGGATATGACTGCCCTTTCTTATAAACTTTTATTAGAAGGATACGGGGCACTGCAAAGGGCTGGGCGAAAGCATGGAAAGCAGAACCCCATGTAATTTGCCATGGAGCAATGTAAGTGTATACAAACTGCAATTTATAAAGGAGTTCCCAAAGCTGTAGGAGGAAAACAAAAACAATCAGTAAAAAGCTTACCATCAGATTTTTAAATTAGAAAATGAAAAACTTCTAAAATGATTTTCTTCCTAATAGGGAAATAGCATGGAAATTATTTGCCATTTGCATCAAAGGAAAAGAAATATCACTGCCAAAACACTGAATGTGTTTTCTAAGTAAAGACAGTTAACTGACTTACGGATTTGTGTTTTACCAGTTTAAAAAATTCTATGCTCTCTATTGGTTCTATTACTACTAACAAGCAAAACCAAAAAAAAAAAAAAAAAAAAGAAATATAGATGTCTGTAAAGCTTAAGCAATAAATATATATATTTTACTCTGACATTTCCCTTTCCCTCAAATTTTAGTGCTTTGGAAAATGAGTAAGTTTTAAATGCAATGTCAAAAGGAATTTGAAAGCAGCCAGGCAGGGGATAAAGTTGTAATTCAGTTGTCACTGTCTGTTTCCTAAGAATTTACTAGTGTGTATTAGGCATCTGTTCATAATCAGAATTGTTATTGCCAATGGAAACATAATATACATTTTAATCTTACTTCAATTAGGACCTGCTTTGTCGTTGAACATTTCTTCAACACTGAAACAGATCTATTGTGCCCAAGATTGCCTCTGCATGCTAGGCAATGCAAGGCCCCATTCTCAGAGCAGATCACAGAATCTTAAAAGCAAGAGGTTCTGACTAATTCAGTGCCATGACTCAGGCACCAAACACCTCACATTTAAATTATTTAGCCGATTTACAAATGAACTTGTTTAACTTCCAATTTAAAAAAGAAATCACAACTTCAACCCCTCAGAAACTGCAGATGAATCCCTGCATTCTTTGCCATGACTCAAAATTATGCTGGCAACGCTCGGTACTAATGGGATCAGGATGACAGGAAGTAAAAGCATCATGTATACTATCAGATGCCATTGCAACTGCTTAAAAACAGTGACACAGAACACTCTTCCGTTTCTAAATGGGAAACAGACTGTACTCAAATTTTGACTGTAATATTAGAGAAAAATGATATGTAATTACATGTTTAAGTGGTTAGTGGGTGAAAATATTTTTGTATACATTCAGAGCGATTTTTTCTTGAAATATTATTAAGTTGGTGGTACACCTTACAATGATATCTTAAAATAAATATATCTAAAGAGATTCCTTGAATATTACTTGCTTATCATCACTGTTAAGTTCTATGAAGTAACCATATAAAATGCAAACTCCTTGCGGGCAGAGCTTTCTCTGTTTTGCTAACTAATGTAGCCTAAGCATCTAGAATAGTTCTGGAACATGGTACACTCTCAAAAACAATTTGCTTAACAAATGAAAGTATTAAGAAAATCCAAACTAATGCGAGTTAAATGTAGTGACTATTTCAAGGACTGTTTAGTTTATATTTTACTGCAACTTTCACTTTTTTCCAACCGGCTTAAGATTCAATACAATTTCCAATCTAAATATTAAATTTGTGAGAAATCACATGCTTTTTTTATACAGACAATTCTCTTATTCACTTTCTGGCTTCCTCCTTTGATTAACCATGCTCACTAGAAGAGGAAATAAATGATAAAAATGCACACAAATTAGTGATTGAACAAATATAATACTGTGATATTTTAGAAGCTATTTAGCATAACATTTAGTACAATATTTAGAAACTATTTCTAAAAGCTTGTCCAGATTAACGGTTTTCATTTTTACTGTCCCCATCCTAGGCCAGACCTCTATCACATCTAAATTACTGTCAAAATCTCTTAAGCTGTTCTCCATACCTTTAGGTTCTCTCTTCCCCAATTCATCCCAAATGTGGCTGACCAGGCTAACTTTCCTAAAATTGGGATTTCATTGTGTTTTGTAGCTGCTCATATGCTTCAGCTCTCTGTCACCTATCAAATGGGATAATATATGTCAAAGTCCTTTGTATGTGGTCAGTGTTAACATGAAATCTAAACTATTTAATTTCAAATAATCTGACTACACAATCTATTTCACTTAGAAAGGCAGTGTGGCTCAGCAAGAAGATTCTTGGAGGCAGAAGATGCAGGCTTTACTATCTCGTTTGTAAAAAGACTACAGGCAACTATCCCATGGGTGATAACAAATTTTAGGAGCATTCTGTAAACTTCAGTATATTCTGCAAATAAACTAGCGTCTCACTGCTCCGCATGGCCTCACTGCCCTCAGTCTCCACCATCTTCATTCAGTATCAGGTTATTTCCTCCCTCCATCTATGAAGCAGCCTACAGTTCAGTTCAATTATTACCATGTTTGTTTCTAAAATTATTCAAAACCACACCCCCTTTTGGAAGAACCCATATATTTATATACTTATTAGAGTTCCTCTAATTTTTCCATATAATTTAATCTTACCTTCCTAGCCACAGCAAGAAATATATCTTCTATGGATGACAGTGACTGGCATTGTTTAGGGATTCTAATCCTAAATAACTGGTTGACTGAAGAAAGATACTACTTAAAAGATAATGAAGCGAATGAAATGCAAGCGTAATCCTCACTAAATGGCATATTACTTAGGGAGACACTTTTTACAGATAAGGATGTTTCCTTCAGTGATAAATTACCTTGTTGAAGAGTATGGACATGAAGAAGAGATCCAACAGCATGGTCTCTGAAAAAGCTTCATAGTCAATTTTGAAAAAGAGCACAGTAAAGATGACTGTGACATACTGATATGTAGGGCTGCTGAAAGAGGACCGTAGCAGCTTCAGACCAGCAATGGTGATCATTAAAGCACCTAATCTACAATGTAAAGAAAGCACATTCATCAACTGATGACTGAAAACGTTAATCTATGAACTTCAGAAAGATCACCATTTCATTTACTAAACTTAGAATATATATATCAAATTTAAACTTCTAAATATTCCTTTTTAAGCATATGTATCATAATTCTCATCCTTTATATAAATAACCATGTTTAAAAAATAAGTAACACTATTGCAATTCTGACATTTGGTTCTCCAGTTTCTCAGTACTTCTATTGGTTAAACTTTAACAGCACTTAGCACATAAAAAACATATTAATGCTTACCCAACAACATGTACCTAGTGTAGTGGGTAGGCCTACAGAATGACTGTATAGGCAAGTGAACACCTAAATGGTCTGATTCACACAGTACACAAAAATAATCATCTCCAAAACTTACCATCTAATATTAAAATTAACCTTATTTAATAAATGTCATCTCATAAAATGTTAGTTCACAATGAGATGTCTGGAGTAGTAATATGCCAAGAGCAGAAACAGATGTTCAGAAAAGGGAAGTCAAAGACAAAATTTCACTTGAAGTTTTCACACAGTACTTTGCACCAAAGAGACACTCAATGATTACTTGTTACTAGATCGGTAACTTAAGACACTGCTATGACAGACCCCAACAGTCAAACTTAGATAAGAGGAGTACTGCACTTACTCTGTATCCAGTTTTTTTGGACTAGCAATTGTCTCTGCACTGCTACTAAGTTCATTGAGAACAATCAATGGATAGATGATATTCTTCTCCACAAAAAGAAGCCACACATGAAGTTTCTCAAACCACATCACAGTAGCTGCGTCTAACAAGGCAATATTAAGTCAAGAAAACCATGTCATCTAATGCATAAAATAGTCTGGTAATGTGATAAGAAAGGAAAATCTTACCACTCAAATTCAGCTGTACTATAAATAATGTAAATAATCCAGTATGTCAATCAATAGTCAATTTTATGAATTCTGAGACACATCCAACTTTCCAACTTAGATGTTAAATTTAGATGAACTGAATTTCATTTTAAACTTTTATTCTTGAAACCTCAGGTTTTAACCACAACTTTTTCTTATTTATGCCTATAACTTTTGGAGAAAAGATTAGTGAAGGTTATTAAACTGCCCCTTTCCCCCAAAAGAAATAAATGATCTATTAAATTATCTGTTTTTAAAATCCTTACATACACATACATCTTATAAGACATACATCTCAGAACAGATACGAAAGTATATGTTTTGGATTCACACACTTCATAAGTGTCATTTTCATTGCCAGTAATATTTCCCCAATACTTTAATATTTAATGTCATTAGGGAAAGTGTCTAGGATAAGCTGAAAGATTTAAAATAAGGTCCTCCAGCTATGTGAAAATAATGTCAACCACCTCTAGGAAGTTCTCTAATGAATCAGATTTTTCTTTATAGCTACTACAGTCAACTTTGCTAATGCCTAATACTCTCAATAAGTGAAAAATGTTATGTTGATTCAAAATCTATAAAAATTTAGACTAAATGTTCTGTTAACATAAAAAACAAACAACATGATCAATGATTTAATGAAAACTGTTCTTCAAAACAAACCAGATACACCTGCTAACATTTATATATGAAAGCAATTAATCATTAACTATCAAAAATACATCATTCTGAGTTATTTTCCTTATGGTAAGAATAGGCCAGTACAGATTTTTATAGTTTTATGTCATTTTACTACAATCTACACATTAATATTTAATTATCTCTCCAGGATCAAAATAGTAATCAAGATTACAGTACCATGGTGACTTAAGCAATTCTGCTAAAAGGCCCAGGAAATATGCTTTGATACTGCAAAGTCAAGTTTGGTATAGAAATCTTTCAAAAGCTTCAGAGTTCTCTAAAGAAGTTAATTTATCTCCAAACAGTTGAGAAATTTACTCTCTATAGTAACTCATTAACTAAAGAGAAAGTCTGAGGAAAAAACATTGGCTTGTTTAATCACTGGTATATAATAATGATGACACAGGTATTAACTTTTATTATATCCCTAAAATGAGGAAATATATTATAGGTCTTGGAACCAATGAACCAGACTGATTACTTATAACAGAAAAGTCAAGGTTTAAAGTGACAAGTAAAAAGCTTGCCTAATGGACTGGCCTTCTACCTCTTTTTAGTCATTTTATACTTTATCCCAAATCTGAATGAACAATAGCAATTACAAATGTTTTTCACCTCTTTTCTCTTGATCAACTCTTTATAACCCTCTCTGGTAGGACATAGTGTCACTGGTGGAAACAGGAACGAAGACCTTTCTATTCCCTTTATGCTTTGAGTTAAAAATATATCAAATAGAAGTCTTAAAGAGGATCGAGTTGCCTGCATATGGCAAGGAAGATTGAGGGTAAAGGTAGGGACTGGAAAGAGAAGTCATAGACATACACTGAAGGATTAATCAATGAGAGGTCTGTGAAGAACAACTCAGAGGAGGAAAGAGCAAGGCTTATTCTGTGGTAAGTTGGCATTTTAGCACTGACATTTATACTTCAACTGAAATGAAAGCAAAAGGTCTGATTCATTAGTGTCAAACCTAAGAAACACAAGCCAAAGTGTTACTTGACGATACTTACTTAACAGTCACCTGTCAACAAAGTAAAAGAAAAAAATCCATAGTATTGAAAGGAAAAGTGTTAATGAAATACTTACTTCGAACTTCATACTGATTATACTCCACCGTCTTGAGCAGAGGGTGAGAGAAGCAGTGCCACGGTAGCTGCTTCCTAACTTGAGGCAGCACGTAATGGGTTACAAAACCCACGAAGCCGACAAGAGCGTACAACACATACTTGAGCGCAGGCTAAAAGAAGGATAAAGTTGAGGACATTAAAAGTGATTTTGAGACCCAAAGGAGAACTTCTAATTTGTCAGTTCAATTTTAGTCAACTACAGAATCTAAGAACTAAACATCTGTCTGCAGTTAACATTTCTATATTATGTAATTTTCTGATTAAATCAGCCATAAAAGTTAGTGTATTCATGTATTACAGATATTTTAAAATGTGTTAACTACTTTCCTTGGTGTCTCACACTGTCATTGTAATTAGAGTGTGGCCTGAGGTATATTGCTTGCTTCCCTAAGAATGTTCTATGTGACTTGCAGAGCAATGTATTCAATTGTTTTAGCTAGTAGAGATAAAGGACATGAGCTAAATAAAAGTTAAGTTTGAGTGAAGAGCAAAATAGAATGAGAAAAAAGTTCTTTTTTTTTTTGTGGCTTCACAAGGTTTGGAAGAGAGTTCTTATGTATGACTAAATTCACAAAAACCAAGTACCATCACTTCAAGTGTTCAAATTAAAAGTCATACGTTTAGAAACTAAAGAGGTTTCCATCGGACCCCTGAAGACCCACTGGACCTCACTCAGCTTGTGAGGTACTCAGGAGTTGATGGTTCAAATTGGAAGAGAAGAAAATAGGCAAAAATGTTAAAATTAAATAATATAACCTTTGCTTCTGGCCAAATGGAATAATAGAGATTTACTCTATTCCACATGAACCAAAATAGAATAAAATATATGAACCAATGGTTTGCAATATATTAGACATAAGGAAATAATCAGTAAACACTGAGAGAAAGAAAACAGATGAGGTAAGTGTCAGGACTGCCCCAGCTTACTGCCCTTAGATACTTTCCAAGTTGCAGTGAAGGGAGGGGAATCCACATGAAGCCTCCTGAGTTGAGAAGATAGAACTAAAAGCCTGGAGACAGCAAAGCAGCTAGAGCTCACCAGAGCAGACAGTGTTCCAAAGAGAAAACTGCATGGAGAGAGAACTTAGAAGATCTGCAGAATCTCCCTCGAGTATTCAGGGGAATCAGCACATGTGTGTGGGAGGGAACTACATATGCAAAGGGAAGGAACCTCGCCAAGGGATCAGAGAGAAGAGTATCCAGCACTCACACAGGGCTAGGAATAGTGCCTGTTCTCACAAGCCAGGTTGGAAAAACTCAACATTCACAGGGCATTGGTCAGAGTATTCCAAAGCATGTTGCCTCAGTAGGGGGAATATTAGCCCTAAACTAAACAGCCGTCTCAATTAAGCAACCTTAAAAGTTAGGTCTGAGGGGATCAAACTGTTAACAAGTAACTTAACAGTGCCAAAAAACAAAGTTCAAGAATATTTCTAGTAATACAAAAATATCCAATACACAAAAGGCAAACCTTATAATGCTTGACATCCAATCAAAAATTACCATGCATGCAAAGAATCAGGAAACTATGACCCATGGGGAAAAAAATCAATTAATCAAAACCAACCCATAAGTGACACAGAAATTAGAATTATGAGACAAGAACATTAAGAGAGTTAGAAGTGAATTCCATTTGTTCAAAAAAGTGAATAGAGGCATGAGAGATATAAAAAAAGACCTAAATCCAACTTCTAAAGATGAAACCTGTTAGTTCTGAGACAAAAAATACACTGGATGGGATTAACTGCAGATTACATATTACAGAAGAAAAGAATAGTGAACTTAACAAAAAAGCAATAGCAATAGAAAGTATTCAAAATTAAACATGCGGGGGGGGGCGGAAGAATTTAAAATGAACAAAGCATCAGTGAACTGTGGGACAAATTCAAGAGGCCAAATATACATGTAACTGGAGTCCATGAGTGGGGGTGGGTGGAGGGACAGCAAAAAGGAAAAGGGAAAAAATATATACAGTAATAATGACCAAAATTTCTAAATTTGATGAAAACTAGACCACAGATGCAATGTACCCCAAAACATGAAGAAAACTATGTGGAGGTGCATCATAATCAAATTGACACCATGTAGAAATACAGATCTGCACAAGAGAATGAAGAGCCCTGAGGAGGGTAACCGCATGGCCTGCAGGTGCGCAGCACTGTACTGTAGGACCAAGCGTCGCCCACACCCGGGCCTGATTTAGAGGACGACCTTCTGGACTTGCAGTTGTAGTGGAATGAGACTTTGGGGGGTTTAGAAGGGTGTGAATCATGGAGGCCAGAGGGCATACGGTGTTAGTCCAGCACGGTTCCTGGTGTTTATGCCTGCTTGTATTCCCCTCCCACATTGCAGCAGGGTTGCCCTGTATGACCAATGGATACGGAAGAAGTGGTGGTATGTATGCCACATCCAGCATCAGTTATAAAAGACTGGGCCTTCGGTCTTGGGCTTTCATTCTCTAAGATCACTGGCTCTGGGGAAAACAGGCTGCCATTCTGTGAGGATATTCAGGCAGCCCATGGTGAGGACCACATGGAGAAGAGCTAAGCTCTCTGGCCAACAGTCAGCAAGGAAGTGAGGCCTGCTAACAGCCTCAGTTGATTGCAGCCACATATGACTGCAGCATCATAACACATGCTGAGCTGGGATCATCTGGCTAAGCCACTCCCAGAGTCACGACCCATGAGAAACCATGAGAAAATAAGTATTTGTTGTTAAAACCAAACAAAAAGTCATATACTTCGGCATTATGGACCAACACTACAATCAAATCAGAAGTGAATCCAAACAAAGTGATTTTCCCGGAGTGAAAAGAACAAAATGATTCTTTACCTGCAATACTGTGAACACTGTGCTTACATGAATAGCAAAATACAGCACACCAATTACAATGCACACTACTAGGTCAGACTGTAAACGCTCGCTCTGTGGAACAAAACAGAATTATCAAACATGACACAAAAATTTAAACAAAATCCTTCCTCCCAAGTGGCCAAGCTTAAGAAATAAATTTTCATTGATCCTATTCTGTAGCACTTCTAAGTATTTCTTACACATAATAATTAACTACAGTAAGTCTTATTTTCTTCCTCAGGTTCCTCATATTTTGGTTTGATACTGCAATACCAAGGAAATTACACTAAGCTTAACTAGTTCCACACACAGTAAACATATCATAACGAAGTCTTTTAGAATGAAGATTTTCCCCCCATTGGTCTGTAAGCTTTAAATACGGGGAAAAGAAATGAGATATTTAAGTTCTTTTATAGGATATATCCTTTTGGATAACAAAGTTATATTTTCATTGGCCTTCTGAAATGTTGAAACTGCATGCATATGTCCTGTTTTACTTCTTGAATCTTGATTTTTTAAAAAATAAATTTATTTATTTATTTATTTTTGGCTGCGTTGGCTCTTCATTGCTGCGCGCGGGCTTTCTCTAGTTGGGGGGAGCGGGGACTACTCTTTGTTGCGAGTGCGTGGGCTTCTCATTGTAGTGGCTTCTCTTGTTGCAGAGCATGGGCTCTAGGCACGCGGGCTTCAGTAGTTGCGGCTTGCGGGCTCTAGAGCGCAGGCTCAGTAGTTGTGGTGCACGGGCTCAGTTGCTCCGTGGCATGTGGGATCTTCCCGGACCAGGGCTCGAACCCATGTCCCCTGCATTGGCAGGTGGATGCTTAACCACTGCGCCACCAGAGAAGTCCCTACTTACTGAATTTTGGTTCTTTTAGTGGTTGCAGTGAAAACCAGAAACCTCTTGATATCTTTGGTCATCAACTGACCCACAGATTTATGCTTTTAAGCTAATACATTCAGAAATATTCTATTATACTTAACATGAAATGTCCTTTGCTAACATGAAAACTAAAGTCAGAAAAAATTGTTTAAATTATATCTTGAGGCAGTTTTGTATTTTTCTAAAGTTTTCTAAAGAATATGTGAACAGC
The DNA here is from genome assembly GCF_964165515.1 of Mesoplodon bidens. Taxonomy (NCBI): domain Eukaryota; kingdom Metazoa; phylum Chordata; class Mammalia; order Artiodactyla; family Ziphiidae; genus Mesoplodon; species Mesoplodon bidens. Next base: position 147,393,937 of record NC_138178.1, on the reverse strand, counting down.
TCAAGTTCAGTGAAGGTAAATATTAGTCTAATTCAAGACCTATATAAATTGTTTTTCATAAATGGAAATATGTAAAATAACTTAGGAAAAAAATGTTTTATGTTTTGTTCCATATGGCAGATATGAATCTGTAGAATTCATTTTTTAAATAATAACTGAAAGAATGCAGGTAACATTAAAATTTTTAAAATTACTACATCTGCTTGAGTATATGAAATTAGTACAGGTTATTGTTCACTCCCTCAACCTGGAAAATAAACATACATACACACACACACACACACACACACACACACACACACACACACATACTTACCCTTGAAAAATAAAACACACTAAAAGACCAGCAGATGACTTATAAGGACGTAGTTTTTATCAACAAAAATAACAACAAAATAAATCTAATTTATGTTAATATTCACCTTTCAAATCCTAGTTTAAATTCAATAGTATTAAGAATTCTGTAAACAATGAAATGACTTAATCTCACCTTATCTAAAAATAAATATTTAGCATACTGTTCTACATTGAAACAAACTTTGAGGAATGAGCATTTCTTACATGTTAAAATTTGAAATAAAAACCACCAACCATGTACAACTATATACGTATTTTTCCCCAGTTACTAAAATTGTGTTACCTCAAAAAGTGTTCATTATATAACATGATGAACTATACAAAATTTAAGTCTTTTAGGTGATTTTAAAAAGCTAAAACTTACAACAGAATTTCTAAGTTTTTCAGGCAGTGGATCTTTTACTTCAGACAACGGGTCTTCTGGATTTTTCTCTTCTGTTTTTGGAAAAATCCTGGATTGCACCAAAGAGCTTTACATTAAAAAAAGAGAGAAAACAATTTAAAAATATATTTTGAAATCAAATATAGATAAGTCAATAGCACTTTGACAAGGCATTGGAAAAACAGATTTCGGAAGTTAAATTTGAAAGAAATGCCAACTTATTTAGATTTCTTTAATTCAATAACAAGTAATCTCACTTACAAAAGTACAGACGGGTCACTGCTTTGTCGGCTGAGATGATAGGATACTGCCACTAATAAACCACAAAAAATGGAGAAAAGCACTGGAATATGCTGCCCATCCCAAGAATCCTGTTGGGGAAAAAAAAAGTTTGACAGAACAATATGCTTCTAATTCACAATGTATCACATAATCCTTTTATGTCAGTATTTTGGAGAAAGATAATTTAATTAAACAAAACCTTTTCACGTGTTATTAACTGCATTTTATTCCACATAAACTTAGATTTATTACTTTCTGATGAACTAGAATCTAACTGCTAGATCATCGTCAGATTCCTTTTGGTACTAAAGCTCTATTATACACTAGGAATAATACATTTGTTTCTGATACATGCTGCTGTCAACTTCTAAGTGGTATTAAGTTTACAATAAACTACGTTCTCTTTTTTGAAAAACAAAATAACTTGGTGTAGCAAACTTCTGTTACATATAATAATGGAGTAGGAAAAGGCAAAACATAATACAACACTTCAGGCAAAACAAACTGTTGACATTTGGTGTGCTACTCTCTGGATGCCTCTGCTCATATAAAATGCCATTATGTCCTCCAGAGCACTGAATAGGCATCAGTGTTTCTTGAGTGAATAAACTGTATATTCCCAGAAATAAATAATACAAAGCTAGCTTCTAAGGCCAACCAAACATGTGGATGTGGATATGCCATGTCTGCTTTGCTCACTGCAGTATCTCTGGAGTCTACTAGCACGGTACTTGGTATAGGGTAGATAACACTGCTATAAGGAGTAGTTAACAGTACTTAAGTATGGCCTGTGAGGTAAGCGCCTTTGTCTTTCTCTGGGGATTCAAGAGGGGAGAATGGCGGAGTGGGTAATCAAATGGTAGTTTATTATACAACCTGCTTTTTTTCCCATTTAGTAATAGTCTTGGAAATTGCTCCACATCACAACAGAGACCTTTTTTTTTAATGGCTACATCAAAATCTTATCATCATCATTGTATTACATGTATCATACTATGTACCGAGCCCCATTCTCAGAGCTTGTAAGTACTTCCTAAATTCTTACAATCATCCTTGGAGATATGTACTATTACTCCCCAATTTATAGATGAGGAAACTAAGGTACAGATGGTTTAAGTAATTTGTCCAGTTAAGTGGTGGAGCCAGGAACTGAACTTCCTGATATGTTTGAATTTACTGAGAAGGAAGTTAAACGATACGTGAAGAGTTTGAGAATGAAAGAGAGATAAATACATAAGAAAACAAAGTAAAGGAGAAAACGAAATGTATGTAGGAATAGCACTTGCACAGTGATAGTAAGGTAAACATACCGGGTGTATGAGGGAGACAAGGAAGGCTGCGTCTAGTAGAAATGTGGGGGGAGAGGTGAAAGAAAGTTAAGCCTACAATTCCATGACGTGCAGTCCATGGATAATGACTAAACCTTGACAAAATACAAGAAGTGTAAGTTAGTTGCTTAGAGATACGGAAGCAAATACCAAAAGAATCAGCTCAAAGAACTGAAAGTGGTAACTCTGAGGAAGAAATAACCGGGTAGGGGATTGCTGTCCCTGGCACTAAGTCTTGCAGAAATATTTGACTCTTTAAAAGATAACTATGTGCAACTCTGGTAAAAATGAAAACTGAAAAAAAGATGTGTAGTACAACCACTTTGGAAAACAGGCAATTCAGTTTTAGTTATCTACCCAAAAACATGAAAACATATATCCATAAAAAAAGACTTGCACAAGAACATTCATAGCAGCCTTATTCATAATAGCCCTATATTAGAAACAACCCAGATGTTCATCTCTAAGATAGTAGATAAAACTGTGACATATTCATACAACGGAAATCAGGAGGATTTAAAACTAAATGGGATGCTTCTCTGCAACAAAAAGGAACAAACTACTGATACACATAATGTAGATGAATCTCAGAAACATTATATGAACAAAACACATCAGTTACAAAAGAGTAAATACGGCATGATTCCATTTATATGAAGTTCAAGAACCGCAAACCTATAATAAAATAAAAGCGGCTGGGGCAGAGAGACTGGGAAGGAGCAAGAGGGAACTTTCTGATGGTGATGAAACTATTTTGTATCTTGCTAGGGGTGTATATTACACAGGTACATGCACTTGTCACAACTTATCAAATTGTGTACTTAAGATACGTGGAATTCACTGTGTATAAATTTTGCCTCAAAACAAATATCTGGAAAAAAAAAAAAAGATGCTTGCATTTATTTAACAAATGCTTGACACTACTTTTTATTGCTCTCAGACAAAAAAAATCCTTAAATTGGTCTCAAAATGACTTATTTTATTTAGATTAATAATTTAGAATAATACGCAATACAATGATTAAAAGATGGATTTGTTCTACACACTGTATTGGGTCTGAACGTTTTCACTTCATTACATAATGGCCCAAATTCTGGCAATCTCTTAAAAATATGTAAGCATCTACAAAGTACATACATAAAAAACAGGAGGTACTAAAGTTGTCTTAGAGGAATAATGTTAACTTTTAATAAGCTTTAAAGCTCAAGGAAAAACAAAACGTAAACACAAAAGCAGAAATCAGAAATAACAGATGTAAAAGTCTACATTAGTGAATAGATAAAAAATTAAACCATTCCTAAAGGCATGCAATAATGTTCCCCAATGAGCCTAACTGTCCAGAAGTAACTTCTATTGTCAATTTCTTGTGTATTCTTCCATAAATGCTCTATGTATATACAAGCCATCAGGTGTGCTTTTTAAAAAAAAGGCACAAAGGAAACATCTATTTTTTGGCATATTGCCTTCCTTTATATTAAAACACACACACACACACACACACACACACACACACAGAGGAATATTATTCAACCTTAAAAAAGGAAATTTTGTCATCTGCAACAACATGGATGAAACTGGAGGGCATTATGCTAAGTAAAATAAGCCAGACAGAGAATGACAAATACTGCATGTTAATCACTTATATGTGGGGGGAAAAAAGTCAAACTCATAAAAACAGAGAATAGAAAAGTGGTTGTCAGGGACTGGGAGGTGGGGGAAACAGGGAAAGGTTGGTAAAAGGGTACAAACTTTCAGTTATAAGATAAAGTTTAGGTACGACATGGGCAAATGGGTAAAGAGGGTCAAAAGGCACAAACTTCCAGTTTTGTTTAATATTTATTTATTTATTTATTTGGCTGCGTCAGGTCTTAGTTGCAGCATGTGGGATCTTTTTTTAGTTGTGGCATGTGAACTCTTAGTTGTGGCATGTGAACTCTTAGTTGCGGCATGTGGGATGTAGTTCACTGACCAGGGATCAAACCCGGGTTCCCTGCATTGGGAGCACAGAGTCTTACCCACTGGACCACCAGGGAAGTCCCATACTTCCAGTTTTTTTTTTTTTTTTTTTTTTTTTTTTTTTTGCGGTACGCGGGCCTCTCACTGTTGTGGCCTCTCCCGTTGCGGCCTCCGGACGCACAGGCTCAGGGGCCATGGCTCACGGGCCCAGCCGCTCCGCGGCATGTGGGATCTTCCCAGACCGGGGCACGAACCCGTGTCCCCTGCATCGGCAGGCGGACTCTCAACCACTGCGCCACCAGGGAAGCCCCAACTTCCAGTTTTAAGATAAATAAGTTCTGGGGATGTAACGTACAGCACAGTGACTACAGTTAATAATAATGTATGCATATTTGAAAGTTGCTAAGAGAACAGATCTTAAAAGTTCTCACCACAAGAAAAAATATTTGTAACTATGTATGGTGACAGCTGTTAATTGGTTTTATTGTGGGGCTCGTTTTGCAATATATACAAATATTGAATCATTAGCTGAAACTAATATAATGTATATGTCAATTATACCTCAATAAAAATGAAAATAATAAACTTAGAAATTGTTTTTTAAAAGATGAATAAGTTCTGAGGAGCTAATATGTAACACAGTGACTATAGTTGATAACACTGAATTGTAGAACTGAAATTTGCTAAGAGAGTAGAATTTAAATGTGCTCACCAAAAACAAAGGTAAATATGTGAGGTGATAAATGTGTTAACTAACTTGTCAGGAGGAATCCTTTCACAATGTATACGTATATCAAATCATCACACTGTACACTTTAAATATCTTACATTTTTGTCCATTACATTTCAATACAGCTTGATAAAAAAGAAACAAATTATATGTCTTGGAAATCACTCCACATTTGCAGATAAAAAATATATTTTGGGACTTCCCTGGTGGTCCCAGTGGCTAAGACTCTGACTAGTCTAGGACTGAACTAGGAGTTCACATGCTACAATTAAAAGATCCTGCATGCCACAATGAAGATCCTACATGTGGCAATGAAGATCCCGTGTGCCACAACTAAGACCCAGTGAAGCCAAATAAACAAACAAACAAACAAACAAATAAATAATTTTAAAGTCTGTTTTTACTCTTTTTCGTGGCTGTATAGTATTCCAGTGCAAGGCTATACCATATTTGATTTAAACAGTCACAAACAACAAATACTAGGTCGTTTACAGTTTTTGCTGTTACAAACACTGCTATGATGAAATCTCTGCACATATGAGTCTTTGCTCATTTATATAAGTACATCTGCACATTTATTCTATTACAATGGGGAATGCCTAAAACTAAAATAGTCTAATGTAAATGCCATGGCCAAGAAAGAAGGGAAAAAAACATATCTCCGTGCCTGTCTTAGGACACAAGGTTCTAGTCGGCAGTTTTACAATTGCTGCTCTTCTGCTATATAATTACAGTTAAATAGGCCTTTAGAAAATTAGAAAACTTACTGCATCGTTAACTTCTATGACTGCAACTTCCAAATAATGACCCACTTTCCAAAACATGCTCTCCAAACATAGATCTAAAACCTTTATACCAGGATGTTTTATAGGTAGTGTAGCTGGGAGAAGCTTGGATTTGGATCTCATTACCTCCAGTTCCTTCCTGGGCTTAATGTCATCAAGTATCTCCCTCTCTGATCAATTTTCCATCTCCCCTTTTAAACGCAATCAAGGCTCAGATCTTTTTTAAAAAACAAAACCCAGAAAACAATCCTCATCATGTGCACAGGTTTCCCGACTATATTCTAGAGAGAGTAGAATACGTTTCCTTAATATCTATTCAGACCTAAACTTATATTAATCTAGCTTCCTCAGCCAAAACACCAAAAAAGCTGTTTTGTTAAAGTCACCAATATCCTATTAACTGCCAAATTCAATAAATTTTTTTTCACACTGTATTGCTTCTGAAGTTTCCTTTGTTGGATTCTGTTCCATCTACTGCTTAAATATTGGCATTTCCCAGGGCTCTATCTGCATCCTGCCAACCCAGGCTAGCAGTCTTTTTCTTATACTTTAATTTGTTGATGAATTCTAAATCTTTTCATCATTACTGCAAATAACTACCCACTATATATCTCTGGATACCCCATTAATGCCAACAAACATAAGTGTCTAAATGTAAACAATCACCTTCCCCAGTAAACTCAAAGATTTCCAATCATGTGCATTAATATCACTATCTAACCATATGTTCAAGCCAGCCCCTACCCAGAAGTCATCCTGGATCCTACTCTGGCTCTTTTCATCCACAGAGTTTCCAAATATATTCACTGAATCCAATTTTCATTAAGTCCCTTATAATTAAGACGGCAGCACAAGAGTCCCCCTACTTCTGATACTTCCTGCTTATATTTCAGTCTCCTTCACACTGGGGACCAAGTAATCTTTCTAAAATGCAACACTGATCATTTCCTTGCCTTACCTCGAATATTTGGTGGTGTTCCATCTCCACCCAATACGTTCAGGATAAAAGATATTTCATAATCCAGCCGTTGCTTACCTTTCCAGCCTTACTGTAGGCCATCTTTCCTCATGTACCCAAATTTCCAGCAATTCCAAATTATTTGCTGTTTCCTGTACATAACACACTTTCTTTACAACTCCATGGCTCTTCATCCCTTGTTTCAATTAGCTATTTCCTATTGTTCTTCAAATTTTGGTTAAAAAACCACCCCCCCAGGAAAATCATCTTTAATCCCTTTAGGCTGAATAGGGTAATATCTTAATTCGTATATCTGTATGTTTTCATAGCCTTCATCACCCTCTATTAAGAGCATCGACTGACTTGTTAATCACAGTTAACATATAGGCAAATTAAAAGCAGAACTAGGCACACAGTAAGCACAGTAAATGCTACTGAATAAATGAAGCAAGGAAGGATGCTATGAGTCACTTTTCATAGACCTTTCAACCCTATTGTTCTCTGATTATCTTGTATTAATCATAAAAAAATAAAATACCAGGAGCTGAGAGCTGTTTATGAGAAATCTAAAATTTTTACAGTTATAATTTGGTGACAATTGTTTTAAAATGGAACTAATAAGCCTCGTTCAGATTCTTCCAAACCAATATGACATTAAATTTCAGTGTGTTAATTTTTACTAGACTGTATTTTAAATTGCAGTCCTTGAACAACTTCTCCTAAGTTTTAAAAAATCTTGATGTGGGGGCCTCCCTGGTGGCGCAGTGGTTGAGAGTCCGCCTGCCAATGCAGGGGATACGGGTTCGTGCCCCGGTCTGGGAGGATCCCATATGCCGCGGAGCGGCTGGGCCCGTGAGCCATGGCCGCTGGGCCTGCGCATCCGGAGCCTGTGCTCCGCAACGGGAGAGGCCGCAACAGTGAGAGGCCCGCATACCGCAAAAAGAAAAAAAAAAAAAAAATCTTGATGTGAAGAGTAGTTACACATATTCTTAAGTAGAAACCTAAAATTAATTTCATATTCTGTTATTACCATGCCCACCTCTATACCAGACCAGCCTAGTTTTTACTAATCTGTTTCTAATATTAACCTATGATTACTGCATGGAAAAGGATTTTCCTTTAGTAATGATTAACTATGAAAATGCTTTCAAATTCAAACTAAATGAGAATAAGAATAATGCTCAACATAGGAAGACCATGAAAATTAATGCTGAAGAGATACCAGGAAAAAATCATTAGTTAATTTAAAACAATCTTCATATAGAAAAGTAGCCTTAAAGACACAACATACTACATGTATTGCTCACCTTTAAGGCGCCGTAACACAATCCATATAGTAAGGCTACTGCCACAATGCTACAGATGAAACTGTAAAGTGCTGCAAGCAGGCTTGTAGTGGCTGGACAGGAAAGGGAAAATGAAATCAACATTTATAAACACTTATGGAGAAAACATACTTTAAAAGGTCACTGAAAAGTATTTAAAATGGTATGCTATTAACTATAATTAAATATCTACTTGTTTGATTTATAAAAATTCAGTTTCTTCATCCTGTCCTTTCAAAAAATTTTGAGGACTTTCCTGGTGGCACAGTGGTTAAGATTCCGCCTGCCAATGCAGCAGACATGGGTTCGAGCCTTGGTTCGGGAAGATCCCACATGCCGCGGAGCAACTAAGCCCGTGTGCCACAACTACTGAGCCTGCGCTCTAGAGCCTGCGAGCCACAACTACTGAGCCCATGTGCCACAACTACCGAAGCCCATGTGCCTAGAGCCCATGCTCCGCAACAAGAGAAGCCACTGCAATGAGAAGCACGCGCACCACAATGAAAAGTAGCCCCCGCTCACCGCAACTAGAGAAAGCCCGCGCGCAGCAACGAAGACCCAGCGCAGCCAAAAATAAAGTAAATAAATTTATATATATAAAAAAATTGAAACGACAAAGGTTTACTATCAACAATTTCTGATACAAGGGAAAATATATTCCCCTTGGAAGTAATAAACATTTATCTACAGCAGAAAAAAATTGTACCTATATTATGCTTCAAGAATATATCTTATTATTTATAAAAGTATGGGAAAATGAAGCTTGCAGAGCCTGAAAAGAAGCTAGAAATGTATTATGTAGACTGTCTATGTAAACAGAACTTGTGTTACCCACAGAAATAAATGTATATTCCCATGTGTTAATCATTTCTCACAAGAGTAATGATCTAACTGCTAACAATAACAAAAAATAGATCTAATGGGATTATTAATAATAAGGAATAGAGGATGGCTAAGATAACAGAATTTAATAGTAATTTTATATGCTGACCATAAAAGAACTCTACAAGAAAAATTTTTCTTTAGGAGATATAAAAAACCTAACACCTTGCACAAGTTTGTAAATTATGACAAAGCCCACTATTATAAATTACCTACACTAAACCTTCTGCGTAGTATTTAGATTAATATAGCACCTAAAATAGTCCCCTAAATACTGAAATTGTTTTCTACCCATTAAGCTATGCTGAAGCCCAGCCCAGTCTTAATTCACACTCCTTCAAATTTTTAAAACAATAAAAATGCTCTAGATACATAGTGACATAGAAAAAGCTTAGCTTCTATTTAAAATTTAAACCATAATATCAACATTTTATCAGTAGAGATAATTTCAATGCATATACTTGGAAGATGTGGACTGCAAATGTGAAGTATAAATAGAAATAAACTATAAGTTCAGTAATTTCTTTCCCTTTCATATTTTTTTCTATAGTTGTACATTCATCTTTCAATAAGATGTTATATGGTTAAACTTTATAAATAAGGGTATATTTTAACCATGGTGGCTGTCCAAAGTGTTATTTTCAAGTTCTGCAACTTGAAAATTATTATTCCAGGGTAATTTTCGTATAGTCTTACTTATTTTGAAAATAAAATGTACATATAACAGGGAATACATTTCTATCCACATATCCTACTCTAAAAACAGAGATACTTCTAAAAATCTTATTCAGTAAAATGCTTTTACTAAAAGCATTCAGGTTTTGGTGTTCCCATTCTAAAGATAAAACAAAGCTCTGAAACCAAATATATAGAATATCAAATGCATACACTAGTTCAAAATCTAAATATAATGTCACGTATCAGAGCTCAATCTATTTGATCTTTTATAAATATTTTGTTAAGTCTATTCAGGTTCCATGTAAACTCACTATAACTTTTACTTTAAGATGACAGTATTTTGACACTTACAAATCAACTCCATTATCCCTGGATCTTTCCCTGAAGTAGCAGCCTTGACTATTTCTTCCTATCTACAAATTAATTCCTGTTCTGTCTTTAATTATTAAACAAGTGCCTTTTTCTTTCTAATTACAATTCTAAAATAAAAACTGGAAAAGCAATTTAATGTTCAGTTTATTACTTAATGATCTGTAAAAGTAATACTGTAAACTGTAATTTTTATAAAGAAGTACTCACCATTACCACCAAAGATATGGATATCCAATTGTTCACAAAGGTACATTACAAATGTATTCACCTGAGGCAGGAGACCAATGAAAAATACTATTGGGAAACAGAGTGTAAACACTATAGAAAGAAAGAAAAGCAAGTTAAAAACAGTATATCACATCCATCCTTTTGTTCATCTAAGATCATAAAATAAATGATAAAAAGAAACCCCAAATTAATATAAATTATTAAGCTAGTTTCTTAAAGTTGCTTAAAACTACAAACCAAATTTCTTAAAATATACCATTTTAAATTATTTCTCTCTAGATAACTGCCTGAATATTAAATAATCTTTCCAACTATAAACAACAGCTTTTAAAATTCAACTGTTTTCACCTAATAGGAACCTGAGATCCAAAGGAAATCTTTCATTCCATCTGCTTCAACAACAGAAGAATTACTACAATATTTGTTCATCATTAACTTTTTTCATTCCTAACAGCCCTATAGTTTTGTTCCTCACCGAGAAGATGGCAATAAACAGCAAAATAAACCCAGTAAAACTATTTTTATCTATAGAATTGATCTATTTATCAGTGAATGGTTTGTATACAAATAAATTAACATTAAGATCTAAGATACTTTAAAGATGACTCACCTATAACTAAATCCCTGGCTGATATAAGCACCAGCGGATTGGTGAAAGTTATTCCGTATAATTTGAACTTGGTTGTAGTAAGGTTTCTACTACCATAATCCAAGAGCCAAATAAGACCACAACACAAACAGAAATAAACTGGTCTACTGTAGGCAATGATACGATTATGACCCTGAAAATGATATTAAAAAAGAAGTCAGTTTATTTAACTTGAAGTGTCACAACTAGCTACTGAGATCTTTGATGGCTTATATTCTAAGGATTCAAAATGCTTCCATATGGAGGTCAGGTTTCTGACTGTGGCAGAAGGGAATTACCAATAAGGATAGGAGGAAGGACAGAATAAAGCCCATGATACTTGATTGAAATTAAGTATCAGTATGAACTCAGTATTTTTAATATGCATATAAATAGGTAGGTATAAGAATAAATGTGTGTATATACGTGTATGTGTGTATGTTAAGTGTATACATGTATTTTTCTAGCTTTATCCACTGAGAGGACCTAGAAGCAATAACATTCTAGTAATAAAGATTACTAGCATCCAGATCTTAGTTTATAAATAACATTATCCACTAAAAAGAACCAAGGATCCACAGAGAAAAGGCTGGTTTCAGGCTAGGGTCGGGAAAGTATACGATGAGCTTGGAACAAATAATTGTGCCCAAAAGGAAGAAAGTACTTTTAAAATGATGAAGGCATGTCAAAAGGACACAGAAGCCAGCTTGATGGGCTCCCAATGGCCAAATCAGGAACAATTTGAGCATCAAAATAATGATAGTAACATTACTGTCCATTTAATAAAATAAGAATCCATGAATCCACACCAATACAAACAAAAAGGGAAAGTTCTTACTTACAATAAAAAGTCAACTTATAAATGCAGAAGGTATGATGGAGCTAAAAAAATCACTATTTGGCAACCATCAAATGATAACTGATTCGGGCAAGAAACATCAATGGATACTAAAAACAACTGGGCGGAGGTTTGCAGGGCAACAGGACATATACACAATCTCAAAGTATCTCCTATGATATACTTATTAACTACAAGAGAAAAATGGTAACATTACAGTAGAGTATGGTTCTCAAGGGAGTGGGAGGGGATTCTGCCCCCCAGGGAACATATGGCAATGTCTGAAGACATTGCAGTTGTCACAGTTGGGGTGAGGGTGTTATTGGCATCTAATGGGTAGAAGTCAGAGATAATGCTAAACAGCCTACAATGTACAGGACAGATCCTCCCCACCCCCAACTTTCAACAAAGAATTATCCAGCCCAAAATGTTAACACTGCAGTGTTTCAAAAACACTGCATACACTACCCTTAGCCAAAAAATCAAAGTTAACATCACCAGTAAAAGCATAAATTGACATTATGTGCTTCTGGATATGATGAGTTACGAAGAACACAGCATTTTTGTAATATTCCTACCAAAAAAGCACAGCCTGTATCTAATAAAGAAGGAATATCAGACAAAGTCAAATTGAAGATCATCTGTCTACAAAATTACTGGCCTGTGCCCATTAAAAATGTCAATATTGTGTGAGACAAATACTGAGGGACTGCTCTAGATTAAAGGAGGCTAAAAAGAACAAATGCACTATCAGGGACTTTCTATTGCCAGTGAGAAAATAATAACATAAACCTTAGTTCAGTCTGACATGTGACCAAAAAAAGGCTTTGAGGAATGTTAAGGAAACACAAGTTACAGGTGTATTAGAGTGACTTACATGTCTGGGAGAAGAAGAATCTGGTTGAACACTCTAAAAAAGAAACAGACAGATTACACTACTGAAGACCTGGTAATTTTACATTAACTTCCAAAATGCCTGAAATAATGTCAAGTAAATATCCCATAGCTAAGAAATGACCTACATTAATTCTGTTGAAACATCAACAGAAGACAAAACATCAGCTCCAGATACTGATGTCACTGCTATTAAAACATCTCAAATCTTTCCTAACTCTTATACTTACTATGATTAATTAATAATCTGCATCTAGCTTAATGCTTCTGAAGTGGCAAATAGCAAATAGATCCATCCTACTACTTGGCTCATTACAACACCTAAGTACAGTTAAGGTAGAATGCTTTCTCACGGAAACATCACTCCACTCAGGAAATGCACAAAATATGGGTTAGCTTAAAAGAAGGATTCCAGTTCTGCCCACAAATTCCAAACTTACTAAACAATTCAATGGTAGTTGTGTTAAATATATTCTCTGCATTTTCACATCAAACCCATCAAATTAGTTAAGCTGTATCCTTCTAAGAGACTTCAACAACTTTCCATAAAAATGTTCAAAATGTATAGTGCAGCTACCTCCCAAATCATGACTTCTCTCCAAAGTTGCTGTTCATTTTCAATAGCATACCAAACAATTTCACTAGGATGGTCTATCACCATCCTACAATTCTACATTGGACTAAACTCACTGAGTTTGGCATGTGGCCCTTGGCTGGATATGAGATCAGACAATCTTTAAACTCTTTCAATTCGAACATCTATCCTCCTAAAGCTCCGTTCCCACCTTTCTTATTTCTGTTTATGATATTACTATTCTTCTAGTCAACTAGATTTAAAAAATCTGAAATAGTTTTAAAAATCTCAGTCATCCTTTGCCTTTTCCATATCTAACCATATTAAGCAGTGGACAAAATTAACAGGATAAGGGACACTAGATCCAGGGAATGAATTTAAATGGTTTAAGGCAATAAAGGGATGGATTAAGGGGAACTGAAATGAAAAGCAAGAAGAAAGGCCAGAAATTGTAACACGGAATCACGAAATTTAATCAGAGGGACACAGTCACTGTCATTAGAGGTAAAGGAGGAGGAGCAGGGGCTCTAAGACCTGGGTTGGTACACAACTACCAAAAGCAAAGGAAACGGGGCAGAGTCAAGATGGCGTACTAGGCGGAAGCGGAATTCTCGTCTTCTCACAACTGGGCACCTAGCAGGCACCCATGGGGGAGGGCACCTAAGGGGATGGAAGGAACCCCAAGCGACCGGGTAGGATGTGGCACGTGGGGGGAGTGAAGGGGGAGAAGAGGTGGAGGCGGGATGGGACTGGTGGGATGGGACTGGTACCCCTGAGGGGCAGCTGGGGGAGGGGAAGGGACCCCAGGCCCAAAGGGGGAAACTAGGGAACCACTGGGAGGTCAGAGGATCAAAAGGGAGCATGGCCAGCTTTCCCCTGTCCACTTGGACCCCCAGAAACCTGTTGAGATCCCGGGCCTGATCCTCTGCCCACCTAGGCCCCCTCCAGCCATGCGGGTCCTGAGGGAGTGGGAGGGAGGGAAGTGGGAGCAAAAGTAAAGGCCAGATCTCTGGGACTGGCACCCCTGGGGGGTGGCTGGGGGAGGGAAGGAGTTCCTACACCCAGCAGGACCCACCCACAGTTAGGGGTCCAGTAGCAATGGGGGAGACCCTGGGAGAGATGGTGGGGGAGGGGCGTGAAGGAACAGAAGGGAACGGGGCCAGTGCTTCCCTGTCCACTTAGGCACTGAGAAGCCTGTTGGGCTCTAGGACCTAATCATCTGCCCTCAGAGCCTCCCTCCTACCAAGCAGAGCTGAAGCCCCGCCCCTACACCCCCACCCAGGGCCCCCCTCTACCCTCAGAGACCCCCTCCAAACATGCTGGGCCTAAACCCCACCCACACACCCTCACTCAGGGCCCTACCTCCAAACTCCGGAACTCCACTCACCAGAGGCCCTCTTTTCCACATTCTGCCAGGTCCTAAGCAGAGGCCCCGCCCCACACTTGAAAGTCACCCTGCCTAGGCTCTGCCCCACGCTCAAACATCACCTCCCCAACCTGCTTAGGTCCCACCCCAACCTAAACCCCGCCCCTGCCTAAGTTCCACCCCCCACCTAAACTCCACCCCCATAGCCAAGGCTTTTTTTTTTCTTTTCTTTTCTCCTTTTTTAGATTGGGGTTCTGTTTTATCTTGTTGATTCATTGTTGTTGATTTTTTTATTTTTCCTAATAAATCTTTTATTTTCCTAATCTTATTTTATTCTTCATCTTTTGTTAGTGATCTCTCCTTTTCACTTGTGCCCTCCCCCCCTTTTTTTCTGCTGTGGTTTTATTTTACCCTGTTGCAGTTGTTTCAATTATACTTTTATTTTTCCTAATATATTTTTTAACTTTCTAATTTTATTTCATTTTTTATTCTTTGATATTGTACTGCTCCTTTTTGTTCTTTCTTTCTTCCTGTTTTTTTTCTTTTTTTTTTCCACGCCACGAAGTTTGCGGGATCTTGGCTCCCAGGCCAGACGTTGGGCCCAAGCTCTTGTGGTGGGAGCTCTGAGTCCAAACCACACTAACAGAGAACCTCAGACACCAGGGAATATCAATCAGAGTGAGGTCTCCTGGAGGTCCTCATCTCAGCACCAAGATGCAGCTCTATCCAGATGCCTGCAAACTCCAGTGCTGGATGTCTCAGGACAAACCCAGTAAGACAGGAATACAGCACCACCCAACAAAAACAAAAACAAAAAGCAAAAAAATATGTTACAGATGAAGGAGCAACATAAAAACCTATAAGGCCAAATAAATGAAGATGAAATAGGTAACGTACGTGAAAAGGAATTCAGAGTAATGACAGTAAAGATGATCCAAAATCTTGGAAACAGAATGGAGAAAATACAGGAAACATTTAACAAAGATTAGAAGAACTAAAGAGCAAACAGTGATGAACAACACAATTACTGAAATTAAAAATACTCTAGAAGGAACCAATAACAGACTAACTGAGGCAGAAGAAAGCATAAGTGACCTGGAAGATAAAATGGTGGAAGTAACTGCCAGGGAGTAGAATAAAGAAAAAAGAAGGAAAAGAATTGAGGACAGTCTCAGAGACCACTGGGGAAACATTAAACACACCAATATTCGAATTATAGGGGTCCCAGAGAAGATGAAAAAGAAAGGGTCTGAGAAAATATGTGAAGAGATTATAGTCGAAAACTTCCCTAACATGGGAAAGGAAAGAGTCAGCCAAGTCCAGGAAACAAGGAGAGTACCATACAGGATAAACCCAAAGAGAAACACGCTGAGACACATATTAATCAAACTATCAAAAATTAAATACAAAGAAATAATATTAAAAGCAGCAAGGGAAAAACAACAAATAACATACAAGGGAATCCCCATAAGGTCAACAGCTGATTTTTCAGCAGAAACTCCGCAAGCCAGAAGGAAGTTGCAAGACATATTTAAAGTGATGAAAGGGAAAAACCTACAACCAAGATTACTCTACCCAGGAAGGATCTCATTCAGATTCGACTGAGAAATTAAAACCTTTACAGGTAAGCAAAAGTTAAGAGAATTCAGCACCACCAAACCAGCTTTACAACAAATGCTAAAGGAAGTTCTCTAGGCAGGAAACACAACAGAAGGAAAAGATCTACAAAAACAAACCCAAAACAATTAAGAAAATGAAAATAGGAATATACATGTTGGTAATTACCTTAAATGTAAATGGATTAAATGCTCCAAACAAAAACATAGTCTGGCTGAATGGATACAAAAACAAGACCCGTATATATGCTGTCTACAAGAGACTCACTTCACACCTGAAAGTGAGGGGATGGAAAAAGATATTCCATGCAAATGGAAATCAAAACAAAGCTGAAGCAGCAATTCCCATATCAGACAAAATAGACTTTAAAATAAAGACTATTACAGGAGACAAAGAAGGACACTACATAATGATCAATGGATCAATCAAAGGAGAAGATATAACAAGTGTAAATATTTAGGCACCCAACATAGGAGCACCGCAATACATAAGGCAAATGCTAACAGCTATAAAAGGAAAAATCGACAATAACACAATAATTGGAGGAGACTTTAACACCCCACTTTCACCAAAGGACAGATCATCCAAAATGAAAATAAATAACGAAACACAGGCCTTAAATGACACATTAAACAAGATGGACTTAACTGATATTTACAGGACATTCCATCCAAAAACAACAGAATACACTTTCTTCTCAAGTGCTCATGGAACATTCTCCAGGATAGACCATATCTTGGATCACAAATCAAGCCTTGGTAAATTTAAGAAAACTGAAATTATATCAAGTATCTTTTCCAACCACAATGCTATGAGACTAGATATCAATTACAGGAAAAAAACTGTAAAAAACACAAACAGGTGGAGGCTAAACAATATGGTACTAAATAACCAAGAGATCACTGAAGAAATCAAAGAGGAAATCAAAAAATACCTAGAAACAAGTGACAATGAAAACATGACGACCCAAAACCTATGGGATGCAGCAAAAGCAGTTCTAAGAGGAAAGTTTATAGCAATACAATCCTACATCAAGAAACAAGAAATATCTCAAATAAACAACCTAACCTTACACCTGAAGTAATTAGAGAAAGAACAAAAAAACCCCCAAATTTAGCAGAAGGAAAGAAATCATAAAGATCAGATGAGAAATAAATGGAAAAGAAATGAAGGAAACAATAGCAAAGAACAATAAAACTAAAAGCTGGTTAGTTGAAAAGATAAACAAAATTGATAAAACTATTAGCCAGACTCAACAAGAAAAAAAGGGAGAAGACTCAAATCAACAGAATTTGAAATGAAAAAGGAGAAGTAACAACTGACACTGCAGAAATACAAAGGATCATGAGAGATGAGACTACTACAAACAACTCTATGCCAATAAAATGAACAACCTGGAAGACATGGACAAATTCTTAGAAAAGCACAACCTTCCAAGACTGAACCAGGAAGAAACAGAAAATATAAGCAGACCAATCAAAAGGACTGAAATTGAAACTGTGGTTAAAAATCTTCCAACAAACAAAAGCCCAGGACCAGATGGCTTCACAGGCGAATTCTGTCAAATATTTAGAGAAGAGCTAACACCTATCCTTCTCAAACTCTTCCAAAATATAGCAGAGGGAGGAACACTCCCAAACTCATTCTACGAGGCCACCATCACCCTGATACCAAAACCAGGCAAAGATGTCACAAAAAACGAAAACTACAGGCTAATATCTCTGATGAACACAGATACAAAGATCCTCAGCAAATACTAGCAAACAGAATCCAACAGCACATTAAAAGGACAATACACCATGATCAAGTGGGGTTTTTCCAGGAATGCAAGGATTCTTCAGTATACGCATATCAATCAATGTGATACACCATATTAACAAACTGAAGGATAAAAACCATATGATCATCTCAATAGATGCAGACAAAGCTTTTGACAACATTCAACACCCATTTATGATAAAACCTCTCCAGAAAGTAGGCCTAGAGGGAACCTATCTCAATATAATAAAAGGCCATGTATGACAAAACCACAGCCGACAACGTTCTCAATGGTGAAAAACTTAAACCATCTCCTCTAAGATCAGGAACAAGACAAGGTTGCCCATTCCCACCACTAATATTCAACATAGTTTTGGAAGTCGTAGCCACAGCAATCAGAGAAGAAAAGCAAATAAAAGGAATCCAAATCGGAAAAGAAGAAGTAAAACTGTCACTGTTTGCAGATGACATACTACACAAAGAAAATCCTAAAGATGCTACCAGAAAACTCCTAGAGCTAATCAATGAATTTGGTAGAGTAGCAGGATACAAAAGTAATGCACAGAAACCTCTTGCATTCCCATACATTAATTATGAAAAATCTGAAAGAGAAATTAAGGAAACACTCCCATTTACCACTGCAATAAAAAGAATAAAATACCTAGGAAGAAACCTACCTAAGGAGGCGAAAGACTTGTACTCAGAAAACTGTAAAACACTGATGAAAGAAAGGAAAGACAATTCAAACAGATGGAGAGATATACTATGTTCCTGGATTGGAAGAATCAACATTGTGAAAATGACTATACTACCCAAAGCAATCTACAGATTCAGTGCAATCCCTATCAAACTACCAATGTCATTTTCACAGGACTAAAACAAAAAAATTTCACAATTTGTATGGAAACATAAAAGACTCTGAATAGCCAAAACAATCTTGAGAACGAAAAATGGAGCTGGAGGAATCAGGCTCCCAGACTTCAGACTATACTACAAAGGTACAGTAATCAAGACAGTATGGTACTGGCACAAAAACAGAAATATAGATCAATGGAACAGGATAGAAAGCCCGGAGATAAACCCACGTACATATTGTCACCTTATCTTTGATAAAGGAGGCAAGAGTATACAATGGAGAAAAGACAGCCTCTTCAGTAAGTGGTGCTGAGAAAAGTGGACAGCTACATGTAAAAGAATGAAATGAGAACACTTCCTAAAACCATACACAAAAATAAACTGAAAATGGATTAAAGACCTAAATGTAAGGCCCAACACCATAAAACCCTTAGAGGAAAACATAGGCAGAACACTCTATGACATAAATCACAGCAAGATCCTTTTTGACCCATCTCCTAGAGAAATGGAAATAAAAACAAAAATAAACAAATGGGACCTAATGAAACTTCAAAGCTTTTGCACAACAAAGGAAACCGTAAACAAGATGAAAAGACAACCTTCAGAATGGGAGAAAATATTTGCAAATGAAGCAACTGACAAAGGATTAATCTCCAAAATATACGAGCAGCTCATGCAGCTCAATATCATAAAAACAAACAATGCAATCCAAAAATGGGCAGAAGACCTAAATAGACATTTCTCCAAAGAAGATATACAGACTGCCAACAAACACATGAAAGGATGCTCAACATCATTAATCATTAGAGGAATGCAAATCAAAACTACAATGAGGTATCACCTCACACCAGTCAGAATGGCCAACATCAAAAAATCTACAAACAGTAAATGCTGGAGAGGGTGTGGAAAAAAGGGAACCCTCCTGCACTGTTGGTGGGAATGTAAATTGATACAGCCACTATGGAGAACAGTATGGAGGTTCCTTAAAAAACTAAAAATAGAACTACCATATGACCCAGCAATCCTACTACTGGGCATATACCCTGAGCAAACCATAATTCAAAAAGAGTCATGTACCACAATGTTCATTGCAGCACTATTTGCAGTAGCCAGGACATGGAAGCAACCTAAGTGTTTATCAACAGATGAATGGATAAAGAAGATGTGGCACATATATACAATGGAATATTACTCAGCCATAAAAAGAAACGAAATTGAGTTATTTGTAGTGAGGTGGATGGACCTAGAGTCTGTCATACAGAGTGAAGTAAGTCAGAAAGAGAAAAACAAATACCATATGCTAACACATATACATGGAATGTAAAAAAAAAAAAAAAAGGTTCTGAAGAACCTAGGGGCAGGACAGGAATAAAGACGCAGATGTAGAGAATGGACTTGAGGACATGGGGAGGGGGAAGGGTAAGCTGGGATGAAGTGAGAGAGTGGCATGGACATATATACACTACCAAACGTAAAATAGATAGCTAGTGGGAAGCAGCTGCATGGCACAGGGAGATCAGCTCAGTGCTTTGTGACCACCTAGAGGGGTGGCATAAAGAGGGTGGGAGGGAGACACAAGAGGAAGGGTATATACGTATGCGTATAGCTGATTCACTTTGTTATACAGCAGAAACTAACACAACACTGTAAAGGAATTATACTCCAAAAAAGGTATTAAAAAAAAGAAAAAGAAAAGGAACTGGGAAAGGAAAATATCAGAAGATGATGATATGCCATTTTCAGAATGTGCCCAGCTGCCTGTTAGATATATAGGACTAAAGTTTACAAGAAAGGTGAAGCCTGTGAGACATAAATCTGGACATAATTCATATACAGGGGCAACAAAGTAATAAAAGAGGATGACTTCACTGGCAAGGAATTACAAACTGAAAAGAGGGCCAAATAAAACCCTAGAGAGTTCTTGTAAATTAAGAGGTAGTCAAAAGAACAAAGAGGCATCAACAAAGGAAAATAAAGTTACCTGCAAAATAGCATAATCATGAGGGTAGTGTAAAGTAACAGATCGTCAATGAGGAAAACATAAAAATGGAAGAAAGTATTCACAGGTATTTAAATAATGCAGCACTCACAGAGAATGAAGACTAAGAACATAGATTTGGCAATTAGAGATTATTAGCCCACAAAGACTGTAATTTCAATACTGTAACGAGGAAAAGAGTATGGATGGATCTTGAAGAAATGGAGCAGTTGACAAAGATGGTTTACTCCAGATGTCTATAAATGGAGAGAGAAAAAAGAAAGGATAGCTGATGGTATAAACAGAACTAAATAAATAGTTTTCAGGATGGGAGAGGGTTCTGCATGTTAGTATGTATCAGGCAAATAACCAGTACTGGCTAAGAAAGGAAAGAAAACAGTCCATGTTACCAGTGCACACTGATGTGGCAATGCAAAGTGAAAAATTTGGTATTTGATTCTCCCATTTATGGAAAGCTTAAAATTGATAACATTTGGTATTTTAGAACCACTATTTAGACAAAAGCAAAGGGACACTGATCTTCTGCTCTCTGTGTCCACAAAGAATGTATATGCTAGTTTTGACATCATTATACCAATGATGGATCTTTATAAATTTCACCTACATAATAGAAGACTTAAAATATGAGAGTAGGACAGTTAACGTTGATAAATTAAAAGAAAATGAATTTCAAGAACTCGAATTCTTGTTAATTCCCTAGTGGTTCAGTGGTTAGGACCTGGCACTTTCATTGCCAGCGTCCGGGTTATAACCCTGGTTGGGGAACTAAGATCCCGCAAGCCATGTGGCATGGCCAAAAAAAAAAAAAAAAAAAAAAAGAAAAGAAAAAGAGAGAGAGAAAAAAAGAACTCGAATTCTTATTTTTTTATTTTTACTTACTTACTTACTTACTTACTTACTTACTTACTTACTTACTTATTTATTTATTTATTTAGCGGTACACAGGCCTCTCACTGTTGTGGCCTCTTCCGTTGCGGAGCACAGGCTCCGGACACGCAGGCTCAGCGACCATGGCTCACGGGCCCAGCCGCTCCGTGGCATGTGGGATCCTCCCGGACCGGGGCACAAACCAGTGTCCCCTGCATCGGCAGGCGGACTCCCAACCACCGCGCCACCAGGGAAGCCCTTATTTTCTTATTTTAATACAAAAAAAGTTTTTAGGAAGCTTCATTCACATGTCATTATTTTTTAAAGTTTATATGTCCCTTTTGTTCCTTTCCCAATCTTAATGTAAACATCCAAGGAAAATAAATCTAAAAATTATATTCTTACTATAATTCAATGAATGATAGAAAACCTTCTACTTTTTAACATAACTATGATGCCAAGTCTGAAGAGAAGGGAGATGCTGGTACCTTAAGTAGTGAATATTGACAGCTGGCTATCACCAGGCAGAACTGGAAGACCCAGATATCTCTGAAGAAGCCTTGTATGAGAAGAATAGATCCCAAAAAAGCCACAAGAATAGCCAAGATGACAGCTAATACATTTTCCAGGATCTCACGATTTCTGTAGACAGAAAAATTTATGAGTAAGTATATCATCAATACAAGAAATTAATCAGAATGCAAAAAAGGAAGACATCAATATGAAGTTCATACTATGCTTGTTAAGATTTTTTTTTTAGTACTGGGTTTGAACAAGGTTTTGGATCATATGGAAAAAGTATGTTCAGTTTAGGTGGAAAACTGGCACACATTCTTATGTGCAAATAAAGCATGCTATAGTGGATTGTGAGGTTCTTATTATAATACATAATACAATTTCAATTTCTATGTTATAACTTTACTTTTCTTATCATCTGCTTCTCTGTCAAGTTTGTTGCCAAATAACTAAACAACCTGAATGGCAAATAAAGGAAATATACAAAGAAACAAGTTTGAAAAACAAAATCTCAAAAGAATTTCTAGAAAATTAAATTGAAAACATTTATATGACAAAGTTTGTAAGCAAATTTTGATACCAAGTGGTTTCATTTCCCATGTCTAAATCATCTGAAATAATCAGAAATCTTACTAAAATTACTTAAACACAGGCTCTTACATATGTTGAGAATGAAGGCAGTGACAGACCATCAATGCTGCCTCTATCAAAGTTACTGAGACAATTCTATATTTTACTAAACTGACACTGTAAAAGAAGCAGTATGATGTTCAACATACTACATACAGCAAAATGAAGATAATTTTTTTAAAATTTATTTTATTTTTTGGCCGCACTGCACAGCATATGGGATCTTAGTTCTCCGACCAGAGATCAAACCTGCACCCTCTGCATTGGAAGAGTGGAGTCTTAACCATTGGACTGCCAAGGAAGTCCCTGAAGATGACTTTTATAAATCATGCCAAAAAATAAGAATCTATCTTACTTCTTGGGGAAATTTTATTCAAAAAATGTTAAGTATGTGCTAAAACTCTTGATTTTAAAGAATATTTACTGACACAGGAACATGCTCAGTACATTGGCTATACAAAGAAAGGAGGACACAAAACTGTATACGAAGATACAAGTTCTATTACTTAAGAGACATACATATACAGGTTTAAAAAGACAATATATCAATTTGGTACTACTAATAATGGTTCTCTCTGGGTGGAAGGATTTTGGCTGGCCTCTGTCTTAAAATCTTTCTACATATTTAATAAAGAATTGCTTTCATAATCATAAAAAGATGTTTCTTTATATTACATCAATGCCCAATTTAAAATCAATTGACCTAAAAAATAAAATTCACAAACATCTCTGTACTATTTCACTTGATAGTTCTCCCAGATTAAAACAAGTTCAGTAGTAATTTCAAATCAATAAATGAAACACTGGTATTTTCACTTGTTCTTATATGGCAGTTGTGGAATTCCCGATTTGCCGAATCCAATGATCCCTGTCGGCCCTGTTACACTATATTCTGTCCATGTTGCTTGTCACTGTACTCTCCCTTCGGCTTTTGTTAGTTTTTAATCTTGATGATTCCAATTTATCAATTTGTTTTTTCATTGATCTGTTTTTGATGTCACATCTGTGCAATTTTGCCTAACCCAAGGTCACAAATCTTTTCTCCTACGTTTTGCTTTTTTCTGAATTTTATGTTTTAGATTTCACATTTAGGCCTATGATCCACTCTGAGTTAATTTTTGTAATATGATGCAAGCTAATAATACAAATTCTTTATTTTTCTCTTTTTTTTTTTTGCATATGGAAATCCAATGTTTCTAGCACCACTTGTTGAAAAGCTTATCCTTTCTCCACTTCACTGATCTGGGATATTATTTTGGCACTATCTAGGCCTGGAATTTTCTTTATGGGAAGGTGTTTAACTACAATGCCCATTTATTTAATAGATATAGGAACATTAAGATATTGTATTTCTTTCAGAACTTTGATAGTTTTTATCTCTCAAGAAATTTGTCCACTGTCAAATTTATTTACATACAGCTGCTCATAATATTTTATTATCCATTTATTACCTGTAGAATCTGTAGTGATATCCTAGCTCACATTCCTGATATTGGTAATTTGTAACTTTTTTTTTTGTCCTGATCAGCCTGGCTAAAGTATATTACTTTAATTGAGCTTTTTGGTTCCCTTTATTTTTCTCTACTGTCTTCTGTGTTTCTGAAATCAGAAATCTTCTGATTTCTGCTTGGTTCTTTATGATTTTCTTTCTTCTTCTTTCTTAGGCTTAACGTGATCTTCTTTTTCTAGTTTCCTAAGGGGGAAGGTGAAGTCACTGAATTGACTTTTCTTCTTATTCAGTGCTATAAGTTCTTCTAAGTACTGTGTTAGTGGCATCACAAAAATTCTGTTTGTGTTTCATTTTTATTTAGTTCAAAATATTTTCTAATCTCCCTCTTGATGTGTCCTTTGATGTATGAGTTATTTAGATGTATTTAGCTTTCAAATATTTAGGGATTTTCCAAGGTTCTTTTGTTACTGGTTTATAATTAACTCCGTGGTCAGGGAACACACTATATAGGACTCAAATCCTTCTAAATTTGATCCTTATATTATGGCCCAGAATATGGTCTATCTTGGTAAATGTTCTGTGTGCACATAAAAGAATGTGTATTCTGTGGTTATGAGTGGAGTGTTCCCTAAATGTCAATCAACTTAGGTTGGCTGACAATTATATTTTTGTTGATTTTCTACATACTTGTTCTATCAATTATTGAGAGAGGTGTGTTGAATTCAACTATAATTGTGAATTTATCCATTTCTCCTATTTCTATCAGCTTTTCCTTCAAAGCACTGTTTGAGATGTAAAAACATTTAGGATGGTTAAATCCTATGCATTAATTGACCACTTATCATTATAAAATGACCTCCTTTTACCTTGGTAATATTCTTTGCTTTGAAATCTACTTTGTCTGACATTAATTCAGCCACTCTAGCTTTACTGTGATTAGTGTTAGCATGGTATATCTTTTCTGTTTTTATATTTAAAGTGCATTTCTTGTAGGCAGCAAAGAATTGAGTCTTGTTTTTTTTCTCCAATTTGACAATTTCTGACTTTTCCAACTATCATCCTGTCATTTATCTTCTGTCAATCTGTTTTTTGATCTCTTTCCTTTTCTGCCTTATTTTAGATTAAGAGAGTAATTTTTATGAATCTATTTTATCTCCTTTATTTTTTTAACTTACTAGTTATAACTCTTTCTTTTGTTATTTTAGTAGTTGCTTTAGTATACATTTTATGACAGTCTACTTCAAGTGATGTAGTATAAGTATACATACAGCATAAGCAACTTATATTTAATTCATATACAGTATAAGAAACTTATAGTAGTATACTCTTATATGCCCCTTCCTGGCATTTATGCTATTATTGTCATGAATTTTACTTTTACTTATCTTATAAATCATACATCATTATTATTTTTGTTTAAACATCCAATTATGTCTCAAAGAGATTTAATCAGTAAGAAAAATTTTTATATATTTACTAATGTAGTTACTTACCATTTACAGTGGTCTTTTATTTCTTTGGGTAGGTCCATATTTCCAGTTGGTATTATTATCCTTCTGCCTGAAAGACATCCTGTAATATATTTTGTAGTGCGGGTCTGCTTGAAAAAAATTCTTTCAGTTTTTCCTAGTCGAAAAATGTCTTTATTTCATCTTGGTTTTTGCAGTTTTGTTGGCTATAGAATTCCAGGTTGAGTTGTTCTCTCCTTTCAATACTTTAAAAATGATGCTCCATCATCTCATTTGTATTTTTTCCAACAATAAATCTGATGTCTTCCTTATTCTTGTTCCTCTGTACAAACTACATCTTTTTTTCTCTTGCAGTTTTTAAGATTTTATCACTGATTTGAGCAATTATGTGCCTTGGTATAGTTTTTTTCATGTTTCTTGTACTTGAGGTTCATGAAGATTCTTCAATGTGTACATTTGTAGTTTTCATCAAATTTTGAAAGTTTTCCACCATTACTTCCTCAAAATTTTTTCTCTCTTCCTGTCTCCCTTGGCTTACTTTCATTTTGTATAGTCTTTTCATTGGGGGATGGGAGTAGGAGAATGATTCTTTTTTCTTTGTTTCATTTTTTAGTTTCTACTGCCATGCTGTCAACTTCACTTATATTTTCTTCTGTAATGTCTAATCTACCATTAATCTCATCCATTGTATTTTTCATCTCAGACATTTTAGTTTTCATCTCTAAGTGTGACTTGGGTCTTTTTTTTTCATACCTTCCATATCTCTACTTAATTTTTATTAACACGCAAAGTACATTTATAACTGTTTAATGTCTTTGACTGCTAATTCTAATATCAGTGACAGTTACAGGTTGGTTTCCTTACTTCCCTCATTATAAATCACATTTTGTCATTTCTTTGTATGCTTGGTAATCTCCGATTGGATGCCAGATATTGTGAATCTTAACTTTTTATGTGGTGAGAATTTCTGGATTTCTATAAATCTTGTTGAGCTTTGTTATGCTACTTGGAAACAGTTTGATCCTTTCAGGTCTTGCTTTTATGGCTTGCTAGGTGGGTCTGGAGCAGTGCTCATGCTAGGGCTAATTACTCCCCACTTCTAAGGCAAGACTTTCCTGAGTACCCTACACAATGCATCATAAAGTATGAATTATGGTGGGTGGGGATAGGCACTATCCCCAGCCCTGTGTGCCAGGCACTGTTCCTGTTTCTTTCACATCATTCTGACCCTGTCTTCCTCCTATACATTCTCTTACCAATACTCTGCTGAAGAGTTGAGGAGACCCACTAAAAATCTCTGAGGTTCTCTCTCTGAGCAGCAATCCTCTCTCTGATGTTCTATCCTACAGACTTGAGCTGCTCTAGTCTCCCTGGACTCTGAGCTCCATCTCCTCAACTCAGGAAGTCTGCTGGACTCTACTTCAGTACCACAGCCTGGGGACTCTCTTAAGGCAGTAAGGTGGGCTCACATAATTTGCTTCCCATCTCTCAGGAATCACGGTCCTTTTCTGTCTTATTTCCAGTGTCTTGAAAACCACTGTTTCATGCATTTTATCTGTTTTTCATTGTTTTACGTAGAAGAGTAAACCCAGTCTTTGTTACTCCATGTCAACTAGAAGCAGCAGTTGGTCACCAAGTTCATAATTGACTAATACTGTTTACTATTATACCTTTTATAGTTCGAGTCATATTACATATAACCTTATGGTCATTAACACCTCAAATTCTCTGGCTTTTAAGTACAGTTGTATGATTCTTAATGATAAAAACAATTTTTAAAATAAACATATTAAAATTTCCACAAAAAAAGCTTTTAATGGATTCAGGAGAGTCAATGTTTGGGAGCCTTACTAACTTAAATTTTATCTCAAGAGAACCAAAATAGAAAACACCTTCCAACATGGAAACCAAGTCAAATACTCAATGGGTAATTTAATACATTTCAATTTAAAAATAAAGTCTGCGTATATCTTTAATATCACACTATATTCTCACCTATCAAACAGGGCCAAAAGTGTGAGTCTGTCAAAGTTAATGCCGATCCACAGCTGGGGCAGGATCCAAAAGCGATAATAGTGTTTAACTTTTTGGGCAGCTTCTTCTGTTGGACCATAAGTAGCTGCCAAATCAGGGCTTAGGTCAATGTCTTGTTGCTCCAACAAGTCTGTATCGATGGTCAATAGTCTGTTCAATCGAATCTGTGGAAGAGAGAGCTAAAAGAAAATCAGCATTGAAAGGCTTAAAATATCTTTAATCAAGTCATGCTTCAAGGGCTATGCAATCAGCTTGCAAATTATCTAAACCTCCTTAATTCTCTACACTAGTCCACTCTTGTGGATATTTTATGATTGTTAGAAACTACAGAAGGTGACAAAAGGAAGTGAACTACAACAAAGGCCTTTTGGAAAGATTTTTCTAGGAAGTATTTGAAATTTTAGTATTTTATGATTGTATAGCTAGTGAATCCATTAAAATCACCAACAGGGAATCATTAGCGGCTTCCCTTCTCCCTACCCCTTCTCTTCTCTCATTAAGCTATGAACCTCACTACTGTGTCAAATCTAAGCTCCTCTGCATTGGATTCAATGCCTTCAAATCTCAATTCTTCGTACAGTCTCTTATCACTCTTATTGCTGTTTTCAAATCCCTCCCACACTCCTTTATTTTTGTTTTGGCAGGCTGCTCATCTGAGGCTATACAGGATAGTACCACATTACATTTCTTTCAGCTTCAACTCATCCATTCACCAGTTTCCCCTTCCTCTGAAAGAATCCAAAGTTTTCTGAATTTAGCATAGCACTAGCCAGCATTTTGCTGTCTCAAGGCTCTCATACCATTTAACAGTGGAAAATGCTACTATGCCATTTCATATAAAGGACTTGAGCAAACATAGATTTTGGTATCCGCACAGGGTCCTGGAAGCAATCCCCTGCGGATACCAAGGGATCACTGTAATCATTTCCCCATTTCTGCTTTCCTGTGGAGTTTCCAGGAATACACTGCAGCAGAAGAGTAGGAACAGTCTTTATTTTTCCTACACAGGGGTGGAGTAAAGTCAAGAAAATATGTTTCTTATATAACAGCCATTTCTGTCTCTAAGCATTGACAAATATCTCCCCAAACACTTTTTCTCCCATATCCTCTATGCCAGGGTTTCTCAATCTTGGCACTACAGGTACTTTCAAGCCAGATAATTCTTTGGGTGGGGGCTATGCTTTCCACTGTAGAACGTTTTACAGCATCCCTGGCTTCCACCCACTAGATACCTACAGCATCCCCCTGATTGTAACAAGCAAAAATATTTCCAGACATTGCCAAATGTTGAAAACTACTGTTCTGTGCCAATTCACATCTATGGTTTTAAAACCCTGCTCACAACTCATCATCTTCAGGAAGCCGCTAATAGTTAATCTCTTTGGCACTAAATTTATCTACATGTACCTTGTATCTCTTAAATATTGCTTATAAGGATTTCAACTGTTCTATCTTTTCTAACCTCAATATATATATTTTGATATACATCACACAAAGGCAGTGTTATCTTTTTAAAATATACCCACTGCATCTCATATGGCATTTTTTTATACAGCGGTAACATCACTAAGCACACACACTGGTATATGAATAACTAATAGTTAACCAACAGTTAGTAGATAAGTACCAAATCAGTTAGCTATGTACTAAAATCATAATGTTCAAAGTGAAGTTTTAAAATGGCAGTTAAAAATGGCACAACCAGATTATGACACTGGTGAGTAAACAGACCTCTATGTACCCTCAAAAGTATAGTTACTGATTCATAAATAGCTAATTAAACTTCATGGTGCTTTACGCTTGTTTGCTTCTTAACAAAGGACTTATGAGAAGAGATCCACTATGGGACAGCAAATGTGATTTTGCCAGTTTTCAACAAAACTGATATTTTGTAACCTCATCAATTTTCTGATTTGTATAGCTACTTAATCTGAAAATACAGCATTTTATAAAAATAAAGGAAAACCTACCACATCATGTGGATAAAATCGAACTGAGGTAGAACTGGATACATGTGAATCCGTGTCACTAAAGAAAAATGAAGAAGACTTTAGGGAATAAACAGCTTGTCAAGTAGTAGAAAGAAAAATAAGTCTATTAACAATTACATGATACTTACACTGTCTACTTTTCCATGTAAACTTCAAAGTACAAAATCGAATTTTCCTAGAGTTGTGATTAGGAGCATAGCCTCTGGGTCAAAGTATCTATATTCAAATCTCCTCATCAACTGAATGAGATCTTGGACAAGTTATCTAACCTTTTTATACCTCAGTTTCCTCATTGGTAACATAGGATAAAAGTACCTCTATGACAAAGTTCTTGTGAAAATTGTTTAAGAAAGCAATTAACATATTGCCAGGAGCCATAATAAATTTAACCTATGATATAATAGTCTAGGACGTGACAATTCAGTTTCCACAGTTCAGTCAAATTTAGATTTCAAAACTTAAGACCTTACCACATTTATGGTGTAAGGAATTGTTCTTATCTTGAATTATATTAAACATAATAAAGTGTTCCCATTGCTCCATCCTCCTATTGCTTCCACTATTACAAAATCATCTGAACACTCCAATCATTTTTGAGGGGGTGAATTCTGAAACTGGACTAAAGGAGCTTTATTAAAGAGTACAGTTTCTGAAATGTTCTATCGTTTCAGCATGCTAAGCTAAGTGATCACAAGACCCTATTGCTTTAAAGAGACCCATAAAACTGAAAAAACTAACTGCCCATAGATATGTAACATATAAATAGGTGTGTCCCACTATTAAATGGAAGTCCTAAAATAAGAATCAAATGACTCTTGTGGAAAAAAAGTGAGCTAATCAATCAACAATGAATTTCAATGCAGCAATTTGAATAGATGAGTAAGATTAACATTTCAGAAAAAAAATTTAACACATTCTAAACTATAATTGATTATGTTATACGACCAAGATTTCTATTTCTTATTTGCTTTCCTCCTAACTTCTCTGTTATCTTACATAATTCCTTCCTGAGGGAAGGAGAGAAAAGAAACTAAATGCAACATATTACCCACATTTTAAGAAATTCCTACTTCTTACAGCTGGTAAACACATTTTAAAACAAAATAAAAGATAATCATTTAAAAAGACACTTGATCAAAACCCTCACACAGAAATAAAGATTTGAAATTACACAAAGAAAGGAATCGATGGGTTTGAACTTAGCTGTGTAAATATTTTTCTAATCAGTTTTTTCCATCATGCGATATACATACATAGTTAAATTTGAAATTGCAGGAAACTGCTGTCTCATGGTAAGATCTACAGGAAATGTTTACTTAATTTTTTAAAAATACATAATAGCTTTTGTTTTAAGAATAACAGCTTTCTTTTTTTCCACAGCAAAAAATTCTACTTTAATTCTTTGGCGACAAATGCATAATGACCATTTATTTAACCCAATATAAACAAATGTTTTCAAAATAACTTTTCTATCTCAATGTTTACAAACTTTAAAAACGGCAAACATATGCAAGTATATACACTCCCCTAATATGACTTCACACATACCAGATATTGGATGCTCTTCTTGCTGCTGGTTCAAAATTCACAAGTGACATATCACAGCCACCAGTCTCATAAAGCGTAGAAGAGAACTTACCTAGCAAATAAATGATTTTTTTAAAAAAGCCATTAGAATACTCAGAAATTTTCCTTCATGAAACACTAATTTTAAGCTTGTTACAATCTAAGAAAATGTACTATAACCTTCTTTTCACAAAATATTTAAAAAACAATGATCTACATGTAATTCAGCATGATGTGAATTGAAAAGGAATGCTAAACAGTGTGGCAAAATGTCAACATACATAATCAGGTATTAAAAGTGATTTAAGTCAGCTTGTAATAGCAGTCTCCTTCTCTTTTCTCCTCCCAGCACATTCTCAATTCAAATTATAATACAAACAAACTGAATGTTGTTTAAAGGTCACCTGACCACTACTTACAAGTGGTGAGTAGCCATTTGGAGGGCTGCTTAAGTTTTAAGATAGCTCAAACTGCAAGACAACAAATTTATGTGATTACCTTCAGAGTTTTTTGGTTTTGTTTTACTTTTAAGAAGAAATGAAAAGTATCAAAATGGATCTAAGGAAGTTCAATGAATGAAGTATAATAATGTTGGTGACAAACTACAGTATTCAATGAATATTAATAGTTGTATGATTCTACAAGAACTCTATGAAAGAATTCAGGAACACCATTTGCTGTAGCCAAGTATCTACAGAACTGATAAAAGGCTTAGAAATTTTATTGGTTGCAAAGAATATAGGTTTGAAAAAAAAACTCTCTTAAAACGAACTGTATAACGTAAAATGATTTCTGATAATGGAATTTTAGAAACCTGAATACTGTCTGAAATGCATGCTGTACTTTGAAGATCTATGGTAAGCCATATCAATGGTGGGTAGGGAGCATAAATAAATGAATATAAATTTCTAGTAGGACAATAAGATGAGGTATATAACTGCAACTGTTTGAATCCAGTCCAGACTGCCTTTTGAGTATTTATGAGGTTTTTGTTTTACTAGCTAGAACTACTGAGGTTATAAATATGAGAAATCTAAAGGGCAATTTCAACTTGATGACAAGGCTAAAGGATTTCTTTTCCATGACTACAATGAAAACAGTATACAATAAGAATTTTTATTTAAGTGAAATCCTTGAAAAATGACAATAAAAGGCCCCCATAATGTTCTAATATAACCAAGGGTTCACAGAACATTTCAACAACTACTTCTTTCGTCAAAAGGACTAGAATCAGAAAAAGTACTTTATTAAATAGGATTGAGTACTTTCTATGAGTCATAATATTTTATCCTATTATGGTGTTTTCTATAGTAGCATTATTTTTGGTCAAAATACTCCTGAGATAAATTAGGGAAAAAGGCATTCTGTGAAATGCTCAGCTCATTTGCTGTTTTTCAAGGGAGGATTACTGAGCATGTAGATTATCTAAAACTCCGCTTTTTACCCCCCTGTCTTCTAGCCATGAGTTCCTCACTCTTAGCACCTCTAACAGAAACCAGAGTAGGGAACTAAGATGAAATGATAAGAGTTTTCTGAAGTGATAGGGTGGGTTGAAGAAATTGTTAGTAAAGACAAAAGTTAAAAACTGCCTTGACTGAGATTTTAAATTATTATTATTATTATTATTTTTTTTGCGGTACCCGGGCCTCTTACTGCTGTGGCCTCTCCCGTTGCGGAGCACAGGCTCCAGACGCGCAGGCTCAGCGGCCATGGCTCACGGGCCCAGCTGCTCCGCGGCATATGGGATCTTCCCGGACCGGGGCACGAGTCCGTGTCTCCTGCATCGGCAGGCGGACTCCCAACCACTGCGCCACCAGGGAAGCCCTAAAATTATTTTTAAATTGTAACTTTTTATGCTGTGCTCTTTCCTTACTTATTAGCATGTATAATCAGAGATGGGCTGTGCTAAAATTAACTTAGATTAACAGAAAAAAAAGAAACACCTGATCAAAATCACAGATTGCATAAATGCAGAAGAATATAAAATCATATTAAATGACTAAATCACAGAGTAACAGAGCTGGGCGGGCTAGTATGAAATCCAGTAAGAATGGAATACATAAATATTTGTGTTTATATCACATAATTTGTGTGTATTTTTGAAATAATTCTATATTCAGTAGAATTTAAATTTTTGGAGTATATTCTGAGTATTTAAGCATTCCATGGGATTTTTAGTAATATAAGCCCTGTTCTTGGGATATTAAAAATAATAAATATTTATATGCAACTGAAATCAACTAAAATATTACTCTTTGTAATTTTCAAACGAAACAGTAAAAGATGATTAAGTCATTACTGCAACTATGTTGTCTTTTATGTATAGATGTCTAGTATGAAACTTATAAAGAAATGGGTGCATTTTAAATAAAAATAAAACAACCCCCCAAAAGCTTTTCAGAAAGAAAGCTGGAAAAACTGAGTAGTTTTATTACTACATAAATCTACAACTACAACCACAAATCTACAACTCTGAATGCATACAAAACCACTGAGTAACAAGGAATAAAATTTAAAAATTTAAACAAGGCATAACACATGTCTAAGAAAAGGGCAGTTATAATTTCAACAAATGTGCATGACTTCAACAGTGCTTGTTTTTTTTCCCTAAGAAGCTTCTGTCTACCTACTAACTTTACAAACATGGCAGGTTCATAAAAACATACATGGCATATGTCAGAACAAACTAACTTTGCATTAAGGCTTCATGGTGTAGTCCCAACTTAACTCCACCAAAAGAACAGATTCTATGTCCCTCTTACGGCTTTGGGCTTGGCAGCTGACAGCACTTCAGAAGTAACAAATTTTATTCAGAAGATAATTCAGAAAACTAAGTTACACTAAAAAGTGTTTAGCTTCAGGTTTCAGTGAAAAACTTAGTAACATTTTAATATATGAATATAATAATCTTCAAAAATAACCAAAACAGAAATAAGTACATATTGCTATTGGTTTATAAAAATTAATAATATCTTAAATGTGTACAAATCTTCTTAGCAAACATAACAACTTGACATATATCTCATTTGAGATTAAAACCATAATCACAGTTAAGCTTTCTGAACTAATAAGTAAATGTGCCCTTATTAATAACCCTATTTTAATAAGTATTCTGTATTTAGAAAAATACTTCCATTTAAATATTATTTCTAATGAACATTAATTGGGAAGAAAGTAGAACATCAATGAACTATGTCCTCCTCACATGCATTATGATTATAAACTAAGTGATCTCCTCATAATTCAACTCCCAGGTCATAACTAATTATATCTAACAGTATGGCTCTGTCATGATTTTAAAAGAAAATCATTAATTTCTGACAAACAAGATTGGAGGCTGGAATTTCAGACTTAATAATGACATTGGCCATGATATAGCATCTCTAAGATAAAGAAAAGTTAAGGTACCCGGTATTTCTGTTTCAAATATTCAATAATGACTGCTACTGTCTTCAAAAATTCAATTTAATTCCACAAAACCCTATTTTTCTTGAGGTGGGAGAATTTCCAGTAACCACAGGTCAATACATAAGTGATGAACAAGAAGATAAGGAAAACTGAATATTGATTTAAGGAACAAGGACACTTGAAGCATTTCCCTGAAGCCACAAATTCAAAATAAACACTGGGGACTTCCCTGGTGGTGCAGTGGTCAAGAATCCGCCTGGCAACACAGGGGACACGGGTTCGAGCCCTGATCCGGGAAGATCCCACATGCCGCGGAGCAACTAAGCCCGTGTCCCCAACTACTGAGCCTGCGCTCTAGAGCCCGCGAGCCACAACTACTGAAGCCCGCGTGCCTAGAGCCCGTGCTCTGCAACAAAGAAGCCACTGCAATGAGAAACCCACGCACCACAGCGAAGAGTAGCCCCTGCTCACTGCAACTACAGAAAGCCCGTGTGCAGCAACGAAGACCCAACGCAGCTCAAAATAAATAAATTAAAAAACAAAAAACCAAAATAAACACTGGCAAAACACTGATAAAAGACATAGAAATTAATGAGATTCTCTAATTAGTCCTATCAATAAAGATCCTCACCACGTAACACAAAGTTCAGTTTATATTGTGAGAAACCCTTAATGCATTCTTAATGTCACTCATTTCACTTATTTATCTTAGAAAGAGGTGGTTACCAGAAGGACAAATCATCCGTAGGGTTGTTCCAATCTTCCTAGCACCAACGACAAAGAAGGCCTCTTACATTTCTTGGACGATTTCGTTCTGTAGAACCCCACCCTACACCCCCATTCATTTTGCATTCTCCAAGCCTAACCCTGATACACTGCTTGACTTCTCACTTTTCTAGCATTATTCTTAGCGCAAGGAGGGGCTACAAGAGCAAAGAGAGAGAGAGACAAGGGAGGCAGCTTTACGAAGTGTTTTTAGAAGACAACTGGGGGACTACACACATCTCTATGACGAACTTGAGTACTCTACGAGAAGTGTCTTTTTCTGGCGGTGATGAGTATTGTGCTCACAATATCATTCCAATGAATACATGACACCTTTAAGAGAGGAGGCCTTGACAAGTTCCCATTTCTTGGATAGCACCCCCCTTACTATGAGTGGTGCCTGTGAGTCTCTGAGGAAACAAGAGTTTTCACCCAGACGGAAATGACTCATTTTACTGCTGCTTACAGGTTTATGGACCTGTTTCTCCCTAGACCAGGGATCAGCAAACTTTTTCTGTAAAGGGACAGATAATAAATATTTTAGGCTTTGTGGGCCAGATGGTCTCTGTTGCAACAGTTTGAGTCTACCACTGTAGCGTGAAAGCAGCCACAGAAAACACATAAAATATTTACTTTATTTACAAAACAAGCGTCAAGCTAGATATAGTCACCAGGCCATAGTTTGCTAAAGCCTGTCCTAGACCAAAGGCCTTACTCTTATAAAATCTCTTTAATTCTTGTGCTAAATGGAAATCAAGTCACTATGTTGCTCCTGTTCAATACGACAACCAGCCCTTCTTCCTAGAACGTGCAATGATGTGCTAGGTTTTTAAAACAGGAGAAGGATAAGAAAAAGGGTAGAAATGAGAAGAAAGAGGTTGGTTTAGAAGAGAGCTTTTGAGTACTGGTAAGAAAAGACAGATAAACTCTATTGCTTGGTAACAGTGAAAGAGATTCATATACTGATATATTTTACTGCCATGGTCACTGTTCGCTAGTTCTGACTTAACACAACATGTCAATTCATTAAGTGGAATCCCCAGATCAGGTGAACCTTCCAGAAGTGAATGTACAAGTTCATATTCTGATATAATTTCATCATCTCACATCTCCTTCAAAAGGGCAAGTCTTCCTCATCTTGGTAAAATAATCCATAACAATGACATCGATGACATTACAAGTGATCAGATAAATAAACAAAAAAAGTCACAGAATGGGAGAAGATATTTGTAATTTGTATCTGACACATTAGTTGTATCTAAAATATCAAAAGAACTCTTAAATGTCAATAATAAGACAAACAGCTTGATTTTAAAACTGAGTAAAAGATTTGGACACACTTCACAGAAGATATATATATATATATATACACACATATATATATATATACATATATATATATATATGTATAGTCAATAAACACACCAAAGGATCCTCATCATCCCTGCTCATAGGAGAAATGCAGATTTAAGCCACAATGAGATATCATTATACACCCATTAGGGCTAACATTTAAAAGGCCAAAAATAGCAAATGTCAGTGAGAATGGGAACAACTGGAACTCATACATGCTGGTGGGAATATAAAATTACTTTTGAAAACATTTTAGACATTTTATTCACAAGAGCCAATACCTGGAAACAACACAAACTTGTCCATTGACAGATGAATGAATATAAAATATATAGTAAGCTCATAAAATGAATACTCAGCAACAAGAAACATACTGCTAACAACATAATGAATCTCAGAAGCACCAGGCTAAGTACAAAACTAAACACAAAAGGTTTCATATTGTGTGACTGCATTTATATGAACTTCTAGGAGAGGAAGAACATAATGGCATAAAGCACACAGTGGATGCCTGTGGCCAGGAACAGAGGAGGCGCAGACTGCAATGGGGGCACAATCTTTTGAAGACAATGAAAATGTTCTGTATCTTGGCTGTGGGATTTCACAGGCTTGCACATCTGTTAAAACTCACCAAGTTGTACATGTTGAATGAACACAATTTATGATGCCAAAATTATATGTCAATAAAGTTGATTTAAAAACAAACAAGAAAAAAAAGACTAGTCAGGTAAAAGACCAAGTAGATGGATGAACATGAGACAGCATGTAGTCAGTGAAATTCCCACACGTTACTAATCAAGGTTTTGGAGAATGAGTGACATCCATTGTTTTGTTTTTGTGTTTCATTTTTAAAATATGACGCATCGAAAGATTCAAAAGCAGTATATAAAATGAAGAAAGTTCCCCACTCCCCACAGAAAGCCACTGCCAAGAGCACTTTCTGGGTTCTTCTGAAAAATTTTTATCTACATTTTGTCTCAAAGCAAATGGATCATTCTCTTCATACACACTTTCTAAAATTTACTTCTTTTGCTTACTAAATAGCTTACTTTTCATGTCAATAACACATATATATCAAGTTCTGAACATCATAGTTATGTTCATGAATAATACACCAGGGGTTCTCCAGTAACAGACATTTAGATTGTTTACAGTTTTCCAAATTACAAGCAATGCTACAATGAATATCCACGTACATATATCTTCGCATGTTTGTGAAACTTGTGGATTAAAATATATTGGCATTTTTGGTCTATTGTTCTAAACCTCCCTCCAAAAATGTTCAATCTTGTAGTGGTCTATTTCACCAGACCCTTTCCAACAATGGACATCACTACACATTCAGTAGATGAAAAATATCATAATCCTATTTTTAATTTGCAATTTTAAAAATTATGAGCAAAGTTGAGCTGTTTGCCCATAATTGCAAGCTACTTGTAACTCTCAACTTTTCTAGTAGGTCATTGATCTTAATCTTACTGATCTGAAGTGTTTATTGTCTTACTGTGGCAAAGACTGATGACTGGCCTCCAGTATGCATCTTGTCCTTATCCCTTTTCAAAATAGGACCTTCCCCTCAGTGAATTTCAGCTGAGCCTATGTCTATCTACCTAGAGACCTCTCCCAGCCTCTCCTGAAGCTAGAAGTTGCCATGTGACTATGTATGAGCCCATGGAAGGCAGGAGAAGTGACAGGCACATTTCCCAAGTCACAGTCTGAAACATAAAGGCTAGCTGTCCTTGACCTTTTTTTAGCACCCCCCTCCCCACTGCCCTCCTGTCTGGGGGTAAATGTCAACAACGGGAGCAGTCACCATGGACCAAGCAGGGAAGCCATATGTGGAAGATAAAAGAACCAACCCATCTGCTAGGGACGGCTCCCAACAGACTGTTATGAGAGAAATGTAAACTTCTCTCTAATTTCAGTCACTGATGGGGGATGAGGGAGGGCAGGTCTCTCCATTAAAGACTCTACCTATATTCTAACTAATGCACATACTAATCAATTTAATTTAGAATCTTAAGAATGTTAACGTTAGAAAGCAGTTAATCTAGTGCTTCAATGAATTCTTTACAACACAGACTGGCAAGAGACAAATCAGATATCTCAACCAGTCTCTGTTATCTTCCGTAAAATTCCTAGAGCAGTTCAAGCATCCCAAACTTTTAAAAATAATATGCCGGTAGTCTTTCCACAGTAACAATGATAAACTTCTGAGCATTTCCAGGAAATGACGGTTAGAGTAGATAAAATATAATTTATCTAGGTTTATTTTTAATATTTGTGGGGATAAAACAGACACTCTCAAACCCTGCCAGATAAAGTGTAAACAAGCTTTCCATAAAGCAATTAAGA
Organism: Mesoplodon bidens; assembly: GCF_964165515.1. Taxonomy (NCBI): domain Eukaryota; kingdom Metazoa; phylum Chordata; class Mammalia; order Artiodactyla; family Ziphiidae; genus Mesoplodon; species Mesoplodon bidens. The sequence goes on along the minus strand of NC_138178.1, from coordinate 147,354,741 downwards.
GTATACATCAAAGTCTCAATAATGTTTATTTCCCCTTGACGGATAATTCCATTTCACTGTATTTGGCCTAAGGACATAATCACAGCTGTACAGAAAGGGCTGTGCAAAGGATGTTCAGCAGAGTGTTTATTACAATAGAAAATATCAGGAATCATCTTGAAGACTAACAATGGGGTTAGTTAACTGGTTAAATAAATTGTAATAAATAATAATGTTAACAATAATAGTGATGATTATTTATGTAATTTACTATTGCCGGGCACTGTTCTAATTGCTTTCAATATTTTAATAGGTATAATCCTCACCACAAACCTATGAAGTATTATTACTATCCCCCCCTTTGATACATAAGGAAACTGAGGCACAGGGAGAGAAAATAACTTGTCCAAGGTCACACAGCTAGGAAGTGGTAGAGCTTGCATTTGAGGCCAGGAAGTTTAACTCTAGAGCTCACTATTCTACACTACCTTTCATGTAGCTCGCAGTGATAAAATATTACGCAGTCACTTAAGAACAAGTTAAAAAACAACATGAATAAATGTTCAAATGTGCTAAGAGAAAACAGCAAGAAGCAAAACTCATACAGTGACATAAAAGTCATACAACATCATCCCAGTTCTGTTAGAAAAGCATATACATGTATGCATTAAAAAAGAAAGGAAATAAAAATAAAATGTTAATAGTGACTATCTCTGAGTGGTAAGACTGCAGATGACTTAATTTTCTTCATTTTATTTTCCAGTATTTGTAAACTTGTATTAGAACATGCTTTTCCCATCCTTACACCAAAAAGTACAAATAGAATACATCCCCCTAAATTCTTAATACTTCTTCCTTCTAGAGATAATGAAGCATTTTTACTGTTTCCATAAAAATAAACATTTTACTTTCATTTATAAATACTGGAGATATGGGGATATATGTATATGTACAGCTGATTCACTTTGTTATAAAGCAGAAACTAACACACCATTGTAAAGCGATTATACTCCAATAAAGATGTTAAATAAATAAATACTTTGTGTTGCCCTCCCCTGCAAAAAGGTACAAAAAAATAGAATTTGTATTCAAAAACAACAATAAAGGGTAAGATCAAGGTTGTTTCAAAAAAGAATAACTTTTAGTTTAGATGAATGAAAAAGATCTACCATAACATAGGAGACTAAAGTATGGACTCCAAGGTCCCTTTAAAGCCATCTTGACTTTTATTTATAGTAATGAGAAGTACTTAATGACAGAGCCCAAAATGTTACAGAGTAGTCCATAATAATATAATCTATTTTAAACACTAAGACTAACATAAAAATCACTGAAAGTATTATAGATCATCTGAGTCTCTGCTTTTTAAAATAAAAAATTTAAAAGCCTCCAAATTGTATTTCTCCTTAATAACGCATAGCTGCTATAAACTGCTTAAGAAGGTCAATAGGGTGTTGCCAGATTTCCGTTAAATCTTTTTCTAGAGCTGATCACATTTTCAAGGTAATAAGTTCTGTAGTAAAGCGGATTATCAGAAAGAATACCTTCTTTGTAAATACTTGTACAGTAATGAAATTTTTAAAAAACCTTAGAAAAATCAATTCATTACTCTTTAAACCTCTAATACATTAACGAAATTAAGAAAGTCTTAAATTCAGAGGAACACTACCTATGATATTTATATATTTTACATTTATGTCTTGATAAACATAAAACTCTATTGTCCTCATTTCTTGCCTATAACAGTATTTTTATTTTTCACATGAAAATAATTTTATATATACTTCTCAAAACATATCCTCACCACCACTAATTTCATACACAGAAAAAAAAAGACAAATTTTCCTGTTTGATCCTATCTAGAATACTTCCTCTGAGATGTGATATATATTAAGAGTTTAACTATCAATTATAATAACCTATTTCATCACTACATCAATTTATTAGTCTTAATTCACAAGCAGAAGCCAGGATTAACATAAAAACTGTCTCTTGTGTGACTTACCTGGGTAATAACCAAAAGTTTGTTTTATTTAGTAAAACTGCAGTTTAATTCAGACTATAGTATGAAATCAACTGCAAATAAGTTCAACAAAAGGCTGATAAAAAGAAAATTAACCTTTAGAACGTGGTTTTTACAAAAAGAATAACACGTTACATTGAAGGATTTGAGAAATTCTTTGATAGTAATTTCCTTTTCAAAGATTTTAACTTCAAAACTTACCCATCACTTACATAATTATTTAAACAAAGTTTCCATGGAAATGAAGTGTATAAATGAGAAAGGAAGCCATCCAAATTTTTCCAACCAGGTTCTAAATTATACACTAATAATTCAGTTTTAAAAGTTATGATGAACAATTATTATGCCTGTGGAAAATGGATGATGAAAATGTATTTTCCTCTGCTGATTAAGCTACTAATAAAACCTTATAATGCCATCATCAATGAACTTTTCCACCATGTCCGGTGCTACCTGATAATCTTGAAATGCTAGATAAAATGCAACAGAAAAATGATTCTCAGGATTTAGTATAGGAAATGGATGTGGTTATCTATTATGACATCACAGAGTAAAAATGTCAAAAACATAGTTAAGGAAAACTACCTAGGCTTGGAATTAAATAATGCCTGACTGCAAGTTTCCTTTAATCAAAAAAGGCTAATATTCCCCACTTTAAAAAGTAAACACACAATTACAACATATACATGTATACACATGAAAACATTTATATGCACCCAAACATATATATGTATAAGTGGATATATGTAAGTTTGAGTGTGTATGTGTATGAGTGTGTTATATAAATGTATTATGTGTATTTATAAATTTTCACATGTAAAAATTATACATTTAAAATTTTCAGTTGAAGAAGCTAAATTTGGAAGGAAGCAATCCTTTGTAAATACTCCATACTTTCAGGGAATATCATGGCTAACTTCAACATATTTGAGTATACAGTATCCAAATTCATTCACACAAAATTATTTTACTACTGTTAATTAAAATCATGTAGAAAATTAAACTACGCAACAAAAATATTCTAGTGTAATATATTAAAAAATCAGTGTCTCTACCAATTCCTTCAAGTTCAGCAGCAGTTCATTTTAAGAATCTTTTTTGGCCAACCTTATGTGCTATGAAACGAACAGGTATACACTCTCCATTGATTGTGTCTTTTGTGCTAATTATTACTAAGCATTCAATTTGGCAACGTTCAATTACCACAGGCCAAGAACTATCAGAAAGCAGTTAACACAAAAGATAAAATCCAAATTTTAAGAGAATATCCTGAATATTCACCAGTAGATGCTAAATTGATATGTACATATTCTCAATAATCTGCATGTGGTTTAAGCACGGAACTTTATAACTAAATCTTGCTTAGCAAGTTTTTTGAGAAATTAAGAATTTTTACAAAGGAAAATCACCTACTGGTTCAATTTATTCTTCATCTGACAAGAGTTTAAAAATCCAAAATGGATTAAAACTAAGCTTAGCTAATCTACTACCAAATGATCAATGGACAATGGTGATAGTGACTGTAATTTTACACATACAAATTGACAAGTCCTCTGTTTATAGGAACTTTGGGTTAACCCAAGAGAAACGTCAATAAAAAGATACTATTTACTCAATATATTTGCAGCTAAGGAAGCATCCCTACTTTCAGTCAAAGTAACTAAATTGAAGTTTACCTTACTCTTTTCAAACACCCTCTTTATAGACTCCCTGCTCTCTGCAAATTACAAACTCAAAAGCAAAAGCACTCTAAAATTAAAATGTTTTATTGCCTTCTCATTTTATTTAGAAATCACCGTACATTCTAATGTATAAATATCTTAGATGACCACTTTCAGCTTTCTATAAGATTTGCTAAAGATGACAATTTTCATCAATATGCATATCTAATACTTACTAATTCTCTCTGTAACTAAGAGTTTTTACAAAATGGGAAAAGAGTCAATAAACAGCATATGAAATTTTATTATACCTATTTTGGGCACCCTATACCATACATCCTTCTAGTAAAAGCATCAACTAAATTATCTTCTTTATAAATGAAAGACAGTTATAACATGGAGAAACAAAATCACAGTAAGCAAATATAATACTTTGAAATGTGTATTTCTGAATAACAAGATTTTCTTCTTCATTATATTTACTTAAATTGCTATTAATCTGCATTTTGAGCACGAGAAAGCTGAACCGGACAGAGAAATAGAAAACAAACCAGTATAAAATACTGTCTTTTTAAGGCATTACTGAGGCTTTAAACTATACCACCTCTCTGAGAATTAACTATTTAATAACTTATATTTCTATTTTTAGATGTATTAACAGGAAAAAGAAAAAACTTTATAAAGTCATTTGATAGTGGTATAGAGCCATCATGTCCTCAGAATACTGCATTTAGAATTATAGTAAGTCCTACTTCTGACAGACATTGAAGTAAAATATAGAATACTTAAAAGAAAGATTATACAGCAATAGGCCATTAGAAAGTACTTTTGCCTTTTCTGCAGCAGAGAATTCAGAGAAATTAAGGTTCAATCAAAATAATTTTTAAAAATTCAACATTTCACCACATGGTACAAATGCCAAGAAATAATAAAATTGCCCAAATCGTTATAAGAGGACAGTAAAGCATGAACATTTATTAATACTTTACCATTAATAACGGACATGCTCAAAAGAAAATGTAGAGTAAGAGTTGAAAGAAACAGAAAAGGGAAAAGCAAATATCAAATTTTCCTTATACACAGGGCAAATCCTAAAAAAAAGTGCTCTTATGCATAGTTCCAAAATGAAGCTATCTCAGGAAAGAAGTGTAATCATTGTTACCCATTATCTGCCACATCAAAGTTTTAAGTCACCAAGATTATATAAGGCCTGCGTACCAAGTTCATCGTGCAAACTGCTGCCGCCTACAGCAGATGCATTGTCATGTGATGCTTCTAAGTGGACACTCCCATTTCTCACCAGCAAGGAGGCACTAGCACTGAGCACTGCAGCCTGGGAAGGGGGGCGGGACTGGACTTTGACCTGGGCTGTGGACTGCTGGTCTTGCTGACCATCTTGAAGGCTAGGAAAAAACATGGATTGGGGAGACATTACAGGGAAGAAAAGAGAAAACAATAGCTAGAAGTCAATATAGAAAACTAATTTTAAAAGATTTCAATGTAACCTAAGAGCGAGCCAACAAACTTTGCAAAATATGCAGATCATACTGCCGGCTTAAAATTTCCAGTCTTTAGAAATCTGATTCACGGTGATGAACACAGAAAAAGTTCAATGTATATGTAAAGCAACCAATCTGTGACACCTTTCCACCTCAAGACAACAAAGTTCTAGTATAAGGAAAAAAGCAGCAAAGAAGAGTCACAAGTACACTAAATATATGTAGGCTGTAGCTGGTCCCTCATAGAAAAAACCTATTTTTTAGTTCAATATGCATTTTTATAAATAACCTTGATATAATTATTCTAGAATTGTTCTTTCAAATATTCTGGCACCTCAAATTCACAATAAGACAAAATTTCTATGCACTTGAAAACCAAAGAATCTTTATCAAATGCAACCAAGATGACAATTTTGAATCAAAAGAAAATCACAAACTAGTGAAGATAACCAGAATAAAAAACACTGAATCAAGTGAAATAAAAATGACTGCTGAGATGCTAGAAGAAATATAATTCATATATAAAGTGATTTTTCTACCAAAAGCCTACATAGTTCTGCAATAAGGCCACAGGCTTTATATACAGGTGTTAGTTAACAATAATTACATTCCCTTAGTGAATTTTGTTCTTATCTTTTCCAATTCATACCAAAGTTTCATTACAAGAACCCATCGTTTTACAAAACCATAAAAATAATTTGGAAAACAGTAATTTCTCAAGGGATATTATAATCTTTTCTGAATTTTACAAAAATTTAAAAATACTTAGTATTTTGTGATTATAAATGTTATTAAAATTATCTAAATTATCTAAAAATTAGATAAAATTAAGAAACTATATTATATTCTTAACTCATTTTATGTTTATATATATTTTTAAACACTATGAATTTAAATTTTCTTAGTATAACACTCAAATTTAAACTGATCAAACTCATGAAAACACTTTGAGTATAATTATTATATGTCGTTCTCTACATGATGTTCAATGCAACTCTGCACTATTATTAAAATTATTAGACCTTTTAGGAATTAAAAGAAGTATGTTACTTAGAATGGCCTCATTCGGTAACTTTATCATTTTCATGAGTATCAACTTCTCTCTAATCCTTTGAATTTAAATGCAGCGGTTTCTCTGATGTCTATAAAACAAGACTAATCCTGCTGCAGACTGGGAAGAGAGCTGTAATTTGAAGTAGAGTTGAGCCTTGAACAACGCAGGGGTTAAGGAGCCGAATCTCCAGAGTTGAAAATCCGCATATAACTTATAATGCCCCTCCTTATCCACGGTTCAGCATCCAAAGATTCAACCAATTACGGATCATGTCATCCTATAGTATTTATTATCGAAAAACACCCACATGTAATTGGACCCACACAGTTCAAACCCATGTTGTTTAAGGGTCAACTGTAACCATGAAATAAGACTAAGTAAAAAATACTTCAGGGCTTCCCTGGTGGCGCAGTGGTTGAGAGTCCGCCTGCCGATGCAGGGAACAGGGGTTCGTGCCCCGATCCAAGAAGATCCCACGTGCTGCGGAGCGGCTGGGCCCGTGAGCCATGGCCGCTGGGCCTGCGCGTCCGGAGCCTGTGCTCCGCAACGGGAGAGGCCACAACAGTGAGAGGCCTGCGTACCGCAAAAACAAAACAAAACAAAACAAAAAAACCTTCATATATTGCTTAAAGCTGTGGTTATGGTAACAGAACACACTCTGGAACTGTACTGTCTAATACAGTAGCCACACACGACTAAAGTAACTAAAATGTTAGTTCCTCATTCATGCTAACCATATTTCAAGTGCTCAAGAGCCACGTGACACAGCTAGTGGCTACCATGGCTACCACAGCTACCAGAGTGGGCAGAAGCTAGTAGTTAGTGTCTTCTATACTGGACAGTGCAGATTATAAAATATTTCCACCACCACAGAAAGTTCTGTTAATCACCACTACCTGAAACATTAATTTTTTTTCAGGCTTCTTTTAGAGCCAATAAAAAGCACATAATCTAAATAGAGCACAGGTATGTATGCAACATATTAAAAACAAATAAGTCTGCAAAACACTGACAATGCTTACCGGCACTAACTTTTTAAGTCATAACTATAAATAATAGTAAGTCTGTCCTTGGAAGCCATCTAAAGTTATCCATAAACCTTACCAAAATGACCAAATTTCACAAGGGAGAAAATTTTGAGTAGCTCAAATACTATGATCCTTCAGACTCAGAAGACAAAATTTTATAATATATGTATATATATATACTCAACAAATTTTTCCATCAATTTCTTCACTTAAAAATCATAAACAAACGTGCTATACGGCAGTTAGATGTATTCTAATGTGAACGTATTGAGAATACGTTAATCTTCAACATATCCATATATAAAAGGTTTTCAAAATATTAGGCAATGTATGAAAATCAACTCCAGAATAAAGAAACAAAGAAAATCAGCCAAAATCTATGCAGTTGTAAATGTCCAGTTTCCGAACATCAAAAGCTAGACAAAAAATATTTATGTCCCTTGAATTCCTGTTTTCAAGAATCCTTCAACAAGAAAAAAGCGCATTATTTTTGCACAAATTGCTAGGAAAACTATTCCTGGAGGTGGTACTTCACCTTAAGCTAACTAATAATTGACAAAAATTAATCTTTTTTACAATACTAATTATATATCAAAACTATCAGTTTCAGAAAAGGTAGCAACTATTTCACAACACAGCAAAAGGTAGAAATTTAGGTTTCTAAACTATTGGCTATCAGTAGCATCACTGACACGCAGTCTTACTAATTAATTAACTCTTCTAATTTAAATGATAAAAAAATATAGTTGGTCTTGGTCTTTCCTTCCTCTGTACCACGTACTTAATATTTGACACATTCTGCCTTACACTGTTAGTTATCTTTGTATGTATCTCCCCAACTAAACAATAAACTCTAAGAGTATGATCCCATTATTGCTATGAATCTCCAGATTCCAGAGAACACTCAGAAGAGTATCTTGAACACAGTACACAAGCAACAAATATTTGGTGGATTCCTTCCTGAGTACCACAAAATGATATGAATTTCCAATTATGGACTCAGTTATTACTATGACCTTATTTGATTACAAGTCTTTCAATCTTATATTTAAAAAAATAAATTTAAGAATACAGTAAAGCTTCTTTCCCTTCCCCCAAATGCACTGATGATTTATTTTCATTCCAGTCCATTAACTAGAGTTCTAAAAGATATCACATTTAGGCTGATAAATATAGAACTAACTCTTAATATTAGTATTATAGAATTTTTAAATATTCATTTTTGTTTTTATCTCTATTAACTGGGAAGAATTAATAAGGGCCTACAAGGTTAACTTAATGAACAAAAAAAACTTTAAAAAGTAATTTTGAAATAGGATATTCTAACAAGCATAAAAAATACATGCAAATTCTCTTTGTAAGGAAATTGATGATTCACCCCCAATCTTTGGAGACATATACTTTACCAAGTTGCTTTTTAGACTGTTGATTGCTTACACTATTCATTAAACTTTAAAATAAGTTAATACATTTTACTGATATTTATAGAGTAATTATAATTAAAGTATTATCATACCTATTCCATTTCTTTTTGACAAGTTTTTCAAGTTTTGCATAACCATGCTATCCTACATTTATTTAAAGATGAGACTATTATTATGTAACTCACATTGAGAATACCACTATTACTTTACCTGAATATTTTTGCAATTAAAAAAGGTGGTTTTATTCAATTGGTGTTTCTCCTAATTCCTCACAGCTAAATTTTATCTTAATTCATTCATAATGAAGTCAGCCTCTTTAAGGTACATGCGATCTTCGTACTGGAAATATCATGGAACCTTAACAAAATCTACATGCTGACTGATTACTGGAAGACTACTTTCCAAAAATCCTAATGTGAGCCCTTTACAAATAAAGGGCTCACAGCATATCCTCATTTGAATGGTGATGTATTTAAAACCTTAGAAAAACATGGAGAAATCCTATGTGGTTGGCTGGAGTTAGAACAGTTCTTTAATATTCCACCAGGCAGAGAAAAAAACCAAATTTGTCTACATTTGTTTAGTGAGTGAGATCCAAAGAATGAAAGGATTTTTAAAGACTAAAAAGAGAAGGTTAAAAAAGATTAAGAAATATCAACATGGAGTGAGAAGGTAAGCAAAGAGTATGTCTATGGCAAGTATTATTCAAGGGGAAAAAAGAAGAGGTTAGAAAACACAAAATAGGAAAAGTAAAATGAAATGGTGAACACTTTCTGCAGGTTGGGACTACATCCCAAATCCATCAGCAAAAAAAGTTACCTCAGGGAGCAAAGGAAATAGAAGAGGAGGGCTCACAAAAAGTAAAGGCACTCAGAAAAGATTTCTAGACCAAATGTTTCTTTTCAATGGTTGCTTCCCCATTTTTATATTTTAAATATTGGTTTAACTTATCCACACTGCATTATAAATTATGTATTACTGCAGGATTAATTAGGAACATGATCTATGAAAGATGAAGTTCCTGACTGTAATGTAAAACTCAGAAGAACAATCAAGTCTTAAATCCCAAGGGGAATATAAAATAAAGCAGTAATTTAAAGATATAAGGATTTTGCTATTTTCATGAACAAGATTTTAACAAGGGAAGGGATTTATCTCTTCAAACCTACCATGCATTCAACAGCAGTTATTTCACCAAATTTTCTTCCTTTTGAATTTCAAAATGTAGTAAAATAATTTGGGTAATGATGCTTTTGGACAAAAGAGATTAATAAAAGCATACGGTATAATAACATACGCACTGCTTAAGCAAGCACATATATTTTCGTCCATATTTGTATTCTTTAAATAAAGCGTAAGTCTTTTGAATAGGTTTTTTTATATTTCTAATTCAAGCCATAGGCTCATTAGATTTGACATAATTGAGAATAAAAAAGCTTAAGAATTTCAATAAAAAATTACTCCCAAGATTATAAATAGATGCTTTCCTAATTAGGAATATTGGAAAAATAATTTTTTTGTTCAGCATACTATAAAGGTTGAGAAATTCACCATAAATGTACATACAAATATATATATCTGTATATATATATCTCCAATTGACCATAAGTTACCAAAAATTAAATATTCTAGTTCCGTGTCATTTACTAGGTCCTGGTGATTAATTTTCAAGCAATGCAAAATAAAATATATCATATTTTAGTGAAATAAAATAATCAAACTGGTTTATGAGGCTGACGTCAACAAGCTCACCACTCAGTCCATATCTGTTCATATTGAACACTGTTCAAGGTGTTCGGGAAAGATACTGCATTAATATTACTAACTTGGTGTAGGAAACAAAATGAAAAGCTGACTTAAGGCCTCTATTTACATTTTTATAACTGCCCTAAAATAATTTTTGTGATTTAAAATTGGCTAAACCAATCTGATCATTTTGTTTAAATAATGCAATATAAGACATGCATAATGCAATAAGCTCAGTCACATGCAGAGAAAGCCTAAAGAAGCGTAACAGTATAGGAGAGAAACTGGAAGAAAAAGGAAAACAAAGCTATTTAATAAATGCTTTCTTGAGACTGACAGAACAAGTTAGAGGTCTGTTACATGCATGCTAAGCTTGGTGGAATTTTAAAATACCATACCTTAGGGGTGATCCGATGAGCAATGTAGGAGGGGTAGGGTTACTCCCTGCATTGTGCCGGCGCCGTACTGCCTGGCGCCTAAATGTGCTGCGTTCACGGCGAAATGACACTGCCTCCTCGCTGGCCTGTGCTGCTGCATCAAGACAGACTTAGGTCAAACAGGAGCCTAGGTCAGAGGCGTAAACAGCAGCTGAGCCTGTCCTCCCCAGATACGACAGATTAACAGTGAACCTATGAAAACCTTTTGGCTCAGTCAAGTTCCCTTTACTTTGAGGGTGGGAAGTCAGGGACTACACATATTCCTTTTTATTAAAGATAACTGTTTCTTTAAAAATAATGTTTCTGATGTTATCTGGCCTCACCGTCTTCTCTTCAACCTCAATTTTCTATTTTAATATCTCTGTTGTTTTAAATCTTTTTCTAAAAGTCTTGTTTATTTAGTCCCATATTCCTCTACTGGCCCTTTAAGTCAGCCTTAAAAGTACTGTATGTGTCAGTTCCAACCAATGGTAAAGGGGCATTAATTTCTTCCTTTCATGAAGACAGTAAAAGCAACAATGATAGTACTTGTGATGACGAGGAGTCAGGCAGTAAGTTTATCTCACACTACCCTGTGCCACAGTTTTGGCAGCATTAAATGAAACTGCTGCCTGCTATGCTGCACAACTAGCTTTTTAAATGCTCAATTCAAGGTAGCATGTGTGTATGTTAACTGTAGAGTAGTTTGCTGCCATCGAACTTTATTCAACTCCATGCCCTCACACTGGTCCCCTCAACACTAGGAAGCAAATGTCAGCAAAATATCACCAAAAAAATTAGAAACCCATAGCTTAATCCAAAAGCAATAAAGTACAAACTAAAACCAAATATATAACAATAAGAAAATCAAAACTATGGCTTAATAGAATTACATAAAATTTTATAAAACCATGACTGATTTGGGTTTCTAAAACAAACCGCAAAATGATGTTTATCCATTTGAATCTAAAACAATCGTTTCCTATAGTGATCTAAATATTTTAAGAATCATTTTGATTTTGAGAAAGGGTATTTTGATACTAAATATGAATAAAGACAAAACAACTTAGTCCAGATGACATTTTTTTTTAAAACAAATGAAAATTTCTTTCCTTTCAGCAAGTATGAAATGGATTACAAAATCAACAATGTTGTATTTGGACTTCAGTTCTCTGACAAGTGTTCTTGACGTTTTGAAGGCATTACTAATTCTCATCATTATTCTGCTTAGCAACAGCCATTTCCATAAATTTAAATGTTGATTTTAATAAAGTATTCTTTTAAATGTTTACACTTTTATCCCTTCCCCAGGCTGCCCCAGTGAACGTTCTTTGTGTAATTAATCCATTATAATTAGGAATATATGGATTACCTCCAGAAGACATGGACTTCTCTATCTTTAGGCAATGTTTTCTTTTATTAAAGGGACGATAAGCACAGAATTATTTCACCCACTTGGCAAGCTTCTGCCGGTAAGAAGTGTAAGTCACAAATAACGGGTCAACAATTTACATTCCTTCTTTCTTTTTCTGCTCACGCACTCCAGTGACATTCTAAAGTTAGACAACTAAATCAGAATTAAGCTTTGGGGCTTTGAATCCAAACCAAACTTGACTCCCGGAGCTAATACTTCTTTTCTTTTCTTTCACCAGTTTTATTGTGATATAATGAAAATTCCTTTAATGTGAAAAGGCTGTTACTTGTGATGTAAAAGCTCATGTATACAAAAATTATATATGACCTGTGAGAATAATGCTGATTAAATATGATTATTTAGAACTGTGCTGTCTAACATGGTAACCACTAGTCATATATGGCTATTTAAACTTAAATTAATGAAAATTAAAAGTTCAGTTTACCAGATTCATGACCCATATTTCAAGCGCTCAACAGCTGCATGTGGCCAGATACAGACACTTCCAGCACCACAGAAAGCTGTATCGTATGGTGCTGATTTAGAGAGTCAAGGATGCCTGTTTGTCACTGTAACCTACAGAGCATATTGTGTGCTTTGCCTATTCCTGACAACCAAGACCTCAACAAAGGAAACAGTAACCAGCACTGGCACTAAGAAGAAAACATAATATTGGCATGGCAGTCATTGGATGAAGGATAAAACAAAGCAAACAAGCCACTTGAAAGAAGAAATGAGGAATTAGATGAGTGACTCATATACCTGTTAATGGTTTTCAGACGTCAGTAAGGTTAATTTGGGTTAGGAAATTTTAAGTCACTATTTTAAACCTCAATTCAAGACTTATTTTTGAAATTATATTGAAGATTTCTATTCTTTTGTTGTAATAAACTATTGCTCAATTTACAGGTCAATTCACTTCTGTTAAGAAACTTTCAAACATTCTTTCTAGTTTTAGATATATTGTTTCAACCAAAATACCAGAGTAAATTTACCCAGATAGAATTTATAGAGGATAATTTAATCCATAAAATGTACTAAAATTATTCAGAAGGTTTTGGAAAAAAGTAATAGATGATCCCTGAACACTGAGAAGAGGAGGAAGGGACATAGGAAACCGCTTTCTTTACTGTCTTCCTTCTACTGAGGACTTAATGGGGTTAATTTAAAATAAAAGCTAGTTATTCCATAGTATTGGGACAAAAAAACAAAACTACGGTGTCCATTTGTAGTCAAAATGTTCTTTGGTTTCTCCAGAAGGCACTTTTTTTTTTTTGCTAGTAACATACCACCTTACATTTTGTTATCTGCAAAATAACTATTAACACTATTTTCTTAATAGTTTTAGAAACATATCAAAAGTTTAGACGTCCATAGAACAACGTATTAAAATGGAGTTATGATTACTGCCCATGTTATCCTCTGTAATATTCAGGGTATAAATAACCAATGATAAAAAAATATTCAATGTTTACTAGAGTCACCCGTTTAACAGTAGCTAGGATCACACATTCGGCTGAAAACACTGTGCTATTATTTATGGTCACACAAATAAGATTAAACCATGCCCCCCCTGGGAAGGTGCTACTTATAATAGAATATTTCCATTTGGAACAGGTTCCAGTGGGGGTCCAGTTCTATTAGAGCCGAGGGGGAAAAAGTGTCTAAAGCTTAAAAATAATTTGCTGTAAGCATGCTCAGTCAGATAAGTTATAGCCTTACTTGATGAAAATTCACTTCCACAATCCAACTGCAAAAAACTCTTTTTGAATCCTTTAACTTTATAAGAGAAAGAAAACAAAAACAACAAAATCTTTTAAACTAGGGAACCAGAGAGGAGAGAGAAAACACTTTAAAACCTGGTTTTGAAGTTGATATTGCTTAAAACTCAGTATCCCCTGGCAAAGAATAAAATTAACTAGTATAATAATGAGTATAAAATGCAAACAGTAAAATTTTAGCACTCTAGGTACAACTAAATTTTATGCATGTGTAGGTAAAGGAGAAAAAAAATCACAAACATTCAAGTGATTCAAAAACCATGAATGGCAAGACAGATATAAAGCACTTTCAAGGACATATATTTAGACAAATGTGAATTTTTTAACATTTAAAAAAAAATTATAAGAGTCTTGACTTTCTAATTATTTCTTTGTGTTAAAAAGACTTCAAGAGACTGAATTACCATCATAAGTTTAAGAGATAACTTCAGATAATTTACCTATTTCTGGAGTAGTGATACAATCATTCAATTAAGTTTAAACATTCTCATGCACAAGGCACAGATATCCGAAGATATTTTAGACAGCTGTGGTCTGATCTATTCCTAAAGACCACAGAGAAAACAACATATACACCTCCCGCCTAAGGAGTTACTTCCCATTTATCTCAACGAGTTAAGGAAAATTCTACACATTCTATAGTGAATTATTTTAACACACTATTTTTTTTTTAATATGGGGGTATTAAAACAATAGACTTCCAGTTTGTTTTAGTCTGTTAAAAAACAGAGAAAGCATTAAAGGCACTAATATACTTTCAGGATGACTGGGATGGCACAAAAGAACACAATTTGGTGAGGCAGAACGTGAGGCTTGTTCATACTGTATCTCAAAAATCGGAAAGTTATGAGCAAAAATACATATAGAAAAAGATGCCACTTAAAAATGCCGCGAATCATACAGCTGACTGCTTAGTGAAAGGATTCATATGTAATAAGCTGCTTTCTAGTTGTTACATGCTGCTATGGCTGGCCTCTTGTGATAGCTCAATGGCTAGTAAATGAATTGATAAAAATTTAGACAGAAGACACTACTCAAGAAAGGTGTTGTTTTCAGAGGGCAGTGTCTATTGTAGGAAAAAAGGAGTAAATTTGGGAAGATCACGAAAATAAAAATGTGTGTTTTGGTACCACAGAAGCAAGCTGTTTAAGCCAACACTTTAAGGAAAACAGATGAAAGTATGAAACAAATATATACACATTTCAGAAAATTAAAATATAAATATAAACATTCTGAAATACACTGAAATATTCTTCAAGGTAAAAATTATTTTACTTAAGAATTAAGTTATTATATGGAGAAATGAACATTCAAATGATTTTGCAAAAAAACATTTTAAAGGAAATATTTTAGTCTAGGCATGAAATCCATCTTATCTAAACATCTTTTCCCTTTCTTACTTTCCATGTCAGTCAAGAATGATGCTAACATCAGCATGCAAAGATTTTGTTCTAATATAGAAACAAATCCTTACAAGCATCATTTTCTGGGTGGCCAAAGAACAAGAATCTGCTGCACAATTTCTAAGCATTCATTCTGAATTTAAATCATTTCCATCTATGAAAACATTTTAAAGGTCTACTCTATTTTTTTGACACATGAACCAACAAACAGTAGCAAACAACAACAAAATTATTAGCTGTATCTTGAGTTAGAGAATTTGCATATCTTTATTGATACTCTCCATAATCCCAGGCCGTCACACAAATACAGCTGGGTAGACAAAGTTAAATGATACTCTGGAGTCATTTAGGAACAGTTCCTAAAAGATATATAGTTTAAGGATTACTTACTTTCATAGGTGGTTCCTAATTTTTTTGAATCCTTTGTGAATGGTCTGATAGACCCTCTCTCCTGGAAAACTGCACTCAGAAACAATTTTGAATATATTTTCAGGAGATTCACATAATAAGGGATCATTAGTGAAGAATATATATTTGAAGTGACATATTTGAAAAGGAAAACTTCCTTACAAATGGCATCAGTGTCTTAGTTTTCATAATAAATCTAAAAAGCACTTGACACATGGAAGCTTGTTAGAGTCTGATCATTAACTGTGAGACATGTTTAAACAGTTATTATTACTGTTTCACAATTGAGGAAATTGAGACACAGGTTTAATGGCTTGCCAGACTATCCAGTTAGTAATTAGAGGTGGTATTAAAATGTAACTGTTTGAATCCTTAAACAGAACTTTACTGCTGCTAGAAAGAATGGGCTGGTTTTGGGAATTTGATATACAAACCCTTATTTGCCTCATCAATAAAATACCTTTTCTTGACACTGCTTTAAGAGAAGATAATTTTTTCAAGTAACTGAAGCATACAAACCTGCTTACTACATCTAATGAGCATTCTTCTATGTGGTTTTATATGTCTAAGCTTTCTTCTCAGTATAGACTAAATATAATACAATCTTTCCTTAGTCACATACATTTATTAGTGCGTTATACTGTAACACAGCATTAAGTTATGATTCTGTGATGTCCTTGAACAAATTAAGATAGTTTGCCCTGGATTTAATGACTCCCTACCATTCTGTTTTTGGCACTGGTGTGTATGGTTATTCCAGCTTCCGTAGAATTAGCAGTGCGTTTCTTCTGCTGTCATTATTTTTAGCCTCTATAAGCACCCCTCCCTTTCTACTAATTTTCTTCTTCTCACTTACTATGTTGACTGGGAAATCAGAAAATTAAGTTTCTTAGAATTTAGATTCCCTCTATTCAGTAAAATAAAACAGTTTTAATCCACATATTCTTGTCTGTTCAGTGGTCTTTGTTTTTTTTCAATAATATTTGGGATCAAATTTACATGTATGGTACAAACCCTCATAAACTGTTTATCAAGATTTGGCTTTTCTTTATTAAATAAAGTGACATTCCCTTAAAAAAAGACTATCTTTGGTTGCCAACACAAAAATATTATAATAGGATCTTATTTCATGCTTATAAAATAGTGACCCAAGTATTACATTTAAAATAATTTTCTCAAACAGAAAAACAGAGGTTGAGAAATTCAGAAAAAAATACAAAGAATAACAGAATGAATATAAACCTTCCTATTCTGGTTGCTCTTTACAGTCTGTTGAATTAGGCAATATATAAGTTTAAGTTACCCAAAAGAAAACAGGATAATTTTCTATCATATATAACTTGTCTGTACTTTTTATTCCTAAAATACTAGTCATAAGTTATTAAAGATATGCTTCATAATTATAAAAGAAAAATTAAATGCAAAAACAAGAGATCATCAGTAGAAAATGTCTTAGCCTGAATATAAAATTTTCCTGCCTAAGCAATCACAGAACATTATTGATGAAATCCAATTTTAACCAAAGTACTAGATCAATGGTGAGATGTCCTATGAAAACAATCATTTGCTATGTGACTCAGTATCAAAAGAAAATTTATATGACATATTGCTGCCAAGGTAAGATTAAAATCCATATTACTAGATTAGATGTTAATAAAAATATTTTTCTTTTTGGTATTATGTAAGAAATTAGGAATTCAGATTATTTATTTTTACTGTTATTGAGTTTCACAATGGCACAATGAGAGTATCTTTAATGTATTTCTATATCTAATCATTTTCTTCAACTTTAAGGATAGGATACATGAGTAGCGTAACAGACTGGCCTGTGAAATAGAAACATCAGCACTATTAAGCTGTTACTGTGTGCCAGGCACTGTTGTAAGCATTTTACATCTATTAACTCCTGTAGTCCTCATAAAAACCCTATAGGATGGGCGAAGCTGGGGCCAAGTGAGAGTGGCATCGACATACATACACTACCTAATGGAAAACAGATAGCTAGTGGGGAGCAGCAGTATAGCACAGGGAGATCAGGCTCGGTGCTTTGCGACCACCTAGAGGGGTGGGATAGGGAGGGTGGGAGGGAGGGAGACGCAAGAGGGAGGGGACATGGGGACATGTGTATGCATCTGGCTGATACGCTTTGTTGTGCAACGGAAACTAACACGGTATCACGAAGCAATTATACTCCAATAAAGATCTATTAAAAACAAAAAGCAAACCCCTATGGGATAGAAACTACTATCATCTCCACTTTAAGATGAGGAAGCCAAGGCTTAAGAAGGTAAGCAGCTTTCCCAGAGTCACGACTACAGTGAGCCCATATACTAACAAGGATGTACAACTCCATGTCACTGTATTAGGTACCTGCTATTTTAGAATATTTTATTTGGGTACTTTAAAGAACACTTCCTTAGTTCCATCCTTCCACAGGACCAACACCCATTCAGCTTAAAGACAAGACAAAAAGAAATCATCAGAGAACTCATTAACATATCCAAATTCATTAGGATAAAATCTACTTATGGTTTATGCATAGCCATGTGAATGGTCAAGCAGTATCCTCTGTTGTGCTGACACATTTCAGGAGTAGAGTATGTAAAGCAGAATAGATAGCCAAGAAAAATTTCTCCTAATTATCAAAAAAGAAGTAACAATCTAATAAATTTTACAAAGTACTTGGGAGTCTATATAATTTTTAAATAATGAAAACCAAAATAGATCCCCTCCCACTACCACCAATTATCCAAAAAGCCCAAACGAGACCCTATTAAAATGTCATGAAAACCAACTAAATATAAACCCAATACATTTAAGCAGTTTAGTTTTGATCTTATTTTTATTCTAAACACACTGAAGCTCAAATAAAAATAGCCCCGACAATGCCTGCCTTTGGCAAAAAATGTTTTTTAACAGCCCATAGATGATTACATTTATTCCACTGAAGTGCGTGGAAATTTTTAGTTCATTATTTGTTTCTTATTAACAGTCGATGATTTGTTTTTTAAAAAAAAAATAAGAACACAAACAAAAGAAAAGCTGGAATCTGGAAAAATGTGGGCTCATCTTAGTCAAAGATCAGCACTGAGAAGCAAATAAGACCTTCATATAACCTTGCCTAAAAAACAGAACGCCCCACATCCCTATGAAAAGGAAATGGCATTTTAAATACAAAGACATAAGATTTACTATAGCTCTTACACATACTTTAGTATTTACATTTCAACAATATTTAGAACAGTAATATTTTTCTATCATTGCATATTCACTCTTAAAATTAATTTTAATGACAACTTTAATAAAAATTAAGCTATAATTTAAAACCCAATGGTTTCTTGCATATTGTGAACATATCTGATATGATTTGTGTGAGAAATCACTAAAAGCATTTCAGACCTTTTATAAAAAACACAATGATACCCACATCAAAGACTTGAGGGAATTTAATTACTATATTGTCACCAAATGATTATAACTTCAGATATAATTAGTTCTCAATATTTAGGTCTGACAGACTAGTTTCTTCCTTAGGTACTAAAGATCATTTTTTTACATTCCCATTAGAAATTAATCTTTGTTAGAAACTATACCAAAAGAAGAGAATGTTTACCACATTATGGACTTTTAAAACACTGTGGGTGAAATTAGAATTCTTTTGAGAGAAAAAGCTTGTTCCTTGTTTCAGAATGTTTGTGCAAACAAAAAACTCAGCTTAACTTTTCATAAGACTGAACATTACTACACCAACAGACTATAAACTTTAAAACTAAAGGTATAAGCTTTATTAAAGGATATGAGGTGGAGGATAAAAAAGCCACGTGTTAGCTAGCAACACAGGACTTCATTCTTCTGATTCTAGTCAAGAATGAGATTCCATAATAACCAAAGAGAGTAAGCAAACTATTCTGGGCAGAAGGAAATACCAAGAAACAACTCCGAAATAAACAAAATGGCCAATACACACTGACAATATAAAATCACCTAACAAGTTTTGCACAATTCCTCATAAACCTGAAATAAATAAGCTATTACTTTAATCAAAACACCACCACTGTTATCATAGGGAGCACCATATATCCACTAATGGAAAATAAATGTCAATATAAACTATAAACGCTGATTAATAAATTTAATGTGAAGTTACAGAAAAAAAATAAAATGTTTTTAATGCCTACAACTTGAGTAAGCAAGAAATAAAACCAAAGAGACCGACAAAAAAAGAGCCACAAGCTTTCAAAGTACACAGTCAGAACTAAAGAAATATTTGGACAAATCTTATATAACAGGTTGAGTGACCTAATTCTGAAAGTTCAGTAGCACACATTGTATAAGAGAGAACTAAAAATGGTTTGGCGCCCTAATAAAATTCTACATTTTGTTGTTGCTATGGCTGTACACAGGAGGAAGGGGACCAATTTTTTGTTATTCCTGGTAAAACATTAACAGGTGGCAAATGGCTCAGAAAAGGTGAATGCCCTCAAGAACAAACTGACATACTCAAATAATACAACGAAAAAACATTTTCTTGGTGTTCACACCAAAACCTTTTCTAAGATAAACACCTCCCTCTTCATGCAAAGAAAGTTTATTTTAACAACATAGTGGAAGAGGGGCTATCAACACAAAATACACTCTAAATTGGTACTCCAATCAATAGCACCAAAAATTACAGTGACTCCTGGGTAAATCTCTTCCTGCAATTTACTTACCTCCACTGACTGCATCTTGCTCTTCGCCTTCAGGAAATGCGACCTGGCTTGGCAAGCTATTCCTAGATCGAGTGACTGTCTCTAACTGGGAAGCCCGTCCCAATAAAGATAGCTCATCTAGCACCTCTCCCTCTTTGGCCTCGAGATCTGATTTTGAAGTGGTTAAGGGTTCTATGCTTTCGGGTGCCATCAGCCTAGTGGAGTCATTCAAACACGCTACTGTGCCGCTGTCCAGGCTCAACACTCGGGCCCGAGTCTTGGCACTATTTGTGCTGGAAGTTCGCCGTGCTGTCCGCTTTTTGCCAGTTCCTTCAGGGCCCAGATGGGCTTTGTGTGCGTGCTCAGAGTCGGTGCCCCTCTCCTTAGGGGCGTGTTTGGTCTTTAGGGCGCTGTACCTGCCCTCGGGAGACTGACATGAATGAGAAGTGGTGCTAGAAGAGCTGTCACTGCCAAACTGGTGAGCAGACTGAACGCTTGACGCTCTGCTCAAGTCACTTTGGTCACTGGAGTCCTCATCGTGACAGAATATAGCACTATGTGGCTTGGTAGCAGAAATACCTCGAAAGGACACATAGTCCCTATGCCGACTTGAATCAAAACTGCTAGCCCGTTTTTTTCCTGTCCGTCTCCTGCCTGACTTATGAGCAGAGGCTGTCCGGTGGATTAAGCTAGAGGATTTAGGTCGTACATCCCCTTCCTTTTGCTTTCCACCAACATCTTTACCAACTTTTGAATCCACTGAAACAGCTGGCTTATCACTCTCCTCCTCTTTGTTTTCAGCAGTTTTCCCAAGTGGTGTGTCCCCCTGTGAAGTAAATTCATTTGCATGGGGGTTTTTATTGGCTTCTTCAGATGCAGAGGTGCTGAGACCTTTCTGATCGTGCATGTCCTCAGAGCTATTAGAATGCTTGGCTTCTTGAACCCCACTATTCGTACTCACTTCCAAGGCAGTTTTTTCACTGCTAGTCCTTTTGTCACTGGCACAGCTACTCTTGTCCTCTGGCTCAGCGCAGCACTCTTTCTTCTGACCACTGGTCTTTCCCACTTGGGGAGACTCCTCGTGCTCTGACAAGATGCTCTCTATGTGAGTGGAGCTGGTCTGCTCACTTTTATAGCTGCTGACGGTGCTGTGAGTGTCCCGGTCCGTACCACTGCAGTAGCTCTCTGTTGAGCCACTACTGCGCGTGCTCAGACTCCGCAAGCTGTCCATGCTTTTGTCTGCTTTCAAGGGTTTGCTCTTCCCACTTTTGGTAGGTGGCTGAGAATTACTGTTTTTCAGCTCACCAACAGGCTGAAATTCCCCAGGTAAACAAGAATTTTCCACCAAGGATTCTTTGGATCCAGAATGAGGCTTGGAAGATTCTAACTCACTAACAGGATCTAACCCACGTCTTTGCTGATACAGAGGGAAGTCATTCAGGGAAGTGTCTGGAAAAGCCACAGCAGAGCTAGAAGTCCGTGGTACACCTCGCGGCCGGTGATCTTTCCTGTAAGAGTGTGAATGTAAAGGGACAAGAGATGCTACTTCTGTGTCACAGGCACTGGACAGAGACTGCTCAATGTGGTGGTGGTGGCTGTGACTTGGCAGGCTCACTTTGTCACTGCAGTCTCTTGGTAAGTCCTGTCCACATGAGGATAAGGACGGCTGAATGGAGATGAAGGAATCATTGGAGACCAAACGGAAGAGCTTCCGATCAGCTGCCAAATCTGTTTCAAACATATATTTGGAAATGTTAACACAAATCTACAATCTGTTTTTTCTACTGTTTAACAATGGAAAGAATTCACAGTGTACCATAAAAGTATAAACAATTTCTCAAGTAGCTTACTGAATAACAGTTGACCAGTTATTCCAAAGGGCTGGTTTTATTTCACAGCTGTACAAAGAAAGCATTCTACTAATGGAATGAACTCAATTTCCAAATCTTCAACTGGCTTCAGAAAAAGTTCTATAGATTATTAACAATAAAATAAGAAGCAACAAAGGATTATACTTAAAATGAACCTGGATTTCTGTGCGAGTTCTGTCCCTAACTTACTAACTAGGTAACCTTGGGTTACCTTTCTAAGCTTCTGTTTCCTCATCTGTAAAATGTGGTATCAATCTCACTTAGTACCATGCAATAACTGAGTTAATAACATAACGTTGCTTAGCACAATGTATGGTAGCTATCATTATTTTACCTTGCAAAATTAAAAATCTTAAAAAAAACTAATATAATTGTTTTACAAATCCACAAAAACCTAGAGTAATCAGAAACAAACAAAAAAATCAAAAGGCTGACCAATGCACAGACAAGATATGATATAATGATATAAGATACGTTACTGTTCACAGTGGTTGAAAAAAATTAAAACAATAATTACAGGGCAAAATACTACATTTTATCTTTCACCACGCATGCAACGATTACAAAATGCTTCATGAAAAAAATACATATCCCCTCCTATATCTGTAAGACTATTCCTTCAATTCACCATTTAGGGCAGTGATTAGTGACTTGAGTTATCATATATACTATATATATAAATATAGATATAAATATAAATAAACCCATCTACCCACCTACCTACATAGTAATTTATCTTGAAATATAGCTTGACAACCCAACTGTACAATAGCTGATTTTTTATATACCTTTTGACAGATAAGGATGGTTGAATCTGCTGTTAGTTCAATAAAATGAAATATTATTGTCTTATTTGTCATAACTAGATAGGAAAAATACAATAACAGATTCTATAATAAGTTAGACTCTTCCCAGTAGAGTTACCTTAAATAATAAAAGCGTACATTTTCCCTTAAGATTAATACAAAATAAAAATGAAATACTAGAAATATTTATGTACTTTAAAAAATCTAAATGTAGATTAGATCTAAGTAATTAAACACTTAGAGGTACCCTCTAGAATGTACCATATAAACTGTGATTTATAAATGACATATTAGGCTTTATCTTATGTTTTAAAGTCTTCAAGATAAGTGAAACCAATGTTCTTTTCATTTGTCCAAAACTGTGCCACTGTACTTGGGTTCTTATATTCTTTAAAAACCCAAATTTAAAAATTAGTACTGTATTTACTTTTCTGTAGTATTAATTTATAATGTTATTTCTAAAAACTCTCTATATCCCTAATAAACAATTATGGGATGGTGTAATAGTCACATTTCAAGGATATGAATTTCATAAAACAAAAACTTAACTGAGTAAGTAGTTGAAAACCACTAATTCTAAAATACAACAAAAGACTTTTTAAAAAATACTAATGATCAAAACCAACTCCTTTCCAAGACATTAATAAAGCAGAAAGTTAAGTTTTTCATTTTAAAAGACACAGCCAAACTTGCTTTAATACATGTGTTTTTTTCAGTGTTGCTAAATAAATATACCATAATAAGTTTGACTTTGTCAGGAAGAACTTTAGGTGGTTTAGGAAACTTCCAAGTAAACATGTCTTCTTAGACATTTTTCTTACTGGTAGCAATACCGTCAAAGACAGGCTCAAATCAACCCAGAGAGATTCTATTTTTCATCTAATTAAACTTTTTTCCAGTGATAGCTACCGTTAGTGTTCAGGATAAGAAAAGCATCTCACATACTGCTCATGGTGGTGCAAACTAGCGCAACCAACCTTCTGCAAAGCAATTTAGCGATGTTGACAAAAGCCTTCAAAAATATACTTACCCTTTGATCACTAACTATTTCTAGAAATTTTTACTAAAGGATAAAAATCAGATATGTGAATAAGGTTTTAGAAAAAGGTTGTTCATCTCAGGTTGTTAAAAAACTCCTTAAAACACAGAACTATAAAATTGTCCAGTAAAATGAGGTTGAATAAATTACACTGTCTAGTAATAACACCATGCAGGCACTACAAATGTTTTCAAAGATTATGTAATATGAGAAAATACTTAAAGTGAAAAAGATGGCACTATATAAAAAATATGACTCCAGTCTGTAAGAGTTAAAGAGAATACTAAGGGTATATGTACATATGTTTGTAGGAATGTTAAAAGTAATATACCATATTTAGCCATAAAAAGGAATAAAGTCCTGACACATGCTATAACATGCAAAGTGAAGGAAGCCAGAAACAAAAAGCCACATATTACATAATTCCATTTATATGAAATGTCCAAAATAGGCAAAGGCATAGCGACAGAAAGTAGATTAGTGATTGCCAGGGGCTGGTTGAAGGAGGAAATGGGGAGTATAATGGTTATGGGTTTCTTTTGGGTGTGATGAAAATGTTCTGGAGTTGGATAGTGGTCATGGGTACCCAAATCTGTGAATATACTAAAACCCACTGAATTGTATACTTAACAGGGTGAATTTTATGGTATGTAAACTATATCACAATAAAAAATAAGGAAAAAAGTGACACACGAAAAAATATTAACAACAGTTATCTCAATGGCAGAAGTGTAAATTATCTTCTTCCTCATATTTAACTGTATTTTCTAGAATTAACATACTACTTTTATAAACAAAAATCATATCTTCCTCCTCTCTTCTAGATCATCCCCATCAATTATACAAAACAAGCTGTTATTTCTCTTACATTCTTACAAAATCCAAATCTCCTCCTTTGTCCTCACTTCCCCTGCAAGCTATCACCTTGTACCTCTGATCTCCTTTAGAAAAATTCACCAAAAAGCAGTCTATATTCACTGTTTTCAATTCATCTCCTCTGACACGTATTCTAGTCCCACCCCATTAAGAAGCTTATCAAGGTCACCAACAACCTCTACGCTAAGTCCAGTGGTCAAGTCTCGGTCTCATACAACTTGGCCTATCAGCAATATTTGACAAAGCTGATCACTATACTCTCCTTGAAATGTGGGGATACACACCTCTACCTCACCAGTTGTTCCAATTCAGTCTCCTGGATTTATTAGACTACAGTGGCTCAGAGCTCAACAGTTGGAACTCTTCATTCTTCTATCTATACTTTCTCTTTTGTAGGTCTCATCCAATTTTCTGGCCCCATAATAACTGAAGTTCAGAAATACGTGTAGCTAGTTCCTGCATCTTCTATCCAGCCCCGGTACTATACAGGGATGGACTAGAGTTCTGATCTTGGGTAGGGAAGACATGAGTGAGGCTGGGGAGGGAAACTGTAGATAACCCCTTCTTAGAAAATGTAGAGGACACATCCCCACAACCTCAGTTTTCTCCCAATCATCCTGAATCATGTTGATGAAATGAGTGCCAACTAGTCAACTAATTGCTAACTAACAACTAATTAAAGGTCACTGTCCTGTAAATCCAAACCAGCCAGAGAGCCAGGAGAGCCCCCGCTGATATTTAAGCCAGAATGAACGACAGCCACTAGGTGGTGCCTAACCGTAGCCAAGATCTACAGGGATTTGGCTCAGGGAGCCAGGCTGCCTCAACTCCAGGCCAGCTAACTGTAGAGGCTTTCCCTGTTAGTTCATGAATTTCATGTTAACCCAACCCCACATGTGACATAACTGAATTTTTATTTTTGATATTTATACACTGAAAACTCCTAAATTTAAAACCTCAACCCTGATGTCTTACCCGAAATCCAGACCTCTCTAATTATCTACCAATTACTGCTGCTTAGAAGTCTAACAGCAACTCATACTTGACGTGCCCAAACTGAACTCCCTCTCTTCCCTCCACCATGCTCTCCCCACTCCTAAATCTGCTCCTTCTCAGTCTTCCCCCTTTCAGTTAATGGAGACTCCATCCTCCCCATTATTTAACCCCAAAATCTTAGAGTCATCTATGACTACTACTCCTCTCACACGGTATTTCCAAATCCATCCACATATCTCTCATTAACATCTGCCACACACAGTCAGACCACTTCTCGCTACCCTGATCTGTGCCCCGATTATTGCAATAATCTGCTAACTGAGCTCCCTGCAAACAGCCTTTGCCCCTTTTAATATATTCTCAACACAGGAGCCAGAACAACGGTTAAAATGTAACACAGATGATGACACTTCTCTGCTCAAAACCCTATAGAGCAGTTTATCGTCTCACTGGAAATTAAAAGCAAAATCTTTAAAATGGCTTACAAGACTGTAATTTGGCCTCACTTACTCTGTACCAGCCCCACTATTTCTCAAACCTGACAGGCATGTTCCTGCTTTAGGACTTTTGCCTGTGCTACCTCTGCACGGAGGCCGCCTTCCTCCCAAATATCCCGACAGCTCGCTCCTTCACCTCCTTCAGGTCTTTGCGCTTAGCGAGGTTTTCCCTCAACCATTCTATTTATAAACTTACGATGGCCAGAGCCCCCAGCACGCCCTATCCTCTGTCTCTATTACTACATCTATATTTGATTTATAATAGTATGTTTCCGTACTAGTAGTATGGAAGCCACAAGGGTAGAAATTTTTGTCTGTTCACCCATTATTTCTAGTACTTAGACTGGTACCAGGCACATATGAGTACTCAATAATAATTGTTAAATGTGAAATACGTGTGAAAATGTTACATGATAAAAGCAAGTTATAAAACTATGTAAAAGTAGTATAGCATAGTGATTAAAAGCAGGATTTAGAACTCGATTTGAACTACAGAACTGCCACTTTGCAGATGGGTGACTTTGGGCAAGTTTCTTATAACTTTGCTCTAAGCTATGATTCGCTCCTCTGTAAAGTGAAAATAATAACCGTATTAACTTCAAATGCTTGTCGTGAAGATTAACTGGGTGAATGCATATAAAGTGGCTAGAAAAAGACCTAAACCAGGGTTTGATAAACTAAGACCTGTAGAGCCAAAGAGGCCCTCTGCCTGTTTGTAAGTAAAGTTTTAGTGTAACACAGACATTCCCACCCATTTATACGTTGTTTACGGCCTCTTTCACTCTACAATGGCAGAGCTGAGTGGCTGCAGGAGAGACCACGTGGCCAACAAAGCTTTACAGAGGAAGTGTGCTGACCCCCCACAGGGCAACGGTATGCACTCAGTTACTGTCAAACACCATTATCTATGTCAATATGTATCTGCCAGGGTAGAATTATAGGAATATAATTCCCAACGTACTTGCACAAGGTACTTTCCAGAGGAAAATAAAGAGACCTATGACCCGTAATGGTAGTGGCACTAGCCCCTCTAAGATCACTATCCAGTTTCTGAGACACTAATGATTACATATTATAGAAAGGAATACTGTAATTCTCAAAGAGATTAATTCACCTTTCCTTTTTATAAGAAAATAGCTTCCATACCATATAGTATGTTTAAAAGTATTTTTAAGGGGAGAGGGGTAGGTTGTGAGGGGTGGTCCAAAGAAGCAAACAGTGACGAGGTACTGTAATTCAAAAAAAGCAGCTACAGTGATAAACCTAGAATGCTAAGTACCAGGAACAAAATATACTTGCAAGAATTAAACCTGGGTAAAACACTAAATTAATGGGAAAATGTCACAATTCAGTGATCTATTTGTGACTTCATAAATAAGTTTCATAATTCAGTACAGGAAATTTATCACCTTGCCTGCCTGCCAAACATCACCCATAAGCTAATAAAAACAACAGGCTGGAAACAGGGAGACAGGTTTCTAATCCAATTTTGGCTCACTGATTATATAACCTGGGATAATCTCCACTTGAAATGGGTATGACATATCCGTCCTTTCATGTTTGAAAATTAAAAACCAAACTTGAAAATGTGGCAGTTCTTAAAAAAAAAGGAACTCTATAAAATCCAAAATACTCATTTATAATGGAGTTGAATAAGGAGAAAAAAATATATCACTTAAAACCAAAATTTCTATTAAAGGTTAAAAATCTGTTACAGGAAGGCACCAAGCTGGAAGCAGACAGTTTCTCAGAAACTCCAACAGCAAGTTATTT
The DNA here is from genome assembly GCF_964165515.1 of Mesoplodon bidens. Lineage (NCBI taxonomy): Eukaryota > Metazoa > Chordata > Mammalia > Artiodactyla > Ziphiidae > Mesoplodon > Mesoplodon bidens. The sequence continues at coordinate 147,326,356 of NC_138178.1, read as the reverse complement.
CTCTGTGAAAACACATTGTCGTTTCTGCAGTTGGGCAACATATGCAGCAGTTGGCATTTAGACGTCATACTGAATGGAAGAGAACAGTTTTACATACTAGGTTATCACTAAGCTAAGCAAGATGCTCTGACCAATTAAAGGAATAGCAGATTCTTATCTCCCATCTCACATTCATTCTGGGGCATATGCTCATAAAGTTACCCTGTTTACTTGGCAGAACATGTGTAGCTGAATTCCAGAAAGCTGTAAGTACTTATAACACTGTGTTACTGTTATGTTAGCAAATCATTTTATTTTAATGTTTCTAAAAAATACCATATTAAGTTATTATAACCTTCTGCCAAAATATGAGCAGCACATTCCACAAGCTCACCCTGGTCACCATACTACATAAGGGCATCATGAAGTAAAACGTTCCTACCTTGTTCTTCACTTCCTTCCTTACAAAGACTCGAGCTCTGGCCCAGACTTAAACTGATATCATCAGAAGTCTTAGCGGTGTCTGTATCTCCTACAAAGTGAAGAGAGACCCATGAAGACACTATATGAAAAGTAAAGGCCGTACAGAGTAGCATAACAAGGAAGGACACGAGGGAGTACAGTAGACATTTATGAACTAAAGCAGTTTTTGTATCAAGGGGTACAGTGATGGGAGATGCATTAAACTAGCAGGAAGTATCGTGGACTGTCAGACCACATAATTATTCTCATAGTGCTACAAACCAAATACGGAAAGCCTCATAATATTAGCTAATACAACTATTTCTTTCAAAAGAATTATTAAAAAGGAAATGCAAATCATGTAATAACAAGTTGAAACAACATAAAATTCCCTCCCAGGGAAAATCAGAGAGTTATAAAATTACAGGGCAAAAATAATAATGAATTTATCTGAAATAGATGTATTGAATAAAAGGGATATGTAAGCTGTACAGGAAAAAAACTTTTTTTTAGTGTCTTATTCGTGCCCAATTTAAAGGTTTCACATTAAATTAGTTTTCTATGAACCTCATCAAAACCCATGAAAGTATCTTCCCTCAAGGCAAAGAAGTTTCTTAAAGATCAAAATTTATAATTCATACAATGTAATGCAAATGGTCAAATACTTTTATGAAATGTGGATGATGAAAGGAGACCACAATTTAAATCAATTAATCTTTAATATAAGATACATAATTTTGGGCTTCCCTGGTGATGCAGTGGTTAAGAATCTGCTTGCCATTGCAGGGGACACAGGTTCGAGCCCTGGTCCGGGAAGATCCCACATGCCGCGGAGCAACTAAGCCCGTGCGCCACAACTACTGAGCCTGTGCTCTAGAGCCCATGAGCCACAACTACTGAAGCCCACACGCCTAGAGCCCGTGCTCCACAACAAGAGAAGCCACCGCAATGAGAAGCCCGCGCACTGCATCAAAGAGTAGCCCCCCCTCGCCACAACTAGAGAAAGCCCGTGCACAGCAATGAAGAGCCAATGAAGCCAAAAATAAATTAATTAAATAAATAAAAAATTTAAAAAGTTTACCATAAAAAAAGATACATAATTTTATCCTCAAGAATGATTTTTCATTACATGTAAATATATGATACAGTTATCTTTACTAGAAACAAAAAAGAAATGGAAAGTCAGAGGTAACTTTCAGGTTAGATCACACCTACCTTTAATAGTTGTTGCTGTTCCAAGACGAGAGGAACCAGATCCAATCTGAAAATATGACATGAAGTAAACGAAATGCTAGCTACGCCATCAGCACAGACTAGCAAGGTTATCAAATGAAATTATATTATCAAAACATGTTATCAGTCACTTTCACCAAAAGGCCATGATGTACCAGAGCCGCAGTCCTTGTCTGCTGTGGCGCATGCTGCGCATCTAGTACAGATTTGCTGAGACACTGAATCCCTCTGCGTACTCAGGACTGATGGAGCCCCCAGGGCAAGAGCCTCCAACCTCGAACAATCCGTGCCAAACGGTCATTGTCATTTTTATATTGCATCATGACATGTTCAAGTTATAAACAAAAGCAAAACTAGGTGTTAAGTCTACCTGAAATAAATTTAGACTTATCAGGGCATATAAAGGGAAAGTTTGGAGGACGTAACATACTAACAAAGAGCAAGCTAAATCTTACTTTCAAATTGTTAGTAAATCAATATGTTCTTTCCTGAGTTTCAGACAGAAAGTAAGGACTTCTTTGTAGGCTGCTATAACATATTTTTAAAGAATAAAAAAAAACTAAGCCATCTAAGAAAAAGAAATTTTTAGCACAAACTCTATAAACAGAACACTAAAATCTGCGGAGCTTTTAGGGCTTATATTCAAGATGGTATAAGACGTCCCTAAAATTTCATAACCATCAATTATTATACTACCATAAAAATAATAGAAACGAATACCACAAATTCCATGAACACATTAAGGAAACCAAATATAACATGACAGTTATTAAATCAACAAGTCTGAGTAACTCTTTTTATAACCTGTTTTCAAGGGATTCAAGAAGAAAATAGTCAAGCAAATTTAACACCTCATACTAAAATCAAGAACATTCATATAATACTCATATTTTGCCAAATCTTTTCTTTCATTGATTCAACTGAATAGAAGTATACAATGAGAAATTTGGTCAAAATATAGGTTAATATTGACTTTGAAGGGGCATGAGGGACTTTCTTGGTCTATATTTGGGGGGGATAAATACAGAAAAGCATGAAGAATAAAACATAACCACCCATTGTATCTGTTAAGATTGCTTTTGTCACCAAATAATAGAACTCAACTAATTAGGTGACTTAAAGAAATAGTTTTATGTCTGTCACCTAAGTTTGGAGCTGGTTTAATAGCATTTGTTCAGCAGCTCTATAATATTAGGGCTCTGGATGGCAGAGCCTAATTGTCTAATTGTCTGGACGGCAATTAAATGGGTTACACATATGTAAAAATCTACTGAGCCGTACACTTAATAAGTGTATACTATGCTGTATAAAAGTTATATGTTGGTGAAAAAGTAAGTAAAAATAAACATACACATACAGGTTAAAACTACTAATAAATTCTTATGTAGCCAATAAAAAAATGAGCTTTGCAATATTTTTTGAACTGCTTATTAAGTTTGATTCTCCTGATTTTTCCTAATTTCTGCTTTCAATTAGCCATAAAAGGCACTGCAACTAGACAGAAAGAAAAAGGCCAAAAAGCATTTTACTGCAAGACTTTCATTCTTATCACACCTGCTAAACAAGTTATAAAACTAACATGTTATTTTTCTACTAGAATAATAAGCGTATAACTTCCTAGACAGAAGTTTAAAAACAAGTAAGCAAACAAAAAACACCATTTCATGCCACCCTTCTAAGAATTTAAACTTTAAAAAAATGTTTTTTGAATATGCGTACGGTAGTCATTTGCTCACAACCTCAAAGTGTTCTCTTTTTCTTTCCTTAACAAACTTCCCATTTTGTTCAAATGTTGGGCATATTATCTTTTGACTTAGGAGAAGAGGGCCCAGACTCTGATCTAGGTGTGTACTCTAGTTCTGCTCAATGAATGCATGGGAGAGTCTGTTGGAGGGCTTTGAGGAAAGACCTTTTCATGTCTGAGAAGATGATGAGCAAGGACAACTCTGCCCCACACTGTCACCTGCTTCTTAACTTTTCAACAGGATCATAATTGAAGCTGCTGTGCTCATCCTGCAACTCTAAGGAAAAGCCAAAAGAACTAGGGAAATTCCAACCCAGAGCCCTAATATTATTGAGCTGCTGAACAAATGCTATTAAACCAGCTCCAAACTTAGGTAACAAACATAAAACTATTTCTTTAAGTCACCTAATTAGTTGAGTTCTATTATTTGGTGACAAAAGCAATCTTAACAGATACAATGGGTGATTATATTTTATTCTTCATGCTTTTCTGTATTATTTAAAATTTATCCCCCCCAAATATAATGGAGTTGTGACTGTTCACACATGAAACAATAAGGGATTGAAAATATAAACCACAGTGCATACAAATAAAAGAATGCAATACAGTCCCCAAAATGTCACTGCAGAAGAACACTTAATAATATTAACATTCATGATATAGTCAGTAAAGAGAATCAAGTTCCAAAGAACAGCACACTAAAATCCCTCTTTATTTAAAAAGTTTTTTTGATTATGACATTACAGATGATTTTTATTTTCTTCTTGTTGTTTGCTAACTTTCTAAAAATAAACACATTCAGAAAAGGAAAAAATTAAGAAAAAAATGATATCTTCATACACTTAGAGGTAAAGTTTTTACTTAATAGGTTTGCACAAACTAAGATGGTCCAGTGTTTCTTCTCTTTGGTAAGTGCCAAAGGAAAGTCCAGGAAGGATTATGGATGTCAGAGAAGAAAAATTACTTCCAACTAAAGAGCAATCAGGCAAGGCCACCTCCTCCATGAAGCCTTGCCCCTCTCTCTAGCTGGAAACAATTACTTTCTCCTCTGAAATCTATAGCCCCTTTTCTGTACCATTCCTATGGCAACTATTACTTTGTATCTTGTAGTTACACTTACTTGGTAACATATATTTATAACTTCAGTTACTTATAGACATCTACTAGGAAATTGCAAACTCTTTGAGGGTGAGACCCACTCCACATCCCGGACAAACAAAATGCCTTAAATATTATCAGGTACTAAAATATTTTAAGGAAGATAAGTGATAAAAGGGAAGAGAGGGACAGGGCGGGGGTGGGAATGGAGAGTAGAAGATGGAAAGGAGAAGGGTAGCAGTGGCAGGAAGGAAAGAATGATCACAATGACTATGATAGAGCTACTGTGTTCAAGGAGTTCACTACCCAGTACAGAAGACATTTATATACAACTATGATAATGTGTAATAAGGCCTATATAATAAAACATGTGAGAAACATGGTATGTCTATATTGGTAATATCTCTACCGATACACAAAAAGCCCAACTTTACTTCCCCACTTCAGCTTCCCTAAAGGATAACAATAATTATGTCAATAATTCCTTCTGGTATAAAACAGTATACAACTAAAACACCAAAATCTAAGTAGCACAATAGCTTCTGATATCTGCCCTTTTTTATTCAAGAGTTAATATTTTAAGGAAAACCAAATTAGATGTGCTGTGCATTTAGGTGCAGACATGCAATAATTACATTCAAGATGGGACTCCCTCCCTAAAACAAGTAGGGCAAGTTCTAATGGACATGATGCCAAGGGTAGAGTTACCAAAGGTGGCTGGCCACTGCTATGTCCTTTTGTCTGTCCTAACAAAAAAAAAAAAAAGAAAAAGAAAAAAAAGAAAAAAGTTGTGGTTCTTCAAAATTTGTTGCAGAAGTGTAGGCTTATTCCCCAGGGTAATCTGATGTTGCTAATATTTGTCAGTAAGAAGAAAGGCCAGGTTTAATTAAGAACATAAAATGTGCAGCCATATTTAAGGACTAAGTCATTTCATTCTATAAAAAGAGACTGAGAAAAGCACAAGGGATAACCTATATGTCTCCAATACAGACAGACACCATGAAGGTAAATAAGCACACACTAGGAGCTAAAGTTCCTAAGGGCACTCACCACAACAGTCTCAGTCGAAACTACCCCTGGGCAATTAGCATGTGGTATGTGCTCAGCAAAAAAGTACTTAATTAATGTGAAAATTCTGTTTAAAATAATAGTAATAAAAGATAATCAGTAAACAATCAAAATATTATTAATCAGCCAGATAAACCCAAACACTGACTGACTGTTACAGACAAGAGAACACCTGAGACCACCATCAGGAGGAGGGAAAAAAGCAAACTACAACAGCACAGGTTCCTACCTGGTTGCCTGGATCAAGGCCAGCATAAGAATTTCTTGAACTGCAACCAACTGGGGGTGTGGCCTCTCGAATGAACTCAGACATTTCAATGCCCCCACCAGGATCACTGTGGGGAAAAAATGAGAAAAGGAGAATAACTGTCATTATTCTGACACCAATGGTTTTCTTTTTGTTTGTTTTTTAAGTTATTAACCTTTTTTCTGTAAAACTATCAGGTTCAGATATTTAATATAGCAAATTGAAAAAAAATCATTCTTCTTTTATAAGTCTGATAAATTTGAACTATTTTATAACCATGTCACTACTCCAAAACATTTAAAACTCTCTCCCAAACTGTCTATATCCAATCCAATATTAGAAACTGGCCTTGATTACAATTGTACCATACTAAATATAGCACATATTTTATGATATGTGCCATAAAACCACTCTAGCAAAGAAATTATTTGCCTTTTGTTTCCTAACAGCAAAGAGAAATTGGTCAGAAAGTAATCAGATATTTTTTTAAATTTATTTTTAATTTTTTAAATTTATTTATTTTTGGCTGAATTGGGTCTTCATCGCTGCGCGCGAGCTTTCTCTAGTTGCGGTGAATGGGGGCTACTCTTCGTTGTGGCAGGCAGGCTTCTTATTGCGGTGGCTTCTCTTGTTACAGAGCACGGGCTCTAGGTGAACGGGATTCAGTAGTTGTGGCACGTAAGCTCAGTAGTTGTGGCTCGCAGGCTCTAGCGCGCAGGCTCAGTAGTTGTGGCGCACGGGCTTAGTTGTTCCACGGCATGTGGGATCTTCCTGGACCAGGGCATGAACCTGTGTCCCCTGCAATGGCAGGCAGATTCTTAGCCACTGCACCACCAAGGAAGTCCCAAGTAATCAGATCTTACACTCCCTGACCTCTCCAAGAGCACAGTCTGATTGAGCTGCATGATACAATGACGAACATGCATGAGAGCAATTATCCTGGTCAAGCTATCTGTACTTCTTTGTGTGTGTGTGTGTGTGGTATGTGGGCCTCTCACTGTCGTAGCCTCTCCCGCCGCGGAGCACAAGCTCCAGACGCGCCCGCTCAGCAGCCATGGCTCACGAGTCCAGCCGCTCCGCGGCACGTGGGATCCTCCCAGACCGGGGCACGAACCCACGTCCCCTGCATCGGCAGGCGGACTCTCAACCACTGCGCCACCAGGGAAGCCCTGTATTTCTTAAGTTAACAGAATTTAACTAGGATACTAACTTGTTTCACAGAGCTGGGAACCTAAGATTTTAGACTTGCATGTGTAGAGTTAGAAGGCACAAGTTTAAAAAGTGAAATGATGCTATGTAGTAAAAACAGGCATTAGAAAGACAAAAGAGAAAAGTACTAGGTTCAAAGAACTAAGGAAGTCCACATATAGAACTTAAAGATAATGGGATCCTAAAATAAGGAAAAAAGATCACACCAAATTTCAAAAAACTTAGACAATTAAAAAAATTTTTTTAAGTTGATACGTTGTATTTTCATTTTTATTCAGTTCAAGAAATTTTCTTTTTAGTGAGGGAGCCACTCTGCATACGGGATCTTAGTTCCATGACCAGGGATCAAACCCACACCCCCTGTGGTGGAAGTGGGGAGTCTTAACCACTGGACCGCCAGGGAAGTCCCCTAGACAATTTTATAATAAAGTTCCTCAAGAACACAACTTTTAGAACAATTCAGGCCTAAAAGTTATCATAATCCTATTTTTGCCCAAAGGTTTTTACTCATTCTACCTGGTATACAAAGTCAGTCAATAAATTTTTTAGCTATTATTATCAAGGATAAAAGCTATAGTATATATGCTTGACATTATTGTGGACATAAGCTGTCTTACCATCTAGCATCTAATTCAACCTTCTGGTTAACAACAACAAAAAAAGCAACTTCAAATTCTTCTGGTGAATCACCTCATCCCAATCTCTCATATGGCTGTGGGTAATGCTGACCCTACTCTCAAGTTTAGGGGTAAGCTGTACTGGCCAAAGTCAATCAGCATATCCCAATCTCTTGGTCACAGCAACTAGTAGTTCTAGAACAGGCACATGACCCAACTCAGGCCAGAAATGTTCTACTGTTAAGAGAAGAAACTTCTCTCTATCTGTTTGTCTTAATGCTGAGAAGATGAGTCCTGGAGCTGCTGTAGCCATTTTACAACCATAAGGGGAGAGCCTGTTTAAGAAGCCAACTAAAAGAAAAGCATAGCCTGGTAAAGGGAACGAGAGTCATGAAGCTACTTGAAATTCTGCACATTGCCACATCTGAAGACATCCCTTAAACAGACTTTTCAGTAATGTGAGCCATAAATTACCTTAAGTCTGTTTGGGTGGGGATTCCAACAGCTGCAATCAAAAGATATAGGCAAAATACAATCTGCTTACAAGTTCACCTTCCATTTATATACTTATCACTATAGCTGTTTGAATTCTAGTGTGTTTTTTAAGTTAATGGTCTCATAACTACCATGTCCCTGTTTGCTCATTGGGTCTCTAACTCTAAGCCACTGGCTACAGTTAGCTAATGGAAATTATCTTTCTAACTTGTTACCCATTTATAAAAATAAAACATAATGGAACTCAGTTACAAACATGATGGCCAAGTCTGCATACAAATGTCTATGTGTGAGAAAAGTGGAGTATGAATAAATTTGCTGGCCATTTGGTGTTAAGTCACACGGCTATCTAGGCCAGAATGAGAAATATTTTTTTAATTTGGCAAAATCTCAAGTGTGTATACACAGGCAGCTATCACCCACTGAACTAGTGATGAGTAATAACCAGCAATACTGTTAACTCCATTGGAATGCATTCTCTAATTAAGACTGCAAAGAAATCAGAAGATGGAGACCAAGGTGAAGACCAAGGAATAAAATGTTCTATGCCACAGAAAGGATAAAGAGCCCTCATCTTCCCTAGTTTATATGCATCAGCTTTAATAATATGTAATTCACATACAATTCATCCACTGAAACTGTGCAATTCAGTGATTTTTAGTATATTCATAAAGTTGTGCATCCATCACCACAGTTGATTTTAAAACATTTTTATCATCTCAAAAGCAAACCCATTTAGCTATTACCCTTCCCACCCCTCCTCCCCCCAGCCCTAAGCAACCACTGATCTACTTTCTGTCTCTATAAATTTGCCTATTCTGGATTTTTTTTCATATAAATGGAATCACATAATACGTGGTCTTCTGTAACCGACTTCTTTCACTTAGCACAATGTTTTCAAGGTTCATCAATGTTGTAGCACGTATCAGAGCTTTATACCTTTCTATGGCCAAATAATATTCCATTGTATGGATAGAACACATTTTGTTTATTCATTCATCAGCTGATGGACAATCTTACCCAGTTTTATACATCACTTCTGATAGCAAGTCTAAATGATTATAACTGGAACATAAAATTATTATTCATGACAAAGCAAATATTTACTAAATACTTAATACAGTCCAGTCATAGGGGTGCATGCTTTATTTGCATTTTCTCATGAAACATTCCCCTAAAAATCTATGATATAAATACTATCATCCTCATTTTACAGATGAAAAAACTGAAAACCGAAAAGGTGTAAAAACTTGCCTAAGGTCTCAGAGGAGTAAACAAAATAAGCCAAGTCATTGGTATATGGAGTTCAGGTGGGAAGGGAGGACACAAATAATACTTCCTCATCACTCTACAATGTGTTATCATATCTGCTCTTTCTGGTTTTTTTTCCTTCACACATGAATGTAGGTACTCATAACCAATAAGGACTGAGAAAAGATTTGAACACCAGGTCTAACTCTAAAGGCTATAGTCTAAGACACCAATAATGCCTTTTAACAAACAGGCATTAAAGTTCTCTTTCCAGTTCAAAACCAAAAGTAAACACCATTATCTAGGCAAGGTTTCTTAACCTCAGCACTACTGACATTTTGGGCCACATAATTCTCGACTGTAGGAGACCATCTTGTGCACTGTTAGGATGGTTAGCAGCATCCCTGACCTCTACCCACCAGATGCCAGTAGCATTTCTCCCTGTGATAACCAAAAATGTCTCCAAATATTGCCAAATGTTTCCTGGGGGGCAAGGTCATCTCCAGTGGAGAAACAATAATCTAGAACTAATGCTCAATGGTCAACATTGAATGGGAAGGAGGTATTAAGGGGAGAAAAAAAGATGAAGGAAAAAACAAACAGCTCCTTTTGTAGAAAAAATATATCCTCTTGCAAACTGACTGTACCTTTCTCTTCTCTACAAGTTCAGAAGCAGACCTTTTAGTCATCTGTTGGTGTCCTAACATATAAATTGACTGAGTAAGAATTTTCTTTATTAGCAAGACTTGCAGATTTTCAGCAATGGAAATTTCAGCACATACCTGGAAAGTAAGTAGTTTACAATTCTCACAGAAGCAAAGTGGTCTACTGCAGTAAGCAGTACACCAAATTCAGGGCATGTCTACCTTTATGCCTTAATTTCCTCATCTGTTTAAAAATAAAAACAGGTACAGGGAAAGGCAGAAAAGCAGAAAGGGTCTGATCTGAATTATAAAGGAGACTTCACAAATTAATTTGTTGATTATCAGTATCATAAACTGCTCAGGCTTTAATTAGAACTTCACAGAACCAGCACAGTACTAAGTTTACAAATCTAATCTAGATCACAACGATGTTCCTCAAAGTATGAACAGATAAAAGCAAAGTCCCTAAACAGAATAAATCTTCAGAAAATTTAGCCTAAAATTCACCTGTGTATATTTTAAATGGATCCTTAATTTACAATATTGTAAGCATCACTGAATGAGAAATGGAAAATATGGTTTGTCTCCAAATAATTGTATTCAAATTCTAAAATTCAGGGTGCTAATTTCCTCTCCTGAAACGTTAGAAATGTAATACATACATTAATGGCTTTGACTCTTTCTCTAAGATTAAGATGGAACAAATATTTCTGAGCTGCTATACCACAGCCAATGACAACCAGAAGCACAAGTAGTCACTCCTACTATATTCATTCATTCATGCAACAAATTGACAGCTCTAATGTACCAAGCATAGTGATCGGCTCTGGAAATAAGTGTATCTGTTTTCCTGTTCATTTCTGTTCAGAACAGAGATTTACAAGTGGGAGAGTGGGGGAAAGGAGATGTCGAAAGCAAAAATCTACAACAAAGACCATATTTAATGGTGAAACTTAAAAGCACTCCTAAAAAGACAAGGATGTACACGAATACTATTTCAATTTAACCATGTGTGAGAAGTTATAGCCAATGAAAAGTTAAACAAGAAGCATAAGGTCTAGAAAGGAAGAAATAAAACTGTCATCATTTACAGAAAATCAAGAAATAACCTACAAAGTTTTACCATTAATAAGGGAGTTTAATAATGTTGCTGGATACAAAGTAAACTGCTACATTTAAAGGGAGAAAAACAAAAGGTAATTAGAAAAAATCATATAATAGCAGAAAAACTATAAAATAATTTGTCAAATTTAATAAAAGCTATGAAAGCCTTTTAATGGAGAAATGATAAATATTTACTGAAAGATATTAAAGAAGACTAAGTAAATGGAGAGATTTAATATTGTAAAGATACCAATTCTCAGCAGAATCTACATAGCCAGTGTAATTCCAATAAAAACCCTAAGTTCTTGTAGATTTTGCCCAGTAGACTCTAAAGTTTACATCAAAGATCAAGGAGGGGCTTCCCTGGTGGCACAGTGGTTAAGAATCGGCCTGCCAATGCAGGGGACACGGGTTCGAACCCTCATCTGGGAAGATCCCACATGCCGTGGAGCAACTAAGCCCTTGTGTCACAACTGAGCCTGAGCTCTAGAGCCCACGTGCCACAACTACTGAAGCCCGTGGGCCTAGAGTCCGTGCTCCGCAACAAGAGAAGCCACCGCAATGAGAAGCCTGCACATCACAACGAAGAGGAGCCCCCGCTTGCCACAACTAGAGAAAGGCTGCGTGCAGCAATGAAGACCCAAAGCAGCCAAAAATAAATAAATAAAGTAAATTTATTTAAAAAAAAAAAAGATCAAGGAGCCGAGAGTAGCAAATTAACTCCTGAAAAAGAACGAGGTACGAGGTTTGCCCCACTAGGTATCAAAAGTCATGTTATAAAGCACTTAGGATGGAGTGGTAACTGCACAGGCATAAACTAGATCAACAGAACAGAAGAGAGCCCAGAAACATACCCACCATATATGAAAACTTAATTTATGACAAAATGAGTACTGCAGATCACCAAGGAAAAGATAGTCTGTTTAACAAATACTGATTAAACCAGTCATTTATAAAGAAAAAAAACAAATCCTGAATCCCTACCTTACAACAGATCATAAAAATTTCCAGCAAAACTGAAATGTGAAAACAAAAGAAACATGAAACTTTAAAAAGACAATCTTTCTGAGAGTATCCTTCTGATATCTGTGTAGGAATAATTTCTTAAACAAGACACAAAAATGTTAATTACCAAAAAAATGATAAACTGTGTATTAAATTTAAGAATGTATGATAATCATAAGAAACCTTAAGAAAAGCAAAGTGACAAGCTACAAACTGGGAAAAGATGTCTGTAATGTACATAACCAATAAAGGAGTAGTATAATGAATATATTTTTTAAAACTCGTTTTTCTTAATCAATAAGAAAAAGAGAATTCCAAAGAAAAATAAAAAAGAAACGAATGGGCACCGGAAGGAACAGAAGACTTAAATGGAACATATATGTGAGATAAGATGCTCAGCCTCATTAGTAATCAGAAAGGTCAACTAAAGTCAAAATGAGACACACCTAACACTTAACTTTTAAAACTTACCAAAATCAAAGATTGAGGATATGAAACAATAAGGACTTTCACACACTAACGGTGAGAGTATAAATTGGTACAATCGTTTTGGCAAACAGCTTGTATGACCTAGTAAAACTGAACGTAAAAACACCTTGTGAACCAGCTTACATACACTAGATATACACATGTGTATGAAGAGACATATATAATAATGTGTTATCTGAGCAAAAAAACTTGAAATAATCTGAATGACTATCAACAGAAGAATGGATAAATTGTAGTCCATTCCTACAGTGGTTGACTATATCACAGCAAACATAAATGATAGCTAAAAGCATCAACATGGGTAAGTCTACAAAATATGATATTCTGCACAAAAAAAGCCCTTCACACAGAAATACATACAGTATGATTCTCTTCAGGATATCCTAAGGTAGACAAAATTAATTAGGAATATCTACAAAGACTATATAACAATAAAGCAAGGGAATTATTAACAAAAAATTCAAGATAAAGGTCACTCCTGAAGGGAAAAGGGTAGAATGATATAGGAAAGGAGTACATGAAGACTTGTATGGTAATTGTATAATGTCCTTATTACTTAAGCTGTGTGGTGGGTAAGTATTCACTTGATTATTATTCTCTAAATTATACATGTAATTGATATACCATTTGGAAATATATATATTTCACAATAAAATTTTTTGAAAACTAAAAGAAAATAGAAAAATTCAGTAACAGAAACAATTAAAAATATATACGATTATACAGAACTAATAAGAGCTAGCAATTACTGAATTGTTCCACGTACCAGAAATGGTACTAAGTCCTTTACATATATGATCTCATTTATGCTAATAATCCTATGAGACAGTAGTACTATTTATCTCATCATCGAGATGAAGAAGCCAAGGAATAAAAAGCTTTAGTAACTCCCCCAAGGTTATACTATCAGGAAGTAATTCAAGCCCCTGGCAGATTAAGTGCAGAATCTACATTCTGTTTGCTTACCCACTAAATGAGGGTATGCGTTTCCTAACAGAAATAGAATAGACTTAAGAACTATGCAGGACCCACTAAAAAATGTACACACATATACCATGTCTCTGAGTGAGACTTTCTATTTTACAGGCTGAGTTCTCTCCAAATTTAACACAATTATCATCAAAATTCTACTCAAACTTTCTGAAGGATGTGTTTACAAGGAAACATCTCATAAAAAACTAAGTAAGTATATGCATAAGGATAACTAAGATAATACTGAAAGAAAAGTACTGAAGAGGGATTCATACTGCTAAGTATTAAGCATACTAGAAGGCCATAAAAACAGTATATTATAAGCAAAAAGAGAGATCAATGGAGCAGAAAACAAAGCCCAGAAATGGACATAATACAAGTATGCTACATGAAAAAGCAAGCATTTAAAATTACTGGGGGGGGAAAATGCATTATTCACTCAATTTTGTTGGTACAATACTAACAAACCTTAAAAAAAAGAAGTTGGAAACGTTTTCAGATTGACTACGATTTAAGAGTAAAAAATAAAATGATAAAAATACTAAAAGTAGGGCTTCCCTGGTGGCGCAGTGGTTGAGAATCTGCCTGCCAGTGCGGCGGACACGGGTTCAAGCCCTGGTCTGGGAAGATCCCACATGTCGCGGAGCAGGTAGGCCCGTGAGTCACAACTACTGAGCCTGCACGTCTGGAGCCTGTGCTCCGCGACAGGAGAGGCCGCGACAGTGAGAGGCCCACGCACTGCGATGAAGAGTAGCCCCCGCTCGCCGCAACTAGAGAAAGCCCTCGCACAGAAACGAAGACCCAACACACCCAAAAATAAATTAAAAAAAAAAAAAAAAAACTAAAAGTAGATACAGGTGAATATTTACATAATTTGGGGAAAGAAAACTATCTCACAAAACTTGATATCAAAGAGAGAACTAATAAAGTTTCGTAGAATAGAACAGATAACAGAAAAATTAATTGTGGCATATAAATATATAAATGAAATGCCATAAAGTGAGGAAAAGTATTTGACACAAAATGATATCCTTAATAAGTATCTTCTTCAAATCAATAGTAAAAAACTAACCACCAACAGAAAAATATACAATTCATAAAATAACAAATATAAATGGACCAGCACAAGAAAAATAGCTCCATTTCACTAGTAATCCAAAAACTGAAAAAAGTAAACAATGAATTATTTACCAGTTTGTGAAAATACTAAATAGTGTAGTCAAAAGTACAAAATAAGAAGCCCTCAAACTGCTAATCACAGTAATTAAAAGGTAAAAATCTTCAGAATTTGGCAATATATATTGAGAAACTTTAAAATGGGTGTAGTTTTCCGGTAATTCTACTTCTGCTAAATCATGATAAAAAAACTTAGTCATTTAAACTTTGAACATCACAGTGAGCTAACACAAATTTAAATTAGAAAATAATTAAAATAATTAAAAACAAGATAGCTAAATTAAGATACTGTATTCCCACAAAATGGAATACAGTGTAGTCATTAAAATACTATCACAGAGTTAGATAGCCTCATCCACCAGAGGGCAGACAGCAGAAGCAATAAGAACTACAATCCTGCAGCCTGTGGAACAAAAACCACATTCACAGAGAGATAGACAAGACGAAAAGGCAGAGGGCTATGTACCAGATGAAGGAACAAGATAAAACCCCAGAAAAACAACTAAATGAAGTGGACATATGCAACTTTCCAGAAAAAGAATTCAGAATAATGATAGTGAAGATGATCCAGAACCTTGGAAAAAGAATGGAGGCAAAGATCAAGAAGATGCAAGAAATGTTTAACAAAGACCTAGAAGAATTAAAGAACAAACAAACAGAGATGAACAATACAATAACTGAAATGAAAACTACACTAGAAGGAATTAATAGCAGAATAACTGAGGCAGAAGAACGGATAAATGACCTGGAAAACAGAATGGTGGAATTCACTGCTGCGGAGCAGAATAAAGAAAAAAGAATGAAAAGAAATGAGGACAGCTCAAGAGACCTCTGGAACAACATTAAACACAACAACATTCGCAATATAGGGGTTCAGGAAGGAGAAGAGAGAGAGAAAGGAACAGAGAAAATATTTGAAGAGATTATACTCAAAAACTTCCCTAACATGGGAAAGAAAATAGCCACTCAAGTCCAGGAAGCACAGCAAGTCCCTGACAGGATAAACCCAAGGAGAAACACGCCCAGACACATAGTAATCAAATTGGCAAAAATTAAAGACAAAGAAAAATTATTAAAAGCAGCAAGGAAAAAATGACAAATATCATACAAGGGAACTCCCATAAGGTTAACAGCTGATTTCTCAGCAGAAACTCTACAAACCAGAAGGGAGTGGCATGATATACTTAAAGTGATGAAAGGGAAGAACCTACAACCAAGATTACTCTACCCGGCAAGGATCTCATTCAGATTCGATGGAGAAATCAAAAGCTTTACAGACAAGCAAAAGCTAACAGAATTCAGCACCACCAAACCAGCTCTACAACAAATGCTAAAGGAACTTCTCTAAGTGGGAAACACAAGAGAAGAAAAGGACCTACAAAAGCAAACCCAAAACAATAAAGAAAATGGTCATAGGAACATACATATCAAAAATTACCTTAAACATGAATGGATTAAATGCTCCAACCAAAAGACACAGGCTTGCTGAATGGATACAAAAACAAGACCCATATATATGCTGTAAACAAGAGACCCACATCAGACCTAGGGACACATACACACTGCAAGTGAGGGGATGGAAAAAGATATTCCATGCAAATGGAAATCAAAACAAAGCTGGAGCAGCAATTCCCATATCAGACAAAACAGACTTTAAAATAAGGACTATTACAAGAGACAAGAAGGACACTACATAGTGATCAAGGGATCAATCCAAGAAGAAGATATAGCAATTATAAATATATATGCACCCAACATAGGAGCACCTCAATACATAAGGCAACTGCTAACAGCTCTAAAAGAGGAAATCGACAGTAACACAATAATAGTGGGGGAGGTTAACACATCCCTTACACCAACGGACAGACCATCCAAACAGAAAATTCATAAGGAAACACAAGCTTTAAATGACACAATAGACCAGATAGATTTAATAGATATTTATAGGACATTCCATCCAAAAACAGCAGATTACACTTTCTTCTCAAGTGTGCACAGAACATTCTCCAGGATAGATCCCATCTTGGGTCACAAATCAAGCCTCAGTAAACATAGAAAAATTGAAATCGTATCAAGAATCTTTTCTGACCACAATGCTATGAGATTAGAAATCAATTACAGGGAAAAAAACATAAAAAACACAAACACATGGAGGCTAAACAATATGCTACTAAATAACAAAGAGATCACTGAAGGAATCAAAGAGGAAATCAAAAAATACCTAGAGACAAATGACAATGAAAACACGACGATCCAAAACCTATGGGATGCAGCAAAAACAGTTCTAAGAGGGAAGTTTATAGCTATACAAGCCTACCTCAAGAAACAAGAAAAATCTCAAATAAACAACCTAACCTTACACCTAAAGGAAATACAGAAAGAAGGACAAACAAAACCCAAAGTTAGCAGAAGGAAAGAAATCATAAAGATCAGAGCAGAAATAAATGAAATAGAAACAAAGAAAACAATAGCAAAGATCAATAAAACTAAAAGCTGGTTCTTTGAGAAGAGAAACAAAACTGATAAACCATTAGGCAGACTCGTCAAGAAAAAGAGGGAGAGGACTCAAATCAATAAAATTAGAAATGAAAAAGGAGAAGTTAAAACAGACACCGCAGAAATACAAAGCATCCTAAGAGAATAGTACAAGCAACTCTATGCCAATAAATGGACAACCTGGAAGAAATGGACAAATCCTTAGAAAGGTGGAATCTTCCCAGACTGAACCAGGAAGAAATAGAAAATATGAACAGACCAATCACAAGTAATGAAATTGAAACTGTGATGAAAAATCTTCCAACAAACAAAAGTCCAGGACCAGATGGCTTCACAGGTGAATTCTATCAAACATTTAGACAAGAGCTAACACCTACCCTTCTCAAACTCTTCCAAAAAATTGCAGAGGAAGGAACACTCCCAAACTCATTCTACGAAGCCACCATCACCCTGATACCAAAACCAGACAAAGATACTACAAAAAAAGAAAATTACAGACCAATATCACTGATGAATATAGGTGCAAAAATCCCCAACAAAATACTAGCAAACGGAATCCAACAACACATTAAAAGGATCATACACCATGATCAAGTGGGATTTATCCCTGGGATGCAAAGATTCTTCAATATACGCAAATCAATCAATGTGATACACCATATTAACAAACTGAAGAATAAAAACCATATGATCATCTCAATAGATGCAGAAAAAGCTTCTGACAAAATTCAACACCCATTTATGATAAAAACTCTCCAGAAAGTGGGCATAGAGGGAACCTACCTCAACATAATAAAGGCCATATAAGACAAACCCACAGCAAACATCATTCTCAATGGTGAAAAAATGAAAGCATTTCCTCTAAGATCAGGAACAAGACAAGGATGTCCACTCTCACCAGTATTATTCAACATAGTTTTGGAAGTCCTAGCCACGGCAATCAGAGAAGAAAAAGAAATAAAAGGAATACAAATTGGAAAAGAAGAAGTAAGACTGTCACTGCTTGCAGATGACATGATACTATACACAGAGAATCCTAAAAATGTCACCAGAAAACTACTAGAGCTAATCAATGAATTTGGTAAAGTTGCAGGATACAAAATTAATGCACAGAAATCTCTTGCATTCCTATACACTAAGGATGAAAAATCTGATAGAGAAATTAAGGAAACTCTCTCATTTACCATTGCAACAAAAAGAATAAAATACCTAGGACTTGTAGGTATTTTACCTACCTTTTGTTTCCCTAGGTAGGTGTTTTGTCTCCCTACTTAGGGAGACAAAAGACCTGTATGCAGAAAACTATAAGACACTGATGAAAGAAATTAAAGATGATACCAACAGATGGAGAGATATACCATGTTCTTGGATTGGAAGAACCAATACTGTGAAAATGACTATACTACCCAAAGCAATCTACAGATTCAATGGAATCACTATCGAATTACCAATGGCATTTTTTATGGAACTAGAACAAAGCATCTTAAAATTTGTATGGAGACACAAAAGACCCCGAATAGCCAAAGTAGTCTTGAGGGAAAAAAACGGAGCTGGAGGAATCAGACTCCCTGACTTCAGACTATACTACAAAGCTACAGTAATCAAGACAATATGGTACTGGCACAAAAACAGAAACACAGATCAGTGGAACAAGATAGAAAGCCCAGAGATAAACTCACGCACCTATGGTCAACTAATCTGTGACAAAGGAGGCAAATATATACAATGGAGAAAAGACAGCCTCTTCAGTAAGTGGTGCTGGGAAAACTGGACTGCTACATGTAAAAGAATGAAATTAGAACACTCCCTAACACCATACACAAAAATAAACTCAAAATGGATTAGAGACCTAAATGTAAGACCGGACAGTATAAAACTCTTAGAGGAAAACATAGGAAGAACACTCTTTGACATAAATCACAGCAAGATCTTTTTTGATCCATCTCCTAGAGTAATGGAAATAAAAACAAAAATAAACAAATGGGGGCCTCCCTGGTGGCGCAGTGGTTGAGAGTCCGCCTGCCGATGCAGGGGATATGGGTTCGTGCCCTGGTCTGGGAGGATCCCATATGCCGCGGAGCGGCTGGGCCCGTGAGCCATGGCCGCTGAGCCTGCGCGTCCGGGGCCTGTGCTCCGCAATGGGAGGCCACAGCAGTGAGAGGCCCGCATACCGCAAAAAAAGATAAAAATAAAAAAAAAATAAACAAATGGGACCTAATGAAACTTCAAAGCTTTTGCACAGCAAAGGAAACCATAAACAAGACGAAAAGACAACCCTCAGAATGGGAGAAAATATTTGCAAACGAATCAACAGACAAGGATTAATCTCCAAAATACATAAACAGCTCATGCAGCTCAATATTAAAGAAACAAACAATCCAATCCAAAAATGGGCAGAAGACCTAAATAGACACTTCTCCAAAGAAGACATACAGATGGCCAAGAAACACATGAAAAGCTGCTCAACATCACTAATTATTAGAGAAAAGCACATCAAAACTACAATGAGGTATCACCTCACACCAGTTAGAATGGGCATTATCAGAAAATCTACAAACAACAAATGCTGGAGAGGGTGTGGAGAAAAGGGAACCCCCTCTTACACTGTTGGTGAGAATGTAAACCGATACAGCCACTATGGAGAACAGTATGGAGGTTCCTTAAAAAACTAAAAGTAGAATTACCATGTGACCCAGCAATCCCACTACTGGGCATATATCCAGAGAAAACCATAATTCAAAAAGACACATGCACCCCAATGTTCACTGCAGCACTATTTACAGTAGCCAGGTCATGGAAGCAAGCTAATAATAATATCCATTCGACAGACGAATGGATAAAGAAGTTGTGGTACATATATACAATGGAATATTACTCAGCCATAAAAAGAAATGAAATTGAGTCATTTGTTGACACATGGTTGGATCTAGAGACTGTCATACAGAGTAAAGTAAGTCAAAAAGAGAAAAACAAATATCGTAGATTAACGCATGTCTGTGGAACCTAGAAAAATGGTACAGATGAGCCAGTTTGCAGGGCAGAAGTTGAGACGCAGTTGTAGAGAACAAACGTATGGACACCATGGGGGGAAAACCACAGTGGGGGGTGGGGATGGTGGTGTGCTGAATTGGGCGATTGGAATTGACATGTATACACTGATGTGTATAAAACTGATGACTAATAAGAACCTGCTGTATAAAAAAACAAAGAAACAAACAAAAAAATACTATCACAGAAAAAAGTATTTTCAGTAGTTCAAAGTATTTCCTGAGTACCTATCAGGGCAAGACACTGTTCTAGAACCTGGGAATATAATAGTTTGTAAGAAAAACAAGGCTCTGCCTTCAAAAAGCTTATAAATGCAAACAAATGATTAAGTAAGATAATTTCAGATAGTGATTTATGCTATTAACAAAATTATTATAAGGTAAAATATCTGTTCAATGAACAAACAGGGTAATCATGTTAGGGATGGAGGAAAATGTAACTGAAAAAGGATAAAGGCTTTCAGTGCACTGGAGAATATACAGAAACATTACCTGTCTTAACAGATATTGAGTACCCACTTTTAGTGATATTATTTATATCCTGAACCTGAAATATTTGATACTATACTGACTGGAAACATGGCATAGTGGTTAAAAGCATGGCCTCGCCTCCAGAGCCTGACAGCCTAGATTATTTGATCTTTCTCACCTCACTTTCCACATCTGCAAACCAGGGATAATAACAGCAACCATCTCATAGAATTGTTTTTGAGGACTGTATGAGCTTAAAAATGTCAAGTGCTCATATAGCAACTGTTTAATGGGATAGAATGTGGCTGAGAGCAGTAGGAGACTATTTTAGCTGAGACAGGCTCCAGGAAAGCCTCCAGGAAGGGGTGACAGCTACAAAGAGTTGAACCCTAGGAAGTCAGTCATGCTAAGATCTAGGGAAGGAACAGCTAAGTTTCTAAGGTGAGAATATAAAATTGAAAAAAATTGACGATGTATAAAATGAAAACTGTAGCTTATAAATGTCAAGTAAAATATTATCACAGTTTGCTTAAGATATATATACACATTTTATTTATATGTATAAAAATAAATGCTTAGATTTATAAAGCCATGTTTTATTATTTCTTTAACCTGTTTTCCATTGGTTTTGGTCTTTGGTATGAATAACTATTACACTATTATGACTATTATAGTTCTAAAATGTTATTTATTAACAAGGCCAAGGATACTGATTTATCCCCAGATAGCCAGTCAGCTTTGCTGTGGTCTAATGTGACAATCACACTTGTCACTGTACCAATAGTGGTAAGATCTACCACTGCCTTAAAACCAGGTAAACAGAACAAATAATCACATCACTGTACACACGCATCACTGTACATCATTACAAACTGAGTGGCATGGGTTTCCTTACCTTGGGCCATTGCTGTCTTTTCTCCTTGTTGAACAGTTGCCTTGCTCAGCTCTGGCTCGCTGATCTGTGAAATCATTTGTGTTCCTATCTACAATCTCTCCAGCATCAAGTGCTCTGTGGAGTCGATAGTTGACCATCTTCAGAACAATGAAAACAGCAGCTATCACAGGACAATAGACTGCTACTATAATCATGGAAGAAGGAAGGGCCTTAAAGAGAAAGAAAATAAAGATAGGAATTTTAAAATATTTTATACTTTATTCAATTAGAGAAATCTGTAACTAAAATAATAAACACACACATTCTCACACAAAGCAACAATTGTGTTCCTAGCACTAAGTTGTAAAAGTATAAGATAGCACCACCCAATATAGCCACTTGCTACATGTGGCTATTGAGTGCTTGAAATGTGGTTAGCCTGAATTGAGGTGTGCACTAAGAATAAAATAACACTGGATTTTGAAAAGTCAGTATGAAAAAAAGAATGCAAAATATCTCAATTTTTATACTGATTACACGTTGAAATATATTTAGATTATACTGGGTTAAATAAAATATATTATTAAAGTTAATTTCATCTGTTACTTTTATTTTTAATGTAGCTACTAGAAAAATTTTAAATTACATATGTGGCTTACAATATATGTCCACTGGACAGTCCATTTGTAACAGTCCATGGACTGTTACAAAGTCCATGCCAAAAAGCTTATAATACAAGTAGAGAGTTAAGGTATCACATTATATAATATGTGAATAAGACAGGGTTGTGATCCAAATACATATAATCCCTGTTTATGTGCTCCCTGTAACTTTTTTTTAGGATATAAACTTTCTTTGTGTTCTAGAAAATCCTAAGTTAAAACTGTTATGAGAATAACCTTAGAACTATGACTATAAAAACCAGATAAGACATGGGGGACATTCAAAATCCAAATGTTTTATTTTAAAATACTTAAATGCTTAAAATACTGAAAATGTGTAACCTGCCAAATAAAACGAATAAAAGAATACAGAATAGAATCAAGCAATAAATAGATGTATTGAAATAAGTCAGAAGCATCCTGGGCGTGGGGACTGCACACCCATCATACCTGAGAATTCAGTGATGTGGACATGAGTCCGGGGCTGGCAGGCTGGAGAACACCGCACTTGGAAGGCATGACTCAGAGTCACTATTAGCAGAGCCTATAAAACTAGGCTCAAGTTATGCCCCTTTTCATGAGAAAAAAATCATCCCAGGTGTCTACAGCTCTAGATTTCACATGTTTTCATAAGGTTCCACCTCATTAATCTGAGAACATGGCTCTAAATTTACTTGGAAAGATATCCTCAAATCGCTTGAGAAGGTGAAATTGAAAAGGTTCTAATGAACCAGGGAGGTTTCAAAGACAGATATGATAAAAGTTTAAAAAATAAGACAGTTATTTGGGAGGTAGAGAGACAGAAACAGTGTGGGTTGGAACTGGGAGGCGGGAAAAGAAAGTAAATCAAGCCTAAAGTTTAATACTTTTGGGTTGAGTGCAGGCATAATAGGTAAATATTTGGTATTTTTATTTTTTAATTTTATTTATTTTTGGCTGTGTTGGATCTTCATTGCTGCGCATGGGCTTTCTCTAGTTGCGGCGAGCGGGGGCTACTCTTCGTTGCGGTGCACGGGCTTCTCACTGTGGTGGCTTCTCTTGTTGCAGAGCACAGGCTCTAGGCGCACAGACTTCAGTAGTTGTGGATCGCGGGCTCTAGAGCACAAGCTCAGTAGTTGTGGCACACGGGCCTAGCTGCTCCGCGGCATGTGGGATCTTTCCAGACCAGGGATCGAACCTGTGCCTCCTGAATTGGCAGGTGGATGCTTAACCACTGCATCACCAGGGAAGTCCTATTTGGTATTTTTAAATGCTTAGATTAAGAAGCCCTTCATATTAGTGTATCTAAAAAATTACACTGGTGATTTCAATTTAAAATGTCACTGAATAACAGACCTAGGCTTATAAAATGTATTTAAAATCTTACAAAATCCATAAATATCAGGTTTAGAGGAGTTAAGTACTCCAAAAGATTTGTTAGATAATTTACATAATTTACTTAAAATAAATACTAAATTTATAAATGCAATTTAAATTCAAGGGATCTTAAGCTACATGAAAAAACCAAATCTCTTAAAAATGATTGTTAAAATGTGTTCAATTTGTAAAGAGTTGAGTTTAAAATTCTAAGTTAATTTACAGCTTTAATAAATCTAACATTCATTGCAAAAAAAAAAAAGTTCCCTGAAAAACTTTTTCCAAACAGAGACACACACACACAAATTGACAAAAATTTCAAAGTAAACACGCACATAAATACAAACACATACACTGCTTAGAATATTTATAGAAGTTCTGCATGATGCTGATTTCCATATGATATGTTCACTTAAGAACTGGAATTCTTGGAGATCATTTAGTTCAACACCCTCATTTCCAGACTAAAAACAGAGCTACTGTATGATCCAGCAATCCCACTCCTTAGCATATATCTGGAGAAAACCATAGTTCGGAAAAATACATGCACCTCAATGTTCACTGCAGCACTGTTTACAACAGCCAAGACATGGAAGCAACCTAAATGTCCATCGACAGATGAATGGATAAAGATGTGGTACATATATACAAGTAATATTGTACATATATACAGTTACTCAGCCGTTAAAAAGAATGAAATAATACCGTTTGCAACAACATGGGTGGATCTGGAGATTATCATACTAAGTGGAGCCAGACAAAGACAAATATCATATGATATCACTTATATGCTGAATCTAAAAAAAAAATGATACAAATGAACTTACTTACAAAACAGAAACAAACTCACAGACTTAGAAAACGAATTTATGGTTACCAGTGGGGAAGAGTGGGGTGGAGGGATAGATTGGGAGTTTGGGATTGACATGTACACACTGCTGTATTTAAAATAAAATGACTTTCCATGAAATTAATTAACTAATTTAAAAACGTGTATCACTGTATATAGGAATATGTATATATATATATATAATATGTAAATTATATAAAGAATAAATGTAAAGAATTCCTTCAAAATCAATAGCAAAGAGGCAGACCAATGAAAATAAAGGACAACAGACAGAACTTACACAGAAAAATATAAATAGCCAATAAAAACAACATGAAAACATGTTCAACTTCATCAGTAATGAGCAAAATACAATGTAAAACCTCAACAATATATCATTAACACCCATCTTAATGAACAAAAATTAAGAAATCAGACAAAATTAAGTATGGACAACCAGACCTCTTATAAACTGCTAGTAGAAATATAAATTGATAGATACATCACCCAAGATCCAGCAATTTCTCTCATAAGCATAAAAATGAAAGAAACTCTTACACTCGCAGCATAAGACTTTTACCAAAAACTGGGGGTGGGGTGGGGCAACCTCAACTGAAAATCAACAGGAAAATGGAAAACGGCAGACTAGTTACCAATGGAATATGACAGTAAAAACTACAGCTACACGCAGCAACATTAACTGTACATATACAATATGTGTCGTATTCCAAATGTAAACTTACGTTTTACTGTATTTTCTTGATTTTTTGGTAATAAGCATGTATTTCTTTTATAGTTAGAAAAAAGAGCTAAAATTTTAATAGTGATAAAAAGGTTTTCATATTAGAAAAAGAGTACATTAGCTTTCACCTTTTACAAAGACATGATCTACATTCTTCTCATTAATGAATGCTTATCAATAGGTCAAGTTCCACATCAAGGCCGTTTGTCACCTTACTCCTTATTTGCAAGAAGTTAAAAAAAAATCTTAACTCTCAGTTATACATCCCTGAATGGCAGAAGTGTTAACAGCTGTCAGAGAGCTCTAGATATTCAGATCAAACATAGCCCCCAAAATTGTAGTAAGCCTCCTTACTAAGAGCTATGTTAGATACTTTACATAAGATCATTCCTCTTAGAAGTTGGATGAATAGAAATGTAAATGAAAACTACAATTAAATATTACCACATACCCATTAGGATGGCTACTATCAATTAACCAGAAAAAAAAAAAAAGGACAGAAAATAACAAGTGTTGGCATGGGTGTGGAGAAATTGGAACCTCTGTACGCTGTTGGTGGGAAAGTAAAATGATGCAGCCTCTATGAAAACAGTATGGTGGTTCCTCAAAAATATTAAAAATAGAATTACCATATGATCTAGCAATTCCACTTCTGGGTATTTATTCAAAAGAATAAATCGAATCTTGAATAAACTGCAGGATCTCGAAAAGATATCTGGACACTCATGTACACAGCAGCATTATGCACAATAGCCAAGAGACGGAAGCAATGCAGTGTCTATGAATGGATGAACAGATAAACAAAATGTGGTCTATATGTATGATGCATTATTCAGCATTAAAAGGAATGAACTCTTGTCGCATGCTGCTGCACGGATGAACCTTGAGAACAGTATGCTAAGTGAAATACGCCAGTAACAAAAAGGCAAAATACTGGATGATTCCACTTATATGAGGTATCTAAAGTAGTCAAATTCATAGAAATAGAAAGCAGAATGATGGTTGTCATGGGCTGGTGGGGGAGAGAGTGAAGAGTTGCTGTTTAATGCATGTAGAGTTTCAGTTTTGCAGAATGAAAAGGTCCTGGAAATCCATTCCACAACAATGTAAATATACTTAACACTACTGAACAGAACAATTAAAAATGTGTTAAAATGGTAAATTTTATGTTACGTGTTTTTTACTACAATTTAAAAAGTTAGATGGACAAATGTTTCACTCTTTTCTCTCTGGTGAGGAAAGTCAAATGTTGAGAAACAAGCTAGGAGACTGAGCCATTTACACCACTTCTTAAATTCTGACAGTTTATCCTGAACGTTAAAAAGTTGTGTTATTTCAGCCAGGAGTGATAGGTTCAAGCTATTCAAGACGCCAAATATATTTCTGATAGGACTCTTGAGAAAGCCACTTGGAATCACAGAAATGGTCATACCAGAATTAACAGTGCCATGAAGTAAATTTATCTTACATTTCATTTCAAAACTCAAGTGAATAATTCTCCCCTATGGCAGGCACACTGCATGGCAGAAAAGCTATCTTTTATACAATGTTCATTTCACTGTGCAGCAATGTAAAGACATTATGTTCACTGTCTATGCTTTGTGGTGGAATCTTAATTTTCTCTATCTTCTACACCACTGAGTCGAGATTTGAAGCATGCTGTTAACAAATGCATATCCTTCCTTAATATATTTGTAGCTGTTCTCAATTAGAACTGATTTCACTGCATCTTTTCCAGTTCATGTTACAATACTTAGTGCCAACTAACATACTTAGATATCAACTAACACTTAGTGAACACCACGTGCTAGGCACGTTTCTAAGTGCTTTATGTATATTAACTCATTTAACCCTCACGATCACCTCATGAAGTCAGCACTATCATTCTTCTCATTTTACAAATTTAGAAACTGAGGCACAAAGAGATAAGTAACTTGCTCAAGGTCTCAGAATGAGATGTTAAGGAGCAGTTTGGCTCCAGAGTCCTTGCTCTTCATCATGATACCTAATTGTCTCTAAATCAGGGGCTGGCAGACTTTTTCTGTTTGAAACAAAAAATATTTCACAGTTTGCAGGTCATATGATCTGTCATAACCACTCAACTCTGCTGTTGTAGTCTGAAAGCAGCTATAGGCAGCATACATGAACGTGAACATGATGTTTTCCAATAAAACTCTATGGACACTTTGTAGACACTGAAATTTGAAATTCATTTAATTTTTACATAGCATGAAGTATTACTCTTCTTCTGATTTTTTTCCAACCATTAAAAACTGTAAAAAACATCCTTACTTAGCTCATGGGCCATACAAAAACTACATGGGCCGTAGTTTATTGATACCTGCTCTAAATCAAAGTCTATTTTCTTCTCTCACCAGTAAGATATCATCACCAAACAAAAGATCATCAAGCACTTCCCCCTCATACATGCCAAGTACAAATCTATAATCTCCAACATCCCCAGTTTCATCCAACTATGAAGCAAAGTAACTGCTAGCAAACATAGGCCAGTAATTGCTCTTCCCTTTCAGTGAGAAAGTCTAACAATTTACACAGAAAGCATTGGTTTGGGATTATCATGGAAAATTCCACTGGTTCCACAGAAATCACTGGAAAAATGAGAAAAACAATGGCTTTCAGAAACTATTTGACAAAGTTTCATGAAAAGAAACTAACTAGGGATGAGGGGCAGAGGGTCTCTCTGTACTATGAGGGAAAACCTCCGACGCAAACACGAAGACTGAACCTCACTGTCTCTAAAATAGTAGATTAACTGTTAAGAGAATCGTAGAAGGGACTTCCCTGGTTAGGACTCTGTGCTCTCACTGTTGAGGGCCTGCATTCAATGCCTGGTTGGGGAGCTAAGATCCCACAAGCCGTGTGGCACAGCCAAAAGAAAAGAAAAACAAAACAGAATCGTAGAAGTGAAAAAACAAATTTAGGTCAGCCTTTCAAAACAAATAGATAGCAAGAAGGTCACGTTTCTACACATCTCCTTTAATTAGATATTTTTCCTCAAAATGTTTAGCCATAAATTTGTAATTAATAAATACAACTGTCATTCCCCTGAGGCCTTTCTTTGCTGCCTTACAATAAACTATAGTTCGATATCCAGCTATAAGAAAAAACTGAGTAACGGTTTGGCTTCCAAGTTCAAAACACTAAATTCATTCAGATTATTCAAGTCCAAGCTTCTCTCCTTGTGTGGTTTGGGATCACTGAATGCTGCCAACTACCAAGGTAGTTGGTGCTTTTACCAAGCTACAACATAAACAATCACTGAGATATTTAGACAGAAAAACTGAACTTAAATTTTTCTTAGCTTTAAAGTCCTGTCTGCTCTGTCAACATGTAATAGAAAAGGAAGTAAAAATAAAATGATAGCTGAAAAAATCTGGTAAATGAAAACAAAAATTAGCAGAATTTGAAAGCAGTATGCCTTATGCCCTGGGGATGGGACAGGGAACCACAGATACTAATCCTGTCCTAAATTATAAATTCCATCCATCAATAATATCCGGACTAACTTTTCTTAAAACTTTTTCAGAAGAAAAACTAGACAGCGATAACAAGGGTACTGCCTTAAGGGTACTGCCTTCCTTCCACAGTCTACCCCCAAATGCATCAGGCCTATGGCTATTCTGCTGGGCACAAATGGCCAACCGTGCAAAGAATTAAGAACCAATCTTCATAAAGCTATACCAAGATAGCCAATTGGACCCGGGTTCTAGCTTTTCTACTGGTATACCCGAAGCTGTGGGAATACCTGTACTTCCTCATCGTGATGGAAAATCCCTTCTGGCTTATTCACAAAAAAGATAAATGCATAAGCTAATTCCTGCAAAGTGCAGAATTCAGTTCCACATCTGTACCCCCTTTTATTTCTGGCCAACAGAGAGAATGTTGGGGGAAAAGGGAGGGAGAAGGTCTTAGTAACCAAATATTGCCCATAAATTGTAGACAATGACTATTAATTAGGGGTAAAGAAAGAGGTTGGATCAGAAAAAAAAAGGACTGTTTTTAAACCTTAGGGTTTTCATATGTAGGCTGCCCCCAAAGGACTTAGGAAAGCCCTTGTGTCACAACCCTAACTCTAGGGATTCGGCCCTTGTCACAGCCCCCTTCGGGGGTTGACGATTAAGCACTGCAGG
Source organism: Mesoplodon bidens (assembly GCF_964165515.1). NCBI lineage: Eukaryota > Metazoa > Chordata > Mammalia > Artiodactyla > Ziphiidae > Mesoplodon > Mesoplodon bidens. The sequence continues at coordinate 147,296,935 of NC_138178.1, read as the reverse complement.
TAAAAATACCTCCTTTCAGAGGACGGGCTGCAGAAGAAAAAGAAACTACTCCCAATGTCAGGATTCAGGCATACTTGCCCACAGGAAAAAACCCCAAAATATAACTTCCTAGAATTCCAACTACATAGGGAGTCAAATTGATTTCAGCAGGCCAGCTGAGAACCTCGAACAAACTCAGAATACATTTTTCCCAGAGGCACTGGTTTACAAGTGACTACTGGAACGTGAGCCTATCCATATTTCTGCAGAAGTCTGAATTTATCTACATACTATTTTAATACAAATACAATCATTAAAAATACTAGATATTTTTCTGTTTATATTTGCATTTTATATTTATGTCACTCTAAAACATGTATGTGTATTTACATTTTTATCTACAGTAGAATGTTCTTTGTAGGAAAGCAACATTCAAAAATACATATTAAGGGCCTCCCTGGTGGCGCAGTGGTTGAGAGTCCGCCTGCCGATACAGGGGATACGGGTTCGTGCCCCGGTCTGGGAGGATCCCATATGCCGCGGAGCGGCTGGGCCCGTGAGCCATGGCCGCTGGGCCTGCGCATCCGGAGCCTGTGCTCCGCAACGGGAGAGGCCACAACAGTGAGAGGCCCGCATACCACACACACAAAAAAAAAAAAAAAAAAAAAAAAAAAAAAAAACATTAACAAGCTGCAAAGAGACCACAGTAATATAGTACATACAACTCATAGCCAATAATATGTGTTAGGAGCTAAAGATAGGCAGGATAGGCATATATAAAACATAAAGGAGAAGTCAGGGCACAAATGTGAAAAATAAGGGAGGGAATAAGAGCCCTAAGAAATAAAAGCAAGGATGGATACTGATGGACTAAAGTTATCTCCTATACTTTATAGGAATTTTCCTATACTTTTAATTTTCCCAACAAGGAAAGAAAAGGCTTTTAGACAATCTGAATCTGTAAATTTTGGTGAAAGTCAATGTCTTTACAGTTAAAATGTTCTATAAAATATATTTAGATATACTATGTTTCTACCCTATTTCATAAAACAATTTTGTTCAATTCATTTACATATACCTTTAGCAACAAAGCTTTCTTCGTCACAAAAGCCATCATGAGTTATTTAACATAGGCTTACATAGCACATCATCATCATTTTGGTATATGTCATTTAAGTTACAAGACTTTTTAAAAGTACATGATGCTGTTACTGGAAATTCTGTTTATAACAAATATCCATTTGCGTTTCATTAGGACAACTGTTCTTTTTCCATTCACATCATAAATGCATATTCCTATCTCCATAACTGAGTAACATATTGTTTTATCTTTTTTTTTTTTTTCTTTTTGCGGTATGCGGGCCTCTCACTCTTGTGGCCTCTCCCGTTGCGGAGCACAGGCTCCGGATGCGCAGGCCCAGCGGCCATGGCTCACGGGCCCAGCCGCTCCGCGGCATATGGGATCCTCCCAGACCGGGGCACGAACCCGTATCCCCTGCATCGGCAGGCGGACTCTCAACCACTGCGCCACCAGGGAGGCCCTGTTTTATCTTTAATAATTTATTATGACATTCAATACTTGCAAATTATTAAGTTATAACCCTAGTAATAGTTACTATACCTATTGATATGTTAAGTTTTTGAGGACTATACCTATTGATATGTTAAGTTTTTTAGGACTTTAACAAAAAAAAAAAACATGTTGAAAACACAAAAAAGCAACTGGGTGAAAAAAGTAACTGAGCAAGCAGCAGGTAATATAAAAGACTTTGTAACGACTCAGATAATATGGTAATTCTTTCTTTGCTGAGGGATAATTGTTGGGGAGTCAGGGGGAATCTAGCCTTATGCAGGCATACCTCTGAGATATCGTGGGTGTGGATCCAGACCACCACAATAAAGGGAGTCACGTGAATTTTTTGGTTTCCAAGTGCATATAAAAGTTATATTTACACTATACTGTGGTCTATTAAATGTGCAAGCATTATGTCTAAAAAAAGGAACATATCTTATTTAAAAGATACTTTGCTAAAAAATGCTACGTCATCTGAGCCTTCAGTGAATCATACTCTTTTTGCTGGTAGAGGGTTTTGCCTCCATGCTGATGGCTGCTGACTGATCAGGGTCGTGGATGCTGAAGGCTGGGGTGGGCGTGGCCATTTCTTAAAATAAGACAGCAATGAAGGTTGCCACATCGACTGAATCTTCCTTTCATGAATGATTTCTCTGTAGCATGCAACACTGTTTGATAGCATTTTACCCACACTCGAACATCTTTCAAAATTAAAGTCATTCCTCTCAAACCCTACCACTGCTTTATCAACTAAGTTTTTGTAATATTCTAAATCCTTTGTCATTTCAACAATGTTCACAGCATCTTTACCAGGAGTAGTTTCCATCTCAACAAACCACTTTCTTTCCTCATCCATTAAGAAGCAACTCCTCATCTGTTAAAATTTTATCATGCAGGACTTCCCTGGCAGTCCAGTGGTTAAGACTCCATGCTTCCACTGCAGGGGGCATGGGTTCGATCCCTGGTCGGGGAACTAAGATCCAACATGCTGCGTGGTGTGGCCAAAAAACAAGAACAAAAATTTTTTTATCATGAGATGGCAGCAATTCAGTCACATCTTCAGGTTCTACTTCTAATCCTAGTTCTCTGGTATTTCCACAACAACTGCAGTTACTTCCGCCACTGAAGTCCAGAACCCCTCAAAGTCATCCATGAGGGTTGGAATCAACTTCTTCCAAATTCCTGTTAATGTTCAATATTTTGACCCCCTCCCATGAATCACAAATGTTCTTAATGGCATCAAGAATGGTGAATACTTTCCAGAAGGTTTTCGATTTACTTTGCCCAGATCCAGAGAAATCACTATGGCAACTATGGCCTTAAGAAATGTATTTCTTGGGCTTCCCTGGTGGCGCAGTGGTTGAGAATCTACCTGCCAATGCAGGGGACACGGGTTCGAGCCCTGGTCTGTGAGGATCCCACATGCCGCGGAGCAACTAGGCCCGTGAGCCACAACTACTGAGCCTGCGCGTCTGGAGCCTGTGCTCCACAACAAGAGAGGCCCGCGCACCACGATGAAGAGCGGCCCCTGCTTGCCACAACTAGAGATAGCCCTCGCACAGAAACAAAGACCCAACACAGCAAAAATAAATAAATTAATTAATAAACTCCTACCCCCAACATCTTCTTAAAAAAAAAAGAAATGTTATTTCTTAAATAATGAGACTTGAAAGTCGAAATTACTCCTTTTTTTAAAAAAGTATTTATTTACTTATTTATTTATTTGGCTGTGCCAGGTCTTAGTTGGGGCACATGGGATCTTCACTGCAGCGTGGGGGATCTTTAGTTGTGGCATGTGGGATCTTTAGTTGCAACATGTGAACCCTTAATTGCAACATGTGGGATCTATTTCCATGACCAGGGATTGAACCCGGGCCCCCTGCATTGGGAGCGCAGAGTCTTAGCCACTGGGTCACCAAGGAAGTGCCCAAAATTACTTCTTGATCCACGGGCTGCAGAATGGATAGTGTTAGCAAACATGAAAAAAAAAAAAGAATCTCATTGTACATCTCCATCCGAGCTCTTGAGGGGCCAGGTGCATTGTCAATAAGCAGTAATATTTTGAAAGGAATCTTTTTTTCTCAGCAGTAGGTCTCAAGAGTGAGATCTACTGTTGAGACATAAAATATACAGTAAACCATGTTGTAAATGGATGAGCTGTCACCCAGGCTTTGCTTTTCCAATAGAGCACAGGCAGAATAGATTTAGCGTAATTCTTAAGGGCCCTAGAATTTTTGGAATGGTAAATGAGCACTGGCTTCAACTTAAAAAGTCACCAGGGGCTTCCCTGGTGGCGCAGTGGTTGAGAGTCTGCCTGCCGATGCAGGGGACATGGGTTCGTACCCCAGTCCGGGAAGATCCCACATGCCGCAGAGTGGCTGGGCCCGTGAGCCATGGCGGCTGAGCCTGCGCATCCAGAGCCTGTGCTCCGCTAAGGGAGAGGCCACAACAGTGAGGGGCCTGCGTACCGCAAAAAAAAAAAAAAAAAAAGTCACCAGCTGCACCAGCCCCTAATGAGAGAATCAGCCTGTCCTTTGAAGCTCTGAAGCCAGGCACTGACTTCTCTCTAGCTATGAAAGTCCTAGGAGGCATCTTCTTCGAACAGAATGCTGTCTCATCTACACTGAAAATCTGTTGTTTAGTGTATCCACCTTAATTAATGATCTTAGCTGGATCTTCTGGATAACTTGCAGCTTCCACATTAGCACCTGTTGCTTTACCTTGCACTCTGATGTTACGGAGATGGCTTCTTTCATCAAGCTTCATGAACCAACCTCTGCCAGCTCCAAACTTTTCTTCTGCAGCTTTCTCACCGCTCTCAGCCTTCACAGAATTGGAGAGTCAGGACCTTGCTCTGGATGAGGCTTTGGCTAAAGGGACTGTTGTGGGTGATTTGATCATCAGGCCACTCGAACTTTCTCCATATCAGCGATAAGGCTATTTCACTTTCTTGTCATCCGTGTGTTCACTGGAATAGCACTTTTAATTTCCTGCAAGAACTTTTCCTTTGCATTCACAACTTGGCTGGTTCGTGCAAGAGACCTAGCCTTCAGCCTGTCTCAGCTTTTGACCCGCCTTCCTCACTAAGCTTAATCATTTATAGCTTTTTATTTAAAATGAAAAATTTTAAGTGAGAGAGTCTCAGTTGAACACTTAAAGGCCACTGAAGGGTTATTAATTGGCCTAATTTCAATACTGCTGTGTCTCAGAGAATAAGGAAGTCTGAGGAAACCGAGAGAAGTGGAGAACAGCTGGAGCAGTCAGAAGACACGTTTACCAATTGTTTGCTGGCTTATGTGGACACGGTTTGTGGTGCCCCCAAACAATTACAACAGTAACATCGAGGATCACTGATCATCACAACAAATAATGAAAAAATCTGAAATACTGCAAGAATCACCAAAATGGGACACAGAGACACAAAGTGAGCTAATGCTGTTGGAAAGATGGTGCCATTAGACTTGCTTGATACAGAGCTGCCAAAACCTTCAATTTGTAAAAAAAAACAAAAAAAAAAAACAAAAAAACCCCCACAGTATCTGTGAAGCACAATAAAGCAAAGTTCAATAAAATGAGGTTTGCTTGTATTAAAATATATATAGTAGGGGCTTCCCTGGTGGCGCAGTGGTTGAGAATCTGCCTGCTAATGCAGGGGACACGGGTTCGAGCCCTGGTCTGTGAAGATCCCACATGCCGCGGAGCAACTAAGCCCGTGAGCCACAACTACTGAGCCTGCGCGTCTGGAGCCTGTGCTCTGCAACAAGAGAGGCCGCGACAGTGAGAGGCCCACGCATCGCGATGAAGAGTGGCCCCCGCTCGCCATAACTAGAGTAAGCCCTCCCACAGAAACGAAGACCCAACACAGCAAAAATAAATAAATTAATAAACTCCTACCCCCAACATCTAAAAAAAAATATATATATATATATATAGTAATGTGGCAGACTAGAGACAGAATGCTACAAAACAAAAGATGGTGAGAAGGAAAAAAACTGGAATGTACATTAACAGTAGAGCTTTCCCTCAGTTTCCATAATCATCTTTAGATTACTATTCAGAACAAAAGGAGGGTAAAAAACAATCATCACATAATTCTAAAAGATTCTTCAAACAATTCCTGTCTATAATTTCTCAAAGATAGCACACTGAAATTCTAGAAATTTTTCAAAAATGAAGGTAACAAAGAGGTATAGGCCCTCAAATAGAATATCCAACAATCCAAACTCTATAGATGGAATTAATGACACAAAAATCCTTTCTAAAACAAATTCATGCTTTCCTCTATGTTGGAATGGTTTTCTGATGAGATTAAATTCCCAAGCCATCAAGCAACAGCCAACCTGAAGTATCGTAAAAAAATAACATCTGGAATATACATCTGGAAATTATAATTGGTTATTAAAATATGTCAGAACAGCAAATAAAAACTGGAAGATAGAGATATTCATGCATCTAAAATAAAGAGACCAGTACAGATTTATCTTTCAATATTACCCAGATGGTATTATCTAGAGACTGATTCTGTTCTTTACCAAAAAAAAAAAAAAAAAAACCCAAATGAAAGTATAAGAACATTGAGAGGTGCCAATGTTTTGTTTTTAATTTTAAAAAATATTTTACAATTTTTAAAGGTTACTTTCCATTTACAGTTATTACAAAATATTGGCTATATTCTCCATGTCGTAGAAATACATCCTTGAGCCTATCTTACACTAAGAGTTTGTACCTCCCACTCCCCTGACCTTATATTGCCCCACCCCGCCCCACTGGTAACCACTGTATCTGTGAGTCTCCTTCTTTGTTATATTCACTAGTCTGTTGTACTTTTTAGATTCTACATATAAGTGATATCATACAGTGCTTGTCTTTCTCTGTCTAGCTTATTTCACTTAGCATAATGCCCTCTAAGTCCATCCATGTTGCTGCAAATGGCAAAATGTCATCCTTTTTTATGGCTAGGTAGTATTCAATTATATATATATATACACCACGGCTGCTTTATCCACTCATCTGTTGGACACTTAGGTTGCTTCCATATCTTGGCAATTGTAAATAATGCTGCTATGAACATTGGAGTGCCTATATCTTTTCCAATTAATGTTTTTTTCAGATATATACCCAGGAGAGGAACTGCTTAGTCACATGGTAGTTCTATTTTTAGTTTTCTGAGAAGCCTCAAACTGTGGAAAACATTGTTTTCCACAGTGGTTGCACCAATTTACATTCCCACCAACAGTGCAGGAGGGTTCCCTTTTCTCCACACCGTCTCCAGCACTTTTTATTTGTGTTGTTTGATGATAGCCATCCCGACAGGTATGAGGTGCCATCTCATTGTGGTTTTGATATATAGTTCCCTATGATTAGCAATGTTGAGCATCTTTTCATGTGCCTGTTGGCCAACTGCATTTCCTCTTTGGAAAAACGTCTACTCAGCTCTTCTGCCCATTTTTTAATTAGCTTGTTTGTTTTTTTGACGTTGACGTTGTATAAGCTGATTATACATGTTGGATATTAATCCCTTACCAGTCATATCATTTACAAATATTTTCTCCCATTCAGAAGGTTGTCTTTTTGTTTTGTCGGTGGTTTCCTTTGCTGTGCAAAAGCTATTACATTTAATTAGGTCCCATTCGTTTATTTTTTATTTTATTTCCTTTACTTTAGGAGACAGATCCAAAAAAACATTGCGGCGATTTATGTCAAAGAGTATTCTGCCAATGTTTTCCTCTAGGAGTTTTATAGTATCCAGTCTTACATTTAGGTCTTTAATCCATTTTGAGCTTATTTCTGTATATGGTGCTAGAGAATGTTCTAATTTCATTCTTTTACATGTAGCTGTCCAGTTTTCCCAGCACCACTTGGAAGAGACTGTCTTTTCTCCCTAGTATACTGTTGCCCCCTTTGTCATAGATTAATTGACCATAAGTGCATGGACTTACTTCTGGGCTCTCTATCCTGTTCCATTGATCTGTGTGTCTGTTTCTGGAGAGGCACCAATGTTTTGATTTATGTGTTTTTCTGAGTAAACCTAACCATCCTGGAAAGAGAATGGGATATCCTATACTAAGAACTATCTTGATTCATATCATAAGTTAGTAACCTGACATTTTGCTGTATGAATCACTCTTTAATGGTTTAATCAGTCTAAATAAATCCCTGAGTAAACTGATAAAAACAATTCATCTAAACAGTAAATGAGGCCCAGAAGCTATCTCATAAAGTCCAACTTAAATTGCTTGACCTATTTCTTTCTCTTTTTTTTTGACCTATTTCTTTATTCTATTTGTTTCTGATATATTCTATTGAAACAATTTTTCAGGATTTATAGTAAGTGAAAATAAGAAATCTGTCAACATGACTTTGCAATTCTAAAGAATAGAAGCTAGGTTACCTTTTTACTATACCTCACAAAACAAAAGTTCAAGATATATTCCGTGAGATTATTTTATAGGCAAACATATGTAAAATAATGGGACTCTTCTTGCACTTATTAGCTATACTCCTATAAAAGCAGTGTACTATACAAGCACAAAATAAGTAACAACAGTTCAAAATTTAAGGCTTAAAACTCAAAAGAATTTAATTCAATAACAAAAGCATTAAGCCAAAGTAAAACTACAAGGATCAAGTAAAAATAAATATTTTAAAATAAAATATGAATATGCACAAAAAACTAGGTTATCAAACATTATTATTTGTGTATTCTTTTATGTTTCACTCAAATAAAACAGAATAAATTGCAAGCTGAGGTCCTAACACAAGAATGTAAGTCAGTAAAGTTTATAAATTAAAAGTATACTAGCTCTCTTGAGAGTACTAACAAAACCCATATTTCGTTTTTGCCCTGAGCTCACTCAATTGGCTTGAAACAGGATGATGGTATTGCATGCTATATAATCCACTTCTTCCTTTAAAAGTAAATGCTAAAATAGGGAATGCATCACACACTAGACTTTAGGTGAGATAAATATGAAAGCTGCCTACCAGAAAAAAAGAATGAAGGAGAGTATAGCTTATCTTACTACCACCATTTCCTCAGTTTCCATAATGGCAACTCTGACACACTTAAATCAATAAATAAGAGTTTTATTCATTCATTCAACATATATTTACTGAACACCTATTAAGCCCCAGATATTCTTCTAAGGAATGTAAACACTGCAATAAATAGGATCCTTTCTCTCCCTGAGCATCTTAAGGAGAATGACTATTGTTTTACCAAGTGCCAGGTACATTAAATGGATTGCCTCACAACAGTCCTTTGAAGAAAGTGCTATTATTATTTCTATCTTACAGATAAGAAAATTTAGACAATGAAGTCATTGCCTGCAGCCGGTAAGTGGCAGAAACAGGATTTACATCCCGTCTGACTCTAGTGGTTAAGAATCTGAGTTTTTTTTTTTTTTTTTTTTTTTTTTTTTTTTTTTTCCATTTTTTTTTAAGTTTATTTATTCATTTTTTTAATTAGTTTCTGCTTTATAACAAAGTGAATCAGTCATACATATACATCTGTTCCCACATCCCTTCCCTCATGCATCTCCCTCCCTCCCACCCTCCCCATCCCACCCCTCCAGGCGGTCACAAAGCACCGAGCTGATCTCCCTGTGCTCTGCGGCTGCTTCCCACTATCTATCTACCTGACGTTTGGTAGTGTATATATGTCCATGCCTCTCTTTCGCCTTGTCACAGCCCACCCTTCCCCCTCCCCATATCCTCAAGTCCATTCTCAAGTAGGTCTGCGTCTTCATTCCCGTTTTGCCCCTAGGTTCTTCATGACATTTTTTTTTTAAATTCCGTATATATGTGTTAGCATACGGTATTTGTCTTTCTCTTTCTGACTAACTTCACTCTGTATGACAGACTCTAGGTCTATCCACCTCATTACAAATAGCTCAGTTTCGTTTCTTTTTATGGCTGAGTAATATTCCATTGTATATATGTGCCACATCTTCTTTATCCATTCATCCGATGATGGACACTTAGGTTGTTTCCAGCTCCGGGCTATTGTGAATAGAGCTGCAATGAACATTTTGGTACATGTCTCTTTTTGAATTATGGTTTTCTCAGGGTATATGCCCAGTAGTGGGATTGCTGGGTCATATGGTAGTTCTATTTGTAGTTTTTTAAGGAACCTCCATACCGTTCTCCATAGTGGCTGTACCAATTCACATTCCCACCAGCAGTGCAAGAGTGTTCCCTTTTCTCCACACCCTCTCCAGCATTTATTGTTTCTAGATTTCTTTTTTTTTTTTTTAATTAGTTTCTGCTTTATAACAAAGTGAATCAGTCATACATATACATCTGTTCCCACATCCCTTCCCTCATGCATCTCCCTCCCTCCCACCCTCCCCATCCCACCCCTCCAGGCGGTCACAAAGCACCGAGCTGATCTCCCTGTGCTCTGCGGCTGCTTCCCACTATCTATCTACCTTACGTTTGGTAGTGTATATATGTCCAAACAACCTAAGTGTCCATCATCGGATGAATGGATAAAGAAGATGTGGCACATATATACAATGGAATATTACTCAGCCATAAAAAGAAACGAAACTGAGCTATTTGTAATGAGGTGGATAGACCTAGAGTCTGTCATACAGAGTGAAGTTAGTCAGAAAGAGAAAGACAAATACCGTATGCTAACACATATATACGGAATTTAAAAAAAAAATGTCATGAAGAACCTAGGGGCAAAACGAGAATAAAGACACAGACCTACTTGAGAATGGACTTGAGGATATGGGGAGGGGGAAGGGTAAGCTGTGAAGAATCTGAGTTTTTAACCACTACACTAGACAGTCTCCTCCAAGGCAGTGTTTCTCAACTTTTTTTTTTTAATTATTGCTCTCCTAAGGGGTCTTTTTAGGCATTTTTTCCCTAATTACTCCCTGTTAAATAATAAAAAATACATATATTGGCTTCTGTCCCTGGGTCTTGATACAGAACTCCTAAAACCCTTGCGGTTTCCTAAATGATAAGAGCGCAAGGAGCCTCTTCTGTTCTGGTCTTTGGCTCTGGTTCCTGTCACCTAAATCCCTTGGAAGTTCCTGGGTGACGGGAATGCCTTTTGTTCTAATGAGGTGACTCTGGGTGGGCTCCTGGATGGGGGCTGGTCACCAGAAAGACGAAGGAAGCCATGATTGGAAGCTTGGGATTTTCAGCCTCATCTCTCATTCTCCATAGGAGAGAGGGGCTGGAAATGGAGTTAATAATTGATCATGGCTATGTGATGAAACCTCCACAAAATCCCAATAGTATGACGTTCTGAGAGTTTCCAGGTTGGTGAACACAGGGAGGTGCTGGAGTGTGGCACACCCACAGAGGGCATGAAGGCTTGGTGCTCTTTCCCGCATATACTGCTCTATGCATCCCTTCCAGCTGGAGGTTCACCTGTATCTTTTATCATAGCCTTTTATAATAAACTGGTAAACAGTAAGTAAACTGTTTTCCTGAGTTCTGTAAACCTCTCTAGGAAATCAATCAAACCTCAGGATGGGGTCACGGGAGCCAGTGATTTACAGTCAGTTGGTCAGAAGCACAAGGAACAACCTGGACTTGGGACGGGCATCTTAGTTGTGGGGAAGAGAAGCAGTCTCATGGGACTGAGAACTTAACCTGTGGGATCTGACGCTGTCTCCAGGTGGACAGCATCAGAATTGAATTAAACTGTAGGACTCCCAGCCAGTGTCTCAGAGAATTGCTTGGTGTGGGGAAAACCCCACACATCTGGTGTCAGAAGTGCTGTGAGTATAGCAGTGTGAGAGTAAAGGAGAAACACACAGAAGTGCAGGTGTTCTAAACACTGCCCCTCATGAAAGTTTACCACCACAGGAACACTGTATATCTATATGTACTGTGTGCACATCTGTACTTTGTACACAAAAATATTTGACCACCACCCCCAACCCAAGAACTAATTTTCGCCCCCTTGAGGACAACAACATGCCCACTAAGAATGAATGCTCTAGAGCAAAGTTTCGCAGCCTCAGCACTGTTGACATTTTGAGCCAGATAATCTTGTATGTTGCTGGGGGCTGTCCTATGCAATACAGGATGTTTAGCACCTTCCCTGGCCTCTACCCACTAGAAACCAATAGCACCGCTGTGCCAAAGTTAGGTTAGAATTTCCCGAAAAGTTCTCGTCCTTGAAACAACTGCTTCTCTTGCTGCTATTTACCTATTCATAAGGACTACAGTTCCAGATTTTGTTCATAAAAGACTGGAATGGACAGGATATAAACAGACTGCAAATGTTGCATCTCTGTAGCTGGAGTGAAGGAGCACATGTAATAGTAGTAGCAATGGCAAGAAGAAATAGTATTTTATATAAACACAGCAAGGAAAGGGGCCTGTATAAGACCAATTAGTAAAAGGATATTAAATTTTAGTAAAATCCATTTATAATACAGGCATACCTTGGAGATATTGCAGGTTTGCTTCCAGACCACTGCAATAAAGTGAAGAGCACAGTAAAGCAAGTCGCACAAATTTTTTGTTTCCCAGTGCATGCATATATGTGCATATATATATATATATTTACACTATACTGTAGTCTATTAAGTGTGCAATAGCATTATGTCTAGAAAAAAATGTACTTTTTACCTTATATTTTTGTACTTTTTACCTTATGTATTTTTACCTTAATGTAAAAATACTTTATTGCTAAAAAATGCTAACCATCATCTAAGCCTTCAGCAAGTAAGAATTTTCTTGCAATAGTAAACAAAGATCACTGATCACCTTAACAAATTTGATAATAATGAAAATTTTGAAATATTGTGAGAATTACCAAAATGTGACACAGAGACACCAAGAGAACAGTGCTCTTGGAAAAACGGCGCCAAAAGACTTGCTCAAGCCAGGGGTGCCACAAACCTTCAACATGTTAAAAAATGCAAACATAATAAAGCGAAGCACAGTAAAATGAGGTATGCCTGTACATACTATAGAACAAGGCTAACTAACCTCTCCCTCCAAAATGATGAGTGAGACAAATTATCTCACTTTAACTATATGTGAGAACCATAACTAAATCCCCGGGAGATTTATAATGGGCTTCCACTGTATTCATATGCTAGTTGAGAAGGGGAGCCAAGATGAAAGATATAATTAGATGGTGATTTCAAGGCCAGCTCTGAGAGTTCTAGATTCAGAATACATATTGAAAAAGATCCAGGGACACTTAGTTCATCCCAATCAATCACAAGTAGGCTTTCAGAAACAGATTAATCAGAAAAGCACCTTGCAGGACTGTGGAGGAACACGGTGGAGGGTGACCGTGATGGTCCTCCGGAGGCCAGAGGGAAAAACGGCAGAGGCAATCTACATAACCCTGAACCAGTGGTTTAACTTCTAGGAGCCTCTGGTTCCTCATCAGAAAAATAGGGATAAAAACAGTGTCTTCATTTCACAGGGCTACAATGAGTATGAAGTGAGAAAACTTGAAAGGAGATAGTGCATGGGCATATAATAGCACAAGAACTATCTGACGTTGTTAATAATGCTTGAGCAATGTAGTGACAAATCTGAGATAAGCAAACAAAAAGACCTCTGAGTAGAAATGGTTCAGAGAAAACAAAGATTAACTACAAAAAAGAAGATGACATAGGTAAGACATGGGAGACCTCAGAAGACACAGAGGTAAACATTAGTCTGATAGTGAACCACCAGAAGTCACTGGAAAATGGCCAAATACTTCCAGAACATAGTAAAGAAAAAAGAATCTATATTCCAAAACACAACTTAGTATGCTCAATGGTAAAACACTAAAATTCCCATTGAAGACGGGTACAAGGCAAGGCTGTTCATATTTTCAACATTATTTATTACATCAATAGATACATAAAGTACCATACCAAGCAATTACACAAGAGAAAAAAGTATAAATATTGGGAAGAAGTTAAAATTATTATTTACAAATATAACTGCATATCTGAAAATCCTTTTAAAATAAACAGAAAAATTATTAGAAAGAATAACCTAATTCTACAGTGTCTGGTTGCAAATTTAATAAATTGAAATCAATAGATTTGAATGGGATCCTGGAACAGAAAAAAAGGACATGAGTTAAAAAAAGAAAGAAATCTGTACAAAGTACAGATTATAAGTTAATAATGGTGTATTCATATTGGTTCATTGCTTGTGACAAATGTGCCACACACAGTAAACTAAGATGTTAACAACAGGAGAAACTGGGGGCAGGATATATAGGATCTCTCTGAACTATGTTTACAATTTTTCTATACATCTAGAACTATTCTAAAATAAGGTTTTTTAAAAAGTCATGCTTGGGCTTCCCTGGTGGCGCAGTGGTTGAGAGTCCGCCTGCTGATGCAGGGGACACGCGTTCGTGCCCCAGTCCGGGAAGATCCCACATGCCGCAGAGCGGCTAGGCCCGTGAGCCATGGCCGCTGAGCCTGCGCGTCCGGAGCCTGTGCAAAGCAACGGGAGAGGCCACAACAGTGAGAGGCCCGCGTACCGCAGGAAAAAAAAAAAAAAAAAAAGTCATGATTTTTCTTACATAATAAGCAATAATCAGTTAGAAAGAATTGGTTGCATTTACAGTAGTGTTAGAAACTAAAATCTAAGAATAATAATCCTAAGGGAAAATGTGCAAGGTTAACATAAAGAAAACTTCTTTAAAAATAAATCTACTGAGGGACATAAAAGAAATGAAGAGTTCACCTTAACTCAATATTATAAAGATACCAAACTTCCCTCCTAAAGTAATCCAAAATTCAATACTTTTCAGTAAAAAATTCAGCAACATCCTTAGGAAATGTAACAAAATGGAGGAATAAACATGCAAGAATAGCCAAAGAAATAACAAGAAGAAGAAATAACAAGGTAAGACTACTACTAAGAAAGAAAAATACATCAAACTAGGATTACTAAAAAAAGTATGGTATTGGGCTTCCCTGGTGGCGCAGTGGTTAAGAATCCACCTGCCAATGCAGGGGACATGGGTTCAAGGGGACATTGGATCGTCCCTGGTCCGGGACGATCGCACATGCCACAGAGCAGCTAAGCCCGTGCACCACAACTACTGAGTCTGCGCTCTAGAGCCCGTGAGCCACAACTACTGAAGCCCGCATGCGTAGAGCCCGGTGCTCCGCAACAAGAGAAGCCACTGCAATGAGAAGCCGGCGCACCACAGCGAAGAGCAGTCCCCGCTCACCGCAACTAGAGAAAGTCTGCACGCAGCAACAAAGACCCAACTCAGCCAAAAATAAATAAAAGAAAATAAATTTATTTTAAAAAAAGTATGGTATTCATGTAAGAAAAGACATATTGATAAAGCAAAATGCAAATACCCCCATGGAAACTTAGATTAGAAAGGTGGCATTTAAACCCCTGAGAAAAGACAGGATTGTTTAATACATTAGGTTGATTGGGACAACTGCCTAACAAAAAAAAAAAAAATTTTTTTAACTAGACACTCATATATTGCTTACAGCAAAATAAATTCCAAATTGGATGAACTATAAAAACTATTAGATGTTTGCAATTAGATTACAGAGGACTAACATATAATTAATCCTTAACATATAACCTAGTAGAAAATGGATAAAGCACGTGAACTATTTCAGAAAAATAGGGAAAAAAATGACCCTGAAGCTTATGAAAAGCATCTCAATCCCACTCAAAGTAGGACAAATGCCAATTAAAACCACTCTAAGATACTATTTCTTACCTATGAAAATCGCAAAACTATGTGAGGCTGTGGCACGCAGGAGCACTAAGAGGCTCTGATACACTGCCTGCGGGCATGCCAGTTAAGTGGTACAATCCCTCTGGAGGGCCATTTAGCACTATCTTTCAGAACTACAAAAGCATTTACCCTTTTGACCAACCAATCTGATTTCTAGGAATTTATCTTAATATTATATCTAGACACAGGTGAGATGACATCTGTATGATTATTTACTGCAGCATGGTTTGTGTTAGCAAAAGGCTGTAAACAAATTAAATATCTATCAGCAGGTAACATGATAAATAATATATCCATGCAATGCATTACTATGGAACTATTAAAAATAAAAAAACTAAACCCAACAAAAGTCCAGGACCAGACAACTTCACTGGTGAATTCTACCAAACATTTAAAAACCTAATACCAATCCTTCTCAAAGTCTTCCCAAAAACACAAGACAAAGGAACACTTACAAACTCACTTGATGAGGCCAGCATTATCCTGATACCAAAACCAGATACCACAAGAAAAGAAAATTACAGGCCAATAACGCTAATGAATAGATGCAAAAATCCTCAACAAATCAACACCACAATGAGATATCACCTCACACCTGTAAAAATGGCTAATATCAAAAAGACAATAAAGAGCGAGTGATAACAAGGATGCGGAGAAAAGGGAACCCTTGCGCACTGTTGATGAGAACGTAAACTGGTACAGCCACTATGGAAAACAGTACCGAGGCGCCTCAAAAAATTAAAAATAGGGCTTCCCTGGTGGCGCAGTGGTTGAGGGTCTGCCTGCCGATGCAGGGGACACAGGTTCGTGCCCCGGTCCGGGAAGATCCCACATGCCGTGGAGTGGCTGGGCCTGTGAGCCATGGCCGCTGAGCCTGTGCTCCGCAATGGGAGAGGCCACAACAGTGAGAGGCCCGCGCACCGCAACAACAACAAAGAAAACCCTCAATCATACAGTTAAAAGACAAATTAGGGGAAATTTTTAATACATAACAAAGATCTAATGTTTAAACATACAAGGGGCTCTCAAAAATCACTTAGGAAGAACATGACCTTCAAAAAAGGATAAAGCATACAACAGGCAGCTAACCGAAAAAAGATATAAATGTCTACTAAGCCTGTGAAAAGATACTCAAAGAGCCTATTAATAACACAACAAAAATTAGACCAAGATGCCAGTTTACCTATCACATCCAATGTTGGTGAAAACAAAGGGCAACAGGTCCTTTCATACACGAGTGAGAATATAAACTGGTACAACATTTTCTGAGGTATAATTTGACATTCAAGTTTAAATGTACATAATTTGACCCAGCAATCTTTCTAGAAACTTATGCTGTGAACTTCCAGGTGTAAGATCTTATACATACAAATGTGCACCACACTATTGCCACAGCATTGTTTGCTTTTATTTTGGACCCTTACTTTGGATTATATGTACTTTCATTTTGGATTATATATACTTGATTACCACATGGAACAATTTCTACAACCAGTAATATTTTCATGATAAAAAACCTAACAATGGCTTTTTAACTGGAGGGTGAGATGCTCAAGGATTATACTATACTGGGTAAAAAGCACTATGTAAGCGTTACTACTTTCAGTACCATAAAAGCCCCTATTACAGCCAGAGTCAAAGTTATTCAGTAATTTATTCACTGCTGAAAAAAGGAGATGAGTTAAACCAGCAACTTAAGCAGGAAACAATAAGGTATTTTCAGACGGTCACAAATAATAGACTAAAACTCCCAGGTAGTGACTGTTAGCATGAGGTGCTCACCAGCAATCACCTACAGGCTTTTTCTGCTGGTACATCTAGGGGGAGTGGCTTTTCAAACTACACTTGCCTGGAATCTCCCCCAGATACTGATTTATTGGAATAAAGCAAAATAGGAATGCAGGCAAATTAATTCCCAGTTATTAGATGGTGCGCTATGTTTTGTTTTTTTTTTAAGAAGAAAGGTAATGGCAGCTCTGCCCTATGTTATCCCTTGTGTAGAAGCCTGTGTCATATGATAGGCCAGCAATTCTCAAGTGGAGTATCATGAGAGACACAAGTAAGGAATATAAAAAGAATTCCTAATAATCTTCCAAAGCTGCTGAGTAACTTCCTTTAAAAAAAAAAAAAAAAAAAAGCAGATTCAGGATTATCTCAACATCAGCCTCCCTCCAGCCTGTGTTGTGATGTGCATCTTGCTACAGAAGGAAAAGGGATGAGCAGTTACTCAGAATGAGCAGAGGAGTGGAGGGCAGGTAGTTTGAAACCATCCAATGGAGAATTCTAATTCTCCTCACCCTACTAGTGAGCAAAAATATATAGTTATAATTAGCTGAAAGCCACCTGCCAATGCCTAGAACAGTGTGAAGAGCTATGTGGTGCACTTTGTGATTTTAGTTACTTTGACTTTCTGTGTTTTACCTACAGATATTCTTTAATAAGGAAGAAAGCCAAGATAGATACACAGTGAAAGTTTGAGTACCACTGACATTGCATAAGGATGTGATCAAAAACGATGCTATAAACACTTGTCAGTAGTTGTGTAAGATTACCAAATCAAAGGCAAAGCCAACAATGAAAGGGAAATTTGGAACAAAGCACTAACCACGTTAGATATCATGTTAAATTTTATACATCCTAGGAACTATAGCTTTGAACAATTAAACAAGGTTTAAGAAAGCTTTAACATGTCGGATACATTACAATAAAATACTTGCTAGCAGAGCAACCATGACACCCGAGAACACCTATTCTTTCACTAAACGATCTTTTCCATAGAACAAAGATTCACTTGCCTGGTGGGAAGATTATGGGAAATGATGTTCCAGCACAAATAACAAACCTTATAAAGGTCCCCCACCATAAGGCCTACCCCAGTGCCCAGCATACAGTCAGAGTTGTGAATGTATGAATTATCCTCTGCATAAAGCCTTCTAGGAAATAACTGCATCCTCCTTCCAATTCCTGAACACTTTACGACACATAAGGGATTAGTCACAGTCTACCTTGTAATATGGTTGTGCATTTGTCTCATTGCTTCTAACTTATAAATTAGGAAAACAGCATTATAGGAGGAAGCTAAGACACTGGTGTCCATTTTGTGTGAATGAGGTCTAAAGTCTTTTTCTTCTTTAGAATGATTTCATGTCATACAATTCTTCATATGTAAAATATCTCAATTCAAAAACAGCCTCACATAGGTTAATGGTCAATGCTTGGTTTAAACATCATTCAGAATGCTCTCCTCCTTTCTCCATCTAAAATGTACCTATCACAGGCATTAAAAACCTTTCACTAATTTTTCTTATAAGACACAATTTGATTAATTGTTATAAATTGTAAAATTCCTTAAAGAATAGAATCCCAGCATGGTAAGGGAAAACAGAAAGAAAGCAAGCCATGTTAAAGATGATGATACTAAATGCAATACAGTATCCTAGGCTGGATCCTGAAACAGAAAAGAGACATTAATGGAAAAACTGGTGAAATCCGAATAATGTCTACAATTCATTACTAGTACTGTACCGATGTTAATTTCTTCATTTTGACAAAGGCACCATGGTTATGTAAGATTTTAATATTAGAGGAAGCTGGGCAAAGGGTATATAAGAACTCTCTATACTATTTTTGTAACTTTTCTGTAAACCTAAAATTATTTCAAAATACAAAGTTTTCAAGATGACAACTATGGTGCTTGGATCTGTTTAGTTTATGTCTAGACAACTTTCAGGGAGTGAGGAGGATTAGGAAAACAGCCACATACATGATTCAAGTTTCTCAAATTTGTGACTAATATTCCTGCCTATTCTCAGGGCAGTTGGCACTCAGGTTTCTATTTGGTTTGTACAAAGCTCTACAAATAGGACTTTTTTTTTTTTCCCTTAAAATCTCAAAAGGAAATGGCTTGCTTTCCCCTAGGTTTTCTTTTCTTTCTTATTATAACACAAAGCAAAAGAGACTAGCACCGACCGTACAAGTTATAAAACATGCAACCCCTCAGGTTCTCATGATAAAGGAAGGAAAGGAAGTGTGAACTATGTTACAATTCCAGCAAAGAAAGCTTTTAATCAACTTTTAAGGGGACAGGGAGAGGAACCAGAGGAATCAGAATCAGTAACTATTTATTCCACTGTGGTTTGGCAAAATTCATCTGTAATGCTAAAGAAGTCAGCAGTATAGTAGAATCTACAGAATATTTGTTGTACTCTGTGCTTTTCCATACCATTACTCTATGCTATCCTAGTGTTACTACCCCGGTGTCCCAGATGTCCTAAGCCCACATACAAAATGATTCTCTGTCCTCCCCAGCTATGCACAGAGACACAGGAAAACCATTTGATTTAACTCAGATAAAATACCAGAAAGACGCAACCAATCTCCTCTCAAAGAAACATTTCTGCTTGTTTACCAATTACCTAACTGTGAAAATTATCTGAGTGCAGAGAATAGGAAAAATCAAATAAAAGTTGTTTTGTGATATATGTTAGTGCAGTAAACATCCTTAGTTTGGACTAAGAAAAGTTTGGATTAAAAAGTACTTTTAAGGGCTTCCCCGGTGGCGCAGTGGTTGAGAGTCCGCCTGCCGATGCAGGGGACACGGGTTCGTGCCCCGGTCTGGGAGGATCCCCATGAGCCATGGCCGCTGAGCCTGCGCGTCCGGAGTCTGTGCTCCGCAATGGGAGAGGCCCCAACAGTGAGAGGCCCGCGTACCGCAAAAAAAAAAAAAAAAAAAAAAAAAAAAAAAGTACTTTAAGACAAATTCTGCCTACTATCAAAAACAGAATGTTACTGAAATCATTTATTCAACATTCCGTTGAAAAAGAAATTTACAACCATTAACACTCTTTTTTGCAAAGTGTTGAGAAGAGGTGGGAAGACAAGTACTCTCAATCCTGTTGATGAAAATTTAAATTAGTACCGCCTTTCAGGAGGGCAATTTGGCATTTTTTACCATTTTCTCCTTTTCAAGAACTTTTTCTTTGGCTTCTGTTATGGGTTCCTCTCTTCATTTTCCTTTTACCTTTATTGTCTCCTTTGCTGATTTTTTTTTTTTTTTTTTTTGCGTTATGCGGGCCTCTCACTGTTGTGGCCACTCCCCTTGCGGAGCGCAGGCTCCGGACGCACAGGCCCAGCGGCCATGGCTCACGGGCCCAGCCGCTCCGCGGCATGCGGGATCCTCCCGGACCGGGGCACGAACCCGTGTCCCCTGCATCGGCAGGCGGACTCTCAACCACTGCGCCACCAGGGAAGCCCTCCTTTGCTGATTTTTAACTGCTGTTAGGCTTTGGAGTTCTGGCCAAGCCATTTTCTTTTTAATGAATTATACTTTCTCCCCAGATATTCTAGTCTGTGGCCTGGACTGTCCTCTATAATGCTGATAACTTCCAAGTAAACATTTACCAATCTTCTTTGCTAACTGCCCCTAGACTAGGATCAATCCCCTGACTAAAAGCTCAGGGTCATTCTGTACTTACCTTTTCACAACAATTCTAATGCTTGTAATTGTTCATTATCCCCAGGCTAGACTTAAACTTCCTTGAAGGCAAAAGCTGTGTTTTGTTCATTTCTAATCATTCATTTAATATTTGAGTTCTCACTATGTGCTTGGCACTGAACTAGGTCTTGATAACACAGCAGTAAACAAAAAGCCTCTGCCCTCTTAGAGTTTATATTCTAATGGGATAAGAGAGACATTAAGTAATAAATATATACCAATTTGTAACAAGTGCTATTAAATAAAGGAGGGTGGGGGGCTAGGAAGTATTGTAGGAGCTGGGAAGTTGCTATTTTACAGTGGTTATCAAGGAAAGCCTCGCATATAACTGAAACCTGAAATAAGTGCAGCACGTTAAGTCACACATATATCTGGAGGGGAGGAGTCATCCAGAGGGAAAATAGCAAGTGCAAAGGCCCTGAGGCAGGAACGTAGTTATTGTGTGGGGAAAATTGTAAGAAGGCAAATGGAGTGGGGGAGAGGGTAAACACACGGGAAGGGAGGCTCTGAGCTGAGTGCCATGATCTGACTTATGTTTTAAGGAATCACTCAGACATCTTTATGAATAGAGAATAAAGAATGGAAGCACTGACCCTCATTAGAACACTGCAACAACCCAAGAGAAATA
Organism: Mesoplodon bidens; assembly: GCF_964165515.1. Classification (NCBI taxonomy): domain Eukaryota; kingdom Metazoa; phylum Chordata; class Mammalia; order Artiodactyla; family Ziphiidae; genus Mesoplodon; species Mesoplodon bidens. The sequence continues at coordinate 147,275,553 of NC_138178.1, read as the reverse complement.
TAATGATGTCTTGAACCAAGGGAGTGGTGATGATGATTAGCTGGATTCTAGTTAGGTTTCAAAGATAGAACCCACATGATTTGTTGATGAACCGGATGTGAAGAGAGAGGAAGAGAAGAATCAACGAGAGCTTTTTAAAGGCTTAGGAAGAACAGAGTTGCCATTAACGTAAACAAGAAAGTCAGGGAAGCAATTTTATTTTCCCAGAACCCAGCAAATTGCCCAGTACACAGTAGACATTCAAATATTTATTTGTGAATTAAATTTAACTGAATAAACTCCCAAAATGAAGCAGTGAACTCAGTGCTTTCCATTTGCTCTAATAATGCCTTAATAACACCAAGAGTCTTAGCCGAGAACCGGCTTCAGTTTTAAATTTACAATTCTCCTGGATATAAAAGAAAACTGCTATAAAGAGCTCTGTGACAGCCTGAGGATTCTTACACCCAAAGTAATTAACCTGTTCATTAATTATGTCATATTCCTGGAAGATAGAGAAGTGGAAATAGAACTAACTCCCTGGGCCAGAATTAATGGAAAATTATAACACTTTGTGATAAATTTTCAGAAAGTGACAAGACTGAACAAGTCCCCTAAAGAAATAAGCCATCAGTTACTCAGTATTTTTTGTAAAACGGCTTTTTTACCTCTAGCAGCAGGTCCCTCCCAAACGATTTCAATGAAAAATTAAAAGTTGTTGAGAATGTGAAATTCAGTATATCTTCCTCCACTTTTTCTGCCAAGTAGTGTAAATGAGCTTCACTTAGGAAAGAAATGGGTATCCTCACCAGATTTTCTAATCCAGCACCCGTACTACAGCTCCACGAAGAACCACAACGTTAGCAGAAATATATTCAAAGGCATTCTCCTAAAATAAAAAGTTACCAATCTTTCCTCCCTTCTGTTTACTTTAAAATTTTAACTGAAGCTTAAGTATCACCTCTCTTCCACATTAGTCTCCCTAATGCCCCACCCTAACCCAATGTGTTTTAAAAAAGAAAATGCACTCACAACTTTCGGTGAAAATATATCTTAAAAACCTAGGTCGTTCGGAGAAACTGAACGTAATGAATTCATCAACAGGCAGTACTTTCCTTTTTTCCTGTCAGTACAAGGCCTTGAACCAACCCAAACAAATCTGCTGAAATGCCAGCCAGATTCCCCGTATCTCCCCCGCACCCTACCCCCAAAGCTGGCCTGGAACTAAAAGCCACTGACCACGGAGCCGAACAGAAAAGAACCACTGGTAAGCAAAAACAGGATTTTGAGAGGCAGGAAGGGCGAGAGTCAGATTTTCAACCACTACGTCTAAGCGAGTAAGAGCCCGGACTCCCCTCAAAATATATTCCGCACCGAGCGGCACACATTCTTCCCTGCGGCTCCAAAAGCTCCGCACCCGGATTAGAGGAGAGATGAAGGGAGGGTACTCCCCGGAGAGAGGAGCGAGAACTGCCTCGGGGGCAGGGAGTGCCCCAGGGGTGTCCGGCGCCCGAGGAACGGAGCACAGATAAGCACGCGCGCCAGGGACGGATGCGGCGGCCCTTGGGAGCAGAACGCTCGGCGCCCACCACCAGACGCGGAGGCAGGGAGCCCCACTCGGGCTTCACCCACCCGGGAGGAAAGGCTGGAGAGGGAAGGATCAGGACCCCCGAAGAAGGGGCCTAGGAAGCTACTACTTCCCAGAAAACGGGCTGGGCGCCCGGGGGCGGGAGGTGGAGGCTGCTGCTGATTCGCTTCTCCTGTCATCACTGAAATAGGGGAAGCCCTCCAGGGAGAGGACAGTGGGGAGTACGGATGGGGGAGGGGAGCACCAGAGCGAGGGGGGCGGCGGGCCCCTAGGGGACCGGGGCGCGGGATGGTGGGGCGCGCGCACCGGGAAGGGGAAGAGGGCGCACCCCCGGCCCGGAGCCAGGGAGGCGCGACCGTCCGCGGGACTCGGGAAACCCGGCCCGCCAGAAGGGTATGGAGCCGCCCTCCTCCCCGCCCCCACACTCACCATGTAGAGGGTGAAGGGCAGGCCGAGCAGAAAGAGCCACAGGTAGAGGTGCAGCGCGTTCACGAAGGTGGCCTGGTGCGGGTCGTAGTACCAGCCCCCGCTGAGCGCGGCCCACACCCCCTGCCGGAGGATCTGCAGCGTCTGCGACCCCATCCCCACCCGGCGCCGCCGCCGCCGCCGCCGCCGCCGCCGTCCCCGCCCCGGCCCCAGCTCTGCCTTGGTCGCCGGAGCCCGCAGCTGCCCAATCTATCCCCCTCCGGAGCTCTGGGAGAGCCGGCCGGCGCTTCTGCGGTCGCTGGGGTTGCTGCAGGAGGAGGAGGAGATCGAGGAGGAGGAGGAGGCGAGCGGCGGGGCGGAGGAGAGCGGAGAAGAGGTGGGGACCGGCCTTCGGGGCGCCGCCGCCATCTTGTTTCCTAACACCCGGAGCAGGAGCCAGGCTCCCGCCGCCCGCGGCCCGCCAGCGCCGCTGCCGCCGCCGCGACCCCCGCCGGCCGCCAGCCCAGAGCCTGGCGGAGAAGGAGGCCCGGCGCCCGGGAGGCACGGGGAGCAAGCCGCGCCCCCTCCAGCTCCTCCTCTCCTCTCCTCTCTCTCCGCCCCTTGATCCGGCTCCCCGCGGGTGCGCACAGCGCCTCGGCAGCCGCGGGCGCCTCCTGGTGGCGCCTGGGGGAAGCGCGAGCGGACGCGGGCCCGGGCCCGGGGGCGGGGCTGCCGAGGTTCCGGGGATAGCGAGTCGAGGCTGTGGGAGACTCCACTGCGCTCCCGGTACCCGATGCTGGCAAGTTCCATCACCAGTCCAGAAACCGGGTCTTCCACCCCTCGAGACCTTGTCAGCATCCTGGCTGACGAATTACGATATTTATTAAAGGCCTAGGAACAATGAGGCTCATATCTGAGATACTCCTTGAAGGCCGGAAAGAATTAGGTACAGCTGATGACGGTTGAAAACTCACAAACGCACCCACTTTGAGCAAGACCTGTGTTGGTCCATAAAGTGAGCGGGAGGCCCTTGACTGAGAAAAATAACCACGGCCAGGATTGGACAGATTTACTACTTCCAAAGACAGATAAATTAATAGAAGTTGCAAGAGGTGTAAAGGTATGGGGTGGACAGGTTGATCACTGTACACGGTGATTTTATTTTTTAACGTGCTGTAACTTGTAGCCATTTTTATTAATGGGCCAATTTAAACAAGGTTGAAAGATTAACGGCGCCTCCACCCCAAGTCACAACAGGGTCTCGTACTTTTCTTTTTATAGCTGTAACGTCTGGGAATCATTCTTGGCTCTGTGTAATGTTTATACGGCATGTCTGATCTCATTGAATAAATTTTTTTTAAAAAAAGAGTTTGAAGTTTGAGTTTATGATAGCAATAAATGTACTCTCTATTCCTGGATTAAAGTTGCTGTAATTAATGAGAAAAGCAAGAGAGCCAAAAGAAATCCGTGGTGACGTTTTAAGAAGAATATTGAAAAACAATTGCAGTACCTCCCAGAGTCACACCACTTTACAGTTCAAACATTTCCACACCCATTTCATTTGACCTTCACAATACTCCTGTAAGGGCAGCATACAGGCTAGCCTTACTTTATGAATTAGGAAACCCAAGCACAAAGAAACTAAGTGATTGCCCAAGTTCTCAGAAGTGGTTGAAAGACCTCTGGAACCAGCAGTCATCCTAACTGCATGGACTGAACTCTGGAAGTTTATTTCTTAGCACTCTCCACCTTATCCATTCAGATAAGAGTTTGAACTGGTCAATAACTGCTCAGCTTCTGGTCACCTGTGGCCAGTTTAAACGTATGGCCAGTTGTTCTCAAAGTGTAATCCCAGGACCAGCTGTGTCAACACTGCCTGAGAACTTGTTAGAAACACAAATTTTTAGGATTTCCCTGGTGGTCCAGTGGTTAAGACTCTGTGCTCCTACTGCAGGCAGCCAGGTGTTCGAACCCCTAGTCAGGGAATTAGATCCTGTATACTACAAGAAAGAGTCCCAGTGCAGCCAAATAAATAAACATTTTTTTAAAAAGAATAGTTTATTTTTAAAAAAGAAGTGCACATTCTCAGGCATCCAGAGAAACTCTGGGTGTGAAACCTAGCTATCTATTTTAACGAACCCTCTGGAAGATTTTAATATACCTTAAAATTTGAAACCACCAATGTAGAATACCATCCCCAGCCTTGATTTGTTCATTTCCTTATAAGCACAAAGCCATGAAGTTCCAATAACAAACCTTGAAATTGAGAGACGTGAATGAACACTGGCTAAAATATACTTTAAAATATACTAGTATGTCTAAAAGCAAAATTAAGGTTAAATATGCAATTTTACAACTAAGAGAGTGGCCTTGAGCCTTTGTCACAGACACAAGGTATTGTCAAGTGTTCATTTGTTTCTCCTAAAGAAGACAGGAGAGCTCTCTAAGCAGCTTTTGGAAGTGATCCCAAGCTTTTCCCACACAAAGGAAGATGTAAACAAGGATAAAATTCCAACACCACATCAGTTTCCACTCCAGCAAATATCTGCTGTAGTTTAATGTAAAAGGATTAACTGTAATTGGGGTGAGGTAGACTGGAAGAAGTGGAGACCAGAACTAGATACATCCATGGAATTGGAGGCAGACCCATCTGTTGTGATGAGTGTGCAGCCAGAAGACAGTATTTGGAGGGTATGTAACCGGCAGCAACCAGGAGGGCAGCCAGGACAGCCTGGTTCAATACAGAGGATGCGAGTGTGGTAAGCCAATGGGCAGCGGCTACGCAGCCTTGGGAAATCCAGGAACAGACAGAAATTGGGAAATCATGGCAAGCTTTAAGGAAATGTGTTGCTTATAGCAAGGCCCCAGCCTCAGTGCTGTCTTCCAGGTCTGGATTTCTCTCCCTTTGGGAAACTGATGAAAACAAGTAGAATTCAGGTCCTTGAGAGGAGGTACTGGGCAAGTTTGGAGGACAAGGACCTGGGCTCAGGGCAACAAGACAAGTATCCAAAGGCCAGATCTGGCAGACAGAGGGAGACTTAGAAACAAAGGAGGAACTTAATACCTAGAACTGAGACTGCATTTCATACTGACCATGGTTACTTCATGCTGAGGTCCCAGAGTATTAATATAGAACTCTAATTCCCCTCCAATATGGCTGGGATTGATCCAAGAGCCTAGAAGTGGGAGTCACGTGGCACCAGCCACTGAGTAAAAAGGGGTCAGCAGGATGCGCAAGTCCAGGAGATAGAAAAGACAGTTATAGACTTCATCTTTGAGCTCTGGACTGGTAAAAGCATTTTAGAAAAATGCTAATTAACTGCCTTAGGGAGTTAGCCATTGAAAGAATTCAGTGAAATGGATGACCTTTCCCAGAGACGGACTCAGTCTTTGGGGTGAGGGTGGGAGGCGAGAGAATGCTGCAGTGCTTTTTATCTGTAACTTTCAAAATGTTTATGAATGTTGCCACAACAAGCTTCCTATTTTAAAAACAGGAAGCTGAGGCGCAGAAAGGTAACATACCCTGTCATACCCATAAAATACAAGAGCAGGACAAAAACTGAGGAATCTAATTTGCTAAGTGTTAACCCTCTTAGCCATGCATAAAAGCCATTAATAATGTGACACTTAGCCTGTCAAAGTTAGCAGCAATGACTTACTGCCAAACCACCACCTGACATGTGTTCATCTTTCAGCTAATTCTATTAAAATTGTGCTTCCTGACCAGGCCCCTTGAGGACTCTGACAGTGGATGCTCTCTCCTGCCTGAAAGGGACAAAGCTGAGTGTGCAAAACCTTCTAACAACCCCCACCCAAGCCCACCTCAGAGCAGAGGCATACAGACTGCAGCTCTGGTCAGTTTATGCAGTAGCAATGATCCACTGAGACATCATAGCCTCATGTCCTGCCGGCAACCTAAATGTAGCAGGTATCCATGTCTTTCTCTACGCACATGCCCCCCAGACCAGCCCTTCTTATTTATTTCTCTTAGTGAAACCAACATTTTCCCACTCGCTCAGGCTTAGAACCTCATACACCCTCCTCCATGTCTAGTTTCCTAGTCTTTCTCTTGCTCAATCCTTCCTTTACATTGCCAGATCAATCAATCTGGTGAAAACTCTCATAAACTCAGACCACATAGCCTCCAATCTCTCTTCAAAACCATTTTGCATTCCACCAACAAATTAATCTCCCCAATCCACTTTGCCCATGCCCCTCCTTTGCTCAGAAGCTTTCAATTCCCTTCTGGTGCCTACAGTACTAAAGACGCATTCCTTAGCCAAGCATTCGAGGTCCCCTACAAGCTGAAGCACTATTTTCTCTAACTTAGCTCCCGTTATTCCCCAACATAAAACCTTTTAACATGAACATTTATTTATTTTTATTTATCAGCCCATTGATTTACCAATTTCTGCCTCTATACTGTTACTGATGCCATGTGCCTTACCTAGAAAACCTTACTCCTCCATCTGCCTACTAAGATTCATTATGACTATTTCAAACCTATTCATCTATTTTTTGAATAGCCTAGAGTACTCATATGTTCCATTCTTTTGGCACCTAAATGTGTACTTCTTTATATCCCTCCAACTAAACTGTACATTCCTTGAGGGCAGGGCACTTCTCAGCCTGTCACACAAGGCCTAGTAGCAAGCTGTTAAGATCAACTGACAGTCAATGTACGTTGAATAAATAAAGCAACACAGAAAGCAATGACTTTTCAATTAAAGATTTTAATCTGTTTTAGCTTTTAGTTGGTAACTCTTCAACAGTCAAAAGCATTTCACCAGCATAGAAGAAATAGGGAATAAAGGTGAAGAAATTTGGAAGAGACGGGAGGTGCCCTAGAATTCTTCCCTGATTCTCTTTTTAGTCATTAGCTATATACCACTTTATAACACATCAGGAAAATGAAAGTCAAAGGGTGGCTGGGGCGGGGGTTGGAGGAGTCTGGAACTTCCCAAGTCTTACATAATACAATTGTAAAATACCAATATCTGGATATGGAGCTAAATATCAATAAGTAAAATAAGAGCAGCTGGGCTTCCCTGGTGGCACAGTGGTTAAGAACCCGCCTGCCGGGCTTCCCTGGTGGCGCAGTGGTTGAGAGTCCGCCTGCCGATGCAGGGGACACGGGTTCGTGCCCCGGTCCGGGAAGATCCCACATGCCGCGGAGCGGCTGGGCCCGTGAGCCATGGCCGCTGAGCCTGCGCGTCCGGAGCCTGTGCTCCGCAACGGGAGAGGCCACAACAGTGAGAGGCCCGCGTACCACACACACAAAAAAAGAACCCGCCTGCCAATGCAGGGGGACACGGGTTCGAGCCCTGGTCCGGGAAGATCCCACATGCCACGGAGCAACTAAGCCTGTGAGCCACAACTACTGAGCCTGCGTGCTACAACTACTGAAGCCCGCGCCTAGAGCCCATGCTCCACAACAAGAGAAACCACCACAATGAGTAGCCCGCGCACCGCAACGAAGAGTAGTCTCTGCTTGCCGCAACTAGAGAAAGCCCGTGCACAGCAGTGAAGACCCAACACAGCCAAAAATAAATAAATAAAATAAAAAGGGAACAATAAGGTATTAAAAAAATTTTTTTAATAAAAAAAATAAAAGCAGCTCATCCTTCTTGGAAATCTCATCTCAATCTACTTTGCTTTTTTTTTTTTTTTTTTTTTTTGCGGTACGCGGGCCTCTCACTGCTGTGGCCTCTCCCGCCGCGGAGCACAGGCTCCAGACGTGCAGGCTCAGCGGCCATGGCCCACGGGCCCAGCCGCTCCGCGGCACGTGGGATCCTCCCGGACCAGGGCACGAACCCGCGTCCCCTGCATCGGCAGGCGGACTCTCAACCACTGCGCCACCAGGGGAGCCCTACTCTGTTGTTTTTTTAAAATGTCAATTCCATATGATGAGTACTTTAGAGCATGTTTTAACTGACACTAACTAGTTCAGTAACTCACTATAGTTTTGCGTCATCCTAAGGGTATCTTCTGATGTATATTTTAAAATGCAATTCACTTTTCTTAAACTCACACACAACACTTTTGGGGCAGGGCAATGAAAGGAAAGGGGAAGTGTATAGGATATTGCAAAACTCCCCAAACACTGGGAATCCCTGAATTATAAACAATATACCCATGCATTATTCCCCATCTTTTGACATTAAAGGATTCTTCTACGTCAGATGTCTGATGTGTTTAGCTATACCATATTAAGAAGCTTGTTTACCATTCTGATTCAGCCAGGGTAGCATAATTCCAGCAGGACCTATTGGGCTAACTGATGAAGCTGGGTGATTCCCTGAAAAGCTCACTTGATTAGTAGTTACTAGTGTCATCTAGAGCATCTGCCTGAAGTTATGCAGAAATGAGAGAGGTGTCAGCTCTGGAGGCTGGATATCTGGTTTCCCTGGCAGGAAGCACCAAGAACATTCCTTGGTGGGAAGTAGTGTTTGGTAGTGGAAAGAAAATGAGGTGTGGAATCAGATAAACTTGTGTTTCAGTCCAGAGTCTGCTACTTCCTAAATTAGTCCTAGACCCAAGTCAAAAAATCCAAGCAGAATTCAAGAATCCTGAGGAATTCAATGTTGTAGACTCATTGCATATAGTTTTGAGTGCTGTGGCTTTTTTCTAATGGCAAAAATTAATATCCCAATGATGTAATAAAAAGATCTTTGGAGATTTTTCACAGCTTTCGTTATGGAAACCTTGACAGCACTTGGGAATGTATTTCGTACTAGTTTTGTTTGTTCATGTGGTTTGACTTGGTTTGGTTTGGTTTTGGTTTCGGTTTTGATTTTTGCTTTTGCTTTGCTTATCATCACTGGGATTCAGCAACTGTTGATATACATAAGCATTTTCTAATTATGCACAAAGAGTATATTTTGCATCTGTGTCCCAGGGGAGTGATAGAGTCAGGATAAAATCTCTCAAAAAAGATCAGTAGAGATCACGATGCAAAGTGAAACCTCCCTGTTTTTCTAGTTTTCTCACTCTCTTTCTCTAAGTATTTCCATCTTTTAAACTCATTATGCCCTCAAGTCCTGTGACAAGTGTTTTTCAATGTGTAGTCCATGAACCACCCAAATCACAATGTTCTATTAAAAACGTAGACTTCCAAGTTGTGGCACGTCTATACGTAGGGCATTGAAAAACGCCTCCAGTGTTGGGAATCCCTGAATTAGAGAATTAATATATACACCCTTTGTTTTCCATCTTTTGATATTTAAAAAATAGAATTCCAAGCAGCCAATAGAATATTAAAGTAGCTTTTCTTTTTTTAATTTTATTTATTTATTTTTTTGGCTGCACTGGGTCTTCATTGCTGTGCACGGGCTTTCTTTAGCTGCAGTGAGTGGGGGCTACTCTTCGTTGCGGTGTGCGGGCTTCTCCTTGCGGTGGCTTCTCTTTGTTGCCGAGCATGGGCTCTAGGCTCAGGTGCTTCAGTAGTTGTGGCACGTGGGCTCAGTAGTTGTGGCTCACGGGCTCTAGAGCTCAGGCTCACTAGTTGTGGTGCATGGGCCCTAGAGAGAGCGGGTTTCGTTAGTTGCGGCGCATGGGCTTAGTTGCTCTGCGGCATGTGGGATCTTTCCGGACCAGGTATCGAACCCGTGTCCCCTGCATTGGCAGGCAGATTCTTAACCACCGCGCCACCAGGGAAGTCCAGAATATTTATGTAGCTTTTAATGAGCCGACAGGGATAGAGCTTTAAGATACATAGTTAAGTGTAATTAAAAAGTGTGGAACAGAGCTTCCCTGGTGGTGCAGTGGTTAAGAACCCGCCTGCCAGTGCAGGGGACACGGGTTCGAGCCCTGGTCTGGAAAGATCCTACATGCCGCAGAGCAACTAAGCCCATGTGCCACAACTACTGAGCCTGCGCTCTAGAACCCATGCACCCCAGCTACTGAAGCCCGCGTGCCACAACTACTGAAGGCTGCGCGCCTAGAGCCCGTGCTCTGAAACAAGAGAAGCCACTGAAATGAGAAGCCGCGCACCGCAACGAAGACTCGCCCCTACTAAAGAAAGACCGCGCCAGCAACAAAGACCCAACACAGCCAAAAATAAATAAATAAATAAATAAATAAATTTAAGGGAAAAAAAGTGTGGAACAGCATGTATAATATGTTATCGTTTGTCATATATATGTTATACATATATATATTATATATATAATATATATATATATATATAAAGAATAAGATTATATATTGAATGTCCCTAATAGGACATCTGAGAAAATGACAGCAGAAGTTACCATAGGAGTGAGACACTTACTTTTCATTGTATGTCTTCTGTACATTCTGAATTTTATGTCATTCACATATTAACCATTTTTGAAAAGCAATTAATAACTTGGTAAAATAATGCAGATCCTAGGCTCTACTCGAGACTTACTAAATTGAAATCTCTGACATGGGGCCCAGAGATCTGCATTTTTGACAAGCTCCCTATTCTTCTGCAAACTGGTATTGAGAACCACTGTTTCTGACCTTTCCTTTTAAAAAATTTCTTCCTTCTTTTCTTTCTCCTGACCCCTCTACCACCACACCCATAACCACTTCTCCTCCCCTAACTTCCTTATCTAGTTTAGGTCTCGTGGTTTTGCAATTCAATCATTCCATGGCTAGTGCTTTTTCACTTCTTTACCTCCCACCCTTGCCATCAACCAAAACCTAACACTGGACCTATTTTCCTTTACTGCCCCTAGCACACCCCTAGATTCCAAGTCCTAATCTCAGCTGCTACCTGGATTCTTCCTGGTAGTTCTTTGGTTCTTATTCGGTACCTGTTGCATCCCTCTTAATGACTTAAAAAAATCTCACCAATATTCTCAAGACTTCTATATCATTCTCACTCCCATAAGCACAAAGAAAACAGAGGATATAGGACTATAATCTCTCAATTTCCTGCCCTTCTACTTCTAAATGTATCTACACGAGTGCATCTTTTTTTTCTTCTCTTAGTGGAAGAGGTGTCGTTGGGTGTAAGGAAATGGTTCCACCCGTGCTCTGCAGCCCATCTCCTGCACTCTCTAACCCATAATGTTAACCTGGGTCCCTTAGGCACTGCAAGCATTCTCTTTCCACTGGCACTTTCCTTGAGCCTATAAACAGGCCCTCTCGTCCCTAAGCCTTCTGTCTACTCCAGCTTCCACCCTCATTCTCCTCTCCTTCACGGCCAAGTCTCTTAAGGGTGAAACAATGTTCCTCATCTTTCTTGAACTTAACTCTCATTGCTGCTCTTGCCCAAATTGCCAGTGATTTCCTAGTTGCAGAGTCCAACAGGCACTTTTTAGTCCCTATCTTAGGTAATCTTTTTGCTTTTGGATCATTGCTTCCTCTTCCTGGTCTCCTCTTAGCTCCCTGATCACCCTAGTCTCAAGTGTCCTTAATGGAGATCTCATCTCCCTTCTACTCTTCAAAGGTGGCCAGTGGATTAATACAGAAAAAAAATTCTTATCATCTACCTCCGGAATTCTCCCTGGTCCAGAAGATGCTAAAGCCTCCCAATCTCAATTGTGTAATGACCCTCGGCCTGTGGGAACTACCAGAAAATGAAAACAAACTCCATATGAGGGGTGATCAGAAATATGACATCTCAGAAGTATTTGTGAAAATCATTGTCTCAAGAAGAGAAAAATGAACTCTGCTTCAAATATTACAGCTGTAATCTAAATTTACTTTCTCCATTTTGTTTATTTTAAATCCCTCACTCCCAACAGCCTCAGGTTTACAAGGAATTCTTAAACTTCCTAATCTCTAATTTATGAAGAGCTTTTTAAAAGATTTATTATTTACTTTTTTAGCCTTCAGGCGTGTACTTGAAAACCTGACATTATCTTATTGGGGGTTTGCTTGGCCCAGCCTCTCTACCATTCTGCTTCCAAGGTGTCTTTTGGACTGGTATGTAGTTTTTCGTCATAAAAATAATATATTCACATTTTTTAATCTGAGAAAATATAGAAAAGGGAGATAAAACTTTGTGACCCCCTACTGGGTCATAACCACTGTAAGTATTTGGTATCTTTCTGCTCAGTGTCTCCACCCCTTCCCCCCAACTTATTTCTGTACCATATTCTAATTGGAGTTCAGAGCCTGATTTGGAAAGTTTTTATGTCAACACATGCCATGTACCTTGGCAGTTTGCTAAGTCTGAGAAAATTCAGAAGGCATTTTTTTCCTTCTGACTTACCCATGTGTTTCATTTCGATGCTTGGAAACATATTCCTCTGTGCAATCTGGGTATTATTAGCCTATGGCTTCAAGTAACAGAAAATTCAATTCAAACTCACATAAACAGTAAGGAAAAGTATTGCTTCATACAACTGCAAGTCCAGGGGGTAAAGCAGTCTTCAGAGAGTTTAATTAGTGGCTCTGGATCTATTTTTCTGCAGTACCCTGAGATGACTCCTCTGTGTGTTGGCTTCGATCTTGGACCACTTCCTTCACAGACGTAAAATGGCTGTAGCAGTTACTGGTTTCATATAGAAATGCCATCGACTTGGGCGAGGTTCTCCTAAGACCAAGGAAACTTCTTTCCCAGGAGCCTCTAGCATTCTTGAATCAATCCCTGTTCTCAGGGCAATGCCACACACTGACTTTGGCCATGGTTCCTGAACCAATTACTGGCCATGGCAATAGAAGTACACTTAGACCAGGCAGTCCCAGATGTGGACTAAGACACAGGGGCTATGTTTGGAGGAGCAGGTGCCTAAATAAAACTGGATTATGTTAAGGATCAAAGAGGAGGATTAGAGATTGAACAGACAGACAAGCATACGTGTGTTTAGAAACCTGGCCATTAAATTATTTATTAATAAAATTGCTTTTATTTAATGTATTAATTAACTGACTTATTTACAAATTTTAGCTTATTATTATTTCATTTTTTAAAGTTTTAATAGATGATACCTTCATATAGTTGAATATCCAAAAAAAAAACCAAACAAACAAACAAAAGGATATACAGTGAAACATCCTTTCTACTGCTATACAACGATATTTTATGTATATACAAGGAAAAAATATATATACATAGTCATATAAACTCTCTTTTTGTACACAAAGTATAATGTTGTACACACCCTTCTGCACCTTGGTTTTTTCACCTAACAATATATATTGGAGATTACTGTATCAGCACATAAAGAGCTTCATCATTCTTTTTTCACTGCATTGTATTATACTGTATATAATTATACATTAGATTATATGAATGTGCCACAATTAATTTAATGCCTAGGGATGGGCATTTAGGTAGCTAATAATGTTTTGCTTTTAAAACATGGCTATAATGGTTAATGTTGCATATATTGGGCTGGCCAAAAAGTTCGTTCAGGTCTTGCCACATCTTACCAAAACCCGAATGAACTTTTTGGCCAACCAAATGTTGCATTTTGCACATTTGGGGAATATCTAAAGCATAGATTTGTAAACGAGGAGTTAATACCAATTGCTCTACCTAGCTGTTGCACCAGCTTACACTCCCACTAGCAGGGTATGAAAGTGATTGTTCAGAACACCCTCGTCAACAGAAATTGGTATCAGGCTTTTGGGTCTTCGCTAATTTGATCATTGAAAATGGATATCTCTGTGTAATTTAAAATTTTTTCTATTGTGAGTGAGGCTGAATCACTTTCATTTGTGCTTTCTCTTCCAGGCCCTGCCTGTTCATATTCTTTGCCCATTTTCCTGTTGCACTGTTGGTCTTTTCCCTTCTGATTTGTACGAGTCCATATGCTAAGGAAAATTAGTCGTTGGTCTGTAATAGAGCTGCAAATATTTCCATCCCAGTTTGTCATTTGTCTTTCAAATTTGCATATGGTTTTTCTATGCAGTAAATTTTTATTTTATGATATTGACTATATAAGCTTTTTTTTTATGGCTCTGGATTTAGTGTCATAATGAGAAAGGCCTTCCCCACTCTATGGGGAATAACTCTCTTTTACTTTCTTCTAAAAGAGAAGATGGTTTCATTTTAGACATTTAAATATTATATCTACTTAGAAGTTATCCTGGTCAGGTGTGAGAAATCAATCCAACTTTGATTTTTTTCCCATTTGACTTTAATTTTATGCTATTTAATAACGATATCCCTTCTTGCTTTGTGACATTCAAGGTACTCCCAATATTCTCTATAAATATTTAAAAATCTAAGTTTTCATTGACTTTAATTAGCAAAACAATAGCCCAGAGAGTTTCTGTAACTCACCGTAGGCCATGGTATATTTTGGAGGTTGGGGAGATCATGGGATGAAAAGGTCTTAAAATCATATGAAGAATAATGCTTGTTACATTTCCATCATCATTGCTATTTGGAAATGTGCTTACTCAGGACATGTACTTGCAATATAAACAACTAAAAACAATAAAGTCTGACAAGTGATTTAAGTCACTTAAGACTGGCACATTTAATGTTCTACCTAATAATTTAGGCTCTTTTTAGACATGGCATGATTAATCTCCTAGAGGATCAGGACAGATAGCTGGCTCCTGAATGTATTCTAAGATGCTGCTGAGCCCCCAGACTCTTAATCAAGAGGCAGAACACCTCGGGGTCTCAAGCCCCCTCCAACGCTACCCATGGAGAGGGGAGCCCAGAAGCAAAGACAGAACAGAGACACATCTTGATTCCTTAAGCTGTGGATTTTGACAGAGGGACTGGCCAAACTCAGATAACCAGGGACACTCTACTTAACTCTCTCTCACTACAAAGAGAATGTAATATGTATTGTGATTCTCCAGTTAGATAGAAACTAACGTCTATCCACAGCAACAGTGTCACGTTCACGGCTAAGTAAAAATCCTTTGACAAGTATAAACAGACTTCTGCTGTAGCACTGTCACATTGAGTTATAGTTATCTGTTTACTGCTCCATGTTTCCCAGGAAACTGGGTGTTTTCTAAGGGCAGAAGCCCTTTGTCTTCTTTGAACCCCTATAGCTTAGTACACTCAGCCCTCTATAGGAATGTGCTTATTGCACGCTTTCTCTCTTACATGAGAAGTCTGCTTATATACCCCACTCATCAATACTCACCGTTTGTTGAGTAGCTTCCCTGTGTCAGCCACTGAGCTAAAGTACTTCTCATGCACTAACTTTTTAATTCTCACAACAGCTCTGTGAGGTTGGTACTATTATTTTCCCCATTGTAATAGTGAGGAAACTAAGGGACAGATTGGTTAGTAACTTGCCCAAGTTCACACAGGCAAAAAATGGTAGTGCCAAGATTCAAATCCTTGATGGTCTAACTCCAGTGCCCACTGTTCTTAATAGCTACATCACATTGTTTCTCTCCAGTCTGTTGGAAAGCGAAGAAAAAAAAATTCTATGTAAAACAGTACTTACTGACTTCCCTGGTGGCACAGTGGTTAAGAATCCACCTGCCAATGCAGGGGGACATGGGTTCGAGCCCTGCTCCTGGAAGATCCCACATGCTGCTAAGCAACTAAACCCTTGCACCACAACTACAGAGCCTGCGCTCTAGAGCCTGTGACCCACAACTACCGAAGCCCATGCACCTAGAGCCTGTGCTCCGCAACAAAGAGAAGGCACCTCAATGAGAAGCCTGCGCACCGCAACAAAGAGTAGCCCCCGCTCGTCGCAACTAGAGAAGCCCGCGCTCCGCAAGTAGAGAAAGCCCGCGTGCAGCAACAAAGACTCAGCGCAGCCAATAATAAAATAAATAAGTTAATTAAATAATTAAAAAAAACAGTACTTACAATTTTGCCTTCAGCCCATGGGATATGGGTTTTTTATGATTGCTGTTATTTGTCTAGGAAAATGCTCTGATGTTCTTATTTGATTGATCCCACTTCCACCCGACCCAGGGCAAGAGAAGAAGCAAGTGAAACAAAGAAGGCCAAATTACTTTGTATACTAAAGAAATAGGAATCTGTGAGTTTTTAGCTGGCCGCTCAAGAGACAGCATAAGGCACCTGAAAGAGATGAGCGGGGCATGAGAGAGTGATATCTGGATGGGATAGTGAAACCCTATGTAAAATCATGGCCAGGAGGAAATGTCATGTGGTGAGGAAGACTTGAGAAATGTACAAATAACCCTGAACCATCAGCAATAGTTTGCAACCTACAATAAGCACATGTAAGAGGTGTTTTTTCAGGATTTGCAGAGAGCGAGAAAGAGGAATGGGCCTGGGGAGGCAGGCAGCAGATGCAGGAGTTGAAAGCAACAGTTTGGAACAGGTAGTAGCAGTGAAAAAAAGCAAATAGCATCAACAGCCCACTGCTAAGGCAAAAGCCAGCCAGAAACCCACAGGAAATCCTGAGGGTGACTTTCCACCTGTAATCTGGAGGCTTGAGCAAAACGGATGCCCAAAAGCTGAAGGACAGAGAGATGGCTGAGTTCTAATAACAAATTTTCTCCCCTTCTATGATCGAACCTGATTGCATTTGCTCAGCTGCATCACATAAAAATTTTTATCAACGTGTTATACTTTTTGTGTCAGTGTAGATCAGAGTTTGAGCCTCGGCCCTCTTGATATTTTGAGATGAATGATTTTTTTGTCTTGAGGGGGCTGTCTTGTAAGATGTTTAGCAGCATCTCTAGATGCCCGTAGCAGTAGCAAACCAGCCTCCAGTCGTGACAATAAAAAATGTCTCCAGACTTGCCAAGTGTTCCGGGGGGGGGAGGGGGGCAGAAATCACAGCATTTTGTGTAAAAATGGCTCCCAAACGTATTTTGAGTGTTTCTACTAAGTCACACTAAGTGGTACAGCTTCTGAACATCTGCAGAGTGGCCAAGAGTGATGCTGCAGCAAGTTCCCAGGTCTTCAAGAATATTTATATTGTATTTGTGTAATAATAGCATTTACAGTTTTCTATGGCCTACATTACAGAGTGATAATATTGCCATTAAGAGAACACTGTAGTTTTAACATTATGTACAAATAAAAATTAAGAGTTGGTTATACAAGTTTTCCCTCTAAGCAAAGTCCATTTACCTTAGTATGTGTCTGGGATGGGTACCCAGCATTGATACAGAGTAGTAGCTCCCAGGAACCCAACTGTGTGCTGCCAGAGTCAGATCTGTTGGGAAGGCTGCATGATGAGCTCCAATGATTCCCCACCTGAGTCTTCTGGAGATGTTCAAGATGGATGACATTCACACAAGCAGCACAGTCTTGTAGGAGAACCCAGATTCAAACTTTGGTGAAAACCAGTGTTTTGCAGGGAAGTGAAACAGAGCAATAACTTATAACCATGACAACTATCATTGTCTCTACCAGCCATGGTCTTTCAGTGCTATGGCACAGATAAAACTGCTGTGTGTGTGTGTGTGTGTGTGTGTGTGTGTGTGTGTGTGTGTGTGTGTGTGGTTCCCCAGGGAGCTTGCTGCAAGTTGACCCATTCTCCTTGCTCCAAAAGTATATTTGAATACAAGAAAGTGAGAGAGACATCACCTACTCTGATTTATGATTCTAAAATATATCACCACTACACCTGAAACTAATATAATGTCACATACCAATTTTACCTCAATTCAAATCAGTCAATCACCATCAAATCTAATTGTTTTGTTAATCACAAATTATTGTGTGACATCTCACAAGTGATGGCTACACAGTGGACTAGAACCTCTGGTTCACTGGGAAGGATGTGGGATTGAGATTCAGACAGACTGGGTTCATTTCTGGATTGCAACTTACTGACTTTTGCTTAAGAAAGAGTTCCTTTGCTCATCTGTAGAATGCATAGTAAAATAACCTCTTTTTCTCAGGCTTGTTGAGAGGATTAAATGAGGTTTGAAACAATCTGCTGTAAATTGCTGAACAAGTGTCAATCACTGTCATTACCTCCCAGAACCACCGGCACTTTGCAGAGGTCACCCAGTCCAGCCCTGTAGGGTGCCTGGCTCTTTTCTGGTACAAGCCCACAGAAAAAGCCTCCTCAGTGGTGTGGTACATACGTTATCTTCTGAAGGTGAAAAAGTTGCTACATTGGGGTGAGTTGAAATACTAATCCAACCCAAGTGTCAGGTCTGCTTAAGCAGCTGCTAATGGAAAGGAATTATTCCAGCTCCTATTTCTCATTTCTCCTGAGGATTCAAACAGCAGCTGAGAGCCAAGACTCTCTACCACCAGTTCCTTTCTCAGCGTTATAGGCTAGGTCAGTGTCCTGGGATCTGACATTAACAATTAGGAATTTCTTAAGCAGCAGCAGACTGGGAAAGACAACTGTCAGTGCTAAACAAATATGTTGAAACTCATTTTTTTTTTTTTTTTGTGGTACGCGGGCCTCTCACTGCTGTGGCCTCTCCCGTTGCGGAGCACAGGCTCTGGATGTGCAGGCTCAGTGGCCATGGCTCACGGGCCCAGCCGCTCTGCGGCATGTGGGATCTTCCCGGACCAGGGCACAAACCCGTGTCCCCTGCATCGGCAGGCAGGCTCTCAACCACTGCGCCACCAGGGAAGCCCCTGAAGCTTATTTTTTTACAGTAAAAGTCACAGAGATAGACAAATATGCTGAGTTGATTCATTCTTCTCAATATAGAGCAGTCATCTTGAAGGTGACACTCATTCTGATGATGCTAAACAGGTGACCTATTCCGTCAGCAATGGGATCCAGAGTTTTTGGAACACAGTGTGTCTCATTATGTCATCCAGCGGGGAGAAAACATTGACTCAGGCTCTAAGATCCCAAGAGTTTTAATCAATAGGAAAATTTGATTCAATCATAGTCATTAAGCAAATGGAAAGGAACCAGGAATCAGAGTGATAAGTAAGGTTGGGGAACCCAGGCAGGAAGCATGTAGGAAAATGCCCTGCAGGCTTGTGATGGGCACTGTTGCAAGTCAAGGCTGGATTAGCTAAGAGACTGAAACAGATTCTTGGCCACAACTACAGAGCCTGGGAGCTACCTGCACTGTCATCCTCATCATATTCTACTCTTACCAAGCAAACTCCACCTCCTTTCTTTATCTTCTGCTTTCCAAGTACTCATCCATCAGCTGTTCCACCAGTGGCTGCCCTTGCAGGAAAGAGTCTTAACTATTCTTACCTGGGTAAGAACAGGATGAGGAAGATATCTCAGGATTTTTTTTACCCTCCTCTCTCCACCCCCGTGAACATCTCCTACTCCCAATGCCCAGAATCTGCTTCTCTTTGCTTAAAAATTCAAACCATCCCCCATGGCCCACCAATTCTATGAAACTTTCCTTGACCTCCCTGGCACATACTAATGTTTTCTTTTTTTGTAACACCTGCAACGTGTACCTAACGCAGTTAAGGGACATCCAGACATATTTTTCTCTGTTTCATGTGAGCTGACCTTTTCTTTCCCAATAAATGATAACCCCTGAGGACAGGAACCACATTTTAAACTTCTTGAAATTGCATGCCTAATTCTGTGATTTGCCAGTTAGTCCAGCTGAGGCCCTCGAGATCTCTACGGTCTGGGAGAATTTAAGGAGCCCTAAGCTGGTTTCTCTAGAGAAGAGCATCAAATCAGCCTTGCTGTGGGGTCTACACAAACCTTTTCCCACATCCTAGTCTCATGCCTGGGGATCAAGTCCCTAGCAACCTGAATCTGGGTCCCATTTCCGGGATCCTTGTTCTATCCCATTTGTTCTGGATTGGGTGCTGGGCTCTTGTTCTTGTCAATCCTCCCAAATCCTGCCTCTGAACCACACTCTGCAAGAATCCGTTCCCACAACACATTATCCACAGCAGCTAGTTTGGATTTCAGGCTGCCCAGACCTCTCTACCATGTGGGCTATGCTCCACTCACATATACTTCATCTCTTCCCCTTCCTGGCACTGCCAGCCGGCCAGCTTCTCAGTCTGACTCTTTCTGCCAAAACCTTCTGGGAACGTCTGCTGTGCTCCAGGGCTTCTGGCTGACCTGTGTGTCCTTTCCACTCTGCCATCAACTAAGCCATCATTCTGAAATTTAAAAAAAAAAAAAAAATCACCTCTAAGTTGGAGACAAGCATGCACACACACACACATGCATGTGCACACACACACACAAATTCATTTATCAGTCAAGAAGATTTCTGTTACCTTCCTAAATTTATACTCTCCCTTTTCGGGCATTTATCATCATTTCTAAGTCTGCCAATGTCCACCTTGGAATTTTCTTTAAATCAAAGGGGCCTTTAGAGATCACTCATTCCAACTCTCTTATTTCTAGTCTCTATTTTGCTACCCTACATTTATGCCTCTATTTAGAACCAGTGGCAGAGAGCTCTGCTAATGATAACCTTAGTGAGGAATTCTCCTTGTCTGTTAGCAAACTGCCACAGTGTTAGAAGACTTCATAGAAAGTCTCAACTTGGGAATCAGTTACCGTCAAAAGTCAAAATGTGTTTATCCGTTGCTGAGATGAGATCATTTCCTTCTCAGCCCCAGAAAGGAGACACGTACACACCGTAAAACTACACTCCCTCTCTCTCCCTCTGTCTCTCTCTCACTCTTAATGTGATCAGCCAGCTTTCTGTCTGGAACAATAAAAATATCTCCCAGCTGGAAAGACAGCGTCATTTTCTTGATGCTAAAATAAGAGAGTGATAAAGCAAGTCTCAGCAGGCACAGCAGAAATTTACTGCTTTTATGATTTGTATTTCAGAAATGATGCCATGAGACCAAAAATGCAAAGCAGAGCTTGTTATGTGTTGGCAAAAATATAGTTAAGGGCAGTTACCTCAGCCATGCCTTTCAGGTTCTGGAGGAAGAAACACCACTACCAATTTCCCCTCCTCGCCCCGAGGTTGCCATGGACACTGGGATTTTCCCTCAGCCATTCCCTCGCTGCGCTCTATGCTGTGAGCTCTATGCTGTGGGCTAAGAAAATTGCAGTATTTCCCACATGGTGTTCTTGCTATAGATTTGAAGGTACTAAGGAGAATTGTGTTGGAAAGAGCATCACCAGGATTATGTCCTGCTTAGCCCCACCTCCTGACCGGGAGCAGTCTTTGGCTACACTTTCCAAACCTAGGATCTACAGGGTGTGCGTGTTCCTCCCCTCTCTGCTTTTCTTGGAGAGGGAACTCTCCAGACTACAGAAAACCCCTAGGAATTTCCTCCCCCTGCAGGTTTCCAGCAGCTTATTTCCCACTTCTCACTTAGACTTGTCTTCTTTCAGATCCAAGTAAGGAAAACAATCCTGGATTAACACTTTATGAGCCATGTAACTAGGACAGTGCCATTGGGAGGAAAACAAGATAGAACTCAGAAAAGATGGGTTTGAGTCCTGGGACTTCAGTCAGATCTTTGCCGTCAGGGCATTGCAAACCCTCCTTCTTTAAAATACAGACACTAAAAAAAAATAAATAAATAAAATAAAATACAGACACTAATGTTTATTTTATTTTATTTTTTTAACATCTTTATTGGAGTATAATTGCTTTACATTGTTGTGTTAGTTTCTGCTGTATAACAAAGTGAATCAGCTGTAAGTATACATATATCCCCATATGCCCTCCCTCTTGCATCTCCCTCCCACTCCCTCTATCCTACCCCTCTAGGTGGTCACAAAGCACCAAGCTGATCTCCCTGCAGGCACTAATGTTTAATCAGCTCATGTCATCTATGGAGCACTCAGGGTTTTTTGAGTAGAAGCTGCTGCCTTCGGGTAAATATCCCTCTGTCTGGGGACTTATTCCTGGACATTGGTTATGTGTCAGTGAAAAACTCCAAATGATCTATGTATCAGTTGCTATTTTACACTTTCAGTTTATACAACAAACAAGAAAAAGAGCTTAGCTCAATTTGCTGGAATCTCCGCCAAGACAGTTCATTTCTATTTTGAAAGCATTGTTGGTAAATTTTAATAGTAAAGATAAGAAATGAAAGCAGAAATGAGGCAGTTTATATAGTCTCAGTTCCCATGGCTCTAAAATCATCACTCAATCAACACACAGCTCAACCAGAAAAACCAAAACCTTTTGTTATAGGCAGAATTCTAAGATGTCCTCCAAGATTTCTGGCTCCTGGTATCAAGCCTTCTCCGAGTT
The DNA here is from genome assembly GCF_964165515.1 of Mesoplodon bidens. Classification (NCBI taxonomy): domain Eukaryota; kingdom Metazoa; phylum Chordata; class Mammalia; order Artiodactyla; family Ziphiidae; genus Mesoplodon; species Mesoplodon bidens. Next base: position 147,253,613 of record NC_138178.1, on the reverse strand, counting down.
TTTCAGTCAAACACTAACCTAGGTGCTGCTGTGCAGGAATTTTACAGGTGTAATTAAGGTCCCAAATCAGTTTCACCTTAAGATAGGGAGATTGTCTGGGTGGTCTTGACCTAATTGCATGGCCCTTTAAATCTGCAACTAGAGGTCAGAGGCAGAAAAAGCCAAAGAGATTTGAAGTATGGGAAAGATTTGACAGAAAGGAGATTCTCCACTGCTGGCTTTGAAGACGGAAGAGCCAGGTGACAAGAAATACAGCATTTCCCAGCATGGCTGAGAGTGGGCCCCTGGTGACAGCCAACCAGGGAACAGGGACCTCGGTCCTCCAGCTTCAAGGCACTGAATTCTGTGACCACCAGAATGAACTCGGACAAACCTGAGCTCCAAATGAGAACACAGCCCGGATGACACCTTGATTCAGCCTTGTGAGACTCTGAGCCAAGTCATGCTCTTCCCAGATGCCTGACACACAAAAACTGTGAGATAATAAATGGGTGTTGTTTAAGGTGCTAAATTTGTGATGATGTGTTACTCAGTGTGAAAAATGAATACACACTCCATAAATGGTTTGAAAGCTTCTTATCCAAGACCAAAATCCAAACTTCTCAGGACAGAAACCTACCAACCATTGTGAATCAGATCTATCAGGCAAGCCCCTTGCTGCTCCAAGTACGATTCATGGACCAACTGCATACACATAGCCCGGGAGCTAGTTAGAAATGCAGCCTCTCAGACCCCATCCAGATCTACTGAGTCAAAATCTTCATTTTTTACAAATCCCCTGTGACTCATATGCATATTAAAGTGTGAGGGACACTGGTTAGCATTCTAATTCAGAGCTGGAGAAGCAGAATCAACAAAACCTGAACTCCGAACTTGGCTCAGAGTTTTACCAGCTGTGTGGCCTTGGACAAGTTGATTAACCTCTCTGAGCCTCTATTAATCTATAAAATGGAGCAAACAATAGTACCAGCTTCATAGAGCTGTGATGAGGCTTAAATGCGACAGTACGTAAAATGCGTTAGCCCAGTGTCTGTCATGCAGTAAGGGTTTAATAAATGTTGGTTGTTATTGGATTGGGCACTAAGGGTTGAGTGAGTTCAGTGTAAATGATGAAAACCACATTAGCTGGAAACAATGCAGGATCACTGCAGCGAAACGTCCTCCTTTGATGAAATATGCCATCACGGAACCCCCAGAGGCTGCAAAAGGGTGTGACCTTGGATTTCTACCGCAATAAACATCCCCTGACACCAGGCTGGGTCAGCCATGTCCTTCCATCTCGAAAATCATCTCTTGTAACCACCTGTGTCTCCCATCTCCCTTTTCCTTCTAACCTCCCCTGCCAGCATTAACCTATTAACCTCGCGGGGCTCCACCTCACTTAGCTAATGAGATCTAGCCAGAAACCATAGAGACGGTTGTCAGAACCCCCCGGCAGGTGGTATCCTTGGATATCAGTGACAGCTCACCCCACAGAAAAGATGAATAGATATGCCGGCCACAGAGCACAAGCCGTGTGGCTGTTTTAACAAAAATCAAAGGTTCTTTTCATTTTTGCTGAAGGGAATGATGACAGTGGTGAGAGCAGCACAGAGTATAAGAACAAATGACAAGAACACACCGACAATTACAAATGGCCAATCCCTAAGTCAGAGAAGTCATCTGGGATCAGTTCTGGAGAGGCCCGGCTCCCCCTCCTGGCTTCTCTGTTCTTGGCAAACACGCCTCTCATTTGCTTTATCTTCTCATTCTGAGCCGAAGAAATCTCTGTGGTTCAATATAAATAATGAGGATGATATTGATAATAATAATAGCTCTCATTTGTTGACAACTCCAAGTGCCAGGCACTTTTCATGAATTATTTATACTCGTTATAACAACTCTGTGAGGTAGACATTATTATGTTCCTTTTTAGTCAAGGAAATGGAGGCTCAGAGAGGTTATGTGGCTTGCCCAAGTTTACACAGCAGGTAAAATAGTCGCCATTGGATTCAAACCTGGGTCTGCTCGACTCTGAAACCTCTGCTCTCATCACCTTGTCTCTACAACATAGCTCTTATCCTGATTCCTTGTCTAGGCTCTTGACCCTCTGCCCAAACCCAGTATCTGGGCCTTTGATGCTATTGCCTGGTCAGCTGCTTCTGCTGCTTCTTCTTCTTCTTCTCCTATTTTTGCTGAAGTATAGTTGATTTACAATATTGTTTTAGTTTCAGTTGTACAGCAAAGTGATTCAGTTATACCTATATATATGTACATATCTATATTCTTCTTTCGATTTTTTTCCATTATAGTTTATCAGAAGATATTGACTATAGCTCCCTGTGCTATACAGTAAATCCTTGTTGTTTATCTATTTTATACGTGGTAGTGTGCGTTCGTTAATCTCATACTCCCAACCGGTTCGCTTCTGAATTGCCTTTCTTCTATCCTTCCCAGGTGGGTACCACTTCTGGATCTTGTCTTCTCTACTCAGATACTCACCTGTCTGGTCCTTGGACACATGCAGCACTCACCTATTTCCTGTTGGTCCACATGGTTCCGATCCAGGGTTTTGTCACCTCACTGCTCCTAAGTGTGTTGGCTAGGCTTGACCAATGAGGGGCTGGCATGACACCCCTAGACTCTGGATAACTATCCCTCCATCTAGACCCCACCTCACAAGGAGGGTCTCCTATATCTACTAGCTTGGCTCATGACTACAGAAGAGAATTTCCTGGATGTTTCCGGTGTTAAAGTAATTAAACAAAGAGGGCATTAGACTGAGGCGGCTCTAGTGTCTTGGCAGCCCACGCAAGAAAATTAAAACTTAAGCCAGAGTCAATGCACTCATATCCTGCAAAATGAAATTTAAGAACAATCACAAACAGACACCTAGGCTTTCCCAAAGAAGGTAGCTACTTAAGCTATAGCCAAGCAAATAATTTCCTTGCTTTGCTTCCATGTCCCCTCTATAAAAACCTCTCCCTACCTTCTGTTGGCTGTGTCCCTAACCACCTTTGGTTCTGTGTTGCCTGATTCGAACCATTGTATGCTCCAATAAACTCTGAACATTTTTATGTGCTCCAGTGTACCTTTACACAGAGAAACCACTCCACCTAGGTTCTGCTCTCTGCTCCTGCTATGCCCCGTCTTGAATACTCAATTTCTTTCTTTCCAAACCACACTCTATTGCCCAGCTCATACCCGATTCAATTTCCACTCTCCTGCCCACGTAATAACACCTGGACTTGGAGTCACAGCCCTTCACCATTTGGCCTCAATGACCCTTTCAAGCTCCAGCTCTATTTTTCAGCCAGCTGTTCCCTATCCTCTCTCCATGATTTTCTTCTGGGCCTTTGCTTCCTGCTCCCACTCTGCCAGGGATGCTTCTTTTCTTTGCATTGTTTCTGTATCACCCAAGATCTAACTCAAAATCCATCTTTAACAAGGTCCTCCTGTATAGCACAGGGAACTATATTCTATATCCTGTAATAAACCATACTGGAATAGCATATGAAAAAGAATATATATGTATAACTGAATCATTTTGCTGTACAGCAGAAATTAACACAACATTGTAATTCAACTATACTTCAATTAAAAAAATTTTTTTTAAATGGCCCTAATCCCCCAAGCGGAAAACAATCTTTTCCCTTTGTTAATCGGCTGTGGCACTTTATCTGCACTTTAGTGACACTTAACAGTTTTATACATTTGCCATAGATAATTATATATATAATTTCCTGCCCCTTTCAGACGGTAAGGTCTTTGAGAGCAGAGAGCACTTGATTTTTTTCTTTTGGTAGCCTAACAATACCTAGTAAAATGCTTTGATAAATGATTGCAGTAAATCTGTTGATCCATCAGCTGGATGGTAGATGGATGGATGGGTGGGAGGATGGGAGGGACATTACAGGCACTGGGACTCCAGCTGAAATTTTCCAGCCAGGCCTCCTTGTCAAGAGAAAGGCTGCACCTGTCAGGTGAGCAGGCTGTCATAATTATGGAAAAGGAAGACTAGCTTGAACAAATGGACCATGCTGGGAGTGAAATCAGGCCATGAGGCCATGCATGGTCACCATTTTTTTTCTTAATGTTTACCAGGCTATATCAGTAGGATAATTTAAAATACAAAAAAAAAAAAAAAAAAGGGGCTTCCCTGGTGGCGCAGTGGTTGAGAGTCCGCCTGCCGATGCAGGGGACACGGGTTCGTGCCCCGGTCCGCGAGGATCCCACGTGCCGCGGAGCGGCTGGGCCCGTGAGCTATGGCCGCTGAGCCTGTGCATCCGGAGCCTGTGCCGCACAACGGGAGAGGCCACAGCGGTGAGAGGCCCGCGTACCGCAAATAAATAAATAAATAAATAAATAAAATAAAATAAAATACAAGTAACAGGAAAGCCAACTCAACTTCGAATTAGCTCCCATGGTAAAGAAACTTACTGGCACAAGTATAGGAACTCAGAGGCAGGGGTAGGGGTAAGGATTGGTGGATCCAGTGGCTCTTTCCATTCCTTTGCTCTCCTATCCCCAGTGCTGACTTTATCCTAAAGTAAGTTTCCCAGTTCTTAGAAAGTTCTAGTAGTTATGGGCTAATTGCCTCCTTTTTCAAACATTCTGCTAACTTCCTACGGCTCTTTCATTTTCTTTTTGTTCTTTTTTAAAAATATATATTAATAAGTTCATGTTCATTGTCCTCGAGATCTGCCGAACTCTGGATCCAGGCTCAGTAGGGCTGCGTGGTACTTTATATGTCTCTGGCTCCTAAATTCCTATTTACCATCTCCAGAAGGCTCAGCTTCTAGAGGAGCTGAAGGTATGTTTAGAAGGGTACATTTCCAGGAAGAGAGAGAGTGATTTGGACCCCAATCTGATGATATCAGATACTCTGAATTTGTCTCTCTGTTCACTCTGTTCTGGCTCCAGAGAAATAAGACAGTTGCTAGTGAGATTGGTGCCATTTTCTGTAGTTTCTGTACCATGAACTCTCTCATCTCTGAGATCTTGTCTCTGGTTTTGTCTTTGTTCTAAGGCCCCATCAGGTTCTCCTTTTATCTGGACGTGGAATCTAGATCTTTAATTTTGAAACCAAATTTGTGCTCAGTTCTGGAACCTCAATTTCTTTAACAAGTTGCTCTCTGGAATCAATCCCAGGATAAGGTTTGTCCATAAATCCCTTGCTGAGGGTGTGTAATTGGGAGGAAGCGTAGCTGGTAGGACATTGTCTATCTTCTCTGCTTTGAATCTTCTCTTCAGGGTGATCTTCGTCCTGGCTTGATTCTAAGTCCTCCTCAGGTTCTGATCTTTTCTGGAATAAGTGCCTAGTTCTTCAATTCTGAAACCAAATCTGGATTCTAGACCCTTCAGTGTTGATTTCTAAAGCACATCTCTGTTTGGTAGCATAACTTGGGTAAGAGTTTTGGTGAATTTGGTGTGGCTGCATCTACACTTCATTGTTTGGAGAGTTGTCTTGGGCCATGTTGGAAGAGAGTCCTGAAGTCTAAGGATTCAACCAGGAGCCTATGGCTCTTTCTTAAGGGTAAGGGAACATATTTTCCAGAAGCGCCTAGAAAACCCCTCTTAGTGACTCTTAGGTGCAAACTGGCCTAGGCCTGCCTACTCCAGACCCATTTATTACTGGCAGTGGGGATGGGGATGGGGTTGGGGATTGGGCTCAGACCACTCAAGGCCCACCCAGGAGCTGCAGTGGAACTTGTGATGGAGAGTCACTACAAGATCGATTACAGCAGACCGTTGCCTGGGTGCCACTCCCATTGAGGGCTGGCTCTTGTGACCTTCTCATTTTAGAGAAGTAATAAACAGTGGAAAACACATCATCCAAAAGATCTCATTGCTAAAGATTTTACAGTGTATCTGCTCGCCTAAGTGTTCTTCAGTGCTTCTTGTGTAAAACCATTGGTTAGTTAGTAGGGTTTATTGAACACATGCTTTTTAGATAGCATCATTCTAAGCGCTGTGCAAAGATTAGAAAAGGAAAAGGAGACAATGGCAGTGACTTTTTTATTTTTAAATATAGAATGAGTGTTGAGGGAAATAGTTCTGTTTCAAGGTCAGCATTAATTGTACTCAATTATTTTCCAGAATGTGGAAACTACTTGAGTCCCTTCCTCCTGTCTTTGTCTTCTGTTATTCAACTCTCCCTTTTCTTGTCACTCTTTTTCTCCTCTCTTACTCTTTGCTCATTTCAGGAAGGCAACATAGCCGAGATTAAGAGTGTGGAATCTGAAGTCAGACTTCCTGGGTGGGAATGCTGGCTTTGAGCCCCAGCTGTGACTTTCTAGCCAATTATTTCATTACCCTAATCTTCTATTTTTTGTGGGTAAATCATACCTAATAATTATACCTACCTCCTAGGATGAGGCACATTCAAAATGATTAGTAAGGGTTAACTATTTTAATTTTCTTTTTCATTAATTCTCTTTCAGTTGGGCCACATTTTGTGCCTATTCTTCCCTGTTAAATCCCAGAGTGATAGATGGTTAGGAAATAGAGTCAGGATTAAACTTACAGAACAACTTTCTAGTGAGGAATGGCATGGAGCCATTTTATTTCCTTCTCTTTTCCTTATTTTTTTTCCTTTTCCTTATTATAATTAGGGTATTTAAAGAGTGCTATGTGAATATAATTAAGGCAGAGATGAAAATGTACAAAACCAGTTGAGAGGAACACATATGTACTATACATGCAAACAGGAGAATGTCCTAGTTCAAGTAAGAATCTCCCAGATGACAATATCAGCTTCATCTAGGCTTAGTTTATTCAGTTAGTGAGAGCACTTTCTGATAAGACCAAGATGAGGGCTTTAATAATTCTAGAATGTGGTGACCCTGCTTTACCTCTTTTATGGCTATAGACTGCTCTCCTGACCCTGGCTAGCCATCTCTAAATGCATCCATTGTTCGAAAGATGATCAGTTGGAGGGGTCTGATGAGAGCAGCGCAAATTTATCATCTTAGTAGGAAACAACAACTACAATTGAGAGTACATTCTATCAGGGTGGTGGGTTAGCCTAATGTTTGTAGATGAAGAGAACACAGACTGACATCGTTGTAGACTTCATAGAAGACCAATAGGTTTGGAGTGATAGGTTCCACAGCAGTTGACAACCCACAGCAAGGATTACCCCTGTGTGCTTTGCCTTCGATGCCCCAGCTCTTCCCAGAGACCACTGGAGAATTACCATCTATCCCTTCAGTTTCATGTTTGTTGAATGAATGAATGAATGAATGAATTTGTGTGCTTAGTTGATCAATGTATCTGGTTCCCCTCCTAGAATGTGAACTCCCCAAGGCCAGAGCAAGCCTGTTTTATTCACTCCTGTATTCCTAGAGCTGAAGTGAGGGCCTAGCACATAGTAGACATTCAGTAAGTATTTTTTAAATCAATAATTTAAAACATCAATAATGCCAGTGTTGAGAAAAGGAATTTACTGGCAGGAACATGGTAATGCAGATGTCTTCACAGCTGTGAGGCTGCCTACGCAGTCTCCAAATTAACATCAGAGTAATACTGGGTATTGTGAGGATGGGGGGTCACTTTTCATACACGTTTAGCATCTGACAACATGAAATGACACACTACAGTGTGTGGCAGTGGTGTTGTACCAAGCTTGGAGTTTGGGTTCTAAAAGTCAACAAATAGGGCAAAAATTATATCAATAAAAAATTACCATTAAAAATCTCTTAAATTACCCATGTAGTACAGATTACTTGGTTTTATGCATTCTGTGCCATCTCACAGTAAGTTCAACACAGCCAGTTTTCCCCCAGAGTTGGAACAGATGGCCATGGCTCTTTCTTTGGTTGAGCACCAGATGAAGTAGTTGGCTTGAACTGAAGGGCCATATTGTTGGGGGGAAAAATTACATATATAGGTATATATTCATCTACATTATTTTCTTTTGTTGAATGTGTAGCTGACTACAAGCAACTTAAATACTTCTGTACGTAACTCTATTGTACTATTTGGTCCTCAGTGTCGTCAGATGCTCTTCACTGTTTATCAGGAAGACAGGTGTAAAGGAGGTGGGAAATAACACTTTGGGGGCACCACAATAGCTGGCATAACCAATAGGAGAATGTTAACCATAGTGATTTTCCAAATTTAAAAAAAAAGCCTTTTATCTAAATTGCATCCATGCTCTAAATCCCTACAAAAAAATAATACAGAGCATGTGTGGGGTGCCTGCTATGTTCTGGGTACTAGGTTCTTTATGTATATTGTCTCATTGTACTGCCTCATAGTAACCCTTTGAAGAAGGTATTACAAGCCCTGAGACCCTGCAGTGATTCTTCACAACAGCCAGGCAGGCACACAGGCTTGGCCCATTGCCTGAAAGAACAAATTCAGCTGTAACCAGTGATGGAGACACTCCCAGCCCAGGGCATGATATAAACATTCCTGTCCTTGTCTCTTGGGTTGTCTTTTCGTCCACACCAGGTCTGTCTTGCAGGGTTGCTTGGACACCTCTTCCCCACTCCACAAATGTACCTGGGTATTGTCTGCAAAAAAAAAAAAAAAAAAAAAAAAAAGGAATGAGAGTCAGTCAACTTGTTTCAAGAGTTCTGCATTATGATGCTCACTTTATTAGTAACATTGGAAAATTTTAAATTCCACTTTGACGGGAACTTATGAGTTATGTAAAAACAAACTCATTTAAGAGGTGGAAGGAATCATATTCACTGCCTTTGTTTTTCTTTTGAACCTGTTCTCTGCTTAGTGTCCTATTTTCTACATTAGATAAATTCTTTGCTTCAACTTGCTCTCAGTGAAAAGACTACTAATACAACACCATCGCTTCAGACGAGCAGCATTGGAATAGTCCACCTTGGTTGCTTTTTACACCTCTTCATACGTTTTTTCCTGAGCTGCTTTAGGCATCATAGTTTCTTCCACATCTCCCCAAAACATATTTAATATTGATCATAAACATGGGCTGTGTTGCCAATATGCCTAAACTTTCTATCATTTTCCCTTCCTTTCTTTTCTATTCCCTTTTCTTCAGGAACCTGGCTTCATCCTACCACCAGCCATTGTGTTCAAACTGGGGAAAAAGAACTCTACTTGGCCACACTGGTAAAGATGGAAAAGGTGCTGGGGAAGGAGGCAGAGATGTGGTGATCCTATATCTCACATTTACAGGTGGTGACAGTGGTTCTTGGGGACTTTAAGTAGATTTTCCCATGCTACCCACCTAGAAAGTAGCAGTGTTGGGAGTTGAACCTAGGTCAGCAAGGCTCCAAAACCCCTAGTTTCCATTACACCACACTGCTTACCACAAGCAGCAAAACCCCATTAAATGCAGGTTTGGGGCAACAATGATGAGCAGATTTGCATGAAAAAACAGAATTATACATGATTAATAGGTCTGGTAATGTGACCTTGGAAAGAGGAGCCAGACTAAGTGAAGGACTTTCCTGAGATCAGCAATAGCATGGATGACCAGTGTTTACTCTGTGCATGGGACCATGCTAGATATTTTGAAGAAGACACAGGGCATCTTATAAGAGACAGGCTAGTTGAAGGGAAAATCTATGACTTGTAATATCCAGGGTACCTCCTGGATACAGAGAGCACACTCAAACTGTACAATTAAGAAGAGTTTAAGGGAAAAGAAGCAGACTCACAGATATAGAGAGCAAACTAGTGGTTACCAGTGGGGAGAGGGAAGGAGGGAGGGGCAATATAGGGGTAGGGGAGTAAGAGGTAAAATTATTATGAATAAAATAAGCTACAAGGATATATTATACAACACAGGGAATATAGCCAATATTTTACAATAACTATAAATGGAGTATAACCTTTAAAAATAGTGACTTACTATACTGTACACCTGTAACATATAGTATTGTACATCAACTATACTTCAATAAAAATTTTTAATAAAAGAAGAGTTTAAGGGTCTAATCTACTTATAAAGTGTGGGTGAGGTTTAGGGAATTGGCGCCAGCAACAGTGGGATTCTGTTACCCACCCCCACACATGCAGGGTCAAGGGGAAGGGGCGGAGCATAGCTGTGTGAAGAGGAAGGGATGCTCCCCTCTCTCAGGAACTGTGACCTTCAGTACAGAAAAGCAGCCAAGCTGTGGTGACCCATGAGGGAGGGAGCCACAGTCATAAATATCTCAACCTCACTCTTTCTGCTCTTCAATCTTTTGGTGATGCTTCCCATTAGCTAATCCCAGCCAGAAGCTAGAGGGCAAGTATTGATTCCATCCATAAAGCCAGGCAGCTAAAATTGTCAGCAAAGAGATGCTACAGACCCATGTCGACCTCTTCCACTTTGAAAATATGGCGCCCTATGTCAGCATGAAGAAATTATAGAAGATGGACCTTCACCCCTAAACCCATAGAAATGGAATGATGTCTGACAAATGGGGATTTGTAAGCAGCTCTTTTGCCCCTTTCCTGTTGGTCTATTTCTGTTTCCCTTAAGCCTTAGTCATAAAAGTGAGATTACTAAGTAACATTTAACCTAACTCCTGATTTTTGCTTTACTGAATGTACACAACACCTTGTCTAAACTGTTGATTCTTTTCCCAGATTAAAAGGAGTATGCATGAAGAATTAAGCAGTTAAAGAATGACTGACTCTCTATCCCCAGATGCCCCGTTAGCAAATTTGCAGGCAGACCATGTGGGCAAGAGAACATCCAATTGCAGGTGGACCATGCAGGCAAGACAGCATCCAAAAGAAGATCAGGAGAAGTCAGCAGGTCTGCACACAATGGAAAAATGACGAAGAATCTGACCTCCTACCTTAATGATTAACTGAGATTGTTTCCCCTTTTTTCCTTTAAAAATGTCATGGCTGAGCAGAACCTTCCCAGTTGGTCTCTGGACAAGAGTCCACCTTCTCCCCAGATTGCCAGCTTTTCTGAATAAAGCACCTTTCCTTTCTACAGACACTTGTCCCTCAGTTATTGGCTTTTGAGCTGCAAGCAGCCAAACCCGAATTCAGCAACAGTTTCAAGTAAGAACAGTTCAAATTAAATACTGAAATAGACTGCCTTCCTGGTTCACCCAAAGTGAAGAGCAAGGTGAGCTTAAGCTTTCAATTGTATCACATAAGCAATGTTTTTGCTCAATTCTCTTTCCACTGCATAACTCTATTTCACTCATTCAGAGTTTTCTCCATCATTTTTTACATCTTCCTTCCATTTTTGCTCTTTGCTTTCCTCCAGTAAAAAGGCTGCTTGGTTTGTGCCTTCATCGGCAGACACTTGGAAATAATGCACCATGGCAGCTTTGCAAGGATTTTTCTCTTTCCTCCATCCAGAGAGAAAAAACAAAAGGGTAAGGATGGCTTGAGAGATTAGATCAGAATGTTGTTTTATTGCAGCTGTTTCTGGATTGCAGGAGTCACCAGAGGGAAACAATGTGCTCAGGGACTGAAGGAAATGGTTTGGCTCCAATCTGTCCTGAGTCATCTGGGGAGGAATTTCTCATTGTTGGAGAGGTTAATACTCAACAAAGATTTTGCTTCTCTCTGCAGAGAGTGTGTGTCGGGGGAAAGGCATGGGAACTTGACATGTGATGGGAGCAAAGAAGGCAAATGCAAAAAAATAACTGAACTTTGGTCAGGGCACAAACCATTTACTCTCTGGGCTCTGGTTTAGATGTGTAGCACAAGAAAGATCCACCATCTATTTCTAAGAGCTGGAGGGCTGGTGAGTCAATGAGATCTCCATTTTCACCCAGCAGGCAAAATAAAGATGGGGTTAATTTAGGCAGGTGGATCTAGTTGATGAATGAATGAGTGAAACAAGTCCAGGAGAAGATTTTCAAGTGATATTTATGTGGGAGGCTCATTTTGGCTTCTCATCAAGTATGAAAGGCTAAATTTATTTGCTTGAGTGGTGCTGGCTCTATAGGTATGTAGGACAAATAAATCCATCTTCACCTTTGCCCTCATATATATGTGTTATTGGTACTATTTGAAGAAGGCTCTGTGTTTTCCTCCCTGGTACTATCCCTGCTATAGATCCTGTAATCTTTATGGAAGGAGCCTGTAAAATACTCTGCAGTTTGGCAAAGATAAGGCTAGGTGGGCTGTGGAGACCTATCCAACTCCCATTTCAGCTTCTCTTGGTAGATGTTTCAATTTACATTTGGGCTCACATATTTTCCCCTTACTGATTTTTTTTTTTACAAAGTTAGTGCTATGCATTGAATTGTGTCCCCCTAATAAATATTGAAGTCCTAACCCCAGGTACCTATGAATGTGACCTTATTTGGAAATAGGATCATTGCAGACAATCAAGTTAAGATGAGGTCATTAGGGCAGGCCCTAATGTAATATGACTTTTGTCCTTAGAAAAAGGACAAATTTGGACACAGAGACAGACTTGCATAAAGTGAAGACAATGTGGAGATGTAGGGAGAAGGCAGCCATCTACAAGCCAAGGAACGCCTGAGGCTACAAGAAGCTAAGAGAAAGAAAGGAATAGATTCTCCCTCACAGCCGCAACCCTGCCAATGCCTTGATTTCAGACTTCTGGCCTCCAAAACTGTGAGACAATAAATCTGTGTTGTTTAAGCCACCCAGTTTGTGGTGCTTTGTTTGGGCAGCCCCAGGAAACTAATGCAGTTACATATGATGAAATCTTCTGGTTCAGTCCTTCAATTTCTTCAGTGAAGACTGAAGTGTAAAATGTAAAATGGCTTAGACAGTCACAGAGCCAGTTGGGGATAGAATTCTAAATTCCCAGATCATCCTTCTACCCATTGATATAACTGGTCGGATTTGGATAAATCACAGCAACTGGCTTCTATTGTTGGCTCAAGAGGATGGAGAAATGACATCCCTATATTCCATTTTTTCTTTTAATTTATTTTAATTTGTTTCTGGCTGTGTTGGGTCTTCGTTGCTGCATGTGGGCTTTCTCTAATTGCAGCAAGCAGGGGCTACTCTTCGTTGTGGTGTACGGGCTTCTTATTGCGGTGGCTTCTCTTGTTGTGGAGCATGGGCTCTAGGTGCGTGGGCTTCAGTAGTTGTGGCATATGGGCTCAGTAGTTGTGGCTCGTGGGCTCTAGAGCACAGGCTCAGTAGTTGTGGTACATGGGCTTAGCTGCTCCACGGCATGTAGGATCTTCCTGGACCAGGGCTCGAACCCATGTCCCCTGCATTGGCAGGCAGATGTTTAATCACTGCACCACCAGGGAAGCCCCCATCTTCTAATATACTAGATTGTAACAGTTTGAAACAAGACTTTGACATTATTAACGTGGAGTTGGAATGCTTATTCTGTGTCAGTATCAATGAATTTGTCTCAATGTCAATGAAGTTCACTTAATGCTCACTGGTTTATCTTTTGAAAACCTACAGAAACTTGAAGAAGATTGCTAGTGGGTTATGTATCTAAATTACACCTTATACATGAAAAGAGGTAACTCCCTGGGGCACCTCTTGGGAAGGTCAAGGGCACTTTCTCCTACATCTGGTGGCTTCTCTTACAAGAATCTAAAGTTCTGGTGAAGTTGCTGGAGCTCCTGAGCCAGGGAAAGTTGTTTATGCTGAGGAACAGAATTAGGAAGGAACTCAGGCTTCCTGGCTCCGTTCTCTTCAGCTTCTCCTAGGACCCAGCATCCTGCCTGGTGCTGCCCTTCCGGGGTGGTGGCGGATGGGAGGGTCCACTAACCTCTCCACACCTGATTCCTTTTTGGTCCTTATGCAGAGCTCTCAGCAGCCAGTCCCAAGATCCCATCTGACAAGGAGGGAGTCAACACTTTTGGTTTCTTGCTCTCTGGGTGCTAGCGCAGCCCATGTCTCATACATCTTCCCTAGGCTTCTCTGCATACTCCTCCCAAGTCTCTGCTCCACGTCAGAGAGGTGGTTAGTAACTGGATTTGAATCGGGAGAGAAAGGTATCACCCTTCATGCCATCATCATCTGGATTTGGTGAATCAGATGCACAGATTTGGTGTAGAACCCCTACATACTCAAATATTCAATTTAAGTATAAGACTTTGGGCCCAGGGCTTCCCTGGTGGTGCAGTGGTTAAGAATTCACCTGCCAATGCAGGGGACACAGGTTTGAGCCCTGGTCCAGGTAGATCCCACATGCTGCGGAGCAACTAAGCCCATGTGCCACAACTACTGAGCCTGAGCTCTAGAGCCCGTGAGCCGCAACTACTGAGCCCACGAGCCGCAACTACTGAAGCCCGCGTGCCTAGAGCCGGTGCTCCGCAACAAGAGAAGCCACCGCAATGAGAAGCACGTGCACCGAAATGAAGAGTAGCCCCCGCTCGCCGAAACTAGAGAAAGCCCACGCGCGGCGGCGAAGACCCAACGCAGCCAACAATCAATCAATCAATAAATAAATAATTTAAAAAAAAAAAGACTTTGGGCCCAAAGGACATAGACTCACAACATAATAACTGAAAAAAACAACTTCTTAGAGAATATTGGCATTTGTTTGCCTGCAGGAAAGTTCTGATTTTGTAACTTGAGAAATGGAGAGGCATTTTGGTGAAGGGGGAGCCAGAAAAGAAGGAAAGAGCTGTCTCATCACTATCTGATCCAGTTTGAATCCCTACAGGTAAGAGGAGGACAAAATGTGGACCCAACTGTCTAAGAGAGACTTTGTGAGCTTCTGGCAACACACATATCTTCTCCAGGAAGGGCTGCATTACCACTTTCAAGGGCTGTTAGGTACTTGTGCCTTCCTGGGCCCATTCTAATGAAAAACATTAGAAATTATATTTTATAACTGTATTGATATACACATGAATATTAATATTAAATATTAAAACATTTTCTTGGACCCCAAAGTTTAGTTTTATTTTCTGGTTTTTAAAAGAACTTATTTCATGGGGCCCTAAAAGTACTGTGCTTGTTGTGCCTAACAGATAAAGCCAAGGCTTTAGAGCCCTGGAACAAAGTGTGGCCCAGAGTTAGGAAGGAGGCCCTTCTTCCAGCTTCTGCATGAAATTCTCATTCACTCTGATATCATCATAGTAAGAGGCATTGGGAGGACCCCAAGAGAGCATCCACAGCACTGATTTGGCTTTCTCATGATGGGTGGTGGCATAGACAAGGCTACTTCAAGTGGTTCTGAGGTCAGCGTACATGAATAAGTGGGAGCTAAAGCAGGAGAGGACAATCAGGATGGACAACTCATGATGACTCTGGTGACAATTTTTATACTTTGAGACATTAATCATGGCATTTTTGTCTTGCAAGTCCTTACACCTTTTATTCCCCCCTGATGTTAACTAGCATTTATTGCCAAGGAGGACAAATGACAGTATAGGGTTTCATAAACCAGTACTTTCCCATTATTATTATTTTTTTTTTGGCTGCACCACACAGCATGCAGGATCTTAGTTCCCCAATCAGGGATCAAACCCGTGCCCCCAGCAGTGGAAGCTCGGAGTCCTAACCACTGGACGGCCAGGGAATTTCCTCCCCCCATTATATTTAAGAAGATTTAAAATTTATTTACGGTAAAATTTATCCTATACTGTGTGGTTCTGTGAATTTTGACCAAAGTATATAGTCATGTAAGTAACCACCATCACAGTCAAGTTCCATCACCCCCCCCAAATTCTTCCGTATCTCTTTATAGTCAACTGTTTCCTCCACTCCAGCCCCAGGCAACTGCTGATCGTGTATCTTCCCTTATAATTTTGCCTTTGCAAGAATGTCATATCAATGGAATCATATTGTACGTAGCTTTTTGACTCTTCTTTCACTTAGCATAAAGCATTTGAGTTTCACCCACATTGTTGTATATATCAGTAGTTTGTTCCTACAATTTTGGTACCAATTCCAATGTGTGTATTTTTTTTAACACACCACTGAGCAATTTTCTGCCACCAGCTGGTCCTACAGTTCAGCTCAATTCTGTCACTATCCACCCAGACATACGATCAGATCCCACAGATTAAGGGCTCAGTCTCACAAGACTGCCCCCCACTTCAGATACCAGTTGCAAGTCCAGGTTTTTACCTATGCTTCTGACTGACTGGCTAAAAATCAGAGGTTCTCACACCCCCCTCTGTGGGTTCAATGAATTTGCAAGAGTGGCTCATAGAACTCAGGGAAACATTTTACTCACTAGATTATCAGTTTGTTATAAAAGGGTGTAATTCAGGAACAACCAGATGGAAGAGATGCATAGAGCAAGGTATGTGAGAAGGGGCAAGGAGCTTCTATGCTCTCTGAGCAAGACACTCTCCTCCAATCTGCACAATTTCATCAACACAGAAGCTCTCTGCACCCTGTTTTTTTTGTGTCATTACATAAGCGTGGTGGATTAATTTTTTATTTTATTTTTTGGTCTGCACTGGGTCTTCACTTCACTGCGGTACGTGGGCTTCTCTGTTGTGGTGTGTGGGCTTAGTTGTCCCTCAAACCCACGTCCCCTGCATTGGAAGACAGATTCTTAACCACTGGACCACCAAGGAAGTCCCTTGATTGATTAAATTTTTGGCCATTGGTGATAGAATTCAATCTCTAGCCCTTCTCTCCACCCTGGAGGAGAGGGTGGGCTGGGGAGGTCTGAAAGTTCCAAGTGTCTAATCACGTGGTTGACTCCACTGGTAACCAGCTCCCATCCTTTGGTGAGTCCAAAAGTCACCTCATTAACATAACAGAAGATAACTTTATCACTCTCATTATTGGAAATTCCAAGGGTTTTAGGGGCTCTGTGTCAGGAACTGGACAAGGCCTAATACATACTTCTTATTGCAAATCACAGTATCACAGTTCCTTTTTCTATTCTTGAGGAGTATTGCATTGTATAGATGTACCAGTTTATTTATCTATTGTGAAAATTAATAAAGGGAAACCTCACAAAAATGTTGTCAGGAGGCCAGAAAGGGAAGTGCTCATGTACTTACCACTTGAGGTTGGTGCACATCCCAACAGTAAGAGATGTACTTTACATCTCCAGCAGGAAGTGACACTGCTTTACCGCTGCCAGCAGGAAGAAGAAAGATTTCCTCCTCGCCTGGAAACAGCTCAGCCAATGAGAGACTGTCACAACTCAACCAATGAAAAGTCACTATACTTCAACCTCCCAGTTTGCTCCAATGAACTTTTTGTTTAAAACAGCTCCTCCCAACTTCCCCTTCTCCTCTATAAAAGAGTTTCCTCTCTTTTGTTTTTCTGGGCTTGCATTTGGTTCACCATAGTTGCATGTCCCGAATTGCAATTCTTTGCTATTCCCAAATAAAAGTGTTTTGCTAGTAAAATAACTGGCTGTTTTATTGTTTTAGGTTAGCACCATTTAACTGTTGAGGGACATTTTGGATTTTTTTAATATTTGGTGAATGTGAATAAAGCCACTGTAAATATTTGTGTACAGCTTTGTGTGTGTAAATGTAGATTCTTATTCCACAGGGTAAATACTTAGGAGTAGAATTGCTGGGTCATGTGGTAAATATATGTTCAACTTTATAAGAAACTGATAAAACTGTTTTCCAAAGTGGCGGTATTCATTTGCATTCCCACCAGCAAAATATGGGAGTTCTAGCTGCTCCACATGCTTGTTAACACTTGATTCTCTCCTAGTTCTGAGTACTTATTATTAAGCCATTCTAGTGTGTATATTACAGTTTTAGTTTGCATTTCCCCAATGACTAATCATGTTGAGCACCTTACTATGTGCTCAACATACCTTCTTTGGTGAAGTTTCTGTTCAGATCTCTTGCTCTTTTTCTTAATTTGGTAAGCTGCTACTTTTTATTCTCAAGGGTCTGAGCTTTTGAGCATCATAAGCCTGAGTCCCATTCCAGCACAACACTTTGACAGCGATTGGAGAGGAATTCTTCTTCAGCCAGAGTCAGCACTACTCTTTACCACTACTCCTCAAATGACCAAGCAAATATTCATAGGCAAATTATTGTAGATAAAATAAATATTTTTTGTTCCAAGTGACAGAGAATCTGATAGCAAATCTATCAGACAAACCCAGACGTCCCATCTCACCCTAGAATGGTGGAAACATCTGTACCTGCAGTGTAATTCTGACACTGACTACCTGGAATTAGGATAAATTTCACAGGTTGAAGTCACAGTCCTCTATAAAACTCCTCCCACTTCAGTTATCAGCCACAAACTCTGGGGATCCCAGGATACCTGCTCTTCTCACCAACTAGCTACAAATTTGGGAGACCCCACTACCCCCCTCAGATTTGATAATTCACTAGAACAACTCACAGAACTCAGGAAAGCACAATACTTATGAATACAATCTTGTTTTAAAGCATAAAAGTCAGGATTAGCCAAGTGAAGAAACACGTAGAGTGGATCTGGGAGAGTCCCAAAGGAAAAGCTTCTATATCCTCAGGATGCATCACCCTCTCGGCACACTGGTGTGTATCACCAACCAGGAAGCTCACTGAGCTTCAGAGTTTTTTGTTTTGTTTTGTTTTTGCGGTACGCGGGCCTCTCACTGTTGTGGCCTCTCCTGTTGCGGAGCACGGGCTCCGGACGCGCAGGCTCAGCGGCCATGGCTCACGGGCCCAGCCGCTCCGCGGCATGTGGGATCTTCCTGGACTGGGGCACGAACCCGTGTCCCCTGAATCGGCAGGCGGACTCTTAACCACTGCGCCACCAGGGAAGCCCTTTCATTTTTTTTTTTTTTCAGAGTTTTTTTATTGAAGTTGATTACATAGGCAGGATTGATGGAATTATTGGCCACACGATTGAGCTCAGTCTCCAGACCCCTCCCACCCTTTCCCAGTAGGTCAGGCTGGTATCACATGGCTCAAAGCCCCAAACCCTCTCATCACGTGGTTGGTCTTTCTGTCGTGAACAGTCCCCTTCCTGAGTCACTTGATTAGCATAAACTCAGGTGTGCTCCAAAGGTCCATTATGAATAACAAGGACACTCCTATCACTCAGGAAATTCAGAGGATTTAGAGTCTTCCTTCTAGGAATCAGGGACCAAGACCAGTCAAATTCTACATCATACACCACTACCTAACAGATGTGTTGAGACTAATGCATTTAGAACCATGTGGTATATAATAGGCACTTAATAAGTAGTAATTACTAGTTGTTATTATGTTATAGCTTATATTGTAAGCTATTAAGAAAATGTCTTTGTGTAATTCCTGTAGAGTACCTCATGTAAGAGGACACCTGACAAAGCACGTTGATGATGATGGGATTACTCCCTTTTTACTAAAGTTGTTAGGTCCCTTTGGAATTGGTAACAGGTTCTATTTGCAAAATAAAGACCAGCTAGCAAATCTTTTAGTTGTGAGGGAGAGGCGGTTAAATGGAAAGAAGACAATTTTATTGTTGATTATGTTGACATAAGATCCATTTTAATTTAAAAATTTTAATACACAGGATTCAAAGAGGGTTGCAATATGTGTTCTTTCTCACCAGTGGCCTTTTGTACTATCTTTTGAAAATGCCTCCAAAAGCTGTTGCCTCATTTGCTTGCAAAATCTCCTACCCGAGCATATCATAATCTCAGTGAATTTATATCCCAGGTTGGATTCTTCATTGAGGAAGCCTATGATCACATTGTTAGAATTTTTAATGCTAGCTACATCACTAGCGATATTTAATGATGTGGGAACTATTATCTCTAACATAGTACTACACACCTAGATGATGTAATTTTTCTTTTTGGATGACTTGAATAATATATATATATATATATTTATTTTATACAGCAGGTTCTTATTAGTCATCAATTTTTTTACACATCACTGTATACATGTCAATCCCAATCGCCGAATTCATCACACCACCACCCTGCCGTTTTCCCAGCTTGGTGTCCATACGTTTGTTCTCTACATTAGTGTCCCAATTTCTGTTCTGCAAACTGGTTCATCTGTACCATTTTTTCTAGGTTCCACATATATGCATTAATATACGATATTTGTTTTTCTCTTTCTGACTTACTTCACTCTGTATGACAGTCTTTAGATCCATCCACGTCTCAACAAATGACCCAATTTCGTTCCTTTTTATGGCTGAGTAATATTCCATTGTATATATGTACCGTGACTTCTTTATCCATTCATCTGTCCATGGGCATTTAGGTTGCTTCCATGACCTGGCTATTGTAAATAGTGCTGCAATGAACATTGGTGTGCCTGTGTCTTTTTTTTTTTTTTTTTTTTTTTTTGCAGTACGCAGGCCTCTCACTGCTGTGATCTCTCCCATTGCGGAACACAGGCTACAGACATGCAGGCTCAGTGGCCATGGCTCACAGGCCCAGCCGCTCCGCGGCATGTGGGATCTTCCCGGACCGGGGCACGAACCCGTGTCCCATGCATTGGCAGGCGGACTCTCAACCACTGTGCCACCAGGGAAGCCCTGCATGTGTCTTTTTGAATTATGGTTTTCTCTGGGTATATGCACAGTAGTGGGATTGCTGGATCATATGGTAATTCTATTATTAGTTTTTTAAGGAACCTCCATACTGTTCTCCATAGTGGCTGTATCAATTTACATTCCCAACAACACTGCAAGAGGGTTCCCTTTTCTCCACATCCTCTCCAGAATTTGTTGTTTGTAGATTTTCTGATGATGCCCATTCTAACTGGCGTGAGGTGATACCTCATTGTAGTTTTGATGTGCATTTCTCTAATAATTAGTGATGTTGAGCAGTGCTTTTCATGTGCTTCTTGGCCATCTGTATGTCTTATTTGGAGAAATGTCTATTTAGGTCTTCTGCTCATTTTTAGATTGGGTTGTTTGTTTTTTTAAATATTGAGCTGCATGAGCTGTTTATATATTTTGGAGATTAATCCTTTGTCCGTTGATTCGTTTGCACATATTTTCTCCCATTCAGAGGGTTGCCTTTTCGTCTTGTTTATGGTTTCCTTTGCTGTGCAAAAGCTTTGAAGTTTCATTAGGTCCCATTTGTTTATTTTTGTTTTTATTTCCATTACTCTAGGAGGTGGATCAAAAAAGATCTTGCTGTGATTTATGTTAAAGAGTGTTCTTCCTATGTTTTCCTCTAAGAGTTTTATAGTGTCCGGTCTTACATTTAGGTCTCTAATCCATTTTGAGTTTATTTTTGTGTATGGTGTTAGGGAGTGTTCTAATTTCATTCTTTCACATGTAGCAGCCCAGTTTTCCCAGCACCATTTATTGAAGAGACTGTCTTTTCTCCATTGTATATCCTTGTCTCCTTTGTCATAGATTAGTTGACCATAGGTGCGTGGGTTTACCTCTGGGATTTCTATCCTGTTCCTTGGATCTATGTTTCTGTTTTTGTGCCATTACCATATTGTCTTGATTACTGTAGCTTTGTAGTATAGTCTGAAGTCAGGGAGTCTGATTCCTCCAACTCTGGTTTTTCCCTCAAGACTGCTTTGGTTATTTGGGGTCTTTTGTGTCTCCATACAAATTTTAAGATTTTTTGTTCTAGTACTGCAAAAGCTGCCATTGGTAATTTAACAGGGATTGCATCGAATCTGTAGATTGCTTTGGGTAGTATAGTCATTTTCACAATATTGATTCTTCCAATCCAAGAATATGGTAGGTATATCTCTCCATCTGTTTGTGTCATCTTTAATTTCTTTCATCAGTGACTTATACTTTTCTCCATACAGGTCTTTTGTCTCCCTAGGTACGTTTATTCCTAGGTATTTTATTCTTTTTGTTGCACTGGTAAATGGGATTGTTTCCTTAATTTCTCTTTCTGATCTTTCATTGTTAGTGTATAGGAATGCAAGAGATTTCTGTGCGTTAATTTTGTATCCTGCAACTTTATCAAATTCATTGATTAGCTCTAGTAGTTTTCCGGTGGCTTCTTTAGGGTTCTCTGTGTATAGTATCATGTCATCTGCAAGCAGTGACAGTTTTACTTCTTCTTTTCCAATTTGTATTCCTTTTATTTCTTTTTCTTCTCTGATTGCTGTGGCTAGGACCTCCAAACTATGTTGAATAATAGTGGTGAGAGTGGACATCCTTGTCTTCTTCCTGATCTTAGAGGAAATGTTTTCAGTTTTTCACCATTGAGAATGATGTTTGCTGTGGGTTTGTCATATATGGCCTTTATTATGTTGAGGTAGGTTCCCTCTATGCCCACTTTCTGGAGAGTTTTTATCATAAATGGGTGTTGAATTTTGTCAAAAGCTTTTTCTGCATCTACTGAGATGATCATATAGTTTTTATTCTTCAGTTTGTTAATATAGTGTATCACATTGATTGATTTGCATATATTGAAGAATCTTTGCATCCCTGGGATAAATCCCACTTAGTCATGTTGTGTGAACCTTTTAAGGTGTTGTTGGATTCTGCTTGCTAGTATTTTGTTGAGGATTTTTGCATATATATTCATCAGTGATATTGGTCTGTAATTTTCTTTTTTTGTAGTATCTTTGTCTGGTTTTGGTATCAGGGTGATGGTGGCCTCATAAAATGAGTTTGGGAGTGCTCCTTCCACCGCAATTTTTTGGAAGAGTTTGAGAAGGATGGGTGTTAGCTCTTCTCTAAATGTTTCATAGCATTCACCTGTGAAGCAATCTGGTCCTGGACCAGATTTTGTTTGTTTGGAAGATTTTTAATCACAGTTTCAATTTCATTACTTGTGACTTGTCTGTTCATATTACCTATTTCTTCCTGGTTCAGTCTTGGGAGGTTATACCTTTCTAAAAATTTGTCCATTTCTTCCAGGTTGTCCATTTTATTGGCATACAGTTGCTTGTAGTAATCTCTTAGGATGCTTTGTATTTCTGCGATGTCTGTTGTAACCTCTCCTTTTCCATTTCTATTTCTATTGATTTGAGTCCTCTCCCTCTTTTTCTTGATGAGTCTGCCTAATAGCTTATCAATTTTGTTTATCTTCTCAAAGAACGAGCTTTTAGTTTTATTGATCTTTGCCATCGTTTTCTTTGTTTCTATTTCATTTTTTTCTGCTCTGATTTTTATGATTTCTTTCCTTCTTCTAACTTTGGGTTTTGTTTGTTCTTCTTTCTCTAGTTCCTTTAGGTGTAAGGTTAGATTGTTTATTTGAGATTTTTCTTGTTTCTTGAGCTAGGCTTGTATAGCTATTAACTTCCTTCTTAGAACTGCTTTTGCTGCATCCCATAGGTTTTGGATCATCGTATTTTCATTGTCATTTGTCTCTAGGTATTTTTTGATTTCCTCTTTGTTTTCTTCAGTGATGTCTTGGTTATTTAGTACCGTATTGTTTAGCCTCCATGTGTTTGTGTTTTTTATGTTTTTTTCCCTGTAATTCATTTCTAATCTCATAGCGTTGTGGTCAGAAAAGATGCTTGATATGCTTTCAATTTTCTTCAATTTACTGAGGCTTGATTTGTGAGCCAAGATGTGATCTATCCTGGAGAATGTTCTGTGCGCACTTGAGAAGAAAGTGTAATCTGCTGTTTTTGGATGGAATGTCCTATAAATATCAATTAAATCTATCTTGTCTATTGTGTCATTTAAAGCTTCTGTTTCCTTATTTATTTTCATTTTGGATGATCTGTCCATTGGTGTAAGTGAGGTGTTAAAGTCCCCCACTATTATTGTGTTACTGTCTATTTCCTCTTTTATAGCTGTCAGCAGTTGCCTTATGTATTGAGGTGCTCCTATGTTGGGTGCACATATATTTATAATTGTTATATCTTCTTCTTGGATTGATCCCTTGATCATTATGTAGTGTCCTTCCTTGTCTCTTGTAACATTCTTTATTTTAAAGTCTATTTTATCTGAGTATTGCTACTCCAGCTTTCATTTGACTTCCATTTGCATGGAATATGTTTTTCCATCCCCTCGCTTTCTGTCTGAATGTGTCCCTAGGACTGAAGTGGGTCTCTTGTAGACAGCATATATATGGGTCTTGTTTTTGTATCCATTCAGGAAGCCTGTGTCTGTTGGATGGAGCATTTAATCCATTCACGTTTAGGGTAATTATCGATATGCCTATTCCTATGACCATTTTCTTAATTGTTTTGGGTTTGCTTTTGTAGGTCCTTTTCTTCTCTTGTGTTTCCCACTTAGAGAAGTTCCTTTAGCATTTGTTGTAGAGCTGGTTTGGTGGTGCTGAATTCTCTTAGCTTTTGCTTGTCTGTAAAGCTTTTGATTTCTCCATGGAATCTGAATGAGATCCTTACTGGGTAGAGTAATCTTGTTTGTAGTTTCTTCCGTTTCAACCCTTTAAGTATATCATGCCACTCCCTTCTGGCTTGTAGAGTTTCTGCTGAGAAATCAGCTGTTAACCTTATGGGAGTTTCCTTCTATGTTATTTGTTGTTTTTCCCTTGCTGCTTTTAATAATTTGTCTTTGTCTTTAATTTTTGCCAATTTGATTACTATGTGTCTTGGCATGTTTCTCCTTGGGTTTATCCTTTATGGGACTCGCTGCGCTTCCTGGACTTGGGTGGCTATTTCCTTTTGCATGTTAGGGAAGGTTTTGAGTATAACCTCTTCAAATATTTTCTGTGGTCCTTTCTCACTCTCTTCTCCTTCTGGGACCCCTATAATGCGAATGTTGTTGTGTTTAATGTTGCCCCAGAGGTCTTTTAGGCTGTCTTCATTTCTTTTCATTCTTTTTTCTTTATTTTGTTCCTCAGCAGTGAATTCCACCATTCTGTCTTCCAGGTCACTTATCCGTTCTTCTGCCCAGTTATTCTGCTATTAATTCCTTCTAGTGTACTTTTCATTTCAGTTATTTTATTGTTCATCTGTGTTTGTTTGTTCTTTAATTCTTCTAGGTCTTTTTAAACAGTTCTTACATCTTCTCGGTCTTTGCCTCCATTCTTTTTCCAAGGTCCTGGATCATCTTCACTATCATTATTCTGAATTCTTTTTCTGGAAGGTTGCCTATCTCCACTTCATTTAATTGTTTTTCTGGGGTTTTATCTTGTTCCTTCATCTGGTACATAGCCCTCTGCCTTTTCATCTTGTCTATCTCTCTGTGAATGTGGTTTTTGTTCCACAGGCTGCAGGATTCTAGTTCTTCTTGCTTCTGCTGTCTGCCCTCTGGTGGATGAGGCTATCTAAGAGGCTTATGCAAGTTTCCTGATGGGAGGGACTGGTATTGGGTAGAGCTGACTGTTGCTCTGGTGGGCGGAGCTCAGTAAAACTTTAATCTGCTTGACTGCTGATGGGTGGGACTGGGTTCCCTCCCTCTTGGTTGTTTGGCTTGAGGCAACCCAACACTGGAGCCTACCTGTGCTCTTTGGTGGGGCTAATGGTGGACTCTGGGAGGGCTCACGCCAAGGAGTACTTCTCACAACTTCTGCTGCCAGTGTCCTTGTCCCCACGGTGAGTCACAGCCACCACCTGTCTCTGTAGGAGACCCTCCAACACTAGCAGGTAGGTCTGGTTCAGTCTCCCCTTGGGTCACTGTTCCTTCCCCTGGGTCCTGATGCACACAGCACTTTGTGTGTGCCCTCCAAAAGTGGAGTCTCTGTTTCCACCAGTTCTGTCAAAGTCCTGCAATCAAATCCCACTAGCCTTCAAAGTCTGATTCTCTAGGAATTCCTCCTTCCGTTGCCGGTCCCCCAGGTTGAGAAGCCTGATGTGGGGCTCAGAACCTTCACTCCAGTGGGTGAACTTCTGTAGCATAAGTGTTCTCCAGTCTGTGAGTCACCCACCCGGCAGTTATGGGACTTGATTTTACTGTGATTGGGCCCCTCATAGTGTCTCACTGTGGCTTCTCCTTTGTCCTTGGATGTGGGGTATCTTTTTTGGTGAGTTCCAGTGTCCTCTTGTCAATGATTGTCCAGCAGATAGTTGTGATCCTTGTGCTCTCACAAAAGGGAGTGAGAGCATGTCCTTCTACTTCTCCGTCTTGGTTCCAATCTGAGATGATGTAATTTTACCAGAGCTATTTCAATACAGGATAAAAGTGATTAGAAGGAAGTGTTCCAAAATGCTGTGGGTGATTGTATTACTTGGGATGGTGGAATTAAGGATCATTTATTATCTTTTCCTGAGCTCCTGGCTTGAAGAAAGTCCTAATTCAAGAGGAGTTGGTCTATAAGGGAAGGGGTGGGGTAAATCTCAGCCTACACCAACTACATGGAGCCAAAGGAATACAGATATGGCCACGGATGGGCAGACCTATGGATGGGGGCCAAGAAGGAAGATTCCTTTAAAAGGTGAAGAAATAAGGACTCCCAGAGCTGAAGATTTTTGTATAATTATGACATTCACCAGACAAAAAGAAAGAAGGACAGAATGAGGAGAAAGATTGAAGAGAATAAGAGAATGCCAATGAGTGGCTCGTCAGAACATGGAGAGGGCATGTTCAGATCAAGAATTGGTCTGCTTAGGACAGGAATAAAGACGCAGATGTAGAGTATGGACTTGAGGACACGGGGAGGGGGAAGGGTAAGCTGGGATGAAGTGAAAAAGTAGCATTGACATATATACACTACCAAATGTAAAATAGATAGCTAGTGGGAAGCAGCTGCATCGCACAGGGAGATCAGCTCAGTGGTTTGTGACCACCTAGAGGGGTGGAATAGGGAGGGTGGGAGGGAGGTGCAAGAGGGAGGGGATATGGGGATATATGTATACATATAGCTGATGCACTTTGTTATATATTAGAAGCTAACACAACATTGTAAAGCAATTTTACTCTGATAAAGATGTTAAAAAAAAGAAGAATTGGTCTGCTTAATGCAAAAGTTATTTTCACTTTACTTAATGGGCTTGCTAGACAAGCTGACTCTTACATTTGCTATTTTCCTAATCTTTTTAAAGAGCATTTCCATTTTCTTTCAGACTCTGATGGAAAATCAGCTTCAGTCGCATTTTGTCACATGAACTAGCTTCAGTGAGCTCTATTAAGTTGGCTTCATAAATCAGCTTCTCTGATCCTTCATCATTTATTCTGCTCTCTCCTGGATTCTCTCCCACTTGTCTCTTTCTGGCAAGGAGTTATCCATGGTGAGCACAGAGTCCTTGATCACAGCACCAAGTGTATGATACTTTCTCACTCCTATCATCCCTCGGTCCTTTCTTTTCATTCCTCCTTTCCTAGGTCTTCGCTTTAGTGGATGTGTTTTAGATACTACTTTGTTCTCAACTCTACTTCCAGACAGGACTCTGGGCCAAATCTTATCTAGATACTTCTTGTGGGTGTCTCTGTCTTTGCCGACAAACTTGGCAAGCTTCTTCAGGCAGGAGTGACATATGGTGCATTCCTAAAATAAATTCCCACAGAAAGTGTCATGAAATTGGGGCTCTCAAAGCATCCGGGGGCTGGAATTAAGTGTCAATGGTGAGAAAACTGTTAGGCAGGGCTCAAGACCAAACTTAGACAAAATTGTGAAGCTGGCAGAACTTATCTTCAGACCTACCACCCACTCTCCGTTCAGCCCTGACCACCCTCCTCCAAGTTTTCAAAGCCCACACACTCTTCCTGCATGTTCTGGTCCCCATTCCCAGGCTTGCCCAAACTGGACAGCCAGTAAGATTCTGGGTCTAATTTTCTATGCTTATGCTTATTCAAATTTACATTTAATTAGCTCTCAATCAATACTAAAAGAGCAAAAATATTGGAACAGATACTTCATTAAAGAAGATACAGGAGGGCTTCCCTGGTGGCACAGGGGTTGAGAGTCCGCCTGCCGATGCAGGGGACATGGGTTCGTGCCCCGGTCTGGGAAGATCTCACATGCCGCAGAGCAGCTGGGCCCGTGAGCCATGGCCGCTGAGCCTGCGCATCTGGAGCCTGTGCTCCGCAACGGGAGAGGCCACAATAGTGAGAGGCCCCGCGTACCACAAAAAAAAAAAAAAAGAAAAGAAAGAAAAAAGAAGAAGATACAGGAATGACAAGTACATGGAAAGATGATAAACATCATTAGCCATTAGGGAGATGCAAATTAAACCCACAATGAGATACCACCATATATTCACTAGAATGGTGAATAATAAATTTCTATCCAAAATTAAGTTGTTTTAAAATTAAATTTTTTTAAATTAAAATGATTGATCATACTAAGTATTGGCAAGAATGTAAAGCAGCTGGAAATTCCATACACTGCTGGTGGGATGTAAAATGGTACAGCCAGTTTGGAAAATAGTGTGGGCAGTTTTTTAAAAAGGTAAATATGCATGGACCATATGACCCAGCCATTTCACTTCTATTTAGTTACCCAAGAGAAACAAAAGCATGTGTCCACACAAGCACTTGGACACAAGTGTTCATAGCAGCTTAATTTGGAATGGCCCCAAATTGTAAACAATCTGTATTGGTCTACTCAGGGTGCTGTAACAAAATGCCACAAACTGCATGACTTAAACAACAGAAGTTCATTTTCTCACAATTCTGGAGGCCAGAAAGTCCACAATCAAGATTCCAGCAGGGTTCTGTTTCTGTTGAGGGCTCTCTTCCTTGTTTGCAGATGGCTGCTTTGTCCTTTCCTCTGATTATGCTTGGAGAGAGAGAGAGAGAGCTTTCTGGTGTTTCTTCTTCTAAGAACACTAATTGAATCCCATCAGAGCCCCACCCTTATGACCTAGTTTACCTTAATTATCTCTTAAAGACCCTATTTCCAAATACAGTAACATTGGAGGTTAGTGCTTCAATTTTGGTGGGACATACTTCAGTACATAGCACAACCCAAATGTCCATCAACAGCGGAATAAACAAACTAATTATGGTGTAGCCATATAATGGTATACTACCCATCAATTAAAAGAAATAAACTATTGCTTTACTCAATACTGTGGATAAAACTTAAAATAATCATGCAGAGTGAAAGAAGCCAGGCAAAAAAAGAGTGTATACTAGGTATTCCTATTTGCATTTAGAAATGCAAAGTCATCATTAGCAACAGAAAGCAGATTAGTGATGGCCTGGGGATGGGTAAAGCAGAGAGGGACAGGAGGAAGGGATTATAAAGTGGCATGAGAAAATTTATGGGCTTGGTGAGTATGTTCATTATCTTGATTGTGTCCATGGTTTTGTAGGTAATGGTTTCATTACCGTATCGTCTACTTTAAATATATGCAGTTTACTGTGTCAATTATACCTCAATGAAGCTGTAAAAGTTTTAGATTTCATTAGCCCTCACTCGGACAAGTTTAATCCATTTGTAGCAAGGTTGGCCTCTCTTAGGTCTCTTGTACAGAGCCAATTCTGGCTCCTTCCTCACTCCATCTCCTTGCCTGAGCGAGGCATTTCTTGTGTTCTACCAAATATTGAGAGGCCTGCTTATAAAGAAAAACAATAATCAGGTCTAGCAAAGTATTTTCTTCTAAAACATATTGTGAAATCTGAAGAAAATTAGTTTGCTCTGTATTAACTTGTCTTTGAAGAAGTGATATGCCATGTCTGGGGATGCGAGGCTGTCACCTGAGAAATCATGTGATGATGTGATTATGAATGTATGATGTCTGCTCTATGTACCTGTGCATTGATGGCAGCAATTACCACTAACATGTCTACTCCATGATGGCTGGTCTGCAACTTCATTTATAATTTCAGCACATATATGTGATGATATCCCAGGAGTTCAGGCATCATCCAGGGGCTAAAGCAAAGTCCCGAAGTTCTCAAATTCCAATGTAGAAGATGTTTCTTGCAACCATCCCCATAGGTAGCAGGGGCTTGTGGATGCTGGTTGGGTCCCAGCTGTGACAATAACAGCCAATGTGTGTAGCCTGGTAAAAATGAGGCCTAGCTATCTCTCATTGTGAAAAGCATGGCCATAATACTTTGCAGCTCCTGCCATCAGAAGGTGGAGTCTATTTCCCTACTTCTTGAATTTGGACTGGTCTTGTGACTTGCTTCTTGACCGATGAGATGTTGGAAAAGTGGCACTGCACAAGTTGGAGAACCTAGGCCTCAGAGATCTTGCAGTTCCACCCTAGCCCTCTTGGCGTGCTTCTGCAGCCATGTAGCCTGCAGGAGACAATTGAATGACATCAACTGGAGAGGAGCAGCTAGCACCAAGGCCCTGGTCCTATAAGTGAGGTCATCTCAGATCAGCCTGCGTTAGTTAAGTTAACCAGATGACTGCAAACGCGCGAGAGACCCCAGGCACGACTGGCAGAACTGCCCTCGTAAGCCCAGTCCCAATGCAGAATCATGAGCAAAAGATGGTTATTGTGTAAGTGGCTCAGTTTGGGGGTGATAGGTTATTTGGTATGCAGTCATAGGTAACTGCAATGCTTATCTAAGGACCCTT
Organism: Mesoplodon bidens; assembly: GCF_964165515.1. Taxonomy (NCBI): domain Eukaryota; kingdom Metazoa; phylum Chordata; class Mammalia; order Artiodactyla; family Ziphiidae; genus Mesoplodon; species Mesoplodon bidens. The sequence goes on along the minus strand of NC_138178.1, from coordinate 147,223,546 downwards.
GGTGAAATCTAAGGCAGTGCCCAGGAAGCTCCTTAGAACCAGTTTCTAGTGTTTTCACTGCCTTGCATCACAATAGCAGGCAAGTCACTTACCATCTGCACCTCAATTATTTTGCTATTCAGATGGGAACGGCATCATGTATGGCAGAGGGTGTGTTGTAAAAAGTTATTCTTGTGAGATGTTTCTATATGCAGTTGTGGGGAAGTGAAAAGTTTAGCTACATATTTAGAAAGTGAATCTTGGGCTTCCGTGGTGGTGCAGTGGTTGAGGGTCCGCCTGCCGATGCAGGGGGCGGGGGTTCGTGCCCCGGTCCGGGAGGATCCCGCGTGCCGTGGGGTGGCTGGGCCCGTGAGCCATGGCCGCTGGGCCTGCGCGTCCGGAGCCTGTGCTCCGCGGCGGGAGAGGCCGCAGCGGTGAGAGGCCTGCGTACCGCAAAAAAAAAAAAAAAAAAGAAAGTGGGTCTATTTTGATAGTGTTGGCTAATAAGTTTTCTTTGTTGAGGCTGTTCTTAAATAGACTTAATGTCAGCCTGTTCTGGTTTTACTAGCGGACAGTCTTTGGACCACTGATTACTGTCTCTTCCCTCTTGTTTACCACTGCTCCCTTCCTTCTCCCCTCCCCACGCCCTTCCTGGCATCTTTGGGGCAGGAGACCTGGGGATGTTGCAGCCTTGTACAGCTTTTATCCTTTACCTTTAGGAAGGCTTTTTATCTTATTTCTATCTTTTGCTCTTGGCACTGTGCCCTACATATAATAGGTGCTCAATATATGTTGAATGATGACACTATTAAACTGCCAATGCTTGGATAGAAGGGCCTATGGAAGGTAAAAGTTTAGTTATTTCATTAGAGAGAGAAGCTGCCTATTCAAAGAGGCACCTGCTAAAGTCTAGGATGGGTACTACAAAGGACCTTGGGGCAAATCCTGTTTTGCAAGAATTGTCTGAGTTGGCCCTTTAATTATGCAAAGATAGAGCCAGTGGTGGCCCATTGTCCTGGAGGAAGGAAGCAGCAAATATGGCAAGCTTTGTGGCTAGGGTTTGGTCTGATGCCTTGTGTGTGGTTGACTGTTGGGAAGAGGTTGGATAAATATGCATCGGGGCCAAGGAGTCTACCTGAATGAAAGGGATTTCATACTCAGACTACATCTCTTTACAATTTAATATTATTCAACACTTCCAATGCCTGAGACGGTCCCAGCTAAGGTCAGCAGGCAGGAAGTGACACCAAGGCTCCCCAAAAGGTAAATTAAATCAATGGCAAGGGTGAGCCTAGAATGGCCATTTGGGCTCAACACTAGTACTGAGATGATTAGATTAGAAAGGCTGTTGTGGGCAGAATGTGTCTAAGGCTGGAAACCCTTCCTGACCTAGTCACCTAGTACTTTGAGTGAGCTTTGGAATCAATAACTGTGTGCATGTGTGAAACACACAGATGAAACTTCAGGAGCCCAGGTCTTTAGAGGTGAGGGAAGACCGTTATAACAACCAGGAGCTAAAACTCTGGCCTAGTGTAACAGTGTGAGGAATGACAAGCTCTTTCTCTATTCCTTACACTGACAATTTTATCTCTGATTAAGAGTGTGGGGTGTACATAAAACTCCCAGAAGAGAACATAGGCAAAAAATTATCTGACATGAATCATACCAATGTTTTCTCAGGTCAGTCTCCCAAGGCAATAGAAATAAAAGCAAAAATAAACAAATGGGACCTAATCAAATTTACAAGCTTTTGCACAGCAAAGGAAACCATAAACAAAACGAAAAGACAACCTATGGAATGGGAGGAAATGTTTGCAAACAATGAGACCAACAAGGGCTTAAATTCCTAAATATACAAACAGCTCATACAACTCAACAACAAAAAACCAAACAACCCAACAGAAAAATAGGCAGAAGAACTAAATAGACATTTCTCCAAAGAAGACATACAGACAGCCAACAGGCACATGAAAAGATGTTCAACATTGATAATTACTAGAGAAACGTAAATCAAAACTACAATGAGATACCACATCACACCTGTCATCATTAACAAGTCTACAAATAACAAATGCTGGAGAGGGTGTGGAGAAAAGGGAACCCTCTTATACTGTTGATGGGAATGTACATTGGTATAGCCACTGTGGAAAACAGTGCGGCAGTTCCTCAAAAAGCTAAAAATAGGGTTGCCATATGATCCAGCAACCCCACTCCTGGTCATATATTTGAACAAAACTATAATTTGAAAAGATACATGCACCCCTATGTTCATAGCAGCACTATTCACAATAGCCAAGACATGAAAGCAACCTAAATGGCCATCAACAGATGAATGGATAAAGAATATGTGGTATCGATCTATCTATCTATCTATATCAATATATAGATATATTACTCAGCCATAAAAAAGAATGAAATAATGCCATTTGCAGCAACATGGATGGAGCTAGAAATTATCATACTAAGTGAGGTAAGTCAGAAAGAGAAAGGCAAATACCATATGATATCACTTATATATGGAATCTAAAATATGATACAAATGAACTTATCTATGAAACAGAAACAGACTTGTGGACATAGAGAACAGATTTGTGGTTTCAGGGATTGGGGGAGGATGGAGTGGGAGTTTGGGATTAGCAGATGCAAACTAGTATAAACAGAAAGGATAAACAACAAAGTCCTACTGTATAGCATAGGGAACTATATTCAATATCCTGTGATAAACCATAATGGAAAAGAATATGAAAAAGAATGTATGTATATGTATAACTGAATCACTTTGCTGTATAGCAGAAATTAGCACAACATTATAAATCAACTATACTTCAATTAAAAAAAAGAGTGCGGGGTGTAGAGCTGAAGTACCTGGGTGCAAACCCCAATTCTACCAATTACTACCTTATAGTGTTGTCAAAAGGATTAAATAAGAGCTACGTGTTACTTGCTTATAGCAATACTTCACATGGAGTGAAAGATCAGTAAGTGTTGGCTGTGTCCTCTCACAGGTGTAGGCAAGGATCACAGGGCTGAGCAAAATGTCCTTTTTTTCAACTGTGGTCCCATGGGCAGCAGTGGCAGATTCTCTGGCTCTCCCTCTGAGAGGCACTTGGAACAAGTAAGGACTGGTGCTTCGTCATGACCATCAACAGTGTGTTCCAGTGCCCATGGTACTGATTTCAGAGGACGGTCATGTCCAGGTGCGAGCTTTGACACTGTGTCTCTGGCCGCCTATCCTACACTACGAGCAACATTAGGTGTCTGTCAGCCTCAAGGAGGCTTTCTTTGTCCCAGCTTCAAGGTGAGCACAGAGGTATGTGCAGGATTTCGACTATCACCAAAGGTAGCCCCAGGCAGGAAAGAAGCCCAGTTTCATATGGCAACACTGAACCCAAGCTGTCTGATAAGACATTGAATAGAAATGTGACCTAGCTTTGTTTGCCTTAGCTGGAGTGAAATGTCTCATCCTAACCACCACAGTGGTTCTTAAAGTGTGGTCCTGGACCAGCAGCATCACATGACCTGGGCACTGGTTAGAAATGCACAGCTTCAAGCCCCATCCCAGAATCCCTGAATCAGAAACTCGGTGGGGGGGGGGGGTGTCCCAGCAATCTCTGTTTAACAAGCTCTTGGGATGATTCTGGTGCTTATGAAAGAGTTGGAGAACCAGCGTTCTCCAACATCCCTGAAAAATGATTGTCTGACCTCTGCTTGACCTCTTGTGATGGAGAACTCACCACCTCTGAGCATCCCCTTAAACACGTCTTGCCCAAATCAAATTCCTTGTCATTTTTCTTTCGTTGGTTCTAATGCTACCATTCACTTTGGGGAGTGAAAAAAAATAATAACTGAGCACCAGGTAGCTTTGTTTACATTGTATTTAGTTAAGAGTTGAATGTACATTAAACTGTGCAATTGAATTCTATATCCATACTGACAATTTGCATAAAGTATGGATCTTGAATACTAGTGGAGGCACATACTTTAGGGTTTTTGTATACAAATTCTCTGTCAAGTATTTATCGCCCGATGGAATATTTATATATATACAGATTAAGGAAATTCTTATATTTAAAGAAAGTGAGTTGTAGTGTGAGAGGAGGCATGAAATAGTGGAAAAACTACGACCTAGTGGCAAAAGGACCTGAATTCTGGTCCTGGATCTGCTGTTGGTTAGCTCCATGTTTTTCGAGTGTGCAAGCTACTTGCCCTGCACCTTAGTTTCCTCATTTGTAAAATGAGGGGCTTGGATTTATGGTTTATTTGGGGGGATTCTATGAGTCTTACTTTGGGAGGCAACCTTTGTGAGATAAGAAATGCATTTTCACGAGGCCTCTGTGTTGACTGGAAAGATTATATTAAGACAATTTATGACAAAAATCACACACCTGTTTCTCTGAGCATCACTTACATCCTGCTTTGGAATCTGGATCCTGGTTCTTTTTGCTCTGGAGATTAGCCATAGGTGGCTTGACAGAAGAGAGAACAGGTGCGGGAGGAGCTAACAGGGGCTTTGGAGAAATGAAAGACTTGTTTTCCTGAAATAAGCTCCAGCCTTCAGCCAAATTACTTGTGTAGATTTCCATAAATAAATTTAAAACAAACCTCATGATAAATATAGGCTCAGTAAAGGGTCTTAAAAATAGAATTGAGGCTTGGGCTGTAGGCTTGGGTAGGGAACCTGAAGCAACTTTCCTCTTTCTTCTACTTTCCTTCTCTTTTCTTCATTCATCCATGAGCATTGATCTGAAAAGGAGACAGTTCAGGACTCTTAGATTACAAGTAACTGATTGGCCAATTTAGTTCAGAAGATATTTATTTTTTGAGTGATGGATGCTGGAGTGGCTATAGCTTTAAAGGAACAACTGAGTCCAGGGAGTGGGCTGCCCTGCTCTCAGCAGGGCACCGGGGGGAGTCTGTTTTATGGGGTGCTGCTATAAGATGACTCTCTGTATTTGTCTCAACTTAAAATTCAGATTCCCCAGGAAGAGATTCTGATTGCCCACTTAGGTCCTGTGTCCACACCGTGATCAGGGGAGGAGTCCTGTGATGAACAGCTTCACCAAAAGACCATGGAATGGGGTAGGGCAGCTCCCCAAAAGTATGTGTGTATGTGTGTGGGGGTAAGAGTAGGGTCTAGTGGCTGCTACCAGAAGGGGAGGGGTGATGCGCAGACAAATGTCATGGTGTCCAAGGCTCCAGAGCCTCTCAGGAATAACTGCAAGTGACAGCATAATCAGGTGCCACCAAAGTGCTCCAGGGCACAACTGGGGAATTTCAGGAGCTCTGAGAGCTGGCTGGCCTGAAGGCTGACACCCAGTGCCTGGTTTATATCATAGAAGATACAGCCAACTTCTCTTCTACTTCTTATGAATCTTGTAAATAGTTGGCATTCAATAATATTCATTGACTAATTGACTGACTGAATGAATGAAAGAATGGCACAGCTCTTACATGGGCTAGGGAGGGACTTCTGTCCTACATTAGCCTGAATTGAATTTGTTTAGAAACTGCTTCGTGACAAATCTTTTAGTTGCAAGGGATTGAAGGCCATCAGAGCTATGTTTAGCAAAAGATGGTCCTTACTGGGATGCCATTTCTGGCAGCCAGGGACAGACCTGAACTAAGGCCTGAATGCCAGGTAGACTCTGCCCCTTGTCTTGTCTCCTCTCTAAATCTGCTCCACTTTTCCATTCAGATGTGGCAGTTTGGCATTCTTTAATTTTTCAGTCCACCTTGTCAGAAAATAGCTGTCTGTGCCTCCAGGATTTGTATCTGCTCTAATCAAGAGCCCAGGGTGACTGAGTCTGAGTTACCTTCATTCCCACTCCAAACCTAGAGCACGGAGGCTATGTGGCCCAGCTTGGGCCAGGGGTCTGCGTCTGGCTCAGTCAACCAAAATGGCCAAAGTGGCGCTTGGAGGGGGGGGGAGGGCATCACCATTATGATGTGGATTTGGGTATAGGAGCAGTTCTTGGAAAAGGAGAGATCTGAGCAGACAATGCATCTGGTGTCTCCTACAGAAGACAAATAACATATTTGCTTACATTTACAGTGCTTTAAGAATACTTGATATCCATGACCTCATTTGATTCTTGGTCCAACTGCCAAATCAGGTTGGCAAATCAGGTATTAATAGCCTTTCTTCCATATTTACTTTATCTCACTCTGCTGTGGGTTCTGCTTTTTAATTCCTGTCTCTCCCATTTGACTTTAATTTATTGAGGGCAGAGACCATATTCTGTTGATCTATAGCCCTACCACCTAGCCTGGGCTCTGTACGCGGTGGCATCTAATTTGTATTGATTAAGTTAAATTCCTATTCTCACAGATGACAAGACTGAGGTCCAGAGTACTGAATAGCTTGCTATAGGACACACAGCTAGAAGGAAGAGAACCTGATGAATTGTGATGATGAATATAGAATATATATCATTCCTCTCTATCCAGTGGATGATTCTTAGCAATTACAGAGAAGCCCTCAAGAGCCCCCAATTTTATCGTGGCTTACGCTAGGTGGCCATCTTAGAGATGGGGTCTGCAACAACTCAGAAAGATCATGCTTTAAGGCAGAGGGCCCGGGTTCTGACGTTAGAGGCCTGAAGTCTGGTGGCCTCCGGGAGAATAGTTTCTGCTCTTCAGGTAGGGTCTTTGCCAGAGGAGGTAGAAAAGCAGGGAAAGAAGGCAGGTTATCAAAACTTTCAGCTAGGGAATTTCCTGGTGGTCCAGTGGTTAAGACTCCATGCTTCCACTGCAGGGGGCATGGGTTCGGTCCCTTGTCCAGGAACTAAGATCCCGCAAGCCACTCAGCCCGGCCAAAAAAAAAAAACCCTTTCGGCTATCTTAACCGTCTGACATTTGAACTTGATGGGAGAGAGAGGGGAAGGAAGGTGAGGGGAATACTGACTTTGGGGAAGTTTTCTCCTACATGACAGGAGGCTTTCAGGGACACCTACAAGCTGGGGTTGATGGTCCCCAAACTGGGTGAAATCTTCTACTATTTACTAAATGACCTGGGCAAGTCATGTCACCAGGGCTGTGTGAAGGCTAAATGAGAAAATGTAGGGGAAAGCCTTTATGACAGTAGATCATTATATAACCACTCTTATCTCTCTCCATTCAAAGTAGGACAACCAGGAACGTTCCAGGCAAAGATGAAGGCCAAGTCTCTTTCCTCAAAGATCTGATGGTCAAGGGAGGGGAGGACATGGCAGTGCAAAGTGGCGAGGGCTCTGAGTGCAGGTCAGTCCTGTGTGACCCAGAGAGGAAACCTCCTGTGTGTCTTCAGGATAGTCAGGAAAGTGTTCCCAGAGTGTGGGGCTTTGGAGCTTGGTCTTCAAGGATAGGTAGGAGTCCACTAGGCAAAGGAAGTTATGTTTGCAGGAAGTAGTGAAGGATGATTTTGAAGAGATGGAATTACAAAAGGGCCTGAGGCTGATATCACTACTGTCAAAGCCATAATATTTATGCTGTATAGGCCACACTTGGCCATCTGATTTCAGGGGTCCCAACCAGAAGGCTCTTTGAAATCACAGGCTCTTAAGATTCCTTTTTCCCAGCTTGCTGGTGGCATCCATTCCTCTGTTCATCTCCGTTTCTTCAGAGGTAGAAGAGATCTTGAGGACGATCTGGTGCCATCCTCTGCTCCAAGGTAGGAATGGGTTGGTGGTATTGACGATGCGAATGTGCATGAGAGATGCTCCAGTCAGTAACTGGGGACATAGAACCCAGAACCGACTCTCCTAGAGCTCTTGTTCTCTATTGAGATGCTCCTCTTCTTGGGTCCCTTTTAAGTTTCAAATCTTCATTTCAGGTAATAGTTGAGGCATTATTTATTTATACTTCAAATTTCAAGTCCTTCCTTGGTAGCAGTTTATAAAAAAGGAGAGAAGCTGAGTCAGGGAAGAAACAAACAGAATGGGAGGGCTGAAGGCTTCACCAACAAGAAGATAAATTTCCTCGGCTGTTAGTGGGTTCAGCATCTGTAGCAAGCCTACCCAGTGGAAAGGCTCCTTATCCAAACCACAGGCCTTGGGAACTCTGAGACCCAGGGGCGCTATTTTCATCGTCAATGCCTGGAAGGAACCCGGGTGTAGAATGTTAAGGGTTGGAGGGTTTATCAGAATCAGTTGTTATTCTTTTATTTCTCTCTTTCCTTTCCTTCTCACTTCCCATGTTAGTGACCTGGTGTCATGGCCCCAGAAGAGAGCAACACGGGGACGGAGGACGCGGCACGTGAGAGAGGGGAATGTGGAGCAGGTGGCATCTGTAGACCCAGCTGTAGCTCACAAGGGAGGAGGGCAGAGAGTGGGTCACTGTTGGAGCAGCTGGAGTGACAGGCGACAAGTGGGCTGCCTGCGGTTATTAATAGGCACTCGGACATATAGTTACGATCAGTGGCTTAACTTAGGGTGAGAACAGTCACACCCGGCCACATCCGCGCCCCACACCAAAGACACCTGAAGTGTGCAAAGTGCCTGTTCCGAACCCAGCTTGCCCAGGATAGGAAGCAGGCTGCCTCTGGTGGGAATAGGGAGATCCTCGGAGCTTGCTCAAGCTGTATGGTTCTGCCCCTCTCTGTAAAAAGAAGGAAGGATGGAAAGAAGGAAAGAGTGGGGGGAAGAAGAAAGGAAGGAGGGAAGGGAGGGAGGGGAAGGAAGGATCGAGAGAGAGAAACACCAGGTTGCTCACATTAAAACCTAAGCTCAGGCCAAGCCCCCATAGGTTTCTATTCTCCCACACCTAGCCTCACGTCTGAGTGGGGAAATTGTCCCATATACCCATGAGAAATTCTACTTATGACGTGCTGGAGGCCCAGAAGAGGAGCAAGGGAATCTAAATGCCAAGAGGCAAGGAATAAACGCAGACTGCCAACCCTGACCCAGGAGGGTGGGTGAGGCCTGTGATGGGGATGGTGACAGGGCGTGGGATTGAGTCCAAATCTCAGACTTCCTCTGTGCTCTCCTTGGCCCCAAACAGACATCTTCAGTCCATCCTCCACGCCTGGAGACACCCTCTGGACCAGGGATTCTCTGAACTGGAGGCTACAATGCGTCTCAAGTGGAGGGGTTCAGCCTGGCCCTGGGCTGGGAGAACTGAGAGCCTGCATAGCCTCTGAGCTTGAAGGGTGGGTGGGGCTGCCCTAGGTGTCACTGTTTGGCTGTCACAGCTTGGCCTGGGGACAGGTTAGCATAGGGGACGGGAGTCAATCTGCCTCCCCCAGCCCGGATCTAAAAGCCTTCCCAGAAAGTCTTCCTGTGCATAAACGGGTGGATCTTGGATTCTGCCCCAACTCACACCACTCCTGTAATTTAATGGCTCTGGGCCCCAGTTTATATACAAAGGGGTTATTAAAAGTACCCAGCGCATAGTTTTTTGGTGAAGATGAAATGTGAAAGGCATGAGAAGTGCTGGACACCGGCCTGACACACTGATGTATCCAAGAAAGGTTATTTTTGCTGTTATTCTCCTCCAATCTCAGTGTGTTCTTTCACAAAGCCAGCGGACACCAGAAGACTTGGTGAGCAAGTTAACACAAAAACCAACCCTCTGGAGGAAATGCATTCCAACTAGGAAAAGTTTGGGGATCGAAGGCTGTTACCCGTGACTGGGTCTAGGGCTTCTGCTACTTATTACTGAGTTATCACATTAAATAGCTTCCCTGAGCCTCAGTTTCCTTATTAGCAAAGTCAGTTAAAAAGAATACCTGCTTTATAGGAATTTTTTTTTGAGGGCCCAAAGAGGTAACATAATCCCATCTGCCTTTATTGAGGGCTCACTAGACTGCAGGCACAGTTCTTAGAGCTGCCCGTGCATTACCTCAATCCTTAAAACCACTTCAGATTGTGGGTGTTTACATACATCCAAACTTATCAAATTTAAAACATTAAGTATGTGCAGTTCTTTGTGTATCAATTATGCTGCAATAAAGCTATAGAAGAGCACTTTAGGAGGTAGGTAGGTACGATTTTTTAAATCCCCATTGTGCAGATGAAGAAACTGAGGTTTAACAGACACATTTAGTAAATTGTCCTAGAACACACAGCCAGTCATAACAGAACTGGGATTCAAACACAGACAGTCTGGTTCTAGAAGCTATACTCCTAATCGGTGCACCTATATGTAAAAGAGTTTTTGGAACTGAAAATGCTGTTTCAACGTTGGTTGTTGTTACAAGTGGTGGCCTAGTTGGTAGGTCAGTGGCATTGTCCTTGTATGCCAAATGAGGGCATGTGGATCAACTCCTAACCTATTGCCTGGTACTCAATAAGCTCTCAGTCACTCTGCCATCCCTTGCTGTTGTCCCCAAGAGACGACAAGATGCAAAAGAAAGAATGTGAATTCCATCACGTATAAAGCTATGGGAGGGTGGAGTAGGGGGTGGGTTAAGGGCAAGTAATAAAATAATAAAGAGACAGATCACACTGCTGTAAGCAATTGCACCTTACCTGGGCATCAACACAATCCAAAGAAACAAAGAAGGGAAGTCTTCAAATGGGGATCAAGCCACCTTTAGTTCAACAGGAAGCACAAGATCACTTCCCTGACATTCCACTGGCCTGACAGGCCGCCCTCTGGGGCTCCCACTGGCCCACGCGGGGCTCCATTCTGTAACCCAGAAAACACGCAAACGTCATCCCAGAGACCTGACCAGTGTCGCGAGACTCATGTCACGTCTGTGAGCAAAAGGTGAACAGCCTTCAACTCTGCAAGGTAGAGCCGTTTAAAATGTTTCTTTGGATAAGTCAGACATAGAAAGACACATACTGTATGATATCACTTATATGTGTAATCTAAAAAATACAACAAATGGGACTTCCCTGGTGGTGCAGTGGTTAAGAATCCGCCTGCCAGTGCAGGGGACATGGGTTCGAGCCCTGGTCCGGGAAGATCCCACATGCCGCGGAACAACTAAACCCTTGTGCCACACTACTGAGCCTGCGCTCTAGAGCCCGTGCTCACCGCAGCTGCTGAGACTGTGTTCTGCAACTACTGAAGCCCGGGTGCCTGGAGCCCGTGCTCCACAGTGAGAGAAGCCACCGCAATGAGAAGCCCGTGCACCGCAACGAAGAGTAGCCCCCGCTCGCCGCAACTAGAGAAAGGCCGCACACAGCAATGAAGACCCAATGCAGCCCCCACAAAAGTAAAAATAAAGAGTAAATAAAATACAACAAACTAGTGAATAAAACAAAAAAGAAGCAGACTCACAGATATAGAGAACAAACTATTGGTTACCAGTGGGGGTGGGAGGGGGAATCTAGGGGTGGGGGAAAAAGGGGTTATTATGAGATTATATGAAATCATGTGTGCAAAACTTTTGAAAAGTGTAAAGCACTATAGAATTTAAAGAATCTTTCATTCAATGAAAATAAAAAACAAATTTTGGGGGATAGAAATCTGGAAAGCTCCATGCTAAAATAGGAAGTATTTTACCACTTGGGCTTGAATGTTTTCTATGGTGCCCTTAGCCACTTTATGGAGTTCACGTTTTCTGGACGGGACTGTTACTACTTAACAGTTCTTGGCTGAACTCCAGACCTACATAATCAGCTGCCCACCGGACATCTCCCTTGGGGGTGGGGCGGTGATCTCACACTGAGCATGCCTAACAGTGAGCTGCTGAGATGCTCTCTGTTTTCCATTAATGGCAATGCTATGCTTTCAGTTGCTCAGGCCATAAACCTTGGTGTCATCCTTGAATCCTCTTTCTTTCCCACCTCTTCCAATCCACCAGCAAAGCTAGCTGCTCTACCCTCAAAATATAGTTTACAATTCTGACCACCCTTCACCACACTCCTGGTCACCCCCATCGCCTAAGCTGCTGTTATCTGTTGCCAGGATTATTGAAGAGCCTCCTCATCTCATGCCCCTGCCCTTGTTTCTGCAGCCCATTGTGCACCTAGTGGCCTGAGTGTTCCTGTTAAAGTCGGACCACGCAAGTCCCCTCTTCAATGGCTCCCATCTCATTCAAAGTGTCAACTTAAAAACACACAACATAAGAGTTGTTGAGTTTCAGTTTTATTCGGGGACTTACTAAGGACTGTAGCCCAGGAGACAGCCACTGAGCTCTGAGGAACTGCTCCAAATTAGGGAGTCAGTTTACATACAAATTTTGGGGGCTAGGGAACACATGCAGTCAAGCATGCATCTTGGTAGAGGAGCGTTGCTGGTCACAAAGAACAGACATCTCAAGTTAATGACTTTAGTGCTTTTTAAAAGCACTTTTAGTGCTTTTCTATGTATGGAAGATGCAAGAATCTGGGGTCATTGAAATTCTTCCTCAGACATGTGTCTACTATCCAGCGGCCCATTTATCCTGAGCACAGAGTGCCTCATCTTGTTTTGCATTCTGAATTCCTCTCAGGGCACACCGTGAGTGGGAGACCCCAGTGGGTTGCGACTTCACCCTTGTAGAACTGGGTGATGAGTAATGCTTTTTGTTCTTCTTTGTTCACAAAAGTAAAAGCCAAAGTCCTCCTTTGACTGGAAAGTACCCCATGATCTGGCACCCCATTGCCTCTCCTACTTCTTGCTACCCTGGAACTCTCATACCCATTAGGTTGGCCTCCTTGCTCTTTTCTTCAATACACAGGTACGATCCTGCCTCAGGGCCTTTGCACTGCTGTTTCCTCTGCCTGAATGCTCTTCCCCCATATCTGTATGGTTGGCTTCCTCAATTTCTTCAGATCTTTATTTCAAAAGTCACCTTAGCAAGGTGACTTTTGAAATATTATAAAATATAAATATAACTTCTGAAATATAACCTCTTCTGATATTTCATCTTCCACTCTCTCCCTCCACTGCCTTTTTCCCCTTCTTAACACTGATCCCTCTGTAATATTATATTGTGTATTTTACTTGCTTATTCTATTTGTCTGTCTCTCCTATTAGATGTGATTTATGAAGGGCCTTTTGTCTATTTTTGTTCACTATTGTATCTCTAGTGCCTTGAATAGTGCCTGTCACATACTAGACACATGCGTAAATGTTTGGTGAGTAAATGAATGAATGGAATAAAAAACAAGGGACACAGAATTAGCTGTGGACCATTTAGCAAGTAATTTGTCCTCTCTAGGCTTGGGCTTCCTTGGATGTAAAATTGAGTTATTGCATTAGATGGCGCTAATGACATGCAGCTAGTCTCTGAGTGAACTTGAAGAATTAGAAGCAATTGTGTGGCAAGAAAGGGTCAGAAGAGGGTCTGAAGATTTCCATTCAAGCCCCAGTGATATCCATGGTCTAGGTTTTGGTTTCCACAACAATTGAAGAGGCTCCACCCAGTGATCACAAAGGTTACTTTCACACCTAAAGTGTAAAACTAGGGACTTCCCTGGTGGCACAGTGGTTAAGAATCCGCCTGCCAATGCAGGGGACACGGGTTCAAGCCCTGGTCTGGGAAGATCCCACATGCCATGGAGCAACTAAGCCTGAGCGCCACAACTATTGAGCCTGCGCTCTAGAGCCCGTGAGCCACAACTACTGAGCCTGCGTGCCACAACTACTGAAGCCCGTGTGCCTAGAGCCCATGTTCTGCAACAAGAGAAGACACCACAATGAGAAGCCTGTGCACCTTAGCGAAGAGTAGCCCCCGCTCTCTGCAACTAGAGAAAGCCCACGCACAGCAACGAAGACCCAACGCAGCCAAAAATTTAAAATAAATAAATTTATTTAAAAATCAAGTGTAAAACTAGAAAAAAAAATGTCATTAAAAAAGAGAAATATGGCCGCCATACTCCTCAATACCACACGGTGGCGAGGTTGTCCACCATGGTCTCTAAGAGGGCCTTGCTGTGCCACGTCCGTAACTACACAGCTCCTGCTCTCATAAAATCTATTTTTCATGAACAACTGTGAGAGTTGCTCATTCATCAGATCTTACTGGTTTATTTAAATAAGAAATAACAAAAATCTTTAAATTGATTTTTTTTTCTGATAAGGAGGCATTAATCTCAAAAGCGAAACAGTGAGCTGAAGTTTCAATTAAGTCTTGGTCACCAACATGACTTAAAGACAGAGATTTGAAAAGCTGAAGAATAAAAGAAGTCTATGCCTGTGTTAGGTGAGTAAGACCACAGCTAAGCTAAATTACTGAATAGTTCTAAAAGTACCTAGCCACATGTCTGTCTGCATATAACCAAGAATGTTCCCTCCAGGAGGAGGAAAAGATAGGCAAGCAATGGACTGTTTATATTCCAGGAATTTTTGTTTGCTTGGACGAGTCATTAAAGACTCTGAAAAATAAAAAAGATTGTAAACTGTGATGGCATTCGCAGTGTGCCCTCAATTCATAGGAGTCATTATCCATATTGTTATTAATATTATCATTATTGTCATCCTCGGGGTCTATCTTTTTTCCCTCCTCTACCATCTCTCTAGCTAGCAATAATGCTTTCAGCTTGAAATCTATTTCATTATTACCAAAAAAAAAATTTGTGGTTCATTATTCTAATTATAATAGTATTGCATGGTTATTTTAGCTATATGGAAAATAAAAGTAAAACGAAGGCAATACAAATTACCCATACTCCGCCACTCAGCTCAGAAATAACTAATAATGAGATTTTGGGTACTACCCTTGATGCACACAGACACACGCGCGCACCCACACACATTTGTAATCGTATTGTATGAAGGATTTTTTTCACTACTTTTTCATTTATTGTTATACCATGCACATTTCCACATCCTTAAAATTTTTCATAATGGTCATTAATAATAACATACTTTTCTGATTAGAAAATCAGTACTTTTTTTTTTTGCGGTACGCGGGCCTCTCACTGTTGTGGCCTCTCCCATTGCGGAGCACAGGCTCCGGACGCGCAGGCTCAGAGGCCATGGCTCATGGGCCCAGCCGCTCCGTGGCATGAACCTGTGTCTCCTCCATCGGCAGGCGGACTCTCAACCACTGCGCCACCAGGGAAGCCCAAAAATCAGTACATTTTAATGGTAGAAAATACTGAATAGTACAGGACAAAGAAAAAATATCACTCCTAGACTGGAGATAATCATCTAGACTGGAGATAATTATTCACATTTAAAAAAAATTTATTTATTCATTTATTTATTTTTGGCTGAGTTGGGTCTTTGTTGCTGCTCGCGGGTTTTGTCTAGTTGCGGCAAGCGGGGGCTACTCTTCTTTGCAGTTCACGGGCTTCTCATTGCGGTGGCTTCTCTTGTGGAGCACGGACTCTAGGTGTGTGGGGTTTAGTAGCTGTGGCGTGCAGGCTCAGCAGCTGTGGCTCACGGGCTCTAGAGCAAAGGCTCAGTAGTTGTGGAGCACAGGCTTAGTGGCTATGTGGCATGTGGGGATCTTCTCTTGCTGTGGAGCACGGGTTCTAGGCATGCGGGCTTCAGTAGTTGTGGCTCACGGGCTCTAGAGCACAGGCTTGATAGTTGTGGTGCATGGGCTTAGTTGCTCCGTGGCATGTGGGGTCTTCCTGGGCCAGGGCTTGAACCCGTGTCCTCTGCATTGGTAGGTGTATTCTTAAGCACTGCACCACCAGGGGAGCCCAGTTTACATTTTGATACATTTCTTTCAACAGTATTAATGCAAATATACATTCCATAAAATTAGAAATGTATTACATATACAGTTCTTTTTCTTGATTTATCCAATTTACATTAAAATTTTTTTAAGATGACAACAGATAGTTTTCTATCTTTTTCTCCTTTCCACTTTATGTGATCATTTTCCCAGTCACTACATGTTCTTCAAAAACCCCAATTGTATGGATAAACTTCCCTTTAATTCTCTTTTGATTGGACCTATTTGGGGGTCCCTGACTAAAAGGCTTAAATGAAATCCTTGCAGACCCAGCATGGTCGTAAGAGGTGTAACTTCATAGAGAGCCGTCCCACGGGGCTAGCTCTGCAACCAGGCTGAAAGAAGCAGAAATTACGTTTGATCTTTATTCCTTGATTAAAAGACTGATCACTGTTAAAATGCAACTTGGTCTCCAGAGATGACACATTCTAAGCAGTTGCCATGGGACTTTCCTGGTGGTCTGGTGGTTAAGACTTCACCTTCCAATGCAGGGGGTGTGGGTTCGAGGCCTGGTTGGGGAGCTAAGATCCCACATGCCTCGTGACCAAAAAACCAAAACACAAAACTGAAGCAATATTGTAACAAATTCAATAAAGACTTTAAAAATGGTCCATATCAAAAAAAATCTTAAAAAAAAAAACAAAACAAAGAGCTGCCATGGTACAGTTGTTTTCTGAACTGAGGTTTTTGTAGGAGATGCGAGGGAGAAGAAAGGAGGGAAGATTTCTTACCATTTCGTTGTTTCAAGCCCCATTAACTCTCAGAAGACAGGAATTAAAATACTATCGATTGTGATAAGAACATTTACAATTTATTGAGCACCTATTATGTATTAGGTACTGCAGGGAGTCCTCCTGACTTCATCTAATCCTCAAAACAGCCTCATTCTAGGGCTTCCCTGGTGGCGCAGTGGTTGAGAGTCCGCCTGCCGATGCAGAGGACAGAGGTTCGTGCCCCAGTCCGGGAAGATCCCACAGGCCGTGGAGCAGCTGGGCTAATGAGCCATGGCCGCTGAGCCTGCGCGTCCGGAGCCTGTGCTCCGAAACGGGAGAGGCCACAACAGTGAGAGGCCAGTGTACCACAAAAAAAACAAAAAACAAAACAGCCTCATTCTATAACAAACGAAATGGAGACTCAGAGGAATGAGGTGCCTTGTCCACAGTGACAATGACAGTGACATTGACAATGATTTGGACCTGAGTGTTTGGCTCCAACTTCTGTCCTATCAGCCCTACCACACATTGTCCCAAAACATTTACTGAATGTCATATTACTGCACATGGGGTTTATGAATCAGGAGCTAGGGCTCCTCTCCAGATGTACTGTGAGAGGTGAGAGGGGCGGGCTGACTCTTGGAAAAGCTGAGCATCTGAGGGATTTTAGCACCAAAGTACTTATTTAAAATACTTCCCAGAAGACCTGAGGAGAGAGTGATATTCATTTACCAAATCATGCTTTAGGCTCAAATAATAACAATAACTACTACTACTTGACAGACTCTGTGCTAAGCACATAATATACATCCTGTCATTTAATCATTCTAGGAGCCCAGTGAGATAGTTATTATCCCCAACTTCCAGATGAGGGAGCTGAGGGGGACCAGGGGATTAACTTGCTTAATTGCAAACAGTGAGTATGGATTCCGGTTCAGTTAAAAGCCAAGGCCCCAAACTTTAATCATCAGTCTATGATGCCTGTTTGTTTTTTTCTCCCTCCCTCCCTCCCTCCTTCTTTCTCCCTTTTCCTTCTTTTTTTTTTTTCTCTTTTTTTAAGGGAAAAACCCTGGTTTAACTCCCAGTCAAAAAGCCTCTGCAGTTTCCTAGGGTGCAATTAACTAATTACTTCCCTTGAGTGTTTCTGAGTGTGATGGGTAAAGAAGAAAATAAATACGCTGAATATCTAGTAGGTGCCAGGCAGCATGCTAAGAGCTTTTGTAAGACTTGTCTCATTTAATCCTACAAACCTCTATAAAAATCAGGTTCTATTTTTACATCTCTTTAAAAATAAGGAAACTGAGGTTCAAACAGGTACCCTGCCCCAAGTCACATGGATTTCAAAGGACAGAGCCAGGAGAAAGCATGATCTGCTGACATAAGTCCATTGCCAAGCCGCATCACCAATTGCTATTATTTTCTCCCTGCCTTATGCTATACCTTTCAGTGTGGTAGAGAAAATGATTCTTTTTCGGGTGACATTTGTCACCCCTTGCTTAATAGTGGTGAAATCTTGGTAATTCTACTTGCCTTTCAAAGTCTTTTGCAATCTGCCCTTTTTTTATTTAGTAAAGTTTATTTTCCATCACTCCCTTTTTGCTCTCTTACCTCTTCTCAAGCTGGTATTTCTGTGATTTCTATCCACTGCTTTAATTTCCATTTCCACGCTTCCTATTCTCCACTAATCAAGCTGTATACAACTTTGGATGCCCGACTTAAGCACCTCCTCATCCATTCCTCATCTATTCTCATCCTCAGAGATGGTAACATTTGATCACCTCCCAGCCCTACTCAAAAGCTTTCAGGGCTAAACTTTTATCTGCTAAACCAAACACAGGCTTTTTTTCCTCAGCCTGGTATTCAAGTCAGTCATTCAGTCACAAATATGTACTGAGAACCAATTATGTGCCAGGAGCCCTCTAGGTGCTGGAACAACTGTGGAGAACCAGAGGGTTGCTGCCCTCATGGTGAACAAGCTAGACATTAAATAATTACAAATAGTCAATTAAATATTTGCTTGTCTGAAACAAGTAATTCCAAGGCCCTCGACAAATCTGGTCTCAACCTATCTTTTCAGAGTTCTTTCTCATCCTTTTACTGTATCCCTGGGCTTACCCAGGCTTCCCCACCTCTGTGGTGGGTCCATGTTCACCCTCCAATCCTGAATGCAGGTTCCTCCCTGTTCCCCTACATCCACCTCCAGGACTGGCTTTAGTTCTGCCTCTTCCCTGAAACCTGGCTAGACAACTTCTGCTAGACAGCTTTAGCCTGAAGGATATTCCCTCATTTGAATTCCTAGCACTTATCCATTCAACAAATATTTACTGAAGGACTTCTTGAAATGTTTGATGAATGACACTTCATGAAAGATTTAAGTTATGTGGGTAATTAGACTTTTCCTACTGAGAGGGATCAAGGATTTTTTTTTCTTCTTCTCTTCTGGGTGGGGAAGAAGTCGAGATCAAAACTGTATAGTAAAACATACAAAATTATCAATAAGCAAAATGACAATAAAAATTGCCCAATTACTCATAATCCTACCACTTGAAAGAGATCACCACTGACAATTTTTCTCTATATCTTTTTAGTGTTTTTTTTTTTTTCTGTTTGTTTCTCTCCATGTGTCTACATCATTTTGGAAAATTCCTTCTTCCTCCAAATTAAATTTTTATCAAGAAAACCTTTCTTCTTATGGTCTTTTTTAAAACATGAAATACCTCTATCCCCTCCTTACTTGCTCTCTTCTGCTTGGGAGTGCCATAGTTTTATTTTGAACAAAATTTAGGGAGTTTACTCAGACTCATCCATATCTTTTCCAGTTCACTGATCCTATGCACAATAAGAATCTGAACACTCTTTTAGGGCATTTACTCAGAAATTCTTTCTCAAGACCTACTGCAGTTGACCTTTGGTATGGCACTCTACCTTAACTTCTTCAAGGCCTGAAATGGGTGGGACGTTCATGTGGGACACATGAGTGTAGCCATACTCATGTACAAACCACAGAATGTAGGCCTACAAGATCATAGATCTTCCAGTCCACCCCCTCACTTTGAGGCTGAGCAGTCCGTTGAGTACTTGCCCAAGATCTTGCAGCTGGTGGCAGCAAAGCTGGAGATGCCAGCCCTTGTTATCTTTCCAAATTGCCCCACTGTCTTCAGTGTGTCTAACAATTACCCCCAAACTATAATTAGACAAAAAACACTCAGTGAATGCCAAATAAATCGGATCTATTCCTACCATGTTAGGAGAAAAGTTTAGTAGAGATCAGGCTAGATCTCTCAGCATGGGCTTGTTTTGAAATGTCAGAGAACCATTTCACTGGAAATCTATATTGCCATGAAAGGATTAAAGCACAGAAGAAATATTAGGGGCTTTCTTTCTTTCTTTCTTTCTTTATGTTTGAGAAGTGGAGGATAACGAAAGGATGTAGGAAAACTCAGCCTTGCTCATGAACTGCAGTATCGTTTTGAATGTATATTCAGCTTTGGTTCTTAATCTGATTTCTGTTAAGGTCACTGTGATCCAAGGTGCAATTCCCCCAGGCAAAAAATATCCAAGATTTGTAGAGAAACTGAGCCTCTTCAGAGAGACCAAGCCCACTTCACCGACAGCTTTCCCACCCTCAGTTTGCGCTCCAGTAAAGTGGTCTTTCGTCTGAATTCTAAAATCAACGGTATTGGAATATCTTCTTACAGGAACCTCGGAAAGGGCGAGCTGTATGCAGTCTTCACAGAGGCGAGAACTGTAGTTTTAAGAGTTCTAAAGAACATTCCAGTGGGCCTGAAGGTCTTACTAGATGAAAGGTTACGGAAGGAGTCGGGGTGCAATTCAGTCGGACTGGAGTGGAAGCTGATCCACCTGGTAGGACCAGGGCAGAGGCAGCTCCAAGAGAAGGGAAAATCCAAAGGTAAGAAGTCGCTGGAGAAGAAAGAGCTCTCCCGGTGGCCGCAACCCACCTCGCTTCTCCTCTGCTCACTCTCAAAAGCTCACTTTAGGATGAAGAACACAGGTGCTGCCCAGTGGAATCCCTACCTCTCAGCGGCAAACAAAGGGAACGGTCTCCTTCACCCTTTTTGGTCTGAATGAGGGCTCGGCTTTACCTTTGAGTATCCACCCATCCTTCCTCAGGCGCCCAATGAGACCGCAGCCTCTTCCTGACGGGCGGTGTTGAACTCTCCCAGGAAACGGACAGGTACCTCTGACCAATGGTTGGAGACGCGGGGGTCCAATGGGAGAGAGAAATGGGTCAACCTGGGGTTTGAGAATGAGAGAGCCCGCACATTGGGGCGGGGTGTGGGGGGGGAGGGCGACGTAGGCGCAGGGGGTGGAGAGGGGCGGGGCGGGCGGCTGGCGGGGCAGCCCCAACCGCGGCTGGAGGAACCTGCGGACCGGTCAGCGGCGGCCAATGGGAAGGCAGGATGGTGCGGGGGCGGGCCCGGGCGCCGTGAAGCCCCGCCTCCTAGGGTCCGCAGGGCTGGGGCGGAGCCAGGTCCGCGTCAGGTGGTCCTAGGCGTGCGGACGGCGCAGGGGGCGGGGCGCGGCGCCGAGCGGTGAGCGGCGGCCGGCTGGCGGCACCGGGCACCAGCTGCGCGAGCAGGTACCCGCGGCGGAGGTGGCCAGGCCGCCCCAGGGGGCGAGCGCGAAGGCGGGGGCTCCGGCCCGCCGCGCCCCCATGCTGCGGTGAGCACTACGCGCTCCGCGCACTTGTAGCCGCGCTGAGCCAGCCCCAGCCCCAGCCCTAGCGAGCTGATTCTCCCCGCCCCGCCAGCCCGGCCCCTACCTGCGGCCGCCGTCGGGGGAGGGGGTTCCCCCCAGCTCTGCGGAGCCGCATGAACAATAGGCGGCGGCGGCTCCTGCGGGCGGCAGCAGCCCCGCACCCTATGGATCGGCCGCTCCATGGAGCCCTCCAGAGCGCTTCTCGGCTGCCTGGCGAGCGCCGCCGCTGCAGCCCCGCCGGGGGAGGATGGAGCGGGGGCCGGGGCCGAGGAGGAGGAGGAAGAGGAGGAGGAGGCGGCGGCGGCGGTCCCCAGGGAGCTGGGCTCCGACGCGCCGCTGCCCTACTGGACGGCCGTGTTCGAGTACGAGGCGGCGGGCGAGGACGAGCTGACCCTGCGACTGGGCGACGTGGTGGAGGTGCTGTCCAAGGACTCGCAGGTGTCCGGCGACGAGGGCTGGTGGACCGGGCAGCTGAACCAGCGGGTGGGCATCTTCCCCAGCAACTACGTGACCCCGCGCAGCGCCTTCTCCAGCCGCTGCCAGCCCGGAGGCGAAGACCCCAGTTGCTACCCGCCCATTCAGTGTAAGGCGAAGGCGGGGCCCGGGAGCCTGGCGGGGAGCAAGGGGGGGTATGATGGAGGCCTTGGGGTGGTCGCAGGGGGAGGCGAGCCCTCCTCGAGGGTTAAGCTTGGGTGGGCAATGATTGACCTGGGGGTGGGTGTGTGTGCGCGCGCTCGGGCTGCAGGGGCTTTGGCGGGTGCAATCAGTAAGATAGACATGCCGCAGGCCTCGCCTGGAGCCTCGGGCGCTTGGGCTTCTTCACCTTCACGCGACCGCCTCAGCAGCAGCTCCTGATTCCACATCTTGAAGCCCCAGCAGGAGAATCTTCCTGTCTCCAACCTCCCCGCCCCCCCCCAGTCTGGAAGGATTTTAGGCAAGCTGGTGGTTTCTGTCATAACATTAGTCCCCAAATCAGGGACCTTCCTGACCTCTTCTACCGCCCGTCCCCGCCCCTGAAAGGCATTTGCTTTAAAGGAGACGGGGGTGTCTCCCGCAGGGCTGGGCTGGCTCACAAGTCCGGGAAGCCTATGTGAACTCCAGGCTGAAGTATCTTTGAAATACCGTGTTGATTTCTTGGATCCTAATCTTGTATTTCAAAAGTGGTCCCTTGAGGAGTCTCACCAAAGAGTGTGTGTGTGTGTGTGTGTGTGTGTGTGTGTGTGTGTGTGTGTGTGTGTGTGTGTGTGTGTCGCGGCGGCAGGTGATGAGTGAAGAAATGATTAGCAAGGGAAAAGTCCTTGACACCCAGACAATGTATTTTCTCATTTCTTCTCACCCTAGATCCTTGCCTATATTTGGTATTTGCCAAATCTCAGGGGGACCATGCCCAGGGGTCCTCCCAGGGCCTTTCTTCTAGGGTCCTGGTTTTCACCAGTTTCCCAGGAGCTCCCCTTTTCCACACCCTGAAATGAAATTTTCTTTGTTTTTTCAAGGGAGTTAAATTGCCATTAGAATCCTTTAATCAGTGATGCTAGGTGGTTTTAGAAGAAAGATGTAAATATCTCCCGGTGCAGTTTACACTATTTTGTATTTGAGGGTTTCCGTAATTTCTTTCCTGTTAAAAAAGTGTTGTTAATTCCCTTATATCATTATTTATTCCATATTTTGTATACTTTGTCTCTTAGCTGATTTAAAAAAATCATTACCAAGGGCCAACTTTAAACATTTAATTTTAAAATTTTATTTGTAACAGTTATTTTTCTGGTCCTGTAACTTATTTTCACCTGAACAATTATATCTTAAGATGTTTATTAAATACCATTTATTAATATCAAAATCATAACCTCTTGTTTTTCTACTGTCCTTTTTTTTTATTGGTGTTTTGACTGTCAAATTGATGTTCAAATGTTTAATTTCCTTTGTTTCTCTCTCCCTCTTATTCAGTTTAAAACTTCCTCCTTCTACAGTTAATCTTTATAATACCTGCAGGTGACAAATTACTTTAAATTGTTTCCAGGTGTTACACCTTTTGGGCGTTAGTGCTGGAAAGATCAAGGCTAAGGGTCCTAGCAGATAATGTCTCAAATAGTGTTGAAGATGAACTTGGTCACATACCGGAAGAGATGTTGGCCTGGCACGTTAGAAAACAGTGTAGTTTTAAACGTGTCAGATTTTGATGGTCTTTGTGGGTGAGGTTTGGTGATTTTTTTTTTTTTTCAGAGACAGCTAATACCAGAGTAGAAGAGCTCTGTGAGGTTCATGAACAGGAGCTGAGTTTCTTTAATATCTTGTGCTCGCTGCTGTGAGAGCAGTCAGGAGCGAATGTGACTTAGGTGGGAAGAACCCATGCACAGAAAGCCAGGCAGGTCTACACTGTGCCACTTTAGAAGCTTCTTCTCCATTGGGTGCCCAGGACTTCACCCAGACTGTAACAAAAGTTACCTTGGAGAGAGTAGATTCTGATATCTAAAACTCAGATGATGAGAAATTAGGAAGCACCTTGTACTTATTGAAAGAATTGACTTGAACAACAGCATTTGAAGGTCTTGGTACGTTATTTTATTTAACTACACTAAATTCTGATCTTGACTGGAATTAATTTTTGATAATTCAGAAAATTTAATTCTAGTCAAAAACCCATTAGAGTGCCTAGTGAAAGAGAGATACTGTGTTAAATACCAGGGGATAAAGAAATGAGAAGATGAGGAGGTACTTAGAAGTCACACGTGAGGGAAATTGGTGATGTAAATATATAATTTCAGTGCAGGGCTTTGCTCAAGGAAGTTGGTGATCTGATAAAAGGCCTCTGGTCTGTATGCTGTGTCCACTGGCTCAGTTAGTGTCACTCAGAAAATAAAGGTGATTGTTGACCTGGTCTCCAAAGACTTAGAATGAAATTGAGCCTCTGACAACTTTTCCCCAGTTACTTTTTTCAACTTCCTCTCTGGGACATGAATTTTGATATTAGATTGTGAATAGAAGACACAAAGTAAAGTAATAATGTTCAGCTTTACTTTCAAATACTGCTTTTCAAGGTGAAACTTCTGTTTCAAACTTTAATCGAAACAGAAGAGGGGGAAATTACTAAATCTTGTGACAAAGAAAGCATATAAGAGTGATATTATAAATCATCTAACATTTATAGAGTGCTTTTATCCTCTCCAATGTAGGTATTAGAGTTTAGCTCTCCACGGGGCTGACAAGTATAAATAACCCAGGAGCTTGCTCATCTTTATTTTAGTGAAAGATGGAAAATGTAAAGTTCCAAATGTATCATCTTCAGAGATATATAACCCTAGGTATGAAAAAAAAGCTTCTCTTACAGGAGAGTTGTGTCTGTTTTCAAGCAGGGTATAAATTAAGGATATTACTAATTTACATTTCTTTTTCTTGCCTTCACTAGCAATATAAGGATGTATTTTCAGATGTACTTAAGATTTTTAAATGAGTGAGGTATGTACCATTCACTTGCCCCAAACTCACCAGAATGTGCCTGTATATTTAGTTTCCAAGGATATAATTGAGAGGGAATAACATCTTGACTCCAAGACTGAAAGAGATAAGGTTTTGTTCCTGATATTCCTGGAAATATTCTTCCACAGAAACTGAAAAATGTGCTGTATGAGACTTGACCTGATTCTTACTTACAACCAGGTCTTGACTGGGGCAGGGAAAGGGAGGAGAGTCCCACATCCTCGCAGCTCCAGTGAAGGTCTAGTTTCTATCCAAAGGGACTTCTTAGCAGGGAAGGGAAAAGATAGGACCCTCCCCACATCCCCCACTGTTTTGTCTTCTGTCTGCTTGTAAGCTCTGTTCTATACTTTTCCTGAAGGCTGGTCATAATATTTCCTCTACGAAACAGCAAGAACCTGAGAGTTTATGTTCTACCCAGAGAGAGATCATTGCTTCGCCTTCCCCACAGAGGTTTTCTATCTACTGTGAAATACCATTGGAGGAGCTGTCCTTTCAGCACCCTGGTTCAGAATCACATCTTTTAAATCCTCATATGTTTAAATAAATATCTAACACCTCCTGTGTGTTCACAGCTATGCTTCAGACCAGAGGAAAGAAGAGGGTGGGTACAAGAGAAAATACAACAGTTAATTCCCTTAAGGAGAATTCAGATATTCAGTTGAGGAAATAAGGTATGTAAATGCACATTTATTAAAAAGGCACATATCTTTTCATCAGTGAAAAATCTGGCAGAAAAAACGAGTGTTTCTTCCATCTATGACCATGGGGACTCCTAGAATAACTTACAGTTTTCTCCAAGAGGGTTTCTAATCTCTCTTTGACATTGGCATATTTTTCTCATTCATATAGATGAGATAAGGCAAGAATTAGTAATCAGTCAGGATTCATTTTAGGACCCAGAAACACTCAAGCTATTTAAAGCAGAAAATGATTTAGCACAAGAAGTTAGTTGCTTATAGATTTTTTGGAAGGCTGGGGAGAAGGGGCTCTCAGCTGGACCTAGAGGACCAACTCCCAGAACATTGCAGACCTGGCCCACCAGGCAAGCTGCTGCTTCTCTAACTGAGAAGGTACAGAATCAGGAGTTGCCACTGAAGCTGTTGACTTCTCAAACACCCTGTCGTAGTTGCTGTCCGATTAGGTGACTGCTTGCCCTTGCAGCATTCCTTTCCACATCCACAGAACTAACTGGACATTGACTTGCTATTGCAGGAAAAACCCCACTTCTCCACAGCCATGCTTGCCAGAAGAAGCAGCAAGGAGATGGTCTCCATCTCACTTCTGCCTTCTGAATCTTGTGCATCTCATTGGCTAACCAGCATTCTGTCAAGGAGTCTGGAAATGTAGTGTTTTAGCTTTCTGACCTGTGTAGTACTGAAAGGTATGCTGGAGGATTGTAGAAAGGATGTTGATTGCTAGTCTGCAGGACCTGCCACACCATTTATTCTTCAGAAAGAGTGCTAGATGAGGTGATAACTTGTATACCTAAAGGCAGTCCAACTAACTTTTCCTAAGAGTTTCCTTTGTGCAGACTGCTGGGTGCATTACAAAATACAAATGAATATTAGCCCTAGATAGGATAGAAGTGCTGTAACTAAGCAAAAACAGAGTTTTGAGCACCACCAGCATCTGAATGGAGAATGAAGTCATCATGGAGCTGGCTAAGAATGGAAGAGAACAGTCAGTGGTGGGCAGTTCCTCTTTTGGTCTTGCCAAGAGTTCAGAAATATATCTTTGTGTTCTTAGTTTTTTAGCAAAGTGTGACTATTCTCTGTATTTGTTTCAGGAGGTCCAATTCAGTTTCTTCCCCCCAGATCTGAGTTTGGTTTATTTCATACTGAGATAGATTTTTTTCCCTCATTTTACTTCCCTGTCTATCGGTCA
Organism: Mesoplodon bidens; assembly: GCF_964165515.1. NCBI lineage: Eukaryota > Metazoa > Chordata > Mammalia > Artiodactyla > Ziphiidae > Mesoplodon > Mesoplodon bidens. The sequence continues at coordinate 147,197,236 of NC_138178.1, read as the reverse complement.
CCAGCTGAATATTTGGCACGATAAGGACAGTGGTGAGCAAGGCAGACAGGACCCACCCTTGTGCATCTCGCAGTCTAGCAGGATGATAGACGTTGAACAAGTAATTATAACCTTGTTGCGTCTTGCCAAATAGAGACTGCTATGGAAGTGCTTGACTCGGGCCTGACCTCATTTAGTCGGGGGGTTAGGAAAAGTTCCCCTATTAGATTGATGGTTAAGCTGAGACCTGAGGGATGCCTATGAGTCAGCTAGGTAAAGACAAAGAAAGAGACTTAGAAGACAGAGAATAGGGTTTTGATGAGAGAAACATGAAATAGCACTTTGCTCATATAGCAGCACCATATCTAGCCCAAGATTTATAATCACTGGTGGTTATTATTACCTATCCATGGAAGCCTTTCTAAGCAGAGCTAAAGATAGAATCAAGTACCGTAGATTCAAACTCTGGAGAATGGGGAATGAGTGGTTGGTTGTGATACTGGAAATCTCAGGGGTGGACCTGTGGCCCAGGTGACTGCTGGGGTAAGATGTTGCCTAGGAGACTCCTTACTCGAGCATCTTAGTCACCAGGTCGTGGTAGAACCAAGTTTTGAAGATCTCCCAATTTCCTCCTTACTTTTTCCTCCTGTCATCATGGCTGCTGAGGTTCAGACCCTTGTGCTTGTGCTCCTGGGTTACTGCAGTGGCCTCCATTTGCTGTTATATTCCACATGGCTGCCAGAGTTGGTTTCCTTTCTAAGTCACAAGAGTGACAACACTCTCCTTCTTAAAGATGCATGACTCCTACCATTTACAGTGTGAAGTTTAAGCCCCTCAGAGTAGCTTTAACGACATTTCATGACCTGGCTGACCCCAGCAAGGCTTTGAGCCTCATCTACCCTAATGCTTATAATCCAGCTGCCCTGGACTCCCTGAAGTTCCTGATAGGCCGTATACTCTCGTGGCCTATGTTCTTTTTTCTTTTTATTGAAGTATAGTTGATTTACAATGTTGTGTTTAATGTCTGCTGTACAACACACTGACTAAGTTATACATATATGTTCTTTTTCATATTCTTTTCCATTATGGTTTATCACAGGATATTGAATATAGTTCCCTGTGCTATGTAGTAGGACCTTGTTGTTTATCCATCCTATATATACTAGTTTGCATCTGCTAATCCCAAACTCCCAATCCTTCCCTCCCCCACCCTCTGCTTGGCAACCACAAGTCTGTTCTCTGTGTCTGTGAGTGTCTTTGTTTCATAGATAAGTTCATTTGTGTCGTATTTTAGATTCCACATATAAGTGACATCATATGGTATTTGTCTTTCTCTGTCTGACTTACTTCACATACGGTGATAATCTCTAGGTCCATCCTTGTTGCTGTAAATGGCATTATTTCATTTTTTATGGCTGAGTAGTATTCCATTGTGTATATATATCACATCTTTTTTTTTTTTCAACTAAATGCTTTTAAAAAAAATTTTTCTTGGAGTATAGTTGATTTACAATGTTGTGTTTGTTTCTGCTGTACAGCAGAGTGAATCAGTTACACGTATACATATATCCACTCTTTTTTAGATTCTTTTCCCATGTAGGTCATTACAGAGTACTGAGAAGAGTTCCCTGTGCTGTACAGTAGGTCCTAATTAGTTATCTATTTTATATATAGTAGTGTGTATATGTATCATATCTTCTTTATCCATTCATCTGTTGATGGACATTTAGGTTGTTTCCATGTCTTGGCATTGTGAATGCCCCACGGTTCTTGCTCATGACCTTCCCTCTACCCGGATTGTCCTTCTCCACCCTGATCTTCATTGCCTGATGAGATCCCTCCCACTCATTCTTTAGGGCCCCTTTCAAATGTTTCCTTCCTTCAGAATCCCTTCCCCACTCGCCCTTAATCCCTGCCCTGCGGTGGGAATTAGTGATTTTCCTCGTCTTTGGATCATACTGCTACTAAAGTGGTTTGGTTGTTGTGTGTCTGCCGTGGCACTGGATTTTATGCTTCTCACTACCTAGTATGTGCACAGTAACATGTAAATAAGTCCCATAAAAATGATCTCCCCCAATTTTCCTTTTAGTCAGAACGGTTGATCTCGGTACAAGATTCTGCGTGAATTCCCAAGTGGACGTTATTTCATGAATATTTATTGAATGCCTACTCTGTGCTAGTCACTAAGGGTAACGTAACAGAAAAAAAGTTAATCACGTTTCCTGTCTTTAGGGAGTTTATAGTGAGAAGACAGAAAATCTAAGTGCACAGACAACTTGCTGTGTTTACCCACCCAGGTAAATGGGTGATGAAATGGTGTTTTTCACATTTTTTTGACTCGCTTCTTTTTGTCTTTTCTTTTTCAGTGTTAGAGATTGATTTTGCGGAGCTAACCCTGGAAGAGATTATTGGCATCGGGGGCTTTGGGAAGGTCTACCGTGCTTTCTGGATAGGGGATGAGGTCGCCGTGAAAGCAGCTCGCCACGACCCGGACGAGGACATCAGCCAGACCATAGAGAATGTTCGCCAGGAGGCCAAGCTCTTCGCCATGCTGAAGCATCCCAACATCATTGCCCTTAGGGGGGTGTGTCTGAAGGAACCCAACCTCTGCTTGGTCATGGAGTTTGCTCGTGGAGGGCCTTTGAATAGAGTGTTATCTGGGAAAAGGATTCCCCCAGACATCCTGGTGAACTGGGCCGTGCAGATTGCCAGAGGGATGAACTACTTACACGATGAGGCAATTGTCCCCATCATCCACCGCGACCTTAAATCCAGCAACAGTGAGTATGGAGAGATGAGGCTGGAGGGCTTCCAAGCACTTTCAGACTCAGTCCATGGCTTCGGTTGGAGTGGATTCGTCAGGGATCTTAGTGGGCAGTGAAACGCTTTGCTTAAAGCCAGTCTACATTGACTTGAAATGTAGGGGGTGGGATGAATGCCAGGAAAAATTGGTTTAGGAGGAGAAGAATGAGGCACCGGAGGGGTTTGGGATAATTCTGAGCTCTTATTAGCAGGCGTGGTTGGCAGTATGTAATTCTGATGTACTGTGCAAACAAAACATAGAGATTTATTTTTCCACTTGAGGAAGGGGTGCCTGTGATCTCAAAAGGGGTTTTCCTCTTCAGTGGAACAACAGGTAAAGCAAACCAATACCACCTGTTTGCATTTCTACCTAACTCCCCAACCTGAGGTCCCCACCAGAGAAGGGGTATAAGGAAGAAGAGGCGTGTTGTTCAAGCTGTGTGGCCCATTCAGGTGGCCATTTCAACTTGGAGAGCGCGACCTGGCTGGTAGCACTACAGCCCTCCTGGTAGCCTTGGGGTGGTATTAATTATCTGTCATAACTACCCAGTGCTTAATAGCAGGGAACTGAGAAGTAACTTTATTAAACATCTAGGACCCATAAACTGGGTTATAAAGCAAGTGTTACACGTAATTAAATGGTGAGTTGGTAGAAACTTCAGTCTCTTTCCTTGGCTGAATCAGCAGGCGCTGGGAGTATGCTTCTCTTCTGTGGTAATTTAGACTTTCCCTTGCCTAAACTGCATGGTAGAGAGGATACAGTTTGCTAAATGGCATATGCTTAAAATCACGTGGAGCATCCTGTCCAGAGAGGAGGGCGTTAGGACTTTGGGGCCCCAGGAACGTCACTGTCTGCATCCTTCAGCTTTAAGCCCAGAAATCCTTCAGGCTTTGTTCTGTCGCGAGCTGTTCCAGATGTGGCTTATTTTTCTGTTGATGCTATTGTGAATCTGTTAACTTTAAAAAATACGTTTTAAATTACATAGGTAGTAAGTGTTTTTGTTGTACAAAAATTAGAAAGTGTAGATAAACAAAAAGAAGAGAAATATCACCCGTAATGTTTTCCTCCCAGTAGTATAAGCATTACATTTGGCATATTTTTCCAGACATTTAAAAAGCATATGTGGGGACTACCCTGGCGGTCTAGTTGTTAGGACTCCATGCTTCCTTCCCCTGCAGGGGGCACGGGTTCGAGCCCTGGTCAGGGAACTAAGGTACCACATGCCTTGTGGTGTGGCCAGAAAATAAAGTAAAATAAAATAAAAATAAAAAGCATATATGGCCTATATATACACAAGTATACTTTCTGGTTTACTTTAAAATAGCATTTATTACCCTTACCTCTTCTGCCTGCACCATCTTCCCCCTATATAAAAGCAAAATTCATCCTTGTGAGAGTATGGAGCATTAGATATGTATTTTAGACATAATGCACGTGAAGGATTTAAGTTGCATAAAATAAAATCTGGTTTCTCTTTTCCTTCTGCCATATTCTATCTCTTTACTGTATGATTATTCTCATCCCTCCTGCAAAATTCTGTTCTATAAATGTATTAAATAAGTTAAAACTTTTGGTGACCCCCTTTTCAAAATAATTTCTACCTAGAGATTGCTTTGGATGATGGGGTAAGCATAAGCAGATGTGTTGCTAGAAAATGTGATCTAGAAGCTGAATTTTAAAATGTTTTCTTCCATCCTTATCTAGGAGATAAGGCCAAGCGCACTAACCTTATGTAATTGAGCCCATTTAAAAACTTGGGCTAGGATGATGGTAAACGTTAATAATTTCCTCTACGAAGTTTTAAATCTGGGTGTAATTTCAAGATGTAAGTACAAGGTTTTACCTTTTGTGACTTGTGTTTAGAAGTCTAGGCTCTTGTGAAGGAAAAGCTACCTTGCCAAGGTTATGCTGTTTGCGGCAGACAACAAGGGACCTGAATGTCATTCTGTCACCCTGGAGACAAAGCCCTGGTCCTTCTTTGTACGTGGGTCTTAGGATTGCTGAGGGGGACCTTTAGGTACAGTGTATGGTGGCAGGAGTTGGACTTACACATAGGGCAGTATTTTATTTTATTTAATTTTAATTTTTTTTTTTTTTTTGCGGTATGCGGGCCTTTCACTGTTGTGGCCTCTCCTGTTGCGGAGCACAGGCTCCGGACACGCAGGCCCAGTGGCCATGGCTCACGGGCCCAGCCGCTCCGCAGCATATGGGATCTTCCCGGACCGGGGCATGAACCCACGTCCCCTGCATCGGCAGGCAGACTCTCAACCACTGCGCCACCAGGGAAGCCCACATAGGGCAGTATTTTAAAGGACCTCATCAAGACAGCTGAGGCCCTGAAATGTCCATAGCGCCCTGGGCTGCATGGGTGGTGCTGATGTTAATGCCTGCTATAAACCTCACATGTGTGTTGGGGTGGCTCCTTGACATTTGTCTGTGGATGGGTGTTGCCTGGGGTTGAATTTATCCAATATGAGCCCTGATGACACCATTGCTCTTACTCCATTGCTGTGTGTGCATGACTTGAAAATCATTTTAGAAATGTTATGCCGCTTGTTTGCCTCCAGTTTGAGTGTCATAACTTCTTTGTGTTTTGCAGACCTGGGGATACTGGCCAGGTTCTCTTGGTTTTTATCAGGGGCTCCAGAGAGTTGGATTTTGATCACAGTCATGTGAGGGCAGAATTTTATGAATTACATGTGTTAGTTGACTTTGAACCACTAGAGAAAAGAGTAAAGTATATAGGGGGGCTGTCTTTGTGGGAAAAGAAAGTAGTTGGTGACAAACATCTAGCTGTTATAAAAGGTTCAGTAAAAAAGTGATTTATTAAAATGCTTCATTATCCTGATGACCCACTTTAAAAAGTCATGTGCTGTTTGCCAGATGTGTATAGCATATAATATCCTTCATTCATATATCATCTGTAGTAAGTTCAGGTTTGACGCACATAACCTAAAAAAAAAAAAGCAAAATAACAGTGGCTAAAACAAGGTATCCATTCATTTGTCTTTGAAAAGAAGGCCGGGATGGGGTTTTAGAGCATCTCCACATGTCACTAGGGACCTAGGCTCCTGTTTTTCTCTCCATCACCCCAGTACATGGCTTGCATCTTGGGGCTGTCATATGGTCCAAGGTGGCTGGTGAAATGCCAGTTATTTGGTCCAAGTCACAAGCCTGAAGGAGCAGGAAAAGCAGAAGCACAGAAAAAAGCTGCTCCTGTGGCTGAGTTGACTCCCATTAACTTCCCAGAAGTCCAGCACAACACATCTGCATGTATTCAATGGCCAGAATGGAGTCCCACAGTCATGGCTAGCGCAGGGGCCACTGGGAGATGGAGGATTTTATTCTGGGTGGTGTGGAGCCTAGCTAATAATCAAGGTCTGTTACCAAGGAAGAGAGAGAACATGGCTGGTGGGGAAGCAGCTGACAGTCTTACCACGGAATCTGGGGACATGCATTGGGAGGATGTGTTATCCTAGATATTTAGCATCTTAGAGCCAAACGAGCAGGGTTAGCCAGGCCCTGGGATGTGTGGCTCAGACCCCTGATTTAACTGATGGTTTCTACTACTTTCTTACAGTGCATCATTGACTTAAACATCTCTTCATGAAACTACTCACTAAAGCCCTGGCTATAAAAGTGGATTTATGTGTCTTTGCTCCTCACATTGGGGAAAACCAGCTACTTGATTGTTAGCAAAGTGTTAGTGAAAGATGGTCTTTTAGTGGAAAGATTGTCCTTTTGGGGGTAGATAAGTGGATTTCAGGATTTTGGTTTAAGGGCATTTGGCAGAATAGCAGTTTAATAGGGGCCATTAAAAATAAAATTAGTATAAAAATGAGATATGTGAAAAAGCTTTGGAAAATGAAAAGCCTTACTCCAAGTGAAGGTAGTGTTATTACTTCTATTTTATTATTAAATAACTTCTTTCCTCCCCTTAGAAAGCACAGAAGAACATAGAGCTAAACACAATGTATGTTTTTCCTTTTTTTTGGCATTTATGCATATTTGTTTTCACCCCTAAATCTTACACAGGAGACCCTTTTAAGTCCATTGCTTGTAGTATGCTTTCTCCCCTCCCCACTGCCCCCGACTGCTTGGTGTATTGTGACCACTTTCTTATTAAATAAATGGTCTTCTACCACAAGATATTTAAAGGTTTTACATTATTCCACTATTTAGATACAGTATATTAACTAAACCAAACCCCTGTATAATCATCATCATCATCATAACCAAAGCCCTAAATAATAATAATAGTAATAATAGCAATAATAATAACCACCACCAAACCCCTATATAATAATAACAACAGGAAGCAACTAATGCTTACTGAGTGCTCTCTTTAGGTCAGGCACTGTCTTAAGCATTTTATGTGGCTTCTCGTCTAATTCTCACAGCAGCCCTGCAGAGTAAAGACTGTGAATGTCTTTGTTTTACAAATGAGGAAGTGGAGGCTCAGAGTGGGCAGCCAGTCCTCTAGGCTCTCACTGCCAGTCCTAAGACCAGCTGTTGGGCCCAGGTCTGACTCCTCATGGCTGCACTGCTGCTGGCACTGTGCAGTGGGGCAGCTAGGGTGTTTCACTGCCCCCCTGTTTATTTTGCGCGACCCTGTAGTGCTTTAGTTTTATATAATTAGGAATAATATTCCTCTGCGCACAGGGAGCGTCCGTCCACATTTCATTGACGTGTGATGAACTCATTCTCTCTTTTTTTAAAAATTAATTAATTGATTATTTATTTATTTTCGGCTGTGTTGGGGCTTCGTTTCTGTGCAAGGGCTTTCTCTACTTGTGGCGAGCGGGGGCCACTCTTTATCGCAGTGCGCGGGCCTCTCACTGTCACGGCCTCTCTTGTTGTGGAGCACAAGCTCCAGATGCGCAGGCTCAGTAGTTGTGGCTCCCGGGCTTAGTTGCTCTGTGGCATGTGGGATCTTCCCAGACCAGGGCCCGAACCTGTGTCCCCTGCATTGGCAGGCAGATTCTCAACCACCACGCCACCAGGGAAGCCCTAATGAACTCATTCTTAATTTCATAGCCGAAAGAGCAGAGGTGAGCTGTGAACTGTATTTGGTTTGGGACTAGCCATCCCTGCCTTCCTCTTTTCAAATGTCAACGTAAACTTCTCATGGGTCTTTGCTGCCTTATCGCCCTTGTCTTCCTCTGAAGGCATTTTCCCCTTAAGCCAAGCTGGTTTCCTCCTTCCCCTGGAATATACTGTGTACTACTTCCCAAGTACACAGCCCTCATCACACTTATGTTGCTATGGGAATAACCTTGCTTTCAGGAGTACCTTCGCCGCGTCTCTCTGCCTATCCAAACCCTACTCACTTTCCTGTGCTCAACTCAAACCTGGCCACTTCTCCTTCCCACTGGCCTGTCACTGGAGTCAATGCTAAGTAGTCATTTGGTGCTAAATCTAGATGACCGGATAGTATGTAGAAGAATTACTAGGGGGACAAGGGACCAGAGCCGCTAGTCCAGTGGTTGCAAGCTGAGATGCCTTCCATTCAGGGCGCATAGTCTGGGAAGCAGCTGGTGTAACGCTGTAGGGCGTGGTGGGCGTGATGGTGAAGTGAGTGCAGGCTATGCCCAGCACAGGCCATTGAAGGACAGATCGGAACACCGTGCTGGCCTGCAGCCCGCTGCCCTGTCGTATCCCCTGGCCTCCTCTCTTTGTTGGCTCTGCTGTCGGGAGCATCCGCTACATCTCCAAATGGATTTTGTGTCTTTAGCTTCCAGGCACGTGAATGAATGAATGAACGAGTGAAGAAAGTATCACTTGAATTGGTCTCCTTGCAGGATCTCGAAGGGTGAAGATTCCCCTTGTCTTGTTGGAGGACATCCCTCGTGCCTCACTCACATGGACGTTGCTCTTCATCCTCATAATCTCCAGGCCCTTGATCCTTCCTACTGTCAACCTGTTTCAGGTGCCAAGTGTGGCATCTTTTACAGGGCATTCGTTTCCAACCTCTAACGCCCCTGCCCTCTTCTTTCCCCACACCCTTCCTGGATGCCAGGCCCGAATAACTCTCACTGGCCAATGTCTCCCCTGTGGCCAGGTGCAGGCTGCCAGGTGCTGCAGGAGCAGGCCACTCCCCCCGTCACCTGGGTCCACTGCCTGTCTGTCCCCTCCAGCCTCAGCTCTCCTTTTGTCCCCAGCTGTGAATCCCCTGCGGTTCTCCTCACCCCATCCATTCCCGTTTTGTTGAATTGTTGAGTTGGCTGATCCTCTGGCAACTGGATGCCTGGGAGCACCCCCCTGCCACCCAGTTCTGTGCTCACATGTGCTCTGTGCCTTTCTCCAGCCTTCTCTCAAAGTTCCCAAGGAAGCGGAAGACCTGCTTTCTTAAAGTGTGAGGAGGACAGAGCGTCCATCTCGCCCTTGGCGTCGGGCTGGCTATCACGTTCTAAGCCCTGGAGTGCCCCCTGACCGCATACTGGCCACAGCCCCTGACTGCGTTTCCTGTGCAGAATTTCTCCAGGCTGAGGGTTTGCCTGCTGTGAGGCTTGTGGAGCTCTGTGACCCACTGAATCCACGCCCTAGCGTCCTCTCTCCTGTACACTGAGGTGGAACCTATTTCTGCCTGAGGGATGCAGCCGCTAAGGCACAGGCATCCTGGCAAGGAGCCATATGGCAGAAAGGACTTACCTAGACAAGAAGAAGGAGTAGCTGTTATTTTCCTGTAGGAGAATGAGATAAACTATACGACGTTCCCAGGGTAGATCTGGCAGGCAGCAAAGTATCAGCCAGAGCACCCAATTCCCAGTTCTTTTCGAAAGGTGCATAAATGACTTTTTCTGTGCCTCATGAACGCATCCCCAAATGAGATACTTCCAACAGTACCTGGCTCAGGCACTGCCAAGTCTCTCTCCCCATTTCTGCTCTTTGTGGTTCTTTGCTACAAGTTCCCTTGCACAGAGAGTTGGAGGATGTCAGACATGTTTTGAGAGTTTTTCCTGGCAAAAGTGTACAAGCACTCACTCAATGAATTAGATTTCTCCTTTGGTTATGGGAGGCTATACCTAAGGTTGGCCAACAGGTACCAGGCATGTCCCAAAGTATTGTGTTCAGTTGACGGGTAGCATTTTCCATGAGTACAGAGACACGTTCTGCACGTCAAAATAAATACATAAGTGAATAAAGCTGAAATGAGGCAAATAACCAGTCAGGTGACTCAGCAGGAGAAGCTGGCGAGGCCAGGAGGTCTGACCTGCAGGCTTCATTGCACCTCTCCCTTCTTTAACTTTGCCTGGGAGCCTTGCTTTCCCCCTTTCACTTGGCCGTGGCTGTCTCCTGTGCCGAGATGGTTCTCATTTGTGTGTCATTTTGAGCGCTTGCTGTTGGGACTATAACAGGAAGCAAAACCAGACACGGTGCCTGCCCTCGAGGAGTTCCCCGTGGGGTCACGGAGGAGGACCTAAAACCAGCACACAAATTCCTAGTGTGAGTTTGGCTCTCCAGGAGGCGATGGTGCCCTGGACAATCCCCCTGGATTCTCTTGCCTCAGCCCTTTCCCAAAGTTTGCGGGGCTGAGGGACCCCTTCTAAGGATTCATGAGGGTAACTGCCCTCTTCATGGAACATTTGCCCTCATTCTCCCCAGCTTGCTTGGGGAAGCTGCCTACCTTTCCTTCCTCTGGTGACTCTGGGGACTTCTCTGCAGCTTACTCAGGGGCAGGGAGAAGCTTGGGGCCCTGGGCAGCATTTAGACACCTAGAAAGCCTGTGTTGGAGTTGGAGCAAAGGATTGTGTTGTGTGAAGGATCTTGGTAGGCACTTCTGGACCGGGATTGAGCCTTGAGCTTGGGAAAAACAGCCACAGTGAGGGGTTGGGTTCAGGGCAGGAAGGGCTTTGCAAGGTGTACGGGCTCTGATGTCCACATGATTCTTTAGCCTCTTCCCCGTTACCTCTGTTTCCTCTAATTTGAGCCACGATTGAAAGTCAGGTAAATCATTATGTCTTCCCTTCCCCACAGTCCTCCCCAAGCAAATTTGGTACCAGCTGAGTAGCGATCTCCCCTTTTCGCAGGTGGCCTTTGGCACTGTCATCGCTCAGGGTCAAGATCTGTGCTTCGGGATCTCAAAGGAGACAAGAGCCTGCCTGTGTCTCCTTTCATCCACGGCTCTTGGAAAATTTTCCATTCCTGACTTGGTGCTTTCCCTCATTCCCGTGAGGTAGCTCAGGGTCACTTATGGATGGGGAGACTGGAACACAGAGTGGGGACAACGGTCTGGTTGAGGCAAGAGAAAAATGTAACTTCTTCCCCAAATCACCCATCTCTTCACCTTGGAGTCCCTGTCAGGACCCCCATCGGCTTCCTGTTGAACCACACATACTCCTCTTATTAAGCAAGGATCTGTACAAAATGTGTGTAGGCTCATTTTGGGGGAAGAGGGTTACAGTTTTTATTCATCTAAGACTCAGAGAAGGTTATGAAGGAAGGAGAACTTTTTAATTGGGCATCTGGGTAAGAAGAGCATGGGGGCAGGGCACTGGCTGGGTGCTCCCAGGCACACCTGGTGATCTCTCTGGGCCTCAGGTTCCTCATCTATGAAATGAGAGGTTTGGACGAGACGGTCCCTGAAGTCCTTCCCTCCCAGGACTGACATGACGTGACCTGAAGTGTGAATGTGTGTGTTGGGAGTGCATGATGACCACACGGTCTATCTGAGTCCGTGTGTCAGGCTACAGCACACCCAGGCTCCCCGCTTCCTGGCTTCACTGCAGGGGCCAAAGCTTCTGATGGGGAGTCTTCGCCAAGCGATTCAGCGGGGTAACAGCTGACAGGAGCCCACAGGTGCTCCCTTCCCCCTTTGCTCCCCGGGGCGTGACAGATGGCCTTGGCGAGACAAGATACTCCGGTCACATGAATCATGACGGGGACTCACAATACACCAAGGACAGCCTTCATCCTGGAAGCAGGGCGCAGTTAGTCAAATGCCACTTCTGTCCTTGGAGCTAAGTGAGGGGCATCCTGGCGTCTCAGAGCCCTGCTGCTGCTTTCCCACTCAGTTCTCTGAATCAACATAAGGCTATTTCAGATGGTTTTAATCGTGTGCCTCTGTGCCCACTCACCCACAGAATAGCAGGAGGCTGTGCCTGAGCAGTGCACTAGACGTGGCCATGAGACACAGAAACGAGGCATTAAAGCTGTAGATCACATGTGCCCTTCTCTTCTAACTTCCCTGGGATTTTTGCTCTCTGTGGGAAACTTGGAGGTTTTGATTTGAGAAGGAAGCATTTCCCCCTTAAGCTGTGGTCTTAAGCCACTGTGGTCTGATGAAGGAACACCGGCTTGGCAGTCAGAGACTGGGATTTAAACTACTTCTTGAGTCCCTGACATGGGGCACGCCTCTTGGAGCACCAGGATTCTCATCTGTAAAATGTGGAGAAGACAGAAGAGAGCAGTGCTGTTTTAAGATGGCATGAAATGATGTCTAGCAGGTATCACCCAGGAACCACATTCAGTGAAGGGGCCGCCCCTTTTCCCCCTCTTTCTATCCCTTGTTATTTTAGGTGTACACAGGGTATAGTTGGGCTTCCCTTTATAAAGTAGTATGGGGATTTTAGGCAGCCCTGAGCTGCCTTCTCCTGGGTCAGCCAGGGGTAGTTTTATGGATGGGCAGGTTTGTTTCAGCGGAAGCCACAGAAAGGCATCGATCCCCTGCGGCTCCTTACTACTGTGCATGGGCCTCTTGTGGGAAAGGCCTGTGCCTCTTGCTCTCTCTGGACCCAGCCTTAACTCGCAGTGCTCGGCCTCCTGAGAAATGCTGCCTCGTCTTGTTATGGCCTTTGGCCTGATTGCGTGGGACAGCTGGCCAGTTTTATGGCTCTGCTGGCCTCTCAGCTGATAATTAAAATGCTTTTGCCCCAGGAGGAAGGCAGTATATTCCTGTCGCTCCCTTGTCTGCTGCCAGGGTCAAAGAGAATGCCCTTTCTCATATCCCCCTCCTGGGTTCCCCAAATCAACTTAGCATTCTTGTGGCACAGTCTCTTTTAAGACTCTGGAATATTCAGAGATTTTATTTTGAGTATTATTGTCTTTTTTTGGAAGGAGAATGGAGCGTGATTGTCTCTTTTCCTTCTCTGTATTGTGGCTTTATTTCCAAATCTGGGTGTGCCCAGCCCTTAAAAGGTTCTCAAGAAATGTTTGTGGTTTTGATCATCACAGATTCCAGCCCTGTGCCTTTTCCCATGCATGAACCCCCTTGCCTCCCAGTGTCCCCCAAAGCTCCAAACAATGCCCAAACTCTCCTCCTTTAGAGCCCACACTTGAGATGTAAACCCCGTTTTCTGCTGGAGATGAACCCACATGAGCTCTGGGTGACACTGGGTTTGAGTCCTGGCTCTGTTGCTAGCTGGGACCTTCAGAAAAGGATGTACTTGCTTAGTTTCTGTAAAAGTGAAATGGGAATGATCATAATCCCACCTCTCTCATTTTACAGGGTAGAAGTAAGGATTAAATCAAATCATCTAGGTGCAGCTCTTAGCAGTGCCTGGCACACAGTAAGTTGTCCATATATCTAGCAATCAGTAGTATTGTAATTCCAGCAGCTATATTTATTCCCTCAGTATTTAGATCCACAATTTGTGATCTTGTACTTTTGAGTATAATTTGTCTTATACTTGCATTTTCAATATTTTAGTCGTATTTTCTCCAATTGCACTATAGATGTTTTTTTTTTGCGGTGAGCTTTTTTTTGGCCACTCTGCGCGGCTTGTGGGATCTTAGTTCCTCGGCAGTGAAAGTGCAGAGTCCTGACCACTGGACTGCCAGGGAATTCCCCTGCACTATAGATTTTTACAATACAAAATGCATTGCATACACATGGTCAAAATAGTACAGTTGAAATATAAAGAAAAGTGAGTCTCCTTCCTACCCTAAATTTATTTTTTAGAAGCAAAGGAAATTAAGGGGTTTTTTGGTCTCCTTTAACAATTTTTTTTTCATGAAAACAAGAATCCCGATAGAATTCTTTTTTTGTGTGTGTGTTTCTTTCTTAGTGTTTTAATTTTTTATTAAAGCATAACATTTACATATAGTAAAGTATATATATCTTAAGCCTTGAGCTTGAAGAATTTATTTTTTTTCCTTTTTAAAATTTTATTGAAGTATAGTTGATTTACAATATCATGGTTAGTTACAGGTATACAGAATATACACATATATATATTCTTTTGTAGATTCTTTTCCCTTATAGGTTATTACAAAATATTGAGTATAGTTCCCTGTGCTATACATTAGGTCCTTGTTGGTTATCTGTTTTATATATAGTAGTGCATATATGTTAATCCCAACCTCCTAATTTACCCCTCCCCCCCCACTAGGATTCTTGACAGCAGAGGTGTTGTTTTTCCTTCTTCCACCTTTCCCTGCTCCCTACCTCCCCCATCCCTCGAATCCTGCCTAATACAGGACTGGCATATGGCAGTCCAGATGTTTGGCAGAAATTCCAATTTTGCTATGAAATCTTCTTGCCTTTTCTGTCCGTAGTTCCTTTCTGGATGGACTCAAACTCCTTTATTGAGTGAGCTGCCTTTGCTCCTGTCCAGCCCTGGCTTTTATATATTAATTTCATAAACTTTTCAGGATCTTGGGACCCTAAGGAAGGGGTTCCTTGGAGTTGCTGGGAAAGTCAGAAGCCTACTGTTTGCCTCTGGAATCGCCCACCTCTGAAGGCTGCGTCTGTCTACCCATCCCTGAGTCTCGTGACTGTGTTCTTTCTCTCAGCCACCCCCAGACCCTGACAATGGCCAGTTACTCTGCCTGGCTTTCCAGCCAGTCCACAGTATGGTAGACAGTGGTGGCATGAGGCTCTAGACACCATCTGAGGAATCAGGCAGGACTGACTTACAGGGCCCAGAGGTCAAAGCTGAGGGGTGAAGTCTGTGTCTTTCCTGCTTGCCATCATGAACTTGGTCATTTTCTTCACTGTGTTATGTAGGAGGATAACAGGATTCACTGCTCTTCCAGGTAGTTGAATTTTCCGGAAAAAAAAAAAACCAGTAGAAACATTTTGCTTCTTTTTTTTCCTCAGCTTTACTGAGATATAATTGACATATAACATTGTGTACATTTAAGGTGCACAATGTGATGTCACACATATATACTGCGAAATGATCACCACAGGAGGGGTAGTTAACACGTCCATCACCTCTCATAACTACCATGTTTTTGTATGGTGAGAACGTTTAAGATTTATTCTCCTTGGGTTTCCCTGGTGGTGCAGTGGTTGAGAGTCTGCCTGCCGATGCAGGGGGCATGGGTTTGTGCCCCGGTCCGGGAGGATCCTACATGCCGCGGAGCGGCTGGGCCCGTGAGCCACGGCCGCTGAGCCTGCGCGTCCGGAGCCTGTGCTCCGCAATGGGAGAGGCCACAACAGTGAGAGGCCTGCGTACCGCAAAAAAAAAAAAAAAGATTTATTCTCCTAGCAACTTTCAAGTATATAATACAGTGCTGTTAACTAGAGTCACCATACTGTACATTACATCCCCAGAACTTATTCATCTTGTAACTGGAAGTTTGTACCCTTCTCCTCATTTCTCCCATGTCTCAGCCCCTGGCAACCACCTTTCTACTCTCTGTTTCTATGACTTTGGCCTTTTAAGATTCCACATGTAAGTGAGATCATACAGTATTTGTCTTTCTCTGATTTATTTCATTTAGTGTAATGCCCTCAAGGTTTATCCATGGTGTCACACATGGCAGGCTTTCCTTTTTTTATGGCTGAATAATATTCCATTGTGTGTGTGTGTGTGTATGTGTGTATGTGTATACATACACACCTCATCTTCTTTGTGCGTTCGTCTGTAGATGGACATTTAGTTTTTTATGTATCTTGCCTATTGTGAGTAACACTATAATGAACATGGGAGTGGAGATATCTCTTCTAGATAGTGATTTCATCTCCTTTGGATATATACCCAGAATTGGAATTGCTGGATCATATGGTAGTTCTATTTTTTAATTTTTTGAGGCGCCTCCATACTGTTTTCCATAGTGGGTGCACTGATGTACATTCCCACCAACAGTGCCCAAGGGTTCCCTTTTCTCCACATCCTCACCAACATTTGTTTCTTGTCTTTTTGATAATAGCCATTCTAATAGGTGTGAGGTCATATCTCATTGTGGTGTTAATTTGCAATTCCCTGATATTAGTGATGGTGAACACCTTTTCCTGTGCCTGTTGGCATCTGTATATCTTCTTGGGAAAAATTTCTATTCAGGTCCTCTGCCCATTTTTTAATCAGATTGAAAAATATTTTTGTACCTTAAGCAGTCAACTCCTGGCTACCTGAGCTTAGGGATAAGAGTCCTGGGGGTGGATCAGTAACAATCTCCCTGCTACTGGAGGTTCTTCTCTCCCCGCTCCCCCCTCCCCGATAGGAGACCTACCCTTTCTAATATTTGGATTAAATTATTTGTCTGTCCCATGTGCATAGCAGCTAGTGACAAGGAAGGATGCCCCATCAAGTCCCATGGATGGTAATGGAAAATCAACTTAAATTTTTCCCATAAAACTTCTCTCAGTTGATTTAAGATTATTAGTGTAATGTGGCATTATCTGATTTTTTCCCCTTAGCTTATTATTCATGGTGAAGCAATAAATGGCCCTCCCCAGTATTCTTAGAGATAAGATGAAGAATAATCACATTTTGTATTTGGTGCTATAGAATTTTGTTTGGAACAGTATCTAAGGTACTCCAGGCAGAGATGGTGATAACCCCCATTTTACAGTAGAGGAAAATGGGGTTCAGAGAGGTTTACTCCCTTACGCAAGAATAGAGCTAGAGAATGGTGGTGCCTGAACTTGAACCCTGGGCATTTGTCGGGCAGATCATCCCCGCGTCTAGAATTGCAGGGAGGGGATCCTTCACTGTTCCAGCTCAGGGGCCTCTGACACCTCTAGACCTGAGGTCCTAAAATGTACAGGAGCTGAGAGCTAGTTTCTCATTTCTCCTTACCGCCCCCCCCACCCCCAGAAGCACAACATGAACTCAGCTGTCATTCTGTAGCCTGCCTCAGCTTTGCTTCTTGTTAGTGTTGGCCCTGAACCAAAATTATGCTTACGTACAGCTGTGCAAAAGTCGGGCCATAACAGAAGTTTCTGCTTCATTGACTCTTGTTTTTGCCTGTGTTTGTGTTGTGGTTTTGTTTTTGGTTAAACAAGGGACGTATGTATAGAGTTCAGATAAATTCACAGATGCTGGTTTATGGGATTTAAAAATTTCTAACCGGAAGAGTAATGTAAACATTCAGAAAGGGTTTGGACACATTTGTTAATGGCAGAGACCTTCGTGGTTTTTCAGATGCCCTGACTCTTAGCTCCGTGTCCTCTGGGAGGTGAGCAGGCCTTCCTGGGGGCATTGCTTCCTGCTGAGTTTGTAACCAAATGGACCGTGTTGGACCAGTGTGGCAATTCCATGCCCCAAGGAGGACGGACCGCTAGGCATGTTTTGTGGTGCCCACTTATATTTTTAGATGAACGCTATGAAAATGAAATTTGACTTTTCACCATTCATTCCTTAGTTCTCTGATTTGGATTGCTTGTTGGGGGAACAGCACCCAAACTCTTATGAGCAAAGCTTCCCAGCTGTTCCCTTTTCCTGCCTGCCTCACAAAGAGAATTTTGACTCTGTTGCTACTACTACCTTTGAGCTTTTGTGATGGGAGGAAAGGAGAGGAGACAAGGACTAGAATCCTACACATTCGGCCCGACAGAAACACATTTTTTTGTGTGTGTGGTACGCGGGCCTCTTACCATTGCGGCCTCTCCCGCCGTGGAGCACAGGCTCCGGACGCACAGGCTCAGCGGCCATGACTCACGGGCCCAGCCGCTCCGCGGCATGTGGGATCTTCCCAGACCAGGGCACGAACCCGTGTCCCCTGCATCGGCAGGCGGACTCTCAACCACTGCGCCACCAGGGAAGCCCAGAAACGCTTTTTAAAAAGGAATTCTAAGCCGGAAATTTGTGAGCTTGTTTGTGTAAGGGCAATGAGTGGGAGAAAAAAGAAGGATTTAAGAAGTGTGCTGTGAGCCCTCCGGTGCCTGACAAAATAGGTCACATCCACCTAAGTTAGATTTACTTTAGGATCCTCCCTGCAATGAACACATCTCTGCCCTGTGATTCTAACATGTGAGTCTGGCTTTATATGCATTGCTCTAGGTTGGATGGATCATGAATCTGGTCAGTTTTAGGCCCCTCACAAGCTTTCTGGTGCTCGATTTGATATGTAGTATATAGGAGGAACAGCTGAGATGAGAAGGTCAACCATAATGACCTTCTGGGAAGAGTAAGAATGTCCCCGCTCAGGAAAAAGGAAGGACGTCCCTTAAGTACAGCACATAAGGCACTTGAGCTTATTCCCAGCAGTTTCTGGCTGTGCCCAATATGTGCACCTTCCCAGGTAGCAGGGATGGAAGGAACAGACCGCCTTTCCCCGGGAAACTTGAGCTGTACCACCTTGAGAATCTGTGTGTTCTTGAGTTTTCTCAGCCATAGTAAGATCCTCAACTCCATCCCACAGGGAGTGGGATTTCTAGAGTACTCTTTGGAGGTAGGCTGGAAAGGTGCAGGCACCTACCTTGTCTCACCAGGCGCAGTGGGCACGGGGGTGGAAGGAAGGTACTAGGAAGGACATCCATAGCATAGAGAGGAAGACGGTGAGTCAGAACAAAGATAGTCTGACCTGCGGAGGCCTGGAGGTTGGTCACTCCCTACTCTTAGGCAGAGAGGTTGAGGGATGACTCACAGGAAACTTTAATCTGCATTTCTTAGCCTTCCAGGACGATGAAGGGCTTGTGGTTCAAAGTGGCAACTTCCACTGTGTTGAGGCTTTGTGCTTGGGGATTCCTTGCTTGCAAGGTGATGGTGATGGGTGTCTGCGGTGGGCGTGCTGCTTCCTCCTCCGCCCTCAAATCCTTTCTCCTGGGCTTCCCTGGTGGCGCAGTGGTTGAGAGTCCTCCTGCCGATGCATCCTGGAAGATCCCACATGCCGCGGAGCGGCTGGGCCTGTGAGCCATGGCCGCTGAGCCTGCGCGTCCGGAGCCTGTGCTCTGCAGCGGGAGAGGCCACAACAGGGAGAGGCCCGTGTACCGCAAAAAAAAAAAAAAATCCTTTCTCCCCTTTGATGCCCTGGGTGAAGTGCAGGTCACAGAGCCTGGAGTGTTTGCACTGTGCCTGGGTGATGATTCTCAACCCAATAGATCCTTGTGAGAAATGGATGTGTCTGCTGTTATAAAGATGCCGTAGGCAATATGACAGGTCACTCTATCATAGGCCTATATAGATGTCTCTTCCACCATGTTCTTCCCAACCCTCAGGAGCCATACTGTGTAAACACACCCAAACAACCAGAACAGTATGAAGCAGTGTGGAATAGTGTGCCAAGGGAATATGAGATGGTGTCTGCAGCAGTCAGAATTCTCTGGAAGGCCTTGATGGAGGAGTTACGAGAAGGAGTGGGATTCAGGGGGAACTAGTAATAGGGTGGTGGGCCACAGCAGTAACTTTCCAGGGAAGGGGCCTGTCCCAGCTCAGACAAGGCCAAGTGTTTGTCGACACTGTGTCCCTGTCACTCGGGTTCTTTAGGGAATTCCCAGACCTGGGCTACTGAACAGGAAAGCCAGGCTCCCAAGTAGTTGAGCCTTCCCTGTAGATACGGCTCCTGTCTCTATGTGACTGAAGAGCAGAGTGTGGTACAGTGTTAGGGCCTCTGAGTCAGGCAGACCTGGCTTTGGGCAAGGTCCTCAACCTCTGAGCCCATTTCTTCTTCTGTCAAATGGGGATAATCCTAGCTTTAACTCATAGCACTGTAA
Source organism: Mesoplodon bidens (assembly GCF_964165515.1). Lineage (NCBI taxonomy): Eukaryota > Metazoa > Chordata > Mammalia > Artiodactyla > Ziphiidae > Mesoplodon > Mesoplodon bidens. Next base: position 147,177,632 of record NC_138178.1, on the reverse strand, counting down.
TGAGCATTAAGTGAACTTATGCACGTAAGCCCTTAGCACAAGGCCTGGCACAAAGTAAATGCTCAATAAAAGGGAGCTTTTCCTTTTCTTAAAATTCTATTTTCAAGAGCAGCTGCTTTTTTGGTGGCAGCAGATATGAGAAGTATCTCACAAGTATGTCACCAACTGTTTCCATTCCTATTGCCTTGGAACAAACCACCCCAAACAAGAGCCATTTCATTATGCTCGTGGGGATTTGGCGTCAGGAATTTGGAAAAGGCTCAGTAGGAATGAATGGCTTGTTCCTGCTTCTCAGCGTCTGGAGCCTCAGCTGGGAAGATGTGAAGGCTCTGGGTGAGGCCACAGATGGAGACAGGAATCCTCTGAAAGGCTTGTTTGTGTACATGTCTGGTGCCTGGGCTGGGAGGACTTGAAGGCTAGGATGGCTGGTGGGGTTGCCCATGTGTCACTCCTCCCTGAGCGTGGCTGTCTCAGGGCTCTCGGACTACTTACGTGGTGGCTCAAGGCTTCAAGCACAGGTGATCTGGTGAACAAGCTGCGTCATTTTTTCTGGCCTGGCTTGGAAGTCCCACAGTGTCACTTCCTCTGCATCCTGGCAGTTAAAGTGAGTCTCAGGCCCACCCAGATTCACCCAGAGGCGAAGTAGACCCACCTTTCAGTGGGAGGGGTGTCAGGGTCCCAGTGGAGGAAGCATATAAGATGGGAGATGTTGTGCCATTTGGAAAGTCAACCTCCTGTGCCTGCCCGGGAACTCTGGTGGCAGAGCTGGGGATACAGGGTTCTGGGGAGCCGGTGATGTAGCAGCACCCCACACCCACGTGCCAAGAAAGAAGAGTGACTCTTTGTTGACAAAGTCATCAACGGTCTGAGGTGCTGATTCTTCTGTGATTATTTGTATCTAGTTTGTAGCTGGGTGCGTCCGAGGCCTGACAGGGATCTGGCATCTGTCCTCAGTCGCTTTGAGCCAGGATGGTGGGAGTATTCAGGGCAGGCGGGTGTCGGAGATGTTTTTTTAATAAGGAAAGTGGCTGCAGGGGGTCTCTGCCTTTGGCTTTCTGTCTCCTGCTGGTGCCATCTGTGTCTGGACGAGCTCAGGGCTGCAGTCCCAGCTGTGTTATCTGGGCTTAATTTGCACAAGATGGCAATGGCTATAGGTGCCCAAGTGGACGGACGTCTTTTGAAATAGTCATATTTTAGGATGCTGCCAATAGCAAGGTGTCCGGCAAACACACGCTGGGGGCTCTGGCCAGCAAGGTGGCACCAGCTTTTCTGTTTTAATCACAGGAAGCTTGGCTATAAGAAGACTTTTCCTCAGCAGCGTGAGCGAGGTGGGAAGTGGGTAGAGCATCCAAAGAAGAGATGAAGAGGAAGTTCCTGTGGAAAGCTGGGGCTGGTCAAGGGGTCACTGAAAAATAGCTTGAAACAGCCTGATGAACTGCTGTGCCTGCTTGAGACCAGCCATTGTCGGTCTCTAAATAGAGTAGTTCCCTACCATGTCCCCTTCTATCCTTCAGCTCAAAAAGGCAGCAGAAATCCACCTCTCTTGCTGTTGAATTGTGTGCCAAGCACACATGTGGGCACATTCTGAAGAAGGCTGGTGCTCTGAGCTGTTTCTCAAGCGCTGGTCCGCACATGTGCCCATGATTTTTCCTTATTCCCCATGGCACATAGTCACAACACAGCCAGCCAGAGTCGGGCGTGGCCCGGAAGCCTGGACACTCCTGGGGTACTGTGATACTGCCCCCGTATCGCAGTCGTGGTAACTATCCAGCCTGTCGGAACTGTGCTTAAGGCGCGGGTGCCTGTCTGAGGACTGGTTCTCCAGAGTAACACCCTAGCAGGCCCTGGGAAGCTCATCTATCAAATCCGTCCCCTCTGGCCTGATTCTTAGCCCGGGCCGTTCCCCGAGCTCTCAGCTGCACACCTGTGGTCGACACTGTGAAGCACGGGGCCCTGGCATCTGGGGCTGGCCCATTGTGCCAGATCAGTGCAGGACGGAGCTGCTCTGGCAAATAACGTCTGGTCTCAGCATGCCAGGACCGTGGAGCTGCACGTGGTCCAGACAGTGGCAGTTAGTGATGTGTGAGTTGGTGGCTACAACTGGAAGCAAAGGAGCCGTGTTCCTCCATGGTTGTGGAGAGGCTGGAGGGGGATGGGCAGCTTTGGCCCCTGTTGGAAGGGAAGGGTGGGTGGGAGGATGTTGGTGCAGCTATAGGGGAATAGGGCCCCTAAAAGCCCCTGTACTCACTGGATGCTCGTAGCTTCCCGTGTGCCGTGCAAAGCCAGAGGGTTTTCCTGTGACTAGCCAGCCGTTCCTTCTCCCCGTACATGTAATTAATGACTCTGCCTCTTCTCCCATCATCCCCATCCCCATCCCCAGTAGTATCTAGTTCATTCTTCACCACGTGTCCTGGACAGCTGTAATACGTTACTTATTGTGTCCTTGCAGCCAGCCTCTTGCTTTTTTAGTTCCATCTGTCTCACTGCAACCTTGTGTTGCTAAAACACAAATCTGATCACACTACTTCCCTGCTTAAAAACTGCCTGTGGGGGCTTCCCTGGTGGCGCAGTGGTTGAGAGTCCGCCTGCCGATGCAGGGGACACGGGTTCGTGCCCCGGTCCGGGAAGATCCCACATGCCGCGAAGCGGCTGGGCCCGTGAGCCATGGCCGCTGAGCCTGCGCGTCCGGAGCCTGTGCTCCGCAACGGGAGAGGCCACAACAGTGAGAGGCCCGCGTACTGCAAAAACAAACAAACAAACAAACAAAAACTGCCTGTGACTCCAGAGTAGATCCCAGCTCCTCCGTGTGGCCTGCGTCTTTCACTCCTGCCCCAGCCCAGTGCTCCAGCTCCATCTTTTCCTTTTCCCCCTCATGAAGGTTCTGCTCCAGCTACAAGGGACTCCTTCCTATTTCTCCAAGGCGTCAAGGTTTTTTCCCTCTTTGGATTGGAATTACATCATTCCACCTACCGAGAGTGGCCTTCTGATGCTCTCCCTTGGACGAAGCCCTGACCCTTCTTTAGAGCTCCAAGAGCACATGTGTATTTTGTGACCATCTTCGGAGGAGATTCTTCCTTTGTTATTTCCAGAGTCCTCAACAGTAGGTGCTCAAATAAGATCGGGCAGAATCAGATCATCGGTAAGCGCGTGGCAGCTTGAAGCCAGTCATCTCAGCTTTGCCACTTCCTGGCTGTGTGACTTTGAGGCAGATCCTCACTTGATTCAGCCACAACTTGCTTCTTCATCTGTAAATAGAGATGAAAACACTACCCATCTCCTGAGTTTTTAAAATGAGATAGTGCATGTAAAATGCTTAGCACAGTGCCCGGCATGTAGGAAGTGCCCCATAAATACTAGCAATGATGATGGTAGTGGTTACAGGTGTAGCCTTGTGGCCAGAATGAATGGGCGTAGAAACGTGAGAATGAGGGAAGTGCCATCCTATTTTCCTTTATAAGATCATCTCTTCATCCCTCTCTCTGTTCCTCCCCCTTTTGCCTATCTGGGTGTCTGCTGACTTTTTCCAGTAACCAAAGCAGGTGGTATCTTCTACTGGCCAAAGTCAGTGGATTCTCACGCAGGAACTAACGTTTGATCCCGTTTGATCCCTTGGAGTAACAACCCGGATGCTCTCCCAGTTCTGGGTGTGATCCTGGATGTTGGTTGTATTTTAGAGGCTTTAGTTAACCTCAAATCCCTTTCCACCCATGGTGGTGGTGCCTCCTTCCCAGAAAGGAGGTGGATGCTCCAGTTACTCAGGGTGGGGCCCTGAGGTCTGTGGACAAAGCCCAGCATCTCAAGAGTTGACTTGCTGGGGCATGTGACCCTCTGGTGAGGGGTTGCTTCAGAATTCCATCCAGTGTACCTTGGCCATTTTTTTGTTTGTTTTCTTGCGGTACGCGGGCCTCTCACTGTTGTGGCCTCTCCCGTTGCGGAGCACAGGCTCCGGACGCACAGGCTCAGCGGCCATGGCTCACGGGCCTAGCCGCTCCACGGCATGTGGGATCTTCCCGGACCGGGGCACGAACCCGTGTCCCCTGCATCGGCAGGCAGACTCTCAACCGCTGCGCCACCAGGGAAGCCCAACCTTGGCCATTTTTAATAGCTCCAGGCTGGTCTTATAGGGGAGACTTTCTGACCCCTGGACTGTGGTGGAGCAAGGAGAATCTCCCTCTCTGAAATAACCTTTTCCCCCATTTTTGAATATGAAGAATGGTCCTTTCTGGGATGAATGAGCAATGAGTAATGTTTCCCTGTTAGTGGGCAGTGGAACCCAGGTCCAGAGTTGCAGAGTTGATGCTTATTCTTTGCCTTTCTGATATATGAGACTCAGTCTTTCTTACCACTCTGTGGAGGGCCTTTCTGCTGTTCGGGAGGTGAATCACTGGGTAAGGCACACGTTTTAGAAAAGGAAAAAGAGATGCAGATGGTGGCTTGGTATGGGTGGGGGCAGGAACTGAAGATTGCCCTGTGAAAGGGATAGTTAGATACACACTACGCCAAGCACCAGGGGCCCTAGAGGTGGGTGGAAAGTTAGAGATGGGTCAGTCTTGGGTGTTTCATAGTCTTTACAGCCTAGTGGCTGAAGGGCTGATGGGGGAGGATTCTGTAAATCGAAGTGGAGATTCTGGATTGAGAACATTTTGTTTTGGGCTCCACTGAACAACTGTGTTGGGCCCACCTGCTACTGCTTAGCACCAGATACACACCTGTCTCGAGGATGAAGGCCCAGTGTTGGTAGCGGAACTTCAGGATCCTAGGATTTCTCTGCTTTATGAGTTCTCTTATTCTCACACTTTTGAACATTTAAGTTTTCACTCCCCAGCTCTCCCACTGACCTTACTGATGGTTTGCCTAGCTATGCCATCTAGAGGGCTGTGACTTAAAGATGATCAGTGGTGTTTAGTTTGCAGGGTCAGCCTGTATGACCCAAAGCAAAACTCAAAACATCTAAAATGGTGGTGCAGGAGGGTTACTTGTCCTGCCTGCCGTCAGTACCTTTCGCCCAACCCTCAAGCTAATATACTGTCTCAGCTGTAGTGCTTTTAGCACACCTGTGCCCTGAATTAATGCTGGTGAGAGGCTGCTCCCCCAGCAAGCTTTTGCCACTGCCCCTTGCCAAAGCTGTCCTAGTTTGAGTGTCTTCTAGCTCCTCAGGTATTTACAGTCTTCACTTCTAAAGCACTCCCATTTAAATGTAAAGGGGCTGGTTCCCTTCCTTATAAGGATCTAGAGCAGTACTCAAACGGTTTGGTTTTAGAGACCCTCAGGGTTCTAGTGGAAAGGACAGTGGACTCAGAAGTAGAATTAGGTTTGACTCCTAGCTTCCGGGGCTTCTTTGCCAGGTTTTTTTTTTTTTTTTTTTTTTTGGTACGTGGGGCTCTCACTGTTGTGGCCTCTCCCGCTGTGGAGCACAGGCTCCGGATGCTCAGGCTCAGCGGCCATGGCTCACGGGCCCAGCCACTCCGCGGCATGTGGGATCTTCCCGGACCGGGGCACGAACCCACGTCCCCTGCATCGGCAGGCGGACTCTCAACCACTGCGCCACCAGGGAAGCCCTCTCTGCCAGTTTTCTTCAGCTCTGAACACAGTTATCCCTCCTTGTCCCTCCCAGTGAGAATTAGCCATAAACTTGACAGAGAAAAACACTCTTAGCAGTGGCTCTGTCCATACAGGACATGGGATTAGGTGAGCAGCCTGCCCAATTAATTTATGATCTGAGCCCCCCCCCAAGGCACATCAAATGCAGATGTGGTTCATACACCGTGGCATAGGAGAGACCAGCACTGTGGAGGTGCAAGGTATTGTAGAGATGAAACTATTAAACCCTGGGACCCCCGAGGGGAGGGGGCAGCAAGGTATAGGGGAAGGAGCACGGGCAGGAGTCACCTCCTGCCTCTCTCTCTGCCTAGATGTGGAAAGGTTACTTAACCTTTGAGCCCAGCTTTCCCATTTATAAAATGGGGATGTTACCCCCCTTGCAGAGTTGCGATGAAGACTGCATGCGGTGATGTATGTGAAGTTCCTAGTATTATACCTGGGATATAGCAGGAAGAAATGGTAGCTATTGTTATTATTAAATGACATAATTTTTAAAAATTTTAACAAAAAAAATGCATGTGTATTTTAGACGATTTCAACAATATAGATGAACATTAAAAAATAATAATAACTTGTCACCCCAAATCCCAGTACCCAGAGATAACTACTGATAGCGTTTAGGTATATATCCTTCGGGTGTTTTTCTGTGTGATAGATAGCATATTCTTAACAAAAAGTAGTATGATCAAATTACGTATTTTGGTATAATAATACTTTATTATAATATAGTCATGTATATTATTAAATTGCCTACTACATCTCTTTTACACGTATTTTTAAAGTAATGCACGTACATTATCTAGTTTAACAAGCCAAATTATATCACAAGGCTCATAATAAAAAATAAAGGCCTCCTGCTCTAGCTTTTCTTACTCCCTGAATCTCCCTCTTGGCTAGTGATCTTCTTGAGGGAAGGTACTGGTTTAATTTATATTTGAACACTCTGTACTTAACACAATGCATATGGGCCCTCTATACATGTGGGCTTCTGGGGGGGAAGGATTTAAGTAAACACTTAATATAGAACATGACATTCTACTTAAAAAAAAATACGCAGCTGAAACACGTTTCAAGTTGAATCATTTTATAGCAGCTTGGAGAGGCCGTCCAAATCTTTGGCTATATCTTATGGAGATTTTATTGCCTGGAATATTGCTTTTGGTTTAGATTTTCCATTTTAATATGTCTACTTCTGTTTTGCTATAAAGAGATTTTGTAGTCGTGGAATTGAACTTTGTATTAGTTAGATTAGGTTAGCTCTGAGAAACAGGCACCCAAAGTAACAGTGGCTGAAATAAGAAGTTTTTCTCTTGTCTGTAAAAGTTGGACGGGGAGCAGTCCATGGTTGGCATGGCATCTCTGTTCCACGAGCCCTACACTCCTTCCCATCCATAGCTCTGCCAGCTTTTGGGCAGGATCTTCTCCTCCTGGTCCAAGATGGTAGCTCCAGCTGTCACATTCATGTTCTGGGCAGCACAGTGGAGGAAGGGGTGAAAAGAAGGGCCAAAGGCCCTGAGCTGATGTCTTTCAAGACAGGTTGCAGAAAGCAGCCACATGATACTTTTTAGTCACTTGGCTGTACCTTGGGACAAGGAGCCTGGGAAATGTTAATGTTTTCCGTGGCCAGGTGCCCATCTTGAAATGGAGGGTTCTATTACTATGGGAGGAGGGGAGAGTAACCGCTGCAGGGCGACTGGCAGTCTAGGTCACAGATTTTAGGCTCTTTTCCTATCATTAATCCCTTGTTAGTCCTTTCATGATACGTTGCCAGGATTGCTAAAGTAGCAGTTCGTTTCTGCTGTGTTTTCACTTTGTTTTCTCTTTCTCACAAATGCTGCTGACTCTGTTCTTCTCTTTTAACCCTTCCTTGGAGATGCCCTCCCAGCCACTCCTCTGGAGGCAGAGCCTTTGGGACACCTGCTTGGATGCGAGATGATGGCAGACAGGTGGATCCTTCCCTCAGGGACAGTTACCAGCTGTTGTTTTTGCAGAACGGTCTTCCAGTGGCAGCACGGTGGTCAGCAGTTCCCAGTGGTGGGCTGCAGACCCCTGGGGAGGGGGCTACTGCTAGGTGCCTTTGAATCTAAATGCATTGTAGAAAGTGTCAATATTCCTATTTCTGTTTTTCAAAGGTGTGTAGGTGCTGTTGTGTTGATAAAATACAAATTCATTTAAAAGCACTTTTCATCGGGGTGTTTAAATACAGCATGGCGGTCCTGGGCTCTCATTGTGATTTCATCCAGACCTGGCTTGTGTCCTGACCCTGCCTCTTGCACCTGTGGACCAGCCTCTCTGAATTTCACTCCACATCTGAAGTGGCTTCCCGAATGGTTGAGAGAATTAAATAAGATTATGCACGTAGGATTTCCCTGGTGGCGCAGTGGTTAAGAATCCGCCTGCCAGTACAGGGGACACGGGTTCAAGCCCTGGTCCAGGAAGATCCCACATGCTGCGGAGCAACTAGGCCCGTGCCCCACAACTACTGAGCCCGCGTGCCACAACTACTGAAGCCCGTGCACCTGGAGCCCGTGCTCCGCAACAAAGAGAAGCCACTGCAATGAGAAGCCCGTGCACCGCAACGAAGAGTAGCCCCCGCTTGCCCCAACTAGAGAAAGCCCGTGCACAGCAATGAAGACCCAATGCAGCCAAAAAATAAATTAATTAATTAAAAAAAAAAGATTATGCATTTAAATAACTTAGCTCAGCTGCAGCACACACGGAGGCCTCCCCCCTAACGTGAGCTCTGGTTATTGTTTTTTTCTTAATCAACACACACTGAAAGTACATCTGCCATCATAATAACATTTTGTAAGCTGACCGGACATATTTTAAAAGATTAGGAATCATTGCCATAGCTTCTTTGGTGAAGCCAGCGTAGTCAGCCCTCAAACAGGTATTTGGCAAAGGCAGGATCTGGGCTGGGATGGCAGGCTGAACACATACAAATACTACCTCCTTAACTGACTTAATTAGAAACCTTTGCGGATGGTTTGTATTCATTCATTCAGGACACGTATTTATTGAGCGCCTATTATGCCTCTTCAGGTTACAGGCCCAGAAAGGGAGGTCATTACAGTTCAGCTTTGCCCTGGCTCTGGGTCATAGGACAAGGTCACCCATTGTACCGAATGTTCTCTGGCTTTGCCAGGAGTGCATCGCACACATCCACTAACTTTGGTTTCCTCTTCTTTACCAAGAGGGGGTGGAACCTAAATCCCCAAGCACACGGTTCTCCCCACCGTTCCGTAGTTCTTCCGACAGGGATTTCTGGCTGCCTGTGCCCAAATGTTTGTTGGGAAGCACGGTTTTCTATGCTGGCTTAGCGCAGCTCTGCTGACAGTGCTGAAAGCGGCTGGGTCCTCAGCGGCTGCCGGCATGGCAGCACCACCCCTCTGCTGAGACGCAGAGTTGAGAAGTCTAGGCGGTGAATCATTTGCCTGGGCAAGCAAGTCTGTCTGGCCTCTCTTGGTCTTGCCTGGAGGGACAGTGGGCTGAGGGCCAGGGCACAGGAGAGGCTGGAGCTTGGATGTTGGCCGTGCTCTGGCTGCATGCTCGTGCCCCATGAGTGAGGCTCTTCTATGTGGCTCTGGCTGATTCAGCACCACAGAGGGCCTGCTGTGTGCTTACTGCTGGCCTGTTGGTACCCTGGGCTGCTGGGTGGGGCTGGAGCCCAAGGTCTTCTTCCCGCCTCCACTGCAGACAATGGGCTGCAGGAAGCAAGCGTCTCCAGTGCTGACTCAGGCACCCCAAGGCCTGGCTGTGTCTGGTGAGTGGAGCTTTTCTCTGGGGTAGAATCATTTGGCCTAACTCCTCTTCACCCTTGAGTGTAGCTGTCCTTCAGCTCAGGTGGGTGGTGGAGCTTGGCTGACCCCAGGAGAGACCAACACAGCTTTCAGGGAATTATAGACTCTGAGAATGTCAGAGATGGGGGCACGGGGGCCTGGTGAAGATCGCACAGTGCTGAAGCCAGACCCAGGCATTCTGAGTCTTCATCTGTTGCTTTTTCCTTTCTGCCTTGTTGAAGCTCAGAGGTTGTTCTGGTTAAGGTGGGAGAGGATGCTATGACGTACATCTGGTGGTTGAACTCTGAGCTTTGACAGGAGCGAGCAAGAGGACAGATTTCTCCAGGTGGGAGAGATAGAAGAACCAAGCCAAAGAAAGCTGGAAGCCCCTGCAGGATACCTTTGGATACAGACTACATCAGTCTCCTTCTCCCTACCCCAGCAAACAAACGAAAGCAAAGGCAGGATCTGGGCTGGGATGGCAGGCTGAACACATACAAATGCTACCTCTGCTTGTGCTCTCTCCTAAAACCCAGCTAGAACTACAGGAACTCACAAGGCCAAGAGCAGAGTAGACAACAGTAGCGAAGTTTTAGAAGCTGGAAAACAGGTAGATGAGCCGTAACTAACTTAGGACGTTTGAGAAAGATAATTTTAACCTGACAGTGAGGAAAGCAAAGAATGAATTTATATCACAGAATCCCTAAAAGTCTAGGAACTGGCAGCGCCAGGTACCTCCAGAACTGGAGTGAAGGGGGAGCTAAAATACAAAGGGTCAGGTAACAATGATAGGAAATGCATCCCTCCTCCACTCCGTGCAGCCACCTGACTGCCTTTCCTTTTGGAAGAGGAAGACGGTTTCTGGACTGGGGGACGCAGGCACAGGGTATGGGTATGGGGACTTTATTTTAAAAATGGAGTGATGAGATAACTGTTTACATGCTGAAGCCTGCGACCACCTTGGCCCTCCCCCAACTTGATTCCCAGCACACTGGCAGCCAGACCTTTATTTTCCTGCAGCTGGAAGAGTGCTTGACCAGCTCAACAGAATGACCGCAGGTATTCTTGTCTAGGCTTCCCTGGCTCTCCCTCCAGGGAAGCTCGAAGTTGACAGATTCCGCCTATGTGCTTAGAGGTTCTAGTTAGCTTTTTTTTTTTTTTTTTTTTTTTTTTTTTCTTTTTGCGGTATGCGGGCCTCTCACTGTTGTGGCCTCTCCCGTTGCGGAGCACAGGCTCCGGACGCGCAGGCCCAGAGGCCATGGCTCACGGGCCCAGCCGCTCCGCGGCATATGGGATCCTCCCAGACCGGGGCACGAACCCGTATCCCCTGCATCGGCAGGCGGACTCTCAACCACTGCACCACCAGGGAGGCCCTCTAGTTAGCTTTTGATCCCTCGCTCCTTGCCCCCAACCCCCGTCCGAACTTATTATTATGGAAAACACACACACAAGGAAGGAGAAACAGCATAATGAACCCCCATGTACTCAGGCAGTTTCCATAATGACCAACTCATGGGTAATCTTGTCTCTTCAGTCACCCCACTCATTTCCACCCTTGATTATTTTGAAGGACATCTGCAATATTATATTTTTTGGGGTAAATATTTCAGTATGTACCTTTGAAACATAAGGACTTCCTTTTTAAAGCATAAGCCCAATTTGGTTCTTGATCATGAACAGACAATCAGTAACTCTGAGCAAAAGTGCATTAGAGACCAAAGCACAAATAGAAAAAGCAGCTGAGACAAACTGTACTGGGAGAAACAAAGAAATAAAAAAAGAACCATTTAGTAATATGTTCAGGTAAAAGAAAGGATATTGTGCCCTTATTACAAAAACAGGCATTGCACAGCTACATGTGTTCTTGCCACTCAACTGAAAAAAAAATTCAGGGAACAAAAATGAGGTCCATTAGAAATTACAGTCATGATAGGGGAAATGAGAAGAAACCCAACAGAAGGGTTAGAAGACAAAGTGATGACATCTCAGAAAGAAGATCAAAAAGAAAAAAATGATGAAAAATAGAGGAGAAAAGAAAACTGGAGGACCAGTAAAGAAAGACTAATACCTAAATAATAGAGGTTCTAGAGAGAGAGAAAACAGAAATATAGGGGAGGAAAGTAACAGTAAGATACTTCAAGAAAATTCCCTGTAACTGAAGAGCATGAGTGTTCAGATTTGAAAGTACTCACGAAGTCCCCACCCAAGGCGCATCCCTATTCCTTTGATATTTCAGAACACTGGGGATTAAGAAGAGACTAAAAATTTCCCAAAAGAAAAAGACATGTCACATACAGAGCATCAGAAAGCAAAATGGCTCGGGGCTCCTTAACTGCAATGTTGGAAGCAAGAAATTGATGCACGATGCCTTCAAAATGATGAAGGAAAATCTCCAATCATTTTTATGCCAAGTATGGGGATGGAATGTAAACATTTTCTAACAAAAAAAAATGTACCTTGCATGCGTTCTTTCTAAAGAGCTGTTGGAGAATGCATATCACCAAAGTAAGAGAAGAAAGCAGCAGAAAGAGAAAGTGGGGTACAGGACGTGGGAGATAGATGAAGGGAAACCCCTGAGGAAAGGAGATCCCAGGAGAGCAGCTGTGCATCGGACATAGAGGGGGGCAGTTTAGATCCGGTAGTGTGACTCAGGACGCTCATCACCAACTCACCTGTTGCTGGTGTTCCGTCAATTTAACCTGAGGAATGACTACCTGGGGAGTCTGGTCAGGATTCTTCTCTGTATTTGGCTGTCTTGCTCATGTGCTGATGAAGCTCTTTGTCCTGTTGGCTGGATAGACAGAAGTGTTTTCTTTGGCCAACCCCAAGAACCCGAGTGAATTTAGAAACAGAAAATACAGAGAGCCCCCTCCCCAACCAAATTTCTGATGGATGTCCAGTATCTGCATCTCTCCCCGCAGTTCCCTGCTGCCAAATGTCCCGACTGTGGTCATCTGTGCAGTTTTTCTACTACTCATATATGATCTTGCTTACTGACTTTCCCAGAAAGGGCTCTAGTCAGCTCCCTGGGACCATGGCCAGACGCTGTGTTTAGCTTATTTCCTTGAGAGCCTTCATCTAGCAAAGGCAATATTTTTACTGTGTTGTAGGTAGAATTGTGTCCCCCTGAAAAAGACATGATGTTCTAACCTGTGAATGTGACCTGATTTGGAAATAGGATCTTTGTAATCAAGTGAAGATGAGGTCCTACTGGAAAAGGACTGGACCTCGTCCAGTGCCTGATGTTTTTATAAGAAGAGGGAAATTTGGATACAGACACATAGTGATGGGAATGCCATGTGAAGAACAGAGACAGACACAGAGGGCAGATGGCCAGTGAAGAGACTGGAGTTATGCTGCCCTAAGCTGAGGAACACCAAGAATTGCTGGAAGCCACCAGGAGCTGGAAGAGGCAAGGGAGGATTCTCCCTGCAGCCTTTGGAGGTAGCATGGCCATGGCCGACGCCTTGATTTTAGACTAGAATTCTTGCCTTCAGATCTGAGAGACAGTAGATTTCAGTTGTTTTAAGCCACCACATTTGTGTTAATTGGTTAGGCAGCCCTAGGAAACTAGTATACAGAGCTACATTTGTGCTTGTCACTCCCTTTTACAAAACTAAGCAATATCTTCATTTATGGATGTATACATAGGTGGTAAGATGACAAAGTGAGGTAAAGGGATAAATAACAGAAGTCAAGATTGTGAGACGTCTGGGGAGAGGGAAGGGATGTGATGGAGAGGAATGTGTGGAGCTTCTAAGGGACTGGATGGAGTCATATGGGTTTTCATCTTATTTTCTTTAAATCATGTGGTGTTTTTTTTTTTTTTTTTTTTTTGCGGTACGCGGGCCTCTCACTGCTGTGGCCTCTCCCGTTGCAGAGCACAGGCTCCGGACACACAGGCTCAGCAGCCATGGCTCATGGGCCTAGCCACTCCACGGCATGTGGGATCTTCCTGGACTGGGGCACGAACCCACGTCCCCTGCATCGGCAGGCGGACTCCCAACCACTGCGCCACCAGGGAAGCCCAATCATGTGTTTTTTATACACTCTTTTATGTGTATATACCTTTGACAGTGAACTTAAAAAAAAAAAAGGCTAAACCAAGCAAGACACAGCCCTCAAAACAGAGTTAGACCTATTGCTTAATCTGGGAGAGATGATGTTGAATCATTTGGGCCAAATGAAGGCCTGGGGATGTGGGAACCTTGGTGCCAAGGTGAGCATTTAGCAAATCAGAGCCCTTTGTGCTAATGGAGATGAATAATTAATAATAAATCTCAAAATGATAAATCATCAACCAAAGCTAAATTTGCCATTAGGACATCTGGGAGTCTCCTCATTTATGCCAGGTTTTGAGAGCCTGGCCTCCAGCTAAATGATATTAGGTCAGACTCACAAAGCCCTTTGTGGCCACCCCTGCCTGACTCATTTCTCCCTCTGTTGTCCTAGCAGGGGGTGGCCTTGAGGTCCTTTTAGGTGGTCTGTGTTAGATAACATCGAATTCCATAGAAAGTCATTCACCCTCTCTATATTCATGGAGCATCAAGATTCATTTCGTTGCTGGTTTGTCTTTATTCCTCTCTAACCCTTGTAATCTTTTCTTTCTAACAGAGGCAGCTGGCCTTAGGCTCAGAACTTTGACTTGTAGCAGGATCTACTGAAACTTAATAACGTTTATTTTGGTTCTCGTTTTATTTGTACAGGTTACCTGACATTAGGAGGATATTTGTTTTTTCCATTTATAATAATGATATAAAATTTCTTCTTTTCATAATTTTTTAAAAGTCAATTTAGGGCTTCCCTGGTGGCGCAGTGGGTGGGAGTCCACCTGCTGATGCGGGGGACGCGGGTTCGTGCCCCGGTCTGGGAGGATCCCGCGTGCCGTGGAGCGGCTGGGCCCGTGAGCCATGGCCGCTGGGCCTGTGCGTCTGGAGCCTGTGTTCCGCAACGGGAGAGGCCACAACAGTGAGAGGCCCGCGTACCGCAAAAAAAAAAAAAAAAAGTCAGTTTAAAGAAAAATACTAAGTAAATGGTATATAGGTGGTGGCCTGATCTGGAAATAGTGTCCTTGTGTTACTGAGGTTTGGAAAACTGTGATTATCTTACTGCTTCTAGTAAAAAAAAGTGGGCCCTTCATTGAAGCACATGTTATCTTAACGTGATACTCAGTTTTGTCGTGTATCTTTCCATATAGCATGTATAGGGCCCTTAAGGACAAAAATCTCTAGCTTATCTGTCCTTGTGTCCCCCCACGCCGCCTGACACCAGCAGAATGTGTAGTCACTAGTAACCCTGGCTGAGGTAGCCCTCTTTCTCCAGTCTCCTTGTCTTGCCTGGTACCCACCCAGCTCCCCTTAGCGCTTCAGGGTTAGATAACGCTGGAGGGATGCCCCCCCACCCCCAGTCCCGGCAACAATAGAAGGGGAAGTGGATAGTCTGAGAAGATGCACAGTGACGACTTCAGTGAAATGAGTAACCAGTGAAGGGTCATTTCTTTCAGAGACCCTGGTCCTCTGCTTGGTTCCTGGAGGGGGATGGTTATGAGTTCCAGAAGAAAGAGAATGGGGGGCTTCCCTGGTGGCACAGTGGTTGAGAGTCCGCCTGCCGATGCAGGGGACGCGGGTTCATGCCCCGGTCCGGGAAGATCCCACATGCCGCGGAGCGGCTGGGCCCGTGAGCCATGGCCGCTGAGCCTGCGCATCCAGAGCCTGTGCTCCACAACGGGAGAGGCCACAATAGTGAGAGGCCCGCGTACCGCAAAAAAAAAAAAAAAGAAAGAGAATGGGGTTTCTGCCGTCTAGGAGTCATATTCTATCACATTCTAGAGGAAACGATGAGACACGTACACGCAGCAGTTGGGAATAATTAAAAGAAGCATATAGTGTTAAATTGTATGGTCCTGGTTTGGGGTGCTGAAGGAGTCCTTCACGAACAAGGAGAGCAGTGAAGACTAGTTGATTAATGATAGTGTTAGGGATCAGGTGGAAATGGAGCCAGGCCTTAAAGACTCATAGGATTGCTTTCTGTCGTCCGGATGGCACAGCATGTGAACAGAGATCTGGCTTTGGACTCCATCTCCAACCCTCCCTAACTGTGGACAACTGACTTAACCTTTCTGTGTCTGTTTCAGCGTGAGTAAAATAGGGAAAATAATTATGCCTACTTCATAGGGTTGGTTTAAGGATTAACTAAGGTGATGGTTGTCAGGCTCTTTACATACATCATGTAAAGAGCATCAAGCCACTACAGGCATATTCCTTGGACATATTGCAGGCTCTGTTCTAGACCACCATAATGAAGTGAGTATTGCAATAAAGCAAGTCACATGAATTTTTTGGTTTCCCAGTGCATATAAAAGTTATGTTTACACTATGCTGTGGTCTATTGAGTGTAGTCTATTATGTCCACAAAAAACTGTGCATATCTTAATTAAAAATACTTTATTGCTAAAACAATGTTAACCATCATCTGAGCCTTCAGTGAGTCATATCTTTTTGCTGGTGGAGGGTCTTGCCTCAGTGTTGAAGGCTGCTGGCTGATCAGGGTGGCCATTTCTTAAAATAAGGCAGTGAAGTCTACTGCATTGATTGACTCTTATTTCTCATCTCTAGACAAGTGATTTCTCTGTAGCATACAATGCTTTTTGATAGCCTTTTACCCACAGTAGAACTTCTTTTTTTTTTTTTTTGTGGTACGCGGGCCTCTCACTGTTGTGGCCTCTCCCGTTGCGGAGCACAGGCTCTGGACGTGCAGGCTCAGTGGCCATGGCTCACGGGCCTAGCCACTCCACAGCATGTGGGATCTTCCCGGACCGGGGCACGAACCCGTGTCCCCTGCATCGGCAGGCGGACTCTCAACCACTGCGCCACCAGGGAAGCCCAGAACTTCTTTTGATGTTGGAGTCAGTCCTCTCAAACCCTGCAGCTGCTTTATCAACTAAGTTTTATGTAATATTCTACCTTTGTCATTTCAATGATCTTACCAGGAGTAGATTCCGTCTAGAGAAATCACTTTCTTTGCTCATCCATTAAGAAGCAACACCTCATTCGTTAAAGTTTTATCATGAGATTGCAGCAATTCAGTCCCATCTTCAGGCTCCACTTCTAATTCTAGTTGCTGTTTCCATCACATCTGCAGTTACTTCTTCCATTCGAGTCTTGAACCCCTCAAAGTCATCCATGAGGGTTGGAACCAACTTCTTCCAAATTCCTGTTAATGTTGATATTTTGAACATCATGAATGTTCTTAATGGCATCTAGAATGTTGAATCCTTCCCAGAAGGTTTTTAGTTGACTTTGCTCAGATCCATCAGAGAAATCACTATGGCAGCTCTAGCCTTAAGAAATGTATTTCTTAAATAGTTTTAAGGCTTGAAAGGCGAAGTTGCACCTTGATCCATGGGGTGCAGAATGGATGTTGTGTTAGCAGGCATGAAAACAACAAGAATCTTATTGTCCACCTCCATCAGAGCTCTTGGGTGGCCACATGTATTGTCAGTGAGCAGTAATATTTTGAAAGGAGTCTTCTTCTGAGCAGTAGGTCTCAACAGTGAGCTTAAAGTGATCAGTAAACCATGTTATAAACAGATGTGCTGTCATCCAGGCTTTGTTGTTCCATTTAGAGAACACAGGCAGAGTAAATTTAGCATAATTCTTAAGGGCCCTAGGATTTTGGGAATGGTAAATGAGCATTGGCTTCAGCTTAAAGTCACCAGCTGCATTAGCCCCTAATAAGAGAATCAGCCTGTCCTTTGAAGCTTTGAAGTCAGGTATTGACTTCTCCTCTCTAGTTATGAAAGTACTAGGTAGCATCTTCTTCCAGTAGAATGCCGTCTCACCTACATTGAAAATCTGTTGTTCAGTGGAGCCACCTTCATTAATGATCTTAGCTAGATCTCTGGATAACTTGCTGCAGCTTCTACAGCAGCACTTGCTGCTTCACCTTGCACTTTTATGTTATGGAGACGGCTTCTTTCCTTAAACCTCTTGAACCAACCTCTGCTGGCTCCAGACTTTTCTTCTGCAGCTTCCTAACCTCTCTCAGCCTTCATAGAGAGTCAGGGTCTTGCTCTGATTTAGGCTTTGGCTTAAGGGAATGTTGTGGCTGGTTTGATATTCTATCCAGAGCACTAAACCTTTCTCCATGTTGGCACTAAAGCTGTTTTGCTTTCTTATCATTTGTGTGTTCACTGGAGTAGCACTTTTAATTTCCTTCAAGGGCTTTCCCTTTACATTCAGAACTTGACTCACTGATACAAGAGGCCTAGCTTTTGGCCTTTTTTGGCTTTTGACATGCCTTCCTCACTAAGCTTAATCATTTCTAGTTTTTGATTTAAAGTGAGAGTTTCACCTGAACACTTAGAAACCATAGTAGGGTTATTACATGGCCTAATTGCAGTATTGTTGTGTCTCAGGGAATAAGGAGGCCCGAGGAGAGGAAGAGAGATGGGGCAACAGCCAGTTGGTGGAGCAGTCAGGACACACACAGCATTTACCGATTAAGTTTGCCATCTTATGTGGGCATGGTTTGTGATTCCCCAAAACAATTACAACAGTAAGATCAAAGATCACTGATCACCATAACAGATGTAATAATAATGGAAAAGTTTGAAATATTGTGAGAATTACCACATGTGACACAGAGACAGGAAGTGAGCAAATGCTGTTGGAAAAATGGCACCAATAAACTTGCTCAGTGCAGGGTTCTCACAAACCTTCAATTTGTAAAAAATGCAATATCTGTGAAACACAATAAAATGAGGTATGCCTGTACATAGTAAATGAGCAATAATGGGTAGCTATCATTATTATTTAATCAACCATTCCATTTATTTATACAGTAAAAATTTATTACATGGTTATTATGTGTCAGGACCTGCCAGGCTTCCTACCAGGGTTCTCAGTACCTTGAACTTGGAGTCCCATGGTTTCCACTTATGTATGAGACACTTAGTTGTAATAGTAGTAATGATAGCTATAATGTCCTGAGTTCCTAATTATGTGTCAGGCATTCTGCTAGGTGCTTTATTACTGTATTGCCTTTAATCTTTATACCCATTTTATAGAAGCAGGAATAGAGATGTAGAGTCTATGAAACTTACCCAGGGTTGCATAGAAAATGTCAAGCCTGGGATTTAGATTGTCTGCTCTTTTTTTTTTTCTTTCTTTCTTTCTTCTGTTCTGCACTGACTGTTGTTACTGTCACCCTAAATCCATTATGCCCCAGACTGAACTTGGTTTCCTCAAATGAGCTTTGTCTTTCAACTTCTCAGTCAGGGGCACTACCATTCTACTTGTCATCCATGTCTGAAAGGCGGGAGATGTCTCCCTTCTCCATCAAGCCCCCCCTATATCTGGTTAATCACTAGGATTTTAGTTCAAATGCATCTTTTTCTCCCTCTTTCTCTTATCCTGGCTGGGCCCCTCTTGACTTGGATTTGTTAGTTTTCAACGTTTGTTCCACTGCCCCGCATGAAAGGGGAGGTTTACACAATACACTTTCATGGACTTCACCAGATTTTGATAAAACACCCTTAAGTTTTCCAAGAAGTAAAGCACAGTAGTTGGTTACTGCTGCAGCTGTTTGTCAGCGGTAGAAGCTTGGAATAGGCTCACAGCAGTGGTACAGATAAGTAAGCTGCTGTGAATATAACCTTTCTCTCCTACCCAGGAAAACATGTTTGGAGAGAACTATGCTCCACTCTGTTTTAAAAAGTAAAGCTTTCCCCTTTAACAAACAGTACTGGGAAAAGTGGATATCCACATGCAAAAAGATGGCGTTGGACCCCTACCTCATATGATATACAAAAATTAACGAAGAATGGATCAACAACCTAAATATAAGAACTGAAACCATAATACTCTTAGAAGAAAACATAGGGGCAAATCTTCTTGAACTTGAATTTGACAGCTCTTTGGTCTTACATCAAAAGTACTGTATGAGCAACAAAAGGAGAAATAGATAAAATGGACTTCATCTAAATTAAAAACTTCTGTACATCAAAGGACATTATCAAGTAAGTAAAAAGACAGCCTACAGAGAGGGAAAAATATTTGCAAATCACATATTTGATAAGGATCTAATATCCAACGTATATAAAGAACTCATGAAGAACTCATAACTCAACAACAAAACAACAGACATTTCTTCAAAGAAGACATACAAATGGCCAAAAAGCACATGAAAAGATGCTCAACGTCGTTAGTCATTAGGGAAATGCAAATCAAAACCACAGTGAGATACCACTTCACATCCACTAGAATGGCTATAATAAGAAAAAGAAAAAGGAAAATGACAAGTATGGTGAGGATGTGGAGAAATCGGAACCTTCATACATTGCTAATGGAAATGTAAAATGGTTCAGCTGCTGTGGAAAATAGTTTGGTGATTCCTCAAAAAGTTCAACATAGAATTACCATATAAACTAGTAATTCCACTCCTAAAGAATTGAAAACAGGTACTCAAACAAGTATACGTGTACACATGTTCATAGCAGATTCACAGCAATCAACAGATGGAAACAACCCAAATGTCTGTCAATGGACAGAAGGAGAAACAAATAGTGGTATATACATATGAGTGAATATTATGCAGTCAGAAAAAGGAGTAAAGTGCTGGTGTGAGCAACAATGTGGATGCACCTTGGAAACATGATGCCAAGTGAAATAACCAGATGTGTCACATACTGTGTGATTCCATTTATATGAGATATACAGAATAGGTAAATCGATAGAGATAGGAAGCAGGTTGGTGGTTGCCAGAGGCTGGGAAGAGGGGAGAATGGGGAATAATGCTTAATGGGTATGGAATTTCCTTTTTGGGTGTGATGAAAATGTTTTGGCACTAGGTAGAGGGGATGGTTGTACGACGTTGTGAATGTACTAAATGCTACTGAATTGTTCACTTTAAAATGGTTAATTTCATGTTATGTGAATTTCATCTCAATTTTTTAAATCTCAAAAAAAAATACAGTAAAGCTTTCACAAACTTTGTTGCTTTAATTGTTCATAGTAATGCGTACTTGGTAGATATCAGTATTTCAGGACACTGTTCTTGAGAATCATTGGCTGTAACCATCTGCTAGAATTACTAGCTGCCAGGATTATAGCCCGCTCTCCTTTGCTGGGGGCAGGACCCCTAGGCCAGGGCTTTCTAACTCAGATGGGATAAATGTTTGTGGTCAGCTGGATGTAAGGCATCAGAGAGTCATGGAGATTAGGTGGAACTGGGCTGGACGTGCACTGTCTAAATGCATTCCAGTTTAGACAGACTGCCCCTGGGCTGGTTTTTGCCCCGTCTTCATCTTTCGGCCATCCCTCTTAAGCCATCAGACAGACTGATGTATTTTAAAAATCATCTTCAGCATGCCATCCCATTTGTAAAAACCAATTTCCTGTTGCAGAATCTAAACCTCTCTGCCTTCCCTTTCCCGCAGAGGCTCTGAGAAAGCTCAGCTGGACCCATACAGCATCGTGAAACCGTTACCCTCCTCCTACCTCACCCTGTCCCAGCCACCTGGAGGCCTCGGGTGACAGGACTGAACCCCATTAGATCTGTAAGGGGAAGGGCTCTCTCTGAATCCTCGGTTTAAGGGCGACTCAGGGAAATGCTCAGCAGCTGGTTGCCGCCACTGCAGAGGGCATGGTGGGTTTCTGTGGTGCCCCTTCCCCAGCAGTCTGAATGCATGTCAGTCTGTTATCTGTCTACTCGCAGAGAAGGGGAGAGAGGCACAGAAGAATCTGGAAAGATTTTTGTGATTAGATGAGATGTAGGAAGTTGTTTTTTTTGTTTGTTTGTTTTCATCTGCCCAAGCTTTTAGAGGCTTGGACCCATCATGATGCTGGAAGCTTGGAGTGGGCGGGGTGTGTCAGGGGAGCAGGGGAGAGGGTGTGGAGAAGGGAGACTTAGTCCATTAGATCTAGGGAGTGGCTGGCACTGACTTCTTTTATGCTTCCAGCCCTATAGCTGCTTGTAATCCCTCTTTACTGCTGATTTTCTGGGAAGCATGTAGGACGTAGAGATCTTTGGCCCACGTCCTTTCATTATGTAACACTTCAGTGGACATGTGCCGGGGCGGGGTTTGTGGGGGCAGGAAGAGAAAAGTACGGTCGTGTGACTTAAGGGACTCCCTGCAGCTCTTGCCCTAAAATCCCTCCCCCTTACCCCACTCTCCCCATTTAGACTTGAAAGGCAGAGAGAATCTTCCTTCCTTCCCTGAAATCCTGTGTACAGAGCTCTGAACTCCTGGTGGCTCAGCGTCTGGCCCACAGAGGTGGTGCTGACCCAGGGCCCTTGGAACCGTCCCACCTGTGGAAATGGAGGCTCGGCTTCCTCATATCCCAGGAGCTCGCTAGCTGCCGACTCAGGCAGAGTTCCTGGCCTTTGCTTACAGCGCTTGAGTCAGTGGGCGTTTTTGCTCTTTTGGGGGAGATTGGCTCCCACAAGGGCATGCTTCTTGCTGGAGCCGTCATGTGGGTGAGCATCAGCGTGTGTGTCCTCTGACCTCCAACCTGTCAGCCACTTCCCAGTGGGTGCTGGTGAGTTCCTGGATTAAGGGAAAATCTCTGCCCAAATGACATGCTGTTTTTTCTTTAATTTTTATTTTATATTGGAGTATAGTTGGTTAACAGTGTTGTACACCTGAAACTAAGACATGCTTTCTTAAGACTTTAAATAAAGTAACGTGGAGAGGTTCATGGAAACTGTTGAGACACTGTCGGAAACCTTAAAAGCCCAGTGTGCACCTCCACTCCTGGTGCTGTGAGAGTGCTTAAAGCCCAGCGGTGGCCTGGAAGTCAGGAAGGCCGGGTAGCCTCTCCTCAGAAGGGTAGGCTGTGACCCCACAGCTCTCCTTTCGTAGGGTGTGAGTGGGCCGTATGGTGTCATGGCAACAGGGAAGGCTCTCCAGCCAGGCTGCCAGGGTTTCAGTCCTGGCTTATTAGCTGAGTGGCC
Source organism: Mesoplodon bidens (assembly GCF_964165515.1). NCBI lineage: Eukaryota > Metazoa > Chordata > Mammalia > Artiodactyla > Ziphiidae > Mesoplodon > Mesoplodon bidens. Next base: position 147,155,295 of record NC_138178.1, on the reverse strand, counting down.
TTGGAAAATTTATTTAGTGGTGCTGTATCTCAGTTTCCTCATCTGTATGTAGAGCAGCGATGGCAATAGTATGTACCTCATAAGGTTGTCGTGAGGGTTGAAGATAATGCCTGTAAAATACTTGGCACTCAAATAGATGCATCCTAGGTGTTTAGAGATGGTGGCTCCCACCATCCACCCATGGTAGCCACATGATGAAGCCTGCAGGAGAGGACAAGAGGAGGGCAGGAGGACTCTGTATTGTGTGGTTTCCCTGTGATTAACGCAGACTCTGGTTTCTTCTGTATTCCTTTCCTTGCCCAGTACTGATCCTCCAGAAGGTGGAGAATGGAGACCTGAGCAAAAAGGTTCTGAAGATCACCGATTTTGGCCTGGCTCGGGAATGGCACCGAACCACCAAGATGAGCGCAGCAGGGACATATGCCTGGATGGCACCTGAAGTCATTCGTGCCTCCATGTTTTCCAAAGGCAGCGACGTGTGGAGGTAAGGTCCAGAGGTGCAGGGTCAGCGCTCCCCAGATCTATTTTGGCTGCACAGATGCTTCAGGACTTGGAGAATTGAGGTTGCATAGAATCCCAGGCACCCCAGGTAGGTCTAGGTGACCCCTTCAGAGCAATCTACACTAAATCCCACATTGCCAAAGGACAGTTTCTAACACCTTCATCTGCCAGAAATACCCCCCAGTGCTATGGGGCAAGTACCACCTCCATGTAGGCCCCTTTGTGTTGGTGATTGCTCCCTAGGAAGGACCAGGAGATTCTAGGGGCAGTGTGTACTGACCTCCAGGGTGGTGAGGGTACCCAGACACTCCTGGAGACCTTCCCCACAGTCACCCTGGCTTCCTTAGCAACAGTGGCTGTTACTGTTGCACTTGTTCTCACTATAAGCCCTTCAGCTGATGAGTAGTGTTTGTGCTCTCTCTTTTTTCTGGGTGGGCTGGAAATTATCCTTTCCAGTTCTCCAGTTAAGCTTTTAGTCACGGCTGTCTTGCCTGTTGAGCATTGATATAGAAATGGGAAAAGATAGGGCTCAAGCGTGCACCCACAACTGCAGAGTCAAAGATTAGACCAACCGCTCCCCTTAGTTCATGTCAGCCCAAGAGGTCACAAGGACATGGATCTAAAAATCTTTTTCCCACTGATGGGAGGAGGAGCATCTACAGAGTAAGCATCCTCATGACTGTGAAGAGAGTAGCATCACCTTGGTATGCAAAAGAAAGGGCTGTAGATTATCATCTCATTTCATCCATGAAGTTGTTGCTTCTCAGTGTGTTGTAAAGTGAGCTTGTGTGTGTGTTTATTTTAAATAACAGCTTTATTGAGATATTACTCACATACTGTAAAGTGCACTTTTTAAAATGTATAAGCCAGTGGTTTTTAGTAAATTTACAATGTTTTACACTGATCATCATTGTTATTGGTTTCCTAAGGCTGCTGTAACAAATTACCACAAACCTGGTGGCCTAAAGCAATACAAATTTACAGTCTAGAGGCCAGAAGTCTGACATCGGTATCAGCAGGGCCATACTCTCTCCAGAGACTCTGGGGCAGATTCTGTTCCAAATAAGGATTCTGGGTATTAGGACATGGACATATCTTTTCAGGGCCACCATTCAACCCATGACAACCACTGACTATTTCCAGAATATTTTTTATCACTCAGAAAAACCCTCAATACCTATTAGTAGTCATTCCCTAATACCCCCTACCCCTACCCCTACACCCTGGCAACCACTAATTTACTTTCTGTCACTATGGATTTGCCTCTTCTGGACATTTCATATAAATGGAATCATACAGTATGTGATCTTCTGTGACTGGCTTTTTTCATTTGCATAATGTTTTCAGGGCTCATATATGTTTTTCAGAACTTCATTCTTTTAATAGCTGAATCATATTCCATCATATGGGTATACCACAATTTGTTTGTCTGTTCTTTAGTTGATGGACATTTGGGTTGTTTCACTTTTTGTCTAATGTAAATGATGCTGCTATGGACATTTGTTTACATGCTTTTGTGTGAACATATGTTTTCAGTTCTCTTGGATATACACCTAGGAGTGAAATTTTCTGATTCATATGGTAATTCTATATTTAACTTTTTCAGGAACTGCCAGACAGTTTTTTTTACCACTGCCATTACCATTAGCAACGCATGAGGGTTCCAATTTCTCCACATCCTCTCAACACTTGTTATTTTTTATTATAACCATCCTAGTGGATGTGAAGTGGTATCTCACTGTGGTTTTGATTTGTATTTCCCTAATGACATCGAGCATCTTTCCATGTGCTTATTGGCCATTTGTATATCTTATATGAATAAATATCTGTTCAAATCCTTTGCCAATTTTAAAATTGGGTTATATGTCCTTCCATTTTTATGTTGAAAGGGTTCTTTATATATTCCAGATACAAGTCCCTTACCAGATACATGATTTGCAAATAATTTCTCCCACTCTGTGGGTTTTCTTTTTACTTTCTTGATGGTATCCTTTGAAACACAAGCATTTTTAATTTTGACGATGTTCGGTTTATCAGTTTTTTCTTTGATTGCTTGTGCTTTTGGTGTCATATCTAAGAAATGAAGTCATGAAGTTTTATGCGTATGTTTTCTTCTAAGAGTTTGTAATTTTACCTCTTACATATGGGTCCATATTGTTCCGTCTTGTTCCATTTTGACCTGTATGTGGTGTGAGGTAGGAGTCCAACTTCATTCTTTTACATGTGGCTATCTAGGTGTCCTAGCACCATTTGTTTAAAAGACTGTTTCTTTCCTCATTGAATTGTCTTGGCATCCCTGTCAAGAAGCAGTTCACCACAAATGAAAGAGTTTATTTTTGGACTCTCAATTCTACTCCATTGATCTATGTGTCTCCCATTATGCCAGTGCCACCTGTTTTAAGAACTGTAGCTTTGTACTAAGTTTTCAAATTAGGAAGTGTGAGTCTTCCAACTTTCTTCTTTTTCAAGATTATTTTGGCTATTCCGAATCTCTTCAATTTCCCTACGAATTTTAGGGTCATTTTTCAGTTTCTGAAAAGTAGGCAGCTAGAATTTTGATAGGGATTATGTTAAGTCTGTAGATCACTTTGGGGAGTATTGCCATCTAAATAATATTGTCTTTCAATCCATGAACATGGGATATCTTCCTATTTATTTAGACCTTCTTTAATTTCTTTCAATGTTTTATAGCTTCTGTATATTGAATCTTATTTCATTACACATTAATTATGGGTGAAGTACCTATTGTGAAGAAAAGAGTTTTCCTTTCCTTAGAATATCTGACTAGATCTCATTAGGTTGAGCTGTATCCTGATATTCAACTGTTTTTCGCCCACAAAAGCAGCAATTTCATATGCTTCAACCTACACTTTCATTGCTTGACTGTAGGCTAATGAGATTAGTTAATGTATTAATTAAGCTAAGCTGCTATTGCAAAGAGACCTACTGATGGTTGAAATGTACTTCTTTTTCAAGAGTAGTCCAGCCTGTCTACGCTGGTGGGGCAGCTTTGCACCTTGAGATCATTCAGGAACTCAGGTCCTTTCAGCATCCCTCAGCATGTTATTCTTTTCTGAATGGTTACATCTGAGTGAAAGTGACTTCAGAATAATTATATCCCACAGAAAAGGAGAAAGAGAGCTTATCCATGGCAAGAAGCTTGTCTTTAATTTGGAGATGACTCCAAAAGTAGCTATTATTATTTCCATTTTACAGATGAGGTAAGCAAGGCTTAGATGATTGAAATCAGTTGCCTAGGTTCACCCAGGTGGTAGAGGTAAAGCTGTGATTTGAACTAGATATGTGTCTTTTGAAACTCTGTGCTTGTAGCCATGTCACCATCTATACACTCTTAATCCTGTGCTTTGGGCACCCTCTTCCAGGGTGATTGGCCCACCGTGCCTGGGACCCAGCAGCCTGTCCCAAGAGGGCCAAAGCATGTCTAGGAACTCGGGACAAAGCTGGTTCCCAGACTGACTTGTAATGCATTTATTCCTCCAAGAAATGTTTGTTGAATACATACTTACTCTGTTATGACCAAGCAAGTGGACTTGCTTCCTGCTGTACCGTGGAAAGACCAAACACTGAGACAACAGTCTTTTGCAGAGAGAAAAAGGATTTATTGCAGGGTGGCCAAGCAAGGAGGCAGGAGGCAATGCTCAGATATGTCTCCCCAGTTGATCGGCTGTTGAGTGGGATGTTTATCATGGAAGTAGGGAATAAGAGGCGGGGGCTGGGCTGGGAAATGGTCGGTGGAAAGTAATTTGTACATTTCTGGAGTTCTCTGCCCAGGCTCAACTGTTCTTCATGCCTCTTCATGGGTTGCATGTGCAAATTCACGGGGGTTTCCTATGTTACATGGGGTGGACTTTCAGCCTGTGACGTCTAAAGTTCACTATCAAAGTTCACTATTGGTTGTCCTAGTCCCTTAGTGTGCCTGAAGGGGCTGTCAGCAGGTTGTTTGCATATCTGTGGTTTCCCTGGTATTCTGCAAAACAAGCTTGGTGTCTTCCATGTATCATTTTACTTCTATCTTGTTTCTACCTTACGGGCCTTGAGTGTGTAAGGTAAGGGTATAGTGTCAGGTATGGGGCTGAGCCTGAATCCAACCCCCTTCCCTCCAACTCCCCTCCTGGAGCTCATGCGGGGCCTTGGGCCTCTGCAGTTGGTGGGTGCCCAGGGCCAGCTGAGTTTGTCTCACTGTTCTTCGAGTATAGTTGTCTAGGCCTCCTCTGTGCTGTGGTGGAGCGTAGGATAAGAATGGCCCAGACCCCCCTCAAGAAGAGCAGTTTTTCCCTTTGGTTGTATTGTGCAGGGAGGGCACTGGTGACAGCCAGAGGCCATCATCCCACGGTGACTCTCTGCCTGTCGTGTGTAGGATGAGGTGGAGGCATTTTGTTAATTAATCATTTTATGTTTTTTAAATTATGGAAGGAAAACATGTTCACTATAGAAAAAAATTAGAAAATATGGATAAACAAAAAAAAGAAAAAGAAAAGGAAAGAAAAGAAAAAATCACCCACAACGCACTTCTAAAGATAATCTGTGTTGACATTTTGGTGTGTTTATTCCTGTTCCTGTGATCACCCACCCATCCCTTAAAATGGGATCATTCTGTTTTGTAAGCTGCTTTTTGAATGTAACAGAGCATGAACATATTGCCATGTTAATAAGTATTTATTATGTCAATAAATATACTAACATATACATTTATACGTAAGTTAGTAAATACGTTGTCATTTTGAATGAGGGTCCGGTTAACAGCAAGGATAGTAAATTGTGTGTTACCTTACAGTTTACAAAGTACTTTCACGTATGGTAGTTCAGTTGTCTTTGCCAAAGATTATTAAACAGTCAGCTTGGTTCCTGGGATGTGGGCTCACAGCTGATGACCAAGTGCAGGAGCCCATTCAAGGGACACCCTCTCCTTTTGGAGGGTGGGTCCCTGAGTTGACACTCTTAAAGTCCACCCAGGTTAATAAGAAAAACAGCCCTGGCCCAGCACAGGTACAGAATTGCTGCACCTTCGATTGGGAAGGGTTGCTATTCACTCTAGGGCTTTTCTTCATTTTGAAAAAAAATAAAACAGCCCTCTCCCACATCCGATATTATCAAACAGTGGAAAAGATTACTGCACCTCTGGAGGTGGCTAATTATTGACACGGTGCATTTCTGAGGGTTTGGGTTTAGGCTATGACTCTTGGGAAGTCATTGGCAGCACTGTGGGATCTGGCACTTCTCTGGGGGGAAGGGACTCCGAGGCAGAGTTCTAGCTGAGTTGGTACTTCGGGGCTGCTTGTAAACAGTCTTGAACAGACCTCTTGACCTTCTCTTAACCCTGGGAGGGCAAGAAAGTAGGCTAAACAGGTAAATCATGTGGACTTCTACTGTCCACCTCTCCATGAGGCTCAGATCCATCTAATGTGTGTTTCTCCAGTCCCCTTTTTGGACTCTGTTCCTGCCAGAGGAGCACCAAGCCTTCATTTACATCACCCACCTTCTGTTATAAAAATACAGAGGAACACTGGCAGAGGAACACTTTGACTGGTTTAGTCATCCCCAGAAAGCCGCCTTCCCTGAATGCTGGCACCCCTCGGCACGGCTCTCCCCAGCCACTTTCTCATTTCAGGCCTTTCCGAGAGGGAAGCACATGGTGTTTACGAGCCATAGATGGCGGTTTCAGGATGCTGGGTAGTTATTGTTATTCTTTCCTTGCAGCTCTTCTATGAGGTAGGGATTGCTGTCTCTGTTACACAGGTGAGGAAACAGGTTTGGAGAGGTGAACTTGTTTTCTTAAGGTCCCACGGCTGTAAGTGGTAAAGCAGGCATTCGACTCAAGTCTGTCTAAGTCTTTCTTGAGCAGCACTTCTCCCACTCTTCCTAGTTGTAGAGCCCTTCAAATGGAATGGAATGCCCATGAACAAAGGCCCAAGCCAGGTGAGAGCAGAGTTGCCCTTGTGGAAGCTGGGAGGGGAGGGTCCCTGGCTCCTTTCCCTTCCAGGTGGCCTGAGACATCTCCACAGAGTAGAGCTCAGTGTAAACACCACCACAGAGGAAACGCCAGGACACAAACAGGACACGTGTTTGGATCTTCGAAAACACCCTGTCTTTCCAGGTAGTTAGGCTTGAGACATCGATTGTCTTTGCCTGGATGGAAGAAAGGGGTTTCGGGAACCTTGAGTTTTTGTTCCTCAGGGTGGAAGTGGGCAGTAATGCCGAGAGCAGGCAACTGAAGATGGGAGTCTCTCTAAGCGGGAATCTAGTTAGCAGCGCTGAGAGCTCGTAGAGGTCACTTGGTGGACACTGCCCAGCATGACTGCTGTCTGGATAAGTCACATGAAAGGTTTGGCAGGAAGTATCCTAGTGCAGTTCTTGATATTTGGGGCTTACTCGGGGCACCCAGTGCAGCCTGAAGGACCATCTGACTACACACTCACTCTTACACCCACCCACCAATTCATTCATTATGTGAGGGCCTAGGCATCCCAGAGCCTGGGCAAGACCCTGAGAATGCAAAGATTAGGAACTACTGTCCCTGCCCTTTAGGAGCCCACAGGCTGGTAAACAAACAACTAGAATACCTGACAGCGCAAACAAGGGCTGAGTAACATGCTGGGGTGTCAGGAGGCTTCCTAAAGTGTCCAGGTGTTCCCATCAGCCTCAGACTAAGATCCACCTTCTTGTCAGGACAAGACAAGACCTGCAACTACCAGTCTACTAAGCTTTTTTTTTTTTTTTTCCTGTCAAAATACGTAAAGAAAATGATAGTATTTGCGCTGCTCGGGGAAAGCCATTGTCCAAGGACACTGGCCAGTCTACTCTGAGGATCCCTCTGTAGAGACCCCCGGGATGCCCGGGCACACTGGTGGGCCCATTGCTCTCCTTTGGAGCCATGCCAGGCCAGGCCATGGGATCCTTGGAGGGCAAGCCCATGCTGTTGTGCTCTCTGATCCCTGTCTCTGGAGCCCTGGCTCCTCCCTCAATTAGCCAAGTTTCACTCAGGATTCAGCTTCCTCCTGCCTCCGTCCTGGTCTGGTGTAGGTGACCCTCCTTTGTGCTGTCATAGTATCTCTGTTGTGACTCCTCTTTCCATATTCTCATTGATGCTTTTTCTATTCCTCTTGCTAGTCTCTTTGTGGATAAGATCTGTGTTTTTTTATCCTGTGTCCCAGTTCTTGGCATTGAGTTTGATGCATAGTAAATATTTAGTAGATGTTTAAAATGAATGAATAAAGGGTGGTGCATTTGAATCATATCTTGAAAGATGATTAGTAGAGTTTACCAAGCAGAGAAGTGGTGGAAGGGCATTCTAGGGAGAAAGAATTGAGAATTGGTCCAGGTCCACTGTGACTTACTCCACATATGCCCTTAATATATGCTGCTAACCCTGTCTAAAACTTGCTTTCCTCATCTGCAAAATGATGATAATACTTATCTTGCAGGTTTTTTGTAGGGATTTCAAGATCATATTTGTAAACGTCTTAGCATGCTGCACATACAAGGTACCATGATCGAATAGTTGCTGGGTTTATTATTATTTTTTTTAAATAAATATGTCTTCTTGTTGGTTGTAAACTACTGATGAGTATTACCAAAAAATTGAGCTTTGTGTTGAAAATATAAGGAGAGGCCCTCTTCCAACTGTTCATGGCCTTATGGTTTCTGGTCCTGACTTATTCCTGGAAGGATTAAACACTACATGAGTTTGCCTGGTTCTGATTGTGAATTCATAGAAAAATTATTCCATAAGCTTTGTGCTCCCCATTCCCTAACTCACAGAACGTGTGAAAAGAAATTCTTCATGTGGACTTGAAAGGTAGGGAAAGAACTCGAAGCCCACACAGCTGATGCGCTGCGCTGCTCTACCGATGCAGTCCACCCTTGTGAAACTTTCCCCTTTGAGTTAGACAGAGGTGACTGTTAAGGATGCACTCACGCTGACGGGGGCAGGAATCTGTTCAACCTAGTGGGCACTGAAAGAAATCTTTCACAGGAGCAAAATATGTTTGTTTCGGGTGGTCATCTCTCTGCTTTTATAAAGCTAAAAAAAATGTATCTGTTGCTATATGATCCAGCGATCCCACTTCTGGGCATATATCCATACAAAATTATAATTCGAAAAGATACATGCACCCCTATGTTCATAGCAGCACTGTTTACAATAGCCAAGACATGGAAACAACCCATGTGACCATCAACAGACGATTGGTTTAAGAAGATATATATATATATATATACACACAATGGAATGTTACTCAGCCATTAAAGAGAATGAAATAATGCCATTTGCAGCAACTTGGATGGACCTAGAGATTATCATACTAAGTGAAGTAAGTCAGAAAGACAAATACCATATGATATCACTTATATGTGGAAACTAAAATACAACACAAATGAACATATCAACGAAACAAAAACAGACTCATAGACATAGAGAACAGACTTGTGGTTGCCAAGGGGGAGGGGGTGAGGGAGGGAAGGATTGGGAGTTTGGGATTAGCAGATGCAAACTATTGTAGTATATAGGATGGATAAACAACAAGGTCCTACTGTATAGCACAGGGAACTATATTCAATATCCTGTGATAAACCATAATGGAAAAGAATATGAAAAAGAATATATATATATATGTATAAGTGAATCATTTTGCTATACAGCAGAAATTAAACACAGCATTGTAAGTCAACTATACTTCAATAAAATAAAAAACAATAAAAAATAATGTATCTGTGACTTAAGCTGAAGTTTTCTTAAAGCAGGAAAAAATGTATTCCCAGAAGCATGCCTCTTCTCCCAGTTTATTACATTCACAATAGCAACCACAAAATAGATGTGGCCCTTGAGCACTGATTAAAACACTAGAGCAGTGCATTTCATTTCATGACAGCCTTGTCAGACTGCTTGTGTTATTTGCACTTCACACATGAGGAATTTGAGAAACAAGACCAAGTGTGCTTGACTCCAGAGTTTTCGCTTATAGCCAGTAGGCTTTATGGTCTCCCTTTTATATTATAGCAGTACTTCTGTTTTGTTAGTCTCCCTACATTTCAGAGAGGATGTGGGATGCTTATCAAAGCCTCGCGAGATATTTGCATGAAGTTGCACCTATGGTTCATGGTGCGGCTTCTGTCTTCTTCCTCTCCTTAGCTATGGGGTGCTGCTTTGGGAGCTCCTGACCGGTGAGGTGCCCTTCCGAGGAATCGATGGCTTAGCAGTCGCTTATGGAGTGGCCATGAACAAGCTTGCCCTTCCCATTCCTTCTACGTGCCCGGAACCTTTTGCCAAACTCATGGAAGGTGAGTGACCCCTGGCTGGAACAAAACTGGAGACCGTTTATTTTTCTATCGGCACTTGATAGACTGTGGCCAGTTCTGCAGGATCAGTAACTGAAAGAGGAGGTGAAGTATGAGTCAGTCAAGGAGGAATCCTGAGGATGGTTGGAAGAGCTACTTCAAGATGATGTCAGCACCCTGCTACACTGGTGTCACCGATGTCCCTTCTGTCCATCTAGTGACTGTAGAACGTAGCCTAGAAACTGAGGGCTGCTATCCAGTGCTTCAGAATATTATTATTTAATCCAAAGTAAGAAGGTATAGCAGCTTTTATCTCAAGACCTCTGAGTGTCTTACATGTAGAAATGAAGATCTATGAAGAAAGGAATTCTAAAATTCATCTAGGCAAACCCTGTGATTTTGTCGGTGAGAAATCCTAAGCTGAGAGAGGTTAAATGGATAGGCGGTCACTCCATTGGTTAGTGGCTCAGCTGAGAGTAGATAGAATTCACTCTTCCTGACTCCCGTGGTTTTCATCCTTGCCTTCTCATCAGCACGTTGAGTTGGGGAAGGGTAGCTCATTTATTTATGGGAAATTGGGGCCCAAGGTGTAGTTACCCATTGTCAGGACTGGAATCGTGTAGTAACTTGATAAACTGTGGTAGCTGTAGTTCATGCAAGAAAACGCTTTGGACTTGCCTTACTTATGTGAAATCAATAGTCAGAATGGAATGGGTGCAGAGCTGCTGCATTGTGTTTCCAGCTTCACTGCTGATGATTGTGATGCTGGGCAGATTGCTTTACTTCCTGAGCCCTGTTTGGGGTTCCCTAAGTCCCAGTCTCTATTTCTGGAAGGAGAAATGAGAGGTGGTTTTCTGTCAAATGACGTCACGTAATATCCTAAATCTTACATTTGCCTCTGTCCGCTAATGCTTCCTGCTGACTCATGTGCCCCATGCAGATTGCTGGAATCCTGACCCCCATTCACGACCATCTTTCACGAATATCCTGGACCAGCTAACTACCATAGAGGAGTCTGGTTTCTTTGAAATGCCCAAGGACTCCTTCCACTGCCTGCAGGATGACTGGAAACATGAGATTCAGGAGATGTTTGACCAACTCAGGGCCAAAGAAAAGGTAAGAAAGAGAAGCAAAAGGCATGCATTGAATTAGTGGATCTTCTCCACTGGGGCCTCTGGACCGATTCTGACACGACCACGTTCCTGCTTGGTTTGTGGCAACAGAGCAGCTTTTTCCTTCCTGGCTTTACATGGAGAGTTCTCCAGGCCTCAGATGTGACCTGAAACGATCGAGAATTTTTCTTTCTTTTTGGGATGTGGCAGGAATAAGTGGGGGGAGTCATGAATCCAAAGCTCTCCTTGCAGAGTATCTACTTCATTGTCCAAACTGGAGGAGGAGCACCACTGGGCAAGTACCAGCAGGGTGTCTCACCCCGCCGGCTGGAAATACGAGAGCGTTCTAGAAAGCTTTCTTTGTTCTGCAGTGGACTTGTAGAAGGGGTTTAACTGGGTGTAGGGATACTTCAATACTGAGAGCAATTATCAGAACATCCTGCCAGTGTCTTTGGGGATCAGAATCAGAAACAGCATATGGGCTAAAAATACCATGAGTCTGAAATTGTTTGGCATTTTCCATGTTTTTATGAAAAGGCCTCAAAGGCTGAACCAACTGAGGCGTTCAGAGACCCATAGCCCATTAGAGATCTGCCTTTTTGTTTTGGAAACCATTCCTTAAATGGCCCTCTCTATGCCCGTAGTCTCTAGCTATCAGTCAGCGTCACACAGAGGAAGCTAATCAAAGTAGTTATGTTGTTTATCCTGTGGGGCCAGTGGCTAGGGGCACGAGGGATGTCCATGGATAGCCTTGGTTAATTTCTTCTTTCCCTTCTCACTCCCCTCTGTGGAAATTTGGGAAGCAGTATAATAATAGTAGAATCTAAAATGATCTTTATGGCTTCCCAGTTCTTTCACTTGAAAGGTCTGATGAGACCTCTTCACCCATTCTATCCAGGAGTCTTATGGCCCCTGCTGCCAGCATGTAGGGCAGGTGTTATTAACTTTTTCATCTCAGAGCTGAGGGTCAGTGTCTGTCTAAAGTCACACAGCTAGTAAGTGAGGAGGCAGAATCTTGAACTGGGGTCTTCTGATTCCAAAACCATTTTCTTTCCAATATCATCGTTTCCCTAAACAAAGGACTTAAAAATCATTTCTGGAGCTGATTTGAAGATATAACTCTTTTGATGCAACATAGCAATCCTTGTACTGTTTGGCAAGTCAAGGAGCATTCTGCAGGGGGATGCAGTGAGCTTATGACAATTCTTTAGGGACCCAGGGGGAGAGAGGGGTGGATCTGTACTGACCATTGAGCAGAATGATTAAAAGAGACTGTTCCAATTACTAGTTCTGTTCCAACTAGAAGAACCCCAGAGTTCCTGGCCTTTTTTGAGATTGCTGAATCACTGACTCCTGGTTATTTCTTCTTCTTTTTTTTTTTTTTTTTTTTTTTTGCGGTACGCGGGCTTCTCACTGCTGTGACCTCTCCCGTTGCGGAGCACAGGCTCCGGACGCGCAGGCTCAGCGGCCATGGCTCACGGGCCCAGCCACTCTGCGGCATGTGGAATCTTCCCGGACCGGGGCAAGAACCCGTGTCCCCTGCATCGGCAGGCGGACTCTCAACCACTGCGCCCCAGGGAAGCCCTTCTTTTTCTTTTTATAAATTTATTTTTTATTGAAGTATAGTTGAATTACAATGTTGTGTTAATTACTGCTATACAGCAAAGTGACTCAGTTATATATTATATATATATATATATATATATATATATGTATTCTTTTTCATATTCTTTTCCATTATGGTTTATCACAGTATATTGAATATAGTTCCGTGGTTATTTCTTTTGATTGATGAAATTATAAGGGTACCAGCCAATAAGAAAAATGAAAGTTGGATTTTGTCAGGAAGTAGTTACTAGAAAAAGTCAAACCAATTCTCGTAATAGCTAACATTTGTAGAGTATGTGCTATTCGCCATGCTCTGTTATGAGTAATTTATATGAATTCTTACATAATCTTGCATAATAAGGTAATAATTGCCTTATGTAATACAGTCCTGCGATATTGGTGCTATTAACTCCATGTAACATGTGATGCCCATTTTAACTTGCTCAAGGCCACAAATCAGCCACTTTGTTCCAGAATCCTTGCTTTTAACACCCATGCTGTGATACCTCTCCATTTATAAGGCTTGGAGTTGGGCAAGTGAGGGTGAAATGGATCATGAGCTTTCTCTCTGGAGAGATTCCTCTTAAATCATTGTATGTGGAAGATGTGATTTGCATACTATGGAGTTGATACCCAAATAGGTGTTTCGCAAGAAGGGGATTTACCATGCTGGAGGGTTTCCAGGTATATGGTGCCATAGTTGAGTACTCCATAAATGCCCTGTTTTCCCATATGATTCACTCTTCAGGTTGGCTCAACCTACTACTGCTTCTGTTTATGTGAGGATGGATTGGTCTCTGGGCTGGGGTTCAAGTTCCCTTAAAGGAAGGAGCTTAAACCCAAGTCATCCCTTAGACAAGAGCATGCAGGAGAGAGGACTTAGGAAGGCTGAGATTAGCTCGAACTAATTTTCAGCTTTCCCATTTAGCAGCAAAATAACCAACCAGGAATAATTTTTCTGAATCTTCTATGTGTTTTTGTTCTGATTGTGAAAACAAAGCAGTGGGACCGGGAAGCCAAGGATGTGGAGGGCACACAACAGTTAATCTTTGGGGCTTATTTGGGGCTTATTTCATCAAAGAAGGAGAAGTTCAAATGTTCAAGCTCATTTCTCAGGCACTGTGATGAATCCATGTTCCCATAAAGAAGGACCTGCATTTATAAAATTGTCTTCTCTCTCCTTCTTTCTCTCATTCACTCATCAACTCAACAGTTAATCAGCAACTACTGAGGACCTACCACGTACCAGACAGCTTTCAAGGTGCTCATCCTCTTCTCATTTTTCTCCTTTCCATCATTTTTATGGTCATTTTCATACACTCTTGAGAATAGAAGGCAAGTTGAATGGAAGACTCCTTTCATCAGAATATTTTATTCCCATTTTGTTTCTGTTTTCTCTTCTGCCCTCTGCCTGCTGCTCTGCTTCCCCGATATGTGTTCACATACTTTTTTCTAGCCCTGGGTTCCATTTCTATATTTTGTTCTAGTCCAGAATGACTTCTTATAGGGGAGCATTTCATTGAGAATTTTGAATTTCAACCACAGAAGTGTTGCTCTGGCTGCTTTATTGAAGAAAATTTCTCCCTTTTTAGACATGGTTCTCTCAGGTTGTTGACATGAAGCTTCTTAAGTTTTAGTCCTCTGCCTCCACACTCCACTTCAATCCTAGGCCTGTGGTAACCAGTGTTAACAGTTTAGAGTCCACGTGTTTAAATTTTATACGCGGGCTTCCCTGGTGGCGCGGTGGTTGAGAGTCCGCCTGCCGATGCAGGGGACACGGGTTTGTGCCCCGGTCTGGGAGGATCCCACATGCCGCAGAGTGGCTGGGCCCGTGAGCCATGGCCGCTGAGCATGCACGTCCGGAGACTGTGCCACGCAGTGGGAGAGGCCACAACAGTGAGAGGCCCGCGTACAGCAAAAAAAAAAAAAAAATTTTATACGCATGCTTTGTTCTCCTTCCTGGGCTCTCTCCTATTTCCTGATACCATAAGCCCCCACGTCTTTCCAGGAATTCCACGGTGAGTTCCTTTGTAAATTCATGCAGGAGGAAAAAGGGGAGGGAGGGAAGAGGTTCTGCCCACCTTCTAGAGAAAGTGCCTGGTAAAGACTTCAGGAAATGTTCCCTCTTCTCTTTGCTGTGCTGTCCCCATCCTTCCAAAGCAAATGGTTGTCCTTTAAGATAAGGTGCAAGTTTAAACCACACGCTCAGTGGATTCACTCACCAAGTGAACAAAGATTTAGATGACGCGCCTCACGAACCTTTTGAACAGCCACCCTGGAAATATATTTATTTTCATTTGAATGTTAGGCGACGCCTGGAGGGTGATTCATTTACAGCACACACATTTTAAGCTAGATCACATTAAGTTGGCTCTGGTTTTAAAAAAACTTTCCTTTATGTAACAGAAAAAAAAATCAAAATAGAACCAAATCTGTACAATTTGAGTATACGATTATATTTTCTACCCAAACTCCGTCGTTTTTCCTGGTCACGGGTAACTTTAATCAGTCAATCAAGGGGCACAGGGAACTATCAGGCCCCGTCTCCAGGGCTTGGCCTGTGGCTCCTCTAGCCGTATCCTCAGGACGGCCCTTCGGAGCCTGCCTTGCCTCCATTTGCGGTGGTCAGGTGTTCATTTTCCAGCCAGCTCTTGAGCCCCTACCTCCGCCGGGGACTGAAGCGTGGGCGTCAGAGGAGAGCTGTCCAGGCTGTTGTGAGCATTGGCCCCCCAGGGGCGAGCCCCCCCTCTGCACGGACCACTTGCCACCCCCACCCCCACCCCCCCGCCATGGTTCTACCTGCCTGGCAGGAGCTGCACACCTGGGAGGAGGAGCTGACGCGGGCCGCACTCCAGCAGAAAAACCAGGAGGAGCTGCTGCGGCGCCGGGAGCGGGAACTGGCTGAGCGGGAGATCGACATCCTGCAGCGGGAGCTCCACATCATCATCCACCAGCTGTGCCAGGAGAAGCCCCGGGTCAAGAAACGCAAGGGCAAGTTCAGGAGGAACCGACTGAAGCTCAAGGACGGAAACCGCATCAGCCTCCCTTCCGGTTGGTGGCCGGGGACCTGGGGGACGTGGGAGTGGACCGAGGGGCTGGTGTGGCAGGGGTTCTGTGGGAACCAGGGACTGAGCTCAGAAACGTGAGACCCCAGGGCTCATCACGGAGCCGGTTTAGGAAGGTCCATTCTATTCCGTGGAAAGCCTGGCCTGCTGGAAAGCTTCTGCCTTCCAGGGGGATTTTGTAGTGAGACTACACACAGAATATGAGGGGAAGGCCGTGAGTGTGACAGGCCTGGCAGGCAGGCTCAGTCCAGGCTGCTAGAAGCATGGCCGTGCACACAGGCACATCTCACTTTAGGCAAACCTGGAGAAGGAATATGTCACTGGGGGAAAAAAATCCCAGGGTATGTGTGTATGTGCCTGGGAGTCTACAAAATAACTCATCTCAGGGTTTCTGTAAATAATTAGCTCTCTGTGTGCAGTTGAGATTAGGATGAACGTTTAAGAATTTGATTTACACATAACCTTTCAGAAACACATTAGCTGAACAAAGGTACATTTGCAGTAGGTACAGCCTTGGGAAAATGCAAAGAAATATGAAACTATGAATTAGAATCTCTGCGGGGGCGTAACGTACCCACGGAGGGAGGTAAGTACTCAAGTGTGTGTTATGTAAATAAAGTTCATTGTATTCTGAGTCTGTAAGGCCCCAGGAAGCAAGCTTATTAGACGTATAAGGAACCAAGGGGAAATGGCATAATAGGAGTAGTAGTGGTTGATTTTAAGCACAGGGATGGTGGCTTAGGTACAGACAAGAGAATCCATCTAGTGAAATTCAGTGAATGTGTCGTTGCACATTTTTTTCTTTTCAGGCAACACAGAGTCTTTAAGCACCTCTGGAGCATCTGGCATGTGCCAGCATCTTGCTGTGTGCTAAGGAAGCAGATAGAAAAGGCATGGAGCTCACCTACAGGGAGGTCACAGTCTAGAGGGGAGACCTAGGTGCAAACATGCAGATCTTTTTCATAGCCTTTTGATAGATGGGGAGAAGCTCAGAAACTCAGAGAATGTACATTTTACATTCCTCATGTACGCTGTAAATGCCTTTGGAATACGTCAGAATTTGGACCATTAACCGCATCTCTCTCACTTCCCCAGGTTCTGTGGGTTAGTCCTGTTACCCCGCACTTAGCAAGGAGCATCAGTCTCCCTGCTTTGGTCCCTGAGAAAAGGAGGCATGTACGGATAGACTGTATGAGATGGAGAATTTTAAGTTAGATTTCCTAGAATAATCGACAAGGTCTCATGGTATTTTTAAAAACTATTCTAAGCATGTACTTGCTACACCTATATACATTATATAGACATATGTACATTATATAGATGGCTTTATGAAAACCATATAATGAAGTTCACTTGGGTAATGAAGTTTCCTTCATACGTCCATCTTGCCACGTCCCTATGGGAAAAAGAAATGGTTCTGAAAGAGAACATTTTCCAGGTGAAAAGGAGCTTCTCAGGAAATAGGGCCTGTCCCTCAAGCCTGCCAGGAAGTGTCAGTTCTCTCATAGGAATTTTTTTTTAACTGAGGTATAGTTGATGTACAATATTACACAAGTTTCAGGTGTACAACATAGTGACTCACAGTTTTTAAAGGTTATACTCCATTTATAGTTACTATAAGATATTGGCTGTATTCCCTGTGTTGCAGTATATATCCTTGTAGCTCATAGGAATTTGATAATGGGAAAATTCTAATGCACACGCATCTGTTTGTCTTTCCCCAAGCAGATTTCCAGCACAAGTTCACGGTACAGGCCTCGCCCACCATGGATAAAAGGAAGAGTCTCATCAACAGCCGCTCTAGTCCTCCTGCAAGCCCCACCATCATTCCTCGCCTGCGAGCCATCCAGTGTGAGGCTGTTTCCCAAATTTAGTTGGGGCCAGAACACACCAGGGGCACCTGTCCCCTGCTCTGTCCAGCCACCAACTGGTCCAGGCTGGCTCCGTCCATAACTCTGCCACCTCTCCTCCACAATATGTATATACATGCACATGTGTACGCAGACCCTTACCCCCCACCTCGTCTCTCCATGACCTTGACCCTTTCACTCTTAGTCAGATACCAGCAAAGGGGTTTGTGGGTATCAGCAGGCTCTTTAGTGAATTACAGAGCAATCTGGGATGCGATGAAGGTACCCCGGCCTGGGGACCTTGTGCACTCGCTGCCATGTTTGGGGCATCATGGTTTTTCTTTTCCATGCTTCCCAGGAAAGGGCTTTGTCAAAGTGTAGGTTCCAAGGTAAACTTGCCAGCTACTTTGTGATAGGCCGAATCTGAACCAATTTTCTTTTATGATGGTGTTTATTAAAAAGAACTTGCACAAACACACATATATGCATATATGTAAAGTGTGTGTATGCCCTAATTTAAAGATAGAGAGATTTCATCAAAAAACCCCCCAAGACCTGGATTTCTGGCTTTCCTTGAAAAATCAAATCAAATCAATGGATTCTTTTTTGCGTATGCTCTGTATTTCGCCTCAGTCCCCTCAACTCCCTGTTTTCTGGTAACTGGGTCACTCCATTCATTTATGATATAAGGCCAGTCTCTGAAGCATTTGGCTTTCAACCCTTGCTCTAAGGTATCAGGGTCAGAAGAAGGCGCCTCCTTTCCTATCTGTTACATTTCTCCAGGCCTGTTCCTTCCCCCTCTCCTACCCCTGACTTCCTTCTCCACAGTGTTGAATTCCTCACTTTCTTCCTTTCCAGCACTTTCTTACCAAAATGTCTTCACTTCTACATCTTCCTTACCCCTTATCTCTCACCTACTTCCTCACCCGCCACCTCGCCCCCCAAGCCAGCCCCCGGCAACAAAACATGTTCCCGAAGTCAGGTCTGCTTGGAGCTCTGCCCACTTTATGCTGGGCTTGGAGAATCTGGGAGGTTTTCTCACGTTTGGTACTTTGAAAGCACTGAGTGAGTGGTGGCTGGGAACTCCTTTACTTGCCTGGCAGGCTCCACTCGGGCACAGAGTTTTTGACAAGGTCTGACTATCCCCCGCAGCTCCAATTATGTGAGTGTGCGTGTCTGGTGGGGGAGAGGCTAGTTTGGGGGGACCTCTCTGCTTTCCAGCTCCCATTCGACCTTTGTTATTCACAGTGACACCAGGCGAAAGCAGCAAAACCTGGGGCCGGAGCTGTGTCGTCCCCAAGGAGGAGGGGGAAGAGGAGGAGAAGAGGGCCCCCAAGAAGAAGGGACGGACGTGGGGGCCAGGTACACTTGGTCAGAAGGAGTTCGCCTCAGGAGACGAAGGGTAAGGGCCAGAGGATGGGAAATCCTTTAAAAATATGATGTGGCATACCTTTTTCTCTGTTGCGTGTTTCGCCGCGTTCAGAGAAATGACAAGCTTCTTGATCTTTACAGTAGGGTTTTCCAATCTCCTTGTTCCCTGGAAGCTCCTAGGACAGGAGTTGGCATACTTTTTCCATAAAGGGCTGGATAGTAAGTATTTTAGGCTTTGTGGGCCACGTGGTCTCTGTAGTAACTACTCAGCCCCACTGTGGTAGTACGGAAGCAGCCACAGACCATGGACACTATGTCAATGAACGAGCATGGCTGTGCTCCAGCAAAACTGTACAAAAACAAGGGATGGGCAGGATTTAGCCCATGAGTTATAGTTTGCCCAGCCCTGGAGGCCTCCTGTTCAGAGGAGCAAGTAGCCCAAGCATTCACGACGTGTGGGAGTTCAGCCTGAGTATTCTATTTACACCTGGCTCTTCCCCTTAAAACGTCTGCCCAGAGGAGAGAGAAGGAAGGACAGAGGTGACACGGCCCTTGAATGGAGGCTCAGCCTGCAGCAGGGGCAGGCAGAATAACCCAGCCCTGGAGGTGCAGTTGGAGGTGACTCCAGGGCCACTAGCACGTCCTTATGACCCCACCCACTAGCCACGCCTACGGTGTACGAGTGCCCCCTCTAGGCAAAGCACATGGCACACCCTGGTGCCTTGGATGTGCTTGTGTTCTCGCTGTGGGCTTGTGACCCTGGGGTCCTGGTCCTTCACAGACCAGTTGCTTGTAGTGTAGTACTGAAGAGAATGAATGCTGAGCCCAGGCTGCCGGGGTGTGAATCCCGGCTCCTCCATGCCCAGCTGTGGGACCTTATGTTTTCTCATCTATCAAATGGGGATTCTCTCCATACCCATCTCATGGAGTTGATCATGAATAAGCTCCTATTTGGGAAGTCCCTAGAAGATGGGCTGGCTCGTAGTAAGCATATGTAAATACTTGCTCTCATGATTCGTCCGTGCTTCTCACGCAATTCTCCTTCATACTCGAAGAATGCATGTCATGGGATATACTTCTTATTCTTGTGTTAGAATCTAGAGCCATATTTCTTGACTTTTCCAAGTGGGAGGATAAGCAGTAGCCCCCTTCATCCTTTTTAGTGGCTTTTCAAAGAGCTTCTAAGGTTGACTATTAGACTTAGAGGGGCCCTGGACCTGTAACAAGCCTTGGTATTTCTCTGAATACTACGATTTCATGTCCAGAATCTACTTTCCCGTGTCAGATCTGTGCTGAAGGTGAAAATAACAGGTTGGTTCATGAAGGATGGACTCTTTGAAGCCAGGCTTTGGAAATCACTAGCTACCTTAGAACAGAATATTTAGATATGTAGGGCAGACTGCCTAAGCTGTATAAGAAGTCAGTGATTGAGTCCTCTGGGGATTGCAGGTTGCTCTGCTATACTAAGTTCTGTAGGTACAAGCACTCCTCAGTTTGTCCTTTGAGCCTTGGCTAGAAGTAGGGTTGAGCTGGGCCTGAGGAACTCCGTCACCCTGAGTCCCTTGGTATTTCTGACATTAGTGTGTTTCCAGATAGGCTTTACCAGGTTGGGTATGGATCCCAATAGTTTCTCTGGTTCTGCTTCATATAAAGGTATTTTTTGTCTTGCTAGTAAATTAACTGCATTTCACATTACACAAAACATTAACTTTGGAATTTTCTTACATTAACTTACATAGATGTGCCCTCAACACTTTTGAAGCAGTTCAAAATATGTGACTTAATTTTTCATGATTCTCAGTTCCTATTGAAGAAATAAGGAAAATCCACCCAGTCTCAAGAAAAGACCTCTTCCATGTCAGAAAATTTTGAGAGCCTCTATATGATACTATTTCGAATGTTAGTCCCTGTTGACTGAAGAAAATATGTAATGACAAAAAGCTGTATTGAATTCAGTAATGTTAAGTGAATTTGCATCTCCATCCTTTAAAAAAATAGTACATATCTGTAGGATACATATGCACTGTCTGTAGACAGCGGGGATCTCTGGATTCACAAGCCCCCTGTAATTAAGCTGTGGCCACCCAGAGATGTTTGTCCCACAGATTGGGAGGTCCTGGGCCTGTGGTAGTTCCGGCATGGTCATCTTGTTAAGATTCCTTCATGGTGTGGGACTTTGCTGACCAGACAAGGGGAGGGCAGCTGGCTACATGGCTGGAGCCCAGCCTTGAGGGTTCTCATGTGGGAGAGGCTGAGCTGCATGTACCCACTGTTGCCTGCTACTGATTCTCTTTATTCATTGAAGATCCCCTCAGAGACGTGAGAAAGCTAATGGTTTAAGTACCCCATCAGAATCTCCACATTTCCACTTGGGGTGAGTCTAATCTTCACCCTCTCATCACATGTACTGGTAATAACCCTCCCTCCGTTTCCTTGTCCTCACAGTGCACCCTGCAGAATCAAGCCTCATTATTGCCAGGGCCATGCTGACTTCCTTTTTTTTTTGGAAGCGGTACCATCGTGCACCTTGGGAAAGTTCCTGTGTTGGTCTGACTTGACGTTTCCTTGCTCCCCTGACCACTCCTGTTGTTGGGATTCTCCCAGCATCCTTAGTTTTAGGGAGACAGTCCATGGCTGTTTATCCTTTGGTCGTCAGCACTGGCTTTGACTCTGCTGATCTGGATTCCTTGGACCCAGAGCTGGAGGTGATGTTATAAGACTTCCAGTGAGAAGTCTCAGGCTGTGGGTTGGGCAGCACGCTTCTCTCTGGCTGTGTCTTTTGGTTGAAACCACTGGTGGCTGGGAGGTACTTTAATTCAGTGGTATTTGTGGTAGCACTTGAAGCAGAGGTCTGCAGTCAGGGAAAAAGTTGGTCCTTCTCCCTCCCTCAGGATGGGCTGGGAAGAGTGGGCTTTAGTTGAATGGCTCTCTGTAGCCCTAAAATGAGAGCCATCCCTGGTTATATACTGGTATCTCCAAGGCAGTCATAGCCCACAGATTCCTCAGTCCTCCTTCTTTACTGTTCTTTAGGGGAAAGACCAGTGCTTCTGGGCCTTTGATGCCCCTATCCTATAAGAGAGTTGGCGGGGTACCCAGTCAGTGACCTTGGAGTTACTGGCTTGCCACTGTGAGCTGATGACAGGGTTTTGAAAGCAAGCTCCTGTCATTTTCCTCTCCATTCCCAGACAAACCGAGGGTTCGAGTCCAGCATTATGTACTGCCCACATAGGTCTGTCCCAAAGTGCACTGGGTTGGTGCAGCCTTGTTGGTTGATTTTTGTTTTTGAAACATGGATGGCTTTGAAAGTTGCCTAAGCATGCCATAAGCTTGGAAGGAGAAATTGAGAAAGGGTGTGAGTGGAGTGGCCTGGCCTGGCCCATCTCTGCTAGCTCAATTGCCCGGTGCTTGCCTTGCATTGCAGATCTCAGCACTGCAGTTTTTCTAATGTCACCAGTGTGTTGTAGTCAGCGCCTGCGGAGTGATTGCCTCTCCCTTAAGTCGGGCTTCGGCAAGACTCTGGCCAGTGCCGGGCAGTCCTTATTCTTGCTGTCCTCTTGCCAGCCTGCCCAGCAGGTCTTCCCACAGCTCCATAGCAGCATGTGAGGGGTGGGTTATGTCTCTGCTTTTCATCCCCTAGAGCATGTGCACTTTTGCTAATGAAGCGGGTGGGCTCAGTAAGTCTTGTTGCCTATACCCCGAGGCTCTTGGGCTTTGCTGTAATCAAGCAGACAGGGAGCTGAGGGTAAAGGAAGTAACCAGTTCTCACAGTTTCCTCACTTCCTCTCATTCAGCCTCAAGTCCCTGGTAGATGGATACAAACAGTGGTCGTCCAGTGCCCCCAACCTGGGGAAGGGGCCGAGGAATAGTCCAGCCCTGCCAGGGTTCACCAGCCTTATGGAGATGGGTAAGTACTGCCTTTGTCTCGACTCTCCTCCTGTTGCCTCAGGGAATTCTTGGCCAAGCTTCTCGGACTCTTTAAGGACCCCTAGTACTGCTTCATGGGGGTGTTTCCTCTTTTCCTCAACTCCTGGCCCCCCCCCCCGCCACGCCCCGCTTGTTCCTTCTCAGTTTGCTCCACTCCCATTCCATTGAGTCTTCGCGAATCACGACTGCTGCCATGGAACCTGCCGTTGGCTTCCTATCCCAAGGGGCCAGTTGTAGTCTCCTTCGGGCAGTGAAGAAGGGGGAGGCCTGGAATCAGGCAGTTTCCTCTCCTGGGTCTATTTCTGTGTATTTTAATGTGGGGAGTCCACAGAATGGGAGATGGTGATAGAAGACACCACAGTGTTCCTCCAAGGAAGCTTTTCCAGTGTTGCCCTGTGATTGCTGAATGGGTAGGGCCTTCTCCAGGCTCTCTCAGAAAGTACTCTTCTCTCTAGAATCCCAAGATCATAATAAGTCAGTCCATAGAGCAGATGGGCCTTTACCCATGCAGGGGGTTCTAATCCTTTGCAGGAGACTAGTCTTTTTCTTTTTTTTTCTTTTTTTTTTTCTTTTTTTTGCAGTACGTGGGCCTCTCACTGTTATGGCCTCTCCCGTTGCGGAGCACAGGCTCTGGACACGCAGGCTCAGCAGCCGTGGCTCACGGGCCCAGCCGCTCTGCGGTATGTGGGATCTTCCTGGACCGGGGCACGAACCCATGTCCCCTGCATCGGCAGGTGGACTCTCAACCACTGTGCCACCAGGGAAGCCCAGTCTTTTTCTTTTTTTAAATTTTGGTTGCACCAGCTCTTAGTTGCAGCAGGCGTGCTCCTTAGTTGCGGCTTGCCGGCTCCTTAGTTGTGGCCGGTGGGCTCCTTAGTTGTGGCTCGTGGGCTCCTTAGTTGGGGCATGCAAACTCTTAGTTGCAGCATGCGTGTGGGATCTAGTTCCCTGAACAGGGATCGAACCTGGGTCCCCTGCCTTGGGAGCACAGAGTCGTAACCACTGGGCCACCAGGGATGTCCTGCAGGACGCTAGTCTTAAGACAAGTCTGTAGGCCATTATTCTAGAAATCCAAGGTCCCTTCCAGTTTCAAGTTGTAAAATAATTAGGGATCTGTCTGTTCTAGGAAACTCATACCGCACTTCTTGTGTTGAGGGTCCCTACGACAGAAGGAGCAAATTAGCAGATTGTCTTTTCTGCATATAGGAAAACAGGCTGTGGAGTGGAGAGTGATTTCCCCACGTTGGTCACAGTTGAGTGTGGAGGCATGAAGTCCTGTTGGTTCTTTGTCCTGCACCTCAGACTGTTCAACGTCTGCATCCCTGGCACTAGCCCGGGGGCCTGGGCCTGGGGAGGAGGACCAGGTTCTTACTCTTGCCGCTCCGTTCCCATTTTCTGTTCCCCCTCCACTCCTCTCATCTCCGCAGAGGACGAGGACAGCGAAGGTCCACGGAGTGGGGAGAGTCGTCCACAGCCGTCACCCAACCAGTCCTACCTCTGTATCCCATTCCCTCGTGGAGAGGATGGGGACGGCCCCCCTAGCGACGGCGTCCACGAGGAGCCCACCCCAGTCAACTCGGCCACCAGTACCCCTCAGCTGACGCCAACCAACAGCCTCAAGCGGGGCGGCCCCCACCACCGCCGCTGTGAGGTGGCTCTGCTCGGCTGTGGGGCCGTCTTGGCGGCCACGGGCCTCGGCTGTGACTTGCTGGAAGCTGGCAAGTGCCAGCTGCTCCCCCCGGAGGAGCCCGAGCCGCCAGCCCGGGAGGAGAAGAAGAGGCGCGAGGGCCTTTTCCAGAGAGCCAGCCGTCCCCGTCGGAGCACCAGCCCCCCATCCCGGAAGCTCTTCAAGAAGGAGGAGCCCGTGCTGTTGCTAGGAGACCCCTCTGCCTCCCTCACGCTGCTCTCGCTCTCCTCCATCTCCGAGTGCAACTCCACGCGCTCCCTGCTGCGTTCTGACAGTGATGAGATCGTGGTGTACGAGATGCCCGTCAGCCCCGGGGAGGCCCCGCCCCTGAGCCCCTGCACCCGCAATCCCCTGGTCAACGTCCGAGTGGAGCGCTTCAAGCGAGACCCGCGGCAGTCCCTGACCCCCACCCACGTCACCCTCACGGCCCCCCGCGCTGAGCCCAGCGCTCACCGGCGGACTCCTTCCGATGGGGCCCTCAAGCCGGCGGCCCCTCGAGCCAGCAGGAGCCCCTCCAGCAACGGGCTGAGCCCCAGCCCTGGAGCAGGTGAGGCCTGTCCTCCCCGTCCTTCCTCTTGCCCGCCTTCGGGCTTCCCCCAGGAGTGGAGATATCGGGGTCAGCGCCGTTTCTCCTCTGGCTCAGCCAGTCAAGACAGGCCACTCTGGGCCGCGGGAGGTGGCCGACTTCTCTCCGTCCTGTGCCTCGGGGTCTTCCCTGAGGAGGGAGAGCAGACAGGCAGGTTCTGGGAAGAATCCCGTCAGGACTCCCGGTGGGATGCTCAGGCCCTGGGTCTGGGAGTGTGCGGCGCGGTGCTTTCAGGACAAGGGCAGGAGTCCAGCTCTGTTTGTTCCCTGAAGAGGAGGCTTCAGTTACTGAGAGCAATCCTGCCCTGCACGCAGGAGGGTATTTTCGGCCGCGCAGCTGGGCTCTTGCCTCTGGTTACAGCGTGAGTCCAGACACTCTCAGAAGGCGAGCTTCCGCCCGGGCATCACGCCCTCCATCACTCATCCCTTAGTCACTCATCCCATCTCTCAGATGCGGAGATGTGTCCAGGTGAATTGCTGTGCCGGCGCACGCGCTCACCTTCTCCGTCTGACGTCCGACACACCCTGACGTTAACGGTCACCCTGGGCCTTCCCCACCCTGTCCCTTGTGCCCTAGAAGACCTCAGTCTGACCTAGAAACCACGTCGGATCCCGTAGGAGAAGAGAACATGGCAATACCCTCTCAGATTTGAGTGTGAGCGACAATAGTACTTGACCATTCAGCTTGCCCTTCCCCTGCTTAGATTTTTTGGTTACAATCAGATAGGTGGCCTCTCTGGGGAAAGAGACCCCTAGATGACTCGTCTTTAGATTTCTGACACCTAGCTTTGTTCTTGTCACACGTTTATTAAATGGATGAACTGCAAGTGTACAGACATTTCCTCAAGTTGTTTCATGGCAGATCCGAGTCCCGTGTGTCCCATCATTATCAGGTACACGGACCGTGGCCTTGTAGTTCACTGTTACATCCCCAGTGCCTGCCAGCACACCGCATGAAAAATAGTAGGCGCTCGTAATTCACGTTATTCCGAGTGGACAGGAACATGGCGAGGTGGGGAGGAAGCAGCGTGTGTGGCCCAGAAGTGTGGTGCCATTATCGAACGCCTCTCCCTTTGTCTCTTTGACCAGGAATGTTGAAAACCCCCAGCCCCAGCCGAGACCCAGGTGAATTCCCCCGTCTCCCTGACCCCAATGTGGTCTTTCCCCCGACCCCAAGGCGCTGGAACACACAGCAGGACTCTGCCTTGGAGAGACCCAAGACCCTGGAGTTTCTGCCTCGGCCGCGCCCTTCTGCCAACCGGCAGCGACTGGACCCTTGGTGGTTCGTGTCTCCCAGCCACGCCCGTAGCGCCTCCCCAGCCAACAGTTCCAGCACGGAGACGCCCAGCAACCTGGACTCCTGCTTGGCAAGCAGCAGCAGCACCGTGGAGGAGCGTCCTGGGCTGCCGGCCCTGCTCCCCTTCCAGGCGGGGCCGCTGCCACCCGCCGAGCGGACGCTTCTGGACCTGGACGCGGAGGGCCAGAGTCAGGACGGCACCGTGCCGCTGTGCAGAGCCGCCCTGAACACACACAGGCCTGCCCCTTACGAGATCCAGCAAGAGTTCTGGTCTTAGCACGAAAAGGGTTGGGGGCGGGCAAGGGGGAAGCAGGAGACGGGGGGAGCCGGCTGGCACAGCCCTGTCTCAGAATTGGACCCCCTGAGCTCCCACCCTACTTCTTGCACTGATAATGCACTTTGAAGATGGAAGGGATGGAAGCAGGGCCCCTTGAGAGGGCTTCGTGCCCTGCAGGGCCCTTCTCCCCAGGTCCACTGGAGGGGCCGTGGCTGTGTAGGGCAGGGAGGGGTGCGCGCATGTCCTCCACCCTCCACAGTCTTCCTTGCCTTCAAGGTGACCCTGCAGAGTCCCTCAGCCGAATCTGTCTGCTGCCCCCCCCTCTCCTCAGCCCCCTGGGTGTGCCCTCCTGGGCTCCCTGTGTTAGCCCTGAGTTCAGCCTTTCCAAACACCAGTATTGGATGTTCTGTGATTGATTTTGCACCTCTTCCACATTCTTCCCTGACACTCATGAATCAGAATCTCGCTTGGTGTGAGATGTGAGCTTTTCTGTGCCCTGAGCCCTTCGGTGCCGGCCGGAGGACTGAAGGCAAAGTCGGGCACAGGAATTGATGGAGCTAGCACCACCTACTGCACTTCCAGGCGCCCCACTTATTCATTTGAGCCTCCCAGTGGTAGGGACCTGCCTCTGTGAGACCGGGGTGGGGTGGGGAGGGGAGGGAGTTAGGAAATACAGTTGAGTTGCAGTAAAGAGGGTAACGGAGTCTGTCCTCATTCCTTTTGTAAACACTCAAGGGCAGAAAGAAGCACCTGTTGACGGCACCCATCTCCTACCTGGGGTCCAAATGTGGTCAGACCAGGTTCTGATACAAACACACTCTCATCCCAGGAATAGTTTCCAGGGAGACTCACTGGTGACAGTTCTGAAACCAGAGACAAAGTTCTTGTGTTTGTCCGTTTGGTCATCTGATCTGTATGTGTTCTTCCCTTCCCTTGATCTTTCTTCCAATCCCTGGAATTAGTGGACTTCAGGTTATGTGTTTGGTGGGGAGATATCTCTGCACTGCACCAGAATAGCATATGGGGGTGGGTCCTGGACCCTTGGGAGTTGGAACTGTGGGGATTCCTTCTCATCCATCATTGCTCTCTGATGCCCTTGAACTAAAACGGAGCGCTTTTTAGTTCCTTGTGTGAATGGATGTGGTGAGTGATGATGTCTGTAAGGTGCTCAGTGAGCC
Source organism: Mesoplodon bidens (assembly GCF_964165515.1). Lineage (NCBI taxonomy): Eukaryota > Metazoa > Chordata > Mammalia > Artiodactyla > Ziphiidae > Mesoplodon > Mesoplodon bidens. The sequence goes on along the minus strand of NC_138178.1, from coordinate 147,127,546 downwards.
CCTGATGTACAGTAACCTTCAAGTCCCGAACACTGGAGACCAACCAAGTCCTCTTGTCTCTGTGCACAGGTAGCCCCTCCTGCTGGGCTCTGGACCATGAGCTGGGTAGGAAGGACAACAGAGGCCAACCCCGACTTTTCTGGTATTTGTTTCCTTAACTTGAATGTTGAGCTTCTTTCTGGAGCCTTCTCACGTGTATCTCCACCGTTCCTCACCCTCAGGCTCCTGCAGCAAGTGTGAACAGTTGTCTTTGCGTGGGAATAACAGCTTGAACAGGATGTAGAGTCCTTAGGTCATGCTCCTCCCGCCTCAAGACTCTACACATCACTCCACTGTCTTCTATCCTGCACTATTTCTCTGCAGGTGTTGGAGGGCCACCTGCAGGTTCCTTGCGTTTGCTGCCTGGATGCCAGGACAGGAGAGCAGCCATCCGGGCACGAGTGGTGGATTTGGCCATTGCTTGCTCTGTAACTACGATAGATGTCCTGCCCTGGGGATGACAAAAGGGGAGACCTTGGCTTTCAAGTTGTTGTTTTACGAGCCCACTGGCAGACACTTTGGTTCAAGGGCCCCGTGTAGTCTTGGGCGGGGAGGCACTGTTGGTTTTGTTGTCCAGGGTTCTGGTATGGCATCTCATCTCTCTCCGTCTCTTTGTTCAGCGAAGACAGTACGTAAGAGATTATTTTTGCCCCCATGCCCCACTCCTCGGCTAGGAGGGGGGAAGTGTGAATCCCGTCAGCAGTTCCAGCCAACCACGTGACTCCCCTTCATTGCTGATGGGGAGAGGGACACAGATGGCCTGTTCTGTGCCCTTTCCCAGGACTCTCCAGGGCCCCAGGCCCTAAGCCACTAACACATCTCTAAACCCTTAGCCCCACTAAATGGTCCCCTGGTGGGTGCAGCCTACAGTGTAGTCCAGACCATGCTGGCGCTCTGGACAGTGCTCTGTGGAAGGAGACAGGGAGTCTTCCTTTGCTCATTTTCTGCTTTTTGTCATTTTGTTGGATTGCAGCTGTCTGTCTTGGAAGTGTAGTGTAACTGGTGTGGAGTAGACTGATGGCTCACTGCCGCTGAGTAAGAGGTTGAACCCAGTTCTTCCTCATCCATCCAGGGGAAGACAGGGAAGCCTGGGTGTCTGCTAAGGGAGCGATTATACCCGCAAGAGGCAGAAGTGGGGTTATTCTGAAGTTGCTTCTGTGGACTTCCATGAAGATGGAGGACTTACTGGCTCTCAGCTCCTCCAAACCAGGTCTCCGAGGGGCCCCTGCCTGCCACACTCTCTCTCTCTGTGGGGCAAGGCTCAGGTGGGATAAGGATCCTGTATAGTAATAGGTTTGGGTTGCTTTCTGTCCACTCAGCTTCCCTTGTCTCCATGGTCATGGGCAGGGGCAGGCCTGGGAGCGGGGGATCAAACCCCTGCAGCAGCAGTAGCTGACCCCCCTTCCCTTTCCTCAGACACTTTCCCACCCCTCTTGGCAGGTGCTGCTACATGGAAGATGGTGATGGGAAACAAATACCGCTCTCTGCCCCTTGACTCCTTCAGTTCCCTCCACTGATTTTGCACAGGACTGTCCTCTGTCCTTGGGGATCCAGGCCACTGCCAGGGGCTGAGTAGATGTCCCAGTTATTTTCATATGTTATGTCTAAGAGGCTTTGACAGATGCTCTTCTCATCTTAGTATCTGGAGGTCTGGTAGTGAAGATGATGATGATGATGGTGGTGGTGGTGGTACCTTGCATTTGGATGACTCAGAATTGTGCTAACCTTTCCTCCTGACCTTTACAAAATTACATTATTTGCCGTCTACATTTGTTATACTTACTGGTAGAGAAGGGAAAATGCTTAAAGATGAAGATTCAAGTGAAGAGAAGTTAAAAAGCAGCTTGGACTGATTGCTGAGTCAGGCACCAGACTCTGAGACCTGAACAGATTGGCTCTGTTCTCCGTTCTGCTTTTGCTGTCTGACCTTGGGCTTGTCTCTTAGTCCCTCTCAAATTTCCTTCCTGTGAAAGCAGCCATCACCTGCTTCCCTCACAAGGGCAAGAGAGTGTGCATCAGAGCAGGTCCGTGAAGCCCGTGGCTCCCTGCCAGCAGATGGGACAAACTGCTGAAGTTGACAGTGCAATTCTTACCGCCTTTGCCTCTAGGGGACTTGCCTACTTCCTCTGGCTTCTGGAAGAGGAATGAGTTGGGGTTGGCTTAGCATGACTAATGGAGACCGTGGTCAGGCACATGCTCTTCTACTGCATCACGTGGCCCCTGGTGTTTACAAGCATCCCTCCTAATTCCCCCACCTAATTTGTCAGGCTGATGGTCCTACCATTAGAGTCTTACAGAGGGGGCGATGGGAGACGGGGAGCTGGAGGCAACATCCAAATGATGATTCGGGGTCTCTTGTTTCTTGGAGTCATTCCCAAAGTCTGATGTGTTTAGAGGCTGGAATCAGGCCGGTTCCGGAAGGAATCCTTGGGAAAGGGTCTGCTGGCCCTTGGGACATGGGTCATGGTGTGGGCTTCCTCACAAGGCCCCTTTTCCCTCAGACCACAGTTGCTCAGGGACGCCATAAGACACCCCAAGGGCATCTAGGCCTGAAGTGGTATCAACAGTCTTGCTCCACAGCCTCCCTTTGGAGGCTCCTTCCCTCCCCCACAGGGAAAGAGCCCCCCCTGAGCATTCCTAATCCAGCTCGATTTTCACAAAGCACAGAGCAGCGGGTACTGAGGGCTGGGTGGCTCTGAGTGGTACACCGCACGGTTGAAATGTCCCTGCGGCAGGCCCCTTTGTGAATGCAGAACCTTGACCTTTTCTGCATGTGTTTCTTTTAGCCTGTGCCTTTGACTCAGGTGTGGGTCGGGCAGGCCAGAAACGCTATTTATTGTCTCCTGAAGAATTTCGGGGAAGGAGCAGGTGCTGCCGCTTCTGTAGCGGCAGGCTTTTCCTGAGGACTCTGCCAGAGACTGTAGACCGGGGTCAGGAAGAGAGCAGCTCACAGTGCCTTGTAAGTGAACGTGGCAGCACGAGCGGCAGGAATCTGGTGATCGGAGCTACCCGCCTGCGAGTTGTGTGATGTCGCAAATGTCTCTCCCCACTCTGGACCTCTGAGCCCAGCTGTGAACTGAGGATGATGAAGCACGAAGCCTTTCTAGCTTGAAAATCTGTGGTCCTGGGGCTCCTGGTGTAGCACTGGTAAGCCTCCCCTTGCTGGGTTGCTTCCTTTTGTGGAGAACAGTGTGTGTGTGTGTGTGTGCGTGCGCGCGGTTGGAAGTCAAAAACAGTCAAATATTGGCAATTTCGTGTGGTTTGACCAACTAGACCACCTGCCTCTTCTCCTTGGCTTCAGGCCTGAGATGACTTCTTTTCAAGCTCCAGCTATTGTGAGGAACACATTCCCAAATGTCTCTCTTTGTTCAGACAGATCATTGTTTTCTTAGATCAGGAATTCAGATGAATAAAAATCCACATCAGAAGGGGAAACCCAGTGCTACTTCCAGGGAGCCCTCAGTCTCTGGCTTTGCCCTGGCCTTGCCTCTTGGGTGCCCGCCACCCCAGGCACTGGCTTTGGAAGGGCAGGAGGCAGAAACTGGAGTCCTAGCTGATTAAGGCTAATTAACGGGGCTTAGGTGTCTAATTAGCCTGACCCGGCCCTGGGCTTCTGGTTGGCTATACGGGCCAGGTGAGCCTCTCATTCACTTAGATTATTTTCCATTTGCCCTGATACAGTATTGACAGGCCTCACCCCGTCCCTTGTCCGTTTCAGGGAGCCCTGATTTGTTCTTCCGAAGGTTGGGCTGCTCCTTGATCTGGAGCCAGTAGGACTGGTTCTTCCTGATTCTTACTGGTTGTGTGGTTCCCTGCATACCCTGCCCATGGCCCTCCTTTGGGTCTTTCGCTCATGACCACAGCTAGTTACAGAGAAGAGCCTCGGGGCCCAGCTGGTTAGCAGAGGCATGAGTTTTTCTACTCCTCTCTTTGTTTCTCTTGGAAACAGACTTGCCTTTTCCCTGACCCAGTCTTCCTGACTGGTCTGACCCACCCTCCCTGCAAACACCTACAGCCTAATTTTACTAGCCTGATTGGCAGGCGTGAACCTGGCAGCTAGATAGGTATCTCAGGACAGACACCAGAGTACAATTTCAGAGGTTCAGAGATAGGCCTTTCCTGTTGGGATGTGTGAGGGAGACATTCAGGAAATCTGAACCCAGAGGTCAGACTGATTTATCAAGAGGGGTCCTGGTCAGTGATGGCTCCATGGATATGGTGGTCTTGCTCTACACTCCCTGTAGTCCAAGACCGTAATGTGTTGCCTACATTCCTGAAATCCTTCACACCCAGTTATTTGCTTTGACAGATCCTAACTTTATTTAAAATTTTGATATTGTGTTCATCATGCACTTTTCATTAACTTTAATTTTTAAAAGTATTGCATTGAAATATGATTCATCTGGATAACTGAGTTTTGTTTTGTTCTGTTTTTGGTGACCCCTTAAATTCTGTCTCCAAGGCGAGTGCCTCACCTTATCCTAGTCTCAGGCCTACCTGTTCTTCCTCTGAACAAGCTCAGGCAGAACTGTGAGGTAGGGTTAGGTCTTTCCTGGTTGCCCTTCCCTTCAGTCCTGAGTCGGTTGGTAGCTCTCTGGAAGTGTTTGCGTTTGAATAGGAATGTGTTGACTTAACAGCAGTGAAATACCTAGGGCAGTTTTCAGCCTTGGACCTGTGACTGAGATGACTCTTCCTGGATGTCCCCTAGCTTCCTTTCAGCCTCTCTCAAACCCTGAGGCCACTTAGAGGTGTGTATGTGTTTTAAGGGAAAGGGAAGGGATTACAGTGGAGAGGATTCTTCAGAGTCTCCTTTGAAACCTCTTTGGGACATCTTTGAACTTGCAGAGAAGTGAATAAATCATTCTCTCTCCCAGTTCCAGAAAGGACAGAGGTGTTTTTACTCCCTTGCCTGCCTAGCACTGTGCCTGGCCTACAATGACCTTCAGCCGTCATATCACCTCCCTTGGGATCCTTTTCGATACCATTATTATTCTCTGTCATCTTTATTTTACTCTCATCATTTGTCTTTCCCTCCAGTTCCAGAAGCCACACTGGCTATGGCTTTTTTCTTCATCACTGTCAGAATGAGGCATGGGTTCATCCTGGTCTGGGTATGGGGACTAACAATAAATTATATGAAACCATTATATTTCTTCTAGGTGAGAGGTGCTGTCCTAAAGGTTTATATTCTTTTCTTTCTTATTTTTTTTTTTTTGGACTCAAAATAATCCTGGGAGAGTGGGGTGGGGGATATTACCTCCATCTAAGGATGTGGAAACTGAGGCTCAGATGGTTGTGAAACATGCCCAAGGTCACATGGCTAGGAAGCAGTGTTGCTGACCTGTTTGGCTCCAAAGCCATCTCTTATTTTCCTCTGAGCACATTTTAGGACACTGTTTAGAAGCTCTGGGATAAAATCAGCCTAGCTTAGGTCCACTGAGGCTCTGAGGTAGCTCTTTGTCCAGGGAGGAGTTGTCCTGTGGCTAAGCCATCACCTCCCTTGGTGACTGGAGACACCCAGCAGGACCTGCAATCTCCCTGGAGCTCAGCCGACCTCCTCTCTGCTCCTGATGCTTCCTCGCCCATCATTTCCTCTCCACGATTGTTCAGGGACCTGTTCCACGGGGGCGAGGGTTGAACGTGTCCCTCCTGTAGCTCTTCTCCCAGGACCACTGAAGGCCTATGGGCCTCTCGCCTCTGTTTCCAGCCCACAGTTGCCCCATTACCGCCCTTTAGCACAGCTTCAACCCACATCCCTCCCGGCCTCTGGAGTTTGGAAGCCTTACTGTAGCTCCTCTTGGGAACTTGAAATCAGGCTTTTGTCTTTTTATTGTATTGAGCCACATGCTCTTGATACCCAGTTGCAGCAAAGAAGGGAGGTGATGAACCTGTCAACTTTCTCCTCTAACTACCCATGATAAACACACACACGCTCAGCTCACACACAATCTGACACGCATGTTCACACACTCAAACGGAGATTTAGTCTGAGACTGTATCTGTATCTTCTAGAGGGTTAAGGAAAGGAGCTGGAGATGGGTTTTATTTAATTCACAGAAAACCTTTCTTTGGGATTTTCCTCCCCCTTAGAGCCTTCAGTCTAGTAAAGTGGAAGTTCACATACACGTTAGTTTTGTTCCTCAGTATGTAGCTCCTAGTTTTCATCTTAAGCCTTCTCTGCTCCAGTGTCTTGTCCATGTGTGATGACCCCGTGTCCTTGAATTCCCATTTTGCTTTGGGATTTAAGTTATTGTAATTTGTCAACAATATTTAAAAATAGAAAAGTCCTGAAGGAAACTTATCAGGTTCTTTTCTTTGGCTTTTTTTTTTTTTCCAAGGTACTGTAAATTGTTAACTAGGGATGCCAAGCAGGCTTGGTTCGATGGCTAAACCTCTTATCGTATTCCAGTGTGATGCTGATCTCAGCCTGGTCTCACCACTAGAGCACACACAGACTTGAATAAAACGATTACAATAATGACTTCTGGTTTGCTGTGGTGCTTTGTAAACTTGTCCTTTTCCCCTCTTTTCTTTGTAATTATACAAGATGTCCAAGTAACTGGCTGTTTCTCGAGAATTTCCATATGTAGGGGTAAAATAACTGGAGAGAGGGGCAGATATGGTGCAGGAAAAAGGAGGTGGCTGAGGAACCTCCCTGAAGGTCCTAGAGCCCCCAGCTGGACCACAGGGGCCTTTCTGAAGCATAGCACTGATCACTGCCTGCCCAGGCAGTTCATTTTCTTCCCATAACTGCCTTTCGCCCAGGTCGTGAATTTTGGCTTTCAGAGCTTCTAGCAAGTACGTGCTGTCTCTCACCTCCTATCACTGTCCACCCCGACATTCCTGGTGAAGCTGTGAATGTGGCTAAGAGGACAAACACCAATGGACTTTTACACTTGTGGACAAGGTTTGCCAGCTGTGAGTCATGGGTTCCTTGCGGTCTTGATAACTCTTAATGGCACTTGCCAGCTCTGTGACCTTGGGCAAACCACTTAATCTCTCTGGGTCTCTTCTGGAGCAGGCTGATCACAAATCAGCCTTTGTGCTCTCACTTTCCGTGATTGTGCTTTGGGTGGGGATGAGGGTGAAAACAGAAGAATCTTGTTTGGGGGCATTCTTTGGCACTTTAGTCCACTGTTTCATTATTCAGCTGCATGTGGAAAAGTGGCTTCTGAATTTCTATATTGACCCGTTCATGCTTTAATACTGTGGCCTTCACTCACTGCATCCCTCTTAGCCCCTTCCTCTGCTACCCATGGACAGTGACTGTGGTGGGTGCTGGGTGCTAAGACTGTGAGGGGAAAGTTGACCTTGTGCTAGACTTCAAAGTAGGAGTGACCAGGGCTACATAACCTTTGTCAGGCTGATTGGGCAAAGATGAAAAATTGACCTAACTCCTTGCTTGAGAAGATGCCATGAGAGGAGTATGTATATAAATTGCTCCATGTCTCTGCAAAGCAGTTTGACCATGTGGCATTAACTCTATAACGTGGACCCAGAAATTTCATTTAGTAATAACAACTAGCTACAACGCGCCAAGCCTTACGCTAAGACTTGACCTGCATTATCTCATATACAACATCTCAACATCCTAAGAGTAGATCCCATTATTCTCTCCATTTTATACTGAGAAAAATGAAGATTGGAGTCAAGTAACAGGGCCAAGGCCACAGAACTCTCAAACAGTGAAGCTGAGGTTTGTCTGATTCTAGCCTCTGCACTCATATCAAAGAATGAGTCAGATGCAGACAAAGACTTGTTTACGAGTCATCTCAACATTTTTTACAGGAGGGTTCTAGTGACTGCAAATGACCCAAACAAGATGTGGGGGGTCTGCTTCTACCCTCTTCCTCAGTCAACATGGGATCTGAGAACATGAGAGCATTTTTTAAAAAACTTTATTTATTTATTTATTTATTTATTTTTGGCTGCATTGGGTCTTTGTTGCTGGGCTTTCTCTAGTTGCGATGAGTGGGGGCTACTCTTCATTGCAGTGTGGGGACTTCTCATTGTGGTGGCTTCTCTCGTTGCGGAGCACGGGCTCTAGGCACACAGGCTTCAGTAGTTGTGGCACACAGGCTCAGTAGTTGTGGCTCACGGGCTCTAGAGCGCAGGCTCAGTAGTTGAGGTGCACGGGCTTAGTTGCTCCATGGCATGTGGGATCTTCCCGGACCAGGGATCGAACCTGTATCCCCTGCATTGGCAGGTGGATTCTTAACCACTGTGCCACCAGGGAAGTCCCAATGACAGCATGTTTTTTGTTTGTTTATTTGTTTGTTTTTGTGGTACACGGGCCTCTCACTGTTGTGGCCTCTCTCGTTGCGGAGCACAGGCTCCGGATGTGCAGTTTAGGCTCAGCAACCATGGCTCACAGGCCAAGCCGCTCCGCGGCATGTGGGATCTTCCCAGACTGGGGCATGAACCCATATCCCCTGCATTGGCAGGCGGATTCTTAACCACTGCGCCACCAGGGAAGTCCCAATGAGAGCATGTTTTTAATTACAAATTTTAAACAGTCTAAATGCCTAGCAACGGGATTGCTTAAACTTTGCCTCTCTGCAAGGCATTTATTGAATATCTTCTATGTGCCAGGTGCAGATTTACAGCTTGTTCAAATACAGCCCAGTTCTCCAAGACGTTATGGTCTGCTGGAAGAGATTGAAATGTACAGAAATCTGTTTAATGTGGTCAGTGCTATGATGGTGCTACAGGAACACCATGGATTGGCGTCAGCCTGAGCTGGGGCTTCACAGACCTCATGGAGGCGGTGACACCTGAGTTGAGTCTTAAGGGAAGGAGGAGCACAGAGGCTTGAGATGGCTTCCTCTCATAGCAAGCAGCACACGCCTGTCTCTTCCTTGTGTGAAAGTGGCCCCAGGCGATACCTCACCCTCAATTCCTATCTCTGATTTTATTATTCAACCATATGTGAGGTTACGTAGCCATTAAAATTAGATTGTTCAAGAATAGTTAAGGAAATAAGGTAGTGTTCAAAAGTTAAAAGGCAGGATACCAAAAACTTCAAAAATAACTTGATCCCAATTATATACAGAAAATATATTTCCTTTCCTTTCTATCTTTTAAAAAAATATCCACTTGATAGGCATAAGAAAAAGATGGAAACATAGTCAGTTACTGATATCTTTATGGAGAGGTATCATGGATAATCTAAAAAGGTTCTTTACTTTCAGAACTTTTAAGGCCTTTTTTTTTCTTCAATGAATATATGTTACTTTTACAGTCAGCAAAACAGCGGTGAATACAGTAGTTTGAGGGTACTTCTTCGTGATCTCAGGTTTCTCTGCAGGTGTTCCAGAGGTCATTTGCTTCGAGGCTGCCCCCCTGCCCCAAGCAATACAGCAAGGTAACTACAGAAGCCCTGCTCTTGAAAAGTAGAATTGGGGCCAGGGCCAGGACCAGCTTCCTGGTCCTAATGGAATCTCTTCCTCACTCCCTTCCTCATCTCTTCCTCCCAACTGAGAGAGGGGAGCCACCTGCACAATGCAAGCAGAACCTGGTGAGAATACATGAACAGAGAAAGTTCTAAGAGAGAAGGTACATGCAGGTCTCCTAGAGGGCATAGCTGGTTAGGAATGTCAGGTCCTGGACGGGCCTGCAATGTGCTCTTAGGTTTTGACACATGGACACACCCCTCCATGAAAGGAGCTGGGCTGGACCAAGGTACACCACACCCTGTTTACTTGACTATGGAATGTGCTTCATTCAAGGCTGGGATGTACTAATCTTCTGAGCCCTCCGGTCCCCACCGATCGAGTCTAACCAGCTTGAGTTGGAGAACATGTTTTGGCATAGGGGCATTGGGTGGTGGTGGTGAAGGGTGGGCGTCTGCCCTGCCCCTCCTCTCAGGCGCTGGTCACACAGCAACCACCCAACCAGCAGGGCCTCTTGTGCAGTCTCAGTGGCAGGCGCTGGAGACTTCCTTGTGATAAGAGGGAAAGGGGGAGGGTTGGGACAAAAGATCAGCCCTAGCGAACAGGTCTGATCATGTTACACCCCAACGTCTGTAGAAGATCCACATTCTTTAGCACGGCCTTCACTTCACGATCTGCTCCTAACCTACCTTCCCAAACTCCTACCACACTTTCCCTGCCCCCAGCCCTTCCCCACACATAAGACTGTACCCCTTTCTGTTTTCTGTAAGACTTGATCTTAAAGGATCAGAGGCCTCCTGCTTGGAGAGCATTCTCTTCTTCATGAGCATGAAACTGCACAACTCAGATGGGACTTGAACCCAGCTGAAACCCAGACTGGGACTTGAACTCGTAGTCATCTGAGATCACACACCTGGTCTCAGGACTCAGTGAAGCTCAGGTTCTTGATGTCTCATCGCAGAAAGAATTCAGTGAGAGACAAAGTGATAGGTAAGAAGTGGATTTAGTTAGAGAGAGCCACATTCCATAGACAGAATGCGGTCTGTCTCAAAAGGCAAGAGCAGCCTCAAGGTATGGGGTCATCTCGGAAAGTGAGAGCGGTCGAGGGAGAAACACATTCCACAGACAGTGGGCTATCTTAGAAGGCGAGTGGCCCTGAAATATGGGGTGGTTAGTTTTTATGGGCTGGGTAATTTCATAGGCTAACAAGTGGGAGGATTATTCCAACTATTTTGGAGAAGGGGTGGGGATTTCCAGGAATTGGGCCACTGCCCACTTTTTGGCCTTTTATTGTTAGCCTCAGAGCTGTCAGGGTGCCTGTGGGTGTGTCATTTAGCATATGCTGATGTGTTACAATGAGTGTATAATGAGGGCTCAAGGTCTACTGGAAGTCAAATCTTCCGCCATCTTGGACTTAGTTGGTTCTGACCAGTTTTTGTCATGTCCTATGGCTATGTCATTCTTTTAAAAGTTGTACCCTGCCCCCTTCCCTCCTGTTTCAAGAAGACTCTCTGCTATCTACCCAGGTGTCGAAGCTGACTGTAACTTAAGTGGTTAACAAATTAAGTGGTCACATTTGGGTTGGGGAGGGGAGAGGCAGTGGAGAATTGGGCCAGAGAAAGAGAGGCTGGATTCTGCCCCTAGAAGTTCAGTCTCCCTGGTGAGACCAAATATGCCAGGATGCACTGAAGAAGTTTACAATGGGAGTGAAACCGAGTGGGGCCCTGTGGGGCTCCCAGGCATGGAGGCCTTTTTGTCCCGTTTCTTGTAGGCAAGACTTCAGCCTCCATGATCTTTCCTGAGTTCCAAAGAGCACATTTGAACATTTGCTAAACAAGGGAGGAGCAGCCAAGAAACCACCTGAGGCAAGATTAATGGGAGAGAGAAGCTCATCAAGATTAGGAGAAGACCACCTGAGGCCCTGCACACACCCTAATCTTGTCAGCAACCCCACCCTTGAACTGTTGCTATAAAACCTCTCATCAAATCCTCCTGGGTTGGGACACAGTTTTTCAAGGCAGGATTCTGCTGTGTTCCCCTTTGCCTGGCAAAGCAGGAAAGCTACCCTTTTCTACTTTGGCCAAAACTCTGTCTCTTAGATTTAGTTTGGCACAGGTGTACAGAGAGGCTGAGCTTTGGGCATCAGGACTCCTGCAGGTAAAGATAGTCCAGTCTTGAGGGTCATGGCTAGTGAGGGGGCAGCGGTCGCTAAAGAAATACTGACGCCCATCTTGTTCTGTGCTTTACCCAACCTGAAAAGAAAAAAATCATCCCTCTGATAAATGCTTATTGAGGGCCTACTCTGGTCTGGGATGCAGGAGGTGGGGGGCTGGGGGCTCAGGCAGGTCAACGAATGATGCATTCTTATGACAAAAAGATGCAGTCGGGGGCGGGGCTGGGGGAACTGTGGCACATGAGAGGCAAGCCCCATCTAAAGGCATCCACTAAAGAAAAATGTGTTAAACACGTCCCCTCTGTGTTTTAAACCCCAAGAGTGAATGACTTCTCCCTTTTGGGAGTTTACCATCTAGTGGGGAAAATCAGGTAAGCTACAGACAAATGAGGCGCTATGAGAATATACTGTTTCTCTCTCTCTCTCTCTGTAAGTATATATGTATATATACATATATAGAGAGAGAAGGGGGGGGAGGGAGAAATGGGGTGGGGAGAGGGAGAGAGGAGAGGTGGGAAGTGATGTCTAAATTGAGACCTGAAAGATGAGTAAGGCTGGAATAGGCACTGGGTGGTGAAGGTAACTGAGATTCCAAGATTGCAAGCAACCCATGTAAAGGGGATTTTTAGCCTCTGCTAGACTGCTTATCTTGCATTCCTCGCCTCATAGGGTACTTTGTTCTTGTCCTCTTTTCTTTATCACTGTGTTAGGTTAGGTGATAAACGGGGTGGGGGGGTGGGGGGGGGTTGGTGATGCTTCCAGCTGGGTTCCCACCTGTGCTATTTAGGCTGCCCAGGAGTGAGGAAAAAATGTATCTCTAAGGAGACTTTCTATAGGGAATCTGAAAAGGCTGCGGGCAATGGGAATAACATGTGATGTGGGGTTTAGGAGGTGGGTTCTGGGCATGGGGATCTTCCTGCTGACACCATCTCTGAGCAAACGATGTTAATGACAGAATATAACGGCCCCTCCCTCCTTCATCCCACAGCCCATAGAGCCATGGTTTTCAAAGTGTGGCCCAAAGACGTCCCGGGGTCTGCGAGATCAAAACCATTTTCCCAACAATATTAAAGAATTGTCTTTTTGCTGTGTTGATATCTGCACCGGGAGTACAAAAACAGTGATAGGTAAAACTCCTGGCACCTTAGCACCTGCCATGGCAGTGACACCAAACTGCACAGAACTCCCTGTATTCTCCCCCACCACGTGCTTACAGTAACGGAGGAGGTGCCAGTTCCCCTTAAGAACATCCTTGATAAAACAGTAAATATTACCAAGTTAATGACATCCTGACTCATGAGGTCATCTTTTGAAGGTTCTGTGTGATAAAATGTGAAGTTCACATAAAGCACCTCTGCTGCCTGTAGAGGTTTTCTCGAGGGAAAGCACACATGATTGAGTTGCTTGCTGCACTGGCTGCTTTCTTTGTTCATAGGTCGCCATTTTTACTCAAGAGAATGATTGTCAAGCCAACTATGGTTATTCGGGCTTGAGTATTTGGTGGATATTTTCTCGAAAATGAATGAAGTGAGACTGTTACTTCAAGGAAAACAACTGACAGTATTTGTTCCCCAATGATAAAATTTAAGCTTTCAAGTAAAAATTAGGATTTTGGAAAACTTGAGTCTGTCATGTGCTTGACAGCCTGCTGATACTTAAAAGGTTTTTCTGATGAGATTGGTAGCAATATTAATGACTGTGATTTTTTTATGTCATATAATGAAACGTGTCAACATCTAGAAGTTCTGCATAACTCAGTGAACCAATATTTTCCATAATACAGCGAATGAAGCTACAAAATCAAGCATTCAAAAATCCACTCAGGGACTTCCCTGGTAGTCCAGTGGTTAAGACTCTGTGCTTCAACTGCAGGGGGCGTGGGTTCTTTCCCTGGTCAGGGAAAATCCCACGTGCTGCAGGGTGCAGCCAAAACAAACAAACAAAACAAAAATCCACTCAAAGCCCAGGATAGACTAAATGGATTCTAATGCAGCATAGTATAAAAAGATCATGGATATGGTTTCAGATTCTACATTCCAACTAATCTTTAAGAAACTACAACTTGTTGAGTTTTGGTATAGTATCAAAGAAGAATACCCACAATTATCTGAAAAGACTATTAAAATATGCCTCTCTTTTCCAACTACATATCTGTGTGAGGCCAGGTTTTATTCCTATGTTTCAACCAAAACAAGATGTTGAAACAGACTGAATGCTGAAGCAGATAGGAGAGTTTGGCTGCCTTTTATTAAGCCAGACATTAGAGGGATGTGCGAAAACGTAAAATAATGACTCTCTTTTCATAGAATTTTTTTTAAAATATAGTTATTTTTCATTAAGTTACCTTATGTTTAAAATTTAACAAGTTTCTTATTGTTATTTTGAAATGAATCAATATATATATATATATTTTGCGGTATACGGGCCTCTCACTGTTGTGGCCTCTCCCGTTGTGGAGCACAGGCTCTGGACGCGCAGGCTCAGCGGCCACGGCTCAAGGGCCCAGCCGCTCCGCAGCATGTGGGATTTTCCTGGACCGGGGCACGAACCCGTGTGCCCTGCATCGGCAGGTGGACTCTCAACCACTGTGCCACCAGGGAAGCCCTGAATCAATAATTAAAAAATTTTTTTCTTGGTTTTATTTTCAAATACGATAGATAGAAAGCACATATATACACAGGCACTCTTTGGGGGCTTCAATAATTTTTAAAAGTCCTAGAGGATTTGAGAGACCACCAGATGGCGCTGATGAAAATAAAGAGCAGATTGTGTGTGTGTGTGTGTGTGCGTGCGCGCGTGTGTGAATAAACGTGGGATTTGCAGTAGGGAATTTTATGGTATGAGACGTCCTAATAGCAATGATATTTGTAGACTCCGTAGGAAGAAAGTAACAGGCCCAGGATTTAATCAGTGGGTTTTCACAATATAAATTAAATAGGCAGATTTATGCCAAATAATATGTTGGACTTTTTTTTTTTTTTTACTTCCTCTAACAAAAGCCAAGTGCATTCCCTGGAGAAGCTCTGTGCAGCCTTGGAAACTAAGCAGATTAAACTGAAAGAGCTCCGTCTTTTCCATTTTGTGTTGTTAATAAGATAACATTAATCTCTGGGGTTTAAGAGTGAAATGTAGGCAGATTCATTCCAGTAAGGAGCGCATTGTAGGAACCTGCGAGCTGGCAGCTCCTTCCCACAGGTCCTTGGTGGCCCTGAGTGGGCGGAGAGGTGACCGGGTTGGGAGTCGTTGCGGTGGAGGTGGAGAGAAGGTCATCTTTGAGAGAGTTAGCTGGCCTCTAGAGGACAAAATAGTGTAAATGGCTGGGCTTTGTGTGAGGAATTGTAAATGGGCGTTGGGAAAACTTGAAGCCAAATTTATTTTTCCTTCAAGGACAGTCTGAAATAGCTGACAAAGGACAGAATGCTCTTCCGAAGGTGAAGTGCTTATTGGCAATGCTCTTTTAAGGGTCCCAAAGAAAAGGAACTAGAGCCTGAACTGGGGGCTGGCCCTCAAAATGGGTTTACCAGCTGCTAGAGAAATGGATGCAGTGTGGTATCGCCCACCCCTCCCCTCTAGGCTGGGGGTTTACATGGGCCTTCCACTCATATTGGGTTGGCCAAAATGTTCATTCGGGTTTTCCGTAACATCTTATGAAGAAACCAAGTCAATACTGAAGAAATCTAGATATCTTCATGCCACACCACCCAGCACAGACTTTTTTTTTTTTTTTTGCTGTACGTGGGCCTCTCACTGTTGTGGCCTCTCCCGTTGCAGGCTCAGCAGCCATGGCCTACGGGCCCAGCCGCTCCGCGGCATGTGGGATCTTCCCGGACCGGGGCACGAACCCGTGTCCCCTGCATCGGCAGGCGGACTCTCAACCACTGCGCCACCAGGGAAGCCCCAGCACAGACTTTTTTAAACGGTTCAAAGTTCAGGAAGCTTATTCTCTAGTAAAACCATCCGTGCAATTGGCCAAGTTGAGCGGAAGATTTTCCACGTAAAGATGAAGGTGGGCGTGACACTGCAAGAGGCTCAAAAATAATAGGAGGGGATGCTGTGCAATCTTGGCTGCCTTTTCTCTTTTCCTTCTTCCCTTCCTTCCTGTCCTTCTTCTTCCCACAAAAATTTATTGAGCATCTACTAAGTGATAGGTGCTGAGGCAAAAGAGCTGAACAAGACATACTTGGTCTCTAACCTGGTGGAGCATACAAGTATGTAAACAACAATACAAGTAGTTAAACAACAACAAAAACATACTGACAGATTGTGGTTAGTGATGTGAAGGACAACGGGGTGGGAACCAACTTGAGATAAAGACGGTCAGGGAAGGCATCTCTGAGAAAATGAATTTAAGCCAAGATTTCTCAACTTCGGCACCATTGACATTTCAGGCCAGGCATTTCTTTGTTTTGGTGACTATCCTGCACATTGTAGAATGTTTGGCAGCATCCCTGGCCTCTGCCCACGAGATGCCAGGAGGAGGACCCTCCACCCCCATTTGTAAGAACCAAAAAAAAAATAAAAAAGACTCCAGACATTGCCAGATGTCCCTTGGGACCAAAATTGTTCCTGATTGAGAACCACTGATTTAAGCTGAGACCCGAAAGATGACGAGTCTCTCAAGAGAGGATTGCATTGGGGGGTCTTTGAGGCCATAGTAAAAGAGTTTGGATTTTACTCTAAGTACAAAGAAATTATTGTCTTTAGTCATGGGTGACATCATCTACTTTGAATTTTGAAAAGCTCCAGGCTGTGGAGTGGAGGGTGGATTAACTAGAGTAACAGAGAAAGTCACAGCTGTCAACGGAGGCTGTTACAGTTGTCTGCCCAACACCCAGGAAGGCCTGGACTGGGGCTGTGGCACCGGAGGTGAAGAAAAGGAGAACACCCAGGTCTTGCTGATGGATTTGATGTGGAGATTCCATCCCTAAGCATACCCCATGGGGCCTCCTTTGCTCCCTGGTGAAGTGTCAGTATTTGTTGGGGCAGGAAGGGGTGGGAGGTTGGGGAGATGTTAAACTTCACGCCCGGCCCAATAGCTTCTGGTTCCTAGCTCTCGCGAGAATATGTAGTTGGCGTTAACATTTGGTTGGGATGATCCCTGGAAGTGTGCATGCTGGGCTCAGGGCTCTCTGTCCCCTGTGATTCTGGCCGATGGAGAGCATCTCTTAGGCACTCAAGACTTCTGCTCAAAAACCTGGAAAGGCAGAAAAAGCAGAGCTGATTAATGAATGGAGGCTTACTGAGGCTGGATGCTCAATTCTCACTTTCAAAGCCAGTGATGATGCAAAATCCACTCGGCATCCTCAACTCAGTCCAGGAATCTTGTTCCTTAATGGGGAAAAATGGAAGCACAGTGACCTGGCAGCTGGGGCTGGGAGTAAGCAAAGCTATTGTTCATGGCAATAAATCATAGCTGACCATGGGCCCCTTGTGTGAAGTCAGACAACGATGGACAGGCATTAGGGGAACAGGGGAGTGAGGATGTTTGGTGAAAAGCATTGTGTTACCAGGGATGTGGGAGAACAGCAGGAGCAAACTAACAAATTCCTGGGGTGCAAGGAAGGCCTGTTTGTTTTTAATTGCATAGAACACGGTTGCCAGAATTTTAAATTGTAGTACTCTCGGCATGTAATTAAGCGAGCGGGCTTAGTTGGCACCAACTGGGATACCAGGTTGTTGATACAGCTTATGATCTTCTGATATTAAAATTTCAGGGGCTGAGTGTGTGTGTGTCCCTCTCCTATTTGTACAATTTTCCTCTGGGCCTCCAAGCTCCACGTAAAAATGACCAGCTCCCTTCACGTGTTTCGTTTTGGCGCCCGGATGAAAACCCCATCTCGGTCTCAGTCTGCTCTGCGGCAGTAGCATTCAGTTGAGGGGTTTGTGGATCGGAAACAAAGATGGAGCATCTCAGCCCAACCATGACATCCCAGCCATTACAAACGCTCCCATGCAATTTCTTCTTCTGATTATCATCACAGCATTTTAGAGCTGAATATGAACTTGGCAATTACCTTCTCACTTTATATATGAGAAATCTGAGGCCAGAGTTGTGGACTTCCTGAAGGTGGCTCAGGTGATGGGTGGTATCAGCAAATGCCCAGGACCAGAACCTGGGCCCAGGGTCCTCTCTGGTATAACCCTGAGGCTCCTCCCATAGCTCTAGGCTGTCTCTTCTCCATCCTGCTCCCTGCCCAACCTCCTTCCGCATGCACTCCCACCCTCTTGAAATACTGCTGTTCTCCCAGTCTTTTGACCAGAAGTATGGCAGCCCTGCTGCAGATGTTTCATGGAGAGAGAAGAGGAAGGTCATGGCCCAGGTAACTTAAATGCTTTATGAAATGGTAGACGATAGTTCACTTTTCAAGTCATGAGGGAACCATTTCACCTTGGCAAAGGCAACGTACTTAGTGGACCGTAATGGCCTGGAAGAGTTCCTGCCCCTCCCCAAAGTGAGCAATTTCCTCTGTTCAGCTCTGCCTGCACAGGCCCATTACATCATAAGTACACCGTGTGTTTACCTGGCAATAATCTGGAGTGGGAACCTTTCAAGAGGTTCTCTTCGATCCTTCCTAGCAATGCGCTCAGAAATGTGGGTGGGTGGGGGCAGGTGGAGGGCCTCTTCCTAGAGGACGAAAAGGAAGGCACACAGAAGGTCCTGAGAGTGACCAGAAGTCAGGACGGGGTCTCTGAGCCTCCCAGCCACCCCTCCTTCATGCTGCCTCTTTGGACCTTGTTGCTACCACAGCAGATAGAGAATTTGAACGAGACCCAGTTTCCCCTTCCCCGGGCCAGTGAAGGAGGAGTTTCTCATATGCTCTTTATTAGGGGTGGATAAAGGAGAAATAGCTGAGGATCTTTGGGATTGAAAAGCATTTTTGTTTGTTTACGGTGACCATGTCCTGGATGTCTTGGATGCCCTGATTTCAAATATTCTGTCTTTATAAGTTCATGTACTTACCGAAATTTATATTCCCGTTTTTGGTTCTAAAGATAGAGACATTACACTTACTTGGAAGTGGAATTCTTCACCCCATTCCTGGTATCTGACTTTGAACCACACAAAGAACAGAATTAACACCCCGCCCTCACAATCACACCAGCTAATTATCTAGGGAGGCTGTGACGGGGGGCCGAGCAAGGCAGAGTGTGTTTGTGGCCTGGGTTTGGGAATCAGTTCTGGGTTCAAACCCCAGCTTCCAGCATCATAACTGACAACACTTTTCTAATGCTGTTTCAGGGCATTAGCCTCCAGGTTATGCCTCTAATCCTTGGTGCCTGACTCAGGCCCTTTGCATGTGTGCTTTCCTTTCTCTGGAATGCTCTTCCTCCAGAGATCCACATGCCTACACCCCTGCCTCCTTCAAGCCTTTGCTCAATGTGATCGGGTGGAGGCCTTTCACGGCCGCTCTCTAAAATTGCAGTCCGCCACGCCCTCACTCCATCTTCTTCCTTGCTTTGTTTCTCCACAGCACTTATCAACCTCTGGCATATTGTACAATTCACCTATATTTCTTATTTATTGTCTGTCTTCCCCAACTACAACGTAAGCTCCACGAGGGCAGGGATTTTCGTCAGCTTTGTTCACTGCTCCAACCCCAGTGTCTGCCTGGCTATTGGTAGGAACTTAACAAATACAAATGGATACATAAATTTGAGCAAGTCACTTACCTTTTGAGCCTATGTCCTCCCTCTCTTTTTTTGCGGTAAGCGGGCCTCTCACTGCTGTGGCCTCTCCTGCTTCGGAGCACAGGCTCTGGACGCGCAGGCTCAGCGGCCATGGCTCATGGGCCCAGCCGCTCCGCGGCATGTGGGATCTTCCCGGACCAGGGCACGAACCCGTGTCCCCTGCATCGGCAGGCGGACTCTCAACCACTGCGCCACCAGGGAAGCCCTGTCCTCCCTCTCTTAAAGGATGGTATGAGAATTAAATAAGACAACTGCTGGAGATAAAAATAACAGCCAACATATATTTCGTGCTTGCTTATTCAGTGTCAGCTTTCAAATGTGCTTAATGGGGATTATTTTGTTTCATCCTCACCCAAATCCTATGAGGTATTCCTTTTATCTTCATTTTACAGAAGAGGAACCTGAGGCTCAGAGAAGTTGTCATCTATCCAGGGTCACACACAATTCAGGTCCATATTTGTTTGAGCCCAGAGCCAGCACTCTTAACCATGACAGCATCGTGCACGGGGCCTGCTGTGTAGCCGTGGCTTGGCCAGGGCTAATTCCCTTCTCCAAGTCACAGAGCATAAGAAGCTTGTGGCCCGTCTGCCCCCTCTTCTGTTGTGAACCTGTCCTTCCCACTGAAACCTGACATCTTGGAAGCATGCCCTGTCCTCGGGAGGCATCGTGGTAAATGTAGCAGAGAGATGGTAGGTTTGTTCTTACTGTGTGATCTTGGGTAATCACGTCCCCTTCCTGGGCCCCAGGTTCTACTGGTTTGATGAGCACTGAGGTCTCTCCCAGCTCAAAACAGCCCTCAGGACCGTGGGAGGACACCACCGGGTTGTGGGGTGTATGAATCATGACGGAAGATCCTGCCCCCAGGCTGTGGCCATAACCCCACTCTCCTCAATAATACAGTCTATCCTGTTTTGACAATTGCTGGCCTTTCCCCTCCCACACCTCTAGAGCTTGAATTTCTGGCTGCTGGATTTGAGGGGGAGGGTGGAGGAAGCAACATATCTAGTGATTTTCTAAGCACTTCTCTAGGGGTGAGACCAAGAGAAATAAAAGGAAGGCTTGAGAGCCCTTCCCACCCATAGTCACTGCCTGGGACAACATCACTGCAGGAAATGGACTTCCCTTGTGGGCTCACGGGGGAGATATGCCCAGCCCTCTGGAAGCTCTGCAGAAGGGCTTGGGCACTGCTTGTAAAAGCTCATCTGCCCAACAGCCCCTTTCCGAGTCCCCACCACACGTCCTGCCAAAAGAGCCCCCGGGATCCCCTTATTTGCCAACCCTAAAACTGTCTCACTTTAGTCCTAAGTTCTAAACTGGGATTTTTCCCCCTCCTTGTGAAATGGAGGTGATATGGAGGTTGATTAAGCTGAGCTAGCCAATGGCTTGGGTTGTTCTCCTCACTGAGTCATTCACTTACTCATCATTCATTCATTCAACTTTTATGTCCTAGATTATTTGCAAGGGATTCAAAGAGGAAACTAGTCAATTCCTGGCAAACTTAAATTGGGTAATTAGTCATTTGAGGAGACTTACTAAAGAGACTTTTCAAAGGTGGATAGAGTGTAGAAAAACAAGGCAGTAGTGTAGTACCCTGGAGCTAGTAATATCAAGATGATGTTATCAGCCCTGGGCTGAAGGGGTAAACGGAGAGAACATTCCCAGAATCCAAAGAGAGAGTCACGTGGAGAGGGCCACCTGGCAGGAACTGTGTGTGACCTTAGGTTGAAGGACTTATCTTGCTGGTGGGGTGAAAACCTTGACCTCCTTCACTTCTCTCCACTGGCTGAACTCTGTTGATGTAGTTGGTATGAGTCAGCCTCTTGGGGTTCACAGCAGGGCAGAGAAGAGCAGAGTGGGGATCTGGAAGGACAAACAGATTTCTAGCGCAGAAGTCCCGCACAGCCTCCGTCCTCAAGGAGCTTGCATACCAGAAGGGGAGACAGGAGTGCAAATTACAGTGCGATAAATGCTTTAACAAAGACATGAGCCAAGGACAGGAGGAGCTCAGCGGTCAGGAAATGAAATCTGCCGGGGAGGGTGTTAATGTGTGTGAAGTTCGGGGGAGGTGGTTGGTTCCTGGGAAGGGGTTTGCAGACAAACTGATTCTCAAATGATGATCAGGCTTCTTGGAGGAAGTAGTATCTTGAACTGAGACCTGAAATATCAATAAGAATGGACCAGGAGAAGAAAAAAAAAGAAAAAGAGTCCAGGCAGAGTGAAAAACGTGTATAAAAGCTGGAGGCTGAAGGAGAGTATAGACCTCTTTGAGAAATTGTAAGTAATGTAATATGATAATGTAATGTGATAAAGTAAAGTAACATAATAGTATCAAGGGGGATGGGTGAGAGATGAAGCTGAATAGAAAAGCGCTCACAGCATGAAGAATTCTTTTGCCAGACTAACAAATTTGGAATTTTGTCTAAGGCCAGTGGTAAGTTCCTAAAAGGTCTTAATCAGGGGAGTGATATCATTGTATTTATGTTTCCGAAAAATTGCTCTGGTTGAAGAGGAGAGAGTGGATTAAAGGCAGGGAGATTGGAAAGAAGGCTGCTTTCAGTAATCTAAGTGAGCGATGACAGTGGCCTAAAGTGAACTGGTAGAAGAGGCAATGAAAAGAAGTATTAAGAAGGTAAAACTTGAGGGAGGGTTTAGTCCTGGGGAGATGGTGATACAGTTCACTGAGATAAGGATCTTTGGAGAAGGAAGAATGTGTGTGTGTGTGTGTGTGTGTGTGTTGGGGAAGATAGTGTGTCATGATGGAGAAGATAGAAGGAATTAATAAATAATCCAGTTTGGGGCATATTGAGGTGATGGCACCAGCAGGATGGCCAAACAGAGCTTGGTACTGAGACTGGAAGGAAGGAGGCAAGGCACAACCATTAAAATAATGACACAACCATTAAGAATAGGATACGACAGGGCTTCCCTGGTGGCGCAGTGGTTGAGAGTCCGCCTGCCAATGCAGGGGATGCGGGTTCGTGCCCCGGTCCGGGAGGATCCCATATGCCACGGAGCGGCTGGGCCCGTGAGCCATGGCCGCTGAGCCTGCGCGTCCAGAGCCTGTGCTCCGCAACGGGAGAGGCCACAGCAGTGAGAGGCCCGCGTACCAAAAAAAAAAAAAAAAAAAAGAATAGGATACGACAAAAACAGGTTAGCACCTACTAGGCCCAAGATGGCAGAAGACTCTACTTCTAGTAGAGCTTGAGCCTCATTATACGCACGTTATAATACATTAGCGTGCTAAATGACATATCCACCAGCGCCGTGACAGTTCCAAGGCCAACCATAAAAGGCCAAAAGGTGAGTGGTGCCCCAATTCCTGGAAATCCCCGCCCCTTCTCCAAGATAATTAGAATATTCCTCCCACTCATTAGCCTATGAAATTACTAAACCCGTAAAAACTAACCACCCCACACCTCCACTGCTCTCACATTCCCAGATGACCCCATGCCCTGGGACTGCAGCTCCAGCCTTCTGCTCCCACCTTCTGCAAGGGCCCACACCCTGTCTATGGAGTGTGTATCTCACTAAATAAACCTGCTTTCACTTTACTATGGCTCGCTCTTGAATTATTTCCTGCTGGAAGCCAAGGACCCTCACTTAGCAGCCCATCCCAGGGACTCACTCGAGACCCAGGGACTTGACCATCCTCTTGTGCCCCATTTTTTTTTTCTGCAACAGTGTTTTAAATGAGTTGTTCAGAAGAGGTCTTGGTGGAAGCTATGGATCTGAGAACCATCAGGATGCAGAAGATGCCTGCAGCAATGGAGTACATGAGATCACCATGGAAAGAGCTTAGGGTTAGGAGAAAGAACAGCAGCAAACACTGACTTTTTAGAGGATGATAGAGGTAGAAGAGTTCACAAAGGAGATGAAGAAGGAGTGGCTTGAGAAGAAGGAGACCTAGGAGAGAGTGGAGTCATAGAAGCCAAAGAATATTGAGTTCTAAGAGGAGGCAAGAGAAGTAAACACGTTGAACATTACTGAGAGGTCCTGGGCACAGGAGTTAGTTAACAGCGTGATTATTCTTTCTCCTTCTGTGTCTTTTAATCAGATAGATAAGAAATATTTCCTGAGCAAATACAGTATGGTTGTTATGGGCTGAATTGTGTCCCCCCAAAACGATATGTTAGACCCCTAACCCCTAGTACCAGAATATGACTGTAGTTGGAGATAGGGACTTTATGGGGGTAACTAAGGTAAAATGAGGTCGTATCTGTGGGTTCTACCAACAGGACTGATGTCCTTATAAGAAGAGGAGAGTAAGACTCAGACAGGCACAGAGAGAAGACCATGTGAAGACAAGAAGATGGCCATCTACAAGCCAAAGAGAGAGGCCTCCAGAAGAAACCAGCCCTTCCTACGCCTTCACCTCCAACATCTAACCTCCAGAACTGTAAGAAAATAGATTTCTGTTGTTTAAGCCACCCAATCTGTAGCAGCTCTAGCAAATTAATACAATGCTTTACGTGGGGATTTGAAAAAGCAAACACCATGGGCTAAGTCTCTCAGAGAACTTAGAAGTCTTTTAGGAAGGGAAGAAGCACAGAGATTGGCAACTGGCCCTTCTAGCCAGTATGACTCAGATTTGGGTCATCAGGCTGGTAATAAACCCTTTTGGAGGTTAGAGAAGCAAGCCCTTGCTCTGGGTGGGGGACATCTGGGGGACGTTTAAAGGAGGAGGTGGGGGACTTCCCTGGTGGTCCAGTGGTTAAGGCTCCACACTCCCAACACAGGGGGCATGGGATGGATCCCTGGTCAGGGAAACTAAGATCCCACATGCCACACAGCACGGCCAAAAAAAAAAGAAATAATAAAGGAGTAGGTGCGATTGAGCTCAGCCTCGAAGCATGTACAGGATTGGGGTTGGCAGGGCAAAAGGGAAGGCAAGCCCCCGTTGGGGGACAAGGCTAGCAAAGGGGTGGAGAGGAGAAAGTGGGAGGTGTTGAGGGAGATAGTCTGTAGTGCAGGCTGGCCGAAGATGTGGCTCCTCCAGTAGAACTGTGGAAGATGGGGCTATCCACAGACACTGACAGCCACAGGTCCTCCCAAGATCTCTTCTTTCATCCATGCTAATAGAAGCTTTAGCTGAGCACTTGGCTCTCTGGCCAGACATGTCCTTTGCTGTTAGGTGTGGTCATGTGACTGGGTTCTGGTCAATAAAATGTGAGCGGAAGAAGTGATGCAGCCAACCTCCCAATTGTAAACTTGTCTAAAATAAGAAGTGCACCCTCCCCTTTCACGCTTCTTTCCTCATCCCTGGTTGGAAGTGGACATGTGCTGCTGGGCACTGGAACAGCTGTCTTAAACCATGAGATGTTGAAGAGGGCAGGAACGAGATAGACAGAGCCTGGATGCAGACAACACGTGGCTGCTGTATCAGGCCTGGACAGATCTCGCTTAGACTGTAATTGGAGAGAGAAGCTCCTATGTTGTTTAATCTACTGTTGTTTGTACCTTACAATAACAGACAAATGGCTAACTGATACATGCAGGATGGGGCTAAATGTTGGTGACCTCTGGTTTGGACTGTATACAATGATACTGCTAAAGTCTTTTGGATGAGAGAATGGAGTTTAGGGAAAGAAACAAATATTTGCTGAGTGCTTATCGTGTACTAGGCATTGTGTTAGGTTTACATATATGTTATGTGTTAGAAGTATTTAATTCTCACGGTGGCTCAGTAAGGAAGCTATTATCAGCCCTGTGTTAATGTCAGGGAAACTAAAGGTTCAAATAAGTTACGTCTCTTCATATGCTTCTCCATCCATCACATCATCAAGGGAATCTCGTTAGTAGGTAACAGAGTCAGGATTTGGATCTAGCTCAGTGTTTCTTAACTGGGGGCAATTCTGTCCCCCAGAAGACGCTTGGCAATGCCTGGAGAAATTTTTTTTTTTTCTTTTTTGGGTTCGCGGGCCTCTCACTGTTGTGTCCTCTCCCGTTGTGTAGCACAGGCTCTGGACGCGCAGGCTCAGTGGCCATGGCTCACGGGCCCAGCCACCCCGCGGCATGTGGGGTCCTCCCGGACCGGGGCACGAACCCACGTCCCCTGCATCGGCAGGCGGACTCCCAACCACTGCGCCACCAGGGAAGCCCCTGGAGAAATTTTTGGTTGTAGCAAGTTGGAGGTGGGGAGATAGGGCTGTGCTACGGGGTAATAGGAATGCACTAAATGTTCAACAATGCACAAGACCGACCCCCACAGTAAAGAATGATGGGGTCCCAAACGTCAATAGCGCTGAGACTGACAACCCCTGAGGTCTGTTCTACAAACATCCCATGTTCTTTACATTACACCAAATTCGGTGGTGAAAGTTGAAGAGGGGGTTATGAAAAAAATGAGATGGTAGGATAAGAAAGTCATGAAAAAATTAGTTTAGGAAGGTAAGCCTAGAGGGGTGGAAAGATGAGCTGGAGATGGGAGAAACTGAGACTAAGAGACTAATGGAAACCACTGACAAGGTCCAGGTGAGGGGCAGGAAGGATCTGGACGGTTGGGCAGCGGGGCCGATAAAGTGAAGAGAATTTAAGCGTCGGTGGCGAGAACTTGCTGACTGAGAGCATATAGCAGCTGGGAGAGGCAGCGAGAAGTAAAGACAGGCTAGTCCATGAGGATTCCATCTCTCCTCTCCTCTCCACGCCCCACCCCGTCCCCTCCCCCCTCCCTCCCCTTCCTCCTCCTCTTCCCATCTTTCCTTTCCCATCCATCCCTTTTCCCTCTTTTCCCTGCAGCCCCTCCCCCATCCGCCTCTGGTACTCTCATTCTTTCTTACTATCCCCTTTCTGTAAAGGTCTGCTCTGTTTCTCCCTGACCCCCAGTTCTAGGCTGTGGGTCTCAGCTTCCACCCCCATCAAGTACAACTCGGAAAAATCTGTGTTTCCTCAGCTTTATCCCCCGTGACAAGAACCAGCAACAGTGACAGACTCTGATGTGTCTTTTCCATCTCGCTTCCTTCTCCATTTCCTGTTTGCAGGGTGGATTGAAAAGTTTGACCAGTGTCTAGGATTGTTATAAAGACAGACCCGTGGCTCCCGGAATGGCCCTAAGGGAATTTCTGACAGGTCAGAGGAGGAAGGAAATCCTCTCACTTCTGCTGTTTTTTTCTGGAGTGTTTTCCAAAGGACGCTAGCCCATTGACAAGGTATCCCAAGGGCATTGGGGAGTGGCCTCCTCCCTTTCCTAGGCCCCAGCCTGGCCTGGCAGCCTGCAGCCTGCTTCAGGGCCAGGGAACCAGGATTGCCAGGCAGGCCCTGAGCCCTGCTGGCAGAAGTGTTAGTGTTTGGTCTCCATCTCTGCATCCCTGGCCCTCCTTTCCCCGAGACCCGTTTTGAGGTCACTGGTGTCTCATGCCTTTGGAAACATTTGGTCAATAAGAGGGCTCTAGTGATAAACTGATTGCTTTCATGGTTTACAGCTAAAGTCAGCGACTGCCTGGCTCTGCCCGGGATCAACGACCTCGACAGAGGGGTCAGCACTGGTTCCCCAGCCCCTCTTCCCATCATGCTTCCCGGATGTGCTGTATCCATATCACCACTTCTCTCAGGTAAGTCTGCCTGTGTTCCTCGCCTCTAGGCCCCCTCTGCTCATTTACTCTCTTTCCAGGTCCTTAATTTCCTCTTCTCCTCACTCCCATCCCACAGCTTACCATCTGCCATGGGAGCCAGGTCTTGGGGAACAGGAAAGCAAATCCCGAATCTTTGGCCTTTGGCTCCAATCCCCTTTCTGCGCTGTTTCCCCTCCCTCTTTCAGGTATCTACCTCCTCATACGCTTCTCCATCCACCGCATCGCCACCTGTTTGGAGGAAAGAATTGGGTACCAGTCCTCCGTACCTTCGGTGGCCTCACGGCATGATGTTTTGGAAAATGCGGGCACTCTGGAGTTTAATAGCTTGGGTTGGAATCCAGGCTCTATTCCTTACATGCAGCTCTGGGTATATTAGCAAATGTTTATGCACCAGTTTCCTTAGTCCATAAACCGGGGCTTACAATAGTATAGAACTTGCGGAGTTGTAAGGATTACATGAATAATACATGTAAACACTTTGGATAGTGCCTGGCACTTGAGAAGTTCTAGAAAAATTAGGTGTTGTTATCTGTATAAATATGAATCGAAGCACCATAGCTCAACAAGAGTTCTTCTGTGTGTAGAAAAGGCTGCCTTCCAGCCATGACAAGCTGAATCACGAGCCACGATGGGGTGACCAGGCTATGCGGGGGGCAGATCAGTGTCTGCTGCCATCTGAGTGGCCAAGCCAACATTGGTGATGCCCAGGAAAGGCTGAGCCAAATCCCCAAATCAGCACCGTTGGCTTGAGACGTGGAGACTGCTGTAGAGAAGCGGAGCTGAGGTAGGGAATGAAAAGTGGGTTCTGCACGGGCAGGGATGACGTCATTCCAGTACTCACTGGAGTGTCAGGCCAGCAGTGGGCTGGGGAACAGAGAGTGTGTGCCACTGCAGGGGGAGGGATGGCCAAAATGGAAAACACGTATGCTTCCCTAGGAAGCTGCTGGAGACAGGCAGGCAGGAGGCACTGCGTAAGGAGGACTCATGTGCCAAAAAAGACCTTTTTTTTCTGTTATTTCTTAAAAAAATTTTTTTTTAATTTCTATACAATTTTTAAAGGTTACGTTCCATTTACAGTTATTACAAAATATTGGCTATATTCCCTGTGCTGCACAATACATCCTTGAGCCTATCCTACACCTAATAGTTTGTACCTCCCATAGCCCCACCCCTATATTGCAGTCCCCCGCCAACCACTAGTTTGTTCTCTATACTTGTGAGCCTGCTTCTTTTTTGTTATATTCACTAGTTGTTGTATCTTTTAGATTCCACATATAAGTAATATCATACAGTATTTGTCTTTCTCTGTTTACATTATTTCACTTAGCATCATGTTCTCTAAGTCCATCCATGTTGCTGCAAATGGCGAAATTTCATTCTTTTCTATGGCTGAGTAATATTCCATTGTGTATGTGCACCACATCTGTTTATTCATTCATCTGTTGATGGACACTTAAGTTGCTTCTATATCTTGGCAAGTGTAGATAATGCTGCTATGAAATTGCAGTGCATGTATCTTTTCAAATTAGTGTTTCTCATGTTTTGTTTTGTTTTTTAAGTTATACCCAGGAGTGAAATTGCAGGGTCATCTGGTAGTTCTATTTTTAGGTTTTTGAGGAGCCTCCATACTGTAATAAAGACCATTTTAATTGTCACAACTGCCTCCCCTCCATTTCCTGCGCCCTTTCTCCCTTGTTCGGGTCCTCAATGCCATTCATGGGCTCTCCTTTCCCCTCCCAGGGGAGACCCCTTGGAAAAGCCCTGAGAGCAGCCATAGCTGAGGGTGAATGATAAGGTCTTCTATGTGTCTTCTAAGTTTTCTCTATGGGAGGACTGGAAGGCCTTGACTTTTATTAAAGAAAGAATATCGTCACCCAGCAGGAGGGCAGATGTTGGAGGTCTAGGCTTCTTCCTACTGCTTCCCAAGTGACGAGCAGCATGTGGCACGCACAGGCCCCGGAAGGCAGGGCTTGGGGGCACCGTCCATCCTGGAGCACCGCTCACATCTGACCTCCGGCATCACCCCTCGGACCCTGGCCAGTCAGGGACTCTGTCTCAGGATCCCTTCCTCCCTGTTCTTGGTTCTCTTTTTGTGAAGGACTGGGGGTTGGCGGGAGGTGCCTGTGGGAAGTCGGAGGAATCAGATTGAAATGCAGGACTGAGAGAGGCTGTTGCTCGGGACAGGAGGAGGAAGTTAGAGCAGAGGTGAGAGCAGGGCCTTAAGCTTTCACCTCCCCTCCCCTCCTGTCCTGCCTGGCAGAGGATGATCCGGGAGCCGGGCAAGGAGCTGTGATGTGCCGACAGATCCAGCTTTCCACTGGTTCATTAGGAAGAGAAATGACGGCGGCAGAGCTGCCAAGAACAAACTCTTTCGCACTGTTTCTTTGTGACACCTTCCACAGCATTTCCAAGCTCATGGAGGGGTCAGAGGTATCTGATGCTGGGAGCATCAGGAAAACCAGGTGACCTCAAGCTGAACAGTCAGGGTGTGCGCCCAGCGAGGTGGCGATGCCTCATGTCCTGATACGGTCCTTGTGACCATCCTGGGCTCAGGAAGGAACGTACCTTCAGACTCCTAAAGAACACAGTGGCATGGCTGGGTGTGGTTACCGCCCTGGTGACTCAGCAGGAAGAGAGTTCCAGGCAGTGCTTACTCGCTTTTGCAGGGATCCCGCCTCAGGAAAATCCGGGGCCAGAGTATAGTGGTTGAGTCTGTTTGCTTTTTCCACACTCTTCAGCAGCAGCCTTGCCCACCTCCCCCATTCATCAATATAATGGTTGTGTTTTTCCGTCTTAAGAAAAATACAGTGCAAAAGCATCTTTGAGCCAAGTCCCCTAGCCCCAGGGGTGATTTCAAAATAGTGCCAGACAGGAATCCTTTTATAGCAGGATGTCAGGGAGGTCCAGGGATCCAGGGGAAGGAGGCTCAAGGCGGTGCCATTTACCATCTGAAAGGGAAACACTATTTTGAGGGAGGTGGTATTCACGTTTTTTTTCTTTATTGTCAAAAACACCTAATATTAAATGTACCATCTTAGCCATTTTTAAAGTACAGTCCAGTAGTGTTAAGTATATTTACATTGTTGTACAACAGATCTCTGGAACAGTTTCATCTTGTGAACCTGAAACTCTATACCCACTAAACACGAATTCCCCCCTCCTGCCTCTCCCCAGCCCCTGGTAACACCTTTCTAGTTTCTACGTCTATGATTTGGATGACTTTAGATACTCCATAAGTGCGGAATCATACAGTATTTGTCCTCTTGTGACTGGCTGATTTCACTTGGCATGATGTCCTCGAGGTTCAAAGCACATTGATGTTTTAAGGACCCATATTTAGGCACATGTGTTGGCTGCATGTCAGCCCTGCCCAGGCTCCACCTCAAACTTAAGCTCTGTTGTACAGGAGTTCTGGAAATTACTCGTGCCCGAATATCAAAGAAATCCCATTCCTCCTTCCCAAATCCCTACTATGGTTCCTTCCCCAGTATGAGTTCCAGGAGACTCTTGGAATGTGCGAATCTCTGCTTTGGCTAATTTTTTGTTCAAGGCCTCATTTATTTAATGAGGCCACTGGTGTGGTAGTGTGTGTGTGTGTGTGTGTGTGTGTGTGTGTTTTCCTTTCTAGCTCATTCCCAACTATTTCCTTGCATACACCACATACTATCTAAAGAGAACTTCTTGCTATTCTTTTTTTCAAACACACCCAACATGTTCCCCACTTCTTGCCTCTGCTCATGCAGTGTCCTCTACGTGGGGGATCATTTTCTCTTTTCTCACTGTGTCCAATTCCTATCCATATGCTAAGTCCTGCTCAAATGGCACCTCCTCCCTCAAGGTCCCCAACTATTTCCTTGTTCAGAAATGACCTCTCTTTCCTCTGACACCCTAAAACACTTTCTTTTAAAACTTTAGTATGGCACTTATTATTGTATCATCATCATCATGACTTGGTAGTATTTATTGAGAATCTATTTGTGTCATGACAGTATTCTGAGCCTTACAGTCTCATCTGCTTTTCTATCTTGTTGAATAGTTATTTATGCATGTCTTTGTCCTTTCTAGGTTATAATAATTAAGCAAATGGGATTTGGCATCAAACTTGGATCCTAGTTCTGTTATTGGCTGTAGGACTTTGGGCAATTTACTCTCTCTAACCTTCAGTTTTCTTGTTGGTAAAACCCAGATAATAGTAGTTCATATCAGGTTGTTGTATGGCATGAAATAATAATAATAGCTAGCATTTACTGAATGCTTATTATGTGCTCGCTGTTCTCTAAGCACCTTTTCTGTATTATCTTACTTAATAATTTAAATCCTTTATAACAACCCGATTTAGTAAGTTTACAGAAGAAGAATCTAAGATAAAGAAGGTTTAAGCCAGTAACTGGAAGAGCCAGAATAAAAAGTTTGACTTTAGAATCCTTACTCTTTTCTTTATTACTTTTATTTTTTACTGAAGTAGAGTTGATTTACAACATTGTGTTAGTTTCAAATATATAGCAAAGTGATTCAAAGATATATAAATATATATGTGTGTGTGTTATATATATATACACATTCTTTTTCAGATTCTTTTCCATTATAGGCTATTATAAGATTAGAATCCTTGGGCTTCCCTGGTGGTGCAGTGGTTGAGAGTCCGCCTGCCGATGCAGGTTCGTGCCCCAGTCCGGGAAGATCCCACATGCCGTGGAGCGGCTGGGCCCATGAGCCATGGCCGCTGAGCCTGCGCGTCCGGAGCCTGTGCTCCACAACGGGAGAGGCCACAGCAGTGAGAGAACGACGTACCGCAAAAAAAAAAAAAAGATTAGAATCCTTACTCTTAATCCTTACCAACAGCTGCCCCCCTAGGGTGGATAATGTCCAGCACAGGCTCGATAATATCTGTGTAATACTTAGCCTAGCACTGGAGGGTGGCAGCTGTTATTCTTATCCTCATTCTCATTACTGAGGGCTGGGGTCTGTCCTGTGCATCTTTGTGTCCCCACAGCACTTCATAGTAGTAATAACTAGTATTTGTTAAGCATTTTCCATGAATTTGCATTTTCCAGAAATTGTGGGAAGTCTCTAGCCCTAGCACAATTAACGAATGAGTGATGGGAAAAATGGATAAATGAAAATAGAGGGCAAAAACTCTTGAACAACAGGCAAAGGCTGTCTGAAAAGAGGGGTCATCCCTGCCGGGTTGTTAGCAAGTCAAGAAGACATGGCAGCCAAGGAGAGGCCTCCCAGGGATCTGACTTATGTCTGATATTCATCAGTGTTTTCATTAATGACTCAAAAGATGGAGTGCAGTGTGCACTAATCAAATTGGAGAAGCCTGGGAGGCAGGATAGAAGCTGAGCACTTAGGAGGCAAGCACATGCTTGCAGACAGTACTTGACAAATTAGAGAAATAAAGAGAGTCAATAAACAGAGCTCCAGGAGCTGCAGACTTCAAGTGGCTCCGAGGGAGCGGCTACCTCTAATGGATCTGCCCGGAGAAGCCTTTGGCTCACTTTTCTTTGGGCTTCACCTGGCTTGATTGCGTATTTGGGGACAAGTCTGAATGCAGTTCTCTTCATGGGGGATTTGGGCTTGGAGGCCTCATGGACAAAGTCCCCTCTCCAGAGACTGTCCCCATACTCCTTCCTGGGCTCTCCCCTCCTCACCCTAGCCCTCTGCCTAGTTGGGTCTGATGGAGGGAAGGAAACAGTTCACCTGCTCCCCCCAAAGACCTGAGACTTGGTAAAAACATGAATTACCCCATGATGTCTCCTCCCTACCCACAATACGGTGCTGCTCTTTTCTACTTGCTATACATTCTTATCATGAACTAACTTCTTTTCTCATTTGAGGCTGCCCTGGAGGTTATTGTGACCTCAGTTTTCCTTGGGACAATGTACTGGGTGTGAAAGGAGGGACAAGGAGAATGTGACCTGGTAGAGAATGCCCTACAGCTGCCCTGCCAGCCTCTGGGAGAAGACACAGCCCGAGTGGTTTGGCAGTTATGGAAATGCATGGGCTTTGAAGGTCCAGCTTCATTCTTCTGGGGCTGTGTGGAATTTGGTACGTTACTTAACTTCTCTGAGTCACGCCCCTTTGGTTACAAATAATTGAAAGCCACTTGGTTTATCTTAATCAGAATGGAGTACCTAATTGAAAGAGTCTCAGAAAATCTGGGAGCCAGTGGAAGAGTCACCATGGACCATGGCATGGCCTCTTTCTTCCTCCTTTTTCTTCCCTGGAGTTGCAAAGTTCTCTGTGCACCTGATTTTCAGTGCATCTGATTCTTTCTTCTTTCTTGCTTAGCCTTCATGGTACACATGACCACAGGCTGATGTTCCAGTCCCCCCTTCATGAAGGGCCTTACAGTAATGTCTCTATATCCACATCTACATTTCTGGGAAAAAAAAATTGAACCTGCTGCTCTGGTGTCAAGTTTCCACTGTGGCCTGAGGAGTGTGGGACATGCTTGGTACCAGCATGCCAGCAATGACCCACCTTTGTGGGTAGATGGCAGGTCCTCAAAGAAGAGAAAGAAGTGGAAAATCATTCAGCTGGGTGTTCAATGCAGTCTTTAAGCTTTGGTTTTCTCATATGAGAATGGGAATGATATTACCTACCTCATGAGGATGAAATGAAATACTGTTCGTAAAGTGCTTATCATTGTGGCTGACATAGTAAGTGCTGCCCCTTGAACAACTGCTCTTATTCAAGTTGAGGTTCACTGGACTTGGCAGGAGGATCTCTGAGGCTGGTTGGGCCTGGGTAGGAAAGGAGGGTCAGGCTGAAGGGATGGGAT
Organism: Mesoplodon bidens; assembly: GCF_964165515.1. Taxonomy (NCBI): domain Eukaryota; kingdom Metazoa; phylum Chordata; class Mammalia; order Artiodactyla; family Ziphiidae; genus Mesoplodon; species Mesoplodon bidens. Next base: position 147,093,898 of record NC_138178.1, on the reverse strand, counting down.
ATGGGAATATGGGGAACGTGTCTTTTTTTCTTTTTTAAAAAAAAATTTATTTATTTTTTTATTTTTGGCTGCATTGGGTCTTCGTTGCTACGCGCAGGCTTTCTCTAGTTGCGGTGAGCAGGGGCTACTCTTCGTTGCCGTGCTCAGGCTTCTCATTGTGGTGGCTTCTCTTGTTGCGGAGCACGGACTCTAGGTGCGCGGGCTTCAGTAGCTGTGGCTTGCGGGCTCTAAAGCGCAGGCTCAGTAGTTGTGGCGCACGGGCTTAGTTGCTCCGTGGTATGTGGGATCTTCTCGGAGCAGGGTTCAAACACGTGTCCCCTGCATTGGCAGGCGGATTCTTAACCACTGCGCCATCCGGGAAGTCCCTGGGGAGCATGTCTTTATTCATCGCCTACAGGGGGAGACAGAGTTGTAAACAGTTGGCCATGGGGATGCTCAAATGTTGCTACTTCAGGGGGCCTGACTCCTCATTCCCAGCTGGGGGGCAGGTCAGTGTTACCATGTCATGGGCATCGAAACCACACTTTCCTTCACTCAGCCACAGAATGTTTGGGGAGTGACCTGGAAAATAACTAGTTTAGTCTAGGAACAGACAGGTTGAATTTTTTTGTCATCTCTAGCTATTCAGTGAAGTTGATCATCTAGTTATCGATCTCCATGTTTCTGTCCCCCATTAGACACAAGTTCTTCAAGGGCAGAGACCATGTGTCAGGCTCGCTTTTGCATCCTTGATGATAAGCATACAATAGTGGGGGTAATCCACTGGCCTTTCAACAATTAACTGATGTTAATTAAATACCTGCTGTGTGCTGGATATCATTCTGGTTGCTGGAGATGCAGCAGTGAACCCTCATGGTGTTTGTATTCTAGTGGGAGAGGAAGACAACAAATAAAATAAATAAGTAAAATACGTAATGTGTCACTGACAGGTGTGAAGGAGAAGAAATAAAATGGGAAAGAGATACATGAAATGTCACCTGGCTGGGATGAGTGTTAACATTTTAAATGGGGCTAGTCAGGGAGAACCTCACTAAGGAGGTGTCTTTTTTTTTTTTTTTTTTAGCGGTACGCGGGCCTCTCACTGTCGTGGCCTCTCCCGTTGCGGAGCACAGCCTCCGGACACGCAGGCTCAGTGGCCATGGCTCACGGGCCCAGCCGCTCTGTGGCATGTGGGATCCTCCCGGACCGGGGCACGAACCCGCATCCCCCACATCGGCAGGCAGACTCCCAACCACTGTGCCGCCAGGGAAGCCCCTAAGAAGGTGTCTTTTGATTAAAGACCTTGAAAGAAGTGATAGAGCTAGTCATGTTATTGGGGTGAGAGTGGCATATGGGGGTGGGTAGAGAATTCCGGATAGGGGAAACAGCTAGTGTAAAGGCCCTGAGGTGGGCACTAAGAAGGAGTCACAGGGAGATCAGTGTTGCTGGAAAAGATGGAGAGCAGTAGGTGATGAAGTCAGAGACTATAGATCCAGATCCTGTTGGATCCTACCATTCATAGTAAGTGGTACGTAGTTCAGCTTTTACTCTGAGTGAGAGGGAAGCCATGGAAGGTTTTGCGCAGAGGAGTTACATGACTGGAATCAAGTTTTACAGAATCACTTTGTAATAGACTGGGGGAGTCAAGCACAGGAGTACTGGGTCCCGCTGGTGTTGTTAAGGGGGCTAGAGATCATGTCTCAGACCAGAGCGGTACTAGTAGGAGTGGAAAGAGGTGGTCAGATTCTAGATATATTTTGAAAGCAGAAGGGATGGGATTTGCTCAGCTTAACTACCGCTGTGTTTTGCTAGCAGTGACATAAATTCCAATTCCAGGCCCTCACGTATAACTTGGCACATGGTCCTTCCTGCCAGCCAATCCTTCCCATGCATGTCTCTGTCAAACATGCTCAGGGGTCACCCCCTTTCCATGGCGACCCAAGGTGTAGAGAACTGCTAAGATCTCTAAGGTCACAGCCATGGCTCCTGTGCTTGGGAAACTCTGAAGCCAAGACCCCCACGAGGAGGCATGAAGGATTTTTATTATGGTGGCAGCTCTCTGTCAGTTCAGGGACCTGACGGTGAAGCCCCAAAGTCACTTCTTCCTTCCTTTCTTAGTGTTAAGGTACACATTGAGGGGTTCCAGGAGGGAGTTCCCACCCCAGGAAACACGTTGCCAATCTAGAAGTACATGGAAGGTCCAGGGCCACTAAGAAGTATGGAGCTCGGGCTCCAAGAGAAATGGATTTGAGTCCCAGCCCTGTCACCATGGGCCTCCGTCTGTTTATAAAGGGTTCAATCAAATGAGCTCCGTTTAAGTTCTAAAGGCCTGTGGAGTTTATGCAATAAAAACATTTTGTTAACTGAGATATTTACTTCTCTGGCCATGACTTCTTCAGAGTCCTCATTCTTTTACAGTTAGCCTCCTACAAATCAGGATAGCTAGGTGAATTACAGTTTTCCAAAATGGCCTGATGACAGAGAGGATGCCTTCAAGCTAGATTACCAGGCTAAGGCTTGGAGAGCTCAGCATCCTCCTGTCAATGGGCCTCGCTTGGAAGCCTGAGTGGAAGATGCTCATCTTTGAGGCAAGAAGGAATAAGTCAGGAGAAAGGACGGATGAGAGAAGGTGATGCCAGCAGGGTTTAGTTTTCTTGTTGCCAGGTGTCTTTATTCTCATTTCTTGTGAGTTGTCTTTCAGAAAGCAAATGAAATTTTTCTGGCAGCTCCAGGGCTATAGGCATGACAAGGCATGAAGATGTGAAGAAGCGGCCCATCGTTTCTTGGGTGTCACCAGGTCACCCTTCTCTAACTGGTTCTGTTTGGGGTCATCAGCCTGGTAGGAGGGGCTGTAGAGAAAGAACTTGAGCTCTCCTAGCTTTGGACAGGGGGGAGTCTTTGTTTTGTGGCAACACAGAGCCTGCCAGCTGTCTTGGAGCCAGCCTGGGAGCTATTCCTTCAAGCCAATGATGGGAAAGCCCAGATTCTCCCTCTGACCTTTCTGAACTGGTCGCCATCACCCTTAAGACTATGTTTCCTAAATGACGCTTGAACGAGTGACACTGGTTTGCTGGTGACTCCCTATGGGGTTATCGGAGGAGGAGTCACATGCCATATATGTTGGTTTTTCCCGACTGAGACTCAGTGACCAAAGTGGTCAGAATTAGAAGTTTTTGCTTTGAGGTGGAAAAGCTGTAATGCTTAGGCAACAGTGACGTGGGTGAGGGCTTCCCTGGTGGCGCAGTGGTTAAGAATCCGCCTGCCAATGCAGGGGACACGGGTTTGAGCCCTGGTCCAGGAAGATCCCACATGCCACGGAGCAACTAAGCCCGTGCGCCACAACTACTGAGCCTGCACTCTAGAGCCCACGAGCCACAACTACCGAGCCCGCGTGCTACAACTACTGAAGCCTGTGCACCTAGAGCCCGCGTGCTACAACTACCGCATGCCTAGAGCCCGTGCTCCGCAACAAGAGAAGCCACCACAATGAGAAGCCTGTGCACCGCAACGAAGTGTAGCCCCCGCTCGCCGCAACTAGAGAAAGCCCGCGTGCGGCAACAAAGACCCAGTGCAGCCAAAAATAATAAAATAAAAAAACCCAAAAAACAGTGACGTGGGTGAAATTCAACATGAGAGCAGTAGAGGCTGAGGGAAGGCTGCATTTCCATTAGGGCAAATTTAGGGCCTAGGTCTTCCCTTGCCTTTAGCTTTGTGCAGAAATAGATGATGCAGAAGTAGTTCTAGCTATTCAACTGCTTTTTCTTGCCCTTGATATTTATTGTGAACTCTTCTCCCTGGCTATTAAAGGTCGGTGGATTACCCACACTATTGTATGGCTATCATCAAGGATGCAAAAGCAAGCATGACGCATGGTCTCTGCCCTTGAAGAACTTGTGTCTAATGGGGGACAGAAACATGAAGACTGATAATTAGATGATCAACTTCACTGAATAGCCAGAGATAACTTAAAAAAAATTTAACCTGGCTGTTCCTAGAATAAGCTAGTTCTTTTCCAGGTCGCTGCCCAAACATTCTGTGGATGAGAACCTTTCTTTTGTTTTTCTAGCAAGATGTTCTACTGGTTAACATCTCTTATCCCACACTTGACAATATAAAAGCTCAGAATTTTCCTTCTAAATGTCTGTGCTAACACATTCATCTTGCTCTTTGTTCTTATAAGTAGACCCTTACCAGCCAAGTGTCCCTGGTTCTCAACCCAAGAGACAATGGGGAGATGTTTCAGCAGATGATAAGAAATTGACGGTTTGTCTGGACCCTTGTTCCTTGGCCTGTACATATGATCCCAGTGCGTCCCCAGGTCCCCATTCCTCACACTTCTGTCTTCCATTTTAGTCTAGTCTAATACACTTCTATTCATTCGTACACAGGCATCAACTAATGGTAGAGCCCTCCTGCTGCCTGAAATTTAACCTAAAGCTGCTTTCGCTGCTGTCTTCTTGCTTGCTGCTCTCTTAGAGGAGTGGTCACAGGTCCTCATAACAGACAAGCCAAGGGGTTGGAGAGTGAGGGCCAGAGAAATGAAAGAATGGGTGGAGCTGCCAGATCATGCACTGGGTTGACAGGTAGCCTCCCTGGCAAAGTTCTAGGTTCTGGTCCCTAGTCCTGACAAGGCTCCAAAGGTCAGAGGCCAGACTCCTAATGATTATGTCACTCTTCTAGAAGGAGAAACTGTGGAGGCCTGAATAACCAAATGAGCTAGTGGGAAGGTAAAGTAGGCAATTCTAACCTGTTCCATCATAACAAGTACCTTTGGTTGAATGTCAGAGATTTCCTCTTGTTTAAGTGGTACCTGGTGGAATTATTATTTTTACTTTTAGAATACTAAATTAAAGGAAAAATCAACTATGTGGCCAAGAGAAGGGGGAAAACACTATCTATTAAGCATATTTTGTCCAACTCTCTTAGAGTTGGATAAAGGCTCAGGAGGGGAGGCCAGATTTTTTGCAGGGAGATACTTCTCTGGTCCCAGTGGACCTAAACGTATCCATTTTCTCTTCAGTGTTTTGTCAACATTTATTGAGTAACTATGATATGCAAGCATATGTCCTCCTGCCTGGAATGCCCTTTCTTCTCCCACTTCCCTTTCCAGCCTGGGCCTCATCAACAGCCATATATCCTTCTGACCTAAGCGCCCCAGAACTTTTCTCCCTTGATTAAGTGATAAGGCTTAAAAGGCAAACTGCCTCAAAAAACTCATGCATGTGGAGACACTGAGAAATCTTTTCAGATCTTTCTCTAAAAGCCACCTTTGATGTAGAAAGAAAGGAGAGTAGAGAACAAAGGAAGGCAGAGGCTCCTGAAGTGAGAGGGACGAGGGGGCTGAAAGGTGGTCCCATGGAGGCCAGCAGGGAGGGTCAGGAAGAGGAGGCTGGGGGTCTCAGACATTAATCTGGCCAACTTCTCTAGTGTTGAAGAGGCTCAAAGGTTAACCCAGACTTTGATCCCGGACATTCAGGACCTAATGTAATTTTGTTCCAGACTAACGAGAGACGAAAGCAGCCAGACTGGGTTAGGACCAGATACAATTAGGCTGAGAAGAGGCAGTAAGAGTCCTTGACATCCCAGGGAGAATGGATTGCTCACGCTCCCAGGACAACTTCCCACATTACAGTGGCCAGGAATGTGGGCTTTGGAGTCAGATGGTCTGGGATCCCATCTCGGTATTTCCACTTATTAATTGCCCGACCTTGGGCAGTTTATTTAACCCTTCGGGTTCTCAAGTTTCTTGTCAGTAAAATGATTGTTCTAATAATAACTGTCTCATAAAATGATGTTTACAAACCTGATAGGACCGTAAAACACACTTCTGGCACATAGAAGTCAACTGACGTTTCCTGTTATAGAAGCAAATTATCTCAGAGGGAGGAAAATAGGGAAATAAAGTAAATTGGAGAGTATGGATTATAGGGTATGGATTAGGGTGACTGTGCAAAGAAGGACTTAGAGGTTAGCAGAAGGGGTTGGAAGTAGAGGTGGCCTGTGGGGTTCAGATCCTGATTCCCAAGATGTTTGGAGCGCTGGAATACCCAAAATTCTCAGTGAGACTTAAGCATACAGTAGTTTATTTATAAACAGTATGTAGCTAGATAAAGATATGGTCAGAGGAGTATCTGGATGCAGGGTTAGGAATAGCTGACTCTGCAGGCTGGCTGTCTCTGCTCAGGAGTCAGGCTACTCTCTTCTCTCTCTCCTCAGAGCGTGGCCCATACACCAGCTGCGGAGCATCTCCCAGGTCTTGTTAGAAAGGCAGAATCTTGGGCCTCCTTCCAGACCTACTGAATCCTAATCTGCATTTTTTTAAATTGAGGTATAGTTGATTTACCATTTTACTTTAATTTCAGCTCTACAACATAGTGATTCAATATTTTTATAGATAATACTTCATTTAAAGTTATTACAAAATAATGGCTATATTTCCCTGTCCTGTACAATATATCCTTGTTGCTTATTTATTTTATACACAGCAGTTTGTGTCTCTTAACCCCCTACCCCTATCTTGCTCCTCCCCCGACCTTCTCCCCACTGGTAATCACTAGTTTGTCTTTTTATATCTGTGTGTCTGTTTCTGTTTTGTTATATACATTCATTTGTTTTATTTTTTAGATTCCACATATAAGTGATAATGTAGAGTATTTGTCTGAATTATTTCACTAAGCATAATACTCTTTAGGCCCATCCATGTCGTTCCAAATGGCAGAATTTCATTCTTTTTGTGGTTGAGTAATATTCCGTTGTGTATACATACCACATCTTCTTTATCCATTCATCTGTTGATGGACACTTAGGTTGCTTCATATCTTGGCTATTGTAAATAATGCTGCTATGAACATATGCATGTATCTTTTCAAATTAGTGTTTTCATTTTCTTTGGATGTATACCCAGGAGTAGGATTGCTGGATCATATGGTACTTCTATTTTTAATTTTTTGAGGAACCTCCATACTGTTTTCCACAGCAGCTGCACCAACTTACAATCCCACCAACAGTGTACTAGAGTTTCCTTTTCTCTACATCCTCACCAGCATTTGTTATTTGTAGACTTCTTGATAATAGCCATTTTGACAAGTGTGAGTTGATATCTCATTGTGGTTTTGCTTTGCATTTCTCTGATGATTAGCGATGCTGAGCATCTTTTCGTATGCCTGTTGGCTACCTGGATGTCTTCTTTGGAAAAATGTCTATTCAGGTCTTCTGCCCATTTAGAAAATTGTGTTCTTTGTTGTTTTCTTTTTCCAATATTGAGTTGTATGAGCAGTTTATAAATTTTGGATATTAACCCCTTATCAGTCATATCATTTGCAGATATTTTCTCCCATTCAGTAATCTGCATTTTAACTAGATCTCCAAGGTGATTCTTGGGCACATCAAAGTTTGAGAAGGACTGCTGTTCACCCATCTAGGTCCCAGGTTCTCCATAGGAGATGTGTGAACTGCTACGATTTTTAAACTCTAATCCAGGATATAATGCCAGCAGGTATGCTAAGAACTGGATTACATTCTATAATGAAATTAACTTTATACTTTAGTGAGCTCATCTTTGAATAAAGTCTTTGTATATAGACCAGTAGCAAGAGGGAACCACATCACCAATACGCCTTTGCCATATCAAACATTCTTGGCCTTGGCCTATATTCAGAGTTTAACATCAGCAATATTCAGTATGAGTTTTTTTTTTTAATCACCAGACATAATTCTTCTATTAGTGGATTCACTAGACATTCCCTAATGCATATCTTCTATTAATAGTCTTATTCAAAATTCACCTATTGCCACCTGCCAGGGGATGCAGGAAATCAATTTAATCAACCTCCAGCTGTCCTAAAGAGAGACTTTGAGGTCTCTGTGCAGTGAATCCCAGAAAGACTGAAGACCAGGCTAGCAGTGCTCTTGCTGTGCATGAGTGCTTTGTGCCTCAGTTTCTCAACTGCAAGGTGAGCAACATGATTGACAAAGAGTGTTTTAGCTTCTCTCAGCTCCCTTTCCTCTTCTGTTTTACCGTTCCTTTTTCTGGATCTCAGAACATGCTTCAGCTAAGACCTTGGGTTCTTTTAACTAGAAACTGGTGCAAACCCGGGCAGGTGTAAGATTAGATCCAGGCTAGGAAAGTGGGACTTAGTGGCTTAAAAGGTAGCTGTAGTTACAAGGAGCAGAAGGAGAATAGAGGAAGTGAAAGAATTTAATTCTACTACAAGTTCAATGACGGCTCTGATGGTACCTAAGAGGCCTAAGTAACCTCATGCTCAAAGGTTTCATAGTTCAGTCCACTGGGGATGAGGTGTCAGTACCTTGCTTATGCTGAATTATGTTCCTCCGACCAGAGACTGAACCTGGCCCACAGCAGTGAAAGCCTGGAATCCTAACCTCTAGGCCAGTAGGGAACTCCCCTGGTATACCTTTTTTTTTTTTTTTTTTTTTGCGGTACGCGGGCCTCTCACTGTTGTGGCCTCTCCCGTTGCGGAGCACAGGCTCCAGATGCGCAGGCCCGGCGGCCATGGCTCACGGGCCCAGCCGCTCCGCGGCATGTGGGATCTTCCTGGACCGGGGCATGAACCCGTGTCCCCTGCATCGGCAGGCAGACTTTCAACCACTGCGCCACCAGGGAAGCCCCTGGCATACCTTTTTAATCTCCTCATTTCCTCATCATAGAAGTTTCCATCAAATGTCAGTCTACCATGAACTTATAACCATACCTGATGGTCAAACACTCCATCCCTACTGTCTTTATGTCTATCTCTCCATCTTCTCTAAATCTCTGGAAAAAAAAAAAAAGCGTTTTCTCAACTTTGACCAATATGTATATTGATGCATGCAAATAAACGAAATAAATATATGGACCAGAAAGGACCAAATCTGTTTGGTGTCAGCTAGGATCTCCTACCACATATTTATAGACTATTAGAACCGTCAGAGACCTCAATAGTCCAGTGATTCCCAAATGTGACTCTGTGAACCACTATCAGAATTTTAGCTTCTAAAAAAATGGTTTCCAGGACCCCACATCTGTATTTTCTAAATGCTGCCTGGGTGCTTCTGATACCCAGACAGGATTCTGACTCACCTTCACCCACTTATAGTTGAGGATAAGGTAAATGAGGCCTGCCACACGTTCAAGGTACCAAAGCCAATGATGGCAGATGGAGGTTCAGGTTTCCTTTGTCATAGGTCATGCACTTATCTACATTTCTAAGTTCACATGTGTGTCAAAGAAACAGAAACCCCTATGATGCTGAATCAAAAGTAATCAAAAAGTAAAAGTTTAAAGAACATCTTGATAAGGTGGGCTTTACTTTACCAGAATTGTCCCCTGGCTGAAAGATGAAAAGAACCAACAAGTCTCAAACATCCTTTCCCGCAGCTCCACCTTCCAGCCTGCACTCAGCAGGTACCCAAAGCCTCACTGATTTGAAGCTGGGGAGAGACTAAGAGCGCTCCATGGTTTTAACAATTTCAGTGGATTCTAAATCCAGGAAAATAATTTTTCTTATAAGCTGCCAGACTCCATTTGGGACTTATCAATACAAATAAAACCAAACATAAAACCAGACCAAACAATAACCTTAGCTCAGGACTTCCGAGATGATCTTGGAAACTTTCGTGGCCCTCTAACTATGGATGAGTGAGGGGTCCTCGGTTCTCCATACCCCCCGCCCCAAGCTCTTTTCCTCCCTCCAGCTCAGCACTCATTTCTATGCATGTGAGTCTCTGCAGCCCTTCCTCTGCAGCCCTGCCCTCTCCCCAGCAGGATGCCATGTCACCATTGCCCTCCTTCCATGAATCCAGGCAGAACTCAGTCTTCTCCATCAACATGGAGCCTCTCCCCATGCCCCCTTTTTGGTAGCACTTCCACAATGCTTCTCATCTCCTAAGTTTTCAAATTAGGGGAGATTTCTAGTCATGTACTGCTGGACTCCATCTTTGTTTTTGTTTCCTGTTGGGTGAAGGACAAGAAAGAATTATTATCAAATCTGTAGATGGCACCAAGTTGGAGAAATTAGCAGATATGGGTGATGGGATCAAGATGAAAGTGCTCACAACAAGCTGTAAGGGAAGACTGAAATCAATATGATTAAATGTAATAGGAATAAAATTGTGCGTTGAGATAAAAATACAATGTGACAATACTGTATTATTCCATTTACATGAACTTTAAAAGCAATTTTTATTTTTGCAAGACCAATCTATGGGGCTAGAACTTGGAATAGTGGTTACTTCTAGGGTTTCTGGGAGGAGATTAACTGGAAAGGGGCATGAGAGAACTTTCTAGGGTGACAGCAATGTTCTATATTATGATTGTTGTGTTGGTTGCAGGGGAGTATTCATTATTAGGACTTATCAGTTTGCATACTTGGTAAGACTTGAGATCTGTGCATTTTATAAGTTCCAGTCCAATATAAGATGGTGGATTTCAACAAGTAGAACTACCTAAAAATGGAATGGGCTCTAGTTGATATGAAACTCCCTGGAAGCATTCACGCAGAGACTAGAGAACCAACTGTTGGGGATGTCATAAGCTTCCAGGGTGGAGAGCTATGGTTTCCTGAGTATCTATTATATGCCAGGCACTCTGCTAAAACCTAGAGACATTAGGAATGCTAATATTCCTCTGCTCGTTCATTGCAGCATTATTTACAATAGCCAACATATGCAAACAACCTAAGTGTCCATCAACGGAGGAACGGATGACAAAGATGCGGATAAGGATGAATGGATAAGGAATACACTACATTATATTGTATATTTACATATAATATGCATATATAATATATATAATTATATATTCTGTTAAAAATATTCCTCTGCTCCTCCTTCTTCCTCCTTCTCATCTTATTACTATTATTATTTTTATCATTAAATAATTAGCTAATGCTAAAGAATGCTTACTTTGTACCAGACACCATCCAAAGCAGTTTACCCCCATTATTGCATGTAATCGTCACAGTAAATCTTTGAGAATGGTACTGTTATTATCCTTAGTTTCAGAAATGAGACACACAACAAATCAGTGTTAAAGTCTGACGTTGAACTCTGATTGGCTCACATTACAAAAGGTGTGTGAGGCAGAGTGGGGTCAGAAGTAGAAGCCCAGGGAGCAGATAAGATTGAGTTCTCTTCTCCCCTGCTGCCCTCTCTCCTACGATGTTGCAGTCCTTGCCCCTCTGCCTTGGTTCAGTGGCAGCAGCTACGGAAGGGTCTGGAGTTGGGGGACATGGAAACTCCATGAAAGAGCAAGATTAAAATAACCAGGAAGGCCCCTGATGACTGTTTAGTACTCGTAGGACGGTCCTTGAAGCTCTGGAACTTTGCTGTCCAATACAGTAACCACTAGCCACGCATGACTATTGAGCAATTAACATGTGACTAGTTCAAATGGAGATGTGCTGTCAGTGTAAATTACACACTGGATTATAAGGAAAGAATGTAAATACATCATTAATAATTTCTATATTGATTATATGCTGTAATGGTAATATTTTAGATATATTGGGCTAAATAAAATACATTACTTAAACAGTTTTATTGGGATAAAATTCACTCATTTAAAATGTACTTGAGGGAATTCCCTGGGGGTCCAGTGGTTCAGACTTGGCACTTTCACTGCTGAGGTTCCAGGTTGAATCCAGGTGGGGGAACTAAGATCCCACCATCGGGCAGCGCAGCCAAAAAAAAAAAAAAATGTACTTGACAGTGGCTTTCGGTATATTCACAGAATTGTGCATCCATCACCATGATCAGTCTTAGAACATTTTCATTACATTTCAGCAAGAAACCCTGCACCACTTAGGCATCACCCCCCGAAATCCTCCCACCACCATGCCCAAATCTCCAGCTCTGGGCAACCACTAATCTACTCTCTGCCTCTAGTATTTGCCTATTCTGGAAATTTCATAAAAATTGAATCATACATATGTGATATTTAGTGACTAGCTGCTTTCACTAATGTTTTCAAGTTTCACCCATGTTATACAATGTATCACTACTTAATTTCATTCCATTTTATGGATATGTCACATTATTTATCCATTCATCAGTTGATGAACATCTGGATTTTTCCCACTTTTTAGCTTTTATGAATAATACTGCTACAAATATTAGTGCGTACGTTTTTGTGTGGACATATGTATTCAGTTCTCTTAGGTAGATACCTAGGAGCAGAATTGCTGGGTTATACAGTAACTTTATGTTTAACCATTTGAGGAACTGCCAAAATGTTTTCCACAGCAGCTGTACCACATTATATTACTACAAGCAGTATATAAGGATTCCAGTTCCCTGCATCAGGACGCTTGTTATCTGTCTTTTGATGATAGTCATCCTAGTGGGTATGAAGGGGTGTCTCACTGTACTTTTTTTTTTTTTGCTACGCGGGCCTCTCACTGTTGTGGCCTCTCCCGCTACGGAGCGCAGGCTCCGGACGTGCAGGCTCAGCGGCCATGGCTCACGGGCCCAGCCGCTCCGCGGCATGTGGGATCTTCCCGGACTGGGGCACGAACCCGTGTCCCCTGCATCGGCAGGCGGACTCTCAACCACTGCGCCACCAGGGAAGCCCCTCACTGTACTTTTGATTTGCATTTCTCTAGTAGCTAATGATGTGTTAAGCATTTGTTAATGTGTTTAGTGGCCATTTGTATACCTTCTTTGGAGAAATGTCTATTCAGATGCTTTTGCCCATTGTCGTTTTATTATAGGGTTTAATAGTTCTTTATATATTCTAGATACAATTACCTTATCAGATAGATGATTGCAAAAATTTCTCCCATTCTATGGATTGTCGTTTTGCTTTCCTGATGGTGTCCTCTGAAGCACAGAAGTTTTTAATTTTATAGGTAAAAAGTCCAGTTTATCTATTTTTACTTCGGTTGCTGGTGCTTTTGGTGTCATACCCAGGAAATCATCACCTAATCCAAGATCCTAAAGATTTACACCAAAGTTCTTTTCTTAAGTTCTATAGTTTTAGCTCCTAGACTTAGATTTTCAATCCATTTTGAGTAAATATTTTGTATATGGTGTGAAGTAGCAGTCCAACTTCATTCTTTGGCATATGGTTATCCAGGTGTCCCAGCACTGTTTGTTGAAAAGACTCTTCTTCCCCCATTGAATTGTCTTAGCACCCTTGTCGAACATGAATTTACCACAAGTGAGAGGGTTTATTTCTGGACTATTATTTCTATTCCATTGATCTATATACCAGTATCACACTGTCTTAATTACTGTAGCTTTGTAGTAAATTTTGAAATCAAGAAGTGTGGGTCATCCAACTTTGCTCTTCCTTTTAAAGATTCTTTTGGATATTCTGGGTCTCTTGAATTTCCATATGAAGTCTAGGATCATTTTGTCAATTTCTGCAAAGAAATCATTTGGGATATTAATAGAGATTGTGTTGAATCCATAGATCAACTTGGAAAGTATTACTTTTTTTTTTTTTTTTTTTTTTTGGCCACACCATGAGGCATGCATGATCTTCCCCAACCAGTGTTCGAACCCCTGTCCCCTGCAGTAGAAGTGTGGAGTCTTAACCACTGGACCATCAGGTAAGTCCCGGAAAATATTACTGTCTTAACAATCTTAAGACTTTCAACTGATGAATATGGAAAGTCTTTCCATTTATTCAGGTCTTCTTTAATTTTATTCAACAATGTTTTGTAGTCTTCAGAGTATAAGTTTCGCGCTTTTGCTAAATTTATTCCTGATGATTTAATTTTTTGATTGTTTTCTTAATTTTATTTTTGTTTAGAAAATATTACTAAAAGTAATTTTCTCTGTTTATTTTTACTTTTTTAAGGTTGGCTACTAGAAAATTTAAAATTATACAGGTGGCTCACATTATATTTCTTATGGACAGTGCTGTTCTAGAATAAAGAGGCTGAGATTAGAGGAAAAAAGAAACATAAAACAATGGAATATATCAAAAGTATGCATGCCATGATGGCTCTGGAGCTACATTTGTGAAACCTAGTGTAGAATTTTCACCTATTATGGAAATCACAAGTCTTGAAGAGCTTCTGATTGCACTCAGAGATAACAGGTGTACTTGTCCCTACTCTGCACAGAGGGGATTTAATCAGATAGAGTCTGCAGAGTTTTCTGTGACTTCTCAGCCCTTGGGCCTATAAGGGTAGTAAAGTGACATTGCCATTGCCTAAGCCCAGGCATGAGAAAACAGGGAAAGGGTAAGAAAAGACAGCTCATGCTGACGGCCTCAAATCCTTTCATATGGTATCCAGGAAAGGGAGTAGCAGAGCTTTGCCATTGACCCTGGTCTGAAGTTGACCCCTCTCTCACCACTATTGCTCCTCTAATTGGCACTCCCTTGGGAAAATCTTCCTTGATCCTTCAGGATTGCTCTAGATGCCCCTTCTTTGTGTGCCCTTGGTGTTTTCTGTAATATTTATTACACAGATTTGAAGTTGCCTTTTTACTTTTCCTTCTTCCCTATAGACTGTGAGTTTCTCAAGCAGAGACAATACCTCGTTAACCACCTACAATGAAGTGATGGGAATGATAAATATTGAGTGAGGGAATGACTGCATGAGTATTATGTTCCTTCTTTCTTTAGAAGAGAGTAATGTCACAGCATTACATTAAAAAAAGAAAGATGCTTTGTAAGTGTATTTGGGTTCACTGGGTAGAATTTAATTTTGTTGTTAGAAAACTGATGTGAGAACTAATGTGACTTCTAGTTCTGGCTTTGTTACTTACTAGCTGTGTGAACTTAAAGAAGTCACTTATCTTCTCTGGACTTGATCCCTCATCTGTAAGTTGAGAGGTTGAACTCTTGAGCTTTAAGATTCTTTCCAGCCCTAATATTCTGTGAGATGTTGAAGACAGGGCAAATCTGGCTTTCAGTTGTTGGCTTACTTCCAGACAAACAATTCAACAGAACAGCTGAGATTCCCAACATTTTGCAGGGGCCTCTGCCTTCTCCCCTTCCTCCATATCTTAGCAAATATGAATAGCCAAGGGCCTCACTGAGTGTGGGTTTTTTTTTTTTGTTTTTTTTTGTTTTTTTTTTTTTTGCTGTACGCGGGCCTCTCACTGTTGTGGCCTCTCCCGCTGCGGAGCACAGGCTCCGGACACACAGGCTCCGCGGCCATGGCTCGCGGGCCCAGCCGCTGCGCGGCATGTGGGATCTTCCGGGATAGGGGCACGAACCCGTGTCCCCTGCATCGGCAGGCGGACTCTCAACCACTGCGCCACCAGGGAAGCCCTGAGTGTGGTTTTTTACAGCATCCAATTTCAGTCCATTTAGAGGGGGACTTTTCATGCTGACTTGGTAATTTGAACTCTGTCACGCCTGATGGACTGAACGCATTTTCCCTGCCTGTGCTACCCGCTCTGGGCTGGCAGGAAGAGAAGATGCAGGCATTGGGAGTGGGAAGCAGGGGCACCTTAATCTAAGCAGCTGCAGATCAGCTATTTTGGCCTTGCAGCCAGTTTTGTCTTTCCTGCTCTGAGGCACAGGATGTGGATACCATGGCATTGGAAGGAGAGTGGGCAATGGCTATCCTCTTCCCTGACAACTGCCTTCTCCTTGCAGCGCAGAAGCTGCTAGCCTGTGGGAGCAACTGCAGCAAGAAAACTGTGTTGATCTTTGGGTGTGACTAGGAAACACCTGGTTCTGAAAACCATCAGAATTATTCCAACCGATTGCTGTGGAGTCTGATACGCTTGGAGAAGGCATGCGATGGAGTGTGGGGCTCCCTCTGCTCCCCTAACCCCCAAGTATCTATACTTGTTCTATTTGATCAGAGAGTAACCCAGGGGCCTGCTGGAAGTTCACTTTCTTCTAGAGTGCCGTGTAGGGAAATACAGAAGATAAACATACAGGTATTAGTAGCCACACTATAAATGAGGAAACTGAGGCTGAGCAGGGTGGGAGGAAGAAATGAATGTTTATTCCATGCTTACTCTGTGCCAAGTACTGAGCTAGGAGACAGGTACTTCTTAATCCTCCCAACAGCCTTTTAAGAAATATGACATTATGCCATGTATAGGTGAGGAAAATGAGGATCAGAAAAGTCGAGCAACTGTCCCAAGGTCACACAGCTAATAGACATCAAAGCTGGTATTCAAACAAAGCTCCATCTATCCATGTCGAAGGATCACAGGATTTGAAATAGTGGAGCTAGGTGTTCTGACTGTCTGCTGGTCTACCTCAGCAGTGGCTCCTTAACCTGGCTGGTCAGCGGAAACTTTTTCAGGACGTTAAAAAACTATAGTAGCTTGAGCATCATCCCCATGATTCAATGGATCTAAGGCACAGCCTGAGATTATGTATTTTTAAAAAGCTGCTTCAAGTGATCCTGATGTTTTGGAAAGCACAGCACTGGAGCACATAGCTTCTCTTCTAACCCAAGTCTCCTAGGATTTCTTCAGTCCTCAGAAGCCCAGATCCAGTGAGCCCTGCACTTACTTCAGGTAACATTTGCCACTGGATCCCTCATTCATTTCAGGTTCAATGCTCAACGTTTATTGGCCACTTAGTATGTGCCAGGCATTGTACTAGGCATTCTAGCTGCAAAGATGAATAAACCACAGTGTCTGCCTTGAGGAACATCCAGAGATTGGACCAGACAAACGGAAATAGGAAGTTCCGATTCCTATTTGTAGCAAATGCTAGGCAGAGGTAGACTCATGTTGTTTGGAATGCAGACTAAGGGGTCAAGGAAGGCTTTCAAGCAGTGATGACTTGAACAAGTCCTATAGGAGTTAGCATGGCACAGAGTGGATTGGAGGGGTGAGGCATAGCCAACTAGGCAGAGGGAACAGCATGGAAAGGCCCAGAGACCCAAGAACAATGGGTTCGGGGAATCACAAGAAGCTATGCAGCAGTAGAATGTAGGGAACCTTGGGAAGAGGACCAGGAGGTGTCAGTGGGAGAAATCACATGAAAGACCTTGTGTGTCATGCTGAGTTTGGCCTTTATTCTAAAAGTGATGAGGAGCCACTAAAGATTTCTAAGCTGTGGAGTGACATAATCAGATTGTGTTTTAGAAGGGCCACTCTGATAGAAATGAGAAAGTGAACCGTAGGCAGAAGAAGCTGGCAACAGAGGAACAAATTAATTGCAGAATTAAGAATTTATGTATGTCAAAAAGCACCATAAACAAAATTTGAAAGCAAAGCACTTGGAAAGCATATTTGGCAATGGTTCTTGCCAAAAATAATACTCTCAATAAAATTACATATTGATAATAAACATACCAATATCAAATAAATAGAAAAATCACAAAGAAGGAGGTACAAATGGTCAATAAGCATATGAAGATGCTATTCACTAATAAAGAATTATGAGTTCATATAACATTGATATACTATTATTTTCCTATCAAATTGGTAAAGATTTGGTAAGTGATAATACCCACCCGTTGTGAGGGTGCAGGGAACAGGGCACTCTCAAGCCTGCAAATAGAAGAGTGCTTTGGTACAAACTCTCTGGAGGGCAGTTGGTAAAATATATCAAAATTCTTAAAGATAGCCAAACGATATCCTTCTCAGATTTTATCCCAAAGAAATAGTCCTAGATATGTGCAGAATTTAGCTACAAGAATGTCTTTTGCAGTATTATTTACAATAAAGATTGGGAATGAATGAGATAATCACTATTGGAAGATTGGTTACCAAATGAGGGTCCACCCACATAATGAGGATGCTGTTGAAACAGTGTGGGAGATGAGCAGAAAATGTTACGTCCATGATATAGTGGGTGAAGTAGCACAAGGTGCAAAAAGTGTGTCCCATGTGCTACCATTTGTGACAAAATAGATACATACATTTGAAAATGCGTAACTGTCTCTGAAAGGATATACAAGTAGCTGGAGAGAAACTAGAGGCTGGCAGACAGGGCAGGAAAGAGATTTACTTCTGACTCCAGATCTTTTTGTACTTCTTGAATTTTGTACCTGTGTATGCATTACATATTCTACAATATAAATACACATTTTGAAAAGTAAGTTATTAAAGAGTATGTACAGTATGATCCAATCTTTGTTTTAAAAAATGCATGTGCATGTGTACATTTATAACCAAAAACAACCAAAAGATACATCCAAAAGGATAACAATATCTGTCTCCGGTAGTAGGATTATGGGGCGGAATTTATCTTTTTTTCCTCTAATATTTCTACAATACACATGTGAGGCTTTCATAATAATTACAGTAAAAGTATAATTTTTTTTCCCCAAAGAGTCTATCACAAAAGTCCAAGCAGGAGATGGCAAAGCAGGTCAGATCCAGGATGAGCGCTCCAAGTATAGCTCAGCAGTGACATCTGCAAACAAAACGTGTAATTAAATAACAGTCCCTGTTTGGGGGAGGGATGAGGAGAAGGAAGCTGATGGTTTGTTAAGGGGAACAGAGCTGATGTTGCCTACCAGCTGTCTGAAGTCTCTGGACAAACGCACAGGAAGTTCAGTCCCACCATCTCAAACAAGTCCCAGGCAGCTTTTTTCTTTGGGATCATTTAACTTTGGGTCACAGTGAATGGAGTTCCCAGCACGCGTACCTACGTTACCAGACAAGCAGAAGGCCTGGTCGCTTGTTCTATGAGGTCCCATGAGGTTGTCCTCACCTAGTTCTGGATTTCAACCTTTTTCTTTGGAAGGATGGCAGCGATCTTATCATCCCCAGCTGTCCAGCTCTGCCCCGACTCACTCGGTGA
Organism: Mesoplodon bidens; assembly: GCF_964165515.1. Classification (NCBI taxonomy): domain Eukaryota; kingdom Metazoa; phylum Chordata; class Mammalia; order Artiodactyla; family Ziphiidae; genus Mesoplodon; species Mesoplodon bidens. The sequence goes on along the minus strand of NC_138178.1, from coordinate 147,075,240 downwards.
GGCAAGACCCCTCTCCTGTTCCACGTTGCGAACAGTTACTCTGAGTCCTTCTTCATGGCACGAAGACCAAAGGAAGACCCTGCCGGTTTGAACTGGTTCTGCACGCCACCTCTGACCTCATCTTCATCCTTCAGATCCTAACAGGCAGTCTGCCAACTCACATACCTTCTGGGCTGGAGCCTCAGGAAGAGGGGAGTTTTGCACGTTTGCCTGTACTATGTGTGCTGCAGGGTGGATTTGAGTTGGGGTCATGTGAAACCATTTTGCAGGAAGAGGGCAGAGAGGAGGACATGGTAGGGGTGGGGGAGGATGTAGCAGCAGTAACAGCTTTTTTCCCTTCTCCAGAGGGTGAGCTATAGGCAACCAGCTGGGGGCCCCTGGATATTTCTAGCACCTTCTTGCAGCCCCCGTTGGAAGCCTTTGAGGAGCTATGTGAATATAACCTGTGCTGCTGGCTTCTGGGCCCCTCAGAAGTGATTGGATCCTGCAGTGTGGGGGCCTTTGATTAAATAAATAAGCCAGAATTAACTCTGTGTTTCCTTTCAATCTCTACCTATAATTGTGACTCTTCCCCAAAGCTGGGGATGGGGTGAGGAATGCTAGGTGGATTGTTTGGATACATGCTGGCCCATCAGCAAGGAGAATAAACAATACACAGAAATAACTGCTGGGTCTCAGCTGCCTTTTCCGCCACTAGAGAGTCAAGTGTTAGGGACAGTTTTTCACCTTGGGCTAAATATGAAAGTCAGCCCACGTACCATCATTGACGTAGTCAAGGTTTGTCACACATACTGTCCTGCTTTTGCATGGTTGTAACTACGCCATATTATACTTTTTAGGGCAGCAACTAACTACAGAGTAGTTAACAGCTGTAGCTCTGGAGTCAGACAGACTCGGTTCAAATCCTAGCTATGCCACTCAAGGCCATGCAACATTGGGCTAGTTTTCTCTTTCTTCAGTTTTCTTATCCATCAAATGGGAATAGTAGGGTAATTGCACGAAAGAAATGAGATTATACATGTAAAGATCTGAGGATAGTGCATTTAATAAATGCTCACTATTAATATTATTGCATCTGTATATATTTTAATTTGTACAATATTGTCTCACGGATCACACAAAAAATACATGAAAGTGCTTTGAAAATTTTAAAGCATCATATAAATTAAAGGTATCATTGGTAATAATCTCCTATGACTATTTCTCAACTCTTCCAACTCCTTGAAGACTGGGACTACATCCTATGTCCCAGGGCAAACTGCACAATGACAGGCAAACAAGAAGCCCTCAGTAAATGTCTCTTATTTGACTGAAGCAACATGACATCGCAAAAAGGGCATAGGTATCAGGAGACTAGGCTGGGATAAAATTGGTTTAAGGCAGGAGAGCCGGTCTGCAGTCATCATTTAGTCATTCAACAAATACTTGTTGAACACATTCTATGTGCTAGATATTGAGTCCAGGTAATTTCATCCAAAAAGAGGCTACAAGTTCCCACATAGCCAAATCCCTGGGCAGCCTCCACAATGCCAGCCTACTCTAAAAGCACAGAGGCGCAGCCAGCATTGCACACCACTGCACAAATGGCCCACTGCTTTGGGGGAAGCCCCATCCTACCTGGCTGCAAGCAGCTCTGATTGGGGGTTGCGGGAGGGAGTAAAAGTGAGGGAGTAGGCCCCTTTCAACAGAAATGACAGGAACTGCTGCCTGTTAATTTATTTTTATTTACACTTAATTCGTCCGCAGCTCAGTCTCCCAGTCTATACAATGCTCTTTCCCCTAGATATCATCTCTCCCTCCCCCATCCCTATGTGGTCAGCCCCTGGCCCACTCTACCCTGCCCTTCTGCTGTCACAGCTGCCTGCTGGCTGGGAGTCTGGGAGAATGGTATGTGTGGTCAGCAGAGGGCACTGAGAGTGGGCTTCGATGGCATGTGAATCCTGGCCGAGTCTCAGATCCCCAAGTGGCAGAGGAGGAGGCACAAACCAAGACAACCAGTGAGGGAGGGAGGCAGGGCCTGAGGTGTTGGGGGTGGGGGGCGGGTGTGTGCGCAGAAATCCAGCGTACAGATTCTCAGACTCTGTGGGCTTAACCAGCGCTTCTGGTGTCTGTCTCATCCCTGGATTTGTCACAGTTGCCTTGAGATGCTGCAGTCTGTCAGGAAGCTGTGGAGGGGTCCCGCCCGTGGGCTCCGTGCCAGACGCCTGTGGGATGGTGCACCTGCCAGGCTCTGCCTCTGCCAGAAGCACTGGCCCAAGTCAAAGCTGCAGTGGCATTCCCAACCTGTGACAGTCCTCTCCAGCTGTTCCCGCTGAAGTTAGGTCTCTCTCAGCGGCTGCCCTACTGGAAAGAGGATGTCCCTTGTCAGGGCAACCCACCAGATTCCAAATCTGCACGTCTCCTTCTTTTCACACTGGGAGTAGACAAAGAGTTGAGGGGCAAGAGGAGGAGGAAGAGGGGAGAAAGGAACAGAACCCTGGGAAGGGCTCTCCACCAGGGGGTGCCTGGATGTCCCGGGTTAGGCTCAGCTCTAGAAAGGTGTTCTAGTTACATGGCTTCCTTCTCTCTCTGGGAGCATCTGCTGAGCTTCATCTCCGTCAGCTGGATATATCGAATCACGTTGGTGTCTGTGAGGAGAGAAACACACCTTAGGGAACAGCTGGTGAGGGGAACTCTTGGGTCTATGGAGAATCAGACCAAAGCTGTATCTGCAGACCATGGACAAGCCAGACTCACTCAGCCGAGGTCCAGCGTGGCTGAGAGGGCAACCAAGATGTGGTTCCTCTCCTTCACTGCTCCACGTGGACAGGTCCTGTGACCCAGAGGACAGATGGCAAGGAGAGAAGAGGCAGGGGAATTTCTCCCCTTATTTCTATGGAGCAGCAAACCCCAGTGGTCCTGAGTCAGCACAGTTAGTTGGAGTTTAACCTCAGGCAACTTAGAAGTTTCTCTGAGCCTCCTGTCTCGTCTGCAAGAAACAACCTCCGTTTTTGAGTGCCTACTTTATGCCATGTTTTTAACCTTCATTGTCTCACTGAACCCTCATTATAATCCTGTAACGTATGTTTCATCATCCTCACTGTGACCAAAATTAAAACTGGGCCCCGGAGAGATTAAGTCAGATGCCCAAGGAGACGCACACAGTTGCTGCATCTGAATCCAATGGCTGCCTCTCCCGGGGATCGTAATATCTTCCTCATAAAATTGCTGTGAGGACCAAAATAGATATGTCTAAAAGGGCTTAATCCAAATGATCCATAAATATTAGTTGATTGTAATGTTTTTTAAAAAAATAATTTTATTTATTTTTGGCTGTGTTGGGTCTTGGTTGCCGCACGCAGGCTTTCTGTAGGTGCGGCGAGCGGGGACTACTCTTCGTTGCGGTGCGTGGGCTTCTCATTGCGGTGGCTTCTCTTGTTGGGAGCATGGGCTGTAGGCGCGTGGGCTTCAGTAGTTGTGGCACGTGGGCTCAGTAGTTGTGGCTCGTGGGCTCTAGAGTGCAGGGTCAGTAGTTGTGGTGCACGGGCTTAGTGGCTCCATGGCATGTGGGATCTTCCCGGACCAGGGCTCGAACCTGTGTCCCCTGAATTGGCAGGTGGATTCTTAACCACTGCGTTACCAGGGAAGCCCCTGTAATGTTTTTTAGTTGGAGAGTTTAGAAGAAATTTGCTTCATTGTCTTATCTCATTCTTACAAGTAAGGTTAGGCAACCACCTCACCACAAACTGGGGAATTTCCCCCCAGTTCCAGCCCTTAAATTAATGAGTGCAGAAGGACATAGAACAACTGTTTAGCCCTGCACACACCAAAATATGAATTAGGCTGCCTGAGATGTTTACTTCCAGAAGTAGAAATGAATGCTGTATAGTATTCCAAAATGCCTGGCAGGGCATCCAGAACAGTACTGGCATATAGCAGGTACTCAAGAAAATCCTGTTGAATGAGTCCCATTCTTGGTCCTCAAGTGGCTTATAGTAGAGTTGGGGGAACACGATTTATATACAGAAAACAAATCAACAACACATAAAAATAAAGATATTAGTGTTCATTAAAAAAATAAAAAAGTATATTGGGTATTTGCAAATTCATCCTAACAAGACTCCTTGGAAGGAGAATTGCATTAAAAAAAAATCAGCCATATGAACAACCATGGCAACAGCAAGTCAAAGTCATGGTTTAAATGATCCCTCCTCAAGTGTTCCCTGGTGCCACAGTGGTTGAGAATCCGCCTGCCAATGCAGGGAACACGGGTTTGATCCCTGGTCCGGGAAGATCCCACATGCCGCGGAGCAACTAAGCCTGTGCGCCACAACTACTGAGCCTGCACTCTAGAGCCCACGAGCCACAACTACGGAGCTTGCGAGCGGCAACTACTGAAGCCCGCGTGCCTAGAGCCCGTGCTCCACAACAAGAGAAGCCACCGCAATGAGAAGCCCGTGCGCCGCAACGAAGAGTAGCCCCCGCTCACTGCAGCTAGAGAAAGCCCCCGCGCAACAAAGACCCAACTCAGCCAAAAATAAATAAATAAATTTATATATATAAAAAAAGATACCTCCTCAGAGAGGGTGTTCCTGACCACCTGGTCTGAAATAGGACCCCCTTTAATCTTGATCCTTTGACTCTGCTTTATTTCCTTCATAGCACTTACTACTACTAAATATTACGTTATCAATTTGTCTGTTTGTTTACTGTCCATCTCCTTCCATTATAACATAAAGTCCTTGAAGGTAGCAACTTTTTTTTGTTCCCTCCTATTTACCCAGCACCTAGGAGAGTTCCTGGCCCATTGTACCTGCTCAATATATATCTGTGGCATGAATGAATGGCAGGGCTAGTGGATGTGGTTTAAGCGAATGGTACAGATAACACCTGCTCTAAGGACTGGGATCTGACTGAAGGAGCTGGAGCATGCTTCCTGGAGGATGTTGGGCTTAGCCCCCAGATTATCCATTTGTATTCTGTCTCATCAACCAGAATGTGAGCTCCTCACAAGTGGGGACCACGTCTTCTTATCTACATCCTTGGCACCCAGCACAAATCTTGGCACATAGTAAGAATACAATATGTACTCATTGAATAAGTAAAGAGGGCTGGATTCTCGGTTAGAAAAATGAAGAATTCCATATTTTATTTGAAAAGAAGAGATGCCCAAGCTCCCTGGAACCCAGACCCCAGGCAAAGGCATGGACTATGTGTTCTCCTTGTTCCAGGACCTAGCACACACCTGACCCTTCAGTTGCCATTTCCCTCCCTGCCTGGCCCTGCCAGCCGGGAAATCTGACCACGGCAATGAGATGGCCTGGGAGCTGCCCCAGGGGGCTGGTGGTAAGGAAACAGCAATTGCTGCCTTACCCGTTGGCTGTCGGGTCCTTGCTTCTTTAAGGTAGTAGAGTGCTTTGTCATAGTCTCCAAGGTGGTAGAAGGCCACACCGGAGCGGTAAAGGGCCTTGAAATTCTCCCCTTCTTTCTTCAGGACTTTGAGGCAGTACTCTTTGACTCGCTCATAGTTCACCAGCTCAGCCTGGAGCAGGCAGGCTACAGAGGAAGGGAGAAAGAAGGGAAAGTGCCGTGAACACAACAGCAGCAGGCTCTGAATGTCTCTCTTTGGTTTTTCCTCTCTGACCAGAGAAGGTTTACGAGTGCTGGGGCTTTAAGGTGGGGTTTATGCCATGGAGTTTGTCATCAAATAATCCTGGGTTCTAGGATCCAGTTTCATCTTCAACAAGCTGTGTGACCTTGAGCAAGTTACTTGACCTTGTATTATGGATTGAATTGTGCCCCCCGCCCCCCTCAAAAGATATGTTGGCGTCCTAACCCCCAGTGCTTTAGAATGTGGCGTTCTTTGGAAATAGGGTCTTTACAAAGGTAATCCAGTTAAAAAGAGGTCATTAGAGTGGGTTCTAATCCAATCTTACCAGTGTCCTTATAAAAAGGGTACAATAGACTGAATGTTTGCGTCCCCCCAGACATTCACATGTTGAAAACTAATTCCCAGAGTGACGGTATTTGGAGGTGAGGTCTTTGGGAGGTGATTAGGTATTGAGGGTGGGGCCCTTATGACTGGGATTAGTGCTCTTATAAAAGAGACCCCAGAGAGCTCCCTCACCCCTTCTGCTATGTGAGGACACAGTGAGACAACAGCCATCTATGAACCAGGAAGTGGGCCCTCACCAGACACTGAATCTGCGGTGTCTTGATCTTGGACTTCCCAGCCCCTAGAACTATGAGAAATAAGTGGTTGTTGTTTGAGCCACCCAGTGTGCAATACTTTTGTTACAGCAGCCCAAAGAGACTAAGACAAATGAGAAGTTTGGACACCAAGACAGACACACAGGAAAGATGATGTGAAGAGACACAGGGAGAAGATAGCCACCTACAAGCCAAGGAATGCCTGGGGCTACCTGTAGCTAGGAGAGAAGCACAGCTCTCGGAAGGAACCAACCCTACCAACACCTTGACTCCTAGCCTCCTCCAGAACCATAAGACAGAACATATCTATTGTTTAAGCCATCAGTCTGTGACACTTTTGTTGTGGCTACTGTAGGGACAAGCCACAAGAGGCAATGACAATACTAACCTTGGCCAACATTTGTCAAATGCTTCCCTTGTGCCGGATGCTTGCTTCGTTGCTTTACTTGTCTCACCTGATAGAATCTTTGGGATACTGTAACGAAGGTCCAACTATTATTCCCATTTTACAGACGAGGAAGCTGAGGCCCAGAGAGGTTTAAGTAACTTCCCAAGGACACACAACATGAAAGAGGCAAGGCTGAGATTTAAATCAAAACTGTCCAGCTCCAGAGCCCCAGTTCCTTACTGAGCTGTTGAAGGGATTATATAAAATAATGACACAGTATCTGACACAGGGCTTGGCACGTAGTAAGCACCCACACTGTTACTTCATGTAATTATAATTCTTTGCAGCCCCTGCGATCCTGTGGTGACAACTGCCTCTGACTTTCCTCAAGTTCTCTTCTACACGTTTCTCTCTGCAGTCCCTAGGAGCAGGGGCCTCTGATGGGCTAGTGACCAGCCTTATACAGAGCACACCTCTGGGCATGAGAGACCTGGGGGTCCCAGGCAAGAGGAAGCTGAGGCTGGCAGGTGCCTATATGGGGCTCCTTCCTATTCCAGAGTCAGTTATCTCTGAGTAAACTGTCTCCCCGTTGAAGCTGTCTCTCACCAGTGATCAGTCACAGGGGCCAGGGCTAGGGCGAGGGTGAGGAAGCTTGTACCCTTGAGAGTGAGCACCTCCTTACGTATTGTGCCCTAGGGGCCTCACTTGCCTCACCCTAATCCCAGCCCTGCTGAGCTACCTTGGCCTCCATTCCATCCCTCAAGCATTCAGTAGGTGTTGACTAAAGGCAAAGAGGGGTGTCAAACACATTGGAGGAATTTTTTAAAAGGGGGTGGGGTGGGGTGGGGGAAGGGCACCTGTCTGCTTCTTCAAAGTGAATGAAAACAGACTTAGGGGGTCAAACTGCTGCTTCCTGCCAAGACCTGGCCGATGCGACGTGGGAGGATGCTGATGCGCTGCTCCTTTGCACTCAGGTTTCTCCCGCATTGGAAGAACCATCCTCGGGATAGAGGCAAGTCACTGATGTTAATCTTCAGGGGTCTATCTTCAGCTGTTTTGATTCCTTAAATCACTTCCCAGGGATGTGAACTGCTGATTAAGAGACCAGATCTTTCATCGGGCATTTTAGACCAAAAAACAAAAAAACCCCAAACAAAAAACATCCTTTTGCAGGCTGAGTTGGAGCTATGACAACCAGGAGGTGGCAGAGAATCAGCCCAGATCTGGAAATTGACCCATCACATTCCACTTGCTACAGGGCAGGAAGCCAAACAAGTGGACAGAAGCAGCAGGCTGCTAACCCCGTGGGCATGGGCGCGGGTGGCTGTGGTCTCAGAGACACGCAGACCTGCTGGCACACTAGAGGTCCGCCCTGCCGAGCTGATGCCACCAGCTCCCTGCCCTCTCTCCCCTCAGCTGTGGGGTGGAGGCCCCCCTGCCCCCCCCGCCCCGCCCCCCATGCTACTGGAGTTTGCCTTGGTGCTTTCACAGCTCTGCCGACAGGGGGGGCTTCTGTCATGAGGTTCCCGCCTGGGAGCCTCACTGGCTGCTACCTGTGTGAGACTTGGCTCCAACAGCTGCCCCCAGAACTGAAGGGTTTCCTGTCCAAGCTTCCACACGCCATCCCGTGTCCTCTGTTCTCAGCTGAGAGCCCTCTTCCTGTCCAGCCCTCCATCCTGACACTTCTGTTTGCTGACCTGAGCAGTCTAGGAAATGGATCTTTGTTTCTTTTAAAAAACAGTTTTTGAATGTCTAAAACTGGGGTGTGGGGGGGAAGCAAAAAGGCCTGGAAACGGGAAAGTCCTCCCCCTCACGCACCATCCCCCCACCTAGCAGTCGATTTCCAGGACTCATTCAGTGAAAATGTCTGGAATTCCCCTGCAGATCTGGTGTGAACTGTGAGACCTGGTTGTGGACCCGGGTTCAGACCGCAGGGGAGGTGGAGCCTGGCAGATTACAGGGTGTGGAGGCCCTATTGGCACCAGAGGCAGAGCCCAGGGAGATGGAGAAATCTGGAGTTAGCTCGGGTCCAGACGGGCTGCCTTCCCAAAAGTCTGCACCGAGAGGGGGAATCCAGATAAGAAACAAGGGGTGGCAGGCCAGAGCTCTTAAGAAGGCCCAGGGTGGAGGAGGTAAGAGACAGTCTGGGCTGCACTCAGCCCTACCTGCAGGTGATTTTTAGGTACCTCTCTTATTTGGGTGGGGAGTTATCTGGGGTACATATAACAAGCCCATGGGATAAGTGAAATGGTATGTTTGTAGGCACATTTTAGAGTTGAAGAAGTTAAGAAGGAGAGGTTGACCAGCAGTCTCTTGATGTCTCTTCCACGTTTCTCTGCCTGCTACCCAGGGCCTGGGGGCTGCAGGAGACCCTGAGACTAGGTCATTTTGTCCCATTGCCCTTTCTCCCTCTCTGTCGTTAATCCCTTACCTTGTGTCAGAGGATACCTTACCTTACCTCAGTACCTTACACATACTATGTCTTTTCATCTTCACAGCAACTCTATGAAACAGGTTCTCCGTTATGCTTCTTTTACTGATGACGAAACCCAGTTCCAGAGAAAGTAAGTAACCTGCTGGAGGTCACTCAACTAGGAGGTGGCAGAATTACGATATCCTCCCACTTCTCTCTGGCTCCCAAGACTGTGCTCTTGTCCATGGGTACCTGTGGGTCTACATGCGAAGCCCTTAGAAACCACACCACCCCTCGTAAAAGACAGGGCACCTGTGTAAACAGCCTTCCTCTGTGTCCCAGGGTCAACAAAACAAAAACTAACTGCACAGAGCACTGTACAGGGCACTGGGATGAGGTGGTGAACCAAACGCCCTGCCCCGTCCTGGAGCTGATGGACTGCTGGGGAGGGCAGATGGTGCATTACCTCAAATACCCCCGTGTGCCAAGAGCTGTGAAGGAGAAGTGATGAGTGGGAGCCTCCTGAGGGGGGAGGGCCCTAAACCAAGATCAAGTATCATGGGAGGCTTCTTGGAAGAAGCGGTGTTTAAGCTGGGTTCCAAAGGTTGAGTGTTTCTCAACCTCAGCACCATAAATATTTTAAGCTGGGTAATTTTTTGTTGGGGGGGATGTCCTGCGCGTTGTAGGATGTTTAGCAACATCCTTGTGTTCTACCCACTAGATGCCAATTGTGACAAGCAAAAAAATATCTCCAGATATCGCCAAATGTCCCCTGGTGGGGGGTGGGGGGAGTCACGCTTGTGTGAGAACAGTTGATGTAGGTGGAAAGGAGAAAAAGCTTTCTATGTGGGGGGGGGAGGGAGGGGAGGATGGAGGAAGGAAGGAAGAAGGAAAGAAAGAAAGAGAGATTATGGGGCTTCCCTGGTGGCGCAGTGGTTGAGAGTCCGCCTGCCGATGCAGGGGACACGGGTTCGTGCCCCGGTCCGGGAGGATCCCACATGCCGTGGAGCAGCTGGGCCCGTGAGCCATGGCCGCTGAGCCTGCGCGTCCGGAGCCTGCGCGTCCGGAACGGGAGAGGCCACAGCAGTGAGAGGCCCGCGTAGCGCAAAAAAAAAAAAGAGAGATTATGGCTTATTTGAGGAGGTTTGAGTAGCCAAGCCCAGCTGGAGCAGAGAGACTGAAGGGAAGGGTAAAAGGGAATAAAGCTAGAGAAGCAAGATGAAACCAGGACACACAGACCCTTCTGGTTCATGTTGAGGATCTGGGACTTTATTCTTAGGGCAAGAGTGGATTTGGATGATAAAATGACGGTGACTCGGTTGACTCAAGCTGAGCCAGAAAGGCAGGAGAAAGGGATTCATTCAAGCGGCACCCAGGAGTCAGAACTGACTTGCATTAGGGAACCCCTGAAATATGTCCCCTCTGCTGTTACACTCATGTGCTTAGATCCCGTCATCCCAGGAGATCCTAGATTGCCATTTTGGACTCACTGATGATCCACGAGTTTTCTTCCACATTGTAGCAACCTGGTCTCCGTTTGAAATAAGGTTTAAAATATGAGTCTCTGTGCTCTACTATACAGCACAGATCAATATTCTAAAGAGTACTGGGCTGGGAATCAGAAGAGCTGGATCCTTGTCCCACCTTTGCCACTAGCCAACATTAGGAAAATCACTTTCCCTTTCGGGGCCTCAGTAAAAACGAGGGGCCCACACTTCATTGAGTCATCTTTACCATCCGTTTCCACCTAACAGCCTGGGAATATAAATGTTCGCCACTTAATAGAAGGATGAACTTGTTTCACTGGTTCCTCTTCAAAAGGACTTCTGTTCTATTACTTTTGGCAAGGCATCTTCTGCTGGAGATGACAATCAGCACTGGTGGGGCAGCGACTGAAGGGCTTGTCTAAAACGGTTCTGCTATGTGGGGATTTGTTTTGGCACAGAGACTGGATTATGTTCGGATGTGGTCTTCCTAAGCCAAGGCTCTGGGGCAGGATCTTCCCTGCAGGGTGTAAGCACCGCCACTGTTGGCCAGTTCCAGCTTAGGCGACAGTGGACTTGGGAAGGCAGGCCTCAGGCTGGATGGAAAAGGAGCTTGTTCTTGTCCATGGCCTCGGCTCTGAGTGTATATTTGGCTTCAAAGATGCAGTTATTAAGCAGCAGATGCCCGGTGGGGAGACATGTCCAAAGTGGACATGTGGAGATGGGCCCGGGCTCCCAGACCGCCATATCTAGAAGCTCTTTTCAGAGAAATATTATGAACTTTCTGGTCTCTGCGTCTTCTGACAAGTTTGAATAAATGCTGCATCCTGGAATCAACCAGGCTGTGGAGAATTAGGACAAGCTTCCATTCACACTTGGAAAGGAGTGCTAGAAGGGAAACTGCCTTCCCTGAGCCTAACATGGTGGCAACAGTAGTGGCCAGTGCAACTTACAAGAGAAAGGTAAGTTTGGAGGACAAAACTGGGGCGGTAAATCCTCAGTCACTCCTCCCATGTGGAGATTCCTCTTCCATTGCCAACCTTGGGTGGTTAGGGTATGATTTTATGAAAAGAGCTTGGCAGGCTTTCTTAGCTCCGCAGAGGACTCTTCAGTAGGAGAAAGAGAATCAGCAACTTAAACAGCCCCAAGCACTCACACACAGAGACAGAGGAAATCATAAGTTTGATGTTCCCCAAGGCAACCACACTGAGACGTCAGGCTAAAACACGTCAGGCTCTCCTGGCTCTGGCACCTGTTTTGTTTCTGTTTTTCCTGGTGCATGCAGGGCATGGTGACAGTCCAGGCAAAACGCCACTTGTTGGCATGAGATGAAAGGAAACTGGATGGGAGGAGGAAGACCAAGTTCATGTAGCCATTGGTTTTCTTCTGACAGCCGATTCACTACCATTTGCCCTTACCTGCTGGATGGGAGGGAAGCATGGGCTGGATGGGAGGGAAAGAAAGACCCATCTGGGGCCAGGAGTGAGGAGGGGGAACCTGCTTCATGAGGCTGCTCCCTGTTCGAAGGTGAATTGTGTCCTCCCAAAAAGGTATGTTGGAGTCCTAATCTTCAACACCTCAGAATGTGTTCCCATATGGAGAGAGGGTCTTTATAGAGGTGATCAAGTCAAAATGAGGTCAGTAGGATGGACCCTAATTCAGTATGACTGGTGTCCGTATAAAAAGGAGAAATTTGGACACAGAGTCAGACACACACCGAAAAGACGATGTGAAGAGACATAGGGAGAAGATGGCCACCTACAAGCCAAGGAATGCCAGAGGCTACCAGAAGCTAGGAGAGAGGCCTGGAACAGATTCTCCCTCACACCTCTTGGAAGGAACCAACACCTTCATCTTGGACTCCTAACCTCCAGAACTGTGAGACAGTGTTTCTCTGTTATTTTAAGCCATGCAGTTTGTGGCGCTTTATGATGGTGGCCGTAGGAAACTAATACACCTTGCTGGTCATTCCTTTGGGAAGTGGGCCCAGGAATTGGCTATTCCGTTCCTGGGGGAAATTTTCCCAAACCAAATTATTTGACCCATTTTCAAATTGATTTCAAGGGGCGTTGGCATAGTAGTCAAGTGGAAAGAGCTTGGATCAGGATAGAGGTGACATTCAGGATATTTAACAACTGGTATAGGTCCTAACCACACTGAATAGGCACATGGGATTGTGATAGTTCTGGGGTGTTCTGGCTGCACACCAGTGCTGGATCTGGAGATACGGCCCCAGGCTGGAATCCAAGCTCTGCCACGCACTAGCCCAGGCCCTTGGTCAGGTTACTTCGTCTCCCTCGGTCTCCTTCTTCTCATGTGTTAAATGAAGATAATAATACCTATGTTGTAGGGACTCTTGTGATGATAAAATGAAGTAATTAATGTATGTTATATGCTCCACACAGCGCTGGGCACAAAAACTGATTTTCATAAATGCTAGTTCTTTAGGAAATCACTGGTCAAATGTGGTTTCCCCAGCAACGTGTTATGTTCATCAGAGGAAATTTCCAGTTTGAATCCTATACACAGTGCAGGAAACTACAGCTTAATTTAAAGCCAATTTTCAAGAATAGGTCAGATATATTTTGGAGGGTAATTTAGAGGGTCTTTCTTTCTTTTTTTAGCATCTTGATTCTTTTTTAAAAAATTGAGGTAGGGACTTCCCTAGCGGTCCAGTGGTTAAGAATCTGCACTTCCACTGCAGGGGGTGCAGGTTCAATCCCTGGTCGGGGAACTAAGATCCCACATGCTATGCGGTGTGGCCAAAGAAAATAAAAAATAACAACAAAAAAAAAATTGAAAAAAGGTTTTAAAAATGGAGGCAAAGTTGACATGACCTGATGTTCGTTTCGGGTGTACAACATGGTGATTTGATGTTTGTATATACTGCAAAATGATAGAGGGTCTTTCTGTGGCAGAGCAATGGGAATGTAGTGTGTGCAGTGAAATGATGGGTATTTTAACTTATTAGGCTTCATATCCAGGACTGCTATGACCCACCCAATTTTACCTTTCCATAAAAGTACTGATTTTCCTCTCTTTGTACACAAATGCTTACACTCAGAGTTCTGAAAACAACTTTCTTCTCTTGATTTCTCTCTTCTTTTTTCTTTCTGGACATTTATGTTGCCTCTACATTTTAGATACTGAAGTAACTTTATGATAAATATACTCATGGAGGTTTTGTTTATGTTAAATATAACCTATAATCCCAGGGTTACAATTACTAGGTCAGGGTGTGTGACCGTCTGCGTAGCCTTTGCCACGTAACACACAGATCTTTCCCCTTGACAGTGGCTGTTTACTTAGAGCCTTGGGCCCTCCCAAACGCCTAGGAATCTTCATTTCAGAAATAATCTATGTTTGGCTTTCTTTTATTTCACTGGGTTGTGGGGAGGGCAAAGAAGACAGCTGGAAGGAGACGGGAAAACCCCAGTTTGCACAAAGAGATGTCTACTTTCTAAGGGAGATGAAGAATTTAGGGGTAAGGCAGACCTGGGTTCTAATCCTGACTACCCCTGGCCAGTTATGCGGCCTTAGAAAGTGACTGGCCCTTCTCTAAGACTAGTTTCCTTGTCTCTGAAATAAAGACAGCAACTCTATTGAACTCACCGGTCTGTTCTGAGGATGAAGTGAGAAAGTGCACCACACGCTGGATGCAGTGCTGGGCCCACAGCAAATGCTCCGTGGACATGAGCTGATTCAGAGATCAGCAAAAATGCTCCGCCCCCAAACCTGTGCAGCAAGGGCAGAGCCCATCCCCGATTTCTCATTTTTCCTTTCATGGTCTCGGATGTACATAAACTCACACATGCCACAAATGTTTCCCACACCTAGGTTTGATGCCTGGTTTTACTTACCAGTTTTCCTTTCAAAAGTGTGCTCAAAGGTGTATTTTCCTATCGGGGGTGGGTGGGTATATTCAGAGAACGTGATAAAAGCAGCTTTGCAGCCAGAAAAGGGGGCTTAGGGAAAGAATATGGTAGGGTTCTGGGACTATTTTCTTTTCACTTACAGATTAGACAGCCTCTGAGTCAACAGTTGGTTGTACCCTCCTCCCACCCATCTACATCCCTAAACTGCAGACATGAATGCTGCCTCCTGCCTGCTCTCAGCCCTTCTCTCATCACGAGCGGATGATTGGGTACCACCGACGATATTTCACTGACAGCTTTTTGGATGGGGTGGCAGACAGACCCAAAGTTGCTGGGCTCCTCTGGAGTCCTAATAATTTGGGAAAGCTAGGAGCTCTAAAAGCCAGCTGTGGCAGGAGAATGAATAGGCCTGGCTCCTGACTCTATAGGGCATGAAAGGGCCTTCGAGAGAAGACGGAAATATTTTTATGGAAAAGTTGCTGGCCAGTTTCAGTGCCTCTGAGTTAGTTGATATAAGACAATGTCCCCAGCAACAGCATTCACCTGGCATCCTTGGGTTAAAACAGCTCGCCTCTCAGAGTTTCAGTTTTGAAGTGGGTAAAAATGAAGGTAATGATGGCTGCTCCCTACCTTGAAGGCTTGTGAGCAGGCTGAGAAAAGTCAGGGTTTCCCTGACATCTGATGAGAACCCCACAGTGTTTCTCATTAAATCATCCATGCTAACTGATCATCATTAGTTAACATGGAGATTCTGGAACTCTGTAATCCACATTTTTTTCTTAAGTCTGTCTTTTTTTTTTTTTTTTTGGCTGAGCTGCACAGCATGTGGGATCTTAGTTCCCCAACCAGGGATCGAACCTGCGCCCCCTGCATTGGAAGCGTGGAGTCTCATCCACCAGACCGCCAGGGAAGTCCCTGTAATCCACATTTTTAAAACGTCCCCAGTGAGCACCTGCAGGTGGGCCGTCTCACCTGAGCTAGTACTTTACATTCTACCATTTTCGATGTATGTTTCTTCAGGAACATCTATTGGTTAAACCATGAGAGCCCAGGATAACCATGGGAGGCCCCAGGATTACCCACAAGGGCAAACAGGTCCCAGAAAGCCATGCCCTAGAGCCAGGAAATCTGCACATGTAGGCAAACAACTGTTTTCCGACAGTCAACATGTGACATTTGGGGTTCTTTCCTTCTTAGTGATTAGAGACTTCTGACTGGTGAATAGGAGCCCAGGCCAAGGAAATGAAGAAACAGGGTAGAACGCTGAGATGCTTCATGAGGAGCTCAGGAGCATCTAGCCTTGCACCATAGGCAGTATTCATCTATCCTCCCAGAAGGGTAGTAAGAGTAAGAGCAGGTAAACTTGATCAAGCATGAACTGGCCAGGGAGTGTTCTAAGCATTAACTCATTTAATCTGGACAACAGCCTATGAGGTAGGTTCTAGTATTTTGCCCATTTTCCAGATGGTGAAACTAAGGCCCAAGGAAGTTCAGTCACTTGCCATAGGTCACAAAGCTAATATGCATCAGGGCCGGGATTTGATTCTAAGCCATCTGTCACCTGAGACCGTGCTCTTAAGCATTAGCCACAGCGCTCTCTTAGAATGTTCAACTGCCTATAATGAATTTTAATTCAGTTCCTTCATTAGACAGCTTTGAGGCTTGAGTTCTGCTTCTTGCCAGGTGCAACCGTGGGACCCTGTTGGTACCAAACTGTGCTCATTTTATTTGTATACTTTATCTGTATACATCTCATTTGGAAGCTTCCTATATAACTCTCCGGGACCCTCTACCCCTCTTATGTCTCTGCATTCAAAGACAAAAACAAACAAACAAAACCAAGTGCAACGTTTCCACCAAGGCTTCTCTTTTTTAAGTCCTGAAACCACCTGCATCTCCAATTCCATTGAGAGTCGGCTGTGATCCTAATAGGGCTGACATGACACATCTCTGGTTTCTTCCTGAAACAACATCCATCTTAGCTGCTGCTGGCCAGACTAATACCAACAGTATTATTTTTTAATTGAAATTTTTATTGAGATAATATTAGATTCACATACAGTTGTAAGAAATAATACAGAGATCCCTTGCACCCTTTATCCAGTTCCCCCAATGATAACATCTTATAAAACTATAGTATAATATATTGACTACCATATTGACACTGATACAATCTGCAGATCTTATTCAGGTTTTCCAGCTTTACTTGTACTCATTTGTGTGTGTGTGTGTGTTAATTCTATACCATTTGTCACATACATGGTTTCCTCTGTCTACCCCCAAAGTTAAGTTACAGAACAGTTCCATCACAGGAGGGATCCTGTTGCCCTTTTATAACTACATCCATGTCTCTCCTGTATCCCCACCTCCTTTTTCACCCCTGACAACCACTAATCTGTTCTCCATTACTAAAATTTTGTCATTTCAGTGTTACGTAAATGGAATCATATAGTATGAAGTTGTTGAGAATTAGCTTTTTTTTCACTTAGCATAATCTTGAGATAATCCCCTTGAGATGCATCCAAGCTGTTACAAGTATCAAAAGTTCATTCCTTTTCATTGCTGAGTAGTATTCCATAGTATGGGCGTACCTGAGTTTATTTGACCATTCATCTGTTGAAGGACATCTGGGCCATTTCCAGTGTTTGGTTATTATGAATGATGCTGCTATGAAGAGTTGTGGACAGCATTCAGTCTCTCACCATTTAGTATGATGTTAGGTTTAGTTTTTATCAAGATCAGGTAATTTCCCTCTATTTCTAACTTGCTGAGAAGTTACCATCTTTCTAATACCTGTGAATTATAGTACAACCCTCCCTAATGGTAACACTTTCACAGAACATGTAGGGTGGTCTTTTTCTAATGAGGCTAGATCTACAGGTACAGTCATCAAGTGGGCCCTTCTGTTTTCTAGTGAATAAAATCATTTTTCACAGCCACAGACTCAGCTCATGCCCATCATGGCAGCTATTTATGACACATACCTTCTTTGCTTTCCAGACAAGCATCTGTAGGGCATCTGTAAACCCTCACACAGCAAAACTACATCATACTGGTTTACACATATTGTATGCTCAGTAAGTAGCAATACCAAACATTTATATAGTGTTTCATGACTCACTTGACCTTGACAGTGACTCTGGGAAAATAGGTCTTATTAGTCCTGCTTCCAAGAGCTGAGGCTTAAAGAAGTTAAGTGATTTGCTAAGGCCATTTGAGTTTTAGGGAAAGAGCCAGGACTATCTAAGCCCAAGCCCACATTGGTTCCACTCCAGCAGAGCTGGTGGGTAAAGAGACCTGGACTCACTGATCCCTGAAAGTCTTTTCCAAGTCTAAGGCACTGAGAAGCTATGACAACTTCCTGCTGACTCAGGAAGCCAGCACCCTTCAAGTGGCAGTATCTTCATTCACATCATTCTTGCCCTGCCTGGCACCTAGATAGAGTTCCCCCATCACTGCTGATGGTGTTCCCATGACCAGGAATCGTCTGGCTTTATCTCATGGGCTAAATCTCCTGATTCCATTCACGTTAATTTCTGTTTTTCCAATCTAGCACATGCTTACAGTGGATTCAAATAAACATTGCCAAGTGTTTCTTTTGTTTTGTTTTGTTTTAGCAACATTATTCTTGGAGGTCTCTTTACACCATTCCCAAGCTGCCCTTTGTTTCCCGCCCTTTGAATTCTTCACATGGATGTCCCCAGCATTCAAGGGCTGCTGCATCCCTCTCACCATCACCATACAATCCTGGGTACAGGCTCTTCGTAAACTTATTCGATGAGGATTCATTCATCACGGCCTGTGCCGGGGCTTTGGAAGGAAATGGAGAGCATTCAAAAGATATTGATATCTTCAAGGAGTTTATATTCTTCTTATTCACCCTCTGTTGGCCACTACTTGGCTGTGAAAGTGGCAGTTGAAAGAGCTCAAGTGAAAAACCAGTCTAAAACTCTTAAAAGCTAAAGGCTTATGTTGACAGTCCTTTAAGGGATATCGAAATCTGCTCAAGAGAGTTGTAATGCCAAAGCCTGAGGTCAGCTCAGCCTTTTGGTGCCTGTCACATGCTGCTGTTCATGAGGGAAGGAGCAGACTTGGGTGCTACAGCAGCATACTTACAAGTTATCGCATCCACGGCCCCCAACTCTTACCGACTTCATTGTGGTATATACACAGAGAGAAGTGGAGTAGTAGGAAGAAGGTAGGACAGGATTACTGTTTGTCTTCATTAACACCCTTTCTTGGGTTAGAAGTGGGACTTTGGAAGGGCCAGTTGGGCCATCTGGAATATGACAATGAGTATATACCCAGAAACATTCAGAAGAAACCCATTGCCTGAAAGTATCTTTACCTTGTTGGCTCTGGCCAAGGACACATGTCACGCCCATTGGCAGGAATTCTGAGCCAGGATGGGGGAAAATCTCAGAAGCCAAAATGCCATCTTGTTCTCTTTTTAGACTTTAAAAAATACCTCTCCTGTTCTGATCACCTCTCCCTCCAGCCTTCTGTGACCCCAGCAACACCTCTCCTGTTCCTATTGCCTCTCCTGCCATCTTTCCATGACAACAGGGCAAATACCACGTAACCAGATACGTTTGGGGATAAGTTAGTTAACAGGCACACGTGTAGCAGAAAGAGCACCTTTGTGGCCTCTCTGTGGCAGCACTGTGTGTATTAGCAAAGTATTGGAAATAAAGATCCATCAGTAGGAGACTGGTTAAATAAATAACAGGGCATTGGTATAATGGAACATGACACGGACATTAAATCATGCTGTAGAAAAATAATGACACTGAAAAATGTTTTTAGTGTAAAATATTGGCGGAAAAAAGTTGTGAACGTTTGTGCAGTACAACCTGAATCTTGTGAAAAGTAAATGTGTGTGTGTGTGTGTGTATCAGGGTGAAGAATGTGTACTAACAGGCATCAGAGTTCCTCTTAGGGAAGAAATTATCTTTTTATTAGAATACCCTCATCAACTGTGATTTTATTAAAAAAAAAATCACCTCTGCCCATTATGTCTTCAAAGAGAGCAGTGGGGGAACCTGGGAGGAGAGATGCAGTAAAGGCTTCTGAAGGGTTTACTGAGCAGAAAGCACTGGCTGTTCAAGGAGCACCAATTTGGAGAGACCCAGGGTCATGAGAGGACCCCAGGCATTATGGCAGAGGAGTGCCTGTAAGGCGGGATTAAAAGGAGGCTCCAGGGGACATGGCTGCTAGGGCTTTTATTCCCAGGACACCTGATCGAGCCAGGGGCTTTCCTCATCTGACATGAGGAAGGCAGCTCAGTAAACTGGCGCCAGCATAAGACACAAGAGAACAGGCAGAGCAGGCATGAGGCTGCCAGCTTAGCAGCTTCTCCCTCTTGCAGGGGCCTTGCCTTCCTCCATAGCCTCCTTTCCCCAGAGCACCAGTCAACTTTCTTGCTTGTGAAGCTCCCCAGGGAACCCAGCTGATCACAGCATGTATCTTCTCTTCCTGGAACATCCTTGTTCTCTGCTCTCAGACTCTGAACTGGTCTAACTTGTGAGAGAATCTGAAGTTCTTTCCCTACTAGTTCAGTTCAAAGAACGGGTCAGAGAATCCTGGGGCAGAGGATGGAAAGTAGCAGAGAACAGACACCGTCTAACTGAGGCTTATTCGCTTGCACAACCTCAGGCCAGAGACATGTCTGCCTAGAACCCAGCAGTTTCTCATTCATTCATTCATTCATTCATTCATTCATTTATTTATTGTTCGCTGTGTTGGGTCTTCGTTGCTTGCTGCACGCGGGCTTTCTCTACTTGCGGTGAGTGGGGGCTACACGTCATTGCAGTGCGCGGGCTTCTCATGGCGGTGGCTTCTCTTGTTGCGGAGCTCAGGCTCTAGGTGTGTGGGCTTCAGTAGTTGTGGCACGTGGGCTCAGTAGTTGTGGTGCACGGGCTTAGTTGCTCCGTGGCATGTGGGATCTTCCTGGACCAGTGCTCAAACCCATGTCCCCTACATTGGCAGGTGGTTTCTTAACCACTGCACCACCAAGGAAGTTCCAACCCAGCAGTTTCTAAGTGTTTTCTGGACCGCCTTATATCCTGAGAAGCTGGAAGCAGGCATAGACCTCAGGGCCCAAAGGCCCTTGGTTCTGCTGGAGGTTAGTTGCCCTTCAGAGGAAGCCTGATGAGTTACTTGTTCATCCAGCCCCATGGGCCCAGGTAGGAAACATCCATACCAAAGGCTGTTGGTTCACACCTTGCTTGCCTCCCCTGTACTTAAGAGCTGAAACTTGCTCTTAAGTGGCTACAGTGCAGGGGCAGCGAGCATGGTGTGACCCCTCTTTTGCTCACTTGCTTCCCATATTCCCCCATAGCTTCCTTTGCTGAGTCCTTTCTCCTCCCCTCTTGCACACTTTCCTGCCATAGTACCTACCGGAGTAGGAGTTAGATTTACACATAGCCATCATCTATTTTTAAAAAATATTTTATTTTATTTATTTTTATATTTTTGAAATTTATTTATTTTTGGCTGCGTTGGGTCTTCATTGCTGCACACGGGCTTTCTCTAGTTGTGCCGAGCGGGGGCTACTCTTCATTGCAGTGCGCAGGCTTCTCATTGTGGTGACCTCTCTTGTTGCGGAGCACAGGCCCTAGGCGCACGGGCTTCAGTAGTTGTGGCATGTAGGCTCAGTAGCTGTGGCCCACGAGCTTAGTTGCTCCGGCATGTGGGATCTTCCCGGACCAGGGATCGAATCCGTGTCCCCTGCATTGGCAGGCGAATTCCCAACCAGTGCACCACCAGGGAAGTCCCCATAGCCATCATCTATTAAGCATCTGTTACGTACCAGGCACTGTGCTAGGCATGCATGCATGTATCCTTTAATTTCAATCACCATCACAATCCTGTTAGGTGCATACTACTATTCCCATGCTATAATGGAAACAGAAGCTTGTCAAGATTAGGACCATCCCAAGGTTAATGGGGGAGTCGATGGGAAGTCAGGAGTCAAACCCAGATCCTCTTACACTATGTAAAGATCTTTTCCATCAGGCCAGCTTGCACTACAGGTTTTCTATTCCTCTGTGCTCCCTTTCTTCCCTCCCATCTTCACTGGCACACACAGGAACACAGCCCTTCTCTCTCTCTCTAGGTATCAGGGAGAATTCCACACAAGTTCCAATGACCCAGTGGCACCTACAGCCTGAGGCTCAGGTCCATTTAAGAAAGGAGCTCAGTTCTGACTCAGCATGTGCAGTAGGCCTAGAATCACATCCCCCAAATCCTCAGATCTGGCCCAGACTCCTCAGGGTTCTCCAGTCTTGAGTCAATGGTGGCAACTCTCTGAGATGCTATAGCTTAGCCAGCAACTGTTCCTTGAAACTCTTGGCCCTGCCACTGCCAGTTCATTTCTTAAAAGCTTTTTTTTTTTTTTCCCTCCATCAGAACTTCCTGGCCTAATACAGCTAGTCTTGCCAGATTTCTTATGGTGAATGACTGCCTGCTTAGAATCAAAGTCTGAATTTTGGAATAATCTGAGAAGGTCTAGCAGCAGTAGGTAATCTCTGGTGCCATCAGTTTAGATTCCAGGGCCCAGGCAATGTTTTATAGAGGCTTCCAACCCCTACTCTGGTTTCTCTCTGAGACCCTCTGTCTGACTCTATCGTCCTGGGAGACTGCCATTTACTTTGGTTTACCCTCAGATTTGCAAGGTTACCTTGGAAATCTTAGTTGAGATCTTTATGTTTATTTGTCAGCACATATCAGTAAACTGGAACAAAGGAGAGCTTGTTTCCTGTTTCCTTCCTAAATCTGGTTGCTTCCAGAGAGAGAGGCTAGAAGGTGGGGGAGAGGGGAGCTAGAGGGTCTTCAAACTCCTAGACAGAGCATCTGACCCAACACCGATTGTTTACATATGAGGAAACTGAGGCTCAGAGTGATGTGACTTTTCCAAAGTCACGGAGCAAGTTAGCAGCAGACTCTAGATTAGAACCCTGTTCCCACACCGCATGCCATGTTTTGAGGAGAACACAGTGGATTTGAGATTTGGGCTGTGAAGAGCCATGGCAAGTATCCAATAAAGATCTGATGAGTGAGTGAGCTTCCTTCTGGGTGCTGTGTCTGAGCTACCAATGGGTAGGATTTCCTAGACTCAGGGGCCAAAACAAGACTCTTGGACATGGACCACCTATACAGTCCCTTCCTCCACACCGGCAGCACATCACTAATGCTCCGGACCAGTTTGTATCACAAGCTCTGACCCAACTTTCTTCCCTGCGTCACCAGCAGATTCAAACCGTCACTCACGTGCTACTGAGTCCAAAGGGGGCGTCCCCCTACTGTGGGGTACCATGCTGCCAGGATCCAGCCCTATGTGTGCATTGGGGTGGTGGGCACTGCAGAAAGGATAAGTCATATTATGGGATACTAAGAGAAAGTTTGAGGCTTGGGATAAGTTTGCTTGACATCTTTGGTGTTACAGTCTGACAGGATTAGACAAGGCACAGATAATATCCAGAACGGCATTAAAAATTATGTGTATAAGGTAGGTTTTCTTCGGGAATATAAAAGAAGAAAGCAGAACCACCCATAATCTTTCTACACAGATAATCCTGTCATCGTTTTTCTTAAAAAATAAAAGTAATAATGCATATACTTAGAAAAGTCATGCGCTATAGAAAGACTTAGAATAAAAAGTTAAAAAAGGACATGGAGGAGCCTTAAATGCATATGACTAAGTGAAAGAAGCCAGTCTGAAAAGGCTACACACTGTATAATTCCAACTATAGGACATTCTGGAAAAGGCAAACTATGGAGACAGTAAAGAGATCAGTGGTTGCCAAGGGTGGGGCGTAAGAGGTAAAGAGGCACAGCACAGAGTTTTAGGGCAGTGAAAGCACTCGGTGTGGTACCACAGGGACAGGTACATGTCATTATACATTTGTCTAAACCCATAGAATGTACAACACAAGAGTGAACCCCGAAGTAAAACTGTGGACTTCTGGTGATCATGACGTGTCAGTGTAGACTCACCAACGGTAACAAATGTACCACTCTGGTGGGGAGTGCTGATAACGGGGGAGGCTAGGCATGTATGGGTGCAGGGAGTATATGAGAAATCTCTGTCCCTTCCCCTCAATTTTGCTGTAAACCTTAAACTGCTCTAAAAACAATGAAGTCTTAATCTTTTTTCTTTTTTTTTTTTTTTTTTTTTTGCGGTACACGGGCCTCTCACTGCTGTGGCCTCTCCCGTTGCGGAGCACAGGCTCTGGACGCGCAGGCTCAGTGGCCACAGCTCACGGGCCCAGCCACTCCGCGGCATGTGGGATCCTCCCAGACTGGGGCACGAACCCGTGTCCCCTGCATCGGCAGGCGGACTCTCAACCACTGCGCCACCAGGGAAGCCCTGAAGTCTTAATCTTAAAAAAAAAAAAAAAAAGTGAAAGTCTCTCCCCAATTTCTCTGCCCAGTCCCTATTCAAGTGAAGTGAACAGCTTCACTTGCATAATTTCAGATAATCTTCTTGAAAGCAAGTACTGTACTAGAGTATATGTTGATGCTCGTTTATATCTTTTTTCTTTTTTTAAACACAAAGCAAATAAACACTGTTTTGCATTCTGCCTTTTCACGTAATAACAGATTTTGGAGACTGGTCTCTATCAGTCCACACAGAACTCTCCCAAGCTGGGTAATGGCCACCCAGTTCAGACAGAATGGAGAATTATTCTTTCCAGAGCTGGAAAGGACCTTTGAGATCCTGGACTCCAACCCGCGGTTTTTAGACATCAGAAAACTACGGCCCAAGAGGTAAAATTCCTTGACCCAAGGCAGCTGGTGAGTTAGAGACAGAACTTGCTGACCATGTCACTCTTTACCAAGTCACGCTTCCGCTGTGTCTTTGATGGGGATGTCTGAAGACTTTCAAAGAATATCGCTCGCATTCTGCTCATCAGAAACACTTTTGTTTTACTCTATTAGCAAGTGCTTTTTTTGGTGGAGTACGTGCATTTGGGGAGCAGTTTTTCTGTGTGCGTTTGAAACAGAATGGGAGAGTCAGCGTCAATAGATATTTAATTCAGAAACCACGCATCAAGAGAGTTTTCCTAGTAGGTGCTACTCGAGTATCCCTTTTGTCTTAAAACTGTTAGAATTAAAGGTGGAAACTTCCTTCATTGGGGAGTTCCCACTTTTAAAAAAAAATTATTTATTTTTGGCTGCGTTGGGTCTTCATTGCTGTGCGCGGGCTTTCTCTAGTTGCAGTGAGGGGGGCTACTCTTCGCTGTGGTGCAGGGGGGGCTACTCTTCGTTGTGGTGCGCAGGCTTCTCATTGCGGTGGCTTCTCTTATTGCAAAGCATGGGCTCTAGGCACACAGGCTTCAGTAGTTGTGGCACGCGGGCTCAGTAGTTGTGGCACGTGGGCTCTAGAGCGCAGGCTCTGTAGTTGTGGCGCACGGGCTTAGCTGCTCCGCGGCATGTGGGATCTTCCCGGACCAGGGCTCGAACCCGTGTCCCCTGCACTGACAGGCGGATTCTTAACCACTGCGCCACCAGGGAAGCCCCAGTTCCCACTTCTTATTTCTATTCTTTTTTTTTGTTCTCCTAAATATCCCTGCCCACTTAAAAGGATAATTTGCACTTCTAATACTTTGTAGTTTATGAAGTACATTCATACGTTATCTTCTTGCTTTTCACCCTTATCTTGCGAGTCAGGCTGGCATGATTATACCCGTTTAATATGTGAGGAAACTCAAGACCAGATTAAGTTCACATATGTAGCGAATGTGTCACCAGCTGTCACACGAGTCTCCCTCAGTTCCCGTCCCACTAGACACAGGGCCAACTGGTCTATTTACTGCTGGGTTTGGGGGAGGGGTTGTTTTTGTTTCTTGGGAGATGAGGTTTCGGCTCACAAAGTTAGAACTTATCAGCCAGTCATAAAAACACAAACTAAAAAATAAATGCTACTTTACAGGATGTTAGGAGAGAAGATGTTCCATGCCACACAGAATAATACTGTGTCCAATCTCGTTTAGCACTTAAACCAGAACATATTTTTAAATGATGGTATCATCACTCTCATGACATTAAAACTGACCAGGTCTGGAGTAATGCATCTGGACAAGTCCAGATGTTATTCTTCTAATGGGTCATTTCCCGTCATTGTATCCACAAACTGGTTACTGAAAAGTAATGGCTGAAATGAATTCCTACTCTTAACACATCCACTTAAATTTCTCAAGACCTCTTAACTGGAATTCACACACTCTGGAGCAAAGGGGATAAAAACTAGGGGGAGGTATGAGTGGGGCTTCTGTAAGCCTCTAGGCTCATTAGAAATTATGACTCATCAGATTCTCATTCCTCTCAGGTCACCTTCCTAGTGACATAGAACCTGGTTACAGAGAGCAGGACGGTTTCCCCTTAACCACCCAGGATGGTCATGGAATGGGAATCCTAATCACACAAGGCACAATCACGGTAAAAGGAATAACTTACAGAAGACAAGACTGGAGGATGGGCAAGCGAGTTGCCCTAAAAGTGTCAAGGCTTTTCCTTGTTACAGTGATGAGATGTATTTTTTGTGGCTTCAAAAGATAGATAGAATATGGATGGATCGATAGAAATTTCAAGGAGGCAAATTTTAGTACCTAAGGAAGAAACTTCTAAAGATGGAGGTCGTGGGGTGAATGGTTAGGACTGTAGGCTTTGGAATTACAGACCTGGCAGATGAGAAATCCCAGTTTGTCACATACTACTGTGTGACCATGGGCAAGGGACTTAACTGTTCCAGCTTGAGTTTTCTTTCTCACAAAGTTATATAGGTATATATGTAAGTTCATGAAAGGCAGTGACCTTGTTCTTTATGTTTACTCCTGTGTTCCCAGCCCTCAAGGCCCAGCGTCTAGCACCTATTAGTTGCTCAATGAATATTAATGAAATGATTGAATTTCTTGGATCCTTAATATGAGACAAATGCTGGGATAAGCATTTTCACTCCTTTCAAACACATTTATGGAACATCTACTGGGCGCCAGAAGCTGGGCTCATCATGGTAGTCTTAACTACCATTATTGTGACAGCTATTATTATTATAGTTGTTTTGTGGTGGTGGTTATTAAATAAGTCACTATAGGTAGTGGTGAGTATCCCTATTTTTGGAAGTACCTAAGCTCATGCTGATAACAAGGTGGTAATGTTGACAAGGAAATTCACACACCTCTGTAAGGTATAGAGTCATAACCAAATCTGAAATCGTAATTCTGGTTTTCCATAACTCTCGAGCTAGCTAGTTAGCACTTCCTTAGCACTTTTGTTCTTTTCGCACAGACACACTGTGGAAGGGAAACCTTTGCTCCACAAGCTTCCTCTCTGTAAACGCTGTCTGTAATTTCAGTGCTGTTTTAAACTCCTTTTGGCTGAAAGTGAAGAGAAGGTCCACTTGGATATATTTCAACCCAGGATTCTTCTAGTTCAAGTCAGCTCTCCTTGGCACTACACACTCCCCTTCCTTTTTTTTCTTTTTCTTTAATTGAAGTATAGTTGATTTACAAATGTTGTGTTAGTTTCAGGTGTACAACAAAGTGATTCAGTTTTATATCTATATATAATATAGATATATTATACATATATCATACTTTTTCAGATTCTTTTCCTTTATAGGTTATTACAAAATATTCAGTATAGCTCCTACATCCTGCTTCTTTTTAAAAAATATTTGGGAACTGTTGGTTTTGAGTCTTGCCAGACATGGCATCATTTCATTGCTGATATGAAAATGTGTATGTATGTTTAAAAGGAAGATAATGAGCTTTACACGCTTATGATCATTTCAAGGCCATATGAACACCATGAGGAAGACTAAACTCTTTTAATCTTCTGTCGTATTATCTTTGGCTTTTTTAAAAAGTTTGTTTGTTTGCTTTTGCTGCACCTCGTGGCTTGCGGAATCTTAGTCCCCTGACCAGGGATCGAACCCAGGGCCCCGGCAGTGACAGCACCGAGTCCAGTCCTAACCACTGGACTGCCAGGGAATTCCCCTATCTTTGGCTTTTTAAATGTCTGGTACCACTGTCTGTGCTAGAGCTGTGCTTGCTGCTATGTACTTAGGAATGGACCACACTGATCTCGTTGGTGATAATGGGAAACTCTGGTCCCAGCATGGACATCTGATTTCCCAAAGCCAAATATCTGGGAATTAGGAAATTGCTGGTTGGCTGGTTGGCTGAAACATTTGGTTTTCATCCTAGCTCTTTGGAGGAGGCACAACCTGGTGACGAAAGAGAAGAGCTGGCAGGAGAGAATGTCCCATCTGAAGGTCACTCCCAACCTGGGAAGCTCTGTGAAGCTTTTGGCTGCTCCACATTTTGGCCTTCCTGTCCATCCTGAAGCCAAGTCCCCTTGTCTTCGTTGGGGCACTCCCATGCCTTTTGGCTGTAGGGGCTCTTACTTCAAGGTATCTTAGACAGTTTCTGGCTACGAGCCACCCAACTCATTACTTTTGCAGGTAAAACTAAGGAACTTCAGAATCCACTTTAGAAACTCAGCCCAAAGTCTACATTCAGAATATTCTCTCCTTGAAAGCATTCTACAAGTTTCAATTCTCACATCCTTTCTTGGAAGATGATCTTTGAAGCCACATTTACAAGCTTAAGATTTATTGGCCAAGGGGCTGCCTGAGGAACAGCCTCAGGTTAACAACGACTTGGCCAGTCAAACTCTCCCATCCAGATGGCAGTATCTTGGCTGAGCATCTTAACATGAAGCCCCTCTTCTTTCCCCTCCTTTGCCAGTTCTTATCCCAACAATTCATCTTCTGGCTACCAGGTTGTCTCTAGCTCTTGACCTCTTTTTTTTTCTCACTGAGTTCTTGCATTTGTAATTTATCTATCTTCCTGCTTGGTTCTTTGGTTCCCACACCAATTTCTGTGGGGTACCTTTTGTCTTAGAATCTGCCTCAGGGTCTATATCTAATTCTGTCCACCTTAGATGTATACGCTCAGTCATCTTCTGGACAGTCATCAGTCTGTCCCATTGCAGGGGCAGCTTTAAGGGTACAGTCACATAAAACCCATGCTCAGAAGGGCCTTGTATTTGGTTTAATGCTCTGCTGTTGACTTCTTGAAATTCTAATTATTCTATCTTTGAAACTGTGTTTTGTAAGTGAAGCCCGATTGGATAATGGAGCATGAAGTTGAGCAGAAGACAGAGGTACAACTACTCTTTGCAGGCCCATGTAGTATATAGCATTCACGATGCCCCATGAGCACAGAATTCCAGTGGATACACAATGCAGAGGAGTTCAACAACAAGCATAAGTAAGACAGTTAGGTCAATAACTAAGTAAGCACACACGTTGACAGCCCAAAGAGGCCAGGCTTTCCATTCAACCCAGAAATTGCTTCAAACACAGAAGGAGAGCAATAGTGTTCTAAGAAACAAAAACAACCTAAAACCCCATCACATCCTTCCTTGCTTAAGTGTCCTGTACTAGCCAACCACTTATGCTGAAAATGATGACAGAGGAGGAAAGACTAGGGTAGGAGTATGGAATAGCTCCTTTTCCTTTCCTTATTCATCAGAAAGCCAAGACTGGTAGAAAGGGCACCTATAACGTATGCATATAAAAAGTGAAATAAAAGCAGTTGAGTTCGTTTTGTCAGCATTTCCATGGTTCCAGTTAAGAATAAACTACATATGCATGTACAAGCTACGAAACGTGAATTGTGTAACTTACATGATTTCATATACCAGTTAAGTGTTCTTATATTTCCACTTAAAACTGGCATTGCACACTATAAAGATGAATAGTAAATTCATGCCAATAATTTAAAATTGTAATTTTCTTGAAATGACATTAAATAGCAGATAAAAACTCCATTTCCAGTCGAGAGAGAAACCATGAAAGAAAGGGGAAAAACTTTATCTTTTAAAACTTTTAATGACAACTTTCTCCTGCATTTTTGAACAAGGAGCCCCACATTTTCATTGTGCACTGGGCCTCACAAATTATGTAGCTGGCCCCGGTCCCATGGCTTCAAGACACGTCCACAAGCACTGATAAAGCTGGCTCCCATCCAGGCCTTTTTCTTGCGTGACTTCTTTAGGCCTTGTCACTCCCCTGTCCTGGGACTTTCAGTTGGCATCAATGGATATTATCTGCCCCTTTGGTAAAAAACAAAACAAAACAAAACAAACCCCGCCCAAACATAGCTCTAAATGGATGGGAAAATGGAGGTAAAATGATGTGGTAGGGACTTATACAAAGTCACAGGGTATGCCAGGAATAGGGACATAAGCTGACTCTCCTCTAGCCTTCAGATCCAATGCCATGGCCTGTCAGCGCCCATCTCCACTGTGAGCATTTGAGTCCTGAACACCATTTGAAAATACCAACAGAGTCATGCATTGCAACATTTTGATCAAACCCAGCTGGTGCCACTATAGCCTCACAGGAACAGCTGTAAAGCAAAAGGTTCTGTCCTTCAAGAGGTTTTGCACAGAACATTCCAAGGCCCCACGGGAATCCTGTGTCTTGTTCAAGGTCAGTGGGAGTTGATCGACAGGCCAGTACATGCTTCTTTTGCAGCCTTGCTAAGAATCACATGTCTACATCTTCCCAGGCAGAATATCTTTTCTAATCATTGTATCAAAGTCATTAGAAACTCTGAAGGAAGAAGATGCTTCTCATTTCCTTCCTTGAATTTCTTAGAGAATAAGACATGCAAAATCAAATCTGGGGGTCTTGCACCCCTGGCCAGATCCCTACTGATCAGAAGGAACTCCAAGCCAGAACAGACCACAGCCACAGGCACCTTGCACGTTGCCTGCACACCCTTCAAGTGGTCACCTCAAGTCATCCAAATGGATTTTCAGGTTAACATCTCTTAGCAGATTCTAACTGCCCCCTTACTGTTCTCTTGGAGTCTTCCATTCAGAGTGCAAGGGTCCACTGAACCTAGGTTTCCCCCCCGAAGCCTCATAATAGTCTTTTGTTTGGTGCTGAGATGCCCTTAGCAACACAGCCTAATCCTCCAGGTGTTTCTGGGCTAGTTCATGTTGCTTCTAAACCCCAAACCTCTCCCTCTATGCACAGCTGTGTGGAAGGACAGATCCTTGAGAGAACCAACATCTTCAGACTGCTCTCTCCTGAAGCCCACTGGGTTGCTCAGCCAGCACTGCAGCCCCAGTGGAAGGGCCAGTTGCCTTTTTGCTGGAACAAACTTGCAGTTGCTGTCTCCTCCCTTTAATCAGGCACGGGGCGGGCGGTGGGGGCGGGGTAGATTATCTTATGGGCCACGCTGCACTGTTCTGGTTCTAACAGCAATAACAGTGATCATCTTTCTTTCTCTTTCCACCAAATGCTCATTGTAAACACACATTGAAAAATTTTAGGTTGCCATTTAAAATAATCTTCACTAAAATATTTTAGTGACATGTAAAAATGCTCTGACACAATGGCAAGTGGGAATAAAAACAGGATACAGGAGGTCGTTAGCTTTGTAAGTAGTTTATGTTTAGGTATAGAAAAAAATACAGGAAGGAAATATATCACAATGGATTTCTTTAGGTTGGTGGGATTAAAGGTAATTTTGTATTTTCCAAACGAAAAGACATTTTATGGGTAAGCATTACTTTTGTAATCCTCAAGTTATTAATATTAATAAGTGGTGAGCACCGGAGAAGGCAGCAGAGGGGGAAATCTGCCATTGCTACTTTCCATTCTCTCACCACTAAAGTTTTCCAAAGTGTGTGGAGGGGTGGGTATGGAAGTGGAGGAGCCGTCCGGATCTCAGCCCTGCCCTGAGTGGGCTGGCCTGACCAAGGACACAGCTTTGGTTTCACCTTGGAAATGTAACCACTTCTGGGGTAGAAAGTAGGCAGTGCTAGCCATCGGCTGGCAGCCAAAGCATGGGGTGAGGGGCAACCCTAGAATGCCCATGGAAAACACTACTTATAAGACTTTATTACCACTCTGAAATCACTGCATTAGTGATCCAGAGTGCCCCCTCCTCCACCCATGGCCAGGCAGTAATGAATACGCCAGAGACTTACGGGAAGTAAAGAGAATCATGGTGTACCTTGTGATGGATTGAAATAGTCCGTCTATGCTGTATTCCTACTACTTTCCCTGCTGCTGTTATTACTAGTACTGCTATCAGCACCACCATTTCCACAATCGCTACTACTACTATTATCATTAATCCTTTAAGTCTGTAAACCACTTAACAATCTACAAAGTGCCTGGGCTTTGCCTGATTAAAGAGGACACTGGACATGGCGCTATGGGAAGGCAGAGGTAGGCTGGCGCCAGAGATCTCAAAGGGAACAGAACTGACTGGCGCTTAGGAACAGAGCAGAATTATCCATACATTTTTTTTTCATCCCCCAACTGTCCCCCAGACAAATCCACCGTCCCCAACCACACCCATTCTCCCAACTTGACTCTGCTACAACTGTCCAGAGCTAGTTTAGGCAACTTCAAGGGTTAAGGATTAGGAGTGATGGTCTTTATCTGGCCAGAGGAGCTGGATCCTGCCCAGATCCCACCAGCTGGGGTGGGAGAAGAGGGGAGAGAGTGTTTTTCAAATAGAAGGCCATTGCCTCTGCCAACATCTTCCACTTTCTCACATGAAGACCCTGGAGTGACTCCGACTCCTCCGGTTTTAGAGACTTTAAAATTTTCTGCGCCCGACTTTGAGCTTAATCCCCAAAGTGTACTCGGGAATGTATACCTCACCTTCTTATCCCAATAAAAGGGCTCCGTTTCCCTCAAGCCTAGCAGCTAGCTGGTGTGAGAACCAGTGCTACACGGAGCGAGGCAGGGAGGGGAGCTAGAATGCAGCACAGCTCAAGCCCAACCTCGGACTAGCTTTCCGTTGAGATTGCTCTCTTCACCTGGCAACCCGGGCCCCAGCAGAGCTCAGAGAGAAGAAAGTGCATTTTGGAATCCATTTTGCTTGAGATGCTGAAGGCATCGTAGCGAACTGCCCTTTGCTACTGGGGCCAAAGGAACTTGGGGAAGGACTTGACTCAGAGGGATGCGGTCACCTGCGGGGAAGGTGAGAGCGAGCTCTGGTGCCAACGATCCCTGAGGCAAGCAGCCACTGGGCATGCGGTGGGTGCGGGTGGCCCACGCTGGGTGCTGCTGCCCGCATTTGGACCCAGGGCCACTGGTGAGCAGTAGTAGTAGCAGCAGTCGCCGCCAGGCCGGCTGGGTCCCCATTTCTCTGTCCAGTTATTTATAGGCGAGATTTACGAGGATGCGGGGGAGGAATGCGAGATGACAACGAGTTTTGGAAGGTATAATCCTAAAAGGCACACTTTTTCCAAAGCTTCCCCCCTCCCAGGTTCTCCTTCCCAGAGCGGCACGGTCCCAGCGGGGGCGTGTGCGTCGCGCCGCGCCGCGGCGGTCGGCTGTGACCCGGAGGCCCGGGGCTGGGGAATAGGGACCGGCGCCTGGAGGGAGATCGGGAGGGCAGGGGGAGGAGGGGTCGGGGGCGCGGCGCGGCTCACCTGCCAGGCTGTTGTAACAGTCGATCTCGATGGCTTCCACCGTCTTGCTCTGCTCCTCCGAGAGGCTCCCGGGGTTGGGGGCCCCGGCCAGGGAGGCCGCGCGCGAGTCCCGCTCCCGTTCCCCGGAGGCCGGCAGCAGCCCCTTCAGCTCCAGCAACGCCCTGTGGTATTTGCCGATGGCTTCGCGGAATTTCTTATCCTTGTAGCACTGCGCCCCTTGGCTCTTGAACTCGTGCGCTCGCCGGATGAACTCGGCTGGCTCCGCAGCCGCGCCACCCTGGCCCCGCGCCGGGGTCCCTCCGCCGCCGCCCGGGACGCACACAGGCGGCTGCGGCCGTTGAGCCTCGCCGGCTGCCGGCGGGCTCGGGTTCCCCTTGGCCGCCGAGCCCTTCCTCTCCATTCGGCCGCCACCCGGCGCCCAGCGCGCGCCGCGATCCGCCCGCCGCCGCCGCCGCCGCCGCGCCCTCCCGGGTTTAAAAGCGCCGGGCGCCGGCCCCACGCCTGACAAGCTTGGCCGCGGCCGTGACACCCCGCGGCGGTCTGCCGTCCCGCACTCCCATTCTCCTCGCCAGCTGCGGGAGGCTGCTCTCTCCTCCTCCTCCTCGGATTGCCTTCCCCTCCTTCCCTCCTCCCTCCCTCCCTCCCTCCCCGACTCCCGCGCCGCCCGCCCTCCTCCTCGCCCTCCTCCCCTCCCTCAACCTGCGGGCGGTGGCGACCTGGCCCTCGCGCGCTCCGGGGCTAGCGGTGTGGGGGACCGAGGGCCTGCTGGGGTTGGCGGTGATTGTCGCTGACCCGGAAGAAGCTTGGCTCGCCTGAAGGAGGGGAGGATTAATGACAAAGACGGGCCCATTCAATCCAGCCCTCGGAGACGCGCCTAGTCTGAAAGAGACACACGGGGGAGGGGGGTCTGTGTGTGTGTGTGTGTGTGTGTGTGTGTGTGCGCGCGCGCGCGCTCGTGTGTGTGTTCTTTGCAGTGAGGCGTTAATATTTTTAAGGTGGCAGGGCCTCTTTTTTTGTGGATGCAGGTTGTCGCTGAGGTGTGTCTCCGTGTGTGGCTGCCCAGGCGCCCAGAACACAGTGGGCACTTCAGCGTGTAGGTCGCTGGATTCCAGGAGCCCCCGTGTGCTGACGCCTGGGTGTGCAGGCAGTTGTGCAGAATGGATCACAGACATCAGAGATGGAAAACACCTGTTACTGTTGGTCATCAAGGCTGGGCGTGCATTCGAATTTCCATTTACAGGACAGTTCTGCCCTGCTTTGGAGGCTCCATCCTTTCGTTCCTTCATTCTTTCAGTCTGCCCTGAGTGGCGGCTGTCTACTGGCGATTTGCTGAGGTCAGGGGGCAGACAAAGATAGTCAGGGAAGGGACTGCCCTGCTCACCGTTAACCAACTCCCAGTCTACTGGGGGAGATACACCACCCACCGGCAGAGTCACTCTGCCAGGCAGAGATTGGTAAGTGTCATCAGGGAGGAACAGAAAGTCCTGTGGAGCCCCAAGGAAGGGAAGCTTGGTACCGGAAATGGCCTTCGAAGGCCTTGACAGATGGGTGAGATCTGGGCATAAGAAGATAAAAGGAAATGACATCTCAACCAGAGTGAGGAAACAGCAGAGGGCATGATGTTCGGAATCTTGGGTGTGTTTAGGGCATTAGTGGTGTGATTTTTATGGCCTAAACAAAAGTAACTGGAAATGATTGGGTTAGATGATGGAGGCATTTGGATGAAGGGTTTGCATTTGATTTTGTAAACAGTGGAGAAGGCTGGCCTGTTTTTTAGTGCTCCCCCCTCCTTTATGATGCTGAGAAAAAAGTATATGTATATATATTCTACAGCTGTGGTTTTTGAAGCATGGTTTCCAGACCTGCAGCATCAGGGTCACCTGCAAAACAGAAATGCAGTTTCTAGGGTCCCACTCCAGACCTACTAAAATCAGAAACTCTAGGCATGGGATCCACCCCCACACACACCTTGGTTCAGATGCACACTCACGTTTGAGGGCCCATGCTACTCAAAGTGGAGACCTTGGGCCAGTAGCACCAGCATTACCCGGGAACCTGTTAAAGATGGAGAATCTGCAAAATCCCAGACCTACTGACCCAGCATCTGCATTTTAACAAGATTACCAGGTGATTCATATGCCTGTGAAGAGTGCAAAAAACACTGCTCTGTAGGATTTGCAAAGTACAGAAACATATAAAGAAACCCCCAACCCTACACTGTCACCCAGATATATTCTTTGTTAATATTTTGATGTAATTCCTACTGGTTGTTTTCTATACATCTGTATCTGTACAAAGTGCTCTTTTAATGAACATGAGTGGTATGGGACGATATATACAGTTTTCTGCTCTTTTTATTTTACATTATATATGATTAAATAGTCTTTTAAAGCCTTATTTTTAACGACTTCATAATATTCCTTTTGTGTCTATAGCATAGCGTACTTAATCATTTTTCTGTGGTCAGATAGATTGATTCCAATTGTTTGGTATTGTAAAAAACACTGAGATAATACAAATAATAGATACCACTTATATCATAACAATCCAGTGAAATAAGTCCTATTATTATCCCTATTTTGGACACCAGGTCACAGAGACTTGCCCAAGGTCACACTGCTAATAAGAAGTAGAGCTGGGACTTAAATCCAGGCAATCTGGTCTTAGTATCTATGCTCTTAACTAACTATATTTATACTTAAATTTTTGTCCTAATTTGTTTTTCCTTGCAAGAAATTATGCTAATGTCTAAAAATGTCTTGGAACATACTTTCAATCTGCTTTTTAGAAAGGTATTAACTTGACTTCCCACCAGCAACGTACTAGTTTCCCAACATCCTTGACACCACGGAGGATTAAATTTTTAAAAATATTTTCTAATTTGATAAATAAGAACTGTGTATCGAACAAACTGGGATATCTCTGATTTCAAGGGTGAACATTTTTCACACGTGTACTTACCATTTGTATGGTACTGAGGGTTTTTATTTGGACACAGCCTTAATGTACTAAATTATACCTTATATGTTACAGCACCTTACTTTTCTAAGTGCTTGAACATCTTTAATCTCATCTAATCCTCCGCATAGCCCCAGAGAAGGAAAATCATTTTTTTAACATCTTTATTGGAGTATAATTGCTTTACAATGGTGTGTTAGTTTCTGCTTTATAACAAAGTGAGTCAGCTATACATATACATATATCCCCATATCTCCTCCCTCTTGCGTCTCCCTCCCACCCTCCCTATCCCACCCTCTAGGTGGTCACAAAGCACTGAGCTGATCTCCCTGTGCTATGCGGCTGCTTCCCACTAGCTATCTATTTTACATTTGGTAGTGTATATATGTCCATGCCAATCTCTCACTTCATCCCAGCTTACCCTGCCCCCTCCCCATGTCCTCAAGTCCATTCTCTATGTCTGTATCTTTATTCCTGTCCTGCCCCTAGGTTCTTCAGAACCGGAAAATGATTTTCTACTCACACAGTGAGTTTATAGTAGTTTCTGATCAGTGAGAGATCACACTAGTTCAGTGGTTAAGAGGCTTTGGACTTAGACAGGTGTGGGTTGGAATTCTAACTTTGCTGCTTCCTGGGCAAGTTATTCAACTTCTGACAACTTCAAATTTCCTCACTCATTAAATGGGGTTACTACTTCCTTCATAGAGTTGTTGTGAAATATATTGTAAGTGCTCAACACACGTTATGACTTTAATTATGACTCATTAAATCTCATCATTATTGGATTACATAATAATGTTACGGCAGACTCAGTCCATATTTGCCAACCCCTGGCCCTTTTCACTTTAAAGTATTGTGTCAGGTAGAGCAAAGAGAAGAAACTGGGAGTTGGGTGCTCTGAATTTTTATTGTTACCTTCCTACTTAGGTAGGAAGAGCCAGTGAAAGCAAATATTAGATGAAGATCCAGGCTTGGGATTTGGCTACTGTCAGAAATAAGATGTGAATTGGGTCGTAATGGTCACAGTATTTAAATGTGAGAAGTATTGATGTGCCCAATTGCTTTTTGTTTTCCTTCTGTGTCCTGGCTTAATGGTACAGTGTCTCATTCTTCAATGTTGGGTTTGAGGACAGAGCTGCAAGAGACATGTAACACACGTGGTACTATCCTGTGTAGGAAACAGAGCTCAACATAAGAGCTTCAGACTAGCTTGGATGAAGGAGAGCATGAGTGAGGAAGGGAGGGAATATTATGGGCGGGGGGATGGTGTGAGAGGAAACTGACTATGCCCATCTGTCCCACTCTGCAGAGCCGTGTGTGTATGTCTAGAACAGTTTTGTTTGCTTGTTTTTAGTATGCTTCTGCCTCTGTCTAAGCCACTCATTGGTAAGTGTGTGCTGGTTTCTCCCTTCAAATGGAATTAACTAGGTGCCAAAGAGAATCTCTCAAACATCTTTTCATTAACTATTGACTATATGCAGAACACTATTTTAGCAACTGAGTGAAGATCCAAATGACAGACAATTTGGGCATGGATTTAGGATTCACAAGCTCAGTGCTTCTCAAACTTTAACATGCATGTGACTCCACAGGGGATCTTATTAAAAAGCAATTCCCTGATTTTACTAATTTAGGGTGGGGCCCAAGAATGTGTATTTTTAACAAACTACCAGGAGATGATGATACTGGGGGTCCATGGCCCACATTTTGGGGAGAAACTATTTAAAGGAAAGGGACATTCCATCTCTCCCCTTCTCTCCTGGTCTTTGCTTTCTCCCAGAGAAGACTTGTTCATTAGACTGGGCAGATTCCAGGAAATTAATTGGTCCACATTTCACAAGGGCAGGGTTCTGAACCTCCATGCAGTTTCCTCTTCTATTTTGTGCAGCAGGAATAGGTAAGCTGAGCTAGAGCCTCCTCTTGGAATCTCGCCATCTTGTTTTCTCTTCCTCAAATGCATAGCCAACCATACTTTTTATTGTTTCTATTTCTGGCCCAGTATGGCAGGACAGAGGGTGAGATTTTGGTGTGTAATGGGGAGGGAAGCATTCATGTAGGCCTTTACTATTGGCCTTTACTTTTCTCCAATCTTGTTTTTACAGGAGAACTCTGCACTAAGAAATTGGGCACCTATTCAGGTGAAAATAAAGTAATATTTTGGCTTCTCATCTATAGATGGTTCTTGAATGTATTGCTTGCTCATGAACCTCACAAGGGAGAATGATGGTTGAGCCATAGTAGGTTTCTACGACACGGTTGGTTTCATTGATTCTTTGGCCCAATGTCATCAAAACCTCTTCCTTCTTTCCTAACAGGCAAACACTGGGCATAGGCCAGTGAGTCCTATGGATGATCATACCGCTAATGGTAATAGGTCATTGCCGCTGAGATGTGTTGCAGGATTTCTTAGAGATGTATGTGGATTATTTTGATGGGAAGAATTTGGTGTGGTACACAGCAGAAGGCACAGCGCTCCTGCTGACTTTATGGGCCTCAGGCTCTGTATCTGCCCTTGGTCCTGACCTTGTTTCTGTTTCTTTGCGTCTCTGCCTTTCTCACTGCCTACCGGTCTTAGAAGACTGAAGCCTCCCTTTCTTTCCAAACTCTCTCTGGAGATTTCTTACCTCCTAAACAGATGGCATGTGCTGCTTTTTTCTCTTCCTTCAGCTCAGTTTCTTAAGCATATGTGAAAGACATATATTTGAATCTCTTTTATACTAATCTAAGCTGTTCAGGGTTTGGTCCCATGCCAACAAAACCAATGCTATTTTCGGGATGTTTTTCTAATTGCACTCAATTTCACAATTTACCTGAGAAAATTACAACATTTCCATCACCAGTTTTTAATCCATATTCAACCTTCAAAAATCCCTCTATGGACAAGTGGAAGATTTTTAACTATCTCATGCCCAGATGTACCATTAACCATATGAGGCTAATGTGAGTTTCATATTTTCATCCCCCCACCCCCACCCCAACAAGAAATTGCTCTATAATTCAAGAGCCTGGTTCAGTCTGGTCTTATTTAGAAAAATAAGCCCTCTCTATCTATCCTTACACTCTCCTGCTACTCAGTCCATTCTGCACCCCCCAGTCTTCCCATCTCCAATATCAATTGTAGCCCTCCATGGGGGCTATGATGTCAGTTATTGGGATCTGCTACCCTGTCTTCCTTAAGGGATTCTTCCTTCCCCTATTCCATGTGGTCCTGGTAGAGCTGTCAATCATGGTGTCTATATTATGATTCATTTTTTATTGTTTTATTTTTTATTATTTTTGGCTGCGTTGGGTCTTCGTTGCTGTGCGCGGGCTTTCTCTAGGTGCGGTGAGAAGGGGCTACTTTTCATTGTGGTGCGCAGGCTTCTCATTGCAGTGGCTTCTCTTGTTGCAGAGCATGGGCTCTAGGTGCGTGGGCTTCAGTAGTTGCAGCACACAGGCTCAGTAGTTGTGGCACGCGGGCCCTAGAGTGTGCGAGCTTTAGTAGTTGCGGTGCGTGGGCTCAGTAGTTGCAGCATACGGGCTCTAGGGTGTGGGCTTCAGTAGTGTGGCACACAGGCTCAGTAGTTGTGGCACATGGGCTTAGTTGCTCCATGGCATGTGGGATCTTCCCGGATCAGTGATCGAACATATGTCGCCTGCATTGGCAAGTGGATTCTCAACCACTGCACCACCAGAGAAGTCTAGATATTATGATTTATAATAAGAAATATATAATTGATCTTTATCTCTGTTTCTGGCACAGAGCTCCTAAAGCGCTTGGAATTTCCTGAATAATGAGAGCAACGAAGGTGTCTTTTCTTTATGTTGATGAGATGATTTTGGAACTCACCTAAGGCTGGAGGCTGGTTGCTAGTGGAGACAACCATGTGATTAGAGGACTGGAATTTTCAGTCCTTGGACATCCAACTTCTGGGGAAGGGGGGAGGAGTTGCAGCTGGAGTCCAATCACCGATGATCAGTTATTTAATCAATCATGCCTATGTATTGAGGCCTCCATAAGAAAACCAAAAGGACACAGTTCAGAGAGCTTCCGGGTTGCTGAACACACGGAGGTTTGGGGAGAACGGGATGCCTGGAGAGAGCATGGAAGCTCCGTGCCACTTCCCACACATCCTGCCCTATGCATCTCTACTATTTGGATGTTCCTGAGTTGTATCCTTTTATACTAAGTTGGTAATCTAGTGAGTAAATGGATTTCCTGAGTTCTGTGAGCCTCTCTAGCAAATTTATCAAGCATGAGGGGCGGGGTGGGGGGGGATCGTGGAAACCTCTGATTTACAGCTGGTTGGTCAGAAGTACAGGTAACAACCTGGACTTGTGACTGGCATCTGAAGTAGGAGGGGATGTGGCAGTCTTGTAGGACCTGTGGAGTCTAATGCTATCTTTGGGTAGACAGTGTCAGAATTGAGGTTAATTGTAGGACACCCAGCTGGTGTCTGAAGTATTGCTTGTTGGTGTCGGGTAGAACTCCCCCTCCCCTGCACTAGAATTGGGTGCTCAGAACACCAAAAAGAGTGTCTGAGCCTCCATCTTCTCCTGCTTGTACCTATTCTAGGCTCGGCCAATCATATCATACCATCTCTCTACCCTGTAGTGTTTGGTCAGGGAGGAGCACATGACCCAAGTAGAGAATCAGAATTTTCCCTGAGAGATATATACGGACATTGGGAGAGAGTGGTTTTTTAAGTTGGGAGGATTTGAGGTGGGGGCTATTGATGGCCATCTTGCTTACCATCTAGGGAAGGCCTATCTGAAAACCGAAGTTGAACAGAGATAAAAAGGATATGAGGGAGAGACGAAGCTCTAGCGGTATCCATTAAGTTCTTAGATCCTGCAGTTTTTAATACCCAGATACTTCCTTGGACTTCCTAGCATGTGAACCAATCGTGATTCCCCTTTACACCTGAGCTTGTTTGAGTTGTCATTTACAACTGAAAAACTATGGACTGACATGTTCCTTCTCTGGTATTTACCCTTTTCACCTACTACCTACTGCCACCCTAGTTTGGCTGCTGTTACTTGTGGCTGGTAACCACAGCCATGTTCCCCTACCTAGAAAACATTTTTTAAAGTTCTTTTACACTCTTCAGAAGTGGTTTACTTATTCATTTATTCTTTTTTTTTTTAACAAAGGTTTATTCTTTTTAAACTTTATTTATTTATTTATTTATTTTAGCCACAACCTGAGACATGCGGGATCTTTGGGGGATCTTAGTTCCCCAACCAGGGATTGAACCTGTTCCTCCTCCAGTGGGAGAGTGGAGTCTTTACCACTGGACCACCAGGGAAGCCCCTTATTCATTTATTCTTAACTTTGTGTTATGGAAAAAATTTGAACATACATAGAAGAAATAACAATGTAACAAATCTTCAAGAACCCATTATTCCACCATCATAAACAATTAACAGCAACCCATACTTGTTGCCATATGTTCAGTTTTTCATACATGTCATTCTCTCATGTCTTTATACCTTGGGATTTCCAGTTCCCTGTGTGTTTCATCTTTCTGTATTTCTCATTTACTTGCTCTTAGAGCATTAGGCCTTTCAGGCAAAGTCACTCAGATTTGCTTCAGGACAGCACAAATGTCACTTCTACTGTGAAGCCTTCCTGACCTCCATGTACATATTTTGTGTTCCTTCTGCTGTGTTCTGAGAGCTCCTTTTTCATACTTTTATATTACATAACATTTATTCATTCAACATTAGTTCAACAAACACCCGCTGAAAAAATTTACCATTTCAGGCATTGGAGATCTATCAATGAACAAGACAGGCAAAAATTTTCACATTCATAGAATGGAGGGAGACTGACAATAAATATCATAAATAAATAAATTATATAAGATGTTAGAATGTGATGAGTACAATGAAAAAAAAGGGAGTTTAAGGGGCAATTTGTGTGTGTGTGTGTGTGTATGTGTCTTCAAGTTTTAAATAAGGAAAATCAGATAGGCCACACTTATTACACTGCATAATGGTTATCTACTTGCTTTTTTGTCAACTACACTAGAGCTACTTGAAAGTAGGGATAGTGTCTTTTTTTTTTTTTTGTAGTTTTGTAATGGTTGTGGAAAAAATGGAATAAACCGAAGAATATAACTCAAAGACTTTTGGTATCAAGATTATATAATACAAATTAAAATTTCCTTCTACCACTGGACTCAGTCTTCCCAAAGCCTTCCTAATGGCATCACTATTCCTTGTTTCTTGTGAATCGCTCCAGAGGTTACCTATCCATCTATCTACCTACCTATCTATCTATCTATCTCCATATCTATCTTAAATTATGAGTACTATCTTGAAAACCATTGTATTTCAGAATATATAGAACTACCACATTTTAAAATATACCTATACAGCATTTGTCTATATGGATGTATCAGAATGTTCTTTTACCAGGCATCAGTTGATGGGTGTTTAAGTAGAAACGAAGATGGTTTGATGAACCACTCAACTGGTTTGGAAGTCAGGTAGCACTGTGAATCTGGTAATCACATTTTTCATGCTTAACTAGGTCAACAGCTCCCTGTCAGGGAAGAGCCCAGTCTCCTCACCTTTGTGTTTATTATTTAATTTCACCACACCCAGTGAGGTTGTTATTATGATGTTTGCATTACAAAGAAGAAACCTGAGTTTTCAGAGGTTAGGTAATTTGCCCAAGGTCACACAACTTGGCAGTGGGGAGCAGGCCTGCCTGACTCCAGAGGCCATGCTTTTTGCTACCATTGGAGGTTTTGGTACATCTGCTGGAGGTGAAGTAAAGAGGATTTACACAGACTGCTTGGTGGACTGTCTTAGATGACCTTAAAGATTCTTTAAGAATCTAGAAATTCTCTAATACTGTGCCATGCCTCACCATCCATTCTCTGTCCTTTTCTGTCTGGCTTTGCCCTGGGAGACTGACCCCTGCACCAGCTGGGCTCCTTTACCCTCTTGCTGCCGGTCAGCTTTGCCCAAAGGAAAGCCCCAACATGAGACTGGAGGATGGGGGAAGAGAGAGATGAATAAATTTCTTTCCCACTTTCTCTCTCCCTGGGGAACCATGGTTTTGGGGGTGGCCGTGTCCTGACATTGTGGTAGTTATGATGGAGTGCCCCCTCGTCCTTGGGTCCACCTGTCAGTGGACTCTGATAACACAATTTCTGCCTTTTGCCCAAATATCTTCCCTCTCCTGATGGTCTCTGGATACTTCAACATTCTTTCTTGGTTCCAGTAACCGTGCCCACTCTTTTGTAAGTAGTCTCAGTATTAAAAGTCTTCTCAGATGAACCATTAGAGTTAGATTTTGTTTTCTGTCATGACCCTATTATAAATATTGTTTTAAGATGTTATGCCTTTCAGGAGACCCTTAAAGACCTGATGCAGTCTTTAAGGGTCTCAGACTTGTAGTCCTGATACTATAAGACCCAACGAGGACTTCCCTGGTGGCGCAGAGGTTAAGAATCCGCATGGAGCAATGAAGACCCAACACAGCCAAAATAAAGAAAGAAATAGAAAAAAAAATTTTTGTTAAAGACCCAGCGAAATTTGTCTTTACTGGTAAATTTCACATTAATAGGGCAAGCTATTTGGAGCTAATCACAGCCTTTTTACTCTCAAATTCTATCTGCTTGGCAGCAGCCTATTCAGCCAAATGCTGAGACCTGCTCTGCTGTTAGTATGTGAGGTTGTGCGTATGTGGATTTTTTCTCTTTGTTCTGTGCCTCATAATTCTATGTGTGCATCGGGAGTCATTTAACATTTTAACAGCCTTTTCTGAAACACACACCCATAACTTTTTTCCCCTACAGAACTGCTGGAGAG
The DNA here is from genome assembly GCF_964165515.1 of Mesoplodon bidens. Classification (NCBI taxonomy): domain Eukaryota; kingdom Metazoa; phylum Chordata; class Mammalia; order Artiodactyla; family Ziphiidae; genus Mesoplodon; species Mesoplodon bidens. The sequence goes on along the minus strand of NC_138178.1, from coordinate 147,031,650 downwards.
ATGTATTAGTTATCCAAAGCTGAGTAACAAATTATCTCAAAATTTAGCAGCTTAAAATATAATTTACTGTTCTTAAACAGTCCCGCAGTTTCTGTGGGAGCATCTTAGTTAGCTGATTCTGGCTCAAGGTCTTTCAGAAAGTTCCATTCAAGCTGATGGCCAGCACTGAAGTTATCTGAAGGCTCTATTGGAGGAGATTCCAGTCCCAAACTCATTCACATCATTGTTGGGAGGTGCACGTTCATTGCTGCCTGTTGGTTGGACATCTTAGTTCTTCTCTAGGTAGGTCTATTCATAGGCTTCTTGAATGTCCTCATGATGTGCTACCTGGCTTCTGCCTAGGCGAGAGTTGTAAGAGATCCATTGTCTTTTAAAACCTAATCTCAGAAGTGACTTATCATACTTTGTGCCATATTCTATTGGTCACACAGACTAATCCAGGTACAAAGCGGTAGGGGACTGCATAGGTTGTAAATACTAGGGGGTAGGGTATATAGGAGAACATTTTTGGAGGCTGGCTACTTCAAGAGAGAAATAGATATTTGTTTTTTTATTGTACCTACCTACTTGCTAGAGCTAAAGGGAGCATTTGTGTACTATCAAAAGAAAAATAAAATGAGATAAGCTGACCATTGCTTATAATATGTATAAAAGCATGCATTTTTTCCATGTCAGCACCATTATGTTTGTTTGTTTATTTATTTATTTATTTATTATACAGCAGGTTCTTATTAGTTATACATTTTATACATATTACTGTATATATGTCAATCCCAATCTCCCAATTCATCACACCACCACCGCCCCCTCCCCCCCCGGCCGCTTTCCCCCCCTTGGCGTCTATACGTTTGTTCTCTACATCTGTGTCTCAATTTCTGCCCTGCAAACCGGTTCATCTGTACCATTTTTCTAGGTTCCACATATATGCGTTAATATATGATATTTGTTTTTCTCTTTCTGACTTACTTCACTCTGTATGACAGTCTCTAGATTCATCCACGTCTCTACAAATGACCCAATTTCTTTCCTTTTTATGGCTGAGCAATATTCCATTGTATATATGTACCACATCTTTATCCATTCATCTGTCAATGGGCATTTAGGTTGCTTCCTTGACCTGGCTATTGTAAATAGTGCTGCAATGAACATTGGGGTGCATGTGTCTTTTTGAATTATGGTTTTCTCTGGGTATATGCCTGAGATTGCTGAGTCATATGGTAATTCTATTTTCAGATTTTTAAGGAACCTTCATACTGTTCTCCATAGTGGCTGTATCAATTAACATTCCCACCAACAGTGCAAGAGGGTCCCCTTTTCTCCACACCCTCTACAGCATTTGTTGTTTGTAGATTTTCTGATGATGCCCATTCTAACTGGTGTGAGGTGATACTTCATTATAGTTTAGATTTACATTTCTCTAATAATTAGTGATGTTGAGCAGCTTTCCATGTGCTCCTTGGCCATCTGTATGTCTTCCTGGGAGAAATGTCTATTTAGGTCCTCTGCCCATTTTTGGATTGGGTTGTTTGTTTCTTTAATATTGAGCTGCATGAGCTGTTTTTATATTTTGGAGATTAATCCTTTGTCTATTGATTGGTTTGCAAATATTTTCTCCCATTCTGAGGGTTGTCTTTACCTCTTGTTTGTAGTTTCCTTTGCTTTGCAAAAGATTTTAAGTTTCATTAGGTCCCATTTGTTTATTTTGTTTTTATTTCCATTACTCTAGAAGGTGGATCAGAAAAGATCTTGCTGTGATTTATGTCAAAGAGTGTTCTTCCTATGTTTTCCTCTAAGAGTTTTCTAGTGTCCAGTCTTACATTTAGGTCTCTAATCCATTTTGAGTTTATTTTTGTGTACAGTGTTAGGGAGTGTTCTAATTTTATTCTTTTACATGTAGCTGTCCAGTTTTCCCAGCACTACTTATTGAAGAGACTGTCTTTTCTCCATTGTATGCCCTTGCCTCCTTTGTCATAGATTAGTTGACCATAGGTGCATGGGTTTATCTCTGGGTTTTCTATCCTGTTGCACTGATCTATATTTCTGTTTTTGTGCCAGTACCATATTGTCTTGATTACTGTAGCTATGTAGTATAGTCTGAAGTCAGGGAGTGTGATTCCTCCAGCTCCATTTTTATCCCTCAAGACTGCTTTGGCTATTTGGGGTTTTTGGGTCTCCATACAGATTTTAAGATTATTTGTTCTAGTTCCGTAAAAAGTGCCATTGGTCATTTGATAGGGATTGCATTGAATCTGTAGATTGCTTTGGGTAGTATAGTCATTTTCACAATACTGATTCTTCCAATCCAAGAACATGGTGTATTTCACCATCTGTTTATGTCATCTTTGATTTCTTTCATCAGTGTCTTACAGTTTTCTGCATACAGGTCTTTTGTCTCCCTAGGTAGGTTTATTCCTAGGTATTTTATTCTTTTTGTTGCAATGGTAAATGGGAATGTTTCCTTAATTTCTCTTTCAGATTTTTCATCATTAGTGTATAGGAATGCAAGAGATTTCTGTGCATTAATTTTGTATCTTGCAACTTTACCAGATTCATTGATTAGCTCTAGTAGTTTTCTTGTGGCATCTTTAGGATTCTCTGTGTATGGTATGATGTCATCTGCAAACAGTGACAGTTTTACTTCTTCTTTTCCAATTTGTATTCCTTTTATTTCTTTTTCTTCTCTGATTGCCCTGGCTAGGAATTCCAAAACTATGTTGAATAATGGTGGTGAGAGTGGACATCCTTGTCTTGTTCTTGATCTTAGAGGAAATGCTTTCAGTTTTTCACCACTGGGAATGATGTTTGCTGTGGGTTTGTCGTATATGGTCTTTATTATGTTGAGGTAGGTTCCCTCTATGACCACTTTCTGGAGAGTTTATATCATGAATGGGTGTTGAATTTTGTCAAAAGTTTTTTCTGCATCTATTGAGATGATCATATGGTTTTTATTCTTCAATTTGATAATATGGTGTATCACATTGATTGATTTGCATATATTGAAGAATCCTTGCATCCCCGGGATAAATCCCACTTGATCATGGTGTACGATTGGATGTGTTGTTGGATTCTGTTAGCTAGTAGTTTGTTGAGGATTTTTACATCTATGTTCATCAGTGATATTGGTCTCTAGTTTTCTTTTTTTGTAGTATCTTTATCTGGTTTTGGTATCAGGGTGATGGTGGCTTCATAGAATGAATGTGGGAGTGTTCCTTCCTCTGCAATGTTTTGGAAGAGTTTGAGAAGGATGGGTGTTAGCTCTTCTCTAAATGTTTGATAGAACTCACCTGTGAAGCCATCTGGTCCTGGACTTCTGTTTGTTGAAAGAATTTTAATCACAGTTAATTTCATTACTTGTGATTGGTCTGTTCATATTTTCTATTTCTTCCTGGTTCAGTCTTGGAAGTTTATACCTTTCTAAGAATTTGTCCATTTCTTCCAGGTTGTCCTTTTTTTTTTTTTTTGCGGTACGCGGGCCTCTCACTGTTGTGGCCTCTCCCGTTGCGGAGCACAGGCTCCGGACACACAGGCTCACTGGCCATGGCTCACAGGCCCAGCCGCTCTGCGGCATGTGGGATCCTCCCAGACCAGGGCACGAACCTATGTCCCCTGCATCGGCAGATGGACTCTCAACCACTGTGCCACCAGGGAATCCCCAGGTTGTCCATTTTATTGGCATAGAGTTGCTTGTAGTAGTCTCTTAGGATGCTTTGTATTTCTACAGTGTCTGTTGTAACTTCTCATTTTTCATTTCTAATTTTATTGATTTGAGTCCTCTCCCTCTTTTTCTTGATGAGTCTGCCTAATGGCTTATCAATTTTGTTTATCTCCTCAAAGAAACAGCTTTTAGTTTTATTGATCTTTGCCATTGTTTTCTTTGTTTCTATTTCATTTTTTTCTGCTCTGATTTTTATGATCTCTGTCCTTCTGCTAGCTTTGCGTTTTGTTTGTTCTTCTTTCTCTAGTTCCTTTAGGTGTAAGGTTAGATTGTTTATTTGAGATTTTTCTTGTTTCTTGAGGTAGGCTTGAATTGCTATAAACTTCCCTCTTAGAACTGTTTTCGCTGCTTCCATAGGTTTTGGATCATCGTGTTTTCTTTGTCATTTGTCTCTAGGTATTTTTTAATTTCCTCTTTGATTTCTTCAGTGATCTCTTGGTTATTTAGTAATGTATTGTTTAACTTCCATGTGTTTGTGTTTTTTACTTTTTTTCCCCTGTAATTCATTTCTAATCTCATAGTGTTGTGGTCAGAAAAGATGCTTGATATGATTTCAATTTTCTTAAATTTACTGAGGCTTGATTTGTGACCCAAGATGTGATCTACCCTGGAGAAAGTTCTATGCGCACTTGAGAAGAAAGTGTTATCTGCTGTTTTTGGATGGAGTGTCCTATAAATATCAATTAAATCTATCTGGTGTATTGTGTCATTTAAAGCTTCTGTTTCCTTATTAATTTTCTGTTTGGATGATCTGTCCATTCGTGTAAGTGAGGTGTTAACATCCCCCACTATTATTGTGTTCCTGTCAATTTCATCTTTTATAGCTGTTAGCAGTTGCCTTATATATTGAGGTGCTCCTATGTTGGGTGCATATATATTTATAATTATTATATATTCTTCTGGGATTGATCCCTTGATCATATGTAGTGTCCTTCCTTGTCTCTTGTCACATTCTTTATTTTAAAGTCTATTTTATCTGATATGAGTATTGCCACTCCAGCTTTCTTTTGATTTCCATTTGCCTGGAATATCTTTTTCCATCCCCTCACTTTCAGTCTGTTGTGTCCCTAAGGCTGAAGTGGGTCTCTTGTAGACAGTATATATATGGGTCTTGTTTTTGTATCCATTCAGCGAGCCTGTGTCTTTTGGTTGGAGCATTTAATCCATTCACGTTTAAGTAATTATCAATATGTATGTTCCTCTGACCATTTTCTTAAGTGTTTTGGGTTAGTTTTTGTAGGTCCTTTTCTTCTCTTATGTTTCCCACTGAGAGAAATTCCTTTAGCATTTGTTGTAGAGCTGATTTTGTGGTGCTGAATTCTCTTAGCTTTTGCCTGTCTGTAAAGCTTTTGATTTCTCCATCAAATCTGAATGAGATCCTTGCCGGGTAGAGTAATCTTGGTTGTAGTTTCTTCCCTTTCATCACTTTAAATATGTCATGCCACTCCCTTCTGGCTTGTAGAGTTTCTGCTGAGAAAACAGCTGTTAACCTTATGGGAGTTCCCTTGGATGTTATTTGTCATTTTTCCCTTTATGCTTTCAATAATTTTTCTTTGTCTTTAATTTTTGCCAATTTGATTACTATGTGTCTTGGTGTGTTTCTCCTTAGGTTTATCCTTTATGTGACTCTCTGCGCTTCCTGGACTTGGGTGACTATTTCCATTCCAATGTTAGGGAATTTTTCCATTATAATCTCTTCAAATATTTTCTCGGGTCCTTTCTCTCTCTCTTCTCCTTCTGGGACCCCTATAATGTGAATGTTGTTGTGATTAATGTTGTCCGAGAGGTCTCTTAGGTTCTCTTCATTTCTTTTCATTCTTTTTTCTTTATTCTGTTCCACAGCCGTGAATTCCACCATTCTGTCTTCCAGGTCACTTATCCATTCTTCTGCCTCAGTTATTCTGCTATTGATTCCTTCTAGTGTAGTTTTCATTTCAGTTATGGTATTGTTCATCTCTGTTTGTTTGTTCTTTAATTCTTCTAGGTCTTTGTTAAACATTTCTTGCATCTTCTCGATCTCTGCCTCCATTCTTTTTCCAAGATCCTGGATCATCTTCACTATCACTCTTCTGAATTCTTTCTCTGGAAGTTTGCCTATCTCCACTTCATTTAGTTGTTTTTCTGGTTTTTTTTTCTTGTTGCTTCAAGTGGTACATAGCCCTCTGCCGTTTCATCTTGTCTATCTTTCTGTGAATGTGGTTTTTGTTCCACAGCCTGCAGGATTGTAGTTCTTCTTGCTTCTGCTGTCTGCCCTCTGGTGGATGACGCTATCTAAGAGGCTTGTGCAAGTTTCCTGATGGGAGGGACTGGTGGTGGGTAGAGCTGGCTGTTGCTCTGGTGGGCAGAGCTCAGTAAAACTTTAATCTGCTTTTCTGCTGATGGGTGGGGCTGGGTTCCCTCCCTGTTGGTTGCTTGGCCTGAAGTGACCCAACGCTGAAGCCTACCTGACTCTTTGGTGGGGCTAAAGGCAGACTCTGGGAGGGCTCATGCCAAGGAGTACTTCCCAGAACTTCTGCTGCCAGTGTCCTTGTTCTCACTGTGGGACACAGCCACCCCCACCCGCCTCTGCAGGAGACCCTCCAACACTAGCAGGTAGGTCTGGTTCAGTCTCCTGGGTCACTGCTCCTTCCCCTGGGTCCTGATGCACAGACTACTTTGTGTGTGCCCTCCAAGAGTGGAGCCTCTGTTTCCCCCAGTCCTGTCGAAGTCCTGCAATCAAATCCTGCTAGCTTTCAAAGTCTGATTCTCTAGGAATTCCTCCTCCCCTTGCCGGACCCCCAGGTTGGGAAGCCTGATGTGGGGCTCAGAACCTTCACTCCAGTGGGTGGACTTCTGTGGTATAAGTGTTCTCCAGTTTGTGAGTCACCCACCCAACAGTCATGGGATTTGATTTTATTGTGATTGCGCCCCTCTTACCATCTCATTGTGGCTTCTCCTTTGTCTTTAGATGTAGGGTATCTTTTTTGGTGAGTTCCAGTGTCTTCCTGTCGATGATTGTTCAGCAGTTAGTTGTGATTTTGGTGCTCTCGCAAGAGGGAATTAGCACGTCCTTCTTCTCTACCATCTTGATCCCATCTCTAAAAGCATGCATTTTTATTACAAAAGCCAGATGAAATTCAGGATGTTGAAAGGAATTTAGAACTTAAAGCTCTTTCGGATTTTTGTTTTCCTGTAAATTTAACCTCCGAATTTTAAAACTGGAGAGTATTATCAATGCACTTTTCAGATGTTAAAATATCATTGGTTCCTGGAACATCGCTTTGAAACTACTTTGCTGATAGGAGATTGTTTTCCATACGATTATTCTGTCAATAGCTACCGTATGGTCCATTGGGTCTTAATCTTCTACGTGGAGGAGTCATGGATTGCTTTGACAAGTGTTGCCAGTGACAGAATCTGTTGATAGTGGTGCAGGCTACAGCATCCAGGGCCTGGTTCTGGTAGCATGCTGCACACACTGCAGATTTATTTAGTGGCATGATTTTGAGACACTGTTCTTGCCTACATAGCCCCGAGTCTTGCCCTGGTAATTCTGTGAGCTACCCCATAGCTTTTTTTTTTTTTTAGTATTTTGCTTGTTTCTATTGGCAAATTTTGGGGAATATTTATGTAATGGATGTGAAGGCACTATGCTATAGAGAATAAAACACAATTTAGAAAGGAGTGAATTCATTGATATGGTCATTTACTGGTTATTTTGGATTCAGTGCTTTTTTAAAAAAACTGGAGTAAAATACATATAACATAATGGCATTAGGTACATGCATATTGTTATGCAACCACCACTGCCATCCATCTCCCAAATTGTTTTCATCTTGCAAAACTGAAACTCTATACCCATTAGACTCGAACTTTCCCTTCACCCTCATAGTCTTTTTTCTCTTGTGGTAAAAAGCATAAAATTTACCATCTTAATCATTCTTTAAGTGTATTGTTCAGATGCGTTAATTATATTCACATGGCTCTGAAAGAGATCTCCAGAACTTGTTCATCTTGTAAATCTGAAATTCTATACTCATTAAACAATTCACCTCCCCCTTCTCCCAGCCCCTGGTAACCACCATTCCATTTTCAGTTTTTATGAATTTGACTAGGTACCTCACATAATATTTTCCTATGGTTACCATTGCAATTACATAAAACATCTTAGGGTAACAGCATTCTATTTTAAACTGATAATGACAGTTATCAGTTTAAATAACTGAAGGACTCTAATAATTCTTGTAGAGCAGGTCTAGTGGTTAAACTTCCTCAGCTTTAGTTTATCTGGGAGAGTCTTAATTTCTCCTTAATTTTTTTTTTTTTTTTTTTTTTTTTTTTTTGCAGTACGTGGGCCTCTCACTGTTGTAGCCTCTCCCATTGTGGAGCACAGGCTCTGGACGTGCAGGCTCAGCGGCCATGGCTCACAGGCCCAGCTGCTCTGCGGCATGTGGGATCTTCCCAGCCGGGGCACGAACCCGTGTCCCCTGCATCGGCAGGCGGACTCTCAACCACTGTGCCACCAGGGAAGCCCCTCTCCTTAATTTTTGAGGGGCAGTTTTAATGAGTATGATATTCTTGGTTGCCAGATTTTTTTTTCTTTCAGCACGTTGAGTATATGATGCCACTCTGTTCTGGCCTGCAGAGTGTCCGCTGTGACATCCACTAGTAATCTTAAGGAAGTGCTCTGTATGTTATAAATCATCTTCTGTTGCTGCTTTCAAGATTCTCTCTTTATCTTTGACTTCAATTTGCTTGTAATGTATCTCAGTGTGGCTTCTTTGGATTTATCCTAGCTGAATTCTTTCAGCTTCTTGAATCTGTATGTCCATTTATTTCCTCAGATTTGGGAAGTTTTGCCATTATTTCTTCAAGTAAGATTTCAGCCCCTTTCTCTTTTATTCTGTGAATCCCTAATATGTATATTAGTCCTCTAGACAGTGTCCAATAAGTACCTTAGGGCTTCCCTGGTGGCGCAGTGGTTGAGAGTCCGCCTGCCGATGCAGGGGACATGGGTTTGTGACCCGGTCCGGGAAGATCCCACATGCCGCGGAGCAGCTGGGCCCGTGAGCCATGGCCGCTGAGCCTGCGCGTCCGGAGCCTGTACTCCCGCAACGGGAGAGGCCACAACAGTGAGAGGCCCGCGTACTGCAAAAAAAAAAAAAAAGAAAGAAAAAAAAAAGTACCTTACATTCTCTTTGCTTTTCTTTCGTTCTTTTTTTTTTTTTTTTAATTTTATTTATTTATTTATTTATGGCTGTGTTGGGTCTTTGTTTCTGTGTGAGGGCTTTCTCTAGTTGCGGCAAGTGGGGGCCACTCTTCATCGCGGTGCACGGGCCTCTCACTATTGCGGCCTCTCTTGTTGCGGAGCACAGGCTCCAGACGCGCAGGCTCAGTAATTGTGGCTCTCGGGCCTAGTTGCTCCGCGGCATGTGGGATCTTCCCAGACCAGGGCTCAAACCTGTGTCTCCTGCATTGGCAGGCAGATTCTCAACCACTGCACCACCAGGGAAGCCCTCTCTTTGCTTTTCTTCATTCTTTTTTTTTTCTTTTTGCACCTCTGACTCAGTGATTTCAAATGACTTATCTTCAAGCTTCCTGATTCTTTCTTTTTCCTTATCAAGTCTAATGTTGAACTCCTCTGATGAATTTTTCCATATGTTTGTATTTTTGAACTCCAGAATTTCTGTTTGGTTCTTTTTTATAGTTTCTATCTCTTTGTTGATATTCTCATATTATTTATGCACCATTTTCCTGATTTCATTTAGTTTTCTATTTGTGTTCTCTTTTATCTCATTGAGCATCTTTACGACAGTTAAATTCCTCACCACACAGCTCATAGTTCTGTGTTTCTTTAGAGTCAGTTTCTGGAGTTTTATTTTGGTCCCTTAATTGGCCCATGTTTCCAATGTTCTTTGTGTGCCTTATAATATTTAGCTAGGATTTGGGATTTGAAAAAAAATAATCACCTCTCCCAGTCTTTGTGGGCTCACCAATCAGCTCAACTGCAAGTTCTAGGACATCTCAACCTTTTTCTGATCTATTGCTCCCCCTGGTGTCTACCTGTGGTCTGCAGCTCTAACATGCTGCTTGCCTCCATTTTCAGAGTTTCCAAACTCTGCAACAAGTGGGGCAAGATAGAAATCTTTCCCTCAGGCAACCCCCCAGACAAGCTAGAATGCTGGACACATGGTCCACTCTTTTGTTTCCATATTAAGAGGGAGCTCTGGTCTGAGAGATTTCCTCCCAGTTGCTCAGCACTATGCTGCACAGAGGAAGGGCAGGCATGGGTTTGCCGAATGCCGCAAATTTACCTACCCCTGTTGTTGGAAGCTCTTCTTGGTTTTACAATGACCTGGCTGCTGTGCCTTCTTGACTGGTCTCTAAAGTTCTCACAGAGGTAGTCTAGTCCATGTATTGTTAACTTGGTGTCTCTGTGGGGAAGGAGGGCCTGAAGCTTCTTAGTCCACCATCATGCTGACATCACTCTCTCCCCCCATAGCCTTTTAATCCATCTTTTTTCTACTCAAATCACTCAAATTTGAGTACCTGACTGGTACAATATTGTTGCCCTGGTATTGTGATGTTGGAACTGGGAAACCATCAAGGTCTGATGAATGAATGGAACATTTCAAGCCAAGGAAGGGAGCTTTTCCTGAGCAGGTAACTGTTCTTATGCAACTCAAATCACACTACTGACCATCACAAATGTTTGGATTTTATGGGACTGTCTGTTGCCTTGTGAACACCACCTGTGAAGTGTGGGCTCGTAAGGAGCTGTTGAAGATGACCAAATTTTCTTTCCCTTCTCCTGTACTCAAGATCTCTTCAGATCTGCAGAATTGCATCTAAAATCCTGCAGATTCTGCTGCTGTGGCAACAATCTGTCACCAGCCAAGCTTATCATCCATTATTTATTTCCTTTCCTTACACTGTGCCTCAGCCCTCCCACTCACAGACTGCAAAGGCTTTGTCAGTAAATTCAGAGCTGAGGTGTAGGCCTGGGAGGGAGGTATTTGGTTGTAAAGGTTGGTAGGGCAGAGAAAAAGAATTAGGATGAACATGAAGCTTCATTTATATTTCTGTTTCTTATGTGTACTAGGTAATCTTATACTGGGGTTGTAAAATATCTGACCTATTAAGACCAGAAATCCAGGGCTCTCTGAACTTTCTCGATAAATCAAAGTTCAAGCTCTCTGGTGGGATTTAAGGAGGCCGCTTATGGCTAATATTAAGAGAGAAACAGGGCTTTCCTGGTGGCGCAGTGGTTGAGAGTCCGCCTGCCGATGCAGGGGACACGGGTTCATGCCCCGGTCTGGGAAGATCCCACGTGCCGCGGAGCGGCTGCGACCGTGAGCCATGGCCGCTGAGCCTGCGCGTCCGGAGCCTGTACTCCGCAACGGGAGAGGCCACAACAGTGAGAGGCCCGCGTACCGCAAAAAAAAAAAAAGCGAGAAACATGTGAAAGCATATATTACACCACATAGAGAAAGTTTATTAACAATTCCCCTTTTTTCTTTACCTCTTTCCTTTTTCTCTCCTTCCAGTTTTTCTTTACTTCTATTTTCCAGCAACCAAGTTGTACTGTAGCTGATAGATTTATTCTATATTCACCAAGTACTTTTTTGTGCTGAAAAGGTAAGGTACTATTGTTTTGAGTTGGCTATGTGGGAGAAGAGGCGAGGTCTAGTGAAGAATTAAGAATCAGAATGGATAGACCCGAATGTGGGGCTGGAAGAGCAGTACAGAGGTATTATGAGGGCTATCATAATATGAGTTGAGCACTATCAGACGGCTAGGGGGCAAGTTCAAAATAGCAAGCCAAGGGTTCATTTCCAAGTCTTGCGCATTAGCTTGAAGACTTTGGGTAGCACAATGCTCAGGATTTTTTTGAAAGAATTCTTTTAAAAAGTATAGATGCTTATTGTACCAATCCTCTTTCAGTTAAAAGAAAAAGCCAGAGAAAGATGAAGCGTTGTTTTATTTTGTTGCCCTGGTAAATCTGGGCTCTGGAGTTCCTCCTGAGCCCTGAGAAGGTAATCCAGCCAGCCTCGTGTTTCTGGAGCCAAAAGAAGAGCCAAGTAGAATATTTGCTTTGTGAAGCAGAGACTCCAGCTGGCAAAGGTGACTTCTGCTGTCTGGGGAGGCACTAGGCTCTCCCAAGCTGTGGAGTGGGAAGCTAAGACTCAGCCCTTTCCCTGTACCTTCAGGACTGAAAATTAAACCTCTTGGACTCAGCTTGGTCTTGGGCCAACCTGTGACAGGCTCTACCTGCTTCTTCTTGCTTAGCTACTTATAGTGTTTAAGCTAGACAAAAACTTGTTAAACAAGATAAACTCAACACAACCATTCAAAACCCATAATTTTAATGATGTAACTTATGTGAAATAAAATGTGATAAGCCTCCATGGTACAGGAACAAATCACTGAATCATTGAATAGGTGGCAGCAGGGGTTAGGTAGTGGGAGAGGGACCTCAGAGGCTACCCTGACCAAAGTGTAGTGATTACAGTGAGGACTCTGAAGCCAGCTTTTGTGTTCAAATCCTGGCTTTGTCATTTATCACTTGTGTGCATTCAGCAAGTGACAACTTCTCTAGGCTTCAGAGTCCCCATCTTAAGATTGGAGACAATAGTACTTCATAAAACTGCTGAGAGGATTAAATGCCAAAATTCATGTCAAGTGTTTCTAGGGCATAATAAATGCTTGATACATGTTAGTTATTTTTGTGGTAGTTATTGTCACCATCAAGACTAAGATAATAGATAGAAAATGGGAGCCAGCATAGCTAAAGAATGTGGGCTCCGTGACCTTGGGAAAGCTATTTAACCTCTCTAAACTCCAGTATTCTCTCTATGATCATTGTGGGGTTTACATGAAAAAAAATGTTGTCTGTAATTAGCTCAATATCTGAGCAACTGAGGTATGAACTGAAATATAGAGAAGTTTGGTGCCAAACTAGAAAACCATCTCAGTGCTTTCTAAAAATGGGGGGATATAGAGGAGTTTGGAGTTGAAACAAGCTCACTAAAGTTTGAATTCAAAGGTCTAATATGTTTTTTAAACAATAGAGGCCAACCTAACTTACACTTAGGCAAGGGATATCATCATTCTAGTTTAGGCTGGGCTCTTCCCTAGGAGAACACCTAAGTTTTTGCAATGATGAATTTGGATTAGAAGAGGGAGTTATGAGACTGGCAGCTATAAAGGGTGTTTAGGCATTACCCTGCTCCAAACACTTAAAAAATTAGTTATTGTTTGTGTTGTTTCTAGAAAACCATGTGACTTCATTACCACCCTCTTTGAGTCACCTCTCTCAAATATAGCCCAGGTAACTGCCTGGAATGAAAATGATCTAGAATAGTTTAACAGATAAGATCTGTTTCATAACAAATACCAGGGTTTTTTTTGTTTTTTGTTTTTCATGCTGGATCTTAGTTCCCTGACCAGGGATCAAACCTGTGCCCCCTGCAGTGGAAACACAGAGTCTTAACCACTGGATCACCAGGGAAGTCCCAAACACCAGGTTTTGAGAGGTCTTTATTCAACAAGTAAGGGCAGGAAGCCAGAATAGAATATTAAATCAACTCATGCTCATGATGGGACAATAAAAGTATCCATCATACCTGTTTCCTTTAATATTTTTGACACAGCCCCAGCATTCCACTATATACTCAATGGCTGCCAGAGCTCCTAACGTTTACATATGGGATTTGTGGATTTTACTTGGTTTTATCTGCCCAGTAGACATATTCACTTGGATAATTCAGTGGCACGTGAAATTCAACTAAAACAAACCCCCCCCTATTCTACTCCTTTCTCCAAACTGCTCTTCCCTCTGTTTCCTATTTCAGTAAATCATTCACCCAATTGCCAAGTTCGCTATCTTGAATTTTCCCCCGCCTCACCCTGGGTTCTTCATCAATTCCACCTCTTAAACATCTATCATTTTAGTTCATTTCTTACTGTTACTTCTTCAGTGGAGGTCATCTTCTTTTCAGGCTTAGATTATAGTAACAAATTTCTAAATTCAAGTCTGACCTTGTCACTCGGTTCCTTAAAATCTTTCTTTAGTATCCTGCTGCTCTCAATTCCTCCATGTAGTTTACAATGATCGTGCCCCTGAGTTCTGCTCTAGGTTTGTCTCTCCCAATCTTCATATATTCTATGCTCCAGTCATTCTGAACATTCACTTTCTTGTTCTCTCTTGCCTCTTGGCTTTGCTTCATGCTCTTCCTTCTGTCTTGTAATTTTTCTTTCTTTCTTTCTTTTTCTTTTTCTGGCCGCACTGCGTGGCTTGTGGGATCATAGTTCCCTGACCAGAGATTGATCCCCAGGCCCTCAGCAGTGAAAGTGCAGAGTCCTAACTACTGGACTGCCAGGGAATTCCCTGCCTTGCATTTTCTTACCTCTCCTGTTCAGTTGGTAAACTCCTATTCTTCTTTCATGTGTCTGTTTAGACATGCCTTCTTCCAGGAAGTCTTCCCTACCTCCCTCCTGTGTTTCGTACCCTCTTTTTATGCTCTCAGACTGCTCTGCTTCCTCCATCATAGTTTCAATTATAATGTAGTTTAATTCTCAGATTTTTTTGGTCCATATCTCTCACTAGACTGAAATATTGAGACCATGTCTATCTTTTTTTTTTTTTTTTTTTTGCTGTACGCGGGCCTCTCACTGCTGCGGCCTCTCCCGTCGCGGAGCAGAGGCTCCGGACACACAGGCTCCGCGGCCATGGCTCGCGGGCCCAGCCGCTCCGCGGCATGTGGGATCCTCCGGGATAGGGGCACGAACCCGTGTCCCCTGCATCGGCAGGCGGACTCCCAACCACTGCGCCACCAGGGAAGCCCCATGTCTATCTTAGTCACTGTTATTTCTCTGTCATCTAGCACAGTGGCTGGCACAGGAGTTCATATTCTAACTATTTTTTGAATGAATTTTGAATAATAGCACAAAAATATTCTTTTTTTTTAATATTGCTGCTCTCTTAAGGTAAAATCAGCCATACTTAGAGATATCAACATGTAATCAGAAATTGAAAGATCCTGAAGTTCTCTCTTGATCTGCATTTCCTACAAGTCCATCACTGGGACTTGCCATCCCATCACATGCTCAGTCCAGTGCAGGTAGCCTATAGAAAGAAAGAGTGAGCCAATTGCTTGATGCAGGAGTGCTGAAATGCTGACTATGGTAATAGCTTGAGATGTCAAAAGTTTCCATCCCTTATGGATTCAAGAACCTATAAACTCATTGGCTTCTTACTGAAATATTTAGAAATGACGTATGACACGCTATGTTTGCACTGAACAACCAACAAATATTCTTTCAGCATCTACTGTGTGCTGGATCCTATTCTAAACATCAGACAAAAATCCTTTGAGAAGCTTTCATTCTTGTGGCTTACTTAATCCTCTGACAAACCAAACCTGCTAAACCCCTCATTACTAATCATAGTGTAACATCTGTGGGAAAGCCTTTGCTAGACGTGTGTGTGTGTGTGTGTGTAATTTTTTTTTTTTTTTTTTTTGCTGTGTTGGGTCTTCGTTGCTGCATGCAGGCTTTCTCCAGTTGTGGCAAGCGGGGGCTACTCTTTGCTGCGGTGCACCAGCTTCTCATTGTGGTGGCTTCTCTTGTTGCAGAGCACGGGATCTAGGCACATGGGCTTCAGTAGTTGCAGCACATGGGCTCGGTAGTTGTGGCTTGTGGGCTCTAGAGCGCAGGCTCAGTAGTTGTGGTGCATGGGCTTAGTTGCTCCGTGGCATGTGGGATCTTCCTGGACCAGGGCATGAACCCGTGTCCCCTGCATTGGCAGGTGGATTCTTAACCACTGTGCCACCGTGGAAGTCCCCATTCTTTTTTTTTAAACTGAAGTATAGTTGCTGTACAATATTATATGTTACAGGTATATGATATAGTGATTCACAATTTTTAAAGGTTATACTCCATTTATAGTTATTATAAAATATTGGCTATATTCCCCATGTTGTACAATATATCCTTATATCTTATTTTATACCTAATAATTTGTACCTCTTACTCTCCTACCCTTATATTGCCCCTTCCCCCTTCCCTCTCCCCACTTGGAACCACTAGTTTGTTCTCTGTATCTGTGAGTCTGCTACTTTTTTGTTAGATTCACTGGTTGGTTGTATTTTTTGGATTCCACATGTAAGTGATGTCATACAGTATTTGTCTTTCTCTGTCTGGCTTATTTCACTTAGCATAATGCCCTCCAAGTCCATCCATGTTGCTGCAACATTCTTAAGTAAATATGAAAAAACTGAACATATTTGTACAGTTTTTTATATTATCATGTGGCAATATGTCTTAAAGAAATAGCATATCATACCTGATACATTGCATGCCAGATAACACAACACATAGATGCATGGTATTAAAATGTACATTATTGGCAACATTTACTAAATATTCTTATGTTGATGGATATGGCTTCTTTGATAATGGCTGGTTCATCTATTTTGTTGTAATATCCATATAAATTTGTGATATTAGCTAATGTTAGTTGCATATTCATTACGACACTATACAAATTCATCCCCTATGGTTCTGTCACTGAAAGGATGAATTCATCTGGGAGGTCACTTTCTGCAGTCAACTTTAGTTACAGCAACCAAGAAATCTCAGTGACCTTCTGTTGGTGCTCTTTAATACACCAAGTCTGACCCTTGTGAAATGCTGAGTGGGATGAATGCTATCATGCAACACCCAGACACCCCTTCAGGAGTGAAGAGCTTATGCTCAGCTGTTGGGACAACTCTGAAGTGCTATCCCAGGGCTAGAGCTTCTCTTGAGGCTGGCTAAACCCATTGTCAGGCTTGCATCAGAGCTCAACCTTTCCCTCGGCTGACTCCTGTTTCCCTCCCCTCTTTTCCACGGAAGGGATTCCCAAGCCATGCTTGCTAAACACCTCAGAGTCTGTCTCCCTGAGGGCTTACTCTGTGACACTGAGTTAGACAGTTAAGTGCTCAAGGACCCTCTAGCTGTCTCAAGCAACCTAGTTTTTAGGAGATGGTTTCTGGTCCCTATAAGGTGTGCCTCCCCCAAACCCTTTTCTCAGCCCCACTGCTCTCTCTCAGAGACCAGGTTCTGGGCAGCAAACCTAATTCCAGACTCTACCTATTGGTAGAGATGAGACCCAGAAGACATTGCCTGGCTTGGGTAGGATTAACCCAGGAATTGTTCAGGCTGAGTGAGGATGAACTGTCATCACGGATGTTTGAACTGGGAATACAGAGATTTAAAGTGAAATTCAAGGCAGCGTTTCTCAATTTTTTTTTTCATGATTGAGCCCTTAAGGAGCCTTTTTAGAGGCTTTTCTCTAATTGCCATCCTCCCCCGTGACTTTTTAAGGAGGGAAGGTGGTTTTTTTAAAAACAGTTTTATTGAGATATAGTTCACATACCATAAAATTCACGATTTAAAGTGTACAAATCAATGACTTATAGTATATTCACAGAACTCTACAATCATCACCACAATAATTTAAGAACATTTTAATCAACCCCCAAATAAACCCTGTACCCATTAATTATCACCCCAGGCCCCTACCTTCATTCCCCCCAGCCCCAGACAGTCACTAATCCACTTTCTATTTCCATAGATCTGCCTTTCTGAACATTTCATATGAAAGGAATTGTATAATATGTGGTCATAGGACAGATACACTATACACTTATTTATGTACTGCATATATATCTGTGCTTTATACATAAAGAGAGTGAAATTTTTTTACACACCCTCAAGAACCAGTTTTCATTGCCCCACTGAGAACGCATGACCCTATGTGGCACTTAGTTTCTACACAGACTTTTCCTAACCAGTTGCAGATATCAAAACTGTGAGTCATTTGTTGATAATACATGATTATCAGAATGAACTCTTTGTGTAATTGGTTTTAATTACTACCACCACCTTCAGAACTTGGCTACAAGTGAACTCTTCATGAGCTTAAATAGAAGTGGGTACACTTTTTCTGACTCAACCCAAATATGCCTTAATAAATGGAAGAACCTGATCCTAGGAAGTAGCAATCTGTACTCCATCTTTTACCTGCATCTGCCTTTGAATGGATACCTGGAGATGTCACTAGGGTGAGCATGTAAGTCAAAATCACTCAACAGGGTAGGTACTTAATATATTTTTTTACTTATTGATGGATGAACCATGTATTAGAAACCCTGGGTTTTACTTCCAATCCTGCTACTAACTAGCTGTGCAAGTCACTTCTCCTTCCTGTGCCCTAACTTACTTATTTGCAAAGTGAGGAAAATGGACCTCATGACATCTAAGACTTTTTCTCATTCCAACAGTCTATGGTTAATACTAATTGCTTCTGTTTTAAAGCTACAAATAGCCCTTGAAACTTTTGTAGGATTTTTTATATCAGATAAATAAAATGGAATAATAGTGCCATTATTCTCCTTTGGCCAGTTAATTTTCACTGAACAATTCAAGAAAAAAATATTTATCAACTAAATACTAGGTGCTGGACATTGAACAAAACTAATATCATTTCTTCCCTCCTGGGACTTAGAATCTGTTGGAGAGAACACAGGGGTGGGGGGAGTGAACAAACAAATGAAAATATTTACAAGCAGTGATAGATGCCATAAAATAAAACAGACAAACCCAGTTAGAGCTCATATGAATTAAAGGGAGAGGGAGGCTGCCCTTACATGAGGCAAGCATGGAGGATACAGTCAAGCAGAGACCTGATAGGAAGTTTTAATTCACTCAACACTCAACAAATAACTATTGAGCTCTTCCTATGGGCCAGGCACTACTCTTGGTGTTAGAAATAGAGCAGTGGAAAAAACCCAAAGTCCTGGCCTCAAGGAGATTGCATTCTGGAAGTGAAAAGGGGGCAGAGGTGGTCTACAGTCTGTGAGTGTGTGGGAGTGGTGGTTGGGATGGAGTTCTATCTCAGGCCAAGGAACTAGTTGGTGGGAAGATCCTGCGGAGGTCAGCTGGGTATTCCAGGAACCAAAATCAGGCCAATGTGGTGGGAGCATAGCAAGGGTAGTGAAACTTGGTTGGAGAGGTGAACTGGAGCTAGATCATAAGCAGTTTCACAGACCATGAAAATGAGATAAAAAGGTTAAATGAATATGGCTTATGGAAAGAACCTAGCATGAATTTGAACTGAAGCCAGTAACTCTAGGTTTAAAATTACTTTGCTGTGTAGTAATTTAGCTGATGATTGAGCCCCACATCCATACCGCAATGAGCCATATTCTTAAATCTGGAAATGCAAGAACTTCTGCAGTGTATGTGCATTGTTAACCCACAGGGCTGCTATGATACCAGTTACTTGGCGGGGTCATGGCAGTGGTGAATATGTGGGCATCCCTGGGATGGGGAGATGGGGCTATAGCTTGTCTGGATCCTTAAAGGTCAGAGATCCACAACCCATAAAAGAAGAGATCTAATCAAAGGATTTGGGCCAATAGAGATCTACAGTAGCGCCAAGAAACATATTTGGTCATTTATTCATTTATTAATGCCACACTGGACACACTGAAAGCTTATGACCACAGGAGTTGCCCCAAAGAAGACAGAGACAATTTGACTATTACAATATAAATGTGATAAGTATTGTGACAGAGAAGTGCTATGGATGCTATGGGAATATTTAAGAGAGCTACCTAACTCACAGTGGTGATGGGGAGGGTCTGGGAAGAATTCCAACACAACTAACTTGAGTTGCCTCAACTAAGTTTTGAAGGACTTCTAGGAGTTGGCTGGGTAAAGAAAGGGAAGATTATTCTAGGTAGAGAGAACTCCATGAGTAGAAGGATCAAGATGAGAGAGATTAGAGTACATGGCTAGGGGCAAAAGGAGAGAGATGAGGTTGGAGAGGAGAATAGAGGTCAGGTCACAAAGGGCATTGTAATCCATGTCAAGGAGTTTGGACTTCATCCTGAGGACAATGGAAAACCAGTCCATAATTTTAAGCAAGGGAGGGACCTACTATAACTTCAATAATGAATAATAATAAACACTCATTGGTTTCTTACAGTGTGCCAGGCACTCTTTTGAGGATTGTCACGTAGGACTCACTTAATCTTTTCTAGAATCCTTTGAATTAAGAACTGTTATTAGCACCATTTTGTAAATGAGGAAGCTGAGGCACAGTTAATGTAGGAACTTTTCCCAGGATGGTTCAACTAATAAGTGGCTGAACTAGAATCCCAAACCAGACTGTTGGCTCCACAGAGAAGCACTTAACTACTATGCTACCTATTTAATTCCTTGTCACCCAAAGTGTGGTTCCTGGGCCTGCAGCAGCAGCATTATCTGGAAGCAAATCTCAGACCTCACCCCAGACCTACTAAATCAGAAACTGAATTTTAACAAGTTTCCCCAGGTGATTCGCAGGCGCATTAATGATTGAAAAGCACTGGCCTAACCCCCATGAGAGAACTGGGTCAGAGGTGATGAACTGGAAGATAAATACTCCATCTAAAGAGGAATACTGTTTTAGCTCCAGTTGATTGTTGAATGTCAAAATGTAAAGAGCACCGCCACCCTTTCTGCAAGTTCATTTTTCGTGCTCTGATGACAAGGAAAGGATAAAGATTTAAAAAAATATATTGTGTGGGGCCTCACTGTGTTGGCTAAC
Source organism: Mesoplodon bidens (assembly GCF_964165515.1). Taxonomy (NCBI): domain Eukaryota; kingdom Metazoa; phylum Chordata; class Mammalia; order Artiodactyla; family Ziphiidae; genus Mesoplodon; species Mesoplodon bidens. The sequence goes on along the minus strand of NC_138178.1, from coordinate 147,011,317 downwards.
AAAAGATGCTTGTAAGTAGCATTTGCTGTAGCAGCTGCCAGTGTAAAATCTCTGGCTCACATTTTAGTGATTTAGAGAGCAGGGAGAACCTTCTGTTCCCTTGGGTCATTTATTTAGTTGCTTTTTATTGTTACTAGGATGACAAATATTTGAGGGTAAGGATCAGGGAATAGGTCTAGGGGCAAGGGGCCAAGGAATGTCCTCCACCTGTGTTTCACCTGCAGTTTTGAGAATTGCCTGTTCTACGTGGCTCTTATGTGGTCCATTCAAGTTCTCCAGGATAATGCATTGGGGTTTGGAGCCAAAGTCATAGGTTGGTAATGAAAAGCAATTATTTTCGTGGTGTGTGTGAGATCTTATGGTTAAAGTTGAAGACAACTTGTGAAGAATATGGGGGCTCAGGATCTTGGCCATCTGACCTTGTCTTTTCAGAGGGTAATCAATATACATATGTTTGGGAACCACTTTTGCAAGATATCCTGGGGGATAACTGTAAAGTGTTAGAGCCTTTCAATGTATGATGTAAAAACAAGTGTCTTTAGTAAGGCTGCTCTATTCTCTAACTGCCAAGAAAGCCAAAGCAAGAAGTATAGATTTTTCTTCTGCAGACTTGTAGGGAGCCATGAGAAGTTTTAAATGGTGGAATATATATAATTGTATTTTAGAAATATCACTCTGATGGGAATACAAAGAATGAACTGCCAAGGGTAGAGATTGAAGATCAATAAGGAGAATATTTTAGTGGTCCAAAAGAGAGATGATGAGGTCATGAACAAAGTCATTGGCAGGGCTACAGAGAGGAAAGATGAATTCTCTTTGCTTCAAACATTGCCCAGGCGCATAAGACTCTAGTCCACAGCTTTCCCTTGACCTCTGGCTCTTATTCCAATTGCCTTCTGGATCGCACTGTTTTATATATTCTATAGTCATCTCAAGCTTAATATGTTCAAAACTCCCCTTCTCCTCTTTTATTCCCTGTCTCAGTGAATGATATCAAACCATTCACCCAAGCCAAATAACTCGGAATCACCCTGGACTTTTCTCACTCCCACATCTATTCAGTTACTAAGTTCTTTAAATTCTACTTTATTTTATTTTATTTTATTTTTTGCCGTACGCGGGCCTCTCACCGCCGCCGCGTCTCCTGCCGCGGAGCACAGGCTCCGGACGCGCAGGCCCAGCGGCCACGGCCCACGGGCCATGGGCCCAGCCGCTCCGCGGCACGTGGGACCCCCCCCCCCCGGACCGGGGCACGAACCTGCGTCCCCTGCACCGGCAGGCGGACCCCCAACCACTGCGCCACCAGGGAAGCCCAAATTCTACTTTCTTGATGCCCATCACATCCATTCCTTCCTCTTCACTCCATTGCTATTTTCCCTACTCATGCCCATATTCTTTTTCACTTACACCATAGGTAATAGTCTCTCCAGTCACTTATACCCTTCAAACTGTCTTTCATACAATTGCCAGATTGTGCTTTCTAAAATGAAAATCTTACTTTATTATTACTCTAAGTAAAAAAATTCTCCAATGGTTCCCCAATTGCCTACAGAATGAAGCCCAAATTACTTATCATGGACTACAAGCCCTCCAATTACTGGGCTTCACTTTGCCTCTTACTGTTTCTTATACTCACTCATCTCACTCATTATCCACCTTATCCAGACATAGGGAAATGTTTGCAATACTTTGAATATTCCAGGATGCTTCATGTCTAACTATTTCTGTTTCACTTCCTTTTTCCTCCCTACTCCTCTCTTTCCTCCCCTCCCTACCCCATCTGGAAAAAAACCTTCATCTTTCATGTCAGCTCAAATGTCATATAAAGCCTTTGCTGAAAACTCCACCCCATTGCTCCCCTTATTTCCTGGGTAGAATTTATTAATCCTTAGAACATAGTAATGGTATAATAATAAATATTCATAATAATTATTTATTGAATACGTGAAAAATGGGTGTGTGCTCTTTCCCTAGTTCGTTAGTAGAAGAGTTTGGTTATTTGTTTTTAATATTACATCACTGTCTAGGAGAGCTTATTCATTCCCGTGGGCTTCAGTTACCAACTCTACATAACTGACTTCCAAAGAAGCTCTGGTTCTATGTCTTTTAAGGCTTATCAGATAGTCCAGTGGGAGAAATAAACCAGAGGCGGAGACAGTAATCCAAAGTCTGTTATAATAACCTAAGTGAGAGGCAGTGAGAATGGAACTTAGGGGAAAAATTTAAGAGATGTTGGAGAAATGAGTTGCATCCAGGTCAGATGAGGAGCCTCCTGCCACTGCTCTGAAATTACACAGCATGTGCTGATGTCTACTTCCCAAATGGTGAAGGCTGACACAATGAGCGTTCACTGGACTGAGAAGGTCAAGTATTTTCAGAGCACCACTCCTTCTCTCTTCCCTTCTCTTCTCAAACTCCAATGTACAGATTGCTGAGAAATCAGCAAAGTTGGGAAACAAGAGGGAAAATCCCAGTTTCTCCTTTCCCTACCCAAGCCCTGGGCCTAAACTTTGTACTTGGGCTTCTCAGATATAACATAGAAAATCAAGACTGCCAACTACCCTTAGCAGTTGCATAACATTAGACCAAAATTTTTCCTTTATTCTCTCTATTCACAATTTATGGCTTTTGGCAGATTGGCATGCTGGACACATGAATCCATTTCAACTTATTATCAGATCTGGATTCTCCTGGATTCACATTGAGTAGTGTGGCTCCAGGACAAAATCCTATGTGTGGTCAGGTTTGAACACAGGGAATTACAGGACTTTGGTAATTGCCTGGCAGGCCTCATGGGGGAAGCTGCCCTCCCCACATCATACTTGTGCATTGTAGTTTTCTGGAGGGAGTTGCAGTCAATGACTCAGGTCTTCTTGGGCAAGCCATGCTCATAGGCATATCTCCATTTCCAGCCCGGGCACCTCCATTTGGAAGTCTCTTTACCCGGAGCTTTGGCTGAGACATTTTCCAAGCCCCTCCACCAAGACCTCATTATCAGGGACCCTTGGCTGAGGCCGTTTTTCTCACTTTGACTTAGTACTTTTCACACCTAGCCCTTTCCCCTCTTCCTTCCTGTAGACACACAGGTCTGTAAAAGAGCAGGAGCTTTTTTTTTTTTTTTTTTTTCTTTTTGTGGTATGCGGGCCTCTCACTGTTGTGGCCTCTCCCGTTGCGGAGCACAGGCTCCGGACGCGCAGGCCCAGCGGCCATGGCTCACGGGCCCAGCCGCTCCGCGGCATATGGGATCCTCCCAGACCGGGGCACGAACCCGTATCCCCTGCATCGGCAGGCGGACTCTCAACCACTGCGCCACCAGGGAGGCCCAAGAGCAGGAGCTTTTTGTTCAGGGCTCCTTGCCAGTGAGATGATATCTCCCATCTGTGCTTCCATTGATCTTTGCCTGGGGCCGTTCCATGGGGGAAAATGCAACGCTAGGGAGCCAATGCCTTTCTCTTTTGCCTCTTGCTTGCACTGTCGCAGTAAATGAATAAAGAGGTTTGATTGTTACTTTCATTTTGGCTTGTTATCCTAATTGAACACCTCAACATCTGGCAGCTTGGCACAGATCTGCCTGGTTTCTCTGTCCTTTAAATAGGTATAAAAATATCCTATCCTAACCCCGTTCTGTTAAGGGTGCTGGGCTCTTGAAACAAGAATTTTTTCTTATACATTCCATATATTCTATTTTTTTCTTTTCACTCTAGCAAGGTTCAAATATTTCGAGAAAAGGAGAATGGATAATTCAGATGCACGTGAGACTACACTGGATAGGATATTGAAACCTCTTTAAAAAAAACAAATATTCTTGCTTGGCCTACAGAATAATGTAACTAATTTTGGCCAGATGGAGCATGATTATGAATTAGCTACATGTAGATGAGATTTGAGACATAAACAATGACCCACTGCATAGCTTTAAATTATACAGACGAGGCTCTTTGCCCATGGTGGTTTAATTATACTTCTTCATTCAGGAAGCCTAATGAATTTTATAATTACCTTTTCCTCTGAAGTCTACAAGTGATAATTCCCCATCTGGATTGGTAAAGAAGAACCCACAGCAGGGAATATTACTGATGTGTGAAAAACTCAGGACTACACTTTTTTGCTGACCATTCCCATTTTTACACATACTCAACAGCTGATTGAACTGCTTGCATCTGGGAGGAGGAGAGCAAATTTCTTGTACCCCTCCAAGGTCTATATCTCCATTACTTTGGTAGTTCCTGCCTTAGATTGGTCCATAATCAGTTCTTGTCCGGATTGTTAGGAGCTATTACTTAGTATTCATCCAATTCAGCCTCCACACTGACATCTGAGTTTCCATGATCAAATAACAATCTCCATTGACTAGCCGATGCCTTTAGGATCAAGTCAAAACTCTTAAGCAAATAAGATCTGAAACAAATGGGGCACAAGGGTCTTATCTTTTTTTTTTTTTTTTTTGCGGTACGCAGGCCTCTCACCGCTGTGGCCTCTCCCGTTGCGGAGCACAGGCTCCGGACGCACAGGCCCAGTGGCCATGGCTCACGGGCCCAGCCGCTCCGCGGCACGTGGGATCTTCCCGGACCGAGGTACGAACCCGTGTCCCCTGCATCGGCAGGCAGACTCTCAACCACTGCGCCACCAGGGAAGCCCTAATCTAGCTTTTGAGATCTGACAAACTCTTTTATGTAAATGTAAGTTTCTGGTAAGAAGGGTAATAAAATTTGCAGCACAAATTAATTATGAATTACTTATCTCATCTTTGAGTGTATACGTGTGTACAACTATGTCTTATCATCTAAAAATACAAACTTAGGGGACTTCCCTGGTGGTCCAGCGGCTAAGAAACCATGCTCCCAATGCAGGGGCCCTGAGTTTGATCCCTGGTCAGGGAACTAGATCCCACATGTTGCAACTAAGAGCTCGCATGCCACAACTAAAGATCCCGCATGTGTTGACTAAGGCCTGGCGCAGCCAAATAAATAAATATTAAAAAAACCCACAGACTTAAATGTCTTAAGCATAAAAGGATTTCCCCATTATTCCACAGCTCCCCATGAACTTTACAGTTGATTTGTCTTCTGTAAGCCTGTAATAGTAACATCTATTACATCACTTTTCAATGTGTATTACAATATTGAGTCACAGGGCCATTTTGTACTCACCCACAACTGACAGCTGAATAGATAAATAAAAATGATTAGATGAATGATCACTGGGAAGACAGATTGTTTCTCTGAGTGATTTGTCCACAAATCAGACAGATATTTCCATGTTTGTATATAGCATGTTAAAAAACAAAGCCTTGAATGCTAGCACATGTATAATTTGATTTCACATTTTACATGGGTATATGGTATATCCAAATAGTATATGCATTGATACTTTTCTTGCATATAACTTGGGAATAACTTTTGGCATGGACTGGAGACACAAGAAAAGACACTATTACAAAGTCAACCATCTCATACCTACCTTTTTTCTGTTTTTAAGTTTTATTTGGCTGTTAGTGAATTTTTTATCTTGTTTTAATCCAGATCTGTGAAATGACATTGACTGTTACACTTGAGCACTCACAGGAAAGTAAAGAATTAGCTCACATTATATGTCAGGTTCACATAAAGCCATACTCACCAGGACAGACAATCTGTGAAGCAAAGGGTCACTTTATCTGGCAGGAAGTGGAACATGAACCCAGAGATTTTCCTTCTACCAATAAACCTTTGGTAAATGTTCTTTATAAATACACTTTATACATGACCCTAAGAAAATAAAATTATGTTCTTAGGTCCACATATATGAAATTTAGATATAAATAAAACATAAACTGTAAGAAAACTCAGCAGGAGATAATTATTGGAGAATACGAAGAGCATAATTACTAGGAAAGCAAGCTTGGTATCAGAGTTACCAGGCAACCAATCCCAAGAGAAAGTAACATGAAAGTGGATTAGGAGATGGAGTCATCTAAATGCCTGGGCAATTAGGTGTCTGAGAAGGAGTGGATGGACGTGTTATCATTTCGTGGAATCTAAAGAAAATTTCCTAAGTCAGCAGAGAGAAGATAAAGAGAAGGGAACTATCTGCCAACACAGACTTTATTAACCATTTCCTGACTTTTCCCTGTACCTACTCCGCTGTAACGAAATCACATTCATCACTCATTGACAGCATCTTCAAAATAATAAACTTAAAAAAAAAGAATATAAACCTTTCCACACATTCTAATCTTGCTTACACATAGGTAGATTTTTCCAGGTAAATGTGTGTGTTCGTGTGTGTGTGCACATGTACCCATGCACATTTGCTCTCCTGTATACTGAGCTGAGAGTGTGAGTGAAGGAAGGGAGAGAATAGCATTCGAAGTTTCCAGGTAGAACCACTTCCAAGGGCTCAAAGACATAAACATCCTCTGCAGTTCTGGAATCTTCGACAAGCTCAGTATTGTAGGAGGGATTCAGAGTGTGAGTGGTGGTTTGTGGTTTGGAGATAAAGCTGAAAAACAAGTTGAGGCCCACTTACATTTCATTCTGTGGGCAGAAAATAGGGAGTCAGTAGAGATTTTAGAACAAGAAAACACTTTCCAAGGAAAAGTTCCCCTAGCAACAGTGCTCAGGCAAGACAGAATGAGGGTTGAGATGAAAAGCGCAGCAATGGTGATGCAGAGGAGGAGCCTGATACAAGAGAGGTGCCTGAGGAGAATGGACGAGATTTGGTGAAGTCAGGAAGAGGGGAGGCAAGGTTTCTCGGCTAAGATCAAGAATACAGGCAGGATAGGGAGGGTGGGAGGGAGACGCAAAAGGGAGGGGATATGGGAACATATGTATATGTATAACTGATTAAATTTGTTATAAAGCAAAAAAAAAAAAAAAAAAAGAATACAGGCAGGAGTGAATATCCTTCAGTCTGGGATGCAAAACAGCAAGTTGGAGCTGTCCAGAAGGCAGTTGCAAATATGTTCCTAGAACTTAGGAAAGAGATCTAGATTAGGCTACTTTGTAAACCATGATAACACAGATGGAAACTGAAGCCACAGTGTGAACTGGATCATTTAGAGAGGAGAGTGAAAAGCAGGAAGATAGAAACAATGAGGCATGGAACTAAGGATTAGAGAGTTTGAGGGTAAAACAGAGGAAGAGAAGCCAATGTAAGAAGTAGAAAAGGAATGGTCTGAGAGGCAGCAAAAATGCTAGGAAGGTAATGCTATGGAGACCAGAAAAAGATAGTTTTGAGTTGTTGGGGGTGTCTAATGCTTCCAGATTCTGTAACCAACACTCAAAGGATGCATTTCCTTCTTAAGCGTACATGATCATATAAGGCATAAAGCAAACCTAAACAAATATCAAAGAATAGGTATTACAGAGAACATGTTCTCTGAAAACAATGCAATTAAGTTAGATGCAAGCAACAAAAAGATAAAATTTAAAATGCCATATATTTGGAAGTTAAAAAAATACATATGGGCTTCCCTGGTGTCGCAGTGGTTGAGAGTCCACCTGCCGATGCAGGGGACACAGGTTCGTGCCCCGGTGCGGGAAGATCCCACATGCCGCAGAGCAGCTGGGCCCGTGAGCCATGGCCACTGAGCCTGCACCCCCGAGGCCCGTGCACCGCAAAATAAATAAATAAATAAATAAAATAAGTAACTCATGTGTCAAAGAATAAACTGAATTAAAACTTAAAGAACACTGAACAAATGATAATGAAAACACTATACTTCAAATCTTGAGGTATACAGTGAAAAGGTTTCTTCAAGGAAAATTTATAGCCTTACATGCTTATTGAAGAAATAAGTAGAGGCTGAAAATGAATGAACGAAATGTTCATCCCAAGAAATTAGGAAATGAACAACAGAATAAAGCCAAAGAAAGTAGAATGAAGGAAAGAAAAAAAATAAAAGCAGAAATAAGTGAAATAGAAATACCACAGAGTGAGTTAATAAAGCTAAATGATGTTCTTTAAAAAATACAATCCAGGGCTTCCCTGGTGGTGCAGTGGTTAAGAATCTGCCTGCCAATGCAGGGGACACAGGTTTGAGCCCTGGTCTGGGAAGATCCCACATGTCACAGAGCAACTAAGCCCGTGTGCCATGACTACTGAGCCTGCGCTCTAGAGCCTGCGAGCCACAGCTACTGAAGCCTGCGTGCCTAGAGCCTGTGTTCTGCAACAAGAGAAGCAGTGAGAAACCCGCGCACCCCAACGAAGAGTAGCCCCGCTTGCCATAACTAGAGAAAGCCTGAGCGCAGCAACGAAGACCCAATGCAGCCAAAAGTAAATAAGTAAAAAAAAAAAAATTATATTAAAAAAAACAATTCAATTGGATAAATCATTAGTGACATTAATCAAAAAAGAAAAGATATGATTAAAAATGAGGACATATGTGCAGCTATAGCCTAGATTAAGAAGACAATATGAGAATACTATGAACAATTTTATCACTAACAAGGCCTAGGAATTACTTCTTTCTTTCCTGTAATCTTATTGAGGAAACTACCAAATCCTTTACTTGTAAGTCCCTAAGAGTAAAGCAAAATCTACCAGCAGATTTGCAAGCTATTGCCTCAGCCACTCCTTTCCCAAGGTTTGCTGGCATAGTCACTTGAGATATAGCAATTAGACTTTCAGCATCACTTTCTAGGTCCCTACTTGCTGTATCAGTGGTTAGCTAACGATCTTCTTTGGGATACTCTTTGCTTCACTCCAGAATTAGCAAAACTGCTCAGCGGCATGCTCTGCCCAACAGGATGAGACTTGTTAGCCATCTTTGAATGCCAAAGTGAAGTCTAATCAATTTAGTCAGCTTTTGCAATTGTTTTTTTAATAATTTTTTGGGTATTTATTTATTTATTTTTATTTGGTTGTGCTGGGTCTTAGTTGTGGCAGGCAAGCTCCTTAGTTGCAGCTCCCGGGCTCCTTAGTTGTGCATGCGAACTCTTAGTTGAGGCATGCATGTGGGATCTAGTTCCCTAACCAGGGATCGAACCCAGGCCCCCTGCATTGGGAGCTCGGAGTCTTAACCACTGGACCACCAGGGAAGTCCCAGTCAGCCTTTGCTATTGCTTTGTGATGCTACATGGAGTCTTATTGGAGGTTTAGTACTGCCCAATCTCATGGATACTTGACCACTGTCCTACAATGGGAACAAAATCCAAGGAGAGGTTCTTGGAGGGAAGATGATTCTGTTTCTTCTGGACTAAGCTTATCTGTACTCTATGTTTGGGATTCTAGGGTTGAACTCTTAGTGATCGGGTTTTTTGGTCTACAATTATAGCTAATTCCTAAGGTGAACAGCTGCCTTCAGAGGTACTGCCCAGGGTAAGGTTTTGGTATTTGCCATGCAGGGGTGGTGTAGATTTTCTCACAACCCTTAAAATACAAAATATTTGGTACCATATCTCTCCGTGGACCATCAAGGCCACTCCCAGAGGTTCCAGGGTAACTTTTCAGAGACACCTCCTAAGTAATTCTGAGGTGATTTTCTGTCCTGTTCTGTATTTTGAAGTAGCTGGCTTTTTGCTCATTAAATAAGAGAGAAAAAACTCACACAAGTTTAATATTTTCTAGAACATTTTTCTGGTAGGATATCACATAAAATACAGCCTTGTGTTTTTCTTTTTATTCTGTGGATTTCCAGAACATTAGCATAAATGAAGTTGTTGTTGTTTGTTCTACCTTGTTCTAAGATCAAGAGAGATTTTAAGGAGTTTTCTTATAACTTCCCATAAATCCATTTCCACTTAACAATCTCATTACATTTATCCATTATTGAAATGCAGAAGACTGTTATTGATCTGAGGGCCATTGTATCATCCATTCATTTATACATGATTTGTTAATTCAACAAATATTTGTCGAGCACCTAGTACATGGAAGACACCATGCCAGGGGCTAGATCAATTATATCAGGCAAACACATACCTGACCATGTCCTTGTGGAGTTTACAGTCTAGAGAACTTCTTTTTAGGAAAGAGTCTTAATTCAGGCCCTGGAATTATAGAGGTATCCCTATAAAGAAGGGCACACAGGTAAAGAAGTGGGAGGCTATGATGTGTGTAAATTTAGACTATTGGAGAGAATGTTAAAGAAAGTAAAACATAGTAAAGAGGAGCAGTGTGTCAAGTATTTAAAAGGCACGTATGTGAGGAATCTGGATTGTAGCCATATGGAGGAAGGTGCGAGCAGGTAATTGTTTCTAATGTGCTATTAATTTCTCTTAACCAATCAGAAAATCATTCCTACCCTCTTACTGAAGAGCTTTTTGTTTTTCTCTTTCATTTGCGCTCTAACACTTGCATATCAAATGATGTAAGACCCCAAACCACAAATCCTCAAAGGGCCATATTGTATATAGGGGAGGCAGGTACACATTTTTAGCATATCCTACAGAAAAGGGAGTAGATTACATCACCATTACTGACTTTATAGAAGAGAGAGTACAAAGCAAATTGTGTGTGTGTGTTGGGGGGTGGTTTAACACAATAAAACCTAATTTCTTGCTTTTGTCAAGGTCCGATGTAGGTCAGCAGGGAGTTCAGCACCATGGTCAGCCATTCAGAGATCCTGGCTCTCCCCATGTTCAGTCCATGACTTGAAGGTCTCTCTGATATCTACCAAGTGGAAGCAGAGAGAGATAGTGGAAAAGGCACCAATGCTTTTAAGCAGCTTGGCCTGGGGATGACACTAATCGCTTCCATCCATATTCCATTGATGAGAACTACCTATGTAGCTACATCTAGATTTAAGGGGAATGGAAAATGTAGATTAATGATGTACTCACATAGATAATAAGTTTGTGAGCAGCTAATTCATCTGCCTCATTCAGTCTCCTCATATTCAAAATGGGAGTAATAATAGCATCTGCCTCATAAAATTGTTAGGGGAAAACTAGATAATTCATCAAAGTGCTTATTAGCACAGTGCCTGATCCATAGTAAGTGGCTCAATAAACAGCAAATATTTTTGACATCCAGTGTAAATTTCCAGTTAGAACTAATACCTTTGTGGCATTCTACCCCTTAAAGTCTTTAATAGCTTCTCATTTCCTTTGAATAAAAAAATAAATTATTTACAAGGCCATCTATCATCTGACTCCTACCTTCTTTCTTTGTCTCTTCCCACTATTCCTCCTTCACTTATGTGATTCAGTTTATACTGGCCTTTTCCTGGTTCCCAGACCAAGCCACCTTCCACTGCAGGGTCTATATGCTCTTCTCTCTGCCTGAAAGGCTTGAGCCCCAGATCTTCATGTGGCTGATTCATTCTCATCCTCCAGGTATCAGCTCAGATATATCACCTCCTCAGAGAGGTGTGTCCTGACCATTGTATCCAAAGTGGCTTCCTCCAGTTAATCCCTATCTCATCTCCCCCCGTTTTTGTTATCACAATCTGTAATGCTCTTCTTTATTTATGTACTTGCTTATCATCTGTCTTTTCCATCAGGCTTGTTGACTCCTTGAAGTCAGAGGCTTTGTTTACTGCTTTATCCTCTGCAACTACAGCTGAGCAAAACACAGAATAGGTATTAAATGATTGGTGGCTGACTGAATGAATGAATGCATTCGCTGAAGATTAATTGAAGATCTTCTCTGGGTCTTTTACCTTAGCCTATCCACATATTCACATTTCAGTATTATTATGTCCATACAGCTTCCAGGTAGCATTCTAGGCTTCCCTCTCAGCCTTGAAAATTCAGACTATACCCAATGCCACTTCCCTTTACTCCTGAACATACTCTCCTCTGACCCTTATCATTCCACAAAAACTATTCTTGTTAGGGGCATCCTGTTTACCGAATCTAATGCCTGCTTCTTAGCCCTTATCTCGCGTATCTGCTTGACACTGTGAGTACTCCTCTCTTTCTGAAACTTTTCTGCTTCGACTTCATACTACTGTAGATACCTTTGTAAGCAGTGGTTATGAACTGGGGGCAGTTTTGCCCTCCAGGGATATATGGTAATGTCTGGAGACATTTTTGGTCATCATAACTGGGAGGGAGTTGCTGCTACTGGCATCTGGTGGGTAGAAGCCAGGGTTGCTGTTACACATTCTACAATGTACAGGACAGCTCTCCATACTTACAGCCAAGAATTATCTGGACCCAAATGTCAATAATGCAAAGGCTAAGAAACTCTAGTATACAGAATGTCCTGCAGACACTTCATGTATAAGATGGACATGTTCAAAAATAAATCATGGGTCTTCCCTGATGGCGCAGTGGTTGAGAGGCCGCCTGCCGATGCAGGGGACGCGGGTTCGTGCCCCGGTTCGGGAGGATCCCACATGCCGCGGAGCGGCTGGGCCCATGAGCCATGGCCGCTGAGCCTGCGCGTCCAGAGCCTGTGCTCCACAACGGGAGAGGCCACAACAGTGAGAGGCCAGTGTACCGCAAAAAAAAAAAAAAAAAAAAATTACTCCCCTTTTCACCTACTTACTTGTTACTTGTTATTCCTAATTTGATTAACACTTAGTCTTATAAAGCAGTATCCTGGGAATAATTTTTTATTTCCTGCCTTTCCTTCCTCAAGCTCATCTACTAGTCACTAATTCCCTTTTGATTTTATCTCCTAAATATCTGTCATCCTTTTTCTTCCCTCAGCTACTACTGCCTTTGTATGAGTGTAGACATCATTTAGTTTGCAGCAGTCTCCTAAACGAACTCCCTGTTTTTAGTCTTATAAATGCCTCCAACTCATGCTCCTTGGACAATCTTTCTAAAATGGAAGCCCAGTTACATTTCTCCCACTACCTACAAGATAAAGGCTGAGCTCCCAGGTCTGGCCTACCATGCTTACCATATGTTTTATTACCTACAGATCTGTGTTCTGTTGTACTTCTTCCTAATCCTCTTCTAATAAAAACACAAGAAAACAGAACCAACAAAACAAAACAAAAAGCTTGATGTTCCACACTTCTGTTTATTGGACATGATAACCCCTGTTTTGGAATGCCTTCTCCACCAGGACCCCATCAGGCCTTTCTCCTTTGAAAACTCTGCTCTGTGCACGTGCATACTTTTATTGGGACACATACTGTATACATACCATCTCAAGTATAAAATCCCAGTTCAAAAAGTGGAGTGTAACAAAGCAATATATTTTTATGCCACTTAGAGTTAAAATTTTTGAATTCCCAGTCTATGAGGTAGAAAAATCCAATAAATTCATGGTCCCCCAGCCCCTTACCTCTGTTTTGTGGTTAAATTCTGGGGGAACCTTCATAGTACCTAAGTTTTGGAACAGATACGGGCACTAACACTTCATCACCATAAAAAGGGCTTCTTCAGATTTGGGGGTTCACTTCTTGGCATCTGTGTCTTGCTTGCAGATATCCTCATCATTTTGCTTTTATGGAGCTTGAAAATCTTTCTAAGGCTTCCTATGGCTTCTGCATTTCGCAGAATTATTCCCTCTCTGGCATCTTGCTATCTAGCCCAGATTAGCCATAATGCAGACATTAGGTCTTTACTCAGGGACCCAGGGGTATTCCCTTTCTTTTAATCTTGTTAATATTTTGCTTCAGAAGCATTTCTTGTCTTGTGAAAATTTTGTCTCAGAGGCATGTAATATTTTCTTCAGTGGGTTTAGACTTTTAATGGGCTTAGTCACATAAAAGCTAATGACTGTCAAATTCTTCCAGCTTAGTCCTGCCCATCCCCCACTTGAGGCAGGGTGAAAAACAGAATGGCCAGTAGCTCCTAAACTGAACAGTTCATTGGATACACCTGAAAGAGCTTTTAAAATGAAAGATGTTACCACCCCCAACTCTGCACAATCGGAATTTGTTCTTATAAACGATCACAGGAGATCAAGGTCGAATCTTCGAATCCCTCAGTGGTGGACGTTGGGCAGGGCTCTGCTCACTCTGTTTTTCCTCAGTCTCCAAATTTTTACCCCGGTAGTACGCCCTGCCTCTACCTCTCCTTCCTTTGGCGCTGCTCTCTCCTTCCTGCTAGCAGCTCCTAGCCGCTCCCTCCCCTTCTTACCCCTTCCCTCCCCACCGCGCTCCACCTCCCAGCCCCGCCCCGCCCTTCTCTGCCTCGTCCCACCCCTCTCCCCCCCCACCCAGCTCTACTTCCCGGCTCCATCCCTTCCCCCTCCTCCTTGTCCCGCTCCACCCCTAGCCCCGCCCCACCCCTTCTCTCCGCCCCTCCCCTCTTCCCCGCTCCGCTGCACCTCCCAGCCCGCCCCACCCTCTCTCAGCCCCGCCCCTCAGCCCCGCCCCGCCCCACCTCCTTTTCTCTCCGCTTCTTCCCTTTCCCTGCCCTGTCTTCCTGGCCTTGCAGTCTCCTCCCTCGTTAACATTCCTCTGCTCTGCAGCAGAGCTCTTTCGTCTCAGCCTTGTTACGTATACTCTGCGCCGGAAGAAGAACCTGAGAACGCTTTTGGGACTATGGCGGCGGTGGATATCCGAGGTAACCTGTGCTGTCCCCTTTGTTTCCTGATTGTTTGGGATCTGGTTTAGGGATTTATAGCTCTTGGGGGCAAGATTCCGGTTCCTTTGTGATGTCTCCCAAGCACTTTGGAATGTTTTCTGTGAACGACCCAAAGCGCCAATCTGTCGAGAAATTGCCTAGATTTTCGCAGTTCTTCAGGAGTCTCTTAGAAGAGTCAAAACGAGGGGATTGGAAGAAGCTCTGGGCTTTGAGCCCTGTGGTGTTGTCCTACATACGTATCTCTACAGCAGTATTGGGGCTGTTCTGTCCAGGTGAAGGAACGACAGAGAAGGGGGTGGGGTCATGAGGCGACAGTGTTTGGTTCATTCTTGGCACTTGGCCTGGGGCCTACCTTATTCCTGACGTTTGAGGTTCCTTTTTCTATATTAACCAAATTGGAGTCTAGCACACACATTACAAATATATTGTCATTTATATATTGTCAAAATGTCCAGTGATCTTCAGCAGTTCTGGATAATGTTTACTATATGTTTGTCTTTCGTTATAAGTGAGAATATCAAGTACCTAATTTCATTACTTGCTGATTGTTAGAGAGCTGTATTAGAGCCATGTCAATATGCTCTCCCTTGCTACTGAATAAAAAGGAGAAACATTTAGTCCACGAGGCTGTTTAGCTTTCATAACTTTTTACTTTTTATTTAGATTTGTTAGGGCCATAGCAAAGGCTCTAAGGTGGGAACATGTCAGAAGAACAGCAAGGGGGCCAGTATGGCTGAAGCACAGTGAGAGAGGAGGCAGGAAGTAGGTGCGGTCAGAGAGAGAATTGGTGTGGTGGCTTGTTCATACAGGAATTGTAGGCTGTGGTAAGGCCTTTGGCTTGTCCTCTGAGTAAAATAGAGAACCCCTGGAGGGTTTTGACCAGAGGGGATGAACGTAACCTGACTTACTTTCTTTTAGGATCACCTTGACTGCTGAGAACACTGTAGGAAGGCAAAGGTAGAATTAGGGAGACCGGTTAGGAAGGCACTTTTGTAGTG
Organism: Mesoplodon bidens; assembly: GCF_964165515.1. Taxonomy (NCBI): domain Eukaryota; kingdom Metazoa; phylum Chordata; class Mammalia; order Artiodactyla; family Ziphiidae; genus Mesoplodon; species Mesoplodon bidens. The sequence continues at coordinate 146,995,902 of NC_138178.1, read as the reverse complement.
CATGGAGATTTGGAGGTGGCTCAGACTAGGGTGGTAACAGTGGAGATGGTAAGGAATAGTTGGAGTCTGCTTGTTTTGGTAGTGTATTCTCTTTATTGGGCTGTGGTCACAGGCAGCTTCTATGTGGGAGAACTAATATATCCTATTTCACAGCCACACACCACCCTCTTAACCCCAGTTAACTAGTTTGTAACTGAACATCCTTGGATACGGAGTGTGTGTAAATTTATGACCAGTGGAGTAACTTGTCCTTAGCCCTTAATCATGAATTAATAAACATTTTCTAATTCTTACCAAACAAGTCCTGTGCTAGCTCTGATGAGTAACCCACAGCCCCAGTTCCTTAAAAAACTCAGCATTTAATGGGAAAACATTTGTATTTGTGGGTTATTAATAATTGATAATAAAACTATATAGAGGGCCTCCCTGGTGGCGCAGTGGTTGAGAGTCCGCCTGCCGATGCAGGGGACGCGGGTTCGTGCCCCGGTCTGGGAGGATCCCACATGCCGTGGAGCGGCTGGGCCCGTGAGCCATGGCCGCTGGGCCTGCGCGTCCGGAGCCTGTGCTCCGCAACGGGAGAGGCCACAGCAGTGAGAGGCCCACATACCGCAAAAAGAAAAAAAAAAAAAAAAAAAAACTATATAGAAACCGCTATGAGGACATAGAGAAAGAAACCATTATTTCTGCCTTGCAAAGTAGAGAAAGGCTTTGCAGAGGTTAGTGACATTTGAAATCAGTTTAATCTAGCGTGACCATTTGAATATCTAGTAAACCTATACCCTTTTGAGAATGAATGAAAGACGTTTCTATTTTTTTTTAAAGTGCATAAACTAGAAAAAAAAAAGAGGCACAAACTAGGACAGCCTTTGGTTAAGCCAGAAATAAGTTTGTTCATATTGATCTTAAAAGAAATTGACTACCAGCACTACCACCATCATCATCATAATGAACATTCATTGGGTTATTACAAGGTACTAAGCATTTTACATATATAATCTAGCATGGAGATACTATTATAAGCCCTATTTTATAGATGAGAAAACTAAGGCATGGGGAGGTTGAAGTTTTCCATTCTTCCTGCTTCAACCAGTAATTATATAGGCAATTTGATGTTTCATGACTTACAGCTAGTGGGATTTAGTACTGTCAGTGGTATGAAACATTGCAGCCAGTACCCAATAAAAGCTCATTAATTAAAGCTATCTAGCCCTACTTATCATGTCTTTTTTTTCTTTTTCCATTTTGAAAAATTTAAGGTTTAATTCTTTAAAATATGAAATTGTATGGCTGTAATTAAGGGCATTCTACTTTTCATTTGCCCCTTTTACATCATTATTATCTCATCTGTAATAATAGATTCCTAACTTATTTCTGTCTCTTTAATTGGAAGTTTTCCCATTAGTGGCGATGAATGTGTTTTCTTTGGCATACATATTGTTTGAAAATTTTTGAATTAGTTGCCAACATTATAAAAACTCAGGATTTCCAATATTTTGAAAGACCTCTCTAGATTTCAAATCCTATAACTTCTTCACCTAATTGAGTTATTCTTTAAACATATAATATACTTTTATTTATTTATTGAATCTTTGAATTTTATTTATTTTTTATACAGCAGGCTCATTAGTTAACTGTTTTATACATATTAGTGTATATATGTCAATCAGAATCTCCCAGTTAAACATATTAATATACTTTTATATTTCCCTACCTATGTATATGCATTACCTCTGCTTGGAATTACTTTGCCTCTCTTTTCTCCATGGTGAGCCTCTATTCTTTAACATATAGTGCTAAAACCCACCTCCTCCTCACCCTATGAAAAATCATTCCGGTTCCCGCAGGTAAGGCATTCTGCTCTCTCCACTGTGCTCTCATAACACATTTATTCATACCTTTATTATGGATCTTATGTTGTCATTGCTTTCTTGCATACTTATCTCTTCTGCTGGACTGTGAGGGTGTGTAGGTTAGGATCCACGTCATCCTTATATTCATAGTGCCTCCTACATTATATGCATAATAAATGTTTGCTGGATTGGATTTTTTTCTCTTTTCTCATCCTTTATCATTTTATTTCTTTTCTATAGATAATCTGCTGGGAATCTCTTGGGTTGACAGTTCCTGGATCCCTATTTTGAACAGTGGAAGTGTCCTGGATTACTTTTCAGAAAGAAGTAATCCTTTTTATGACAGGACATGTAATAATGAAGTGGTCAAAATGCAGAGGCTAACATTAGAACACTTAAAGTAAGTTATTATAAGAAGGTAGCATCTTTGCCAACTGCAGATTTTGTAATGAATAGTTCTTTCAAGCTGTGAATCATGAAGTACAGAGTAGAAGTTTTGGAAGAACCGGAGTTTTGTTTGGGTTTGTGCAAATTTGACATGCAAAGGAATTATTAGTAGTCACTTGTAACCTAGGAAGTCTTTTCTTTATAACTTCACATATTACTGTCCAGTTAAAATGCAACTATGAGGTTTAGATGTAAATCTCATTGATTTCAGCAATGCAACTGTTGTCCTTAACCAGGTAACTATATATGTTGTCTCCTCTACATCTAATTGGATGTCTTAAACCATAGTCGAGTTTATAGTAGATTTTTCTTTGTTTGACAAATAAAATTTTAGCCAAATTTAGCAAGATTCTTCAGACTTGGGATGCTAAATAATTAAGAATTTATTACTATTACAAAAGTTTCTGAAACAACTGTGTAATAAAGTTTTTCATCTGTCAGCTAAACATGGGGAGCAGGGGTTCTAAGAAATTAAATTTCTGGTATTTTAAATAGCTTTTGTTTTGAGGTTAATATTTACATTTACTGAGATACCTTGGTGTTGCTTTTAAACATAGTATGTCAGGAAAAAGTATGTTGGGGGTGAGGATAAGGTTTTTGATGTTTTCTGGTTGGGTACAATATATAGTAGCGATCTATATTAAGACAGGTATAGTGTTTATGTATATTTTTATGTTTTATATATATTTATAGATCTCCTTGGTCAGGAAGCATCCTGGTATTTTGGTTGCCTTTTTTGAAATGTAGGTTCATTGTACTTTCATGACTGAAAATACTCCGATTCAATCAAGTTCATCGAATTTTTGTAGAGAAATCTTGTTGTTGTTTAAAAACGAAATCTTACTTTATCTGTGCCCTACCTACCTGGGAAAAATAGCCAGTTTTATTAAACAGCCAATATTTAATATCAAACATAGGCAGTTTTATCCTGTTTACAATGTTGCTATACTTTTATGTGATAATTTGAATGTTCTACAGAATTGTTTGTAGGGCATTCATAGATCTCTGAATGTCTGTGTCCTGTTTTCAGTCAGATGGTTGGAGTGGAATACATCCTTTTACATGCTCAAGAGCCCATTCTTTTTATCATTCGAAAGCAACAGCGGCAGTCCCCTACTCAAGGTAAAATATGTAAACTTTAGGCATTATTTTCTTCTTAAAATACCATGATTTATTTACTCCTGAGCTATATGTTCTTATTTTTGTGGATTGGGTTCTGTTTTAGGGATTTGTAGGAATCCATGTGTAGGCTTCCTATGCTTTCCCTTCTGTGAGGGGCCACACCAAGTGCACCTTCCCTCTAGTAGTGAAATGCAGTGTGTAGTATGTCTGCTCAGAGCTCAGGGAAGACCGTTTGAGACTCTGAGTCCAGAATTTTTATTGAGGGCTGATCATGTAGACGTCCTCTGCCTTTCAAATTCTAATCTCTCAGAAGGAAATCAGGTTTAATTCTTGGTAGATGCACTTGCACCAAATTCATAAAAGATCAATGGAAAATCCTCATTGACACATTCAACCAAAATTACCAGACAAAAACTTGCTTTAGAAATCATACTGAAAAGTATAGAATTCAGACTTGATTTTGAGTCAAAGAGCTAGTCACCTATTCCAGAGATGACCAGCTACATCTCTTAAATTAGATACTCTCATCAAGACCTTTGAGAATAACCTTCACCCTAGTATTGATTCCAGAGAATGACTTGCTACTGAAGTGGTGGTTCCAGAGTCAAGAATCCAAATTTACTTTCAAAGTCAAAGATCTAGGACTTCCCTGGTGGCGCAGTGGTTAAGAATCCGCCTGACAGTGCAGGGGACATGGGTTCGAGCCCTGGTCCGGGAAGATCCCACATGCCGCAGAGCAACTAAGCCCGTGTGCCACAACTACTGAGCCTGCACTCTAGAGCCCGCGAGGCACAACTACTGAAGCCCGAGCACCTAGAGCCCGTGCTCCGCAACAAGAGAAGCCACCGCAGTGAGAAGCCCGCGCACTGCAACAAAGACCAAACACAGCCAAAAATAAATAAATAAAGATAAATAAATAAAAAAAAAAAAGTCAAAGATCTAGAGTCCCTGCCCAGAGAAAAAGAGAAAGTTAGAACAAAGACAAGGCTGGGGACAAGAGTTCCATGATGAAAGGGTTCCAGGTTCAGAAGCGACAGAAGATGGCACCAGCCTCACTAGCCGCTGTTTTATTCCTTAGGACCTTGGACTGGGGCATAGAGGTAAGTTCAGTATGTCTGGTATCTTCATCCTGGGCCCTAAATCTCTCTTGATCTAAGGTCTTATTCCCCAAAGTGTGGTTGACTGACAGCAGCATCGGATCACTTAGGAACTTGTTAGAAGTGCATTGTCCCTACTGAGTAAGAATCTGATTTTAACAAGATACTCAGGTGATTCAAATGCACGTTAAAGTTTAAGAAGCACTGCTCCTAGGGCAAACTTTTTTTTTAGCAAACTTTTTCTGTGAAGGTCCAGAGACTAAATATTTTAGGCTTTGTGGGCCTCATGGTCTCTGAGACAACTATTCAACTAGTGCCATAGCAGCCTTAGATAGTAACGCAAATGAATGAGTGTGGTTATTTTCCTATATAACTTTATTTACAAAAACAGGAATTGCCAAACCCTACCTTAAGCTTTAGTATGGGAAAATGTCAAACTTTAGTTGTTCTTTTTATGGAAATACATTTAGCAGTTTGTGTACATAGCTATATTGATAAACTTTTTTTTTCCCCACTGCTTTAGTTATCCCACTGGCTGATTACTATATTATTGCCGGAGTGATCTATCAGGCACCAGACTTGGGATCAGTTATAAACTCTAGAGTGGTGAGTGTCTTTACACACTTTAAACATTAAAGAAAACTTCTAACTGAACTACCTTGCTACCGAGAATTAAACAGGAACTCCTTTCCCTTGTGTAAGTTGGTATAAAGTGTTGACTATTAGAATATCTTAAGCATTGGTTCCTGTGGGCCAGCTCCATGTTCAAAGTATATACCACCTCTAGATACATAGTGATTCAGGTTCTGAAAAGCAAAAGAATTACTGTCTTTGCATATGTAATATTTTGTGTTCACTTTGTAAATTTTGGATGATCGATGAGAAATTCAGAATTTGTTTTCTTTTTATAAGCTTACTGCGGTACATGGCATTCAGTCAGCTTTTGATGAAGCTATGTCATACTGTCGATATCATCCCTCCAAAGGGTATTGGTGGCACTTCAAAGATCATGAAGAGCAAGGTAGGTGGGACACCGAGACCCTCCTAAAACACGTTTTGTTACTCAGAGAATGAAGCTGCTTTCTTTCGGAAAATGGCTATTGATGATTTCTAGCTGTGTTTTACTTCTCCATGGGAAGGTTTCATAGGATGATGACATTGTCAGAGCTATAATTCATGTAATTAGATGTGGTAGTAATAGCATTCCCATAGGAACAGGTACAAATTTTAATCTCTTTGGTACATGATAATCTTTGATAAGTTGATGCAAGGTTTTAAAATATTTAGGACATGTAGGGGAAATCAGTGATGAGGAATGAGTAATGATGATATTTCCTGCTTATCAAACTGTTGAGTCATCTTGAAATCTGGAACCCAAGTCTTCCAAGTTTTTGAAATAGGGGAGATGCTCTTAAAGCCCTATCTCCGGATGAACAGTCTGTTTTCTCATCTTTCCATGTTACCGCCTGTCGTGATGTCAGGTCCTCTAGTTGCCATAGCTGCTAATCTGCTACTTGTTCTGTACCATATTTTACTAATAAAAGTACTTCTAGAAATGTATCTATAGCAGTATACCTATATTCTGCATTTCTTTCTAGAGAAATAGAAACTTAGAATGAATTACTATGGAAAAGGTAGCCTTTAAATAAAATTCAAACCCGTGGAATGAATGGTCTTTGAGATACAGTTATATTTATTCGTAATAGTAGGTCCCGGCGACAACATTTGACTTAGGAAAGTTTGCATCAGTTGAATAAACTTCTCCCAAGAGCTCTTTGCCCCTACCCTAATGAAATGTTTGGAGTGAAACTTAACTGGAACCCTTTCTTTATAGACAGTCCACCAGCACACTCCCCTCCCAGGGAAAATCCCACACGTGATTAGCTTCATAATTTTTCTTGCAAGTTCTTTTCTCTCTTGTCTTTATGATCTTCTGTTGTTTGGTTTGTCCTGTTTTTTTCAGTGGATTATAGTCTTCATAATTGAGTATGGTTACTTGAGTTTATGAAAGTTGCATTTTCCATTTGTACCTATTAGGTTTTGTGGGAAAAGTCCGTTTAATACACTTAAAATATACACACAATAATTTCAAACCAATAATCTGAATGTGACTTAGGTGATTATGGAAAATTTAGCCTTAAAGTTTTCCATAATTAAGTAATTATGGAAACATAAGAACAATGTTTATCCATGTTTACATGCTAAAACTGAAATGTCTTTAAAAGATATATCAGCTTTTTAAATGTTAGAATTTTAACCTCATTTCAGAGGGAGAGTTTGAATGCTTCTCTGTATATGCTATGTTTAATGTATTTGGGGGGATTATCTTTGGAATAGCAGCCATTAAAAATAATGAAATTTGAATATATTCATGGCAGACAAAGATTTGTAAAATATAAGGCACCAAAGTAGTTAGACAATGTTTTGATTTGGACCTTATATTTTAATAGATAAAGTCAAACCTAAAGTCAAAAGGAAAGAAGAACCAAGCTCTATTTTCCAGAGACAGCGTGTGGATGCTTTACTCCTAGACCTTAGACAAAAATTTCCACCCAGATTTGTGCAGGTAATGAGAATGCATGTGGTTAATTTTGATTCAACACTTTTTCCTGGCATATTTATTTTTAATTGAGGACTGTTTCAGATGTGACCTAAAAATACTGATTTTCCTCGTTAGTTAAAAAACTGATCTCTGAATCAAAGGAAGGTTTTTCAAGGACTTAATGGAGGAGGTGGTAAAGGGAATGGAATTAGTACTGTTCTGTGCTCTTAAGTTTAATTCCTCATTGAATCTTTGTAAACTGTGAGGACTGAATATAGATAATATTCTCATTCAGAAGGTTGCTGAAAGTGTCATAGATGGTAACAAAACTAGAATTTGAAACTCATGCTGTTTTTACTGTACATGCTGCCTTCCAGCCTGATGTAGAGGGTATTTAAGTCCTTAAATGATAGAATAATAAAAACAATAGTACATTTGATGTGGAGGGTTTGGCATGATAAATGGAGGAGGCAGGAGTAATAATAAATAGGCTTATAACATATACTGGTGTTGGAGTTATATGAATTCCATTACGTTGTCTTGGGCATTCCAACAGCAATAGCAGGTCCACATACCGTGGTACTAAATGAGCTTTTGCAGAGAAGTAGTATGAGATGGAATATGTGAACATGTTATTCTTATGGTTTGCCTCAGCTCTTACTAATCTTTACAGGGCTGTGTATACACAAGGTCATGTTTTTCCTGTGGAGGGCCTATTTAAGAGATTTTCAAGGGTTGTTTTAGACTGAGATTTTTCACACCCTGAGATGACTTTAGAATAGGCCTTTCCTTCCCCCTTCCCTGACTCTACTGGATGAGATGTACTGTTGGAATGGTGACGTGGTACTGAAGGGAGCAGAGGCCACAGTTGGAACTCAGGACCAAAAAGCCAGTTTAGAGAAATCTCATGAACTGCGTGTGAAGATGAAACAGTCTGTTGAATAAATAAATAAATGAATTATAGCTGTGTGTAAGATGATGAGTAGTGACTACAGAGTGTAAGAGGTTAGGTGTGGTTGGCCATTCGTGGCAGAACACCTAGACCTGCACAGTACAGTAGCCTCTAGGCACATGTGACTATTGTGCATTTGAAACACAGCTAGTCCAAATTGAGTTGTGTTATGTGTGAAATACATACTGGGTTTAAGCACTTAGTACAAAAAAATTTATAAAATATTTCATTAATAGTTAAAAATATTGGTTATATGTCAGTGATACTATTTTAGATACATTTGGTTAAAAATAATAAAATTCATCTGTTTCTTTCTGAAAATGTGACTACTAGAAAATTTTAAATTACGTATATAGCTTGTATTTGTGGCTCACATTATATTTTGGGCAGTGCTGATCTAGAAAATGGGAACAGAAAATGCAAAACCCAAAACATGAAAGATTATTAATGAACACATACTCAGAAACCAAGAAAATCCCTTAGTTCTTTGTTTAGTTTCTTGAGGTGTAAAGTTCGATTGTTTGTGATCTTTCCTTCTTTTTAGTGTAGGATTTATTGCTATAAACTTCCCTCTTAGTACTTCTTTTCCTGCATCCCATAAGTTTTGGTATGTTGTATTTTCATTTTAATTTCTCTCCAGATAATTTCTGATTTCCCTTTTGATTCCTTCTTTGACCTACTTGTTGTTCAGGAGCGTGTTGTTTAATTTCCACTTATAAGTTAGCAGAAGGAAAGAAATTACAAAGATTAAAAATTATGAAATAGAGACTAGAAAAACAATAGAAAAGAATCAGTGATACACCAGAAACTAATACAACATTTTAAATCAACTATACTTCAATGAAAACAACAACAACAAAGCAAGGAAACTAAGGGTTGGTGTTTTGAAAAGATAAACAAAATTGACCAACTTTTAGCTAGACTAACAAAGAGAGGAGACTCAAATAAATAAAATTAGAAATGGAAGAAATGTTACTACTGATGCCACAGAAGTAAAATGATCATAAGAGACTACTATAAACAGTTTATATGCCAAGAAATTGGATAACCTATAAGAAAGTCCTAGAACATATGACCTACCAAGACTAAGTCATGAAGAAATAGAAAATCTGAACAGACCAATAATGAGTAAGGAGACTGAATCAGTAATCACAAACCTCCCAAAGAAATGTCTAGGAACAGATGACTTCATGGGTGAATTCTACCAAACATTTAAAGAGAATTAACACCAATCCTTCTCAAACTCTTCCAAAAAATTAAAGAGGAGGGAACACTTCCAAATTCATTTTATGAGGCCAGCATTACTCTGATACCAAAGACCAAAAGACACTACAAGACAAGAAAACTACAGTCCAATAAAAATAGATGCAAAAATTCTCAATGAAATAGTAGCAAATCAAACGCAGTAGCCCATTAAGAGGATCATATATCATGATCAAGTGGGATTTATCCCTGAGGTGCAGAGATGGTTCAACATACTAAACTCAATCAGTATGATACACTACATTATCAGGATGAAGTATAAAAATCACATGATCGTCTCAAAAGATGCAGAAAAAGCATTTGGGAAAATTCAACATCTTTTTATGGTACAAACAACAAACTAGGTATAAAAGGAATGTACCTCAACATCATAAAAGCCACGTATAACAAACCCACGGCTATCATCATATTCAGTGGTGAAGAACAAAGCTTTTTCTCTAAGATCAGGAACAAGACAAGGATATCCACCCTCCATACTTCTATTCAGCATAGTGCTGGGAGACCTAGCCAGAGAAATTAGACAGTAAAAGGGATCCAAATGGGAAAAGAAGTAAAATTGTCTGTTGCAGATGATATGATCTTATACATAGCATACCCTAAAGACTCCATTAAAAAATGTTATAACTAATACATGAATTCAGTGAAATCGCAGGATACAAAATCAACACACAAATCAGTTGCACTTCTGTATACTAACAACTATCAGTAAAGGCTATCAAGAAAATCCCACGTATAATAGCATCAAAAACATACTTAGGGATAAACTTTTTGTTATCAGCTTTATTGGGATATAATTGGTGTAACATTGTGTAAGTTTAAGGTGTACAACCTGTTGATTTGATACACTTATATACTGCAAAATGATTACCGCCATAGCATTAGCGAACATCTCTGTCATGTCACATAATTACTGTTCTTTTTTATGGTGAGTTCATTTAAGTTTTACTCTCTTAGGAACTTTCAAATATATAATACAGTGTTACTAACTATAATCACCATGTTGTGTATTAGATTTCCAGAACTTACTTCATCTTATACCTTTCACCAACATCTCCGCATTTCCCCCACCCCCTCAGCCACTGGCAGGCACCGCTGTACTCTCTGTAGGAGTTTGAACATTTTAGATTCCACATATAAGTGATGTGATATATCATATTTGCCTGTCTGACTCCACTTAGTATAATGCTCTCCAGGTTCATGCTTTAACAAATGGCAGGATATCCTTCTTTCTCATGGCTAAATAATATTCCTGTATATATGTGTGCGCACACGTGTGTGTGTGTGTGTGTCACATATGTCTCTCTCTTACACACACACATATATATATCTCACATCTTCTTTACCCATTCTGTTGACAGACATGTAAGTTGTTTCCATACCTTGGCTATTGTGGGTAATGCCGCAGTGAATGTGGGAATGCAGGTGTCCATTTGAGATCCTGTATTCATTCCCTTCAAATATATACCCAAAAGTGGGATTGCTGGACCGTATGGTAGTTCTGTTTTTAATTTTCGGGGGAACCTCTGTACTGTTTTCCATACTGGCTGCACCAATTTGTATTGCCACCAACAGTACACAAGTGTACCCTGTTTTTTACATCCTCACCAACACTTGTTACTTTTTGTCTTTTCAATGGTAACCATTATAACAACTATGAAGTGATATCTCATTGTGGTTTTGATATGCATTTCCCTGATGATTAGTGATGTTGAGCACCTTTTCATGTACCTGTTGGCCATCTGTATGTCTTCTTTGGAAAAATATCTATTCAGGTCCTCTGCCCATTTTTTAATTGAATTGTTTGTTTTTTCACTGTTGAGATGTATGAGTTCTTTATATATTTTGGATATTAACTTCTTATCAGATATGCGATTTGCAAATATTTCCTTCCATTTTGTAGGTTGCCTTTTCATTTTGTTGATGATTTACTTTGCTGTGCAGAAGCTTTTTGGTTTGACGTAGTCTCACTTGTTTATTTTTGCTTTTGATGCATTTGCTTTTCATGTCAAACCCAAAAACTCATCACCAAGACTGATGTCAAGGAGCTTACTGCCTATGTTTTCTTCTGGGAGTTTTATGGTTTCAGATCTTACATTCCAGTCTTAAATCCATTTTCAGTTAATTTTTGTGTGTGGTGTAAATTAATTGACCATATGTGCATGGGTTTATTTCTGGACTCTCTATTTTGTTCCATTGATCTATGTCTGTTTTTATGCCAATACCATACTGTTTTGATTACTGTAGCTTTGTAATATCATTTGAAACCTGAGCTATCTGTATTCCCACATTTATTATTTTTGTGAATATTTAGCATTATCCACAATAGCCAAGGTATGGAAATAGCCCTAATGTCCATCAACAGATGAATGGATAAAGAAACTGTGGGATATACATATAGTTTAATATTATTCAGCCTTAAAAAAGAAGGAAATTGTACCATTTGTGGTGTTGTGGATGAACCTGGAAGATATTGTGCTAATTGAGATAAGTCAGTCACAGAAGGATGAATACTATATGATTTCACTTACATGAGGAATCTAAAATAGTCAGACTTACAGATACAGAAAATATTATAGTGGTTGCCAGAGGATGGAAGAAGGGGAAAATAGGGAGTTCTAAAGAGGCTGTAAAGTTACAGTTATATAAGATGAATAAGTTGTAGAGATCTACTGTACAACATACTGCTTACAGTTAACAATATGGTGTTGTGCACTTAAAAACTTGGTAAGAGGGTGGATCTCATATTGAGTGTTCTTAACACACACACACACAAACCCCAAACTAAAGGAGCAGAAGAAATCTTTTGGAGGTGATGGATATGTTTATTACCTTGATTGTGGTGATGGTATCACAGGTGTATGTATATGTCCAAACTCATCAAATTGTGTATATCAAATATGTGCAGGTTTTTTTTCATGTATCAGTTATACCTCAATGTACCTATAAAAAAAAAAAAGGAACCAGAAAATACTCTGAAGTTTTATTACTCTTATGTGTTTGTGAAGGGAGGAATAGTGAAATATGAGACTTAAAATTTCAATTAAGGTCATATTGAGAAGAATTGTATATGCTCCACAAAGGAGTTTGTGGTTAGTGCTATGGTCTAGTGTTTATTCACTATTTTAAACCCATAACCTGGTACCACTCTTGTAAACATACGTTTCCAGGTACATTAAATGTTATTTGAAATATTAAAACAATAGCTATCATCATTAAAGACAAATGAAAGCAGTGGCAATTTTTGTACATTCTTTTTCAAATACACCCTCTCTTGAAGTAAACTTAGATATCCTCTACCTCATCTTCTTGACCCTCAGCACTGACTAGCTGTGAATTATTGATGATGGTAGTAGGGACCCATTCAATGTTTAAAAACAGTTGCAAGGAAATAATGTAGTGATTTGTTTGTTTTAGGAAGATAACCATTAATGGTATAGAGGATGCATAGGAAAATGTGTCATGTACCACAATGTTCATTGCAGTTCTATTTACAATAGCCAGGACTTGGAAGCAACCTAAGTGTCCATTGACAGATGAACAGATAAAGAATATGTGGCACATATATACAGTGGAATATTACTCAGCCATAAAAAGAAACGAAACTGAGTTATTTGTAGTGAGGTGGATGGACCTAGAGTCTGTCATACAGAGTGAAGTAAGTCAGAAAGAGAAAAACAAATACCGTATGCTAACACATATATATATGGAATCTAAAAAACAAAACAAAAAAATGGTCATGAAGAACCTAAGGGTAAGACGGGAATAAAGACGCAGACCTACTAGAGAATGGACTTGAGGATACGGGGAGGGGGAAGGTGTAAGCTGGCACAAAGTGAGAGAGTGGCATGGACATATATACACTACCAAATGTAAAATAGATAGCTAGTGGGAAGCAGCTGCATAGCACAGGGAGATCAGCTCGGTGCTTTGTGACCACGTAGAGGGGTGAGATAGGGAGGGTGGGAGGGAGGGAGGGAGGCACAAGAGGGAAGAGATACGGGGATATATGTATATGTATAACTGATTCACTTTGTTGTAAAGCAGAAACTAACACACCACTGTAAAGCAATTATACTCCAATGAAGATGTTTTAAAAAAATGTGATGTTTGGAGTCAAGGAAGTTAGATTATGGAAAGCCTGAATTAATTCTGTGGCCATAGATAGAGAGGAAACAGATTCAAGATATATTTCAGATTTAGCATTGCCTAAATTTGGTGGTTGGATATAGAGAGATTGGCATTATGGATGATTCTGAGGTTTCAGGCCTAGGATTAGAATCAACTTGGTGTTGAACCCAAATTCAGAATATAGGAAAAGAAACAGACTTGGGGTTAAATATAGTTGTTAGGGGTTCTATTTTCATTAGCCAACCTCCAGAACATTCAATAGCTTACTGCTATGTTTGGGTTCTGTGGTACTCCAGCTGAATGACAGTTCCTTTTTCTCTGGCTAGGGGTGCTGACTTGAATTCCATATACTGTTCTATCCTGGTGAACTAGGCTGGACAATGTAGAAAGCTCAAAGACTCTCTTGAATCTTAAAACAAAAAAACTTCACTTTGTAGAAAGTTATGGAAATTTAGAAACACATCTAAAAATAGAGGGAATAATAAAAAATGAAACCCCCATGTACCTATTGATATCATCCTGCTTCAACAGTTATCAGGCATGGCCAATCCTGTTTTCTCTCTCCTTCCCCTATTTCCTCCCAATTATTTTAAGCAGGTTGCAGACTACATATCATTTCAGTGAGTTTTTACATTTTTCTTGTAAAGGTTTAGCCATAGTCACCCTTAAGTTGTCATTTTCCAGAGCCTCACCTTCTTTTAACCATCCAGGGGCCAAAAGCCAACTCACAAAGAGAGAGAGTATGTCAACTCTATGTAGCAGAACTAGGAGAAGGAAGGCTTTCTCTAGAACTTTTAATAATCTCTTTGTTTCTCCAACCCACAGCATTTTTCCTCAGATCTGGAGAAGAAAATAGATTCTTGGTCTCCTTGAAGCCTTCTGTGAGCTCCTATTTACCCATTTTGTCTCCCAGAACCATTTGTAGCTTAGGACTTCTGGATCCGAGGGATGTTGCCCCTTTATGGGGGTGCTTAGGAGAATCTTGGAGAAGTCCTGCATTTTTCCTTGAAGCTCCTTTTTCCATATTTTAACTTTTGTTCCTACTGAAAGTTACACCAAAACTGATGTGATAGGAATTCAGGCCTTCAGTGCCTTTTATTATGAATGTCTTTTCAGTGCTGTTTTCAGAAGCTGCTAGGACACCATAGGATATTGCTTCAGCTAGGTTTACTCCTAAGTTACCTAATAAATTTTGTCAGAAAGGCCACCTCCGTTCTATTTTCCCATCTTAGACCACATCCTACTAGTTTGTGTGACGGTGTTCACTAGAAAAGATTAGACAGTGTGCACTAGGTAGGTAATGACATTATTCCAACGTCTGGATATGGTCCAGTGTCCAGTGTAGTTCAAGTGGTTCAGTGCTAGCAGTATAAGAATATCCCCTCTCAATTTCTCATCCCTCAATGTTACACCATCTATTTCCTCTCCTGTTTTAAAGAAAAATTATTTGTTCCCTCAAATTACTTTAGACATGTTTAAGTCCTAATATGTTCATAAAACAGGTAATAATGTTGTTGTGTTGTGGATTCCCATGACCACCCCCATGTTTGGAGGTTTGCTTGAAGGACTCACAGGATTTATTACAGTGACATAGTAGGGCTATACAGCCAGATATAAGGAAAAAAGGCATTACTGGAGTCTGGAGGGATCCATCTGCAGGCTTCCTTACACTCTCTTCTTCCCATGAAGAGTCATACAGAGTACACTCTTGCCTCAACAGTGAAAATGCAGCAACATGTAAGTGATATTTCTGCCTAAGGAAGTCCATTAGAGGCTTGGTGCCCACGTTTTTGGGGGAGGTTTTTCACGTAGGTACCTTGTATCTAGCACATACCAAAATTGCACATTCTTTGAAGGAAGGCAGGTATTCAGCAAAAACAACATTTTTTATACAAACAGTCTACGCATAGTGAACTGCCATTATCAGTTACAAAATGGTGGGAACCCTCCTGAAATCCAAATTTCCAGATACCAGCCAAAGGCCAACCTTGCAGCCTGGCCCTTCTAAGGATAGTAGCTCAGGCCTTCTATGTTAACCTTTTCTGTACAATGGGTAATAATGGGAAGCTCAGTTTTGGTCTTAAGTGTTCTGGTTCCCAGAACTTGTAGTTGGAATGGGCTAGTAGGCAGTTTGTAGCATGAATCTGGATCACGTGACATCAGAAAATTATGTAGTCTCTAGTCATAGGAATAGATAAGCTTAAGGAGGGCATGTAAATTTAGAAAGAAATTCAGAAAACAAATGAAGGCATTAAACTTTATAAAAATAAAGAGAACACTTTTATTCTGAGATGACAGGGAAGTATAGAGACGTATTCTTTATGTATATATGTCTGTATCTAAAGGTATAATAAGTTTGGAGGTAGATAGATGGGAGAGAACTTGGGGCATTGACACCCTTATTGGCTGAGGGTGAAGGGTAGGTTGTGAGCCTTGAGGAGGAGGAAGGAGGGAGAGGAGGAGGAAAGTGTTTTAAAGCATTTAACTTGGGTAGTGAGAACAGGGAGATGACAGGGCCCACTGAAGTAACAGAACTGCTGTGCAGAATGAAGGATCTGACCTTGTTCCTGACTCCTAGTGCCCCCATCATTTTTTCCTGCAGTTTGATTTCTAATAGTACACTCAACAGAAGCCTTATATTCATAGAAAAATACCTCTTTTTCTTTACGTCCCATACCTGCCAACTTTAAAAGTCAGACATCCAAATTTCATTCTACTTACTTATAGCTCATATCCCCTATGAAAATAAGCCTCTCCCTATGAAAATAAGCCTCTGGAGTCTTGAAAGGCTCCGTCATTCCCTCTCATTGGATTCTCCTTAGCTACTTTTTATAAAGCATTGTAGCCTCGGTGCAGAGGCATAGGGCTTTGTCGATGTTCAAGGGTTTTTTTTATGGTTGACTCTTTTGTTCTAGTTTTAGATTTGTGTCTTTTCTGGAACAGGAATAAGAAGTAGAAAATGATAAATTTACTTTTTTATGGTACATGGATAGTAGTTCCTCTTCATGAAGTCATTTATAATATAATTCGCATGCAGGTGTAATTTTAATGAAAATTATGACGTCAAGAAGCAAAAAGCTTTGCTAACCTGCCCTGTTTTCTTCTTCCTCTTCCTCCACCCCTCTTCCCCACTTCTTTTTTTTTTTTTTTTTTTTTAATTACAGCAAAAGTCTGGAGAAAAGCCTGTCCCAGGTATGGTTCATCTGATAATTCTTATCAAACTTGAAATAAGACCAAACAGCCTGTTTAACTCAGTAACAATCATAACATGTGAGGTGAATTATGATCATTTTGTCCTTTTAGACTCTCTAATGCCAGTCTGTTACTCCTAACCTTTGATCTGCTGAGTGACAAAAGGTGGTGCTTTTGTGGTAGTGATATTAGTATTTGAAAGATGCATTGGAGTAGGATGAACAGGTATTGAGGGTGTGTGGAGAAGCTGAGGTGATTTTAGGTTGTCAAAAGTTTGAAAAAAGGCCTTCTGTTTCATCATTGAGAATAGGTATTGGACTATTCATTGACCTGGCATAGAATAATTATGTATCTTTTTTATGTATAATGTCTTATTTAAATGTCATGTGTTTTTGTTTAGTATCATAATTTGCTTGTATTATCAGGTTTTTTGTTTGTAAATTGGTTCTTATACATCTGCCTGATGAAACAGCTAAATTTAGAACTTGAGATAAGTAGTTCTAAATTAATTTGAGAGTCTGAACCATTCACATTAACTGTTGTCTAAATTGGTCTTATCCCTCCACCCTCCTCCCCCTCCAAAAAATATCTGCTTTTGATGTCTAGTGGATCAGACAAAGAAAGAGGCAGAACCTGTACCAGAAACTGTGAAATCTGAGGAGAAGGAGACCACAAAGAACGTTCAACAGACTGTGGGCACTAAAGGCCCCCCTGAAAAACGAATGAGACTTCAGTGAGTATTGGACGAGAGAGACACTTGCAAGACTCCTCTTGTCCATATTTTACCTCATTACTGTGACAGGCTCTTGAACTTTAAAATTCTGTGTCACAATCATTTGTATAGAATGTGCTTGTTCTTTGAGAAAGGATATAAGGATGCTCATGCTTTCAGTCTGAATATTTTTAAAGTATCTTTTGTAACCTTTTCCCTACTGGACTTGAGCAGCTTCCTCCCTCACATGTTTACTGTGATATATGTTTAAAGATAAGATAAAGGTATTTGTATAAATTAGTTTGTCATGACTTTTTCCCCCTTATTTTCCCTCTGAAATATTTCCAGATGCATTTTGTAAACACAAAGGATTAATGTTAAAATAGTAGCTAAGCTTATTTTCTATTATTAGTTGCATATTCCTCAGTATTAAAATAGTAAAGTTACTGACAATTTGAAAGGTAAAGAAAAGGAAAACAACCTCATTAAGCAATATCACCACCCTACAGATACTATAACAGTGTGGTGGCAGTGGAAGCATGGAGTCTTAACCACTGGACCACCAGGGAAGTCCCTGTGTGTAGATATTTTTAAAACCATAGTTTGTAATTATTCTGTTCATACAATTTTGCTTTATCATATTATGTCTGTTGTATGTGCTATTCCGTGTTTACTTAGTTTTTATGGACTATTTATACTTTGTTAACTGAATAATTCCTATGAGTGATTATATCTGTTTTCTTAAACTCTCCCTGTATTAAGTTTTTCCCAATTTACAATTTGCATTAAGGCTGTAGTGATTACATTATTTAAATAAGGCTGTAGTGTATCATGAGTTTTCAGTATTTAGTATTTATCTCCTTAGTATAGAGTCCCAGCCGTAGAATCATTAGAATCTGTACTTTTTTTTTTTAGACCTGTTATTACTCTAACGGCAAAATATGAAAGTACCAAGTTCTCTAGAATCTCGCTGACACTGAGTACTGTCACCTACATTTTTAGTGCCAATTACGTAGCAAAAAAATGTTGTTTCATTATTTTAAGTGGTTGAATAATTTCTCATCTTTGATTCCTTTATGAAGTATCTGATTTTCTGTATTGTGTAAGATTTTTTAGTTTTTTTATTTTGACATAATTTCAGGCTTACAGAAGAGTTGTCAGAGTAGTACAGAGAATTCTTCTATATATACCTTTTGCCCTAATTCCCCGTATATTAACGTTTTCCATATTTGTCTTATTCTTTAATCTCTGTCTCTCTTTCCCTGTCTCTAACTACTGTTGTCATTTGCTGTTTCTCTCTCCCTCTCTCTCTGTATGTGTGTGTGTGTGTGTATACATATACATATAATACACACATATATACACCTTTTATTTTGGATTGAGAGTCGGTTGCAATCGTGATGCCCATTTTCCCTAAGAACTTTAGTGTGCATTTCCTAAAATCAAGGACATTCTTTTACATAGCCTTGGTAAAATTATCAGAATTAAACCAGTATGATACCATTATCTAATCTGTAGGTCTTATTCAGATCTTGCTAGTGGTGCCAAGAATGTCATTTACAGCAAAAGAATATCCTGAATTGTGCATTAGATTTAGTTGTCCTATCTCTTTAGTCTCCTTTAATCTGGAACAGTTCTTTAATCTTCCATGTTTTTCATGACTTGATATTTAAAGAGTTTAGGCCAGTTATTTTGTTGAATGTCTCTTAATTTGGGTTTGTTTGATATATTTTCATAATTAAATTCATCTCATGTACTTTAAAACATTTTTTTTCACATTCCAAGCATTGTTTATTCCAGGATTGCGAGAATGATTCAACAATTGGAATCTATTACTCTTAATTAACATATTAATTGCAAAAATACACTTTTGTTAGGAATACCATGGGAAAGATGCTTATGGAGGCACATGCTGTCAATTTGTCCCATTTCTGGTGATGTTAACTTTGATCACATGGTTAAGGTAGTGTTTGTCAGGTTACTCCACTGTAAAGTTAGAATTTTTCTTTTTGTAATTTATAGGTATTTTGGGGGGGGAAGTAGTTTGAGGTCTATAAATACCCTGTTATCGCTCAGAACTTTTACCCTCCAGTAGCATTCACTGATAATTCTTGTCTAAATCATTTATTGCTATTATGGTTGCCAAATGGTGATTTTCTAATTCCTTCATTCCTTCTGTGTTTATTAGTTGGCTTTCTGCCATAAAGAGCTTTCCTTTCCCCCCTACTTATTTATTTATATCATTGTAGACTCTTGGATTCTTATTTATTCAATGAGTTATATTTCTTTACTCTCATTAATTTATATTGATGCTCAAATTGTCCCAGATTGGGCCAATGGGAACCGTTTCAAGCTGATTCTTAGGTCCTTTTGATATGACCTTGTCATTCATTGAGGATTTTCTTTATGTTTTGGCACAATAAGATATCCCAGGCTCATTCCAACTCTGGAGTCAGCCATTTCTCTAAGGACCCCTAGTTCCTTTTGGTGGAGAATATATTTGGAAATCAAGATCTGTGTGCAAGGTGTGTTCATTTGCTACTGGGGTGTCATGGCTTCTGGGCTTTGTCAGCTGATAAAGTTAAGAAATAGATATATACTGGGACTTCTCTGGTGGCCCAGTGGTTAAGACTCTGTGCTTCCACTGCAGGGGGCATGGGTTCTATCCCTGGTTGGGGAACTAAGATCTTGGATGCTGCGTGGCCAAAAAAAAAGAAAAAGAAATAGATATGTACATATGTGTGTGACATGAGTGAATACACATATGTCCACACACATATCTATCTGTCTATTCTATATATATTAAAAGCAACCAATTCACACTGATAACACCAATTCCAGTTTATTCATCACAGGGTTCACTCTGTTCTCTTTCACATTTGTAACTTTCTTCCACATTGATTAGAACTGTTTCTTGTTATACACAATGTTTGTACTTATTTGCTTAATCCTAGAATAACAAAGTTGTTTTAGAATTGCTAACCTATACCTCTGCAAAAAAAGAAACCTCTTAATTAGAATTCAGTATTTACTTAGAGTTCTTTTTGTCTTTAGTTTGTAGATATATAGTTCAGATACTGTGTTTAAAAATTACTTGGGTTAATTTTTTTTTCAGTGTGGTTACACTACTCATTTATCAGATGTTCCAGTTCATTTGGTTCTGTTTTGAATTCCATTTTAGTTTTTCCCCTCATTATTATTGATTACTTTGTTTTGTTGTTGTACTGTGGGATGTGTGAGTTGTTAGCATAGTTCTTAATGTCAGACCTGTCCAAAAGAGATTCTAAGTATCATACCCCTTCTTCATTTCTTCTATCTTTTCCACCTTATTCCTACCTGGCCCTCTCGAAGAAATGAACGTAATGAGTCTCTAGTTTACCTTTACTGTATTTCTGCTGCACAAATGAATAGATGTTTTCTTATTTCCCCTTCTTACACAAAAGGCAGCATATTATATGAACTTTTGCACTTTGCTTACTTTCCACTTATTTAAGCATGAACTTTGACATAAAGATATTAACTCTAGTATTTTTTCAACTTTTTATTTCCAGCAAAGCTCCTTTTTCTTTCACTTACATTATTTTAAAATATCACTTAACAGAAAAGTACACAAAATAATAGTACAGTTCATTGTACCTGTGTAACTTACCATGCAGGTAAAGAAATTGAACACTGCCAATACCCTATAAGCTCCTTTATGTCCCCTCCTAATCACAATGTTTGTCCTGATTAGAGGTCACACTTATCCTCAGTTTTATGGTAATCACTTTTTTCTTTACATTTTTACCACATCACCTTGCATCCCTAAATAAATTTTTAGTTTTTATTGCCTACTTTTTATTTTTAGTATGAATAGATTCAGCATGTGTATTTCATGTATGACTTATTTTATTCAATACTATGTTTGTGACATTTATCATAGTTGTTTCATGTTATTGTGGTTCTTTTATTTTCATTTCTGTACAGTATTCCTTTACATACATGTATTACAACTTCAAAAAATCCATTCTAATGGTGATGGACATTTGGATTGTTTGTAGTTTTTGGCTATTGTGAAAAATTGCTTTTATGAATATTCTTTTTGGTGTATATTATAGGCTGAATTGTGTCATCTCACCCCCCCTCTCCACCCCCAACATGTTGAAGTCCTAACTCCCAGTACCTCAGAATGTGATGTTATTTGGAAATAGGGTCATTTCAGATGTTGTTAGTTAAGATGAGGTCTTGCTAGAGTAGGCTGAGACCCTAATCTGATGTGACTGGTAACCTTATAAAAAGAATGCCACATGAAGAGACAAAGGGAGACACCATGTGAAGATAGAAGATTGGAGTGTTGCATCTACAAGCTTAAAAACACCAAAGATTGACACCAAATTACCAAAAGCAAGGAAGAGGCAAGGAAGGATTCTCCTGTAGGTTTCAGGGGGAACATGGCCCTGCACATACCTTGATTTTGGACTTCTAGCCTTCAGAACTTTGAGATAATAAATTTCTATTGTTTTATTTTCCAGTTTATACTCCCACCAGCAGTGTGCGAGAGTTCCTATTGTCCACACCTTTGTTGACCCTTGATACTGGCAACTAAAGAAAATTTTAGTCATTCTGATGGGTATACAGTGGTATCTTGTTGAGGCTGAAATTTGTATTTCCTGGTGATTTGATGATGTTAAGCATTCTTTCCTGTGATTGTTAGCTACTTAAATATCCATTTTTGTGAAGTGTGTCTTTTGCACATTTTTCTACTGTTTTGTCTGTGTTTGTCTTATAGAGTAAGACGAGTCCTTTGTATGTTTGGATAAGAGTCCCTTGTTGGTTACATGTATTGTGTTTAAATGTATCTTCTCTCCACTCTGGCTTGCCTTTTTACCCTTTAATGGTGACCTAAAAATGATCAGAAGTTCTTAATTTTAATGTAGCTCAGTTTGTCACTCTTCTCCTTTATCGTTAATGCTTTTTTGTGTCTTGTTTGAGGTTTTTCCCTACATTGAGGTTATGAAGATATACTCCTCTGTGATTATCTACAAGCTTTATTATTTTACATTTCACATTCAGGAGTAGAGTCCATTTGGTTGGGATTGATCTATAAATCAATTTGGGGAGAACTGACAATTTAGCAATATCGAGTATTCAGAACCACTGACTTGTTATGTTCCTCCTTTTATTTAGATTTTCTTTAATTTCTCAGAGTAAAGTTATGAGCTTTCAGAGTACAGGTCTTGTACATGTTTTGTTAAAGTTACCCCTAAGCATAACGTGTTTTTTTGATGCTGTTGTAAAAGATGTTTAAAAATTTTAAATGTCCATTTGTTTGTCTCTAGTATATAGACCTTGTATCCTGTTACTTTACTAAATTCAGTAATTAGTTCTGGTAGCTTTTTTGTGCATTGCTTAGGAATTTCTACATCCATGATCAATGTGATCTGGGAATAAAAAGAGTTTTATCTTCAATCTGTATACCTTTCAAAAAATTGTGGTAAAATATAAATAACATAAAACTTACCATTTTGAGCACTTTAAGTATACAATTCAGTGATATTAACTGCATTCATATTGTTGTGCAGCTATCATCACCATCCATCTCCAGAACTTCTTCATCGTTCCAAACTGAAACTCTACTCATTAAACACTCCCTTTTTTCCCCTTCCTCCAGCCCCTGGCAACCACCATTCTACTGATGTCCTGATGAATTTGACTGCTGTAGGTATCTCATATAACTGGAATCATATTGAATATTTGTTTTTTTGTGTCTGGCTTATTTCACTTAGCATAAGGTCTTCAAGCTTCATCCATATTCTAGCATGTGTCAGAATTTCCTTTTTTTTTTTTTTTTTTTTTTTTTTTTCAGTACACGGACTTCTCACTGCTGTGGCCTCTCCCATTGCGGAGCACAGGCTCCGGACACGCGGGCCCAGCGGCCGTGGCCCACGGGCCCAACCGCTCCGCGGCATGTGGGATCCTCCCGGACCCGGGCACGAACCCGCGTCCCCCGCATCGGCAGGCGGACTCCCAACCACTGCGCCACCAGGGAAGCCCAGAATTTCCTTTTTGAGGTTAAATAATATTTTGTTGTATGTATATATGTATGCACACACACATTCTGTTTATTCATTCGTCAGTCCATAGACATTTGAGTTGCTTCCACCTTTTCACTATTGTAAATAATGCTACTACAGGGACTTCCCTGGTGGTCCAGTGGTTAAGACTCTGCGCTCCCAATGCAGGGGGCCCAGGTTAGATCCCTGGTCAGGGAACTAGGTCCTGCATGCCACAACTAAAGGAGCCTGCATGCCGCACCTAAAGAACCCTTGTGCTGCAACTAAAGATCCCACACGCAGTGACGAAGATCCCACCTCCCACAACTAAGACACAGCACAGCCAAACAATTGAATAAATAAATATTTAAAAAAAATAATACCGCTACAAACAGTGATGTACAAATATCTGGCAATGCATGTGGGAAGGGGTGCAGAGCCTCCGTGCCCTTTCTGGGTGCACCACTGTCTCCAAATCTCCACATGTTCACTGACCGGAAAGCTTTCAGAACCTTGTCCTTTTAGGGTTTTTATGGAGGCTTCATTACATGGATATGATTGATTAAATTATTGGCTATTGGTGATCAAACCCAACTTCAGCCCCCTTTCCATCCCCAGAGGTGGGGGTGGGGTGGGATTGAAACCCTCTAATCACAAGGTTGGTTCCTCTGGTGACCAGCTCCCATTTTTAGGTGACATAGGGGCTTTCAAAAAGTCACCTCAGTAACATCACAAAAGACACCTTTATGGTTCTCCTCTCAGGAAATTCCAAGAGTTTTAGGAGTTCTGTGCCAGGAAGAAGAAGACCAAATATATATTTCTTATTATAAATCACAATACCACACCTAACAATTAGTGAGGTTGACCATCTTTTTATGTGCTTATTGGTCATTTGTGTATATTTTTTTTACATAAAATATTTTAATAAAATTAATTATAAAATTAAAGCAGAATATTTATATATCTTTGGAGAAATGTCTATTCAAGCCTTTGGCACATTTAAAAATACTTTTTAATTAAGGTATAGTTGATTTACAATATTATGTAAGTTTCAGGTGTACAACATAGTGGTTCACAATTTTTAAAGATTATACTCCATTTATAGTTATTATAAAATATTGGCTATATTTTCTGTGCTATACAATATATCCTTGTAGCTTATTTTTTTATACATAGTAGCTTGTACCTCTTAATACCCTTCTATCTTGCCCCTCCCCACTTTCTCCCCACTAACCCCTTATTGGTCATCTCATTTGCAAATATTTTCTCCTATTCAGTAGGATGTCTTTTTGTTTTGTCAGTGGTTTCCTTTGCTGTGCAGAAGCTTATAAGTTTGATTAGGTCCCATTTGTTTATTTTTGCTTTTATTTGTTTTGCTTTAGAAGACAGATCCAAAGATCTATGATTTATGTCAAAGAGTGTTCTGCCTATGTTTTTTTCTAAGAATTTTATGGTTTCTGGTCTTACATTTAGGTCTTTAACACATTTTAAGTTTATTTTTGTATATGGTGTGAGAAAATGTTTTAATTTCATTCTTTCACATGTAAGCTGTTCAGTTTTCCCAGCACCACTTATTGAACAGACTGTCTTTTCTTCATTGTATATTCTTGCCTCCTTTGTTGTAAATTAATTGACCATAAGTGCATGAGTTTATTTCTAGACTTTCTCTGTATTCTGTTCCCTTGAGCTGTGTGTCTCTTTCTGTGCTAGTACCATACTGTTTTGGTTACTGTATCTTTGTGGTGTGGTCTAAAGTCAGGGAGTGTGATACCTCCACCTCAGTTCTTTCTCAAGATTGTTTTGGCTTTTCAGGGTCATTTGTGTTTCCATGCAAAATTTAAAATTATATGTTCTAGTTCTGTGAAAAAATGCCATTGGTATTTCAGTAGGTACATTGAATCTGTAGATAACCTTGGGTAGTATGGTCATTTTACCAATATAAATTTTTCTGGCCTATGAACACAGTATGTCTTTCCATCTGTGTCATCTTCAATTTCTTTCATCAGTGTCAGTGTTCCGAGTTCAGATCTTTTACCTCCTTAGGTAAATATATTCCTAGGTATTTTATTATTTTTGATGCAGTTGAAAATGGAGCTGTTCCCTTATTTTCTCTTTCTGATAGTTTGTTGTTAGTATATAGAAATGTAACAGCTTTCTGTATATTACTTTTGTATCCTGCAACTTTACTGAACTCATTGATGATCTCTAGTAGTTTTTGGTAGCTTCTTTTGAATTTTCTAAATATAGTAGCATGCCATCTGCAAACAGTGACAGTTTTACTTCTTCATTTCCAATTTGGATTCCTTTTATTTCTTTGTCTTGTCTGATTGCTGTGGCTAGGACTTCCAATACGATGTTGAATTAAAAAGTGGCAAGTGTGTGCATCCTTTTCTTGTTCCTGATTTAGATGAAATGCTTTCAGTTTTTGACCATTGAGTATGATGTTAGCTGTGGGCTTATCATATATGGCCTTTATGATGTTGAGGTATGTTCCCTCTATACCACCCACTTTCTGGAGAGTTTTTATCATAAATGGGTGTTGAATTTTGTCAATATCTTTTACTGCATCTATTGAAATGATTATATGATTTTTATTTTTCAATTTGTTAATATGTATCACATTTATAGATTTATGGATATTGAGCCATCCTTGCATTCCTGGGATAAATCCCACTTGATCATGGTGTATGATCTTTGTAATGTACTGTTGAGTTTGGTTTGCTAATGTTTTGTCAAAGATTTTTACATCTGTGTTCATCAGTGATATTAGCCTCTTATTTTTTTTCTGATAATTTTTGTCTTGTTTGGATATCAAGGTGATGTTGGTCTCAAACAATGAGTTTGGAAGTGTTCCTTCCTCTGCAATTTTTTGGAATAGTTTGAGAAGGATAGGTGTTAACTCTTCTCTAAATGTTTGGTAGCATTCACCTGTGTAGCTCTCTGGTTCTGGACCTTTGTTTTTTGGGAGTTATAAGAAATTTCTGATTCACTTTCATTACTGGTAATTTGTCTGTTCATATTTTCTGTTTCTTCCTGGTTTAGT
This sequence comes from Mesoplodon bidens, assembly GCF_964165515.1. Lineage (NCBI taxonomy): Eukaryota > Metazoa > Chordata > Mammalia > Artiodactyla > Ziphiidae > Mesoplodon > Mesoplodon bidens. The sequence goes on along the minus strand of NC_138178.1, from coordinate 146,969,522 downwards.
CTTGGGAGATTGTACATTTCTAAGAATTTGTTCATTTCATCTAGGTTCTTCATTATTGGCATATAGTTGTTCATAGTAATCTTTTATGATCCTTTGTATTTCTGTGGTTATAACTTCTTTTCCATTTCTGATTTGGGCCCTCTCTTTTTTTCTTGATGAGTCTGGCTAAAAGTTTATCATTATTGTTTCTTTTACAAAGAACCAGCTCTTAGTTTCATTGATCTTTTCTTTCTTTTTTTAGTCTCTATTTCATGTATTTCTGCTCTGGTCTTTATGATTTCTTTCCTTCTAACTAACTTTGAGTTTTGTTTGTTCTTCTTTTTCTAGTTCCTTTAGGTGTAAGTTGGGTTGTTTGAGATCTTTTCTTATTTCCTGAGGTAAGGTTGTATTGCTATAAACTTCCCTTTAGTGCAGCAATTCATTGGTTATTTAGTAACATTTTTAGCCTTCACGAGTTTGTGTCTTTTGCAGTTTTTTTCTTGTAGTTGATTTCTAGTCTCATAGTGTTGTGGTCAGAAAAGATGCTTGATATTATTTCAACTTTCTTAAATTTACCGAGACTTGTTTTGTGGCCTAGCATGTGATCTATCCTGGAGAATGTTCCATGTGCATTTCAAAAGAATATGTGTTCTGCTGCTCTAAGTGTGCCCTTGTTTCCCTACTGATTTTCAGTCTGGATGATCTGTCCATTGATGTAAGTGGAGTGTTAAAGTTCCCTACTATTATTGTGTTACTCTCAATTTCTCCCTTTTAGTCTGTTAATATTTTCTTTCTGTATTTCGGTGGTCCTACATTAGGTGTGTATATTTTACAATTGCTATATTTTCTTGGATTGATCCTTTGATCATTATGTAATGTGCTTCTTTGTCTCTTGTAACAGTCTTTGTTTTAAAGTGTATTTTCTCTGATACAAGTATTGCTACTTTGGCTTTCTTTTGATTTCCATTTGTATGAAATACCTTTTTCCATCCCTTCACTTTTAGTTTATGTGTGTCTTTAGATTTGAAATGAGTCTTTTGTAGGCAGCATATATATGAGTCTTGTTTTTGTATCCATTCAGCCACTCTATGTCTTTTTTTTTTTTTTGAGGTATGCAGGCCTCTCACTGTTGCGGCCTGTCCCATTGCGGAGCACAGGCTCCGGATGCGCAGGCCCAGCGGCCATGGCTCACAGGCCCAGCTGCTCCGCAGTATGTGGGATCCTCCCAGACCGGGGCACGAACCCACGTCCCCTGCATCAGCAGGAGGACTCTCAACCACTGTGCCACCAGGGAAGCCCCACTCTATGTCTTTTGATTGGAGCATTTAGACTATTTACATTTAAAGTAATTATTGATATGTATGTTCTTATTGCCATTTTTATTGTTTTTGTAGTTCTTTTTTGTTTCTTCTTCTCTTGTTCTTTTCTTTTGTGGTCTGGTGACTATTTTTAGTGTTATGTTTGGATTCCTTTCTCTGTTTGTGTGTGTATCTGTTATAGATTTTTGGTTTGAGGTTACCATGAGCTTTATATGTAGCTATCTGTCTATCTATGCTGTTTTAAGTTGCTAATCTCTTAATTTCAAACATTTTAGTAACCCTGCATTTGTACTCTCCTCCCGTCATGATTACTGTTTTTGACATATTTTATATCTAGTTGTTTTGATATCCCTTAACTGTTTACTGTAGATATAGATGATTTTACCGCTTTTGTCTTTTAACCTTCCTACACGCTTTGTATGTGGTTGATTTTGTTACCTTTACTGTATATTTACCTTTGCCGATGACCTTTTTCCTTTTGCAATTTTCATGTTTCTAGTTGTGGCCTTTTCTTTTTTGCTTAGAGAAGTCCCTTTTACATTTCTTGTAAAGCTGGTTTGGTGGTGCTGAGCTCTTTCAGCTTTTGCTTGTCTGTAAAACTTAGGATCTCAATCAAATCTGAGTTAGAGCCTTGCTGGGTACAGCATTCTTGGTTGTAGGTTTTTCCTTTTTCATCACTGTAAATATATTGTGCCTCTCCCTGCCTGCAAAGTTTCTGCTGTAAAGTCAGCTTTATGGCCTTATGGGAATTCCCTTGTATGTAACTTGTTGCTTTTCCCTTGTTGCTTTTAATATTCTCTCTTTACCTTTAATTTTTGCCATTTTACTTGTAATGTGTCTTGGTGTGTTTCTCTTGGGGTTGATCCTGTTTGGGACTCTGTGCTTCCTGTACTTGTATTACTTGTATGTCTGTTTCCTTTCCCATCTTAAGGAAGTTTTTAGCTGTTATGTTTTCAAGTATGTTCTCTGCCACTTTCTCTCTTCTCCTTCTGGAATCCCTATATTGTGAATGTTAGTATGTTTGATGTTGTCCCAGAGATCTCTTAAACTGTTCTCATTTCTTTTCATTCTTTTTTCTTTTTTCGGTTCAGCTTCAGTGATTTCCACTATTCTGTCTTCCGGCTTGCTGATCTGTCCCTCTGTATCATTTACTGTACTGTTGATTCCTTTTAGTGTATTTTTCATTTCAGTTATTGTGTTCTTCATCTCTTTTTGGTTGCTCTTTATATTTTCCTAGTCTTTGTTAAAGACGTCTACCTTCTTGCTCTGCATCCATTCTTCCGAGTTCTTTGATCATCTTTACAATCATTACCCTGAACTCTTTCTTAGGTAGAGTGCCTATCTCCACTTCACTTAGTTCTTCTTCTGGGGTTTTGTCTTGTTCCTTCATTTGGAATATGTTTCTCTGTTGCCTCATTTTTGCCTAGCTTGCTTTTTTATTTCTGTTACTGGTAGATTGGTTATGTTTCCCAACCTTAGAGAAGTGACCTTTTGTAGGAGACATCCTATGTGTCCCAGCAGTCCCCTCCCATCGTCAGAGCTGTATGCTCTAGGGGTGCCCCCTATATGGGCTGAGTGGGTCCTTCTGTTGTGGTGGGCTGACTACTGTGGGTGGTCTGGTAGGCTTGGTTGGCCTCCAGTATCTTTGGTTGCCAGGCCCTGCCTGTGCAGAGGCTGCTGGCTGCTGTTTGGTGGGGCTGGGTCATGAGTCGGCTGGCTGCAGGACCCCAGGGCTAGTGCCAGCCCTCTGGTTTGTAGAGCCAGGTCCTAAACTCTGGCTGCAGTGCCCAGGGGTTCCAGAGCTAGTGTCGGACTGCTGGTGGGTGGAGCCAGTTCCTGACACAGCTGGCTGCAGTGTCTGAGGTCTTAAAGCTTGTGTTGGCCTGCTTGTGGGTGGGCTGCGTCTGCAGGCTGCAGGACTGCAGTTGTCCTGCAGCTGGTGCCTGCCCACTGGTGGGAAGTGCTTGGCCCCAGTTCCTCTGGCTGCAGGACCTTGGGGGTATCAGGTCTAGTGCCTGCGCACTGGTGTGTGGGGCTGGGTCCTGGGCCCTGTGTTGGGCAGGGCCGTGTCCAGGGGCAGCTGTGGGCTCAGGGGTTCTTAAGGCAACCTGCCTGCTGGTGGGTGGGGCTGTGTCCCTGCCTAGTTAGTTGCTTGACCTGTGGCATCCCAGTACTGGTGACTACAGGCTGTTGGGCGGGGGCAAGGCTGGGTGCTGAGGCTGCTAAGCTAGAGGGAGGATTCCAAATTTGATGCTTGCCAGCACCAGTGTCCATGTGGTAGAACAGCCTCCCTAAAATGTCTGCCACCAGTGTCTGTGTCCCCAGGGTGAGCTCCAGCTGCCTCCTGCCTCTCCAGAGACTCTCCAAGATCAGCAGGTAGGTCTGACCCAGGCTCCTTTCAAATAACTGCTTTTGTTCTGCATCCAGGAGTATGTGAGATTTTGTGTGCTCCCTTTACTTTGTCTCCGTTTCTCCTTCCTTCCATCAGCTCAGGTCAAGGAAGTAACAGGATTAAAAAGATCCTGAGGTGGGGTCATGCTTTGGTGTGTTAGTGGATCAGCAAGGAGAACAGCTGAAAAGGAGTGAACAAAGTGCAGAAGAGGTAGGAGATGAATCAGAGAGATAAGGAGGGAGGGATGGGTAGTGGTGGCAGGAGTTGTATTGGGTAGGACTTTATAGAACATTCTATAGACCGTTATTGTGAATGAGATGGGAAATCATTGGAGGATTCTGAGCAAAGGAATGATGATATGACGCATCATTACTTGTAGAAGAATTCACTCCGTCTCCTGTGTGGGAATTGAGTGTTGAGGATCAGAATGGAAGCAGAAGACAAATTAGGAGGCTATGGAAGTAATCAAGGTGAAAGATGATGGTAGCTTTGACCATGTGGTAATAGAGGAGGTGGTGAAAAGTAATCAGATTCTATGTATATTCTGAAGGTTGAAACAATAGGATTTGCTCACAGATTAGATATGAAGTAACAAAAAGGAGAATCAAGGATGACTGTAAGATTTTTGTTCTGAGCATCTCAAAAGATAGATTTGTCATTAACTGGGATGGGGAAGACTGAGACAAGCAGATGTAGGGATGAGGGTGGGAGAGGGGAGATAAATAATTCAGTTTGGACATACTTATTTTGAGGTGTTAATTAGAGTCTAATTCAAGTGGTGATGACACGTAGGCAGTTGGAAGCATGTATCTGGATATTAAAGAAGTCTCAGGCTGGAGATCCCATTTTGGAGTCATCTGCATGTATATGGTCTTTAATACCAGGAGGTGGAATGAGATCGCCCGTAGGATGAGTGTAGAGAGAGGGGAAAAATATCCAAGGACTAAGCACTAAAACACTCCAACATTCAGAGTTGTGGAGATATGAAAGAATAGCAATGAATATGAGTAGCAGCAGCCAGTGAGGTGAGCCCCTGAAAACCAAATGAAGAAAGCAATTCAAGGAGGAGGGAGTGGTTAACTTTGTCAAATGCCAATGATAAGTTTTTGAAGATGTTCCTTTTTCATGAAATTTTTACATTTTACCTCCCAGCTTGCTTATTTTTACTTCATTTTCACGTCTCAGATCAAGTGTCTCTTCCTCAGGGAAGCCTTTTCTGACTCAAACTAGTTTATACATTTTCATAGGCCCTAACTTTCTCTTTTGGGAGTTCTCAACACAATTGTACGTATTTGTTTAATGTCTGCCTCCTGTATTAGACTTTAACTTCCATAAGCAATATCAGAGTTGATTGTTGCTACATCCCCAACATTTCTCACCGTGCCCAACAGCATTAAATGTTTGCTGAATGAAAGGATGAATGAATGAACACCCAGGTCCATGTATGCTATGACTAGCACATTTTAGGATGACTTAGAAAACTCCACCCTAACACTCTTGGCCTGATTCATACTCTGGAACTTGAGTAACACCAAAGCAAAATGCTGAGTTCTTGCCCTTGACTTTTTTTTTTTTTAACATCTTTATTGGAGTATAATTGCTTTACAATGGTGTGTTAGTTTCTGCTGTATAACAAAGTGAATCAGCTATACACATACATATGTCCCCATATCCCCTCCCTTTTGTGTCTCCCTCCCAACCTCCCTATCCCACCTCTCTAGGTCGTCACAAAGCACCGAGCTGATCTCCCTGTGCTATGCTTGCCCTTGACTTTTGCCTATGAGGAGCAGCAGAGAGTGTGGAAGGCAACACCACCGTCGTTACTGTGTGACAGATGTTTTACATGGGCTGTCTTTAATGTTCACATCAAACCTGTAGGCAACTGATAGTGGTGTTACAATCAAGGAAGTAAAAATTTGCAGAGATTAAAATGTGGAAGTACTATTGCTAATAAGTGGCAGAACTCGGATTCTCCAACTTTAAAGTCTGTGCACTGTCTTCTGTGCTATGCAGATTTTTAACTATTAGTTTAATGATTAAGAATACAGCCTAGGTTCAAATACTACTTCACTTTTTGCCATCTGTGTCCTTGAGTATGTTATCCAATCCTTCTGTGCCCGGTTTCTCCACCTATAAACTGGGGATAACGGCAATACCTACATGTCAGGATTGTTTTTTGAAAGTTAATTAATATTATTTTAGATTAGAACCTGATACTTGATGAGCATTCAGTAAGGGTTGGCTACTTTCATTATCACTTTTCCTTCTGAGGTGACTCAGTTTAGCTGTCACCTCTTTTAGGAAACCTTTCTGATTGCCGCTTCTCCCCTCCAATAACTTACGCTTCCAAGAACCCTGTGTACACCATCTTAGAGCACTTATCCTACTGTACGGTAATTCTGTAAATTCTCCCATCTATTTATCCCAGCTAGACATGGAGCAACTTTAGAGGGCAGGAGAGTCTCCACAGCTCTGTACAGTGTACTTGGCACTACACACACACACACACACACACCCCTACACACACACACACCCCTACACACACACACACACACACACACACACACACACACACACACACACACACACACTGTTTGAAAGTTAGGTAATTCATCAGCACAATTAACCCAGAGACATCTAATGGGGTGCTAAAGGCAGCTAGAGTCTCCAGGGTTCCTTTCTAGTAGCCAGGTTGGTAACTATAAGGTTTAGCACCTGTTTGTTATTTTTATTTTAGACTAGACTTTTCCTTGCCAGATTCCTTTCTGAAACGAATTCACTGGAGATCTTTTCAGACCATTACCTGCTTTTATGAAAACCATAAAAACAGCACATTTTCCTGTGCTTTCCTTTGGCTCCATGAGTTTTGCCTTTTAATATCTTTTTGTAATTCTCATCTCATTTCTGGCTCTTTGTTTATTAGCCTTATTCTTTCCTCTGATTTCCTCTACCATTTCTACTTCAGATATTACAAAGGAGCCTATACCTTTTAATGCTTTGTCTTAGTTATTATGCCACACACTTGTTCCCTTATACCTGGTTAAAGGGTGTAGCCACAGAGCTAATATAATGAAAGCACTGGAACACACTTCCAGGCTTTCCTGCTGAGAGCAACCCTGCCTTAAATAGAAAGAACTAAATACTAAGGAAAAGCAAAAGACATTTAATTTTGGAAGTTAGGCGCCTGCTTATCTTTTGATTAAATGCAGAGAACCAAGAATATCTCCCTTTAATCAGACTTTCTAAATTAATGAACTGTGGGTCGTTGGACAATGATCATGCCATATCTTCTCTTTCCAAAGACATTTTCTTTAAATCAGTGAATATTTTGCAATACTCTATTTCCTGTTTTAAGTTCTTTTACTCTTTTCTTGAGTAGGGACTCTTAAAAACAGAGTAGTACTCTGATAAAAACATACGATACTGAGGCAAGGAAAAAGAGTTGGACTAGAATTACTGTGTAAAGAATTGTTAGTAGTGAGAGAAGGACACGGCCCCTTGGAGCGGGACCACTGTCTGAGCTTTCTCCATAGGCTGTAAAGTCACAGTAGGGAGGAGCACACTCGTATCTACAGTGGCAATGATTTTCATCGTTGTATACTCCTCTCATGACATTTCTATAATTTGCAGAGTTGAGGGTTGAATAATTGACACAGCTCCTTCTCGTACATATCTTGCCTAGAGCATGCAGGGTGCCATCTTTTACTTCTCCAATATCACCTGTATCCCTCCCAAAGTGGTAGCTGGTTTCCCAACACTTGGTACCTTTAACAGTGTTATCTGAATTATGGCGTTGTATTATTTTAGATTGGTAATTGTTTCTATATATTCACACTACACTCCTTCACACAAAATATTTGAAGGAAGACATCTTTTTTTTTTTTTTTTTTTTTTTGCGGTATGCGGGCCTCTCACTGTTGTGGCCTCTCCTGTTGCAGAGCACAGGCTCCGGACGCGCAGGCTCAGCGGCCATGGCTCATGGGCCCAGCCGCTCCGCGGCATGTGGGATCTTCCCGGACCGGGGCACGAACCCGTGTCCCCTGCATCGGCAGGCGGACTCTCAACCACTGCACCACCAGGGAAGCCTGGAAGACATCTTTTGTATGTTGAATTTCCACGCCATATTGGCCACAACAATCTCCTTGCACATTAATTGTTTTGTAGCAGCTTGGGGGGCACTCCTTGCTGTTTGGTCAAAAATATATTGACATTGTTTATTGTGGCTGTTGTACATTTTGTGGTAACAGTAGGTGCTGTCACCACAAGGCATCCCATCCTGCACATAGAAATTGTTAGGGCATCACCTTGAACTTCCGTTGTACCACTCAGGAAGGTCACATTCACTGACATGTGCTCTACAGAGCATTCCAAGAGAAGCAAACTTACATTTTACATAGCAAGGTCCAAAAGCACAGTCTGCCCAAGGTTTCAGATCCCTTCTGCTCTGACATTCTGATCCACAGTCACAACAATCTTCTTCACCTTCCACTACCTTGTTGCCACATTGTTACCATGGGATAATGTTTTGAGAAGCTGGTCTATTCATCGGACAGACTCCCTTGTGGTTAATGAGGTTAAAATAACTTCCATAACTGCAGTTGCTAAAAGCACTGGTACTTGTATTACAGGCATTCATGATGCAATGTTTTTTCCTACATGAACAGAATTCCTCTATATGAGACATACCAAGATTATGACCCAGTTGGTGAGTAATGACCACTGCAAACTGAAAGAAATCGATTTATCTTTGAGGAATTTATGAACTGCTAGCCCAAAATGACAGCACATTCCTGAGATTCAGGCCAACTTAAATGTATTAGGAAAATCCTTGTACACAAACAGATCCCCCAGATCAGGTGGCAGACGGCGATAATGATGAATACTTTAACATTCACGGAAGCTGTCAAGAAGTTGACTCATGTGTTGTTCAACATTTGTAAGATTCCCCTGGTTCCAAATCTCAATCCCAATTAAAGAAACCTGAAGGCCTAGCCATAGGTAGATGGAATCTATTACATTGATCACATTTAATATATCTTCTGTTGCCTTTGAGACATTGTTATTTGAATAATTGAAACTGTAATTGTCCATCACCACAAGCACACTCCACAAAGGGCCAGTGGGTCCACCAGCCATGGGAGTGGCCGTTTTGTGGCATTGTGGCAGTTTTGAATTCTCTGCCTTGAACTCCAGCTTCTGACATATTTATTTCCTCTTCTAAGCTGCATTTCATGGGAATTGAACCCTGTTACTATCTTATACAACTGGTGTTCAAATGTGGTAGAGTCCTTAAGGGCTCTGTTTCATAAGTGAGATCATTTATCGGTGGCATCCCTTGAAAGGCCCCCAAATGCTGGACAACCAGGGAATTGGGAGCCCTTCCCCATAACCATGAGAGTAGCAGTTATTCTGGATGAAGGGCTGATTCTCATAGAAGCCACCCTGCTCCATGTAGGTAGGTGCCTGGAAACCAAGAGCTTCTTAGGCTGTAGATGAATGACGTGGGTGCAGCTGTCGGCCGGCCCGCGGGACACATCAAAGGCTCCACGTGCTCTGGAGGCGTTGGAGGCCTTCCAGGGAAGCACTACGTGGGAGACCAAGTGCCAGTTGGACTGGGTTTGCGAGGAGCCCGCTGGGGGCCAGGAGTACCTGGAGCCTGAGCCGCAGGAGGGCGCCCAGCAGCAGGCACCCGGCCCACACCGCTTTCCACGATGCGGCCTTTCGGAGAGCTTGGGTGCAGCTGTCAGCTGTGCTAGGAAGGTGGGTGTTGGGGACTTCAGTCTGAAACTCTGCTTCCAAGGCAAATCCTCTTCCAAGGCGGGAGCCCAGCCTCACGGGTTCGGCGGCCGCCGCCGCGCCCCAAAGAAAAAGGGCGGTTCCTCAGTGTTGGTCCGTTATAAGGAACTGGCGCCAGGGTTCCAGGGTCTGGAAGCTGGCCACAGAGAGACTTAAGGGAGAAAGCAGAGTGAGAACAAGAGGGAACTGAGCAGGCAATCACTCGGTTTGGAGGGGAGGAGTGAGAGGGTGTACAGTAGAGGAGAGACGGCAGCAAAAGGGTGCACTGGAGTGATGGGAATTCAATTCAGAAGAGAGAAATTTAGGGAATCTTAGCACTCTGGAACCAGAGGCCATGGAAGTTGAGAGCCCAAGCCTGGTTCACTTCTTGGTGTCGGTCCTGAACAAAAAGGCAAAACTAGGGGGCTTCCCTGGTGGCGCAGTGGTTGGGAGTCCGCCTGCCGATGCAGGGGACGCGGGATCGTGCACCGGTCCGAGCCTGCGCGTCCGGAGCCTGTACTCCGCAGCGGGAGAGGCCGCGGCGGTGAGAGGCCCGCGTACAGCAAAAAAAAAAAAAAAAGGCAAAACTAAATTTTCATTAACTTGTTTCCACTGTGGGCTGATAAAAGTTTCCTAAAGCCAGCAGCTGGTTGTCTGTAAGAGCGATATAACGTAAGTGAGCTTCCGTGAGGAAGACTAAGAGGGTGTTGCTGCATTTTTGCTAAACTCCTGCAGTAGATAGTGAAGTGTGTGTGTGTGTGTGTGTGTGTGTGTGTGTGAGAGAGAGAGAGAGAGAGAGAGAGAGAGTGTGTGTGTGTGTTAGGGACTGCCAATATTTAATACAGTATCATTTTTTCACCCCTTTAAATTTTTATTTTAATAAAACAGCTTTATTGCAGTTTATTTAATCTATAATAAACTGCACATACTTAAATTGTGTAACAAGCTAAATTTTGACATATGTGTACACCCCTGAAACCTTCACCATTATTTGCTTATCTGTTTTCCTGTTGATGAACATTTGGTTTGTTTCTAGTTTGAGGCTATTACAAATGAAGCTGCTACGAGCCTTCATGTATAAATCTTTGTATGAACCTGATCTTTCTTTTCTCTTGGGTAAAAACTTGGGAGTGGGTAAAGTATATGTTCACATCTTTTGCCTATTTCTTGAGGAGTTGTTTCTTTTCTTACTGAGTTTTGAGTTTTTTATATATTTTGAATAGTCCTTTAGCAAATATATGTTTTGAAAATATTTTATCCCAATTTGTGGCTTGTCTCTTCATTCTCTTAATAAAATATTTTAAAGAGAAGTTTGTAGTTTTGATGAAGTTCAACTTATCAATTTGTTCTTTTATGGATTTTGCAGTCTCTGCCATATCTAAGAAATCTTTGCTTAACCCTAGGCCCTAGGTTTAAAAGATTTCTCCTAAAAAGAAAAAAAATTTCTCCTCTGTTTACTTTTAGACTAAACTAGAAGTTTTATAGTTTTCAGTTTTACATGTTGGACTGTGCTCTATTTTGGACTAATTTTTGTATGTGGTTCAAGGTATGAAAGTAAGTTCTTTTGTTTTCCATTCAGTTGTTCCAGCACTGTATGTAAAAAGACTATCCTTTCTCCAGTGATTTACCTTTGTACACTTGTCAAAAATCTGTTGCCAAATTTGTATGGGTGTATTTCTAGTCTTTCTATTCTGTTCTATTGATCTGTCTATTGTTACACAAATAACCCACTGTTTTGAGACTGTAACTTCATATGTCTTGAAATCACAAAATGGTAGTCCTCCAACTTTTTCTTCTTTTTCAAAGTGGATTGGCTATTCTAGATCTTTTGCATTTCTATTTGAATTTTAGAATCAGTTTGTCAAATTCTACAAGTAAAACCTTCTGATTGATTATTCTGGGGAAAATTGACATCTTGATGTTAATTATTCAGATCAGTGAATAAGATCTCACCACTTATTTAGGTTGGTGTTAATTTCTTTCAGTGATGTTTATAGTTTTAAGTTACAGGTTTTTCACAGCTTTTGTCAGAATTATTGCTAAGTACTTAATTTTTTTTTGCTGTGTAATAGTATTCTTTAAAAATTTTAATTTCCAGTTGTTCATTGCTAGTATATAAAAATAGAATTGACTGCTGCATATTCATCTTGCGTCCTTTGAGCTTGTTAAACTCATTAGTTCTAGTACCTTTTTTTATAGATTCCCTCAGATTTCTACATAGACATCTATAAATGTCATCTATAAATAAAGACAATTTTAAATCTTCCTTTCTAATCTTGAATCCTTTTATTTCTCTTTCTTGCCTGATTGCACTAGCCAGAACCTCTTGTCTTGTTTCTGATTTTAGGGGGAAGGTATTCAACCTTTTACCATTAGAATCTATCATTAACTGTAGATTCTTCCATAGATGCCCTTTATCATGTTGAAAAGTTCCCTTCTATTGACAGTTTTCTGGGAGTTATTATTAGGAATGGATGTTGGATTTTGTCAAATGATTTTTCTGATCTATAGATGTGATCAGATTGTTACTGGGCTTTCTCCGGATTCTTGGACAGCAGTAGCATAGAAATGAATATCACTCCCAAAAGATTCTTAGGCAAGCAATACTTTTTATTGAAAGGATAGCTTGTGCACAAGGAGATGGTGAGAGTGCCAACTCCCCAAGGATGTTCAGGGAAAGGGTTTTAAAGGCAGTATGAGGGCGGGGGCTACAGGGTGCCTGCCTGATAAGCTTGTGCTCAGTTCTCAGTTTGGTTGGCATCAAAGTGAAGTTTTGAGCGTCATCAGCGTTCTGGTTTCTGTCGGTCTGGGGTCCATGTGCTTGCAGTCAGCAGTTTTCATCGGGTGGGGGTCTGCTTCCTGAAACAACAGCTTAGGAGTGTGTGTCAGGCCTGTATCTCTAGCTTTTAGGGAGCTGGGAGTTCAGTGATTCTGCTGTCTGGTGGATTTATAGTTCCGCTTTTGTCCCTTGGAAACTGTACATACATCAGTGGGACAGAGATAATCTTTTGCTTCTGTGGGTCTCTAGTTGTTGTCTCAAAGACCCAAGCCTTCAGGTGCTTTGTTTCACTGGGCTTGTTAGGCCTGTTTGCTCCAGGCCGTTCCCTTGCTCCTTTTCCAAAATGGCTGTGTACTCTTTGTCTTCCTTTCTCAATGTGATTATTCATTTTAACTTTGTTAATATGGTAACATACACTGATTGAGTTTCAGACCAACCCTATATCCATAGGATAAATTTTATTTGATCATGGTGTATTATCCTTTTTATATATTGTTTTTTTTATATAAATTTATTTATTTTTGTCTGCGTTGGGTCTTCATTGCTGCGTGCGGGCTTTCTCTAGTTGCGGTGAGCAGGGGCTACTCTTCGTCACGGTGCGCAGGCTTCTCATTGCGGTGGCTTCTTGTTGCAGAGCACGGGCTCTAGGCACGCAGGCTTCAGTAGTAGTGGCACGTGGGCTCAGTAGTTGTGGCTCACGGGCTCTGGAGTGCAGGCTCAATAGCTGTGGCACACGGGCTTAGTTGCTCCGTGGCATGTGGGATCTCCCCGGACCAGGGCTCGAACCCATGTCCCCTGCCTTGGCAGATGGATTCTCAACCACTGTGCCACCAGGGAAGCCCTGTATATTGTTGAATTCAGTTGCTAACATTTTGTTTAGGATTTTGCCATCTATGTTCATGAGGAACATTGATCTGAATTTTTGTATTAATGTATGTTTTAATATGATTTCCACATCAGGGTAATGCTGGCTGCAAAGGGCTTGTTGGGACATAATTCCTTCTCTTCAGTTTTCTTGGAGACTTTTTGTATAGAGTTGTTCTCTCTTCTTCCTTATATTTTTGATAGTATTCATAAGTGAAATCAGCGTGGGCCTGGAGTTCTCTTTGTGGGAAAGTTTTAAATTACAGATTCAATTTCTTGAAAAGATACAGGGCTATTTAAGCCATCCATTTTCTCTTGCATTAATTTTCATAGTTTGTGTCTTTCAAGACGTGTGTCCATTTCATCTCTAAGTTGTCTAATTTGTAGAAAGAAAGTTCATCATATTATCTTTTATTATCCTTTCAATAACCATAGAATCTGTGGCATCATCCTTCAACCATTCCTCATATTGGTAATTTTTGTCTCTCTTTCTCCTGATCAGTATGACTAGAAGTGGATGAATATTATTGGCTTTCTTAAAAAAAAATCAACTTTCATTTTTGTGTGGTTTTTTTTCTGTTTTTCTGTTTTCTATTTCATTATTTTTCATTCTGATATTTATTACTTCCTTTAATCTATTTGCTTTGGTTTAATTTGCTATTCTCTTTCTGGTTTCCTGAGGTGAAAGTTGAGATAATTGATTTGAGACTTTTATTATTTCTTTTCTTTTGTTGTTGAGATGTAATTGACATATAACATTGTATTAATCTTAGGTGTACAACATAATGATGTGATATGTGTACATATTGTGAAATGATTACCACAAAAAGTTTAGTTAAGATCCTTCACCACACATAGTTACAGATTTTTTTCTTGTGATGAGAACTTTTTTTTTTTTTTTTTTTTGGCGGTACATGGGCCTCTCACTGTTGTGGCCTCTCCCCTTGTGGAGCACAGGCTCCGGACATGCAGGCTCAGCGGCCATGGCTCATGGGCCCAGCCGCTCCGTGGCATGTGGGATCTTCCCGGACTGGGGCACGAACCCGTGTCCCCTGCATCGGCAGGCGGACTCTCAACCACTGCGCCACCAGGGAAGCCCGTGATGAGAACTTTTGAGATCTACGCTCTTAGCAACTTCCAAATATACAATACAGTGTTGTTAACTATAGTATCCATGCTGTATGTTATATCCCCAGGACTGTTTTATCTTATAATTGGAAGTTTGTATCTTTTGACCCATTTTACCCAACCCCCCACCCTTGCCTCTGGCAAATACCAATCTGTTCTCTGTATCAGTGTGTTTGGTTTTAGATTCCACATATAAGTGAGGTCCTGCAATATTTGTCTCTCTCTGTCTGACTTATCCTGGAATAAATCCCACTTGATCATGGTGTATGACATTTTTAATATACTGTTGAATTTGGTTTGCTAATATTTTATTGAGTATTTTTGCATCTATGTTCATTAGAGATACTGGCTTGTAGTTTTCTTTTCTTATGGTGTCCTTGTCTGTTTTTGGTATTGGTAATGAGGGCCTTGTAAAATGAGTTTGGAAGTGTTCCTTCCTCTTCTATTTTTGGAAGACTTTGACAAGAATTGGTATTAATTCTTCTTTATATGTTTGCTAAAATTCACAGGTGAAAATATCTGGTCTTTGACTTTTCTTTGTTGAGAGGTTCTTTTTTTTAACATCTTTATTGGCGTATAATTGTTTTACAATGTTGTGTTAGTTTCTGCTGTATAACATACTGAATCAGCTATATGCATGCATATGTCCCCATATCCCCTCCCTCTTGCATCTCCCTCCCACTCTCCTTATTCCACCCTTCTAGGTGGTCACGAAGCAGTGAGCTGATCTCCCTGTGCTATGCAGCTACTTCCCACTAGCTATCTATTTTACATTTGGTAGTGTGTATATGTCAATGCTACTCTCTCACTTCGTCCCAGCTTACCCTTCCCCCTCCCCGTGTCCTCAAATCCATTCTCTACGTCTGTGTCTTTATTCCTGTCCTGCCCCTAGGTTCATCAGAAACATTGTTTTTTTTAAGATTCCCTATATATGTGTTAGCAAATGGTATTTGTTTTTCTCTTTCTGACTTATTTCACTCTGTATGACAGACTCTAGGTCCATCCACCTCACTATAAATAACTCAATTTCATTTCTTTTTATGGCTGAATAATATTCCATTGTATATATGTGCCACATCTTCTTTATCCATTCATCTGTCAATGGACACTTAGGTTGCTTCCATGTCCTGGATATTGTAAATAGTGCTGCAGTGAACATTGTGGTACACGACTCTTTTTGAATTATGGTTTTCTCAGAGTATATGCCCAGTAGTGGGATAGCTGGGTCATATGGTAGTTCTACTTTTAGCTTTTTAAGGAACCTCCATACTGTTCTCCATAGTGGCTGTGTCAATTTACATTCCTATCAACAGTGCAAGAGGGTTCCCTCTTCTCCACACCCTCTCCAGCATTTATTGTTTCTAGATTTTTTTGATGTTGGCCATCCTGACCAGTGTGAGGTGATACCTCATTGTAGTTTTGATTTGCATTTCTCTAATTAGTGATGTTGAGCATCCTTTCATGTGTTTGGTAGCAATCTGTATATCTTCTTTGGAGAAATGTCTATTTAGTCTTCTGCCCATTTTTGGATTGCATTGCTTGTTTTTTGATATTGAGCTGCATGAGCTGCTTGTATATTTTGGAGATTAATCCTTTGTTAGTTGTTTCATTTGCAAACATTTTTTCCCATTCTGAGGGTTGTCTTATTATTATTTTTTTTTTGTGGTACGTGGACCTCTCAGTGTTGTGGCCTCTCCCATTGTGGAGCACAGTCTCCGGACGCACAGGCTCAGCAGCTATGGCTCACAGGCCCAGCCGCTCCGCGGCATGTGGGATCTTCCCGGACTGGGGCACGAACCTGTGTCCCCTGCATTGGCAGGCGGACTCTCAACCACTGCGCCACCAGGAAAGCCCCTGAGGGTTGTCTTTTCATCTTGTTTATGTTTTCCTTTGCTGTGCAAAAGCTTTTAAATTTCATTAGGTCCCATTTATTTATTTTTGTTTTTATTTCATTTCTCTAAGAGGTGGGTCAAAAAGGATCTTGCTGTGATTTATGCCATACAGTGTTCTGCCTATGTTTTCCTCTAAGAGTTTTATAGTGTCTGGCCTTATATTTAGGTTTTTAATCAATTTTGAATTTATTTTTGCATATGGTGTTAGAAAGTGTTCTAATATCATTCTTTTACATGTAGCTGTCCAGTTTCCCCAGCACCACTTATTGAAGAGGCTGTCTTTTCTCCATTGTATATTCTTTCCTCCTTTATCAAAGATAAGGTGACCATATGTGTGTGGGTTATCTTTGGGCTTTCTATCCTGTTCCACTGATCTATATTTCTGTTTTTATGCCAGTACCATACTGTCTTGATTACTGTAGCTTTGTAGTATAGTCTGAAGTCAGGGAACCTGATTCCTCCAACTCCATTTTTCTTTCTCAAGATTGCTTTGGCTATTCGGGGTCTTTTGTGTTTCCATGCAAATTGTGAAATGCTTTGTTCTAGTTCTGTGAAAAATGCCATTTGTAGTTTGATAGGGATTGCACTGAATCTGTAGATTGCTTTGGGTAGTAGAGTCATTTTCACAATGTTGATTCTTCCAATCCAAGAACATGGTATATCTCTCCATCTATTTGTATCATCTTTAATTTCTTTCATCAGTGTCTTATAGTTTTCTGCATACAGGTCTTTTGTCTCCTTATGCAGGTTTATTCCTAGGTATTTTATTCTTTTTGTTGCAACGGTAAATGGGAGTGTTTCCTTAATTTCTCTTTCAGATTTTTCATCATTAGTGTATAGGAATGCCAGAGATTTCTGTGCATTAATTTTGTATCCTGCTACTCTACAAAATTCATTGATCAGCTCTAGTAGTTTTCTGGTAGCTTCTTTAGGGTTCTCTATGTATAGTGTCATATCATCTGCAAACAGTGACAGTTTTACTTCTTCTTTTCCGATTTGGATTCCTTTTAGTTCTTTTTATTCTCTGATTCCTGTGGGCAAAACTTCCAAAACTATGTTGAATTATAGTGGTGAGAGTGGGCAACCTTGTGTTCTTCCTGATCTTAGAGGAAATGGTTTCAGGTTGTAAACACTGAGAACGATGTCGGCTGTGGGTTTGTCATATATGATCTTTATTATGTTGAGGTAGGTTCCCTCTATCCCTACTTTCTGGAGAGTTTTTATCATAAATGGGTGTTGAATTTTGTTGAAAGCTTTTTCTTCATCTGTTGAGATGATCATATGGTTTTTCTCCTTCAATTTGTTAATATGGTTTATCACATTGATTTGTGTATATTGAAGAATCCTTGCATTCCTGGGATAAACCCCACTTGATCATGGTGTATGATCCTTTTAATGTGCTGTTGGATTCTGTTTGCTAGTATTTTGTTGAAGATATTTGCATCTATGTTCATCAGTGATATTGGCCTGTAGTGTTCTTTTTTTGTGACATCTTTGTCTGGTTTTGGTATCAGGGTGATGATGGCCTCGTAAAATGAGTTTGGGAGTGTTCCTCCCTGTGCTATATTTTGGAAGAGTTTGAAAAGGATAGGTGTTAACTCTTCTCTAAGTTTTTGATAGAATTCACCTGTGAAGCCATCTGGTCCTGGGCTTTTGTTTGTTGGAAGATTTTTAATCACAGTTTCAATTTCAGTGCTTGTGATTGGTCTGTTCATATTTTCTATTTCTTCCTGATTCAGTCTTGGAAGGTTATACCTTTCTAAGAATTTGTCCATTTCTTCCAGGTTGTTCATTTTATTTCCATAGAGTTGCTTGTAGTAGTCTCTTAGGATGCTTTGTATTTCTGCGGAGTCTGTTGTAACTTCTTCTTTTTCATTTCTAATTTTATTGATTTGAGTCCTCTCCCTCTTTTTCTTGATGAGTTTATTAGGGAAGTTTTTGACTATAATCTCTTTGAATATTTTCTAAGACCATTTCTTTTTCTGTTCTTCTTCTGGGACCCCTATAATTCAAACGTTGATGCGTTTAATGTTGTCCCAGAGGTCTCTGAGACTGTCCTCAGTTCTTTTCCTTCTTTTTTCTTTATTCTGCTTCCTGGCAGTTATTTCCACCATTTTATCTACCAGCTCACTTCTCCGCTCTCCTGCCTCAGTTATTCTCCTATTGATTCCTTCTAGAGTATTTTAAATTTCAGTTATTGTGTTTTTCATCACTGCTTGTTTGCTCTTTAGTTCTTCTAGATCCTTGTTAAATGTTTCTTGTATTTTCTCCATTCTGTTTCCGAGATTTTGGATCATCTTTACTATCATTACTCTGAATTCTTTTTCAGGTAGATTGCCTATTTCACCTTCATTTATTTGGTCTTGTAGGTTTTTACCTTGCTCCTTCATCTGTAATATATTTTTTTGTTGTTTCTTTTTTTTTTTTTTTTTGATGGACTGGGCTGTATTCCTGTCTTACTGGTTGTTTGGCCTGAGGCATCCAGCATGAGTTTTCAGGCAGTTGGGTAGAGCTGGGTCTTGGTGCTGAGATTAGGACCTCAGGGAGGCCTCACTCCGATTAGTATTCCCTGGGTTTTGAGGTTCTGTGTTAGTCCAGTGGTTTGGACTCAGAGCTCCCATCACAGGAGCTTGGGCCTGACCTTCAGCCTGGGAACCAATATCCCGCAAGCTGCATGGTGCATAAAAAAAAAGAGAGAGAGAAAGAAAAAAAGGAGGAGTACAGTATCAAAGAATAAAAAACAACATAAAATTCGAAAGATAAAAAATATATTAGGAAAAATAAAAATATAATTGAAACAACTGCAACAAGGTAAAATAAAACCCAACAGAAAAACAAAAAAGAAAAAGGGGGGTGGGTGGGGTGGGTGGGGGGAACAAGCCAAAAGCAGAGAACAGTAACAAAGTATAAAGAATAAAATAAAATTAGAAAAATAAAATATTTATCAGGAAAAATAAATATATAAATGAATCAACAACAATGAATCAACAAGGTAAAACAGAACCCCAATCTAAAAGAGGAAAAAAGAGAAAAAAAAAAGAAAGCCTTGACTATGGGGGCAGAGTTTAAGTGGGGGTGGAACTTAGGCAGGGGTGGGGTTTAGGGTGGGGTGGGACCAAGGCTCAGGACCCATGCAGTCAGAAAAGGCCTTGGGGGCGGGGCCTAGGCAGGGCTATGTTCAAGCATGGGGCGGGGCCTCTGCTTCGGACTTGTGCAGAAGGGGAGGCAGTGCTTTCAAAGAAGGGCCTCTGGAGTGTGGAGTTTCAGAGTTTGGAGATAAAGCCCTGGGTCAGTGTACATGGGTGGGGTTTAGGCCCAGCTCATTAGGGGGGGTGTCAGAGGGGGTCTCTGAGTGTAGAGGTAGGGCCCTGGGTGGGGGTGTAGGGGCAGGGCTTGGGCTCTGCACAGCAGGAGGGAGGCTCCAAGGGCAGAGGATTAGGCCCAGCAGCCCAACAAGCTCCCCAGTGCCTAAGTGGATGGGGAAAGCGCTGGCTGCATTCCCTTCTGTTCCTCCACGCCCCACCCCGCCATCTCCCGCAGAGTCTCCCCCATCCCCACTGAACTCCTAACCTTGGGTGAGACCTCTGGGTGTAAGAACTCCTCCCCTCCCCCAGCCACCCCTCAGGGATGCCAGTCCCAGAGGTCTGGCCTTTACTTTTGCTCCCCCTTCCCTCCCTCCCACTCCCTTAAGACCCACGCAGGTGGAGGGGTTCTTGGTGGGCAGAGGATCAGGTCCAGGGTCTCAGCGGGCTCGCGGGGGCCCATGTGGGCAGGGGAAACCTGACCATGCTCCCTTTTGATCAGCCCTCCCAATGGTCCCTCAGTTTCCCCTTCGGCCGTGGGATCCCTTCCCCTCCCTCAGCCACCCCTCAGGGGCGTCAGTCCTGTCCCATCTCCACTTCTCCTCCCCCTTCACTCCCACCGTGCCCCACGTCCTACCCGGTCACTGGGGATTCCTCCCATCCCCTTAGGTGTTCGTGGTCCCTCACCGGTGCCTGGTAGGTGCCCTAGTTGTGTGGAGACATGAATTTCGCGTCCTCCTAGTCCTCCATCTTGACTCCGCCCTCTGTTGAGAGGCTCCTGATTACTGATTCAATCTCCTTCCTAGTAATTGATCTGTTTACTTTTTCTGTTTCTTCATGATTCAGTCTTAGTAGGTGGTAGATTGTATGTTTCTAGGAAGTTATCCATTTTTTTCTAGGTTGTCCAGTTTCTTGACATATAATTGTTCATACTGTTGTCTTATAATCCTTTATATTTCTGTAGTATCAGTTGTAACATCTCCTCTTTCACTTCTAGTTTTATTTGGGTGCTGTTTCTCTTTTTCTTTATGAATCTAGCTAAAGGTTTCTTCTATTTTGTTTATCTTTTCAAAAAATGAGCTCTTAGTTTTATTCATCTTTTCTATTATCTGTTTAGTCTCTATTTCATTTATTTCTACTCTGATCTTTGTTGTTTCCTTCCTTCTATGAACTTCGGGCTTAGTTTGTTCTTCTTTTCCTGTTTCTTTGAGGTGTAAAGGGTGGTTGTTATTTGAGATTTTTCTTATTTCTTAATGTAGGTATTTATTGCCATGAACTTTCCTCTTAGAACTGCTTTTGCTGCATCCCATAAATTTTGGTGTGTTGTATTTCCATTTCTCTCAAGATATTTTTTGATTTCTCTTTTGATTTCTGCTTTGACCCATTGGTTGTTATAGCATGTTGTTTAATCTCCACATATTTGTGAATTTTCCAGTTTTCTTTTTGTAATTGATTTCTAGTTTCATACCATGGTGGTTGGAAAAGATTCTTGATATGATTTCAATTTTCTTAAATTTATTAAGACTTGTTTTTGGCTCAACATGTGATCTATACTGGAGAATGTTCCCTGTACTCTCGAGAAGAATGTGTATTCTGCTGTTTTTGGAGAAATGTTCTGTATATGTATGTTAAGTCCATCAGATATAACGTGTAGTTTAAGTCTAATGTTTTCCTATTGATCTTGTGTCTGGATGATCTCGCCATTGATAAAAATGGGGTATTGAAGTCCCCTTCTATTATTGTATTGCTGTCTATTTCTCCCTATTATTTCTTAATATAGGCATTTAATACTATAAATTTCCTTCTAAGTACTGCTCTAGTGGCATTCTGTATATTGTGATTTTTGGTTTTATTTTAATTTAAAATAGTATTTAATTTCCCTTGTTTAGTCATTGAAATTTTCAATAGATTTTTTTTACAGCAGTTTTAGGTTCACAGCAAAATTGAGGGGAAAGTACAGAGTTCTCACATACCCCACTCCCTTGGCTCCACACAAGTGCAGCCTCCCTACCATCGACATCCCACACTTGAGTGTACATTTGTTGTAATCGATGAACCTACATTGCTATGTCATTATTATCCAAAGTCTGTAGTTTACACTAGGGATCACTCTTGGTGTTATACATTCTTTGAGTTTGGACAAATGTATAATGACATATATTCACCATTTTATCATGCAGAATACTTTCACTGCTGTAATAATCCTCTGTGCTCTGTCTGTTCACCCTCCCTCTCCCTAACTCTGTGCAGCCACTGATGTTTTTTACTGTCTCCAAAGTTTTGCCTTTTCTAGAATGTCATATTGTTGAAGTCTTACAATATACAGCCTTTTCAGATTGGCTCCTTCACTTAGTCATATGCATTTAAGTTCCCTTTGTGTCTTTTCATATCTTGATAATTTTTTTATTTAAGCACTGGATAGTGTTTTGTTGTTTCAATGTACCACGGTTTATTTATCCACTCACCTACTGAAGGACACCTTGGTCACCTTCAACTTTTGGCAGTTACGAATAAAGTTGCTATAAACATCTGTGTGAAGGTTTTGGTATGGACATAAGTTTTCACCTCCTTTGGGCAAACACTAAGGAGCACAATTGCTGGATTGTGTGGTAAGAGTATGTTCAGTATTGTACATAACTACCAAACTGTCTTCCAAAGTGGCTGTACCATTGTGCATTCCCACTAGCAGTGGACTAGAGTACCTTTTGCTCTACTTCCCTGCCAGCATTTTGTGTTGTCAGTGATTGGATCTTGGCCATTCTATTAAGTGTATAGTGGTATCTTGTTGTTTTAATTCATTATTTCGTGGTGACATATGATGTGGAGCATCTTTTTATATGCTTACTTGTCATTTGTATATCTTCTTTGATGAGATGTCTGTTCACGTCTTTTGCCTATTGTTAAATTGGGTTGTTTATTTTCTTATTTTTGAATTTTAGCAGTTCTTTGTGTAATTTGCATAATATCCATTATCAGATATGTGTTTTGCAAACATTCTCACCCAGTCTGTGTCTCTTCTCACTTCTTAACAAGGTCTTTACAGATCAGAAGTTTTGGGGTTTTTTTTTTCTTTTTAAAAAAATTTTTATTTATTTATTTTTATACAGCAGGTTCTTATTAATTATCTATTTTATACATATTAGTGTATATATGTCAATCCCAATCTCCCAAGTCACACCCTCCCCCGGCTTTCCCCCCTTGGTGTCCATACAATTGTTCTCTACATCTGTGTCTCTATTTCTGCCTTGCAAACTATTTCATCTGTACAGTTTTTCTAGATTCCACATATATGTGTTAATATACGAGATTTGTTTTTCTCTTTGTGACTTAACTTCACTCTGTATGACAGTCTAGGTCCATTCACGTCCCTACAAATGACCCAATTTCGTTCCTTTTTATGGTTGAGTAATATTCCATTGTATATATGTACTACATCTTCTTTATCCATTTGTCTGTCTATGGGCATTTAGGTTGCTTCCATGTCCTGGCTATTGTAAATTGTGCTGCAATGAACAATGGGGTGCATGTGTCTTTTTGAATTACGGTTTTCTCTGGGTACATGCCCAGTAGTGGAATTGCTAGGTCATATGGTAATTCTATTTTTAGTTTTTTAAGGAACCTCCATACTGTTCTCCATAGTGGCTGTATCAAATTACATTCCCACCAACAGTGTAGGAGGGTTCCCTTTTCTCTACACCCTCTACAGCATTTGTTGTTTTTAGATTTTCTGATGATGCCCATTCTAACCATGTGAGGTGATACCTCGTTGTAATTTTGATTTACATTTCTCTAATAATTAGTGATGTTGAGCAGCTTTTCATGTGCCTCTTGGCCATCTGTATGTCTTCTTTGGAGAAATGCCTGTTTAGGTCCTCTGCCCATTTTCGGATTTGGTTGTTTGTTTTTTTTAATATTGAGCTGCATGAGCCGTTTATATATTTTGGAGGTTAACCCTTTGTCTGTTGATTCATTTGCAAATATTTTCTCCCATTCTGAGGGTTGTCTTGTTTATAGTATCCTTTGCTGTGCAAAGCTTTTAAGTTTCATTAGGTCCCATTTGTTTATTTTGTTTTTATTTCCATTACTCTAGGAGGTGGGTCAAAAAAGATCTTACTGTGATTTATGTCAAAGAGTGTTCTTCCTATGTTTTCCTCTAAGAGTTTTTATAGTGTCTGGCCTTACATTTAGGTCTTTAATCCATTTTGAGTTTATTTTTGTGTATGGTGTTAGGGAGTGTTCTAATTTCATTCTTTTACATGTAGCTGTCCAGTTTTCCCAGCACCACTTATTGAAGAGAATTTCTTTCTCCATTGTATATCCTTGCCTCCTTTTTCATAGATTAGTTGACCATAGGTGTGTGGGTTTAACACTGGGCTTTCTATCCTGTTCTATTGATCTATATTTCTGTTTTTGTGCCAGTACCATATTGTCATGATTACTGTAGCTTTGTAGTATAGTCTGAAGTCAGGGAGTCTGATTCCTCCAGCTCCTTTTTTTTTCCTGCAGATTGCTTTGGCTATTTGGGGTCTTTTGTGTTTCCATACAAATTAAAACTTTTTTTGTTCTAGTTCTGTATAAAATGCCTTTGGTAATTTGATAGGGATTGCATTGAATCTGTAGTTTGCTTTGGGTAGTATAGTCATTTTCACAGTATTGATTCTTCCAATCCAAGAACATGGTATATCTCTCCATCTGTTTGTGTCATCGTTGATTTCTTTCATCAGTATCCTATAGTTTTCTGAGTAAAGTTTTTTTGCCTCTCTAGGTAGATTTATTCCTAGGTATTTTATTCCTTTTGTTGCTGTAGTGAATGGGATTGTTTCCTTAATTTCTCTTTCTGATCTTTCATTGTTCATGTATAGGAATGCAAGAGATTTCTGTGAATTAATTTTCTATCCTGCAACCTAACCAAATTCACTGATTAGCTCTAGTAGTCTTCTGGTGGCATCTTTAGGATTTTTTATGTATAGTATCATGTCATCTGCAAACAGTGACAGTTTTACTTCTTTTCCAATTTTGATTCCTGTTTTTTCTTTTTCTTCTCTGATTGTCATGGCTAGGATTTCCAAACCTATGTTGAATAAGAGTGGCAGGAGTGGACATCCTTGTCTTGTTCCTGATCTTAGAGGAAATGCTTTCAGTTTTTCACTATTGAGAATAATGTTTGCTGTTGGTTTGTTGTATATGGCCTATTATGTTGAGGTAGGTTCCCTCTATGCCCATTTTTTGGAGAGTTTTTGTCATAAATTGGCTTTGAATTTTGTCAAAAGCCTTTTCTGCTTCAATTGAGATGATCATATGGTTTTATTCCTTAATTTGTTAATATGGTGTATCACATGGATTGATTTGCATATATTGAAGAATCCTTGCATTCCTGGGATAAATCCCACTTGGTCATGGTGTATGATCCTTTTAATGTGTTGTTGGATTCTGTTTGCTGGCATTTTGTTGAGGATTTTTGCATCTATGTTCATCAGTGATATTGGTTTGTAATTTTCTCTTTTCTGTGATATCATTTTCTGGTTTTGGTATCAGGGCGATGGTGGCCTCGTAGAACGAATTTCGGAGTGTTCCTCCTGCTGCAATTTTTTGGAAGAGTTTGAGAAGGATAGGTGTTAGTTCTTCTCTAAATGTTTGATAGAATTCGCCTGTGAAGCGATCTGGTCCTGGATTTTTGTTTGTTGGAAAACTTTTAATTACAGTTTCAATTTCATTAGTTGTGATAGGTCTGTTTATATTTTCTAATTCTTCCTAGTTCAGTCTTGGAAAATTGTACCTTTCCAAGAATTTGTCCATTTCTTTGAGGTCGTCCATTTTATTAGCCTATAGTTACTTGTAGTAGTCTCTTATAATCCTTTGTACTTCTGTGGTGTCAGTTGTAATTTCTCCTTTTTCATTTCTAATTTTATTGATTTGTGTCCTCTCCCTTTTTTTTCTTGGTGAGTGTGGCTAAAGGTTTATCAATTTTGTTTATCTTCTCAAAGAACCAACTTTTAGTTTTATTGATCTTTGCTATTGTT
This sequence comes from Mesoplodon bidens, assembly GCF_964165515.1. Taxonomy (NCBI): domain Eukaryota; kingdom Metazoa; phylum Chordata; class Mammalia; order Artiodactyla; family Ziphiidae; genus Mesoplodon; species Mesoplodon bidens. The sequence goes on along the minus strand of NC_138178.1, from coordinate 146,944,072 downwards.
TTCTTCATTTCTATTTCATTTATTTCTGCTCTGACCTTCATGATTTCTTTCCTTCTACTGACTTTGAGTTTTCTTTGTTCTTCTTTCTCTAGTTCCTTTAGGTATAAAGTTAGATTATTTATCTGAGGTTTTTCTTGTTTCTTGAGGTGAGATTGAATTGCTATAAACTTCCCTCTTAGAACTGCTTTTGCTGCATCCCATATGTTTTGGGTCATTGTGTTTTCACTGTCATTTGTTTCTATGTATTTTTTACTTTGATTTCTTCATTGATCTCTTAGTTATTTAGTAGCACAGTGTTTAGCCTCCATGTGTTTGTGTTTTTTACAGTTTTTTGTTTCTGTAATTGATTTCTAATCCCATAGTGTTGTGGTTGGAAAAGATGCTTGATATGATTTCAGTTTTCTTAAATTTTCCGAGAGTTGATCTGTGACCCAAGATGTGATCTATCTTGGAGAATGTTCTGTGTGCACATGAGTAGAAAGTGTATTCTGCAACTTTTGGGTGGAATGTCCTGTAAATATCAATTAATCTATCTGGTCTATTGTGTCATTTAAAGCTTGTGTTTCCTTATTAATTTTCCGTTTGGATGATCTGTCCATTGGTGTAAGTGGGGTGTTAAGTCCCCCACTATTATTGTGTTGCTGTTGATTTCCCTTTTTATTTTTGTTAGCATTTGCTTTTTGTATTGAGGTGCTCCTATGTTGGGTGCATAAATATTTATAATTGTTATATCTTCTTGGATTGATCCCTTGATCATTATGTAGTGTCCTTCCGTATCTCTTGTAACAGTCTTTATTTTAAAGTGTATTTTATCTGATATGAGTATTGCTACTCCAGCTTTCTTTTGATTTCCATTTGAATGGAATATCTTTTTCCATCCCCTCATTTTCAGTCTGTATGTGTCCCTATGTCTGAAATGGGTCTCTTGTAGACAGCATTTATACGGGTCTTGTTTTTGTCTCCATTTAGCCAGTCTGTGTCTTTTGTTTGGAGCATTGAATCCATTTACATTTAAGGTAATTATCGATATGTATATTCCTATTACTATTTTCTCAATTATTTTGGGTTTGTTTTTGTAGGTCTTTTTCTTCTCCTGTGTTTCCTGCCTAGAGAAGTTCCTTTAACATTTGTTGTAAAGCTGTTTTGGTGGTGCTCAATTCTCTTAGCTTTTGCTTGTCTGTAAAGCTTTTGATTTCTCTGTCAAATCTGAATGAGATCCTTGCCGGGTAGTAATCTTGGTTGTAGGTTTTTCTCTTTCATCACTTTAAATATATCCTGCCACTCCCTTCTGGCCTGCAGAGCTTCTGCTGAAAAATCAGCTGATAACCTTATGGGGATTCCCTTTTATGTTATTTTTTGCTTTTCCCTTGCTATGTTTAATATTTTTTCTTTGATTTTAATTTTTGTTATTTTGATTAATATTTGTCTTGGTGTGTTTCTCCTAGGGTTTGTCCTGTATGGGACTCTCTGCACTTCCTGGACTTGGGTAGCTATTTCCTTTCCCATGTTATGGAAGTTTTTGACTATAATCTCTTTGAATATTTTCTAAGACCCTTTCTTTTTCTCTTCTTCTTCTGGGACCCCTATAATTCAAATACTGGTGCGTTCAGTGTTGTCCCAGAGGTCTCTGAGACGGTCTTCAATTCTTTTCATTCTTTTTTCTTTATTCTGCTCCTCGGCAGTTATTTCCACCATTCTATTTTCCAGCTCACTATTTGTTCTTCTACCTTAGTTATTCTGCTATTGATTCCTTCTGGTGTATTTTTCATGTCAGTTATTGTATTATTTACCTCTGTTTGTTTGTTCTTTAGTTCCTCTAGATCTCTCTTAAACATTTCTTGTATTTTCTCGATCCATGCCTCCATTCTATTTCTGAGATTTTAGATCATCTTTACTATCATTACTCCGAATTCTTTTTCAGGTAGGTTGCCTATTTCCTCTTCATTTATTTGGTCTTGTAGGTTCTTACCTTGCTCCTTCATCTGTAACATATTTCTTTGTCATTTTTTTTTTTTTTTTTTTTTTGCGGTACGTGGGCCTCTCACTGTTGTGGCCTCTCCCGTTGTGGAGCACAGGCTCCGGATGCTCAGGCTCACCGGCCATGGCTCACGGGCCTAGCTGCTCCACGGCATGTGGGATCTTCCCAGACCGGGGCATGAACCCGTATCCCCTGCATTGGCAGGCGGACTCTCAACTACTGCGCCACCGGGGAAGCCCCATCTCACTTTTTTTGATGGGTGTTTTTTATGTGTCAGTTAGGTTAACTTGATTAACTTGATTATCTTTGCTTAAATCTTCTACTTCCTTATTCATTTTTGGGGGGAGGGGTGTTGTTCTATCCATTGCTGACAGTATGCTAATACCTACAAGTAGATTTTGAATTTTTCTCTTTCTCCTTTTTGTTTTGTCAGTGTTCGCTTTATGTATTTCAAAGCTATTTTTTAAGTAGATACAAATTCCTCTTGAATTTTATCATATTAAATATATCTTTATCTCTGTAATTGCTTCATCTTTTCTGCTACTAATATGGTTTGTTTCCTTTCTTTTGCCAATATAAATTAGTAAACTATTGTTATTATTTTAGAGTACCTTTTCTTTCCTCTCAGTTCAGACGTTGAACCTTTTTCTCTGGAGCATGTTGAATTAGATTCTGATTTGCATTTAGAGCCAATAAGGGGCAGTAGGAGTATGTCTTGAGGATACTAGGCATCCTCTAGCAGGATAATTTTCCCAGCTGAGATAATTACAGCATCTCCAGCTAGAGGTGGTTAGACTTCTCAGACAGGAAAGGTGTAGTCTCCATCCCTGGTAAAGGAGAGTCAGGGATACTTGAGAGCATCTAGATACTCAGAACCAATCCAGTCCACCTGGAATTCCTCTTTTCAAGTGTCAAGGTTTTTTCCCATCTCAATCAGATTTCCCACTACAGTCTTGGCAAATCTCTGTATTCAACTTACTCTGTGATTCTGTAACTCCACAGTTAAATTTTGATTTTCTTTGAAGTTGGCCATGTGGCTAAAAGAGAGATTTGGGGGGGGGGGCGTTGTCCTCCATTATCAGATATCTGAGTTGAGAATTTAGAGCCTTGAACCTCATTTTGAAAAATCTCCATTAGAATTTAGTATAGCTATTCCACATCTCAGTCCTTGAGATACTTATAGGCATCATCACAGCCTTCCCTTTGTCCCCCACATACTTGCTTCAGTAGGGCACTTCATCACAATCAACGTGAGTAGTAATTTAATTAATTGTGATGTTACTATGTGCCCATTCCCCATTCAAAAGGAGTTCAGGGCTTCCCTGGTGGCGCAGTGGTTGAGAGTCCGCCTGCCGATGCAGGGGACATGGGTTCGTGCCCCAGTCCGGGAAGATCCCACGTGCTGCAGAGCGGCTGGGCCTGTGAGCCATGGCCACTGAGCCTGCACATCCGGAGCCTGTGCTCCGCAATGGGAGAGGCCACAACAGTGAGAGGCCCGCGTACCACACACACACACACACAAAAAAAGTTCAGCATTGTCTTAAGGCCATGAACGTACCCAAGCCAATCCCAGAGTCCCATTTTGTCTCTCTTGGCAGCACTCTTGGTACCAAGTCATGTATCTGTTAAGATCTAGTTCAGAAAAGAGAAACCCACCAAGAGCAATTACTATAGGGAATTCTTGAAAAGGTAATAGAGGACTGAAAAGGTAAAAAGGGAACACTGAGGTACACAGAAGTATGAGTTGCCAGAAGGAGTTCCACCCCTAAAATTGGGGCAACAAAGGGAAGAGGTTGGGGTTATCATAACCTAGAAGCTGTCACAATGGGCCTCATATGTCTGGACCTGGAGTGTAGAAGATAGGACATTATGAGCCCAGGTGATGTTGGTAATTTTGGAACTCAGAAAAGGGGTACTGTGGACTTGATAGCTGTACCTACTATAAGGTAATGCTGAGCTGGTGCTGGTTCCTTAAGGACTTGGAAAAAGGTCCTCTAAAACTCTGACTCAGATATCAGAGGGGGGGGTGCTCTTTTATGGGGCTTGTATCAAGGAGATTTGTGGTATAGCCAGGGAACATCTGAGAAAGAGACACTGGCTGGCTGGTGTGGGTTGCCCAGGGTACTGGAAGATGGCTCTGTACATCTGTTTTTCAGACTTCTGAGGAGAGGGCACTGTCCCCTGGTTACTTTTGATAGGGCTTGATGGAGCTGGTTCTGGGAATGTGGTAACTGACTCTGTCCACCAGAGCAAGATCCCTTTGCAGGTGGTGGTCACTGAAAGTAACAGCAGGCAAACAAGTAGAGCCCCATGTCCTTTCATTTTGCCTTTCATTCTCCCTCTAATGCCCTTCTTGACAAAACTGTTCAGGAAGCCAGCTAGAAATGGGGTAATATAATGTGCAGATTCCCATTTTCAGCTACATAGACAAAGTATAAATTTTAGTTTTGGGGTTCAGAAAATAACTGATAATCATCGTAAGATGTGTCAGCAGAATGCTGCTGTAGTTTCTGTGGTGACAGGTAATAGCAGGTGATACTGATATGTGTGAAGCTCTCTGATGTTTTCTGTTGTTTTATTTAGTTGTGGCTCACTAAATTGACTTCATGACCCTGAATGGTTTGTGACCTAAGTTTTTGAAACACTGAATTAGCTGTGACTAAGAGTGTGTGGAGACAAGGTAAAATAGGGGTTTTGAGGAGTTTGAAATAGCTGCTGGAAATAGAAGAGTTAATTACTGATACAGAAGAAGATTCTTACACTGCTTGAAGTGCAGGTAATGCTAGAGAGGAAGGGCTTTGGTGTGACACCAGTTCACGTAATTAATGGTAATGTGATTGTCCTTCAGGACTTGTCTTTCAAATAGTGCAATAGTGACAAAGACTGGTATGACTCAAAGATTCTTGGCAATGAAATTTTCTATTATTACCACATCATATTTCTGATGAAGCTTAATGTAGGTTGTTTTCCTCTTTATAATGCTTTAATAATCCTCTTCCAACTCACACATTTCCATCTTAATACCCCAAATCTGTAGCAGATACCAAGGATATCATGAAGAGAGACATGGAAAGGAAATCTGGTCACTAGGATTTCACCTATATCAGAGATGCTTTCCCTAAGAGGTTTCATCTAGTATTCTTGGCTTCCAGTAGTCATCCATTAGTTCTGGAAAAGTATCCATGAGTGTACAGGTGTTTTTGACATCATAATGCTGAGGATATTTCTTACACTCTCTACTACTGAACCCATTTGTGTCCTTATTTAGAATATTCGGCCACCAATATGTGTTCGAATGTGTCTCTAATTTTTTTTCAACTTTTGTTTTTAAATATTAAGCAAATTATCGACACTTTAAAATTTTATTTATTTATTTATTTATTTATTTGTCTGTCTGTGTTGGGTCTTTGTTGCTGCTCATGGGCTTTCTCTAGTTGCAGTGAGCAGGGGCTACTCTTTGTTGCGAGTGTGCGGGCTTCTCATTGCAGTGGCTTCTCTTGTTGCAAAGCACAGGCTCTAGGCACATGGGCTTCAGTAGTTGTGGTTCACAGTCTCAGGAGTTGTGGCTCGTGGGCTCTAGAGCACAGGCTCAGTAGTTGTGGCACACGGGCTTAGTTGCTCCATGGCATGTGGGATCTTCCCAGACCAGGGATCAAATCCATGCCCGAGGTCCATTGGCAGGTGGATTCTTAACCACTGCATCACCAGGGAAGTACAAATTATTGATACTTTTAACTGAAAATCAGAAAATGAATGAAATTAGCTTTTACCTGAGGTAAAATTTATGTTTTTAACAGGTATGAAGAAAGTCCATTCAAATTGTAGTCTTTGAACATTTTAGTGAACTGATTCTAGTTTTAAATTCTTCAATCCAGCTTTCTCTAGAGAATTCAGCTAACTCACCAGCCATGTAAAATATAGAATGGAATCTATATTGACACAGCCAAGGTGAGTCTCTTATGATTCAGAACATGATGCACCTGGGCTGGGTGGAGAGAAGGCTGCTGCTTCCATGCTGTGATTGGAGGCGATGGGGCTGTCCCCAAATAGCAGCCCCTTTCCCTATTACTCCGTCAGTATGGATGCCTTCCTTTGAATGTCCAGGGGTTTTCTGCAGGTAAGAATGCATTATAAAATAAAAATTTGTCTTGATTGGAGGGGGTCTTACAAAACTAATGAGTCCATTAAGTGAGGCTTAGTTTGACTGCTAACCTCAAACAGAAATGGGGGCTAGATAAGATGTCTGTAGAAGAGAAGGAAAGATGGATCAAACTGTCTGAATAAAGCGATAAAAAAAATGGTGAGCTTTGGATGGGCTGTCTCCATGCTTACTGAAGCTAGCAGAGTATCAGTATGTTTTTGGGTGGAGGAGAAATTGGGAGTCAGATGTCAATCTTTTTAATAGGGAAAATGTCATGCCAGTGTACATGTTTAGAGAACAGTATATAAATGAATCTTTATCAGGTTCAATAATTACCAACCTATGATGCATTTCCTTCATCTCTTTCCCAGGAAACCTGCTCTTCCCCCACCCCTTGCCCTTACTTATATATGAAACAATCTCAGGAATTTTATTGATTCAAGCCTTGTCCCAATTGAAATCACCTTCTTCTCTCTCTCCAGCCCTCCACCCTCCCTGCCCCAGCCACCCCATCCTAGCTCTTCTTTCTATTTTCACTTTCAGCACTGAAGCTCTGATGGTTCACCTCTTCCAGGACACAGATCCATAAAGGTCAGCCCTGCACCCTGAACAGCTCAGAGGGAGGAGCCAGACCAGTAACGCCTGATGCCCTGCCCTCTTCTGCCCTAAACAGGTGGCTCCATAATGGCAGTGGGTGAGGCCCTGGTGCACATCAGAGTCACTCTTCTGCTGCTCTCATTTGGGGCATCTTTGTTCATTTCTGACCACTCTCAGGCCAGGGCCTCCCAGCACTTCTCCTCTCCAGAATTGGTGATCCCCTTGAAGGTGACTGGCAGAGGCAGAAATGCCAAGGCTCCAGGCTGGCTCTCCTACAGCCTGCGGTTTGGGGGCCAGAGACACATTGCCCACATGAGGGTCAAGAAGTTCTTGGTTTCCAGACACCTCCCAGTGTTCACCTACACAGACCAGCATGCCCTCCGCCAGGATCATCCTTTTGTTCCTGATGACTGCTACTATCATGGTTATGTGGAGGGGGTTCCCAAGTCCCTGGTTGCCCTCAGTACTTGTTCTGGAGGTTTTCGAGGAATACTACAGATAAATGATCTTGCTTATGAAATTGAACCAGTTAGGTTTTCTGCCACATTTGAACACTGGGTGTATAAGATAGACAGTGATGATACACAGTTCCCACCTATGAGATGTGGGTTAACAGAAGAGGAAATAGCACGCCAATTGGAGTTGCAAGAGTTGCATAATTTCACTCTGATGCAAAGTTCTTACACAGGCTGGTGGACCCACTTGCGTTTTCTTGAGTTGGTAGTGGTTGTGGACAATCTTCGATTCGTTCACTCGGAAAGAAATGTGTCAGTAGTGCAGCGTGAAATACTTGATGTTGTCAATATAATAGGTAGCTTGTATCACTCTTTGGAACTTGATGTAATTTTAACTGGGCTTGAAGTCTGGACTGAAGGAAACCCAGTTCCTATCGATAACATAGATAAGCTTTTGGAGGATTTTGCTGCTTGGAAGTATTTTAGCCTTGATGACCGACTGTCACATGATACGGCCCATCTTTTCATAAAAAAATCATTTGGCATAAAGCTTGGACTTGCCTATGTTGGTGGAATATGCCAGCGTCCTTTTAATAGTGGAGTTAATGTTTTTGAAGACGAGAGTCTGTATGCTTTTGCAATTGTTGTGACCCATGAACTTGGTCATAATTTAGGTATGCAGCATGATACTGAATGGTGTGTGTGTGAACTTCAGTGGTGCATAATGTTTCATGCCAGAGAGGTGACAAATAAATTCAGCAACTGCAGTTATGCTGAGTATTGGGACAATCTTATCAATAATGGATTATGTCTTTACTCTCCTCCACATCCGGGGAATATCTTTAGGCTGAAGTATTGTGGGAACCTAGTGGTTGAAGAAGGAGAGGAGTGTGACTGTGGAACCATAGAGCAGTGCATAAATGATCCCTGCTGTCTGTTGAATTGCACTCTAAAGCCTGGAGCTGCTTGTGCTTTTGGGCTTTGTTGTAAAGACTGCAAGGTCATGTCATCAGGGACTTTGTGCAGAAAACAGATCAGTGAATGTGACCTTCCGGAGTGGTGCAATGGGACATCCCATCAGTGCCCAGAAGATGTATATGTGCAGGATGGGATTCCCTGTAGTGATGGTGCCTACTGCTATCAAAAGAGCTGTAATAACCATGATGAACAGTGCAGGGAGATATTTGGCAAAGATGCAAGGAGTGCACCTCAGAGTTGCTACAAAGAAATCAACACCCAAGGAAACCGATTTGGTCACTGTGGTATCAAAGGCACACAGTACATAAAATGTGCATCCCCTGATATCCTGTGTGGGAGAGTTCAGTGTGAAAATGTGAGAGTAATTCCTAATCTGATAGAACATTCCACAGTGCATCAGCTTCACTTTAATGACACCACTTGTTGGGGCACTGATTATCATATAGGGATGTCCATATCTGATATCGGTCAAGTGAGAGACGGCACAATGTGTGGTCCAGGAAAGATATGTATCCACAACAAGTGTGTCAGTATGGTTCGCGTGCCACAAGCCTGTCAGCCTGAGACCTGCCACATGAAGGGGATCTGCAATAATAAACAACAATGCCACTGCAATCCTGGATGGGCACCTCCCTACTGTGAACACCAAGGCAATGGAGGTAGTAATAGTAGTGGTCCACCTTTTAATCCCCAAGCAGAAGAGAAAGAACTGAAGGAGAAGGGAAACCAGCCATTATTGTGGCTTATTCCTTTGACTTGTTTATTTTTATGTTGCATCCTTGTGCTTTGTAAGAAACATAAAAAGAAGGAGGAGGCAGAAACGACGGAAGAAAAAGAGACTGAGGAGGAAGAAGGTGACTAAGGCTCCTGCTTCATTTTTTTAAATCTCTGGTTTTTCTTTTAATAGTAGAGAAGTATTAGGGCATGTCTGACTGTTTCAAGAAAAATTTAAGGATCCTTCATGTCAGAATCATAAGCATTAATATTTCGCTGAAGGATTCCTAGCATGTTCTTACTTACTCTTCAGTGTGTTAAGCAATATTAAAGTTCATTTTTTTTTTCTGGAAGTCATCTCTTTATGTTTCCCGAGCAAAGGCATGGCAAAGTCACATTTTTAAGCTAATGTCTATCAGTTGTAAACCTCCTCCCACCTTTGTACTCTTAAAATGTAATGTCCGGGATGTGCCGCTACATACCCCATTGCTGTTTTGCCAGCTCTTTTCCAGGTAGCTGTGCCAAAAGGGGGCAGTAGAAGTAGCCTGGAATGATGGATGAAGGGAGAAGGGAGTTTACTTTCTTGTGTGCTAAAAGTTACTCTGTCATTTTGGTAGCCACATTTGGCTTTGGATTTCAGTTTTGATGACCCTGTTAGAACTACCCTCATTCTTCATTAGAAGTACCAGCACCAGATGACCACTGATACTTTCAGAGATCAGAGTTGCAGCTCTGGGGTTAGCAGTGTGGTCCTCCTCTGAGTTGCTGAAGCACCAACGTCAGCTAGTCACTTGCTCTCCTTAGAGGTCTTGGTGACTGCTCTGCAGAGGGCCTCCTTAAATCATCAGTACTTGAATGAACCCAACTTCTTTCCTTTGTTCCCTTGGCCCTAGGACGTCTAGGTGCTTTCAGTAGTTACTTCATTATGATAGTTTGAGTTATCCAGTAGCAGACACTGAATTAAAGCTTAGAGAGAAAGGATGATGAAGTCGGTTGTGCAGATGAGAAATAGCCTTGGCCATTTCACATTTCAGCCTTGGCCAACCTGGCAGCAAGCTCTAGGATGAATATTGCCTGACAGACTAGTCTTGAATTGGTCCAAAATGGCCTGGTCTTCATACCCTCCCCTTGCTTATTCACTGGATGTGAGTGCCCTGGGAAGGGTAAGTGCTTGGCCATGCACCTCCCAGCAACTGAGACTGACCCCAAAGAGCTAACATCTGGATGCTCTATGCTGATCATAATCCCAGCAACTGGTCAGCAAGACTTTCCTGGGAGGAGGATGAAGGTGGCTCATTTGGAAATTCCACAGTCTGATCTTTGCATTGCTCTGATCAACTTTTCTTTATATGTTCTGGAAACAGCTCCTCCAGGATTCTGGCAGGCATCTCTGCCTGTGGGGAACCATAGAAGAGGGAGGTTTGTGGGATGAAGCAGAGACCCTAGTACTGTGTTTGGTTCTGGGGCTAAAGTTGATACTTACTGTCTCTCTCCACTATCTGTTCTAGTTTCCCTCATCTCTAGATAGCGTTCTGATGGCTTGGGTTGGATGTTAACCCTGTGTTATTACCCAGGCCCTTATCTTTAAAGCACCCGAGTGCCTGGTCACCATGTCTTTCTCAGGCTCGGATTGCTGAATCTATCCATTTATAGTAGCAATAGAGCTAGAAAATACAAAGAGGCACCCAAGGAGATCACCTGGGTTCCACACATATGCCCTACCTCCTCTCGATGATTAGGCTCAGGTATGCCTGTCAAGACTGTGCCACCTCTTCTTGCTACTGAAGGGACACAGGGAACCCCAAATGCCCAGGTGGGACTCTAGCTTTGTCCCACTGTGAAAGTATGACCCATTTGGTGACCTTGCAGAGCCTAGAGTTGCAGGGGACAGGAGGCACAAACCACTTCAGTGAGTCATAGGTAGTGATGGTAAGTGGTGCCACTTCTACTTCCAGCCCCTGGTTTCCACCCATGTAGAAGCCTCTGGTTTAGTGTGTACAACCCATCATGGAATGGTACTTGTATTAGGGTTCAGCAGAGAAACAGAACCAACAGGATATAGTGATTTATATATTTATCCTTTCCCCAGAAGAGGAAGTAAAGTCCTCAGGGATGTTTGTTCTTCTTGATATCCAGTAACTTAAATACTATGATGTGAAATTAATAATGAGATACTGTGATATAAATTCAATATGCCTTATGCTACATGTTAAGGGAATAAGAGGAAATAACAATGAAAAAGAAAGGAAAGAAAACAAACAGGAAATATGAATGCAAATATATTCATATCAAAATAAGAACATACTCGCAACATATTACAGTCCTTGTTTCTATAACTGGTCACATGGTTGTAGCTGGTATTTATGACCATCTTCTTTTACCACCCACTCTGTTCCCTTTGCCTTCAGCAAGTACTTCATCTAATCATGGTTCTTTATCTGGTGGGGTGATCCAAACCTTTACTCCTGAAGGGTCTGGGCCAATGCTGGATTGGGTTGTTATAGTTTTCCATTGACCTTAATAACAGGGCATGGTAATACTGAGATACCCTAAGCTGTTTCCTGTGTTCCAGACCTACTCTTCCTTACCTTTACTGTGGAGAAGTAGTCCAATTTCCCCTGGGTAATCAGGATTAATCACCCCAGCCATCACCATAGTTCCATTCATCGCCTATTGATTCAGAGGCATGAGGAGCCCAAATTGGCCAGGTGGCAGTCTTTTTTTCTTTGCTTTGCTTTTTTAAAAAACATCTTTATTGGAGTATAATTGCTTTACAATGGTGTGTTAGTTTCTGATTTATAACAAAGTGAATCAGCTATACATATACATATATACCCATATCTCCTCCCTCTTGCGTCTCCCTCCCACCCTCACTATCCCACCCCTCTAGGTGGACACAAAGCACCAAGCTGATCTCCCTGTGCTATGTGGCTGCTTCCCACTAGCTATCTATTTTACATTTGGTAGTGTATATATGTCCATGCCACTCTCTCACTGCGTTCCAGCTTACCCTTCCCCCTCCCCATGTCCTCAAGTCCATTCTCTATGTCTGCGTCTTTATTCCTATCCTGCCCCTAGGTTCCTCAGAGACTTTTTTTTTTCTTAGATTCCATATATATGTGTTAGCATACGGTATGTGTTTTTCTCTTTCTGACTTACTTCACTCTGTATGACAGGCTCTAGGTCCATCCACCTCACTACAAGTAATTCAATTTCGTTTCTTTTTATGGCTGAGTAATATTCCATTGTATATATGTGCGACATCTTCTTTATCCATTCATCTGTTGATGGGCACTTAGGTTGCTTCCATGTCCTGGATGTTGTAAATAGTGCTGCAATGAACATTGTGGTACATGACTCTTTTTTAATTATGGTTTTCTCAGGGTATATGCCCAGTAGTGGGATTGCTGGGTCGTATGGTAGTTCTATTTTTAGTTTTTTAAGGAATCTTCATACTGTTCTCCAAAGTGGCTGTATCAATTTACATTCCCACCAACAGTGCAAGAGGGTTCCTTTTTCTCCACACCCTCTCCAGCATTTATTGTTTGTAGATGTTTTGATGATGGCAGGTGGCAGTCTTAACTTCCAGTTAATAGAATCATTGTTGTGTCTCCTGGTGGAAGCATTCCTCCCTCTAGGACTAAGACCTCTAGGCCAGCAAAGTGTAAAGTCATGGGAACAGGAAGCAAAAATTTTGCTAGTGGGTCACTAAGGTTAATAATGAGTGGTGTCGGGCTTCCCTGGTGGTGCAGTGGTTGAGAATCTGCCTGCTAATGCAGGGGACACAGGTTCAAGCCCTGGTATGGGAAGATCCCACATGCCATGGAGCAACTAGGCCCGTGAGCCACAACTACTGAGCCTGCGCGTCTGGAGCCTGTGCTCCACAACGAGAGAGGCCACGATAGTGAGAGACCCGTGCACCGCGATGAAGAGTGGCCCCCGCTCAACGCAACTAGAGAAAGCCCTCACACAGAAACGAAGACCCAACACAGCCAAAAATAAATAAATAAAATTTTAAAAATAAAAAATAATGAGTGGTGTCAATTCCATTTCCACCTTGATTCCTGGACTCATGAATCCTGGGTTTGGGAGAAACAGCACCATATATTGGACATTGATTCAGGGCATATACAGCATTCTAGAGACCCTTGCTCCAGCCCTGCAAGGTATGGCCACCTAGCTGGCACTATAACTGAGTCTTCAAAAGGCCATTCCACCATTCTGTCAAGACAACTGCTTCAGGATGGTGGGGAACATGGTAAGACCAGTGAATTCTATAAGCATGGACCAATTGCCACATTTTTTTCCCTATGAAGTGAGTTCCTTGATCAGAAGCAGTGCTGTGTGGAATACCATGGTGGTGGATAAGGCATTCTGTAAGTCCATGGTTGGTATCTTTGGAAGAAGCACTGGGTGCAGGGAGGGCAAATTACATCCAGAGTGTCTACTCCAGTAAGAATAAAGTGCTTCCCCTTCTGTACAGGAAGCAGTCCAGTGTAATGAGCCCTCTTCTGGCATGCACCCCCCAGGTAGCTGTCTGATCACCGCAGGAAATGTTGCCATATTTGGGGCTCAGTGTTGGTCTCTGCCACTGAAGATTGGGAAGTTAGTGGTGGCCGTAGCTTGGTCATCCTTGGTGAGTGGATTTCCATGTTGCAAAGCCCAAGTATAACTGCCAACCCTGCCCTGCCACCATGGCCACTTTGTTAATGAGCCCATTGGGTGATGACGGGTGGCTGGGGAAAGAGGCTGACTGATATCAACAGAATGGGTCATCCTGTCCACTTGGTTATTAAAATCCTCTGCTGAGGTAAGCTTTTGGTGAGCATTCACATGGGACACAAATACCTTCATGTTTTTTGACCATTCAAAGAGGTCTATCCACATACCTCTTTCCCATATTTCTTTGTCACCAATTTTCAAATCATGTTCCTTCCATGTCCCTAACCATGCAGACAAACCTTTGGTCACAGCCCATGAATTGGTATATAATCACAGATCTGGCCTTTTCTCCTTGTAAGCAATGTGCACAACTAAGTGAACTCCCCAAAGTTCTGTCCACTGAGAGAATTTCTCTTCACCACTATCCTTTAGGGATGTCCCAGAGAAAGGCCGTAGTGTTGCAGCTGTCCATATTCAGGTGGTGCATGCATATCATGCAGAACCATCTTTAAACCAGGCCCAGATCTTCTATTCCCCTGTCAACTGTTCACAGGGAACTCCCCATTAGGCTCCCCTGCTTGGGCCTGACTTTGTATATATCAGTTCAATTTGATGATGGAGTGTACTGTGCAGGCCCACTTTATGGCGCGGTGGGTCAGATAATACCCAGTTCATCATGGGCAACTTGGTGGCCCATCATCAAGCATTCAGTAGCTACTATGGCCCACTAATACGCCAAAAGCTCTTTCTCAAAAGGAGAGTAGTCATCCAAAGGTTATGGCACAGCCTTGCTCCAAAATCTTAAAGGCCTGCAGTGTGATTTACCTATATGAGCCTGACAAAGGCTCCAAACAGTGTCCCTACCTGCCAGAGAGACTTCAAGCACCATTGGATGTGCTGGATCATATGGCCCAAGTGGCAGAGCAGTTTGCATAGCAGCCTGGACCTGGGGCAGAGCCTTCTCTTCTTCTGGGCCCCACTCAAAACTAACAGTTTTTCAGGTCACTTGGTAAATGGACTGGAGTAACACACCAAATGAGGAATATGTTGCCTCCCAAATCCAAAGAGGACCACTAGGTATTGAGCCTCTTCCTTGGTTGTAGGAGAGCCAGATTCCACTTCCTCTTTATCTTAGAAGTGATATATTGACATGCTCCATACCACAGGACCCCTATAAATTTCACTGAGGTAGAAGTGAATTTTAGTCAGATTTATTTCCCACCCTCTGACACGCAAATGTCTTACCAATTAGCCTAGGGTAGTTACTACTACTCACTCACTAGGTGTAATCAACATAATATCATCAATATAATGGGCCTGTATGATATCCCCTGGAAGGGAAAGGTGATTGAGATCCCTGCAAACTAAATTATGAATAGGGCTGGAGGTTTGATATGCCTCTGAGGGAGAACAGTGTATGTGTACTGCTAACCTTGCCAGTTGAAAGCAAACTGCTGCTGGCGGACCTTATGGACAAGTATGGAGAAAAAGACATTTGCCACATCAATAGCTGCATACCAGGTACCCCGGGATATGTTAATTTGCTCAAGCAAAGAAACCATATCTGGTACAGCAGCTGCAATTGGAGGCACCACCTGGTTAAGCTTACAATAAAGTAATCCACTGTCATTCTCCAAGATCCACCTGTCTTTTGCACAGGCCAAATAGAGATGAATGAGGATGTGGTGTGAATCACCACCCCTGCATCCTTCAAGTCCTCGATAGTGGCAGTAGTATCTGTGATCCTTCAAGGGATATGGTATCACTTTTGGTTTATTATTTTCCTAGGTAGAGACTACGAATAGCTTCCACTTAGCCTTTTCTACCATAATAGCCGTAACTGCATAAGTAGGGAACAAATGTGAGGATTTTTCCAGCTGCTAATATGTCTTTTCCAATTATGTATTCTGCAACTGGGTAAATAACCACAGGGTGGGTTCAGAGAGCCACTGGACCTACTGTGAGATGGGCCTGAGCTAAAGCTCCATTGACCACCTGACCTCCATGAGCACCTACTCTGACTGGAGGGCCACAGTGATGTTTTGGGTCTTCTGGAATCAGTGTCAGTCCAAATCCACTGTCTGGTAGTCTCTGAAAGGTATGATTATTTCCTTTCCCCCAATGTACAGTTACCCTGGTAAAGGGTCACAGGTCCCTCTAGGGAAGGCTGGGAGAAAAGTTAACTGTATAAATTTTCATTAGTGTATCAGGGTCCTTCCTCAAGGGGAACTGGCCTCCCATTCATTCAAGGGGTTTTGGGTCCGTAAACTGGCTTAACTCTGGGAATTGATTGAATGGCTGTGACTCTATGTTTTCCTGAGTTAAGTGACTTTTGTTCACTTGACTTAGAGCTTTTCTGCTTATTTAGATCAAGAGAGAATTTCTATTTCTCTTCCAGGAGCATCGTGATTAACTCACCAAGACCAAAGGTTTGCATGACTCTGACTTTTCTGATTGCTGCTTTGGCTCTATTGTTCATTATGGTAATCTTGCCTTCCTTGTCTTTGGTGGTTGAGTGCCACCACTTGGCCCCTGCCACTCTAGGATACATATATTCCTATTGCATTTAGGTTTCCCAATTGAGTGGCCGTGGTTCTCGCTCTAAGATCTGTCCTCCAGAGAAGAGCCATCATGGAGCCCTTCAAGGATGTTGGGCTCCCCTCATAAATTTATTTCTCAAAATATTAGTGAAAGGTATGTCCTCTGGACCCCTTCAGTGTGGGTGAGTAAGTCTTTTCTTTTTTTTTTTTTTACATCTTTATTGGAGTATAATTGCTTTACAATGGTGTGTTAGTTTCTGCTTTATAACGAAGTGAATCAGTTATACATATATATATGTTCCCATATCTCTTCCCTCTTGTGTCTCGCTCCCTCCCACCATCCCTATCCCACCCCTCTAGGTGGTCACAAATCACCGAGCTGATCTCCCTGTGCTATGCGGCTGCTTCCCACTACCTATCTATTTTACGTTTGGTAGTGTATATATGTCCATGACACTCTCTCACTTTGTCACAGCTTACCCTTACCCTTCCTCATATCCTCAAGTCCATTCTCTAGTAGGTCTGTGTCTTTATTCCTGTCTTACCCCTAGTTTCTTCATGACATTTTTTTTCTTAAATTCCATGTATATGTGTTAGCATACGGTATTTGTCTTTGTCTTTCTGACTTACTTCACTCTGTATGACAGACTCTAGGTCCATCCACCCATTACAAGTAGCTCAATTTCATTTCTTTTTATGGCTGAATAATATTCCATTGTATATATGTGCCACATCTTCTTTATCCATTCATCTGGTGATGGACACTTAGGTTGTTTCCATCTCGTGGCTATTGTAAATAGAGCTGCAATGAACATTTTGGTACATGACTCTTTTTGAATTATGGTTTTCTCAGGGTATATGCCCAGTAGTGGGATTGCTGGGTCATATGGTAGTTCTTTTTGTAGTTTTTTAAGGAACCTCCATACTGTTCTCCATAGTGGCTGTACCAATTCACATTCCCACCAGCAGTGCAAGAGTGTTCCCTTTTCTCCACACCCACTCCAGCATTTATTGTTTCTAGATTTTTTGGTGATGGCCATTCTGACTGGTGTGAGATGATATCTCATTGTGGTTTTCAGTTGCACTTCTCTAACGATTAATGATGTTGAGCATTCTTTCATGTGTTTGTTGGCAGTCTGTATATCTTCTGTGGAGAAATGTCTATTTAGGTTTTCTGCCCATTTTTGGATTGGGTTGTTTGTATTTTTGTTATTGAGCTGCATGAGTTGCTTATAAATTTTGGAGATTAATCCTTTGTCAGTTGCTTCATTTGCAAATATTTTCTCCCATTCTGAGGGTTGTCTTTTGGTTTTGTTTATGGTTTCCTCTACTGTGCAAAAGCTTTGAAGTTTCATTAGGTCCCATTTGTTTATTTTTGTTTTTATTTCCATTTCTCTGGGAGGTGGGTCAAAAAGGATCTTGCTGTGATTTATGTCATAGAGTGTTCTGCCTATGTTTTCCTCTAAGAGTTTGATAGTTTCTGGCCTTACATTTAGGTCTTTAATCCATTTTGGGCTTATTTTTGTGTATGGTGTTAGGGAGTGATCTAATCTCATACTTTTACATGTCCCTGTCCAGTTTTCCCAGCACCACTTATTGAAGAGGCTGTCCTTTCTCCACTGTACATTCCTGCCTCCTTTATCAAAGATAAGGTGACCATATGTGCGTGGGTTTATCTCTGGGCTTTCTATCCTGTTCCATTGATCTATCTTTTCTGTTTTTGTGCCAGTACCATACTGTCTTGATTACTGTAGCTTTGTAGTATAGTCTGAAGTCAGGGAGCCTGATTCCTCCAGCTCCGTTTTTCATTCTCAAGATTGCTTTGGCTATTCAGGGTC
The DNA here is from genome assembly GCF_964165515.1 of Mesoplodon bidens. Lineage (NCBI taxonomy): Eukaryota > Metazoa > Chordata > Mammalia > Artiodactyla > Ziphiidae > Mesoplodon > Mesoplodon bidens. Next base: position 146,926,169 of record NC_138178.1, on the reverse strand, counting down.
TTTTGTGTTTCCATACAAATTGTGAAATTTTTTGTCCTAGTTCTGTGAAAAATGCCAGTGGTACTTTGATAGGGATTGCATTGAACCTGTAGATTGCTGTGGGTAGTAGATTCATTTTCACAATGTTGATTCTTCCAATCCAAGAACATGGTATATCTCTCCATCTATTTGTATCATCTTTAATTTCTTTCATCAGTGCCTTATAATTTTCTGCATACAGGTCTTTTGTCTCCTTAGGTAGGTTTACTCCTAGATATTTTATTCTTTTTTTTGCAATGGTAAATGGGAGTGTTTCCATAATTTCTCTTTCAGATTTTTCATCATTAGTGTATAGGAATGCCAGAGATTTCTGTGCATTAATTTTGTATCCTGCTACTTTACAAAACTCATTGATTAGCTCTAGTAGTTTTCTGGTAGCTTCTTTAGGGTTCTCTATGTATAGTATCATGTCATCTGCAAACAGTGAGAGCTTTACTTCTTCTTTTCCGATTTGGATTCCTTTTATTTCCTTTTCTTCTCTGATTGCTGTGGCTAAAACTTCCAAAACTAAGTTGAATAAGAGTGGTGAGAGTGGGCAGCCTTGTCTTGTTCCTGATCTTAGTGGAAATGGTTTCAGTTTTTCACCATTGAGGACGATGTTGGCTGTGGGTTTGTCATATGTGGCCTTTATTATGTTGAGGAAAGTTCCCTCTATGCCTACTTTCTGCAGGGTTTTTATCATAAATGGGTGTTGAATTTTGTCGAAAGCTTTCTCTGCATCTATTGAGATGATCATATGGTTTTTCTCCTTCAATTTGTTAATATGGTGTATCACATTGATTGATTTGCGTATATTGAAGAATCCTTGCATTCCTGGAATAAACCCCACTTGATCATGGTGTTTGATCCTTTTAATGTGCTGTTGGATTCTGTTTGCTAGTATTTTGTTGAGGATTTTTGCATCTATGTTCATCAGTGATATTGGCCTGTAGTTTTCTTTCTTTGTGGCATCCTTCTCTGGTTTTGGTATCAAGGTGATGGTGGCCTCGTAGAATGAGTTTGGGAGTGTTCCTCCCTCTGCTATATTTTGGAGGAATTTGAGAAGGATGAGTGTTAGCTCTTCTCTAAATGTTTGATAGAATTCGCCTGTGAAGCCATGTGGTCCTGGGCTTTTGTTTGTTGCAAGATTTTTAATCACAGTTTCAATTTCAGTGCTTGTGATTGGTCTGTTTATGTTTTCTATTTCTTCCTGATTCAGTCTTGGCAGGTTGTGCATTTCTAAGAATTTGTCCATTTCTTCCAAGTTGTCCATTTTATTGGCATAGAGTTGCTTGTAGTAATCTCTCATGATCTTTTGTATTTCTGCAGTGTCAGTTGTTACTTCTCCTTTTTCATTTCTAATTCTATTGATTTGAGTCTTCTCCTTTTTTTTCTTGATGAGTCTGGCCAATGGTTTATCAATTTTGTTTATCTTCTCAAAGAACCAGCTTTTAGTTTTATTGATCTTTGCTTTCGTTTCCTTCATTTCTTTTTCATTTATTTCTGATCTGATTTTTATGATTTCTTTCCTTCTGCCTACTTTGGGGTTTTTTTGTTCTTCTTTCTCTAATTGCTTTACGTGCAAGGTTAGGTTGTTTATTCGAGATGTTTCCTTTTTCTTAAGGTAGGATTGTATTGATATAAACTTTCCTCTTAGAACTGCTTTTGCTGCATCCCATAGGTTTTGGGTCGTCATGTCTCCATTGTCATTTGTTTCTAGGTATTTTTTGATTTCCTCTTTTATTTCTTCAGTGATCACTTCGTTATTAAGTAATGTATTGTTTAGCCTCCATGTGTTTGTATTTTTTACAGATCTTTTCCTGTAATTGATATCTAGTCTCATAGCATTGTGGTCAGAAAAGATCCTTGATACAATTTCAATTTTCTTAAATTTACCAAGTCTAGATTTGTGACCCAAGATATGATCTATCCTGGAGAATGTTCCATGAGCACTTGAGAAAAATGTGTATTCTGTTGTTTTTGGATGGAATGTCCTATAAATATCAATTAAGTCCATCTTGTTTAATGTATCATTTAAAGCTTGTGTTTCCTTATTTATTTTCATTTTGGATGATCTGTCCATTGGTGAAAGTGGGGTGTTAAAGTCCCCTACTATTAATGTGTGACTGTCAATTTCCCCTTTTATGGCTGTTAGTATTTGCCTTATATATTTGAGGTGCTCCTATGTTGGGTGCATAAATATTTACAATTTTTGTATCTTCTTCTTGGATCAATCCCTTAATCATTATGTAGTGTCCTTCTTTGTCTCTTCTAATAGTCTTTATTTTAAAGTCTATTTTGTCTGATATGAGAATTGCTACTCCAGCTTTCTTTTGGTTTCCATTTGCATGGAATATCTTTTTCCATTCCCTTACTTTCAATCTGTATGTGTCTCTAGGTCTGAAGTGGGTCTCTTGTAGACAGTATATATACGGGTCTTGTTTTTGTATCCATTCAGCCAATCTGTGTCTTTAGGTGTGCACATTTAGTCCATTTACATTCAAGGTAATTATCGATATGTATGTTCCTATTCCCATTTTCTTAATTGTTTTGGGTTCGTTATTGTAGGTCTTTTCCTTCTCTTGTGTTTCTTGCCTAGAGGAGTTCCTTTAGCGTTTGTTTTAAAGCTGGTTTGGTGGTGCTGAACTCTCTCAGCTTTTGCTTGTCTGTAAAGGTTTTAATTTCTCCATCAAATCTGAATGAGATCCTTGCTGGGTAGAGTAATCTTGGTTGCAGGTTTTTCTCCTTCATCACTTTAAATATGTCCTGCCAGTCCCTTCTGGCTTGCAGAGTTTCTGCTGAGAGATCAGCTGTTAACCTTATGGGGATTCCCTTGTGTGTTGTTTGTTGTTTTTCCCTTGCTGCTTTTAGTATGTTTTCTTTGTATTTAATTTTTGACAGTTTGATTAATATGTGTCTTGGCATATTTTTCCTTGGATTTATCCTGTATGGGACTCTCTGTGCTTCCTGGACTTGGTTAACTATTTCCTTTCCCATATTAGGGAAGTTTTCAACTATAATCTCTTCAAATATTTTCTCAGTCCCTTTCTTTTTCTCTTCTTCTTCTGGAACCCCTAAAATTCAAGTGTTGGTGTGTTTAATGTTGTCCCAGAGGTCTCTGAGACTGTCCTCACAGTTCTTTTCATTCTTTTTTCTTTATTCTGCTCTGCAGTAGTTATTTCCACTATTTTATATTCCAGGTCACTTATCTGTTCTTCTGCCTCAGTTATTCTGCTATTGATCCCATCTAGAGTATTTTTAGTTTCATTTATTGTGTTGTTCATTGTTGCTTGTTTCATCTTTAGTTCTTCTAGGTCCTTGTTAAATGTTTCTTGCATTTTGTCTATTCTATTTCCAAGATTTTGGATCATCTTTACTATCATTATTCTGAATTCTTTTTCAGGTAGACTGCCTATTTCTTCTTCATTTGTTAGGTCTGGTGGGTTTTTATCTTGCTCCTTCATCTGCTGTGTGTTTTTCTGTCTTTTCATTTTGCTTATCTTACTGTTTTTGGTCTCCTTTTTGCAGGCTGCAGGTTCGTGGTTCCCGTTGTTTTTGGTGTCTATCCCCAGTGGCTAAGGTTAGTTCAATGGGTTGTGTAGGCTTCCTGGTGGAGGGGACTAGTGCCTGTGTTCTGGTGGATGAGGCTGGATCTTGTCTTTCTGGTGGGCAGGTCCATGTCTGGTGGTGTGTTTTGGGGTGTCTGTGGACTTTCTATGATTTTAGGCAGCCTCTCTGCTAATGGGTGGGCTTGTGTTCCTGTCTTGCTAGTTGTTTGGCATAGGGTGTCCAGCACTGTAGCTTGCTGGTCATTGAGTGAACCTGGGTGCTGGCGTTGAGATGGAGATCTCTGGGAGATTTTCGCCGTTTGATATTATGTGGAGCTGGGAGGTCTCTTGTGGACCAGTGTCTTGAAGTTGGCTCTCCCACCTCAGAGGCACAGCACTGACTCCTGGCTGCAGCACCAAGAGCCTTTCATCCACACGGCAGAATAAAAGGGAGAAAAAGTAGAAAGAAAGAATTAGTAGAAGAAGAAAGAAAGAAAGAAAGAAAGGAGGGATAGAGGGAGGGAGGGAGGAAGGAAGGAAGGAGGGAAGGAAGGAAAAAAGAAAGAAGATAAAGTAAAATAAAGATAAAATATAATAAAGTTATTAAAATAAAAAATAATTATTAAGGAAAAAAAAACGGACGGATAGAACCCTATGACAAATGGTGGAAGCAAAGGTGTACAGCCAAAATCTCACACAGAAGCATACACATACACACTCAAAAAAAAGAGGAAAAGGGGAAAAAATCATAAGTCTTGCTCTCAAAGTCCACCTCCTCAATTTGGGATGATTCGTTGTGTATTCATGTATTCCACAGATGCAGGGTACATCAAGTTGATTGTGGAGCTTTAATCCGCTGCTTCTGAGGCTGCTGGGAGAGATTTCCCTTTCTCTTCTTTGTTCGCACAGCTCCCGGAGCTCAGCTTTGTATTTGGCCCCGCCTCTGCGTGTAGGTTGCCGGAGGGCGTCTGTTCTTCGCTCAGACAGGACGGGGTTAAAGGAGCCTCTGATTCGGGGGCTCTGGCTCACTCAGGCCGGGGGGAGGGAGGGTACGGAGTGCGGGGCGAGCCTGCAGCGGCAGAGGCCGGCATGACATTGCACCAGCCTGAGGCGCGCCGTGCGTTCTCCTGGGGAAGTTGTCCCTGGACCCCGGGACCCTGGTAGTGGCGGGCTGCACAGGCTCCCCAGAAGGGGTGTGTGGATAGTGACCTGTGCTCACACACAGGCTTCTTGGTGGCGGCAGCAGCAGCCTTAGCGTCCCACGCCCGTCTCTGGGGTCCGTGCTGATGGCCGCGGCTCGCGCCCGTCTCTGGAGCTCCTTCAAGCAGCGCTCTTAATCCCCTCTCCTCGCGCACCAGGAAACAAAGAGGGAAGAAAATGTCTCTTGCCTCTTCGGCAGGTCCAGACTTCTCCTGGATTCCCTCCCGGCTAGCTGTGTCGCATTAGGCCCTTCAGGCTGTGTTCAGGCCGCCAGCCCCAGTCTTCTCCCTGCGCTCCGACCGAAGCCCGAGCCTCAGCTCCCAGCACCTCCCGCCCCGGCGGGTGAGCAGACAACCCTCTCGGGCTGGTGAGTGATGGTCGGCACTGATCCTCTGTGCGGGTATCTCTCCGCTTGCCCTCCACACCCCTGTTGCTGTGCTCTCCTCCGTGGCTCCGAAGCTTTCCCCCTCCGCCACCTGCAGTCTCCGCCCGCGAAGGGGCTCCTAGTGTGTGGAAACCTTTCCTCCTTCACAGCTCCCTCCCACTGGTGCAGGTCCCGTCCCTATCCTTTTGTCTCTGTTTATTCTTTTTTCTTTTGACCTGCCCAGGTACGTGGGGAGTTTCTTGCCTTTTGGGAGGTCTGAGGTCTTCTGCCAGCGTTCAGTAGGTGTTCTGTAGGAGCTGTTCCACGTGTTGATGTATTTCTGGTGTATCTGTGGGGAGGAAGGTGATCTCCGCGTTTTACTCTTCCGCCATCTTCCCCTCGTCCCCCGAATAATTCCATCTTTAAATCACTTTTCTCTTCCTACATTTTACTAGAAGCTTATAACAAAAGGAAATAAGCCAGCCACTCCTTCAACACTTTGCTGAGATATTTCCCCAGCTAAATATCCAACTTATGCTCTAAAGTTGTACATTTCACAAGACACTAGGACACAAACCCACTCCAGCCAAACCCACTCCAGCCAATTTCTTTGCTACTTGATAACAAATGGCTTTTCCTCCATTGTCCAATAACATAATCCCCATTTCTGCCTCATTAGTATGGCCTTTCCAGTCCATATCCTACCAATCTGTTCAAGATTACTTAGGTATTTTCTAAGGAGGTTGGGGGTCTTCTATACAACTTTTTTTTTTTTATTTCTAGGCTGTCACCAAGAGTCTGTCCACAGCGCTGTAGGCTTTCTAGTCTTCCGCTCAAAACTCTTCCAATCTCTATCCAATATCTAGTTCCATGCCATTCACACAATTTCAGGTAACTGTTACCTACAACAGTACTTCCAGGGAGAAATTTTATGTTATATTATATTAAGGCAGCAAAACACCATAGGCTGGGTGACTTATACATAAGAGAACTTTATTTCTCAGTTCTGGAGACCAGTAAGTCCAAGATCAAGGCACCAGCAAACTTAATGTCTGGTGAGAACCACTTCCTGGCTCATAAATGACACCTTCTCACCGTAACCACACAGGGCAAAAGGGGTGAAGGATCTCTCTGAGGCCTCTTTTATAAAAGCACTAATCGCCTCCCAAAGACCCCACCCACTAATACCACCACCTTGGGGGTGAGGATTTCAAACGTTCATCTTGAGCACACCCCAATCAAGATTCAGAAGTTTCCCATCACTCCAGAAAGTTCCCTCCATCCCTCCATTCCCTCACATCAGGAAAACAGTGATTTAAATTCTGTTCCCCTATATTATTTTCTGGACTATTCCAGAACTTCATACAAATGAAGTCCTGTATGAAGTTTCTTTGGTCTGATTTCTTTCTATCATCATAATATCTATGAGATAGATACATCCATGTCCTTACACATATCAGAAACTTGTGCAGATTTACTGAGGATTATCCCACTGAATGAATATGCCAGTTTGTTTGCCATTCATCTATTCAGTACAGGTTGTTTGTTTCCAGTCTGTGGAATAAACTTGTGAATAATGCTGCTATGAATATCCACATACGAATCGCTGTGGGGAACGTCCTATGGCTAGAATCACTGAGACGTAGGGCAAGTGTAAGTTTAACTTTATTAGAAACTATTATTATCCACCCTACCTTTTCTACTCATGACACTATTTATTCTTTTGTTCCATTAATCACCCCCAACACATTCCATTTTTAAAAAGTATGAGAGAATCTGATTCTCTCCTCAAAATTCTTACAGAAAGAAGCTTCCACTCTCCTCTCCATTTTGTAATTTCTTAATTACAAATTGAAGCCTTGTCTCATGTTGGTTTCAGGAAGAAAAAGTCAATCACTGTCTTAAAATTGCACCAAACCCACTGATTCTTCCCCTGTGGCTTCTCCAAGAGGCCATGGGACCACTCAGCCCAAGGTATACACCCATTTTTCCTAATTTCTCCCATGTTTCCTCCTCTCTAAGAGCCCTGTGCCAGGATCCCCAGGATCACTTAGCACAGCCCCTCCCCCTCATGAATACACCATTGTTACGTAAGAGCTTCCCCCTCCCTCCTCCACCTTTCTGGGCATGCCCAGCCTCCAGCCTCTCTCTGCTCTCCTCAGGACTAGACTGCTGTTTAGGAGTTGCTGTTCCAGGGATAGTCTTGCCTGCCTCCCGCTGGAGTGCATTTCTTTGGTCACAGGCTTCCTCACTCATGGGGCCTGCCTGGGCCCAGGCCCACCTGGCAGGTGATCTCTGGCTGCTTCTGCTCTGTCTACTCCTGTTTCCAACCTGCTGCTCCCATGACCCCCCAGGTTGGCGCTTCACTTCCTCTGAAATTGTGATCCCCAGGAAGGTGTCCCACAGAGTGCGTGGAGCCGCAACACAAGGCCAGCTCTCCTACAAGGTTCGCTTCAGTGGCCAAAGACATGTGCTTCACATGAGAGTCAAGAAGAGCTTGCTGCCCAGGCATTTTCCTGTTATCACCGATAATGACCAAGGCGCCGTGCAGGAGGACTACCCTTTTATCCCCCGAGACTGTTACTACTTTAGCTACCTGGAAGGGGTTCCTGGGTCCATGGGCACACTGGACACCTGCTATGGGGGTCTGCGTGGCATGCTGCAGGTGGATGACTTCACTTACGAAATCAAACCACTGGAGGCTTCTTCCAAATTCGAGCATTTGATTTCTCAGCTTGTGTCGCAAAAAACACCAGCAGAGGATGCAAAATGTAAGATTGAAAGGAAAGATACAAATCAAGAAGATGAGGAGGCGATGATTGCTGAGATGCCTAGAGCAGCTCCTGTGTATTTGTGGTGGCCGCATAGGAAATACTTAAAAGTTCACTACACAGTTTCTAACTCATTAGTTGTTCAGAACCCTAATCATACACGTATAATAGAGAATGTAGTGATTATAAACAACATATTGCATAGCATTTTCTACCAGGCTCGCCTTCAGGTTTCGATTCGTCTTATGTGCATATGGGATGGCATGGATAGGATGGATTTATATAGTTGGCCTAGTGCTGAAGCTGCAGTACGTGAATTTGGTTTATGGAAATTGTGGGGATGGTATTCACAAATTCCTCATGATACTTCAATGCTTTTCACAGGACATAAAATTGCTGGATCCTCATATTATAGCAGCCATGAAGGAATATGCAACCCCAATTGGGGAGCATCGTTTGTATTTGTTTCAAATTATCACATATTTTTAGCTTCAACTGTTGCAGCACATGCAATAGGTCATGTTATGGGCTGTGTACACGATGGTCCAGGTTGTCACTGTTTTCGAAGAAATCACTGCATCATGGCTCCTGAGCCTGGTCTTCTAGATATGATGAGCAATTGTACATATAGCAAACTGCATCAACGGGTTTCTATGTGGGATCCTTGTTTGAGTATACCAAACGTACCATACAGTAATTTTCCTTATGTAGCTCCTCGCTGTGGTGACAAGATCATAAATCAGAGGGAAGAATGTGACTGTGGCACCTTAAAAGACTGTGCTAGGGATCCGTGTTGTCAGAACCATTGTGTCCTCACCAATGGCAGTGATTGCAGTGAAGGAAGTTGCTGCTTTAAGTGTAAATATGCTCAACCTGGAACTCTTTGCAGAGATACTCTTGGTATTTGTGATCTACCAGAATACTGTAACGGGACAACGCATGTTTGTCCAGCTGACACTTATATCCAGGATGGAACCCCATGTTCACCATTAGCTGTTTGTATGAAGGGAAACTGTAGTGACCGTGATATGCAGTGTCAAGCCCTCTTTGGCTATAAAGTAAAAGATGCTGCAGCAGCATGCTATAAAACATTGAATATCATAGGTGACCGATTTGGGAACTGTGGTGTGAGGTTACTTCGAGGAGGAGGAAACCCTGTAAAATGTGAACAAGATGATGTTCTGTGTGGAATGCTGCACTGTGCTAACGTGAAGGAACTTCCTGGTGGTGGGGAGCACACTACCTTTCATCATATGGTAGTACAAGATATTAAACCAGAAAGCTGCTTTGGGTACGATGCCCACTTTGGGACAGACTCACCGGAAATGGGGCTTGTAGTGGATGGTGCATCATGTGGCCCAGGATCATACTGTAAAGACCAAAATTGTACCTTTTTTCAAGACTTGGGTTTTGACTGTGATGTCAAGATGTGCAATTACAGAGGGGTATGCAACAACCAAAGACATTGTCACTGTCAGCAAGGTTGGAAACCACCAAATTGTAGCGAGAGAGGACCAGGTGGCAGTGTAGATAGTGGCCCCCCACCTGACAGAGAAATAGGTATTCGAGCCAGGCTACTAACGAATATAAACAGAGGAACAGCTCTACTGCTTCTTCGTCTTTTCCTTCTTTTGCTTTCAGCAGTTATAGGTGCCTTTTACTATGTAAAAGATATTATGGAAAACGAAAACTAAACTGTTGGAAAAAATAATCCCTTGAACCCAAGTAAATACAAACTGGAACACACAAAATGGAGAAAATTACTTTGGCACTTACGGGAAGAAATGATCGATAATCACTCTTACAGGATTACTTATGTAATTCTATGACTCTTCCCAAGTTGTTATCTTGAAATAAAATGACTTGGCAATTTAAAAAGGGTCTGTGTGGTTAAATGCATTTAATATTTTATATCTGGTCATAGTCTTACTACTCCGGTAGGTGATAGTGGGAACTGTTAGATTCACCAACAAGAGGACCTATACTTATTTATGTTGTGCATACTAAAGTTTCACAGATATGCCTGTAGCACTCCTTGTTTGAACTGGTATGCACTTGTTTAATAGTTTATTAGACTTTCCCTTAGTTGATTACATACTAGATTTGTGTTCTTGGTTCATGTTTTTGCTAGTGTTAAATAAGCCTAACATAAAAGATAGCATAAAAGATACAGTAGGAAGATCAAAAATTTGGGGTCATAAGTGCATGAATATCAACAGTAGTTCAACAACCTGCTAAGTATGTGATCTTGTCCAAAGTCATAGGCTTTCAGAGGATCAAGGTTATATCTGACATGTTACACTGAGAGATGAAATGTACTTTTCTGGGGTTTTGTGGTGGTCCAAAGAAAGGCCCTAAGAAGGGCCTGGAATATGTTAGGCACTTAATAAATGCTGACTCTTTCATTCTCATTATTATCTTGGGTAGTGCTAAAACAGAAGTATTCCAAGTAGAAGGACTTTGGCATTTGATATCTTTTATTGTAAAACCATCACACAAGGAGCCATTGATCACTGATTTATCACTTCTTATGGGCCCTAGTTATTAATGTCATACCATCTCACATTTAAAATCCTAGGAATTGCCTAAGCACAGCCTGTCTATAAAGTACAGGATGGAACTGCGTGCCTGATGTATAATATGTACAGGAACAAAAACTAACATAAAAGGAAACAGGAAGCAATCGCTTCATCAGAGAGTATTTGAAGCAGGTCTCATAAGTGAGATGTGTTATATTCGTGCTATTAAAATGTCGCAGGCCTTGGATCAAATCCCTTTCTAAATATGGAGTCCAGATGGGGGTAGCTACCTAAGGGAAGAGGAAGGTTGCAGCAGTAGAGAATCAGTGGGATTGTCACCCTGTGACATTTTAATTTGTCCAACTTTTATAGAGTTCTCTTAGGCAGCATTTCTTGTCCGCAGAGCTTATCCAGTAGAGTAATCTGGATCTTCATCCCTGACAGGTCTGAGACCCAGTTTACTATACCCTTGTCAAACATATGTTACTGCATTCGCTCTTTGCACCGATATCTATTAAAATCGAAGTTGGATGACCATTTACGAACATGGTTACTTCTCATTGATCCAAAGGCACCTGATGAAAACAAAGTATCTTTCTTCCTGTGGGTCAGGGTGTGTGGGCGGGGTGATTTTGTTTCTAATTAGCAGTCCATTTGCCAAAAGGTGAATACTGTGGCCCCTGTAGCTTTTTTTCTCTATTTCTGTTTTTCTGATATCTACTCATATCCTTATTGGTCTTTTTGCACTGGTGAAGGACCTTTTGTTTCCCTCAAGGTGTTTAATTTGTAGTACCATACAGTCAATTGTGTATGTTTTCTCTTTGGTTACCATGCTATCTCCAAAATCTTGACCTAAGTGTTTTACCCTGGGGATGAGTGTGATCTCCAGTCTATTTTATGTTTCTGAACAACATTTGATATTTCAGGTATAGGCCATACTTTTAAAAGGTGGCTGTCTCGTGTTAAGGTCCAACATGGGTATTCCTTAAAAGCAGCTTCTAATTGGTGCCAGATATGTGAGACTGAATCATTACAGCCAAGTTAACGTGGTTGGATTATTCCCAGTCAAATAAGGGCAGACACACTCCAGGATAGCCTTAGAAGATTTTTTTTTCCTATTGCTAGGGCTATGGCATATCAAGAAAGGGTGAAGTTCCAGAACAAAGGTAAGCGGGAGCACCAGAAGGTGAAGAAGAGAATCAAGGGGGCAGAAAGGGAAACAGGGGTAAGGACAGGAGGAAGGTGAGAAAGGAGTGGGGTTGTGAGACACACAAACATAGGTAGACAAAGAAAGACAAGATCTCTGGGACAGGAAGAAGCAACGTGAAAGTTGTATACTAGGGGTCACAGAATATTAGAATCTGTTCAAAATCTTTCCTTTCTTGGCTCCTTTGTACCAACTGGATCTCAGAAAGATAGCAGTGAGCTGTCCCAAAGAGGGATCTTCGTTCCCTGCCCAGGAATTGAACTTGGGTAGCCTGGGTGAAAAGTCAGGAATCCTAACCACTAGACCACCAGGCGCTAGAGGCTAGAAGCAAAGTCCCCATGGCTCTTGCCCCCACTTGAAAGCAAGAATGTTTCAAGGAGGCAAAAACTGGTACAAAGTTTATTATTAGAGACACAGCTTAATACGTGGGAGAGTACCCGGAGAAACAGTTTGTTTATTTAATACTGAAGCAAGGCAGAAATACACAACCAGAGAGAAAGGAGAGAAAGGTTATGGGTGTCCTCTCTAATCTAATGATGAGGAGGACAGTAAAGAGGTGATTTAAATCACTTATATAGGATGGTTCTTCCGGGTATTTGTATACCTTTGGTCAAACATCTTGTTGCTTTTTTCACACTTGACCTGCCCTAGGACCCTCCCCAACATGCACGTGCAACTTTTTGCTAAGATGGATCCCACCACAGAGGCCCGTGGGGCTATCTTCACAGATTATTAGGGCATGACACCCCTCCCTTTTTGACCCCCAAGGAGCCTTCCTGTGCATGTGCAGACAGGGAAGTTTTCCTTGACCTCAGGAGTGGTCATCTTATCTCTTTACTTCAGCAGAGCTCAGCTTCTGCCACTAGCTTTGTCCTTGGAGTGTCTGGGGGGAGAACAAAGCTTCACTTTTACTCCACTTGACAAACACCAGCTGTGCAGCCCAGGGGCCCATCTATCTCCTACCTCAAACTGAGGTAGACTGCCCATGGCGTGATGGCTATTCTAATGCCCTTTCTTCTAAGGTGCCACACTCACAAGTCTGACATGCCCAAGAAACCAAAGGGCCACTACAGTTTGAGATCGTACTCAATGAAACCATGCAACTTTGAGAAGAAATTAATAGAGTAAAGATCTTTCTGGCAGACCATATTTCTAGAGCAAATCTGACCAGCAGTTTGGGTAAAAGAGGAGTTTGCCCTGGTAAAAGAAGTCTGAGGTAGAAGGAGGGACATGACCTGCCTTAGGAAAAATGCCTAATTCTCTGCTTGTCCAAAATTCTCCAGAAAGCAGAAGAAAATTACTGACCTCATTCTGACAAAAGGTTGACCAAGAGATTCATGGCCCCGCAACTCCAACTATGAAGAAACAAACAAACAAACCAAAAACAAACAAAAAATAATGAGAAGAGAAGGAGAACTTACCTCCACACCAAAGATCAGTTGATCAGTTCTGTTTTTGACCCCACCAGGCAGTGCTGGAAAAATTTCCACCTTCTCCCAAGCAATGGCACCAACTTATTTTTTTTTAAGGATTTCTGTGATTCCAATAGAGGATAAAGCCTTCACTGAGTTGAGGCATAACAGAGAACAACAGCAGACCAGGTCGCTTCACAGCAGAAGCAGGCTCAGGGCTTCTGTAAGAGGAAGAATTGGAGGAACTGTCCTATATTTTAACTTTAGCAGCAGTTTCACCTTTAACCAAGACGAGTGCATGAGGCACTTTCCTGTTATCCTGCCCCTTGGAGGAGTCCCAATAACCAACAGAACACCATTGCTGAGAACTGTTTCTGCAATCCTTGTGGTAGTTTTAGATACTCAAGGGGTATGAGTATAAGAAAGGAGAAAGAAGATGGGGAAGAGTAGAACATACAGGGAAAACAGGGGACTCTCTTTATTGTTTGTTTAAAATTTTTGCATCTTTATCCTCGAGGAGTCTGAGACCTCTCAGGTCAAAATTGTTGCACAAGTCCATTCCAGTTACCATTGCCCAAGCAAGGGAGTTCCAGGAGTCTGGCAAGAGTATCACCTGGGTTCCACAGGTAATCCTCCAAGCCTCTACTGAGGAATAGCAGCCTTAACTCCCCTGCTACTCCAGGTCAATGACTCCATCCATAATGGTGACTCCTGCTCTCACAAGCTAGTCCTTGGACATATGATGACTTAGGGGCCTTGATGGCCACTGTACCTTGCAGTTCCATGGCATTCATGCTGTGTCCCTGGCAAAGTTGCATTCTTTGTGGACCAAGACCCACCTACAGCCCTGGAGCACACACAGTTGCTGGGAGGGCAAGCAGAAAAGCCACCAGTGGATCATTAAGAGTCATGGTAAGTAGGGCCACCTAACTTCTACTCCTTGCTTCCCGATCCCATATATTCCTCATAATGGATATACAGTACCGTATAGCAGTCTTTGATTGAACATACACACTGTACCCTGAAGGATGGCACTCTATCCTTCCAGGATATTGTTTCTGAGCTGATGTTTCGGCTGTGCCTTCAGTAGGTCATTGCAGTGCAGTGTGCGGGTGGTTGCCAGTGAATATTTGATGTGAGGCAAACAATGGATTCCATTGGGATGGGCCCATTCCTTTACCTCATTCACTGAAGGCTGAGGTCTCTGTTCACATCCTAAGCCACGTGGGATTCCATGGTTAAAGATCACACATTTCATAAGCAGGCCCCCAATACTGGTGCTGGCTGTGGCTCTGCAGGCACAAAAGGCTACTTATCACATTTAGAGTTGATATCTATTCTTGTGAGGACCAAACGCTGGTCCTTCCAGATTGGAAGGGGCCCATGGTAGTTGACTTTCCACCAGTTAGCTGCTAGGTCTTCTTGAGGAATAGTGACTTCCAGGACTTCAGCAATGATCTTTGTTGTTGTCAAGTTGGACATTTAGAGACGGTAGTACATGGACTGACTTTCTTGGCAAGTGGGAGTTCATGCTATTGAGCTCAGTGTAGCCACTACCTCTGCCACCATGGCCACTCTGTTCATGTGCCCATTGTGCCAATTCCATGGTGGTTAGTGGTGAAGATTGTCTAATGTTGATTGGCTGAGTCATTTTGTCTGCCTGGTTGCTCAGGGCCTTTTCCAGGATGGAAGCTTCTTGAGAGGCATGAAGCTGTGCTACAAAAATCCAATCAAAAATGGGAAGAAGACCTACATGGACATTTCTCCAAAGAAGACATACAGATGGGCAACAGGCACATGAAAAGATGCTCAACATCGCTAATTATTAGAGAAATGCAAATCAAAACCACAGTGAGGTATCGCCTCACAACTGTCAGAATGGCCATCATTAAAAAGTCTACAAATGATAAATGCTGGAAAGGATGTGGGGGAAAGGGAACTCTTGTACACTGTTGCTGGGCATGTAAATTGGTGCAGTCACCATGGAAAACTGTATGGAGGTTCCTTCAAAAGCTAAAAATAGAATTACCATAAGATTCAGCAATTCCACTCCTGGGTATATATCCGGAAAAAATGAAAACACTAATTCAAAAATATACATGCACCCCAATGTTCATAGCAGCCCTATTTACAATAGCTAAGACATGGAAACAACCCACATACCCATCTACAGATGATTGGTTTAAGAAGATATGGTACATGCGACTTCCCCGGTGGTCCAGGGGTTAAGACTCTGCTCTGCCAGCACAGGGGTCACGGGTTCGACCCCTGTTAGGGGAACTAAGATCCCACATGCTGTGTGGTGTGGCCAAAAGATTTTTTTAAAAAACAACTCTGGTATGTGTATACACTGGAATAGTACTCAGCCATAAAAAATGAAATATTGCCATTTGCCGCAACATGGATGGACCTAGATAATATTATACTAAGTGAAGTCAGGCAGAAAAAAGACAAATATTATATGATATCACTTACATGTGGAGTCTAAAAAATAATACAAATGAATCTATATACCAAACAGAAACAGACTAGCAGACATAGAAAACAAACGTATGGTTACCAAAGGGGGAAGGGAGGGAGTGGAGGGATAAATTAGGAGTATGGGATTAACAGATACAAACTACTGTACACAAAATAGATAAGCAAAAGGGATTTACTATATAGTACAGGGAACTCTATTCAATATCTTCTAAGAACCTATAATGGAAAATAATCTGCACCATATAGAGATAGATAGATAGATAGATAGATACATATAGAGCTATATAGAGATATATATCTGAATCATTTTGCTATACAACTGAAACTAACACAATATTTGTAAATCAACTACACTTAAAAAAGAAAACCTTCACACTTCCTGATTGCAGCTATATGAGCAGTCACATAGCTCTACCCTAGAACATCTTTTTCTCTGACACTCTAGTCCTTTTTATTTCAGGCCCTGACCAGCTCACAAGGCTCTTAGCCACCTGAAGTAGTCTAATTGGAGACCTTCCACATAAGGTAGATGACCAAGGTACTACCATAAAACTGCCCAAGAATATGATTTTTTTATTATTTCTCTCTTTTTAGAGTCATCCCTGAAAAGGAATATTATGCAGTCATCTTCCATGTTTGGTTTGAACCCACATACCAAGCCTACCCATCCATACACCAAAGTCAGGCATTTTATTCCTCATTTAGCTGACTGAACAAAACCCCCATGTGGGCATATATGGAAGCTGAGTGAAGTGACTGGTGAAACCATGGTGAGTGATATGATGACTTCAAATACCCGCCCATACAACGTACCCATGTCTTCTCCTCTTGTATGAGCTTGGTATTGGATGTTCTATTTTGAGTTTTCTGTGAATTGCTGCCAGATCCATCTTATTTTATGGATTGGCAGCCCCAAAGAAACCTAGCTGATACTTGCCGATTCAGGACACGTGCTCATACGGGGCCACATGGACTAAAAGCTCATTTTGCTCAGGTTCCCCCAATGCACCGAGAGCTGTTTCTCCATAGTCTCCATGACATAGATGGCATAGCCTTGTTTCAAAACCCTATGGCCTACGTTGTGCTTCTCCTTTGGGGCCTGCCACAGATTCCACAGCACATCTTTACTCCTACCACCAGTTTCCCACAGGGTGAAAGACATCAGTGCCAGACTTTATGGCCCAAATTATGGCTTCTGCTTACACAGGCTAGCAAGAAAGCAAGGCCCTTTCTTGCTTTGTGTTCCCACTTCATTATCATCCAGCATTGTATTCATAGGTGTGAAATGTTTGCTTCAGTAATGCAAAGAAGTATATATATCAGCCATCACCTTCCTTCTGGTAGGGAAGGCACCATGAAGCAATTTGCCTTTACTCTTGGGGTATGTCTGAATATTACCTATACCACTGTAACCCTAAATACTCCAATAATGTGAATTGTCCCTGAATCTTTGTAAGGTTTATCTCCTAACCTTGGAATGTATATCTCCTTATAAAACCTCTAATGAACTAACCAACTCATGTTCGCCTGATCCCATCAGCATGATGCTGTTGATATAATGAATCAGTATGATGTCCTCTGTATGTTCTGAGAGTCTAAATCTGTTCAGATAATATGCCAGATGTAGGAAGGTGGACATGGCCCTGGAGGCAAATATACAAATATGGTTATCCATGCCACATGAATGCTACCTTCTTTTGATGCTCTTTTCTGATCCAAATAGAAATTAACTAGTTAACCAAATCAATAGCTGCATGCTATGCACCTGAGGCCATTTTAATATCCTCTAGCAATGATAGTATATCTGACATAGCAGCCACAATAAGACATTATATATACTTGGGAGAGTTGGTTGTTTATAATCACTCGTTTGGATCAATAAGTTTCCTGTAAAGGCTGTATTGGTGATTTCAATGGAGATGTGAAACGTACAACCACTACTGCCTCTTTTAGTCTTTAATGGTGATGCTTGTGTCTACCTTCCCACGGTGAACACAATTCTAGTTGTTTCTTCTCAATTCTAGTTGTTTCTCTATCCCTATAATATTGTCTCCCAAGGAAATGGTTGTAGGTTTCTTGGGTAAAGGACTGGGAGAATCCCTACATTATATATTTGTCATGATGTTGATATGTCCTTCCTCCTAGGAGCACAGCGATCTCTTTAGCCAACAGATTCTGTATTTGAAAATTAGCTTTGCCACATGAACTGAGCAGGCATCACTATTTTTTTTTTTGGTGCAACCATTCTTAGTCTCCTGCTCCTCCAACTTTGCCTTCTTCTGATTATAGATGTTAAGCAGCACTCTCTTTGGCTCCTCATCGGTTTGTCTTAGAATGACATTGTCTGTTATCACCTCAGAAGTCCTTAGGTAAAAGGTAAATCACTTCAGCTGCCCCTCCAATATTGGCAATTTTGATGCTAATTCTGGTCCCCTAGTTTCAGGCTCTTAAGTGCAGCCCCCGACCTCTGTTACTTGGGAGAACTCATTATCCTCAGAGCTCTTAACAAACACTGGTCTGTGACAATGTATCATTGAACTGTTCTACAGATGAGAGACTCAACTGAACTCCTTAAAGATGATGTTGCCCCTTGCACCAGAACATTTTAAATAATTTGTATTGATGTATAATTGACATATAACATTCTATTAGTTTCAGGTGTACAACATCAGTAATCATTAGGGATATTCCACACTTGTCAGAATGGCTATCATCAAAAAGACAACAAATAACAAGTGTTGGCAAGATGTGGAGAAAAAGGAACCCTCATGCACTGTTGGTGGGAATGTAAATTGGTGCAGCCACTATGGAAAAGAGTGTGGAGGTTCCTCAAAAAGTGAAAAACAGAACTACCGTACAATCCAGCACTTCCCTTCCTGGTTACTTATCCAGAGAAAATGAAAATACTAATTTGAAAAGATAAATGTACCCCAATGTTCATTGCAGCTTTACAATAGCCAAGATAGGGGGGCAACCTAAGAGTCCATCCATAGTTGAATAGATAAAGAAGATGTGATATATATATATATATATATGTATTTATATATATGTGGTATGCATTATATATATATATACACACAATACATCTATAAAGTAAAATATTACTTAGCCATAAAAAAGAATGAAATCTTGTCATTTGTGGCAACATGCATGGGCTTAAAGTGTATTATGCTTAGTGAAACAAGTCAGCCAAAGAAAGACAAATACTATATGATTTCACTTGTATGTGAAATCTAAAAATCAAGACAGTGCTTCCCTAGTGGTGCAGTGGTTAAGAATCTGCCTGTCAATGCAGGGGACATGGGTTCGATCCTTGGTCCAGGAAGATCCCACGTGCCGTGGAGCAACGAAGCCTGGGTACCACAACTACTGAACCTGCACTCTAGAGCCTGCAAGCCACAACTACTGAGCCTGCGCACCACAGATATTGAAGCCCGCGTGCCTAGAGCCCATGCTCTGCAACAAAGAGAACCCATCGCAATGAGAAGCCCATGCACTGCAACCAAGAGTAACCCCTGCCCGCCTCAACT
Source organism: Mesoplodon bidens (assembly GCF_964165515.1). NCBI lineage: Eukaryota > Metazoa > Chordata > Mammalia > Artiodactyla > Ziphiidae > Mesoplodon > Mesoplodon bidens. Next base: position 146,907,119 of record NC_138178.1, on the reverse strand, counting down.
AGAGAAAGCCCACGCACAGCAAGGGAGACCCAATGCAGCCAAAAATAAAATAAATTTATAAAAAATGAAATAATTTTATAAATTAAAATTATAAAATAAAATATTTTATAAAATATAAAAATAAAATAAATTTATAAAAATTTTATAAATAAATTTATAAAAAATAAAAATAAATAAAAATCAAGACAAATGAACAAACATAACAAAATAGAAACATAGTCATAGATACAGAGAACAGATGGTTGCCAGAGGGGAGGCAGGGGAGGAGAGATTGAGAGGTAGAAACTTCCAGTTACAGAATTAATGAGTCATGGGTATGACACGTACTCTGTGGAGTATATAGTCAATAATCATGTAATGTCTTTGCATGGTGACAGGTGGTAAGTAGACTTATCATGGTGATCATTTTGAAACGTATAGAAATATGGAATCACTGTGCTATATACCAGGAACTAATATAGCGTTGTTGGTCAATTATACCTCAAAACAAACAAACAAACAAACTCACAGAAAACGAGATCATATTTGTGCTTACCACAGGCAGGGTTGTGGGGAGGGATGAAGGTAGTCAAAAAGTACAAACTTCCAGTTTTACAATAAGTAAATCCAGGATTGTAGTGTACCACAAGATAAATATAATTAACACTGCTGTGTGTTATATATGAAAGTCGTTAAGAGAGTAAATCCCGAGGTCTCATCACAAGGAAAATATAATTTTTTCTAATTGTTTAATATTGTATCTTTACGGGATGGATGTTTACTAAACTTATTGTGGTAATCATTTCATGATGTAAGTTACATCATTATGCTGTACATACAGTGCTGTATGTCAATTACATCTCAATAAAATTGGAAGAAAACATTGTAATTAAAAATATAAAATAAAAATTGTATAGATAAAACTTAAAAAAAATTAAATAAATAAAGTGAAGGAGGCTCACCTGCTTATATTAAAGCATCAGCCTGAGGGGCAGGCATCTAATTTAACACATACATCTGGGAGCCTGCTGGAATACTCTCCAGGGACAGAGACTGGCAGGTGCCATCTTTGCACTCTCCCTTTGCCATGCTCCAGAGCACCAGTATATCCTGGAAGGGAGCTTTTACATGCCATGCGTCTGCTGCCCAGATCTTTGCGGCTGCTGCCAAAGGCATGCATCTCAACTGCATGGCTCTGGAGGCCAGGGGAGTTTGTGTTCCTGTCCCATGGGACTGTAATAATTGATGTCACCTAGAAAGGAGCTCATACCCCTCTGTCTGGCACCCAGATATTTGTGTCTGCTACCAGGAGACACCTCTACATTGCCTGGCTCTGGAGGACAGTGGGGCTTAACCTCTTGGGTCCCCCAGGATTGTAGCCAAGAGAGAAAAAGTTCTTAAACAGCTACCACTCCCAGGATACAGCAAAAGGCAACAGACCCAAATGCTTGGTCTTTCTGTGAAGGAAGCCTATTAGCTAATCATTATGACTGCGACCTGAGGGGCAGGCCTCTGATTAAACATTCATCTACAGGTTGACTCTAATCCTTTCCAGAGACCTTGGAGGGCGGGCACTATCTTAAAGCTCTCCCTCTGCTACACTCCAGTGCACCAGTGTCTCCTGGAGGGCAGTTTTACTCCACCATACTGCTGGTGGCTTAGTTTCTTATGTCTGGTGGCCTGGTGTTTGCAGCTGCCACCCATGGGACACCCCTTGTTCACCTGGCTCTGGGGGACAGCGAGGGGGTGGGGTGGCTTGTATTCCCATCTCTCCCCTGCTTAGAAATCCCCTAGAAGTTTCCAGCTGCCCTTTAACATCTAGCGTCTCCACCCATCAGTCCATTCTAATACCAACTACTTACTCATTTACGCTTCTTTTCAAATTTGCCTTATTTTCTCATTATCACTCTAGACTCCAATCCTTCCTCTTGGGTTTCTAAATTTTCCCTGGGCATCAACTCCGGGGCTCCACAAAAAGTGATACTTTTTGTTTGAGGGATACCCAACATATGTAGACAGTAAAGCTTTGCACCTAGGGAGGACATAAAGGACAAGCCATAAGAACTCAAATTCTTCCAGAAACCTTCAAACAACTGGCAAAGGAAGTTGATATCAGGTCGGTGATCATACAGTGTTGGGGAAAAGGCTCTTGAATCCATGGAATGGTAAATTCCTTTAAGGAACCAGTAAAAATACCTCTATAATAGTCCCCAAGAAGATCTTAATAGAGGAGGAATAAAATTTTGCACTAGACTTTAAAAAAATTAATTAATTAATTTTTGGCTGCGTTGGGTCTTCGTTGCTGTGTGTTGCTTTACTTGCAGCGACATGGGCTATTCTTTCGTTATGGTGGCAGGCTTGTCATTGCTGTGGCTTCTCGTTGCGGAGCACAGGCTCTAGGTGCGTGGGCTTAGTAGTTGTGGCTCACGGGCTCTAGAGTGCAGGCTCAGTAGTTGTGGTGCGCGGCATGTGGGATCTTCCCGGACCAGGGATTGAATTCATGTCCCTTGCATTGGCCGGAGGATTCTTAACAACTGTGCCACCAGGGAAGCCCCTGCACTAGACTTTTGCAAGATATGGTTTGGCTCAGTTAACGTGAATGTTTCCTCCTGTGTCACAGCCAACTGCCTAATTCTTCTTACTGGTAAATTTCCAATTTCCATAGTAATTGTTATGTTCAACTTTTAAATGATGATTTATGTTTTATCACTAAAACATCAATTTCTCTAGCTGTTCAATTTATTTACTATAATAGACTATAACTTGAAATTCTCATGTAATCACTTTTAGTTTCTTTTACACATGTTTTTATTTTCTGCCTCATCCCTAACATTAATTTTTTTCCCTTAAGCTATTAATTGATTCTTTGTACTAACCAGCTTTTGTTTTTATTGACCCATTCTTCTGGTTTTGTTTGTTTTCCATTTCTTTTATCTTAGCTTTTCTTTTGACTAATTCTCTCTTTATACTTTCTCTTGTTTTTTTTTTTATTTTTTTTTAAGTCGGATATTTATTTTCTGTCATCTTAAATAATAGATTTCATATGAAATTTTTTCCTTTTTATTACTTGCCACATAACTTATAATTTCTATTTTGATACCCTTTTTCATTTGGGGGGTTATGCAAAGTAGTATTACTAATAGTGTTATAGATCTTAAAAGTTCTCAACACAAGGAAAAAATATTGTAACTATATGAGGTGATGAATGTTAACTAAATTTATTGTGGGAATCATTTCACAATATATATGTATATCCAGTTGTTATGTTGTTCACATTAATCTTATATAATGTTACGTGTCAATTCATCTCAATAAAACTGAAAAAAATTAAATTAAAAAAAGTGTTACATGATTTTGAAGTGGTACTTTAGTAATCAGATTTACTTTTGAGGTGTCAAGTTCTATTTTTATTGGATGTGCATTGTGTTTTGCTGTATAGGAAACTTTATAGTACAATGATATTTGACTTTTTTTTTTTTAACTGGAGCAACAGATGTCACTCAAGCACTTAAAACACACATACAGATAGGCCATTTTTTTTAATGGTTTCCTTTCCAAGAAGTTTATCTTCAGATTAAAATACACTTTACTTGCCCTGGATTCAAAGATTTGTCTTTACATTTCTAAGTATGTTTTCCTGCAAAGGTTTTTAAACATAAATTTCAATAGATAAAATCCTGTTTAACCATTGACTTATATCATAAAAGCACACATTCACCTGCTCAAAAAGGAAGCCCTGGTTAGCTTAATTGACAGTATTCAGAAAGCTTTCAAGGGCTTTATAGTCCCATGGCAATTGGAAAGTTAGAATTTTCTTGATTTTCTCTACCTCATGAAAACTTGTTTTTTTTTTTTTTTTTGCTGTACGCGGGCCTCTCACTGCTGTGGCCTCTCCCGTTGCGGAGCACAGGCTCCGGACACACAGGCTCCACGGCCATGGCTCGCGGGCCCAGCCGCTGCGCGGCATGTGGGATCTTCCGGGATAGGGGCACGAACCCGTGTCCCCTGCATCGGCAGGCGGACTCTCAACCACTGCGCCACCAGGGAAGCCCGAAAACTTGTTTTTAATCAAGGTAGTAAGTGTACTTCAAGACAATGCAATTAACTTTGAATTTTTTTTTGCTTTCACTAATCTGTACAGAAGAGATCTCTAGCACTTTTGTATAGAAGAGTTACCTTTGATTTTCTCCAAAGTGTTATGGAGCAGAGTTTTGTTTGGCTTAGGAATCACTAATGGGAGATTCTTCACTGTATAGCATGGTATGGGAAACTCTTGCCACCTTTCCAGTTGCCATTTCATTTGTTTTTCCAAAAAGTATGAATTATGGTTTAGGACTGTGAAAAAAGTCATGGAGGACAGAAATGTGTTAGACAGTCCCATTCATCCCATAGCCTATACTCTATAAAAAGTAATAAGACAACTACATGAATAATTCTAAAACTGGATTGTTAATGATCACTCTCATAGGAGAAATGTGCCATAAAGGCAAAACAGTGAATTTCCTAATTGAATAATGTCAAGGACTAATTGTAAGTGGTTTGAAATTGGACTGAATTGGAAACTGAGTAGCCAACTCTCTAGTTCTAGCCATAGAAATTAGATAGAATGGAGGGAAAGACTCCTTACCCCTTCCGAAAGGAGATCTTTGTGGAATGTTGACTTTGAGGTGTTAGAAAACCATTTAGGCTACTAGCAATGTACCAGAAGTCACCCACACTGTGATAAAATTTGAAGCCAAGGTGAAAGTTGAGTTTACCTAGCAAAAGAGGATACAGCAATAGTTCTCATAGTGTAGTCCCTGGAACACCACCACCACCAGCAGCATCTGGAAGCTTGTTAGAAAATCCAGTTTTTCAGGTCCCATTCCAGATCTACTGAATCAGAAACCTTGGGGATGGGACACAGCAATCTGTGTTTTGATAAAGACTCCAGGGGATCCTGTGCACATACAGTTTGAGAGTCAATGGAGCAAATAAAAAAAATGGAAGAGGGCTTCCCTGGTGGTGCAGTGGTTGAGAGTCCGCCTGCCGATGCAGGGGACGTGGGTTCGTGCCCCGGTCTGGGAGGATCCCATATGCCGCGGAGCGGCTGGGCCCGTGAGCCGTGGCCGCTGGACCTGCGCGTCTGGAGCCTGTGCTCCGCAACGGGAGAGGCCACAGTGGTGAGAGGCCCGCGTACGGCAAAAAAAAAAAAAAAATGGCAGAGAGCTAAAGACCCCAGTTGAAGGTTTATAAGGCTGAAGAAGACAAAAAGAAGTCTCAAAGTTGGAGAGGATCCATGGGAGCCAAACATTCATGGAAGCCATGGGGGGAGAGAATTCCAAGAAGGAGATAATCAGTATTGTCAAATGTTATAGGAAGTTTAGTTCAAGTTGGGGCATTTGTACTAGTTCACAAAGAGTACAAATGTGAACTATTGTGCAAGCTTCTTAACCTTTCTGAGCCTCAATCTATGCACCTGTAAAATGAGTCAGGAATCATGCTCTTCCAAAATTTTAAGATTTTTAGTGAATTAAATTATATACTAGATATCAACTATGAAACCAGATGATTCATGAAGTAATCTTTCTGTAACATAGCCATTAAATCTGGCCATAGTTCTAAAATCTAACTTCAGTATTAAAGCTCTCAAGATTGGTGATTTTGATAACAACACTCCCATATACTTGCATGAGTTAGTGATGGTAGAGCAGATACTGGAGGATTATGTAACTTGGCTAGATATCAGGAACATACTAGTGCTGAGGGACTGGCATGGACAGTGGAGATGCCTTGTTTTCTGGATGTAAATTTGTGTAAACTGCCACATGGAAGCGTGACAGTTAAGATGGCTGGGTCAACTATTTTTCTGTTTATTAACACTAGAAACACACAGATGGGATTTGAGTCATATTTATGGGAAAGCAGCAGAAGCCATACTGATGAGCTCTTTTGTGTTTTTTGTGAGAATTGTAAAAGTGATGACAAATATCACTTTGATTTAACAAATAGGTAAACTGAGGTATACAGCAGTGATGCTTAAAGTGAGAATATGTATTATTTGTTAGGTGCTCAAATTCCTCACTGCCCCAAATTTTGTTTCATGAAAATCTTCCAGCATACTTGTAATTCTTACTATTTATTTGCTCCTTCAAGATCATTTCAAGGTTCTTAATAAGTGCTTATTTGGATGATGGAATAAATGGGAGACTGAAGACCTATATTCACTTAACTTGAATATATGCTTTATCTGAAAAGGATAACAGATTATTAGCTATGGCATTACCTAGAATACATGTATATGATTTAATCCATTATTAACTATCAGCTGAGTGCAAGTCTTTATTGGAGTCAGATCCATAAGGTGACATTTTATGTAGTGAAAAGGTAGGGAAAGGTCTGGACTTTTAGAACAGTTCCCTCGGCATTTAAGATATGAGGAAAAGTTGGAGAATTAATACACTTGACTAACGTGGATGCTGTATGAGTTCTGAAGTATCAAAAGAAGTGAATAAGGTGAGAGGCAATGCCATATACAAATTTTTGCACACTGCACAATATATTCTCTAATAAATCCTATGGCCCTATATGTTTCTGTCTCTTCACAGAGATGAATTAAACAAACAAACATACAACAAAATGTGTAAGTCAAACAATTCAAAATAAAATACAAAAGAATCACAGCACTGAAGGAGACTCTATTCATAAACCAAAGCAACCCTGTTCACAAGACCATCTCTGCAATCCTAAATTCTCCTGTATTCTACAACTGCTCCAGACTCTTTCCCATTAATCTAAATAATTTTCTCCCAGCAACTATGTAGTGTGACAACCTCTCAGGCTAAGTCTTCCCACCTTTCTTACTGCTCCAGTCCCCAGGTTTGCAAGGTGTCTCTTTTGGAGAGATTGGGGTTGGGGAAGATTGGAGAAATAGGGGTAAGGGAAGGGATTAGCAGTCTTACTTTAATAAACCTTACCCTGATCACTTTAAAATCTTCCTGGTTCAGTTCAGGTGATACTCTGGGGGAGGGGGTTGATACATTTGCTCAGCCTCAGAACCCAAAACAAAACCTTAAAGTTCAAATTCAAACCCTGAACTATTCTTTCCACTCTCCTTTTTTTTTTCATCTTTCTTATATATTGTTTGGACAACAATGACTTTTTACACCAAAACCGACAATACAGTGTGATAGAGCTCTGTGATATATTTTAGTCAAAGATTAGTGGGGCTCTGAAGAGGAAATAATTTATCTTACTTGTGGACTAAGGGAGGCTTCAAGAACCTGGTATCCCTAAAGCTGCATCTGGAAGGTGTGGAAGTTCATGCAACACTCAGGGAGTTAATATCTCCTCCAGGATGGAGCATGGAGTGAATGAAGAACAGTGGCAGAAAGGGCAGGCCAAAGTCATATTACAAACGCCCTTCAATTACTTGCTAAGAAAATTGGAGTGACTATTGTAGCCAGAAAAAAAAAAGAGAATCTCATCATTATTTATGTCTCTTAGATAACTGTCAGCAGTGTGGGAGACAGACTTGAGTTCATAATTAAGGTTTTGGTTTTGTTTTTTAAGTTTTTTGGCTGCACCCATGGCATGTGGGATCTCACTTCCCCCCACCCCCCCACCAGGGATAGAACCGGCGCCCTCTGCATTGGAAGTGCAGAGTCTTAACCACTGGTCTGCTGGGGAAGTCCCTATAATTAAGGTTTTTGTTTGTTTGGGTTGTTTTAGACCCAGTGGGCCTAGATATGAGTGTTAACTAGATCAGCCTAAAGGCAGGAAGGAGATCAGGAATTTCTTTTCTAGAGACACTTAGGGGCGAATTTAATAGATAGAAAGATGATAAGGGATTAAACCAGGAATATTTCAGTGGCAATAAAGAGGCAGGGATAGATGGAAAGATTTCAGGGATAGCATGGGAAATGTGAGTCATGTCACCTGCACTCTATACTATTATGTCATCTCAAACACTTGACAGTTGAGGCTTTCTCTGACTGGCAAATGGCACACGTAGGGGGCTGTTTCCCAAGCTACCCGTGGTTCATTTGCATGCCCATTTGATTGCCAGCCTCATTATGGCAGGGATCATCTTTTCACCTCTGTGTTTCTCGAGGTTTCTAATGACCCACAGAAAGGCAAGCTGGATGGTTGGTGACTGAGTGGAAACTAGACATTCATAAATGACTGAAGATTACAGGCTATCTGGCAGTAAAAGCACTAGCATTAAAGGTTCACTGATACCAAGACATTACACCAATTACCATTCAACCTAAACTCTCATAGCACTTTTCCCCCTTCTTTTTATTAAGATGGTGAACTACCTGATCTCAGAGAGGCAGCAGTGAGGGGTGGTGTGAAGCAAGATCTTAATTCCCTGCCCAGGAACTGAACCTGGGTAGCCTGGATGAAAACCAGGAATCCTGGCCACCACGCCCCCTGGCTCTTGCCCCCAGTGAAAAATGCATTTCTCATGGAGACAAAAACTGCAAAAACAGGTACAAGTTTATTATTAGAGACAGCGCAAAAACAAGTGGGAGCGCAAACAGGGAAAGTTTGTTAAGATAGAAGCAAGGCAGAGATGCACACCTGGAGAGAAAGGGTGTGGGCAGCCTCCCTAATGAGGAGGAGCACAGTAAAGAGGCATTTAAGTCATTTATACAGGGAGGTTCTTCCAGGTCTTTGTTTACCTTTGGCCAATTATCTGATTTCTTTTTTCACACCTGACTTGCCCTAGGACCCTCCCCAACATAAGTGGGCAACTTTTTTCCAAGATGGATTACAGCCCAGAGGCCTATGGGATGGCCTTAGCATCACATATTATGGGGGTAGTGCCCCCTCCTTTTTAACCCCCAAGGAGCCTTTCTGCGCATGTGCAATGTCTCCCTTGCCCCAAGCATGGGAAATGTATGACCTCTTGATCTTGTAACAGGGTTTAGCCCCTCTCTGTCCCTGCCATAGAAGTGTCCAATGTCTGGTTATCTACCCTACTCCTGTTGTTGTTTCTTATATTGAAGTGCAGATCTCGAAATATAGACAGGAGTCTGGTCGTAAATATGTAGTCCGGAGCCCGTTTGTCTTTTGCCTCAGGAATTGCAAACAGGGGGCTGGTAATGAATGTCCAGCCTGGAGCTCATCTTTTTCTCACTCCAGGAGGTGTGAACAGGAGGCCAGTTGCAAATGCCTAGCCTGGAGACCATCTATCTCCTGCCTCATCCCTATCCCACAAATAACCATAGAGGCTAGAGTACTGGCTTCTAAGTAACTTTTTCAAACCTGATTTTATTGAGCTGATTATGTGCCAGGGAGTGTTCTAAGAGGAGACCCACAACACAGGAGGTACAGGTTTCTATATCCTTTGACGATTACTACAACCACGACTTAAGTCCCTAAGTCCCGATTGCAAACCAGCTTGCCTGACCAAACCTCTGACGCTCGAATTTCCGGGAGGAAGCGTAAGTATGTTATTACGGATCGATTGCTTTTGCCTGGCGGAGGCCTATCTGGAAGGGCCCTGCACTGGGAGGCAAAGAAAGGGAGGTCCGTCAAGGACCGTACTCCTCGGGAGGGACCCAGAGCCACTGAGATTCGGGAGGCCACGCTGGCCTGTTTGGCTGGGCACCCAAGCGGGTCGGAGAGTTCAGTCATGTTCGCCCACGCGGTGATGCGGAAGAATAAGACCCTTCGCTACGGAGTTCCCATGTTGGTGAGTGCAGTGAGAAAAAAGTTGAGGAGGGATTCCGGAAGGGGTGGGACCACAAGTCTGGCTGGAAGGAGAGTTCTATGAAACTGTAACGCGTGCGACCCGGAATGGCAGTCTGGGCTAGGAAGGGGCTGGCGTTTAGGCCGTCCTAGTCTCCTAGTCTCTCCCCGCGCTGGTAGTGGGATCTCGAGTCCCCCTTTTACCTCTTTGGTAGCTACCTGGATGTACTTCTGAGAGCGATGTCAGAACCAGATTTTAACCCAAGTCTGGATGATTACTAAACTTCCATCCTACACCGCTCTGCGCCCGCCCGCCCCCAGCTACAGCTTGACGATACTTTGCATCATTGGAACTAGTTATACTTACTTAATTTAACTGTATAATTTCGGGCATCTTCAGGTTTCAGCTTATTAGTTTCTGAACTGGCTTAATTCTTCCAGGGTTGTTATGAGTTAAATAAATCCTTGTGAATTGAATGAAGCATATTGTAGCAGCCCTCAAAAGATGGTCGCTGAATTATAGTTGATGTTTTTAAAGCACGTTGAAAGTAGTTTTGGTGTCTATTTCTTTGCATCTATTCCTACGCGGAGTTCCCAGAAGGTTGCATTCGTCTTGAAATTTAGATTGTTGTTGGCTTAACACAACACCAACCCGAGTTGGAATCCAGCGAGACCACTCCCTTTCTTTTCAGTTTGATCTTGGCAAGTTACTTTGCTTCAGCAAGCCTTGATGTCATAGTAAATGAAACAATTTAAATATAAAGCATGTGGACAAAGTCCACTTTCTTTTAAATAGTTTATTACTTTGGTATGGATTTGGTACAGGTGAAGTTACCAGCTTTTGCATTTAAGCAGGACTAAAGGAAAGAAGTGACCTTAGAAAAGTAATGAGTCTTTTTTACTCATCTTTGATGAACGTGGATTTCTTGCTCATCTTTGGAAACTCCTTTTAATCTATCTTTATAAAAGTTTAAAGAAAACTATAAGACAATGTAGCTGATGGGGAATGTGTAAAAACTATCCTCCCTATAGATTCCCCTGCCACAAAATAGAGATCCATTCAAAAGTACTATGATTGTAGTCACTACCTTGAGGTCACCTGCATGTCCCGCTGGAAGACAGTTTGATTTTGTTTCTTATCTTTCAAAATCATCATAGCTAAGCTCTTAAAACCAGTAGTATTAAAGTACCTTCTAAGGTTTCCCTCATTTGTTTTATTTCATGGAATGGAGACTACCACAGTAGACTTCTTCCCAAGTATATTTCTCTATACTGGTCTCTGTGTCTATATTGGACCTGTACTATACTGGACCTAGGTCTGTACTGTTTCAAAATATGGGTCCTAGACATATAACTACTTTTGTAGAAGAAAATGTTGAATTCAGTACTCTAAAACCCAACACCACTAGAAAGACCTCAAAAGATACATCGTCTTCATCATGTATCAGTCAAATTTTCCATAATTACTATAGTATACTACTATACTTCAAGTTGAAATTATTTCCTCTCTAGATAAATGTTAATGCTTGCTTCATAAGAATCTTTATTCAGCAACATACAGAAGAGGACTTAGAGTACCAGGTATAGGCCAATATAATACTCTCCTTCCCTGCTCTCCCAAACCACTTGAAAAAGAGAATATATTTGTTGTCTTGCAAACCACTTGAAAAAGAGAGTATATTTGTTGTTTCAGTTTCCACACTGTGCATTTAGTCCCCAGAATTTACCTTTCTAATCTGACCAGTGACTACTGGTTTCTACATTCTAAAAAATTAGCCCATTTAATGTTTACTGTTCAGTTGTTCTTAGTTTATTCAGTGTTATGCAACCATCACCACAGTCTAATTTTAGAACATTTTCATCACCCTAAGAGAAACACCATGTTCAACTAGTAGCCACTTCCTGTTGTCCCCTACCCTTCTCCCATCCTAGTTAACCACTAATCTACTTTTGTCTATAGATTTCATAGAATAATACAACTTATGGTCTTTTGTGACTGACTTTGTTCACTTAGCATAATGTTTTCAAGGTTCATTCATGTAACATGTACCAAAACCTCATTCCTTTTAATGGGTAAATAATATTCCATCAGTTGGAATATTTATTTTTCATTGATGAACTTTTAGGAGGTTGTTTTCATTTCTTGGCTATTATGAATAATGCTGCTATGAACATTCATGTACAGATTTTTGTGTGGATGTGTTTTCATTTCTGTTGAGTAAATACCTAGTAGTAGAAATGCTGGGTCACATGGTAACTCCATGTTTAACATTTTGAGGAACTGCCAAGCTGTTTCCCAAAAACTACATCATTTTACATTCCCACCAGCAATATATGAGGCTTCTGATTTTCCCATTCTTGCCAACAGTTGTCATTGTCCACTTTTTTAAATTAAACCCTTACTAGTGGGTGTGAAGTGGTATCTCACTGTGGTTTTGATTTGCATTTCCCTAATGACTAATGATGCAGTACATTCGTTCATACAGTGGATTATTGGTTATTTGTATATCTTCTTTGGGGAAATGTCTATTCAAGTCCTTTGCCCATTTTTAAATGGGGCTGTTTTTCTTTTTATTGGGCAGAGGTTTTCTTAGACACCTGGAACCAGTAAGTTTCCCAGTGTTTGTCAAGGGGCTCTGTGTGCTTGATTGGGCATGCCTTCAGTACTCAGGCAGGTTACAACTCCGCCTTAAGCTTTTACTTGCTTGTTCAGAGCCTCAAGGTTAGCCACAGGTGAGTGTTCAGGGCCTTCTCCGATCTCTCCTGAGCTTACACACTGCTCTGGGCATGTGGACAGTTCTGCTCATGTGCGTGTCCTTCCAGAGTGTCAGGAATATGTTTGACCTTTTCAGAGTCCTCTATGGACACCTTATGCCTCATATTTTCCTTTGACTTTTTTGGTTAGACTATTCCTTGCCCTGTCATCTACCACCTCAGGCAGTTTGATGTTAAACAATGGCCTCTGAATTTTTTCAGCAAACACTTCCAGGGAGAAGTGTGTTTGCACTAGTTGAGCTCCAAGTCAGGAAAACTAAAGACAGCCTTGCGAGTGGGTCTTCCAGGGAACCGCCAGACTGGTCAGATAATGAAAATTCTCAGGGAATAAGACTTTAAGGAGCCCCACCCCATTATGCCCCTTCCAGCGGTTACTGCTTTATATCCTGATTTTAGACTGTTGGTTTTCATGTTTACCAAGGAGCTGGGGTTGAGACGTGGGAATAGGTAGGCTAAAAATGCCACCAAACTTTCTGCTTTAACCGAGATTCAGTCATTCTTCTTACGTAAATGTTCCCAACATCATTGCATGCCTTTCTTAATTTCCAAAGTTCTGAAAAAGTAGATTTGACAGCTTTTGCCAGTGTTCTCATTGCTTTAATGGAGAGGGTTTTGGAGATTCTTACTCTGCCATTTCACTGATGTCACTTTTTTTTTGTTTTTGGAGGGGATTTGGTGAGATTCTTCTAATTTTTCATTTGTTTATTGCTCTTTGAGGCACTTTTATGATGGCTCCTTTAAAATCTTTGCTAATGTCACTTGATAGTCTTTCCTAATTCAAGTTACTGTTTCCTGATTCTTCTTATGACGAGTGAATTTTTATTTTATCTTGGACATTATAGTATGTTAGGAAACTTTATAGTCTCTTTAGGTCTTCTACTTTAGCAGCAGTCACCATGCTTGCGTTAAGCTTGTGGGTAGAAGTTAATGTAGGTAGAGAAGACCAAACGCTGTGCCTTGGGGGTACTCCAAGTTCAGAGGGTTGGGGTGTACAGGAGGAACCAATACAGGAGACTAAGAAGGGTTCTCAGTGAGGTAAAAGAAAAACCAGGTTTAAGGGAAGAGAAGGACAATGTGATCAACAGTGTCAAATTTTGTTCATGAAATAAGATGAGAACAGAGAGTTGAACATTGCATTTAGTAACATGGATGTCAGTGATGGTTGGAATGGGTCTAAGAGAAAGTGGGAAGAGCAGCAAGCGTAGACAACTTGTTTGAGGAATTTTACTGCAGGTAAGAACAAAGAAATGGGATAATAACTGATGGGGAAGTAAGGTCTAGAGAAATTTGTTAACAAGATGGGAGAGATAATAGCATTTTTTATGATGAATCATGCAGTGTGGTGAGCAAGATTTTTGATGAATCACTGCCCTTCAGTATATAAGATGATTGGGATCTAGTGCAGAAATGAAGATATTTAGCTAGGAGTGTAGATACCATGGTAATGAGTGGTCGGTAGTACAGTGCAATTTTGACACTAACTATGTAGCATTAGTAGAGACTTCATAGATTAAGTGCACAGTTCTCCATAGAACTCCCCTTATCAGACACCAGCTGAAAGCTGTGTGATATTAGGCCACCTGTGCTTCTGATCAACTGGTTACAAATTCAGTGGTTCCTGATAGCCCCTCAGGTTCAATAATTCAGTAGAATGACTCACAGAACTCAGGAAACCACTATACTTAGGATTATTGTTTTAGCATAATGGTTATGAATTAGGAACAGCTGAAAGAAGAGACCCTTAGGGCAAGGTCTGGGGAGGGTCCCAAAGGCAGAGTTTCCTTGTTTTCTTCCTGTGGAATCAGGATATGCCACCATCCCAGCACACTGATGTGTTCACCAACCAGGAAGCTCATCAAGAGGTTTTTATTGGGATTTTATTATTGGGATTTTCATCATCTATGGTTGATTGGATCATTGGCTGTGTGACTGAACTCAGTCTCCAGCCCCACCCTTTCCTCCTTGGAGGTCAGGAGGTCAGGTTGCTATCACATGGCTCAAGGTCCCCACCCTCTAGTCACATGGTTGATCATCCCAGCATGACCAGCCTCTATGCTGTGACTATCTAGGGGGCCACAATGAGTCACCTCAGTGGTATAAACTCAGCTGTGGTCCCAATAACAAAGATGCTCCTGTCACTCAGGAAATTCCAAGTGAGTAGCTCCCTCCCAAGAACCCAGGACCAAGACCAGACAAATTCTTTATTATGTAACATGTGGGTATTGTGATGGCAGTGGTGCAGAAAAAGAGATCATGGTGGCCTGGACTAGAATATTAGAAGAAGATATAGTCAGAAATTGTCAGATTTAAGAAATATTTTGACAGAACTCAGTGATGGATTAGATGTGAGATAGGAATTAGAGGAGCTAAAGATGACTCCAGAGAAGCTGGCTTGAGTAATTGGATGAAAGTATTTGACCTTAATTTGGATGTGAACGATTGATTAGCAGCAGATTGGGGCAGAAAGAGTGTTGGGGTAAAAAATCAAGAATTTTTTTCATGTTAACTTATATATACCTTTTAAACTTTCAAGTGGAGATGTCAAGTAGGAGGGCAGGTCTTCACTTCAGTGGGATGTTTCCCACTGAAAATGTACATTTGGAAGTTGTTAGGTTATAGACACTATTTAAATCCACGGAACTGGATGGCATCACCTAGGGACTCTTGGTTGTGAATAGGTACAAAAGGTGTGAAGACTGAGCCTTTTGAGATACTCCAACAATTTGAGATGGGAAGGTGAGGAAGAATGAATAAAGGGAGGCTGAGAGGAGTTAGGAAAATCACAGGTGTGTCTTTTTGTTACCAAACGGGGTTCTTGGCCTTCCTTAATCAATAGATATTGATAAGAGGCCAGACAAGAAATTCAGGCAAGACTTCATTAGCAGGGGGGAGCGAAAACAGAACCCCTTGGGTGGGGGCCAGCTGATTCCTTCTACTGGGAGAGTGTAGGGATATGTCCATGGGTGGGGCTAAAGGGGTGGCTTAGGTGGTCTGCCCACCCCTTTGTGGTGTTGAGTGTAGGGGGCATGTACAGTACCCTGCTTTTACTCCTGACACTGTGTTTTTGCTCCCAGCTCTTCAGAAGTGGCAGTTGGGTTTTTGGTGTTTTTGTACCTTGTTGTGCATAATTTGCCCCAACTGTGCATGCTTGCAGTAATTTTTAGTCCCTTATACTTTCTTTACATTTTGTTGCTGGAGGAGAAGTTTGTCCAGGTGCAAGCACTGCAGCAAAGGGTCCCAGGTCCCAGGTCCCAGTGTGTCTCATTTTCATTGAAACCAAGAGACAGAAAAGTTACTTTACTTATACAAAGAACGATTACATATTGACATTGGAAGTATTAGCTGGTTATATATAACAGATATTTTTCCTGGTTTGTTGTCTTTTGATTTGATGTCATTTTTATTTCATTTATTTGCAGGTAAGAGACTAAATTTTCATGTGGTCAGATTCATTGGGTTTTTAAATTCATAGCCTCAAGGTTTTGTCGGTATTCCAACTTCAAAATTATAGAATTTTATATTTTAGTGTTTTTATCTGTTTGGATTACTTTAATTGGTAATATTAATATATTGATGGTAGGGATCAAACTTAATTTTTTTCCAAATTGCTAGACTTTTACAGCTTTAGGATGAGAGTAAAGCCCATTAGATTATTGGAGGAGATGCTAAAGCAGCAATGGCAATTCATGGGCTCTTTTTTTTTTTTTTGCGGTACGCGGGCCTCTCACCGTTGTGGCCTTTCCCGTTGCGGAGCACAGGCTCCGGACGCACAGGCTCAGCGGCCATGGCTCACGGGCCCAGCCGCTCCACGGCATGTGGGATCCTCCCGGACCGGGGCACAAACCCATGTCCCCTGCATCGGCAGGCGGACTCTCAACCACTGCACCACCAGGGAAGCCCCCATGGGCTCTTTTAAGGTGAGCCACATACTGAGAAGGGTAACATTTCATGAGATTGTTTTATCACTTGGTTAGAAAATGGAGAAAAATGCTCTCTAATTGGCCTATTTTGCAAAATCATAAAATTGAAAGAATTCTAGTCTTGAAGAAGCAAGGTCAGGATTTTATTCCTGGATTTATCCATTACAGTCATGGGCAAGTCATTGAGTTGGCTGTGCTTTTATTTCATCATGTATTAAGTGTATTTTTTTCCCTTAGCTCATAGGTCTATTGTAAGAATCAACTAATATAATGCTTGTGATGGTGATATTTAAATCATAAAGTCAAGTACAGGTAGGGGGTAATGATCTTGGTATTTGCTCATGTGCTAAAATGTTTCCCAGTGATAGTGTGTACTATATCTACTCTGAAAAGATGAATGGTAACTCACCAGGGAAAATAATCTATAGGATTTTGTATAATCTGCCACTGTTGGTGTTCAGATAAGTAATGTATAGATAGACTGAATTCTGCCCTTCTATTTTGTTTAATTGTTTCCCTGTCTTGTTTCAGTTGCTGATTGTTGGAGGTTCTTTTGGTCTTCGTGAGTTTTCACAAATCCGTTATGATGCTGTAAAGATTAAAGTAAGAACTGTCATTGGCGTTTGACATGTGTACATGTATGTTCTGGTTTATGAGACACGAATACTCAGTAAACTAAGCTGTCTTGAGTTTTATCTTGCTTTTTAAGACTGATATATGGGGACTTCCCTGGCGGTCTGGTGGTTAAGGCTCTGTGCTTCCAATGCAGGGGGCACGGGTTCCATCCCTGGTCGGGGAACTAAGATCCCACATGCTGCATGGTGAGGCCCAAAAATAAAATAAATAAATAAAATAAAAATAATACAAACAGCTGTTAAAAAAAAGACTGATATATGATCTTTGGGCTCTTTTTAAAAATTTTTTTATACACTTTTTAAAGGTTACTTTCCACTTACAGTTATTACAAAATATTGGCCATATTCCCCATTTCGTACATTATATCCTTGAACCTGTTTTACACCCAACAGTTTGTACTTCCCATGCCCTCACCCCTACTGCCCCTTACCCCTCCCCACTGGTAACCACTAGTTTGTTTTCTATATTTGTGAGTCTGCTTCTTTTTTTGTTGTAGTCACTAGTTCGTTGTATTTTTTAGAATCCACATATACATGATATCATATAGTCTTTGTCTTTCTCTATCCAATTTATTTCACTCAGCATAACGCCCTCCAGGTCCATCCATGTTGCTGCAAATGGCAAAATTTTATTCTTATTTTATGGTTAAGTAAGATTACATTATACACATATATACATGTATATATATATATATATATATATATATATATATATATATATATACACACACACACACACACCACATCTTCTTTATCCATTCATCTGTTGATGGACACTTAGGTAGGTTGCTCCCACATCTTGGCAAATTTTTCAATAAAAACTACAGTACTACACGATCTGCAGTTGGTTGAATCCATGGATGCAGAACTCGCAGATATGGCGGCCCAACTGTTATTTATTGAGGAAAATCCTTGTATAAGTGGACCCTCGAGGTTCAAACTCGTGTTGTTTAAGGGTCAGCTGTATTTCATTAGCAGACTTCAGTAATGTTGGTAGGAAATTAGAGTATTAAAGGCCTATTCACTTTTTTGAGTTAATTTTATGGTTTAAGAGAAATACCAATGCTAGCTAGTCTTAAAGACAGTAGGTATTCGAATAAATAGTAAATTTAAAAGGAATATATAGTTTCTTTGAGGGAATAGAGCAATTATGAAATGAGTTTTAAAGTTTCTGTTAGCATCCCAATTATTGTATTAAGGTATTGTATTAAGGAATTTTTTTCTCTTTTCCTTTAAGATGAAAGTTATAATAACCTGACTTTTGGAATAGGGATGTCATGTACATATTTGAAAAATAATTGAATATTTGTCATGTGTTTATCATGTGTTAGATCCTACAGATAAAGATTCAAGAAACTGGTTCTTATAAAGTTTATAGCATCATCAAGGCTGGGAGACATCTAATATAAAAATGTATCCAAACATACAATATAACAATGCCCAGTGAAATGCTATATTGGAACTCTGTGTAAAACATTACTAGAACTTCAAGGAGAGGCATACAGTTTAGACTTGGGAAAGGGATATCAGAGAAGGTCTGCTAGAGGTATCAACCTTTGAATTAAGGTTAAGAATGGGTAAGAGTTAGCTAAATGATTGAAATGATTAGTATTATATAACACAGAGTGGCTAACATAGAGGGGAGATTGGGGGAGCAAGATAGGATGGAAGAGATTGTTTCAAGTGGAGATGGAGAGACCTGTTAAGACACTTTGGCAGTAGTATAGATGAACAATAATGGAATCTAAAGTAAAACATTTGCAATGAAGATAGAAATGAACGGGTTCCAGAAAAATTTTTAGCAGCAAATTGATAGTGACATATAATATTAAAATCTAAATAAATATCAGATGACTTGAGGCTTTGCTTTTGAGGACTGGGTAAATTTTTGTAGCAAGAGTGAGGGAGATTGCAGTAACAGAAAAGGTCTAGACGAGGGGGTCGAAGTAAAGAGAACAAAGGTGGGAGAAATGAGGTTGATTGAAGTTAAGAGGATGAGATTGGTCAGGGTCTATGGAAGGAGGCTGAGAGGACAAAGTTGAGGTGAGAAGGATCAGAGAACAAGACCTCCTGAGATTGAGATGTCCAGGTTGGTTGATGTTGAGAAGTCAGACTCAGGTGAGGTCAAGAGTCAGTGTTTAGGTGAGGTTGAGTTCAAATAAGGTTGAGAGGGTAAGGTGGATTAAATTTGAGAGGAATTGAGAAGGTACGATTGGTTGAGGCTGACAGTTGTTACAAGGGTTGAGAGGCTGAGATTAAGGAGGAGTCAAGGGAAAGATTGCTGAGGTCAAGGGCTGGGGGTCAAGACTGTGGTTGAGAGGACAAATTCAGTTAAGAAAGATCAAGGATAAGTACAGCTGAGAAGTTTTGAGGAGGGTGGAAAAAGATGGTACTGATTCAGAGTGACCAGCCGTTTTAGGTTGCCTGGAGCTGTCCTGATTTTAGGACTGAAAATCCAGTGTCCCAGGATGTAAAAATTCCTGCTTTTCAGTTGTGGGTATGGTAGGTTGAAAGGAAAGTACAGAACCCATGAGGTGGGCTTAAACAAATAAACTGAAAGCAATAGCTTTCAATGTCTAGTGTGAAATGGATATGACATAGCTCATCTGCCTTCATTATGGCTGTTGCTCTTTTTTTCTCCTGACTCCTAATGCTAACAACTGTGGATCCACAGTAGTAGATTATCTGCTTTTGCATCACTCCAAGTAATATGATTTAAGTGTACAATTAAGTGCATTGTAATCCTGAGCATTAACAGTCTTTTTAATTTTATTTTATTAATTTTTTTTTTGTGGTACGTGGGCCTCTCACTATTGTGGCCTCTCCCGTTGCGGAGCACAGGCTCAGTGGCCATGGCTCACGGGCCCAGCCGCTCCGTGGCATATGGGATCCTCCCGGACCGGGGCACGAACCCACGTCCCCTGCATCAGCAGGGTGGACTCTCAACCACTGCGCCACCAGGGAAGCCCCAACAGTCTTTTTTTTTTTTTAAACCTTTGCTTGACTGTTGTAGTTTGTAAAGAAATAGTGCTTGTTTAATTTTTAACATTGTAACTATCATGACCATGTTTTTTAGGATTCAGGTAATGAAAATGAGAATAATTACAGTACCAACCACCAGTCTGTTCTCTGTATCTATGAGCTTGTTTTTTTTTGTTTGTGTGTTTTTTTAGATTCCACATACAAGTGAGATCATTACTGACTGTATTCCCCACACTGTATGTTTCATACCCATAACTCATTTATTTTGTAACTGGTAGTTTGTGCCTCTTAATTTTCTTACCCATTTCTCTCTTCCTCCCTTCCCCCTTCCCTGTGGCAGCTACTTGTCTCTGTATGTATGACTCTGTTTCTGTTTTGTTATGTTTGTTCATTTGTTTTGTTTTTCAGGTTTCACATGTAAGTGAAATCTAACAGTATTTGTCTTTCTTTGCCTGACTTATTTCACTTAGCATAATCCTGTTGTCAAAATGGGGAGGTCTATCCCTGTTGTCAAAAATGGCAAGATTTCATTTTTTATGGCTGAATAATATTCCATTGTGTATATACACATCACAATTTCTTTATCCATTACCCATCAATGGACACTTAGGTTGTTTCCATGTCTTGGCTCTTGTGAATAATGCTGTGGTGAACATGGGGTGCAGATACCTCTTCAAGATAGTGATTTCATTTCCTTCAGATAAACACCCAGAGGTGAAATTCCTGGGCCATATGGTAGCTCTATTTTCCATGTTTTGCAGGAATCTCCATAGTGTTTTCCACAGTAGCCGTACCATTTTATATTCCCACCAACAGTGCACAAGGACTCCCTTTTTCCACATCCTCTCCATCAGTTGTCATTTCTTGTCCTTTTGATAATGGTCATTCTAACAAGTATGAGGTGATATCTCATTGTGGTTTTGATTTGCATTTTCCTGATGATTAGTCATGTTGAGCATCTTTTCATGTACCTGTTGGTCATCTGTCTGTCTTCTTTGGAAAAATGTTCTGATCATCTGCCGATTTTTTAAGCAGATTTTTTTGGGGGGGTGCTGCTGAGTTGTATGAGTTCTTTATATATTTCGGATACTAACCTTTTATGAGTTATATGATTTGAACTTATTTTCTTTTATTCAATAGGTTGCCTTATCATTGTGTTGATTGCCTTTTTCTCCCCCCAGTATTATGTATGTGAAATTCATCTCTATTTTAGCTCTAAATTCAGGGTCAGCAAGCTTTTCCTGTAAGGAGCCAGGTAGTAAGTGTTTTAGGCTTTGTGAGCTACACTGTTTCACAACTATTGAAATCTGGTGTTGTATCACAAAAGCAGCCATGGACAAAAACAAGTGAGCATGGCTGTGTTCAAATAAAACTTTACTGACAAAAATGGATATTAGACTAGATTTGGTCCATGGGCCATAGTTGCTGACCCCATGATTGTTTCATTGCTGTATGGTATTCCACTAATTATACCATAATTTATTTATCCATTTTACCCTTAGACATTTGGGTTGCTTGGCAGTTTTGGTTACTAAAAATAATGTTGCTGTGAACATTCTTATATATATTTCTTGCTGCATGTGTACAAAAAAGGAATTGCTGGAATATCACCTTTATTTGATAATTTCCAAACTTTTTCAGAGTGATTGAATCAGTTGTAGGGAAGAAAAAATGATTTTCCCTTTACCCTTCAACATTCTTGGCTGAGATCCTTAATTTTAAAATATATAATTTTAAATATATTTAAAAATATATTTGTATTTAAATATGTCTTCCTTTTATGTGCTATTGTTATAATTATTTGTCTTGTCTTTTGGATTAACAACATTTTATTATTTTGCTGTTGTTCCATTAGTTTGGGAGCTATAGTCTTACTCTTCCACTGGAAGTTTTACTAGAGACTGTTGTGGTTTACAGTTTTATTTTTTTTTTCCTTCTACTGTTTTGGTCTTGATGGGGAGCAGAATACACCACCCCAAAATGTGTCACTTTGGTATGTGGATTGTTTTAAGCTGAAGATAATTAAGACCCAACAGACTCAGGAAAAGCTTTTTATCTCTTCCTTAACTTCCCAAAAGGATCTAGATAAGAAGCCTGTACTAGGAAGATAGCTATTTTGAGAGAGAACTTTTTATATCAGAAGAACTTATCTGCATGGCATGGAAACATTTGTTTACTAAACATATGGTCTTCTCATCTTCCTGTGGATTATCTGCTTCCTCTTTGAAGCCCCAGACCCCTACCCCCTTAGCTCAGGATGGCATGTAAGTCTAAGTTGACTTGACTGCCTGTGAGTCTCATGTGTTTGTGGGGCTCCCATACATACATAATTAAACGTTTTTCTCCTGTTATATCTGTTTTATGTCAGTTTAATTATTAAACCAGCCAACGACCCTAGAAGGGAAGAAGGGAAAATTGTTCCTCCCCAACAGTCTGGTTTTGGTATTGGGATAATGTTGACTTCATAACATGAGTTGGGAAGTGTTTCCTCTTTTTTATTTTCTGGAAGTGATTATGTAGAATTGGTGTTACTTCTTCCTTAAATATTTTATAGAATTTTGCCAGTGAAACCATCTGGGCATCTCGTTTTCTTTTTCAAAATGTTTTTAGCTATGAATTTAATTTTGTAAATAGATAAGACTACTCTGGCTATGTATTCTTCTTTCTCTTACATTTTCTAATTGGTTTTTACTTGCATAAAGAAACTATATTGATTTTGTATGTGGATCCATGCCCTTTGATTTTTGGGTGTTGATCTAACTACCTTGTTGAATTCTCTTTAACAAGCAATAATCATAGTAATTATTCTTAATAGAGAAACATTAAAAGCATTCATATTAAAGCTAGGAACAATAAAGGAATATCCGTAATTGTAGCTACTTTTTAAGTAATATTTTGGACAGTGTAGCCTATAAAATTGAACAGCACACTATGTGTTTTTTTAAATTTTATTTTATATTGGACTGTAGTTGATTAGCAATATTGTGTTAGTTTCAGGTGTACAGCAAAGTGATTCAGTTATACATATATATGTAGCTGTTCTTTTTCAAATTCTTTTCCCATTTAGGTTGTTACATAATATTGAGCAGAGTTCCTTGTGCTATACAGTAGGTCCTTGTTGGTTATCCATTTTAAGTATAGCAGTGTGTACATGTCAATCTCAAACTCCCTAACTATCCCTTCCACCCCCCAGCTTCCCCACCCACCCAACCATAAATTCATTCTCTAAGTCTGTGAGTCTGTTTCTGTTTTGTAAATAAGTTCATTTGTATCATTTCTTTTTAAGATTCTGCATATAAGCAGTATCATACAATATTTGTCTTTGTCTGACTTACTTCACTCAGTATGCTGATCTCTAGGTCCATCCCTGTTGTTGCAAATGGCATTATTTCATTCTTTTTAATGGCAGAGTAATATTCCATTGTGCATATGTACCACATTTTCTTTATCCATTCATCTGTCGATGGACATTTAGGTTGCTTCCATGTTTTGGCTATTGTAAATAGTGCTGCAATGAACATTGGGGTGTGTGTATCCTTTTGGACCATATTTTTCTCCAGATATATGCTCAGGATCATATGGTAGCTCTATTTTTAGTTTTTTAAGGAATCTTCATACTGTTCTCCACTGTGGCTATACCAATTTACATTCCAACCAACAGCGTAAGAGGGTTCCCTTCTCTCCACACCCTATCTAGCATTTTTTGTTTGTGGATTTTTTTTTTTTTTTTGTGGTACACGGGCCTCTCACTGTTGTGGTCTCTGCCCTTGCGGAGCACAGGCTCTGGACGCGCAGGCTCAGCGGCCATGGCTCACGGGCCTAGCTGCTCTGCGGCATGTGGGATCTTCCCAGACCGGGGCACGAACCCGTGTCCCCTGCATCGGCAGGTGGACTCTCAACCACTGCGCCACCAGGGAAGCCCTGTTTGTGGATTTTTTGATGATAGCCATTCTGTCTTATGTAAGGTAATATCTCACTGTAGTTTTGATTTGCATTTCTCTAATAATCAGTGATGCTGAACATCTTTTCATGTGCTTCTTGCCATTTGTATGTTTTCTTTGGAGAAATGTCTATTTAGGTTTTCTGCCCATTTTTTGATTGGGTTATTTGTGTTTATGATATTAAGCCACATGTGCTGTTTGTAAATTTTGGAGACTAATTTTTTGTTGTTGCATCATTTGCAAATATTTTCTCCCATTCTGTGGGTTGTCGTTTTGTTTTGTTTAAGGTTTCCTTTGCTGTGCAAAAGGTTTTCCGTTTAATTAGCTCCTATTTGTTTACTTTTGTTTTTATTTCCATTACTCTGGGAGATGGATTGAAAAGGATATTGCTTGGTTTATATCAGAGAGTGTTCTGCCCATGTTTTCCTCTAATACGTTGATAGTGTCCAGACTTACATTTAGGTCTTTAATCCAGTTTGAGTTTACCCTTGTGTATGGTGTTAAAGAGTGTTCTAATTTCATTTTTTTACAGGTAGCTGTCCAGTTTTCCCAGCACCATTTCTTGAAGAGACTGTCTTTCCTCCATTGTATAGTCTTGCCTCCTTTGTCATAGATTAATTGACCATAGGTGTGTGGGTTTATTCCTAGGCTTTCTATCCTGTTCCATTGATCTACATTTCTATTTTTGTGCCGGTACCAGACTGTTTTGATGACTGTAGCTTTGTAGTATAGTCTGAAGTCAGGGAGCCTAATTCCTCCAGCTCCACTTTTCTTTCTCAAGATTGCTTTGGCTATTCAGGGTCTTTTGTGTCTCCATACAAATTTTAAGATTTTTTGTTCTAGTTCTGTGAAAAATGCCATTGGTAATTTGATAGGGTTTGAATTGAATCTAGATTGCCTTGGTTAGTATACTTATTTTGACAACATTGATTCTTCCAATCCAAGTATATGGTATACCTTTCTCTGTATTATGTCATCTTTGATTTCTTTCATCTTATAGTTTTCAGAGTACAGGTCTTTTGTCTCCTTAGGTACGTTTATTCCTAGGTATTTTATTCTTTTTGATGTGGTGGTAAATGGGATTGTTTCTTTAATTTCTCTTTCTGATCTTTCGTTGTTAGTGTATAGAAATGCAACAGATTTTTGTGT
Source organism: Mesoplodon bidens (assembly GCF_964165515.1). Taxonomy (NCBI): domain Eukaryota; kingdom Metazoa; phylum Chordata; class Mammalia; order Artiodactyla; family Ziphiidae; genus Mesoplodon; species Mesoplodon bidens. The sequence continues at coordinate 146,882,060 of NC_138178.1, read as the reverse complement.
ATTAATTTTGTAACTTGCAACTTTACCAAATTCATTGATGAGCTATACTAATTTTCTGGTAGCATTTTTAGGATTTTCTATGTACAGTATCATGTCATCTGCAAACATGACAGTTTACTTCTTTTCTAATTTCGATTCCTTTTATTTCTTTTTATTCTCTGATTGCCACAGCTAGGACTTCCAAAACCGTGTTGAATGAAAGTGGTGAGAGTGGACATCCTTGTCTTCTTCCTGATCTTAGAGGAAATACTTTCAGCTTTTTCTGAAATATTTATTTATTTTTTAATTATTATTTTGGCCGTGCTGTGTCTTAGTTGCGGCACGCGGGCTCTTCATTGCGGCATGCGGACTTTTTAGATGTGGCATGTGGACTCTTAGTTGTGGCATGCATGCGGGATCTAGTTCCCTGACCAGGGATTGAACCCAGGCCCCCTGCACTGGGAGTGTGGAGTTTTACCCACTGGATCACCAAGGAAGTCCCTGCTTTTAGCTTTTGAACACTGAATATTATATTAGCTGTCAGTTTGTTGTATATGGCCTTCATTATGTTGAGGTATGGTTCCCTCTATGCCCACTTTCTGGAGAGTTTTTTTCATAAATCGGTGCTGAATTTTGTCAGAAGCTTTTTCTGCATCTATTGAGATGATCATCTGGTTTTTATTCTTCACTTTGTTGATGTGGTGTATCACACTGATTGATTTGTGGATACTGAAAAATCCTTGCATCCCTGTGGTAAATCCCACTTGATCATGGTGTATGATCCTTTATGTATTGTTGGATTCAGATTGCTAGTAGTTTGTTGACGATTTTGTGTCTGTGTTCATCAGTGATATTGGCCTGTAATTTTTTTTGTGTGGTATCTTTGTCTGGTTGTGGTATTAGGGTGATGGTGGACTCAGAATGAGTTTGGGAGTTTTCCTTCCTCTGCAATTTTTTTGGAACAGTTTCAGAAGGATAGATTTTAACTCTTCTCTAAATGTTTGATAGAATTCGCCTGTGAAGCCATCTGGTCCTGGGCTTTTGTTTTTTGGGAGTTTTTTAATCCAGTTTCAATTTCAGTACAGCAAGTCCCCTACACATGAACGAGTTTTGTTCCAAGAGTGTATCTGTAATTCCAATTTGTTCATAAGTCCAACAAAGTTAGCCTAGGTACCCAACTAACACAGTCAGCTATATAGTGTACTGTAATAGGTTTATAATACTTTTCACACAAATGATACATAAAAAACAAACAACAGAAAAAATAAGACATTTTTAATCTTACAGTGCAGTACCTTGAAAAGTACAGTAGTACAGTACAATAGCTGACATACAGGGGCTGACATCAAGTGAACAGGCAAGAAGAGTTACTGACTGGAGGAGGGAGAGGAGGCGGGAGATGGTAGAGCTAATGGATTGTCAGCAATAGGAGACGTAGGGCAAGGTGCAGTTTCCCTCATGCCTGATGTTGATGGCACAGGTTCTGGTTCCTTGCTGGATTCAGTTCTATCCACCCTCTTGAAAAAACGATCCAGTGATGTCTGGGTAGTAGCTCTTTTTTTCTCATCATAGATGACACGGTAGCACTGGATTGAATTCTGAACGGCTGCTGCAACCTTTGTGCACCATTCTATTTGGGTCCCGTGCCTCCAAACCTAACAGTGCCTCCTCAAATAAAGAAAATCCCCTTGCTATTTCCTTTGTCATGAATCTCTTCATTTCTTCAGTTACTTCTTCCTCTTGTCTCTCTTTGTCCTTTCTCTGGGCCTCCAATTCCATCAGGTCTTCATTAGTACTGTAACCTCCTTGTGTTGCACAGCAAGGAATTCAATGAAGGTGTCCTGTTGCTGATCTAGCTCCAGCTTCTTGCTTAGGGTCACTACGTTGCTGAAGACCTCTTTGGGCTCCTCATCCACCTTCTCAAATCCACGAAAATTGTGAACAAACTGCAGGCAAAGGTTCTTCCAAACCCTATTCATGGTGATGGCCGTAAGCTCACGCCATGCAAAGTCAATGTTTTTATGGACTTGTAGATTTTATAGTCCTTCCAAAATTGTCGCAAGGTTGTTCCTGATTCCTGTCACTCGCCTTTACTGGCTGACAGAAGTGTGATGTAAATAATATTGCTTGAAAATCACTATAAATCCCTGGTCCATAGGTTGGATGAGCGATATAGTATTTGGTGAGAGGTGCACTACTTTGGCATTGGGATGAAAGTCATCCATGAATGGGGGGTGGCCCGAGCATTGTCAAACAGCAAAGGAATGTTGAATGGAATGTCTTTGTCCAAGCAATACTTTACCTCCGGGACAAAGTGGTAGAAAAACCAGTGCTGGAAAATTGCCTGTGTAAACCAGGGTTTGGGGTTACTCTTCCACACAGCAGGAAGAGAGCCTTTTGCTTTGTTTTTAAGGGCTCTCGGGTTCTCTGAATGATAAACTAAGAGAGGCTTCAGCTTCATTTTGCCGGAAGCACTGCCACCAATCGACAGAGTTAGTCTCCCCTTTGCTGCTTTATAGCCTGGCATTAACTTTTCCTCCTTACTCTTGTAACTTCAGTCTCGCATCCTCTTCTGGTATAGTCCCATCTCATCCACGTTAAAAACCTGCTCTGTTAAATACACACCTTCATCAGTAATTTCTCAAAGAGTTTCAGGAAATTCCAGGGCAGCTACCATATCTGCACTCACTGCCTCACCACTTCCTTTTATGTTGTGAAGGTTGGCTCTAGCCTTGAACCAATGAAACCAGCCATTGCTGACATCAAAAGATGTTCCCTCTGACTCTTTGCCGTATTTCTTCTTCAAGTCTTCATAAAGCCTTTTAGCTTTCTCTTGAATCTGTATTAAGCTGAGTGGGACTCAATGCTGATGCTAATCCTGCATCCACACACTGAGGATTCTCTCCATCTCCTCCATTGCTCTTCCATGCTCCTTTGATATTATTGCCGACATCAGCAGCACAGCACACTACTCACATTCCATGATCTTGTCTTTGTTCTTTAGAAGCGTGCTGAAGGTTGAACGATTCATGTTATAAGAACGAGTGACGTCTACCATCTTTTCTCCTCGCTTCACTCTCAATTTTTTTCACTTTGGTTTCCATTGTTATCACTTGGTGCTTCTTAGCAGTAATGGCTACATCACTGATGCTTTTATACTTGCTTCCAGGCATCCTGGGTTTGAAATGAAGACACTGTACTACTGTACTCTGTACAGTACTGCGTAGTAAGGTACACAAAAGCACACACACTTGTAGAGGATGCATACACATGACAATGCACACCAGACACGTGAAGTAACTTACGTGACTGGACATGTGAACACTCGTTTGCATCTTTGAAAGTTGACTACTTGAAGGCTTGTATGTAGGGGACTTACTGTACTTCATATTTGCTGTTCATATTTTCTGTTTCTTCCTGGTTCAGTCTTGGAAGATAGTACCTGTCTAAGAATTTGTCTTAGACAAATTGTCTTTGTTTCTTCCAGGTTGTCCATTTTATTGGCATACAGTTGCTTGTAGTAGTTTCTTATGATCCTTGTATTTCTCTGGTGTCTGTTGTAAGTTCTCCTTTTTCATTTCTAATTTTGCTGATTGGAGTCCTCTCCATTTTTTTCTTGATGAGTTTGGCTAAAGGTTGATCAATTTTGTTATCTTTTCAAAGAACCAGCTTTTAGTTTCATTGATCTCTGCTATTGTTTTCTTTGTCTCTGTTTCATTTATTTCTGCTCTGATCTTTATTTCTTTCCTTCTACTAACTTTAGGTTTTGTTTGTTATTCTTTCTCTAGTTGCTTTAGCTGTAAGGTTAGGTGGTTTGAGACTTTTCTTGTTTCCTGACATAAGACTGTATTGCTCTAAACTGTCTAGGAGGCTTGTGCAGGCTTCCTGATGGGTGGGGCTGGTTCCCGCCCAGTGGTGGATGGAGCTGGGTCTTGCCCCTCTATTGGGCAGGGCTGTGATCAGGGAGGCTTTAAGCCACTTGTGTGCTGATGGGTAGGTCTGTGTTCCCACCCCACTAGTTATTAGAACTGCTTTGGCTGCATCCCATAGGTTGTGGATCGTTGTGCTTTTGTTTTCATTTGTCACTAGGTATTTTCTGATTTCCTCTTTCATTTCTTCAGTGATACATTGGTTGTTTAGTAGCATATTGTTTAGCCTTCACGTGTTTGTGAATTTTTACAGTTTTTTTCTTGTAGTTGATTTCTAATCTCATAGCGTTGTGGTTGGAAAAGATGCTTGATATGATTTCAATTTTCTTAAATTTACCAAGGCTCGTTTTGTGGCCCAGCATGTGGTCAATCCTGGAGAATGTTCCATGTGCATGTGAAAAGAATGTGTATTCTGCTGCTTTTGGATGGAATTATCTATAAATATCAGTTAAGTCCATCTGGTCTAATGTGTCATTTGAGGCCTGTGTTTTTTTATTTTCTGTCTCTATGATCTGTCCATTGATGTAACTGGGGTGCTAATGTCCCCCACTATTATTGTGTTACTGTCGATTTCTCCCTTTATGGCTGTTAATATTTGCCTTATATATTGAGGTGCTCCTATGCTGGGTGCATATATATTTTAAATTTGCTATATCATTTTTTCCGATTGATCCCTTGATTATTAGGTAGTATACTTTGTATCTTGTAACAGTCTTTATTTTGAAGTCTATTTTGCCTGATATGAGTATTGCTACTCCAGCTTTCTTTTGATTTCCATTTGCATGGAATATGTTTTCTATCCCCTCACTTTCAGTCTGTAGGTGTCCCTAGGTTTGAAGTGGCTTTTCTGTAAAGAGTACATATATGGGTCTTCTTTTGTATCCATTCAGCCAGTCTGTCTTTTGGTTGGAGCATTTAATCCGTTCACATTTAAGGTAATTATTGATATGTAAGTTCCTATTCCCATTTTCTTAATTGGGTTTTTTTCAAAACATCTTTATTGGAGTATAATTGCTTTACAGTGGTGTGTTAGATTCTGCTTTATAACAAAGTGAATCCCCTATACATATACATGTATCCCCATATCTCCTCCCTCTTGCTTCTGCCTCCCATCCTCCCTATCCCACCTCTCTAAGTGGTCACAAAGCACCAAGCAGATATCCTTGTGCTATGTGGCTGCTTCCCACTAGCTATCTATTTTACATTTGATAGTGTATATATGTCCATCCCACTCTCTCACTTCATCCAAGCTTACACTTTCCCCCTCACTGTGTCCTTAAGTCCATTCTCTGTGTCTGCATCATTATTTCTGTCCTGCCCCTAGGTTTTTCACAACCTTTTTTTTTTTTTTAGATTCCATATATATGTGTTAGCATATATTCTTTGTTTTTCTCTTTGTGACTTACTTCACTCTGTATGACAGACTCTGGTTCTATCCACCACACTACAAATAACTCAATTGCGTTTCTTTTTATGGCTGAGTAATATTCCATTGTATATATGTGCCACATATTCTTCATCCGTTCATCTGTTGATGGACACTTAGGTTGCTTCCATGTCCTGGCTATTGTAAATAGAGCTGCAGTGAACATTGTGTTACAGGACTCTTTTTGAATTATGGTTTTCTCTGGGTATATGCCCAGCAGTGGGATTGCTGGGTCATATGGTAATTCTATTTTTAGTTTTTTAAGGAACCTCCATACTGTTCTCCATAGTGACTGTATCAACTTACATTCCCACCAACAGTGCAAGAGTGTTCCCTTTTCTCCACACCCTCTCCAGTATTTGTTGTTTGTACATTTTCTGAGGATGCCCATTCTAACTGGTGTAAGATGATACCTCATTGTAGTTTTGATTTCCATTTCTCTATTAGTGATGTTGAGCAGCTTTTCATGTGCTTCTTGGCCATCTGTATGTCTTCCTTAGAGAAGTGTCTATTTAGGTCTTCTGCCCATTTTTGGATCGGGTTGTTTGTTTCTTTAATATTGAGCTGCATGAACTGTTTATATATTTTGGAGATTAATCCTTTGTCTGTGGATTTGTTTGCAAATATTTTCTCCCATTCTGAGGGTTGTCTTTTTGTCTTGTTTATGGTTTCCTTTGCTGTGCAAAAGCTTTGAAGTTTCATTAGGTCCCATTTGTTTATTTTTGTTTTTATTTCCATTACTCTAGGAGGTGGATCAAAAAAGATCTTGCTGTGATTTATGTCATTCAGTGCTCTTCCTATGTTTTCCTCTTAGAGTTTTACAGTGTCCGGTCTTACATTTAGGTCTCGAATCCATTTTGAGCTTATTTTTATATATAGTGTTAGGGAGTGTTCTAATTTCATTCTTTTACATGTAGCTGTCCAGTTTTCTTAGCACCACTTATTGAATAGACTGTCTTTTCTCCATTGTATATCTTTGCCTCCTTTGTCATAGATTAGTTGACCATAGGTGCGTGGGTTTATCTCTGGGCTTTCTATCTTGTTCCATTGATCTATGATTCTGTTTTTGTGCCAGTGCCATATTGTCTTGATTACCATAGCTTTGTAGTATAGTCTGAAGTCAGGGAGTCTGATTCCTCCAGCTCTGTTTTCTTCCCTCAAGACTGCTTTGGCTATTCGGGGTCTTTTGTGTCTCCATACAAATTTTAAGATGATTTGTTCTAGTTCCATAAAAAATGCCATTGGTAATTTGATAGGGATTGCATTGAATCTGTAGATTGCTTTGGGTAGTATAGTCATTTTCACAATGTTGATTCTTCCAATCCAAGAACATGGTATGTCTCTCCATCTGTTGGTATGATCTTTAATTTCTTTCATCAGTGTCTTATACTTTTCTCCATACAGGTCTTTTGTCCCCCTACGTAGGTTTATGCCTAGGTATTTTATTCTTTTTGTTGCAATGGTAAATGGGAGTGTTTCCATAATTTCTCTTTCAGATATTTCATCATTAGTGTATAGGAATGCAAGAGGTTTCTGTGCATTAATTTTGTATCCTGCAACTTTACCAAATTCATTGATTAGCTCTAATAGTTTTCTGATGGCATCTTTAGGATTCTCTATGTATAGTGTCATGTCATCTGCAAACAGTGACAGTTTTACGTCTTCTTTTCCAATTTGTATTCCTTTTATTTCTTTTTCTTCTCTGATTGCCATGTCTAGGACTTCCAAAACTATGTTGAATAATAGTGGTGAGAGTGGACATCCTTGTCTCATTCCTGATCTTAGAGGAAATGCTTTCAGTTTTTCACCATTGAGAATGATGTTTGCTGTGGGTTTGTCGTATATGGCCTTTATTATGTTGAGGTAGGTTCCCTCTATGCCCACTTTCTGGAGAGTTTTTATCATAAATGGGTGTTGAATTTTGTCAGAAGCTTTTTCTGCATCTATTGAGATGATCCTATGGTTTTTATTCTTCAGTTTGTTAATATGGTGTATCACATTGATTGATTTGGATATATTGAAGAATCCTTGCATCCCTGGGATAAATCCCACTTCATCATGGTGTATGATCCCTTTAATGTGTTGTTGGATTCTGTTTGCTAGTATTTTGTTGAGGATTTTTGCATCTATATTCATCAGTGATATTGGTCTGTAATTTTCTTTTTTTGTAGTACCTTTTTCTGGTTTTGGTATCAGGGTGATGGTGGCCTGATAGAATGAGTTTGGGAGTGTTCCTTCCTCTGCAATTTTTTGGAAGAGTTTGAGAAGGATGGGTGTTAGCTCTTCTCTAAATGTTTGATAGAATTCACCTGTGAAGCCATTTGGTTCTGGACTTTTGTTTGTTGGAAGATTTTTAATCACAGTTTCAATTTCATTATTGTGATTGGTCTGTTCATATTTTCTGTTTCTTCCTGGTTCAGTCTCGGAAGGTTATACCTTTCTAAGAATTTGTCCACTTTTTCCAGGTTGTCCATTTTATTGGCATAGAGTTGCTGGTAGTAGTCTCTTAGGATGCTTTGTATTTCTGTGGTGTCTGTTGTAACTTCTCCATTTTCATTTCTAATTTTATTGATTTGAGTCCTCTCCCTCTTTTTCATGATGAGTCTGGCTACTGGTTTATCTATTTTGTTTATCTTCTCAAAGAACCAGCTTTTAGTTTTATTGATCTTTGCTATTGTTTTTCTTTGTCTCTATTTCATTTATTTCGGCTCTGATCTTTATCATTTCTTTCCTTCTGCTAGCTTTGGGTTTTGTTTATTCTTCTTTCTCTAGTTCCTTTAGGTGTAAGTTTAGATTGTTTACTTGAGATTTTTCTTGTTTCTCGAGGTAGGCTTGTATAGCTATAAACTTCCCTCTAAGAACTGCTTTTGCTGCATCCCATAGGTTTTGGATCATCGTGCATGCAGCAATGAAGATCCAATGCAGCGAAAAATAAATAAAAAATAAATAAATTTATTTTTAAAAAAGCAGCAAGGGAAAAGCAACTAGTTATGTACAAGGGAACTGCCATAAGACTCTCAGCTGACTTCTCAGCAGAAACTGTGCAGGCATGATATATTTAAAGCAATGAAAGGAAGATACCTACAACCAAGAATACACTACCCAGCAGGGCTATCATTCAGACTTGAAGGAGAGATAAAGGGTTCTACAGACAAGGAAATGCTAAAAGAGTTTAGCACCCTAAACTGGCTTTACAAGAAATGTTAAAGGGACTACTCTAAGTGGAAAAATTTTTTTCTACAAATATGAAATTTATGAAAGAGAGTCCCTGCTCCACTCCATCCAGTTGAGGGATATTTTGCCCTCTGCTTCTGGGTCCCTTGAGCAGCGCCCCCTGTGGGCACACACCTAGGCACCATTCCTGCCCTGTGCTCCCTCCTGCTGCCTTTCACTTTCTAGCTGCCAAGATCTTGGAAGCTTTGAAGCTCAGCAAAGAAGGGAAATCCATTGAGAACAGTCTATAAAGAGACAAGAGACAAGATGGCAGAGTAGAAGGACATGAGCTCACCTCCTTTCACAAAAACACCAAAATCTCAACTAACTGCTAAACAACCATAGACAAAAAAGACTCGAACATACCAAAAAAGATATTCTATACCCAAAGACAGAGAAGCAGCCACAATTAGATGATAGGCAGGGCACTTTCATGATATAATCAAATCTCATGCTGCCTGGTGGGCAACCCACAAACTGGAAGATAATTATATTGCAGAGTTTCTCCCACAGAAGTAAAAGTTCTGTGCCCCACGTCAGGCTCCCCAGCCTTGGGGTCTGAAATAAGGAGGATAAGCCCCCAGAGCATTTGGCATTGAAGGCCAATGGGGCTTCAGTGCAGGAGATCCACAGGATTGGGGGAAACAGACTCCACTCTTGGAGGGTGCTCACAAGGTTTCACATGCAATGGGAGACAGGGCAAAGCAGTGACTTTGTAAGATCCTGGGCCAGACCTACCTGCAGGTCATGGAGGGTGTCCTGGGGAGTCAGGGGTCGGTTGTGGCTCACTGTGGGGGCAAAGGCACTGGTGACAGACACCCCAGGGAATACTCATTGGTGTGAGCTCTCTCGGAACTCACCATTTTGGCACTGATATGTGGCCCCGCCCAACAGCCTGCAGGATCCACTGCTGGGATGCCTCAGGGCAAACAACCAGCAGGGTGGGAACACAGCCCCACCCATCAGCAGACAGGCTGCCTAAAGTGGTCCTGATCCAACAGCCACCTATAAACACACCCCTTGACATGGCCCTGCTCACCAGAGGGAAAAACCCAGCTCCACACACCAGTGGACAGGCACCAGTCCCTCCCACCAAGAAGCCTGCAGAAGCCTCTGGACCAAGCTCACCCACCAGGAGGCAGACACCAGAACCAAGAAGAATTACAAACCTGCAGCCTGAGGAATGGAGACCACAAACACAGAAAATGAGACAATATGAGATGGCAGAGAAATATATTCCAGACTAAGGAACAAGATTAAACCCCAGAAGAACAACTAAGTGAAGCAGAGATAGGTAATCTGCCTGAAAAAGAATGCACAATAATGATAGTAAGGATGATCCAGATCTCAGAAAAGAAATGGAGGCATGGGCTGAGACGATACAAGAAATGTTGAATAAAGAGCTAGAAGCTTTAAAGAACAAAGAAACATTGATGAACAATACAATAGCCAAAATGAAGAATAAACTAGGGCTTCCCTGGTGGCGCAGTGGTTGAGAGTCTGCCTGCTGATGCAGGGGACGCGGGTTCATGCCCCAGTTGGGGAAGATCCCACATGCCATGGAGTGGCTGGGCCCATAAGCCATGGTCGCTGAGCCTGCATGTCCAGAGCCTGTGCTCCGCAACAGGAGAGGCCACAACAGTGAGAGGCCCGCGTACTGCATAAAAGAAAAAAAAAGAATAAACTAGAAGGAATCAATAGAAGAATAAGTGTGTCAGAAGAACAAATAAGTGGATGGAAAACCGATTGGTGGAAATCACTGCTACGGAACAGAATAAAGCAGGAAAAATGAAAAGAAATGAGGACAGTCTAAGAGACATGTGGAACAAGGTTAAGCACACATTTGCATTACAGGGTACCCAAAAGGAGAAGAGAGAGAGAAAGGGCCTGAGAAAATATTTGAAGAGATAATACCTGAAAACATCCTTAATACGGGAAAGGAAAACACTCATGCAAGTCCAGGAAGTGCAGGGAGTCCCATACAGGATAAACCCGAGAGGAAAATGCCAAGACACATATTAATCAAATTGACAAAAAAAAATAAGACAAAGAGAAAATATTAAAAGCCACAAGGGAAAAGCAACAAATAGCATACAAGGGAATCTCCAAAAGGTTATCAATTGATTTTTCAGCAGAAACTCTGCAGGCCAGAAAGGAGTGGCAAAATATATTTAAAGTGATGAAGGGAAAAACCTACAACCAAGAATACTCTACCCAGCAAGGCTCATGTTCAGATTTGACAGAAAAATTAAAAGGTTTACAGACAAGCAAAAGCTAAGAGAATTCAGGAAAACCAAACCAGCTTTACAACAAATGCTAAAGGAACTTCTCCAGATGGAAAAGAAAAGGCCACAACTAGAAACAAGAAAATTACAAATGGGAAAGCTCACCACTAAAGATAAACATAGAGTAAAGGTAGGAAATCATCCACGTAAAAAATATGATATCAAAACCAGCAATTGTGAGAAGAGGAGACTACCAATGAAGGATATTGAAAATACATTTGAAATTAAGAGACCAGCAACTTAAAACAATCTATATATATATATATATATATATATATATATATGGATATATATATATATATATATATATATATATATATGGCTATATTTAAACTTTATGGTAACTGCAAACATATAATCTACAAGAGATACACACACACACACACACAAAAGCAATCCAAACACAACACTAAAGTTAGTCATCAAATCACAACAAAAGAGAACAAATGAGGTAGGTAAGAAAAAAGATATACAGAAACAAATCCAAAACAACAAGATGGCAATAAGGACATACATATCTATAATAACCTTAAATGTAAATGGATTAAATGTTCCAACCAAAAGACATAGACTGGCTGAATGTATACAAAAACAAGACCCATATATATGCTGTTTCAAAGACACGCACTTCAGTTCTAGGGACACATACAGACTGAAAGTGAGGGGATGGAAAAAGGTATTCCAAGCAAATGGAAATCAAAAGAAAGCTGGAGTAGCAATACTCATATCAGGCAAAATAGATTTAAAATAAAGACTGTTGCAAAAGACAAAGTAGGATACCATATAATGATCAACAGACCAATCCAAGAAGAAGATATAAAAATTGTAAATACATATGCACCCAACATAGGAGCTCCTGAACATATAAAGCAAATGCTAACAGCCATAAAAGGAAAAATCGACAGTACACAATAATAGTGGGGATTTAACACCCAACTTACAACAATGGACAGATAATCCCGACAGAAAATCAATAAGGAAACACAGGCCTTAAATGACACATTAGACCAAATGGACTTAATTGATACTTTTAGAACATTCCATCCAAAATCAACAGAGTACACATTCTTGTCAAGTGCACATGGAACGTTCTCCAGGGTAGATCACATGCTGGACCACAAAGCAGTCCTCGGTAAACTTAAGAAAGTTGAAATATCAAGCATTTTTTTCAACAACAACACTATGAGATTAGAAATCAACTTCAAGAAAAAAAACTGGAAAACACACAACACGTAGAGACTAAACAATATGTTACTCAACAACCAGTGGATCACTGAAAAAAAAGAGGAAATTAAAAAATACCTAGAGACAAGTAACAATGAAAACACAATGATCCAAAACTTATCAGATGCAGCAAAAGCAGTTCTAAGAGGGAAGTTTATAGCAATACAGTCTTACCCCAGGAAACAAGAAAATCCTCAAATAAACAACCTAACTTTACACCTAAAGCAAGTAGAGAAAAAATAAAAACCAAAACCAAAGTTAGTAGGAGGAAAGAAATTATAAAGATCATAGCAAAAATAAATGAAATAGAGATGAAGAAAACAATAGCAAAGATCAATGAAACTAAAAGCTGGTTCTTTGAAAAGATAAACAAAATTGACAAACCTTTAGCCAGAACTAATCAAGAAAAAAAAGTGAGAGGGCTCAAATCAATAAAATTAGAAATGAAAAAGGAGAAGTTACAATGGACACCACAGAAATAAAAAGGATCATAAGAGACTACTACAAGAAACTATAAGCCAATAAAATGGACAACCTAGGAGAAATGGACAAATTCTTAGAAAGGGACAATCTTCCAAGACTGAACCAGGAAGAAATAGAAAATATGAACAGACCAATCACAAGTACTGAAACTGAAAGTGTGATTTAAAAAGTTATAACAACAAAAAAAGTTCAGGACCAGATGGCTTCACAGGTGAATTCTATCAAACATTTAGAGAAGGGTTAACACCTGTCGTTCTGCAACTCTTCCAAAAAATTGAAGAGGAAGGAACACTCCCATACTTATTGCATGAGGTCAACATCACCCTGATACCAAAACCAAAGATACCACAAAAAAGCAAAATTACAGGCTAATATCACTGTATTAGTGATATTAGGTGAATATAGATGCAAAAATCCTCAACAAAATATTAGGAAACTGACTCCAACAATATATTAAAAGGATCATACACCATGGTCAAGCAGGATTTATTCCAGGGATGCAAGGAATTTTTCAATATCTGCAAATCAATCAGTGTGATACACCACATGAACGAATTGAAGAATAAAAACCATATGATCATCTCAATAGATGCAGAAAAAGCTTTTGATAAAATTCAGTGTCCATTTATGATTAAAAACTCTCTGGAAGGTGGGCATAGAGGGAACATACCTCAACATAATAAAGGCCATATATGAAAACCAACAGCTAACATCACACTCAACAGTGAAAAGCTGAAAGCATTTCCCCTAAGATCAGGAATAAGACAAGGATATCCAGTCTCACCACTTTTATTCAACATAATTTTGGAATTCCTAGCCATGGCAGTCAGAGAAGAAAAAGAAAACGAATCCAGATTGGAAAGCAAGAAGTAAAACTGTCACTGTTTGCAGATAACATGATAGTTTACATAGAAAATCCTAAAGATGCTACCAGAAAACTACTAGTGCTCATCAATGAATGTGGTAAGGTTGCAGGATATGAAATTAATACACAGAAATCTCTTGCATTTCTATACACTAACAATGAAAGATCAGAAAGAGAAATTAAGGAAACAATCCCATTTACCATCACATCAAAAAGAATAACATACCTAGGAATACATCTACCTAGGGAGCAAAAGACCTGTACTCCGAAAACTATAAGACAATTATAAAAGAAACTGAAGATGACACAAACAGATGGAAAGATATACCATATTCTTGGATTGGAAGAATCAATATTGTCAAAATGACTATATGACCCAAGGCAATCTACAGATTCAATAAAATCCCTATTAAATTTCCAATGGCATTTTTCACAGAACTTGAACACAAAATTTTAAAATTTGTGTGGAAACAGAAAAGACCCTGAATAGCCAAAGCAATCCTGAAAAAGAAAAATGGATCTAGAGGAAACAGGCTCCCTGACTTCAGACTATACTACAAAGCTACAGTAATCAAAACAGTATGGTACTGGCACAAAAACTGAAACATAGATCAACGGAACAATATAGAAAGCCCAGAAATCAATCCACGCACTGATGGTTAAGTAATCTATGACAAAGGAGGCAAGAATATACAATGGAGGAAAGACAGTCTCTTCAATACATGGTGCTGGGAAAACTGGACAGCTATATGTAAAAGAATGAACCTAGAACATTCTCTAACACCATGCACAAAAATAAACTCAAAATGGATTAAAGATTTAATGCAAGACTGGATACTATAAAACTCTTAGAGGAAAATATAGGCAGAACACTCTGACATAAATTAGCAATATCTTTTTGGCTCCACCTCCTACAGTAATGAAAATAAAAACAAAAGTAAACAAATGGGATGTAATTAAACTTCACAGCTTTTGCACAGCAAAGGAAACCGTAAACAAAATGAAAAGACAACCCACAGAATGGGAGAAAATATTTGCAGATGATTAGTCCAACAAGGGATTAATCTCCAAAATATACAAACAGCTCATGTGGCTTAATATCAAAAAAAACCAAACAACCAATCAAAAAATGGGCAGAAGACCTAAATAGACATTTCTCCAAAGAAAACATCCAGATGGACAAAAAGCACATGAAAAGATGCTCAACATGATGAATTATTAGAGAAATGCAAATCAAAACTACAATGAGGTATCACCTCACACTGGTCAGAATGGCCATCGTCAAAAAAAGTCTACAAACAATAAATGCTGGAGAGGGTGTGGAGAAACGGGAACCCTCCTACACTGTTGGTGGCAATGTATTGATAAATTGGTACAACCATTATGGAGAACAGTATGGAGATTCCTTAGAAAACTAAAAATAGAAATACCGTATGATCCAGCAATCCCACTCCTGGGCATATATCCAGACAAAATCATAATTTGAAAAGATACATGCACCACCCCCCTCAGTGTTCGTTGCAGCACTATTTACAATAGCCATAACATGGAAGTAACCTAAATGTCCACAGACAGAGGAATGGATAAAAAAATGTGGTGTGTGTGTGTGTGTGTGTGTGTATATGTATATGTGTGTGTGTGTGTGTGTGTATATATATATATATATATATATATATATATATAAGAGAATAATATAATGCCATTGCAGCAACATGGTTGGAGCTAGAGAGTATCATACCAAGTGAAGTAAGCCAGACAGAGAAAGACAAATATCATATGATATCACTTATATGTGGAATCCAAAAAATGATACAAATGAACTTATTTACAAAACAGAAACAGATTCACAAACATAGAAAACAATCTTATGGTTACCAAAGGGGAAAAGTGGGGGGAGGGATTAATTAGGAGTTTGGTATTAACATATACATACTGCTATATTTAAAATGGATAATCAACAAGGACCTACTGGATAGCACAGTGAGCTCTACTCAGTAATTTGTAATAACCTATATGGGAAAAGAATCTGAAAAAGAATGGATATATGTATATGTATAACTGAATCACTTGTTGTACCTGAAACTAACACAACATTGTAAATCAACTATACTCGAATATAAAATAAAGATTAAATTAAAGAAACTTTCAAAAAAATTATGAAAGAAAAATCTCATTGGTAAAGAAAACATACAGTAAATGTAGTAGAACAGCTGTTCATAGCACTAGTAGGAAGATAAATGATAAAAGTAGTAAAATCCCTATATCCATAATAAGTAGTTAAGAAATACAGAAAATAAAAAGATGTAAAATATGACGTCAAAGAGAGTAAACATGGGTGTAGGGAAATAAAATTTCCCATGCATTTCCCTCCCATGTAGGGAGGGTTATTAGAATGCATTCAAGCTTAAGAGATCATCAACTTAATATAATCAGGTTTATATGTAAGTCATTATATATAAACCTTATGGTAACCACAAGTGAAAAATCTATAATAGATAAACATATAAAAAAGAGAAAGGAATCTAACATAACATAAAAGAAGTAATCAAATCACAAGGGAAGAGAGCAAAAGAAGAAGGAAAGAACAAAAAAGAACTAAAAAAACAACACCAAAACAATTAACAATATGGCAACAATTACATACCTATCAATAATTACTTTAAATCCAAATTGACTAGATGCTCCAATCAATAGACGTAGAGTGGTTGAATGGATATGAAAACAAGACCCATATATATGCTGCCCACATGAGATTCACTTCAGATCTAAAGACACATACAGACTGAAAAGTGACAGGATGGAAAAAGGTATTCCATGAAAATGGAAATCAAAGAAAGCTGGGGTAGCAATACTTATGTCAGTGAAAACAGACTTTAAAATAAAAACTGCTACAAGAGGCAAAGAAGGACCTTACCTGCGATCAAGGAATCAATTCAAGAAGAAGATATAACAATCTTAAATATTTATGCACTTAACAGATGACCACCTAAATACAAAAAAGCAAATATTCACAGGCATAAAGGGAGAAATTGACAGTAATACAATAATAGTAAGGGACTTTAATACCCCACTTACATCAATGAACAGATCATCATGAAAGAAAATCAATTTAAAAACTGGCCTTAAATGACACATTAGACCAGATGAACCTAAGATATATATACAGGGAGAAAATTCTATCTGAAAGCAGCTAAATATACATTCTTTTCAAATGCATATGGAACAGTCCCCAGGATAGATCACATGCTAGGTCACAAAAGAAGTCTTGATGTATATTAAGATTGAAATAATCTCTACTGACCACAATTATAAGAGATTAGAAATCAACTACAAGAGAAAAAAAAGCAAAAACACAACTGCATGGAGGCTAACAATATGCTAGTAAACAAACCAGTGAGTGCTGAAGAAATCAGAGAGGAAATCAGAAAATACTTGGAGACAAAATGGAAACACAATGATCCAAAATCTATGAAACACAGCAAAAGTAGTTCTAAGAGGGAAGTTTGTAGCAACACAAGAAAAATCTCAAATAGACAACCTAACCTTACACCTAAAGGATCTAGACAGAGAAGAACAAACACCCAAGGTTTGTAGAAGTTCTAAAAATCAGAACAGAAATAAATGACATAGAGATGTAAAAACAAACAAATACAATGGAAGAGATCAACAAAAGTAAGAATTGACTGTTTGAGGAGATAAAGAAAATTGATAAACCTTTAGCCAGATTCATCAAGGAAAAAAGATAGAGGATCCAAATAAATAAAGTCAGAAATGAAAAATGATAAATTATAACTGACATCACAGAAATACAAAAGATCATGAGATTACTATGAACAATTATATGCCAATAACATGGACAACCCAGAAGAAATGGATACATTGCTAGAAGAAATCTCCCAAGACTGAATCAGGAAGAAATACGAAATATGAGCAGAACAATTACCAGTAATGAAATAGAATAAGTAATAAAAAACCTCCCAAGAAACAAAAGTCCAGGATCAGCTGGCTTCACAGGGGAATTCTACCAAATACTTAAAGAAGAGTTAACACCTATCCTTCTCAAACTATTCCAAAAACTGAAGAGGTAGGAGCACTTCCAAATTAATTCTATGAGGCCAGAAAAACCCTGATACCAAAAGCATACAAAGACACCATGCAAAAAAGAAAATTACAGGCCAATATCACTGATGTATATAGGTGTAAAAATCCTCAACAAAATATCAGCAAAGTGAATTCAACAATACATTAAAAGGATCATACACCATGATCCAGGGGGATTTGTGCCAGGAATGCAAGGATGGTTCAATATCCACAAATCATTCCATGTAAGACACCATATTAATAAATTGAAGAATAAAAATCATATGATCATCTCAAAAGATGCAGAAAAAGCTTCTGACAAAATTCAACAATTTATGATAAAAAATCTCAACAAAGTTGAGTGTGGAGGGAACATATCTCAATATATAAAGTCCATTTATGACAAACCTACAGTCAATGTCATACTCAATGGTCAAAAGCTGAAAGCATTTCCTCTAAGATCAGGAACAAGACAAGGATGCCCATTCTTGCAACTTTTATTTAACATAGTATTGGAAATCCTAGCCACAGAAACCAGACAAGAAAAAGAAATAAAAGGATTCAGATTGAAAAGGAAGAAGCAAAACTCACTGTTTGCAGATGTCATGATACTATATATAGAAAATCCTAGAGATACCACCAAAAAAAAAAAATTACTACTAGAACTCATCAATGAATTCAGTAAAGTTGCATGATACAAAATTGATATGCGGAAATCTGTTGCATTTCTATACACTAACACAAACTATCAGAAAGAGAAATTAAGAAAACAATCCCATTTATAATCACATAAAAAATAAAATATCTAGGAATAAATTTAACAAATGAGGTAAAAGACCTGTACTCAGGAAAATTATATATGACACTGATGAAAGAAATTGAATATATACCATACTCTTGGATTGGAAGAACTAATATTGTTAACATGATCATGCTACCCAAGGCAATCCACAGATTCAATGCAATCCCTATCAAAATACTAATGGCATTTTTCACACAACTAAAACAATAATTCTAAAATTTATATGGAAACACAAAAGACCCCAAATAGCCAAAACAATCTTCAGAAATAAGAACAGAGGTGGAAGAATCACGCTCCCTGACTTCAGACTATACTACAAAGCTACAGTAATCAGAACAGTATGGTACTTGCACAAAAACAGACACATAGATCAATGGAACAGAATAGACAGCTCAGAAATGAATCCACAGTTAAATGGGCAATTAATCTACAACAAAAGAGGCAAGAATATAAATGGAGAAAAGACAGCTTCTTCAATAAATGGTGTTGGGAAAACTGGACAGGCACATGTAATCAAAGTGGACTATCTCACCCCATACACAAAAATAAACTCAAAATGAATTAAAGACTTATGTAAGACCTGAAACCATAAAACTTGTAGAAGAAAACATAGGCAGCATGCTCTTTGATATCAGTCTTAACATTTTTTGATATGTCTCCTCAGATAAGGGAAACAAAAGAAAAAATAACACATAGGACCTAATCAAACTAAAAAGCTTTTGCACAGAAAAGGAAACTATCAACAGAACAAAAGGCCACCTGCTTATTAGAAGAAGATATGTGGAAATGATGTATCCAATGAGGGGTTAATACCCAAAATATACAAAGAAATCATACAACTTACCATCAAAAAATAAAACAGGGCTTCCCTGGTGGCACAGTGGTTGGGAGTCCGCCTGCTGATGCAGGGGACACAGGTTTGTGCCCCAGTCTGGGAAGATCCCACATGCCACGGAGCGGCTGGGCCCGTGGGCCATGGCCACTGAGCCTGCGCGTCCGGAGCCTGTGCTCCGCAGTGGGAGAGGCCACAGCAGTGAGAGGCCCATGTACTGCAAAAATAAATAAATAAATAAATAAATAAATAAATAAATAAATAAATAAAACAATTGGTTAAAAATGGCAGTGAACGTGAATAGATATTTTCCCAAAGAAGTCATATACATGGACAACAGACACATGAAAAGATGTGCAACATCACTAATCATTAGGAAAATATAAATCAAAACCACAATGAGGGCTTCCCTGGTGGTGCAGTGGTTGAGAGTCCACCTGCCAATGCAGGGGACACGGGTTCGTGCCCTGGTCCGGGAGGATCCCACATGCCTTGGAGTGGCTGGGCCCATGGGCCGTGGCCACTGGGCCTGCGCGTCCGGAGCCTGTGCTCTGCAACGGGAGGGGCCGCGGTGGTGAGAGGCCCGCGTACCGCAAAAAACAAAACAAAACAAAAACCACAATGAGATATGACCTCACACCTGTCAGAATGGCTATCATCAAAAAACAAAAACAAAAGTAGAAAACAAAACAACAAAACAAACAAGACAACAAGGAATAACAAGCATTGGCAAGGACGTGGAGAAAAGGGAAGGTTTGTGCACTGTTGGTGGGACAACAGTGGTGCAAAGTTGGTGCAGCCACTATGGGAAACAGTATAGAAGTCCCTCAAAAAATTAATACCATACGATCCAGGAATTCCACCTCTGGGTATTTTTCCAAAGAAAACAGAAACACTAATTTGAAAAGATATAGGCACCCCTATGTTCATTGCAGCAGTATTTACAATAGCCAAGATATGAAAACAACCTAAGTGTCCATCAATATATGAAAGGATAAAAAGATGTGTGAGATATATGTGTGGGTGTGTGTGCATTTAATGGAACAGTAACCATAAAAAAGAATGAAATCCTGCCATTTTCAACAATATGGATGAATCTAGAGGGTATTATACTAAGTGAAATAAATCAGAAAGATAACAGATACTATATGATTTCATTTATATGTGAAATCTAAAAGAACAAAACAAATGAACAAACATAACATAAACAGCCTCAGAGAACAAACTGGTGATTGCAGAGAGGAAGGCCTTGGGGTGAGTAAAATAGATGAGGGAGATTAAGAGGTACAAACTTATAGTTATAAAATAAATAAGTCATGAGGATGTACAGCATAGGGAATATAGTCAATAATATTGTAATAATTTTGTATGTTGACAGATGATAACTATACTTATTGTGGTGATCATTTTATAACATAAAAATATCAAATCACTGTGTTGTACACCTGAAACAAATATAATATTGTAAATCAGTTATACTTCACTTAAAAATACATACTAGAAGCTGGGGAAAATAAAAGAATTATTCTGAATATTTTTATTTGAATTGGGCAAATCCAGTTACCCAGGAAGAGGAAAGACTAAAGGAGGTATAGGGGATTAGGAATTCTATTTTCATCATGATAATTTAAGATGCCTGGTGATTGAGGAGCCTCAATATCAGTCCTATGCAGTCTTATTTACAGAATTCTTTAACGTGAGAGAAATAAACTTCCTTAGCCTATTGCATATAGAATTAAATGTATATCTCTGTACTGGTGGTTTTTTTTTCATGATCTGTTTCTAGCCTATTTTTTATGTCATCACCTACCAACCCATTCTGCTTTTTTGCTCATAGATTATGTTCTATTTTCTTTTCCCCAAATGCTCATTATCGTGAGCCAGCCAGGAGGTCTATTCCCATGGCAGGTTGACCCCGGCCAGGGGAAGCCCCTTCCCAAGTTCCCAGCAGCTGCCGGAGCTCATTTTGCTCCAGGGAACTGGGAGGGACTCTTCCTGACAGGCACCAGCCCCCCCACAGCACAAGGCTGTTTGGAGCAGAGAAACGTCCAGAGCTATGATCCACATTTGGTGTCACTTGGGGTAAGTCGCTCCCTCTTGTTCAGGCTGGGAATTCTCTCCACTCCATTTGGGCTGCTTCCCTTGCAGGAAGTGAGCCACTTTAGGTCCGTTCACTTTTGAGAGCTGGGCCACTCTGTTTGTAGGCCTCAATCTGTGAGTGGAAGTGGAATTTTAGACTACACCTCCTCTGATTTTCTGTCTGTGTGACTGTAGCTTATTTGTTGTTTGTGTGTGTCATTTTGGGGTGAGCCACTCTGGTTTGTGCTTTTGTTTGTGGGACCATGTTTGTTATTTGTTATGTTGTATGTGTGTGAATCAGTACTTGTATTGGCTAGTTGAGACATCTTTGGTGAATAATGTAGCTCACAAGTGACCACACCAGGTATCCTTCCCTATTGCATTGGGTTTCACCTGTGTTGGAACATTGGTTGGGATTTGCCCTTTGCAATGGGTGGGAATCTCCTTTTGGGTGCTAGGGAACTGTGATCCTGAGAGACCATTTTGCATTGCATTTGTTTGTTTGATATTTAATAACACCTGCCATGATAATCAGCTCTATTCCATCTTATAGAGCTTATACCCCTAGGGTGTAAGAAAGAAGATTTTTTTATCACTGTGTGGCCACTATGTTCTTTAGACTCTGGAGAAAATTTGGTTAAGGTGAAACCCTTTTGAAATTCCAAACTTGGTTCTTTTTGCATATGTAGTTAGAGAAAGCTGGCTTGATGAAATACTTTTTTTTTCAGAATTCTGACCCTGAGAAAATAAAAATATTTCTAGGAGAAAGCTTGGAGTTAACTAAGTAAATTTAACTTATTCCAACTGTTTTTTGGTGTTTTTTTCTTTTTTGGTTTTGCATTTGCCAGATCAATTGCCATGACACATGCGGTAATGATTCCCTATCTTTCCATTTGCATGTTGTTTGTTGTTAAAAAGAGGGAACTTTGCTTGAAAAAGTTGAGGAAATTGTTGAACTTCACCCTTTTGTGTTTGTCCTGCAGGAATTAGATTTTGTTCCTTGTGTGTATGTTTGCATTTGTCTTGTGTGTAAGTGTGCTGGCTATGGGAAACTCAAATTTGTTTCCTGAATGCAGCCCCTTGAGATGCATTCTCCAGAACTGGACCACTTTCAAGTTAACTTGTAAGTGAGCTCTATTTTTTTCTTTCTTTGCGGTACACGGGCCTCTCACTGTCGTGGCCTCTCGCGTTGTGGAGCACAAGCTCCGGACGCACAGGCTCAGCGGCCATGGCTCACGGGCCTAGCCGCTCTGCGGCATGTGGGATCCTCCCAGACCGGGGCACGAACCCATGTCCCCTGCATCGGCAGGCGGACTCTCAACCACTGCGCCACCAGGGAAGCCCCCTAAGTGAGCTCTATTTAATTGACTCAAAAGTAAGTGCTTACAAATGAAATACTTCTTAATATTTAGAAAGTTGGCCAAAATGAATTTCAGGTCCTCATGATCTGGGAAATGTTCAGTACTGAATTGATATCTGGCACTGAAGCTAGCTTAAGCTTGTTGGTTTGTTAAGTATAATACTTCTGTTGTACCTAGGTTATTTAGAGATCAAATAAGCCTTATATCTGTTGCAAATTTCTCAGCAAGAAAAATAACTTGATATGATGAAACCTTAAGTCTATCTAGAATAGCCTCTCCAGACTGGTAACTTGAAACTGAACTAAGTTAAATGGCAAGAATTCATTGACCATCTAGGTCATTTCAAATAGGATAAAATATTGGAACACTGGTTGCTGGGCAAATCTAAGTTTACCTACCTTTGCCTTCTTAGGAGAGGAAAACCAAAGCGTAAGTTTCCAATCAGAAAATGCTGGTATGACAAACAGGTCACAATTACTTTCCTCTTGGTTTTCACTAAAAATTAAGGTACTTAAGAGTTGAGGATTCTAATCTAAATATGTAATTAAAGCTACTAAAATAATTTTTAAAAACATTTCAGTTTACAGTAGGAAAGTAGGATATATGTTTTGAGTAAAAAAGGACTTTTATGCATGGTCAGGCTGAGATTAGATTAAACTTAGGTAAATGGATTTTGTTATCAATATTAAAAGTAAGCTGGTACAAGACTAGATTTGGTTCATCTCTGCTAAGAGAACAAGTTTACGTAGAATGCTGCTTTTGATAACAGGTTATATGAACTTCCTTCCTTTAAGTGATCTGTATTTGCTTTTAAGTTCTCTTCTCACTTTGGATAAGAAACAAGTATTGTCTTACAGTGACTGATGATCTTATTTGACCAAGTGTTTTGAAACTTTTTGGCAAACTTCCCAAATATCAAATTTTAATTAAAGTTCTTTTGACCTCCAGCTAACTTTGGGATTTGTTAGGGGGCCCCTAATGCATCTCAAGGAGGAATATTTAACTAGTATTTTTTGTTACATTGAATTACATGGGAAGCATTGTCAAAGGAGTGATAAGCCTTCCTTTATTATACTGTACAGATAAATGTTACTACTATAGATATTCTAGAAATTATATAAAGTTTCTGAAATGTAGATATGTCCTGGTATAATCTATCAGCCATAACTCTGGTTATATCATAGCAAATTGATTAAGTTTTGTCAACACATTGTGATCAGATCTTTAACCTTGCCTTTTTTTTTTTTTTTTTTTTTTTTACTGTACACGGGCCTCTCACTGTTGTGGCCCCTCCCGTTGCAGAGCACAGGCTCCGTATGCGCAGGCTCAGCGGCCATGGCTCATGGGCCCAGCCGCTCCACGACATGTGGGATCTTCCCGGACCGGGGCACGAACCCGTTTCCCCTGCATCGGCAGGCGGACTCTCAACCACTGCGCCACCAGGGAAGCCCAAACCTTGCCTTTTTAAGTCTTTAATAGACAGTTAAGCTGATGCTTTGCAAAAGTGCTTCACCTTCAAGAAGATTCATAGGGAGGACTTTTTTGATAAGTGCAGGTCTCTAATAAATTTCAGATTATACCTCTGAACTGGGTAAGAAATTTAAAATCCTAATGGAAGACCTGATGACTTCATAAAAAGATAACAAAAGGATTGGTTACTGAGTAAACTGGTGTATATGGTTATAATGGTTATGCGTTTTGTCTGGAATATTACTGATTTTGATCTGTGTTCTCCAGATATAGGGAAGCCCTTCCCCTCAAGTTACTCATGACTTAAAGCAATTTGGTAAATTATACTTCTGTGAGTCTGGCTACATGGCAACAAGTCTCCCCCAGCATGCCAGGTCCATACTGGTTTTCAGGCTTATTCTCCTGAATTCCTCAGGGAATGAGATCTTTCTTATACAAGACTTGGATCCAGGACTTGGAACTTGGGATTATTTCCAACTCGGTACCCATGCCCCAAATCAAGGTAGGACTGTGTCCCATTTTAGCAGGAAGTAGCTAGAGCGGTCATCACCCCATTCCCTGAAAGACTTGGGGAAGGATGAAACAGAATTGGAGGTTGAAACCAAGTCCCCCTAAAACCGAGTTCCTCTGCCAAGTTCATGATTAACCACTCTATCCAAAACATACCTACATGTTCTCCTCAAGATTGAGGAATATCAAAGAAAAGGGGGGAATTGTAATAGAGTGGGGCGTGCAGCCATTGGCAGGCGGCAGTTACCAGGCAACCATTACTGCAAGACCACTAGCACGGTGGTTAGGGGGCCCATTATGCCAACCCTCGGGTGAGTGATGGTCACCAGGCAGAGAGTGAGGTAAGAGGCGGATCCTGGCCTTCTCCCCAGGGCCCTACAGCTCACCTGGCCTCAGGCTGGCAGGTGAGCTGGGAGGCCCAGGGAACAGGCAGGGGGCTGCGTCCTTCAGGGCTCCATAGGCCTCACCAGGGTTACCCACTGGCCGGTCCCAGGCCTTGAGGTGGTGATGAACCTCTCCCCCATCCCCACCTCTGCGTCCTAATGGCAGTGGCAGTCTGCATGGGTTGCGGTCCATTGGACCTGGCTCCCTACCCCCCATTTAGGCAGCCTGAGGCACCTGAGGACCAACTGGGTCCTGGGCACCTGGCTCCCTCAGTGATGATGGCTGGGCAGGGACTGGGGACCTGGCCCTGAGGGCACTGCCAGCTGAGATCTGCCTATTTAGCTGGGCCTGGGTACTGGCGGGAGGACCCAGAGTGGGTGCTGGACGAACGCTCCTGGGCAGGGTAACTGGCCCGTGCAGGGACCCCCTCCTCTTAGCCAGGACCTGGACCTCGGAGGGTGAAAGGTGAAAGTTATGCCTTGGGACCTTGCCCTTTCTTGTCAGAACAGAGAATAACATTTGGTAGAGATTTACAGGAACACCATCACCTGACCATGACCTGATCTCAAGAACAAAGGATCTGACACCAAGAAGTTTGCAACAACTAACCACGCCCCTCCCTCACCTTTCCTATAAAGGGGCTTTGCTGAAAGCTTTCAAGGAGTTTGGGGGTTTTAAGGCATGATCCACCCGTCTCCTTTCATGGCCCTGCAATAAACCATTCTCTGTTCCAAGCTCCGACATTTTGGTATTGTTTGGCCTCACTGTGCGTCATCAGGCACATGCACTTGTATTCAGTAACACCGTGACTACCCTGATTCCATAGCTTTTCTCAATTGTTTTCTCTTAGTGGAAACTCTGTTCCTCTGTTATCTGCCTTCCTACATATTAAAGTTTCCTCATTCTTAAAAACTATACTTACATTAAGATATAAAGACAATTTACATGCTTTATCTGTCACTCCACTTATTACCAGCACTTCCTAAACTTATTTGGTGACCTTTTTTCTTTTACTGCTCTTTGTGTTTCTTTTGAAACTGAGGGCTCAGGTGAAAAGGGCAATCTTCCCAGGAACAGATTAGTGACTCCCCCACCCCCACATAGTCTACAAGAAACTTTTATTTTTCTTCAAAATTTCTTCATTAATGAGTTTCTTGATTTTCTTTTCCCATTTCTATCTGATGTCTTCTCTCTTGGCATTCCAATATCACCTACTTACTTTTTTTTTCACTTATCATACTTTGTTTTTCATTATGATCACTTTATTCACTCATTCAACTAACACGTGTTGAGGAGGGCTGGAAGTTGAGGATGGCATGAATCTGAGTTTGAAGTTGAGAAGTCATTTTTAAATTTTTCATCTCATTTACTCATTTCAAAAACATTTTAAAGATCTATTATCATGCCCTTTTTAAGATGGGGAAACACAGTTAGGAGATATTAGGTTACCCGATCAAAGCCAGACAACTGGAAGATGGAGCTGAAACTTGAGATCAGGTCTTCTAACATCACCTCCTGTGTTCTTTCCACTATTCCATATTAACTTCTCTCAGGAATGGCAAATAAGAGGACTTCCTGCTGAATCTGCCTCTTTCTTGTTCTGTTTGATAAACACAGTAGCTTCTGGTTTGAGAAATCACCTGGAGTCAGACCACAGGGATTGATGGAAGATTGAAAAGTTCAATTCCAATTAAGGCATTCCAATTCAGATTAAATAATCAAGCCAGAAGCTACTGTGTTTACCAGTCTTACTGCAGGGACTTAAAAAAAAAAAAAAAGATTGAATTTTCCCTGTTTTCCCTGTTACCAAAAGGAAGAGACCTTTACCCCTCTCCCCTTTCATAGAGAATTTTCTTGAACAAATTTGTAATTATAAATCCTTCCTATGTCTCTTTTATATGTATATAGGTCTTTTTAAAAGCTAAACAAGCCTCTTAACAGGTACAACTCAGTAAAGTTTTTCTTAAAGTCCTGGGAGCCAACCCTTTGAAATCTAAATATCCAGGAAGATAGTGCCCCATATCCTCGCACCATAGAAGTTAGCCTAAGCTCGTTGCTCCAAGCTAAAAGTACCTTCTTGTCACAGAAATAGAAAAGTTTTCTTTTTCGCTTCGATAATGGCAATCAACGAACACAAATGGCTACCCCAAGCGTGACCTACCAAAGAAGGTACAGCAACCGGTGTGGTTACGTAGTACTCTTACATGAGAACATGCACGTAATGGATTGTATCTGCTTGTCTATAAAAAAGGGTGAGATTTCTTTCTTTGCAATCGCCTGTGACACCCATCCCAGTCTGGTTCAGGGCTTACTGAATAATATAATTTTTTTCTACATTCGGTGAGATTTTCTGAGATGGCAGGAGATCTTAGTTTTCATTTTTCCTTGACAATATCAATTCATTTATGTCTCTTACCCTCCCTGTCCCTACCTGCTCCCCCCCCCCCCCACCACTCACCCGAATAGTAAATCAGGATAGAAATGCGCTCCTTACTCACCTCACAGTTTGCTTTGACCACCAGGTGAGAACGCTTCAGGGCGGCAGCCAGAACCACGACTCCCAGCGTTCCTGGCGCTCGCCGATCTCCTGGCTTCCTCTTCCGGTTCGGGGGCTACTGAAACCGAAAGTGCAGTGCTGTGGCCGTCGCCGGGGTGATTTTCACCTTCGCCTCCGCGAGCCCTCGCTGACCCAGGTTGAGAAGCCAGACAAGAGTAAAATATGAACGGAAGAGTGGATTACTTGGTTACTGAGGAGGAGATCAATCTCACTAGAGGACCCTCAGGTATGTGCAGAAATGATCATCGCTGGGAGTAGGGTACTTGAGGCTGTAATTGCAGAGCGGACACCTCTTCTGCAGAGCCAGATTCTTTTGGCCTCGGAGAAGGCAGGCCCCAACCGAGATATTTCCTGCAACGCTTGTGAGCACATAGAAGGCTATATTGGCATCCAGCGTTAGCCTGAGACGGATGTGAGGAGTCCACCTCTTTGCAGTCGGGTTACCACATGTATTTATAGTCAGGAAGAGTTTCTTTCTGCTAATGGTACTAGAAAATCCTGGGAGAAAGCCTGCTTTTTAGCCAGCACCAGTGAACACCGCACCCTTTCTTCCGTTTGCCTGCTCTATCCCTGTTTCTATGAGAGACAGTTTAATAAAAATGGGATCATAAACGGTGTGTACTGTAAATGCATAGCCGTTTTCTTGGTGCTAGTATCCCTCCCTCCCTCCCTTCATTTCTGGGAAATTCATTTAGACGGTCAACTGGAATGTTAAACCAGAAAGAGACCTTAGAGATCTACTACAGGTGTTCCCAAAGCTGGTTTCGCCTCAAAATTATCCAAGGTTTTTTGGTTTATCTTTTTTTATTTAAAAAAAAAAGGTTAATTCCTAGGACCCACCTCTGTGAATTTGGATTCAATGCAGGTGTTTCTTTGGTCCTTTTCATCCCTTCCTTCCTTCCAACAAGCCCATCACGTGATTCCGATACTACCAAATCCTCACTTTCACCTACAGTGCTCTTATCTCCTGACGCACTTCACTCCACTAGGCTCTTAATAGTACTACGTGCTGCCCACTTTGGCTTTTGTTGCCTTTCCTTTACAGCTGTCTAGTGTATCAGTTAAGAGCTTTAGCTTTGGGCTTATGTAGGTCCAAAAACGGCATCTAACCTCTTACTAGTTCTTTGATATATTTATTAACTAACTTTACTGATGTAAGACTTAATTTGTCATATGTAAAATGTGCATGATAATAGAGTACGCTTCCTATGGTTATGAGAATGATATCAGTTAATCTATGTAAAATATTTAGAACATTGTGTGCCAAGCAGTGTGTGTTCACTACTATTGTTGTTTTTATTGTTAGTAGATAAATGGTTAGGTTAACACAGTAAATCCTGCTAAACAGCTCATCAAGTACCATGAGCTCTATCGGAAATAATTTTTTAAGTCTTTCACTCCTTTCTGTTTCCATCGTCACTACTTAGACCAGTCCATCTTTTCCCATCTGGAATTTTGCAGTAGCTTGACCACCACTCATAGATTATTTTTCATAAAATATGGCTTTCTGAATCATCCATGCTTTGTCTTCTTTCTTGTTATAAAAAAATTGGAAATCAGCTTTACTTATGAGAGTGTAATTTATTGTTAATCTGCATGGTTTAATGTCATGCTTCATACGATCTCCTAAACTTTTGTCAAAGGCTCATTCAGTGTGCCCAAGTCTCTTAGGTACATTTTACTTATTTTATGTAAATTTCTCCTTCTCTCCCTGTTAATGGTTATTGACTTTTGAGGCTAACATGGAAAATTATTGTTAAACCAAAATCTGTTTTTCTGTACTTTTCATGCATTGGTACTTGTTCTTCTCCTAGAGCCAACTGAAACAATGGTAGTTCATTTTCTGATTGCCTTGCAAGTATTTAAAGGCATCTCGTTGTTCTCCTGTTTTGTCTCTTCCTTCTACAGCCTAAATATCCCTAGTTGTTACATTAGCTCTCT
This sequence comes from Mesoplodon bidens, assembly GCF_964165515.1. Classification (NCBI taxonomy): domain Eukaryota; kingdom Metazoa; phylum Chordata; class Mammalia; order Artiodactyla; family Ziphiidae; genus Mesoplodon; species Mesoplodon bidens. The sequence goes on along the minus strand of NC_138178.1, from coordinate 146,852,640 downwards.
TGTGATGTGATTTGAAGTTTGATTCTTGTCTCTTGCTTAAGAGTTTAACGTATTTTGACGTGGTCCTTTTGCTGCAGTATCCACAGTATTTTCAGGATCTCCTGACTGCAGCAGAGCAGAACTCTGATATTCTCTTGCATATTCCAGTCACTAAATATTTTTAAAGTTTAGTGTAATATCACTTCACCTTTTTTGGTATTTACATAGCAGTGTTGATTAATGTTCAGCTCACTATTCACTGAAATTTCTGATCCTATGGATCTTGCAGACCTGAAGTTGCTAGTGTTACCATTTTTCTGCATTATTGGAGTTAGGACAAACGTCAAAGGACTGATTAAGAATAATTGTATATGCTAATATATCTCACCTCAGAGTTGTTTAATTTCTGTTTTGTATGTGCATTTATTCAAAAATGAATGAATTTATTCACCTAGTGACTTAAATTTTTCTAAGCATTTTCATGTTTTACTCATATAAGTTGATGAACTTAAAAGTTTAGATGAGTAGAGCCACAAACTTGGATAAAAACAGTCATTGAAGTTTGATTGGTTCATTTAACATGGTTCCAAGTTTCTGTTTATCACCTCCCAAAGCTAGTTACCTGCTATGTGGTATTCCTAAGAAGTCTCACAGTCTAACTCCACTTTTCCTCACTGTGCCATCATGAAGATACATAGGGAAGTAGTCAGTTATCACCACTAGAAGCTTCCAGTAATTTTGGTAGTCCCATAGCGTTCTTTCTTTTTATAGAAGAAATATGAAAAGCCTATAGTTCCAAGTATGCATTTCTGTTTGTAGGCAGCATTGTCACTCTTTGTTTCAGTACAGCGTCCTTTGTAGGGACCTGATAGTTTAATCAGGTAACTGCAGGAATGTATATACTTTTGCCTTTTTGTGTCAGTGTTCTGTCAGGGGTAATTCCAGTGTTCGGGCCCATTTTGCAAGGCAAATGAACCTATTCTGTCTGATCTTGCTTACTGCAAGGGAAATAAAATCTCGGGGAAATTATGACAATGAAGTGAGTATCTGGTGAGGCAAAAGGAAGGTTGGTACGTAGCTTGGCATCTATCCTATGCCTACTTCCTCAGCCATGTAAGGAGAGGCTTAGGCTGGACGACTTTGTAAGTTTCTTCCACTTCCAAGAGTTCATGATTCTTTGGCCCAATCCATGTGTGGTTTTATGGTTCCTGCCATTTTGAACCAACAGTAGGTGGTCTGAAGAATCAATCACAGTCTCAAATGAAATGCCCTCAAGGGTTTGAAGAGTTTACTTTTTATCCTTTATGGAACACTCTTTTTTCTATGGGCATCCAGCTTGATTACAGTCTTGAAGCCTCCCACTTTTATCAAATTGAGAGTTCTTAATGTTGGAAAGACTCAGTTAGTCTAAGGAGTATGACAAGAATCTAATTTAGGGCTTCCCTGGTGACGCAGTGGTTGAGAATCTGCCTGCCGATGCAGGGAACACGGGTTCGTGCCCCGGTCCGGGAAGATCCCACATGCCGCGGAGCGGCTGGGCCCGTGAGCCATGGCCGCTGAGCCTGCGTGTCCGGAGCCTGTGCTCCGCAACGGGAGAGGCCACAACAGTGAGAGGCCCGCGTACTGCAAAAAAAAAAAAATCTAATTTAGCTTTTTTTCACTGTAATAGGTACATATTGGCCATAAAGACAACCCTACTTCATGTTGGATATTAGGATTCCTTGTTCAGGACTGAGTTATCAGTGAGTTTCAGCAAGTTGCTCCCGATTACCACCTTTAAAGAGAGAAGAGAGTCTCTATTTTTCTACTTTCTTTAAAGGAGTTGCAGAGGGTAATGGGTTGGTACAATGTTTTAATAATGAATAATTAAGGAAATATTCTCTTTCTGGCAGTGTGCTAGTTACTTTATATATATATATATATATAATTTTTTTTTCTTCACAACCACTGTGAATGGTGATTAATCCACATTATTAATTGAGGAAATTGTCTCTCAGAGAGGTTAAGATTTGCCCAAGTTCTAAAGCCAGGAAGTTTCAAAAGCCAGGAATTTAACCCAGATCTGTTGATTATAGTGTTCCATATACTACCTCCCAGTATAGTAGCTATGTCTAAGGAGTTGGCTCCCAGCCTTTCTCCTGACCTTTATTTTGTTATATCATGCCTTATTTCCAGAATGATTTGAGGCATCTTATGACTAACACAATCCGCAGTGGAAAGTTTTTATAGTTTGCTATTGACAGAGCTGACAGCCTATCAAGGTGAGAAACTAAAAACAGGAAACCTCATTAAGTCCAAGCCTCTACAGACCTGCCATGTGCTTTGTTTAACCCTGAGACTGTTGCTAACAGTTTTCTGACCCTTCATATGCCAAATAGATCTGAGAATAAAGTGCTGTATCCTTGCCCTATTTTCTCTTGATTATGTGAAGTCTGGCCCTCATTGAATTTCTGTTCCAGTGGAGATACGACATTCACATGTAAAAAGTTAAATCTCAGTGCAGAGGTGCAGATGGTTAAGGACTATGATGAGCATGGATGTAACAGGAGGACAAAGGAAGTGTGTAGGGAGGTATGTTCATCTAACCCTGTGCTAGAAAAGGTGAAAGAATGGAGGCATTGGTGGGGGCCAGAATGATCAGTTACAAGAAGGTGGAACTTATGTTGCTCAAGCTTTAGGCTAGTGCGACAACCAGGGATGGCCTAAGAAGAAATAGAGAAAAGAAAATAAGTAAGCATATTCTGAGAACAGTGAATAAACCAGCCTGGATAGAAGGAAGGGTTCATTTAGGAAAGTTAAGGGAGAAGAGGTTGCTAAGACAGGTAGAGACTGGATTCTGAAAAGTTCTCAATGCTGGTGTGGAAACATAACCTTTCTCTAAGATTCCATCTTGATTCCTTCCCCTTCCTATTCATTGATTCCTATTCATTCATTGATTAAGATTCAATTCAAGAGTCACCTCCTCCAGGAAGCTTTCTTTACCCAGGCTAGATGCCCCCTTATGATGAATCTCAGACACCATTTCTTGTCTGTCATGTATTTGCCAAACTAGGCACTTTGTCTGGTCTACTCCCAACAAGGATTAAATGGTTATTATCCCATTTTGCAAAGGAGAAAACCTTGACTCTCATCACACAACCCTTTAAGTGGCAGAGTTAAGAATTGGATCCAGCGCAGACCTACTAGAGAATGGACTTGAGGACATGGGGAGGGGGAAGGGTAAGCTGGGACAAAGTGAGAGAGTGGCATGGACATATATACACTACCAAATGTAAAACCGATAGCTAGTGGGAAGCAGGCGCATAGCACAGGGAGATCAGCTTCGTGATTTGTGACCACCTAGAGGGATGGGATAGGGAGGGTGGGAGGGAGAGAGATGCAAGAGGGAGGGGATATGGGGATATATGTATATGTATAGCTGATTCACTTTGTTATAAAGCAGAAACTAACACACCATTGTGAAGCAATTATACGCCAATAAAGATGTTAAAAAAAAAAAAAGAATTGGATCCAGGTCTATGTGACTTAAAAATCCAGGCTCTGAAAGATCCTAGAAAGATGACAGAGTCCTGTGGGAACACAGAGAGAAAAAATCCAGGCTCTGAAAGATCCTAGAAAGATCAGTGAGTCCTGTGTAAACACAGAGAGAAAAAAATAGTGTTATTTCTATGTTTGCTTCCTTACTTGTATCTCCTCTTCCCTCTACTTCAGTCTGAGCTCTTCTGATTAAAAGGATATATATTTCATCTCTTGTTTTCCTAATGCCTTGCCTGGTACATGACACAAAGTGGTCAGTAAATGTTCATGAAATGACTAGGCAAATTGATGAATATCAGAAAAGTATAATAGGATGTTGTTATATAAAGATAACCAGGAACATGGTCTGTTTCAGCTTTCAAAAAGTCATAAACAAGGTTCTCCACTAAATACAATTTAAGAGAGAAGAATCAGTTTGGTCATAATGTGATATAATGGTAGGAAACTGACTAACATTCCAGAAACAAGGAGATGGAATAAATGGAAAAACACAGAGTGAGAAAAGTATATGATACAAAGAATGTGTCTCTAAAGACTGCTTCAAGGATCAATCTTACTAAGAATTTTTTCAAGATAGAAGTAGAAAGGCAAGCTGATAGATGCTCAACTATAGAAACATTTTGTAAAGCCATGTGACTAGGCAACAAAGTAGCCAATGGTTGTATTTGAGTAAATGCAAAATTATTTATTGAGGAAAACTATCTATACTTGATTGATTGAATCAGAACAAACTTGGTTTCAGGAGGCTCAGAAATAAAGGGAAGCTGTTTTTAAAAATATTCATTTGGTGTTTACTATGTACACTATGATTAGGAATCATTGATACTAGGATAAAGGATAAGAAATGATCCCTATTTTTAAGAATTTTGCAGTTCAGTAGGAGGATAGTTATGGTAGGCATGTGCTAACTATCCTCAAGAGGTAGAATATACAAAGACTTATGGACCTTCATAAGATATGTTCCCAGTAGAGTCAGACTCAGTGGAACATTTCAGACAAAAGACCAAAGGAAATATTCAATGCCTTTAGGAAGTGTCTTAGAAATGAATTAGATAATGTCATTCTCCCCTTGTACAAAACTATGGTGTTTTCATGCCTGTTGCTATGTACGGCTTACCATATATTGGGCAAGAAGCAGCAGAATAAGAGAAAATTGAAAAGAGGGCAACAGATAGGGTATAAATTGTAATATCAGGCAAAAATTAAGAGATCGAAACATTTTGAAAGCAAGGGAACAAGTAGAGACATGATCTAGTAGAGACCGGACATACAAATTCATTGCTTGCAAAAGGGCTTATCCTGGAGTGAGAGAATAAGGATACTGTCGACTGAAGAAAATGCACAATCTAAATGTTGAGAAAATGCACAAGCTAAATGTTTTATTCAGCATTCTTTCTGAGGACTTCAAGCCCAGAAGACAGCCTCTCAGATACCTCTGAGGGACTGCTCCCAAGAGGTAAGGGAGGAGCCAGAATATATAGGGGTTTTGAGACAAAGGCCAGGTAGTCAGAACATCAAAAGATTACTGTTAATGATAGAAAACCAGATATCTCAAGTTAGGGAATTTAGGGCTTTTCTATGTATGGAAAGATGCAAGTCTGGGCTCATTGAGATCGTTCCTTTGATACACACCTTAGCTATCTAGGGCCTGTATCCTGTTCTTTCCCATCCTGAGTCCCCTCAGGATGCACCATTGGGCGTGTCTGCAGTGGCTCAGGGCTTGGCAGTGGGTCAGCCCCTTTGTCTCCATCCTGAGTTCCCTCAGGGCTCATTGTCAGGGGCAGCTGTAATTTGATGGCTTGATGGCTGCAACATCCTTTGTTTACCAAAATGGCAGGCAACACTTTTCAGTGTTGCCCTTGGTCAACACAGTCCCTCCCCTTGGTCATAAATTCGACCAACGTTTGGGAGACATTTCATGACTGATTTTTGTCCCACAGTGCTAGGAAGGCTCATTCCTAGATCAGGCAAAGATTCTGTTGATATGCCACTCAAGGTGCCAATTTCTGGATTAGGCCCTGTTGATAATTTAAAATTCTCTGGATCCCCCGTCTTACTAGTTTATTATGATCCAGGAAATGTTTTCCCTTGTTGCTTCTTCCCATACCTAGAATTGCACTATTACAATTATTCTGTATAGAGTTATATAGGTTTAACTCTCAAGACATCACTAATTTTGTTGGGGGCCTGGGGTAATGCAGGGACAACAATCTTATAAAATAGACAGGATATAAGTAATATGGCTCTAGTAACATTAACAAAGTCATAGTGCAGCAGAGAGACAAAAAGCACAAATAATTTGGAAACAGAGAACAAATTAAAATGATAATTAGTATAACTAGTTGTAATCTGGTTGCAATAAACCATCAAGTCCACAGGAGAGCCAGCTGGAGAAGCCAAATTCTGGAGGGATCAGGAATAGGTAGATCAAATGCCTACCTAGATATTTGAAAGAGAAGCTTAGGAGCAATAAAAAGAGGCCCTGATGCACATCCTGGCATGTACTGCCTGAAACACCTTTGGTCGGTATTGACTGAAAAAAAAAAAAGCACAACCTAAAAGTCGAGAGTTATGTTTTATTTAGTAGACAAAACTGGACTTAAGCCTGGGAAGACATAGCCTCTCCGATAGCTCTGAGAGTCTGCTCTGAAGGGGTAAGGGAGGAGCCAGGATACATAGGAATTTTTGCAACAAAGACCGGGTAGTCAGAACATCAAAAGGTTACTGTTAAGTAAAGAAAACCAGACATCTCAAGTTCAGGAATTTAGTGCTTTTCCGTGTATGGCAAGATGCAAAAGTCTGGGCTCATTGAAATCATTCCTTTGATATGCACCTCAGCTATCTGGGGCCAGTATCCTGTGCTTTCTCACCCTGAGTCTCCTCAGGGTACATCACTGGAGGTGGCTGTGGTGGCTGACTGATTGATGGCAGGCATGCTGTTTCCATCCTGAGTTTCCTCAGGGCACACTGTCGCGGGCAGCTATAATGTGATGGCTTGATGGCTGCAACAACCTTTGTTTACAATGTTGCAGGCAATATTTTTTTCATTCACACAGGCCATATTCTTCGTCGCCTCCATCAGGTGGGGCACCAGGATGGACAGGGACTGACCATGGGCGTAATACATTTTTTGTTGCCGTACTATCTTTCTGTTTCTTTGAGGTTTAAGATTTTCCCTCTTTCTCTCTTTGTCATGTTACTCATAACAACTGACATATTCATCTTTGGACCAGAGAGTCTCCAGAGAATATAATAGTTTTGGGTGAAAAGATGCCTAGTCATTTAACCTCTTGAATCACTTGTTTGAATCATTCATTCTTTCTTTCTTTCAATCTACACATTTATTGAGCAATGACTGTAGGGCAAGTTTCTGTGCTAGGCACTGTGGATACAAAGAGAACTGAATTTTAATATAATTGCAGTGAGCAGTAAAGCATAGTGATTAAGAGCCAGAATGCTTGTGTTACTAGTTATGTGCCTTGGGCAAGTTACCTCACTTCTATATACTTTGATTTCCTTAGCTATAAAATGGGGGTATTAATAGCACCTATTCAAACTTGTTGTGAGAATTAAATGGGAGTTTTGTTTTGTTTTGTTTTACAGGTACTTTTATAGTGTTGATTCTGTATCAGGCACTCTTCTAAGCAGTTTACCAAAGATAACTCATTTAATTAATTTAATGGTGCCTGTCATTACTGCTGCTGTGTGGAAAATAGATTTCAGAGGAGCAAGAGTTGAGTCATCCAGGAAAGGCAGGGTAACCTATGTCATAGGCATTTTAGGGACATTGGGCTTCCCCTTCTATATTTCCCTCCTTTCCTTTTGTACCTTCTTTTTCAGGTTATGAAAAAGCTTGCTAGAGGCTCACAGAGATATTATTAACCTTGCTGCATTTCCTCAGAATTAGAAATGTTAGGAATTCCTGGCTTAGGTGTTACTTCCAATGGCTTTAACAGTCGCTTGCCACCAACTGAGGTTTCCATGTATCCTAGGTACTGTGTGGGCACAGGAGATACAAAAATGAAAAAAAAGCCAATCCCCTGTGCATGGATGTTTATAGCAGCTTTATTCATCATTGGAACTATTGATAATTACTGCAATAGTGTAAAGAGTTAATTAAACAAGTAACTTCAGTGAAATGTGTTTCTAGGCAAAAGGAAGAAGACATCGAAAATCTTGGAGACATGGGACAGCTGTGTGTGTGGAAGGGTGAAAAGCAGGGAGGTGGTAATTATTATTTTTTTTAATAAAGACTTTATTTATTTAGAGCAGTTTTTGTTTCACAGCAAAATTGAGAAGATACAGATTTCCCATATCCCTCATCCCCACATATGCATAGCCTCCCCCATTATTGACATCCCCCACCAGAGTGGTACGTTTGTTACAATTGATGAACCTACACTGGTTGACACATTGTAAATACCCAAAGCCCATAGTTGATATTAGGGTTCACTCTTGGTGTTGTACATTCTATGGGAATGTACAAATGTATAATGACCTATGTCCATCATTATGGTATCATACAGAGTATTTTCACTACCTTAGATCCTCTGTGCTTCACCTATATATCCCTCTCTTCCCTCTTAACCCTAGTAACCACTGATCTTTGCCTTTTCCAGAGTGTCATATAGTTGAAATCATACAGTATGTAGCCTTTCCAGATTGGCTTTTTTCACTGAGTAATATGCATTTAAGGATCCCCACATCTTTTCATGGCTTGATAGTCCATTTCTTTTTAGTGCTAAATAATATTCCATTCTCTGGATGTACTACACTTTATCCATTCATCTACTGAAGGAGTTTTGGTTCCTTTAAGTTTGGGTAATTATGAATAAAGTTCCTGTAAATATCCATGCATAGGTTTTTGTGTGGACATAAGTTTTTGACTCCATTGGGTAAATACCAAGGAACGCAATTGCTGGATCATATGGTAAGAGTATGTTTAGTTTTGTAAGAAACTGCCAAACTGTCTTCAAAAGTGGCTGTACCATTTTGCATTCCCACCAGCAGTCAGTGAAAGTTCCTGTAACTCCACATCCTCACCAGCATTTGGTGTTATCAGTGTCCCGAATTTTGGCTATTCTGATAGGTGAGTAGTGGTATCCGATTGTTGTTTTCATTTGCATTTCCCTGATGACATACGATGTGGAGCATCTTTTCATGTGCTTATTTGACATCTGTAGATCTTCTTTGGTGAGGGCAATTATTAAGTTTTGTTGTTACTGTATAGTGTAGAGCAGGGAGGGTCCAAAGCTGGCTAGAAAGGTAGGTTATGAGGATTTTGAGTTTAAACTTCATCTTCTATATCAGCATTTTTCAGTTCTTTTTAACTTTCAACTTTCATTCACATTAACACCTTGAGACTGTGCTTAGAATTAAAAAAAAATCATTTTATCATATTTGCACTGAAAAGATACTGTGTGAGAAGTAGGTACTGTAATCACATTTTTTGCCCAATTATCACCAAATAATTGGTGCTTCAAGTAACTTTAGACTGTCTTTTATTATTGATTAATAATAAGTCAATGATAGTTGCTTAGGATACTTGCATTTTTGCACTTAAGAATTACCAGATTCATTTTTAAATCAATTTTATTGCAGTATGATTGACATGTAATAAAGTGCATTCATTTTAAGTGTAAAGTTCTAAGAAGTTTGGCGAATAATATACACATGTGTAATCATGACTCATCACTTTAGAAAATTCTCTGTTCCTGCAGTGGGCCCTTTCACCCCATCCTCTAGGCAACCACTGATCTGATTTCTATCACTGTAGATGAGTTTTGCCTAATATAGAACGTCATAGAAATGGTATCATATAGAGTGTATTTAGGCTTCTTTCACTCATCTATGCATTTATTTGTTATTACTGAGTAGTATTTCATTGTGTAAATATACCACAATATACCACATTATGATTATCCATTTGAATATCCATTATGATTATCCAAATGGACTTTTGGGTTTCTGGGTTTTGATTATTAAAAATAAATCTGCTGTGAGTATTCATATGCAACTCTTTTTGTAAATAAGTGTTTTAATTTGCCTTGATTAAATACCTAATAATTGGGAGTGGGTTTGGTGGGTTTTATGGGTAAGTGTGTGTTTGGCTTTAAAAGAAACTGCCCAACTTTTTCAAAGTATGTGTGTCATTTTACAATTCTATCAGCCATGTATGACAGTTCCAGTTATCTCACATCCAACATTTGCCAACATTTGATATTATCATTCCTTTTTATTTTAGCCATCGTAGGGTTTGTGGAGTGGTTTTTTATTTGCATTTCCCAGATAACTAATCATGATGAGCATATTTTTATATGTTTATTGGCCATTCATATATATTCTGAAGTATTTGTTTAAGTCATTTACCCATTTTTATTGGATTGTTTGTTTTCTTATTATTGGATTGTAAGAGTTCTTTATATATTCTGGGCACAAGTCCTTTGTCATGTATATGTGTTGCAGATATTTTCTTTCGGTTTGGCTTGCCTTTCCTTTTTGGGAAGTAGGGTTTGTGTTTTGAAGAGTAGAAGTAAGTTTTATGAAGAACAGTTTGTCAAGTTTTTTTTTTCTTTTATGGTTGTGCTATTTGTGTAATGTCTAAGAAATCTTAAGTACCCCAAGGTAAAGAACATCTTCTATGTTTTCTAATAGAAATGTTATAGATTAACTTTTACATTTAGTTCCAAGATACATTTCAAATTAATTTATTTTGCATGTGTTTGAGTTAATCATTAAAATTCATTTTTATCTCTTATCTCATGTAGATACTCAGTTGTCCCAACACTTATTGAAAACATTATCCTTTCACCATTGAAATACATTATTATCTGTATCAAAAATCAGTTGACCATTTATATGTGGGCCCAATATTGATCTCAGTTTGATTCCATTAGCCTGTCTTTCTCTATACAAATACCATAGTATGTTGACAAATGTAGCTTTATAGTAAACCTTGAAATAAAGTGTGAGTCTTCCAATTTTGTTTCTTTTCAAAAATGTTTTGACTATTCTAGAACTTTAATAATATAAGTTTCAGAAAAACCACCCCAGAATATTAATTTCCATGTAAATTTTAGAACCAGCTTGTCAGTTTCTACAAATACATCTCTGTTGGATTTTGACTGGGATTACATTAAAATTATCCATTTTATGAAATAATGCCATTTGCAGCACCATGGATGGATCTAGAGATTATCATACTAAGTGAAGTGAGTTAGAAAGAGACAAATACCATATGCTATCACTTATATGTGGAAACTAAAATATGACACAAATGAACTTATCTACGAAACAGAAACAGACTCATAGACATAGCGAACAGACTTGTGGTTGCCCAGGGGAAGGGAGGGATAGATTGTGAGTTTGTGATTAGCAGATGCAAACTGTTATGCATAGAATGGATGAACAACAAGATCCCACTGTATAGCACAGGGAACTATATTCAATATCCTGTGATAAACCATAATGGAAAAGAATATGAGAAAGAATGTATATATATATGTATAACTGAGTCACTTTGCTGTACAGCAGTAATTAACACAACATTGTAAATGAACTATATGTCAATAAAAAAATTAAAATAAATAAAAATCCATTTTGATTTAGAGAGAATTGTATCTTAAAAGTACTAAGACGTCTAGTCCAGGACATGGTGTATCTTCATTTATTTAGTTTTTTATTGTTTCCCACAGTTTTTAATATATTTTGATTTGTCATTCAACTAAAATGTTTTCTATTTTCCCTTATAATTTCATCTTTAACTCATAGGTTATTTGTTTTCCAAACATTTAGGGATTTTTTAGATATCTTATTGTTGAGGACAATGTTTGTGTCCCTCCAAAATCCACATGTTGAAGCCCTAATCTCTAATGTGACTGTATTTGGAGATAGGGCCTTTACTGAAGTAATTAAGGGTAAATGAAGTTATGATGATGGGGCCCCGATCCTATAGAATTAGTGTCCTTATAGAAAGAGACCCAGAGAGCTCACTCTCTCTTTGTGTGTAACAAAGCAGTCATAGGACCAGAGAGCAAGATGGTGGCCACCTACAAGTTAAGAGAAGAGACCTTAGAATGAAATCTGTCTTGCTGGTACTTTGATCTTGGACTTCCTTAGCCTCCAGAACAGAATTTCTGTTAAGTCACTCAGTCTGTGGTATTTTGTTATGTCAGCCCAAGAAGACTAATACAATTATTTTTGTTGATTTCTAGTTCATTTCTGTCTTGAAATTTATTGAGACTTACTTTCTTGACCTACCATCAATCCTTGTGAACATTCCCTTTGCACTACAAAAGAATGTTTATTTTATAGTTGCTGAGTATGTTGTTCTGTAAATGTAAATTAGGTCAAGTTCATTCTTAGTGTTGTTCAAGTGTTCCGTATTTTTACTGACTTTTCTGTTTACTTGTTCTATCAATTACTGAGGGAGAAATGTTGAAATCTACAATAGTCCTTTTTGACTTGTCTTTTTCTCATTTCAGTTTTTGTTTCATTGATACTCAAATTCTGTTATTGGGTACATTAATATCTAGTGTTTCATCTTCTTATGAATTGACTCCTTTTTTATTAGGAAATGCCCCTTTTTATCCCTTGTAATATTCCTTTTTCCAAAATTTACTTTTTATTAATATGGTCAGTCCAGCTGCTTAGTATATCTATGTTCATTCTTTTTATTTTAAGTTGCATTTACCCATGTATTTATGATTTCTGGTGGTATTCATTCCTTCATAGAGATCCAAGTTTCCATTCAGTATTTTGTTTTTGCCTGAAGAATTTCCTTTAATATTTATCATAATGTAAATCTACTTAAGACATATTCTGTCAGCTTTTGTTTTACTGACAAAGTGTTTGTTTTGCCTTACTTTTTGAAGGCTGTATTCACTGGACATAGAATTATAAGTTAACTTGTATTTTTCTTTTAGCATTTTAAAGATGATGCTTCATTGACTTATGGCTTGCATAGTTTCTGAGTAGAAGTCTGTTGACATTCTTATCTTTACTCCTTTGTACTTAAGGTGTCCTTTTTCCCTGTGAACTACTTTTTTAAGATTTTCTCTTTATACATGGTTTTGAGCAATGTGATTATGATATGTCTTACTGCTTTTTTCTTTTGTATTTATCCTGATTGGGGTTTGTTGAGCTTCTTAGATCTGTTTATTTATATTTTCATCAAATTTGAGCCATTTGTTTTCTTCAGACATTTTTTTCTATCTCCCTTTTTTCCTCTCCTTCTGGAACTCTAGTTACATATATATTAAACCATGTCCTGTTATCCCACATGTTACTGTGGTTTCCCTATTATGTCTTCTCACTTACCTTTTATTCTGTGGTATCACATCTATTGTTACTCACATCTAGTGTATTTTTCCTTCCAGATATTCTAGTTTTCAAACCTATAAGTTTCATTTTCCTAAAAAAATCTTCCATTTTCATCAGTAGAACAGGATAGAGAGCCCAGAAATAAACCCATGCATATATGGTCAATTAATTTAGGACAAAGGAGCTAAGCATATACAATGGAGGAAGGATAGTATCTTCAATAAAAGATGTTGGAAAAACTGGACAGCCACATGCAAAAGAATGCAACTGGCCTACTGTCTTACACCGTGCACAAAAATCAGCTCAAAATGAAGTCAAGATCAGCTTCAAGACTGGGGGAAAAACTTCCATTTTCTCATTATGTTTGACTTCCTTTAATTATTTCCACATAGTTATAATAGCCTTTTAAACATCCTTGTCTGCTAGTTTTATCCTCTATTATTTCTGGTTGTTTCTATTGACCAGTTTTTTTCTTGATTCTAGGTCATGTTTTCTTGCTTCTTAGCATGTTAAAAATTTTTAATTAGATTCTGGATGTTGTGATTGTTACATTATTCAGTGTCTGCATTTTGTTTTCTTACATTAACATTTTTAATATTACATTGTTGAATTTGTTTTGGTAGGCAGTTAAGTAACTTGCAGGTCAGTTTCACCTCTTTAGACCTGTTTGTAAGCTTTTCTAGGGTGAGTCGAAAGTAGCATTCACTTCAGCGATAGTTGAGCCCTCCAAATGTTCTAGGTGGGTCTCCACTGAATTTCCTAGTGAATCGCTGAGGATTTCGATTCTGGTTGGTCAAAATTTTTTTTTTTTTTTTTGTTGGTCAAAATTTGAAAGTCTCCCTGCCTTGCATGAACTCTGAGAATTGTTCAGCCTATAACTTACTAGTTTTTATTTGTCTAGCCTTGTGGAGTTCCACTTAATGTATACATGGCCTCTTGGAAAGACTCATGCAAATACCTGGAGCTCTTTTTTTTTTTTTTTTTTTTTTTTTTTTGTCTAACTTCCTCCTTTCCAGAACTTTGCCCTGCAACTTCCAGCAACCTCACCCTCCCCAAACTCTGATCCCCATTTCCTCCAACCAGTGAAGCTGCTAGATTCTATTTGGGTCTTACTCCCTGTGGTGGTGATTTAGAAATTTGTCTCCACACAGAAGGCTATGGTGATCATAGAGCTACATGGCTTTAATTCAGCAGCCTATTAAGAGGATTATATACCATGACAAAGTGCAGTTTATTCCAAGAGTGCAAAGATGGTTCAATGTAAGAAAATTGGTTGATGTGATAAAACATATTAATAGAATGAAGGCAAAAAAGCCCACATGATCATCTCAATATACAGAAAAAGGATTTGAGAAAATTCAACACCTTTCCACGTTAAAAACACTCAGTAAACTAGGAATAGAAGGAACTTCCTCAACATGATAAAGGTCATATATGAAGAATCCATATATGGGTACGTCATAGTCAATGATGTAAGATTGAAAGCTTTTCTTCTAAGATCAGGAACAAGACAAGTATGCTTGCTTTCACCACTTCTATTCAACATAGTGTTGGAAATTCTATCCAGAACAGTTAGGCAAGAAAAAGAAATCAAAGGCATACAAATTGGAAAGGAAGAAGTAAATGGTCTCTGTTCACAAATGATACAATCTTATATGTAGAAAACTCTAAAGGTTCCACCAAAAAAACTTAGAATTAATAATAAACTTAGCAAAGTTGCAAGATACAAAATCAACACGTAAAATTAGTTGAGTTTCTATACATGAGCAATCTGAAAAGGATGTTAAGTAAATATTTCCATTTACAATAGCATCAAAAATAATAAAATACTCATAAATAAATGTAACCAAGGAGACAAAAACTTGTACATTGAAATCTACAAAATTTGGCTGAAAGAAATTAAAGGCATGAATAAGTGGAAATACATTCCATGTTCGTGGATTAGAAGAGTTAATATCGTCAAGGTGACAGTACTATCCAAAGCGATCTGCAGACTCAGTGCAATCTTTATCAAAATCTCATCTGCCTTTTTGCAGAAATAGAAAATCCCATCCTAAAACTCATATGAAATCTCAAAGGACTCCCTAATAGCCAGAGTAATCTTGAAAACAAACAACAAAGTTGAGGGACTCACAACATCCTGATTTCAAAACTTGTACAAAACGGCAGTATTCAAAACAGTGTGGTACTGACATAAGGACAGATATATAGAGCTGTGGAACAGAATAGAGAGCCCAGAAATAAGCCCTCTCATATATGGCCAAATGATTTTTGAAAGGGTACCAAGACCATTCAGTGAGGGAAAAGACAGTCTTTTCAACAAATGATGTTGGGAAAACTGGATATCCACATGGAAAAGAATGAATTTGGATCCTTGCCCTACATCATATACAAAAATTAACTAAAAATGCATCAAACACCTGAATATGAGAGCTAAGATTAAAACTCTTAGAAGAAAACATAGGGAAATTTTTTCATGACATTGGATTCAGTGATGATTTTTTCGATATGACACCAAATGCACAGGCACAAAAGAAAAAAGATTAATTGGGTTTTACCAAAATTAATTTATGACTCAAAAGATGCTATAAAGAGAGTTAAAGATAACCCACAGAATGGGAGAAGATATTTGCAAACCATATATCTGATAATGGATTAACACCCAGAATATATAAAGAACTCTTACAACTCAACAACAACAACAACAAAACAACCGGATTCAAAAATAAGCAAAGAACTTGAAGAAACATTTCTTCAAAAATATATAAATGGGCAATAAGCTCATGTAAAGATGTTCAACATCACTAGCCTTTGGGAAATCCAAATCAAAACCACAGTGAGATACCACTTCACATTCATCAGAATGACTACTATCCCAAAACCCCCCCAAAATGAAGATGACAAACATTGATGAGGATGTGGAGAAATTGGAACCTTGGACAATGCTTTTTGGAATTTAAAATGTGGTACAGCTGCTGTAGAAGACAGTTGGGCAGTTCTTCAAATTGTTAAACATAGAATTACCATGTGATCCAGCAATTCAATTCCAGATATATACCAAAAAAGAATTGAAAACAGGAACTCAAACAGACACTTGTACACCAGTGTTCATAGCAGCATTATTCACAATAGCAAAAATGTTGAAACAACCAAATGTCCATTGACAGTTTATTAAACAAAATGTAGTATGTACATGCAATGGAATATTATTCAGCCTTTAAAAGGAATGAAATTCTGATACCTGTTACAACATGGATGAACCTGGAAGACATTATGCTAAGTGAAATAAGCAAGACACAAAGAACAAATATTTTGTAATTCCATTTATATGAGGTATATAGAATAGGCAAACTCGTAGCAACAGAAAGTATAATAGAGGTTACCAGGGGCTGGGGGAGGGAGGAGCGAGGAGTTATTGTTTAATGTATATAGAATTTCTATTTGGTATGATGAAAAAGTTCTGGATATGGATAGTGGTGATGGTTGCACAACATTGTGAATGTACTTAATGCCACTGAATCATACACTTTAAAATGGCTAAAGTGTTAAATATTATGTTGCATATATTTTACCTCTAAACAAACAGTAAGTTGTTTGTCCAGTGGTGCTTGATTTTGTGTTACATATATTTTACCACAAAATGATTAGATGAATATTGGGTTGTGTGACCAATAGAGCTTGACTGGTGTCTAGGGAAAATTAGATTATCTTGGGATAGAAAAACCCTGCAGGTACATAGGGGGAAAGTAGAGTGTTTGTCAGTCTAGTGTTCATAACTCAACAGTGGCTATCATCATTAGGGTTAATGGACTGCTTTGTTTCATTTTAATGAATTAATTTTTCCAGAATAACAGATTGTGAAACACTGCTCTTTTACTTTATAACCTTTAGATTTTAAAGAGAAGAATCTGAAGGAAATGAAGGATTTTTCCTTCTCTATCATGATAGTAAGCAATAGGGACCCTGACTAAGGTGACAGAACTCCAGAATGACCAATTCTTCCTCTGGAATATATTATCCCTGAGGATTGTTCTACAACCATTATCCCAGCATTGCTTATTCAAGCCAGCCCCCAAACAAGTTGACTTCGCAGACTTTTTTCTAAAGCAGTTGTTCATATTTTCTACAAAGATACAGTATAGCAAAATGGTTTAAAACTTACACTTAGCAATCAAACATCCTAACTTAGTGTCTGGGCTTTGCAAAGAGTTAACTATGTGACCTTTTATCAAGTTACTTAATCTCTTCCTGCCTCACTTTTTAAATTCACCTGTAAAATGTGAGTGATAAACACTTCATGTGTTTGTTGAGAAGACTAAATGAGATAATGTACATAGAGTACCTAGCATAGTACCTGGTACATATTAAACGCTTAATAAATATTAGTTGTTGCTGCTGCTGTTGCTGCTCTTATTTGTAAACAAGCTCAAGATCCAGACCTGGAGACAGGAGGAGTCCACAAGACGGCATGTCTTGTTTAATTTTACAGGGCTCTTATACTAGGCACATTTTCTTTCTCTCCCAGTCCTATGATGGTGTCATTCTTACGCCATCTGTACTTTTTTGTGTTTAGACTTCTCTTCCAAACTAGAGGCCAAGCAATCCATTTTAATCTTGCCACATTTAAAAAATTTATTGGCACATTATAACCAGGGTTCACTATGGAGTACGTTTTCATTCACTCACTTTTTTAAAAAGTCTATTGAGTCCTCGTCTTTTTCTCTCTCCCTCTCCCTTCAACCCCTTTTGGATAGTAGATGCCAAGAACTGAATTAATTATACTCTTCAGCTCCATAATACATTGTCCTCATGAGTACATGCAAGGTCCCTCTTTGGTTTTATTTTTACCTTTCATCCCTAAACCTCACCCTGTATCCTTTCCTCACAGATAATGTGTCTTTACATGTCCTTAAATATGCATGCATTTTTGTAAATAGGTAATACTGTTCTGCATGAATGTGTTTTTAAGAAGATTTTATACTATTAATACCAACATTACATTTTAAAACTCTGTTACTTTGTGTATGATTATTCAGTGCTTCTGAATTTTAATTATCTCTCAGTTGCCTGTTCCCCAAAGCAGCGATCCCCCACCTTTTTGGCACCAGGGACTGGTTTCGTGGAAGACAATTTTTCCACAGATGTTGTGGGGGGGGATGGTTCAGGTGGTAACGCAAGTGATGGGGAGCAGCAGATGAAGCTTTGCTCCCTTGCCTGCCGCTCACCTCCTGCTGTGTGGCCCGTTTCCTAACAGACCATGGACCACCAGTCCGCGGCCTGGGGGTTGGGGACCCCTGCCCCAAAGGATGGACACCTAAATTACCATCATTTCCTCAATACCACAAAACATGCACAATTAACATATTCTTACATTACCCTTGATAGGATGATCACATTGGTCCAAACTGAGATGCTTTTGACCTTGAAGGGGACTATTTTAATTACAGAGATAAC
This sequence comes from Mesoplodon bidens, assembly GCF_964165515.1. Lineage (NCBI taxonomy): Eukaryota > Metazoa > Chordata > Mammalia > Artiodactyla > Ziphiidae > Mesoplodon > Mesoplodon bidens. The sequence goes on along the minus strand of NC_138178.1, from coordinate 146,834,349 downwards.
AGGTGTAGATCAAGACTCCCAGACAAATCAAGATATGTGATCCACCCTATTTATAGAAGATTTTCCTAGGACGTAGCCAATAATCAGCAGTTATATACTGGGATAGCCCTTCCCCTTCTGGTTGTTTCTAGCTGGCATCTGGTTGGTGCATGTGCTGGCCTGGTTACTGCATATTTTAAATACCACCATTGCTAGAAACTACTCATGAGGGAGATGTGTGGGTCACAGGTAAGAGACATCCTTAATTTCAATAAGTTTGAGTTCCAATCCATTCTTGTCTTATTAATAGATGGGTGGACTTTTTAATCCCTCTGTCTTCCTGTATTTCAAGACTTTTCACATTTGTACTTTATATTTATTCATCCTTTCTCCATCAGACTATCTAGTTTGGGGTTGTCGCAGGCACTACCAGTTTATTGACAACTACTCTTAGTGCAGCTACTCCATATAGCAACCACTACATAGTTTATAAAGGATTTTTTCAGATTTTATGTTATTGGATGCTAACAACTACCTTTTGAGGTAGAGGGGACAGAATTTATAATCCTTATGTTACAGAAGAAGAAGCTGAGGATCAGAGATACACTGACTTGTTTCAGTCCGCATACCAGGTAAGTTATGGAGTTGAATTTGTGGCCAGGTCTTCTGACTTTACTTCTGCAGAATCTAAAAGGGACAGGAAAAAGGATCAATTTCTATTTGTTGTTAAAGCAGGGACTGTCCAGTTTAGCTTTATGTTTTCCTCAGAATATAATGCAGTGCCTGACACACAGTAAATGATCAATAATTTTTAATGCATAAGTGGACTGAGGATTACGTAGGTATCCATGGGGCCCAAGTTTAAACTGGTAGTATTGCTACTCAGTTCTTCAGCAACTCCCATTTATTGCAGCGATGCTTCAAATTATGGATAAGTTCAGTTTGTAAATGTTGTAACCGTAGAAAGGGACTTCATGTCAGTCCAGAAGTTCTCATATTAATTGGTGTGGTTCATTTACAATTGAAGTAGCAATAAGCATGGTTATAAACATGCCTATATATAATGTGATGGGGGCAGTAGACTACACTTGTTTGTTTATAGAAAAGTTTGGTAAGATTTTTTTCCACTCTCCTTGTTTTTCTTTTTAATTTTTATTGGAGTATAGTTGCTTTACAATGTTGTGTTAGTTTCTACTGTACAGCAAAATGAATCAGCTATACATATACACATAGCCCCTCTGTTTTGGATTTCCTTCCAATTTAGGTCACCATCCACTCTCCTTTTTTAATCACTGTTCTGTAGCTTTAAATAACCGGTAGCAGAGTCCCTTTTCTTCCTAATTACTGTGTTGCATTCAGCTGCTTAACACATACTTCCTGTTCCCAGGATCCCCAGAGGCAGCTCTAGTGTTTGGTGAGGATGTTGAATTTCATTGAAAGATTTTCTCCAGATAGTTTTTTCCAGTAGTGAGAGAGGCTGGTTGGCCTCAACCACCCTGCTCAAACTTGTCACAGTCTTAAAGTTATTTCAAAGCCTTTTATAATCAAGGTCCACCTACCTTTCCATCTGATCTAAATTAACTACCTCCCATCCCCTTTCCAATCCCTCCCACCCACTATGATTCAAATTAAGAGTTTTCTGAGGGAAACCATTTAGTAACATAAAATTTTCATACCCTACCATTTAAAGAAGTTGAAATAGTCATCTTCCAGTGGAAGTTCTTTCTATTATGTATTCTTTTCATTCTCTAGCTATAGGTACACTGTATACGAGGTATGATATTTCAATTAGACATTTCCTGCTGCTTCCTTCTTTGGCCATGTGTTTCCTTAAATCATAGATCGATTCGCTACTGCTTATGATAATATTGTGAGGTTCACTTATAAGCTTTCCTCTCACCTTAAGTATCTGTTTTCTATTGAAACCAGTAGAAGGCTACTGATTATGGCTATTTTTTCCAGTTGTGCTGCCAGATATTTGTTTTTCAATTGTTTCCTAACTATCTCCTTTCTCTTTGCACTGTGGCTTTGAATTCTACAGTACCTGACATAAAGAAAGCCCTAGGGAAGTTCCCTTTTCTTTCATTTCTTTTTATTGCATAGATAAAATCCCTTTATAAATGGTTTTGTAAAATAAAGTCCTTCCCACAACTTAGTGTTTGGTCCATGGAGAAATTACCTTGGTAGTCAATTTTCATTCTTTTTTTAATTCAATTTTATTTTATTGTGTTAAGAACACTTAAATGAGATCTACTCTCAACAGATTCTTACGTGTCTAATAAGGCTGTTGTTATCTGTAAGGCACAATGTTGTACATCAGATTTCCATAACTTCTATCTTGCATAACTGAAATTTTATCCTTGTTTAAAATAATCACACATTGAAGTGAAGAATAGAATGGTAATTGCCGGGGGCTAGGAAAAGGGGGAAATGGGTAGTTGCTAATCAATAGGTTATCAGTTATCTATAGTGAATAAAACTTGGCAATCACTGTACCCAAGGATGTGGTTATTTGTACTTGAGGTATAAAAGGAAAGAAGAGTGAATTTGGTGATTTAGTCCTGTCATGAAGCATAAGTTACCTTTTTAGTTCCCAGGTTTTCTGCCAATGCCTACAGTACTGCCCCCTCAATTCAACCTAGAAAAAAAAAAAAATGAACTCCCAAGGTCATTTCTTCCAAAGCACCACCATCCACAAACTCTCCTGAACTTCAGAGAAGTATTGAGGGGATGGTTTGTTTAAGAATCTCTCTCCCACTAAATAAGGAACAGTTCATTTGCCGATTAGTTTAAAGCATAGCTTCTTCTAAGCAGGAAAGTCAAGATTTGGGGCCTCTGAATGCCACCAACAGAATCAAAATCAAATGTGAGCAGAAGCACATCTTAAAAGAATCACCGTTATTTTTTCACTAAGCTCAGTATAGGTCTTTCTTTTTATATTCACCTAACCATGTTGATCATTGTGTTTGTATTTTTAGTCCTGCCTGGTCTGAGTGGGCAACTCTCGGCACTCTTGACCTCTGTTGGTGATAATAATCGTACTAATCATTGACCTTGCCCATGACTAGCCACCAGCTACATCACAGTCTTAACTTCCCCACCTCCTACCCGCCCCCCACTCCCCAACTCCCACCCTTGCCACAAGGCCTTTCCTTTCTCCTCCTCCTCATCTTCTCTAATCCCTTTCCTTCTTCACCCCTATCTCCTTTACAACTCCTCCATGATTTTCTTAGGGCTGGGCTTCAACATCGTCGGTGGCACAGATCAGCAGTATGTCTCCAATGACAGTGGCATCTTCGTCAGCAGCATCAAAGAGAACGGGGCTGCAGCCCTGGATGGGCGGCTCCAGGAGGGTGATAAGATCCTCTCGGTGAGAACTGGCTTCCACCTCCTTCACTGTCCCCGGCTCCCTAGACCCTAGTTCCTACCCCCAGCTCCTTCCTTGGGAAGATTACTGCCTGCCCTTTTGGATCAGGAAATACAGTAAGGAAAACTTGAGAATGGGTTGTTAAGATTAAAGTATAGTATGTAGTTTAATATTTTGACAGATAACTGCATTCTCTCCAGAACACTGGGAACTAGGCTCCATGGTGAAGAGGGACTTGAAAGATACAGGGGTTAAGAAGAGAGCCATATTACTCAAAAAGCTTTGGTTAAAGGTAAATTATTGAAAAATGAGAATGGTTAGAAAGTTTTGAGCACTCTATGCCAAGCAATATGCTGAGAACTTTAAACTTATTTAATATTGTAGCAACCCTATGAAGTGGTACAATTATTATGCCTATTTTGCAGCTAAGGAAGCTGAGGCTTGGTGAGGTCAAACAGCTTGCTCAAGGTCATTCAACTAGTGTATGGCAGAGGACTTGGTCTGTGAATTTGGAACCTCTACTCTTAACCCATATACTGTATTGCCTCCTAAAAGATGAGTGAGGAGCTAGGGTTCGTTATCCTAAACAGAAAGTTGCATGGTTATTTAATAATAGAGTTTATGTATGGTTCTGTATAAAAACTGAAATTAGTCTTTTCTATTAAGGGTAGAATTAGGGAACAAAAAGACGTAAACCTCAATGTGAGAGAATTTATTAGACACAAGCCAAGATAAGGAGCCTTTCTTATGTGAGCCATCACCTCAGAGAGAAAAGAAATTATTTGAAGCCCACTGAAGTTTTTTAAAAAGGTATGGTAGGAGATAAGTGTCAATGAAAAGAAAAGTAGATATCTAAAAAACTGAGCTCATTTGTCTTTAAAATTTTTAGCAAAGAGGACTTGACTTTATCAAAATAAAAGAATTATTACAAAGATCTCTACAAGATATAAAATACTACAAATATATGTAGGACATTGATTCAAGGTTATGTGCTAGCCAATCAAGGAAAAAGTATGTGAAAGAAGAGAGGAAGAAATGCCAGGCAAAGAAAAGGCAAAAATGTAAGACAGATAACGGAGAGAAAAAAAGACAACAGAGAAAGAGAAAAAGATGGAGCTTATGCAAGAGGAAAAGGCCAGCATATTCTCTATTTTATCTAGGGCTATATTCCCTGACTCCAGTTTCCCTGCCAAGAGTTTGCTCCAAAATTCAAATTCTAGATCCTGTTTCTTAAGAAATATCGTCTCACCATCCTATTCCCACTGTATCCTTAAGTGAACTTGTTAGGTATTAACCATTAAATGGTTCCATCTATTCTTGAGCTCACTTTATCTCTTTGATGTACCTAAGTACTCATTTATAATTGGCTTTGGAGTCTCTGTAAAATGATGCTAAATTATTTATTAGCCCATATTCTCATTTATTCTTTATGGGATTCACTAGTTTTCTCACATGGTTATTTTTCCATGTTGTAAAATTTGCTCCAACTCTTTAACTGTTGCCAGATAATCAGACTAATAATGTGTCCTTTCCTTAGTACATATCCATTTTGGGTAACTAATAGAAGTATCATTAAGTGGTCTAGATTTCAGGTGAGTTATTATTAACTATTAATTTAATCTTTCCATTTCTTCCTAAATAATGCCCATGTTTTATCTTAATTTCAAGTTCTAAAATTAAATAACTGCATGATTTATCATGTAGTTTCTCCTTTCTCATCAAAAGTGAAATTTAATTTTTTGTAATCACTGTGGATGAATGTAAATGATTTTTAAGACCCTGTTGTATCTGACAACCATGAAACAAAAACAGATATTACCAATAGAAGAAAAGATCTGAAGTTGAGATGAGGGTTGGAGAGTCCTTACCCAAAGTTCATTTGTATGTGTGTGTGTGATGGTGAGAATGCTTTAATATTTATATAGGTTATCAGAGAACCTGGGGAAATTATATTTTTGTAAAAAAATAAACTATCTAGGTTTCTCATTTCTCCTGTGTGTCTACCTAAATGAAGGGAGGTAGATAGTCAAGAATAGTCAATTCTCAGTGAACTCTACATGTTTAATGAAACTTATAACTTCAGGGTGATGTAGCTGATTATAGGATACAGATTAATGTTCCATTTTGACCAAACCTATTATATAACAGAATGGCATGGATTGGGCCATTAGTCAGCTGCATTTCATATTCTCTTCAAACAGAATTCTTACTTTGGTGAATAAAAGAGTTGAGTGTCATCAACATGTATTAACTATTGTATTTGATGGCCTGCAGAGCACTGTGCCAGGTGCCATGGAAAATTAAAAGAAAATGAAAGACCAGTCTGTGCTCTTAGATCAATGGGGAAGACCCACCAGAAACCCTCATCCAATCAGCTACAGAGATGTTGAAATATATAGAATCCTTTAGACAAAGTACCTTTAAGGAAGAGTCTTTGTCTTCTCATCTCTATCCGCAACATGTAGGCCTGTAGCTGGCACAGAGTAAGCATCTAGTAAATTATTTGCTCTGTGAATGAATTATAACTTTTTTGGTTTGGCTTGATTAATTAGAGCTAGATAATGTATTTTTTTTCTTCCTTCACCTTTAATGAAAAAAGAGAACCCCTCCCCCAAAATTGTAATTCACTTCAAGATTTTGGGGGAAAATGAAAATATCCAGAGTATAATCTGAGGTCAGTGCTTATTAAATTGAGCCCATTCTTTCTCTATATTTTATACATCTGTATTTGTATTACCCTATAGTTAGTGCTCCAGTAACTCTTACATTATCCTAAGATAATGTTAGATTATCCTAAGGCAATCCAAAATTATTAATCATCCAAGAAAACATATTTTAACTCAGTTACTCCTTTCCTAAGGCAAGAAATAGGAAACTCATAGATTGATAACCACAGTTAAAGCAAAAAATTGTATGACTCCCCATTGGCTAACTAGAGTACCACAATCCCAACACTCTGAACATTCAGTTAGCAAAATTTTCTAGCATGTTGCAAATCTGTCATATCTCAAGTTTAATATAACTTACAATATCATGAGTTAAGGAAACTGAAGTAGCAAGTTGAGCAGTATTCTAAAATTTCTCAGTTGAATAGCTCTTGGTAGTAAAAGTGAGGTCCAAGGAATCTGGCTGTCACCTGGGAGCTGATTACAAATGCAGAGTCTCAGGAAGCTCCTCAGACCCAGACCCACTCAGATAAAAATCTGCATTATAACAGATCCTTGGGTAAGCCCATGAATAAAGTTTGAGAAGCACTGTTGTAGGCAAGTGTCTTTCAAACATTTTGGATTATGACCCATAATAGGAAATACTCACATGCACACACACATAACTGAAGCAAAGTTTAACAAAATAATACCTATTTCTTCTATATATGATACATTCTAATATTTTGTGTTTTCTTCTAATTTCACTTACTTAAAATTAAATACTGGTCTTGACCCACTTTTGGAATGGGTCAACAGACTTATATTTGAAAAATCACTACTCAGTAAATGGAAAATCACTGATGGAATCTGTGGATGCATAGACTATGGATTAAGTAGGGTAAGTAGGCTGGGTGTGGAGAAGACATTCAGGCAGTTTAGGTTAAAGCTAACTCAAACTTCACCAGATTGCTAGGATGGGACCTAATAATTTGCACTTTTAACAAGTTCCCAAGTTAATGCTGCTGGTCCTGGGACCATACTTTGAGAACCTCTGGTCTATATTAGTAAGGATGGTGATAAAGAGAAAGTGGATTCCACATATATTTAGGGATAAAAATCTACAGAACTTGGAGGTTAGTCAGTATGAGCTGGAATCCGTAAAAACAGTTAGAGGAGGTAAATATTGGAAAGCAGATTTGGCTTTGGAGTACAGAGATATATTGTCAATTGAGAAAGAATCATCATTTGTTTTATGGAGCTGGTTTACCTCCAGCATACTTGGGCAAAGGATGAGAAATGGTTCTTTAAAAAAGAAACTCCCTTTGCATTTCTAAAGGGCCTCTTTTTTTTTTTTTTTTTTTTTTTTAAGCAATTAGAGTAACTGACCTCACATATTAGGATACCTTTAGAATTAACTAGGAGGGTTGAAAGGTATAATTGGCCTGTGGTCTTTTGCCTGATGTCACCCAATGTCTTTCTTCCCTGCTAGCAAAAGGAAACTCACGTGAGGACCAAGATTACACACTGAGTCATTGGCAGCTAGAGCTGCTATTAGAGTCTAGGCCTTTCACCTTTGTGTAATATCAATAAATGTCACCCAGGCTTTGTGTAGTTATGGCTTTTGCAGAGTATACTCTGCAGCCAAACCTCAGGAAATTGTGTGGCATTTATTATACTCAAATGTTGTTCAGAGTAGTATTCAGGTACTATAAGGGTTATAATGATGAGTTGAGATCCAGCCTAAGTTATTTACAGTCCAATATAAAGTGTTATAAGACAGAGATCAGTTTGAGCTTTAAGATAGTTACATAGTATGGAGATTCAGGAAGTAAATCATTCACATCTAGTGCAGTTATCTAGAAAGGCCTTGTCAATGAAGTGGCACTTAACTAAATTGCTTTATTAATGTGAATGCCACTTCAATATATAAAAATGAATAAAAATATTAACATATAAACACTGTTTTCATACAACTCTAAAACGTATAGTATAACACAAAACCGAAACTCCAAAACCAATAAAAATTTAATTTCCAACATTAATGTGATGGATAGCGATAGGCTGCAGAAATAAAATTCTTGCTTACAATGTAAATTTCTAAAGTTTAGTGTTGTTAGTGAAGGTTTGGGGGCTGGGCTGCTTGAGTTTGAATCCTAGCTTTGCTACCTCCATTCTGTATGCCCATGGACAGGTTGCATAGCCTCTCTAGTTTTATTACTCATAAAATGGGGTTCCTAACTTATAGGGCTATTGTGAAGATTAAATAAGTTAGTACATGTAAAATGGATAGACAGCTCCAGACATGATAATAAATATACAGTGATTCCCGGCTATTAAAACTGACTGCTACAGCAAAGATTATTTTGAGCTCAGTTCCTGTCATTGAATGTCATGTAGTGACTCAGTTTTCCCACTTGCATTCATATCATTATGAAACTTGGCTCTGATACGGAGCTATGACATCTTTGGTATTTGTTGACAAGACTGCATCACTAACTTAGGTGGCTTGGTAGCGTGAAATCACAGTCTATCAACTAGAAAACCCTGTATTCATTTCTACACTATAGGTAGCATGACTGGTCGTATTTAAGATCAGTCTTGGGAGATAAATAGAATTTTTTCAAAGGGAAAGGTGTTCAGGTGATGGGTATAGCTTGAGCACAGGTATGAAGGTAAGAATATATGTTTTATGTCCCAGGATCAGTGAGTTGTGTGATTTAGCTAAAGCATGGGATGTATGAAAGGGTAATGAAAGATTAAACTGGAAAGGTAGGTTTCCAGTCCTTCATTTCCTGGAGGACTTTGCATACCAGGATGAGAAATCAGGCATGCACTCTTTCCTCCCCTGCTCCCAGTTTTGTTTTTGTTTTTGAGCAATAAAGTGGCATGAACAGAATTATACTTTAGGAAGATTGATCTGGAGACATAATGTTTGAATAGGTTAGAATGAGGGAGGACCCAGAGGAAAGTAAATTAGAGAGAAGGCGATCCCAGTAGTTCAACTAAAAGTATTCATAACCTAAAGAGAGAGGCAATAGAAAGAAAATAACGTATGAGTAATGTTATTATGTTAGACTACAGGAGTTGCCAATATATTGTATGTAAAGATTGACAGAGTAGAGAGAGTTTTTAAATATTACCAAAATTTTAGTCTGAAGGAATGATTGTGTCAATAAGAAAGAAGTCAGGATAGTTTGGTTTTGTGGGAAATAAAAAAGAGGCTTTGGATATGTTGAGTTGGGGTCTTAACAGAATATGCCCCAGCTGGCAGAATAGGTACCCAGCAGGAAACCGGCAAATCCAGAAGTAGAAGTAGGGATGAAAATGTGGGAGTTGTCTAGCAGATGATAGTTGAAATTGTGAAAATTCACCATGGGAGAGAAGAGGACAAAGGACTACTGATACTGAGGAATATTTACTTACCTTAAGAAGGAAGGAAGGGATACAGAATAGTGCAAGAACTAAGAGATCCAAGTGTTCATAAGCTAAGACAAGAGAGAACTGCAGAAGGGAGGAGGTGGTCCGAACACTGAAAAAGGGCTGTAGGATTTGGTGGTTGGAAGTTACGGCTGACCTGCAGGGGCAGCATGTTCTTCCCTGCCCCCCCACCCCACCCCCACCTCATATATTGGGAACACAAGGAAATAGAGGGAGCGGATGCTGAGGAAGTGGAGACAGCGCATGAAACAGTTCTTTCAAAAAGATTGGCAAAGAAAGAGGAGAGAAAGAAGATGGGAAGAGGGTGATGGTGGGTTCCAAGAAATACTTGTGTGTGTGTGTTTTAATAGATGAGGGTAACTTCAGTTGAGAAGGAGCAGAGAACAATAATAATTAAGGAATCAAGAGGGTAAGTGACTGCTTACGTTCTGTAAGGAGGCTAGGAGGAATACGATCAAGAGCACTAGTAAATGGGTTAGCCTAGATAAAGGAACCCTAATTCAGAAATAAGGGCAAAGCAGCACTAAGAGATATCAAGGAACTGAGGGGAAAGGAAAGAAAATGGAGAGAAGTGTTTTCAGAAGTTCTCAGTATTCTCAAGAAAGATAAGGCAAAGGAATCTGCTGAGAAGAGAGAGGTGATTGGAGTTGGAGTTTGATGGTAGGAAAGGTCTTGGAACAGCTACCAGTGCATATTTATTAGGGAGTTCACCAGATGAGAAGGGCTGTAAGGACGCAGTGGGAGCCGGCTAGTATGCGTCTGTGGTAGAGAATGTGACTGTGTATCTTTCTCTAGGAATATTAAACGCACTGATGACAAGGAAAGTAAATGCAGTGTGTTGCCCAGCACTGGAAAGATGGCAGAAGATCATGGGGATGAGGGATTCTAATAGTTTTCCAAGTGCTTTTTTGAAATACTAGGAACTCCTAGATGTGTAAAATGCTTTGGTGAGGATAAGGAGGGCATTCACAGAGGTATAGGAGGTATGAAGAAAGTAGAAATTGTTTTTTTTAAGAGTTTGAGATATTGGAGCTGTAGCATGCCTAATGTTGAAGTTGAAGGCTTATGCCCGTTGGCGATTAGAATGGAATAGAGCTGGAATTCTTCACTTTGGAAAGGTAGACAGTTTATAAGGCCAAAGTGTTGATAGATTAATTCAAAAGGATATCAGCAGGAAATAGAGTGGAGGGACAATTTTGAACCTCTTGGAGAAGGAAAACTGTGACAAGGAAGATGAGAAGGTTGAATAAGTCAGTGACTTGATCTTCAGCTGAGGAAAGAATAGCTGGTGAGTCAAGGTGGAGGAAAATAGTGCAGAAGGAGCAGTAAAAGGCCAGGGCACTTTAGTCTTCCTTCCAGGATATAAAACCCCTATAGCCCTAGCTTCTACACTTACTATGACTTTGGGTAGATTATGTAGCCTTACTAAGCTTCAGTTTTTTCTTCTGTGAAAACAAGATAAAAATAGTGTCTACCTCATAGGATTATTGTGATTTCTCAGTGAGATAATGTATGTAAAACATATAGCACAGAACCTACCAAATATACTAGATGTTCTTGCTGCCATTGCTGACATTGACATGTATAAAAGATATGTAGATTTTGCATAAAGTAGGCTATGCTGTGTCACTGAGTGCAGCATAGAATAGATACCACTTGTGGCTGGTGTCACTCCTGACACTGAGAAGTGTTAATACCAGAGCCCTTCACATCTCTCACCTTTAAGTAGTAGGACTCACCTTCACCGAAACATTTTAGAAGTTTGTATCATCACAGAAATATGGTTTTTAGTAAATTTGAGGAGAATAGGGATATCCATGGAATCAAGGGAATTTGTTCAAAAGAAAACAAGAACAATAGAAGGAGCTAGTAGATTTGTACCACATCAAACTAAATTGTGGAAGAGCTTCTCCGAGTTGTATTTCTAGAGCTGAAGCTGGCCATGCCAGGGATTAAACATATAAAGGATAGAGTGGTAACCTGGGAGACCATGTTAGCTGTAGGGAAGCAGGTTGATGCTCGTGGAAGACATACAAATACAGTAACAGAATCCCAAGTGTCAAAACAGGGCAGACAGTAGGAGCTCAGAGAAAGGAGAGATTCCTTTTGTTGTTGTTGTTGTTTTAAACTTAGGTGCTCTTCAGATGGCCCATGTAACCTCAGTTCTAGGAAAACATAGCTTCAAAAATGAAAAAAGTTACTCTGAGTTCTAAGTAACTTTACCCCTTCTTCTAGCCCTTGGAATTTGCTCTGTAGGAGTTTGTTTTTTAAATCTTTGGTCACAGGAAAGTAAATCTTTGACTTATGAGAGTTCACATTCTACATCTCTTACTGCTTTTCCTTGCTGTTTTTGGCAGGTAAACGGCCAAGACCTAAAGAACCTGCTGCACCAGGATGCTGTAGACCTCTTTCGTAATGCAGGCTATGCTGTGTCCCTGAGAGTGCAGCACAGGGTAGGTGTCATTTGCTGCCACCAGGCTTTTGTAACGTTGTGAATAAATCATGTGGTGTAATTTTCAGTAGTGTGTTTGGCTTTTTTCCTTTCACTGTCATTCTTTTGAAGAACCTGTCTGGCACAGGCAGGGGTCTTCTGAGACTTTTGCTTATCATTAAAGGAAATTTATAACAGTATGTTTGCAACCCAGGTCGTAGCTTCAAGGTAATGTGCCCTAAAGATAAAGCTTGACAACCAAATTAAAATAAATGGGGAAAAATACAACCAGAATCAATTTTATTTCATACTAGGGAAGGAAACATATGTCTGCCCTTGAACATTATTATTTATGAAACTCTTAAGTGCAACGATGGTGGGTTTTTTGATACCCACTATGTGCTTTTCCCTATCACCACAACGAATGCTTTTCTTATCAACTTGGGGATCCTCTTGACCAAAGTTCTAGTGCTCAAAGGGGAGCTCCAGGAGAAAGGAAATGGGATTCAGAATTCAGTCAAGTTAGCACCTATTCTACATCCATTCCTTAGTTCCTAGTGTTTTATAATTTGGATGATGAGAAGAGAAGCCTGAGTGGACATAATTCCTCTCATAGCATGAAGGACTTTGGAATGCATTTACAACACAGTTTAATTGTACCTTTAAAGTTACTCCCTCTTGAACTGATGCTGTCTTTGCTTCATTAACTCCTGAGTGAGGCTTCAAAGGCTGAAGAGTTCAACAGGAGATAGTAAAAAAAAGTGGAGAGGGCAAGGCACAAAAGATACCTGAGAAAACAGCTGGGGTTGCAAGCAGAATCTCAGTGTGGTGGATTAGAAAACAGGTTTATAGGAGACATATTGGTATTCAGCTGCTTCTGCCTTGGCTCTTCTTTGTTTCGAAAGCATGGGAGAATGTATGCAATAGGTAAAGGCAAGCAAATACAGGCATATGCTTTAGATATGATTAGTGTTCTTTTTGAAGGCATGTGAGAAGTGATTTACAAGGTTCATTTTTTAGGAAACATCCATAAATAACTCCAAACAAAACAGATTCTTCTGGTCAAGGAATTGGCCTAGCCCTAAAAAACATGTCTTTCTATTGAGCATGTTCTCTCAGGACATCTCATCAGGAAATGAATGAAAGATGTAGAGGTGGGATAGAGGATAGAAAAGGTAGTTTGTTCAGTCTTGTCTTTCAGATTGAGGGGGTCAGAGTTTCATGGATTGTAATGAGGAGATTAAATGTAACTAAAAATGGCATCGCAGTTGCTGCCACTTACCTATTAAAAGTTAATGTTAATCTAATTCGAAAAGATACATGTACCCCAATGTTCATAGCACTGTTTACAATAGCCAGGACATGGAAGCAACCTAAGTGTCCAGATGAATGGATAAAGAAGATGTGGGGGGGGGTGTATAATGGAATATTACTCAGCCGTAAAAACGAATGAAATATTGCCATTTGCAGGAACATGGATGGACTTAGAGATTATCATATTAAGTGAAGTAAGTCAGACAAAGAAAGACAAATACTGTATGATACCATTTATATGTGGAATCTTAAAAAGTGATACAAATGAACTTATTTATGAAACAGAAATAGACTCATAGACATAGAAAACAAACTTATGGTTACCAGAGGGGATAGTGGGGGCAGGTGGGGGAGAGATAAATTAGGAGTTTTGGGATTAGCAGATGCACACTACTATGTATAAAGTAGATAAACAAGAACCTACTGTATAGCACAGGGAACTATATTCAATATCGTGTAATAACTGTAATGGAAAAGAATCTGAAAAAGAATATGTATATAAGTGAATCGCCTTGCTGTACACCTGAAACTAATACAACATTGTAAATTAACTATACTTCAGTTTTAAAAAACGGTTTAAAAAAAAGGTAATGTTAAGAAAGGCTACCTTTTACAAAATTGATTGAAATAAAGAAAGACCACCAGCCTCAAAAGGGAATGCTTAGGCAATGAAAAAATACAACTGTTAGGATATGATTTATTTTTACTTATTTACCTTTGAGTCTTTTACTTCCATTCCATGTAGGTTTCACCTTTATCTTTACCTAGTATTACAGAATAGGGGATGAAGGACAGGACCCCACCTTCAGAAGTAGGGGGTACCTTTTGGGAATTGGAAAGTATTTCTAAATAATGGCATTGCACCTGTGTTAACATTGCTCAGAGCTGCTCTTACTGCACTCTGATGACTGATAATCTTTCTAGAAAGATGGACACCCCCTGCCCCTGCCCAGTAACTTCCAGGCTCCCTATAGGATCAACAGGCTTCACCTCGTATCTTCATTTTGCTGGTATGATACACATATAGCTTGGTGGAGACAGTACAGAAATAGAAAGAGGTTATCTCAGGGGTCCCTTTAGGTCAGTAGCACAGCAAGGTTAAATGCCTCCCCATCAGATTTATTTTGTTTCCAAAGGATTGGTGAGATTGTTGTATCAACTCAGGACAGACAGAGAGGACTCCTGTTCGATAGTGCTTGGGGTTTACAGCTTTGGGTGGTATAGAGACTGTAGACCCAGGTAATGTGTCAGCTTGGACATTTCAGTTGTGGTAAACACACATTGGTCACTAGAGTTAACATTTTTCTTCCTCTTCCAGTTACAGGTGCAGAATGGGCCTATAGGACATCACGGTGAAGGGGAGCCAAGTGGTATTCCCGTAACTGTGGTGCTGGTGCCAGTGTTTGCCCTCATCATGGTAGCAGCCTGGGCCTTCGTGAGATACCGGCAACGACTTTGAAAAGCTTGCTTTCTTCCAGTGCTCCCAGAGAAGAAGATACATTTCTCTCTTTCTCTCACCCTCCTCCCCTGCCGTTCTCCCATAACTTTCCCTCTCTCTACATAGCCAACACACGATTTAAAGAGACTGCTACCCAACCAGAACCTTGCTGCTCGAAATCTCTAAATCCTCATACTCTAGTGGGAGAGTAAAGGCATTGTTTGAAGGAAAGCTGAAAGAAGGACTTGCTTAGAACAAATGAAGAGTTATATATTTTACTAGAACCACCAATAGAAGTTCAGCTGCAACCCAGAGAGGGAGAGGTCCAGTCTTCCCATCACCATGCGTGATTCCTTTTTTCTTACCTGGCATGTGTCAAAGATCAGCTGTAATAAGAGGAAGAAAGGATTTTTCTCTTTAATGATCTTCGTTGGGAAGTTTTTGTGTCCTTTATTTAATTTCTAACTACCTACTTGGGCACCTACTTTGTATCAAACAAAGGTGAATAAGGAGAGAATTTCTACTTTTTTAAAAAAGCAAATATATATATATATATATATATACATACACACACACGTACGTATTCATATATGATAGTATAATAGTGATGCCTTACGGAGAATTAAAGAGGTAGAAAGCAACTCTGGTTTCTGGGTTTCTGATGTAAGAATTAAGGGATAATCTTAATTGAAGAATTCGATATGTAGCGGGAGTGAGAGAGTGAGCCTTAAGAGAGGATGCAACTAATTAAAAATCTTAGAACAATATTTCTTCTCATAATAGCTGCGGTGAAGTTGAGGTAAAATGCCATAATCCAGCTTTGTGCAAGTCAGCCTGTTTAAAAAATTCGGGAGATGTAAATATAAACCTTACTAATCTCTGGGCTACCCTAGTGACTGTTTTGGTACCTTACAGACCCGTTAAAGCTGGAATGACTGCGGTCAGAGCTATAACTATGGCGATGGGGCCAAACCAACCCAGTGAAAAAACTCAGGCTATCTTCCAGTCTTTCCTGTTTCTACTAACAGGCAAAATCTGAGAAAGGGACTGCTCCCAGCAGGATGGGCATGAAATCAGCTCTGCTTCAATTCGGTTGTTGAAAGGGTTTGGATTGCTACTGTTTTTTGAAAGGTTCTGAACGCTGGTTATGGCTTTTAATGAATAAATCGTTTTGAAGGGAAGGCGAAGAAAAGAGTTTTGTTTGTTTTAGGGGCTAGGGAAGTTTGGTGGATGTTTCAAGGGGAAACCTTATGGATGAATGGATGCTAGGGAATACCAGGGATATAAATGAGGTGGGAACCCTCCTGTTCATGTGGTATTGAAAGTTGGTTTTAAAGCACTAAGGAGAGCTGAACCAAGACTAATTTTCTGGCTTAAAGAAAATCATTTCCATCCTCTAAATATACTGGCCAGGCTATAGGCTTTATATAATCTTGACAGCAAGAGTATGAAGACTCCCTCAGGCAGTCAGTTGTGTCCAATTTTTAGCATGAATGATCTGGTAAGAATTTTGTAAATGTTGATTGGACATCAGCTTTGTTATGACTTTTACAAAGAAGCAAAATACATAGCCTCCATTCCTAAAGAGTTTTATTTTTTGGTTCCAGTTGGGAAGAGAACACCTTTACACATAATATACAATTACCTCCATAGGCAAGGCAATATAAGTTAGTGTCAAATTTATACTGCAAACCAAAGGGAATGGTTACTGAGAATAGAGGCACTTGAGAACATTCCATGGAGGAAGGGGACAAGTTAAGGACCCTTGAGGAGCTCACAGTCAAGAGAATTCATAAATAGATGAGAAGTTAAAAGTATATCATCAGGTTAAGTAATAGTTGAGAACAATAATAAAAGAAATGGTACTTTTCAGAGTATGATGCAGCTACAAAGACGTGCAGACACATTTTCTTTTTTCTTTTTTTTTTTTTTTAGGAATTCAGAAAAAGAAAGCTGTCACGTAATGGCATCAGGCCAGAGTGGAAAGGGAAGGCTTTTAAAAATAAAAACCCCAGTTAAGACCTTGCCTCTGGGTCACCTATTGGTATAAGAAGAAACTTGCTATAAACAATCCTAAGAGGATTTCTGCCTTCAGACCTGAACTGTTCAGTACTTCTGAGACTCACTTAGACAACTGCATTCATAGGTTCCATGGAGAAACCCTAACAGTATTCCAGTTCTCACCTCAACCAGCCCCTCTGTGGAGGCACAACCTCGGGTGCCCTCCCTGTATCTGGAGGAATGTGCAGCAGCTTCTGCAGTGGGCCTGCTTTCCTCCCAGGATTCCTTTCGGGGTTTGGACATTAACTCCTGAGAGAACCTTGAGACATACAAAAGGAAGCAAATGGCAAGCAGCAAGGAAAGCTATTTTGTTTTTTGTTTGTTGGTATATGTAAATAAAAACACCTATCCTATCCCATCATTGGTAGAGGTTTTGCTTTGGTTGATAATAGGGATTCCAATGCACTTTAATAATTCAGGTTTTCTCTGGAATTAAGTAGCATTTAAAGATCAATATAGTAAAGGTTTAGGCAAGTATGCTACTTCAATTATATTCTTATTTCTGATTCTCTAGAAAATTAAATTATCGTAGATGAAGTATCAGAGTCCATTGTAGGTCATTAAAAAATTCATCCTATTTATAGATTGTATCTAACATTTCTATCACTTTATCGATTGTAGCTAATATTCCCACCTAAATTACTATGTTCAAAGTTTTAAAAATTGAATGAAAATCTTTTTTAAGACATTTACTTAAAACACTTTGCTACATTTATCCTATATTATACATACAATTGTAATAAGACATTGTTTGCTTCAATCGTCTCTTCCTGCCAAGTTTTAACCAATGCTATTGATTTAACTTAATCACACCATCTAGACATGTATAATAGAAAAAGGAAATTAATACCTGTTACTACATTCTGTGCCAGGTACTAAACTAAACCCTGATTGGTAACACTGTTTCTTCATGCCTCACAACTCTGAAGTCTAAGTATTGTTAAAAAGACACTAAAGAAAAGAGAATAAATTGTTCTACTGAGATTACATAGGTGGTAATAATAGAATCAGGATTTAAACTCAGGACTTCAGGTGCCACCACCAATATTCCCTTAGTGGCAGTGGTTCTCAAAGTGAGGTCTCTGGACAAAAACATCAGCATTACCTGGGAACTTCTTAGGAAAGCAAATTCTTGGGCTCTACCCTAGACCTACTGAATCAGAAATTGAGTAGGGCACCCAGCAATCTGTTTTAATACTCCCTCCAGGTGACTGATGCACATTAAAGTTTGAGAATCACTGCTCTATGCCAATAGTCAACTTTTTCTCAGGTTAGAATCACCCAGAGAGCTGATAAAAATTCTGATGCCGAGGCTGCACCTAGATCAATTAAGCAGAATCTCTAGGGGTGGGAATAGGGCAGCAGTAGAACAGAGTTCATCATGTAATTCCAGTGTGCAGTGTCAGGAAAAAAAAAAAAAAACGCTCTGGCATTTAAACCTAGACACTATTTAAATTATTGAATTACATAACGGGCGTTGCTCCAGCCAAAAATGAGAATTGCACTTGGGTCTTTTTGGAGCCCAGCTCTCCATTAGCTTCTGCCTCAAGTATAGATGTGGAATAAGAAGTGGAGCAGTATTTGACTTCTGATTTGCTAAGGACTGACCAAACTCCAGCAAAAAGTATTAGCGTGTCAGTGTGTGCATCTATTAAAACCAAATCATAGAACATTGGAGCTAAAAGATTCTAGGATGAATCTCTCTTAAAGATGAGAAAATCAAGGTTCAGAGATGTGAACTAACTTAACCCAGATCAAAGACTTAGTCTGTGGCAGAGGTGCCCTTTCTGTCCATATATATGTCTTGAATGTATCCACTATATGAACATAGACAAAACTATCCTTTTTATCTCAGTCCACTTCCATCTTCTTTCTTTGGGCCTTGAATAAAGATCGGAAGAACTGATTGACAGCTGAAGGGTATTGCAAGCATCATGCAGAATTGGGAGATTACACAGAGTAATCTGAGAAAGACCTTGTATCGAATTCAATCAGATGAGCTCTTCTGAGACTAATTCCAATAGTTCAAAACTAGAAAAGTATTTTTTTTACATTGGACATGGTTTTTGTTGTGTAGATAAGCAATTTTTAAAATATTTTAAAAATGAAACAATATAAGGTTCTCAACTATGTGGGGGAGTAGGGTTCATGTAATTTCATGTGAAGACAATAAACATTTTATTCTAACTATTTTAGTTGAAATGTATCTTTGGACAGATGAGAGTTTTTTTCTTCATTCAACAAATGAGTGCCTACTATGTGCTAGGTGCTGAAAATATATATTAAATATGGTCACTCTAAGCTGAAATAGCTCATCATCTGAAAGTGGGGGAGTACTTGTTGGTGATCTTTATGTTAAAGTATTTTTCTGATATCACCTAGAAATAGTAGATTGAGTTGTGAAGCTCTTTACCTCTCATTTATAATAGGTTTACAGTTGGTATCCTGGGGTAAGCCCCTTTTGCTGTTTCTCTTTTTATCTGCAAATCTTTTTGAGACAAACACTCACATCCAAAAGGGCAATTGCTATCAAAGGAAAACAGTATTTTAAGGAATTCTGATCAGAACCAAGTTCTTAACAGCCATAGTCTCTTGCCTGATGTTGATATTTATAGAGAGACTCCAAAGCACTTGATCTGCTTACCTGATATACTTGATGATACTGTAATAACCTATATGATAAGAAAGCATTGTTGTGTCTAAAGAATCAAATGATAGCAACCACTAGGTTTTGTTTCAAAATGTTTTCCTTACTGTTCATATTCTCTTTCTTTTTGCAGGGGAAAAGGGGAAAGGGAGAGCTGAAATGTGGTTTCAAATACAAGTCAATCATTAACAGAGTCATTTACAAAAGAACTTTGTATTTACTGTAATCATTAAATTGCTTGACCAGTCACAGGAAAATGGATGATCCTTCCTACTTTGCAGATTTGCAAATGGAACCACAAAATTGAATCCCATTTTAATTCTGTAACAGCAATGCTGATTTGAATATGAGTTTCTTATTACTGTTTTTGACGTTGAACATTGTTTTTATTGTGTAAAATACATGTGCATTTTACCCCCAAGACATGTTAGTCTTTATAAGATTATTTTCCTTATGAACCTTATTTTATTTTGCTTCCTTTCTACTTTGATCCTAACGTCATATTGCATGCCTGGATCTAAACAGCAGTCAGTTTCTCAGATCAAATAGATGCCCTATAGCAACTTGGAAGATACATGGACATAAAACCATATTTTCTAAGGAATACCGTTATAAATTAAATATGTTAATGATGCCATCAGAACAGATAATAATCTCTCTTAAGCTTTGCTATTT
Source organism: Mesoplodon bidens (assembly GCF_964165515.1). Classification (NCBI taxonomy): domain Eukaryota; kingdom Metazoa; phylum Chordata; class Mammalia; order Artiodactyla; family Ziphiidae; genus Mesoplodon; species Mesoplodon bidens. The sequence continues at coordinate 146,814,351 of NC_138178.1, read as the reverse complement.
GATACCAGATACAGTACATGAAATAATAGTGTACCTAACTGTGCCTAACTTAGTATTGGCATTCAACAAAAACTTGTTGCATTTGTCAGTAAATCTTTACAATCTTTTCCACCTTATTTTGGGGATTGTTGAATAAATATCTCCTTATTTAGCCACCAACTTCCTAGGGTAACACTCTGACAGAGCAATGGAAAGAGAAAAGAAAGAAATCTAAATGATCAATTTGAGGCTTAGCTTTGACATAGAAGATTAGGAGATAAGGATAAGGGCTCTATCATGTACTGCTAATAATAATTGGCTAACAATTATTAAGCTCTCATCAATTTATTTCAATCTTAATCTTATTTTAGCTACTGTGCTAAGCCCTTTACATGTGTTTATTTAAGCCTCACAACAACTCTATAACTGCTGCTGTTATCCCCATTTTACAGATGAGATAAGTAAGACATAGATTAATTTGCCTAAATTACACAGCTATTAAGTGTCAGAGCTGGGATTTAAACTTAGGCAGTTTAGCTCCAGAACCTACATACATAACCATGACGCTATGCTGTCTCTACTCTCCATGGTTCCAGGCACTACATTGGGCCATCCTTTTCCATAACTTATAAATGTCAGTGAATTCTCACAACTATGCGAGTCAGTATCAGTAATTCTATTTTGATAGATAGGGTAACTCAAAGCCTAAAGAAGTTAATAACTTGCTCAAGATACATTGCTAATTACTGCCAGACGTGGGAATTTCCTTCAAGCCAGTGAGGAGTCTTATTTCTCTTCCATCATTCCAGGAAATTAAAGTTTATTATACTGAATTTGGTTCAACCATGCTAGCATAGCCTTCCATTATGGATAATAGAGAATTGACTGCATTAGGTTAAATGTTCTACAACAATAGCAGTAGTAGTACCATTCATTTTATACAAAGTTTGAAAGCATTTACCAGCATTTGCTATCTGACTTGTCTTCCCTCCATCCCCCAAAACCTTACAAGATACATAGAAGACAGAAAAGGGTTTGTGCCACAGGATGTGAAAGGACTTGTCAGAACTGAATATTGACTTTTGCCCAAGTTACCTTGTATATAGCTGACTCTGATATGAAAAGTCATTATTGCTGCGTCATATGACTTAAGCAAAGATCAGACCTGGAGTCAAAGTGCTAGTGTCTAACTGTTATGTGTACAGAATGGCCATTTTCTCCCTTGATGGGCAAAGAAGGTATGTAAGTTATCAACTACATAACAAAGCACTGCAAAACTTAATGGCTTAAATTTTTAAAAATTATTTTAAAAAAGATTCTATGAATTGACTGTTTCTTCTGCTACCACCTAGAGTCACATGGAACAGCAATCATCTGATGGCAGAAGAAGGGTAAGTAGTCCAAGATGGCCTCTCTCTCCTGTCTGGTACTTAGTGCTAGCTATAGCCAAGGGTTCCTTGCTTTTTCTCCACATGGCCTCTCATTTTCCAATAGACTAGATTGGGCTCTTCATAGCAGGGGAAGAGGGGGTTCTCAGGGAATTGTTCTAAGAAGGCAAGTCCCAATGTGGAAAGCACTAGTCAAGCCTTTGTACTTGTCACACTTGCTGATGTTTTATTGGCCAGACCAGGCCATGGCCAAGCCTAGAGTCATTATCGGATGGGACCTAAACCCCGCCTCTTGATGGAAGCAGTGCAAAGAATTTTTGGTCATTTTTAATCCACACAGGAAGAAACCCAACTTCAAACAGCGAAGACCAGGAGTCAGCAAATTTTTTCTCAAAGGACAAGATAGTAAATATTTTAGGCTTGCAGGCCTTGGGTCTTTGCAGTTTGGGTATGAAAGCAACCATAGACAATATATATGCAAAAGGGTGTGGCTGTTTTCCAGTAAAACTTTATTTACAAAAACTGAGGTCCTGCTACACTATAGTTTGAGGACTGCTGCCAAAGATTATCGCAGGTTGAGATAGACTTTTAAGAGTGAAAACGAGAGAAGAAAGCTCCCAAATGTTGATCCCTTGGAGTCCCAAATTGAGGAGCATTGACACATTTCCTAGGAAAGGCTCTTTTTTAAAATCTCTTATCCTACAAGAAAGAGAAGCCAGGGAAGGTTCAATGAAAATTTCCCCTGCTGTAATTTTGGAAATGAGTTGAAGAGTGACCATTGTCAGACTTCATGAAGCACCCATCATAGCCAGGATACCATCCAAAATTCAAGGATTCACATAAAAGTTATAACAATATTAAGAATTCACCAGGCACTTTATGGAAGTTATTTCATTCCATGCTTAAATAATCTTATTCGATTGAAATTATTACCCTATATTAAAGATGGAAAGATAGAACTTTGGAGATGTGAAGTTAACTGTCTCTAGTTAATATCATTATTAATGTTAAAACCTAAACAGTCAAGGTTTGAAACCAGAACCAGAATATTTTCTGGCTCCTTATACTCCACCACATTGCCCTTGCCTTTTGAGTTTGGAGGAGAGTAATCTATGTAGAAAAATAACTTACTGGAAAAATTATTTGGTACTAGTCACACACACACACACACACAAAATAGTGTCTCTTCAGATGCAGAAAAAAGATAGGGAATAAGAAAGGATTGGTAGTTTTCTCCTACCTGTTTTAAATATTGTGCATTAATAGAATACTTGAGGTATAGTAAGGCCAAAAAATCAGGAGGAAACTGACATTGAAAAGATAGTTTGTTACTCACAGTTTCCAAGAAAAGAGGACACACTATGCCATGGGGGCCACACAGGGAAGCAGTGATGCTGGTCACAAAGCAGAGGGAGAGGGAGGAACTGTGGGCAAGAGACTTTATTCTGGTTTCCATGAGAAGGAACAGACAAGGCCAGGTAAGCAGGCTTAAGATTGGCTAGTTTGAATAATGTCAATGGTCTCTGTGGCATAGGGGCTGTCCCTAGCTATCTGGTACCTGGCCTTGGGGTGATTAGGGCATGTGGATAGTGGCCCTAAGTGTGAGAGCTCAGAAAGGAGGTCGTTGGAATGTGGGCTCTGGATTGTCTGGTTTGTATTTGAAAACTGCTCATGGGAGAGTTGTTTACTATCTCTAAAAATTGACTAACACTGGGAGGAGTAGTCCATTCAGGGTCAGGAAGGCCCCAGATGTCAAAGCATCAAAATACAGGAAATAGAAAACACTGGTTACACTGCCACTCCTGCTATAGTGGGATCTCTGTCCCTTTAATTTCTGCCTTTACTCCCAAACCTACAGAAATGACTGAGATAGCCAAAGGTAATCAGAACTATCTAGAAAATAGCAAAGAACAAGGAAGGAAGCAAAACAACAACAGAGAGTTCTGGTTCAAGGTGACAACATAGGAAAATCCTGATCTCACTTCTTCTCACACACTGAGTCTACAGCTACATACAGAACAATTTTCTCTTAAAAAAACCTAAAGACTGGCTAAGTGATGACCACATCAGGCAAACAAGAGGAAAACCACCTCAAACTGGGCTGGAGGCTGGGATACAATCTTGCCATAAACCCCATCCCCAGCACAGTGGCACTCAACCCAGAGAAAACTCAAAACCCGAAGCTTCTCCCTGAGGAGAAAAGGGTTTTATTTCCACATCAGTAACCTCAACTGTTAAGACCTGCACCAGAGAGATGACCCCCAACATCTTTGAAAACTAATGGGACCCACAAGACTGTAGTAATCTGGGAGACATTTCTTAAAGGGCCCATGCACTGAGAAGAGCACCAGGGCTTAGCTCATCCATCAGCCAATCACACCCAGACTTAAAGTGAAAGAGACTCGAAGATCAGGAACAAGACAAGGATGACCAGGAACAAGACAAGGATGACCACTATCACCACTTTTATTCAACATAGTATTGGAAATCCTAGCCACGGCAATGAGACAAGAAATAGAAACAAAAGGGATCCAAGTTGAAAGGAAGAAGTAAAGCTGTCATTGTTTGCAGATGACATGATACTATACATAGAAAATCCTAAAGACACCACTGGAAAACTACTAGAACTCATCAATGAATACAGTAAAGTTGCATAATAAAAAATTAATATACAAAAATTTGTTGCATTTCAATACACTAACAAACTATCAGAGAAAATAAGAAAACAATCCCATGCAAAGAATGAAATACCTAGGATAAAATCTAAGGAGGTAAAATGACTGTACTCGGAAAACTATAAGAAATTAATGAAAAAAATTGAAGACAATACAAACAAATGGAAAGATATACCATGCTCATGGATTGGAAAAATTAATATTGTTAAAATAAACTTACTACCCAGGGCAGTCTACAGATTCAGTGCAATCCTTATGAAAATACCAGTAGCATTTTTCACAGAACTAGAACAAATAATTCTGAAATTTCCATGGAAATACAAAAGACCCTAAATATCCAAAGCAATCTTGAGAGAGAAGAACAAAGCTGGAAGTATCACACTTCCTGAATTCAAACTATACTACAAAACTACAGTAGTGAAAAACCCACGTTTATACAGAAATTAACCTACAACAAAGGAGGCAAGAAAATACAGTGGGGAACAGATAACCTTTTTGGTAAATTGTGTTGGGAAAACTGGACAGGAACATACAAAAGAATCAAACAGGACAACTTTCTCACCCTTTATGTATAAATAAACTCATAATGGATTAAAGACTCAAATGTAAGACCTGAAATCATAAAACATCTAGAAGGAAACAGAGTGCATTCTTTGACATGCTTCTTAGCAATATATTTTTGGATATGTCTCCTTTGGCAAAGGAAACAAAAGAAAAAATAAACAAATGAAACCTAATCAAAGTAAAAAGGTTTTGCACAGTGGCAGAAACTATTGACAAAATGAAAAGGCCGCCTAATGAATGGGAGCAGATATTTGCAAATGATATATCTGATGAGGGGTTAATATCCACAATATACAACTAAACATGAAAAAAAAAACCCCAATAAGCTGATTAAAACATGGGCAGAGGACCTGAAGAGTTTCCAAAGAAGACATATAGATGGCCAACAGGCACATGAAAAGATGCTCAACATTACTAATCATTAGAGAAATGCAAATCAGAGATTCAATGAGATGCGACCTCACAACTTTCAGAATGGTTATTATCAAAAAGACAAGGAGGGCCTCCCTGGTGGCGCAGTGGTTGAGAGTCCGCCTGCCGATGCAGGGGATACGGGTTCGTGCCCCGGTCTAGGAGGATCCCATATGCCGCGGAGCGGCTGGGCCCGTGAGCCATGGCCGCTGGGCCTGCGTGTCCGGAGCCTGTGCTCCGCAACGGGAGAGGCCACAACAGTGAGAGGCCTGCATACCGCAAAAAGAAAAAAAAAAAAAAAAAAAAAAAAAAAAAAGACAAGGAACAATGAGTGTCGGTGAAGATGTGGAGAAAAGGGAACCCTCATGCATTGTTGGTAGGAATTTAAATTGGTGCAGCCACTATGGAAAACAGTATGGAGGTTTATCAAAAGCTAAAAGTAAAACTACCATATGGTCCAGCAATTCCACACCTGGGTATATATAAGAAGAAAAGGAAAACGCTAATTCAGAAGGCCAACAGCTGAAGTTTCTGTGGAAATTCTAGAGGCCAGAAGAGTGTGGCATCTGGCGTCATATATTTAAAGTGTAGTAACATTAAATGAGTATAATCTATAAATATATTGAATCACTGTGTTGTACACCTGAAAACAATATAATATTGTAAATCAACTATACTTCAGTTTAAAAATAAGAAAAGAAATTACGTTTTTTCTCGTGAATTCTCTTCAGGCTGAGTTAAAGCATACTTGTATCTTTTTGAATATTCCTGGGTGCACTTATTTTTTAAAAATCCTCCAATATTGCATACAACACATTTACACAGTAGTACATTCTTCTTTTCTAAATATTAATGTGTGTGTTAACATGATCCACAAGAGTAATCCACAAGTAATCCACAAGAGTCAAGTGAGATAAGCTGTTTATGGTAACTTCCTTATTTTGAGTTGATTGCATTTACAAGCAGTTCTATGTAGAAATGATTTTTGAAAAGACAAAGAAAATGATGTGTGAAACAGTGATGATCGTGATAATGATGCACTCTTCTGGAAAGAGCTAAAAAGAAGCTAAAGTCAGAATATTTTTATATATCAACTCTTTTGAGGTATACTCAGCATACAATAAAATGCACAGATGTAAGGATGCAGCTTGATGAGTTTTGACTTGTAAGCACCATCCTGTCTTAGTCAGTATGGACTGCTATAATAAAATACCTTAGACTCGGTGGCTTATAAACAAGAATACTTAATTTCTCACAGTTCTGAAGGCTAGTAAGTCCAAGATCAAGGCACCAGCAGATTTAGTGTCTGGTGAGAACCACTTCCTGTCTCATGGATGACTCCTTCTCACTGTAACCACACAGGGCAGAAGGGGTGAAGGATCTCTCTGAGTCCTCTTCTATAAAAGCACTAATCACCTTCCAAAGACCCCACCTGCTAATACCACCACCTTGGGGGTTAGGATTTCAAACGTTCGTCTTGAGCACACCCCAATCAAGAATCAGAAGTTTCCCATCACTCCAGAAAGTTCCCTCCATCCCTCCATTCCCTCACATCAGGAAAACAGTGATTTAAATTCTGTTCCCCTATATTATTTTCTGGACTATTCCAGAACTTCATACAAATGAAGTCCTGTATTAAGTTTCTTTGGTCTGATTTCTTTCTATCATCATAGTATCTGTGAGATAGATACATCCATGTTCTTACACATGTCGAGGATTATCATACTAAATGAATATGCCAGTTTGTTTGCCATTCATCTATTCAGTGCTGTTTGTTTCCAGTCTGTGGAATAAACTTGTGAATAATGCTGCTATGAATATCCACATATGAATCACTGTGGGGAAAATCCTATGGCTAGAATCACTGAGACGTAGGGCAAGTGTAAGTTTAACTTTATTAAAAACTATTATTATCTACCCTACCTTTTCTACTCATGACACTATTTATTCTTTTGTTCCGTTAATCACGCCCAACACATTCTATTTTTATAAAGTATGAGAGAATCTGATTCTTTCCTCAAAATTCTTACACAATGAAGCTTCCATTCTCCTCTCCATTTTGTAATTTCTTAATTATAAATTGAAGCCTTGTCTCATTTTGGTTTCAGGAAAAAAATGTCAATCACTGTCTTAAAATTGCACGACACACACTGATTCTTCCCCTGTGACTCCTCCAAGAGGCCGTGGGACCACTCAGCCCAAGATGGACACTCCATTTTTCCTAATTTCTCCCATGTTTCCTCCTCTCTAAGAGCCCTGTGCCAGGATCCCCAGGATCACTTAGCACAGCCCCTCCCCCTCATGAATATACCATTGTTATGTAAGAGCTTCCCCCTCCCTCCTCCACCTCTCTGGGGATGCCCAGCCTCCAGCCTCTCTGCTCTCCTCAGGACTAGACTGCTGTTTAGGTGTTGCTGTTCCAGGGATAGTCTTGCCTGCCTCCTGCTGGAGTGCATTTCTTTGGTCACAGGCTTCCTCACTCATGGGGCCTGCCTGGGCCCAGGCCCACCTGGCAGGTGATCTCTGGCTGCCTCTGCTCTGTCTACTCCTGTTTCCGACCTGCTGCTCCCATGACTCCCCAGATTGGCATTTCACTTCCTCTGAAATTGTGATCCCCAGGAAGGTGTCCCACAGAGTGCGTGGAGCCACAACACAAGGCCAGCTCTCCTACAAGGTTCGCTTCAGTGGCCAAAGATATGTGCTTCACATGAGAGTCAAGAAGAGCTTGCTGCCCAGGCATTTTCCTATTATCACCGATAACAACAATGGTGCCATGCAGGAGGACTACCCTTTTATCCCCCGAGACTGTTAATACTTTAGCCACCTGGAAGGGGTTCCTGGGTCCATGGGCACACTGGACACCTGCTATGGGGGTCTGCATGGCATGCTGCAGGTGGATGACTTCACTTAGGAAATCAAACCACTGGAGGCTTCCAAATCTGATCATCTGATTTTCTTTTTAACATCTTTATTGGAGTATAATTGCTTTACAATGGTGTGTTCGTTTCTGCTTTATAACAAAGTGAATCAGTTATACATATACATATGTTCCCATATCTCTTCCCTCTTGCGTCTCCCTCCCTCCCACCCTTCCTATCCCACCCCTCTAGGTGGTCACAAACCACCAAGCTGATCTCCATGTGATATGCAGCTGCTTCCCACTAGCTAGCTATTTTACATTTGGTAGTGTATATATATCCATGCCCCTCTCTCATTTTGTCACAGCTTACCCTTCCCCCTCCCCATATCCTCAAGTCCATTCTCTAGTAGGTGTGTGTCTTTATTCCCATCTTACCCTAGGTTATTCATGACCTTTTTTTTTTCTTAGATTCCATATATATGTGTTAGCATACGGTGTTTGTTTTTCTCTTTCTGACTTACTTCACTCTGTATGACAGTCTCTAGATCCATCCACGTCTCTACAAATGACCCAATTTTGTTCCTTTTTATGGTTGAGTAATATTCCATTGTATATATGTACCATATTTTCTTTATCCATTCATCTGTCCATGGGCATTTAGGTTGCTTCCATGTCCTGGCTATTGTAAATAGTTCTGCACTGAACATTGGGGTGCATGTGTCTTTTTGAATTATGTTTTTTTCTGAGTATATGCCCAGTATATACTCAGAGATTGCTGAGTTATATGGTAATTCTATTTTTAGTTTTTTAAGGAACCTCCATACTGTTCTCCATAGTGGCTGTATCAACTTACATTCCCACCAACAGTGCAAGAGTATTCCCTTTTCTGCACACCCTCTCCAGCATTTATTGTTTGTACATTTTCTGATGATGCCCATTCTAACTGGTGTGAGGTGATACCTCATTGTAGTTTTGATTTACATTTCTCTAATAATTAGTGATGTTGAGCAGCTTTTCATGTGCTTCATGGCCATCTGTATATCTTCTTTGGAGAAATGTCTATTTAGGTCTTCTGCCCATTTTTTGATTGAGTTGTTTGTGTTTTTAACATTGAGCTGCATGAGCTGTTTATATATTTTGGAGATTAATCCTTTGTCCGTTGATTCGTTTGCAGATATTTTCTCCCATTCTGAGAGTTGTCTTTTCATCTTGTTTATAGTTTCCTTGGCTGTGCAAAAGCTTTTAAGTCTCATTAGGTCCCATTTGTTTATTTTTGTTTTTATTTCCATTACTCTAGGAGGTGGGTCAAAAAAGATCTTGCTGTGATTTATGTCAGGGTGTTCTTTCTATGTTTCCCTCTAAGAGTTTTATAGTGTCCACTCTTACATTTAGGTCTTGAATCCATTTTGAGTTTATTTCTGTGTATGGTATTAGGGCGTGTTCTAATTTCATTCTTTTACATGTAGCTGTCCACTTTTCCCAGCACCACTTGTTGACGAGACTGTCTTTTCTCCATTGTATACCCTTGCCTCCTTTTTCATAGATTAGTTGACCATAGGTGTGTGGGTTAATCTCTGGGCTTTCTGTCTTGTTCTATATCTATATTTCTGTCTTTGTGCCAGTACCATATTGTCTTTTTTTTTTTTAATTTTATTTTTTTTATTAGTTTCTGCTTTATAACAAAGTGAATCAGTCATACATATACATCTGTTCCCACATCCCTTCCCTCATGCATCTCCCTCCCTCCCACCCTCCCCATCCCACCCCTCCAGGCGGTCACAAAGCACCGAGCTGATCTCCCTGTGCTCTGCGGCTGCTTCCCACTATCTATCTACCTTACGTTTGGTAGTGTATATATGTCCATGCCTCTCTTTCGCTTTGTCACAGCTTACCCTTCCCCCTCCCCATATCCACAAGTCCATTCTCAAGTAGGTCTGTGTCTTTATTCCCGTTTTACCCCTAGGTTCTTCATGACATTTTTTTTTAATTCCGTATATATGTGTTAGCATACGGTATTTGTCTTTCTCTTTCTGACTTACTTCACTCTGTATGACAGACTCTAGGTCTATCCACCTCATTACAAATAGCTCAGTTTCGTTTCTTTTTATGGCTGAGTAATATTCCATTGTATATATGTGCCACATCTTCTTTATCCATTCATCCGATGATGGACACTTAGGTTGTTTCCAGCTTCGGGCTATTGTGAATAGAGCTGCAATGAACATTTTGGTACATGTCTCTTTTGGAATTATGGTTTTCTCAGGGTATATGCCTAGTAGTGGGATTGCTGGGTCATATGGTAGTTCTATTTGTAGTTTTTTAAGGAACCTCCATACTGTTCTCCATAGTGGCTGTACCAATTCACATTCCCACCAGCAGTGCAAGAGTGTTCCCTTTTCTCCACATCCTCTCCAGCATTTATTGTTTCTAGATTTCTTGATGATGGCCATTCTGACTGGTGTGAGATGATATCTCATTGTAGTTTTGATTTGCATTTCTCTAATGATTAATGATGTTGAGCATTCTTTCATGTGTTTGTTGGCAGTCTGTATATCTTCTTTGGAGAAATGCCTATTTAAGTCTTCTGCCCATTTTTGGATTGGGTTGTTTGTTTTTTTGCTATTGAGCTGCATGAGCTGTTTATAAATTTTGGAGATTAATCCTTTGTCAGTTGCTTCATTTGCAAATATTTTCTCCCATTCTGAGGGTTGTCTTTTGGTCTTGTTTATGGTTTCCTTTGCTGTGCAAAAGCTTTGAAGTTTCATTAGGTCCCATTTGTTTATCTTTGTTTTTATTTCCATTTCTCTAGGAGGTGGGTCCAAAAGGATCTTGCTGTGATTTATGTCATAGAGTGTTCTACCTATGTTTTCCTCTAAGAGTTTGATAGTTTCTGGCCTTACATTTAAGTCTTTAATCCATTTTGAGCTTATTTTTGTGTATGGTGTTAGGGAATGATCTAATCTCAAACTTTTACATGTCCTTGTCCAGTTTTCCCAGCACCACTTATTGAAGAGGCTGTCCTTTCTCCACTGTACATTCCTGCCTCCTTTATCAAAGATAAGTTGGCCATATGTGCGTGGGTTTATCTCTGGGCTTTCTATCCTGATCCACTGATCTATCTTTCTGTTTTTATGCCAGTACCACACTGTCTTGATTACTGTAGCTTTGTAGTATAGTCTGAAGTCAGGGAGCCTGATTCCTCCAGCTCCGTTTTTCGTTCTCAAGATTGCTTTGGCTATTCGGGGTCTTTTGTTTTTCCAAACAAATTTTGAAATTTTTTGTTCTAGTTCTGTGAAAAATGCCAGTGGTAGTTTGATAGGGATTGCATTGAATCTGTAGATTGCTTTGGGTAGTAGAGTCATTTTCACAATATTGATTCTTCCAATCCAGGAGCATGGTATATCTCTCCATCTATTTGTATCATCTTTAATTTCTTTCATCAGTGTCTTATAATTTTCTGCATACAGGTCTTTTGTCTCCTTAGGTAGGTTTATTCCTAGATATTTTATTCTTTTTGTTGCAATGGTAAATGGGAGTGTTTTCTTGATTTCATTTTCAGATTTTTCATCATTAGTGTACAGGAATGCCAGAGATTTCTGTACATTAATTTTGTATCCTGCTACTTTACCAAATTCATTGATTAGCTCTAGTACTTTTTCGGTAGCATCTTTAGGATTCTCTAGGTATAGTATCATGTCATCTGCAAACAGTGACAGCTTTACTTCTTCTTTTCCAATTTGGATTCCTTTTATTTCCTTTTCTTCTCTGATTGCTGTGGCTAAAACTTCCAAAACTATGTTGAATAAGAGTGGTGAGAGTGGGCAGCCTTGTCTTGTTCCTGATCTTAGTGGAAATGGTTTCAGTTTTTCACCATTGAGGACAATGTTGGCTGTGGGTTTGTCATATATGGCCTTTATGATGTTGAGGAAAGTTCCCTCTATGCCTACTTTCTGCAGGGTTTTTATCATAAATGGGTGTTGAATTTTGTCGAAAGCTTTCTCTGCATCTATTGAGATGATCATATGGTTTTTCTCCTTCAACTTGTTAATATGGTGTATCACATTGATTGATTTGCGTATATTGAAGAATCCTTGCATTCCTGGAATAAACCCCACTTGATCATGGTGTATGATCCTTTTAATGTGCTGTTGGATTCTGTTTGCTAGTATTTTGTTGAGGATTTTTGCATCTATGTTCATCAGTGATATTGGCCTGTAGTTTTCTTTGTTTGTGACATCCTTGCCTGGTTTTGGTATCAAGGTGATGGTGGCCTCGTAGAATGAGTTTGGGAGTGTTCCTTCCTCTGATATTGTTTGGAAGAGTTTGAGAAGGATGGGTGTTAGCTCTTCTCTAAATGTTTGATAGAATTCGCCTGTGAAGCCATCTGGTCCTGGGCTTTTGTTTGATGGAAGATTTTTAATCACAGTTTCAATTTCAGTGCTTGTGATTGGTCTATTCATATTTTCTATTTCTTCCTGAGTCAGTCTTGGCAGGTTGTGCATTTCTAAGAATTTGTCCATCTCTTCCAGGTTGTCCATTTTATGGGCATAGAGTTGCTTATAGTAATCTCTCATGATCTTCTGTATTTCTGCAGTGTCACTTGTTACTTCTCCTTTTTCATTTCTAATTCTATTGATTTGAGTCTTCTCCCTTCTTTTCTTGATGAGTCTGGCTAATGGTTTATCAATTTTGTTTATCTTCTCAAAGAACCAGCTTTTAGTTTTATTGATCTTTGCTATCGTTTCCTTCATTTCTTTTTCATTTATTTCTGATCTGATTTTTATGATTTCTTTCCTTCTGCTAACTTTGGGATGTTTTTGTTCTTCTTTCTCTAATTGCTTTAGGTGCAAGGTTAGGTTGTTTATTCGAGATGTTTCCTGTTTCTTAAGGTGGGATTGTATTGCTATCAACTTCCCTCTTAGAACTGCTTTTGCTGCATCCCATAGGTTTTGGGTCGTCGTGTCTCCATTGTCATTTGTTTCTCGGTATTTTTTTATTTCCTCTTTGATTTCTTCAGTGATCACTTCGTTATTAAGTAGTGTATTGTTTAGCCTCCATGTGTTTGTATTTTTTACAGCTCTTTTCCTGTAATTGATATCTAGTCTCATAGCATTGTGGTCAGAAAAGATACTTGATACAATTTCAATTTTCTTAAATTTACCAAGGCTTGATTTGTGACCCAAGATATGATCTATCCTGGAGAATGTTCCATGAGCACTTGAGAAAAATGTGTATTCTGTTGTTTTTGGATGGAATGTCCTATAAATATCAATTAAGTCCATCTTGTTTAATATATCATTTAAAGCTTGTGTTTCCTTATTTATTTTCATTTTGGAAGATCTGTCCATTGGTGAAAGTGGGGTGTTAAAGTCCCCTACTATGATTGTGTTACTGTCGATTTCTCCTTTTATGGCTGTTAGTATTTGCCTTATGTATTGAGGTGCTCCTATGTTGGGTGCATAAATATTTACAATTGTTATATTTTCTTCTTGGATCGATCCCTTGATCATTATGTAGTGTCTTTCTTTGTCTCTTCTAGTAGTCTTTATTTTAAAGTCTATTTTGTCTGATATGAGAATTGCTACTCCCGCTTTCTTTTGGTTTCCATTTGCATGGAATATCTTTTTCCATCCCCTTACTTTCAGTCTGTATGTGTCTCTAGGTCTGAAGTGGGTCTCTTGTAGACAGCATATATATGGGTCTTGTTTTTGTATCCCTTCAGCCAATCTGTGTCTTTTGGTGGGAGCATTTAGTCCATTTACATTTAAGGTAATTATCGATATGTATGTTCCTATTCCCATTTTCTTAATTGTTTTGGGTTCATTATTGTAGGTCTTTTCCTTCGTTGTGTTTCTTGCCTAGAGAAGTTCCTTTAGCATTTGTTGTAAAGCTGGTTTGGTGGTGCTGAACTCTCTCAGCTTTTGCTTGTCTGTAAACGTTTTAATTTCTCCATCAAATCTGAATGAGATCCTTGCTGGGTAGAGTAATCTTGGTTGCAGGTTTTTCTCTTTCATCACTTTAATTATGTCCTGCCACTCCCTTCTGGCTTGTAGAGTTTCTGCTGAGAGATCAGCTGTTATCCTGATGGGGATTCCCTTGTGTGTTATTTGTTGTTTTTGCCTTGCTGCTTTTAATATGATTTCTTTGTGTTTAATTTTTGACAGTTTGATTAATATGTGTCTTGGCGTATTTCTCCTTGAATTTATTCTGTATGGGACTCTCTGTGCCTCCTGGACTTGATTAACTATTTCCTTTCCCATATTAGGGAAGTTTTCAACTATAATCTCTTCAAATATTTTCTCAGTCCCTTTCTTTTTCTCTTCTTCTTCTGGAACCCCTATAATTCGAATGTTGGTGCGTTTAATGTTGTCCCAGAGGTCTCTGAGACTGTCCTCTGTTCTTTTCATTCTTTTTTCTTTATTTTGCTCTGCAGCAGTTATTTCCACTATTTTATCTTCCACCTCACTTATCCGTTCTTCTGCCTCAGTTATTCTGCTATTGATCCCATCTAGAGTATTTTTCATTTCATTTATTGTGTTTTTAATCAATGCTTGATTCATCTTTAGTTCTTCTAGGTCCTTGTTAACTGTTTCTTGCATTTTGTCTATTCTATTTCCAAGATTTTGGATCTGGGAAATAGAATCTTGGATCATCTTTACCATCATTATTCTGAATTCTTTTTCAGGTAGACTGCCTATTACCTCTTCATTTGTTAGGTCTGGTGGGTTTTTATCTTGCTCCTTCTCCTGCTGTGTGTTTTTCTGTCTTCTCATTTTGCTTATGTTACTGTGTTTGGGGTCTCCTTTTTGCAGGCTGCAGGTTCGTAGTTCCCGTTGTTTTTGGTGTCTGTCCCCAGTGGCTAAGGTTGGTTTAGTGTGTTGTGTAGGCTTCCTGGTGGAGGGGACTAGTGCCTGTGTTCTGGTGGATGAGGCTGGATCTTGTCTTTCTGGTGGGCAGGTCCACGACTGGTGGTGTGTTTTGGGGTGTCTGCGGACTTTTTATGATTTTAGGCCGCCTCTCTGCTAATGGGTGGCGTTGTGTTCCTGTCTTGCTAGTTGTTTGGCATAGGGTGTCCAGCACTGTAGCTTGCTGGTCGTTGAGTGAAGCTGGGTGCTGCTGTTGAGATGGAGATCTCTGGAAGATTTTCGCCGTTTGATATTATGTGGAGCTGGGAGGTCTCTTGTGTACCAGTGTCCTGAAGTTGGCTCTCCCACCTCAGAGGCACAGCACTGACTCCTGGCTCCTCAATTTGGAATGATTTGTTGTCTATTCATGTATTCCACAGATGCAGGGTACATCAAGTTGATTATGGAGTTTAATCCGCTGCTTCTGAGGCTGCTGGGAGAGGTTTCCCTTTCTCTTCTTTGTTCTCAGAGCTCCTGGGTCTCAGCTTTGGATTTGGCCCCGCCTCTGCGTGTAGGTCGCCGGAGGGCGTCTGTTCTTCGCTCAGACAGGACAGGGTTAAAGGAGCAGCCTCTTCGGGGACTCTGGCTTACTCAGGCCGGGCGGGAGGGAGGGGCACGGAGTGCGGGGCGAGCCTGCAGCGGCAGAGGTCGGCGTGACGTTGTACCAGCCCGAGGCGCGCCGTGCGTTCTCCCAGGGAAGCCGCCCCTGGATCCCGGGACCCCGGCAGTGGCGGGCTGCACAGGCTCCCGGAAGGGCGGTGTGGACAGTGACCTGCGCTCGCACACAGGATTCTTGGCGGCGGCAGCAGCAGCAGCCCCAGCGTCCCACGCCCGTCACTGGGCTCTGCGCTTTCAGTCGTGACTCGCGCCCGTCTGTGGAGCCCCTTTAAGCAGCGCTCTTAATCCCCTCTCCTCGCGCACCAGGAAACCAAGAGGGAAGAAAAAGTCTCTTGCCTCTTCGGCAGCTCCAGAGTTTTCCTGGACTCCCTGCCGGCTAGCTGTGGCACATTAGCCCCCTTCAGGCTGAGTTCTCGCCGCCAGCCCCAGTCCTCTCCCTGCGCTCTGACCGAAGCCCGAGCCTCAGCTTCCAGCGCCGCCCGCCCTGGTGGGCGAGCAGACAAGCCTCTCAGGCTGGTGAGTGCTGCTCGGCACCGATCCTCTGTGTGGGAATCTCTCCGCTTTGCCCTACCCAGGTATGTGGGGAGTTTCTTGCCTTTTGGGAGGTCTGGGGTCTTCTGCCAGCATTCAGTAGGTGTTCTGTAGGAGTTGTTCCACGTGTAGCTGTATTTCTGGTGTATCCGTGGGGAGGAAGGTGATCTCCGCGTCTTACTCTTCCGCCATCTTACCCGGAAGTCTCTACCATATTGTCTTGATTACTGTAGCTTTGTAGTATAGTCTGAAGTCAGGGAGTCTGATTCTTCCAGGTCCATTTTTTTCCCTCAAGACTGCTTTGGCTATTTAGGGTCTTTTGTGTCTCCATACAGATTTTAAGATTTTTTGATCTAGTTCTATAAAAAATGTCATTGGTAATTTGATAGGGATTGCACTGAATCTGTAGATAGCTTTGGGTAGTATAGTCATTTTCACAATATTGATTCTTCCAATCCAAGAACATGGTATATCTCTCCATCTGTTGGTATTATCTTTAATTTCTTTCATCAGTGTCTTATAGTTTTCTGCATACAGGTCTTTTGTCTCCCTAGGTAGGTTTATTCCTAGGTATTTTATTCTTTTTGTTGCAATGGTAAATGGGAATGTTTCCTTAATTGCTCTTTCAGAGTTTTCATCATTAGTTTATAGGAATGCAAGAGATTTCTGTGCATTAATGTTGTATCCTGCAATGTTACCAAATTCATTGATTAGGTCTAGTAGTTTTCCAGTGGCATCTTTAGGATTCTCTGTGTATAGTATCATGTCATCTGCAAATAGTGACAGTTTTACTTCTTCTTTTCCAATTTGAATTCCTTTTATTTCTTTTTCTTCTCTGATTTCTGTGGCTAGGACTTCCAAAGCTATGTTGAATTATAGTGGCGAGAGTGGACATCCTTGTCCTGTTCCTGATCTTAGAGTAAATGCATTCAGTTTTTCACCATTGAGAATGATGTTTGCTGTGGGTTTGTCATATATGGTCTTTATTATGTTGAGGTGGGTTCTCACTATATCCACTTTCTCTAGAGTTTTTAGCATAAATCAGTGTTAAATTTTGTCAAAAGCTTTTTCTGCATCTATTGAGATGATCATATGGTTTTTAATCTTTCAATTTATTAATATGATGTATCACATTGACTGATTTGTGCATATTGCAGAATACTTGCATCCCTGGGACAAATCCCACTTGATCATGGTGTATGTCCTTTTAATGTGTTGTTGGATTCTGTTTGCTAGTATTTTGTTGAGGATATTTGAATCTATATTCATCACTGATATTGGTCTGTAATTTTCTTCTTTTTTTTTAGTATCCTTTTCTGGTTTTGGTATCAGGGTGATGGTAGCATCATAGAATGAGTTTAGGCGTGTTCTTTCCTCTGCAATTTTTGGAAAAGTTTGAGATGGGTGGGTGTTAGCTCTTCTCTAAATGCTTGAAAGAATTCACCTGTGAAGCCATCTGGTCCTGGACTTCTATTTATTGGCAGATTTTTAATCACAGTTTCAATTTCCTTACTTGTGATTGGGGTATTCATATTTTCTGTTTCTTCCTGGTTCAATCTTGGTAGGTTATACCTTTCTAAGAATTTGTCCATTTCTTCCAGGTTGTCCATTTTATTGGCATAGAGTTCCTTGTAGTAGTCTCTTAGGATGTTTTGTATTTCTGCGGTGTCTGTTGTAAGTTCTCCTTTTTCATTCTAATTTTATTAATTTGTGTCCTCTCCCTCTTTTTCTTGATGAGTCTGTCTAATGGTTTATCAATTTTGTTTATCTTCTCAAAGAACCAACTTTTATTTTTATTGATCTTTGCCATTGTTTTCTTTGTTTCTATTTCATTTATTTCTTCTCTCATCTTTATGTTTTCCTTCCTTGTACTAATTTTGGATTTTGTTTGTTCTTCTTTCTCTAATTCCTGTAGGTGTAAGATTAGATTTGTTATTTGAGATTTTTCTTGTTTCTTGAGGTAGGCTTGTATTGCTATACACTTCCCTCTTAGAACTGCTTTTGCTGCATCCCATAGGTTTTGGATTGTTGTGTTTTCATTGTCATTTGTCTCTAGGTATTTTTTGATTTCCTCTTTGATTTCTTCAGTTATCTCTTTCTTATTTAGTAATGTATGTTTAGCCTCCATGTGTTTGTGTTTTTTATGGTTTTTTCCCTGTTATTGATTTCTAATCTCATAGCATTGTCATCAGAAAAGATGCTTGAGATGATTTAATTTTCTTAAATTTACTGAGGTTTGATTTGTGACCCAAGATGTGATCTATCCTGGAGAATGTTCCATATGCACTTGAGAAGAAAGTGTAATCTGCTGTTTTTGGATGGAGTGTCCTATAAATATCAATTAAATCTATCTGGTGTATTGTGTCATTTAAAGCTTGTGTTTCCATATAATTTCTGTTTGGATGACCTGTCCATAATTGTAAATGAGGTGTTAAAGTCCCCCAGTATTATTGTGTTACTGTCGATTTCCTCTTTAATAGCTGTTAGCAGTTGCCTCATGTATTGAGGTGCTCCTATGTTGGGTGCATATATATTTATTATTGTTATATCTTTTTGCATTGATCCCTTGATCATTATGTAGTGTCCTTCCTTGTCTCTTGTAACATTCTTTATTTTAATCTCTATTTTATCTGATATGAGTATTGCTACTCCAGCTTTCTTTTGATTTCCATTTGCATGGAATATCTTTTTTCCATCCCCTCACTTTCAGTCTGTACGAGGCCCTAGTTGTGAAGTGGGTCTCTTGTAGACAGCGTACATATATATATATATATATATATATATATATATATATATATATATATGGGTCTTGTTTTTGTATCCATTCAGTGAGCCTGTGTCTTTTACTTGGAGCATTTAATCCATTCACGTTTAAGGTGATTATCGATATGTATGTTTCTATTACCATTTTCTTAATTGTTATGCATTTGTTTTTGTAGGTCCTTTTCTTCTCTTGTGTTTCCCACTTAGGGAAGTTCCTTTAGCATTTGTTGTAGAGCTGATTTGGTGGTGCTGAATTGTCTTAGCTTTTGCTTGTCTGTAAAGCTTTTGATTTCTCCGTCAAATTTGAATGAGATCCTTGCCGGGTAGAGTAATCTTGGTTGTAGGTTCTTCCCTTTCATCACTTTAAGTATATCATGCCACTCCCTTCTGGCTTGTACAGTTTCTGCTGAGAAATCAGCTGTTAACCTTATGGGAATTCCCTTGTATATTATGTGTCCTTTTTCCCTTGTTGCTTTCAAGAATTTTTCTTTTTCTTTAATTTTTGTCAATTTGATTACTATGTGTCTCGGTGTGTTCCTCCTTGGGTTTATTCTGCCTGGGACTCTCTGCACTTCCTGGACTTGGGTGGCTATATCCTTTCCCATGTTAGGGAAATTTTCCACTATAATCTCTTCACATATTTTCTCGTGTCCTTTCTCTCTCTTGTCTCCTTCTGGGAACCCTATAAAGCGAATATTGTTGTGTTTAATGTTGTCCCAGAAGTCTCTTAAGCTGTCTTCATTTCTTTTCATTCTTTTTTCTTTATTGTGTTCCACGGCAGTGAATTCTACCATTCTGTCTTCCAGGTCACTTATCCGTTCTTCTACCTCAGTTATTCTGCTATTGATTCCTTCTAGTGTATTTTTCATTTCAGTTATTGTATTGTTCATCTCTGTTTGTTCTTTAATTCTTCTAGGTGTTTGTTAAACATTTCTTGCATCTTCTCGATCTTTATCTCCATTCTTTTTCCGAGGACCTGGATCACCTTCACTATCAGTATTCTGAATTCTTTTTCTGGAAGTTTGCCTATCTCCACTTCATTTAGTTGTTTTTCTGGGGTTTTATCTTGTTCCTTCATCTGGTACATAGCCCTGTGGCTTTTCATCTTGTCTATCTTTCTGTGAAATGTGGTTTTTGTTCTGTAGGCTGCAGGATTGTAGTTCTTGCTTCTGCTGTCTGCCCTCTGGTGGTTGGGGCTATCTAAGAGACTTGTGTAGGTTTCCTGATGGGAGGGACTGGTGATGGGTAGAGCTAGCTGTTGCTCTGGTTGGCAGAGCTCAGTAAAACTTTAATCTGCTTGTCTGCTGATGGGTTGGGCTGGTTTCCCTCCCTGTTGGTTGTTTGGCCTGAGGTGACCCAACACTGGAGCCTACCAGGCTCTTTGGTGGGGCTAATTGTGGACTCTGGTAGGGCTCAAGCCAAGGAGTACTTCCCAGAACTTCTGCTGCCAGTGTCCTTGTCCTCATGGTGAGCCACAGCCACCACATACCACTGCAGGAGACCCTCCAACACTAGCAGGTAGGTCTGGTTCAGTCTCCTATGTGGTCACTGCTCCTTCCTCTGGGTTCTGATGCACACACTACTTTGTGTGTGCCCACCACGAGTGGAGTCTCTGTTTCCCCCAGTCCTGTGAAAGTCCTGATATCAAATCCCGCTAGCCTTCAATGTCTGATTCTCTAGGAATTCCTCCTCCTGTTGCCGAACCCCCAGGTTTGGGGCCTAACGTGGGGCCCAGAACCTTCACTCCAGTCGTTGGACTTCTGTGGTATAATTGTTCTCCAGTTTGTGAGTCACCCATCCAGCAGTTATGGGATTTGATTTTATTTTGATTGCACCCCTCCTAATGTGTCATTGTGTCTTCTCCTTTGTCTTTGGATGTGGGGTATCTTTTTTGGTGAGTTTCAGTGTCTTCCTGTCGATGATTGTTCAGCAATTAGTTGTGATTCTGTTGCTCTTGCAAGAGGGAGTGAGCGCACGTCCTTCTCCACCATCTTGAACCAATCTCCAACACCGGTATTTCTTGCTGATCCAAAGGCACTTGTTGAAACTAAACTGTGTCTTCCCAGAAGGAGAGCACTTTGGTTTCGAATTGAGCAGTCCATTTGACAAAGCATGATAACCGTGGTCCCTATAGCCTTTTTTCTCTCTTCCATTTTTCCATTATCTACTGGTATCATTATGGATCTGTTTGCATTTGTGAAGGACTTTCTTTTCCCTCAAGCTATGAAATTTATAGTCTCATACATTTGAGTGTATGTGATTTTCTTTTTGGTTATCATGCTATCTCTAAAATCTTGAACTGCTTTTTTTTTTTGAGGAAAACTCAATTTGTGTCCTTCTATACAATACATGGATATAAGCACAAAATTTCCTTAAAGAGCTTGCAACCCTGAGGCAATGTCCTTGGGTATATAAAGTACATAGCAATAGCAAATGAAATCTGAGCTCCAGGAATGAAAATGGACCTCAAAAACATAACTTAATATTTATTCAATTGCACACATACCAGTAATATTCTATGCCTCATCTAGTCTCTTAATCCAACTACCTCAACTGCCTTGCGGTTTGCACATTGGACAGCCTGACTCTCCACATATATTTCATCATATACAATGCCTTCCTTTCCAACTGAAATGTGATAAATTAATATGGGATTTACATATAGGGATTTCTATATGGTGAGTGCATTGCCAGAAAACACACCCAGCTTTTGACAACAGCATCTGCCCACATAAAAACTTTGACTCCCAGTTGGAACTGGATGCCATCTGACCATAGTAACCTTGTGGTCCTTGGGGGTCCCCTGGGATCCACCAGAGGTGAGGTTTTTCATCTAATCTGTGGACTGCATCAAGGGTGTGGCTGACTGGAAGAGCTGGAAGGTCATGGTGACTGCATTAAAGAACCAGTGAATGTGGTGTTCTCAGTCGCTCAGGATGCACAAGCATCTACTGTGCAGATGGGACGACAGCTAAGTTGACTGTGGAGACTGGGGGCAGGAGCAGGGGCAGGTGGGCCTGTGTATAAGGAGAACATTGTGCTTCTTATTCATCAACTTAATGGATGGCCAAAGATCCTGGAGACCTTTACTGAATATTCAATTTCCCCAAAGTTTCATAAACTATGGTGAGGGCAAATGCTTATGAGAAACTAAAGGCGAGTTCACTAATTATTTATATATTATCATCTTCCCTCTGAGGATAACATAGAAGTGTAAATTAAAAAGCAGATAAACTGGGACGAAGTGAGAGAGTGGCATGGACTTATGTATACTACCAAATGTAAAATAGATAGCTAGTGGGAAGCAGTCGCATAGCACAGGGAGATCAGCTCGGTGCTTTGTGCTTTGTGACAAGCTAGAGGGGTGGGATAGGGAGGGTGGGAGGGAGACGCTAGAGGGAGGAGATATGGGGATATATGTATATGTATAGCTGATTCACTTTGTTATAAAGCAGAAACTAACACACCATCGTAAAGCAATTATACTCCAATAAAGATTAAAAAAAGAAAAAAAAAAGGCAGACAAATGCCTATAAAGTGACTCAAGCTAGAGAGTGACTTTTGCCTTTAAACAATTGTCAGGCCTGAAAAGCAAATCTTGCAAGCAAAATCTAACTTGGCCCACTGATACACAGTGATCCTGAGTTCCTCCTCGATTCACAAAGTCTATTTTTCTGAGGAATATATCCTTCATTAATATTCATTTTGTGTTATAATTATTACAAAGGGTGACCAGTGCAGCTTTATCCTCATTTCAAGCAGTGACTCTACCCTGGTCCTACTGTCTGTCCTCTCGCTTCACTTATCAGAACTCCTGCGTGGCCAGCGGAAGCTGGATATGTTTTCATTCAGTGCATAGATCCTTGGGGAGAACTCTTCAAATTCTCCCAGAACTTGTTCATCACACTCCACTGCCCTGGCACTGTCCACGGGGATGCAGTTAAATGCTTTCAGCTGGTTGCCTGAGGTGAAGCCTGTGGCTTTCATACCGAGGAACTCTTCCGCTTGCTCCATGGCACAGCAGAGCTCGGCTTCAGACCCAGGGTGGAAATCCCCTCCCATCCCCGTCTCTGGAAGCAGGGTGCTGGAGGAGCCGGCCTGCTCACTGGGCAGGAGGGTGCCGCTGACTGTGGCTGGAGACCCCGAGAGGGCTTGTCCCTGTTCCTGGCTAGTGTTCACACTCACTTGGCCTCCATGTAATCTGTCTCCCAGATCTACCCCTTTTTTCTTGTTTTCTTTGGAGGTGTCTAAGGAGGAAGACAGAGACGTTGTCTTTCTGTCAGATTCTCCCATGGAGAGGATGGTGGTCACAGGCTGGGCAAATACCGAGTTGTAACTGGGGGGAGGGATTTTGTACTCACGTCTCTCATTCCCTGAGCTAGCCCGTTTCCAGTGTCCTTTGTCTGGTGAAGGGATCCCCCAGAGAAGCCTACATCTGCACCCCCAAATATGGAGCTTTGTATCTTTGGAACAGGGATTGCACAGGAGGTGTGATGTCTGTCGCACCTCCCCACTAGTCCATGCTCCATGAAGTTTTTCAGGTTAGGGAGGGCTTGCCTCAAGTCTGGAGTCCCTAGTTCATGTTGATATCTTAGCTGTGCTATATTTTTGTTCAGAAGATAGACACTGTAATCAAACAGCCACTTCTCCCCTCCTTTTGGGTATAATGGAAACTCTCCTTTTCAGCTTGTCATTAATATTATCTTTGACTGTTGATCTAGATCCCTTAAAATTATAGGATATCTAAGGGGCACTTGTAGGAAAAAGGAAATCATGGATACCAAATGTGCAGTGTGTAAACAAGGGTGACAGCAATGCTTCCATCATCTTTTGCTTGGAAGTCCTCAGAACTGGGCAATGTGAGGATGCAGGTGGTCTGTCAGTCCATTTTGTACTTCTAAATAACATTTGATGTTTCAGGTTTAGGCCACACTTTTTTGAAAGGTGGCTGTCTCATGTTAAGACCTAAGATGAATATTCCTAAAAAGCAGTTTCTAACTGGTGCCAGAACTGTGAGATAGATTAAGTATAGCCTAGTTAACATGGTTGGATTACTCCCAATCAAACAAGGGCAGAAAAGCAAGGGAGCTTAAAAGAAAGGAGAGATCAGGCTAGTAAGGATGTTAGGAAGGAGTGGGGTTATGAGAGACAGAAACAGAGGTAGAGAGAAGGTCAAAGGCCTTGAGAGGAGAAGAAGGTTGACGTTTAAAGAAGCCTCAAAGTATTGGAATCTGTTTAATGTATTTCCTTTCTTGTCTTCTTTGTACCAACTGAGGTAGGCTGCCCGTGGTGTGATGGCTATTCTAATGCCCTTTCTTCTAAGTGCCACACTCACAAGTCTGACACACCCAAGAAACTAAATTTGAGATGGTACTGAATGAACACATGCTACTTTGAGAAGAAATTAATAGAGAAAGGGTCCTTCTGACAGACCATATTTCTAGAGCAAATCTGACCAGCAATTTGGGTAAAATAGGAGTTTCCCTGGGTAAAAGAAATCTGAGGTAGAAAGAGGGAAATGACCTACTTTAGGAAAAATGCCTAATCTTCTGCTCGTCCAAAGATCTCCAGAAAGCAAAAGGAAAATACTGACCTCAGTCTGACAAAAGTTTGACCTTCAAGAGCTCCACAGCCCTGCAACTCCAAACTATAAAAAACAAATAAACAAACAAACAAAAAACAAAAAAATAAGAAGAGGAGGAGGACTTACCTCCACACCAAAGAAAATTAGGGTTCTTTGATCAGTTCTGTGTTTGACCCCATCAGGCAGTGTTGGAAGTGTTTCCACCCTCTCCCCAAGCAATGGCACCAATTTTTTTTTAAGATTTATGTGACTCCAATAGAGGATAAATCTTCATTGAGTTGAGGCATATCAGAGAACAACAGCAGTCCAGGTGACTTCATAGCTGAAGCAGGCTCAGGGTTTCTGTAAGAGGAAGAATTGGAGGAACTGTCCTGTATTTTAACTTTAGCAGCACTTTCACCTTTAACCAAAATTAGTGCCTGAGGCTCTTTCCTATTATCCTGCCCCTTGAAGGAGTCCTGATAACCAACAGAACACTATTGCTGAGAATTGTTTCTGCAAGACTTGTGGTAGTTTTAGATACTCATGGGGTATGAGTATAAGAAAGGAGAAAGTAGATGGGGAAGAGTACAACATACAGGAAAAACAGGAGACTCTTCATATTGTTTATTTAAAAATTTTGCATCTTTATCCTCGAGGAGTCTGAGACTCTCAGGTCAAGATTGTTGCATAAGTCCATTCCAGTTACCATTGCCCAAGCAAAGGAGTTCCAGGAGTCTGGCAAGAGTATCACCTGGGTTCCACAGGTAATCCTCCAAGCCTCTACTGAGGAATAGCAGCCTTAACTCCCCTGCTACTCCAGGTCAATGACTCTATCCATAATGGTGACTCCTGTTCTCACAAGCTAGTCTTTAGACATATGATGACTGAGGAGCCTTGATGGCCACTGTACCTTGCAGTTCCATGGCATTCATGCTGTATCCCTGGCAAAAGTGCATTCTCTGTGGACCAAGACCTACCTACAGCCCTGGAGAATACACAGTTGCTAGGAGGGCAAGCAGAAAAGCCACCAGTGGATCATTAAGAGTCATGGTAAGTAGGACCACCCAACTTCTACTCCTTGCTTCCCGATCCCATATATTCCTCATAATGGATATACAGTACCGTATAGCAGTCTTTGATTGAACATACACACTGTACCCTGAAGGATGGCACTCTATCCTTCCAGGATATTGTTTCTGAGCTGATGTTTCGGCTGTGCCTTCAGTAGGTCATTGCAGCGCAATGTGCGGGTGGTTGCCAGTGGATATTTGACGTGATGCAAACAATGGATTCCATTGGGATGGGCCCATTCCTTTACCTCATTCACTGAAGGCTGAGGTCTCTGTTCACATCCTAAGCCACGTGGGATTCCATGGTTAAAGATCACACATTTCATAAGCAGGCCCCCAATACTGGTGCTGGCTGTGGCTCTGCAGGCACAAAAGGCTACTTATCACATCTAGAGTTGATAGCTATTCTTGTGAGGACCAAATGCTAGCCCTTCCAGATTGGAAGGGGCCCACGGTAGTTGACTTCCTACCAATTAACTGCTAGGTCTTCTTGAGAAATAATGACTTCTCAGGACTTCAGCAATGATCTTTGTTGTTGGCAAGTTGGACATTTAGAGACGGTAGTACCTGGACTGACTTTCTTGGCAAGTGGGAGTCCATGCTATTGAGCTCAGTGTAGCCACTACCTCTGCCACCATGGCCACTCTGTTCATGTGCCCATTGTGCCAGTTCCATGGTAGTCAATGGTGAAGATTGTCTAATGTTGACTGGCGAAGTCATTTTCTCTGCCTGGTTGTTCAGGGCCTTTTCCAGGATGGATGCTTCTTGATAGGCATGAACCTGTGCTACAAAAATCCAATCAAAAATGGGCAGAAGACCAACATGGACATTTCTCCAAAGAAGACATGCAGATGGCCAACATGCACATGAAAAGATGCTCAACATCACTAATTATTAGAGAAATGCAAGTCAAAACCACAGTGAGGTATCACCTCACAAATGTCAGAATAGCTATATCAAAAATCTACAAATTATAAATGCTGGAAAAGATGTGGGAAAAACGGAACTCTCGTGCACTATTGATGGGAATGTAAATTGGTGCAGTCACCATGGAAAACAGTATGGATGTTCCTTAAAAATCTAAAAATAGAGCTACCATAAGATTCAGCAATTCCACTCCTGGGTATATACCCGCAAAAACCAAAAACACTAATTCAAAAATATACATGTACCCCAATGTTCATAGCAGCACTATTTACAATAGCCAAGACATGGAAACAACCCATGTGCCCATCTACGGACGATTGGCTTAAGAAGATGTAATACACACACACACACACACATACACACACACATCCTGGAATAGTACTCAGCCATAAAAAATGAAATACTGACATTTGCAACAACATGGATGGAACTAAAGAATATCATACTAAGTAAAGTACATCAGACAGAGAAAGACAAATATTATATGATATCACTTATACGTGGAGTCTAAAAAATAATACAAATGAATCTATATACAAAACAGAAACAGACTCACAGACATAGAAAACAAACATATGGTTACCAAAGGGGGAAGGGAGGGAGTAGAGGGATAAATTAGGAGTTTGGGATTAAGAGATACAAACTGCTGTACACAAAATGGATAAGCAAAAAGGATTTATTGTAGAGCACAGGGAACTCTATTCAATATCTTCTAAAAACCTATAATGGAAAATAATCTGCACTATATAGAGATAGACAGAGAGATATACAGGTACAGATATAGAGAGATATATATCCGAATCATTTTGCTATACAAATGAAACTAACACAATATTGTAAATCAACTATACTTTAAAAAGAAAAGCTTCACACTTCCAGACTAAAGCTATATGAGCAGCCACAGAGCTCTACTCTAGAACACCTTTTCTCTGATGCTCTAGTCTTTTTTATTCTAGGCCCTGACCAGCTCGTCAGGCTCTTGGCCACCTCAAGTAATCTAATTAGAAACCTTCCACGTAGGGTAGACGACCAAGGTACTAGACCTAAAACTGCCCAATAATATGTTTTTTTATTATTTCTCTCTTTTTAGAGTCATCCTTGAAGAGGAATGTTATGCAGTCATCTTGCATGTTTGGTTTCAACCCACATACCAAGCCTACCCATCCATACACCAAAGTCAGGCATTTTATTCCTCATTTAGCTGACTGAACAAAACCTCCATGTGGGCATATATGGAAGCTGAGTGAAGTGACTGGTGAAACCATGGTGAATGATATGATGACTTCAAATACCCGCCCATACAACGTACCCATGTCTTCTCCTCTTGTATGAGCTTGGTATTGGATGTTCTATTTTGAGTTTTCTGTGAATTGCTGCCAGATCCATCTGATTTTATGGATTGGCAGCCCCAAAGAAACATAGCTGATACTTGCCGATTCAGGACACGTGCTCATACGGGGCCACATGGACTAAAAGCTCATTTTGCTCAGGTTCCCCCAATGCACCGAGAGCTGTTTCTCCATAGTCTCCATGACACAGATGGCATGGCCTTGTTTCAAAACCCTACGGCCTACATTGTGCTTCTCCTTTGGGGCCTGCCACAGATTCCACAGCACATCTTTACTCCTACCACCAGTTTCCCACTGGGTCAAAGACATCAGCTGTGCCAGACTTTATGGCCCAAATTATGGCTCTGCTTACACAGGCTAGCAAGAAAGCAAGGCCCTTCCTTGCTTTGTGTTCCCACTTCATTATCATCCAGCATAGTATTCATAGGTGTGAAATGTTTGCTTCAATAACCCAAAGCAGCATATATATCAGCCATCACATTCCTTGTGGTAGGGAAGGCACCATGAAGCAACTTGCCTTTAATCTCGGGGTATGCCTGAACATGACTTACACCACTGTAACCCTAAATATTCCAGTAATGTGAATTGTCCCTGAATCTTTGTAGGGTTTATCTCTTAACCTTGGAATGTGTATCTCCTTATAAGACTTGTAATGGACTAACCAACTCATGTTCGCCTGGTCCCATCAGCATGATGCTCTTGATATAATGAATCAGTACGATGTCTTCTGCAGGTTCTGAGACTCTAGATCTGTTCAGATAATATTATGTCAGATGCAAGGAGGTGAACATGGCCCTGGAGGCAAGTACACAAATATGGTTATCCATGCCACATGAATGCTACCATTTTTTGATACTCTTTTCTGATCAGTATAGAAATTAACTAGTTTACCAAATCAATGGCTGCATGCCAAGGCACCTGAGGTCATTTTAATATCCTCTAGGAATGATACTATTTCTGATCCAGAACCCACAATAAGACATTCTCCTTGGGAGAGTTGGTTGTCTACAATCCCTCATTAGGATTGATTAGGTTTCTGTTAGGGCCAGACTGGTGATTTCAATGGAGATATGATATGTACAACCACTGCTGCCTCTTTTTGTCTTTAATGGTGACCCTTGTGTCCATCTTCCCACCATGAACACAATATTGACTTTGAATCACTATCTTGGCCAGGGCCAGAAGTATGTTTAAGAGGCTTCCACCTGCACAGTGATGATGATAGCTTTTATTCCGCATGCCAAGGACTTTATAAGGACATTATCCCCACTGCCTAAGATACCAATCCCAATTATATACCTGGGGACTTGGAGGCATGACCACTGGGTTGGACTACAGACCACTGAACACATTGTAAAATGTATGCCAGCTAGGACACCACTTATTTCCTGATGTCATAAGCTCCCACTATTTCAGGGTCTATGAAAATGCTTTGGAGTCTGAGCATCAATATCAGTGCAGACACTGTGTCCAATAATCTTCTCAATTCTAGTTGTTTCTCTATCCCTACCATATTGTCTCCCAAGGAAATGGTTGTAGGTTTCTTGGGGAAAGGACTGGGAGAATTACTACATAATCTATTTGTCACGATGTTGATATGTCCCTCCTCCTAGAAACCCAGTGGTCTCTTTAGTCAACAGATTCTGTATTTGAAAATCAGCTTTGTTCCATGAACTGAACAGGCATCACTATTTTCTTTTTTTTCTTCTTCTTTTTTTTTTTGGTGCAACCATTCTCAGTCTCCCGCTCCTCCAACTTTGCCTTCTTCTGATTATAGGTGTTAAGCAGCACTCTCTTTGGCTCCTCATCTGTTTGTCTTAGAATGACATTGTCTGTTAGCCCTTCAGAAGTCCTTAGGTAAAAGGTAAATCACTTCAGCAGCCCCTCCAATATTGGCAATTTTGATGCTGATTCTGGTCCCCTAGTTTCAGGCTCTTAAGTGCAGCCCCTGACCTCTGTTACTTGGGAGAATTCATTATCCTCAGAGCTCTTAACAAACACTGGTCTGTGACAATGTATCATCGAACTGTTCTACAGATGAGGGACTCAGCTGAACTCCTTAAAGATGATGTTGCCCCTTGCATCAGTACATTTTAAATAATTTGTATTGATGTATAATTGACATATAGCATTCTATTAGTTTCAGGTTTACAACATCAGTAATCATTAGGGATATTCCACACTTGTCAGAATGGCTATCATCAAAAAGACAACAAATAACAAGTGTTGGCAAGATGTGGAGAAAAGGGAACGCTCATACACTGTTGGTGGGAATGTAAATTGGTGCAGCCACTATGGAAAAGAGTATGGAGGTTCCTCAAAAAATGAAAAATAGAACTACCGTACAATCCAGCAGTTCCCTTCCTGGTTACTTATCCAGAGAAAATGAAAATACTAATTTTAAAAGATATATGTACCCCAATGTTCATTGCAGCATTATTTACAATAACCAAGATATGGGAGCAACCTAAGGGTCCATCCATAGATGAATAGAAAAAGACAATGTGATATATATGTGTATATACATATATATATATGTGTGTGTGTGTATATATATGTGTGTATATATATATATATATATATATATAGGTATGTATATATAGGTATTTATATATATGTGGTATGTATTTGATATATATATATATACACACAATACAATATATCTATAAAGTAAAATATTACTCAGCCATAAAAAAGAATGAAATCTTGTCATTTGTGTCAACATGAATGGCCTTAGGGGGTATTATGCTTAGTGAAATAAGTCAACCAGAGAAAGACAAATATTATATGATTTCAGTTTTATGTGAAATCTAAAAATCAAGACAGGACTTCCATGTTGGCACAGTGGTTAAGAATCCATCTGCCAATGCAGGGGACACGGGTTCGAGCCTTGGTCTGGGAAGATCCCACATGTCGCAGAGCAACTAATACCTTGTGTCACAACTACTGAGCCTGCGCTCCAGAGCCCACGAGCCACAACTACTGAGCCTGCTTGCCACAGCTACTGAAGCCTGCGTGTCTAGATCCTATGCTCCGCAACAAAGAGAAGCCATCACAATGAGAAGCCCACGCACTGCAATGAAGAATAGCCCCTGCCCGCTGCAACTAGAGAAAGCCCGTGCACAGCAATGAAGACCCAATGCAGCCCAAAATAAAAATAAATACAATAAATAAATTTATTTTAAAAATAAATAAAAATAAATAAAAATCAAGACAAACGAACAAACATAACAAAATAGAAACATAGTCATAGATACAAAGAACAGATGGTTGCCAGAGGGGAGGCAGGGGAGGAGAGATTGAGAGGTAGAAACTTCCAGTTACAGAATTAATGAGTCATGGGTATGACATGTACTCTGTGGAGTATATAGTCAATAATCATGTAAAGTCTTTGTATGGTGACAGATGGTAAGTAGACTTACCATGGTGATCATTTTGAAATGTATAGAAATATGGAATCACTGTGCTATATACCAGGAACTAATATAGCGTTGTTGGTCAATTATACCTCAAAACAAACAGACAAATAAAGAAACAAACTCACAGAAAACGAGATCAGATTTGTGCTTACCGCAGGCAGGGTTGCTGGGAGGGATGAAGTTAGTCAAAAAGTACAAACTTCCAGTTTTATGATAAATAAATACAGGGATGTAGTGTACCACAGGATAAATATAATTAACACTGCTGTGTGTTATATATGAAAGTCGTTAAGAGAGTAAATCCCGAGGTCTCATCACAAGGAAAATATAATTTTTTCTATTTGTTTAATATTGTATCTTTACGGGATGGATGTTTACTAAACTTATTGTGGTAATCATTTCATGATGTAAGTTACATCATTATGCTGTACATTTATACAGTGCTGTATGTCAATTACATCTCAATAAACTTGGAAGAAAACATTGTAATTAAAAAATATAAAATAAAAATTGTATAGATAAAGCTTGAAAAAAATAAATAAAGTGAAGGAGGCTCACCTGCTTATATTAAAGCATCAGCCTGAGGGGCAGGCATCTAATTTAACACATACATCTGGGAGCCTGCTGGAATACTCTCCAGGGACAGAGACTGGCAGGTGCCATCTTTGCACTCTCCCTTTGCCATGCTCCAGAGCACCAGTATATCCTGGAAGGGAGCTTTTACATGCCATGCGTCTGCTGCCCAGATCTTTGCTGCTGCTGCCAAAGGCATGCATCTTAACTGCATGGCTCTGGAGGCCAGGGGAGTTTGTGTTCCTGTCCCATGGGACTGTAATAATTGATGTCACCTAGAAAGGAGCTCATACCCCTCTGTCTGGCACCCAGATACTTGTGGCTGCTGCCAGGAGATACCTCTACATTGCCTGGCTCTGGAGGACAGTGGGGCTTAACCTCTTGGGTCCCACAGGATTGTAGCCAAGAGAGAAAGAGTTCTTAAACAGCTACCACCCCCAGGATACAGCAAAAGGCAACAGACCCAAAAGCTTGGTCTTTCTGTGAAGGAAGCCTATTAGCTAATCATTATGTCTGCGATCTGAGGGGCAGGCCTCTAACTAAACATTCATCTAAGGGCTGACTCTAATCCTTTTCTGAGACCTTGGAGGGTGGGCACTATCTTAAAGCTCTCCCTCTGCTACACTCCAGTGCACCAGTGTCTCCTGGAGGGCAGTTTTACTCCACCATACTGCTGGTGACTTATTTTTTTATGTCAGGTGGCCTGGTTTTTGCAGCTGCTACCCATGGGACACCCCTTGTTCACCTGGCTCTGGGGGACAGCGAGGGGGTGGGGTGGCTTGTATTCCCATCTCTCCCCTGCTTAGAAATCCCCTAGAAGTTTCCAGCTGTCCATAGGATTCAGTCCAAAATACTCAGCACCACTTATAACGCACTGCATGATCTAATTCCTGCCTACTTTCTCCAAACTCATTTCACTCCACACTCCATGCTTTCTCTCTGATCCCTCTCCTCCCTGGCCTTTCAGTTACTCAAAAATACCAGATTCTTTACCTTAGGGTCTTCCTACAAACTTTAAAGTTCGTGTATTTCCTCCCCCACTGATTTTCGGGCTAAATTCTCAACTTAGTGTTATTTCCCCAGATGCCTTCTGTATTTTCAAGCTTGTTTGGTCCTGGGGACACCTTAGACCTGGTTCCCTAGAAGCATTCTCCGCACTGCCTCCTGGAGGCCACAATGCTCCTCAGAGACCTTCTCCCCATAGCCCAACCTGCACCTCTGCAGAAACCTCCAAGGATTAAACCTTTAACATCTAGATTCTCCACCCAGCAGTCCATTCTAACACCAACTACTCATTTACGTTTGTTTTCAAATTTGCCTTATTTTCTCATGATCACTCTAGACTCCAATCCTTCCTCTTGGGTTTCTAAATTTTCCCTGGGTATCAACTCTGGGGCTCCACAAAAAGTGATACTTTTTTGTTTGAGGGATACCCAACATAAGTAGACAGTAAAGAACTTTTCACCTAGGGAGGACATAAAGGACAAGCCATAAGAACTCAAATTCTTCCAGAAACCTTCAAACAACTGGCAAAGGAAGTTGATATCAGGTCGGTGATCATACAGTGTTGGGGAAAAGGCTCTTGAAACCATGAAATGGTAAATTCCTTTAAGGAACCAGTAAAAGTACCTATATAATAGTTCCCAAGAAGATCTTAATAGAGGAGGAATAAAATTTTGCACTAGACTTTTGCAAGATATGGTTTGGCTCAATTAGCATGACTGTTTCTTCCTGTGTCACAGCCAACTGCCTAGTTCTTAATGGTAAATTCGCAATTTCCATAGTACTTGTTATGTTCGACCTTTTTGTTTAAAATAAATTAATTTATTTATTTTTGGCTGTGTTGGGTCTTCATTGCTGTGCATGGGCTTTCTCTAGTTGTGGTGAGCAGGGGCTACCCCTCATTGTTCATTGTGGTGTGGGGGCTTCTCATTGTGGTGGCTTCTCTTGTTGCAGAGCACCAGCTCAGCACGTGGGCTTCAGTCGTTGTGGCACTCGGGCTCAGTAGTTGTGGCGCACATGTGGGATCTTCCTGGACCAGGGCTCGAACCCGTGTCCCCTGCATTGGCAGGCGGATTCTTAACCACTGCACCACCAGGGAAGCCCGAAACTTAATTTTAACCAAGGTAGTAAGTGTACTTCAAGACAATGCATTTAACTTTGAGTTCCTTTTGCTTTCACTAATCTGTACAGAAGAGATCTCTAGCATTTTTGTATAGAAGAGTTATCTTTGATTCTCTGCAAAGTGTTATGGAGCAGATTTTTGTTTGGCTTAGGAATCACTAATGGGGGTTTCTTCACTGTATAGCAT
Organism: Mesoplodon bidens; assembly: GCF_964165515.1. Classification (NCBI taxonomy): domain Eukaryota; kingdom Metazoa; phylum Chordata; class Mammalia; order Artiodactyla; family Ziphiidae; genus Mesoplodon; species Mesoplodon bidens. The sequence goes on along the minus strand of NC_138178.1, from coordinate 146,780,442 downwards.
GGTATGGGAAACTCTTGTCACCTTTTCAGTTGCCATTTCATTTGTTTTTCCAAAAATTATGAATTATGGTTTAGGACTATAAAAAAGTCATGGAGACAGAAATGTATTAGACACAGTTCCATTCATCCCATAGCCTATACTCTATAAAAAGTAATAAGATATGGTATTTCCCTAGTGATCTAGGGGTTAAGACTCAGCTCTCCCAATGCAGGGGGCCTGGGTTCAGTCCTTGATAAGGGAACTAGATCCTGCATGTCGCAACTAAGAGCCCTGCACACCACAACGCATATCTCGCATGCTGCAACTAAGACCCAGCACAGATAAATAAATAAATAAATATTTAAATACTTAAAAAATAATAAGACAGAAGATGAATTATTCTAAAACTAGATGTTAATGATCACTATCATAGGAGAAATATGCAATAAAGGTCAAAACAGTGAATTTCCTAGTTGAATAATGTAAAGTACTAATTTTAAGTGGTTTGAAATTGGACTGAATTGGAAACTGAGTAGCCAACTCTCTAGTTATAGCCATAGAAATTAGACAGAATGGAGGGAAAGACTCCCTACCCCGTCCAGAAGGAGATCTTTGTGGAATGTTGCCTTTGAGGTGTTAGAAAACCATTTAGTGGAAATGTACGAGAAGTCATCCACACTGTGATAAAATTTGAAGCCAAAGTGAAAGTTGAGTTTACCCAGCAAAAGAGGATCCAGCAGTAGTTCTCATACTGTAGTCCTTGGACCACCACCAGCAGCAGCATCTGGATGCTTGTTAGAAAATCCAGTTTTTCAGGTCCCATTCCAGATCTACTGAATCAGAAGCCTTGGGGATGGGACACAGCAATCTGTGTTTTGATAAAGTCTCCAGGAGATCCTGTGCACACTACAGTTTGAGAGTCACTGGGACAAATAAAAAAAATGGAAGAGACCTAAAGACCCCAGTTGAAGGTTTAAGGTTGAAGAAGACAAAAAGAAGTCTCAAAGTTGGAGAAGATCCATGGGAGCCAAACATTCATGGAAGCCATGGGAGGAGAGAATTTCAAGGAGAGTATTGTCAAATGTTATAGGAAGTTTAGTTCAAGTTGGAGCATTTGTACTAGTTCACAAGGAATACAAATGTGAACTATTGTGCAAGCTTCTTAACCTTTCTGAGCCTCAATGTGTGCACCTGTAAAATGAGTCTGGAATCATGCTCTTCCAAAATTTTAAGATTTTTAGTGAATTAAATTATATACTAGATATCAGTTATGAAACCAGATGATTCATGAAATAATCTTTCTGTACCATAGCCATTAAATTTGGCTGTAGTTCTAAAACCTAACTTCGGTATTAAAGCTCTCAAGATTGGTGATTTTGATAACAACACTCCCATGTACTTGCATGAGTTAGTGATGGTAGAGCAGATACTGGAGGATTATGTAACTTGGCTAGATATCAAGAACATACTAGTGCTGAGGGACTGGCATGGACGGTGGAGATGCCTTGTTTTCTGGGTGTAAATTTGTGTAAACTGCCACATGGAAGCGTGACAGTTAAGATGGCTGGGTCAACTATTTTTCTGTTTATTAACACTAGAAACACACAGATGGGATTTGAGTCATATTTATGGGAAAGCAGCAGAAGCCATACTGATGAGCTCTTTTGTGTTTTTTGTGAGAATTGTAAAAGTGATGACAAATATCACTTTGATTTAACAAATAGGTAAACTGAGGTATACAGCAGTGATGCTTAAGGTGAGGATACATGTTATTTGTTGTTGGTAAAACTAGTAAAATAGTCTTGTTCAGCCTTCAGAGGCAGAAGCAGGCCTCTGAGCGACCTGTGAACTTGCCTGGACTGTACGCCTGCTTGCACACCTAACAATTGCTGCTAGCAAGTTAAATGGTGTTTACAATAAGAAAGGGAGTGGGTCTTGCAATTTCTTGAGCCCTGAGGACCTGGCCAGTCCCCTGGAGTCTGGAAAATCTTGTGACTCACATGGTGAAATCAACAGCATTGTTAAAGTGAATCCCAAGCTGCATTTTTGCATGCAAACTGGTATCAGTTTGTGGCCTGGAATTACAAATGGAAGCCCCCAGAACTATAATCTGAAGTCTCACCCGTGGGGTGGACGCACCACCCAGGACCCTTCCCAACTGGGGCTCCAGCTTGCTGTTACTCAGAACTTCCCAGCTTCTGTTTGGATCTGGAGGTAGGTGCTGGCCCAATTCAGTGATGCATACCCTGTTATATTTCTCTAATATTCTTATTCCTTTCCTTCTAATGATGGTACATTAAAATTAAGTTAAATCAGCTTTCATTAAAGAGTGGATTAAAGCTGTTTATTTGTGTCAAAGGAGTGGTAATTTTGCCAGCGAATCCAACGAACCTTAAAACTGAATGCAGGCTTTCAGCAAAACATTTCTTAAGTGCTTAAATGCCACAGTGCCCCAAATTTTATCTCATGAAAAATTTCCAGCATACTTGTAATACCTACTATTTAGTTGCTCCTTCGAGATCATTTCAAGGTTCTTAACAAGTGCTTATTTGGATGATGGAATAAATGGGAGACTGAAGACCTATATTCACTTAAATTGAATATATGCTTTATCTGAAAAGGATAACAGATTATTAGCTATTGTATTACTTAGAATACATGTATATGATTTAATCCAATATTAACTATTCGTTGAGTGCCAGCCTTTATTGGAGTCAGATCCATAAGGTGACATTTTATGTAGTGAAAAGGTAGGAAAAGGTCTGGACTTTTAGAACAGTGTCCTTGACATTTAAGATATGAGGAAAACTTGGAGAAGTAATACACATGACTAACCTGGATGCTGTATGAGTTCTGAAGTATCAAAAGGAAGTGAATAAGGTGAGAGGCAATGCCATATACAAATTTTGGCACACTTCACAATATATTCTCTAATAAATCCTATGGCCCTATATGTTTCTGTCTCTTCACAGAGATGAATTAAACAAACAAACATACAACAAAAAGTGTAAGCCAAATAATTCAAAATAAAATACAAAGGAATCACAGCACTGAAGGAGACTATTCATAAACCATAGCAACCCTGTTCACAAGACCATCTCTGCAATCCTAAATTCTCCTGCATTCTACAACTGTTCCAGACTCTTTCCCATGAATCCAAATAATTTTCTCCCAGCACTACCAACTGTGTAGTGTGACTTAACCTCTCAGGCTAAGTCTTCCCACCTTTCTTACTGCTCCAGTCCCCAGGTTTGCAAGGTGTCTCTTTTTTGGAGAGATTGGGGTTGGGGAAGATTGGAGAAATAGGGGTAAGAGAAGGGATTAGCAGTCTTACTTTAATAAACCTTACCCTGATCACTTTAAAATCTTCCTGGTTCAGGTGATGCTCTGGGGGAGGGGGTTGATACATTTTCTCAGCCCCAGAACCCAAAACAAAACCCTAAAGTTCAAATTCAAACACTGAAGTATTCTTTCCACTCTCCTTTTTTTCATATTTCTTATATACTGTTTGGACAACAATGACTTTGTACACCAAAACCGACAATACAGTGTCATAGAGCTCTGTGATTATTTTAGTCAAAGACTAGTGGAGCTCTGAAGAGGAAATAATTTACATTGCCTGTGGACTAAGGGAGGCTTCAAGAACCTGGTGTCCCTAAAGTGGCATCTGGAAGATGTGGAAGTTCATGCATTACTCAGGGAGTTAATATCTCCTCCAGGATGGAGCATGGAGTGAATGAAGAACAGTGGTAGAAAAGGCAGGCCAAAGTCATATTACAAATGCCCTTCAATTAATTGCTAAGAAAATTGGAGTGACTATTGTAGGCAGAAAAAAAAAGAGAATCTCATCATTATCTATGTCTCTTAGATAACTGTCAGCAGTGTGGGAGACAGACTTGAGTTCATAATTAAGGTTTTGTTTTTGTTTTTGTTTTTTAAGTTTTTTGGCCACACCCATGGCATGTGGGATCCCAGTTCCCCCCCACCAGGGATAGAACCGGTGCCCTCTGCCTTGGAAGTGCAGAGTCTTAACCACTGGTCTGCCGGGGAAGTCCCTATAATTAAGGTTTTTGTTTGTTTGTGTTGTTTTAGACCCGGTGGGCCTAGATATGAGTGTTAACTAGATCAGCCTAAAGGCAGGAAGGAGATCAGGAATTTCCTTTCTAGAGACACTTAGGGGCGAATTTAATAGATGGAAAAATGATAAGGGATTAAACCAGGAATATTTCAGTGGCAATAAAGAGGCAGGGATAGATGGAAAGACTTCAGGGATAGCATGGGAAATGTGAGTCATGTCACCTGCACTCTATACTATTATGTCATCTCAAACACTTGACAGTTGAGGCTTTCTCTGACTCACCCTGGCAAATGGCACACATTGAGGGGGAGGTCTGTCTCCCAAGCTACCCATGGTTCATTCGTGTGCCCATGAGATTGCCAGCCTCTTTAAGGCAGGGATCATATCTTTTCTTCTCTGTGTCCCACAGAAAGGTGTGCTGGATGGCTGATGAATGAGTGGAAACTATACATTCATAAATGACTGAAGATTACACGCAACCTGGCAATACAAGCACTAGCATTAAAAATTCACGGATAGCAAGCCACTAAACCAATTAACGTTAAACCTAAAGTTTCGAAGCACTTCCCCCCCCCATCTTTTTTAAGCTGGTAAACTACCCATCCCACACGTAACTATTGAGGCTAGAGTACTGGCTTCAAAGTAACCTTTTAAAAACAGATTTTGAGCTGATTTTATGTGCCAGGGAGTGTTCTAAGAAGAGACCCACAACACAGGAGGCACAGGTTTCTATATCCTTTGACGATTACCACAAACACGACTTAAGTCCCTAAGTCCAGATTGCAAACCAGCTTGCCGGACCAAACCTCTGACGCTCGAATTTCCGGGGGGAAGCGTGAGTATGTTACTACGGATCGATTGCTTTTGCCTGGCGGAGACCTATCTAGAAGGGCCCTGCACTGGGAGGCAAAGGAAAGGTTAGTAAAGGACGTACTCCGGAGGAGGGACCCTGAGCCACTGAGATTCGGGAGGCCACGCTGGCCTGTTTGGGTGGGCTTCCAAGCGGGTCGGAGAGTTCAGTCATGTTCGCCCACGCGGTGAGGCGCGCCCTGCGCAAGAATAAGACCCTTCGCTACGGAGTCCCCATGTTGGTGAGCGCCGTGAGAAAAAAGTGGGGGAGGGGTTCCGGAAGGGGTGGGGCCCCAAGTCTGGCTGGACGGAGAGTTCTATGAAACTGTAACGCGTGCGACCCGGAGTGGCAGTCTGGGCTAGGAAGGGGCTGGCGTTTAGGCCGTCCTAGTCTCCTAGTCTCTCTCCGCGCTGGTAGTGGGATCTCGAGTCCCCCTCTTACCTCTTTGGTAGTTACCTGGATGTGCTTCTGAGAGTGATGTCAGAACCAGATTTTAACCCAAGTTTGGATGATTACTAAACTTCCTTCCTCCCCCCCGCGCCGCCCCTAGCTACAGCTTGACGATACTCTGGATCATTGGAACTAGTTGTATTTACTTAATTTAACTATACATTTTCGGGCATGTTCAGGTTTCAGCTTATTAGTTTGTGAACTGGCTTAATTCTTCCAGGGTTGTTATGAGTTAAATAAATCCTTGTGAGTTGAATGTAGCACATTGTAGCAGCCCTCAAAAGATGGTCGCTGAATTATAGTTGATGTTTTTAAAGCACGTTGAAAGTAGTTTTGGTGTCTATTTCTTCGCATCCACTCCTACACTGAGTTCCCAGAAGGTCGCATTAGTCTTGAAAATTTGGATCAATGTTGGCTTAACACAACACCAACCCGAGTTGGAATCCAGCGAGACCACTCATTTTCTTTTCAATTTGACCTTGGCAAGTTACTTTGCTTCAGCAAGCCTTGATGTCATAGTAAATGAAACAATTTAAATATAAAGCATGTGGACAAAGTCCACTTACTTTTAAATAGTTTATTACTTTGGTATGGATTTGGTACAGGTGAAGTTACCAGCTTTTGCATTTAAGCAGGACTAAACGAAAGAAGGGCCTTAGAAAAGTAATGAGTTTTTTACTCATCTTTGATGAATGGATTTCTTTCTAAACTTTGGGAACTCCTTTTTATCTATCTTTTTTAAAGTTTAAAGAAAACTGTTTATAAGACAATACAGTAATTATATTTGTGTAGCTGTAGGGGAATGTGTAAAAACTATCCTCCCTGTAGATTCCCCTGCCACAAAATAGAGATCCATTCAGAAATACTGTGATTGTAGTCACTACCTTGAGGTCACCTGCATGTCCCACTGGAAGACAGTTTGATTTTGTTTCTTATCTTTCAAAATCATCAAAGCTAAGCTCTTAAAACCAGTAGTATTAAAGTACCTTCTAAGGTTTCCCTCATTTGTTTTATTTCATGGAATGGAGACTACCACAGTAGACTTCTTCCCAAGTGTATTTCTCTGTACTGGTCTCTGTGTCTATATTGGACCTGTACTATACTGGACCTAGGTCTGTACTGTTTCAAAATATGGGTCCTAGACATATAACTACTTTTGTAGAGGAAAATGTTGAATTCAGTACTGTGAAACCCAACACTACTAGAAAGACCTCAAAAGATACATCGTCTTCATCATGTATCAGTCAAATTTTCCATAATTACTATAGTCTACTACTATACTTCAAGTTGAAATTATTTCCTCTCTTAGATAAATGTTAATGCTTGCTTCATAAGAATCTTTATTTAGCAACATACAGAAGAGGACTTAGAGTACCAGGTATAGGCCAATAATACTCTCCTTCCCTGCTCTCCCAAACCACTTGAAAAAGGGAATATATTTGTTGTCTCCCAAACCACTTGAAAAAGAGAGTATATTTATTGTTTCAGTTTCCACACTGCGCATTTAGTCTGCAGAATTTACCTTTCTAATCTGACCAGTGACTACTGGTTTCTACATTCTAAAAAATTAGCCCATTTAATGTTTACTGTTCAGTTGTTTTTAGTTTATTCAGTGTTATGCAACTATCACCACAGTCTAATTTTAGAACATTTTCATCACCCTAAGAGAAACACCATACTCACTAGTAGCCACTTCCTGTTGTCCCCTACCCTTCTCCCATCCTAGTTAACCACTAATCTACTTTTGTCTGTAGATTTCATAGAATAATACAACTTATGGTCTATTGTGACTTTGTTCACTTAGCATAATGTTTTCAAAGTTCATTCATGTAACATGTGTCAAAACTTCATTCCTTTTAATGGGTAAATAATATTCCATCAGTTGGAATATTTATTTTTCATTGATGAACATTTAGGAGATTGTTTTCATTTCTTGGCTATTATGAATAATGCTGCTATGAACATTCTTGTACAGATTTTTGTATGGATGTGTTTTCATTTCTCTTGAGTAAATACCTAATAGTAGAATTGCTGGGTCGTATGGTAACTCCATGTTTAACATTTTGAGGAACTGCCAAGCTGTTTCCCAAAAACTACATCATTTTACATTCCCACCAGCAATATATGAGGCTTCTGATTTTCCCATTCTTGCCAACAACTGTCATTGTCCACTTTTTAAAAAAATAAACCCTTACTAGTGGGTGTGAAGTGGTATCTCACCGTGGTTTTGATTTGCATTTCCCTAATGACTAATAATGCAGGACATTTGTTCATACAATGGATTATTGGTTATCTGTATATATTCTTTGGGGAAATGTCTATTCAAGTCCTTTGCTCATTTTTAAATGGGACTGTTTTTCTTTTTATTGGGCAGAGGTTTTCTTAGACACCTGGAACCAGTAAGTTTCCCAGTGTTTGTCAAGGGGCTCTGTGTGCTTAATTGGGTATGCCTTCAATACTCAGGCAGGTTACAAACTCTTCTTTAAGCTGTTACTTCTTGCTTGCTCAGAGCCTCAAGGTTAGCCACAGGTGAGTGTTCAGGGCCTTCTCCGATCTCTCCTGAGCTTACACACTGCTCTGGGCATGTGGACAGTTCTGCTCATGTGCGTGTCCTTCCAGAGTGTCAGGAATATGTTTGAGCTTTTAGAGTCCTCTATGGACACCTTATGCCTCATATTTTCCTTTGAGTTTTTTTGGTTAGACTATTCCTTGCCCTGTCATCTACCACCTCAGGCAGTATGATGTTAAACAATGGCCTCTGAATTTTTTCAGCAAACACTTCCAGGGAGAAGTGTGTTTGCACTAGTTGAGCTCCAAGTCAGGAAAACTAAAGACAGCCTTGCGAGTGGGTCTTCCAGGGAACCACCAGACTGGTCAGATAATGAAAATTCTCAGGGAATAAGACTTTAAGGAGCCCCACCCCATTATGCCCCTTCCAGCGGTTACTGCTTTATATCCTGATTTTAGACTTTTGGTTTTCATGTTTACCAAGGAGCTGGGGTCGAGACGTGGGAATAGGTAGGCTAAAAATGCCACCAAACTTTCTGCTTTAACCGAGATTCAGTCATTCTTCTTACGTAAATGTTCCCAACATCATTGCATGCCTTTTTTAATTTCCAAAGTTCTGAAAAAGTAGATTTGACAGCTTTTGCCAGTGTTCTCATTGCTTTAATGGAGAGGGTTTTTGGAGACTCTTACTCTGTTTCACTGATGTCACCTTTTTTTTTGGGGTTTTTTTTTTTGGTCTTTGCTGAAATTTTCTAATTTTTCATTAGTTTATTGCTCTTTGAGGCACTTTTATGATGGTTCCTTTAAAACCTTTGCTAATGTCACTTGATAGTCTTTCCTAATTCAAGTTGTTGTTTCCTGATTCTTCTTATAACAAGTGAATTTTTATTTTATCTTGGACATTCTGTATAGTATGTTAGGTCTTCTACTTTAGCAGCCACCATGCTTGCGTTAAGCTTGTGGGTAGAAGTTAATGTAGGTAGCGAAGACCAAACACTGTGCCCTGGGGGTACTCCAAGTTCAGAGGGTTGGGGTGTGCAGGAGGGACCAATACAGGAGACTAAGAAGGGTTCTCAGTGAGGTAAAAGGAAAACCAGGTTTAAGGGAAGAGAAGGAAAATGTGATCAATGGTGTCAAATTTTGCTCATGAAATAAGATGAGAACAGAGAGTTAAACATTGCATTTAGTAACATGGATGTCAGTGATGGTTGGAATGGGTCTAAGAGAAAGTGGGAAGAGCAGCAAGCATAGACAACTTGTTTGAGGAATTTTACTGCAGGTAAGAACAAAGAAATGGGATAATAACTGATGGGGAAGTAAGGTCTAGAGAAATTTGTTAATAAGATGGGAGAGATAATAGCATTTTTTATGATGAATCATGCAGTGTGGTGAGCAAGATTTTTGATGAATCACTGCCCTTCAGTATATAAGATGATTGGGATCTAGTGCAGAAATGAAGATATTTAGCTAGGAGTGTAGATACCATGGTAAGGAGTGGTCGGTAGTACAGTGCAATTTTGACAGTAACTATGTAGCATTAGTAGAGACTTCATAGATTAAGTGCACAGTTCTCCATAGAACTCCCCTTATCAGACACCAGCTGAAAGCTGTGCGATATTAGGCCACCTGTGCTTCTGATCAACTGGTTACAAATTCAGTGGTTCCTGATAGCCCCTCAGGTTCAATAATTCAGTAGAATGACTCACAGAACTCAGGAAGTCACTATACTTAGGATTATTGTTTTATCATAGTGGTTATGAATTAGGAACAGCTGAAAGAAGAGACCCTTAGGGCAAGGTCTGGGGAGGGTCCCAAAGGCAGAGTTTCCTTGTTTTCTCCCTGTGGAATCAGGGTGTGCCACCATCCCAGCACACTGATGTGTTCCCCAACCAGGAAGCTCATCAAGAGGTTTTTATTGGGATTTTCATCATCTATGGTTGATTGGATCATTGGCTGTGTGACTGAACTCAATCTCCTGCCCCACCCTTTCCTCCTTGGAGGTCAGGAGGTCAGGTTGCAATCACATGGCTCAAGGCCCCCACCCTCTAGTCACATGGTTGATCATCCCAGCATGACCAGCCTCTATACTGTGACTATCTAGGGACCCACAGTGAATCACCTCATTGGCATAAACTCAGCTGTGGTCCCAATAACAAAGATGCTCCTGTCACTCAGGAAATTCCAAGTGAGCAGCTCCCTCCCAAGAACCCAGGACCAAGACCAGACAAATTCTTTATTATGTTACATGTGGGTATTGTGATGACAGTGGTCCAGAAAAGAGATGATGGTGGCCTGGACTAGAATATTAGAAGAAGATATAGTCAGAAATTGTCAGATTTAAGAAATATTTTGACAGAACTCAGTGATGGATTAGATGTGAGATAGGAATTAGAGGAGCTAACTAAAGATGACTCCGGAAAAGCTGGCTTGAGTAATTGGATGAAAGTATTTGACCTTAATTTGGATGTGAATGATTGATTAGCAGCAGATTGGGGCAGAAAGAGTGTTGGGGTAAAAAAATCAAGAATTTTTGTCATGTTAATTTATATATACCTGTTAAACTTTCAAGTGGAGATGTCAGGTAGGAGGGCAGGTCTTCACTTCAGTGGGATGTTTCCCACTGAAAATGTACATTTGGAAGTTGTTAGGTTATAGAAGCTATTTAAATCCATGGAACTGGATGGCATGACCTAGGGACTCTTTTGGTTGTGAACAGGTAAAAAAGGTGTGAAGTCTGAGCCTTTTGAGATACTCCAACAATTTGAGATTGGAAGGTGAGGAAGAATGAATAAGGGGAGGCTGAGAGGAGTTAGGAAAATCACAGGTGTGTCTTTTTGTTACCAACCGGGGTTCTTGGCCTTCCTTAATCAATGGATATTGATAAGAGGCCAGACAAGAAATTCAGGCAAGACTTTATTAGCAGGGGGGAGCAAAAACAGAACCCCTTGGGTGGGGGCCAGCTGATTCCTTATATGGGGAGAGCGTAGGGATGTGTCCATGCGTGGGGCTAAAGGGGTGGCTTAGGTGGTCTGCCCACCCCTTTGTGGTGTTGAGTGTAGGGGACATGTGCAGTACCCTGCTTTTACTCCTGACACCGTATTTTTGCTCCAAGTTCTTCAGAAGTGGCAGTTGGGTTTTTGGTGTTTTTGTATCTTGTTGTGCATAATTTGCCCCAACTGTGCATGCTTGCAGTAATTTTTAGTCCCTTACATTTTGTTTGCATTTTGTTGCTGGAGGAGAAGTTTGTCCAGGTGCAAGCACTGCAGCAAAGGGTCCCAGGTCCCAGCGTGTCTCATTTCATTGAAACCAAGAGACAAAAAAGTTACTTTACTTATACAAAGAATGATTACATAATGACATTGGAAGTATTAGCTGGTTATACATAACAGATATTTTTCCTGGTTTGTTGTCTTTTGATTTGACGTCATTTTATTTCATTTATTTGCAGGTAAGAGACTAAATTTTCATGTGGTCAGATTTATTGGGTTTTTTAATTCATAGCCTCAAGGTTTTGTTGGTATTCCGACTTCAAAATTATAGAATTTTATATTTTACAGTGTTTTTATCTGTTTGTATTACTTTAATTGGTAATATTAATATATTGATGGTAGGGATCAAACCTAATTTTTTTCCAAATTGCTAGACTTTTACAGCTTTAGGATGAGAGTAAAGCCCATTAGATTATTGGAGGAGATGCTAAAGCAGCAGTGGCAATTCATGGGCTCTTTTAAGGTGAACCACATACTGAGAAGGGTAACATATTTCATGAGATTGTTTTATCACTTGGTTAGAAGATGGAGAAAAATGCTCTCTAATTGGCCTATTTTGCAAAATCATAAAATTGAAAGAATTCTAGTCTTGAAGAAGCAAGGCCAGTATTTTATTCCTGGATTTACCCATTACAATCATGGGCAAGTCATTTATTTCGTTGTGCTTTTATTTCCTCATCTATTAAGTGTATTTTTTTCCCTTAGCTCATAGGTCTTTTGTAAGAATCAACTAATGTAATGCTTCTGATGGTGATATTTAAATAAGGTGAAGTACAGGTGGGGGTAATGATTTTGGTATTTGCTCATGTGCTAAAATGTTTCCCAGTGATAGTGTGTACTGTATCTACTCTGAAAAGATGAATGGTAACTCACCAGGGAAAATAATCTATAGGATTTTGTATAATCTGCCACTGTTGGTGTTCAGGTAAGTAATGTATAGATAGACTGAATTCTGCCCTTCTATTTTGTTTAATTGTTTCCCTGTCTTGTTTCAGTTGCTGATTGTTGGAGGTTCTTTTGGTCTTCGTGAGTTTTCACAAATCCGTTATGATGCTGTAAAGATTAAAGTAAGAACTGTCATTGGCGTTTGACATGTGTACATGTATGTTCTGGTTTATGAGACGCGAATACTCAGTAAACTAAGCTGTCTTGAGTTTTATCTTGCTTTTTAAGAGTGATATATGGGGACTTCCCTGGCCGTCCAGTGGTTAAGACTCTGCGCTTCCAATGCAGGGGTCATGGGTTCGATCCCTGGTCAGGGAACTAAGATCCCACATGCTGCATGGTGATGCCAAAAAATAAAACAAATAACTAACTAAATATAATAAAAATAATACAAACAGCTGTTTAAAAAAAGACTGATACATGATCTTTGGACTCTTAAAAACATTTTTTATACAATTTCTAAAGGTTACTTTCCATTTACAGTTATTACAAAATATTGGCTATATTCCCCATGTTGTACAATATATCCTTGAGCCTGTCTTACACCCAACAGTGTGTACTGCCCGTGCCCTCACCCGTTTCCCCTCCCCCATCCCCACTGGTAACCTCTAGTTTCTTTTTTATATTTGTGAGTCTGCTTCTTTTTTTGTTGTATTCACTAGTTTGTGATATTTTTTAGAATCCACATAAACATGATATCATACAGTATTTATCTTTCTCTGCTTTATTTCACTTAGCATAATGCCCTCCAAGTCCATCCATGTTGCTGCAAATTTCATTCTTTTTTTATGGCTAAGTAAAACATACATGTGTATATACACACACACACACACACACACACATTTTTTTTTGCCAATTATGTTTTTTTAACATCTTTATTGGAGTATAATTGCTTTACAATGGTGTGTTAGTTTCTGCTTTATAACAAAGTGTATCAGTTATACATATACATGTGTTCCCATATCTCTTCCCTCTTGCGTCTCCCTCCCTCCTACCCTCCCTATCCCACCCCTCCAGGCGGTCACAAAGCATGGAGCTGATCTCCCTGTGCTATGCGGCTGCTTCCCACTAGCTATCTATTTTACGTTTGGTAGTGTATATATGTCCATGCCCCTCTCCCACTTTGTCACAGCTTACCCTTCCCCCTCCCCATATCCTCAGGTCCATGCTCTAGTAGGTCTGACACACATCTTCTTTATCCATTCATCTGTTGATGGACACTTAGGTTGCTCCCATATCTTGGCAATTGTAAATGATGCTGCTATGAACATTGGGGTGCATATATCTTTTTGAGTCAGTGTTTTTTTTTTATTTTGATATATACACAGGAGTGGAATTTCTGGGTCATATAGTAGTTCTATTTTTAGTTTTTTGAGAACCCTCCATACTGTTTTCCACAGTGGCTGCACCAATTTTCATTCCCACCAACAGTGTAGGAGGGTTCCCTTTTCTCCACATCCTCAGCAACATTTGTTATGTGTGTTCTTTTGATGATAGTCATCCTGACAGGTGTGAGATGATATCATGTATACTCAATATACTAAGCAGTCTGAGTTTTATCTTGCTTTTCAAGGCTGATATATGATCTTTGGGCTCTTTCTTACTCTTTAAAATAATATTAATGATCACATGGAAGTGAATCATGAAATGTAAAGAATTTAGTTATCTTTCTCCTCACTCACTAGAAACTTTGCAGTACTGTTAGCTTTTTCCCACAAAATATGCTCTGATGTAGCCATTTTTTGGATCTAGAAGGGACTAAAGAACATAGGACAATAATTTCACTCCATTTTATTATTCTAATTTTAAATTAGCTATTTTGTATTAATACCAGTAAATTATGAGTTATATTGATGTGTATCTTTAGTAACTAATACTAAAAGAAAGGAAAATGATCTTTCATTATAGTGATACCTATCTTTTCATAGTGATCCTTTTTACAGGTATGCATTTGTGGTAGGACTATACTGGTTCCTGCATAGATATATTACTGTCTTTATTTTTACAGGTGAGGAATCTGAGGCTCAGAGAGCTTAAGTAAGTTGCTTAAGGTCATGTGGCTATTTAGGGCTAGAACTAGGATTCCCACCTCTATGATTACACAATTACTGTCAAATTCAGGTCTATTGTTACGGAACAATTCTGGTTAATTCATTCAGAAGTATGTAGCTTTTCTTTGTGGCACACATCTGATATTTGAGGGGTTTTTCCCAAGTACAGGTGACCCTTGAACAGCAGGGGTTTGAACTGTGCTGTCCACTGATACCCAGATTTTTTTCAGTAAATACTACAGTACTACATGATCTGCAGTTGGTTGAATCCAAGGATGCAGAACTCGCAGATATGACGGGCCAACTGTTATTTATTGAGGAAAATCCTTGTGTAAGTGGACCCTCGAGGTTCAAACTCGTGTTTTCAAGAGTCAGCAGTATTTCATTAGCAGACCTCAGTAATGTTGGTGGGAGAGTATTAAAGCCCTATTCAGTTTTTTCAGTTAATTTTATGGTTTAAGAGAAATACCAACGCTAGCTAGTCTTAAAGACAGTAGGTATTATAAAAAATAGTAAATTTAAAAGGAATATATACTTTCTATGAGGGAATAGAGCAATTATAACTGAGTTTTAAAGTTTCTGTTAGCATTCCAATTATTTTATTAAGGAATTTTTCCCCTTTTGCTTTAAGATGAAAGTTATAATAATCTGACTTTTAGAAATGGGATGTCATGTACATATTTGAAAAATAATTGAATATTTGTCATGTGTTAGATCCTACAGATAAAGATTCAAGAAACTGGTTCTTATAAAGTTTATAGCATTATCAAGGCTGGGAGACATCTAATATAAAAATGTATCCAAACATACAATATAACAATGCCCAGTGAAATGCTATATTAGAACTCTGCATAAAACATTACTAGAACTTCAAGGAGAAGCATATGGTTTAGACTTGGGAAAGGGATATCAGAGAAGTTCTGCTAGAGGTATCAACCTTTGAATTAAGGTTAAGAATGAGTAAGAGTTAGCTAAATGATGGAAATGATTAGTATTATATAACACAGAGTGGCTAACATGGAGGGGAGATTGGGGGAGCAAGATAGGATGGAAGAGATTGTTTCAAGTGGAGATGCAGAGACCTGTTAAGACACTTTGGCAGTAGTATAGACGAACAATAGTGGAATCTGAAATAAAACAGTTACAATGAAGATAGAAATGAACGGGTTCCAGAAAAATTTTTAGCAGCAAATTGATAGTGACATATATGATATTAAAATCTCAATAAATATCAGATGACTTGAGGCTTTGGTTTTGAGGACTGGGTAAATTTTCGTAGCAAGAGAGAGTGAGGGAGATTGCAGTAACAGAAGAGGTCTAGACGAGGGGGTCGAAGTAAAGAGAACGAAGTTGGGAGAAATGAGGTTGATTGACGTTAAGAGGATGAGATTGGTCAGGGTCTATGGAAGGAGGCTGAGAGGACAAAGTTGAGGTGAGAAGGATCAGAGAACAAGACCTCCTGCGATTGAGATGTCCAGGTTGGTTGATGTTGAGAAGTCAGACTCAGGTGAGGTCAAGAGTCAGTGTTTAGGTGAGGTTGAGTTCAAATAAGGTTGAGAGGGTAAGGTGGATTAAATTTGAGAGGAATTGAGAAGGTACGATTGGTTGAGGCTGACAGTTGTTACAAGGGTTGAGAGGCTGAGATTAAGGAGGAGTCGAGGGAAAGATTGCTGAGGTCAAGGGCTGGGGGTCAAGACTGTGGTTGAGAGGACAAATTCAGTTAAGAAAGATCAAGGATAAGTACAGCTGAGAAGTTTTGAGGAGGGTGGAAAAAGACGGTACTGATTCAGAGTGACCAGCCGTTTTAGGTTGCCTGGAGCTGTCCTGATTTTAGGACTGAAAATCCAGTGTCCCAGGATGTAAAAATTCCTGCTTTTCAGTTGTGGGTATGGAAGGTTGAAAGGAAAGTACAGAACCCATGGGGTGGGCTTAAATAAATAAGCTGAAAGCAATAGCTTTCAATGTCTAGTGTGAAATGGATATGACAGGGCTCATCTGCCTTCATTATGGCTGTTGCTCTTTTGTTCTCCTGACTCCTAATGCTAACAACTGTGGATCCACAGTAATAGATTATCTGCTTTTGCATCACTCCAAGTAATATGATTTAAGTGTACAATTAAGTGAATTGTAATCCTGAGCATTAACAGTCTTTTATTTTAAACCTTTGCTTGACAGTTGTAGTTTGTAAAGAACTAGTGCTTGTTTAATTTTTAACATTGTAAATATCATAACCATGTTTTTTAGGATTCAGGTAATGAAAATGAGAATAATTACAGTACCAACCACCAGTCTGTTCTCTGTATCTATGACCTTGGTTTTTTTGTTTGTGTGTTTTTTTAGATTCCACATACAAGTGAGATCATTATTGACTGTATTCCCCACACTGTATGTTTCATACCCATAACTCATTTATTTTGTAACTGGTAGTTTGTACCTCTTAATTTTCTTACCCATTCTCTCCTTCTCCCTTCCCCCTTCCCTGTGGCAGCTACTTGTCTCTGCATGTATGACTCTGTTTCTGTTTTATTATGTTTGTTCATTTGTTTTGTTTTTCAGGTTTCACATATAAGTGAAATCAAACAGTATTTGTGTTTCTTTGCCTGACTTATTTCACTTAGCATAATCCTGTTGTCAAAATGGGGAGGTCCATCCCTGTTGTCAAAAATGGCAAGATTTGGGCTTCCTTGGTGGCACAGTGGTTGAGAGTCCGCCTGCTGATGCAGGGGACACAGGTTTGTGCCCCGGTCTGGGAAGATCCCACATGCTGCGGAGCGGCTGGGCCCATGAGCCATGGCCGCTGAGCCTGCGCGTCCGGAGCCTGTGCTCCGCAACGGGAGAGGCCACAACAGTGAGAGGCCCGTGTACTGCAAAAAAAAAAAGAAAAAAGAAAAATGGCAAGATTTCGTTTTTTATGGCTGAATAATATTCCTTTGTGTATATACATATGACAGTTTCTTTATCCATTACCCATCGATGGACACTTAGGTTGTTTCCATGTCTTGGCTCTTGTGAATAATGCTGTGGTGAACATGGGGTGCAGATACCTCTTCAAGATAGTGATTTCATTTCCTTCAGATAAACACCCAGAGGTGAAATTCCTGGGCCATATGGTAGCTCTATTTTCCATTTTTTGCAGGAATCTCCATAGTGTTTTCCACAGTAGCTGTACCAATTTATATTCCCACCAACAGTGCACAAGGACTCCCTTTTTCCACATCCTCTCCATCAGTTGTCATTTCTTGTCCTTTTGGTAATAGCCATTCCAACAAGTATGAGGTGATATCTCATTGTGGTTTTGATTTGCATTTTCCTGATGATTGGTGATGTTGAGCATCTTTTCATGTACCTGTTGGTCATCTGTCTGTCTTCTCTGGAAAAATGTTCTGATCCTCTGCCCATTTTTTAAGCAGATTTTTTTTTGGGGGGGTGCTACTGAGTTGAATGTGTTCTTTATATATTTTGGATATTAACCTTTTATGAGTTATATGATTTGCACTTATTTTCTTTCATTCAGTAGGTTGCCTTATCATTGTGTTGATTGTCTTTTTCTCCCCCCAGTATTATGTATGTGAAATTCATATCTATTTTAGCTCTAAATTCAGGGTCAGCAAGCTTTTCCTGTAAGGAGCCAGGTAGTAAGTGTTTTAGGCTTTGTGAACTACACTCTTTCACAACTATTGAAATCTGGTGTTGTATCATAAAAGCAGCCATGGACAAAAACAAATGAGCATAGCTGTGTTCAAATAAAACTTTACTGACAAAAATGGATATTAGACTAGATTTGGTCCATGGGCCATAGTTGCTGACCCCATGATTTTTTCATTGCTGTATGGTATTCCACTAATTATACCATAATTTATTTATCCATTTTACTCTTAGACATTTGAGTTGCTTAGCAGTTTTGGTTACTGAAAATAATGTTGCTGTGAACATTCTTGTATATTTTTCTTGCTGCATGTGTGCAAAAAAGGAATTGCTGGATTATCACCTTTACTTGACAGTTTCCAAACTGTTTTTCAGAGTGATTGAATCAGTTGTAGGGAAGAAAAAATAATTTTCCCTTTACCCTTCTACGTTCTTGGCTGAGATCCTTCTGTAATAAAATACAGATTAATAAGAGAAAAACAAACAGAAGTTTAATAACATGTATACCTCTTGTATACATGGAAGATACCCAGGAAAAGTGAGTAAAACTTTCCCCACCACCACCTTAAATACTATCTTAAGACAGAAGAAGGATGTTGGAGGGGGAGGGCAGTTATGAGAGGTTACTGGGAAAAGCACAGTAAAAGGGTAAGGTCGTTACACAGATTTAAGTGGGTGCCTTCTTGATTGGTAGAAGTTTCTTGTGATTTAGAATCATCCTTCTCTTCCTGGTACTAAAAGGGAGATACTTATAAATGGAGATTTCCTTTATAAATGTAAGTGTCCCTCACAAAAGGGTAACTTGTACTGGTTTTCAGAGCTTGCGCCTCTGGTGTTTCCTAAAAACAATCAGCTCAAGATAATCCTTATGCCAAAGAAACATATTTTGGGGTGTCATATTCTGCTTCCCTTCACGTTCTGCACTGCTGCTTTAAAACAAAGAATGTCGTCCTTCATCCAGTTCTGTAGGTGATCTTGGGCGGCCTTGGACTGCAGTGGCTTGAAGCAGGGTTTCGGTTCCCTGGCCAGAGACTGAACTCAGGCTGTGGCTGTGAGAGTGGTGAATCCTAGCCACTAGGCCAGTGGCCAGTCGGGTTTGTAGAAGTGAATTTCCACAAAGAGATGGAAAGTAGTGAAACAAATAAAGTGTTTATTAGGAGGAAAAAGAGTATGTGTGAAAAAACTTAACACAGGTGGACTCAGAGAAAGAGTTGCGCCCTCGTGGTAGTTTGAATCACTTAACGTGGGGCATGTCTTCTGGGTTTCCTCTGGCCAGTCATCTTGCCTTTGCCTGGCTCTTAGTCCATATGTGTTTATCTCAGGGTCCTCCCCTGTGTGCACACGCATCTCTTAGCCAAGATGGATTCTAGCAAAGAGGGCTATGGGTAGGTTGACATCACTTACTATGGGGTGACGCCCCCTCCCTTTTTGACCCCCGAGAAGCCTTTCTGCGCATGCATAGTCGGGAAGGTCTCCTTGACCTCGAGAATGGGAAATATGTGGTCCCTTTATCTTTTATCTGGGCAGGGCTCAGCTCCTCCTTGCTCCTGTCCCCCAACGGGACAGTCTCGAGCTGCTCAGCCTGGGGCCCATCTGTCTCCTGCCTCATAGGGATCAAGTCATTAGCCACTACAATCACTGACTTTACAATACACCCTGAAAGGAATTCAGGACAAAGAACAGGATGAGACACTCTGCTTTGGCAAAACAGGCAAAACAGGCCCTTAGTTAGATATATTTTGGAAAAAATTTCTTATGAACCTGGATTCTTGCATCTTCCCATACTCAGAAGAGCACTAAAATCATTAACTGAGATGTCTCTTCCTCATGACTAGCAATAACCTTCTACCGAGATGTATGCTTGATTGCACGTATTCCTTAGCCATATATATACTATATATATACTAGCCTCTTCCCCTACCTCTTCAGAGCAGTTCTTCAGATTTATCTGGGAGGTTGTCTCCTGGGCTGTAGTCCTCAATGAGACACTGGATACTCAACCGAGAGCTCTTATATTGTGCGTTTTTCTTTCAGTCAACACTGCTAACAGTTTTTTGTACCCCAGGCTCCAAATACTTGCCAATACTTGCTATTATAGGTTGGGGTATTTTTCCTCATTTTGTTTTTTAAAGTTATTTTGGTGGGTGTGTTATGAATTGTTACCTAATTATGTGGTGAATTTGAATTTTTCATGATGATGAAACTGAGTCCCCCTAAAAGTTCCTGTGTTGAGTTTGATTAATCTCCCTCTCCAGAACTCTGTTCCCTTTCTTGTCCCATCTGACCTCAATCTTGAGCTAACTGAACACTAATCAACCAGAGTCAGATGACTAAAAAATTTCCATTGTTAGTAACATTTTTAATGTACTAAAATTGCTATTATACATATCATCATTAATGTAGAAACTCAGGTTGTTTCTCTAGGGCAAGACTAGCTCACAGACCCCTGAGCCATGGACTGCCTGGGCAGAGAATCATAAACCAAAGACATCCTGACTCTCAAAACTGTGATTAAGAAGATGATTAATTCCATCTTCTTTTGTAATATATGCTTGTAATGTGATGAATTTCCTTTTAAGCATGGCCATGGCTATGTCGTGAAAGTTTTAATATATTCATAATCAATCAAATTAAATTTGTTTTTATTTATCCATGAGCTATTTAGAAGTGTTTTTCCTTAACTTATAAACATAGGGAATTTTCTACTTAAAATTTTTTTTTTTTTTTTTTTTTTGCGGTATGCGGGCCTTTCAGTGTTGTGGACTCTCCCATTGCGGAGCACAGGCTCCGGACCCACAGGCTCAGCGGCCATGACTCACGGGCCCAGCCGCTCCGCGGCATGTGGGATCCTCCCAGACCGGGGCACGAACCCGTGTCCCCTGCATCAGCAGGTGGACTCTCAACCACTGCGCCACCAGGGAAGCCCAAGTTACTATTTTTTATTGATTTCTAACTTGAGTGTGTTGTCATCAAAGAAAATTTTCATTGAGTTCTTTCTTTTGATATTTGTTGAGACTGGCTTTATGAGCTAACATGTGATCAGTTTGTATGAATGATGTGTGCTTGTTGGGTACATAATAAAAGTATGTTGTTGGGTACATACTAAAAGTTTATATATCCATTTGGCCAAGTTTGTTATTTGTGTTTTTTCAAATTTCTGTGTTTTTGACTTTTTATATCTGTTCTCTTACCAAGAGAATTGTGTTAACATCTCTCATTATGACTGTTTGCCTATTTCACCATGGTATTAGATACATATAATTTCAGAATTATTATGTCTTCTTGGTGAATTGAATTTTCATTGTATTGAAACTTTGTGTGGTAATAATGCTTTTTCCCCTTACAACCTATTTTGTTGGATATTAATATGGCTTCAACAGCTTTCTTTTTAATCTCAACCTTTCTGTAAACTTAAGTTTTAGATATATCTCTTATAAACAGAAAATATGTTTTAATGGTTTTGCTTTTTAATTGGTTCATTAAATATATTTACATTTAATGTAATTTAAAAATATATTTGTGTTTAAGTATGCCTTCCTTTTATGTGCTATTGTTATAATTATTTCTGTCCTGTTGTTGTTGTTCTCTTTTGGATTAATAACATTTTATTATTTTGCTGTTGTTCCATTAGTTTGGGAGCTGTAGTCTTACTCTTCCACTAGATGTTGCACTAGAGACTGTTGTGGTCTACAGACTTTTTTTTTTTTCCTTCTACTGTTTTGGTCTTGATGGGGAGCAGAATACACCACCCCAAAATGTGCCACTTTGGTATGTGGATTGTTTTTTTTTTTTTTTTTTCGGTACGCGGGCCTCTCACTGTTGTGGGCTCTCCCGTTGCTGAGCACAGGCTCCGGACGCGCAGGCTCAGACGCCATGGCTCATGGGCCTAGCCACTCCACGGCATGTGGGATCTTCCTGGACCGGGGCATGAACACGTGTCCCCTGCATCGGCAGGCGGACTCCCAGCCACTGCGCCACCAGGGAAGCCCATGTGGATTGTTTTAAGCTGAAGGCAATTATGACCCAACAGACTCAGGAAAAGCTTTTTATATCTTCCTAACTGCCCAAAAGGATTTAGGTAGGAAGCCTGTACCAGGAAGATAGCTATTATGAGAGAGAACTTTTTATATCAGAAGGACTTATCTGCATGGCATGGAATGTTTGTTTACCAAACATTTGGTCTTCTCATCTTCCTGCTTCCTCTTCCTCTTTGAAGCCCCAGACCCCTACCCCCTTACCTCAGGATGGCATATAAGTCTAAGTTGACTGCCTGTGAGTCTCATGTGTTTGTGGGGCTCCCATACATACATAATTAAACGTTTTTCTCCTGTTAAATCTGTTTTATGTCAATTTAATTATTAAGCTAGCCAACAACCCTAGAAGGGAAGAAGGGAAAATTGTTCCTCCCCGACAGTCTGGTTTTGGTATTGGGATAATGTTGACTTCATAACATGAATTGGGAAGTGTTTCCTCTTTTTTTATTTTCTGGAAGTGATTATGTAGAATTGGTGTTACTTCTTCCTTAAATATTTTATAGAATTTGCCAGTGAAACCATCTGGGCATCTAGTTTTCTTTTTCAAAATGTTTTTAGCTGTGAATTTAATTTTCTAAATAGATGAGACTATTCTGGCTATGTATTCTTCTTTCTCTTACATTTTCTAATTGGTTTTTACTTGCATAAAGAAACTATATTGATTTTGTATGTGGATCCATGCCCTTTGATTTTTGGGTGTTGATCTAACTACCTTGTTGAATTTTCTTTAACAAGCAGTAATCATAGTAAATATTCTTAATAGAGAAACATTAAGAGCATTCCTATTAAAGCTAGGAGCAATAAAGGAATATCTGTAATTGTAGCTACTTTTAAAGTAATATTTTGGATATCATAGCCTATAAAATTGGACAGCAAAATGAACTACATGGTTTTTTTAAAATTTTTATTTTATATTGGACTGTAGTTGATTAGCAATGTTGTGTTAGTTTCAGGTGTACAGCAAAGTGATTCAGTTATACATATACATGTATCTATTTTTTTTCAAATTCTTTTCCCATTTAGGTTGTTACATAATATTGAGCAGAGTTCCCTGTGCGATACAGTAGGTCTTTGTTGGTTATCCATTTTACATGTAGCAGTGTGTACATGTCAATCTCAAACTCCATAACTATCCCTTCCACCACCCAGCCTTCCCCCTCCTCCCCCGGTAACCATAAATTCATTCTCTAAGTCTGTGAGTCTGTTTCTGTTTTGTAAATAAGTTCATTTGTATCATTATTTTTAAGATTCTGCATGTAAGCAGTATCATACAATATTTGTCTTCCTCTGTCTGACTTACTTCACTCAATATGATGATCTCTAGGTCCATCCCTGTTGTTGCAAATAGCATTATTTCATTCTTTTTAATGGCAGAGTAATATTCCATTGTATATATATACCACATCTTCTTTATCCATTCATCTGTCGTTGGAGATTTAGGTTACTTCCATATTTTGGCTATTGTAAACAGTGCTGCAATGAACATTGGGGTGCATGTATCCTTTTGGACCATGTTTTTCTACAGATATATACCCAGGAGTGGGATTGCAGGATCATATGGTAGCTCTATTTTTAGTTTTTTAAGGAATCTCCATACTGTTCTCCACAGTGGCTGCCCCAATTTATATTCCAAAAAACAGTGTAGGAGGGTTCCCTTCTCTCCATACCCTCTCTAGCATTTGTTTTTTGTGGATATTTTGATGATAGCCATTCTGACATATGTGAGGTAATATCTCACTGTAGTTTTGATTTGCATTTCTCTAATAATCAGTGATGCTGAACATCTTTTCATGTGCCTCTTGGCATTTGTATGTCTTCTTTGGAGAAATGTCTATTTAGGTCTTCTGCCTATTTTTTGATTGGGTTATTTGTGTTTATGATATTAAGCTGCATGTGATGTTCATAAATTTTGGAGACTAATTCTTTGTTGTTGCATTGTTTGCAAATATTTGCACCCATTCTGTGGGTTGTCTTTTTGTTTTGTTTATGGTTTCCTTTGCTGTGCTAAAGCTTTTAAATTTCATTAGGTCCCATTTGTTTATTTTTGTTTTTATTTCCATTACTCTGGGAGATGGATTGAAAAGGATATTGCTGTGATTTATGTCAGAGAGTGTTCTGCCTATATTTTCCTCTAATACGTTGATAGTGTCCAGTCTTATATTTAGGTCTTTAATCCATTTTAAGTTTATTTTTGTGTATGGTGTTAAAGAGCATTCTAATTTCATTTTTTTACAGGTAGCTGTCCAGTTTTCCCAGCACCATTTCTTGAAGAGACTGTCTTTCCTCCATTGTATAGTCTTACCTCCTTTGTCATAGATTAATTGACCATAGGTGCATGGGTTTATTTCTGGGCTTTCTATCCTGTTCCATTGATCTATATTTCTATTTTTGTGCCAGTACCAGACTGTTTTGATGACTGTAGCTTTGTAGTTTAGTCTGAAGTCAGGGAGCCTGAATTTTCCAGCTCCATTTTTCTTTCTCAAGATTGCTTTCACTATTCAGGGTCTTTTGTGTCTCCATACAAATTTTAAGATTTTTTGTTCTAGTTCTGTGAAAAATGCCATTGGTAATTTGATAGGGTTTGCATTGAATCTAGATTGCCTTGGTTAGTATACTTATTTTGACAACATTGATTCTTCTGATCCAAGTATATGGTATATCTTTCCCTCTATTGTGTCGTCTTCGATTTCTTTCATCAGTGTCTTATAGTTTTCAGAGTACAGGTCTTTTGTCTCCTTAGGTAGGTTTATTCCTAGGTATTTTATTCTTTTTGATGTGGTGGTAAATGGGATTTTTTCTTTAATTTCTCTTTCTGATCTTTCATTGTTAGTGTATAGAAATGCAACAGATTTTTGTGTATTTATTTTGTAACCTGTAACTTTACCAAATTCATTGATGAGCTGTAGTAGTTTTCTGGTAGCGTTTTTAGGATTTTCTATGTACAGTATCATGTCATCTGCAAACAGTGATAGTTTACTTCTTTTCTAATTTGGATTCCTTTTATTTCTTTGTATTCTCTGATTGCCACAGCTAGGACTTCCAAAACTGTGTTGAATGAAAGTGGTGAGAGTGGACAGCCTTGTCTTCTTCCTGATCTTAGGGGAAGTACTTTCAGCTTTTTTTGAAATATTTATTTATTTTTTAATTATTATTTTGACTGTGCTGGGTCTTCGTTGCAGCATGCGGGCTCTGCATTGTGGCACGCGGACTTTTTAGATGTGGCATGCGGACTCTTAGTTGCGGCATGCATGCAGGATCTAGTTCCCTGACCAGGGATTGAACCCGGGCCCCCTACATTGGGAGTGTGGAGTTTTACCCACTGGACAACCAAGGAAATCCCTGCTTTTAGCTTTTGAACACTGAGTATTATATTAGCTGTAGGTTTGTAGTATATGGCCTTTATTATGTTGAGGTATGGTTGCCTCTATGCCTACTTTCTGGAGAGTGTTTTTCATAAATGGGTGCTGAATTTTGTCAAAAGCTTTTTCTGCATCTATTGAGATGATCATTTGGTTTTTATTCTTCAGTTTATTGATGTGGTGTATCCCACTGACTGATTTGTGGATACTGAAAAATCCTTGCATCTCTGTGATAAATCCCACTTGATCATGGTGTATGATCCTATAATGTATTGTTGTATTCAGATTGCTAGTAGTTTGTTGAGGATTTTTGTGTCTGTGTTCATCAGTGGTATTGGCCTGTAATTTTCTTTTTTTGTGGTATCTTTGTATGGTTTTGGTATTAGGGCTATGGTGGACTCATAGAATGAGTTTGGGAGTTTTCCTTCCTGTGCAATCTTTTTGGAACAGTTTCAGAAGGATAGGTGTTAACTCTTCTCTAAATGTTTGATAGAATTCGCCTGTGAAGCCATATGGTCCTGGGTTTTTGTTTGTTGCGAGTTTTTCAATCACAGTTTCAATTTCAGTACAAAGTCCCCTACACATGAACGAGTTTTGTTCCAAGAGTGCATCTGTAAGTCCAATTTGTTCGTAAGTCCAATAAAGTTAGCCTAGGTACCCAGCTAACACAGTCGGCTATATAGTACTGTACTGTAATAGGTTTATAATACTTTTCCCACAAATAATACGTAAAAATCAAACATCTCAAAAAAATAAAGCATTTTCTTTTTTTTTTTTTTTTTTTTTTTGCGGTACGCGGACCTCTCACTGTTGTGGCCTCTCCCGTTGCGGAGCACAGGCTCCGGACGCGCAGGCTCAGTGGCCATGGCCCACAGGCCCAGCCGCTCCACGGCATGCGGGATCCTCCCAGACCGGGGCACGAACCCGTATCCCCTGCACCGGCAGGCAGACTCTCAACCACTGCGCCACCAGGGAAGCCCCAGCATTTTTAATCTTACAGTACAGTACCTTGAAAAGTACAGTAGTGCAGTACAACACCTGACATACAGGGGCTGGCATCAAGTGAACAGGCAAGAAGAGTTACTGACTGGAGGAGGGAGAGGAGGGGGGCGATGGTAGAGCAATAGGAGGAAGATCATCAGCAGTAGGAGATGGAGGGCAAGGTGCAGTTTCACTCACACCTGATGTTGATGGCACAGGTTCGGGTTCCTTGCTGGATTCAGTTCTATCCACCCTCTTGAAAAAACGATCCAGTGATGTCTGGGTAGTAGCTCTTTTTTTCTTGTCATAGATGACACGGTAGCACTGGACTGAATTCTGAAGGTCTGCTGCACCCTTCGTGCACCATTCTATGTTTGGGTCCTATGCCTCCAAACCTAACAGTGCCTCCTCAAAGAAATTCCCCTTGAATCTCTTCGGTTCTTCAGTTACTTCTTCCTCTTGTCTCTCTTTGTCCTTTCTTTGGGCCTCCAATTCCATCAGGTCTTCATTAGTACTGTAAGCTCCTTGTGTTGCACAGCAAGGAATTCAATGAAGCCGTCCAGTTGCAGATCTAGCTCCAGCTTCTTGCTTAGGGTCACTACGTTGCTGAAGACCTCTTTGGGCTCCTCATCCACCTTCTCAAATCCACGAAAATTGTGAACAAACTGCAGGCAAAGGTTCTTCCAAACCCTATTCATGGTGATGGCCGTAAGCTCACGCCATGCAAAGTCAATGTTTTTATGGCCTTGTAGGTGTTGTAGTCCTTCCAAAATTGTCACAAGGTTGTTCTGGATTCCTGTCACTCGCCTTTACTGCGAAAAGTGTGATGTAAATAATATTTCTTGAAAGTCACTGTAACTCCCTGGTCCATAGGTTGGATGAACAATATAGTATTTGGTGGCAGATGCACTACTTTGACGTTGGGATGAAAGTCATCCATGAATGGGGGTTGGCCCCGAGCACTGTCAAGCAGCAAAGGAATGTCAAATGGGATGTCCTTCTCCAAGCAGTATTTCCCTACCTCCGGGATAAAGTGGTGGAAAAACCAGTCCTAGAAAATGGGCTGTGTAACCCAGGCTTTGGGGTTACTCTTACACACAACAGGAAGAGATCCCTTGGCTTTGTTTTTACGGGTTCTTGGGTTCTCTGAATGATAAACTAAGAGAGCCTTCAGCTTCATATTGCAGGAAGCACTGCCACTAAACAACGGAATGAGTCTGCCCTTTGCTGCTTTATAGCCTGGCATTAACTTTTCCTCCTTACTGATGTAACTTTGGCCTGCCGTCCTCTTCCAGTACACTGCCATCTCATCCACGTTAAAAACCTGCTCTGTTAAATACACGCCTTCATCAGTAATTTCTCAAAGAGTTCCAGGAAATTCCCAGGCAGCTACCGTATCTGCACTCACTGCCTTGCCACTTACTTTTACATTGTGAAGTTTGGCTCTAACCTTGAACCAGTGAAACCAGCCATTGCTGACATTAAAAGATGTGCCCTCTGATTCTTTGCCGTGTTTCTTCTTCAAGTCTTTGTAAAGGCTTTTAGCTTTGTCTTGAATCAGCATGAAGCTGAGTGGGACTCAACACTGTTGCTGATCCTGCATATCCATACACTGAGAAGTTTCTCCATCTTTTCCATCATTCTTCCACACTTCTTCGATATTATTGTCGACATCATCGGCACAGCACACTTCTCATATTCCATGATCTTGTCTTTGTTCTCTAGAATTGTGCCAATGGTTGAATGATTCATGTTATAACAAGTGACGTCTACCATCTTTTCTCCTCGCTTCACTCTCAATTTTTTTCACTTTTGTTTCCATTGTTATTTCTTGGCACTTCTTAGCAGTGCCAGCTACATCACCCGCTCCTTTTACACTTGCTTCCAGACATCCTGGGCTTGAAATAAAGATACTGTACTACTGTACTCTATACAGTACTGTATAGTAAGGTACACAAGCGCACAACCACTTGTAGAGGATGCATGCATGTGACAATGTAGACCAGACACGTGAAGTAACTTATGTGATTAGACATGTGAACATAAGTTTGCATCTTTGAAAGATAGCAACTTGAAGGCTCGTATGTAGGGTACTTACTGTACTTGTGATTGGGCTGTTCATGTTTTCTGTTTCTTGCTGGTTCAGTCTTGGGAGCTTCTACCTTTCTAAGAATTTATCTGTTTCTTCCAGGTTGTCCATTTTATTGGCATATAGTCGCTTGTAGTAGTCTCTTATGATCCTTATATTTCTGTGGTGTCCATCTTAACTTCTCCTTTTTCATTTCTAATTTTACTGATTGGAGTCCTCTCCATTTTTTTCTTGATGAGTCTGGCTAAAGGTTGATCAATTGTGTTATCTTGTCAAAGAACCAGCTTTTAGTTTCATTGATCTTTGCTATTGTTTTTTTATCTCTATTTCATTTATTTCTGCTCTGATCTTTATGATTTCTTTCCTTCTACTAACTTTAGGTTTTGTTTGTTCTTCTTTCTCTAGTTGCTCTAGCTGTAAGGTTAGGTTGTTTGAAATTTTTCTTGTTTCCTGAGGTAAGATTGTATTGCTCTAAACTGTCTAGGAGGCTTGTGCAGGCTTCCTGATGGGAGGGGCCAGTTCCCATCCAGTGGTGGGTGGAGCTGGGTCTTGTCCTTCTGGTGGGCAGGGCTGTGCTCAGGGAGACTTTAAGCCACTTGTGTGCTGATGGGTGGGGCTGTGTTCCCACCGCATTGGTTATTAGACTGCTTTTGCTGCATCCCATAGGTTTTGATTCATTGTGCTTTTGTTTTCATTTGTCGCTAGGTATTATTTGATTTCCTCTTTCATTTCTTCAGTGAGCCATTGGTGGTTTAGTAGCATATTGTTTAGCCTCCACCTGTTTGTGTTTTTTACAGTTTTTTTTCTTGTAGTTGATTTCTAATCTCATAGCATTGTGGTTGGAAAGGATGCTTGATATGATTTCAGTTTTCTTAAATTTACTGAGGCTCGCTTTGCGGCCCAGCATGTGGTCAATCCTGGAGAATGTTCCATGTGCACATGAAAAGAATGTGTATTCTGCTGCTTTTGAATGGAATTATTGTTAAATATCAATTAAGTCCATCTGGTTTAATGTGTCTTTTGAGGCCTGTGTTTTTAAATTTTCTGTCTGGATGATCTGTCCATTGATAAAAGTGGGGTGTTAAAGTCCCCCACGATTGTGTTACCGTCGATTTCTCCCTTTATGGCTGTTAGTATTTGCCTTATATATTGAGGTGCTCCTATGTTGGGTGCATATGTATTTACAATTGTTATATCTTCTCGGATTGATCCCTTGATCATTATGTAGTGTCCTTTGTCTCTTGTAACAGTCTTTATTTTAAAGTCCATTTTGCCTTATATGAGTATTGCTACTTCAGCTTTCTTTTGATTTCCATTTGCATGGAATACCTTTTTCCATCCCCTCACTCTCAGTATATATGTGTCCCTAGGTTTGAAGTGGGTTTCTTGTAAGTAGCATATATACAGGTCTTGTTTTTGTATCCATTCAGCCAGTGTATGTCTTTTGGTTGGAGCATTTAATCCGTTTACATTTAAGGTAATTATTGATATGTAAATTGCTATTGCCATTTTTTTAATTGTTTGGGGTTTGTTTTTGTAGGTCTTTTTTCTTCCCTTCCTCTTTTGTTCTCTTGTGGTTTGATGGCCATCTTTATTGTTCTGTTTGGGTTGCTTTTTCTTTTTTGTGTGTGTATCTATTATAGTTTTGGGGTTTGCTGTTCCCATGAGGTTTTTTTGTTTTTGTCTTTAATTAATTAATTAATTTATTTATTTATTTTTGGCTGCATTGGTTCTTTGTTGCTGTGTATGGGCTTTGTCTAGTTGTGGCCAGCGGGGGCTACTCTTTGTTGTGGTGTGCAGGCTTTTCATTGCAGTGGCTTCTTTTGTTGCGGAGCACAGGCTCTAGGTGCACAGGCTTCAGTAGTTGTGGCTCATGGGCTCTAGAGCACAGGCTCAGTAATTGTGGCACATGGGCTTAGTTGCTCTGTGGCATGTGGCATCTTCCCAAACCGGGGTTTGAACCCATGTCCTCTGCATTGGCAGGTGGATTTTTAATCACTCTGCCACCAGGGAAATCCCTCCTGTGAGCTTTTGATATAGCAGTCTATATAGGTACAAGGTTGTTTTAACTTTCTGGTTTCTTTCCCATCTAGAGAAGTTCCTTTAGCATTTGTTGCAGAGCTGGTCTGGTGGCGCTGAATTCTCTTAGCTTTTGCTTGTCTGTAAAGTTTTTTTTTTTTTTAATTGGGATATAGTTGTTTTACAGTGTTGTTTGTTTCTTCTCTACAGCAAAGTGGAGTTTCCTGTGCTATACAACAGGTTCTCATTAGTTACCTATTTTATACATATTAGTGTATATATGTTAGTCCCAATCTCCCAATTCATCCCACCCGCCCTTTCCCCTCTTGATGTCCATATGTTTGTTCTCTACCTCTGTGTCTCTGTTTCTGCCTTGCAAACTGGTTCATCTGTAACATTTTTGTAGATTCCACAAATATGCATTAATTTACAATGTTTGTTTTTCTCCTTCTGATTTACTTCACTCTGTATGACAGTGTCTAGGTCTATCCACGTCTCTACAGATGACCCAATTTCATTCATTTTTATGGCTGAGTAATATTCCATTGTATATATGTACCACATCTTCTTTATCCATTCATCTGTCAATGAATATTTAGGTTGCTTCCATGACCTGGCTATTGTAAATAGTGCTGCAGTGAACACTGGGGTGTGTAAAGCCTTTGATTTCTCCATCAAATCTGAATGAGAGGCTTACTGGGTAGAGTATTCTTGGTCGTAGGTTCTTCCCTTTCATCACTCTAAATACAGTATATTGTGCTACTCCCTTCTGGCCTGCAGAGTTTCTGCTGAGAAATCAGCTGATAACCTTATGGGAGTTCCCTCGTATGTTATTTGTTGTTTTTCCCTTGTTACTTTTAATATTTTTTCTTTGTCTTTAGTATTTGTCAGTTTGATTACTAGGAGTCTTGGCGTGTACCTCCTTGGGTTTATGTGCCTGGGACTCTTTGTGCTTCCTGGACTTGGATGACTGTGTGAAGTTTTCAGCTATTATCTCTTCAAATATTTTCTCAGGTCCTTTCTCTCTTCTCCTTCTGGGACCCCTATAATGGGAATGTTGGTGCATTTAAAAGGTCTCTTAGACTGTCTACATTTCTTTTCATTCTACTTTCTTTATTCTGTTCCATGGCAATGATTTCCACCATTCTGTCTTTCAGGTCACTTATCTATTCTTCTGACTCACTTACTGTACTATTGATTCCTTCGAATGTATTTTTCATTTCAGTTATATTGTTCATCTCTGTTTGTTCTTAATTATTCTAGGTCTTTGTTAAACATTTCTTGCATCTTCTTAATCCTTGCCTCTATTCTTTTTCCAAGATCTTGGATCATCTTCACTGTCATTATTCTGAATTCTTTTTCTAGTAGGTTGGCTATCTCCACTCCACTTAGTTTTTCTTCTAGGGTTTCATTTTGTTCCTTCATCTGGGACATATTCCTCTGCCTTCTCGTTTTGACTGAATTTCTGTGAATGCAATTTCCATTCCACAGGCTGCAGGATTGTAGTTCTTGCTTCTGTTGTCTGCCCTCTGGTGGATGAGGCTGTCTAAGAGGCTTGTGCAGGGTTCCTGATGGGAGGGACTGGTGCCCAGTGGTGGGGAGCTGGGTCTTGTCCCTCTGGTGGGCAGGGCTGTGCTCAGGGAGACTTTAAGCCACTTGTGTGCTGATGGGCAGGGCTCTGTTCCCATGCCGTTGGTTATTTGGCCTGAGGTGATCCAGCACTGGAGCCTACAGGCTGTTTGGTGGTAATGGTGGCCTTTGGGAGGGCTCATGCCAATGAGTAGTTCCCAGAACTGCTGCTGCTAGTGTCTTTGTCCCCGCACTGAGCCACAGACACCCCCTGCCTCCCCAGAAGACCCTCCAATGCTAGCAGGTAGGTCTGGCCCAGTCTATTCTGGGGTCACTGCTTTTTTCCTCTGGGTCCTGGTACCCTCAAGACTTTATGTGTGCCCTCCAAGAGTGGAGTTCCTGTTTTCCCCAGACCTGTGGAAGTCCTGTGATCAAACCCCATTGGCCTTCAAAGCCAGATTCTCTTGGGACTCCTTCTCCCATTGCCGGACGCCCAAGCTGGAAAGCCTGACTAGGGGCTCAGAATTTTCACTCCTGTGGGATAACTTCTGTGGTATAATTATTTTCCAGTTTGTGGGTCACCCATCTGGTGGGTATGGGGTTTGATTTTATCACGATTGTGCCCCCTCCTACCATCTTGTTGTGGCTTCTTTGTCTTTGGATGTAGGGTATCATTTTTAGTAGGTTCCTGTGTTTTTTTGTCGATGGTTATTCTGCAGTAGTGATTTTGGTATTTTTATAAGAAGGGGGTGAGCTCACGTCCTTCCACTCTGCCATCTTGAGTTAATCTGAACTAAGTGAGTTTAGATAGAAAGGAGTGAAAATGTCACTATGTGCAGATGAAATGTTCTTTACCAAGAAATTTTATACACAAGAAGATTAAACTTATTGGAATGAAAAAGATCATGCAACAGATGGCTCTTCACTTGTAAATACTTTGTAATTTTCATTTTGATTTCTTCTCTAACATGTTAATGTATTTTAAAACGTTTTCAGCTTCCATATTTATGGATTCTTTGCAGTTATCTTTTTGCTATTGATTTTAAATATTATCGATTGTAGTCATTGAATATGTTATATATGACAATTTTTTATATGTGAATTTGCCTAGTTTTCCATTATGCCCTATAATAAGTTTAATTTTTATTAATATTTTGTGTGTGTTTGAGGAGAAAATAGCAATCCAAATTTGCTGGGCTCAAAATTCTATATATATCTATTAGAAAGAACTCGTTAATCATTTTACTCATCTTCAGTAATCTTATTTATAATCTGCTTGATCAGTTAGTTTCTGGGAAAGGTATGTTAAGCTCCTTTAGGATGTTTTGTGTATTTATTTCTTAAATTTTTATCCATTTTGCTGCATACATTTCAAAGCAATATAGTCACATAATATTTAATAATTCTAACATTTTCTTTAAAAATTGTTCCATTTTCCAATATTGAATTTTTTTTTTTTGACCGTGCCTCATGCATGCAGGATCCTAGTTCCCCAGTCAGGGATTGAACCCGCGCATCGCACGGAGTCCTAACCACTGGACCACCAGGGAAGTCCTAAATGTTCCTTTTTGATTCTGTTTGCCTTGAATTCTGTTTTGTTCATTAAAAATATTGTTATGTATTGATCCTCCTGCCCCCACCAGTTTTCTGTGTGTGTGTGTGTGTGTGTGTAGTGTATCATTTTCTGTAACCTCTGCCTTCAACCTTGGTTTTCATTTGGTTTTTTTAAAGTAATATATAACTAGATTTCTAAAAATGTCAGTCAGAAAATCTTTATTAGTTAATAGACGAGTTCAGCAGTTACTGAGATTGTTGGTATGTATTTCCACCACTCAAAACACTGATTGACAAAAACCCAATCAAGTAGAAGCCGAGAAAGAAGAGAGAAAATAGTCAAAATAAAACTGAGGTTCAGGGCTTCCCTGGTGGCGCAGTGGTTGAGAGTCCGCCTGCCAATGCAGGGGATATGGGTTCGTGCCCCGGTCTGGGAGGATGCCACGTGCCGCGGAGCGGCTGGTCCCGTGAGCCATGGCTGCTGAGCCTGCGTGTCTGGAGCCTGTGCTCTGCAGCGGGAGAGGCCACAGCAGTGAGAGGCCTGAGTACCGCAAAAAAAAAAACAAAAAAAAAACCCTGAGGTTCAAAGTAATCCTTTTAATATCAACATTGTAGATATAATTTCATTTTACTTTAGCATTTTAAGTTGCTGATGAACAGTCTTTTTTCTAATCCTCATCCCTTTTTTCTAATCCTCATCCCTTTGTCTTTTTACTCTTTTTACTGTTGAGATTTTCTTTTTATCCTTAATATCCTAAGGCTTTACTATTAGTTGATTAAGAGTGGGCTGTCTTTGTTCTGTTGTGGTTATTTTTAAATTTTATTTATTTACTTATTTTGGCTGCGCCTCATGGCTTATAGGGTCTTAGGTCCCTGACCAGGGATCGAGCCTCAGCCCACAACAGTGAAATCAATGAATCTTAAGCACTGGATCACCAGGGAATTCCTGTTGTGGTTATTTTTTATTGTGCTCTTTCAGTCTGAGGAATCATGTATTTTTAATATATTATTCATTAATTATTGATTAGTTATTGCCCTTCCTCCATTCTCTTTATTCTGTAATTCTGAAACCCCTAATAGACCTATTTTGGATCTAGGTTTCATAATATGCCTTTTCTTTCATTTATCCCATCTGTTTGTGCATCTTTCTAGTGGAATCCTCAGGTTGTGTTTCTTGTGTACTACTTTGGTCTTATTCAGCTATTCCACTGAATTTAATTTGGGTTTTGTTGATGGTGATGGTTGTTAATTAATTTCAGCAATCACATTCTTCTTTCCTAAAGACTTTGCTATACACAGGTAACGTGGCATCAGTTTCTGTTTACCACTATGGAATCCTGTCTAATATTTTCATAGCTAACTTTTTTATTTCTGGTGTATATAAAATGTTCTTTTTTGTTTTCAAGAGCAGTGTTACATTTATTAGTATTTTTGTAATGATTCTATGTAATAACACAATTTAGTGTGGTGGTTAATAGCATAGACTTTGGAGGCAGAGGGCCAAGGCTCAAAGCCAAGTTCTGCCTCTTTGACAAGTTATTCAAACTCCCTGTATTCCGTTATCCTTACTTTGATCATAATACTAATACTTATGTCATAGGAGTTTTTGAGGATTAAAGGAGGTAATAAATGTCAAAATACGTGGCATATACCAAGTCCTCAGTAAATATTAGTTGCTATTAGTTGTAGTAGTGGTGGTAGTACTATATTAGTTATCATTATGCAATCGTATGGTTTGTGGAGATTTTCCCATGTTTTTGTAATCTGCCATGCCATCCCAGCCATGCCTTATATATAATGGGATCTAACAGACTTAAATAACTTATGGCTGCTCTTTCTTTTCTACAGATTGATCCTGAGTTAGAAAAAAAACTGAAAATGAATAAAGTGTCATTGGAATCAGAGTATGAGGTATGGTATGCTAATGTAGCAATCTTCCTAGTCAGTGACTGGTTCTATCTGCTTTAAGGTAAATTCAAATTATTATCAGTACAGGAAAGAAATATTTACCTTAAATATATGTTATTGGAACAACTATGTAGTTGTTTGAAAAGAAAATAAAATGGATTTGTATTTCATATACTGTTTCATATCCATATTCTAGATGGATCAAGAATTTAAAAATAAAAAACAACAGGCTAAAAGTACTAGGAGTAAACAATGAAGATTCTTTTTAGTGGTCTTGAGTCAGAAAAGCCTATTTAAATATGATAGAAAACCCAGAAGCTTTAAAAGTAAAGATTGCAGAATTCATACGTAAAAATTCAAAAGTTCAAAAGTTCAACCTAAAAAAAAATAGTGTATATAAAGTTACTAGTTAAATGTGAAATTCTAAAAATATTGTTTATCTTAACACAATGAATTAATTTATTTAAATATGAAGAGCAAATCAGTATGGAAAATTTCAACAACTCAGTTGATCAGTAGGAACATGGGCAGAGCATGTAATGAGTTCAGAGACAAGGAAATAAATATCATTTTTAAACAGATAAAGAGATGCTCAACTTATAATAGGAATGTTAATTAAAATTATAACGAGGTATCATTTTCCACCTATCTTATTAATGAAATCAAAGAGCATGTTTTATTATAGGATGTGGAGAGAGAGGGTGTTCTCCATCTCTGATCATATTTTCCCATTTCTTTTCATGTTTGGTCATTTTTGATTGAAAGGTGGACATTGTGAATAATATACGTTGAAGAGACGTGTGAAGAGTGTTGATTCTCATTTTAGCATTTCAATCATTGGCCAATCATTTTGAGCTTGATTTTATGCTTCATAAGGGAGGATCTGTAGAAAGGTTTTGATGTTTCCTAAACCCCTCAAACTTTGTGGCATTCAGTCTCCAAATTGTTTACCCAGAGGATCTTGTCAGAGCTTAAGACTAGACCACTTTTTTGTTGTTGTTGTTTGTTTTTGTTTTATTGTTGTTGTTTTTTAGTTTAGTTTGGGATTGGACCACTTTTGCATGAAGTTGTTCTGCCAACCTTGCATCCCATTTAAGAATTATGCTCAAATTCTCTTGAGCATATAGGTCTTATGTTATCTGAGTGAAGGCCATTATTCTTTCTTAAAACCTTTTTATAACTTTGTATCATTGCATAACTATACTTGAAAATAATTTCTGTTCTTGAACACTAAATTAGTAGAATTTTGTTCATCTATGTAGATTTAGTAAACTCCTGGTAAAACTGTAAGTGAAATTTAGAGAATGGTTCATTTACTATTTCCCCATTATCTTGTCAAAACCTCTAATTTGCTACTTCTCAGTATATAGCTATGGAGGGTTTGTCTGGGAGTGGATGTTCCTTGAAGTTCTTTTAGAAGCCATAGAGTTTGAGGGCTGAAGAAATCATATAGACCATTTGGTCTAGCCTTTTCATTACTACTTTTGAGAGAATTAGTGCCCAGATAGCTCATATCACTAGCCCAGGGTTATATAGCTTGTTAGTAAAACAGTAATGCTTAGTATCCAAGTGTCAAGGTAAATTTATATCATTTTCCCTGTCTCTGAATAAAAGCTATCCTGTGTTCTCTGTGTTTCTTTTTCTATCTTGTTCACTTAATTATTCCAGAATAACCAAAGCAGATATATGAAAGTTACTGTCAGAGTGATGTCAGAAGGGTAAAGAAAGGTTTATGTGCTTCCCTTTTTTCCTATTTTCATTCCTGTGCTTGAGAGACACTTCACACTAACTAAAGATATAGTGATCCAAACTGTGGTTGAAGCTAGTTTTTATTGCCCCAAAAGAGCTTTGCTCATGACAGCTATGGGGAATATCTTTTCATTCTTAAGCCCAGGCTCATTTCTTAGGTGCAGAAAAAATCATCTTGGTCTCTATTCCTTCTAGCAGACTCTAGAGTCTCCACTTTTGTTCTCTTCATTTACTGCCATCACCCATGTTAACCCATGCTAGTCATTATTATGCTGGATTAGTGTTTGGACCTGGAGTTTTGTTTTCCCAGCTTCTTCCCTTTCTTTGTGCTCTCAAAAATAAAACATGTACATTATTCAAGAAATGCAAGTTAAAACTACAATGAGGTACCACCTCACAGAGGTCAGAATGGCCATCATTAAAAAAATCTACAAATAACAAATGCTGAAGAGGGTTTAGGGAAAAGATAACCCTTGTACACTCTTGGTAGGAATGTAAATTGGTGTAGCCACTATGGAAGGCAGTATGGAGGTTCCACGAAAAACTAAAAATAGAGTTGCCATGTGATCCAGCATTCCTGAGCATATATCTGGAGAAAACTATAATTCTAAAAGATCCATGCACCCGTATATCATAGCAGCAGTATTCACAATAGCCAAGACATGGAAACAACCTAAATGTCCATCAACAGATGAATAGATAAAGAAGATGTGATGCATATTAATATATACAATGGAATACTACTCAATCATGAAAAAGAATGAAATAATGCCATTTGCAGCAACATGGATGGACCTAGAGATTATCATACTAAGTGAAGTAAATCAGAAAGAGGAAGACAAATACCATATGATATCACTTATTATGGTATCTAAAATATGATGCAAATGAACACATCTACAAAACAGAAACAGACTCACAGACATAGAGAACAGACTTGTGGCTGCCAAGGGGGAGCATGGGGGAGGGATGGATTGGGAGTTTTTGATTAGCAGATGCAAACTATTATATATAGAATGGATAAACAACCAGGTCCTACTGTATAGCACAGGGAACTATAGTATTTTGTGATAAATCATAATGGAAAAGAATATGAAAAAGAATGTATGTGTGTGTATATACCTATATATGTATAACCGAATCACTCTGCTGTATAGCAGAAATTAACACAACATTGTAAATAAACTATAATTTAATAAAATAAATTTTAAAAAAATACAGAGTTCTTCTGTTTTAATAGTTTAATTCTGATGATGGGAAAGATAGGAAGTAACATCAATAGGAAGTAAGAAAAATTTTAAGTCCTAAGAAATATGACATTTCTTTAATTATTAAGCTTGATATGCAGTTATTTACTAGAATTACAAGTGAGGGCCTATTGAATTCTTTCTACTCATTTATTCATTCATTCATTGAGGTCCTAATCGAACCCACAGGGCTCCTATACTAATATTTATCCTCTAATATTTGTGGCTCTATAGAAAATAAAGGACTCCACTTTTGAGGACTGGAAGAATATTCGAGGACCCAGGCCTTGGGAAGATCCTGACCTCCTCCAAGGACAAAATCCAGAAATGCGTAACACTAAGACAACTTGACTATGCTGATTCTTTTTTTTTTTAATAAAAATGTTATAAACTGGAATTCCCACCACATACTCCTATCCATTGGAAAGAAAATTACCGACCTGCAGAAGCCTGGATGGGAGTAATTTGATGATAAGTACTCTTGATAAAAAGTTGAGTACAGGTTTCTATACTTCCCAACTCTTTTATTTGCAAATGAAAGTAACAATGTTGATCACATATATTTTTTGCTGCTCAATAAAAATGTGAATACTGCCACTTAAAGAGTGCCATTTATTCTACTCCCAGGTACCCACCCATATTTCTTTTCCCCCAGCCAGTAGGGCAGTCTGATTCCTAATGAGAATAATAGGTCTGGATCCAAATTTTCACAGTAACATCAAGCAGGATTTTATGTCAGACCTATGTGGAAAATAATGTTGATCAGTCTGGTAAGAGCCTTGGTTTTATTTGTAATACCTCACATGTCAGGCTAATCAGTCTCCAAAGCATCACCTGATGATGGTGTTGATACTATTAAAATGCATTAAGAAAGTTTTATTGCTCCAAGTTAAAGCAAAAATCATGAGGTCATAACTTCCATCCTAATATACAAACACAAATAAAATAAAAATGCTGAAAAACTGAAAACAGTATGCTTTGATCCATGAGAGAACTGAGGTACAGGACAAAACCATCACCCTGAAAATTTGAGACACAGAGAAATATAAAGAATCACAGTTTACCTGGAGGAGAAAACACCTGGAAACCACTTCTGGGCCCAGCGTCAGATAGGAATACCTAAAGGGTAATTCACTAATTATTAGAGACTGAGCATGGACTAACCTGAGAGATAAAACTCTTGGGGACCAGGCCAGGGACACACTTTTACTTCCTGGAACCCCACCAAGCTCTCACAGTGAATGTCAGAGAAAAATCTTGTTCTTCTAACAAGGGGAGGGGAAGGTAACCATTTTGAAATGTGCCTTCCAAATTCTGTACTTAACAAAAGCCTGGTCTCAAAGGAAACTATTTTGTTAGAGCTTAATTATACTGGGTTTTACCGGAGCCTAACCAACTGGCGTAAGGGAAATACCCAACTCTGCCTCCCTCTAGCCTTTCTGTCTCACCTAAATGGAGGAAGAGGGGTGGAGAGTAAGACTGAGAAGCAGTTGTGCAGGTCACATACCAGGATCCCATGATCACTGAAAGACTAAGATCTAATCAAAAGAGTATAGAAGGTTCCCCTCACTTTCCACATCACTGCCACATTGCCAAAGGCCCACTCACTGGAGTTTCTTTTACGCAGTCCAACTGGTTATCATGTCCAACTTTCCACAACAACAACAAAAACTACAAGGCATACTAAAAGACAAAAAGCACAGTTTGAAAAGACAAACTAAGCAAGAGAATCAGATTCATAAATGGCAGGGATTGGAATCATCATACTGAGAATTTAAAATAAGTATGATTAGTATGCTTAGAGCTCTAATGAAAAAAGTACACAACATGCGTGGACAGTTGGGTAATGTAAGCAGAGAGAAGGAAGTTCTAAGGAATCATAAGGATATCAATAGAACAGAAATGAATGCTTTGATGTAGTCATCAGTAGAGTAGATACGGTTGAGGGAGGGAGAAAAAGGAGGGAGAAGGATACATATACCATGTTAACACTAATCAAAAGAAAGCTGAAGTAGCTATTTAGGCAAAGTAGGAAAATTAAAATTTAAGGAAAATTATCAGGGATAGAGAGGGAGCATTACATAGTGATAAATGAGTCAATTCTCTAAGAAGACAACAATCTTTAAGGTGTTGGTACCTAATGACAGAGCAGCAAAATACGTGACGCAAAAACTGACAAAACTGCAAAGACTAATAGATGAATCCACTATTACTGTTGGAGATTTCAACTGCCCTCTGTCAGAAATGGATATATCCAGCAATCATAAAATCAGTAAGAATATAGTTGAACTCAGCAGTAGCATCAATCAACTGGTCTAATTGAAATCTCTAGAATACCTCATCCAACAACAACAGAATACACTCTTCTCAAACTCACACATAACATATCAAGACAACATTCTTGGTCATAAAACACACCTTAACAAATATAAAAGAACAGAAATTATACAAAGTATACCCTCAAACCACAATGAAATTAAGTTAGAAATCAGTAACAGAAGGCTACTTGGAAATTCCCAAATACTTGGAGATGAATCCGTACACTTCTAAATAACACATGTCAAAGAAGTCTATAGAGAAACTTAAAATATTTTGAGCTAAATGAAGTTGAAAATACAACTTATCAAAGTTTGTTGGGTGCAGCAAAAGCAGTGCTTTGAGGGAAATTAGAAGCATTGAATACATGTATTAGGAAAAAACTCTAACATTATTAATCTAAGCTTCTAATTTAGGAAACAAGAAAAAGAAGCACCACTTAAATTCAAAGCAAGCAGAAGAAAAGAAATAATAAATTAGAGCTGAAATCTGTAGAGAAAATCAACAAAACCAAAACCTGGTTCTTTAAAGAGATCAATACAATTGATAAACCTCTAACCAGACTAAGAAAAAAAAGAGAGAAGACACAAATTACTAATACCAGAAATAAAAGAGGGGCCATCACTATTGACTCTGTAACAACATTAAAGAATAATAAAGGAATATTATGAACAAATTTATGCCCACAAACTTGATAACCTAGATAAAATGGATCAATTCCATTACCTTTCAATTACTTGAAATTTCATTCCTTGAAAGACACAATCTGCCAAAACTCACACAAGAAGAAATAGGTAATCTGAATAAGCCCATATCTTTTAAAGAAATTGAATCAATAATTAACCATCCAAAATAGAAGGCACCAAACACAGGTGAGTTCAGTGGTGAATTCTACCAAATATTTAAGAAAGAACTTATACCAGTTCTCTTCAACCTCTTCCAAGAAATACAAGCAGAGGAAATACTTCCTAACTCATTCTCTGAGGTCCGCATTATCATAATACCAAAAGCAAACAAAGACATTGCAAGAAAGTAAAACCATAGACCAATATCACTCATGAAGATAGGTGCAAAAATCCTCAAGAAATTATTAGCAAGTCAAATCCAACAATGTATAAAAACAATTATATACCACAACCAAGTGGGATTTATCCCACGTATACCTGGGGTGGTACAGAAGGCTGGTTTAACATTCAAAAATCAATTACTGAAATCCATCACATCAATGAGCTAAAGAAGAAAAATCATATGATCATATAAATACATGCAGAAAAAGCATTTGACAAACTCCAACACCAATTCATGATAAAAGCTCTCAGCAAACTAAGAATGAAGGGGAGCTTCTTCAAACTGATAAAGAATATCTACAAAAAATCTACAGCTGACATATTTAATGGTGAAAAACTAGATGCTTTCTCAGTAAGATCAGGAACAATACACAATGTCCCCTCTCATCACTCCTATTTAACATCATATGGAAAGTTCTAGCTAATACAATAAGACAAGAAAATAAAAGGTATATAGATTAGAAAGGAAGAAGTAAATGTCTTTGTTAACAGGTGACATGGAGAATATCTTGGAGAATCAACAAAAACAACCTGGAACAAATAAAAGAAGGATGCAGAATACATGGTTAATATACAAAAGTCAATCACTTTCCTATATGTCAGCAATGAACAACTGGAATTTGAAATTAAAAGCACAGTTTCATTTATTAGCATAAAAAACCCCTTGGTATAACTAACAAAACATGTGCTAGATCTAAACGAAGAAAACTACAAACCCTCTGATGAAAGAGATCCAGGAAGATTTAAATAAATGGAGTGATATGCCATGTTCATGGTTAGGAGGACTCAATATTAAGATGCCAGTTCTTGGGACCTTCCTGGTGGTGCAGTGGTTAAGAATCCTCCTGCCAATGCAGGGGACATGGGTTCAATCCCTGGTCTGGGAAGATACCACATGCCATGGAGCAACTAAGCTCATGCACCACAACTACTGAGCCTGCACTCTAGAGCCCGTGAGCCACAACTACTGAAGCCCATGTGCCTAGAGCCTGTACTCGGCAACAAGAGAAGCCACTGCAATGAGAAGCACGCACACAACAAAGAGTAGCCCCCACTAGCTGCAACTAGAGAAAACCTGCATGCAGCAATGAAGACCCAATGCAGCCAAAAAAAAACAAAAACAAAAAAAACACCAGTTCTTCACAATCTGATATATAGGGTCAGTGTAATCCCAGTCAAAATTCTAGTGAGTTATTTTGTGGATATAAACAAACTTATTCTAAAGTTTCATGGAAAGAATCATATCTGATGAGAATGATTCATCAAATAGAGAACATTGATAAAGAATTAGAAATTACAAAATAGAAATAAATGAAAATTACAGAGTTGAAAAACTCAATGACCAGGATGAAAAATTCACTAGAGAGGCAAAACAGTAGTTTTGAGTATAGAAGAAAGATTTGAGTAACATGAAAACGAATTGATTATGAAATCTGAAACACAGAAAGAAAAAAGATAATCTAGATGATATAACAATTATAAACATATATACAACTAACAACATAGCCCAGTAATACAGGAAGCCAAAAAGGCAATGCAGGAAAAGGCAACTCTACAATAATAGTTGGAGACTTCAATACCCTACTTTCAATAATGGGTAGAACAGCTAAGCAGAAGATCAAGTAAATAGAAGACTTGAAGAACACTGTAAGCCAGCTAAACTTGACAGACATCTATGGCTCGCTCTACCTGACAACAGCAGAATCCATATTCTCAAGTGTACCTGGAACATTCTCCAGGATAGACCTTATGCCTGGCCATAAAACAAGCCTCAGTAAATTTCAAAGGATTTCAATCATACAACATCCTGGGAACTAAATTAGAAATCAACCATAAAGGAAATGTTGGAAATTTGTAAGTATCTGGAACTTAAATGTAATTAAATGTCCAACTGGCCATTTGAGAAGAAGTCACAAGGGAAATGAGAAATACTTTGAGATGAATTACAATAAAGACACAACATACCAAAACTATGAGATGCATCTAAACAGTACTTAGAAGGAAATGCATAGCTGTAAACACCCATATTACAAAAGAAAAAAAAAAGAGATCTCAAATTTAGTAACCTAACTTTCTACCTTAACATATTTGAAAAAGAAGAGCAACAAAACAAAAGCAAAAAACTAGAAGCAGAAGAAAGTAAATAATAAAGATTATAACAGGAGTAAATGAAAGAGAAAAACAACAGAAACCAATGAAACCAAAAGTTTTGTTTTTTTGTCTTTAGATTAAAAAAAGACTCAAATTGTTCACATCAAAAATGAAAAAGGGGACATTACTAACAACCTTACAGAAATTTAAAAAACAGAACTATAAGGGAATGTGCTATGAACAATTCTATGCCAATAGGTTAAATAATTTAGATTAAATAAATGAATTTTAGAAAGATGCAAATTATCAAAACTGACTCAAGAAGAAATATAAATCTGAATATACCTATACCAAATAAAGAAACTGAATTAGTATTTAAAAAATACCCACAAAGAAAAGCCCAGACCCAAATAGCTTCATTGGCAAATAATACCAAATATTCAAGAGAAGAATTAATACCAATTATTCACAAACTTTAGCTGCAAGAAAGAAGAGGACAGAACACTTCCCAACTCATTCTACGAAACTGGTATCATCCTGATACCAAAAGCAGGCAAAGACATCATAAGGAAGTTACACTCCACTATCTTTTATGAATTGTAGATGTAAAAATCCTCAAAAAAAGACTAGCAAACTGAATCCAGTAATGTATAGAAAGGATTATACATCATGATCAAGTGAGGTTTATCTCAGGAATGCAGTATTGATTTAATATTTTTAAATTATGTAAGAGACTATCAATAGAATTGACAAAAACCACATGATCATATCAAGATGCAGAAAAACACTTGACAGAATTCAACACCTCTTTATGATAAAAAATACTCAGCACACTAGGAATAGAAAGAAACATCTTCAAACTCACAAAAGGCATCTACAAAAAAACCAAACAAATAAAAACAAAACAAAGCAGAAAAACCCCTCACAGCTAACGTGTTTAATAGCAAAGAAGGAGTGCTTTCCCCCAAAGGTCAGAAAGAAGACAAGAATGTATGCTGTCACCACTGCTGTTCA
Organism: Mesoplodon bidens; assembly: GCF_964165515.1. Classification (NCBI taxonomy): domain Eukaryota; kingdom Metazoa; phylum Chordata; class Mammalia; order Artiodactyla; family Ziphiidae; genus Mesoplodon; species Mesoplodon bidens. The sequence goes on along the minus strand of NC_138178.1, from coordinate 146,735,670 downwards.
ACACTGAGCGGTAGGTCTTAGCCAGGACAGTTAGGAGGGGAAAAAATAAAGTAAAAAGCATCCAGATTGGAAAGGAAGAAGGAAAGCTATCTCTGTTTGCAGATGACATGATCTTGTATATAGAACATTTTAAGGCATTCACTAAAAATTATTGTAACTAATAAATGAGTTCAGCACTCATATTATGAGTATAGGACACTTCTAGGGTGGCATTAGGATTTGGTAAGACTGTAAACCTCAAGAGCAGAGAATATTTAAGTATCCTGCCCGATCTCCTCTTCTCTCTCCTCTCTCCACCACAATACCAAAGACAATGCTTTCAGAGCTGACCTGATGTGCAAGTTCGTTTTCCTTGTAAGGTCTTGCCAAGCTCCTGGTAAGGAATGAATATACCAATTTAAGACAGTAAGCCTTTGAGAATCCATGGGAGCATTTCAATTTATAGTTGATTGGTTATGTTCTATCATTGTCTTTGAGTTCTCCACCCTAAAGAAAACTCAGCTTTCTGACACAAAGTATTAGTAACCAATGTAACATTTACTGAAGATTTCATAAAGAAGAGAATGTTTACACTGCATACCATAAGATAAAGAGTAACAAAAGAGTCACAAAAAATACACTTAATAAATTTCTGGTTCCCACAGAGTCTGTCACGGGTACCATATCCTCTTCTCACTTAGTCATTTCCCTCTGTAGGGCGCAGCCTTGATGGACCCTGTCTTTCATCTTTCTGGATCTTCTTTTGCTCTGCCTCCCAGCTCATTCCCTCCTCCCCATCTCACTTCAAACGCGTTACTCTCATGCGCACAGCAAGTTAACTTTTCCCCACCTCCTGCAAACCAGAACACCCATCCCCAGAAGTTCATTCTGCCACAGGGAACCAGTGAGGAATCATAGTGAGGAATGTTATATTCTATAAATTAAATACACAAGTATTATATTGGAAAGAAGATCTACTTGGTACCTCAGTTTCCTCATGTGGAAAATGGGAATAATAATCACAGTAGAGACATCATAGAGTTGATGGGAGCTAACTGATGTCAAGCTAATGATGCCAATAATTATGCATAGAGAAAGCTCTCTACAGATGTTAGCTATTATTAAATAGGAAGGAATTATTAGTAACAACAAAAATTCTTATCAAAATGTCACATCAAGGATAGTATTTTAACGGCATTGCTCAGTAGTCTATTAAATTAATAACAAACATGTTTCTGTGTTTTTTCTCAAATCTTTATATGGTAAATGCTTTTTATATTAAAATTGATTGTTGAAATAAAGGTTTAGAAGGAAAATTTAAAACAAAAAAAGGAAAGATCTATCTTAATAATCTTGTCCCTTCTGTAGACAGCAAGTCCAGTGGGAAAGCATGCAAACTGATAGACCTGAACTGGAATCTTGGCTCTGTCAGTTTGTCAGATTACAAACTGTGTACAAGTCTTATACAGATTACATAACCCGCTTGAGTCTCAGTTACCTTGTCTGTGAATTGGAGTTTTGTAGTTGTCGATGTCAATTAACCTAAGTGAGGTATGTAAGGAACTCAGGAAAGGGAACATAGGTGATAAAAGAGTGGCTATTATTATTGACCAGTAGATGAAAAGTAGTCTGTTTACAGATGATAGATATTCTGTCCTAAATCACTGCTTCCGGTAATTGTTTCTAAAATATTTCTCTGGTTTGTTTTCTGCCTTTTGACCCTTAAACAACATTTAACCAGCTGGAAGCATCACCAAATGATAGAAGGAAGGTGGGCAAAAGGTTTCTGAAATGGGATTTTCGATTTCCTCTAGACTGGGAAAGTGGAGACTAGAATTTGAGGGCAAAAGTGTTGAGAGGCATAAGTAGTCTGTGGTGTTCCCAACAGAAATCACCCTGGTGTGAGAAAGATTTGGAGTCACTGCCATCACCACTGGAGGGTGTGCTAAGCACAGCACTGAATTTGGGGGTCCACCTCTTAAGTAAAGTCCAGCTCTGGTGCAGGGTGCACTCTCCAGAGGGGTCCCATAGTCATCAGTTCTGCCTTGTTCTCTCTCTCTGCATTGTCCCTTTACCTACTGTGAGACCAGGAGACTCCAGACTGGGTGAATTGCCTTGGCTACTTCAGCTACTGCGTCCTCCTGTGTAGAGCTGCCTCTCCAAAGAGTGGCTGATGCCTGCAGCCCAGGAAAGCCACATATACCCTGGGTTCCACAACGAAACTACAGATGAGAACATCTTCCACATCTGGTGCTTCTAGGAGGCGCCAACCACCTCTGTCTGAGCTGGGCTCTACTCTCTGTCTTCATCTATATCCCTCTGCCTTCACACTTCGTGCTCACCTTTCTCCTATTCCTTCTTGGCTCCCCTCCCCTTGCCAAGGTGTATTAACCACAAGAAACCAGGGCTCCTTTGCATCAGATGCCTCTAGGAAATCATAATCAAATCTTCCTGCTGGTCCTTGAACCTGCTCCTCCGCAAACATACTGACACACATATAGACACATGCACGCACACACAAGCACACCAGCCAATCCCCGCAGTGGGTGCCTGAGTGGGAAGAGGCCATCTGGGCAGCAGCCCCGGGAGTTAGCTCCGAGGCCTGCCCTCAGTATACGTTACCAGTCTGTATCGTATGCCCAGTGGTGTGTTCACTCCTGTGCACTGGAGGGAGAGTGTCCTTGCAAATAGCCTTTCCCTTGACCTGGGGAATCTCTTTTGGGCAAATCAAAGTTTTCCTCAGGCACTGGGAGAACAAGATAAGAAACTCCAAACCCTACGCTGGACACTGTCTGGGAGAAGATGCCCAACTTGCAGAAATTCCAGCGCTTCGCTAGCAAAGGTTCAGCAGTGAGGTTCTGTAAGGCTTATTTGGTGATTTTTTTATGGGAGGGGGCCCGAGTGAACAGACTACTTATACTGGATTATGACACGTTTCAAACACACAGGAAAAAATCTTGACAAAACCCTTGTAAAGCTGTCTACTCCTAACCAGTTCCTTGGATTTTACAACACTGTGAAGGCCTCAAGGGCAGCCTTCACTCCCCTACCTGCTGTCTCCCGCATCCTTCCCCATCAAAGAAGGACAAGAAGCCGCCACAGTTGTCACCCTTTTCCCCTTCTTCCTTTGCTATGCTCCGTTAATTACTTTTACCATGACCTTTCTCTGAAGTGGTAGTATGTGAAGACCAGAGAGGCCTGTACAGATCGCCAAGCTATACCATCCCACGGGCTCAGGCCACTGTTTCTGATGCAGCCTCAGAAAATACTATCTCCTACAGTCCACTAAAAAAAAAAAAAAATTCCAGGTTCTTCACCAATTTCCCCCAGCTAATAACTTCAGCTTTTCTGACAACTGGTACAGGGCCTACATGTATTAAAGTGTCAGAGAGTTAGAGAAGGTGAAACTGAGAAAGAAGCTTAAGATCACCCATTTTTGACACAGATCCTCACTTTACAAAAAAGAGAGATGAGGCCACAGAAGAAAGGCGACGTGCCCAAGGTCACACAGCTGGTTAGTGGAAGATTCTGGACTGAAATTCAGTTACCCTGACTACCAGTAGAAGACAATCCTTCTGTTCACCCTCAGTTTAAAGGGTTGAGTGGGAAGCATTATGTTTTTCCCAAAGGTGATAAAGTCTGCATGTCTCTATTTGTAACTGTAGGTGAGGAAACAAGCCTCTGAGAGCTGGTACAATGCTTTTGGCATTTGTAACAATGCTAGGTGAACATGTGCTAAGAATGTTTATTGAATGAATGGATGGATGTGTGTGAACAAGGAGAAAGGCAGTGGCCATACGTACAATATTTTCTATGACTCCACAAAAACAGACAAGTCAGGGACACATAAATGTTAGGGAGTGTGTTTGTCCCCTGGGTACAAAGCCTGGGTGAGGGAGAGCGTATCTGTGTCTAAGTGATGTCTGTAAGCACCAGGTGTGCAGAGAGTCCAGTGTGTGATCCCAGGATTAGCCTTAACCTCCTTGGGCTCCATTTCATTATCTTCCGGAACATTAAGCGACTAGATTAGATCTCTAGGGATTGTCCCAGATCTGTGTCAGATCACAGACCTCAAGGAGGGAATGGATTTCATTTCGCTGACATGTCTTGTGGTCTTGTGACACTGTGCTCTTGTGTGTGTGTGTGTGGGGTAGGTGGGTGTCTTGCTGGAACTTGTAATGGGTAGAAAATGAGCATTTACCTCTCAGCCTCCAACCCACCTGGTTCCACTTCCAAATCCCAAGCCCCATTTACTTCATTTCATATCCCAGTCCATATCTAGTGAGATCAAAGTCCTGGGACTATTTATTCTTTTACCTGTTATGGAAAATGTACCCCACCCCCCGCCAGTGGAGCTGGTTTCTTAAATTACATTTCACACTGCCATTTCCAGACCACCCACCATCACTCATGGCTATATCTGCCCCAAAGCTCCAGTGCCGCTACATCAGGTAGACAATGAGGCATAGGGGAGGGGACTGGAAAAAGAGTACCAGCATAGAACAGTTCTCCTCGTTTGGAGACTAGTTCCTGGCACTTGACAAGTCAGAGGAGAGGAAGTCTCTGAAGGTTTGCTGGGCAAACTCTGCTGCCTGCCTCCAACATCTGAGAGCAGGCTTAGCTGTGATCCCTAGCACAAGGAACTGTAATACCATGACTGGAGGGCATCCCTGGTGCTGAGCCAAATTATAATTTGTTTCTCTAGAAATGAGAATTAGCCTGAGCTTAAATCTCTGCAACATAAAAATCAGATGAATTAAAAGGTTATACACCCTGACTCACCATGATTTTCATTGAATTTTTGCCGGGAATGGGCTCATTTAAGTTCACTTTGAGCTCATCCACTAATGGATATTGGATTTAAATTCAGGTTCCAGCCTCTTTGCTCAAATCATTTTTATGGTACATTGTGATGCACAAAAGTATACCTGGGTACTAGGGATTACATTCCTGATAGGCACAATGGTTACAGTGTGAAAATAAGTTCTATGAAGAAAAAATACGCTAGGAATGGAAATATTTCGTCTGAGGCTGGTCAGGATGAGGCTGACTTAAAAATGGTCCCCAACTGTGGGAATTTTGCAAAGCAATTGCTGATCAGTTTTTGTTTGTATCACCACATGAGGTTAAGGAAGGGCACAAAATGCTTTACTGGCAGCAAAAACATTAGAGATCCTGGACTGAATAAAATGTTAGGAAGTCACCAGTCAGGCAGACCGGGGGCTTCTACTACGGACAAATTCCAGCAGAGAAGAGATGACAAGGATTAATTAATGTGACACCTGTTCGTGGCGTGACTACTATGAGCCAGGCCACGTTTTGAATTTCTCCCGTTTCGAATACAACAATGTTAACAACAGAAGAAGATCCCTGCTCTCATGGACCTGATATTCTAGCAGCCAGATGTAGACATAATAAACATGTAAATAACTAAGTTCTATGGTATGTTAGAAACTGGTGAGTGTTATAGGGAGAAAAGTAAAGAAAGATGACAGAATTTGGGAATCTACAGGGGGAGGGACAGCAGGTTAAATTTTTAAATAGGGAAGATGACATTTGAATAGACATCTGAAGTAAGTAAGGAACTTGGTCATGTGCATATCTGGGTTCAGTGGATTCCAAGCAGAGGAAACAGCCAGTGCAAAGGTCCTGTATTGGGAGTGTGCTTGGAGAAACGTAGGAGGTAAGTAGTACTGAAGCCAAGTGATTCAGAGGGAGAGGACCAGGAGAGATGAAGTGAGAGGTAAAGGGAGGAAGAAGGGACAGATCATAGGCTTTCTGGCTATTTTAAAATCTTTGGCTTTTCTCTAAAGCTAATGGTGAGCTGTCGGAGGGTTTTGAGCAGAAGAATGACGTGATCTGACTTACATACAAGTATCTCTCTGCCTGCTGGGCTGAGGCATGCATCTGATTGGAGCCAAAGCCTTCCTTCAGATGTTCTTACATTTCACAAACAGGCAGATGAAATGTAGAATGTGGCACATGGGCAGCAAAAGAAGTAAAATTAAAGGCAGCTAGGGAGTCAGCTATGAAGAGGATTGTTTTGAACAATCCTGTGCTAAAATTTCAGAAACATTTCCCAACATGTATTAAGCGTTTTTGCAGTGGCTGTCCATTTTTGTGCCCTAGAGAGTGTGCTTAGTCCAAGTGTGCAACTCCAAGGATGTTAAACAGGCCCCACTTGGTATATAGTTCAGGCTCTTCTAATGGGCAGTATAGAATCAGAGGCCGTAAAACCTCAACTCACCTCTTCTAGACTTTTCTAGATTCTGGGGATTGAAACAGTAAGGCTCCTCTTTTCATGTTGTTTCTATCAATGCATTGTGAAGTCACCGACTTTATACATTAAAAATAAGCAGACTATGATATGTGCCTTGTGATATATATGAGTCCAGGTTTCTGAGGAAGGATTAACTTACACCACCTGCAGAGAAGGGGAGGCTTCATGATCCTGGTTCCCTTGGAGCTGCATTTTGAAGTAGCGGAAGTTCATGGAATACTTGAGGAATGGTGTCTCCTCCAGGATGGAGTTATGGAGTGAATAGGGGGTAGTGGCAGGAAGTCGGGTCAAAGTCATATTACAAGAAGCCTGATGTTCCCTGCTAAAAAAATCAGAATGAACACTGAAGGCAAAAGCAGGAGTATCCTATCATCATTTATATCTTTTAGGTAACTTTCGACAGTGTCAAAGGTAGACTTGAAAATCATAAGTTTCTTTTCTTTTTTTCCTCCATATTTGACACTGTAGTTCTGTTGACATGGCTATTATTAGATCAGTGTAAAGGCGGAAGGAAGATCAGGAGTTTCTTCTCTGGAGACCACTTAGGGGCGACTTTAACTGGTGGAAAGGTGATGAGGGATTAAGCCAGGAATGTTTCGGTGGCAATAGAGAGGTGGGAACAGGTGGAAAGATTTCAGTGGTAGCATGGGGAATGTGAGCCTGTCACCTGCACTCTATACTATTATGTCATCTCAAACAGCCCTTGATAGGTGAGGTTTTCTCTGACTCACCCTGGCAAATGGCACTCGTGGGGCTGTTTCCCAAGCTACGGATGTACCCCAGGCACACGTTCATTTGCATGCCCATTAGATTGCCAGCCTCTTTAAGGCAGGGATCAGCTTTTCATCTCTGTGTTCCTCTAGCCTTCTAATGACCCACAGAAAGGTGTGCTGGATGGTTGGTGACTGAGTGGAAACTAGACATTCATAAATGACTGAAGATTACAGGCTATCTGGCAGTAAAAGCACTAGCATTAAAGGTTCACCGATACCAAGACATTACACCAATTACCATTCAACCTAAAGTCTCATAGCACTTTTTTTTTAATTAATCTGGTAAACTACCCATCCCACCCATAGTCATAGAGGCTAACATACTAGCTCCAAAACAGCCTTTTTTCTTGGCTGATTTTATCTAGCAGCTATGTGCTAGGGAGTGTTTTGAGAAGAGGTTGGTCAAGACCTGCAACATGGGAGTTACCAGTTTCCCTATCAGTTTGCTGGGGAGGGCGAACCTAATATGTGCCTCTAAATTCCAACTGCAAGCCCACATGCTGGAACTGAACTGTGGACGCTGCAACTTCAGGACAGATGTGTGAGTACGTGATGACGGACTGATTGCTTTTGCCTGATGGAGGCGTATCAGATGAGGGTCACGAACAACGCGGCCGCCTTAAGGACAGCATTCTGTGATGTCCTTGTTGGGAGGGACTCTGAACTTCTGGGATTCGAGAGGCCTCGCAGGGCTTGTCTGGCAGGGCGTCATGTTTGCCCGTGTGGTGATGGGCGCCTTACTCACGAACGAGACCCTTCACTTCAGAGTCCCCACGGTGGTGATGGAATTGAAGAGGTGAGAGTAAGAGTCTGGAGGAAGAAGTGTCCAGCGGGATTCCGGGATGGGTGGGGCCTTAGGCTTGGCCGGATGGAGACCGCAGGGAATCTGCAATGCGAGAGGCCAGAAGACTGGGACGCAAGCGGCAGTCCATGGATTGGGAGTTTTTAGGCAGTCCTTTTCCAGGGTGAGAGGCTTGCTGGAGGCAACAAAATTAACATATCAGAGACAGATTTTAACCTAAGTCTGGGTGATTACAAAGCCTGTATTCTTCTACTTACTACACCATGACTCTTCTCCCTGTCTGCCAAATGGTAGGGACTCCCAAAGTGGTAGCTGTGTTGACCTTTGTGTTTTTTTCCCAAAGGAATTCTGAGTTTTTAATGAGTCCGTTTATCCCATGCCCCACTTCTCCCAGGGGTCTAGTTCCCCCTTCACTGCGCTCAGTGGCATTCCCATAGGAAAGTTTGAGAAGCGCTGCGTTAGAGCAGTACGTCTCAAAGGGTGGTCCCTGGACCTGCATCAACGGCATCTCTTGCAAACTTGTTAAAAGTGCAAATTTTAGACCCCACCTCATATCTTCTGAATCCGAATCTCTGGGGAAAGGGGCCAGGAACCAGTATTTTAACAAGACCTTCAGATGATTCTTTTTTTTTTTAATTTAATTTTTGTTTTATATTAGAGTATAGTTGATTTACAATGTTGTGTTAGTTTCAGGTGTACAGCACAGTGATTCAGTTATACATATATATATATCCATTCTTTTTCAGATTCTTTTCCCATATAGGTTATTACAGAATATTGACTAGAGTTCCCTGTGCTATACAGTAGGTCCTTGTTGATTATCTGTTTTATATATATTAGTGTATATATGTTAATCCCAAACTCGTAATTTATCCCTCCCCCAACATTTCCATTTGGTAAGACAGGTTTGTTTTTGAAGTCTGTAAGTCTGTTTCTGTTTTGTAAATAAGTTCATTTGTGTCATTTTTTTTAGATTCCACATGTAAGTGATGTCATATGATATTTGTCTTTCTTTCTGGCTCACTACACTTAGTATGATAATCTCTAGGTCCATCCATGTTGCTGCAGATGGCATTATTTCATTCTTTTTTATGGCTGAATAGTATTCCATTGTATATATGTATCACATCTTCTTTATCCATTCCTCTGTTGATGGACATTTAGGTTGCTTCCATGTCTTGGTTATTGTAAATAGTGCTGCAGTGAACATTGGTGTGCATGTATGTTTTCAAATTATGGTTTTCTCCAGATATATGCTGAGGAGTGGGATGGCTGGATCCTATGGTAGTTGTATTTTTAGTTTTTTAAGGAACCTCCATACTGTTCTCCATAACAGTGTACCAATTTACATTCCCACCCACAGTGGAGGAGGGTTCCATTTTTTCCACACCCTCTCCAGCATTTATTGTTTGTAGACTTTTTAATTATGGTCATTCTGTCTGGTGTGAGGTGATAGGAAACCATAAACAAAATGAAAAGACAACCCAGAGAATGGGAGAAAATATTTGCAAATGAAGTGACTGACAAGGGATTCATCTCCAAAATACACAAACAGTTCATTCAGCTCAATAAAAAAAAATTTTTTTAAGTCAAAAAATGGGCAGAAAATCTAAATAGACACTTCTCCAGAAAAGATGTACAGATGGCCAAAAAGCACATGAAAAGATGCTCAACATCACTAATTATTAGAGAAATGCAAATCAAAACTACAATGAGTTATCCTTTGTGTTTCTACAGCTCTTTGTACGTATCCTTTGTGTATCACTGCATGTATGAAATTCAATTGTGTTCCTTATGCATTTGTGCCCTGTTCTACACTGAGTATCCTGAGTATGGGGTCTTGTTCCATTGCTCAAGGGAATGCAAGTAGACACTGGTATAACAGTGGAAGGATTAGGTCTTAGAATTAGTTATACCCCAGTTGAAATCCAGATAAGTTTCTTTTTTTGCTCTGTGACCTTGGCCACTTTGTTTGCTTTTGCAATCCTCAGTCTTGTACATAAACAGCATAATTTGGATAAAGGTTTGGAACACGAGGTAGGCCTTCCAATCTGAGTTAATTATACTAATGAGGCCAAGGAGAAAGGCCACTTAATTTAAAACAAAAAATAGTCTGTTTGGGAAGGGTTATAAGCCTTATCCCTGGTGGCCTGTCAAATATACTAATTGACCTGTTGGCACAGTTGGAGTCAAGTGGACAGAAAATATTGGATTCAATACTCTTAAACCCAACAAAACTACTGGAATGAACTTAAGTAAATATTATATGTTCTCTTTTCCTTGTAGGAATATTATGTAAAGAACAGCATATTATTGTATATTTCCCATAATTACTATAATAACTTCAAAGTGGACTGTATCCTCTGATAAATGTTAGTAATCTTTATGGAACAACATACAGAAAAGGGTTTTAAAGTACCAGGTATACACTAATAATTTTCTCTTTTCCTTCTCTTATGAACCTCTTGAAAAAAAATAATGAATTTGTTGCTTCAGCTTCTTCCTTACCCATTTACTGGTATCATCAGTGATCCACTAATTTCTAAATCCAATACTTTCTCAACTTTATAATACCCTCTTTTATATAGTATATGCTACCAATGCTGACTTCATGCTTTTCAAAAACCCTGTTGTCTTACATAAACCCATTATGCTGCTGCTGCTTCTTCTTCTTCTTCTTCTTCTTCTTCTTCTTCTTCTTCTTCTTCTTCTTCTTCTCCTAGCTTGCAGTTCTTTCTTACTTTTCTTCATGGTTTTCTTTGCTCTTTTCATTAATCTGTATTTTTCAGTATTCCATCCTAGGCATTTCTAATTCCATATGTTCAAAATCAAATTTGATTTCTTTTCCAAGCTTTGTTCTTCACTCTTCACCTCCCTTCAGCCACCACTACCAGAGTTCCCCAAGGTCTTATTCAGTTTGTGTCTTTAATGTCTCTTTATTCTATCACCTGTTTACTTTACCCACTTTCTTGGTTTGGTCCTCAGTTATGTCTTATATTTCTACTCAGAGTCTCACATTTCCTACTCAATGGGAAGGAAGTTTGAATGGCTGGGGACTAGGATATTTTGAGGCTTTTTCATACACATATTTATTTCCTAGGCTGGAACGATTTTTGTGGTACCTACTCATGGTCCCTCCATGTGACCCCTCCATGCTTCTCATAGCATGGTACTGGATTCCCAAAGGGAGCATTCTGAAAGGGAATATCTGGAGACTGAGTTCCAAGTGAACCAGGTGGAAACTACTACTTTTTTAAAAAAAAATCTAGACTTGAAAGTAACCCATGTTCATCTCTGTTGCATTCTGTTAGGTACATGCAAACCACTAAGGCCAGCTGAACCCAGATTCAAGGGGAGAGGAGAGGAATTAAAACTCCATCTCTCTCTCACTGTGTGATATCACTTCTATGTGGAATCTAAAAAGTACAGCAAACTAGTGAATAAAAAAATAAAAGAAGCTGACTTAAATATGGGGAACAAACTAATGGTTGCCATTGAGGAGGAGAGGGGAGTGGCAATATTGGGCTGGGGGAGTGGGAGGTACTAACTATTGGGTGTAAGATACAGGGAATATAGCCAATAATTTGTAATAACTGTAAATGGAAAGTAACCTTTAAAATTTTTATAAAAAATAAAGTGTTTTAGAAAAATAAAAGAGATAAAAAGATTTTAAAATTAAAAAGAATTTTAAAGACTTATCTTTGTTGTTGTTGTTGTTGTTTTGTCATTTGGTTATTTTTTGGCCATCCTGCTTGGTTTGTAGAATCTTAGTTCCCTGACCAGGGATTGAACCCAGGCCCTTGGCAGTGAAAGTGCCGAGTCCTAACCGCTGGACTGCCAGGGAATTCCCTGATTTTTTAAAATTTATTTTTGATTGAGGTAGATTTTATTTGTAACCTTGTATGTTTCATGCATACAACCTTATATTCTACTTCTGTATACACTACAGGGTGCTCACCATCAAAACTTTAGTTTCTATCCTTCACCATATAGTTGATCCACCTTTACCCATTTTGCCCTCCCCCCTGCCCCTTCCCCTCTAGTAACCACTTCTCTGTTCTATGTATCTACATTTTTGTGTGGTTTGGTTTGTTCATTTATTTTGTTTGTTGGTTGGTTTTCTTTATATTCCACATATGAGTGAAATCATATGGTTTTTGTCTTTCTCCATCTGATTTATTTTACTTGAACATAATACCCTCAAGGTCCAACAATGATTTCAAAAATGACAAGATTTCATCTTTTTTATGGCTGAGTAGTATTCCATTGTGTATGTATATGTATATATCTCACATCTTCTTTATGCATTCATCTCTTGGTGGGTTGTTTCCATATCTTGGTTATTGTAAATAATGCCACGAAGAACATAAAGATGCAGGTATCTTTTCAAATTAGTGTTTTCATATTCTTTTGATAAATACCCAGAAGTGGGCTGGCTGGATCATATGGTAATAACATCTCATTGTAGTTTTGATTTGCATTTTCCTAATAATTTGTGATGTTTAACATTTTTTCATGTGCCTGTTGGCCATCTGTATGCCTCCTTTGGAAAAATGTCTATTCAGCTCCTCTGCCCATTTTTTAATTGGATTGTTTGGGGGTTTTTTAGTGTTAAGTTGTATGAGTTCTTTGTATATTTTGGATATTAACCCCTTATTGGATATATGATTTACAAGTATTTTCTCCCATTTGGTAGGTTGTCTTTTTGTTTTGTTGATGGTTTCCTTTGCTGTGCATAAGCTTTTTAATTTGATGTAGTCTAATTTGTTTATTTTTGCTTTTGTTTCCTTTGCTTGAGAAGTATCTAGAAAAATGTGGCTAAGACTGATGTCAAAGAGCATACTGTCTGTGTTTTCTTCTAGGAGTTTTATGGTTTCAGGTCTTATATTCAAGTCTTTAATCCATTTTGAGTTTATTTTTGAGTATGGTGTGAGATACTGCTCTAGTTTAGTATTTTTGCATGTGGCTGTCCAGTTTTCTCAACACTGTTTATTGAAGAGACTATCCTTTCTCCATTGTATGCTCTTTGTTCCTTTGTCATAAATTATTTGTCCATATATGTGTGGGTTTATTTCTGGGCTCTCAGTTCTGTTCCATTGATCTATGTATCTGTTTTTCTGCGAACACCATGCTCTTCTGATTACTGTGGCTTTGTAATATAGTTTGAAATCAGGGAGTGTGATACCTTCAGCTTTGTTCTTTTTTCTCAGGATTGCTTTGGCTATTCTGGGTCTTTTGTTATTCCATATAAGTTGTAGAATTTTTTGTTCAATTTTTGTGAAAAATGTCCTTGTTTTTTTTTTTATCGGAATTGCACTGAATCTGTAGATTTCTTTAGGTCATATGGACATTCTGATAATATTAATTTTTTCAATCTATGAACACAGTATATCTTTCCATTTATTTGTGTTTCCTTCATTTCCTTTCAACAATGTCTTATAGTTGTCAGTGTACAGGGCTTTTACCTCCTTGGTTAAATTTATTCCTATGTATTTTATTCTGTTTGATGCAGTTGTAAATGGGACTGTTGTCTTTATTTCTCTATCTGATGATTCATTATTAGTGTATAGAACTGCAATATATTTTTATATATTGATTTTGTATCCTGCAACTTTACTGAATTCATGTATTAGTTCCAAAAGTTTTTTGGTGAAGTCTTTAGGGTTTTCAATATATAATATCATGTCATTTGCAAATAGTGACAGTTTTACTTCTTCCTTTCCAATTTGGATGACTTATTTTTTTCTTATCTAATTGCTCTTGCTAGGACTTCTAATACTATGTGGTGAGAGTGGGCATCCTTTTTTGTTCCTGAGTTTAGAGAGTGAGCTTTCAGTTTTTCACTATTGAGTATGTGTTAAATATGGGTTTATCATATATGTCCCTTATTATGTTGAGGTACATTCCTTCTGTACCCGCTTTGAGAGTTTTTATTATAAATGAGTGTTGAATCTTGCCAAATGTTTTTTTTCCTTCTGCATGTGTTGTGATGATCATATAGTTTTAATCCTTCATTTTGTTTATGTGGTGTAACATGTTGATTTGCAGATGTTCAACCATCCTTGCATCCCTGGAATAAATCCCACTTGATCATGGTATATGATCTTTATAATGTATTGTTGAATTCAGTTTTCTGATATTTTGTTGAGGATTTTTGCATCTGTTCATCAGAGATACTGGCCTGTAATTTTCTTTTTTTGTGTGTGTTGTGTCTGTCTGATTTTGGTATCAGGGTGATGTTGCCCTCATAGAATGAGTTAGGAAGTGTTCCCTCCACTTCAGATTTTTGGAAGAGTTTGAGAAGGATAGGTATTAAGTCTTCTTTGAATTTTTGATGGAATTCACCTGTGAATCCACTTGGTTCTGGACTTTTATTTTAGGGGAGGTTTTTGATTACTGTTTCAATCTCTGTACTAGTGATTGGTCTATTCAGATTTTCCATTTCTTCATGAGTGAGTCTTGGGAAGATTGTATGATTCTAAGAATTTGTCCATGTCTTCTAGGTTGTCCAGTTTGTTAGCATATAGCTGTCCATAATATTCTTTTCTAATCCTTTGTATTTCTGTGATATCCATTGTTATTTCTCCTCTTTCATTTGTGATTTTACTTATCAGAGCCTTCTCTTTTTCTTAGTGAGTCTAGCTACAGGTTTATCAATTTTGTTTATCTTTTCAGAGAACCAGCTTTTAGTTTCATTGATTTTTCTATTGTCTTTTTAGACTGTATTTCATTTATTTTTGCTCTGATCTTTATTGTTTCCTTCCTTCTGTTGATTTTTGGCTTCACTTGTTCTTCTTTTTCTAGTTCCTTTAGGTGATATTAGATTGTTTATTTGAGATTTTTCTTGTTTTTTGACGTAGGCCTGTGTTGCTCTAAACTTCCCTCTTAATACTGCTTTTGCTGCATCCCACAGGTTTTGGTATATCATATTTTCATTTTCATATGTCTTCAGGTAATTTTTTATTTCTCCTTTGATGTCTTTGTTGACCTGATAGTTTTTCTGCAGCATGTTGTTCAGTCTTCATATTTGTGACCGATCCAGCTTTCTTCTTGTAGTTGATTTCTAGTTTCATACCATTGTGATTGGAAAAGATGTTTGATATGATTTCAGTCTTCTTAAATTTCTTGAGATTTGTTTTGTCCCCAACATATGGTCTATCCTTGAAAAAGTTCTATCTGAACTTGAGAAGAATATATATTCTGCTGCATTTGGATGGAATGTTCTGTACAAATCTATCTAATCCATTTTGTATAATGCTTTATTTAAGGCTGTTGTTTCCTTGTTGACTTTCCATCTGGATGATCTATCCATTAATGTAAGTGGGGTGTTAAAGTTCCCTACTATTACTATGTTGCTGTCAATTTCTCCCTTTAGGTCTGTTAATGTTTTATATGTTTTGGTGCTCCTATTTTAGGTGTATACATATTAATAACTATTATGTCTTCTCAATGAATTATCTCCTTTATCATTATATACTGTTCATCTTTGTCTCTTGTTACCTTTTTTTTTTTTGGCTTCAAGTCTACTTTGTCTGATATGAGTATGGCTACATTTGCTTTCTTTTGGTTCCCATTTGCTTGGAGTATCATATAACATCTCTTCACTTTGAGCCTATATTTGTCCTTAGAGCTCAGGTGAGTCTCCTGGAGGCAGCATATCGTTGGGTCTTGTTTTTTAATCCACTGAGGCACTCTCTGTCTTTTGATTGGTGCCCTCAATCCGTTTACACATAGAGTAGTTAATGATAGATGAGAACTTGGTATTGCCATTTTATCTTTTGTTTTCTAGTTGCTCTATATCTCCATTGTTTCTTTTTCCTTGTGTTTCCATCTGCCATTTTGGTTTGAGGTTTTCTATGATGTTTTTCTCAGTTTACTCTTTTTAAATATTTTATTTCATGTCTGTGCTCTAGATTTATGTTTTGTGGTTACCATGAGGTTGTATAAGCTTTCTCTTGGATAAAATAGTCCTTTTCCTGCTGATAGCGTCTTATCTTTATTTACCTATATGGGTTTCATCCTTTTCCCCTTGCCTTTTGTGTTTTTGTCATCTCAAATTATCCCTTTTTATATTGCAAATTTATTACCAAATTGAAGTAGCTAAAGTTATTTTTCTGCTTCCCCCCTGCTTTAAACTTTATGCTATAATAAAGTGTTTAAAAACCTATTCTGGGGAATTCCCTGGTGGTCCAGTGGTGAGCACTCTGTGCTTTCACTGCAGAGGGCCTAGGTTCAATCCCTGATTGGGAAACTAAGATCCTGCAGGCCACGTGGCATGGCCAAAAAGAATAAAAAATAAAAACCTATTCTGATAAAGAGTTGAGATTTTCTGTTTGTGCCTGTCTATTTATTACCTTACTCAAATTTTTGTGTACTCTTGCCTTTTTGTTTCTTGTGGAAGAGCTGCTTTCAGCATTTCTTGTAAGTCAGGTCTACCGTTAATGAACTCCCTTAGCTTTTGTTTGTCTGGTAAAGTCTTTACTTCTCCTTATATCTGCATGGAACTTTGCTGGATAGAGTATTCGAGGGTGATAATTTTTATGTTTCAGTATTTTGAGAGTGTTGTTTTACTCCCTCCTGGACTGTAGAGTTTCTGTTGAGGAATCTGCCGATAGCCTACTGGGTGGTAAGTTACCATCCTTTTTTCCCTGGCTGCCGTTAAAATTCTTCGTCATTGACTTTTGACAGTTTTAATACAGTGTGTCTTGGAAAAGGTCTTTTTGCATTGGGCTAATTAAGTGTTCTCTTTGCCTCATGGACTTGTATATCCAGTTCCTTCCCCAGGTTTCGAAAGTTCTCAGCTATTGTTTCTTTAAATAAACTCTCCGCTCCCTTCTCTCTCTTTCTTCTCCTGGGATACCCATTACTCTGTTGCCCTTCCTATAAAAGTCAGATAGCTCTCATAGAATTTCCTCATTTTTTAAGTATGTACTTCTCTTTCTTCTACTGGTATCACCTCTAGACTTCTATCTTTGAGCTCCCTAATTCTCTCTTCCCTATGGTCTGCCCTATTTCCAGTGATTTCTAACGCATTCTTCATCTCATATATTGAGTTCTTCAACTCCCAAATTTCCGTTTGTTTCTTTTTTAGAGTTTCAATATCTTTGGTAAAGTATTCTGTTCATTAATTTTATTTTTGAGTTCGCTGAACTGCGTTTCTGAGTTTTCTTGTATCTCATTGAGTTTCTTCATGGCAGCTATTTTGAATTCTCTATCAGTTAGATTGCAGTATTCCATGACTTTAAGTTTGGTTTCTGGAGAACTGTCATTTTCTCTTTGTGGTACAGTGTTACTGTGGTGGGTATTCATGGTGCTTGATGAGTTAGTTGTTTATCTACTGATGCATTTGAAGTAGCAAACACCATTCTACTTGATTCTAACGATTCAACAGGTTAGAAATTAAAGGTTTTTCTTCTGTATTCCAGTAGGTGGCACTATAGCACAGGTTTTTGTTTTCTCTTACCTGAGCTGCCTTTGGTTAGAATTGAGAGTTGGCCCTTTATGCCCTCCACTGCCTCTCAGAGGTGTCGCCCTGAGCCCTTGTTATGGCTTCTTGTGCCTCTAGGGTCATTGGTGCTGTGCTACTGTCAGTATCACTGGTGTTGCTGCCTGGGGCACCAGGATTGTGGGCTCTTCTGCTGTGTGCAGGTTCCCCAGAGTGTCAGGCTCTGCTGCTGCAGGGAGAGAGGGAGGCTGGAGGATGGGAGTCAGGATGCATGGGAGCCTCTGCTGTGTCTGGTGTTTTAAGCTCCATGGGCTATGCTGCTGCAGGATTGGAGGAAAGGGGCTGGCATCGTGGGCACCTCAGTGGCTGGAGTGTCGGGGTCCCAGACCCCATTGCCACTGCTGCCCAGTTACCTGTGGCCACAGGTGCCACTGCGGCCAGGAGGCTGGAGTTGTATGCACCACCTCCGCTGCTACTACTGCGTTCTCTGGAATGCCAGGATTGCAGGCACCACCTCCAAGATTCCCGTGTTTCCACCTCCTCTGTGTGTTCCTTTCCACCCACCTTTAGATGAACAGGTGTGTGGAATTCTTTGGCACCCTGGTATGTCGGGTAGAGGCACCTTTGTTGAGCTGTGGGTGTTTTACTGGTTGTAGATTGAAGGGGAGAGACTGTGTCACTCGGCCATGCTGCTGATGTCACAAGACTCCATCTCTTAATGGCAGAATGGCAAGGTCACCTAGCATAAGAGAATGTGGGTTGGGAGATACCTTTGGAAAATATTATCTGTCAGATATATGTAATATATATGTATATATTTGTGTGTATCTATGTGTATACACAAAGAGAGATAGGTTTGCCCCCCTGCAAAGAAAAACATTAGTAAATTAGTCTCAACTCTTTCTCTGTTCTTTTGTAGGAATCAAGGTTTTTCCCCTATCAGTGTTACTTCCTTCTCCTCTCCCCATTATTTTTTAGTAACACAGATGACTACTATACAGAAAAACATATCCTTAGATCAGGTAACTGCTTCAGGCAAAATGGCAAGTCTACCCACTTCCATACCTTAGTAAGTGAACTTTTATAAAGAGGAGAGTAGTTTGGCTTCTCAACGTTCATAGCTAATCAAAAAATAGAGAACAGGGTATCTTTCCTATAATTTAGATGTTATATGTGATCTCAGTTTACTGGGGTTTTGCTAGAGCCCTTTAGCAGATTACCAATCCTTTTTATAGTGCCCTTTTTCCTGAACTGCAGCTAATAACTTTTTTTTTTTACCACTCCCATGTTGCTTTTCGCTATTGGAGGAACATCATGTTGCATGCTTGAAATACATTAGTAGATAGCCAGGTGCAATTTTCAATGTAACACAAAGACTTTGGAATTGTCATGGTGGTTGTTCTCTTAATGTAGTCAAAGGCCAGAGAGAAGGTGCCTCATATTGTGGTTAACCTCAGTTTGCTCTAAGGTAGTTAGGTTAACAGAAAGTTTCAGCCAGAGGGTGAAATTCCTGAGAGGGCAGACAGCAGAAGCAGGAAGAACTACAAGCCTGCAGCCTGTGGAACAAAAATCACATTCACAGAAAGATAGACAAGATGAAAAGGCAGAGAGCTATGTACCAGATGAAGGAACAAGTAAAAACCCCAGAAAAACAACTAAATGAAGTGGAGATAGGCAACCTTGCAGAAAAAGAAATCAGAATAATTATAGTAAAGATGATCCAGGAGCTCAGAAAAAGAATGGAGACAAAGATCGAGAAGATGCAAGAAATGTTTAACAAAGACCTAGAAGATTTAAAGAACAAAAACCTAGAATAATTAAAGAACAAACAAACAGAGATGAACAATACAATAACTGAAATGAAAACTACACTAGAAGGAATCAATAGCAGAATAACTGAGGCAGAAGAACGGATAAGTGACCTGGAAGACAGAATGGTGGAATTCACTGCTGTGGAACAGAATAAAGAAAAAAGAATGAAAAGAAATGAAGACAGCCTAAGAGACCTCTGGGACAACATTAAATGCAACAACACTTGCATTATAGGGCTCCCAGAAGAAGAAGAAGAGAGAGAAAAGACCTGAGAAAATATTTGAAGAGATTATAGTCGAAAACTTCCCTCACATGGGAAAGGAAATAGCCACCCAAGTCCAGGAGGTGCAGAGAATCCCAGGCAGGAGAAACCCAAGGAGAAACCTGTTGAGACACATAGTAATCAAACTGGCAAAAATTAAAGACAAAGAAAAATTATTGAAAGCAACAAGGGAAAAATGACAAATAACATACAAGGGAAATCCCATAAGGTTAACAGCTGATTTCTCAGCAGAAACTCTACAAGCCAGAAAGCAGTGGCATGAAATATTTAAAGTGATGAAAGGGAAGAACCTACAACCAACATTACCCTACCCAGCAAGGATCTCATTCGATTCGATGGAGAAATCAAAAGCTTTACAGACAAGCAAAAGCTAAGAGAATTCAGCACCACCAAACCAGCTCTAAAACAAATGCTAAAGGAACTTCTCTATGTGGGAAACACAAGAGAAGAAAAGGACCTACAAAAACAAACCCAAAACAATTAAGAAAATGGTAATAAGAACATACATATCAATAATTACCTTAAACCTGAATGGATGACATGCTCCAGCCAAAAGACACAGGCTTGCTGAATGGATACAAAAACAAGACCCAGCTATATGCTGTTGACAAGAGACCCACTTCAGACGTAGGGACACATACAGACTGAAAGTGAGGGGATGGAGAAAGATATTCCATGCAAATGGAAATCAAAAGAAAACTGGAGTAGCAATACTCATATCAGATAAAATAGACTTTAAAAGAAAGAATGTTACAAGAGACAAGGAAGGACACTACATAATGGTCAAGGGATCAATCCAAGAAGGTATAACAATTATAAATATATATATATATATATATACCCAACATAGGAGCATCTCAATGCATAAGGCAACTGCTAACAGCTATAAAAGAGGAAATTGACAGTAATACAATAATAATGGGGGGGGAATTTAACACCTCACTTAAACCATTGGACAGATTATCCAAACAGAAAATTAATAAGGAAACACAAGCTTTAAATGACACAATAGACCAGATAGATTTAATTGATATTTACAGGACATTCCATCCAAAACCAGCAGATTACACTTTGTTCTCAAGTGCACACAGAACATTCTCCAGGATAGATCACATCTTGGGTCACAAATCAAGCCTCAGTAAATTTAACAAAATTGAAATCATATCAAGCATCTTTTTTGACCACAGTGCTATGAGATTAGAAATCAGTTACATGGAAAAAAACGTAAAAAACACAAACATATGGAGGCTAAACAATACGTTCCTAAATAACCAAGAGATCACTGAAGAAATCAAAGAGGAAATCAAAAAATACCTAGAGACAAATGACAATGAAAACAAGACGATCCAAAACTTATGGGATGCAGCAAAAGCAGTTCTAAGAGGGAAATTTATAGCAATACAAGCCTACGTCAAGAAACAAGAAAAATCTCAAATAAACAATTTAGGAACTAGAGAAAGAAGAACAAACAAAACCAAAAGTTAACAGAAGGAAAGAAATCATAAAGATTAGAGCACAAATAAATGAATTAGAAACAAAGAAAACAACAGCAAAGATCAATAAAACTAAAAGCTGGTTCTTTGAGAAGATAAACAAAATTGATAAACCATTAGCCAGACCCATAAAGAAAAAGAGGGAGAGGACTCAAATCAACAAAATTAGAAACGAAAAAGTTAAGTTACAACAGACACTGCAGAAACACAACGCATCCTAAGAGACTACTACAAGCAACTCTATGGCAATAAAACTGACAGCCTGAAAGAAATGGACAAATTCTTAGGCAAAACCTTCCAAGACTGAACGAGGAAGAAATAGACAACATGAACAGACCAATCACAAGTAATAAAATTGAAACTGTGATTAAAAATGTTCCAATAAACAAAAGCCCAGGATCAGATGGCTTCACAGGAGAATTCTATCAAATATCCAGAGAAGAGCTAACACCCATCCTTCTCAAACTTTTCCCAAAAATTGCAGAAGGAACACTCCCAAAATCATTCTATGAGACCACTATCACCCTGATACCAAAACCAGACAAAGACACTACAAAAAAAGAAAATAACAGACTAATATCACTGATGAATATAGATGCAAAAATCCTCAACTAAATACTAGCAAACAGAATCTAACAACACATTAAAAGGATCATACACCATGATCAAGTGGGATTTATCCCAGGGATGCAAGGATTCTTCTATATATGCAAATCAATCAATGTGATACACCATATTAACAAATTGAAGAATAAAAATCATATGATCATCTCAATAGATGCAGAAAAAGCTTCTGACAAAATTCACCACCCATTTATGATAAAAACACTCCAGATAGTGGGCATAGAGGGAATCTACCTCCACATAATAATAAAGGCCATATACAACAAGCCCACAGCAAACATCATTCTCAATGGTGAAAAACTGAAAGCATTTCCTCTAAGATCAGGTACAAAACAAGCATGTTCACTCTCACCACTATTATTCAACATAGTTTTGGAAGGCCTAGCCATGGCAATCAGAGAAGAAAAAGAAATAAAAGGAATACAACTTGGAAAAGAAGAAGTAAAACTGTCACTGTTTGCAGATGACATGATACTATACATAGGGAATCCTAAAGATGCGACCTGAAAACTACTAGAGCCAATCAATGAATTTGGTAAAGTTGCAGGATACAAAATTAATGCACAGAAATCTCTTGCATTCCTATACACTAATGATGAAATATCTGAAAGAGAAATTAAGGAAACACTCCCATTTACTATCGCAACAAAAAGAATAAAATACCTAGGAATAAACCTACCTAGAAAGACAAAAGACCTCTATGCAGAAAACTGTAAGACACTGATGAAAGAAATTAAAGATGATACAAACAGATAGAGAGATATACCATGTTCTTCGATTGGAAGAATCAATATTGTGAAAATGACTACACTACCCAAAGTAATCTACAGATTCAGTGCAATCCCTATCAAATGACCAATGGCATTTTTTACAGAATTAGAACAAAAAATCTTAAAATTTGTATGGAGACACAAAAGACCCCGAATAGCCAATGCAGTCTTGAGGAAAAATAACGGAGCTGGAGGAATCAGACTCCCTGACTTCAGACTATACTACAAAGTTACAGTAATCAAGACAGTATGGTACTGGCACAAAAACAGAAATATAGATCAGTGGAACAGGATAGAAAGCCCAGAGATAAACCCATACACCGATGATCAACCTATCTATGACAAAGGAGGCAAGGATATACAATGGAGAAAAGACAGTCTCTTCAATAAGTGGTGCTGGGAAAACTGGACTGCTACATGTAAAAGAATGAAATTAGAACACCCCTAACACCATACACAAAAATAAACCTAAATGGATTAGAGATCTAAATGTAAAACTGGACACTAGATAACTCTTAGAGGAAAACATAGGAAGAATACTCTTTGACATAAATCACAGCAAGATCTTTTTTGATCCACCTCGTAGAGGTCATCTGCAAACAGTGACAGTTTTACTTCTTCTTTTCCAATTTGGATTCCTTTTATTTCTTTTCTTCTCTGATTGCTGTGGCTAGAACTTCCAAAACTATGTTGAATAATAGTGCTGAGAGTGGGCAACCTTGTCTTGTTCCTGATCTTAGAGGAAATGTTTTCAGTTTTTCACCATTGAGAATGATGTTTCCTGTGGGTTAGTCATATATGGCCTTTATTGTGTTGAGGTAGGTTCCCTCTTTGCCTACTTTCTGGAGAGTTTTTATCATAAATGGGTGTTGAATTTTGTCAAAAGCTTGTTTCTGCGTCTATTGAGATGATCATATGGTTTTTATCCTTCAATTTGTTAATATGGTGTATCACATTGATTGATTTGCGTATACTGAAGAATCCTTGCATCCCTGGGATAAACCCCATTTGATCATGGTATATGATCCTTTTAATGTGCTGTTGGATTCTGTTCACTAGTATTTTGTTGAGGATTTTTGCATCGATGTTCATCAGTGATATTAGGCTGTAGTTTTCTTTTTTGTGACATCTTTGTGCAGTTTTGGTATCAGGGTGATGGTGGCCTCATAGAATGAGTTTGGGAGTGTTCCTCCATCTGCTGTATTTTGGAAGAGTTTGGGAAAGATGGATGTTAGCTCTTCTCTGGATATTTGATAGAATTCTCCTGTGAAGCCATCTGGTCCTGGGCTTTTGTTTGTTGGAAGATTTTAAATCACAGTTTCAGTTTCAGTGCTTGTGACTGGTCTGTTTATGTTTTCTGTTTCTTCCTGGTTCAGTCTCAGAAGGTTGTCCTTTTCTAAGAATTTGTCCATTTCTTCCAGGTTGTCCACTTTATTGGCATGTAATTGCTTGTAGTAATCTCTCATGATCCTTTGTATTTCTGCAGTGTCAGTTGTACTTCTCCTTTTTCATTTCTATTTCTATTTATTTGAGTCTTCTCCCTTTTTTTCTTAACGAGTCTGGCTAATGGTTTATCAATTTTGTTTTTCTTCTGAAAGAACCAGCTTTTCGTTTTATTGATCTTTGCTATTGTTTCCTTCATTTCTTTTTCATTTATTTCTGATCTGATCTTTATGATTTATTTCCTTCTGCTAACTTTGGGGTTTTTTTGTTCTTCTTTCTCTAATTGCTTTAGGTGTAAGGTTAGGTTGTTCATTTGAGGTGTTTCTTGTTTCTTGAGGTAGGATTGTATTCCTATAAAATTCCCTCTTCGAACTGCTTTTGCTGCATCCCACAGGTTTTGGGTTGTCGTGTTTTCATTGTCATTTGTTTCTAGATATTTTTTGATTTCCCCTTTGATTTCTTCAGTGATCTCTTGGTTATTCAGTAATGTATTGTTCAGCCTCCTTTTGTTTGTATTTTTTACAGTTTATTTTTTCCTGTAGTTGATGTCTAGTCTCATAGCATTTTGGTCAGAAAAGATGCTTGATATGATTTCATGTTTCATAAATATACTAAGGCTTGATTTGTGACCCAAGATATGATCTATCCTGGAGAATGTTCTATGAGCACTTGAGAGGAAAGTGTATTCTGTTGTTTTTGGATGGAATGTCCTATAAATATCAATTAAGTCCATCTTGTTTAATGTGTCATTTATTTGTTTGTTTGTTTGTTTGTTTTTTGCAGTATGTGGGCCTCTCACTGTTGTGGCCTCTCCCATTGCGGAGCACAGGCCCCGGACGCACAGGCTCAGCAGCCATGGCTCACGAGCCCAGCCGCTCCGCAGCATGTGGGATCTTCCCGGACCGGGGCACAAACCTGTGTCCCCTGCAGCGACAGGTGGACTCTCAACCACTGCTCCACCAGGGAAGCCCATAATGTGTCATTTAAAGCTTGTGTTTCCTTATTTCTTTTCATTTTGGATGATCTGTCCATTGGTGAAAGTGGTGTGTTAAAGTCCTACTATTATTGTGTTACTGTCGATTTCCCCTTTTATGGCTGTTAGCATTTGCCTTATGTATTGAGTTGCTCCTATGTTGGGTGCATAAATATTTACAATTGTTATATCTTCTTGGATTGATCCCTTGATCATTATGTAGTGTCCCTCTTTGTCTCTTGTAATAGTCTTTATTTTAAAGTCTATTTTGTCTGATATGAGAATTGCTACTCCACCCTTCTTTGATTTCCATTTGCATGGAATATCTTTTTCAATCCCCTCATTTTCAGTCTGTATGTGTCCCTAGGTCTGAAGTGGGTCTCTTGTAGACAGCATATATACGGGTCTTGTTTTTGTATCCATTCAGCCAGTCTATATCTTTTGATGAAGGATTTAATCCATTTACATTTAAAGTAATTATCGATACGTATGTTCCTATTACCATTTTCTTAATTGTTTTGGGTTGGTTATTGTGGGTCTTTTCCTTCTCTTTTGTTTCCTGCCTAGAGGTGTTCCTTTAGCGTTTGTTGTAAAGCTGGTTTGGTGGTGCTGAATTCTCTTAACTTTTGCTTGTCTGTAAAGATTTTAATTTCTCCATCGAATCTGAATGAGATCCTTGCTGGGTAGAGTAATCTTGGTTGTAGGTTTTTCCCTTTGATCACTTCAAATATATCCTGCTACTCCCTTCTAGCCTGCAGAGTTTCTGCTGAAAGATCAGCTGTTATCCTTATTGTGATTCCCTTGTACGTTATTTTTTGCTTTTCCCTTGATGCTTTTAATATTTTTTCTTTGTATCTAATTTTCGATAGTTTGATTAATATGTGTCTTGGTGTTTCTCCTTGGATTTATCCTGTAGGGGACTCTGTGCACTTCATGGCTTTGGGTGGCTATTTCCTTTCCCACGTTAGGGAAGTTTTCAACTATAATCTCTTCAAATATTTTCTCAGTCCGTTTCTTTTTCTCTTCTTCTACTGGGACCCCTATAATTCGAACGTTGGCATGTTTAATGTTGTCTCAGAGGTCTCTGGACTGTCCTCGATTCTTTTCATTCTTATTTCTTTATTCTGCTCT
Organism: Mesoplodon bidens; assembly: GCF_964165515.1. Lineage (NCBI taxonomy): Eukaryota > Metazoa > Chordata > Mammalia > Artiodactyla > Ziphiidae > Mesoplodon > Mesoplodon bidens. Next base: position 146,709,862 of record NC_138178.1, on the reverse strand, counting down.
GTGGTAGTTATTTCCACTGTTTTATCTTCCAGGTCACTTATCCGTTCTTCTGCTTCAGTTATTCTGCTATTGATTCCTTCTAGAGAATTTTTAATTTCATTTATTGTTTTGTTCATGATTGTTTTTTTGCTCTTTAGTTCTTCTAGGTCCTTGTTAAATGTTTCTTGTACTTTCTCCATTCTATTTCCAAGATTTTGGATCATCTTTGTTATCATTACTCTTAATTCTTTTTCAGGTAGACTGCCTATTTTCTCTTCATTTGTTTGGTCTGGTGAATTTTTACCTTGCTCTTTCATCTGCTGCATATTTCTCTGTCTTCTCATTTTTTTTAACTACTGTGTTTGGGGTCTCCTTTTCACAGGATTCAGGTTCGTAGTGCCTGTTGTTTTTGGTGTCTGCCCCCAATGGGTGAGGTTGGGTCAGTGGCTTGTGTAGGCTTCCTGGTGGAGGGGATGGTGCCTGTGTTCTGGTGGGTGGGACTGGATCTTGTCTTTCTGGTGGGCCGGGCCACATCCAGTGGTGTGTTTTGGGGTGTCTGTGAACTTAATATGATTTTAGGCAGCCTCTCTGATGATGGGTGGGGTTGTGTTCCAATCTTGCTAGTTGTTTGGCCTGGGGTGTCCAGCACTGGAGCTTGCTGAACATTGGGTGGAGCTGGGTCTTAGCATTGAGACAGAGATTTCTGGGAGAGCTCTTGCTGATTGATATTACATGGGGCTGGGAGGTCTCTAGTAGTCCAATGCCCTGGACTCAGCTCTCCTACCTGAGAGGCTCAGGCCTGACACCCAGCTGGAGCATGAAGACACTGTCAGCCACATGGGTTAGAAGAAAAGGGAGAAAAAGAGAAAGAAAAAATAAAATAAAATAAAATAATTAAAATAAAAAAATTTTAAAATATTAATTAAAAAAGAGAGCAACCAAACCAATAAAGAAATCCACCAATGATAACAAGCACTAAAAAGTATACTAAGATAAACATAAAAATTAGAAACAAATCAGTCGCAGACTGCAAACCCCAAGTCTATAGTTGCTCCCAAAGTCCACAACCTCAAATTTGGGATGATTCGTTGTCTATTCAGGTATTCCACATATCCTGGGTACATCAAGTTGATTGTGGGGATTTAATCTGCTGCTCCTGAGGCTGCTGGGAGAGATTTCCCTTTCTCTTCTTTGTTCACACAGCTCCTGGTGTTCAGCTTTGGGTTTGGCACCACCTCCGCATGTAGGTTGCCCTCACGCATCTGTTCCCACCCAGACAGGATGGGGTTAAAGCAGCGTTGATTAGGGAGCCCTTGCTCACTCATGCCGGCAGGCGGGGGGGTGGGTATGGTAGTTATAACTGCAATGTGGGTGAGCCTGCAGAGGCAGAGGCTGGTGTGACCTTGCAGCAGACTGAGGCACACCGTGTGTTCTCCCAGGGAAGTTGTCCGTCGATCATGGGACCCTGGCAGTGGCATGCTGCACAAGCACCTGGGGGGTGTGGATAGTGACCTGTGCTTGCACAGAGGATTCTTGGTGGCTGCAGCAGCAGCCTTAGTATCTCATGCCCGTCTCTGTTGTCTGTGCTGATAGCCGCAGCTCGCTCCCATCTCTGGAGCTCTTTTAGGTGGTGCTCAGAATCCCCTCTCCTCACACACCCCAAAACAATGGTCTCTTGCCTCTTAGGCAGGTCCAGACTTTTTCTTGGACTCCCTCCTGGCTAGCTTTGGCACACTAGCCCCCTTCAGGCTGTGTTCACGCAGCCAACCCCAGTCCTCTCTCTGGGGTCTGACCTCCGAAACCCGAGCCGCAGCTCCCAGCCCCCACGTGTCTCGGTGGGTGAGCAGACAAGCTTCTCAGGCTCGTGAGTGCTGGTCGGCACTGATCCTCTGTGTGGGAATCTCTCCACTTTGCCCTCTGCACCCCTGTTGCTGCACTCTCCTCCATGGCTCTGAAGCTTCCCCCCTGCCCACCTCCCATCTCTGCCAGTGAAGGGGCTTCCCAGTGTGTGGAAGCTTTTCCTTCCTCACAGCTCCCTCCCTGAGGTGCAGGTCCTGTCCCTATTCTTTTGTCTCTCTTTTTTCTTTTGCCCTACCCAGGTACGTGGGGATTTTCTTGCCTTTTGGGAAGTCTGAGGTCTCACCCTTACATAATACAACAATCAAATATAGGAAGACTCTAAAAAGTGGAAAGAAGATGACAGACTGCTTAGAGACCTTATGTAAAAGAAGTGAGATGAAGTAGTCACCTGTTTCTGGATAATGGGTATTTCCTTCATTTTCCATTGCATCCAAATCTTTTAGTAAGTAGTAACATGTATTTAAAAACAAAACAAAGTCTTTTATGGCAAAGTCACATTATCCCAGGGTTTTATAGAGTTACTCCTTAGTTTTGGAGTTGATATACTTGTGGGCAGGATGGCTCAAAACCAGATGATACTCCTTGAGGAGTCCCATGCTTCTGAAGAAACATTCTTATTATAAAAATTACATCTATGTAAGTGGGTGAGAAATATAATCATTTTTATTAAGAAGTCTCTTGTTCTACCTGAAAGACATTTACATAGAGGTTATTGGGACATGTGGATTACATAGCAGCTACTGAGGAAATCCTTTAGAAAAGCAATGGAATTTAAATGGCTTGGAGAATGATGACAGGGAAGGAATATGGGAATTTTAGAACAGAAAAATATGTGGAATGGATCATAGTCTTCTCAAGCAGGGCATGCCAGGGCAAGGACAAAAGGGCTTGGTCCACAGTAGAATCTGTCTTCCTGGATCATTTTATTCACTTGTATCATCTACTTAATCCTTGGAAGTGTAATAAATCACTTTGGAATGACTCTGGGGTTCAAGAAACCTACTTTCTAGTTCTATAGGATATCTACTTCAATTTTTGAAATACTGAAAATAGATTGAATTCCCTTATCAATTCCTTCACAAGATCAGGTTTCTCCAAAACTTATCATGCCCTTTCTTGCCCTCTCTTCCTCAGCATTCCCTGCTCTTCCCTATTCCATCCCTTTTCCTGTTGGTCTTCCTGTTTAGCAGTAGCAACAGCTCTGCTTTTCTCAGGAACATATCTAGCATCAGTGCCCAGGATCTAGCTTTGTTGGTATCAGTAATACAAGTGCAGTATATGGGCCTGCTGTCTGTGGAGCTAGGTTTGCTCTAGCTTCATAATTACTGTGGTTGGCTCTCTGGCTTCCCCAGATTCTGTGAGCAGCTTTAATTACTTTGCATCAGTTCCATACTTGAATGTAAGAACTTAGACTTTCATAACATTTGTAAAACATCTACTAGGTGACAGGGTCTGGTGCTGCAGAAATGAACAAGACACAGTCCTTTTCCTCAAGGAATTCACAGTAGAGTTAGGGAAAACTGACAACTAAAGAAATAACCACAGGACTTCTACTATCAATAGTGATAGACTAGGTAATTCAGATCAAACTCTGAGAAAGCTAGACCATCTAGGTAAAATGTATAATAAGAAATCTACTTGAAGACATAAAAGATGTAACAAGATACAGAATAATTATCAGGTTGAGAACAGAGAGAAGGAAGAAATCCAGAGAGTCAAGCATGGTATTTGGTGTTATTTTTCCCTTGGGAGTGTTCCTGCTATAGGCTTAATGTTTGCATCTCCCCCGAATTCATGTTGAAACCTAATCTCCATTGTTATGGTGTTTGGAGGTGGCTTTGGGAGTTGATTGGTCATGAAGGTAGAGCCCTCATGAATGGGATTAGTGCCTTTGTAAATGAGGCCCAAGAGAGCCCTCTTGCTTCTTCTTGCCATGTGAGGTTATAGCCAGAAGACTCGGTAAGCCAGGAATTGGGCTCTTACCAGACACTGAATCTGTTGGCACTATGATCTTGGACTTCTTAGCCCAGAACTGTGAGAAATAAATTACTGTTATGAATAAGCCACCCAGTGTATGGTATCTGTTATAGCAGCCAGAATGGACTAAATCAATTTCCAATTTTGAAAGTGTTGGCTGAGATGCTGAGAGAGTAAGCAGCACATATGACATTGTTGCAGGTATTGTATAAGAACAAAAACGTGGGCTTCCCTGGTGGCGCAGTGGTTGAGAGTCCGCCTGCCAATGCAGGGGACACGGGTTCGTGCCCCAGTCCGGGAAGATCCCACATGCCGTGGAGCGGCTGGGCCCGTGAGCCATGGCCGTTGAGCCTGTGCGTGCGGAGCCTGTGCTCTGCAACGGGAGAGGCCACAACAGTGAGAGGCCCGCGTACTGAAAAAAAAAAACCAAAAACGTTGAAATCCAGGGCCCACCAAAAGGAGAACCTAGTAAACTCTCATGGCTTTGGATTGGAAAGCCAGAGAGCTGCACTGACTGACACTTACAGGAACTTCAGCCCAGAATACATTCATTTAGAAAACAGGTTGGTAGTTCCTTAAAATATTAAACATAGAGTTGCCATATGACCCAGTAATTCATATACCCAAGAGAAATTAAAACATCCACATAAAACCTAGTATGCACATATTCATAGCAGCAATATTTATAATAGCCAAAAAGTGGAAATAATCCAAATGGATAAACAAAAATGGTATATCCATTCAATGGAATATTCTTCAGCAATAAGAAAGAATGAAGTACTGACACATGCTACAACATGGATGAGCCTTGAAAACATTATGCTAAATGAAAGAATCCAGTCACAAAAGACCACATACTGTGCGATTCTTTTTATGAAATGTCGAGAAAAAGCAAAGCTGTGGAAAACAAAAGTGGATTAGTTGTTCCCTAGAGTTGAGCAGGGCATGAATAGTGAGTACTAATTGGTATAGGGTTTCTTGTTGGCATGATAAGATTGTTCTAAAATTAGATTATGGTGAAGGTTGCAGAACTCTGTGAGTATACTAAAGGCTCTTGAATTATATGTACACTTTAAACAAGTGAATTTTATGGCATGTAATTCTATCTCACTGTTTTTGAAAAATCCAGTTATCTCAATCCCTGAATTTGGATCAAGGTATTTTGGATTGCTGTTGCCTCTGGGCACTGGCAGAAGAAAAAAAGTGAAATCCTCTCTGGAGAATGAAAATGTCCTCTTGGGCCACAAATTAATTCTGATTTTGCAAATACAGTGTTAAACAAAAACTTTTTAAATGGCTAGGCACACAAAGAAATAAGATAACAAGAACCAGCAGAAACAGCAAATATTAGATACGTGAGGACTCCAGCTATTGGAGTTATCAATCACAGACTTAGAAAACTGTGCTTAATGGATTTATGATGATAAAAGACAAGATTTTAAGTTTTCACAAAGAACTAGAAACTATAAAAGACATAGTAAGTTTGAAAAAGAACCAAATAGAATTCCAATATGAAAAATACAATAAGCAGTGTTTAAAACTCAGTAGGTAAAAATAATAAGAAATGAAACACAACTGAATAGAGAATTACTGTACTGAAAGAAAGCTCTGGAAAAAAAATCCAGAATAAAACATGGAGACATGAAAGGATTAAAAACAGTGATGAGAGGGTAAAATAAAAAGAAGATGCTGTGAGGAGATCTAAGTTGCATATAATTGAAGTTATAGAACACAGATTAAAAAAATGAATGGAACAGAAAAAACATTTGAACAAAACAATGGTGAGAATTTGTCAAATCTCATGAAAGATAACAATCTGCAAATTCAAGAAATTTTACAAACCACATGCATAATAGCCATAGCAGTAACAACAACAACAACAACAACAACAATAAATGCACACCATAGAAAATCTGCCAGAAAGCAATGACAAGGAAAATAACCATGAATGCAGTCAGGGGGAAGTTTTTTAGGTCATCTAGCATAGCAATAGTACTAAAAATGGAGGGGAAATTTTTTATTCTGATTCAAGATTATCTATAGAAAACCTACAAAAAGCTGTCAGGCTTAAAGGTGAAATGTTGAAATCATTCCCTTTGAGATCAGATTAAGGATTCCCACAGTATTCTCACTATTACTACTTCTATTCAACACTGTACTAGAAATCCTAGCCAATCCAGTAAGTCAAGAAAGTGAAAACAATTGGTGAAAGATTGGGAAGAAAATTTTACATGTCATTTTTTGAATGTGATTGTTTGTCTGAAAAATCCAAAAAGCTTCACAGATGAGTTACCAGAATTAATAAATTAGTTTAACAAGTTTGCAAGATATAAGATCAATAGACAAAAGTCAGTTGTATTTCTCTATACCAGGGTAAAAAAATTGAAAGTTTCAGAAACAATACCATTTATAATAGCATAAAAGTACCCAATATTTTACATTGAATAAAGGTATTCAAGAATATTTTGCAGAAAAATAAAAAATATTACTGAGGTGAAACAGTGACCAAAAATAAACGTAATGATAATCCATGTCATGGGTTAGAGGATTCAAAATCATAAAGATATCCTCTTGCTCCAGCATGGTGTAAAAATTTAACACAATCCAATCAAAATTCCAACAGCTATTTTGTGAAACTTGAGATGATTCTAAAGTTTATGTTGGAATTTTAAGGGCCAAGATTTGCCCAAAACCATAATTAAGGTATGTGTGCAAGGATAATAGCCAAAATTTTAAATAATAGGAAGTCCAGAAAAAAAGACCTATAGAGATCAACACCTAATTTACGCCCCCCCCCAAAAAAAATAAATAAAATAAAAAGGCATAGAGCACAAGGTAAATGAAGACCGTATAAATATATAGTGCTGGGACAAAGTAATATTCACATGGCAAAAAAATAAATTCTTGACTCCTATCCCACACATACAAAATCAATATTCCATTAGCTGTACATCTACATGTAAAATACTTTTTATCGTTTTAGATAATTCAGAGCAGAAAAATAATTCTTAGGTGGGACATAAAAAATCATTAAATAAAGGAAAATATTGATAAATTGGACAGCACTAAAATTAAGAACCTATGTTCACATTAAGATAACATTAAGAAAAAGACAAGCTTTAAACTAGGAGAAGATATTTGCCACACATAATGAAGGGCTTGTGTCCAAAATATAAAATGAACTTCTTATAAATCAGTAAGTAAAAGGGCAAAGCCTTCACAATGGAGGATATCAAAATGGCTAATACAAATGTGACAAGGGCTCAGCTTCATTAATCGGAGAAGGAAATGCAAAAATAAAACCACAATGAGATACTGTTGCACATCTAGCAGAATGACTGAAATTAAAATAAAAAAAAAAGAAGGAGAAGGAGAACAATATCAGGAATGGGCAAGGATGTGGAACAATAAATCTCACACACTGCTGGTGGGGTACAAATTGGTACAATTAATTCAGAAACAGAAATGTGTGCCTGTGCATTAAGATACATGTATAACATTTTTCATAGCCAGGTAATAGCATAATTCATAGTAGTGAAAAACTGAAATCAACCAAAGTATCCATTCTCAGTACTAGAATGAAAAAAATAAATTCATACAATGGAATACTCTACAACAATGAAAATCAACAAACTACAGCCATATGCAGTCACATGGATGAATTTCACCAATGTCATATTGAGTGAATGGAGTCAAATCTAAAAGAATACATAGTATAGGGCTTCCATTTATATAAATATCAAAAATAAGAAATTAAACTCCTCTGTTTAGGGATTCATGCTTAAATGGTAAAATTATGAAGAAGAGTAGCAATTGCTATATATGTCACAATAGTGTTTACCTTTTGAGAGAGGTAGGAGATAGTCATTAACTATGGGTTATATGGGAATTGATCTAGGTCAGGGGTCCGTACATCACAGCCTAGAGGCCAAATTCAGCTTCCTTCTGTTTTTGTCCATAAACTTTTATTAGAACACATCCATATCCTTTTGTTTACAGTTGTCTATCAGTGCTTTCACTACAACAGATTTTAAGTAGTTGTGACAGAGTCCACATGTCTGCAAAGCCTGAAACGTTTACATCTGGGTCTCTACAGAAAAAGTTTGCTAAACTTCACTCTGGGTGATTTTTCCATGAGTGTGTTCATTGAGCTTTATGATTTTCTGCTTGTATTTTATATATGTATTACAATTTTTAAGTTAAAAAGATAAGCAGGGGAATGTAGTAATTGTTCTAATGCAAACATTAACAAATCACTGGAAGCCAGCAAGGGGGTCAGAACTCTTGAGGTGTGAGGGTATTAGAAGGAGTGTCAGAGTAAGTGATCTTGAATCTGAGTCAGGAAACACGAATAAGATTGTCGCAGCTGCCTGAAATGGAGGAGGACATTAGCAGCACAGGCACCAACGTGTGCGAAGGCAAGAGGTGTGAGAGAAGAGGGCACATTTGGGAGAACAGATATAGTTTGGTGAGGTGGCATGGCAAGAGTGCTAAGAAATGAGGCTGAGGAGGTAGCTGGGATCTTGACAACAAATGATAGGCGATGTCATGATTACAGCTTTAGAACTGACTTTGCAGAGGTGGGGACTAAAGGGCATCAAGCAGAGATGTGAAAAACTCAGACTTGCAAAGTAAAACATTAAGATGATTTTGGCAACAGTACAGAGGATAAGTAGGAAGAGGACGAGACCTGAGGGGGGAAAAGGCAGCTAGAAGTCTGTTGTGTTGCCGGGAAAGGAGCAATTTCAGTAGGCCCCTGCAGCATATGCCAAGCTCATTTACAAGCCATTTTTGCCTTCTGCTCTTTCTGTGTTCACTGGTGCTGTCCTGAACTTATCTCAATCTGTCCCTCACACCTTGCTCAGTTTGGATCTTAACACATTCAGCAGGTAATCTTTACTTGGCCTCTCAGATTTGAGACATGATCTTGACTCAAAATAAAACACAGGAACAAGCTTGTGTTCCAAGCCAGGGTTACAGGGTAGCTGACAGGCAGTGCCCACTAGCCAGCTGTATGATCAGGTCACCCAAGGTGGCTGTTCTCTTGTTCTCTGTACCTCCCCTGCTTGACCAGTCCCTGCCTCACCTACAACCTACTCACCTGAATGACCTTCTCTCTTAATCGTAGAGCCTAATCAGTAAATGCCTATGTATTAATCCTTGCCCCTGGCCCCAGCTACTGATAGTTCTAATCTTTAGATCAGAACTATCTCTACTATGACAGTTTACCAAAGGGGCCATGAGGGACATGCTCCTCTGCTGGTTTCCCTGGTAACCCATGAGCCAACCTGATGTCAATTCCCTCTGTAACTGGTAATCTCCCTCTTCCCCTGGGAGCAAAGACTGCTGCCATGTCCTGCCCTCTGTCTGCCTCACACGGTGGAGTGTTGCTCCAGGACCTTGCTTCAGACATGTAAGATCCCTCATCTATTAAACCGTCGATGTGTCTGTTGCCAACGCTGGGCTCTCTCTTTGGTCTTGAGGTTGGGCAAGTACCAGGCTTGCAGGACTGCAGGGTGCAGCCCAACACCAGCTTTCCCTTTCCATGGTTGGCTTCAGTAGCAGCCACCATCAACTTCTCTTGCAGCTCATCCTGGCCTAGGCCATTCAAGCCTTGAATCGTCTATTTCCCATGTATTACTTGGATGGCTACTAAGTAGTGGACATTGAGCTTGGTGTCAGATCAGAAAAAGTCAGACACATTCTATGCCCTCAAGGAACTCTCAATCTTGTAGATAAAGACAGATATATAAGCCAGTGAGTGAAATGGAGCGTTTGGGGCTTTGAGAGACATAAAAACATGGCATAGGGAGCACAGAGGAGGAAGTGGTCCATTCTCTTGGGATTCAATTTTGAAAAGGGATGTTACTTTTAGAAGGACTATTGAGCAGATATTCAGGAGAAGCAACAGCTTGAACCAAGCTACAGAGCCAAAAAAAGTTCTGTTGTGTTAGGGGAAACTTTCTGAGACCTTGCTGTTTGCATGGTTGTATTAGTAAGCAGCTGACCATGTTCATATATAAGGCAAAATTAATATCTATTCTTAAGATGAAGATAGTCTGAAGAAGATATAAGAAAAGTGAATAGGTGCTCCAGAGGAGGCTAGGTACAAATCAAAGCAAAAACAAAAACAAAACCCAAAACCCACACAGATAAGTTTTGTCATGGAATGACATCGTACATGGGAGTTAAGGGAAGAATATTTTGCAAGAAGGAGAGAGTGTCCACATGTGTTAAATGCTTGAGACTTTGTGTGAGAATAGAGAACTGATTCTTGAGTTTGACGACATGAAGTTCATCCATGAAAGTCATTTTTCAGAGGAGGAATAGGGATAAAGCCAAACTGGAGTGGATTGAAGAGAGAATGGCAAGGAAGTGAAAACAGCTAATACAGAAAACTTCTGAGGAATATTTTGCAGTTGAGGGAGGTAGAGAAATGGAGTGGTAACTGGAGAGAGAAGACTAAGTTGGTTAAAGTCATACTGTGGAGAACATTTTTCACATTGGCAGTGGGAACCCCTGAAGATTTCAGAATCAGAAAATTCATTGACATTGTAGGGTTGAAAAGAGGAATGTGGCAGTAATGACTTGAGGGAGGGGTGAAATTGAGAGACCAGTGAGCAGATAGTCCAGGAATAAGGGGGCAAATATATGAACCTGGGGGGTGGCCAGCAGGATGGGAATTACCAAACAGAAATGAGGGCCGTTATAGAAGAATAGTGATCTTTGCTGTAAGATTTTCAGCAAAATACCCAAATCACTTACTCAGACAAAACAGTAGAGCTGAAAGGAATCGAAGTATGATCTGACTTTAAAGAAGAAGAAACCGAGACCCAAGAAAGGAAGGTGTTAAAGCATATATCTTACACGGAAAGAAATTATGTTATATGTACACACATACATGTATATATTTGTGCATCCAGAACATAAATATACCTGAGGACATGCCAGTTAGGGGTCCTGGATACGATCATATGAGCAGTTGGCTCCTTGGTCTTCAACAGCCCCCATCTGGCAAATGGCAGGGTCATAGGCTTTCCTCATTCGTGTCTCTTAGGTGTTCCCCAAAGGGCAGGGCCATGGTACACATCATCAGAGCTCGCCGTCTGCTCTGGAGGATGTTAGCTTAGAAGCTGAGTTCCTAGGACCTCTTCTGCATTTCTGTTCTGTGGTCATCTTGAGTCTGTCAGCTCTCACTCTCTCTCCTCTGCACATCTACCATCCTGGGTTGACCAACTCCCTTGACACTCCCAGTGTGGTGGTGCTACCTTGCTGTGCTCCAACTCCGGTTAGGATTTGGGTACCTGCTCTCCATCTTGCTGCCACCCGGAGCAACTCACCTCTGAATCAGCTGTTGGTAAGGAGGCACTTCCTTTTGTATTCAACTGCTTTGGAAGGGGAGTTGCTTAGGCTCTGGTGGCACAGCACTTTAATGTAGTGTCCACTCTTCCCCCTGGGTTTACACATGCTTGCTTAAGGGAGTGGGGGTTGCTGGCTGAAGGCATGTTCAAGGGTAGACTCATTGCCATTGCCATTCAGGCATCGCTGCTGACTCCAACGCAGGGTGTCTGGTTCCTTCATCACTTATGGGGTCCTTCTTTCCCTCCCAATGGCTTGGCTACCCCAACCATTAGGTAGGTATGGCTATATCCCAACTCCAAGTAGAAACCCCAATAAAGTTATTTCCTATAGATCTTTAAGCTACACATGAAGCCAAGGATGTGGTTAAGCCTGTGTTATGTATCCTTATCTCTTCAATGACAATAAAGGAAGCTTTGTTGGGAAGTCTCCTCTAACTTCACACTAGTCTCTACCTAGGTCAAGTTACTTAACCAGTCTGGGTCTCATTTTCCTTACCTGGGAGGGTGAAAAATGTAAATATAGATAAGGCCCTTAGAATAATGCATCTCATTCACAGCTGGCATCTCAGCTCTGATCCAAATAAGGGGTGTGTGTATAATCACATGTTTACATATCAACCATTTACATACATGCATAGCCACTTCAATTGAAGGAGACTTACAGAAGCGAAAGTGGAGTTTAAGTGAAAATGTTCCCAGTTACTGCCTCTCCTTTCTTTCATTTAGTTTTCTCTTCCTGGAAGCCCAGAGTGTGACTGCTGCCTATAGGAAGATTCTGCACTCCTCTTAACCAGGAAAGAGAAAGCAAGGGACATGGAGGAGGAGAGGCAGGGGAAAGTTGAATGCTTAGAGCCTAGGATTGACCTGTTTGAGATCTCCATCTCCATTTTGACTTTATCTCCAAGGTTGCTTTCTGCACATGGACATGGTGTGGTGGCAGTAATGCAGCCTTCGAAAGGTGGGCTGATGTCTATGGCAGACAGCAAGAGACCCTATGAGGCAGAGACTGAGCAAAAAGCATCAGTATGTAAAACAGCATCAAATAGACTCATCTGGAGCTTACTTAGCAGGAGGAAGATGGATAGAGCCAGAGCTCTAGGTAGAATGGAGAAGGGTTTATAAAGTACAGACACTCAGCTTTGTATTTATTAACCCTCAGAGGGATGAAGATCAAGAAATTCAAAATTGGACCAGTTTTATGTGTGTGTGTGAGAGAGGGGGGGGGGTAGGCGGGGACAAGCTGAACAAGCTGGGGTGATCCCATCCTTTAAGATATAGCTAAGACAGATAAAAAGCACCATATCTAATTGTGGAAATTCTAAATCACTCCCTAAGATTTCTGTAAATTGCTAGAAGGGTGTGTGTCTCCCAGGACCCCCACTGACCACTCTTCTACTTCCACTGAATGCATTCAGTTTATAGATCTTCTCCACACTCTGTTTACCAACCTGCCTAAGCTGGAATTTGGTTTTGCCTCTTAGCTGCTGCATGACTTTGGACAAATTACTTAACCTCTCTGTGCTTTTGATGCCTCACTTACAAAATGGTGAAAACACTACTGCTTATCTGTTTGCCTTGAGTTTATTAAATTAATGAATTACCATAAGGCACGTAAATACATTAATGTATGTAAAGGGCTTAGAACACCACTCGGCATACAATAAGCATTTTTACAATATTGTAATTATGCTGACCTGATATTAGGCATCAAACCAGATTTTGAGCTCAGGGTCTCTTCTTTCTTTTCACCCAAAACAGCCCTACTCAAAAGGTTGTGTGCACACATGTGTGTGCAGAAGACTTTACCAAAGACTGGGGAGATGAAGAAATTTACATTTCATTTGTAACAACTTACAAACCAACAATTTACAAGTTCAGAGTATACAATTCTGCTTCTCTAAGTTCCTCACACATTTCCAGTTCGATCTTAGTCCTCTCAGTCTCCACTCATCCCACATTTCTAATCTTAATGAATGCGAGTAACTTTGCTATCTGTTTTTTCATCTTTAGCTCTACTGACCTGTGCCCTCAGGGTCTCCTCATCCACCCTCAACCTGTTTATCAAGAATTCTCTTAAGCATGAGTATTTCCTTCTTCTGTAAGCATATATCAGGCAGTAGATACAGTTTCTAATGGTTCTCATGAATTCTTAGATATTGAAGTATGTTGAAAGCAATCTGATTAATTATTTTATCATTTGAGGCATCAGTGGGGCTGTAGGTTTTCTGTAAATCTACATTTTCACACCTCAGGCTGCAAAACTAATACAAGAGACTCTGAGCCCCTAGAGAGCAGAGATTGAATCTGTCATCTTTTTATCTGCAGCAAACCCCAATAGGTGGCTCAAAAATTGATGGACACTTGTAATTCACTGTCTATATCTTTTCAGTAGGAGTGAAATACCTTCTTCTGGAAGAAGGCTTCAAGTCTGCTATTGCAGTTACTGGGTGTAAAGTTGCGGAATTTCTTCTCTACCATCATGGTAAAGCAAATGGGCTCAGCTAGGTACCAAAGAGACCCAAATGATATTTATTCCATGGCATAATCCCAGGATCTTTTAAACACCATGAGTAGTTCCCATTCTCCTCACTCCACAGAACTTGACATCTAACTTTCTGTTATTGCAATAATTCCTCTTGGTATTCTGTTTCTTCTGTGTAATAGTAAATAATTTTAAATTTCTACCAAATTTAACAGTTTGACCACAGTTATTCCTCTAGTGGGATATTCCTAGCAGAAGAAAGAATTGGGAGAAGTGGTGTCCCCTGCATTGGCAGGCAGATTCTTAACCACTGTGCCACCAGGGAAGCCCTGAATCAGTTTTATATTTGGTATGGTAGATTATTTTATTATCAAAATATTCACTGACCCTTCCTAACAGCTCCTCCTTACAAGGCCCCTCTCTTCCAGGCCTATCCCTGTTAAAGTATTATACTTCTGAGGCCATTAACATCTAAGCCCATTAACAGGCTTGACCATGTGATTTTATGTATTTATTTATTTATTTTAATTTTATTTATTTTTTATATAGCAGGTTCTTATTAGTTATCCATTTTATACATATTAGTGTATATATGTCAATCCCAATCTCCCAATTCATCCCATCACAAACCTCCCCCCCTTTCCCCCTTGGTGTTGATATGTTTGTTCTCTGCATCTGTGTCTCTATTTCTGCTTTGCAAACCGGTTCATCTGTACCATTTTTCTAGATTCCACATATATGCGTTAATATATGATATTTGTTTTTGTCTTTCTGACTTACTTCACTCTGTATGACAGTCTCTAGGTCCATCCACATCGCTACAAATGACCCAATTTCGTTCCTTTTTATGGCTCAGTAATATTCCATTGTATATATGTACCACAACTTCTTTATCCTTTCTTCTGTGGATGGGCATTTAGGTTGCTTCCATGACCTGGCTATTGTAAATAGTGCTGCAATGAACATTGGGGTCCATGTGTCTTTCTGAATTATGGTTTTCTCTGGGTATATGCCCAGTAGTGGGATTGCTGAGTCATATGGTAATTCTATTTTTAGTTTTTTAAGGAACCTCCATACTGTTCTCCATAGTGGCTGTATCAACTTACATTGCCACCAACAGTGCAAGAGGGTTCCCTTTTCTCCACACCCTCTCCAGCATTTGTTGTTTGTAGATTTTCTGATGATGCCCATTCTAACTGGTGTGAGGTGATACCTCATTGTAGTTTTTTTTTTCAGAAATTCAAAAATGGTCTTTTACTATCCACAATTAAAAATTAATCTTGTAATAACTTATAATGGAAAAGAATCTGAAAAAGAATACATATATACATATAACTGAATCACCTTGCTATATACCTGAAACTAACACAACATTGTAAATCAACCACACCTCAATTAAAAAATAGTAAGTTTCAAGAGAAAATATTTTAGCATTTAATGTCTTAGTATTAACGAACATCTACTGATTCAAAAGTTACAAAGTATGCCCCATTAAATGTATGCAGTTGAATTATTTTAAAAAACCTTGGAATTACAATAAAATACTCAATATTTTGCCCATTATGTAATTAGGTAAATAGAATTATGACAAGGTCAATAATTAATGATTAGTAATATGCCAAAATAATTTCATACATTTATAAATATATCAAAATCTCTTCTAGTTTCATTGTCCTCAGAAACCTAAGAATACCACTCAATCATCATTTTACTTGTCATTTTCATCAGACACCATTCTTTTTGATTTTGTATTCTACTGAATACATCTTCCCCTGATTACTTTTGTTTTACTGAAAAGAAAAAAAAAATCGTTTTCTTGGAAACAAAATGTCTAAATTAATTCAGTAGCTGCCTAAATTTCACCTGAAATTTTAAACAGCTACAAATCCACATTAGCTTTAATATATAGCTAGTACACAATAAAAATTAAAGGGGCTATTTTGGGAAAGTTGATGCAAGGAGAAAAATTGATTAAAGTATATTCACTGAACATCCTGTCATCAACATTTTTATTTAGTTTAGTAAATGCTAGAATATAAATACATAACAATATGTTCTTTCTTATCATGGGTAGTCTTTTATTTAACTAAATTTCATGGCCATCATTTTACATAACAAAACAACACAGAAGAAAAATCTGTAAATTATCAGAAATGGGGCAAGGACATCAGAAAATAATGCATTTTATATAAATTATAGAGGACAGTTACAATGAAAACCCATTATTTTCCTCTCTAACTGAATTTTACAAGATAAAGTCAACACATATTATTCTGCGCACTGCTAAGAGTGCATAAACACTGTGGCTTTTTCAAAAGACAGTGGTCAAAGACAAATGTTATCTTGATGACATATATTGTTCTTAGTTCTTAACTGGAGTTGAGCTTCCTTTCATAGTGTTCTTTAGGTGATGGTAGTTTGGCAAGGTTTTCAACAGGAAATCCAGCTGTAGTGTCTGGGGCTGTGGCCGCTCAGTCTGCACCCGACGAAGACAGCCTGCGCCGTAAATCACTGTGTTCTCAGGGGTGACTTCAAATGTGTTCAGGTTGCAACAGGCCCCGATGATGCAACCACTTGTCAATATTACGTTTCTGCCTACATATGCATTTGATTCAATAATATTATTATCTCCTATTTTCATGGCTTGGGAATAACAGCCAACTTCAAGCACATTATTGGTGCCAATGATCATAGGTTTGGGCTCTGAATCTGCAGCATCAGGGTGAGCATTTATGATGAGCGCCTGTTCTTCTATTATGTTACCTTCGCCAATCACTATGGGCCCAGCTTCCGCAATGATTTGTGCTTTAGGGTAGATCACTGTCCTGGGTCCTATAGTTACATCACCCCTGATCTCACTCTCTACACACACAACTGCTCCAGGTGCAATCTTCACACTTTTTTGAGTCTTTTCTGACATGGTTCAAGCCCTGTCTCCTCATTGTAGTTTTGATTTCATTTTTGTAATAATTAGTGATGTTGAGCAGCTTTTCATGTGCCTCTTGGACATCTGTATGTCTTCTTTGGAGAAATGTCTATTTAGGTCTTCTGCCCATTTTTGGATTGGGTTGTTTGTTTTTTTAATATTGAGCTGCGTGAGCTGTTTATATATTTTGGAGATTAATTCTTTGTCCGTTGATTCGTTTGCAGATATTTTCTCCCATTCTGAGGGTTGTCTTTTCATCTTGTTTATAGTTTCCTTGGCTGTGCAAAAGCTTTTAAGTCTCATTAGGTCCCATTTGTTTATTTTTGTTTTTATTTCCATTACTCTAGGAGGTGGGTCAAAAAAGATCTTGCTGTGATTTATGTCAGGGTGTTCTTTCTGTGTTTCCCTCTAAGAGTTTTATAGTGTCTGGCTTTACAGTCTTTAATCCATTTTGAGTTTATTTTTGTGCATGGTGTTAGGGAGTGTTCTAATTTCATTCTTTTACATGTAGCTGTCCAGTTTTCCCAGCACCACTTATTGAAGAGACTGTCTTTTCTCCATTGTATATCTTTGCCTCCTTTGTCACAGATTAGTTGACCATAGGTGTGTGGGTTTATCTCTGGGCTTTCTGTCCTGTTCTGTCGATCTATGTTTCTGTGTTTGTGCCAGCACCGTATTGTCTTGATTACTGTAGCTTGATTACTGTACTTGATTACTGTAGCTTTGTAATATAGTCTGAAGACAGGGAGTCTGATTTCTCCAGCTCCGTTTTTTTCCCTCAAGACTGCTTTGGCTATTTGGGGTCTTTTGTGTCTCCATACAAATTTTAAGATGTTTTGTTCTATTTCTGTAAAAAATGCAGTTGGTAATTTGACAGGGATTGCACTGAATCTGTAGATTGATTCTTATTCAATTGATTCAATATTGATTCTTCCAATCCAAGAACATGGTATATCTCTCCATTTCTTTGTGTCATCTTTGATTTCTTTCATCAGTGTCTTATAGTTTTCTGAGTACAGGTCTTTTACCTCCTTGTGTAGGTTTATTCCTAGGTATTTTATTCTTTTTTGTTGCAATGGTGAATGGGATTGTTTCCTTAATTTCTCTTTCTGATCTTTCATTGTTAGTGTATAGGAATGCAAGAGATTTCTGTGCATTAATTTTGTGTCCTGCAACTTTACCACATTCATTCATTAACTCTACTAGTTTTCTGGTGGCATCTTTAGGATTATCTATGTATAGTGCCATGTCATCTCAAACAATGACAGTTTTACTTCTTCTTTTCCAATTTGTATTCCTTTTATTTCTTTTTCTTCTGTGATTGCCATGGCTAGGACTTCCAAAACTATGTGGAATAATAGTGGCGAGAGTGGACATCCTTGTCTTGTTCCTGATCTTAGAGGAAATGCTTTCAGTTTTTCACCATTGAGGATGATGTTTGCTGTGGGTTTGTCATATATGGCCTTTATTATGTTGAGGTAGGTTCCCTCTGTGCCTACTTTCTGGAGAGTTTTTATCATAAATGGGTGTTGAATTTTGTCAAAAGCTTTTTCTGCATCTATTGAGATGATCATATGGTTTTTATTCTTCAATTTGTTAATATGGTGTATCACATTGATTGATTTGCATATATTGAAGAATCCTTGCATCCCTGGGATAAATCCCACTTGATCGTGGTGTATGATCCTTTTATTTTTTTTTCTTTTCTTTTTATGTTATTTTATTTTATTTTATTTTTTGCTGTACGTGGGCCTCTCACTGTTGTAGCCTCTCCTGTTGCGGAGCTTAGGCTCCAGATGCGCAAGCTCAGCGGCCATGGCTCATGGGCCTAACCGCTCCGTGGCATGTGGGATCTTCCCGGACCAGGACACAAGCCCATGTCCCCTGCATTGGCAGGTGGACTCTCAACCACTGCGCCACCAGGGAAGCCCTCCATTGTATATATGTACCACACCTTCTTTATCCCTTCTTCCGTGGATGGGCATTTAGGTTGCTTCCATGACCTGACTATGGTAAATAGTGCTGCAATGAACATTGGGGTCCATGTGTCTTTCTGAATTATGGTTTTCTCTAGGTATATGCCCAGTAGTCGAATTGCTGGCTCATATGGTAGTTCTATTTTTAGTTTTTTAAGGAACCTCCATACTGTTCTCCATAGTGGCTGTATCAATTTACATTGCCACCAACAGTGCAAGAGGGTTCCCTTTTCTCCACACCCTCTCCAGCATTTGTTGTTTGTAGATTTTCTGATGATGCCCATTCTAACTGGTGTGAGGTGATACATCATTGTAGTTTTGATTTGCATTTCTCTAATAATTAGTGATGTTTAGCAGCTTTTCATGTGCTTCTTGGCCATCTGTATCTCTTCTTTGGAGAAATGTCTATTTAGGTCTTCTGCCCATTTTTTGATTGGGTTGTTTGTTTTCTTAATGGAGTATAATTGCTTTACATTGTTGTGTTAGTTTCTGCTGTATAACAAAGTGAATAATCTATATGTATACGTATATCCCCATACCCTCTCCCTCTTGTGTCTCCCTCCCACCTTCCCTATCCCACCCCTCTAGATGGCCACAAAGCACCGAGCTGATCTCCCTGTGCTATGCAGCTGCTTCCCACTAGCTATCTATTGATTTCCTCTTTGATTTCTTCATTGATCTCTTGGTTATTTAGTAACGTATTGTTCAGCCTCCATGTGTTTGTGTTTTTTATGGTTTTTTTTCCCATGTAATTTATTTCTAATCTCATAGCACTGTGGTTGAAAAAGATGCTTGATATGATTTCAATTTTCCTAAATTTACCCAGGGTTGATTTGTGGCCCAAGATGTGATCTATCCTGGAGAATGTTCCACGTGCTCTTGAGAAGAAAGTGTAAACTGCTGTTTTTGTATGGAATGTCCTATAAATATCAATTAAATCTCTCTGGTCTATTGTGCTATTTAAAGCTTGTGTTTCCTTATTAATTTTCTGTCTGGATGATCTGTCCATTGCTGTAAGTGAGGTGTTAAAATCCCCCACTATTACTGTGTTCCTGTCAATTTCCTCTTTTATAGCTGTTAGCATTTGCCTATGTGCTCCTATGTTGGATGCATATATATTTACAATTGTTATATCTTCTTCTTGGATTGATCCCTTGATCATTATGTAGTGTCCTTCCTTGTCTCTTGTAACAGTCTTTATTTTAAAGTCTGTTTTATCTGATATGAGTATTGCTACTCCAGCTTTCTTTTGATTTCCATTTGCATGGAAAATCTTTTTCCATCCCCTCACTTTCAGTCTGTATGTGTCCCCAGATCTGAAGTGGGTCTCTTGTCGACAGCATATAGATGGGTCTTGTTTTTGTATCCATTCAGTGAGCCTGTGTCTTTTGGTTGGAGCATTTAATCCATTCACATTTAAGGTAATTATCGATATGTATGTTCCTATTACCATTTTCTTAATTGTTTTGTGTTGTTTTTGTAGGTCCTTTTCTTCTCTTGTGTTTCCCACATAGAGAAGTTCCTTTAGCATTTGTTGTAGAGCTGGTTTGGTGGTGCTGAATTCTCTTAGCTTTTGCTTGTCCGTAAAGCTTTTGATTTTTCCATAGAATCTGAATGAGATCCTTGCTGGGTAGGGTAATCTTGGTTGTAGGATCTTCCCTTTCCTCACTTTAAATATATCATGACACTGCCTTCTGGCTTGTAGAGTTTCTGCTGAGAAATCAGCTGTTAACCTTATGGGAGTTCCCTTGTATGTTGTCATTTTTCCCTTGTTGCTTTTAATAATTTTCCGTTGTCTTTAATTTTCATCAATTTGATTACTATGTGTCTCGGCATGTTTCTCCTTGGGTTTATCCTACCTGTGACTCTCTGCACTTCCTGGACTTGGGTGGCTATTTCCTTTCCCATGTTAGGGAAGTTTTCAACTATAATCTCTTCAAATATTTTCTCAGTTCCTTTCTCTCTTGTTCTTCTGGGACCCCTATAATGCAAATGTTGTTGCATTTACTTTTGTCCCAGAGGTCTCATAGGCTGTCTTCATTTCCTTTCATTCTTTTTTCTTTATTCTGTTCCGTGGCAGTGGATTTCACCATTCTGTCTTCCAGGTCACTTATCCGTTCTTTCTGCCTCAGTTACTCTGCTGTTGATTCCTTCCAGTGTATTTTTCATTTCAGTTATTGTATGTTCATCTCTGTTTGTTTGTACCTTAATTCTTCTAGGTATTTGTTCTTTAATTCTTCTAGGTATTTGTTCTTTAATTCTTTTAGGTGTTTGTTAAACATTTCTTGCATCTTCTCGATCTTTGCCTCCATTCTTTTCCCGAGGTCCTGGATCATTTTCACTATTATTCTGCATTGTTTTCTGGAAGATTGCCTATCTCCACTTCATTTAGTTGTTTTTCTGGGGTTTTATCTTGTTCCTTCATCTAGTACATAGTCCTCTGCCTTTTCATTTTGTCTATCTTTCTCTGAATGTGTTTCTTGCTCCACAGGCTGCAGGATTGTAAGTCTTGCTTCTGCTGTCTACCCTCTGGTGGATGAGGCTATCTAAGAGGCTTGTGCTGGCTTCCTGATGGGAGGGAATGGTGGTGGGTAGAGCTGGCTGTTGCTCTGGTGGGCAGTGCTCAGTAAAACTTTAATCTGCTTGTCTGCTGATGAGTGGGGCTGAGTTCCCTGCCTGTTGGTTGTTTGCCCTGAGGTGATCCAGCACTGGAGCCTACAGGCTCTTTGGTGGGGCTCATGTCGGACTTCGGCAGGGCTCATGCCAAGGAATACTTCCCAAAACTTCTGCTGCCAGTGTCCTTGTCCATGCAATGAGCCACAGCCACCCTCTGACTCTGCAGGAGACCCTCCAACTCTAGGAGGTAGGTCTGGTTCAGGAGGTAGGTCTGGTTCAGTCTCCTGTGGGGTCACTGCTCCTTTCTCCTTAGTCCTGATACGCACACTACTTTTTGTGTGCCCTCCAAGAGTGGAGTGTCTGTTTCCCCCAGTCCTTTCGAAGTCCTGTAGTCAAATCCTCCTTGCCTTCAAAGTCTGATTCTTTGGGAATTCTCCCTCCTGTTGCCGGACCCCCAGGCTTTGAAGCCTGCAGTGGGGCTCAGAACCTTCACTCCATTGGGTGGACTTCTGTGGTATAAGTGTTCTCTAGTTTGTGAGTCATCCACCCAGCAGTTATGGGATTTGATTTTATTGTGATTGCACCCCTCTTACCGTCTCAGTGTGGCTTCTCCTTTGTCTTTGGATGTGGGGTATCTTTTTTGGTGAGTTCCAGTATCTTCCTGTTGATGATGTTTCAGCAATTAGTTGTGATTCCAGTGCTCTCGCAAGGGGTGGTGAGCACATGTCCTTCCACTCCACCATCTTGAACCAATCTCCTCCATGTGATTTTATTTATTTACTTATTTATTTATACCAGTTAAAAGTGAGTAGAAGTAATGTGCCGCTTCTGAGTAGAAGGTTTTAGAGCCACCATGTTGTTCTGAGTTTTTCTCTGCCATAATACATGTGGTGTTTCAGAGTGAAGCTTTTCCTTCAGTCTGGGTCCCAGATTGAATAGCTAAAGCCTTCTGAAGACTGGCATATAATGTGAGTGAGAAATAAACCTTACATTCTGTAAGTCACTGAGATTTGGGGATGACTTATTAATGCAGGATAACCTTATAAGATCTGATTAATACATTTAAATTTATTTCTACCATATTATTTTTGCCCACTGTTGCTCTCTCTCCATTCCTTTTTTCTTTCCTATTGTGCTTTCTTCTTGATTGATTGAAAATTTTTTTCATTCCTTTTCTCCCTTAACAGTTTGGAATTATATTCTTTTATGTATGTCTCTATATATTTTAACTTATACATCAATATCCATTAAGATAGACTATATTAGGTAGTAGGAATTAACAATTCCAAATTCTCAGTGGCTTAGAACAATAAATATTTTCATGCTTCCTCTGCAATGTAGGCTGACAGAGAATCCAGCATTTGGGAACATCAGTTGTAGTAACAAGGCAAGAGAATGGATAGTTTGCAGTGGTGCTTAAATGCATCTGCCTTGGATCACTTCTCATATTCCATTGGACAACAGTCACATTGCCATACCCAAATTCATGGGAACAGGGAAGTACAATCCTCCTGTGAGACGGGAAGGAGAGAAAAATTTGAAATATTGGTGAGGAGATATAATGTCTACTACAGGTTGCCCTCTGCTCACCAAATATTTGGGTCACTCTTTTTTCCATATAGATTACACTTACTTCCACCTGAAAGGAGACAACTCAAAGAGTTGTCTCAGAGTTAGAAAGTTTACCTCAGAGTCAGGTTTCCTCTATGTTATGGGGTAGGGTGGATGCACAGCAATCGCTACAAACAGATCTTGATATAAGCCCTTCGAGCCAAAAAGACAAATTGTGTTCATTACATGTTCCCAATATACAATGATGAGACAGGCACAGCATAACCAGAAAAGTACTTCTTCGTGGAAAAGAAAAATTCCATGTTATCTAGCAATCACTGGTCCATAGCAATTTTGAAATTCTAGTAGGCAAATATTACTAAAGCCCTCTGTCTTTGGGGTGGGACATGTTCCTTGATTAAATTTACTCCTGAGAGAATGGAGGGAGTTTTTTTCCCATTGTTCTTTGTGGCCATGACTCTACCTCTGGAAAGCTCTTCCTTTTCCATTATCCTTCTGGGGCACATCTGAAATAGAGGGCAACAGAACTTCCTTGTGGACCATGCAGTTTTCTCAGCCCTTTTTTTCTCCCACTTCCTCTGACAATAAAACTTCCCCAAACTTAATAGGCTTCCTATCTGTTTGATTCCAGTCAGTTATGCGTGCCAGTATTCATATCCACAGATCTTTTTAAGGTGGGCTGTCTTAGAGTGTTATATTTCTCTTTTCCCACACACATATATCCCTACATCCTCACTCTCTTTAATATCAGGTAACTTGGGGCTTCCCTGGTGGCGCAGTGGTTGAGAGTCTGCCTGCCGATGCAGGAGACGTGGGTTCGTGCCCTGATCTGGGAAGATCCTACATGCCGCGGAGCGGCTGGGCCCGTGAGCCATGGCCGCTGAGCCTGTACATCCAGAGCCTGTGCTCCACAAGGGGAGAGGCCACAACAATGAGAGGCCCGTGTACTGCAAAAACAAACAAACAAACAAAAATATATATATATATATCAGGTAACTTGAGTCTGTTAGTTGTCACTGGGAAAGATACATACTTTAGCTCTTTACTCTGAGTTATTTTATCTCAATGAAGCAGTTGGTTGAATAGTACACCCTTAATTGGCCCTTTGCCCTGAAGTTAGTCCATCTAATGTTTTTCACAAAGTTATAATGGGCATACCTTTAATTTGACTGCTATCTCAAGGCTAAGTTTTAATTAGCCTTTGTTGCTCAAAGACTTTCTTACATTGAACCTTTACATTTTAGGGTGGTGAGGTAGTTTTCTTTTTTATCTCTGGAAGTCCATGAACTTATATTCTCTCTACTCCCTTTATTTTATTATTAATTTTTATTGGGGTATAGTTGCTTTACAGTGTTGTGTTAGTTTCTGCTGTTCAGCAAAGTGAATCAGCTATACGTATACATATATCCCCCCTTTTTAGGATTTCCTTGCCATTTAGGTCACCACAGAGCACTGAATAGAGTTCCCTGTGCTAAACAGTAGGTTCTATTAGTTATCTGTTTTATACATAGTAGGGTATATATGTCAATCCCAATCTCCCAATTCATCCCACCTCCCCTTCACCCCTTGGTATCCATACGTTTGTTCTCTACATCTGTGTCTTTATTTCTACTTTGCAGATAAGTTCACTTGTACCATTTTTCTAGATTCCACATATAAGCGATATTATACAATACTTGTTTTTCTCTTTCTGACCTACTTCACTCTGTATGACAGTCTGTAGGTCCTTCCGTGTCTCTGCAAATGGCACAGTTTCATTCCTTTTTGTGTCTGAGTAATATTCCATTGTATATATGTACCACATCTTTATCCATTCCTTTGCTGATGGACATTTTATTCCTGTTTGGGAACATACAAATGCTTTCCTGAACTCAGGAAATGGTCAAATGTGGCTAACTATT
Organism: Mesoplodon bidens; assembly: GCF_964165515.1. Lineage (NCBI taxonomy): Eukaryota > Metazoa > Chordata > Mammalia > Artiodactyla > Ziphiidae > Mesoplodon > Mesoplodon bidens. Next base: position 146,685,212 of record NC_138178.1, on the reverse strand, counting down.
ACCAACACTCACTGGTAAAGTTTTGTTTTCCAACTTCCTCCCCTAGAGCTACATTTAACTTTATGTTATATGATATGTCTCACAACTTACGGAGGATGGCATTTTACCAAATGTTTTGACGTTACATCTTTCTCACCTTCAATATGCATTTCCCTACTGCTTCCAATACCAGTGCTTGTTTCTGTGGGGATAAAATAATTTATACTATTATACAAACAACCTTGTGTAAGAAAATCTTCAGAAAGAAGCAAGATTTCATCCTCACTCTGGGTTATAGCCTGCTGAAGGTTCAACAGGAATAGTACTAGTCACTTATCACAGTGGCAAAGGAAAAAGAGAATGGATACTCAAACTAATTCTTAAATACTTCCTCTTGGAAGTGCCTTCATTCATATTTCATTGATCAAACTACTTTTGTGGCCAAGGCTAACTTCTAATAGGCAAGGAGGTCCAGGCCCCCAGAGTTTCCCAAAGGAGAGTAGAACGATAAATACTAAAGAGTAGCATTAATTTCTACAACAAAATACAAAGCTTTAAGCCTCTTCTAAAATAATATAAAGACATTAGAAAACTTTAAATCTAATTTACCCCAACCAATATAATATTTCCCAGTATATTAGTTTTTTTTTAATTTTTGGTTGCATCTCTATTAATTTATTAATTTAATGATTGCATCTCTATTAATCCCCTCCCCTCCTTTGTGGTTTAGGCAGCCAGCATAGACCTTGACCTTCCGTACCTGACGTGTAGCTTCGGCACCAGTCCCCTATAAACTTAACAGTTTCTACTCCTTCCCAAGCCCAATTACATTTCTTGGGATCTTCTATTCTCTAACTCACCATAAGGTACAGGAGGCCTAAGCAATGATGAGTCTAAAGAAGAGAGACCAGGTGAAGCAGCAAGTTGATTAGTCCAAGCTGACCTTGATTCAGTTTACCAATCCTACCACATGGGGGCAGTAGGAAACAAGAGAGAGGGGGCTACACACGGGCCCTTTTAATGAACAGTGGCTGCCAGTCTGTAACTGTGGCCCAAACAATATGCTAGAATTTGACAAAATATTAGCGATTCCTCAGGATTGGAATGGATTAGGGAAGAGCAGAAAGGGAGAATGAAATAAGGGAATGAAGATTTTTCTTTCTATTTCAATATATATTTTCCAGTTACTTTTCTAAGCATAAAGGATAACGTAATATTGTTTAGTAACTTGTTTTTTAGTTAAGCATATATTTCCATGTCCTTAAATATTTGATAGTACATAATTTTTAATCACTGGATAAATTTCCAGTCAAAGTCTACTATAATATATCTAATCGGACCACTATTTTTGGATACTTGAGGTATTTCGAGACTTTCTAAGTTATAAAATAATTAACTATAATTAACTTACATAGGGTTAAATCTTTACCAAAAGTCATAGTTATTTCCTCTGACCAAATTACTATAGATGGAAATGCTGGGTTCAAATGAATATAGATTTTTAAGGATAAATATTGCTAACTTTGCCAAGAAGTGTGTACTAATGTTTACTCCACAAACAACATATTACTTATTTCTCTGTCTTTACCATGCTAACACTTGGTGACTTTTTAAATCTTTGCCAAGCTGATTCTCTGTTTATTCATGTTTCTTAAATTGTAATGATGTTGCATATTTTATTTTATTAGAATTATATTATTATAATATTATAACATTTATTATTTTATTCACATATTTGTTGCTTTTTAAATTTCTTTCTTGAATTTTCCATGAGTATCCTTGATCCAAAAACACTTTTTCTGAGTAATTTTGGTTTTGGTTGGATAACCCTTGCCAACTCCCAGGTCAAGAAAGCATTAGCAAAGAGGAATTTGTATCATTGTGTTTTTGAAAAAGCACTTCCCTTCATTATGGTGCATTTTGTTTAAGTTCACTTTTCCTCTCTCACATTATTAACAGCCACCTCCACTCCAACAGTTTCCACATTACATGGCTGCTCCTATAAAGAGTTTGTGTAGACATCCTGATCAGCCCCATCCAGAGTCCTCAGAGTCCTCACAACAGGAAATTGTACCCAGCACTCTGCTACCAAAAGGTGACCACCTGATAAAGCATCCTTTTTTTTTTTTTAACCTTTCCTGGTCCCCTGTTTGTGATGCACAGCCTTTCATTCAGTTAGTTTCCTGTGCAACCCATTCTGATGAATTCAGCTCAGACTCACTTTCACTATCAGTGGATCAATCATATTAAAATGGCACTTTGGAGTTGGGTGAGGCAGTGAGGATGAAGACAAGAGAAAGAAGAGTCAGAAGAAAAAGAGAGGAAGGTGAGGTGGGAACCCTGATGCTTGAGGGGAAAGTTTTAACTGGACTACCCTGGAAGTAGACACCACTTACTTTTGGATCAAACCCAGTATTTTACTGCTGGAGTAGACTATTTTTTAACAATTCTTCCTCTATATGACAAGGTTATTTTTAGCAATAATCACGAAATGAAATAAATAATAATAATGGCCAGAAAAAATTTAGGCAGTGAACATTTTCCTTTATTGAACCTCATAATACAATCATGTCAGTAAAAGTAAATAAATGAAAATAAATTTGCATTTCAAAAAAGGAAAAGAGAGTGAAATTTTAATTTTATTGAGCTTTCCATATGCTGATTTAAAAAAAAAGCACAACATGAGAGTTGTGAGTTAAGTTTTATTTGGGGCAAAATGAGGACTATAGCCTGGGAGACAGCATTTCAGATAGCTCTGAGAAACTGCTCCAAAGAGGTAGGGGGGAAGGTTAGTATATATGTGATTTTGGTGAAGGGGGAGTACATGCAATCAAGCACATATTTTTTGCAGAAGGTTTCTGCTAGCCTCGTGAAGGTTACTGCTAGTCACGAAGAGCAGATGTCATCATGAAGGATTTCAGTGCTTTTTTAGATATGAGGAGATACAAGAATTGGGCTCATAAAATCATCTCCTGAAAATATCTATCTCAAGACCTTTTCTGCCAGTTTCTCCCAGAGAACAGAGTGCCTCATTTCTGACCTCCACCCCAAACTCCTTTCAGGGTGTTGAAAGTCAGTAGTTGCAGCAGCTCATGATTTAATCCTTGTAGAGGTAGATGGCAGTGCCAATGGCAAGTGCCAACTTGTAGTTGACACATATATAATTATACAATTGAAAAAATGTTTTTAAAAATAGTTAAAAAAATAGAGAAGTACAAAAGAGAAAAGGTAGTAGATTAACACTTTTTAAAAACATTACTGTGAATATGTGTATATATGTATACGTATTTGAAAAAATATAGTAAAACTTAAACCTTCATATTGGCCTATCATAGTAATGAATAACATTACAGTTTCTGTTTGAACCTTAACTTATGCAGATTTGTCAATGACTTGGTTAAAACGGATCTCCACATACTCATGTTTAATGGACAGGATAGCCAGATTAATTTTTTATTAATTTTAACTTCAAAAGTTTTGTTAACATGTAGCAAGATAGTAAGCTAGTTAAGAAAAGTTTTTATGAAAAAAGGTAAGCAGAGATTCATAAGAATCCAATTTCACAACAAAATCCAAACTTGCAAAACTGCACATGTCTTTATTTCTTCAGGATCAATTCTAGCAACTTGCAAATATCTCTACAATCTTAAATTTTGAATTTTATCTTAAATTTTAAACAAATAAAAAACTTCATCATATCACACATAATGACAGAATTGAAGTAACTCAAGTTTTGTTTCTTTGTTTTTATAACCACTGTGCTATCATTGTTTATTTGTATCTTTTGTTTAAACACTGGAATATGTGCTATCATAAGAATTGGAGACTCAAACTGCACCCAAAGCTAGCTTGAATAATTATGAACCTTTATAAATTTACTCTCAAAACAAATGCATATAGCTAAGTCTGCATGGGCCAGGGCTCTCCTTATTAACCTCCACGTAGAATGCAATGTTTATTAAATAAAAAGCAAAAAAAATGCTAATTTGAAGGTCACGTATATAAATAATTAAAACTCAACAGTAGCCATGGCAATTATTTAGAACCTAATCCAACAAAGAAATTATTCGGGGAGGAGTATTTATCACTGACTTTGTTTAGAATTACCAGTTCATAGTAATAATAAAAAGCAGGCAGACTTTCACTCAGTTTTTTAAAACTTCTCTATAGAAAATGTATCCCTTTACTTTCCTGCATCTGGGGCAAACCTGCAGCCCTGACCTTAGTACAAAAATTAGAGCACATTCTCATAAGCTCAGCATAAAATAATAACACAAAAAAGCTACAATTTAGTGATTGGTCACTTGCTATGTTTCAAAGGCTATGCTTTCCTAATATTACTTCATTAATCCCTACTCTAACCCTATAAGGTTAAGTATCTTGATTATATACATTTTATTAATGAGGTGACTGAGGCATAAAAAGGTTAAATAACATAGCCAAGATTACACAGCAGCTGGAAAATAATCTAGTAATTGAGGACTTGAACCCACATCTGTCTAATGCCGAAGTATGTAGTCTTAATGACTACATGTCTACTAGAAAAGCAACCTATACTTCTCTTATCTGTCACAGGAATTTCATGTTTGTAGTAATGAGTAGGCGCTTATGATAACTGGATGGAGAAAGGAGGAAGCAAGAACCAAAATGGAGTCAGAAAGGTATAACTGTGCCATAATGTGAAGAATACCAGACTTGGAGTCACAATACCTTTGTCTGATTTGCCTAATGATCTATGAGACCAATAGTATTTGTTAGTGTTTTTGTAGGATGTAGTCCACAGAAACAACTGAGTATTTCTTTAAAATACACATTCCTAGAGCTTACTCCAGACCTGGTGAATTAGAATCTTTGGGGTTAGAAACACCACATTTAAGTTAAAAAGACCACAAGTACCTGGGAAAAAGATGTGACAGACAAGATGTAGCAAAGAAGGTTTATGTAATAAACTCTTACAAATCAATGAAATAGTCACTATGTCCCAATAAAAATAGGCAGTTAGATAAAGATGAGATACAAATAAGCAAGAAATACATGAAAAAATGCTCAGACTCTATGGTTATCCCAGATATGCCTGAAGTTGGTCAGCATGTAGAGAAACAGGAACTCTCAAACTGGTAGTTGTAGTATAAATTGATAAATTCCAAACTCAAAAGAAAATAATATGAGAGATCCCCATTTTGGACAATTTGGCCAAGGAGATACCTGGAATAACCCTTTTACACTGAAAATATATATACTTAATAGATATATTAACATTATTTTATATATATTTATAATAATATATATATAATATATAATTAAATTGTTACAGTAGATGTGGGGAGACCACTGGGAAGCCATAAAAAAGAGAAGAAAAATTTCTGGTTTCTGGTCCAGCATGTAAGGAGCTTGGAAGTTATCACTTTGTCCAAACAACAAGGAAAAAGCTGAACAAACACAAAAATCAAAACCTTTTCTTAGATCCATCAGAGAAGTGAGATCGCGGACAAACTACTGCCCCCAAATTTAAGAGATACAGGGAATCAAACTTGCAGAAGTAAAAACCGTGAAGCGGCAACCTCCGTGGGAACAGGTGCTGGGATAGGAAAGCCTGACCTGTAATTGACCAATTGCTGGACTTCATTTTGGACAAGTCGGATAGTTAAAATCTCCCAGGGGCGGAAGTGGTTTGCAAGTGATAGGGAGCCCACACATTTTTTTGTGAGTTTACCTCCAGGAGTTCTACCAGGTGAATATCAGAGAAAAACCCCCTAGTGCACCCAAGAGCTGGGGAAAAAAATCATTTTGAAATACACCAGAATATCCTATTCTTCTTAGCAAAGCCTTCCCTCAAGAGAAGTTGCTTTACCAGAGCCTTACTTATTGGGGTTTTATCAGAGCTTAACCTACTAGGAGAAGAAAAGTACCCAAATCTAGCCCATTCTAGCCATCTGGTCCCACCTAAGCGGGGTGGGAAACTGAGAAGTATTTGTGAAGTTCACAACTCAAGGGCCCCAGCTCACTAATCATAGAACTATAGAACACTTCCCCTCCCACCACACCTTACCATCACATTACTAAAGGCCTTCTTACCAGAATTCCTTTTACCCAGTGCATCATGTCTGGCTTTCAACAACAACAACAAAGTACAAGGCATTCTACAAGGCAAAAACAAAACAAAAAAACAAAAACCACAGTTTGAAGAGACAGAGCAAGCATCAGAACTAGACTCAGATGTGGCAGAGATGTTGGAATTATCAGATTAGGAATTTAAAACAACTATAATTAATATGCTAAGGGCTCTAATGGAAAAAAGTAGTCAACATGCAAGAACGGACAAATAATGAAGTAAGAGATATAGAAATTTTAAGAAAGAATCAAAAAGAAATGCCAGAGATCAAAAACACTGTTACAGAAATGAAGAATGCCTTGATGGGCTCATTAGTAAACTGAATATGGTGGAGGAAATAATCTCTGAGCTTGAGGATATGTCCATAGAAACTTCCAAAACCAAAAATCAACAGAAATAAAGACTGAAAAGAATGGAACAAAATATTCAAGAACTGTGGGACAACAACAAAAGGTATAACATACAAGTAATAGGGGTACCAGAAGGAAAAGAGAGAAAGGGAGATAAGAAATATTTGAAGTAATAATGACGGAGAATTTCCCAAAATTAATGTCAGTCACTAAACTAAAGATTTAGGAAGCTCTGAGAACACGAAGCGGAAGACTACAGTTAGGCAGATCATATGCAAACTGCAGGAAATAAAAGATAAAAAATATTTTAAAAAGCTAGAGGAAAAAACCACTTTACGTATAGAGGAGCAAAGATAAAAGAATTATATCAGACTTCTCAAGAACAATGCAAGCAAAAAGAGAGCGGAATGAAATATTTAAAGTGTTGAATGAAGGACTTCCCTGGGTAAGAGTCTGCCTTCCAATGCAAGGGACGCAGGTTCAATCCCTGGTCAGGGAACTAAGATCCCACGTGCCGCAACTACTGAGCACACGGGCCACAACTAGAGAGCCCATGCACCACAACTACTGAATCTGCGCACCACAACTAGAGAGAAGCCCACGTGCTGCAATGAGGAGCCCACGCATCATAGCCGAGGATCCTGCATGCTGCAACGAAGATCCCGACGAAGATCCCACATGCCACAACTAAGATCTGATGCAGCCAAAGATTAAACATAAATAAATAAATAAATGTTTAAACAAAAAATAGTGTTGAGTGAAAAAACACCCCACCACCTAAAACTCTATATCCTCCAAAATTATCCTTTAAAAATTAACTTTGTCCAACAAACAAAAATTGAAAGAATTTGTTGCCAGTGGACCTGCCTTGCAAGAAACGTTAAAAGTTCTTCAGAGAGAAGGAAAATCATATAGGCCGGAATCTCTGCTCTACATAAAGAAAACAAGAGCATTAGAGAAGGAATAAGTGAAGGTAAAATAACAACTTTTATTTTTCCTATTCTTGAAAAAACAGATAACAGTTCATTCAAAATAATAGCAACAATATATTCAATCATTACAATGTTATGTATAAGTGGAATGGATGACAATGATGACACAATAGACAGGAGGGAGGAATTAGGAATCCTTTGTTATTATAAGGTACTTGCACAACCCATGAAGCAGTATAGAGTTATTTGAAAGTGGACTTGGTTTGACTGCAAATGTATATTGAAAACTCTAGGGCACCCACTAAAAAAAGTTAAAAATCAAAGAAGCATAATTGATGTTTTTAAAAAGGAGAGAAAATGGAATCATAAATGCTCAATTAAAACTGCAAAAGGCAGAAAAATAGTGAACACAAAAATAGAAAAAAAAATAAGAGCAATGAATAGAAAACAGTAACAAATACTGTAGCTATTAATACATCTATATCAATAATAACTAAATGTCAGTGGTCTAAACATACCAATTAAAAGACAGAGATGAATCAAAGGCTATGATGACAGTCAATCAAACATGACCCAACTATATGCTGTCTATAAGAAATCAACTTTAATTATAAAGACACATATAGATTAAAAGTAAAGGAATGGAGAAAGATATCCATGCTAATACTTATCAAAAGAAAGCTGGAGTAGCTGTATTAATTTCAGACCAAGCAGACTTCAGAGCAAGGAAAATTATCAGGGATAAAGAGAATAATTGCATAATGATAAAAGGCTCAATTCTCCAAGAAGACAAAACAATCCTTAATATGTATGCCCTAACAAAAGACTGTCAAAACACGTAAGACAAAAACTGATAAAACTGCAAGAAGAAATAGATGAATCCACTATCACAGTTCACAGTTGGAGACTTCAACACCCTTCTATCAGAAAGGGACAGATCTAGCAGTCAGATAATAAGTAAGGACATAGTTGAACCCAACAGCATCATCAGTCAACTGTATATAATTGATATCTATAGATAAGTTCATCCAACAACAGCAGAATACACATATATTCATACATTAATAATCAACTAATGTAATCCATCACATCAACAGGCTAAAGAAGAAAAATCACATGATCATGTCAATAGATGCAGAAAAAGCATTTGACAAAATCTAACAACCATTCATAATAAAACTCTCGATGAACTAGAAATGGAGGGACACTTCCTCAACCTGATAAAGGACATCTGCAAAAAAACCTACAGCTAATATCATGTTTAATGATGAGGAACTAGAAGCTTTCCCCCCAAGATCAAGAAAAAGGAAAGGATATCCCCTCTCATCACTCCTTCTAAACACCATACTCGAAGTCCTAGAAAGGGAAGTAAAAGATACTCAGATTGGGAAGAAAGAAAGAAAACTGTCTTTGTTCTGATGACATGATTGTCTGTGTGGAAAATCTGAAAAAAAATTGGCAAAAACCCCCCCAAACCCTTCTGAAACTAATAAGTGATTATAGTAAGGCTACAACATACACTTTAATATACAAAAGTCAACCCTATATCCTAGATACCAGGAATGAACAAGTGGAATTTGAAATTTAAAATAATACCATTTACATTAGCACCGCTCCTCCTCCAATGAAATGCTTAGGTGTAAATCTAAAAAATATGGACAAGATATATATGAAAACTACAAAACTCTGATGAAAGAAATCAAACAAGAACTAAATGAATGAAGATATATATATTCCATGTTCATGGTTAGGAAGACCCAATATTGTCAAGATGTCAGTTCTTCCCAACCGACAATCTGTAGTTTCAGTGCAACCTCAGTCAAAATCCTAGCATGTTATTTTGTGGATATCAACAAACTGATTTTAAAGTTCATATGGAGAAGCAAAAGACTCAAAATTGAAGAGAAGAACAAAATTAGAGGACTGACACTACTCAACTTTAAGAATTACTCTAAAGCTACACTATTCAAAACAGTGTGGTATTGTGAAAGAATAAACAAATAGATCAATGTAATAGAACAGAGAGCCCAGAAACAGAAACATAGAGTCAACTGATCTCTAACAAAGGATAAAAACTAATCTTTTTAACAATGCTGTTGGAACAACTGAACCTCCACATGCAAAACAAAAACAAATGAATTTAGATGCAGACCTCACACCCTTCACAAAAATTATCTCAAAATAGATCATAGACCTAAATGTAAAACCCCAAATTATAAATCTTCTAGAAGATAACAGGTGAAAATCTAGATGACCTTGGATATACAATACAAAAGGTATGATCCAAGAAAAAAAATAATTGATAAGCTGGACTTATTTAAAATTAAAAATCTTTGCTATGTGAAAGACACTGTCAAGATAATGAGAAGACAAGGCATAGACAGGGAGAAAATATTTGCAAAGGACGTTTCTGATAAATGACTATTATCCAAAATATACAGAGAACTCTCAACAATAAGAAAATAAACAACCCAATTAAAAATTTGGCAAAAGACCTGAACAGACACCATACCAAGGATGATATACAGATGGTAAATAAGCATATGAAAAGATGTTCAACATTACAGGCCATTAGGGAATTGCAAGTTAAAACAACAATAAAATACCACTACACACCTACTAGAATGGCCAAAATGCAAAACACTGACAACACCAAATGGTAGCAAGGATGTGGAGCAACGGGAGCTCTCATTCACTGTGGGAGTTCAAGATGGTACAGACATGGTGGAAGACAGTTTGGCAGTTTCTTACAAAACTAAACATTGTCTTACTGTACAACTCAGCAATCACACTCCTTGTATTTACCCAAAGGAGATGAAAACTTCTGTTCATTAAAAAAACTTCCAATGAATGTTTATAGCAGCTTTATTCATAATTGCCAAAATATGGAAGCAAACAAGATGTTCTTCAGTAGGTGAATGGATAAATAAACTGTGGTATATCCAGACAATGGAATTATGTTCAGTATAGAACATATAGAGCTATCAAGCCATGAAAAAACATGGAGGAAATTTAAATGCCTATTACTAAGTGAAAAAAGCCAACTCACAAAGGCTACATATCATATTAATCCAACTTTATGACATCTGGAAAAGGCAAATCTGTAAAGACAGTAAAATGATTAGTGATTACTGGGGGCTAGGAGAGAGGGAAGGATGAATAGGTGGAAGGCAGAGGATTTTTAGGTAGTGAAACTATTCTATATGGCACTCTAAGGTGGAAACATGTCATTTCACATTTGTCAAAGCCCACAGAGTGTACAATACCAAGAGTGAACCCTAATATAAACTATGGTCTTTGAGTAGTAATGATGTGTCAATGTAGGTTCATTGATGTAACAATTATACTACCCTGGAGCCAGATATTCATAGTGGGGAAGCTGTGTGTGTGTTGGGAGTGGGGGTGGAGCAGAGGGTATATGGAAACTCTCTGTACTTTATGTTCAATTTTACCATGAATCTAAAACTGCTCTAAAAAGTAAAAATAAAAATTTTAAATGAAGTCTATTAAAAAAATTTTGTTTAAAGTCTTTCTGATAGGATCCACAGTTAAATGATAGGATCCACAGAGGCCAAAGAGAATACTATAGGAGAAACTCCAAGAAGTAAGAGAGCACCCAAGTCTGATTTCTCCCTAATGGTTTCTCCTGATCCCTGGAGACTGAGTTTTGGGGACCTGATTGCCTATATTATGCAGGGGAACAGGAGGTAACGTCCTTAGAAGTCTGGACCTTAGATGTCTGACAGAAGACCTCTTTATAGAGCTGGAACCCCAAAAGGAAAATGAGAAACAAACCTGCTACAAAAAGGAAGACAGTGGGGAAAATTATTACTTGCCTCAAACTTGGCACAAAGGAGAGGTGGGTAATCTCCCACGAGAAATTATAACAACAGGCATCCCCAAAGCAGGTTTGAGGTCAAATTCACACAATCTATGTGACCCAAAAACTTTCTATGGAGAATTTAAAGTCATCTAGGTTGGTAGTGCCCTTAGGCAACTAGTAGAAGCAAAAGCAAAATCTTCTTTGCAGGAATGCAAATTCAACCAAATCCCAAAGCAATCCCAAATGTTCCAAAGAAAATAAACAGCTCCAGGAAAACAAATTACAGAGCAGAAATAAGGCACCATAAGTGAGAGCCAAAGAAACACAGCAATATCAGGAATAAAAAGACTTAAAATATTCAAATTATCAGGCACAGATTATAAAATAACATATTTAATATATTTAAATAAATTTTTAGAAGTTTAAAACATGTTCAAAGAATAAAAGAATTTGAAGAGAAGCCACTAAGATTTAGAAAATAATCAGCTAGAACTTCTAGAAATGAAAAATATAAATGATAAAACTCAATGGAGCAAGTTAGAACAGTTGGGAGAAAATTAGTGCATTGAACAATACATTCCAAAAAATTACCCAGAATACAAATTATCCAGAAAATAGAAAAATGAAAGAAATATTAAGAGACAAGGAGGATAGAACGACAAGTCCTAACAAACATCTATTCAGTCTAAAACAAATAACAGAGAAAATGGGGAAGAGGAAATCTTCAAAGAGCTAATGGCAGAGAATTTTCCAGATTTTATGAGAAACACAAAGCCCAATACATTACAAACAGAATAAATAAAAGAAAATTTATACCTTGACAAGTCATGGTGAAATTGTAGACAACAAAGAGATAAGCTTTATAACAAACAGAGAGAAGCAACTCAAATATTTGAGCTCAAGGACATATATCAACTGTTGCACTCAAATTTGGAGAATTCAAATTCCTTTCAAGTTCACATGAACTTTGATGAAAATTAGCCATACTGCACATTCTCCAACCACAATACAATTTAGTTAGAAGTTTTTAAACATAGCAAAAAAAAAAAAAATCTGTATTTTTAGGTATTTGAAAATATACACACATACTTCTAAACAACTCATTAGTCAAAGAAGAAGGCATAATGGTAAAAAAATATATATTTAGAAATAAGCTATAATAATAGTATTACGTGCAATAAAGAGCCCATTTTTTATATTTGACTGCTGACAACTTTCAGGCCCCACCACTCTTTCTTCCCCTTCTTCCCTGCTCCTGGGCAAGCTGATAAGAAAGCTTGGCTGCTCCCTTCCTCCTCTGGTGCTGGTGAGAAGTTCAAACCATACAAGCCCCAGCCTACAAGAGGGAACCCTAACCTCAGTCCTACCCCCTAACCACTGTAAAATCCCAAGCTGGTTGCCCCTTCCTGCTCTCTCCAGCCATCTTTGGAGTTGATTTGAAGCTTGTCTTACTCCCCAGAAAGCCTCATTATGTGAATAATAAACCTTTTCATACTTTGTTGGTGCACATGTGATGTCATGTCTTAATATCCAAACCAAAATTTGGATGAGGGTTGCATCCCTCCTCTGTGGGGGCCACAATGTTACATATCAAAACTTTCTATTTTAGTATTGCTAGCTTACAGGGATATTTATAGTCTTAAATAAATGCATATATTGGAAAAAAAGAAAAGCTGAAAATTAATAAGCTAAGTATAATTTAAGATGTTATGAAAAAATTGCAGAACAAGCCCAAAGAAAGGCAGAATGGAAGAAGTTAATAAATGAATATAAAACTGAGACTCATCAAAGGTGAAAGTTAGTTATTCAAAAAGACTTATAAAATAGGTTGACTCTAGCAAAGATTACCAAGGGAAAAAGAGAATAAACAAATTAAGAAGTATGAGTTATAACTACAGGGATCAAAAAGACAATAAAATGAAAATTTTTTGACAACAAAGTTGTAAACTTAGATGAAACTAATAAATTCCTAGAAAATTTAATTTACCAAAACTGACTGAAGAATAAAGAGAAAACCTGAATAGTCCCACAAATGATAATAAAACTGAATGAGTAAATAACTTCCAATTCAGATAAGATGATTAGACTTGTTTCTCCCTGTGCCTCCACACTAATACAAGTATATACCGTGGAAATAACAAAAGAGACAAGGAAAGGAGAACTCTGAAAGGTTGTAGAAAGAAGGCAAACTGGTTTGGGATCCCAATACACAGCAGCAGGGTACTTTACATAACATCTCACCCAACAAAAGAAGGCAACTCAGACCCAGTGTTTTCTAACCCCCAAGCTAGCAACAGAAGGTCAGGCTTCCCTCCCCAGTCCCCCCAGTCAAACAGGAAGAATCCACCAGAGGAGCCTGGCACTACTGGCAAGGAGAACTGCTAATGATTAGTGGGTAGGAATAGCACTTTTCTAGGCCTAAGATCCACTTCCCCCACCAAGAGATACTGAGACTGCTGGGCAGCACTGGACCACTGGCCCCCACCACAATAAGCATCTCAGGCAGGAAAGTCTCTGTCCTCATGGGCCTGAGACTCCCTTCTACTGAGAGACCATAGGGTGATCACATGATGTGAAAAAGACACCATACACCACCACAACTCCAGCAAGGCATAGCAGGCCACTTTGTCTCCATGGACCTGAGATTTCCCTTCCCCCTCCAGAGACACTAGGGTGGCCAGGGTAGAGGGTAGGGAGAGATGTGATCAGCAAGAGGAACCCCATGACAACAAACTGCCCAGCTAGGGAAGTTTCAATGTCCTTGCAGACCTAAGATTCCCCTCTTTACTGTGGGACACTGGATGGGCCAGTCTGCAGAAATCCTTCTGGTCCCTCAGGCAGCAACAGCAGGAACAAGTGGGAATCTCAGTGCCACCAGATAAATCAAGCAGACCCAAATAATGTCAGAAAGAGAAAATTAGACTTGTTGGAAATACAGTCCACAAAAGTTGGCCAGGACTTGCATGCTTTATAAACCTAAACAAGGTAAATGCCTGCTAAAATAAAGTAGATAAATAAATAGAGCACAGAGTCTCCTAACATAATAGACAAAATATCCAAGATGTAATAAAAAGTCATCCATAGTACCAAGAACCAAGAGAATCACAACTTGAGTGAGAAAAGTAGATCATCTAACGCCAGCATGGAAATGAATCAGATGTTGGAATTATCTGACAAGGATTTTTAAAGGAGCCATCAAAAATGCTTTAACAATTATTACAAATTCTCTTCAAACAAAAGAAAAAACCCCAAAAAATCTCAGCAAAGAAATAGAAGTTATAAAAAAGAACCAAATTGAAATTATAGAACTGAAAAATACAGTAAAAGAATTTTTGTAAATTGCTGGATGGATTCAACAGCAGAAAGGAGATGACAGAGGTTGGAATCAGTGAATTTTAACACAAATCAGTAGTATTTACCCAGCATAAACAACAGAGGTGACACAGACAAGGAAAAAAAAAAAGCCTCAGGGACTCAGACCTGTGGGACAATGCAAACATTCATATCATCAGAGTCTCAGAAGAATGGGAAAGTGGAACTGACAGAGTAGTCAAAGAAATAATAGCTGAAAATGTCCCAAACTTGGTGAAAGACATGAACCTACTTACTCAGGAAGCTGAGAAAACTCAAACAGGACAAACCTAAAGAAGTCTACTCCAACACACAACACAATTAAACTTCTGAAAACTAAATAAAAAGAAAGAAATCTTGAAAACAACCAGAGGGAAATGATGTATTACCTATAAAGGACACAAATTCTAATGACAGCAGATTTTTCATAGAAAACATACAAGCCAGAAGGAAGTGGCACATTTTTCAAGTGGTGAAAGAAAAGAACTGTCAACCATCAATTCTATGCCCTGTGAAACTATCCTTCAGGAATGAAGAGGAAATAAAGACATTCCCCAAAGAAGGAAAACCAAGAATTTGTCTCTAGCAGATCTGCCCTTAAAGATTAGCTAAAAGAAATTCTCAAAGAGAAAAGAAATGATAAAAGAAGGAATCTTGGAGCACCAGGAGGGAAGAAAGAACAGAAATATGGATACATACAGTAGACTATCCTCTTCATGAGTTTTAGAAATAGTATTTGATGATTGAAAGAAGAACTAACACCATGTGATACTCAAGAAAATGATATTTTAAAGTGGGGAAGGCAAAAGGACTTAAATAGCAGTAAGGTTTTAAAATTTCACTAGAAGTGCTAAAATGTTGATACCAGTAAAATATAATGTCACATATTTATACTTGTAATACTTAGAGCAACCACTATGAAAATTATACAAAGATATCTACTCAAAAACACTATACATAAGTAAGATAGAATCCTTAAAAATGTTCAAATAACACACAGAAAGGCAAAAAAAGGAAACACATGAATGAGAACTAGAGGAAAAACAGACAAATAATAAAATGGCAGATTTAAGCAATAACAATAATCACCTTAAAAGTAAATGACCTAAATATACCAATTAAAAGACAGAGATAAGCAGAGTGAATAAACATGACTCAAAAATATGCTGTGTACAGGAAACTTACTTCAAATCCAATGAAACAGTTTGAAAATAAAAAGATTGGCAAAGATTAACCATGCAAACATTGATCAGACACCAGGAGTGCTACATTAATGTCTGATATAGTAGATTTCAAAGCAAAGAATATTACTAGAGACAAAGAGGAATATTACACAGTAATAAAGGATCAATTCACTAGTAAGATGTATTAGTTTCCTGGGATGGCTGTAACAAAGTACTACAAGCTGGTGGCTTAAAACAATGTAAATTATCCCACAATTCTGGAGGGTGGAAGACTGAAATTAAGGTGTCATCAGGACTATGCTCCCTCTGAAAACTGTAGGGGAGAATCCTTGCTTTCTTCTTCTAGCTTCTGGTGTTTGCCAACAATCTTTGGTGTTCCTTGGCTTGTAGATGCACCACTCCAATCTCTACCTCTGTCATCACATGGCTATCTTTTCCCTGAGTCTGTCTATGTCCAAATTTATCTCTTCTTGTAAGGCCCACCCTAATCCAGCATGACCTCAGTATCTTCTGATTGCATCTATTTCCAAATGAGGTCACATACACAGGTACCAGGGTTAGAATTTCAACATCCTTCCCCCTCCAGGGGCACAATCTAGAGAAATCTTAGCTGAAGATATAATTATCCTAAATGTGTATGTACTCAACAACAGAGCCTCAAATTACATGAAACAAACCTGATCTAGCTGAAAGGGGAAATAACAAACCAGATTACAGTTGGGGACGTCAACACTCCCCTCTTGGCAACTAATAGAATTACTAGACAGAAAATCAACAAGATCCTATTGATTGGTTGTGTTGAATTCAACCAAGCAATCAAGAAATAAATAAGATATTGGGCAGAATTCCCTATGCTGTAGAGTAAATCCTCGTTGCTTACCTCTTTTATGTATAGTAGTTTGTATCTGTTAATCCTATACTCCTAATTTGTCCCTCCCCTCTCCCTCAACCCTTTGGGAACCATAAATTTGTTTTCTATGTTTGTGGGTATGTTTCTGTTTTGTATATAGATTCATTTGTATTATTTTTTAGAGTCCACATATAAGAAAATAACACAATATTGTAAATCAACTCTACTTCAATAAAAAAAAGAAGTAAATACTCCCAATCTTTACCCAGTTTTTCCAGAAACTAACAGAAGAGAGAACACTCTCCAATTTAGCTTAAGAGATTGGTATAATCATAATACTTAAACCTAAAAAGGAGAATACAGGAAAGAAAATTATAGGTAATATTCAATAATGAGCATGGATTTTAAAATCCTAAACAAAATATTAAACTAAATTTAGCAACATATAAAAAAGATAGTATGTTATGACCCAGTTGAATTTATTCCAGTAAAGCAGCATTGGTTCAACATTTGAAAATAATTGATATAATTCACTACATTAACAGATTAAAGAAGAAAGACCATGTAACCAGGTCAAGTTCTATAGTTACTTGGTTTAAATTCAACACCCATTCATGACTTAAAAAAAAAAAACACTGTTGGCAAAGTAAAAATAGAAAGAAATTTCCTTCTATAACAAAAATAAACTTACAACAAACATCATACTTACCTCCAAAACAAGGAAGACTTCTCCTTAAGATTTATTACAAGTCACAGGTTATCTATGACCACTTCCATTAATCATTGTTCTCAAGTCCCAGGCCAGCACAGTAAGGCAAAGAAAGAAATAAATGTATAAGTATTGGAAAGAAGTAAATAAAACTGTTATAATTCATAAATGACATAATTTTTGTAAAAAATCCAAAATAAATTACTAGATTAAATGCATTTAGCAAGTCTTAGATAAAATGTAATTACACAAAATAATTACATTTTTATTTATCAAGAAGAAACAGTAGGGCTTCCCTGGTGGCACAGTGGTTGAGAGTCTGCCTGCCAATGCAGGGGACACGGGTTCGTGCCCCAGTCTGGGAAGATCCCACATGCCGCGGAGCAGCTGGACCCGTGAGCCATGGCCGCTGAGCCCGCGTGTCCAGAGCCTGTGCTCCACAGCGGGAGAGGCCACAACAGTGAGAGGCCCGCGTACCGCAAAAAAAACAAACAAACAAACAAAAAAAAACTTAATAGAAAAGAAGAAACAGTAGAAATTATAAAATAAAAATAATATTTACAGAAACTTCAAAAATATAAATACCTAAGAAAAGTTAACAAAATACACAGAACACCTTTACTGAGGAAATTATAAATCTTTAATGAATTAAAGTTACCCAAATAAAAGAAGAGATACACCATGTTCATGGATTGGAAGACAATATCAAAATAGATGTCAGTCCTCTCCCAAATTGATGTATTTATTCAATGTAATTCCAATCAAAATTCTAATAAATGTTTTGCTGATCTTAAAAGCTAACTCTAAGATGTTTATGGAAGAGCAAAGGGCCAAGAATAGCCAAGACACTTAAAGAAAAACTTCACGATGGGGAGGCATACCTACCAGATATGAAGAGTATTTTTCTTTTTTTATAAATTTATTTATTTATTTATTTTTGGCTGCATTGGATCTTCGTTGTGGTTTGCGGCTTTCTCTAGTTGTGGTGAGCGGAGGCTACTGTTTCTTGTGACGCACAGGTTTCTCTTTGTGGTGGCTTCTCTTGTTGTGGAGCATGGGCTCTTGGCTCGTGGGCTTTAGTAGTTGTGGCACACAGGCTCAGCAGTTGTGGCGCATGGGCTTAGTTGCTCCATGACATGTGGGATCTTCCCAGACCAGGATTCGAACCTGTGTCCCCTGCATTGGCAGGCGGATTCTTAACCACTGTGCCACCAGGGAAGTCCATGAAGAGTCTTTATACAGCTCCAATAATTAAGGATGCTGTGCTGCTGTTGGTAGAGATGTAGACAAACAGTCTAATAAAATAGAATGAAAGTCCCTTTTCTCCTGGAAAGAGACTCACACCAATATTGAAACTTGATATACAATAGAGTTGGCATAGCAGATCAGTAGAAAATTGATACATTTCTCAATATATAAGGCTGGGATAATTGGTTATATGGGGTAAATGAAATTATACCTATATGTAACATACATAAAAATTAATATCAGGTGGGCTAAGAATCTAATAAATGTCAAAGAAAACTCTATAAAAGTTCTAGAAGACAGTATAGACGTGTGCCTTTACAAGACACTCCTCTCACTCCTGAGTCTTCATACAGGCTGGTCCTTCTGTCCAGAATAGTCCACTATGCCCTCAGTCTGCTTAACTGTGACTCACCCTTCAGATTCCAGGTTATATGTTACATCCTTAGAAAAGCCTTCCTTGATTATCCAAGGTTAATCAGATTACCCTGTTATAAATACTCAAAAGTAACTCTATTTTTTTCTTTTTCTTTTTTTAATGCTTTCTTTGAGGTATGTCCTGATGGGTTTTTACATGGGTAAATACCTATGTAACCACTGCCCAGATCAGGACACTGAACACACTTCTCCCAAGTTTAAGCATATGGCTTCTCCCTATTGTTAAATAAAAATGGAGTCAGTGAGGGCTGGACGGAGCTGTTGGCTAACAAATAACAAAACAACTTGAAAGATTCATTGAGGCGGTAGTCAGCACAACCCCCAGGCAGGGCCATAAAAGGAATGGACGTCACGTATTGACTCTGAAAAAAAAAATCCCGTTTATTCTACTCAAAGCAACTTCTAATTCACACTTATGTCACCACCTGAACTCTGTGAGTGAGCACACATGTGTGTATTTTTGATATGAGTTTCATTCTGATTTAAATATTGTAAACTTTTAATATATTCTCATATATGGTACTGGAAGTACCCCCTCCATGCACTTATTCATCTTTATCATTTTTCTTTTCAGAAAGTTTTGACTGTTTTCACCATTATTTTTCCTTCTAGATGACTTTCAGAATAATTTTATCATATAACCATAAAAACATGAAACATTCTAGGAACGTGCCATACTTTTTAGTTTGTTCAAGTTTTTCATTCATGTCCCTGTGGGGGGAAGGCATAAGGGGTAATAGCTAAAGGATATGGAGTTTCTTCCTGAGGTGTTGAAAATGTTTTAAGATTGACTATGGTGATAATTACACATATCTGTGAACTTACTAAAAATCATTGAATTATAGACTTTAAATTGGTGAATTGTGTAGTATGTGAATTATATCTCAATAAAGTTATCTTACAAAGGATGTACGAGAATATAGCTTACAAAATTTAAATATGCCATACAAAGTTTTAGAACGAGTTAAAATAAATTGCCTATATCAGAGGGCAGAAAGAAACAATTATAAACAATTATAAAATATTGTATTTTTCTTAGACATATGGTTTGTTTAATTGGTTCTACTATTATTAGAAATTCTCACTATCAACTAGTCCTATGGTTGTATTGTTTAAACAATAACATTTATGTAACAGATAATAATACAGAATTATATATAATTCCCATAAACACTCATTTTTCATATATTTCTTAAAGTAATAAAACATAATTATGTTAATTATAATTATAAATGGTATATAATAAATATATTACATACCTACAACATTGTATATTTATTTTTTATGTTTTAGTCTGGTATGGCTGTGTTCCAAGTTGACACTTTAAAAAGTTGGTTGCCTGAGTTAACCCCACATAAGCCCTACGTGATAATACTATTATCCCCACCAATTTATAGATGAGAAAAAAAGAGGTTCAGAGACACTAACTTGCTTAAACCACAACATAAGAAACAATGGAGTTTTTTCCTCCCTTCCATGTAAGGTTCACCTACTAGGTTATCTCCACGTTTTAGGACAGTTGAACATAGAAATGCACCCCCCCTTCTTTTTTTTGGCTGCCTCAGGCGGCATGCAGGATCTTAGTTCCCTGACCAGGGATTGAACCTGAGCCCCCTGCAGTGGAAGCGTGGAGTCTTAACCACTGGACCGACAGGGAAGTCCCAAAATGTCCATTCTTTTTAATATAGGGTTCAGAAATTAGTCATTCATGGTAGTGTGTGTGTGTGCGTGCGTGTATGTGTGTGTGCATGTATGTGTGTGCTTTGGTCAGCAGTGTATTTTTAAATTAGGAATTTCACATAAAAATCCAGATTTCTGTTTTCTCTTGAAAACTCAGATGATCTGGAAACACTGGGCTTATATTCCTCCACAGCAGCAGTTGCTTGCTAATAGCTGTTTCTTTAGTCAGGACATTCATCTCTAGTTTGCCCAACTCCCCCTTCTCCCTTTCCTTTACATCCTGCCAGCTTCACTCAAGGACATTAGGCTTACTACAGAGGTAGCAGACCATAATGGTTAAGAATCAGGCTCTGGGGGCTTCCCTGGTGGCGCAGTGGTTGAGAGTCCGCCTGCCGATGCAGGGGACACGGGTTCGTGCCCCGGTCCAGGAAGATCCCACATGCCACGGAGCGGCTGGGCCCGTGAGCCATGGCCGCTGAGCCTGCACGTCCGGAGCCTGTGCTCCGCAACGGGAGGGGCCACAACAGTGAGAGGCCCGCGTACCGCAAAAACAAAAAACAAAAAAACAAACAAAAAAAGAATCAGGCTCTGCTGCCAGACTGGAGTTCAAATCCCATCTCTGCTACTTACTGGCTCTATAACTCTGGACAAGTTACTTAACCTCTCTGTGTATAGGTTTCTTCAGTTTGTAAAATTGAACGAATAAGAGTATCTTCTTCACAGGCCTTTTTGAGGATTTAGGGTAATAATTCAAGTAAAACCCTTAGAACATTCTTTAGCGTGTGTAAGTGTTCTCTATGAGTATCATTACTACCTGTCACAGTGTAAGCACTTCAGTTTGCATCCCCTGTTGTAGACAAAACTCCACCTCTTCACCCTCAGAGGTATGGCTGTAGCCAGACAATGAGCTCAGACCACAACAGTCCAGCAGCTGTGCTTTCTGGGTTATTCTGCCCTAAGTAATTCCACACATGGACTTCAATCATCCAGCCCATGTTGAGCTAAACCATGGCCAGTCCAATTACTTTTTATAGTCTCTTTTCTAAAGGGAATATACTGCTTCACATCCTTCATGCAGTTTTCAGTTTCCCAGCTTCAGATATCCTGCATATCATTAACCAAAAAAGACCAAGCAACACTTGGCGAGTCAGTGCTCTCTAAATTCACAGGCAAGCAAGAGCATTTTTCCACCTTCACTTTGAACCCTACCCCAAAAAAGTTACAGAGCCTCAGAAACAGCTCTGATTAAAACACACTTGAGAAGGCTCATTACCAAACAGAATTCTGGCCACTCAATATAAATCATCTGAATCAGGTTAAAGGTGACTCCCCAAAAGCTGAAATCAACTCTCTACCTCTTTCAGGACTGAAAAAAGCTGGCAATTTATAAAAGATCCCAGAAGAATCTTAAGGGTCTGGCTTTAAATAATTATATCTAGATATAAATATAGATTATAAATATAATATGCCTATAATTTTAGCAAAATAGATTCTACTCTCCATAATATCTTAAAATCTGCTCTTTTCATTTAGTACTACATTACTAAAATATTTGATGTAAATACATTTACTTTTACAATATTATATTTAGTGGCTTTTTAGTATTCAGCTCTATGGATGTAATAATTTCCTGTACTTGGACATCTGGATTGTTTCCTGATGGTACCCAAGACAACAATGTTGTGATAAACACTCCTGTAAATTAAATTTGGAGAGTGGATTTATTTGTTTACCCTTGGATTTCTTCTTAGAGGTGGTTCACCTAAGTCCTGCCCACCTTTGGAAATAATCCATTTTTAAGGAAAAAAAACTTAAAATATCCTAATTTGAATATTCTATTTCCTGTTAGACCTTAATTGACACAGAAGCTATTACTTGTCAATATCTACTATGTGTCCAATACTTTACATTCTTTACTTAAACCACCCAATAGTCTTTTGTGATGGGCATTATTATCCTATGTTAAGAAATGAGGCTCAAAGACATAAAGTATTATGTCCAAGGTCACAGCTAATTAATAGCAGGAAATTTTAATACTTGTTGGTCTGACTTCAAAGTTAAGGAACTTTCCTTAATAGTGTGTTCCTGAAGAGATTCCATAATTCAATTTTTAAATAGATCCAACAACATTTTAGATACTGTGAGGAAGATGACCATTTAAAGCTGTCAGTAATGATTTGCAAAACAAATAACCACTCACTAAAAATTGATGGAAATTAAAATGTTTAGTTATAAGGTAGCTGAAATCAAGAGGTATTTCTGATTTCCCTTTTGTTCTGAAAACACATAATTAGTACCATCTGCTCTGAGATGGATGCACGTGCCAGCTAAACACTCTTCCTTAGTGCTTTACAGAGCTCTTTGAGAGGTCTCTATTCATGACACTTAACTCCCTTTTCTTATACTATATAGATTAACTTTTCTCTGTTAGGTGTTGTCAAAAACATACGTACTAATGACAACATGTTTTAGACTTAACAGAGACCATGTTTAAAGAATATGCCACATACCTGTACTCAGAGTATTGTGGGATATAGATTCTGGTTGGTTCCTTTTTGCCCACTGGCTGATCTAAATCTGCCCATCTTTTGTAAAGATCAGCTTCCACCAGTTAAAAGACAAATGCACCCTGTTCACCCAGCTGGTCAACTCCTGAAATTGAAATTGAATTTGTTGGTTTGTAGTTTGCAGTTACTACAATATTAAGGGTGCCCTTCAGAAAAGCTTAACCTCTCACTCTTTGACCATTCTTTGTATCAATTAGGATAGGTTCACTTGCAAGAAAAGTGTCTTAAACCATAAGACATTTTCTTGTTTCTTAAGAAAACTTTCCAAAGTGGGCAGTTCCAGGGTTGACTAGCAACTCAAACATGTCATCAGGGATCCAGCCACTTTTCATCCTTGAGTTTCAGCATCCTGAGCACGCTGCCTCATGCTTGTCACCTCACCGTCACAAGGTGGCTACCGAAGCTCCAGGCATTGGGTCTTCACACGACATTCAGAGATGAGAAAAGGGGGCAAAGGAAAAACACTTTTTCTGTTCATCAAGAAGGAAATATTTTCCAGATTTTCCCCTATGCCCATGATGGGAACTGGATCACACAGCCATCTCTGACTGCAACACAGGCTGAAAAGTGAGTATCTGGCAAAGGGGTTTAAGATTCCCCTGATTGGTTTAGACCAGTCACGATGTCATGCTTTTTCAGCCTTTCTTTTCCTACCTCTTCGGTGTGTTTTTTGATCTTTCACTCTCATTGTGGCCAAGGCTGAAGAAAGGGGAAATGAGCTAATCGTGGCTACTGCTCATGTGATGTAGTGTGTCATGGGATCCTCTGTGCTCTGATAAGAAAGGACAATAAAGTTACCTATATGCTATGATTAGAGCTGGTCAAGAAGTGGGTTTGGTTTATGTTTGGCTCCTGCTTTAGCCTTGGCCACAATCAGAATAAAAAAGATAACAAAGACACCAAAATTGTAGGAATACAAAAGCCAACTAAAATCTTCCAGAGGCTGAATTAGGAGTATGGGATTAATAGATACACACCACTATATACAAAATAGGTAAACAACAAGGGGTTACTGTATAGCACAGGGAACTATATTCAATGTCTTATAATAACCTATAATGGAAAAGAATCTGAAAAAATATACATATGTATAACTGAATCATTTTGCTGTATACCTGAAACTAACACAATATTGTAAATCAACTATACTTCAATTTAAAAAAATCTTCCGTAGGCTGAACTCATTATACATACCATTAAGAGGCTCAGCTGGGCCAAAAATAAGGAGGCAACTGTTATTACCAAGTCAGGCAGAGAGCAGTTAATCCCTGATAGTAGCTCTGCTGAGGACAGCTCCCCTTATCTCTTAAGACTAAGAATAAGCCAATTTCCCTTGTTAGAAAGGCCCACTTTTTAGGGTTAAGGTCAGGATGTGTGTGCCATGGTAGGGGCAGTCAAAAATATATATATAATGCCATTTGTGTGGGTGTGTATGTGTATGTTCCTTAGCAGTGTACTGTGCATTGAAATGAGTCTTATTGACAGCTACACACTAAATAAAATAATTGGCTAAATAAAAACCAGCCTCGGGCTTCCCTGGTGGCACAGTGGTTGAAAGTCCGCCTGCCAATGCAGGGGACACGGGTTCGTGCCCCGGTCCGGGAAGATCCCACATACCGTGGAGTGGCTGGGCCCGTGAGCCATGGCCGCTGAGCCTGCGCGTCCAGAGCCTGTGCTCCGCAACGGGAGAGGCCACGACAGTGAGAGGCCCGCGTACCGAAAAAAAAAAAAAAAAAAAAAACCCAGCCCCCATGTCTCTGAGTCTCCTCTATCCTCTTTGTATAATACACACTTATGAATTGGAGAGGAGAGTCAAGGAGCTGCCAATGTTGTAACACAATGATGTTTACCTCAGAAAACAACCACATGGGACATAATCTTGGCTTTCACCAGCCCCAACCTCTCCCTGCACTAATTCCCTTGGTATTGCTAGAGCCTAGAGCCCAGTTTGTGGAATTAAAAGGCAGTATCAATGGAAAGCTGATTACTAAATAATGCTTAATTTAAAATTAAGATACAAAATTGTAGCTACCAAATGCTCAGTTATATTCAAATACATATTAAGTGTGTAATTGTATGAAATTACATATGTTATAATACTTACATCCAGGTGGTGATATTTGGATGATTTTTCTTTATACTTCTCTGCATGTCTAATCTCCCAACAATAAATATGCATTGCTCCATAATTAGGTAAATATTATTGTTTTCTTTTTTTCTCTCCTTAAAATCAGCATCACAGAGTAAGATACTGTTACAACAGCTGATGCTGTTCACAACCTTGGGAAGAAGCAAACCTTTCAAGAGCTGTTTTCTTTTCATCAAGAAGTGCATTTCTCACTGGTGAAAGGGAGACTCATCAATAGATCAAGACCAGAAGTTTTGTGATGATTTCTCAGGGAAGAGACTGCCCAGGGTGCTTGGAGCTTGTGCTGTCTGGTTCCCTGTTGCCTCTGGCTCTCTGCAGAATTTAGCAGATTCATCACTGTGCTCCAGCGAGACTTTGTTATTTCTAGCTCTGTTGACTTCTAAACTGTAGCATACAGACACACAATAGACAAAGTACCTT
The DNA here is from genome assembly GCF_964165515.1 of Mesoplodon bidens. Taxonomy (NCBI): domain Eukaryota; kingdom Metazoa; phylum Chordata; class Mammalia; order Artiodactyla; family Ziphiidae; genus Mesoplodon; species Mesoplodon bidens. The sequence continues at coordinate 146,659,423 of NC_138178.1, read as the reverse complement.
GTAGATGGACAACCAAGCCATGCAGATGGGAAACAGCCCTCCATTAGGAAGAGGACTATGTACACGAAGAGGAAGAATGATATGATATCCTATGTAGAAAGAATTTAGGGATGAGGAAATCAAGCTAAAAGCCTCAGAGGTTTCAGGCTGCCTGACTTCAGCAGCAGCCAGAGCTGCAAGTCTCTCATTGTCTCCTGCTGCTCCCTCCCCCGCCCCCCATCATTCACTAGGCTCCAGTGGATGCTGCCTACTCCTCAAACACAGCACTGGTCACCTGCCCCCAAATCTGCACATGCCTCACTCCTTCACTTCACTGAAGCTGCTGCTCAAACGTGACCTTTCCTGAGAGACCTTCTCTGAGCATTCAATCTAAATTGCCACAAAATATCATCACCACAGCCACTCTCTAACCTTTCACCTGGCCTGAGTTTTCTTCATACCACTTATTTTTATCTGAAGTTTCATAAAAATGCACTCTAGTTTATTTGCTGATTATCCCCCTTCTCCTGCACCATGAGAGCAGGAACTTTGTCTTGTTGACTGATACATCTTCATACCAGAACTCTCCCATAGATAGTCAGTTTTTGGTAAGTAATTGTGTCATCCATGAACCAATGAACAAATCATCCCCCTCACCCCACTTTTGAAGGTGATTTTGTGGTAGTTTTACTACCCCTCACTAAGGGGTGATAACTCTGAGTCAGGTGTGGAATACATTTCCCTTTTGTATCTCTCTGTCATCACCATGATCACTGCCCAAGAACACAGCCCTCTTGCTTACCTCACTTTCTTTTACTTTTATTCATGTCTAGTTCATTCCCTCAACCTTTCTCCTGGGGAGTCCCTCTAGAGCCTCAGCCTTTTTCTGGGTATCTTCCTTGTGCTCTTGTTTTGTTTGGGTTTTTTTTTTTTTGCCAGCTTTATTGAGGTTTGACTGACAAAAATTGTAAATATTTAGGTTTACATGATTTTTTTTAAGGTGTACAACATGATGATTTAATATATATACGTTTTTGAGTGTGTGGTGAGGACACTTAAGATCTTCCCTTTTAGCAAATTTCAAGTGTACAATACAGTATTAGTAACTATGGTCACTGTGCTGTACATTAGGTTCCCAGAACTTATACCTTATAAGTAGAAGTGAAACTGAGCAAGTGGGCTTGTGACCTGCTCCACAATGGAAAGACCAAATACTGAGGCAATGGTCTTTTACAGAGAGAAACAGGCTTTATTGCAGGGCAGCCAAACAAGGAGGTAGGAGGCATTGTACTGTTTGACCAATATCCCTCCATGTACCCCAGCCCCAACCCCTGCAACCATCATTCTACTTTCTGGTTCTGTGAGTTCAACTTTTTTAGATCTCAACTACTCGCCACAAGATAGACCAATAAATCGAGAGATGAGGTGTTGGGAAAAGGAATAGTGACTTTATTCAGAAAGCCAGCAGAAGATGGTGGACTACTGTCCCAAAGAACCATCTTGCCCTGGTTTGGATGCTAGTTTCTTTCATACAACAAAGAGGGCGAGGTGAGTAGGTAAAGTGGAAAAGGTGATAAGTGGTTGCAAATATTCCCTGGTTCCAGCCAGACTCAGAAGGGATGTGTTAATTTCTTTTTCCCTGCAGCCACTTACGGGTGGGCCTGGTCAGGATGTTTCCTGTGAGTTTAAACAAAGGTATTTTAGCTTAACACACAGGCATGGGAGGCAGGGTTCCAGGAGATGGGCCATGATGTATACTTTAAGCTATAGGCAACTTCCCTTTAGTGATTAACTTGTAGCAAAAGCAAGAGAATACAAAGGTAAAAGTAAAAGAAACAGACCCAATATGGAGTCAGGTTTGTCCTTCCCTATTACAATTTCCCACTGTAAATGTCCATTTGACAGTCTTGTGGGAAAAGGGGTGACAACTGCCCTGGCTACTTTCTGCTGAACGGGGGCAGTGAGGGGGTGATCATGGGATGGAATTGATCAACTTGGGACTGGAAGTATTCCTGAGTCCCTGGTTGGGCATACATGATTCCCCTTTTTATGGCCCTGTCACAATACTTAGACAAGCACTTGAACATATACATACATTCCAGCACTTGGAATAAGGATATCCAGCATGCTCTGCTCTGCATTATCTTTAGATCCTGCCAAACATTTAATAGAAGGGGTAGTTATTTCCCCTCCTTGGTCCTTTCCAACAAGAGGCTGTTACCAGTGTAATGAAACAAGAGAGCAGGGCAAAAGTCATCATTACTTATCTGATAGGAAGCTTGGCTCAAAATAGTAACTTAAGCCCTTCTAACGGCTCATAACTCATAAGACCAAGTCTGCTTTTCTTCATTCCATCCAGTTTCTGGAAAAGTGAGTGATACTCAGGTGTGGTGAATCCATGGTCTTATCCCCACTAATTTAAAGAGGAGTCAGTGTTCAACAGCACCTTGTATGGTCCTCTCCACTTAGTGGCAAATTGATGTTCAGGTCCTTGTTCTCTCCAGGTTTTGAGGAAGACTCAATCCCCAGGCAGGAAGGGGTGCAGGACTTCCTCATTTGGGTAGGCAGACCTATTGGAAGCAAACTCATGAATGGAAGTTAGTATAGTGCTAAAGTCTTAACATAGTTGGTGACTGCCAAGTCCTTTAAGACAACTACAGATTCTCCTGCCCAGACAGACACCTGGAATGTCCTACCATACAATATTTCAAAAGGGTTTAATTTAAGCTTGCTTCTAGGAGCCACACTAATCCATAGCAGGGCAACTGGCAAGACCTTGTCTCAAGTTATATTAGTCTATTGACAAGTTTTAGCAATGCTCCTTTTTAATGTATGATTCATTTTTTTTTGTTTTTCCTGTGATTGTGGTCTCCAGGATGAAGACAGTTTCCAATTAAAGTGCAGTGTTTTAGACACTTGTTGGGTTATGCTAGAGACAAAAGCAGGCCTGTTATCACTTTGAAGGGTGCTAGACCATCCAGATTGGATGATAATTTCCTTAAGGAGGGCTTTAACCATTTTAGAGGCTTTTTGCTGTCTGGGTAGGATATGCTTCCACCCATCCTGAAAAAGTGTCCACAGGCACTATAAGTTATCTGAAATTTCCTGCAGCTTGAGGAATTTGAGTGAAGTCTATTTGCCAGTTCTTGGTGTGGCAGGTTCCTCTGTGTTGAGGCCCCATCTGGAGAGGTCTAATAGCAGTCTTTGGGTTATTTTTAGCACAAATTAAGCAGTTCTGAGTGACTTGCTGGATGGTCTTTTGTAGGTTAGGCCCCATTATATACTTTTGAATCCATTTAAGGTAGCATCTCTCCCATAATGGGTTCTATTATGAATGTGCTGCAGCACAGTGTCCAGGAGTGCCTCAGGGATCAAAACAATTCCTGTGTACAACATTTCCAGCCAGGCGATCAAGAGTGAAACCCTACTCTTTGGCCCTTTCTCTGTCCCTTTCTGAATACAATGGCTGGTATTCTGACAAGTCAATCTGTTGGAGAAGTGATCCTATCATGGCTTGATAATCGCCCTAACGAAGTGTCCATAAATTGAGTAAAAGTCCTTCACCCAATATTAAGTTTCTAAGGTCCCTAGCCAACGTTTCCCCAAACAAGGTAGGGGAATTTTTAAATCCTCGAGGTAGGACCGTCCAACAATACTGTTGGACCACCTGTGTTTCTGGGTCCTGCCATTCAAAAGCAAATAGCTGCTGTGATTCTTCTGCAAATAGGAATGCAGAAAAAAAGTATCTTTTAAGTCCAAAAATTGAGAGACAGCTGTATTCTCCCAGAATAGTTGTGAGCAGAGCATACACAGGGTGCAAATCTTGGACTACTTCATTAATAGCCCTCAAGTCTTGGACAAAGCGATACTCTGCTGAGTTTGACTTTTTGACCAGGAGAATAGGGGTTTTGTATGGGGACCTGCAGGGTTTAATCAGTCCTGTTTTCAAAAACTTTTTGAGAATTGGCTGAATTTCCTCTTGGGCCTCTTGCCTCAGAGGATATTGTTTTAGATTAGGTGTCCCGTCCTCCCTTTTTAATGGGATCTGTATTGGCCATGCATTTTTGGCCTTCCCCGGGGTGCTGTCTGCCCACCCTTTTGGTCTTACCTTTCCATAGACCTCCGTGGGGAAAGAACTCTGTCTCCTTATCTGCGGTTTCTATGAGCGTCATCTGTAGGTTTAAAGTGTGTCCTGGTGGGACTCTGATGTTAAGCTGTTCTGACAAAAAAAAAAAGTTACTTGCGCATTTAACTTTACAAGGGAGATATCCACCCAGAAGAGGGATTGGACACTCTGGCATATGTAAGAAACTATGTTTCAGGGTGAGGTCCCCAAGTTGGCATTCTAGAGATTGGAAGAACAAACGATTTTGTACTTCTCCAGAGACTTCCTGACTGAGATGGATTGAGATGTTTTCTGTGCCACCTTGGTGTTTACCACAGAGTATGTTGCACCCGTATCTATCAGAAAGTCAATCAGCTCATTCCCCACTGTTACGGGGCTCCTGTGGTGAAATTGGAATTGGGTGCCTCAAGTCCTAGGGAGCCTCTGGGCCTCTTCATTTATCATCAGGATGTTGCTCTCTGTCTACCATATGAGAGGCCCCCATCTTTATTGTTTTCCTTCTTATGTTTTAGCCTAGGACAATCTTATTTCCAATTCCCCTCCTCCTTACAGTAGCTCATTGTTCCTCCCTTAATGGTGGCTTACCTCTCTTTGGGTTACTCTGGGAATCCAATGCCATGCCAGAAGAGTGGCGTTCCATTTTGCATCTTCTGTCATTGTTCCCCATTGTTGAACACTTTAAAAGCAACATCTACCGATTGAGAAGGGTTTGTTCCAAATGCACCATCTAATTTTTGCAATTTCCTCATATTTACCATTGTAGCATTTTCAGGGGGCTTGGTATCTGCTGTAGACCTGATAAATCCTTTCCAAAAATTCAGGGGGGTCTTCATTGGGTTTTTGCTGAATTTCTTGAATTTTGTTAAACCCAGCCTGCTGGCTGTTTGCATTTAGGCCCCCATGGAATAGTGGCATAGGGGAAATTGCCCTGCAAAGTAAGTGGCTCCTGGTCTGAACTGGGTGTCCTGTCAGGTCTTAGATGGCAGTACCAAACCAGGTCCCTGTGCCCCAGGAACTAACACAGGATTTTCCAATTGATCCCTATAAGGAAGGGGAGCCAGTCCCATCACTTCCCGAGCCCCAGCATTGGGAGTAGGGTGGGCTGTATAGAAGCAGGAAGTGGTGGAAGGGGTGGATACATTAGCATAGTGGCTGAGTGGCTGGGGCAGCCAGCTCAGCCAGAGAAGTTAAGGTTTGAAGCAATATATCGTCACTCTTGTTCCCTTGCTTTTCTTATTTTCCCTGATGTTACAGCACAAATGCTTGCACAAAGGGGATTTCATCATTCTTCCCCACTTCTTCACAGAACAGCTCTAATGGTAGGATTATATAGAGCCATTTGAAGACCACCATTCCTCAGCATTTTATTGTAAAACCATAACTAGCAACTGATCCTCTCTAACCATTTTACCCTGGCATCAACCAACCCAGCTGAATTCTGGGCTGGGGCTTTTGGTGATGTTAGAAACCAAGTGCAACCTTTTCCTTCTCCCTGGAGATGTCCCACTCTCAGACAAGAACAGACAGTATTTTGTGTGTGTGTGTGTGTGCGCGCGTATGTGTGTTTGTTTTTTCTGTTCCTTTCCTCCATTTGACATCAGTAAAAGTTTTAAATAGCACAAAGCTGATTTGGCGGTAAATGGAGAAATGGTACCAAAACAAATTGAAGTGAAAAACCCAAAGAACAAACCCTCAAGTTTGGTCTTGTGGTTTTACACATCACAAGAGCCATCAATTCAACCTCCATGCAATGTGGCTCCCTGGCTAGACCAATGACACAGGAGACTGCAAACAACGATGTAATTAACAAAGCAAGGGTGATAGTACATGGTACACAGGGTCCCAAGATAACCCTGCATACACCCTTTGTGGAGATCCTAACAGGTACTGTGGCCACCACATTGTTACAATAAAATATTATCTTTCTCTTAATCATGGGTTCATAGCTATAATCACACCACTTATCCAAAATGCACCCCAGAGGACTTTCTTTAGGGATAGTTGAAACATTCTGCAGTTTTTAAAGACAGAAAAACAAGACGAAACCCAAATGGCACACACAAATGCTAGCATTCAAAAAACAAACGAACTAGTTTACAAATCGGGTAAAAGTTCAGCAACTATTTCCTCTCTCCAACAGGGTACCCACTCAAATACAAAATAAACTGGTTTATTCTGGAGGAAAAAAACCCAAATGGAAAGGAATAAAAATTCTGGCTCTATACACCAAAGCGACTTGCCCTACTGTATTGAGTCAGTCAGCTCCCAGATTTCGATTCCTTGCTCCAACTGCCAAGCGCTGGGGCAGCTGGTGCCACTTCAGGGAATTCTGAAGGGAAGATCCTCAGGACAAGTGCTCCCAGCAGCTGCTAGGGCCTTACCCGAAAATTCCTCAACCAGGCCAGCCAGCTGGCCATGAGCAGCAAGGCTGCTGGCTGCCTTTGCCAAAATTTGTTACCAAGACCAAGCTTGTACTGCTCACTGCAGGACAGGCCAACAAATCGAGAGATGAGGTGTTGGGTCAAAATATAGCAATTTTATTTGGAAGGCCAGCAGACCAAGAAGATGGTGCACTAGTGTCCCAAAGAACCATTTTACACAAGTTAGAATTCAGGCTTTTTTATATGAAAAAGGGATGGGGTGTGGTTGGTTGTTGCAAACTTCTTGGTGTCCAAATCCTTTGTTCTTGCAGCCGTCCAGGTAGGTTGGGTAACAATGTTCCTGTAAACCTCCAACAAGACAAATGTTATTTTCTGTTCTGCAAATTTTTCTCTCTATATAAATGGGAAAGCGGTGTACCTTCAGAAGTCAGAGACTTGAGAATGGGCTATCTTGTATATTTCAGACTATAGGCAACATTCTTTTTTTTGTGCGTGTGTGTGTGGTACGCGGGCCTCTCATCGTTGTGGCCTCTCCCGTTGTGGAGCACAGGCTCCGGATGTGCAGGCTCATTGGCCATGGCTCATGGGCCCAGCTGCTCCGCGGCATGTGGGATCTTCCCGGACCGGGGCACGAACCCGCGTCCCCTGCATCAGCAGGCAGACTCTCAACCACTGCGCCACCAGGGAAGCCCTAGGCAACATTCTTAACTTGTAGCAAAAGCAATAGAATACAAAGGTTAAAGTAAAAGAAAGAGATCCAGTATGGAGTCAAATTTTTCTTCCCTATCACAGTTGAGCGGAAATTACAGAAAGGTCTTGCATCCTTGATGATATTACTGAGCTGCTGAATTACCCTGAAATCACTTTCCTTTCAACTTCTTCTTATGCTTTAAACCGCTCTTGGTTGGGCACTCTATTACTTACAGAGGGAAGAAATCTTAACAGGGCTATGGGATTGAGCAAGGATTTCTTTAAGGATGGAAGATACTTTCACAAATGGAAGATACTTGCACATATAAATCCCTTTATTTTTTCTTTGCTCCCTAATAATAATAATTATTATTATTATTATATCACTATTTGAAAACATATAGTTCCTTATCAAATTACCAGGGTACATTTGGGTTTACCTATAATTTCTATTTATAATAGTTCTATTAAAATAAGAAAAAAATACAAAAATGTGTATTATTTCTCCTGTTATTCAACATTGTTTTTCAAGTTTTAGCCAATACAATAAGATCAAAAAGTTATCAGAAATATGGCTAAATAGTAGAATTTTCATTTTCAGATTAGAAGATTGTTTTCCAAGAAAGACTAAGAAATTCTACTTTATGTCTCAGTTTCCTCATCTATACAACTGATATAATAGTATCTACCTTATAGAGATATTATGAGGATTAAATGAGTTAACGCACTAAAATGCTTGAAACAATGTGTAGCCCACAGTTAGTTCTCTATAAATGTTAGTTATTGTTTTTAAAATAATTGAATAAAGTGACGATACAAAATTAAAATACAAAAGTTAATAGTTTTAATAAACAGAAATTTAAATTTCTGGGGGAAGAAATCCCATTTTTAATAAAACTTCAAACTATAAAATACCTAGAAATAAAGTTCACAAGAAAGGCAAAAGACCTAAATAAGTAGAACTATAAAAATCTTATTAAAATGTGAAAAAAGATATCTAAATGGAGTGACAACTTCCTAAGATAGAATGAGATAATGTCATAACAATATCTACCCTTCCCAAAGGAATTTATATATTTAATGAAATTTCAACCAGAATCCTAGTTTGATATTTTTTTACACTGGATATGATGATTTTAAAGGTCAATGGAGGAAGAGCTGAGAATAGTCAAGTAAATTTTTACAGAAAGATGAAAGCCTTGGCTATGGGCTTGGCACAATAATAGACAAATAGATCAATGAAACAGAATCCAAAATTGGTTCAAGTAGAATATGAGTCTTAATTTTTGACCAAGTGGGAAAGGGTAGTTTATTTAGTAAATTATGTTGATGAAGTTAGCATCTGAAGGAAAACAAGTTAGACCCAATGCATCATACCACATACAAAAAAACAAAACTAGATAAATTAAATATATAAATGTAAAATATAAAATTTTAGGAAATCAATTTTAGGAAAACATTTTTATAAGCTTGAATTGAGAAAGCCTTTAAGCAAAACAAAGAATCCAGAAGTCATAATGAAAAAATGGGCATTTTATGCGTATAAAATGTTTACATGAGAAAAGATACCATAAGTAACATCTTAAAAGGCAAATAGACTTTGGAAAAGTATTTACAACACATGTGGCAAATGAGGGGTTCCTATCATGAATTATATTGAAAACTACAAATCGATAACATTAGAAACGGAAAATGGGCAAAGGATATAAACAAGAATTTTCAAAGGAGTATATGCAAGAATTTTCAAAGGAATATATACAAATACTCAATAAACATTTTTTTAATTCTTTAGATATTTTGGGGTAAATTGAAATACCATTTTTCACCTATTAGATTGGCAAGAATCAAGAAAGTAGTAATAACCTGCAGTATTTATGTGGTTGGAAAAAGAAAGAAACAATTTGAATGTCTATCAACAGGGGAATGATTTAATAAATATGACATATATGTGGAATATTAGGCAGTTATTTTTAAATACATTTTTATACATTGATAAAAAATTGTTGCAAATTGCAACATATGTATATGTGTGATCCCATTTTTTAAAACGAACCCAAACTAATGGTCTTCAACAATCTCTACATTTACATATATGAGCATAAAGAAATGGAAGGATACTCATTAGACTTTAACATTAGTTACTTCAATAAAGGAGACATATTGGGGAAGGGGAGTAATTAAACTCTTCCTTATATATATTTGTATTATTTGATTTGATAGAGCCAGCATACATTTCTTTTGTATTAAAAAATGTGATTTCCACTTTTAGCTATGATTTGAAGATCATAGAGAGCTACTAAGGCATTAAGGACCTGAAGAGTCAAAAAAACATGAGGGAAGGGAGACACCGAGAAGAGAGCTAAAATTCTATAGTGCTTTTCTTCTTGAATCTCTGCATAACCACAAAGTGTGGTCTACTGAAAAGCTAAACAGAATGTGACAACTACAAGACTGAGAGATGAAGGAGAATTCTGAGCAGTCTAACCCATGTGGAGACAAAAACTTCAAAGTCCCTGGCTCACCATGGAAGTGACCCTTGAGCAATAAAAGTGACCAGAAATAGACCAATCCTCATGCAGTATGGAACTCAGTCTCAACTAAACTCAAATACGAACTGGATTGAGATGATTCATCCTGATCCTAACAGCCTACCCACCCCCAAAAAAGTGATACCTCTCTCAAATAGCTAACATAATCCAGAGACTCACCTTAACTGTACAATTTTTCACACATAATGTTAGCATTCCGTCAAAAAATACCAGGCATACCAGGAGACAAGAAAAACTGATACATATGTCTATATATCTATGTGTATATCTATATATACATATACATATAGATATCTCATTCTCTCTATATATATACAGAGAGAGAGAGAGAGGAACAAAATCTAGAAATAGACTTAGAAGAAATCTAGGTGTTGGAGATATCATACAAAGACTTTAAAATAGCTGTGATTAATAGATAATAAGATGGAATCTATAAAAAATGGAAATTTAATTGAAAGATAAATCAGTATAAAATATCTAGACTAAAACATAGAGATAAAAAAGAACAGAAAATCCAGAAAAGAGTATAGGAGAAATATGGGGCATACTGAAAAAGTTTAACACACCTGTAATTGGACTTCCGAAAGAAGAGAAGAGAGACAATAGGACAGAAGTATTAAGAGGATAATAACTAAACATTCTCCAAGATCATTTAAAGACATTAAATTCAAGAAGTTCTATAAAATCCAAATAAGATAAATTCAGTGAAAGCTACACCCAGGCACACCCAGTTTTACTGTAAGGCACATTACAGTAAAACTTTTAGGAACCAAAGACAGAAAAACTTAAGAGCAAAAAGGAGATCCATTTACTGCAAAAGAGCAGCAATAAACTTACGACTGGATTCTCAACGGCCTCATTTGTATTACATATAATAAAGCAAGGGTGCATGTTGTAGTCTCTAGGTCAGCAAACTTTTCTGTAAAAGGCTAGATAGCAAATATTTCCCACTTTGTAGGTCATACGGTCTCTGCTGCAGCTACTAGACTCTGCTATTGTGATGTGAAGCAATCATAGACAAGACACAAACAAACAGGCAGGTGTTGCTGTGCTCCAATAAAATTTTACTTACAAAAACAGCCACAGGCCATAGTTTGCTAATCCCTGCTCTGGGATAAGCACTAAAAATGGAGTAAAAGAGTGTGTAACTAACTCTACACAATCTTTCTGGGGGTCTCATCTGTTCCCATGGCCTCAATGACCACCTATATGCTGATGGTTCCCAAATCTGTGTCTGCAGCCAAACCTGTCTCCTGAGCTTGAGACACCCATCTCCAACTGCCTCTGAGATTGACCATTTGAACATCATGCAGGTTCATCATGTCCAAAATGACCCTTCCCTCCTTGTTCTCCAAACATGTTTTTCCTCCCATGTTTCCTAAGTCAGTGCTGCTATCCCTTGAGTTTCTCAAGCCAGACACCTGGAAGTCATGCCAGACTGATCCTTCTCCCTCATCCTTTAGCCATCAGCAAACAGATTGGGTTATTCTACTGTGGAAAGAGTTTCCCTCAAAGAACTCACAGGCTAGTGACAAAAATCTTCATAAACCAATGTAGAAATTGGGTGAGAGGTAAAAGGATGTGCTGAATGTTAGGTGAAGGGGCTTATATCTTTTAAAGAAGATCACTAAATATCAAGAAAATGATTGCAATTTATGGCGAGAAAAGAAACTGTGTGTGCGAGGGCCAAGAGGATGCTTTAATACTGACATGCCATTCATTCTTTTATTCCATGACAGTCATCATCTACCTGCCATCGGCAGAAACAGACTCCAAGAGCAGCCCTTTCCACCTAGCTGAAGTCTCCCATAGACATGTAGGGAGGCCCATTTGGGTCGGAAGAACACAACAAGGAGAGAGTCTTCAAAGGCATGGGGCTCCTCTTAAAGAGACCTGTTTGCTTCCATAGCAGATGAACAAAGTTCTATCCCTTTGAGTATTCTCAAGGTCACGGTGCACAGAGAGGGAAGGGAGAGGATGTGAGGGCTGAACTGAGACAAAGGAACCTGGATGAATAGGGAACCTAGTGACCAAGAATATTCTATATATTCTGTGTGTATGTGAAAAAACAAATTTGTGAAAAAAAATTTTTGTGAACGAATTTGTGAAAAGGCAAACCTTTTCATTGTTCCAAAATGGAGGCAAGCTGATTTCTGATTTTGTGTGATTTTACTTAGAACATATATAATTATTTGACATTTATATAGCATTTATGATTTTTAATTATACCCATAGATATGATCACCTTAATATTTGACAGATAAGGAAACAGAGGCCCATAAATGATTAAGCAATTTACTTATGGGGATATTATAGTAGGAGTGTTGGGACCAGAACCCACAGCCTCTGAGTTTCAGCTCAGGGTCCTTTCTTCTATTATACATTTCTTTCTGTAGAAGAGCTGTTAGGTTTCTGGTATTCTTTTTGGTTGACAAAAAAAAAAAGTAGTCCCATTAAAAAGACCATAAAAACACTAACCAACAGATGAAAGATATAGCTACAGTAATATCAGACAAACACTTTAAAATGAAGGAGTATTATTAGCAATAAAAGGGAAGATAATAGCAATTCTAAATATGGGTACATTTTATAGTATAGTCTTAAAAACATACAGTGCACAAATTGTCAGACATCACCCACAATCTTAGTGAGAGATTTGAACATATTTCTCTTAGAAGCTAAGAGAACATGCAGATTAAGCGTAAATAGAAAAATAGATTTGAACAATCTGAAAATTAACAAACTTGACCTAATTGAAACATAGAACACTGTATCCAGTAGTTGCAGAATACATATTTTTTCCCCAAAGGCATATGGAACATATGACCATATGCTGGGTTATAAAGCAAGTTTCAAAACATTTGACAGACTTAAGTCACACAGAGAACTGTGTTTTTTAAACACAGTAGAATTAAGTTTGATATCAACAACAAGAAGATAAAATTTCTAGATATTAGACATTTAAAAGTACACTCCAAAATAACCCATGGGTTAAAGAAAAAAAAATCACAGTGGAAATTATAAAATGTTTTAAACTGAATGATAAATAAAATTGCAACCTATAAAATGTTATGAAATAAAGCTAAAGCTGCTTAGAGTGAAATTTAAAGCTCTATAAGCACGGACTCAAAAAGAAGAAAGATGGAAATTCAGTGGTAACGCATTTATCTCAAGAAATTACACATTGTAAATCGACTATACTTCAAAAAATTTTTTAAAAATTTATTCAAGGAAAAAAAATTGTGACAAATTTTAGAAATACAAGTTATAAGAAGGTTAAAAATTACATAACCCATAGGGGAGAATTGTGACTATAGGAAGGAGTTTATTATTACTATACTATCCCGTTATCAAATATTGCTTATTAAACTTTTATCTCCCCTACAGAGCTGCTCCAGAACTTATTTGAAACTTCAACTTGGTTGTCTGCTTCTGACTCTCCTAGATTGTACAGTCCTAGGGCTGCAGAATGCTGGTACCTGGGTACAGCGGGGCCTGTGACAACAACGCTATGGCTTGTGTGATGGAGAGCTAATGGCAGCCAGGGCAGGCAGGGCTGCTCCTTGTGAAGTACCTGAGGCCACATGTTTGGAGAGGCACCAAGAGGCCCCGACTTGTGGAGTCCTGGGGCATAATGGTAAAGGATGGGGCATTACTGAGAAGCCACATGTCCCCTTCTTACTATTCATCCCTTCTGCCCTATCGTGTTGCCAGCCTCTGGAGAAAGAAGAGCAGTACCTGCTTTGTGTATGTGACCTTGACGGGAGTCAGTTCACCTGTCTGAGATTTCTTTTTCCCTAGATAAAGGGACAGTATGCATCTCTCAAGGTGGAGTTGAGGTCTAAATAAAGTAACTTTCCCCAAACAAGTCTGATACACTCCTACTTCATTCATGGCCTTGGCCTTTGCTGTTCTGGAACCTTCTTCCCTCAGGCATCAGCATGGCTTCCTCTCCCACTGCCTTCAGGTTCTTACTCAACTGTCACTTTCTCAGTGAAGCTTCCAGGACTCTCTTCAGTTAAAGAGTCCAGCAATTTCCCTCCCTCTCTCAGTAGTCCCTATGCCCCTTACCCCCTCCCTTGCTATATTTTTCTCCCACAGCACCTACCATTTGACAGGCTCTATGTATTTTTTCCCTTTTTTTTTTTTTATCATCTGTCTCTTCCTTTAGAATGTAGGTTCCATGAGAGCAGGGATTTTTGTCTTCATTGCTCACAGCTGTATGCCCAGCCCTTAGAATAGTATCTGGTACATAGAAGGTGTTCCACAGATTTTACTGAGTGAAATAATACATATAAAAATGCATAGCACAGCATCATAGCAGGTATTTAAATAAAAGCTGGTTTCCTTGCTTCCTTTTTGTTAAATTGTAAAATCCAGGATGTTTCAAGGTTCCAAATGACCCCAGGTAACTCCTTGAAGTTGGAATATAACAAGGCCTCATAGAATCAGCCAGAATACTTGGATTCTGTATTCGTTTGCTTGGGCTGCCATACAAAATACCACAGGCTGGGTGGCTTAGACAAAAGAAATTTATTTTCTTACAGTCTGGAGTCTGGTCAGCAAGTTTGGTTTCTTCTGAAGCCTCTCTCCTGGGCTTGCAGATGTCAGCCTCCTTGCTGTGCCTTCGTGTGGTCTTCCCTCTGTCTGTGTTTGTCCTCTTATAAGGATACCAGTGATTCCACTAAGGCCCACCCTAATGACCCCATTTTAACCTAATTACCTCTTTGCAGTCACATTGTAAGGTCCTAGAGGTCACCACCTCAACATATGCCTTTGGGGTCGGGGAACACCATCCCCTGCCAGAGCAGATGCTATCTGTTCCCTTGCTGAGCTCTGTGATTGGGTCGAATCCCCTCACTTCTTTGGGCCTCAGTTTCCTCCCAACTTGAAAATAAAATCTGTGGCTCTTGCTGCTAATACTGACAATAGATCGCTGACCTGCTGTTTTTCCTGTGAAAATCCCCTTGAGTTCTAGCACAACCAGAAATAAAGGAAGAAACAATGGCAGAAATTAAAGCTAGGTTGTCATCAAATTTACCCTTTTCCAACCCAGTATGCATGTAGTAGAGAGAGAGAAAAAAAGTGAAACTGTCCAGTGTTAAAGGAGAAATTTGGTTGCAGAACTTACAGTGGGAGAGAAGCAGGGCTGGAGGGAGAAAGGAAGAGAATTAAGCTTTACTCTATACCAGAAACTGTAATCTCACTGAATCCTCAACAATCCCGTGAGAAGAATATTATTGTTATTAATATTACTTCCATTTTACTGGTGAGGGCATGGAGGCTCAGCATGCAGATTTGGGTTTTGTTATTTCAGTCTATCTAGAACTCAGAGAACCCACACATGTCATTCTGCCTATAGCAATGGTTGAACATGCTTTGGCACCTCCCTCACCTCCCCCCTTCCTACCCAGCAATGCCCTGCTCCAGGTGACAAGGTGATGAAGCTCCTGTTGGTTTTTGGATAGTTCTAAAAACAATGACAAGACCAATTGTATTTTTATTGTTTCTGATGTTGTTTTAGTGAATGGGTGATGTTCATTGAAGAAATGTCAACAGCTATAAATGGCAAAAAGAAGAAAATTCTAGAACAAGCAAAAATGAATCTATAGTGACAGAAAGCAGATCAATGGTTACTTGAGGGGAGGTGGGGGAAAACTTCCAAGAGGCCCGAGAACTTTTGGGAGAGATGAAAATGTTCTGTACCTTGATTTGGCTTGTTGTTATATTTGTACGTACTTTTGTCAAAACTCATCAACCTTAAAACAGGTGAATTTTATTTTATGTAATTATGCCTCATAAAGTTGATTTAAAGAGAAAAAGAAATCACCAGTAATCTCACCATCCAAAGATAACCATCATTACCATTTTGGTATTTTTCTGCTGCCAGGGCATGCATATGCATGCACACACACACACATGCACTCACACACACACAGTATCACACTCTATGTTCTGTTTTATTTTCTCTCTCTCAATAACATATCATGAAAATCTTTCCATGTCAATGCACAGAATACTGCTTCAGCATTTTTATGGTGGTAGAATACACCATTACGACAATGTAACATGATCTACTCAACCAATTCTCCCTGTTGGAAAATTAAGATGCTCCCAATTTTTCACGCTTATAAATTTCACTACCATGAATATCCTTGTAACTAATATTTGAGCACATCCTTAATTATTGCCACAGCATAAATTTTTACCAGTAAAATTACTGAGGCAAAAGAAGTTCACTTTTTTTAAGGAATTTGATATGTCTTTCAAAACTGCCCTCCCTAAAAGCCATACCAATTTATGGGCCCACCAGCCACCTCTTGGTCTTGACTATAGACCTGTCAGCATCATGGGTCTCCACAAAAACAGACACAAGGTAAATCCCACCAATTGACATAAGCTGAAATCCCATAATGTTAGAAGTTATTGAAGTCTTACAGAGTCAGTGTCTCAGCCCTTAACTGGATTCAAGGCCCCAAAATGCTCGGGGATCTGAGATCACAGTGCTCAGTTAGGACTGAGGATATCCAGGACTCAAACTCAGGAGTGAAACCACCATGTGATTTGCTGAAGTAGCATTGTTCAAGGAAAGAACTCACACACCATTCCAATCTCAGACGGTAACTCCTATGCCCACTTAATCTCTTTGGACCAAATCTTGTTCCAGAGCAGTGCTCAGGAGAGCCAAGGATCTGGGAATTTGCACATACTGTTGCAGTTATCAGTGAAACTCCAGTTGATTCCACCTTATTCCAATCCTTGGTTCTGCTGCTTGTGGCCTTGGGATGGTTATTTAACCTCTCTAAGGCTCAATTTCCTCAAGAGAAAATGGAGTTTGTAATTGTACCTATCTCATAGAGTTTTGTGAGGATGACATGAAATTCGGCAATCAAATTCATTAGCGGGGCGCCTGGCCCTAAGGAGGTGCTGACACTTGGTAAGTATATTATTCTCACTTGTTGGCCCAGCATATTCGGCTTCAGGCAGCAAAGGCCTGAGAGCATCAACTTTTCTCCCGTATGTTCTATCCCAGAATCTGCACTAGTGTCTCTACAAAAGGCCAGCCACCATGCTTATTTTAGATCTGCCTAATGCCATCCATACACTAGGGATGTGAAACCCCATTCTTAGGAGAGGCCTACCCACCCCGCATGCCTCCAGGACCAAGCCTGACAAATATAGCAGAAATTATAGGCATCTGATTTAAGGCTACGTGTGTACACTTTGCATGCGCCAAGCCCCAAACCCTAGTTCTGTTGCTGCATCAAAGGACCATCTCTCTTCCAAACTCCAGGCCCAGAGGAATCAGCAATTTGGGAGACAGCCCCCTCTTATTTTTAGCCTTAAAAACCCCAAAACCAACATACCAGCGCTCACCCAAGCGTCTGTCACAGCTGTTGTTTGATTTGGGTTGAGAAAATGACAGACTGAGTTCTGCACCAAGTACAGATGAAAAAAAAAAAAAAAAAAGAGGGGAAAAAGGGAGTTTTATTTCCCCGCCACTGCCACCCTCCATACCCCCTCAACTCCTCCCCTAGGCCTGGGTGGACCCTGCCTGGGTAATCGTCCCCTGCTATATTTAAAAACCACAGATGTGTTTGGTAGAGACTTAATTTCGGGATTGCAGGCGGCGTCTCCTGAGGACAAGGGGAAAGCCGGTGCTGCGCGCCCGCCTGCCCGCCCTCCCCGCCGCTGCCCGGAACTCTGGACTCCACGGAATCCAGGTCAGGACGCGCCGCCGTTCTGGAACTGCCCCTGGCCGGTAGGCGCCGGGCGCCAGGCTCCAAAGATTGGGTGGGTGGCCGCGGGCTACGGGTTCCGTCTGCACTCGGTTCTTGGGGCTCTCTGGACGCGAGAGGCGGACTCGGCTTCCTCGCTGCTGGTCGGGAAGCTCTCTGAAAATTACCCCCGTCGGCGCGCGAGGATAAATATGCGCGGCTTGTGATTCCGTGCAGCTCTCTCGCTCCCAGCTGATAGGATGACGTTGGGTTTGGAGGCTTGGAGATTGGCTTTTTGATTTGGCTTCTTCCTGCAGCTTAATGGGCAAAGCTCTCGGCTCGCCCAGAAACCAGACCCTCCGCGCGTCCCCTCCGCGCGACGAGGCCGAGACGAGCCCCGCGGTGACGGCGTGCAAGGCGGTGAGCCAGCGCGCTCCCAGCCCCGGGAAAGCCCCGGCGACGCGACTGCAAGCCCTGGGCCCTCGGAGCCGCCAGGGCGCGCCGGGCCGCTCGCCTTCTTGCCCCTCCCGGCAGGGATCCCCTCGCTGCCTGCGGCCGGGACTCCGGGCCTCTTTGGGGATTAGTCCCGAGTCCGCCCCCGGGTCGGGGTTTTCCGGGGCGGTCTTCGGAGCGGTTCTCCCTGCTCCTTAAACCAGCGCCGAGGGACCCCTCTCCAGGCCCCCTGCTCTGGCCCCAGCCCTCGCACTCCGGATGCGCTGCCCCGCAGCTCCCTGAAAGCCGCTAGCCCACGAGCCCGGCCGGTGGGCGGCGGCGGCAGACTGACATGCCCCGGACGCGGCTGCGGCCGGCGGGCAGCCCGCGGGGGCGATGAGCCGCTGCGGCCGGTGAGGAGCCCGGCGGCGGGGGCATCGCGCACCTTCCTCACCCCCCTCACTTGCCCACCCCGCCCGGGAGATCGAGAGGAAACGGTGAGTGACGGGGTGAGCCTCCTGCCCTTCCCCCTCAACGGGCGGCCGAGGCCGAGGAGGCAGAAGTCGGGGGGTTGGGGATATCCCCGTGAGGGTTCCCGCTTGTGAATAATGGTGTTAATTAAGTTCTTTCTCAAGATCATTCCTATGAACTGCCCTCCTGCGGGTTGAGTGTCAGAAGAGGTGGGGGGGAGGGTGCCCCGGAAAGTGCACTGGGCTGCCTGCGGTGCTGGGGGCGGGGGGGTGGCGTTCTGGCGGAGTGAGCGTCTACCGGGGGGTGCGAGGGGCAGCGCAGGAAGAGATGCTTGGGCTTGTGCGTGCAGTCGGGTCTCGGGTTTGTGGGGTTACCGGCGGGGGCGCGTCAGGGAGGCTGAGTGCTGTGCTGCATGCTGGATGAATGTGTGCATGTGTGTGCGGGCTGCACCAGGGCGTGCTGTGCTCCCAGGGTGGTGAGCGCCCGCCTGGTTTGGGGGCCGGGAGGGGAGCGCGTTACCCGCTCGGCGCGCGCCCGCCGGTGCAAACGCACGCGCGCACCCAACCTCTGGACTCCGCCGCCGCGGGTCGGGAACTGCAGCCCCAGCGCACCCGCCGGCGGCGGCCAAGGGGGCGGGGAGAAGGAGGGATTCTCCTGGCCTCTGTTCTCCGGTACGCAGTGGTCTGGGCGGGCCGGGGCCGGGTGGAGAGCGGTGAAGTGTGTAACTACCTCCCCCTAACCCGTACCCCCCCTCTCCCCGCCTACACACCCCTCACCACCACACACGCACGCACGCACGCACACACGCACACAGCCCCAGGCCCTCATTCAGAGGCTAGCCTGCTCCTGCAGACCGTGCCTGACCTGCCCCGAGGACCCGAGCCATTGGAGGAGATGAAGAAAGCAATTTGTTCCGGGGGGTGGGGAGGGGGTGGAAGCTATCTTTCCTCTTTATTCATTGCGTTTTATTTTTAACCGTGGAGGGAGGGGGTGGGGGCTTTAAATAGAACAAACGCCTTTAATGCAGTTCCATAAATTTCCCCTCTCCCTACCCGCCTGCCTGCCGCCTGTCTCTCTCTGTCTCTCACTCTCTGGCTCTCTGGCTCCTGGTGATTAAAAGACAAGCCCAGAAGGTTTGGTGGTTCGGTCCCCTGGGCAGAAAGACTGAAACTGGGGCTAGTTTAGCAGAAAGGCAGGCCGCAGCTGGGAGCAAGGCTCCAAGCTCTTAGGTGGGGGAGAAACACCCCAAGCGGAGGGAGTTGTGGGTAAGTGATAGGAGCACATCCGGCCTCCTGGTGGGACACGAAGGGGAAGCCTCTGGGCCTTGGGGCGGCCTGGTGCCTCGCAGCCGTGTGTGATTAATCTCCGCAGCTGTTGTGCCCTGTCCACTTGAGCTGAGCTCTTGTTTACCTCGATTTTCAAATATAGCTGCTGCGCCCTGACAGAGGTGATCAGCTCACTCTGTCTGGGCGCCTGTGCACCTGCCAGCCCTTCTTCTTGCCGGCCGCACTGGGTCCAAGTTTGAGAGGAACCTGCCCCTTCAGGCCTTGCAGCTCTCCACGTGAGGATGGTTGAGCGTCAGGGCTGGGGGTGACCAGGTGTGGCCCACCAACCCGTCCCTGCAATCTGCAATTCCTGTCTGCAGTCTGCACGTACAAGGCCACTCCACAGCTTCCTTTTCCTTTAAATAAAATATAGATACGGGGTTGAAAAGAGGAAGGTGGGACCTGTAGAACTGAACTTAGTCGAAGTGGTTCTCGAACTTAATGAAGACGGGAAGGCTGTTCATGCGGTTTCCTCTACCTGGAATGCTTTTTTGCTCTTCCAACACTCCTGAATTCCACCTCCATCCTTCTCTGATGTACTCCTATCCGTCCTTCAGCCCTTCGTTCATTGGTGACTTTCTCGAGGAAGCCTTCCGTACCTTCCCTGACTAGGCCAGATCCCCTTATTTATTTATTTTTATTTACGGTACGCGGGCCTCTCACTGTTGTGGCCTCTCCCGATGCGGAGCACAGGCTCCGGACGCGCAGGCTCAGTGGCCATGGCTCACGGGCCCAGCCGCTCCGCAGCACGTGGGATCTTCCCGGACCGGGTCATGAACCCGTTTCCCCAGCATCGGCAGGCAGACTCTCAACCAATGCGCCACCAGGGAAGCCCCAGATCCCCTTATTTTACGCACTCAAAACTTGAACCTAATATTTTGAAGTAATTTAGAGATGCACATTCAATTTATTTATGTGATTGAGTAATGCCAGTCACACCTCGGGACAGAAAGCTGCATGAAGGGAGGAAAGATAGCTGGTGTTTATTCACATTGTATCCCCAGGGCCTGGCACTGTGCCTGGCATAGAGGAGCTACTCAGTCAACGTTGGGTGAATGAACGGACTTGGAGAAATAAGTTACCTCTCCTCTCTGCTCCCGTTCCTCTGACCTCTACTTGGGCATCTCTTGCACTGCACCCCAGAGTCTCCTGGTCAGAGAAGAAGAATAGGGTTAGCAAACTGACCCTGTAAAAAACACGCCCTTCCCCTGGGCTTCTCCCTGGGCTAGGACCCTGAAGCCGAGGGAGTGTCCTTTTGCCCCAGCCCTGCCCTGTCCCTGTGCAAGGAGGTCCCTTGTACAGTCCCTGGCATAGTTGCTCCAATTGTCCATGAGTAGTCATTGTGGGCATTGTTCCTCAGCCTGCATGGTCCAGTCACTGCCCACAGTATGGATTTGTGGGGAGTGTGTCACACATTTTCGCTTCTCTTCAAGCTACCAAGGTCAGATAAGAAGAGAGAATAACTCCCTTTGCGCTCAAGCCTGGTTGCTTTGCTTAGGAGTTCAAACATTTGATGAGGTTCAGAAATACATAAGACTCCAAAAGAGAAAGCCTTCATTTATTCATTCAATGAGTTATTTATTCAATAAATCTTCAACAACCTACTCTGCCAGGCATTTGCTAGGTACTGAGGCAAATAAAATAGAATGGTCCCTTTCCTCGTAAATACATTCATTCCAGCAGGGGTAACCAAGTAGTGAACACATAATTAACATATAAAGTGATTCCTTTCAGTGGAGGGTAAACCCCAGGTTCAGTGCCTAGGAGAACTTCTAGGGACAGTTAATTCCAGAAAGATAGGATAGAGAGGAGTTGGCTTTGGTGAAAGCAGGGAGGGGGGAGGTGGTGGAGAAAGCGCTTTGAGTGAAGGGATCAGTATGCAAAGGCCTCAAGCGGACGAGAGCTCTTCCAAATGACTGAAGACTGAGGGTAAAATTCGGGGAGATGAGTTTAGAGAAGCTCTAGGGGCCAAACCTTGAAGGGCTTGTACTCGATGCTAAGGATTTCCACTGAGTTTCCAGGGGGTTTAGGAAGGTTTTTAGTACTGTAGTGCGTGGTCAGATTTGCATTTTAGATAGTATGTTGAGACCAGAATGTAGAGAGAGGAAGGTAGGGAGTTAGGGGGCTGTTGTAGAAACCCAAGTGCATTGTCATCCTGGTGGCCTGTGAGGGAGGGTTAGGGGGTTCCTCTTTCTGTTTTAGCATACAAACCAGAGCTGTCCTTCTAGGAAGAAGTTTCCCTATTTTCTTTAATGAGATTGGTTTACGTTTGGTTGTCTATTTGTGTTTTGTATGGCACTCTAAACCCAACACTGGACAGGGTGCCTCAGGGGAAAGGAAAAATGGCTCCAGCAGGTGTAAGACACACTTCCTGGTCAACTGAGCTGCCCAGCAAGGCAGACCCCCAAAGATCTGAGGTCTCTGGGGGCTGGGGAAGGTCTCAAGCAGGAGGGTAATGGATTTAGATCCATAACGAAGTCCATAGAGACTATTGACCAAGACATCTAGATAGGAAGAATCGCATGTGTATGTATATGTATATTTTTTATAATATGGAGAGGGAATAAAGGCTAATTCCCGAATCAAGTGTATTCAGATGCGGTATACAGAGTTGTGTCTATTAAGAAAACAGCTCTTGGAATGGGCCAGGTAGCATTTACTGCCTTGATAGCTGAATGACAAATAGTGCTTTCCTGGTTGTATACAGGAATGCTGGGTCATGTAGGGACTGGATCCAGAAGTGGGACTGGAAACTGTTTTCCTGCCCTGGCTTGCATGTGGCAATTTCCAAATCACTTGAGGAGAGGACCTCCCAGTCATGCACTGCTTTGTTCATCCTAGAGAATGAAGCCAAGCAGTGTGAGCTTGGTCAACACCCTTCCTTTGCATCCTGCTCTCCCAACTTTGTCCCTCATCCTTACTCGTCACTGGTCTCGCAGTAAAAAAAAAAGCTCTCCCTTCCCTTCCTGCCCAGTTGCCCTCCTGCCCTGCCTTCATAAACTTGCCCTGAGCTCTTTCTTTTTCAGCATTGAATCTCCTCCTTCTAACTGTAAGCATGCTCAACAAACCCCATCCTGATAAGGATATCACTTTGTTCAATTCCTCTCCCGTCATTTTCTCTTCCCATCTCGCTTTCAACAGACTCTTGAAATTTTAGAGTAGACATCTGTCTCTATTTCCCCATCACTCATTCATTCACTTAGCCCCTTGCTTTCTCACTTTTTTCTGCCTCCTGCCCAACTATCACCCACCAAGCACTTCTCATTCTCCCAAATATAATAACTTATTCCTGATTCCCCCCAGCCCCCGTCAGATAAGAATGATCATTAGCTCCTTGAAACTTTCCCCTCTTGGCTTCTATCACACTGAACTCTCCACTTACTCTCTAGGTGGTCCGTCTTCCACCTCCTCTCCAAGATTCTCTCCTCCCTCCCAGTTTTCCCCTTCTACCTTATCCCTCAGCATCTTCCTTAGCGGTTTGTGCTGTTACTCCTGCGTGGAGAGTTCTCAGTCAAGGACTCTAGCTCTCCAAGCCCAGCAGCTTGTTTCCAGCCACTTGCACAATATCTCCCACAGGATGTCCTGTCAGCCCCTCAAACTGAATCTTTACTAAACTGACATCTTTGTCCTTAGGAGTGGCTCTTCCTGACTTCCCGCTTTCTATTGATGGTATCAGACAACTTCCGGTCACCCTGGCTGGAAGTCCCCAAGTTTACCTATGACTCCGCCCCCTCGTTATCCGAGTACAGTAGTCCTCCCTGAACCACACTTTCACTCTTTGCGGTTTCAGTTCCCCGTGGTCAACTTTGGTCCGAAAATATGTCATGGAAAATTCCAGAAATAAACAATTCATAAGTCTTAAACTGTGCACTGTTTTGCGAGATGAAATCTGGTGCCATCCCGGGCCATGCCGCCCCGGATGTGAACCATCACGAACCATCCCTTTGTCCAGCGTATCCCCGCCCCTTAGTCACTTTGTAGCCGGCTCAGTTTATCAGACTGACTGTCGCGGAGTCGCAGTGCTTGTGTTCAAGGGACCCTGAGTTTACGTAATCGTGGCCCCAAAGCACAAGAATGGTGATGCTGGCAATTCGGATGTGCCAAAGAGGAGCCGCAAAGTGCCTCCTTTACGTGAAAAAGCGCAAGTTCACCATTGAATAAGGAAAGAAAAAACCCTATGCTGAGGTTGCTAAGATCTACGGTAAGAACCATGAAATTGGGAAGGAAAAAGAAAGTCATGCTAGTTTTGCTGTCGCACCTCTGTCACACTACAGAAGTTACAGCCACAGTGCGTGATAAAGTGCTTTGTTAAGATGGAAAAAGCATTAAATTTGCACTATAAGATATCTTGAGTGAGAGAGAAAAAGACTACATTCAAATAACTTTTATTAAAGTGTATTGTTATAATTGTTCTATTTTATTATTAGTTACTGTTAATCTCTTACTGGGCCTAATTTGTAAATTCAACTATAAGCATGTATGTACAGGAAAAAAAATGTACTCTATGTAGAGTTACATACTGTCTGCAGTTTCAGGCATCCACTGGGGGTCTTGGAATTTATCCCACAAAGATGGAGGGGGACTATCGTATTGCTAATGTCTGTTAAGTCCATTCCTCTCTTCTCCATCCCTACTACCACTACCTCAATACAGAGCTGATAACCTCTTACATAATAATAATGATAGTTATAATAATAATTATTATTATAGCAGCCAACATTTGTATGTTGGCAACAGAATCTGTTGCGAGGTGCCTAACATTGATTTTTCCCATTCAATCCTTACCATACCTGTATGAAGTAACTATTACTATGATACTATAAACAATAACTTTCTAACATCTTCCCAGCTTCATTCTCCCGGTCCTTCAATTCATGTTAGCGACTGTTACGAGATTCCCCTCCTAAAACACCATTCTAGGCTCGTCATTTTCCCACACAAAAGAATCCTGAAGGGCCTCCCACTTTTTGCAGCAGTCCAACTCCTGGTATTCAAGGGACTCCGTGGCCTGGTTCACCACTCCGCTTATAGTCTCGCTTTTTACAATTCCCATGTAGGCACATAAGTACACTTGTCCTTTCTTCTTCTGTGCCTTTGTTCATGGTTTGCCTTTCACTAAGAATCCTACCCATTCTTCAGTGTTCAGTTCACATACCTCTTTCTGATGGGAAGGCTTTGTGGAGAAACAGTCTCTTATTCTGAATATTTATAACACAGCATCTGTTTTTCATGAGACCCTTATATTTATTGAAATGCAGATTTTTAAAATTATTAAAAAAAATTTTTTTTGGTCTTGTGACTTACTTTCCTTCCAGGACCAAGTCCTTTTTCTCTCTCCCACTCCTTGTTGCATGATGCCTGAAACACAGTGGGTGTTCAATGAAAAATGAAGAAGTGAAGAAATGAATAACCTGCCTCACTTTTGAGGCATGTGAAACAAGGTCAAGAAAGGAATCTGTCCTATTTATCATAAAAGGAGCCAGTGATGGAGTCAAAAAATCAAACCAGGAGCAGGCAATGTGGTATCACAGAAGATGTGTTGAACGGGTAGCAAGAACATTATATTCTAGTTATTATCGCTTCTGACAACTACAGGCAAGACCCACTTCTGCTCTCTGGGCCTCACATTGGTTACGCTTAAAGAAAGGCTATGTTAGGGCTTCCCTGGTGGCGCAGTGGTTGAGAGTCTGCCTACCGATGCAGGGGACACGGGTTCGTGCCCCGGTCTGGGAAGATCCCACATGCCGCGGAGCGACTGGGCCCATGAGCCATGGCCATTGAGCCTGCGCGTCCAGAGCCAAAGGCTATGTTAGATGTGCTGATTTTAAGCTACCTCCCTGACCTGACAATTCTGTGTTCTGTGGGTCTTGTTCCACAGCCTAGAGATCACCTCCTATTAAGAATATTATTCGTGCTGACCACATCTTTTGTTTCAGAACCTTCCAGCTGCAATTTGAAGCCCCCAATTTGTTATCACATTGGGTCTCTAGAGGTCAAATGAGCAGCCAACCCAACTCTCTGGATGTCTGGCCTACAAGACATCCTGAGCTGCTTAAGGGCCCTGATGGCCCGAGGCTGGCACTCCTGTGTGGAGTCCCTTCCCACTGCGACACTCTGGGGCATTCTCAGAATGACTAGTAGTGCTCAGTCCCCAAATGCTCCAGACAATTCTGTCTCAATTCCTGTGCTTCTGCTTTTCCTTTTCCATCCAGAAAGGATTTATTTGAATCCGTGTAGACTCTGTTGAGAGTCTACGTGGAGTCACTTTGTCCAGCGGCTTTCCAGAGGCTCTGTTCACTGCCTACTATACCACTCTACTCTCTCCCCTAGGATTCGGGAAGAATCATCTTGAGTCTGTGCCTTCCAGCCTCTCAGAAGGAACTAATGGGGGAGTCAACTTCGAGGAGAATCATTAGAGGGGTGGGGAGAGAGCACAGCTGTCAAGACAGCATCTGGATCTGCTGGGAGTCCTAGGAGTCTGCTCCTAGCACCCTCTTGTGAACGGAGGCCCCAGAACACCCCTGGAGTTGAGTGTACAAGAAAATCCCCCAGCCATGTGTCAGAGAGAGTACTTTGAGTGCTTGCCCTAGGCCATTTGCTCTTCATTTGGGCAATGATATGACCTAATCCCATATTTTAACATTTAAAAATGCAGAGAAATTAAATGACATTAAAATAAATCAGCCTCCTGGAGAATGTGCTGAGGAAAAGGTACATAAAAGCAGCTAATCACCAGCTTCCCCTTGATGGGTAGGCAACAGGACAGAGGATGTCAGCCCTCTCTCTGTGGATAATTCCAAAAGATAGAGCCCAAGTGGTTTTCTCTGGGGAACAGGGAGGGGCGGGAACAATGCCCCCTCAGGCTGTCCTGGGCCCCTGGCCCAGCCCTGATTTCCTTTCAATGACAGGGGATGTTGTCTCTTGGTCTTGCCTGACATGATACTTTTTCAGGCTTGGCGGAAGGAGACCCCTGGCAGCCGGAGGAGCAAGGTTTGGTTCTGGCTTCATTATTTCTTGGCTTGGAAACTCTCGGCAGTGAACTGAGCCTCTGTTTCTTCATCTGTATGAACAACCTCATGAGGATTAAATGAGATCATGTGAGTGAGAAGGCCTTTGTCCAATGTTGGTACAGACTCTCACTGGAGATTTGTTGAGTGAATAGTGTACTATGATTGCTGGTTATCATGAGGCCGCACACTCTGGAGGAAAAGTAAGGTGCCCATGAGAGGGCTAAGGTGGAGAGAATGAAATGTGCTTAGAAACATCCTCACAACCACCCTCCAAATACTACTGTGGTCCTATTGGTGCTTTCCGATGAACAAAACTGGCTGTTCTCGGAGGTCATTGGCTTTAACCATTTACCCTTCTACCCCAAGGCTTCCCAGGAAGCTTGACATCTCCCCTCACAGGTGCATCTTTCCAAAAACGCTTATTCCTGCAGAGTGAGCATTGACCTCCTCAAGAAATACTGACGCTCACTCTGCAGGCTCCAGTCAAGGCCGCGAGAATACTGTGGTGGACCAAAGGACCAAGTTTTCTGCTCCCATGGAGTTTCTGTTCTATGATAAACCAGTGAACAAACAGAAGAACAATGATGATTTCAGTCACTGTGTGTGCTCTAAAGAAAAGGAAGAGTGGGACTTCCCTGTCGGTCCAGTGGTTAAGATTCCACCCTTCCACTTCAGGGGGCACGGATTCGATCCTGGTCGGGGAGCCAAGATCCTGCATGCCACTCTGTGCGCCCCCCCAAAAAAGAAAGATGGAAAAGTGGCGTGACAGAGTGCTAAGGGGGAGAATAGGATCATATTTAGTTAAGATGAGGGCAGGAAGCCTCTGAGAAGGTGGCATCTGAGACCTGAATGAGATCAAAAAGTGATCTATAGAGATCTTTAGGGTAGAGGTGTTGCCAGCAGAGGTAACAGTAAATGCAAAGGTCCTAGGGCAGGTACATGCTTGATGTGTTCTAGAAACCTCAGGGAACTCCACCACAGCTGGAGTGGAGTCGAGCGGCAGCAAAACCAAGTGGTGGGAGGTGAGGGTGGGAAGTTACAAGTCAGTAGGGGGTGGGGAGTTCTGCAGAAAGAGAAGGTTGCAAAGAATGGCATGATCTACAGTAAGTCCCCTACATATGAACCTTCAAGTTGCGAACTTTCAAAGATTCGAACATGCGTTCCATCCATGTCACGCGTGAGGGAAATTGCAGCTTGTCTCCTATTGCTGACGATCCTTCAGCTCTACCAACTCCCACCTCCTCTCCTTCCTCCAGTCAGTAACTCCTCTTGCCTGTTCACTCGATGGCAGCCCCTGTATGCCAGCTGTTGTACTGTACTACTGTACTTTTCAAGGTAATGCACTGTAAGATTAAAAATGTTTTCTTTATTTTTTGTGTTGTTTGTTGTTTATACATTATTTGTGTGAAAAGTATTATAAACTTCTTACAGTACAGTACTATATAGCCGACTGTGTCAGTTGGGTACCTAGGCTAACTTTGTTGGACTTACGAACAAATTGGACTTAGGAACGCACTCTCGGAACAGAACTCATTCGTATGTTGGGGACTTACTGTATCCGATTTACATTTTAAAAAGACACTGTGGCTGTTTTTCTGGAGCGTAGACTGTAAGAGATGTGGCAAGACTGGCAGCTTTGCAGTAGTCCGGGTGAGGTAATATTGAACCTCCAGCAGCTAGAAAAGAGTGTGACACGCATTTGGCACCCAATAAACTTGAGAACACATCGAGGCAGAAACGATCTTCAAAGAACCTACAACTGTGATGGGCACATAGTAAACGCTTGATAAATTTTTTCGTGAATCAATGAGCAGAATCAGGTTTTCTTGTAACCCATGGTAGGATTTGAGTTCATCTCGATATTTTGGATCTTTTAAAAATACTTTTTAGTTTTCTAGCTGGCAGTATTTTGGAGGGGCAATGCATTTTATGAGTTCATTTTCTTCTGTGTAAAACTGCATTCTCCTTTGAAAGAGATGTGAGAAATCTGACTCCACCACTTCCAGGGCGGTGTGGGGTGGCGGGATGGATATTCTCAGTCAGTGTTGGTAATTCCTAAAACCCTGTGCTCACATTTGGAAACTGATCTTGTGTACCTTTCTCCACAGCAGGGACCAGGCCTGTCTCATCACCGCGTCCCCTGAACTTATCACAGTCAGGACTATTGAGCCAGCACATGGTTATTACCTTGACTAGACTGAGGAGCATTCTGGTGCCTTGGTGAAGCTCTGGGGCCTTCTTGCTGTCTTCCTGGAGAGCCCAGAACTCTCCTGGCCTCATTTGTCTCACAGTCACAGGACATCCCTAAAGCTAAACAGGTATCTAAGTTCGACGGATTTGTGTTGAATTTTTCAGCTCCCATTTCTTTGGGCCTGGAGATCCCTGAATCAGGAGAACCCTTGCGGGACCAGTGGGATGACGAAGGTGCCTGATGTGGTTTGGTCCTGCCTGTGGCTCGTCATCCCTTTTTCGCCATCATCTTCTATTTTCAATTAGTCCTCAACATGTATGGATTCTACTTTTGAAAAAATTCTAAACCCCTGCCTCTCCTCGGCGGGCCCGCTTTCATTGCCTGTGCTCAGGTTCTGATCATGTCTCACTCACGTACCTCAAGAGTCTCTGAACTGGTCTTCTGCCCCGAGTCTTGCCCCACTTTCTTTCACTTATCCAGTTTCCACATTGTTGTCAGTCTAGGGCTCCATACAAAGGAAAAACAATGATCTTGTCCCTCCTGTGATTAAAAAACTTTCAGTGGTTCCTTATTACCTCCAAGATAATGCCCCAATACCTTGGCTGGGCATACAAAGCCTTTTACAAACTATTCCTCACTTATTTCTGCAGCTTCTCTCAAGTGCCCTGTCCTTCAGACACCCTGTTCACTGTTCTTTAAACAGACACTCCTTGTTGAGGCTGACGTGCTCTTTAGCATGGCTTTCTCTTACCTTTGTTTGAGGTGCACTGGCTTCGACCCAGTTCACTCCTATTCATTCTTCAAATCCTAGATCTAAAGTTGCCTGGTCCATGAAGCCGGCCCTGATGATCCCAGGCAGCACTTGACCTTCCTTTCTCTGTACTCTCTTGGCACATTCCACATGCTTCAAAATCTAGGACTCGTTTTGTTGTAATTTGGTTTTCTGTCACTGTTCTCCAGTGAAGTGTGTGCTCCTCAGGGGGGATTACATTTTGTTCATATAACTCAAATTGGAAAAACCTTGCTCACAGCATCCCTGACAGATGGGATGCTCCGTTTGAACACTGCCAAGAGTGGGAGAAATCACTGGCTATTATGCCTTCTATTTTTGCATATTTATTCATGGATCTATTCATTCACTAAGTATATACTGAACACCCACTGTATGCCAGGCACTGATATAGACAATGGGGATACAGAAATACCAAACAGATAAAAATTTCTACCCTCTAGGAACTTTTATTCTAATTTTTTTGAATGTGCCAAAAAAAAAAAAAAGTTGGATACGAAGCAGAGTAACCTCCTCATCATGGTTCGGTGAAAGGTGACCTGTGCCACGTGGACTGGATTTCATACAAGTGCGTGCATGTATAAATGAATAAACGGATCACCAAACAAACAAAGATAGTGTGAGGAAAAAGGGAAAATACTTAGAAACATGTTTGCTGAAAATGGATGAGTAACATCATTTTCCTATGTAGGTGAGGGAACTCTGGGTCTTTTCTATTTCTTTAGTAAAAGTGTAAATTAAGCAGACAGCAAGTTTAAGGGGAGACAAAGGGAAAATCTACTTACATGAGTAGGGAGTTGATGCTGACTCTCCTTGGCAAGGTATGAAAGGAAGTGAGAGCCCAGGAGGCTGGGATGTTTGTCCAGTGTATAGAAAGGCTTTGTGATACCCATTTATGAGTCAACTCATGATACACTAAGAGTCCTTTTTTTTTTGGTCCAAAGAAAGTCCCTAACGGTTGGAATCCCTGAGATGCAAATGTCTTAGTCAGTCTATGTTCCTTTTCTTCTCTCCCTTGGCTGCACCTCAAAATCAACTAAGGAACTTTTTAAAAGGCTAAATATCGAGTCTCCACTTGCAGAGAGTCCAAAGCTTAGGTCCGGAGTAGGATCCAGCCACCTGTATTTTTGAGAGCTCCTAAGTTATTCTAAAGCACAGCCCTGTCTAGCACGTGAGCCTAGTTCCACTATTGCCTCCAACGTGGGGAATGACTTACATGCAGATGTAGATCCAGCAGCAGGAGAAGCAGAACTTTAATTAGGTGGGCAAAGCCCTTTCTCTTCCTTTCTCTCTGGCCCCCTCTCATGGTTTGTGACTCTCCAGATCTGTCAAGGACTTATGGAGGGCAAAGTCCTCTGGCTTCCACAGAGTCTGGTAAACCTTCAAATAGAATCAACAAGGCTTGGAATCATAGAATTTTAGAGGCAGAGAGGATATTAGAGATCAGGTCCAACCACTTAGCCCTATCAGCTGAGTGTGATCACTTGCTAAAAAAAAAAAAAGTCCCTTAGAGGATCCCTCAGGGAATTTCTCTAAGAGTGTAGGAGATGGACATGTAGACAGATAAGCCCAGATTAACGTGACAATGTGTGACAAGTGCTTCAGTGGTCATCAAAGTGCTAGAGGAAGGGGGAGGGAGAAAATGACTCATTTGGAAGGTAGAGGAAGAGGGCATTATCAGGGAAGGCTTCCCAGAGGAGGTAGAGGTTCCTAGGGCTGTAGGTTCTTGACCTAAGGGCTCCAGATTCCTACCCTGTTATTCCACCATCCCTTTTAGATTTTGGCATTTGACATACCAAGTTTCATAGCTCAGCTGTGCCACTTGCTCAGCTAGTAGACCTTGGGTGAATTATTAATCTTCGGGCCCAAGTCTCCTCATTTCTAAAACAGATAATACTACCTGAATCATTGTGGGATACTTAGGTATTAAGCAGCAGCTATAAAAGTACCTAATGCAGTGCCAGCCATAGAGTAAGTACTCAATGAATAGATATGATGATCTTGTTGTCGTCATTTTTAGAGTCTTTGGTTTATACACAGCATGAGGAGAAGGAGGCCTGCTGGTGCTTCCTCTTCTTATGTGGTAGTGCCTGGGAGAGAGCCAGCAGGGTTTTATGAAGTTATCATATGGCTTGGACGTCATTAAGGGCTTGGGGGCTTCAAGGAAGGCAAAATATGACAATTGCATGAGATCAGAGAAGCAAGAACAGTAAAATACCAACCATATCATGTGCTACTGCAAGGTTCTTGATATTGTGAAGCCGTGCTGCACTGCAGCCACTGTCCGCAAGGTTAGAGGCAGCTCTGCAGCGACCAACTTGAGAGCTTAGAGCAGAACAAGAAAAAGACAGTACTTCCCATGACATCATCGTAGACACTTATGCCCATAATTCCTGGTTTGTCTCTATTCCTCATCAGAAGGTAAACGCTAGAAAGTTGGGGATGTGGTGTAGCTCGTTCATGGCAGTACACCCCATCCCTAGGACAGTGCTTGGTCCAAAATGGGCATTCAAAGAGCAATTGTTTAAAAAATGGGTTTGATCCAAGGTACTTTTGGTAAATCCAGAATGTAGGCTCTCCTTGCCTTTTTGGGGCCCCCTTTTCCTACCACCCTCCCTTAACTTAATCTCTTATCCTCGGAGGTCTCCTTGGGCCAACCTAACTTAAATGTGTGCCTTCGCTTCTTTGCCTTTCGTGAGAGATGGCCCTGCCTGCCATCAAAGCATTTTTGACTCAGAGGAACTATGGAGATTATCCAACCCAACACCGATTCTCTGGATGAGGAAGCTGATGCCCTGAGAGGTTCACTGACTCTTCAAAGTCTCATAGCTTCTCGAGCCAGAGCTGGGAAGAAAGTTCTTGCCTCCTGCTTTCAAAGTTGGGGCTCTACCGCTGCTCCGGGCTGCCTTGGATCATGTAGAGCCTCCAAGCTCGTAGCAAGGGCTCCATATCCAGAAAGACTCACCATCCCCTCCCCAGGCCCTTGCTTTTCAAAGGGGTACCCAAACGTAGGGTATCTACCCGGCACAGTGGTTAACACCATGTGCTCTGGAGTCAGGCTACCAGAATTCAAAAGCTTATTTTTCTCCTTACTGTGATTTGGGCAAATTCTTTAACCTTTATGAACTCAAATTTGCTTATCTGTAAAATAAGCGTGATGATAATATTAACTTTTTCACTCTGAAGATTCAAAGAGACCATAATGCACGAAAAGCAGCATCATTGTATTTTCCTCCTTGGATGCAAGTTCCAAGTGTGGCAGACAAACTACCTAAGCAGCTGAGGTCGCGTCTTTCCTACTCTTTGAGAGTGCCGGGAATTTCTTTCCTGTGTTTCTGGGAGAGCACTGCCACAGAGAGGACTCTGCAAACTCTTATCCCCTGTAGGCAGAGGAAGTACAGAAGATGCGGTGTTCCTGGACTCGGGTGACACTTCAGATCCAGTGCAGCCTGGCTGCACCTAAAACTTTAATGTAAATTAGCTGTGACGCCTGTGCAGGGGCCCAGATTTAGAAACAGAGCAGGATGAGTCTACCCAGGCTGCTGACAAGCCCGGAGCAGTGTTCCCCATTGGAGAAAGTGGAGGGCGTAGCAGGAGGGAGAATTTGCTCAGTCTGGCCTGGCGGCACTGTTTTATTAATGATCTGGAAGAACAGAGGAACAGTGATTTTCATTAAATATGCCAGTGATATTAAAAGATGTCAGGAGCCACTGCTGAGGACACAGACACCTTGCAGACGGCCTCTGGGGGCATTAGGAACATAATCCAGGAAAAAGATGAGAGGCTGTGGGCTGAGCTGAGGGGACAGTGGGTCATCATAGGCAGAATATACCCTAGGCCCCCCCTCTTTATCTGTATCTGTTCTGTTTCCAATAGATTTCAAACTGATCTTCCTGCTTTGGCTTTGTTCCTCCTACAGCCATCCGAAACACTTTAGCCAAATTGGTTTTTCTGAAATACAGATCAGACCATGTCATTCTCCTGTTCAGAATCCCATCATTGGCTTTTCACTGCCCTTAGGATAAAAAAATCCCATCTTCTCAGCCTGGCATATAAGACTTGCCATGAATTGGGTCCTCCCTCCGAGACCAGCCTCATCTGCCCTTTCTGCCTCGTACTGAATTCCTTGTAATCCTGTGCACACAGCAGGCTCTGCCATGGTTTCGTGTCTTTGTTTGGGCTGTTCTCTTTGACTCAAGGGCCCTTCCCACTTTCTTTCTTTTTCTTTCTTTCTTCTCCTTCTTCTTCTTCTTTTTTTTTTTTTTAAACTAAAGCTCACTCATGCTTGAAGCCTCATTTCAGGGATCACTTCCTTCAGAACGCCTCCTGAATCCCCAAGCTGGCTCAGTGCCCTCCTCGCGTTCGGCAGCATCCTGCCCATACCTTCACTGACGTTAGTAGAAGTGCCTACGTGTGCAGCTCTCCACCCCTGCTAGATGGTACCTTCGAGGGCAAACCCTGTATCCTTTTTGTTTTTTTAGCGGGCTTCTCACCACTGTGGCCCCTCCCACCGCGGAGCACAGGCTCCGGACACGCAGGCTCAGCGGCCATGGCTCACGGGCCCAGCCGCTCCGCGGCATGTGGGATCCTCCCAGACAGGGGCACGAATCCGTGTCGCCTGCATCGGCAGGCAGGCTCCCAACCACTGCGCCACCAGGGAAGCCCTCTGTATCATTTTGTATTTTGCCCACTGGCATCTAGTACCAGGCCTGGAGGATCATAGGCGTTTGTTAATGTTTGTCAAACTGCACTGATGGGAAGGAGAATATTCGGGTGGGAGATGGCCTCGGGCAACCAGGACACCCCCAGGAAACCTGGGGACTGGACAACTCTACCAAATGGTTGGTCTCTCCTGTGAGGGTACGTGGGGCAGTCATATTGCTTCTAAGTCCACAGAAGACTGGAAGCTGATGGGGGCTCGTGGACATTCTGCAACAAATTGGGACATCCTAGTAAAGTGGAGTGGTTAAGACCATAAATTTTATGTCATCTGTGTGTGAGCTCTGGCTCTGCTACTTCTTTGCTTTATGCTTTGAGTAAATGACTCAAATGACTTAACTAAGACTCAGTTTCCCAAAATGTAAAAGAGGGATAAAAATAGTACTAATCTCACAGGGTTGTTATGAAGATGAGATGGGATCATACTTTATGCACACAATAAGCACTTTTAAGTGTTAGTTACAATCATTAATATCTTCTTACTTGGGGTGGTTCTGGCGGGTCTCAAGCTGAGTCACCTCCCTGACTTAGGGCTGATTAAAAGCCTTCTGGAGCCACCAAAGATCACTTGGGTCTCTGAGGGACTGCAGTGGACCCCCCAGGAGGTTGAGATCTGTCTCAGTTGGTGTCTGGGGCTGGGGCAATGGCACAAAAAGATGACTGTTGGCTTGTTCATCAGAGACGTCCCCTCTCCCTCTAACTTCTCAGGCAGAAACCATCTCCTGGCAGGGCCGGAAAGAACAACTGGGCATCTACAGCTCGTTTTCCACCTTCAGTTCCAAAAACTTGATGCAGGCAATTCTTAGTCACCTTCTTGCCTTGTTTTCCTTTATCCTTTCCTTCAATTCATTTGCTTTCTCAGCGAACAGCCTGATTCTGACCACATGATAGCATAGTCCCCATAAAAACCTATTGCCACATGTGTCTGTAGGACCAAGGGAAATAAAGACCATGATCCTGCTTAATTCTCCAGGTAGGTAAGATCAGTAGGAGTCCTCGTCCCCCTTTGATCAGGATAACTCTACTATCTCAATGTTACATGTCCCTTGACTGCAGCAGGCCAGCCCTCTTCCCTAACCTGTGGATAGCCCACCCCTCTGGGCTTGGCCAACCATGCAGCTGCCATTGCCTGTCACCATGTTGGCTCTTGATCAAAGAGCTGCTCCAGCTGTGCCACCTTCTGTCTCCTCATGTCTGGGGCTTATCAGAATTCACAAAGTGTTGTGTTTTCAGAGGTCAAGGCAAGGAGCCAAGATCTGTCTCTGTCCACATTTCTCTGGCTAGGTGAGTGCCAAACCTATGAATAGGGTCACTGTGTGCATCACAGATTATGAGGGCTCTGAATATGGATGCCAAACACCTTCAGCCTCTCTACTCCTCCATGGTCATTGTCATAGCCTCTTCTCCTCTGAGTGAGGTCAAAGCTCCAAGCACCTTCTGGGGTGACCCACAGTACCTGGACTAATGGGGAATGTGGTCCTCAGCAGTTGGCTCTGTGGATTAATGAAACCAAGTTAATCCATAGAGCCCTTTGGGAGGAGGGCCTTCAGGATTACAGTATGCATCAGGGTGTACTGTGTCCCAAAGGGAATTTCTCTTTGAGTACAAGCCTTGGGAATTTAAACAGGTCCTACATAGCCTCTAAAATCTAGTCCGGATTTGTCTATGAGATCTTTTTTTTTTTTTTTCCCTAAAACAAATTGCTATAATTCAGATTGTAAAATGACTTTAAAGAAGGCTGATTTCTGAGTTATTAGTCTTCTCAGGCTACCATAACAAAATACCATAGACTGAGTGGGTTAAACAATAGAAATTTATCGGGAGGCTGGGATTCCAAGATCAAGATACTGGCCAATTTGGTTTCTGGATAGAGGTCTCTTCCTGGCTTGCAGATGACCACTTTCTCCCTATGTCCTCACACAATGGAGCGCTCTCTCTCTCTCTCTCTCTTTTGTCTTCTTATAAGGCCACCAATCCTATTGGATTAGGACCCCACCCTTATGACTTCATTTCACCTAAATTACCTCCTAGAAGTCCTATCTCAAATAAAGCCACAGTGTGAATTAGGGCTTCAACATAGGAATTTGGGGAGGGGCACAATTCAGTCCATAGCACTGAGGAAGATTCCCTTAGGGCCACATTTATTTATTCCCAAACATACGTTTACTGAGCATCTAAGTAACTACTTAGGATACCGTGATAAACAGAATAGACATAATCTTTTTTTTTTTTTTTAAAGAAGATGTTGGGGGTAGGAGTTTATTAATTAATTAATTAATTAATTTTTGCTGGGTTGGGTCTTTGTTTCCGTGCAAGGGCTTTCTCTAGTTGTGGCAAGCTGGGGCCACTCTTCATCGTGGTGCGTGGGCCTCTCACTGTCGCGGCCTCTCTTGTTGCGGAGCACAAGCTCCAGATGCGCAGACTCAGTAGCTGTGGCTCATGGGCCTAGTTGCTCCATGGCATGTGGGATCCTCCCAGACCAGGGCTCGAACCTGTGTCCCCTGCATTAGCAGGCAGATTCTCAACCACTGCACCACCAGGGAAGCCCCTAGACATAATCTTTGTCTTTACGTCATTCATAGTTTAATGGATGAGCTAGTCATTAATCATATAATCCTACAAATACCCATGTAATTTCAAAATGTTATAAGTGCCACGAAGGAAACTTAAAGAGGGAGTTGACCATTTTTAGGGTGAACGTAAGTTTTTCTGAGAGAGTGACACTCAAGCTGAGATCTAAAGCGTTGTTAACAGTGGGGGTACGAAGAAGGAACAGTCATTTTGGTCATGGGTGATGTTATGGGCAAAGGTCCCGAGGTGGAAAATAAGTTGATGTACTCCAGGACCTGATACGGCCATTATTGCAGAAATGCAGTGAGAGGGACAGTGGCAAGAGCTGAGGGGGAAGAGGAGGAAGAAAATAGCTCGTGCGAGGCTTGGCAGGTCATGGTAAGGATCCTGGTCTCTATATTAGGAGCGAGGGGAGAATACTGAAGGACTTCAAATGGGGGAGTGAGAGCATAGGTTTGGGTTTTTTTAAAAAAGATGATTGTGGCAATATGAGAAGATGGAATAGAGAATGGTCAGAGTTGGAGTGAGCTCAGTAAGGAGGTGACTGTAGTAGATGCATCTGGTGAGGAGTAAGGGGGCTTGGGCTGTGATGGTGGCGAGAGAGTTGGGGGGAGAGTTGGTAGGGTTTAGTGCTGGACTGGAGAAAGAAAGACTTGCAGACAGGCAGCGAGTTTTGAGCATGAGAAACCGGGTGAATGGAAGTGCTATTTTCTGAAATGGGAAACAGTGGAGAGGAAGGAGGAGCAGGTAGGGAATAGCAGCATTCCTCCATTACTAACAATACCCCTACATGGTTATAGCAGAGGTGGAAAAATGGGCAAATTGCTTTTTTTTAGGTATTGAATATTTGCTTTCTCATTCCATCTGAATGAGGCAATGTGTAGAAAGATAAGTCTGTAGTTTCAGCTGAATTTCTTCCATTCTTCTGAATTCATGCTCACCTTTTAGTGCTTTGAGACCAGCAGAGGAGGCTGCATTTCACCCCCAAAATCTTGCCTACAGATGAAAGAAAACTTATTTGAGAGCCACTGGCATGTTATTTATAGCGCTTTCTACCACCTGGCCCTTTCAGTGTTTGGGTTTGGAATTTGAGTGGCTGACTGATCTTCACCTTCCTGTAACTGGATACCTAAACTCTTTCATAAGCGTGTTTTGCTGGAGGGCTAAGGACTGCTGTGGACTGGTCTTGGGCACAGCTTACAGGGCCTCGGTTTAGCTATATGGCAGGTAATATTCACTACAGAACATCGCTTGATTTCCCAAGCGATCTCGGAATTACAGCTTGCCTCCCTAAATTTTTCATATGGGGAAGGAGTTTTTCCCAACCAGGCTCAACTGTGCACAGAGCAAGGTGTTCTATTTGGGGGGAGTAGCCCAGGAAAAAAGTCCAGTATGTACTCCTGCAAACCTATGTTATGCAAGATTCTTGAGTAGCTTAAGTATGATGACAGTGTGGTAAGGGAGGCTGAAAACTCTAGAAACAGTAGAAGTGAGGATGAAGATTCATGTTATACTCGGCCAATTTTAAGCTGACTGTTGAGAACTCTCACAGATAACAAAGGGGTTGGGAGACAGCACTGAAAGGGTACCACTTAAGTTTCCAATACCAATATTCCCAACGATTTTAAGCCATTTTTCAACGGAGTCTACCAGAGGGTCCTGAGGACAGAGCAGCTATTTGTACCTCCCAGTGACATCTATTTTTCCAAGTGAGAGACTGCCCAATGTGTTAGTGCAATACGTCACTTAAGGTGAAGCATCAGTTTGAATTGGTGGGAACCTGCCATTTGCTGTCCTCTTTTTCTTCATACCTTTTTCTGCCCCTCTGATCTCTTTTAGGTCTCTGGACTGTCAGGTGGACCATTGGTGCTGCAGTGGAAGCCAGCGGCTAAGTCTTGTGTATGGCGTGGTTAAGGTTGCAGCCTCTTACCTCTGCCTTCCTCCATTTTGGGCTGATTACCTTTGTGCTCTTCCTGAATGGTCTTCGGGCAGAGGCTGGCGGCTCAGGGGATGTGCCCAGCACAGGGCAGAACAATGAGTCCTGTACGGGGTCATCGGACTGCAAGGAGGGTGTCATCCTGCCAATCTGGTACCCGGAGAACCCTTCCCTCGGAGACAAGATTGCCAGGGTCATTGTCTATTTTGTGGCCCTGATATACATGTTTCTCGGGGTATCCATCATTGCTGATCGCTTCATGGCATCTATTGAAGTCATCACGTCTCAAGAGAGAGAGGTGACTATCAAAAAGCCCAATGGAGAGACCAGCACAACCACGATTAGGGTCTGGAACGAAACTGTCTCCAATCTGACCCTTATGGCCCTGGGTTCCTCTGCTCCTGAGATCCTCCTCTCTTTAATTGAGGTGTGTGGTCATGGGTTCATTGCTGGTGATCTGGGACCTTCTACCATTGTAGGCAGCGCAGCCTTCAACATGTTCATTATCATTGGTATCTGCGTCTACGTGATCCCCGATGGAGAGACTCGCAAGATAAAGCACCTCCGAGTCTTCTTTGTCACTGCTGCTTGGAGCATCTTTGCCTACATCTGGCTCTATATGATCCTGGCCGTCTTCTCTCCTGGTGTGGTCCAGGTTTGGGAAGGCCTCCTCACTCTCTTCTTCTTTCCAGTGTGTGTCCTTCTGGCCTGGGTGGCAGATAAGCGACTGCTCTTCTACAAATACATGCACAAAAAGTACCGCACAGATAAACACCGAGGAATCATCATAGAGACAGAGGGTGACCACCCCAAGGGCATCGAGATGGATGGGAAAATGATGAATTCCCACTTCCTAGATGGGCATCTGGTGCCCCTGGAAGGGAAGGAAGTGGATGAGTCCCGCAGGGAGATGATCCGGATTCTCAAGGATCTGAAGCAAAAACACCCAGAGAAGGACTTAGATCAGCTGGTAGAGATGGCCAATTACTATGCTCTCTCCCATCAACAGAAGAGCCGCGCCTTCTACCGGATCCAGGCCACCCGTATGATGACTGGTGCAGGCAATATCCTGAAGAAGCATGCAGCAGAACAAGCCAAAAAGTCCTCTAGCATGAGCGAGGTGCACACTGATGAGCCAGAGGACTTTGTCTCCAAGGTCTTCTTTGACCCGTGCTCTTACCAGTGCCTGGAGAACTGTGGGGCTGTGCTCCTGACAGTGATGAGGAAAGGGGGGGACATGTCCAAGACCCTGTATGTGGACTACAAAACAGAGGATGGTTCTGCCAATGCGGGGGCTGACTATGAGTTCACAGAGGGCACTGTGGTTCTGAAGCCAGGAGAGACCCAGAAGGAGTTCTCTGTGGGCATCATTGATGATGACATTTTTGAGGAGGATGAACACTTCTTTGTGAGGTTGAGCAACGTCCGCATAGAGGAGGAGCAGCCAGCGGAGGGGATACCTCCCAGAGTACTCAATAGTCTTCCCTTGCCTCAGGCTGTCCTGGTGTCCCCTTGTGTGGCCACAGTCACCATCTTGGATGATGACCATGCGGGCATCTTCACTTTTGAATGTGACACTATTCATGTCAGTGAAAGTATTGGTGTCATGGAGGTCAAGGTTCTGCGGACATCAGGTGCCCGGGGCACAGTCATCGTACCCTTTAGGACAGTAGAAGGGGCCGCCAAGGGTGGTGGTGAGGATTTTGAAGACACATATGGGGAGATGGAGTTCAAGAATGATGAAACTGTGTAAGTAACCTTCCCACAGTCCATCTGCCTCCGTCCCTTGCCACCCCCTTCTCTCCTGCACCACGTTTTAAAACTTTTTCTTGTGTTTGTGTTAATGTCAAACTTTGGTTCCATCACAGGTATGCAGGATCAGCAGACCCTCCTGCCAGGTTCTGCTTCCAAAATCTCCTTCAGCTTTCTCACTTTGAATTGTTTACGGGCAAGGAATCCTGTGGCAGGATCTAAGGACATAGAACATTTTGTCCACTGAAACTCAAAATGATGGCTGGTGGAGGTGTGGGATGACAGAAGTTCTGATATCAGATGTGGGGGGATTCTTGTGAATTCTCCTAGCAAGAGCTAGGAGACTGCTTGGGTCTCTCCTTCCTCCTCTTCTCAGGCCAAGGGCTTACATGAGCTTTGAAGCCAATCCTTTCCATTCTGAGACGGTGGTAGCCCAATCAGGACATCCTCAAAAAAGTGAGTGGCATTGGCTTTTTTTTTCCAGTACCATATTGCAACCGTATTGTATAAGCAGATTTCAGGCACCTCTCCTTCAATTTGGGAATGGCAAAATGGATTGAAACTTAGCAGTCTCTTTAAACACCCATAGGCTATTTTATGGTGCGAGGCTTGCCCAGTTTAGGTGAGATGAATCAGTATGGTTTGGGTCCTGGAGGTATCTTGGAGAAGCAGAGCTCCCAGGGCAGTGGCCACCTGTCTTCAGTCACAGGTCTAAGCTCCAAAATCTGGCTAAGCACTGGAGGAGGAGCCTCTTAGGAATTGTGGGGGGAAAATACATCTTCTGTGTGGTCATCTCTTTTCATAGTCCAGAGTTCTCCTAAAATACTTCTCAGGTGACTGCCCCATTTAGTCCTTCAGACACTGTGGGTCTTGCACTTCTATTGCCTTGGTCACTCTGAGGCCTCTTCCCATTGAAACATCTTGTACTGGGTATTCAGTCCTGTTCTCAGATGGATATCTTTAAAGAAGATAGCAGACTGACTCTCCCCAGGATTTGCAGCTTATGAGAGGGCAGACTTTCCAAGGTTGCCAAGAAGAAAGGGGATGAGAAGGGGGATGAGAACATTGGTCTCAGAATTCCTGCTCACATCCACAAGCAATAAGCAGTAGAGGGGAAGAGCAAAAGGGGCATATATAGACAATGGGAGATGTCAAACTGCTCCAAGAACCTGCTAAAAACACTTTCAATGGGAAATGAAAACTCTCATCTGTAAAGGGGGAATAACAATACTTTCCTTGCCTCAAGGCTGGGCTGGTCTCTTTTTGCAGTTCCTCTCAGCTTAAGATTTCCTGAACTATAGACATAGGCTCTCATACCCACAGCAGCCAAAAATGGAACGGAGGATACTGTTTTCTGAAATGAAATGACCATTGACAAATTGATTCATTGGAGTTCTGTTTAGTCATTTTGCTGGGAAGGATAATAATTTGTTAACGTAAGTAAAAACCTGTGCCTTCTAGAGAATACTATCCATTTATATGTGCTCTCAGGAGAATGCTTATACATACAAATGAAGGCCCTCGCTGGGAGGAAAAAACTCCATGAAATTTCACA
Organism: Mesoplodon bidens; assembly: GCF_964165515.1. Classification (NCBI taxonomy): domain Eukaryota; kingdom Metazoa; phylum Chordata; class Mammalia; order Artiodactyla; family Ziphiidae; genus Mesoplodon; species Mesoplodon bidens. The sequence continues at coordinate 146,617,228 of NC_138178.1, read as the reverse complement.
CGTATTTATGGCAATGTCGGTAGATAAGAAGTTATTGTCAGGCATTAAATGACATCAAGACCACAGCATTGGCCATAATTGGACAGACTTGGGGTTCTTCCTATTCAGTACCTGTCTACCGAGGGAACTGAAGGGTAGTTTTTGAGAGATCAGAAGTTGAGCTCCCAATTTCTTCACCTCATTAATAATCAATTGTGCACCTAGGATCTCTAAATATGACTAAACCTTCCTCATACCTGTGTGTATTTTCAGCTTGATTACTGTCTTGGTGTAAAGGAGCCTCATGAATGATCGCTTCTGGGTGATATTTGTTCTAAATGTATATGCACTTCCACACGTTTGAGATGCTGGTCCAGGGTATTGTAGGGTTTCCCATCTATTCCTTTGCATTATTTTTTAGACTTCAGTAGACTTTAGACTACCCTCTTGGCCTTCTTCATTGCAGAAGAATGAGTCCAAAACCTGCTAGTCTCTTCTCACAAAAGGAGCCCTACCTTTGATACTTTAAATTGTAATTTTACAACTAGAGGCAGTATGATACAGCCAAAAAAACCCATGGGCTCTAAGTATAGTACTCTGGGTTAGGATTCTGGCTCTACTACTAATTTAACTATGTAGCTTGGAGAAATTTTATTAACTTAGATTAAATAAATGGGGATTGAAAAAATGGGGATAATAATGTCTCTCATGCAGGGCTATTATAATGATTCAAGATATTATATGCAGTGTTCCTTGTACATGGTATGTGCTCAGTAAACAAGGCCATTAATAGTAATATCAATGAATTAACAATATTCTTCAGAAGACACCATTGATCCAATCAGGTTACCTGATTGGATCTCTGTGTGACCCTAATTAATAAGCATGCAAGTTTTTTGGTTACCGTGAAGATTACTAATCTAAACTCCTAAAATACTGGAGCCAGAAGGGACCTCAGAATATCTTCCAGGTATCATAGAGTAGTGTTTCTCAAATTTTAATGTGCTTATGAGCCACTCAGGGATCTTGCTAAAATGCAGATTATTGTTGCAAAGGTCTAGAGTAGAGCTTGAGATTCTGCATTTCTAACAAGCTCTTGATGCTCCTGGTGCCAAGTTAGAGTTGAAAGGCTCTAAAGCTCTTGACCAAACCATGAAACCCAGGAAGGAAAGTGGCTTTTCAGCTGACTTTCATGCTTGGATCATGGATGCTTGCTTTCCAGTTCCAATGTTCAACTTCATCTTATCTAGAATCTAGCTCTTACCCTGAGACCCTGCTAATTGCAATACCAATCTGGAAACTGAAATGAAAACCCTCAGGAGGACTTAGACAGAAGCTGGGTGATGCCTGGAACCATTTTACTTTCTAATCCTTCTCTCTTTGTGTAGCTTTTTTTGCCCACCAATCCTGGTAGCATTGTCACTTTTGCCCTCACCATACTCCTCTGAATCTATTCAGGATGAAGCCAGGCCTATGCTCTATCAATAATATTAGGTCCCTGAATTCACTCGTTTGGTTTTGTGCTTTACTTCTTCAAAGGTGTCCTTAGCACCATGGTAGGATGAAAAAACATGAACTTTGGCGTCTGACAAACAGGTGTGAATCCATCACTCACCAGCTGTGTAACTTGTAATGAGTCACTTCAGCTGTCTGAGTCCCAGATATTTTGTTGGAATGATAGGAACAGTAATATCTGTTCTTCAGGATTGTGATAAGTACTACATACAAATATGAAGAAAATGCACCTTTAGCACAGTGCCTGCTCATCAAAGGTGCTCATTCATTCAGCAGACAGTTATTAAATATCTGCTACATCCTAGGTACATTACTAGGTACCAGAGAGAAATAAGTGATTAAGATAAGCTGGCATTTCAGCTCCCAAGGGCCTTATTCTCCAGTGGAGTGGACACAAGGTATACATACAAATCAAAACACATGGGAGAAGTATGGTTGAGATAAGCTCAATAAAAGGGGAATGAAACTCCTCATTGTGTGTGTGACACCACTAAAGATTTTTGGTTTTTTAAAAAATTTATTTATTTACTTTTTTTTGGCTGCATTGGGTCTTTGTTGCTGCGCGCGGGTTTTCTCTAGTTGCGGCGAACGGGGGCTACTCTTCGTTGCAGTGTGCGGGCTTCTCATTGCGGTGGCTTCTCTTGTTGTAGAGCATGGGCTCTAGGCACGTGGGCTTCAGTATCTGTGGCTCGTGGGCTCTAGAGTGCAGGCTCAGTAGTTGTGGTGCACAGGCTTAGTTGCTCCACGGCATGTGGGATCTTCCTGGACCAGGGCTCGAAACTATGTCCCCTGCATTGGCAGGTGGATTCTTAACCACTGCGCCACCGGGGAAGTCTGACTAAAGTTTTTAAAGTCACCTTCATTAAGGATGTAGTACTGAAGTAGATGAAGTAGGGCTGGGGGTGGGTGGAAACATGATTACTTTAAACCCACATTACAATAAACTCGTGATATTTGAGAGGGATACTACTGACATCTTCGTGCTCCAGCAGAATCCATACCCTTGTGACTACCACTGCAGCACATCCTGGGAATAATAGCCTCTGAGCCTCCGGCAGATAATAATAAAGTCTCACTGAGATACGGGTGCTTGCCAGCATGTTAATCTCACTCACTGAACGTGTGACTGGCTCCTGTGTCCCAGGCTCACAGCGCGCCTCTGCAAAAATAAGATTATTGCGGCTCATTGACCTTTGGGGTCTCTGGGAATAGTCAAAGCCACAGATGTCAAGACCTACTGTAATTAAATAGCATAGGCCTCCCTCAAAGAAGAATGGAGTATTAGCTGTACCATGCATTTCCCAAGCAAATTAGGACGTTAAAACTGGAAGGTATCTGACCTCCCAGTTTTACAAATCATGAAGTTGAGAATCAGAGATGCAAAGTGCCTTGTCCAGGATCACACAGGTAGATATGATAGAAAATTAGACTTTTAGATAGAAAGGACTTTTTAGATGCTACTGATTTAATGTCTCCCCCTCCCGATTTGGACCTTTCCATTTTATTTTTATCCATCAAAATCTCAACTTCGGAAAGAATATGGAAATTCTTGGGTGACAGATGCTCTGGAAGTGCACATCCAGGAGTGTTATGTGACTAATGTCTTAACTAAGAATAATAATATATTATGGACTATTTTTAATCTCTTGGTTCACCTTGAAACTGTTGAAGGAAAATAGTGAGCCCATAGAAAAGTTTTAAAAAGCTTTGTCTTAGTGATCTCTTGCTGAAGGAGACACATGTAGCTGAGACATCTTTTAGTGATGGTTAACTTCAGGCTAGACCTTGTTGCATGAAATAATGCAGGTTTCTTTTGTTTGTTTGTTTGTTTGTTTTTCAGAATGATGCAGGCCATTCTCTTCCAGGGGTGCTTTCTCTGTAAAGTTTCAGCCCAAGGCATCTTCCCATCAAAACCTATACAAATCTGGAGTTATCCAGGACACAATTTTTACATTCTCCAAGTTGAGTGAAACACAGTGGACTTTTCTCTTTCTCTTTGGCTCAGTAAGGTGATAGGATAGTCTATCTGGCCACGGAGGAAGATTATTTGCCTCTAGGATGCCCTTTCTGTGCTTGAGAAAAGTCACAAGCTGCACACTTAGTGAGGGTGGGAGTGCAGTGGAGGTAGATGTATTTCCCCCTTAGCTGGCATCCCTCCCTTTCTCCTTTCTTCTGCCTGCAGTGCCTCATTTCTAGTAACAAGCTGTCTTTGTGGCTTTAGGTAGACAGTCAGTCACCCGGGCCACGTCTTCATGGAACTCATAGTGGAGCTGTGTGCTTGGTTCAGAGTTGTCCTGAAGAAGGGAATCCATGTCTAAGCCAATTGTTTAACGGGGGGACTTAAAAGTACAGTGGAACATTTCAGGTAGGGTTGTTTAACTACAATTCTGTCTCTTTTGGGCCCAAAGGAGTGATTAGAGGCTACGTGGACTCTTTAGCAGAAGCTTTGGATGTTGTGCCCCAAAAAGCCCCAGGTCCTGCTAATTTTTTTCTTTTCTTCTTAATTACTGAAATTGCCAAAGAATATGTCAAAGGGTGACATATTCCAACTTCAGGATTCATAAAGCACCCCAAGTATACTTAAACTGTACATGTCTGTAAAGATGTCCAGGAAGTCCAGAGCCTTCCTGGCTAATTTGTTTTAAGGTCTAAGGGTACAACATTCCTGGCAATACTGGATCAGGCAACACTCCCTCTACTTGACCTGGTCAGGGACCATATACAGCACCGTATTCAGTGTATTCACCATATTCACCGTATTCTTCTGACTTTGGTCTGCCATCTGGTATGAGAAAGTTCAGGGTGCAGGGTTAGAGATGCTGCCAGGAAGAATGTCAGTTTGGGTTTGAGGAGAAAGGCACACTGCCATTGGAGATGATCACATGACCAGCCAATCAGAAGGTGAAACATTCTCAGCCTCAAAGCAGGGTCTCCTGTGCACTGCTTGGAATGATACTAGTTGGGGCATCAGGCAATAATAAAGGAATGACGGTGGAGATCCTGCTATGGGCCTTGCTTCGTTTTTGACTCTTCTGGCTCTTAAGGTCGAAGTTTCCTCATTCACTCACAAGCATGATGGAAAGGGATACTTGGGCAAAGTGAGGTGGCTGAGTGGGGAGGACTCTTCCTTTTTGTCCAACTTTTATCAACTTCCCAGGTGTATTTGGGTCATACATGAGCACTCATTCCTTCCCCATCCTTTGTTTTTGTTTTTGTTTTTTTTTTTGCGGTATGCGGGCCTCTCACTGTTGTGGCCTCTCCCGTTGCAGAGCAACAGGATCCGGATGCGCAGGCTCAGCGGCCATGGCTCACGGGCCCAGCCGCTCCGTGGCATGTGGGATCCTCCCAGACCGGGGCACGAACCCGTGTCCCCTGCATCGGCAGGCGGACTCTCATCTACTGCGCCACCAGGGAAGCCCCTTCCCCATCCTTTGGCTGTGCCCCTGTCAACTCCACGAGGAATGGAGTAGAATTCAGAGCTACAGTCTTTGGTTTATTCAAGACGTTGTTTTCTTGCTGTCTTTTTTTTTTTTTTTTGCGGTACCCAGGCCTCTCACTGCTGTGGCTTCTCCTGTTGCGGAGCACAGGCTCCGGACGTGCAGGCCCAGCGGCCATGGCTGACGGGCCTAGCCGCTCTGCGGCATGTGGGATCCTCCCGGACCGGGGCACGAACCCGTGTCCCCTGCGTCGGTCTTGATGAATTTTTAAAAGAAAAATTAACCTGTGCTTCCAGAACCCAATCAGAAGTCCTGGCATAGAGCCAGTAGTGTGTAACTGATAGTTGGAGTGAGAGAACTCCTTGACCTGCAAACAGAGCAAAGTCCCCGTATTTAAATTCTGCACCATCCAGAAACTCTTGCAGGAATCACGTGGGTTGAGAATTTTGCTAAAAGGCCATGAAGGAAAGCACTAGGTAAACATTCTCAGGTGGAGTGTTAATTATCATTCATAGGAATTCTATTCCCACCCCTGCCGCCTACCATGCACCCAAGTAGGAAGTTATCTGGGTGAGTACAGAAGAAGATAAAATTGAAAGTAAAAGTTATTCACTATGGAAAAATTTGTTTTTCTAAAATTGAGTCATCACTAGGTGTGTGCATATATTTGAGTTTAGTTATCAGTGTGGCACCAACCTGACCCTCTCTAGTGAAGTGTCAGCGTGCATGGACACAGCCTTGTTAACCTGCCCTTGCCTGAGCCCAGTTCACTTACCACTTGGTGGCAAGGGTTCATGAAGAACCAGTTAGTTATGATACAGACAACACTCTAGATTCTTTAGTTGGTGCTTTCAAAATGAGTGACATCTTGATAGTAACTTCCTACTCAGAATATGGCTGCGGAACAAATTATGGATTACAGATGAGTAATTCTGCCATTTCTCCGTAGTAGTCCATCTTTTTTCAGAGCTCTTGGTCTTGATTTGTCTCCCTTTTGGTTTCCTCCTCATGTATCCCATGTGATTTCTCCTCGGGACCCCCACTACCACCCGACCCTCTCTTTCTGAGCTGTGGTGATGGAGAGTGTACCCTGCAACCGTCCCTAGAGCAAGCCCTGGCCCTGGCTGCAAATCTTCTATGTGTTCACTTTATTTCCCCTCTTGTACCTTCCTTTCTGTTTGGATGCACTTTGCTTACACTTGCTCTCTCTTCTAAACGTCCTCGGCTGCATCTTTTCTTTCTCTACTGTGTATGCTCAAGGCGCTGCTGACACGCCGTGGTTTCTACTTCTGCTCGAGCTCAGTGCCTTCCTCCCCACGTCCTTTAGTCCCGTCTCCTCTCTTACTCTTATCCTATTCCCTACGTCCCGTTCCTTCACACTGTTGGCATCTGTATTTGGATTGCCTTCTCTCTACTGTCTGATCTATGATTTCTTTGGGTGACCAAGAGTGCACTGTGGGTATCCCTTAAGAAAGCCCGGCATTTGGACAGAAAGAACTAGCCTCACGATAATACCAAGAAGACTGATATCTCCCAGGAAACAAACCACTTACTCTGGTACTCTTTTTTTCCCTTCACCGCAAGGTGTTTGACTGTTAAGACAAGAAGGTTGAATTGTAAGGATCCAGCATAGACTGGAACTGGTATTGGAAAGGCATCAGAGGCTGCAGGAGCCCTAGGGACCAACTTCTCTTTCTGACGCTGTCTCTCTAGGCGATGGGGTCTTTGTCTCCTGGCATCTCTGCTTCTCTCTGTGGCCTTCTCCCTTATTGCTTTGATGATACCTCACAGCCCAACAGTCCTATCTCCTACTTGGAAAGATCTTTCTATTCTTCTAGCTCAGATTCTCAAGGGAGGAAATCTGTTGCCCCCTCCCCCCAACCCCTGCCTTTTTTTCCACCTTAACTATGTCAAAGGCCACTGGCCCAATATGTATTTGTTGCCCTGTGTCAAGCCAGGTTTCCACCCACCCCTAACCTGACGGTTAATCTGCCATAATTGGGTGGTGGGGTGGGAAAACAAAGTTGCCCAGGGGTTCCCATGGTAAGCTACCTAAGCAGTTGTGTCTCTAAGTGGTGGACAGTGTCGCTTAGAAGGAAGTCCCAAGTGAGACAGTCATCTGTCACCTCAAAACTGACACAGTATATAAAGTTTGCAGTGCCTCTGAGAGAGTGCTGATTTTATAGTGGTCAGTGCTGGGGTGGTAGGCTGGAGAATGGGAGACATTGCCACCTCTGGAGCCCTCAGCCCTACCGTATTCATCAAGCTGGTCACAGACTCAGCAGCCAAGGTTCAAATGGCCTCTGCCCAGATCAACAGAAAACATTCCTAGTGGGTGATGCTCAGTGACACAAATCTCAAGGTTACTAGTTTCATTCCTCCTCCTTTGCCCTCTTCTGGTCCGTCCTCTCCAGGAGACTAACATCAGAAGATAATCTGCCGTCATTTTCAGGTGCACTATTTGGGTACTGAGTCACTGTCAAAGCCTCTTCGTGGATTTGGGTTTCCAGAGCAGCCTGTGTTCCCAACCAGGACAGAAAGCTTCCCTGCCACTCATGCTTGCCAGGGATAGAATGACAGCCTTTCCCTCCCCACCCCTCCCCTGCTAGACAGCTGGTCTGCTGGACTTAGCCAGAGCCAGCAGGCAACCCCCCTCCTCCCTTATCTTTGCAGCTGTAATTTGATGCCTTTCCAGGAACTCCCTGGAAGCCAGAGCATTCTCATCTCCAGGTGGCACAGTATGTGACTCTGTCAAGTGTCAGCGTCCCAGGACACAGGGCTGGGTGTAAAATAGGACTCTTTCTGTGTCAGTTCCAGTCAGTCCATCGTGGCTGTCCAGGCAGCCATCTTGGAAAGGATTTTAGAGGCTGTATATGGACTCAGCTGTGGATGTGAGAAGAAAAGCCAACTGTCTGTCAACTCTAGTCCTGGGATGACAGATGGAAAGAAAGGGATAAAGAAAGTAGGGATAGGGGCTTCCCTGGTGGCACAGTGGTTGAGAGTCCGCCTGCCAATGCAGGGGACACGGATTCGTGCCCGGGTCCAGGAAGATCCCACATGCCGCGGAACGACGGGGCCCGTGAGCCATGGCCGCTGAGCCTGCGCGTCCGGAGCCTGTGCTCTGCAACGGGAGAGGCCACAGCAGTGAGAGGCCCGCGTACCGCAAAAAAAAAAAGAAAAAAGAAAAATAAATAAATAAAAGAAAGTAGGGATAAAGTAGGGATATCTTCATGGAATAAAGAAAGTAGGAGTCTCCATTTCACTGGGGTGCATTAGCATGAAGTTGCCACTATCTCTCCAATACCGGGCCAGTCCTAATGTGAAAAGCCTCATTGGATCACTGTCTTCTTCATCCTGCATAACTCGGAACTTTCTTCTAATCCCTGGATGAATCCACAGGGACATAAATCCCCATTGGACGCATGATGCAGATAACTTTCTTATCCGACCAGAATCTTCCAGAAACCTTGCTAACCTAGCGGGCTTCATAAGCTAGACCAGTGGTTCCCAACCAGCTCCCCGTCAAAGGCCATTTTAATTATCTATTCCTTCTCATGGATCCCAGGTGCTAGAAGATTCTTAGCTGAAAATTAATTAGATTTCCCTTTTCTCATAAAATATAGCAAAAGATAACTAGTGTTATGACAATGAGTTAATATAGTTCTAGCCAAAGTAGACAGAAGTGACATTTTAATTAACCTGTGTGGACTGTTGGAAGAATACATACTTTCTGTTTTGGGGGTTGGGGAGAGAGTAGAATAAACACAGCCACGGGCTTACTTTCAAAGAACAAATTGACGTAAAATGCTTTGAAAATATTAGGCACTAATTGTTTAAAGTTGTTTTGAAGAGGGTGACCTCCTGAGGAGATCCAAATATTCTGGAGAATATATCAGAATACAGGACACAGTATTGGTTATCGAGGCTTCAGCATTGTTTAGACCTTGGAGAAAGATTACTATTGTTGTTTTTCTTCTTACATAATAAAACTTCTAATATTTGTATGAAAATATAAAATTCAACTTTTAAAAGTAAAGGATTTGTCATACCTCTAGAGTTAATATTATCACTGTCTTCAGATGAGGTAACTGAAAGTAAGAAATATTAATTTACCTTAGAACACAGAGCTTTTAAGGGTCAGTATCCAAACGTAGATCATCTGCTTAAATCACATATTCTTTCAACTATGTTACATATTTTAGCCTCAGAATAAGGTCATGAAGCTGAAAGCAGCAGGCTTTCTTCTCATATGGAAGGAGTTAAGAGGACATCTCTTCCTTAACAGCAAGAGTTGGCTGTCCTTTAATTCAGGGGCAACTGGGCCCAAGGAATTTGGCAAGGGCCAAACAGACTCCTTAATGCCCAGCTCAGAAATCTGGACTCATCACTCTTGACTGCTGGCTCAGACACACCCTTGCCTAGGCCGATACAGACAGGGGCCTTGTTTGTGTCACTTCACCATCAGGAACTATCAACAGATAATGTTTTGGCCTGCTGCCTGGGGAACAGGGCAAGGCTGGCTCAGGACCATGTGTTCAGATCGAGGGGCCTCCTTTGAGACTGTGACCCTGGTGTCTGAGGACATCCCGGACCAAGGGTTAGAGGAGGAGGATGGTAAGAAGGTGCAGGTGGGTTCTGCCTGCAGCCCCCAGAGAGCCTATGAGAGCCCCCCACCCCAGAGAGGAGGTGGGGAAGCAGGTGCCAGTCGCTCAGGGTACAATCAGCAGACATTCATGGAGCTCATTCTGTGGGCTGAACACAGTGAGAAGAGGCACTGTCCCTGTCTTCAGGAAGTTCCCAGGCTGACGGGGAAGGGAGTGCGTGTGAGAGTTGCTATGAAAGAGGGATCGCCGAGCCTCAGCCACACAGGCACTCCCTCCTGCCTTTTGCTGGGATTCACTTTGGAGTGATTAAAGGTGACTTGCACACCCCCTCCTCCAGTCAACTCAGAAGGACTTGTTAGAAGGAGGGCTGGTTGGCTTCAGCTTGTGAGACATGCACGGATAGAAGTAGAAGTTGACCTCAGGAGTAAACGGTCCCCGGGCAGGGTGCGTCCTCAGATCAGAGCAGCACTTGGTTCATCTCCATCACACATCATAGGGACACAAAAGATGTCTGTTGAATGAGTGAATGAGTGAATGAATGAATGAATGAACAGAGTGAATTCTTGGCCTGTCCTCTGGCTCTGTACTACTTCCCGGTTGCAGCAAGCTCGGAGGATATGGGATTTGAACACATCTCTTAGGTATGAGGTCCAGGGATGCCCACCATCCCCCACTCCCCATGCCTTCCTCCTCTTCTCTCCCAGTGTCAGCGACGTCCACAGAGCCCCCTGGCTTCAGGCATCTGAGCGCCTCCCCAGCCTGACCCCTGCCCTGTACCAGCTCTGCCGAAGGTCTGTTCCTGGGCTGCTCGGCTACCTCTGAGCACAGGCTGCCTTTGATGCTCAGGAGACACCCTGTAATTCAGTTAGGAGCTCCCTCCAGGGAGCATGTCATTATGTCCTATCTGGGCCTTGTAATGACAGCCCCTTGCCACCGCGCAGGGAGCTGCCCTGCTCAGCTGCCCAGAACCTTTCCCTGGGAGGGAACTAATCTGCTTAGCCCAGATTGGATGCAGTTCTGCACAGCACCTCCCTGAAGGCCTTGGAAATGAGTCGCCACTAGCAGAAAGGGCTTCCTTCGGGGACCCTGAGGGTTCGCTCTGTTCTGCTCTGCTCTTTGCCATGAGCCACCCCCCACCCCCGGGATTGTTCTTGGCTGAGTGGGAGTCTTAGAGAGCTCCATTCCCCTCTCAGCCAGAGCCCCTGGGTGTCCCACAGCGCTCCTGGGGGTTAGAGGGGAGAGGAAAGGAGATGGAAGGAATTTGCCTGCTTTCCATGTCAGCCTGGGGAGAACGGGTCACCTGGCATCCTACCTGGATAATTCTACTGTTGCACTTTGAGGGGGAAGGGGCCTGGTCTGTTTTGAGCTATGGGGGAAGTTACCTTAGTTCTCTGCATGACTTTCTTTGCTCCATTGGACTTGATTTCTGTGAAATGTTTTAGATGCACAGGCGCTGCCTCAGTCTGACATGGACGCTGCTCAAGGTGGTTTCTCCCCTCCACCTCCCCACCTGCATCGAGGTTTACCTGAGCCTTTCTCTTGAGGAACCCAAATCCTCTCTTTGCTCTTATGTGAGATCGGCCAAAAATGCCACTGGCAAGCTGTGTGGGGTTGAATAGAGTGCCCCCACTCCCCACTCCCAAATCCACGTCCACCCACAACCTCTGAACATGACCTTATTTGGAAACAGGGCCTTTGCAGATTTAATTAGTTGCAGTGAGGTTATACTGGATTAGGGTGGGCCTTAGAGCCTATGACTAGCGTCAACATAAAGGGGCCATGTGACAACAGAGATGAAGTTGCAGAGTGATGCAGCTACAAACCTGGGGATGCCAAGGATTGCTGGCAAACACCAGAAACTAGGAGAGAAGCATGGAATAGATTCCCCTCAGAACCTCTGAGGAAGGAATCAACTCTGCTGACCCCTTGATTTCAGCCTTCTAGCTTCCAGACCTGTGAAAGAATAAATTTCTGTTGTTTTAAGCCATCAAGTTTGTGGTAATTTGTTACAGCAGCTGCAGGACACTAATACCCAGGCCTTGCGTAAGGCCTGCTCTGAATTTCAGTAACATGGTCAAAGGACTGGTGGTGAGAAGAGCATTGCCCGTGGGGTTAACTGCCCTCAGGACATTGACCCACAGCTTCTGAGGTGGAAGGAGGCCAGAGCTCATGTAACAGCTCTGTTATATATGGACTGTAATTGTAAGCCTTTCCATTCCTGTTTGCATGTTAGATGAGGGTTTAAAAAAATAATCTGGCCACTTTCTCTAAGCCACACTCCCCTATCAGTTTAGTTACTTTATGACAGCTATTTTAATGGCCTCCTCTTTTTTTTTTTTTTTTTTTTTTTTTTTTTTTTTTTTTTTTTTTTTTTTTTTTTTTTTTTTTGCTGTACGCGGGCCTCTCACTGCTGTGGCCTCTCCCGTTGCGGAGCACAGGCTCCGGACACACAGGCTCCGCGGCCATGGCTCGCGGGCCCAACCGCTGCGCGGCATGTGGGATCTTCCGGGATAGGGGCACGAACCCGTGTCCCCTGCATCGGCAGGCGGACTCTCAACCACTGCGCCACCAGGGAAGCCCTGGCCTCCTCTTTTATCTTCCAATCTCCTTAGTCCTGGTCCATTGATGGTTCTTTTGTATATGTATAAAAAATATATTTTTTTCCACTGTCAATATTTTTTATTTAAGTAGAGTTGATTAAAAATGTTGTGGGGCTTCCCCGGTGGCACAGTGGTTGAGAGTCCGCCTGCCGATGCAGGGGACACAGGTTCGTGCCCCAGTACACGAAGATCCCACATGCTGCGGAGTGGCTAGGCCCATGAGCCATGGCTGCTGAGCCTGCGTGTCCGGAGCCTGTGCTGCGCAAAGGGAGAGGCCACAACAGTGAGAGGCCCGCGTACCGCAAAAAAAAAAAAAAAAAAAAAAAAATTGTGTTAATTTCTACTGTACAGCAAAGTGGTTCAGTTATACATATATATACATTCTTTTTTAATATATTGTTTTCCATTATGGTTTATCATAGGATATTGAATATAATTCTTTGTGCTATACAGTAGAAACTCATTGTTTATCCATTCTATATATAATAGCTTGGATCTGCTAATCCCAAACTCCCAATCCTCCCCTCCCCCAGCCCTCCTCCCTCTTGGCAACCACAAGTCTGTTCTCTATCTCTGTGAGTCTGTTTCCATTTCACTGATATGTTCATTTGTGTGTATTTTAGATTCCACATGTAAGTGATATCGTATGGTATTTTTCTATCTCTGTCTGATTTACTTCATTTTGGTAGGATAATCTCTAGGTCCATCCATGTTGCTGCAAATGGCATTATTGCATTCTTTTTTTATGGCTGAGTAGTATTCCATTGTATATACGTACCACCTCTTCTTTATCCATTCATCTGTCGATGGACATTTAGGTTGTTTCCATGTCTTGGCTATTGTGAATAGTGCTGCTATGAACATGGGGTGCATGTATCTCTTTGAATTAGAGTTTTATCTGGATATATGCCCAGTAGTGGGATTGCTGGATCATACGGCAATCCTATTTTTAGTTTTCTGATGGACCTCCACTGTTGGTTCTTAAACAACAGCCTGGAGGTTTCAGCTAATGCTCCATGCACTGCATGCCCATTTCTCCTTTTCCACCCTTCCAATGGCTTACCTCTGGGCCTTTGAAAACAGTGCCCCACCGTGTAGTTAAGAGTCACTCATCTTGTGACTGGGGAGACAAAAGAAGTACCCATTCTCCAGGCCCTCTTTCCCATTGGTGTTCCCTGATGCTTTGCAGCTGGTCCTGAGATCCAGGAGTGTTATCTGCTTGTCCTGAAATGCAGATGTTACCTGCTTCCCTCTGCAAAGCAAGGTGGGCCTGGCTGGGGGGAACAAATGGAAATGCCACAGGCAACCTAAGAGCAAGTGAGCCATGCCTGTCTGTGATGAAAGGAAGGCAGCCCTGATAGGTGAGAAGGGGGCACTGAATGAGTGTCAAGGAGCTGAAGACAGAATTTTGGTTTATTGTTTGCACCATGAATTGCCAATGACAGAAGCGGGAGAGCAGCGAGGTAGGTAGAAACCCATATAGACATGGGGGCGGGTAATAGAGCAGGGTGATGGAATGCGTGGACAAGGCGTCGCACGGATCAAACTGGAATCCCAGCTCGGCTATTTATTGGCGACGGGATCTAGGGAAAGTTACCTGGCCTTTCACTTTACTCATCTATATTATGTGCATAATAATGGCACCTACCTCCTAGGGTTGTTGTGAGGATTGAATAGGACTATAAAACATTTAACATGGTGCTGAGTCTCAATTACTCATCAGATGCATTATGTGCCAGTTACTTGTTAAGGAGTTGAAGAATCTGTGCTGTTATCAAAGCCATTCTGACCCGTGGGCCAGCGTTTTGCTCAGGCAGCTTCCCCCATCAGTAATTATATTCCCTACCTGAGCCCAAGGTAAGCTTTTGGGAAGAGACAGTTGATCTAAAGATAGAAAGTCAAAGAGTTTTGTCTGGAGAAAGGTGGAGGAAAATTTCGTTATCAAGGCTTTCTTTGACGATGTCAGGGAACATGACAGGGCTCTCTCCAGGGAGAGAGCAGCCCCAGGCTGGGGTAGAAAGTGACCTTGGGGTGGATTCCTCTGCATCCTGATGTGGACTTTATTGAATTTGTTTGGGAGATGAAGAGAAAGAAAGAAGGGATATGGAGAGAGAATGAAAATACAAAGAGAGGGAGGAAGGGAGGAAGAATGGCTGGGAGGAGGATGCATGTTCTTATCTGGAGGATAATTACATAGGAAATCACTTGCTGGTGGGGCTCTGGGGCTGGCACAACTCTAGTAATTATTGTACAGGCTCCCGAGGGCTCTTGGGCACGACTCTGAGCAGCAAGTAGGCGGTGTTGAGATTTCTCTAGTTCGACCCACTTCCCAGGCCACACGGTACACCGTCCCCCTTAGAGCCTTTCTCTGATCAGGAAGCTTAAACAGAACAGTTAGTGTTTCAGAGCGGAGTCCCGTCTATGTGCTCGTGTGATGAAAACCACAAATCTGTCCATCCTGGATGCCTTCAGATGGAGAGCCCTACTATCGATGGCCACGTGTCTGGAGCAAGAAAGCAACTCTGCCGAAGTGCTGGCCCCGGGGCTGTCCATTCCCTCACGCCACCCCACAAGAGGAATGTCAGTGACTAAAGAATTAAATATTTTCCAGCCTGATTTTGCTGCTCCCAGTCAGGGCCTCCTACCTTTCATTTTTGTCCTTGTATTTAGATGACTCGCCCTTACCTTCATCGTACATAATAAGCAAGGCAGTTTTCTGTCATCTAATGAAGTGCCAAATGCTGATGTTGCCATTTATTTGGTACTTACGACGTGGCAGGTACTACGTCAGGTGGTGACATGTGTCCTTATGATGCTTACACTAATTCTGCAATGGCATATAACCCCATCCCTGCCCTGGCCACTCTGCCCTGTGCTTCCTCTTTCATAGCACAGCATATCACTAGATCAAAGTCAGAGATTTGAAGATTAAGCTTGGGTTTCATAGGTGTTCACCCTTCCCACAGCTGTGCCAGAGCCCTTAGCTGGAATCACCATGGTTGAGGCCTGAGTGTGGTCACTGACCTTGTTCCTTCTGACTCCGAAAACCAAGCTATTCGATTCTTGCTTTGACAGTGTCCCCACTCACATCTCTTCCCACTCAAGAAGTCCTTCCCCGCAGAACTCCTGGCTTCTTTCTTGCTTCCGGTCTCTGAACTGGCGTTTCCTAACTACCAGTTGAATCACATGTAATCGCCATTTGAGGATATCAAAAACAATGATATTGGCCTTTTCATGTGGTTCACCCAACACTAGGGACCCAGCATTCTTCGCTTGCCCCTATGCGAACGCTGCTACCCCCAATTACCTTTACCTCTTTCCTGAGAAAGAGGAGATAAACTGCTTGCCCACTCCCAACACCAAGAGGCTCCTCACTTTTTTACTGGTCACGGTTACTGCCACTACCCAAGGCTGAAGAGACTCCCTTTGTGTTAAGGCTCAGACCTTAGCCATTGTATCTGAATGTCTTTCATTATCTCCTTCTGCCACTGACTTCCCCCCATGGCAACCAAACAAGCAAGCAAGCAAACAAAATCCAAACACGGTGTGGTATTACACAGTATAAAGGACAAAAACATCCACTTTGGAGGCAGGTGGACCTGTGTTTCAACCCTGACTCTGCCACTCCTTAGCTGTGTGTATTAGTTTTCTTTTGCTGCGTAACTAATTACCACGAACAACACTGATTTATTATTGCTCAGTTTCCATGGATCGAGAGTCTGGGCACAAGTTAGCTGCAGTCAAGGTGTTAGCTGGGACTGCCATCTTATCTGAGGCTCAGGGTTCTTTTCCAAGTTCAGATGGTTGTTAGCAGAATTCATTTCCTTGCAGCTGTAGAACTCATGGCTTCTTTCTTCAAGGCCAGCAGGAGAGAGATTCACTCTTTAAAGGACTCATCTGTTTAGGAGGCGCACACCAGGATAATTTCCTTTGAAGTCATGACTTAAAAGTCAACTAATCAGGGACCCTAATTATATCTGCAAAATCCCTTCACCTCTGCCTTATAACATAATCATGGCATCTAATCATTGCCATGTTCATGGGTCCCATCACATCTTAGGGATGGCATTATATATGGCATGTACAGTAGGGAGGGGAAAGAATCTTAGGGCCACATTAGAATTCTGCCTACCATGCTAGGTGACCTCAGGTAAATTGCCTAATCTCTTTAAGATTCAGTTTTCTGACCTGGAAAAAAGGGGCAATAAAAGCAGCCATATAGAGTTATTACAAAGACTAATATAGAGTTATTATAAAGACTAAAGAGACAAATTATGTTGAAAAGTCAGAAAGAGAAAAACAAATATCGTATATTAACGCATATATGTGGAACCTAGAAAAATGGTACAGATGAACCAGTTTACAGGGCAGAAATAGAGACACACATGTAGAGAACAAGCGTATGGACACCAAGGGGGGAAAGTGGCGGCGGGGGCACTGCGTGATGAATTGGGCGATTGGGATTGACATGTATACACTGATGTGTATAAAATTGATGACTAATAAGAACCTGCTGTATAAAAAATAAATAAAGTTCTAAAATTCAAAAAAAAGAAAGAAAAGAGTGGCAGACAGTGGACACAAGTACATAATTTCCTACTTACCCTCCCTTTAGTTGTTCATCTATCCTTCAGTCTCTGTGATTTGAAATACCAAGGAAAACCATTCCAAGTAGTCAAAATTGTGCCAAAAAGTATGGTTGACTCTCATTATTTGTAGTAATGCTCCATAAAGTTGCTGCAAACAATGAATTAGTGAATACTGAAGCATTACTCATAGGGTAATTCAGAGTTAGGTTCCCATGAGCCCCTGCTCGCATTTTCACCAACTGACCCATACGTTATCTTGTTTCATGTGTTTCTGTTTAATATATGCTTATTTAATGTATGCTGTTCCTTCCTTAACATTAAACTCAAAGGCAACAGCACTATAACTCGTGCCTGAACGAAGCTTATCCAATACAAGTATTTCCTCCATAAGGTGTACATAGCCTTCCTGCACCTAGGAACGCTGGACAGCACTTCAGCGCTAGGCTGGGGGCCATTTAAAAGAGAAAACACCAACAAAACCCCACAAAAATGTAAAACAAAAGTGGCACCAAACAGACTGCAGAAAAGACACTTGTTTACAGCATGAGATGAAACAAGAAGGCAGAGCATCACCTTTTTGGACCTCACCTGGGAACATGAAGTCAGGTGACCCAAATATTATATAACATTTAATATATTTTATATAAATATTAAATATATATATATATGTATATATATACATATAAAACAGGCAGGTTATTTTTTAACTTTTATTGAAGTATAGTTGATTTACAATGTTGTGCTAATTTCTGCTGTACAGCAAAGTGATTCAGTTATACATATATATACATTCTTTTTCATATTCTTTTCCATTATGATTTATCACAGGATATTGAGTATAGTTCCCTGTGCTATACAGTAGGACCTTGTTGTTTATCCATTCTGTATATACTAATTTATACCTGCTAATCCCAAACTCCCCATCCTTCTCTCCCCCATGTCTCTTCCCCCTTGGCAGCTACAAGTCTGTTCTCTGTCTGTGAGTCTGTTTCTGTTTCATTGATATGTTCATTTGTGTCATATTTTAGATTCCACATATAAATATCATATGGTATTTGTCTTTCTCTTTCTGACTTACTTCGCTTAGTATGATAATCTCTAGGTCCATCCATGTTGCTGCAAATGGGATTATTTCATTCTTTTTTAAAGCTGAGTAATATTCCATTGTTTATATGTACCACATCTTCTTTATCCATTCATCTGTCGATGGACATTTAGCTTGCTTCTGTGTCTTGGCTATTGTAAATAGTGCTGCTATGAACATAGGGATGCATCTATCTTTTTGAATTATAGTTTTGTCTGGATATATGCTCAGGAGTGGGACTGCTGGATCATATGGCAACTCTATTTTTAGTTTTTTGAGGAACCTCCATACTTAAAGCAGGTAGGTTATTTTTTTCCCCAAATCTTTTTCTAGTGTTTTTTCAATGACTAGAGGCAGGAGCTGGAGTGAGGGTCAGAAGCAAGGACCCTCCTTCCTTTTCCCTTGCTGGGCCTCTTTGGAGAGCATTCATCTCCTCAGTACATTTTACACCTCTTCTAAGGCACCATTAAAAAAGAGAAACTGAGTCAATACTGATTTTTAAAAAAGCCCATTTGCCCATCACTCCGTACTAAGAGGTGAAATGTTCTAGGGGGGCCTTCTGAAGACAGGGCCTCAGCCCCCATGGCCTCATTGCAGACCCAGATTCCTGCTAAAGGTACTTGGGTTTGAACTTCCCAGCCATGGCATTGTGGACGTGACAGATCTCCTGCTGCTTAGAGTGGGGAAGACATCCACAGCAGGCATTATATTTCAAAGAAAGCTGAAGGGGTGACGCCCCGGTGGCTAGAGCTGGGTGTGCGTTGGCCAAACGAGATGCCTCTTCCTTTCTCTCTTCTGCCTGTGGTGACAGATTGCAACCAACTCCAGCGGGCGGTGGCTTTGAGACACACTCTCAACGTTCCAGAAGACACCTTAACACCGAGTCTCTAATTCTGATGCTGTCAGACACGCTGTCTTCCAGCTCTCCCTTCCTTCCTTAGACTCATCTGCTTTAAAACCGGCTTCGCTGAGCTCTTGTGTCTTCGTGACTCATTAGTGACATCAGAACCCTTCCCTTCCTACCCTGCTAACTGCAGCTCATTAGAACTCAGTGGCAACAGCTGTGTGTGCTGGGCGGCAGCAGCTGTGAGGCCAAAAATGGGGGTGGGGATTTGGTGTTGGGCATCAGGGTGGTGCAATGATTTTCTGGGGCAGGTGAGCTTATTTGTTTCTTTTGTCCCCTTTCTCTCCCTTCCCCACCCACCTCCCCCAACACACACTTTTACTGCACCAAAAGAAAACAGAAAGCAATGATCTGGCAACGTGGCTGTCATGGATACCAAGCCTGCCATCTGCGGGGAACACTTCTGTATCATCAGTCAGCAAAACAGAGCAGAACCCTGTGTTATGTAGCTGGTGAAGCAGGGCAACCTCTCCACTGAGGGGGCCGGGGCATCTGTTTGCTTCATTAAGAATGAAATAGCAGACCTGATTCCATATTTCGAAATCGCACTTAGGTGCAAGTGTGGCATGCGGGCACCGGTCGATACAGCTGGCACCACTGTCTTTTCTCTGCAGTGACTTGTTGAATTTAATAATGGAGATGTATGAAATCCAGAGTGATTTGAACTGAAGGTTTAGGGGCTTTGTATAAAATTGATATGTAAGGGATTTGGAAGGGGATGAGGGATTCCTCCTGAAACTTCTCATTCAATTTTGGAGCCAAATAACCAAGCATTTACAAAAAGTAAAAGAGAAATTGAAATAGGATTAATCTGGGAATTTCTGTGTACACCCTCATATGTACCACATCTTATATAATAAGAATTATGGTTTTCTTTCATTTCATGCCCAGTCAGCAAATATGATTAGTGGGTATCTAGCCAGTTCAGGGCACTGGGCTAAGAGGGGTTACCAAGTGTCTTCACTTAACAAAGTCCTGCTGAGCTCCTAAGCTGTGCCATCACTGTGCCTGGTGCTGCCACGTAAAGAGTGATGTCGGGGCGTGTCAGGCCTCCAGGAGCTTACAGTGTGTCAGGAGACAGCAAACAAGGGAGCCAACAAAATGATCTACCATCTTAGAGATAGTCCCCAAATTCATAGAGTTTACACTGTTACAAGGAAAGTAAAACATAAAAGTGTGAGCATTCAAAAAACAACCACTGGGCTTCCCTGGTGGCGCAGTGGTTGAGGGTCCGCCTGCCGATGTAGGGGGCGCGGGTTCGTGCCCCGGTCCGGGAGGATCCCGCGTGCTGCGGAGCGGCTGGGCCCGTGGGCCGTGGCCACTGGGCCTGCGCATCCGGAGCCTGTGCTCTGCGGGGGGAGAAAAAAAACAAACAAGAAAAAAACAACCACTGAAGACAGTAACAGAAGAATGCAATTGACAACTGAATTATACAGACTGTAGTGACTATAGAAATTCACTGAAAGAGATCATCATGAGCTGGGGACAGTCCAAGAGACTTCCTTTGGGAGGCAAGTTTTGAGCCAAATCTTGAAGGGTCAATTACTTTTGTTGTTTGCTTCCTATAAAAAAAAGTCTTTGTGTCAAATGGAGGTGAATGGAAGGAGAGGTTGTGACAACAGAAGGAGAAAGATTTCTCTAAAGAGTTTGCTGATATCGGGATCTAGCTCTTTGGGTCTGAATGTTCTTTCAGCCACTGTTGTTTGAGTCCATCCTCTGGGCCAAGTGCTGCATCACACAGTGGGAACACAGGGCGTGAGATTCTAGAACAGCAGTAGCAAAACTGTTATTGAAGCTGTGAGAGCTCGGCTCAGCTCTGGGATCTCGAATCCAAGCACTCTTTTGGGCATGAGTTCAGTTCCTTCCTGTGAATGAATGGTTCTCAGCCTGGCTTCTTGTTAAGAGTTACCCAGGGAGCTTAAAAAATATGGATGCCTGGGTCCTACCTTCAGAGATTCTGATTTCATTGGGCTCAGGTGGGGCCTGGGCATCAGTATATTTTAAAAGCATCCCAGGTGATTCTAATACATAGCTAGGGTTTGAGCCTCTGCTCTAGATTAGCTATCTGCACTCCAGAGGTGCTCCCAGGCCCATCTCTCCATGAGTTAACAGGCTTTTTGCAGCAGCAAATGGAGAGAGTTCTGGCCAAGGCTCTGGAACCAAGCACACCTGGGTGTAAGACTTGATGCCACCACTTAGTGACCTTAGGCAAGTCACTAAACAGCCTAAGCTTTACAAATTCTTAATTTGTAACATGGGGACCATGCTAGTACCTCCTCCTAGGATTATCGTGAGGTTTACATGGAATAATTCCCAGCTCATAAATAAGCACTCACAGAGGTCCCATGGGCTAGACTTTCAACACTTAATGTTTCAAACCACAGGGATTTAGGCCACCAAATCAAAAATCTGTGACCGCTGTTCCGAAGTAAAAACCTGTCTCCAACAGCTTGCATTCAGGGGACGTGTGGATTGTAGAGGGAAGAATGAGCCCCACGGGGTGACCTGGGAGTAGCTGGGAACAGGATGAAGGTCAGGAAAACACTTGAATGCCACTCTTATTTGTGCTCAGTGATGACTTAATGAAATGAGGACAGCTAAGACTGGACTAAAACTTTGCTGGTGAAGCAAAGGCAATGAGTTAATTTTGCATCCATTGAGGAACAATTCTAGAACTGTGACTTCTTTGAAGGGAGGAGAAGAATCTAGATTATACTTAATCTAAGTCAATGCGTAGGACAGAGTCTTGCCCTCTCGACTTGATGGGAAAAAGGTCAAATGAGAGAAAGAACAAAAGGACCCTCCACCAAAATGCTAACAGGTAATTGCTTTTGAGTGAGGTCTCCTGGAGTGAGGTTTCCACTCATAAAAGAATGGATTTCTATCCAGTTCAATCATCAGAAGGCAACACTGGACTTAAGTATGATTCCCAAGAGAACATCTAATGTCATTCCTGTGTTTGTCTTTGAGAGAAATCAACCACCCTATGCAAGACTGAGTCTAAGAATGCAGCCTTATACTAATTCTAGAAGAGAAGTACTCGATGCCTTATTTTATACATATCTGTGAATATTTGTATGGAAGCTCAATCATATTTTGAGGAGCCCTGTGGTCAAATAAAGACGCTTTCAGATAAACTAATGATCAGATGCACCGCTGCCCTCATCTGCCCCATCCTACTTTTACACCAATCTGAATGGTCAGTCAGTCCAAGTTTCTGAAGGTTACTAGCTCCTTTTCTGGGCTCTGCAAGAACAGGGTACAACATCTCCTAAAGCAAGCCCAGAGTTGAGAGATTGGAAGCCTATCTGATCATGGTAATGTGAATCAGTTGAAATATCACCCTACATATCAGACCTTCTTTGAGTCAGCCCAACCCTGGTGACTAGCGCTTCCAATTTTTCTCTCCTGGCTCATGAGGGGCTGCGTTGACCATTAGGTGCTGAGCTGGACTCTGTGGAGCTGGGTTCCATGGCAGGACTCTTGTCATTGTTGAGACAGAGGCCATTGGGGCCATTGGGATGGATCTCCAAGCCGCAGGGGTAGCAGCTAGGTGGGCACCTTTTCAGAGCAAAGAATGGATTACAAGGTGAAAGAAGTCACACTGTGAGGTAAGCCAGGGAGTAAGAGGGCTGATCTGAGAAAGGTATCAAGTCCTTGGGGGTATAAGAGGAGGGTATCAGGGATGGGTCTCTACAAGATGCTCTAAAATTATAGCATCTAACTTCTGGTGGTATATATTAATTGATTTATGGCCCATTGAAACTAGGGGGTTTTTCCTTGTCTCATCCCAAGCCTCATTATTTTTTCCACTAAGTCTGCGGAGAGCTTGTTCTGTTGACAAGTACAAGTGGTTAGAAGAGGGACCCATGAACTCTTTTGTCCTATGGAGGAGGGCCACAGATTGAAACAAGCAAATGCTGCATTTATGAACTGCTGCTTCGGAGTCCTGCTTCTGCTACCTTACTTTGAACTCACTGAGTTCTAGAACCAGGGGGTTCACATCTCCAAACTCTCATTTATTACCTGCATATACTTTGGCAAGTCATCTATCCTATCAGCACGATAGCACAGGGGTGAAGTCTGTGCTTTGGAGACATGTTTCAAGGACTTGAATCTTAAATCTTTCATTTTCTAGCTACGTGGCTTTGAGCAATCTATTTAACCTGTCTGTACCTCTATTTTTCTACCTATAAAATGGGCATACTACTATCTATCGTACAGCTTTTCAGTAAGGTCTAAGTGGGATAATACACTCTGAACAGTGTCTGTGCCTATGGTAAGCTCTTGATAAGTGTTAGCTAAAGCCAACCAACTGACCTACCAATAAGTAAAACCTTGTAGCCAGGGTTGGTGGCAGGAGTCCATAAGAGAATACATTCAAAGCACCCTCGTACCATGCCTGACACAGGGTCAGTGCTCAATAAATTAGTTGTTCTTATTGTCAGTATTGTCATCATCATCCTCTTTCTCTTCCATAGGCCTCAGGTTTTCCCAGCTTTTTCACAGAGTAATAGTTCAGCCGAAGCCTGGATTTAACTGAGCCCCTACTCTGTGTGTGCCTAGATGCCCTAAAAAAGAGGTGCAGACAGAGAAGTGTGAATTTGGTCCCCTCCCCCACCTTAAGTAGCTTATAGTGTAATTAGGAAGAGATGTAATCAGATGGAAAGGAAATAAGACATATGCAAAGGAGTTTATAGGAAGTGCCGAGTGCTGCAGGTAAAGGGTTCAGTGAGAAGATCTAACTGATGCTATAAGACATCAAGGGAGAAGGGTACACCTTAAACTAGGCTTTCAGGAAAAGGGCTGAAAGCAATGTTCATAGCAACATTATTTACAGTTGCCAAGATGTGGAAGCAACCTAAGTGTCCATCAGCAGATGAGTGGATAAAGAAAATCTATCTATCTATCTACCTATCTATCTATCTATCTATACTACATCTATTTTATATATATATATATATAATGGACTACTACTCAGCCATAAAGAAGATTGAGATTTTGCCATTTGCAGAAACATGGATGGACTTGGAGGGCATTATGCTAAGTGAACTAAAATTATGCAGAGAAAGACAAATACTATATTGATATCACCTATAAGGGGAATCTAAAAAATATAACAAACTAGTGAATATAACAAGAAAGAAGCAGACTCAGATATAGAGAACAAACCAGTGGTTACCAGTGGGGAGAGGGAAGGGGGGAGGGGAAACATAAGGGTAGGGGGTTAAGAGGTACAAACTATTAGGTACAAAATAAGCTACAAGGATATATTGTACAACAAAGGGAATATAGCCAATATTTTATAATAACTGTAAATGGAGTATAACCTTTAAAAATTGTGAATCACTATATTGTACACCTGTAACTTATATAACATTGTACATCAACTATACTTCAATTCTTTATAAAAGGGGAAAAAAAGGGCTGAAAGAATTAGTTGTTAATGTACATCTGCATTATCTGCCAGGCCCTATGCAAAAGTGTCCTGATCAAATCCTCACAATATCTTGATGGTAGGTACTATACCCATTTTATAGAGGAGGAAGGTAAGGTTCAGAATCATTCAGTCATTTCCCCAGAATGCCAAGGTGTGAGGTGGCAGCGCCATGACACAAATCCATTGGGACCTTGCCCCTAATCCATGTTCTAGATCCCCCATAGCATCTGCCTGTGAACAGATCTGGAGCTCAATCCACAGGGAGGAATCAGGGAGGCAATGTCCTGTAAAAATTCAGAGAACTGATACCTACTTTTGGCAAGTTTTTTTTTTTTTTTTTACATCTTTATTGGAGTATAATTGCTTTACAATGGTGTGTTAGTTTCTGCTTTATAACAAAGTGAATCAGTTATACAAATACATATGTTCCCATATCTCTTCCCTCTTGCATCTCCCTCCCTCCCACCCTCCCTATCCCACCCCTCTAGGTGGTCACAAGGCACGGAGCTGATCTCCCTGTGTTATGCGGCTGCTTCCCACTAGCTATCTACCTTACATTTGGTACTGTATATATGTCCATGCCACTCTCTCGCTTTGTCACAGCTTACCCTTCCCCCTCCCCATATCCTCAGTCCATTCTCTAGTAGGTCTGTGTCTTTATTCCTGTCTTACCCCTAGGTTCTTCATGACATTTTTTTTTACCTCTGTAACCCTCAGTTCCTCATCCATTCAATGAGGATTGTATGATCGACCACACCTTATATGGCTGCTGTAAGTATGCAGTGGTATCATGTATGTGTAACTAGTTTATTAGACAGTCTGAACTCAGAATGTATAACACGGGACAGTTTTATTTTCCCCCAGTCATTGTCTCCAAAAGCCTTACGTTGAATTGCCCTCCCTCTCTGGGCATGTACCTTAAGCTCATACTTGACTGATGTCTTGGACAGCATCCACGATTTCCTGGCAACTCCTGTTGTTAAAATTATTCCACCCATCTTGTCTAAAGCAATCTCAAATCTAACTTGAAGCTCCCTCCCCCAGGTTCGTGACTCGAGGGGGACTTCAAGTGTGATCCACCGCATGATTCCTCCCTCTCCCCTGGTCCTTGGAGTGGTACTGGGGATGTGTGGTGTGCCGCTGGGAAGCCTCCACCCTGGCTCCCTTCTAGGCTCGAGCTCCTCTCTTGTTTTGAATCAGGGACAGGGAGTAAGAGAAACATCTGGGGTTGTCACTCCCTCTTGCTTCTGCCCTCTGTTGACATAGAGGCTATTTGAGGACAGAGTTCAGCTTCACCTTAGCCCCAAGTCACCGTGGACTCTCTAAGAGTGGGACAACTATACTTCCCTTAGGTCAGGCCCTTCCCCCAACCCCTCTCGTGTGGCGGCACCCCCTGGCTTGATCCGGCAGCTGCGGGGGCAGCCTCACAGCTCCTCTTGACCTTCTAGCCTTTACACTCTGCTTTGTGGAGCCATGGGAACCTCTAGCCTCCTCTTTCATACCCTCTGAGACCAGAGGGAACTGGAGGAAGAGGAGGGACATTAGGGCATTATAGTGGCTCCACTGGTCCAGCAGGCCTCCTGCGGGGCAAGAAGCAACAGGCGTGAATCTCTGTGCTCCCGTATGATCCCAACCTCTTGGGATCTCACCTCAGCTCTCTGAAGGACTCTCAATACTGTGCTTTGCTCATTTTAATGGCAGCACCAAAGAGGGCATGTAGATTATCAGCTGGGAGTGAAGTATCAGTGTCGCCTTCTTAGAGGCATCTCTAATATTCTGGACATTTTTCTTGGTGCCGCCTTCACTTGGCTGGGTGGGAGTGAGAGAAAGCACTTCTCTCCTTTCCTTCCCAAAAGGAGAGGAAGGAGCCCCAAATCTCCCCGTTAGTCAGCAACTCAGGCACCCCCTCCTTTTCTCCTTCTCTGTTTCATAGGCTGGGAAGAGGGTTGCTAAAGTGATAGTAGCGGGACAGGGCGAGCAGAGCCAGTTCGGCAGCCTTTTACAGAGTCCTGAGGAAGGTGTCTGGCCTCAAGTGTTGGCTGCTCTCTTTAAGACTGGGGAGACTTAAGGCCTCTTTGCCTCATCTCTGCACTCCAGCTGCCAACATTGGGACAGTGAGTCTGACATCCTGTTAAATATTTAATGCATATTAGCACAGTGCCTGGCACCGGGCAGGTGTTTTCTAAGTGAGAGCCAGCGGGAGACCTACTATATTATTTTCCTCTTTGCTTAACCTCCGAGGTAGCTAAGACCATTTGTTTGTCCACACGTAGCCAGATAAACAGAGCCCTGAGACCATGGTACTCTTTGCCCTGTGTCCTCATCCCACCTGGGAGTCTGGAACACACTCACTTCACAAATGTTTATTGGAACCTGCTCTATGAAAAGCACTGGACTAGGCCAGAAAGACCATCTTTTCTGAACTCCACATCGGGGCCAGTTGGCAAGTTGGATAACTTCAAGCCCTGCCTTCCAGGAGCTTACAGCTGGTGCAGTGATGGGAGAGATTTGAGCCAGAATTCAATCTGCTGGATCTAGATGGGTGGTACAGTGGGCAGAGCTATGAGCTTAGAGCAGGAGGACACCACTGGTTCAAAGAAGGGTCTGTCACATTTAAGCTGCTTTATATGGCTGGTGGAAGCATACATGATCATTCATCCTTTCTTTCCTTCCGTCAGCAAAGATGTCTGAGTCCCTACTATGTGCCAGGCACTAGTCTAGGTACTGGAGGTGCTGCAGTGAACAAAATAGGTAAGATCCCTGCCCCTTGGAACTTACAGTGTAGAGATGAAGCCTCTTTTTCAGTGGCCTCTCTCTTTGTTTGAGAAACCACAGCCTGGGCTCCTGCAGTCCTGAAGCTGATAGCTCGCTAGAATCACGTAGGCTCTCAGGAGGCTCTGCCATCCACCTACCCCCTCAAGGGCAGGGGCTGCAACCGCTGGCAGTGTGAGCAGGGCCACCCCCACCCTGCCGCCTCCCCTCTCCTGAAGGCAAGATCTCGGGGAACATGCCATCCTTTCTCCTTCCTGAAGAGCACCAGGAAAGGTGGATGAAGGAACTGAGAGGGGTGATGGATCGAGGCACAGTGGACGTGAATCATTGCCCAGCATGGAGAGTGAGGAGACGTGCTTAAAGGACAGGTCATGCCAAGTCATCCATCCTTCTCCCCCACAGAGGTGAACTGAAGATCCCATTTTCCCCAGAGAGTCAGAGGAACAAGGTTCTGGGAGATTTCCAAATTAGCAAAAAATAAAAATAAAAAAGTCACCACCAGCTCTCAAATCAGATAGACTGGTGGGTGGTTTCGTCGACTAGCTCATTGTACTTGTCATCCGACGCTGCAATGGGGCTGAAGGCAAGGAGTTGGTATTGAAAAGTCATCCACCTCAGTGGATCTAGAGACTGTCAAGCAGAGTGAAGTAAGTCAGAAAGAGAAAAACAAATATTGTATATTAACGCATATATGTGGAACCTAGAAAAATGGTACAGATGAACCGGTTTGTAGAAATAGAGACGCAGATGTAGAGAACAAACGTATGGACACCAAGGGGGGAAAGCAGCTGGGGGGTGGGGGTGGTGTGATGAATTGGGCGATTGGGATTGACATGTATACACTGATGTGTATAAAATGGATGACTAATAAGAACCTGCTGTATAAAAAATAAATAAAATTCTAAAATTAAAAAAAAAATCCTGTGAAGTTTTTAGTGGCCTCTCTCCCCTGAAAAAAAAAAAAAGAACTATTAACGAGGTAAGAAAAAAAAGTCATACACCTCAGAGCAGGTGGTACAAATAAGCATCATTGTGTTTTCAGAGGCAGGAATCATGGTCGTGCCATGATACCAACTACCTCAGTAACCACAAAGATGAATTTTCACAAATTAGGAGTTAGGAAATTGTCACTCATTTTACAAATTGGTTTACCTCAGGATTCCTTTTAGGTGACCAGCTCCCTCACTACTTTAAAATATGACTTAATTTCTAAAAATTTGATATAGAAGCAGATTTTTATGATATTCTCAGCACGAGCTGGTAGAAAAAGCTTGAGTTACAGGTCTTGGAGGCCTGGTTTCCATTTTATTTCTGACTCCAACAAAAGCATGCTATTACCTCCATTGATCAGCCCTTCCATGCTTCATGGCAGGTGTTCCTTCCTTCAATAAAGAGAGACATAGCAGGATGAGCCTTAACTGTAGTATTCATTCATTTATTCATTCAGAAAATTCACTGAGTGCTTTATATGTGCTGAGCCCTGTGCAGAATGCCAAGGATATATTAATGAACAAACTCTTTCAAGACGCTGACCATGAAACTCAGCTTAGAACAGCAACTCCATTAATGGTCCATGCCCTCACGCGGCTTGTAGTCCAGTGGCAGAATAAAGTAAACAAATGGCTAGAAAAATTAAGCAGTCTTAGGTTGAGATGGGTGCTGTGAAGGAAAGAAGCAGGGTGCTTCACACCTGTGTAGCTAGGACGGTCTGGGAAGGTTCCTCTGAAGTGGTGACATCTAAAGCGAAAACAAAGAGTTTAAGGAGATGCCAATTACATGAAGAGCTGGAGGAACAATGTTATATGGAAAAGGACTAGTCCATGCAAAGGCCTTAAAGGCAATAATGAGCTTACTGTGTTCTAGAACATGAAGAAAATGCCTTACTGGAGTACGGGTGAGATGGCATAAAAGGAGTTTAGTGAAGTAGGCAGAAACCTCACCATACAGGTTCTTAGAAGCTATGTGTATTAGCATCTTGGGACTGCTGTAACAAAGTACTATAAACCAGATGGCTTCGAGCAGCCAAAATTTATTGTCTCACAGTTGCAGAGGCTAGCAGTCTAAAATTAAGGTGTCAGCAGAGCCACGATCCCACTGTAGGGGAATCCTTCTTTGCCTCTTTCTAGCTTCCGGTGGGTTGCTGGCAGTCTTTGGCATCCCTTGACTTGCAGCTGCGTCACTCCAACCTCCCTCCATCATCACATAGCATTCTCCCTGTGTGTCTGTGTCTTCACTTGGCCATCTTCTAAGGACACCAGTCATACTGGATTTGGGGCCCATCCTACTCCACTGTGACCTCATCTTAGCCTAACTAATTACATCTGCAGCAACCCTATTTCCAAATAAGGTCACATACAGTGGTACTGAGGGGTTAGGACTACAATGAGTAAATTTTAGTGGCACACAATTCAACTCATAACCCCATGGTAAGGAGGTTACCATGATTCTGCCTACAAATCCAGAGAGATCTTAAGCAGGTGGATGGCATGATGTGGTATATGTTCTAAAGGCTGCTGTATAAGGATGGACTGGTGGTGGTTGAGGAAGGGTGGTGAGGATAGAAGTAGATGGCTAGTAAATCACTTGTAAAGGGCTGGTCCAGGTGAGAAGTGATGGTGGCATGGATTAAGATGATTGTGGAAGTTGGAGAACTGAGTGGAGTTTAAATACCAAAGAATAGGACGAATGACAAGACGTGTATGGACTGGGTGTGGGATGAGGGAAAGGAAGGACTTGGGGATGGTATCCAGTCTTTTACTTTAATTGTGAGGGGTTGATGGTACCATTTACCATTTACCATGGTACCATTTACAGACTTGGAGAAGACCAGATTTGGGGTTGGAAGTGGTTTAGGTGGGGATCAAGGAATGGTAAAAATGCAGGGGACGAAAATTAGAAAGCCCACCCTTTTCTAATCACCGCCATCTTGCTTTTGTCTGAAATATCATTTAAAAAATTCTTTGGCCAGAAAGCTCAGTCCCCTGTTAAAATGAAACATCCCTGGAGAGGAAACACAATCCGTCAGAGGACTTTTCCCAAAAGCAGTTGTTGATTGGGAGATCAGACAAAGCAGCAAACAAGACACCAGAAGAAAGCGTCAGGAAAGAAAGAGCCATGACGCTCCAAGGCAAAGTGCCTGGTGTCACAGTTTTTCCTTAGACTGGCTGTAAGTGTGTGTGCTTAGTTTAATTCTATCGCACTGCTCAAGCTGAACCAGGACCCAAAGGCAAATAGCCAAAAGTGCCAGCAAAATGGGATTGGAGTATAACAAGTTCCCTCCACAGGGACCAGCTGGAAGAAAGTAAGATACAGGGGAATTTTAGGGGTAGGTTGGGGCATGAAGTAAGAAAAGCACAGAAAACAGAAACAGGGCTTGAAGTAAAAAGTGGGCTAAAATCCAGGCTTTTAAGAGAACTGTTCCCTGAGCTTGACTCACCATCACCATGGCTTTCTCTTGACTCAGTCATTTTTGATATCCCGTCTTCTTCTGCATTCCCAGCAATAGCTCTTCCAAACCCCAGAGTTTTGCTTCTACCAGAGCTGGGTTTTCATCACAGCATCCCCTTAAGCTTGTATCTCCACTACCTTTTTTGTTTGAATTCCTGTCAGATCAGTTGAATGTGGGCATTTGGAATGATCAGGAGTGGCATCCTGACTTTGGTACTTGACATAGTGTGACCTCATTGGTCCCCACCAATGGTGTCCTGTCACCCTGTCCTGAGTTCTCCCCACTGTGCATGGCTTTTGCCAAAACATGCTCAGTGTGAACTCCCCTCCAGCGTCAATGCACCTTGCTCTGAAGAGGAGAGTATTAGGACAGTTGCCTGTGCTGGAAGGGGTCCCTGACCCTCTTGTAGCTTTTTCTAGGAGACAGTGAAGAAAGGAGTGGCCACAGATCTACCATTTTTGGACAGACCACCTCCCAGCTTGGCATCAGGACCACTCATCCAACCTGTTGAGTGGAGGTTATGCTGCCCGAGCTGGGAACACAAGAGAGTTTAATCATCACTTATATCCTGTTGTCTCTTTTGTCTTCCTTCAAGGCCTCACTCTTTGGCTTAAACAAATGGCAAAGGCTATTCCACTGCAGGTACCAGATGAACCTTGCCTTGGTTTTATTGCCGTGCTAGTGGGGAAGGAAGCTCCCCTTTATGTTGTATAACTTCAGAAGACATCTGTTTGGTTTGGGAGATGGGAGGAGGGGCTGCTTCTGGAGGAAGGAAAGATTTTCATCCTCGTGTTTTCTCGGCTTTTCCTGAGTGTCAACCTTGGCAGTAAGTTAGAAGCAGAAGATAACAGTCAGTGATAAGCAGAGGGGCCAGGGGTGATACAAGAGGCAGGCAGCGGAGAGAGGCGCATTGCGGGCTGGCCCCAAGAAAGGGATGTGAAGATCTCATTGTGTTGTGTGGTGAATCCCCAGATGCCTGAGGAAGGACTGTGATTGCCTGAGCTCCTGCCTGCACTGTCTCAGCCCGCCTCCCCTGGGACTGACAAGCAACACACGTTTGCTCACAGAGCCAGGTATTCAGCGTCAAAGCAAAGAGCTGAATTTATCCGGTCAATCTAGATGGCCCTCTCTGTACACCACGTTGCTAGAATCACTGCTTCCAAAGGCTGCCCTGAGATGCAGCTGGAGGATGGGACAAAGGGCCTCCTGTTTCCTCCACATTTGCCTCCTGAGCTACTTATAGCAGCAAGTCAAAGCCACCAGAGCCCCACTTGCTTGCCCACACTGCACACATACAAGGGTGCTCCTGTGGCTGGAAGTCTGAACACCTCAGTTCCAGTCTCAGCTCGGCCTCAATTCCCTGTGTGCTTGACAAACTGTTTCCTTCATCGGTCAAACGAGTTGGCTCTTCCATAACTGTGTTTTCCGTTTTCTGTTTTGTTTTGTTTTCGCACAACCATACTAGAATTTTCACTAATAAACTAAAATAGTATATAAGGCAAGGGACTGAGCCCCTGCGTATTACAGTGAAGCCTGCAGCATTTCCTGAATTTGCTACTTTCTTTGATGGAGGGTTTTCTTACTTTCTTAGCTTGGTTTCCTCTTTCCCATCCCAATCCAACAAGAAGTGATCACCAAAACAAGGCAAGCTAACTGTTTCATTTTAATTCCTTTCAAGCAAACAAATGCCATGGAAAGAGCCGAGGCAGCCAGGTTCTAGCCCGGAATCTGCTGTTAACTGTGTGTGTAACTTCTGTAAACCAGCTGTTCCGACTCCGGCTCTCCCTTTCCCTGATGACGGGGCGATCTGGATGATTGCTAACTGCTCTTTCCCCCGCCAGGACGAGAACTTGCTCTCTTGGAAACTTTCCCCTGAGGCCTCCTGTCCCTCCTTCTATTTAAAGACAGCCCTTTTTCTATTTTGTAAATAAGTTCGTTTGTATCATTTTTTTTTCAGATTCTGCATATAAGCGATATCATATGATATTTGTCTTTCTCTGTCTGACTTACTTCACGTAGTACGATAATCTCCAGGGCCATCCATGTTGCCACAAATGGCATCATTTCATTCTTTTTTAAAAATAATTAATCAATTAATTAATTTATTTATTTATTTATTTTGGCTATGTTGGGTCTTCGTTTCTGTGCGAGGGCTTTCTCTAGTTGCGGCGAGCGGGGGCCACTCTTCATCGCGGTGCGCGGGCCTCTCACTGTCGCAGCCTCTCCCGTTGCAGAGCACAAGCTCCAGACACGCAGGCTCAGTAGTTGTGGCTCACGGGCCTAGTTGCTCCACGGCATGTGGGATCTTCCCAGACCAGGGCTCGAACCCGTGTCCCCTGCATTGGCAGGCAGATTCTCAACCACTGTGCCACCAGGGAAGCCCCATTTCATTCTTTTTAATGGCTGAGAAATATTCCATTGTATATATGTACCACAGCCAGGGGGGACGTGTGCGGGGGAAGGATAGGTTGGGAGTTTGGGATTGACACGTCCACACTGGTGTATTTAAACTAGATAACCAACAAGGACCTACTATGTAGCACAGGGAACGCTGCTCATTATTCTGGGGAAAGAATTTGAAGAAGAATAGATACTTGTATATGTATAACTGAATCACTTTGCTGTGTCCCTGAAACTAGCACAACATTGTTAATCAACTGTGTTCCAATATAAAATGAAAAATTTTTTTAAAAGACAACCCTTGACCGCCTCCTTCCTTCTCTGTGACCTTGTTTCCTCTGCAACCTCATTTCCATTTCTCCGCTTGTTCTATCACTGTACTTATCACTTCTGAACTGTCACTGTGATCTTTACCTTCGACTGTCCCTGAACTTCAACTTGATTTTCACACAGACACAGTGCCTTCCTAAACGATCACAGACTCTGTCACATTCAGTAACTGACACATTTCCCAGCATCAAGGGCAATGATCTCAGAAACCCACAATTTCTCCCAGTTTCAGCAAGAAAAATCAGCAGCCCTTGAATTACACAATTTGTCATTATGAGGGCCCGTGTCTGAATTTGCCTGTCTTTACCTATCACATCTGTTCTACCTGCCTTTTAAAAACCTCTCCTATGACCCTGTGTCATCCTCCAGCTCCACCGATTGAATAAGGTGGTCTCCAGGAGCAGGTGGACCCACCCAGGGTAGCCCTGCAGCTAGATTGCAGCCTGGATCCCTATCCCCCTGTGAACCCTGTGGTCTAGCTTTTATTATGTTCGCTTTACTGATGAACAAATGGGCCTGTTATATCCACTCCAGGCCACACAGTTGTATGGAAGCTGAGTGTCTCACTAAGCCCTGGTGGACCCCAAAACATTGCAGAAGCTCCCCCGCCAGCATCGTTTCAACTCCTCTCTCCCGCCTTCACTTCCCATCCAGACTTCTCAAACACCTCCCCGTCTCTGTGTCCCACTTCCTGCCACTCCTCTGCCCCCTGCAGTCTGACTTCTGTGAGATCATCAGGGCTTCTCTGCTGTGTTTGACAGGCTGATCACTGGCCTTTGGAAGCTCCTCACTCCCATGTACTCCAGAACAGAGCGTCCTCCTAGCTCTTCTCTTTCTGTCTCTTTCACTGGTAGCTTTTTCTCCATCATACATCAATATTGATGTTTCTCAGGGTTTCACTTTGCTTGTCAGTCTCCTTGATCTATTCAGCCACTCAGGTTTTGGCCACAGCTTCTGTCCTGACATGACCCAAATCTCCACTTTTAGCCATATATTCCATTGCCTGCGGGACATCTCTCCCTGTGAAGGTCTCACAGACGTTCATCACAGCTACGATCCCCACAGGACTGCCTCTTCCTCAGTTGGTAGCATCATCCTTCACCTCGTCGCTGAAGCTAGAGTAACCTGGGATTCTTGCAAGCCACCTTTGGTTTGCTCTGCGTCCAATTAAATACCATGTCCTTCTTCCTAACAACTGTTTCTCACAGACATATGTCAAGATGGACTCCATCTCCTTTCCATCTACCTATCACTACCTCTCTATCAAGCCTTCATCATCTCCATCTTTTTATAGTGCAATAGTATAAATGGTCTCTGTGTCTTTTTGCTTCAAATACCCTCATCCCATTTTTTGCCCATAAACCCCTACCTACCCTATAAAACTTATATGTAGGTCACCTCCTCTGGGAAGTCTTCACACACACACGCACACACACACACTCCACATAGCCCAGGCTGCTTTGGGTATCCTTTCTTAGTCTTCCATAAACTACTTTGTACAGACCTTCATCCTCCCATTCATACTATGTCAGAACAATCTGTTCATGTGTTTGTCATCCCCATCAGAGTGTGAGGACAATGACTCATTCACCTACAGTGCCTGACCTGATGCCTGGAACACAGCAGGCACTAAATAAACGTTTAGAGGATAAATGAGTGGGTGCATCAAGTACAGAGCAAATCTTAAGCTTAGATATCTGGACACAGTTTCCTTTTCCTCTCTCTTCCTAATATTTAGTCTCTCATTCTAATTAACCAAAACACTTGACTGGACCATACAATCTAGAGATGAAGAGTGCTTTAAAACACATTAGGGCATGGGAAAATATGTCACCTGATTTCCGGACTACGCGAGTGACATTTCTGAATTTTAGGTTTTCTCCAATTCATGTATAAACAGATGAGACACTCCCCGGGATACAACTTTTTCAAAGTGAGATTAGCCAAGGGTCAGAGAATAGTAACAATAGGAGATAATCTTTATATTTAGTGTGGTTACGTGTGCCAGGCACTGTTCCAAGCATGTTATATAGTTAATATCATTTGTTTAATCCCCACAACAACCAGAGGAGTGAGGTCCCTTTACTCCCCCATTTTGCAGATGAGGAAACTGAGATACAGAGAGATTATGTAGCTTTCCCAAGGAAACATAACCAGTAAGTGGCACACATAGATATTCAAATGTTTAAATAGCATTAAGTGCTGATGAGACCAATTCTGCAGGCCATGTTCTCATGGGCCAGTTAGCCTCACTTCATTCAGAACCACATTGTATCTTGAGTGAGAAGAAAGGGAAAGAGGGGGTAAGAATTGCTATTTTTGAGCACCTATTAAGTGTCAAGGACTGCATCAGGGGGTTTTGCAAAGATCGCCTGATTTGTCACAACAGCCTGACAAGATGGATGCTCCTATTTTACAGATGGAGAAAATGAGACTCAGAAAGACTAAGCAACCTGTCTGAAATTGCCTAGTGAGTGGCAGAGCTGGCCTGGAATGCAGGCCTGTCTCATTACATTGACATTGCTCCACAGTCAGCCCTCAAGGCAGACAGGGCCAATGCATGGGAGCAGAATGGCGACGTGCTACCCAGTACCAGGAAACACAAGTACGAGGAAGTGGTTTCATTGGTCAGGATAGGCTTGAGTGTATTGCAGTAACAAAGAAACCCTGAAATCTCTCTAGCTTAATAGAAAAGTTTTATTTCTTGTTCACTAGAACACAGTGCTCAATGTAGAACACACTGCCTTCCTTCATCTCATGGCTACTCCACCAGGAATGGATGGCTTCCAAGAACACCATGGAGGGGTAGAAAGAGAAAGAGATGGGGGGAGGCACACAGGCTCTTAACTTGCCTTGACCTTGACATGATACATTTCATTTTCAGCTATAGTCTTTGGGCCCAAACTTGTCACATGGCCCCATCCAATGGCAAGGGAGGCTGGGAAGTTTAGTGGAGGGCGTGGAATTGAGTGAGCGCTAGCTCTGCCACAGAGCTTCAGTGGCATTACTTCTTATCCCCAATGGCTGATAAAAGATGTGGAAGGTATGAGCTTGGAGGTCTCCTGGCATGCCTCTAAATCTTTCTAACACAGTCCTCAGGGCTCCTTCCTCCTGTGTAGAAGAGAGACCAGAAAGTTCTCAACAGGACAAGTTAGCAGATGCCTTTTGAACCCTATGCCCTCTGGCTCTGGGTCTTGTGAAATTCAACTTGATCTTTCTCACTCCAAGGAGAGAAAATGCAGTGCTGTGAAACTCACCTCTGAAAGGTACTGCCTTGTCTTCATTGACCGAGAGTCAGGAGGGAGTAGACCTGGAGATGGAGCAGGGAAGCTTTGGGAGGGGAGTGGAAGTGAGGATGGGGGGCTCCAGTTGCCCTCACTCCACGGCTGAGTCCAGACTCTGCAGCAGAGAGCGATCCTCTTATTACTAAGGCATAGTGCCTCTTTCAAAATAATTTACAGGACTTCCCTGGTGGTGCAGTGGTTGAGAATCTGCCTGCCAATGCAGGGGACACGGGTTCGAGCCCTGGTCTGGGAAGATCCCACATGCCGCGGAGCAACTAGGCCCGTGAGCCACAACTACTGAGCCTGTGCGTCTGGAGCCTGTGCTCCGCAACAAGAGAGGCCACAACAGTGAGAGGCCTGTGCACCGCGATGAAGAGTGGCCCCCGCTCGCCGCAACTAGAGAAAGCCCTTGCATGGAAACAAAGACCCAACACAGCCAAAAATAAATAAATAAATAAATTAGTTAAAATAATAATAATAATAATAATTTACAGCACACAAAGAAACCTGCTGTGCGACATTACAATTTGTCATTAAAACTCCATTCCTCTTGCCAGAGTAAATGAGCCATTTACAACTAGGGCGCCAAGATGGACTGTTGTTATTTTTTCTCCCTCTGTTATTGTGAATGTTTACAGCTCTTCTCAGACAAGCCCTTAGAGATTCCCAGAGGATGTGCCTTGACATTCAGGTCAATTGGCCAGGCTTGGTGCGGTTTCCTGGATATAGGTAACATCCTTGCAGAGGACTGCAGGAAACCAGGTGTGGGTTCCCCCAATGTGGTTGGTGATCCTGAGAAGTATCACTTGTTCTTACATGTGCTAACACACACACACACGAGCTCTCATGTGTATACACAAGACACAAGCAAACACGGGGAACCCAGCATCTCTGTTGTACCTCCATTAAGGGTGAGAACGTGTGGATCAGCAGATGAACTTTAGGTGAGTTACTGAGGAAGGTTAGCAAACCTCCTCTGAAATATGTTCATAGACGGGCTCAGAGAGTGACCTGCAAATGTCTTAGGGTGTGAAACTCTTTCCCATGGTCTTCCAGTCTCAGAATCCCAGCTCTAGCTGCTGTTCTTGACAGCAGGTCAAACTCTGACCTAGACGAAGCAGGGGGCAGTCAAGTCAACGAGTCCATCAAGTATTCATTGAGGGAGAGAGAGTGAGGTGCTTCCTTGGGCGGCTGGAGGAGGAGGTACTGCTAGTGACTGAGGAAGGAATTTGTCCGGAGGCCTGAGGGCAACAACTCTGTCTTGTTTATCTTTATACCCCCCCCTCCTCATATGCACAGTACACTGGCAGGTACATAGAAGATGCTTGATGAAAACCTCTTGCATCTATGGAGATGATCATATGATTTTTATACTTCAATTTGTTAATGTGGTGTATCACTCTGATTGATTTGCAGATATTGAAAAATCCTTGCATCCCTGGGGTAAATCCCGTTTGATCACGGTGTATGATACTTTTAATGTGTTGTTGGATTTGGTTTGCTAGTATTTTGTTGAGGATTTTTACATCTATGTTTGCCAGTGATTGGCCTGTAATTTTTTGTGTAATCTTTGTTTGGTTTTGATATCAGGGTGATGCTGGCCTTATAGAATAAGTTTGGAAGTGTTCCCTCCTCTCCAATTTTTTGGAATAGTTTCAGAATGATAGGTGTTAACTCTCCTCTAAATGTTTAGTAGAATTCACCTGTGAAGCCCTCTATCTGGTCCTGGACTTTTGTTTGTTGGGAGTTTTAAAATTACTGATTCAATTTCAGTACTTGTAATTGGTCTGTTCATATTTTCTATTTCTTCCTGGTTCAGTCCTGGGAGATTACACCTTTCTAAGAATTTTTCCATTTCTTCTAGGTTGTCCATGATAAAAACCTCTTGAATTGAACTATGCGTAAAGGATTTGATTCTGCCCTAAAGCGGTTTCCAGTTTAGTTTCCCAGAAAACACATGCCTTCCTAACTCTGCCTTTGGAAGTCTGGTCTACCTTGCAATGCCACTGGCCCAAATCCTTTTCTTTAAGTAAGACCACTGAGTCAATACCACCCTCTCTCTTTCTATAACAAAATTCGGCTTACTTGAATACTTAACTGTCTCCTCCACTGGCCCGTGGCATCCTGGGTCAGGGAGCATACCTGATTGATCCTTGAATCTCCCACAATGTCTAGCACAGTAGCTGGAGTAAAATGCTCAACAAATGCATTAAAATATTAATAAAGCTCACTAAATTCTCTGTTTTATGAGTCACAAAACCCAAAGCTCTCTAAACTTTTTCTTCTCTTTAAAATAAGGATAATAATATTAATACCCGCACAGAATTGCTAGGAGGGTGAGATGATGTGTATAAACCTCTTAGCACAGTAATATTAGTCACTATGTAATGGTAGCTTCTAGGACAAATCTTCTCAGCATTATTTACCGCTCCTTTACATCCAGAAGTCCATATCACAGTGGTCAAATTCCAGGACCCCACGTTTTCTGTAGGTTCTTCCCTAGGAGTATAAATAAGGTGATTTGGGTTCATGCTATGCTCTTCTCCTTCCCCACTCACAAGCACTGAGTGTGGCCTTTCCAAGCTTGATCTGAGATGGGCTTGAGTGTAGAGGGGATTTATATTTAGATCTACCCTATATAGGAAAATGTGCCTTCCCAAGGTTTGTCTGGCCTAATGCAGTTATAAGTGGGTATTTTGGCCCAGAGCCCAAGCCAATAATGGGAACCACTTCATACATGCAGCCACCTCCCACTCTCACGACGATCACCTCCTGCTTGTACTCATAACTACAACAGAGGCTAATTAACCTTGTGATAACATTGACAAATGTCAAGGCACCATAGTTTCAGACTCCTTTAGTGTTCTCCATGAGCTTTTAAACCAGTAAGGAAGCAAAACTTTTATACCTACACCTATCATGAAAGGCAGGTGGTAAGAGCTAAAATAAAGGTACAAAGTACAGTGGCAGGGTAAGAGAATTTTAACAGCCTGAGGCCTGACCCATTAATCGGGGGAAAGAGAACACATAAAAAGAGCCCACCGTATGGCCACCTTCTCTGGGTTTCTCATGGATTTGCTTTTGTACTACTTCTTCTAACATATTCTTATCATAGTCTCAATAACCAGCATGTCACCAAATTAACGTTCAAATGCTAAAAGTCACCACTCTGGGACAATGTCTAGGATGGGAGAGGACTTCATTAAAGAAGTGAGTCTTAAAGAAGAAATAAGGCTTTGTCAAAGTAATATGGAAGGAAGGACATCTCTGGTCAAGAGAAGGACTTGCAGGGCCTATTGAAGAAACAATGAGTAGTGAAACGTGGCTAGATCAGGTGCAGAGTGAAAGGAGTTCAGAGTATGACCGAATTGTAGATAGTCTTGACAACAACTGGAGAGTTTGGACAATACTCTGTAGAAAGCAAAGCAACCACAGAAGCTCATTTTGAGTAGGAGAATGACATAAGAGATTTTTGTTTTAGAAAAGCTAATCTGGCAGCAATATTGAGGATGAATAAGAGGCAGATGGGGAGAATCCAGAAAGAAGGCCATGGATTAAGGAAATATCACAGAAATGCAGGTGAGGGATGATGGGGGGCCTAGGTTATGTCTATTGAAATAGACAGGAAATGGGAAAGAAGGCATTCTATGATGAGAATCAGTAGATTTGGAGCCTGAGTGGCACTGAGTGGAAGGAAAAGAAGAGGGCAGGGTCAAAGATGACTACCTAGTTTAATCTAGCAAAGCAGAATGGATAGAATTGCCTTTAGATAAGATGGAGAATCTAAAAGTGGGGGTCAAGTTTGTAAGGTATTTGGGGGTCAGTGATGAGTCCTATTTGGGGCATGTTGGTCTTGAGACAGTAATGGGGCACCCATGGCAAAACATTTTGGTCCAGTAGAAATATGGACCTGGCATTCAGGATAGTTTCAGAGAGAAGGTCATGAGAATGGAGGTGAGATTGAAGTCATGTGGGGTAGATGAGATCACTGAATGGGGAGAATTTAGAATGATAAGAGGCCAAAGGCTAACTCTGTCTTTTCTTTTCATGTACCCTTCGGACCATCAGAGTATCACTATGCTCACACTGCCTAGTGGGTGACCATGGGCAAGTCCCTTCTCTAGAAGGGATCGATTTCCTCATCTGTAAAATCAGAGGTTGGATTAGATGATTCACATTCTGTGAAGCCAAATTTGGAGAGAATGTAGCAAACTGGCTGCTATCAGAGAAGGCCATTCTGAGGCAGAACTGAGCAAAGGAAGTCTAGCACAGGGAAGACAGTTTCTGATGCTGGTCCCAGGGAGTCGGGACTCAGTTTAACCCATTGCCACCACTGTCAGAAGCCTTCAGCTACCACTGATCACACTCACAAGGAGAGAAACTGTTAGAATTGAGACTTAACCCCTGGGAGATGACCAGAGAACACTGGTCTGCAAGACCTGTTGATAAAGTGCTATGATGCCTGGGTAGGTTCAGAAAGTCTGCTTGCTCAGCACACAGTGCCCAAGTGTCTGACCTTTACCGAGTGCACATTCACCACGTTCTCTGGATGAACCTGGTCTCGGCACCATCCAGAATGTTTCCAAGGAACAGAACATTTGGTTCTCAATTGTAGGTGTTTGGGATTCACTTTACTTTCTCTCCCCACCCCCATCCCTTCAGCCTCTTTCTAGTCTAAGTTGCTTGTAAATTACTTGGGTATGAATTTGGGAGCCATTACTAGGGGAATAGAAGGCAGGGATGATGGGAAGGGTGGAAGATGTTTCTTGCTACTTCCTGCTATGCTCAGCAATTATATGGCATCCTGGGAGCCCCTCCCCATGGCCAGGAATTGGTCATGGCACAAATAAGGCTGAAAGTAGGGTCAGGATGATACCAGCACTTTAAGGTTAAAAAGACCTAGCTGGAACTGATGGGAAGAACATGGATCTTTCCCTTCCCTGAGTGCTACCTGAACACTCACTGTCAGGGTCCTGTATTTAGTTCTAAATTGTGCGTGTGTGTGTGTGAATTTTCTTTCCTCAGTTATAGTCTAAGTTTCCCACAACAAGATTTTGTGTTTCTTTATATTCTCCACACAGTCCCTTGCATAGTTCTAAACAAGAACAAGGACTCATTCAAGTCCTGATTTTAGGCAGCTCCAAATTTTCTACATAAGAGGTGGCTTAGAGGCAACAATCTGGTTGCAACAGAGGTTTAGGAACTCTTCTTAAAGCACATTTTGCATGTGAGAAAGTGTCAGTTGTGCATATCTAAGAATGGGTGGAGCTTAATGACCCATAAATTACCCTTACCATCATCAGTCGATTGATTGGTTGATTGATTGATTTAAGAAGTAATGTTTCCAATGGCTAGAGCAGGCTGTAATAAAAAGAAGAAAAAAGAACAATGTACATTGGAAGAATGTAAATTGGAAGCTTTTCATTTCTTCCAATTCTGGGATCATCTGATAAAGGCCTTTAGATCCCTCAATGTAAGAGCCAGACTCTGCTGGTAGAGAAACTCTTTAGGAAATAAAAGAGAAAATTGTTAGAACTTAATGCACCTTGGATCTAATGCAGTAAAACACTAGTTTCTAACAGGTAAAATGGAGCCCCAGTGAAGTAAAGTGATTTGTTCGTGATCACACAGCTATTCAGTAAAATCAGGACTTCTGAGATCCACTGCCCTTCTCTTAAACCAGGGGTTCTTGACCTTAGAGAGCTTTAAAAAGCTGCTAGTTCTAGATCCTTCCCAGACTAACTAAATCAGAACCCATGGGGATGAGGCCCAGACATCAGCATTTATTTAAAAGTTCCCCAGGGTTGAGAGCCAATGCTCTATACTATGGGCTTCTGCTTTATTGTAGCTCAAAATGAGTTTAGAAAAAGTTATGGGTCAATCTAAAAATATTTACTGAGTATCAACTGAGTGCAAGGCACTGTGTTAAATGGCTATAGGGAAATTCTACTGGGGAAGAAAAGCAAGACCATGGCCTAGATGAGCTTTACACTAATGGAAAAGGCAAGTGATTGTGAAATGCCCCTTCATCCGCCCCTCCTCCCCATCCGTTTGACAATGGAAGATATAGCTAATTGATTTTGGCACCCTTTATCTCTGACCCAAATATGGTCTCCTAAGCCTTTCAAGACCTGGGCTCTAGGCAGACATCACCTTTTGATCTCTCGGCACCTGGGAAGAGACTCATTTACTGTTCTTGGATAGGTCACATATGGCTAGAGCTGAGTGACTAAGTAGAGGAGTCATAAGAATTAAAGCAAGGATTAAAGGTTCAGGAGATAGAGAAGGGTTTTG
The DNA here is from genome assembly GCF_964165515.1 of Mesoplodon bidens. Taxonomy (NCBI): domain Eukaryota; kingdom Metazoa; phylum Chordata; class Mammalia; order Artiodactyla; family Ziphiidae; genus Mesoplodon; species Mesoplodon bidens. Next base: position 146,574,548 of record NC_138178.1, on the reverse strand, counting down.
CCTGTCAGGCAGTGATCTTGAACTTTATTAGTAGGAAATCAAAAGCTATTGAGGTTTTTGGGCTTCCCTGGTGGTGGCGCAGTGGTTGGGAGTCCGCCTGCCGATGCAAGGGACACGGGTTCGTGCTCCGGTCTGGGAGAATCCCACATGCCGCGGAGTGGCTGGGCCCATGAGCCATGGCCGCTGAGCCTGCGCGTCCGGAGCCTGTGCTCCACAGTGGGAGAGGCCGTGACAGTGAGAGGCCCGCGTACCTCAAAAAAAAAAAGAAAAAAAAAGCTATTGGGGTTTTTGTACAAGAGACTATAAATAAGATTAACCTGGTTACCTTGAAGGACAAAGAGGTTGGAGTTAGTGAGTCTAATTGGAAGGCAATTGCATAGTTGAGTCATCAGTATATATAGGAGGCTACAAGGGCCTGAACATTAGGGGTCATTGTGGAAACTGAGAAAAAGGGGCAATAGAAGAGACATTGAAAGAGAAGAGTTGACAGGACTTCATGATTGATAAAGTGGTGGAGAAGAGAGTGAGAGAAGTCAGATTCCTGCCAGGTCTGGGCACTGGGTGAGGGAGGAGATGATGATGCCATTACTGAAAAGAGAGAGGCTGGAAGAGTCACTAGATTCAGTGGAGGAATAATCAACCTGGGGTGTCCAGACATTTTACCGTTGGGGAAGCCTGCTCTGAAGTGGCATCAGCATACTGGGTTCAAATTCCTAGTTCCACCATTTATCTACTGACTGAAGTGTACATGGAATAGGTAATGCCTTTTAATGTGCCTCCGTTGTTTCTTCTGTAAAATGGGGGTGATGATATTCATAATCATATCATACAGGGTTATTTTGTGGATTAAGTAAGACAAGTGTGGCAGGGCTGTGTAAAGAGTAATAAACCCTGAGCAATTGATTAATGATGGATTCTTCTGGCTCATCCATATGGATGTATGCTGGCCCAGAGGGACCAGAGTCTGGGAGGGAGGCCAGGCCCAGAGATGGAGACTTGGAAATACCCTCTGTGGAAAAGACAATTAAAATTAGGCAATGTTTAAGACCCATTAAATAGATGTCAAAAAGAGAATAGAGATCACAGAGAATGTTGGATAATACCACTTTTTAAAATATTCTATTTTATTTCTATTATAAGAGAGAAAAAATCACTCCACATGGTCTCCTACCACCAAACACATTGTTCACATTTTATTGTATTTCTTTCTTCCATGTTCTTTGTGTTTAGCATAAACAATTATTTATAAAGGAGAATAAGAAAAGGAGAGAGTGAATATGACATTAAAATGGTTTAAATAATTCTAACCATGGAGAATAGTCATAATAAATTTTTTTTGAGAAGTGGGGATAAAAATCACATACTCCTAAAATTGGGAAAACTGTAAAAGTCATTTAATCTAAACTTTTTTTTTGGGGGGGGTTAAGTCTTCATCCATTAAATACACATTATGATCCAGGTCCTTAGCTAAATGGTATTCATGCACTATATCACATAATATTCCCAGTAATCCTATGAGGCAGATAGTATTACTATCTATTTTACAGATGAGGAAACTGAGACTGAGCCCTAGTATCCTGATCGAGGTCACAGAGCCAGACCTGTCTGGTGTTGGAGTGCATGCTTTTAACTGCTGTGCCATCAGAGCCCTCCTCACTGTCCTTGACCTGGTAAAGCTGGAGCTCTTCATAAGGGATGAGTGCGGGACATGGCCCCCGGGGGCATGTCTGAGTCAGAAACAGCTGGCAGTGGGCTGAGAAATGAGTCTTCTGTGAAACAGAGTAAAAGACAAAACAGGTCAGGAGACAATAATCGTTGTCAGTCTTTGTGGGAACATGTGGTGTGGGAGTGGGGGCCATAAAGGTTTCCAGGGTCACTTAGAGGCGACGTGTGGCTGCTCACTCTCTCCATTCACACACCTGCCCCTTGCCAAATCTCTGCTGTGGCTCTCTCCTAGCTATCTCTGGCTTCTTTAGACAAGGGATGCCCAGTCATACTGTCCTCATGGGGCGGGGATGCGGCTGTACCAGTGGAGATGAGGAAGGCTCTCCTCCTCGGTGAGTCTGAATCTTTAAACAGAGAACCCTACTGCATCGTGATTTGGAGTGAGCCTTGGGCCATAGCCTCTTTCCTTGCCAGCTGGGCAGTGCTATGAAAAAAAGATGCCTTAGGGCTAGAGGCTGGGGAATCACTCCCAGCCCCCTCAGGAATCAGAAGGGCTGACAGGATTGTTTTTCCACAAACAGCTTTCCTGCCTTATTGGAAAGAAAGCCCTCTCCCCAGCTCTGCTCTAAGGCAGCCTCCTGCAGAGCATCCATAGCAGTGCTGAGCTGTTCCCATGGCAACAGAGGAAGGGGCTTTTTGTTTCCTGCAGGAGGTTGAATCCTTTCAAACAGAAGGTTGGCTGTTGACTCTTCCCCACAATCCCCACTCCACCCTCTACCCATTTTTGGCTGCATGACTAGTTTTGCAGTTATGGAGTTTTAAACATAATTAAAACAGGTATAACATGTGGAAACTGAGGCTGAAAGGCTTAAGAAGGCAACTAGTCTAGAAGTTTCTCAGCAACTGAATGTTAGAGCTGTGCATGTTAGACCTGATTAGAGCAACACTCACCAGAATCTACAAGAGTGTCACAAAGAGACTTCAGTTACTTCAAAAGCATCTGCTAAAGAAATCTAGAAGTTTCAAAGCAAGGAATCTAGGTGACGTTGCAGTGGGAAACACTGACCTGCCCACTCTTTGGGGCATAGAATGGGATGATTTTTCAAATTTCCCTTCCTTTCCAAGGCCATGAGTCAAGATGACTGGCATAGAGGACCTGGACCTGACCTCATCTTCAGGTAAGTGACCTCAGATGAGCTATCTAGTCTCTCTGGACCTTAGTTTCACTTGTAAAATGAGGACATATGAGATAACAGGCTCTTTTTGGGTCCAAAATGCAGTGCTTTGAGTTGCTGGGGGGGGGGGCGGAAATAAGAGACTTTTCTGAATTGCTGTCATGTATTCTGGACTGTTCCAGAATGAACACCTTGCTTAGGGTATTTGCCTTGTAAACTAGTCCTTACCTCCTTGGTCCTATATTATGCATCAAGGTATATGAGGCCTATAAGTGTCCATGTAGGAAGAGAACACTGCGCGCAGACCACCTCCATCATGCCTGAGTCCAGGACAGGCAAATCCCCTCTAGACTGTGAGCACCTTAAGGCCAGAGACCATATCTTAAAGATCTTTGTCTCTCCAGCACCCAGCACAGTGCTCAATAAATGTCTGTTGAATGGAAGAACTTGTAAAAAACCCAGATCATTAGAGCTGAAAGGATCCTTTGAGCTCCTTCAGTCCCTCATTTCATAGATGAGGAAACTAAGGCTTAAGACATTACTTGGCTTGGCCAAGGTTATGCAGGAAGCTAAAGGTGGAGGGGAGACAAGGCCCAGGCTGTCTCAACACCGCACTGCCACCCTTCCTGCAACATTTCTAATTCTTTTACCATTCTTGCAAGGGATTTTACAGGAGCATAGGGCCAGGGCTGAAATCGTTTAGAATCCTCTTACCATTCATCAGGAAAACTATGTCAGCCTCTAGGGAGGAGAGAGCTAGCCCGGGCTCTGCCTCTTTGCCCTCCGCTGTTTAATAGCAGGAGAATGTAAGCTTTTGAGCATGAGGATTAGTTTAAGTAGGGATGCTGCAAATACATACTTTTCCTACCTTCAAACCCAGAAGTTGTAGCTAAAGGTCATACCAGCTAAACACTCCAATTTTCCCTTTCATTTTCTCAACATACGTCCTACTTTAGTAATAACGGCAATAGCATATTAGTTAGGCTACTTCATGCTAGCTCTCCTAACAACCCCCAGATGTCGTTGGTTTCCACGATAAAAGTTTACTTCTTACTCTTGCAAAGTCTAATGTCCTGGACAGGCAGTTCTCCTCCAAGCCATTACTCGGGGACGCAGGCTGCTTCCATCTTGCAGCTCCACAAGTTTGGGGCTGCAGTGTTGCTCTGGCAAAATCTGATCAACAGAGGAGGGCAAACTTTGTACCTGTTACTTAACCACCTTGGTCCAGCAGCAGCACACATCACTGTACTTGCACTTCTCTGGTGAGCACTCAGTCATGTGACCCAACCTAGATGCAAGGGGGACTGAGAAATGTAGCCCCAGTCTGGTCAGCCATGTCCCAGTGACAACTCAACTCTACATTGTGGAAGAGAAGCCCAGATCTGTATTGGTCTCCACAACAAGGAGCTAGCATTTAAGCAACACTAATTATTTGTCAGGCAGTGTGCTAGGTATTATTTCATTTAATCTTCACAACACCCCTACAAGGTTATTATCCCTCATTGTACAGATGAAAAAACTGCTTGTACTTTCAACAAAATTCAACACCTATTTATGATAAAAACCCTCCAGAAAGTAGGCATAGAGGGAATTTACCTCAACATAATAATGGCCATATATGACAAACCCTCAGCCAACATCGTTCTCAATGGTGTAAAACTGAAACCATTTCAGCTAAGATCAGGAATAAGACAAGATTGTCCACTCTCACCACTATTATTCAACATAGTTTTGGAAGTTTTAGCCACAGTAATCAGAGAAGAAAAAGAAATAAAAGGAATCCAAACAGGAAAAGAAAAAGTAAAGCTGTCACTGTTTGCAGATGACATACTATACATAGAGAATCCTAAAGATGGTACCAGAAAACTACTAGAGCTAATCAATGAATCTGGTAAAGTAGCAGGAAACAAAATTAATGCACAGAAATCTCTTGCATTCCTATATACTAATGATCAAAAATCTGTAAAAGAAAAATAAAAAATCTATAAGAGAAATTAAGGAAACACTCCCATTTACCATTGCAGCAAAAATAATAAAATACCTAGGAATAAGCATACCTAGGAGACAAAAGACCTGTATGTAGAAAACTATAAGACACTGATGAAAGAAATTAAAGATGATACAAACAGATGGAGAGATATACCATGTTCTTGGATTGAAAGAATCAATATTGTGAAAATGACTATACTACCCAAAGCAAACTACAGATTCAATGCAATCCCTATCAAATTACCAATGGCATTTTTTATAGAACTATAACAAAAAATCTTAAAATTTGTATGGAAACACAAAAGACCCAGAATAGCCAACGCAGTCTTGAGGGAAAAAACGGAGCTGGAGGAATCAGGCTGCCTGACTTCAGACTATACTACCAAGCTACAGTAATCAAGACAGTATGGTACTGGCACAAAAACAGAAATATAGATCAATGGAACAGGATAGAAAGTCCAGAGATAAACCCACACACCTATGGTCAACTAATCTATGACAAAGGAGGCAAGGATATACAATGGAGAAAAGACAGTCTCTTCAATAAGTGGTGCTGGGAAAACTGCACAGCTACATGTAAAAGAATGAAATCAGAACACTCCCTGACACCATACACAAAAATAAACTCAAAATAGATGAAGGACCTAAATGTAAGGCCAGACACTATCAAACTCTTAGAGGAAAACATAGGCAGAACACTCTATGACATAAATCACAGCAAGATCCTTTTTGACCCACCTCCTAGAGAAATGGAAATAAAAACAAAAATAAACAAATGGGACCTAATGAAACTTAAAAGCTTTTGCACAGCAAAGGAAACCATAAACAAAATGAAAAGACAACCCTCAGAATGGGAGAAAACATTTGCAAATGAAGCAACTGACAAAGGATTAACCTCCAAAATTTACAAGCAGCTCATGCAACTCAATATCAAGAAAACAAACAACCCAATCAAAAAATGGGCAGAAGACCTAAATAGACATTTCTCCAAAGAAGATATACAGATTGGCAACAAACACCTGAAAGAATGCTGAACATCACTAATCATTAGAGAAATGCAAATCAAAGCTACAATGAGGTATCACCTCACACTGGTCAGAATGGCCAGCATCAAAAAATCTACAAACAGTAAATGCTGGAGCGGGTGTGGAGAAAAGGGAACCCTCTTGCACTGTTGGTGGGAATGTAAATTGATACAGCCACTATGGAGAACAGTATGGAGGTTACTTAGAAAACTAAAAATAGAACTACCATATAACCCAGCAATCCCACTACTGGGCATATACCCTGAGAAAACCATAGTTCAAAAAGAGTCATGTACCACAATGTTTATTGCAGCTCTATTTACAATAGCCAGGACATGGAAGCAACCTAAGTGTCCATCAACAGATGAATGGATAAAGAAGATGTGGCACATATATACAGTGGAATATTACTCAGGCATAAAAAGAAACGAAACTGAGTTATTTGTAGTGAGGTGGATGGACCTAGAGCCTGTCATACAGAGTGAAGTAAGTCAGAAAGAGAAAAACAAATACTGTATGCTGGCACATATATATGGAATCTTAAAAAAAAATGGTTCTGAAGTACCTAGGGGCAGGACAGGAATAAAGACGCAGATGTAGAGAATAGACTTGAGGACATGGGGAGGGGGAAGAGTAAACTGGGACAAGTGAGAGAGTGGCATGGACTTATAAATACTACCAAGTGTAAAATAGATAGCTAGTGGGAAGCAGCCGCATAGCACAAGGAGATCAGCTCGGTCCTTTGTGACCACCTAGAGGGGTGGGATAGGGAGGGTGGGAGGGAGACGCAAGAGGGAGGAGATATGGGGATATATGTATATGTATAGCTGATTCACTTTGTTATAAAGCAGAAACTAACACACCAATGTAAAGCAATTATACTCCAATAAAGGTGTTAAAAAAAAAAGTAACTGCTTGTAGAGATGTAACATAACTAATGCAAGGTTAAATAGTTGGTGGCAAATCCAAAATTCAAGCCTTAACTCCAGAGCCCAGGCTCATAACTGCTCCATTACATCCTTTCGAGACTCTGGGCTGAGAAACTCCATCAGCCACTAAGTAGCCTATATAGGCTTCAGCAGTTTACTTTTCCCCTCTGCACCTTGGGTTCATTCTCTGTAAACTGAGAATGGTAAGCTGGATGAGATCTGAGCTAGCCTGACAGCTGGGACATTATGTGGTTCTTGGGGTGAACAGATCAGATGTGTGTGTGTGTCTCAGTGATCTTGGGCTGATATAACAAAATACCATAGGCTCGGTGCTTAAACAACAGACATTTATTTTTCACATTTCTGGAGGCTGGGAAGTCCAAGATCAAGGTGCTAACAGATGTGTATCTGGAGAGGGTCTGTTTCCCAAGTTGCAGACAGCTATCTTCTCACTATACCCTCACTTGGTGGAGAGAGAAAACTCTGGTGTTTCCTCCTTTTCTTATAAGGGCACTAATCCCATCATGGGGGCTCCACCCTCATGACGTGATATAAACCTGTTTACCAACCTCTCACTTACTAATACTATAACGTTTGGAGTTAGGGCTTCAACATATGAATTTTGAGAGGGACATAATTCATTCCATTACAATATGATCCCCATGGTTGCTTGACTATAGCAAGGCCCTTCTAAAGGTTTCCTAATTCCCTATAGAAACATGAAACCTCACAGCATCCACATAGGGGAAAACAGGTCAAATTATTCCCCTTTCTCTAGTAAAAAAATTAATATACTGATAAAGGAGTGCTTTTTCCCTCAAGGTCTCAGAGTGACTAAGGGGTATCCTTGGAAATAGGACTTTTTATCTACTTCTCTTGTCATTAGAGTGAGGGAAAAAACACTACTTCTGCACCCAAAATGCTGATTTCCTGGGCTTCCCTGGTGGCGCAGTGGTTGAGAGTCCGCCTGCCGATGCAGGGGATGCGGGTTCGTGCCCCAGTCCGGGAAGATCCCACATGCCGTGGAGCGGCTGGGCCCGTGAGCCATGGCCGCTGAGCCTGCGCGTCCGGAGCCTGTGCTCCGCAATGGGAGAGGCCACAACAGTGAGAGGCCCGCATACCGCAAAAAAAAAAAAAAAAAAAAAAAAAAGCTGATTTCCTGAAATTAAAAGATGTCACATGGGCACAAATCATTCCCAACAAAAAAATACTTGCACTTAAATGCAATTGTGAAGCTGCAGGACTTTAATGAGCAGGGTCCTGTAGGATCCCTGCATTGACATGCTCTTGAAGGGCTCGAGATGGATGAATTATTCAGAATGACTTCTCCTTAGAGATTTCATATAGTAGTGGAGTGAGTTCCAAACTCATTCCAGGTCCAAATATTTAAGGAAAGGACCATCTTTGAATGGCTGTGTACAGCAAAGCTATATTTCACTGTGTATGGAGGAGACCAATTTTATGTTTGTGTGTGTGGTTGTGTTTGTGTACACCTTCACGTGTCTTTTCTACTTCCATCCTCTGATGCTCCCACCCACAGCATCCTAAGCTTCTGGAGATTCCCAAACTTGGAGGTAGGAGAAGCTCCAAAGGCCTCTTACAGTGTCTTTTGAAGGCTTTTTTTGGTGACATGTTGGACAGATCGTTAAGGAGCAAAGAGATGACCAACAGGATTTCTATTTTTATGTGGGGATGTATGTGAGGAAGTTGAATGTGGACAACTCTAAGGCTCCATACTTGTGGAGGAAGTGAAGGGAGCATAACTGAGCAGAGGAGAAATTGGGCTGTGATGCCAGTCACACAGACTTTGGTGATCTTGGTCCATGGGGAGCTCTGGAGCTCAGAGGGCCCTACAGAGATGTCCTGAATTGGGACAAGGGGTCAGACCAGTCACTGGGTCCAGGCTCCGCATCATGCCCTCAGAGAGGTGTGATCTTAAATGAGTGAGCTTTCTGTATACAGGTCAGTCTAGTGGGGGTTCAGCCACCAACACCCCAGCAGCCAGAGGAGGGAATACTTTGGTACTGAAGGGGAATCTGGGTGGCACACCTGGGCATCCATTAGAGTTAGGATAGAGAGTCCATCTCAAAAATAGGCTAGGGGTTTCTGGGCAGGAATCCCCTGGAAGACAGGGGTCATATTTTATTTTAAATCAAGTTATGTGTCTGAAGCTATGTGGTGAGACATCTCAATTTGCTGCTGAGGGGAAGTCACCAAACTAAACTGGCTTATTCATGTTGGAAAAGCTGAGAATAATCCTCAGATTTTGCTGATGATCCCGCTCAGGTAAAACTTATCTATTGGTATGCTTGTGGTATAGTGGTACCATTGCTAAAAATCCCATAAAGAGAATCTAACCCAAGGCATTTTCTTCCTCATGGATTTTTTTTTCAAACTTGTTAATAATATTTTATTTCTCCAAGACTTTGGTATTTTATTTCTCCAAGGGACCTTTTCCCCATAGGAAATATTTCAGTATTTCAAACCCTTCACTTCTCACAAGCAAATGACATCAGAATGTTTCTGAACACTGGCATAGGGACTTCCCCGGCGATCCAGTGGTTACGACTTCACACTTCCACTGCAGTGGGCATGGGTTCAACCCTGGTCAGGGAACTAAGATCCCGCATGCCACACAGCACAGCCAAAACAACAAAATAAAATAAAACACTGGCATAATAATAATAATGAATAGAAAATTGTATTCTCATTATGAAACATAAGATTTAAAACTATAAAGAATACTCAATAATTTCTTTCTTCAATTAGATCTATAACCAGCTATTCTAGAATTTGTGTATCAGAACTCAACTGCCTCTTTTTTGTTAGCTATCACTTAAAATCAGTTTATATCATTCACTTATTCAGTTTTCATTCACCAAATATGTATGAGCACCTGCCATGGGCTTGGATTTGTTTTTAAAGATGGAAGTTTACCTGGTGCCCCTCTGGGTCTTACATGGAAGTACTAGCTTTCTCTTTGAAGTGGGGAAGAACCAGCCCTGCCAGTAAGCATGGCTGGAGTGCCCTTTGGGGAGAGGAAGAGTTAGTGGAAATTATTTGTTTTGAGAGCCACAGATGAAGGCACACCATGGCTTTTTCTTTTACCTTCCAATCCCTGTAGATCACAGATTTACCAGTGTACCTGAGAATCAGGGATGAAGTGGGTACTGTGCCTGTCTACCTTGAAGGCCTGGAGCTGTCAGGTAGCACAGCCCCACCGTAGTCATCTGGGTTTTGCTTGGTATGACAATGCGTTCAGTTGAGGGCTTATATAATTGCAGTGTCAATGATAATCTCCAGACCAATTTCAAGTCAAAGCTATTTTTAATAGAATTGCCAAAAGAAAGTAGGGTTGGGGGCTGGGAGAAGAGATGTTTACAGAATGCATTTTTTTTTTTTTTTTTTTTGCAGTACGCGGGCCTCTCACTGTTGTGGCCTCTCCCGGACATGCAGGCTCAGCGGCCATGGCTCACGGGCCCAGCCGCTCCGCGGCATGTGGGATCTTCCCGGACCGGGGCACGAACCTGTGTCCCCTGCATCGGACTCTCAACCACTGCTCCACCAGGGAAGCCCTACAGAATGCTTTTTAAAGCTAATACATCTCCCCAAATTTTAGCCTTTGCATTTCTGAACCTGAATTTTCGGGGTGGAAGGGATTGGGGAATGCAGATTAAATCATAGCAGATGTATGTGAGAGCAGGGTTCACTTTCCTGCACCTACATTTTTCTTTTGGATGCTGTTGCACGTAGTGGGAAGATACTGGGTTGAGAGTCAAGAGACCTGAGTCCATTCCCAGATGAGTTAAAAGCCCTTCATGTGTCCTTGAGCTGGTTACTTCTCCTATCAGTTGCTTCATCTGCAAAATGAGAAGGCTGAACTGAAATGATTCTCATGTCCTTTCCAACTCTAAAATCCTAGATGATCCCCAGACGTCAGCAGTGCTAAAGCCCCAGTGCTGTGAGATGTCATGTGATCCACGAGGGGTTAGATTCTTTCTGCTTAAATTCTTTCCTCCACCCAAGACTTCTCACTTACCTTTATTGATACAACCTTGCCTGTCCTCCTAAGTATCCAAGGACCCAGGGTTTTATTTTATAAGCTTTCTTGGGGAAGAAGGTAAAAGGCTTCTCTGGGTTCTGAACACCATCTAGGAAGACCATAATTTGAGTTATTTATTCCAGCGCTGGGGAAGTTCATGAGGCTTAGTATCAAACCAGAGAAGAAATTTCCACCAACACCTAGCAACGTCAGGGAAAAAAAAAAAGTCCCCTCTGCCACAGTCAGGTTAGGCTGCTGACTTCTGATTTGACCTTGAACTTGAACTGAACTTAACTGAACAATACAGACAAGTGACCTAATGGAATGCTTTAGCATTCCTTTAGCACAGAGGTGGATTTCTGAACCAATTTTAAGCAATCCTGGCTCAATCTGTGCCTGTTGATTTAGCTGTGGTTATAGTCCTAACAGTAATTCACCTCATTTTTAATCTCCCTTTCCCTTTAGCAGGATCATTTTCTCTGTCTAAAGGGATTAACATTGAGGTAAGAATGGCTAAATAACCCTTTCTGGAATACAAATGACTTTATAAATAAAGGAATATAAATGGAAGACATAGGAAGAGTTCTTAGTGCTATTGCAGTTGGCAAATGCCATAGGCCTTCTCCCCTGTGCAATAGCCAGGCCAGGCATGGCATTAAGAGTTCAGTTCTAGACACTTTCTTTCAAGACCATCCCCATGCTTGAGTCTCCACTGGGCACAAAGACCAGTGTACTTAGCTGAATCATGTGTTCCCCCAAATTTCATGTCCGCCTCCCAATGTAACCTTATTTAGAAATAAGGTTTTTGCCGATGTAATAAGATGAGATCGTACTGGAGTGGGGTGGTTCCTAATCCAATATGACTTATGTCCTTACAAGAAGAAGAGAAGAGACCCAGATACACAGACAGATGCAAAGAAGGTCAGGTGATGACAGAGGCAGAGATTGGAGTGATGCTTCTACAAGCCAGGGAAAATCAAGGATTGCTGGCAACCATCAGACACTGGGAAGAGTTAAGGAAGTGTCCTTCCCTAGAGCCAACAGAAACAGGGAGCATCAGAGGGAGCATGGCCCTGCTGGTACCTTCATTTCACACTTGTAGCCTCTTGAACTGTCAGGCAATAAATTTCTGTTGTTTCAAGCCACCCTGTGTGTAGTACTTTATTACGGCGGCCCTAGGAAACTAATGCAACCAGGCTGGAGAGGCGTCTGGGAGCCACAGGAAAACACGTTGTAAGAGCCAGAAACCCCCCAGCCTTGGCTTGTCCACTGTCCGTTGCCTTCATTCACGTGTCCAGGCTTCGAGATGGCAGGAAGTTGTGAGACTTGCTGATGGTCTCCCCGTGGGTCCTGCTCTCTAGTCCTATCCAGACCACCATGGCTGCGTAGCCAGCCTGTCATCCCTCTCTTGCTGGCTGCCTGTCCCATCCCCTCAGTGACCAGTCCAAACCTTTCTTGTCTTTCTCAAGTCTCCAAACCCACCCCACCTGCCTCACCCTCAATGGATGATTTACTCTGAGACAGTGATGAGGACACTCTTCACTTCACGCCTCACCTTAGAACCCCTCTCTGCGTCCTACGTCTGAAGGAAGGTGTGCACTTCTTGCTTGCTAAGGAGACTCTCTTCACCCGTGCTGTTTTTTCTTTTTTAGATATTAAAAGTATTAACACTTTATTTATTCATATATTTTATTTGTGAACACAATGAACACTCTAATTTTTCTCAGATTCGTTGCTTGATGTGTTGAATCATCAAACTTCTGCAAGAACAACTTACTGTTCATGACAAATGCAGGCTTGGGAAAGAGATTCTTTTAAAGTCTGCCCCTGTGCAGACTCAAAGCAAATAAAATACGTAAGTTCAAAATAGGGTATATGGGGCTTCCCTGGTGGCGCAGTGGTTGACAGTCCACCTGCCGATGCAGGGGACACGGGTTCGTGCCCCGGTCTGGGAAGATCCCACATGCCACGGAGCGGCTGGGCCCGTGAGCCATGGCCGCTGAGCCTGCGCGTCCGGAGCCTGTGCTCCGCAACGGGAGAGGCCACAACAGTGAGAGGCCTGCCTACCGCAAAAAAAAAAAAAAAAAAATAGGGTATATGTATTTAACATTATATGTAGAAATTTTATGTTCAATGTAAAAAAAATTCTATAAATAAATGCTTCAAAATGCATATGACGGTCAAGAATCATAAGTTAACCAGTTTGGTTTTCTTTTTTTTAAATAATTAATTAATTTATTTATATTTGGCTGCATTGGGTCTTCCTTGCTGTGCACTGGCTTTACTCTAGTTGTGGCGAGCGGGGGTTACTCTTCATTGCAGTGTGCGGGCTTCTCATTGTGGTGGCTTCTCTTGTTGCAGAGCATGGGCCCTAGGCATGTGGGCTTCAGTAGTTGTGGCTCACAGGCTCTAGAGCACAGGTTCAATAGTTGTGGCACATGGGCTTAGTTGCTCCGCGGCACGTGGGATCTTCCCCGACCAGGGCTCGAACTTGTGTCCCCTGCATTGGCGGGTGGATTCTTAACCACTGCGCCACCAGGGAAGTCCAGTTTGGTTTTCATGTGGTGCTTTCATATGCCTAGGGTGGAATGATCTTGGGGAAACCACACCCAACTGACCTGTGGAAAATAGCCTGCCTAAGCATTTTATAGAACATAGATGACCTTCTGGGGGTGGGCAAAGGGCTCCTGGGATGTTGGGAGAGATCACTGTGTTAGGATAATTAGGGTACACATAGACATAAGTGTATTGGACAGCCAGGGGTCCACAGAGACAGTCAGTATGCCTTTGTACAGTTCCATTCTTCTTTTTTTAGTTTTTAGTTTATATGGGAGTATCATTGATTAACAGTGTTGTGTTAGTTTCAGGTGTACAGCAAAGTGATTCAGTTATACATATATAAGTATCTATTCTTTTTCAAATTCTTTTCCCATTTAGGTTATTACAGAATATTGAGCAGAGTTCCCTGGGCTATACAGTAGGTCCTTGCTGGTTATCTAGTTGTTGGGTTTTTTTTAGTTTTTTTTGATGTGGACCATTTTAAAAATCTTTATTGAATTTGTTACAATATTGCTTCTGTTTTATGTTTTGGTTTTTCGGCCGCAAGCCATGTGGTATCTTAGATCCCTGAGGAGAGATCGAACCCACACCCCCTGCATTGGAAGGCCAAGTCATAACCACTGGACCGCCAGGGAAGTCCCTGGTTATCTATTTTAAATACAGCAGTGTTGTACAGTTCCATTCTTTACAGTTCCATTCTTTACAGTTCCATTCTTTAGACTGAGGTTGGGGCTCAAGAGCAGCCAAGACCGCGGTAGCAATGGAGTCAAGATTTCACCTGTACTCTTGACCCCAACCCCCTCTGGCAACTTCAGGGTCTGTACTCCAGGATCCAAGTCTAGCTGCTGGTTTCAATCTCTCCCTCTCTGGTGCTCCCCTCCCTCCCCTTGCTCAGTGCTTTTCTACAAACAGGCCTAGGTCTCTCTTAATAAAACCAAACCAAACCAAACCAACAAATACATTCCTCAGACGACTACTTGATCTTTTCCTTCAAGTTTCTTTATGGAGGTATTAATAGTCACCCCTTCCATTTCATCAAACTCTTGTAGACAGACTACTGGCCTCACGCTCTAACATGAAGCCACTAGGGACTTTCCAAATCAATAAATCAAATGGTCATCTCTCTATTAACATTAAAGACATCTCAAATATTCATTTTTAAAGCATCACACGTAGTCTCACACTGAAACAAAATGTTTTGTTTTTGCAATTTTCCTTTCACACACACATATATTTTTATGTAGTTAACATGGTTTGTATGCCCTCTGCAGCATTTCTCACTGTGGCCACTCTCTTCTTGAAGCTCGCAACTCGCTTGGTCCCTGGTTTCTTCCTACATCTCCAACTGTTCCTTCTCAGTATCTTTTTCTGGCTCCTCTTCCTCTACCCACTTTCGTTCCTCAGTCTACAAGCTTTCCATGAATAATCTCATTACTCCTATAATTTCAATGGCCACCTGCATGCCAAGGGTTCACAATTTCCTATCCTCAGCCCAGACCTCCCACTGGTCTCCAGACCTTTCTTCAACTTCCTGCAAGGCAGCTCTGTCTTGATGTCTCACAGATACCTCATTTTCAACACATCTAAAGCTGAACTCATTATCTTTTCCCAAATGCCGTTTTTCTGTGCTTTTTCTCTCTGCACGTGGCATCCTCATCCACGCTGCCACTCTCCTGAGCAGCTGGGAACTATCTTAAGGCTCCCCCTCCTCCATCTCCACTGCTACCCTCCTCCTGTGCCCCCTGCTTCTGTCCATGGTACCACTACTTTCTCTGAAGTCATTATGGAGTCTATCATCTCCAATTGCTTCTCAAATCTAATCAGTGGTCTAATCCTCTGGATTGTCCTGCAAAATTTGCTGCTTCTTGTTTTTTTCCCTCCATTCCTAATACCCCCAATGAGGCTTTCATTACATTTCATCGACCATTGCAGTGGATTACTGATTAGTCCTTATGACTCAGGTTTCTCCATGAGCCAACGCCAACTTAAATACTGAAAGAAAAAAAAATGCCCAAAGTATTGTTTGAGGTCTGAGTTGGAGGGAGCCTGACTCCACCCTACTACAAAAAATTCTTCCGTGGCAGAAGACTTAAGCTGGCCTCCAAATACCTGCACCATGTGGTTTTATTTATATCTCTCACCATTTCCTGTACTTACTCTCTTCCTTGGGATTCCCTGGTGCTTTTAAGCCTCTGTGTCCTGGCTCTGAGTGCCACACCCTCCATCGAGATGATTCCGTTCCACCCCACCCTCGCACCGTCAAACACTACCCATCGAAATCCAGGACACACTTTAACATCTATCCCAAATCATCATTGCCATCATCATCACTGTCACCTTATGTTTGAATAGGATTTCACAGTTTACAAAATGTTTTCACATGCGTTTTCTCAATTGAGCCTCACAAAATCCCTATAGCTCAGGAGGGTAAATATTTATTATTCTTTTGACCAGTGTGGAAACAGATCAGAAAAGGTAAATTGCTAGCTAATATGTCACTGTTTTGGAGGCTTCTCTTTATATTTCTCTTGTCTCCCATCATATTTTTCCTCCTATTAGGATTATTTCTACTCTAATCATACCTTTCACTCTATGTTTTAAATCATTTATGATAGCAAACAGTAGTAAGAATGGTTTACTTTTATATTACACTTGATGGTTTGCAAAATGCTGCTTTCAAATTAAGCATGGTCCTTAATCCTCAAAATATTCATCGGTTGGGCCTCCCTGGTGGCGCAGTGGTTGAGAGTCCGCCTGCTGATGCAGGGGATACGGGTTCGTGCCCCGGTCTGGGAGGATCCCATATGCCGCGGAGCGCCTGGGCCCATGAGCCATGGCCGCTGGGCCTGCGCATCCGGAGCCTGTGCTCCGCAACGGGAGAGGCCACAGCAGTGAAAGGCCCGCGTACCGCAAAAAGAAAAAAAAAAAAAATTCATCGGTTAAGAATGATTACCCCCATTTTAACATACAAGTTTGTTACTTGGGCCAAATTTCCTTTTTATAATAGTTGGTACAGGTCCTCATCCGTAGGATGAATGCAGTATTTGTGGATTGTCATGACAGCTTGAAAATCTAGTACTCGAAAATCTGACCATGGAAGAGCAAGAGGTGACAATATATGTGTCCTCATATTGTAAAATTAAAACTGGTCAGTAGACTTTAGAGGATGGGCATCATGGGCTTGACGTAAAAACAACTTTATAACACTTGGAACAGCCTAACACTGAAACTGTCACAAGATGTAGTGAGCTCTTTATCTCTGCTTCAGGCATATTACCGAGGTCATTTCTGCATTGAGAAGAAGGAGGGGAGATGGCCAGGTAGGATAGATTCTTTCTTTCTTTATTAAGAAATTTTTTAAAAAATTGAAGAATAGTTGATTTACAATGTTTTGTTAGTTTCTGCTGTACAGCAAAGTGATTCAGTTATATATATATATGTATATATATACTTTTTCAGTTTCTTCTATTAGAATTTATTGCAAGATATTGAATATAGTTCCCTGTGCTATACAGTAGGACCTTGTTGTTTATCTATTTTATATACAGTAGTTTGTATCTGCTAATCCGAAATTCTTAATTTATCCCTCCCCTGCCCCTATCCCCTGTGGTAATCATAAGTTTGCTTTTTATGTCTGTGAGTCTGTTTCTCTTTTGTATATAAGTTCATTTGTATCATTTCTTAGATCCCACATATAAGTGATAAGATAGATTCTTTATATTAAAAAATATTTATTAAGAATCATCTATGTGGGGGGCTTCCCTGGTGGCGCAGTGGTTGAGAGTCCGCCTGCCGATGAAGGGGACACAGGTTCGTGCCCCGGTCCGGGAAGATCCCACATGCCGCAGAGCGGCTGGGCCCGTGAGCCATGGCCGCTGAGCCTGTGCGTCTGGAGCCTGTGCTCCGCAACGAGAGAGGCCACAAGAGTGAGAGGCCCACATACCGCAAAAAAAAAAAAAAAGGATCATCTATGTGCTAGTAGCTGTGCTTGGTGATGAGAGTGCAGCCGTAATTCAAAACAAAATCCTTTCCCTTGAGGAATTTTCAGCCCACTGGGAAAGACTAGTTTAAGTAATAAATAAATAAATATAAAAATTACAGGGCTTCCCTGGTGGCACAGTGGTTAAGAATCCGCCTGCCAATGCAGGGGACACGGTTCGATCCCTGGTCCGGGAAGATCCCACATGCCACAGGTCAACTAAGCCCGTGTGCCACAACTACTGAGCCTGTGCTCTAGAGCCCGTGAGCCACAACTACTGAGTCCGTGTGCCACAACTACTAAAGCCCGCGTGCCTAGAGCCCGTGCTCTGCAACAAGAGAAGCCACAGCAATGAGAAGCCCACGCACCTCAATGAAGAATAGCTCCCACTCACCACAACTAGAGAAAGTCCGCACACAGCAACGAAGACCCAACACAGCCATAAATAAATAAAAATAAAAATAAATAAATTTAAAAAATTACAACTTGTGACAGTGCTATAAAGAAAATAAAAAGATGCTAAGATGAAAATAAGCTAAGATGAAAATAATGTGTATACTGTATTGAGAAGACCCCTTGAAAGCAGCATTTAAGGTGTAGAAGTTAAACAGGCAGATATTGAGGAAAGAGCAATCCAGGCAGAGGAAGCATCAACCGCAAAGGCCCTGAGGTGGAGAAGAGCCTGGAGAAGAAATGAAAATCAAGGCAGGCCAGTATGGCAGGACCACGGTTACAGTACAGAGCTAGACAGGGCCCCATGGGCCACAGTAAGTAAGTAGTTTAGATTTTCTTCTCAATGCACTAGGAAACTGTGGGAAGTTAGAAGGTAGTTTTGCATTCTAGAATAATATGATTGCTATTTAAGAGGTAATTTATCTAAGGATGGCAGCTTCTTCAATAAACTCTCATATACTTGGACTACACCACCAGGAGTGACAGCTGTTCTAATTCAGGGTAGGTCTTCCTGCCAAACACTGTGTGGGACAGGGCTCTGATTCACAAAGGTGACATTTTTCTCTGGGAGGAACTTAGCAATCTGCCTAGGGAAGTACCTGAGTCTCAGAGAAGACGAGTCAGCAAGGGAAGACAATCTGTTGGGATAGAGATTTGTAAGGATGAGAAGAGAAAAGGAGACCCTGATCCCTTTTCCCTAATCCACAGCCTTCAGTTGGATACACAGAGGAGCCTGTCTTCAGTGTTTTCATTCAATAGCTGGAGAGAACTTGGAAGAGAATCTCAGAAATAATGCAGCAACTGCTCATCCAGTTGCTCAATGAATTTTTTTTGAGCCTCTATTATGTGCCAGGCTGTACCAGCAACTGTGGATATGACAATAAACTGGACCGGCAAAGCTCTTGCCATCAGAGAGCCTACACAGCAGTGGACACAACGGGGTGGGAAGCAACCCTTTAGGAAGTCATTGTAAGCACATCCAAGAGAAGGAAGGCTAAGGGCAAACACATCCATTCAGGCCAAACATCTATCAGAGGCAAGAGAGAGAGGAATTTTAAGACCTGACCTGAATGATAAAAGGAGGTTTTTGGAAAGGAAGATAGAGAGGAAGGACGAGGCAAATTCCCCGGGTGGCAGAATTTGTCTGCTGTACAGCCTCACCCTCTCTCTAATCCTTTTCTACCCCAGTCCCAAGTTTGAAAAGATGGCCGGGAGCTCCTGCTGGAGTCATTTCTTGGTAAAGTAAAGGTGCAGAAATGAAGACTTCTGGACTGACTTTGCAGACTTCCCCATATTTCATCCCTATCATAGAAAGCAGCTTATATAAAAGGATGTGCTATGGCCCTTTGGACTGCTGTGATAATGTTAGGACCCCACTGAACGGCATTGGTATGAACTAATCTACTGCAGTATCTCTACAAATCAATTTGTGACTTTTGGAAATGTTTCAAGGCACAGGGCAAGCCAAATGTCTCCCCATACTGAGACTGAAAATGTCTTGGGTACCCTTGCTGATAAGATCTGCTGTATAGATGCATGTCTACAAGCACTCAGTGGCTGCTGGCAACATTCATTACAACTCGAGTGTGACATGTGCTATCCTTTTCATGGATTCTGATAAAAGTTATCAGTCATGGTAGATGTATAAAGAACCTGGCTTCACTGTGACTGATTAGAGTTACCTTATTTCCTATTTCCATACCATTTGTAGTCTGGGAATTGAGCAGGAAGTTGCTCCCGGATGCTCTCCCTTCTTAGTTATGAAGGTGTGGTTATTTGGTTTTCTGTAGTAAGAGACATAAACCAATCACATGAAAGCATATTCTACTGACGTCAGAACAATCGGTCCCAACCTACCTTTCCAGTCTCAGCTCCTACCTATTCTTTGTTACTCTTGCTCCTCCAAACTAAACTACTTGTGGGATCCTTAACTTGTCACCTTTATTCAGTCTGGTCATTTTGCCAGGAATGCTTCAGGGGAGTTTTCTCTCATCCTTCGTGACCCAGCTGAAATCTGTGTCTCTGAAAATTCTTCCTGCCCTGCTGGAGAGCTCCTTTCCTCTGCGTTCCCATAGGTCAGGTCCTGTATTTAGCATGGGAGATGCAAAGTCAAGTAATATATGTCTGTGCCCTCAAGTCCTCATAACCTGGTGGGGAGGCAAACACCAATAAATACACCATGTGTAAACTTCCTGTAACAAAGACATAAAAAGAGACACAAACTAAAGAATCAAATAAAATCAGATGGGACATGGGCCCCAATTCTGAGCTCTTCCATCATTATGAAATTACCAGTTTGCTCTAGCGATATCACAATCTCATCCTGGCACTCTTCTGAGTACATTAGCCTCCTTCCTATAAAGATGATCACCATTCTCATCACAATCAGCAGCAACCTGATAATCATAAAATTATAAAAACAGAGTTAACAATATGTGAACTTTCCAAATCAAAAATGTATGGGATGATTCTTCATATTATAAGGATGATTCTTCATTTTCTTTTTTTAAAATAAATTTATTTATTTATTTTTGGCTGCGTTGGGTCTTCATTGCTGCGCACAGGCTTTCTCTAGTTGCAGCGAGTGGGGGCTACTCTTCTTTGCGGTTCTTGGGATTCTCATTGCGGTGGCCTCTCTTGTTGCGGAGCATGGGCTCTAGGTGCGTGAGCCTCAATAGTTGTGGCATGCGGGCTCAGTAGTTGTGGCACACAGGCTTACTCGTTCTGTGGCCTGTGGGATCTTCCCGGGCCAGGGATCGAACCAGAGTCCCCTGCACTGGCAGGTGGATTCCCAACCACTGCGCCACCAGGGAAGTCTCTCTTCATTTTCTGAAGGCATCTCTAAATACCAGGATTCCTGCTCAATAAAACTTACATTCAATTTACAGGTATTGAACATAGTCCATTTTTAAAAGAATATTTATTTCATAAAATAAAATAAAAGTGCATGTGAGAGTATTAGCACAAAGTAGTTGCAAAATAAATTTTTAGTCAGATATAAAATAAGATGCACATGCTTTGAGAATGGGAACAGTGATGATCATTGTCACATTCATAACATTGATATATCTCTAATCAACATGCCTGTTCTTTGTAGTACTTAGAGTTGCAATTATTGGACAGAGTACCAGTTGCTCAAATACCCTGTATTAGAGGTTTTCTTCTTGTACTTAGGTAACCTAATTTTCTTTAAAAATTTGTAGGCATAATTTCCTATCTATCAATTTATCTTCCATGGAAATTAGAAACTCACTATTCTGTTACATTGCCAATGCCATGGCTTAATTATTGTGGCACTTTAGTAAGTAGTGTGAGTTCCCCAACTTTGTTCTTCTTGTTCAAATATTATTCTAGTTCCTTTGTATCTCCATATACATGTTAGAATCAGCTTATTAATTATAAAAAACTAGTTGTGATTATAATTAGAAATGTAGTGTTGAATGTATAGGTCAATTTGGAGAGAGTTGAAATCCATATACTATTGAGGCTTCCAATCCATGAACAATCCATGAACATGATATATCTTTCCATTTGTTTAATCTTTAACTTTTCTCAGGAATGTTTTATAGTTTTCAGTGTAGATGTCTTCCATATAATTCCTTAAATTTATCTCAAAGTATCTTTTTGTTTTTGATACTAAGTGAATTTTAAAAATATTTTTCAAAATTTCATTTCCAATTATTTGCTTCTAGTGTACAGAAATGCAATTGAGTTTTGTATATTAGCCCCTGTCCTATGACCTTGCTAAATTAACTTATTAGCAACTAATAGTTGATTTATGTTTTTCTTAGGGTTTTAATAAAAACAATCTTGTTATCTACAGTTTTTACTTCTTTCTCTATGCTTTTTATTTCTTTTTTCTTGTTTTATTGCACTGGTTAGTGTAATGTTGAATAGGAATGGAAAGAATGGGCATTCTTACTTTGTTCCCAGTCTTCTTCAATATTATATCTATAACTTTTTCATTGATGCCATTTATTAAATTGAAGAATTTCCTTCTATTTCTGTTCCCTGTTAATTTTTTATTTGTTTTTTTTTACCATGAATGGGTTTTGAATTTTGTCAATATTTTTCCTGTGTCTCTTTAGATAATCATATGGTTTTGCTTTTAAAGCTGTTAATATGGTTTAATTACATTGATCAATTTTCAAATGTAAACCAGCCTTATATTATTGGCATAAATTGTACTAGGTCCCTTTTATGTACTGAAGGATTTAAACTAATTCTATTTTGTTAAGAATTTTTGTGTATGTGTCTACTTTCATGATGGAAATTAGTCTGCAGTTTTTTCTTGTAAAGTTTTTGCAAGAGTTTAGGGTATCAAGGTTATGAGGTCTCACAAAATGAGCTGTGAAGTACTCTCTCCTTCTTAATTTTTCTGAAAGAATTTGTGTGGCATCTGAATTATTTCTTCCTTAGATGGTCAGTAGAATATACCAGTGAAACCATTTGGACTTACCAGTTCCCTGTGGGAAACTTTTTGATAAAGAATGCAATTTCTCTAAAATATAGCACTTATATTTTCTATATCATCTTGTGACAGTTTTGGCAAACTGTGTTTTTCAAGGAATTTTTCCATGTCATCTATGTTGTAAATTTATTACTATAAAATTGTCCATAATAGTCTTTGAATGTCTGTAGGATCTGTAATGTTGTCCCTTCATTTTTTTTCAAGAATGCTTGCTAGAGGTTTATCAGTTTTATTAATCTTTTCAAAGAACTACCTTTTGGTTTTGTTTATTTTTCCTCTTGTTTGTCTATTTTACATTAGACTGATTTCTGTCTTATCTTTATTATTTTCTTTCTTCTACTTACTTTGGGTTTTAATTTGTTCATTTTTTTCTGGCTTCTTGAGATGGAAGCTAACATTATTGATTTTGAAACTTTCTCCTTTTCTAATATGTGCATTTAAACTTATGTTACCCTTTAAGCACTGCTTTAGCCATGTCTTACAGATTTTGATATTGTGTTTTTATAATCATTAAATTCAAAATATTCTAATTTTCCTTAGGATTTCTTGTTTGACCCATGGGCTATTTAGAAATATGCTGTAATTTCCAACTATTTGGGGGCTTTCAGATATATCTTATTATTGTTGATTTCTAATTTAATTCTGTGGGGTCAGAGTACATCCTCTATAAGGTTTTAGCCTTCTGAATTGTATTGAGAATTGGTTTTTGACCTAGCAGATGGTTTATCTTAGTGAACATTTTATGTGCACTTGAAAAGAAAGTATATTCTGTAATTATTGGGTGTAGAATGGGGTGATTGATAATGTTGTTTAGATCATCTATATCTTCACTGAATTTTAATTGTTTCATGAGTAACTAAGACAAGGGAGTTAAAAATCTGTATCTATGATTGTGGATTTGACAGTTTCTCTCCTTAGTGTTGTCAGTTTTGTTTCATGTAATTTAAAACTCTTATTAGACACATATACATTTATGATAGCTGTAGCTTCCTGATAAATTGACTCTTTTTAAAAATCATTTATGAAATGCCTTTCTTTATCTCAGGTAACATCCCTTGCCTTGAAGTCTTTTCCTGATATTAATATAGCCGCTTCATCTTTCTTATGCTTACTAAGCATAATTTATATTTTTTCTATTATTTTAGTTTCACTCTCTGTCTTTATATTTAAAGTGCATGTCTTATAGACAGTATGTAGTTTATTGTATCTTGATTATTTTTACTCCCATCTGACAATTTCTTCCCTTTCATTTAATATGTTTACTAGTATAGTTGGATTTAAGTCTACCATTTTGTTATTTGTTGCATCTCCCATCTTCTTTTGTTGTTGTTCCTTAATATTCCATTTTAATTCCTCTGTTGGTTTTAAAGCTATAATTCTTTGCATTATTTTTTATTGATTGCTCTAGGGATAACAATATGCATCTTTGACTTATAGTCAACTTAGAGTTAATATTATACTACTTTACATAAAGTAAAGAACTTTGCAGCAATCTATGCCTCTTTACACTCATCCATGCTTTGTGATATTGTTACCATACATATGATAGCTACATATGTTATATATATATACCCACAGTACAGTGTTATAACTTTTGCTTGAAACCCTCATGTGAGTTATAACAATTTTATGAGTAGAAAAATATATATAGTATTTTGTTCTTACTTACATATTTACCAATTCTACTGTTTTTAATCATTATCTGTAGACCTGTCTCCATTGGTATTATTTCTTTCAGTCTGAAAACTTCCATTAGCATTTCTAGTGCAGGACTGCTGGAAACATATTCTCTGTTTTCATTTCTCTTAAAAGGTGTTTATTTTGCCTTCATTTTTGAAATATATTTTTATTGGACATAGAAATCTAGGTTGACAGGCTTTTTTTCCCTTTCTCTTGGGTTCCATTGTCTTCTGTTGTTTATGAAAAGAAGTTATCCATTATTTGTTGTTTCCCTGTATGTAATATGTTCTTTTTCTTTGGCTGCTTTTAAGACTTTTCTCTTTATCTATGGTTATCAACACTTTGAATATGATATGCCTAAGTGTTGTTTTTTTATATTCATCCCACTTGGTGTTCACTGAGCTGCTAGGCTATGTAAGTTAATTTTTTCAGCAAATTTGGGGAATTTTAAACCATTATTTTATGTTTCTTCTTTCCTGTTCTCTCTCCTCTCTTCCTGGCACTCCAGTTACACATAGGTTATACTGCTTGATGTTATCCCACAGGTCACTGATGTTCTGCTTTCTTTCTTCCTTTCTTTTTCAATTTTTTCCTCTCTGTTCTTCAGATTGGACAATTTATCTTGATCTGTCTTAAAGTTAATTTATCTTTTCTTGTCCCATTTCCAATCTGATATTAAGGCCATCCAGATCTATTGATAGAATTTCTATTAGGTTCTTTTTTATAGTTTCCGTTTCTCTGCTAAGATTCTTCATTTGCTCATTCATTAAGATACATTTTCCTTTAAGTTCTTAAACATATTTGTAATAACTATTTTAAAGTTCTTGTCAGCTAATTTCAACATCTGGGTTATCTTGAAGTTATTTTCTATTGAGTGATTTTTCTCTTGTCTGTTGGTTACATTTTCCTGTACATTTCCCCCTCATACACTACCTTCTTGTTAGTCTTCTCACTTTCCATGAACTTCTCCCACTGGGGGCTTCTCACATGGTACTCCTTCCACCTTAAAAATGCTCCACTATCTCCTTGCCTCATCCACTGCTACTCATCCTCAAGTTTCAACCAAAATGTAATTTCTTGAGGGTGGCCATTCCTGACCCAGCCAGTCTTAGGTTCCATCCCCTGTTATATGCTTTCGTTTCACCCTGTATTTTTTCCTTCAAAGCACTTACTAAAACTGTAATTATGTGGTTATTTTTTTTCATATCCCTCTGTTCCTCTAGAATGCACAATCCAGCAGCACAGAGATCCTATCCCTTTATTTATTCCACATCCTCAGTATTTATTAGTGCCTGGCATCCAGTAGGTAGTTAATATGTACTTGTTGAATAAATGAATCTACTTCTGTCTTTTAGATCTTCTATTCACCTTATCATTGATAGTAAATATAATATCTTACATTTGTAAGATAAAAGTCTTTTTTACTTTTCAAAGAGGGATTTCCTGCATAACTCCTCTGAGCCTCACAAAACCCTGTAAGGAAGCTTTGTGCCTATTATCAGGTAAAGATTTTTCAGACACAGAAAAGCTGGATGATATGTCAAAGCTCATACTATCAGAAGTAGAAACATGGCTAGAACAGTCTCCTGGCATCTAATTAGGAATTCTTTCCTAAGCCCCCCTGGCCTCCCATTCTCTTGGCTTCGAAATACCCTTATAAGGAAACATGTGTACACAGTATAATCCTCTTTTTGAAACAGGTTTCTAATTTTTCAGAATGGGATCATGTTGACATTTTAGGCTCTTAAAAAATATCAGTGAGCACAGAGAAGACTTTACGTGGGTTTACACTCATTTTGCTCCTGTCAGTTCCCACACTGAGTGGTTTCCCCATTTCCATTCTTGGCCCTGTGGGGCTCTTTGCCATCTGGTTACAATTTTAAAATGCTTGGGCCTTTTTGTTGAAGAACCACATCTCAAACATTCTAATGCCTCTTTTTTTTTTTTAAGCTAATAAACACTGTGCCGAAAATCAGCCTTCGGTCTAGAAAGCCTGCAGTCATCTGTGTGCTGTTGTCGCTAAGTAGACGTGAATGTTCTGAGCTCTATCCCCTCCCTCTAGCCCCCTTCTGTAACCAGCGCGGATATTCACAGGACAACTGGCTGGGAACACCATCTGAATTTTTGACCACACAAAGCCGTATGGCTGATCCAGGTTTAACCTTGACATCATCAGCACGACCTTCTCAGCACCACTTTGGCTCAGCAGTTCAGTTATTTATTCCAAAGGATGAATAAATGCAGTGTCAGGGTCTCTTTTATCTGTTCAATCTTTTATAAAAGCTGAAGAGGAGAAAAGGTAGGCCAGAGTAGTTTTGTACTATTAAAGGTTGTCTGATTTCTCACTGCATGTTCTTTGCCACTTTTCTGCTGTTCCACAGTTCTGGTGATGCTGGTTTTAGTAGGTCTTGTGCGTCACGGGACTGATGATCGCACAAGACTTGTATGGTTGTGATTTGGGTGAGCAGCAAATCCTGTCTTTAGGTGTTCATCATCAAAGCCTTTGTCAGACTCCTTGTGGCCCAGAATCCCTGTCTCCATGGAATGCCTTTGAATTCTGGGAATTCTAATTCCTGAACCAATTGTGAGGTGGTGTATCTGATGCTTATCCAAACTGAGGGGCAGAATATTTGCAATTGACATAATTCTGGAAGAGAATCTAGGTCATTATCCTGCCATCTTTCAAATGTACTTTTCCATCCTTCCCAATGGTAGTGCTAACTACCATTTGTAGAGCATTTATGCAGTGAACACTGTGCGAAGCTGCTATCTTCCTTCTCTATGAGATAGATCCCTAGCCTAATTTTACAACTGGGAGAACTGAGATGCAACGAGAGAAAGTAAATTCCATAAATTCATTGAGTTATTCCATGGAGGCCCTGGGATTTGAACCTCATTATTTCTGTCTGAGTCCGTAGTCTTTGCTCTTAACTAGGGGTTGGCAAACTATTTCTGTAAAGGGAAGATGGTAAATATCTCAGTCTTTGCAGGGAATATGTGGTCACTGTCACCTCTTCTTTCCTTCTTTACAACCCTTTATAAAAGCTAAAGCCATTTTGAAATCACAAGCCACACACACACACACACACACACACCCAAAAACAGATTATGAGCCTGATGTGGCCTGGATTTGGCCTGTGGGCTGTAGTTTGCTGACCTCTGCTTTTAATCCACACACACACTGTTTCTCAGGATGTGGAAACTCTGTGTTTCCAGTGGAAAATAGTGAGAAAAATGGTGAGTGCCTGGGAGAGGTAGCAGGACGACAGCAGGTGCTCTCCCTGCTCTGGTGAGATGAGCCAGGGGTCACTTAACCACTGGCCGCTGTGCCTGGAAGTGTTCAGCTTTCCCTTTGCAGTTCTGTCAGGAACCTCATGGCTCCAGAAGGCCAGAGGGAAAGGCCTCCTCGTGGGAGCAGGAAACCCGCAGGGCAGAAGGCGTCTTCACATTTGCCTGCCCCTTCTCGACCTTTCCCCTCCGCACCTTCTTGGTTATAATCAGAGCACTATCAGGAACCCTTGAGTCAGTGGCTCTTTATTTTTATGTTTTAATTTAGTTCACTTTTCAGTTGCCAAGCATTTGACTGTTTAAGGGACTCCTGTGGTGAATATTTATCTCCCTCCTGGAAGAAGCGAGGTTCCCTTTGCTGAGCTCATACAGTGGGGTTCTTAGGCTGACCAGGACAGCTGACCATCTCTAGGAGGTGAAGTCCCCAGCTGTGGGGCTGAACCCCTTCCAGAAAAGGCTGGAGGGCCAAGAAGCTTCCTGTGACTCCCCACTGCCCCCATCTAACCAACATCTCCGTCTCCTCGCCACGCACCTCCCTGCCTGCCTCCTTTCCCTGGCGCAGATATATTCTTCTGCCTGGGAAAAGGAACTGTGTTTCCATGGAAGCCTCATTAACTCTGCATCTTGCTCAGTTTGGGTTTGATCACGGCTGCCAGAAGTATTTTTAGCCCATGCAGTTGTGTAATGAGATGGGAATTGGGGAAGGGAGAGGGGACAGTATGGACAGAGAGAAGATTAAAAAAGGAGGAAGGAAGGGAAGGAAAACCTCAGGAAGAGGGTCCCACCAAAGGAGGGAAGGATGGAGCACTTTTTGTGTGGTGAGGACCGCTGCTCCCGGCCAGCTCCATCCTACTGGAAGCCTGTGGACATTTGCCATGACAACTGTCCTGGTCACGTGTCAGGGGAGCCTCTCATCTCCCTTTCCATGAGCGCAGTTGGCCCCAGCCAGGGTGTCACTTAAACCAGGGAATGTGGTGGACTGATGCCGCTGCTCGTGGGTTTCCCTCCCGGGGTGGGGAGGGGGCAGGGAAGGAATAGTAGCGAAGCTGAGGGCTGGCGTTCTCAGGGTCTGCAGTTGTAACGGCCACAAGGTGATAGCAGGGGAGAGAGGGTGTCTTAACACATCGGAGGTTTATACCCAGAGACGGGATTTTGGGGGTCAGAAAGGGCATGCCGTGTGATTGTGCCAGAACCTGATACCAAGGCCATCCCCTGGCTGCTGAGGTTCTCGGAACTTTCACGTTGGCCCTTCAGCCAGACTGTGCCCTCCCTCTGCCCTTGCATGTGAGAGAGCTCTTGATAACCTGGTTGGTTGTTTGCATTGGAGTTGTTGGAGTGTGTGTGTACCATACATGTGCAGGACCATGTATCACACCACATAAAAATATAAAAACCACAGGCAGAGGGAATAGCTAACGTTCACTGAGCCCTCCCGGTGGCCACACAGCGTTTTAGGCATTGTATACGTGGTAACTCATTTTCCCTTTCCCTAATTCTATGGACTAGACACTTGCCATCTCCATTTACAAACAGGGAAACTGAGGCACAGAGAAGTTAAGAAACATACCCAAGGTCACTGAGCTGTTTAGCAGTGGAGCCAGGTTTTGTACCCAAGCAGCCTGACTTGAGAATCCACAGTTTGAAATCAGTAACGTTAGCATAGGCCTGTCATACATTTGAAACGACTTTCTGCACAGAACCATTTATAGTAACTTTGGACTGATGAGCTGAAAGGAGTCTGCAGATGTGTGCTGCTGGGATTTCATTCATCCTTAAAGAGGTGGTGTGGTTTTTTTTCCCGAAGGTGTTCTGAGGGTGGTATCCAAATTCATAAAAATCTTTACGATCAAGATTTTCGTGAGCAGACATAGAGAATGGACATGAGGACACGGGGAGGGGGAAGGGTAAGCTGGGACGAAGTGAGAGAGTTGCACTGACATATATACACTATCGAATGTAAAACAGATAGCTAGTGGGAAGCAGCCACATAGCACAGGGAGATCAGCTCGGTGCTTTGTGACCACCTAGAGGGGTGGGATAGGGAGGGTGGGAGGGAGACGCAAGAGGGAGGGGATATGGGGATCTATGTATACCTGTAGCTGATTCAGTTTGTTATGCAGCAGAAACTGACACACCGTTGTAAAGCAATTATACTCCAATAAAGATGTTAAAAAAAAAAAAAAAGAAAGATTTTCGCGAGCTTCATTCTGACTCTCCTGCACTGCCGTTCTTCCCGCATTTCCGACTGGGTTTTGTTGCCTCATCTCTCTTGAGCCCCGTTGCTCCCCAGTGTTGGTGTCGGGGCACGCTCCCCTTCTTATTCTCAGGCAGAGCAAGTTTCTCTCCTTGTTCAGCCTCGCGGTCCGGCTTCTTCTTCCTCGGGACAGCGTTTCATTTCTCCAGTTGCGTCCCCGAGCGATTGCCCTGAGGCCCTCCTTGAGCCCCGGCAAGCTGTTCCCTTCTTTGCCTTCAGTCTCTCTGATGACCTCTCTTTCAGTCTGCCCCTCTTCAGGGCCTTGGTTTTCTCTGAAGTTACCAGCTACCCTCCTCAAAACCAAAGTGGAGAGGAAACCAAAATCCTTTCACAGCCCCGCTAGCCTCCTCTCTAAATGCTTTCTGTGTTCTGCTTAGGACATGAAAATCCTAGGGCGTGTGTATTGGGGATTTATTTATTATACCGCACAGCTCAATCTTTACAATATCCCTATGAGGCGAGTACCAGCGATACCCTCCCTTTTACAGGTGAGTAAACCGAGGCACATAGAGATAGAATAACTTGCTCCAGGTCACACGGCTAGTAAGTGGTTGGAACCGTGATGCAAAACAGGGCAGTCTGGCTCCAGAGCCTGGGCCCTTAATCAGCATTCTATCTCGCCTCCTACTTGAAAACAGCCAAGTCAAAGTTGGAGATGGATCGACGGCCATCTTCTTGCACAATAAAGCAGAGGCCAGCTGTCTGGAGCTACACTGGCCTGATGGTTCTTTGCCAAGGCCTTGTGCTCAGCGATAGCCTCTGAAGTTCGAGGTCTTGCCCGGGTGCTGTAACAGCTGGGCACCAGCAAGAAAAATCAATGACTATGATTTCATCAGTGATGTAGCCCATCTAAGGGTGAGGTCAGAAGATCACACATGTACAATCCGTGCCACTCTCTTTTGGTTACAAGAAGCAGGAATCCACAATGCCAGCTTATTTATTTTTTTTTAAGTTGAATGTACAAGATATAAGGGTATCTTACAGAGTTTGGTTTAGGGCAAACAGGCCTTCTGAGGTGCTGAAGGCAGGAACAGGGATGTTGCCGGTGCCTCCCTGCCTTTTCCTCTGGAACCCAATGGTTTCTTACCTGCTTCTCTCTACATCTTTGCCTCATTTCTCTCCATCTCCTCTGACTATCTTTTATTGCCTCATCATGCATGTGTAAAAACCTGTATCAGCATTTCCAAGTTCACAGATCCTTATTCAGGGCAGCCATAGTATCCTTAAAACTCCACATTCCAGGGAGAAAGTTTGGGTCAAGGGCCTGGCTGAAGGACAGTGAAATGGAGAAAAAGAAAGACACGGCTGCCAGGCCCAGGGGCAACAGGGAGGCCGGGCAGGCAGCTGTTGTTGTGGTCCAAGGGATAGTTTAAAAGGTCAAGGCAGAAGTAAGTCACATCCTTTTCACAGATGGAGAAACTGAGGCACAGAACGAGCCTGGCTGAGGATCCAGATCTCTGGCTTTTGTGTCTATACTGGATCTACCAGACCTGGTATCTGATTCTGAGGGGGAAGTGAGGTTTCTCTACTTTGTCTCTCCACCACCGGGGGGTTCTGGGGCCTTCCTAGGATAAATTCAATTCAGGACCCCCAGGAAATAAAGCATGCAAAATGAAGTTCTGGAACAACTTAGGTTCTGGAATTGTTACTGACCAGGGTTCTTGACCTCCTTAATCAATAGAAATTGGTAAGAGGCCAGACAAGAAATTCAGGCAAGGCTTTACTGGGGCTCTTGCTGCAGCAGGGGGGAGCGAAAACAAGTAACAATTTCCCTTGCTCACTCATTCCCTGAGGTGAGGAGAGCTGTTTCCTTATATGGGGTGAGGGTAGGGGCGGGTCCAGGCGTCGGGCCGGAGGCGTGGCTTAGGTGGTCTGCCCACCCCTCTGGTGGTGGTGTGTGCAGGGGGCAAGCGCAGTACCCTGCTTTTGCTCCGGGCTCTTCAGAAGTGGCAGTTGGGTTTTTGGTCTTTTTGTATCTTGTTGTCCGTAATTTGCCCCAACTGGCATGCATGCAGTTACTTTTAGTTTCTTAAAGTTTCTTTGCATTTGTTGCTTGAGGAGACATTTGTCCAGGTGCAAGCACTGCAGCAAAGGGACCCAGGTCCCAGGTCCCAGCCTGTCTCAGAATGAGGACCCCTGGGTCCTGGGACCAGCTCTTCTCTAATCTGTCATGTGGTGCCCTCGTGGAGCTAATACCTAGCACTCCTGGATTTAAATACAGGTCTTCAAAGCTTCTGTTCCTTCTACCATGTAACAAACCCTCATATACCTCACAACAACCCACGGGACGGGTGCTTTCAGACCCATATCCCAGGAGAGCCAGTTGGGGCACTGAGGGTGAGCAGCTAGTCCAAGGTCACACAGCCGAGCCAGGATGTGAGCACAGCCCTGTCTGATTCCCAAGAGCCACTTGCCATACTCCTCCGCTGTCTGCTTCATTTCCTTGTCTGTCAGATGGGAACGATAATGCCCATCTCACTTGGATATTGTAGAGGGAAACACAGACAAAAGAAGAGAAAGTGTCTGAAGACTTAAGCAGCCCCTGCGGATGGGCATTATTTTTGTTGCTGTCACATATCGCCAGCCCCTGGAGCTTTGCCGAGCTCTACCCAGCCCCGGCCTCCTCCCCACCAGCAGCAGCGGGGGAGAGCCTGTCTTCACCCTGAGCGAGGCTAACAAAGCGAGTCCCACTCCCCTCCCACCTCCCCAGGCCTGGAAGGAGTAGCTCATGCTGAGTCCTCCCTTGTTGCCTGGAGAATGCAAAACCTAGAATTTGGGTCTCAGCAGGTTGAAGAGATGAAGACATAGATTTTCCCCTCCAAATTTATCTTTGAAATATTTTCATTTGTAGATTCACATTTGCTTGCACATTTCTGCCAGAGATACAGAATATCCCAATAATGGGGATTGTTTAATAATGGAGGGATGGGAAAGGAAGCATCGGTTACTGAGCACCTGCTGTATACTGGGCCACTGTGTGCCCGTTGGTTATCTTTGCAATGTAATATGGGCCTTATTCAACCCCATTTTACAGATGGGAGTATGACCCAGCGAGGTTGTGTTCCACAGGCTAGTTCCACAGTGATGGCAGAGCTGGGATTTGAACCCAGGTCTCCAAAGCCTCTGTCTTTCTACCACTGCCTCCCATTGGTAGGGGAGGCAGTGGAATAGGTGTCAGAGATGGTCCTTTCCAGTCAAGCAGACTGGGAAGCTGCTGGAAGCTACTTATGCAAAGGTCAGCAAGGAAGGAAACAGAGTCAGAGCTGGATTGGGCCCCCAGGCAGCTTGCCCGTGCCGGCCCACACAGTGTGGCCAGCTGTTATCACCCGGGCCTGGCCGGGCTGGCTGTGTTCTACAGAGGCATCCTGGACGTTGCCCAAGCCACAACAGTCTGTCAGGTTTCACCAAGCCTCAGCCCAACTCGTTAGCTAGGGCAGGTACCCGGGGGCGTGTTCCAGGGGATGGAACAGGGAAGCAGGAGATTCAGGATCCGTTTTCATGACCAAAGGCTGAGCTGAGAGGCTTTCTGAGCAGTGACAGAGTGGGAAGTGGCCAGAAGGTTTGTTTGACCATCCAACCAGGAGGAGAGCAAAGAAAGAAAGCAGGTGCTGGACGCGGGAAGGCTCACCTCGGCTCCCTGACGAAGGTGTGTTGGGCCAGCTCTTGAAGCAGTGACCCTGCCTTTGGCCATGTGTTTATCAGAGCAGCGCTGTCAGCCCTGCGGTGGCCTCTGTGTTTAGAGAAGGGCCCGAGATGATGCCCTAGAGAGGATTTGACAACAACAACAAAGTGCCACCCTGTGTGCTTTGTCTTCTCAGCCTCTCAATAGCCCTGTGAGGTAAGCAGGGCCCAGAGAAGTTAAGCTGCTTTACCAGAGCCACACAGCTGGTAAACAGTGTCCATCTCAGCTGTCTTCTCTCCCACATCTGTGCACAGTGCAAATAAAAGCCAACCAGGCAGCCATATGGAGTATGTACGCATGTTACACTTCTCCGTCATTTGGCCTTTCAGGAAGAGCTCATTATTCTTGGTTAGACCAGAAATAATCAGATCAGCCAACACTTCTGCGGGATGGTTAATCAAATACACAGAACAAACTCAGACCCAAAGCAACGCTCGGAATGCGCATGGAATCACTACTTCACTCTACAGCGTTAAGGTGTGGCCCGCATACACCTCTCATAGTGTGACATGTGTTCACACTCTCACCTCAGTCCCTGATTCCACATTACAACAAACATGATTTCAGGCTTTGTTTACAGAGTCTCTAGCAAGTGCCAAGCCCTCAGTCAGCGACTGGGGGTAGAGACATGAAGAAGTCGGTCATATCACTTGAGAGGACTCTTTGGTTGCAAACAGCAGAAACCCAAGTTGCATTTGCTTTGGAGAAAGGCTGCATTGGCTCTTATAAGCAAAGCATGAGAAGGGCCGTCCCAGGATGGCCACAGCCTCCAGGATGCTTTCTGTCTTCTCCTTTCACGCCAGATTTCTTCACCCGGAATGGCTCCCTTCACCAGGCTGGAGACATAGCTGCAAGCAGCCATCAGACTCACAGCTTAAGCTTAAACCTTGGAGGTGACTGTCCCTCTGGTGTCAGACACCACTTACACCATTCACTGTGTCAGGTCGATAGAATATGTAAGAAGATGGCAGCTCCCGTTTCAACCACATGGTCAGAATTAGAGGAGTGAACATACCCCAAAGCAGGGGCTTGGAGGAAGGACACTCTAGGTGACAAGCAATACCCAGTCCCTGACCCAAAGGGCCTTTCAGTCTAGTGGGGATTGTGGGTATAGACTAGAGCGTCAGCAGCTATAACACAGTCCCGTAAGCTCTACAACACAAGAGCCATGAAAGCCAGAGGAGAGGCATCCATGTGGGTCTGCATTGGGGTGAGAAGGGTCATCCGGAAAGCATTACATGGAGCTGAGGGACATGTGATGACTAGAATCATCCAGGTGTACAAGGGAGGAAGGACATTCCAGCCAGACACAACCACATTAGCAAAAATCCAGAAGAGTGTGAGCACTTGGGAAAGGCAAGTGACTCAGCATTGCTGGAGGCCAAGGTACAAAAGGGAGGCTGGTAAGGTCGTGATGTCAAGGATAGAAGAATAAAGGTTTCGAACATATTTGTAGAGTTAGGCTCTTAAGAACCCTGAAAGGATTTGTTTAGAAGGGGATCAAAGAACAACCTGAAAAAGTATATAGGCTGGAAGGTATTGGATAGCAAGTAACGTGGTGAGGAATGTTGCCTTGAAAACCATATCTGTAATGTGATGGTGTTTTAGAGGATTTTCCTTTGGGAAGAGAGGGGGAAATCTCAAATTGTCTGAGTAATTAATGTTTCCCTATACATATAAAATC
The DNA here is from genome assembly GCF_964165515.1 of Mesoplodon bidens. Taxonomy (NCBI): domain Eukaryota; kingdom Metazoa; phylum Chordata; class Mammalia; order Artiodactyla; family Ziphiidae; genus Mesoplodon; species Mesoplodon bidens. The sequence goes on along the minus strand of NC_138178.1, from coordinate 146,539,673 downwards.
TTAGGAAATATGATTATGGGGATGATGGTGAGACAGGCAAAGCAGTGCAGTTTGTAATTAGCGGTTACGAAGTTGGCTTATCCTTCAGGTCATGCTTTTAACATGGTTTTCAAAAATTAAAGGTCAGTTAAGTTCGTAAAAAAAACTTTGAAGGAGGGGGTTAGGTTGGCTTGAGTTAAAAAGAAACATAGGGGTTGGTGATACAAATGATCTAAAGCACCAAGCTGCCCCTTAGGATTCAAGGGAATAGTGTACAGCTCAGAAATCAGATATGTGCAAAGCAATATGGAATGAGATAAGTAAACACCAGACATTTGAAAGATTGGAACTGATATAGGATTTTCAGACACCAGCTTCAAGAAAATGAAATGAGACCTAATAAAGGCAAGTAGAAGTCAAGGGAGTGTAAGGTATTAGAGAAAGCGAGGAGCTAGGGTTTTTGTAGGGAGGGAGGGAGGAGTGGCAAAAATTGCAGCTCCTTCTACACAGAAGCCTCTTCCTCCCCTCTCCTCCCTCTTGCTCAAAAGTGGGTTTGTTTTAGCTGAAATGACTATAAGGCCAATTTTTGTTTAAAAAAAGGAGCTGACTTCCATCATAGGATCAGAGCTCTGTTGTCATAAAATAAAATCTCATAATAGGATAAGTAGAAAACTTGATATCATGCAGAAAGTTGGCAGCCCACTCAGTGCCATGCTGGCTGGGCACGATTGTACACAAGCCATGCATCTCCTGCTGGGAGTTGTAGCTACTGTCCAGCAGTTCACATTTTCTTTGCAGCTGTTTTCTCTTCATTCGGAGGTTACTGAAATCCATCACCCATCAACAATTGATCTTTAGCCCTTAGTTTAGGGGTTATTAACCCGGAGGAGCCCAGGGACATTTAGGGGATCAGTGACTGGTTTTTCATGGGGGCTGTGAACCCTCTAAAATTGCATACAAAATGTTGTGTGTGAGTGTGTACATTTTTCTGGTAAAAGGCATCTGAATTATCAAAGCAGTTCATGACCACCCAAAAGATTAAAAACCATTCCCTAGAATAAAGAGAGTTTTTGCTGCACTTAGAGACTTCCAGATTTGACCAGGGCAGCTCACACAACTGGGATGCAGTTTCACACTTCAAAAGCAGGTCTATTTCCAGCTGTAGAAATTCGTCAAGGACATGTTGTAGTAATTCTATAAGAATCAGAAGTTTAGTATATTGAATATATTTAGAGTAAGGACCACTATGTACAAATTCTTTCAAAAGACCAAAGATTCTGCCCTTGGCAGGAAAGAACATATCAGATTCGTGCAATGCTCTTATAGTTATATTTCAACCCTGAAAAATAACTGTGGTTTCACTAAATAAAACCTTTATATTTCAATTAGGAAAATGTTGGCTGATTTTGGCTTCTAGGGGTAAAATGTAGCCCTTATCATGTGCCAATACATTGTACTTTCACTAACAGGACTTTTGTAATTGACAGGTAGGCATAACGATGTGCCCATATTATGTGATATGTTTAAGGACTCACAAATGTTCACTTGAAATTGAGGAGAATAAAATTCAAAACACAGAATTTCTTATGGAAAATCAACTTAGAGGAGGCAAGAGGAAGAATGAGCAAGAATATTTCTGATAAAACTTGGATGGATCAATAGCAGCCAATATGTTGATCAAAGAAATTATATTTGGGGAGAAAACAGTAGAATACAACTGAAAAATAAGCATATACTGTAAAAACACAGGCAACATAAACCACAATGGCCTGACTGTGTAATGAGGTAATTAACAACTGGAGTTAGCAAAATATGCTCAAAAAAAAAAAAAAAAAAAGAGTAAGAGTAGTTACGAAGAAAGAAAACAAAAGCAGAACAGCAGATCTTCCAAGTCAGAAATAATGGAGATAACTATTCAGAAAATTAAGAAGCCTCACTTAGACCTGAATTATCTGGATAATTGGTAAAGCTTCCTACATGAAGCAGCCTCTGTCCTCTGCGTTTCTCTCTGTAAATTCTGTATTGAAGACATCTTCCATGGAGATGGCTTCAAAGAGGTCCTCTTTGTGTATAAATCGCTAATCTGTGTCTCCTGGGCTTTGTCTAGCCGTCATTTCCCAGTCAGCCTGCCCAACTTGAAAGCATCATTTACGTTCACCAAAAACAACTCCTTCTGGAAGTCCCTCTTTCTGTCCATTGCCCCATCATCCCTACCTCCTTCATCAGGTGTGAAACCTTACATTTATCTTCTAATATTTTGCTGTGCCTCCCATTTCTGCATTCAGAATATTCCTCATACATCCCTTCATTCATTCATTCCCTCACTCATTTGTTTGTTCATTTCGCAAGCATTTCTGAGCTCCTGCGATGTTCTGGAAACTGTGTTTCGTGCTGGAGACGGTCTTGTGAAAAAGCGATTTCCACTGAGTGTGATAAGTGTCATCACAGAGGCAAGCAGAGTACTGTGGGAGGACAGGAGAGCCTTACCAAACCAGTTCAGAGAGGTTGGGAAAAGCTTCTTGGAGAAGGTGATGTCTGAGGTCTGGAGGATGTGTGGGAACTGAGCAAGAAAGAGGGCAAGCAACAGCATTCCAGAAGGGCCATTTACAGCATGCTAAGAAGTTTGGAGGACAGTGAAGAACCATTAAAAAGGGAAGGAGGGGCCTAGTGAGATTGGCAACTTGAACAGACACAGGCCCCAGCTGTGCTGGGAGAACGAAACTGAGTGGGCATGAAGCGGGTCAGGGAGATGAGTTAGGAGACTGTTACCGGAATCTGGGCCAGAGGTGATGGAGGCCAATGAATAAGAGTTTTATAATGCCATTTGCAGCACCATAGATGGACCTAGAGATTATCATAGTAAGTCAGACAGAGTAAGTAAGTAAGTCAGACAGAGAAAGAGAAAAACCATATGATATCACTTATATATGGAATCTAAAAAAATATCATACAGGGGCTTCCCTGGTGGCACAGTGGTTGAGAATCTGCCTGCCAATGCAGGGGACACGGGTTCGAGCCCTGGTCTGGGAGGATCCCACATGCTGCGGAGCAGCTAGGCCCGTGAGCCACAGCTACTGAGCCTGCGCGTCTGGAGCCTGTGCTCCGCAACAAGAGAGGCCACGATAGTGAGAGGCCCGCGCACCGCGATGAAGAGTGGCCCCTGCTTGCCACAACTAGAGAACGCCCTCGCACAGAAATGAAGACGCAACACAGCAAAAATAAATTAATCAATTTAAAAAATATCATACAAATGAACTTATTTCCAAAACAGAGACTCACAGACTTCAGAAACAAACTTATGGTAACCCAAGGGGAAAAGTGGGGAGGAGGGATAAATTAGGAGTTTGGGATTAGCATATACACACTACTATATATAAAATAAATAATCAACAAAGACCTACTGTATAGCACAGGGAACTCTACTCAATATTCTGTAACACACTATACCACAGAATACTACATATTAGGCACATGTACTGCAATCTCTTGGTGGACCAGAATCCAACTTATACTTTGTCAGTTTCTAGCACAATTGCTTGCATACTTAGATGCACCCTGACTATTTAGAAGACTGGTTAGTTAATTTCCTACTTGGAAGTTACATGAGTTGCAAAGTTCTGGCCCCTGTGTTTCTTGTATGAAGTAAGAATGACAGACAGTACATGGAGCTCAAATTCCATGAAGCAAAAGCCTATAAGGGATGGCACTGAATTATTTGTTTCCTTTTAGCTTTTGTAGCAATTGTTTTGCATTTGTCTGATTTGCCTGAGAGCTGGGATTGTGAATGGCCATTCAAGTGATTTGTCTGTACATCCAGAAAATGAAATTGAGTACTTGATAGACAGTAACTGCTTAAGACAGGAAAAAGAGGAGATTGTAAGTGCTCCAAAAAAAATTTTATAGCAGAGCAATAAAAAATGAAAATAAATGAGGTCAAGTAGCAAGTATCTAAACCTGTTGGACACAAACCCCTGTGGCCATTAATGGACAGGGTTTATATGGCTGCTGGGCCATTGATAGATGTACATCAGTGGCCAGTATTCCAGGAAGTTTAAGGAGATGAATGGAAATTGCACAGCAACCCAAGTGCTTTCTTAGGATGGCAGTACCCCTTCAGAGCACAATCTGCCTATTCTTTATTCTTCACATTAAACTGTCTTCCTTTTCTCATTTTAATGATGGGTATCCTAATAATTCTCTAGCCTGGACTTTGGCGGGGACATCTGGAGATAGGAATGATCCTGAATTATTCTTCCCTTTAGGTAATGATTTTACAAACTTGTTAGATGACTAGAGATCCTTGGAGAATTTCTGTTTTCTTGAATAATTGTCAAAGATAGTGAGGACTATGCTTTGGATAATGGTCCCTCTGGAAGGTGACGTCATTGGTAACCCCCAGACTCTAGTCAGTGAGGAACTTTGGAATTGCAGGGGGTTCATCTACTGATCCCCCTGACTCTTCCCTCCAGTACTCCTACTTTGGCACTAGCTCTATGTAGTAGGGGCTCTGGTTTATGGAATCCGATTCTCTCAGCAAGAGGTGGACACACGCACGTTCCCAGAGTGAAGGGCTTGGCATGGCTGATCTTAGGCTGAAGGAACTAGAAAAACTTTTCCTACTTTCTTGAAACTCCAGAATTTTAGGGGGACACAAACATTCAGTCCATAATAGGGCATAGTGCTAGTACCTGGCTCATTGAGCTTTAATGAGGGTTAAATGAGATGTGTTGAAAGCAGTTAGCACAGTGTCTGACACATAAGGAACACTCAAGAAATTGATAAATGCTGGTTGAGAGTACTAGAGAGACCCAAAGGTGACAGTGGATGACAGAGGTCATAATCTCTTCTGTTTCACTGAAAAGCAATTTTTACCATTTCATTTGACAGTCGGTATAGTCTGGTGGTTAAGGGCAAGGACTGTAGGCCTAGACTACCCCAGTTCAAATTCTACCTGTCGTTTAAGCTGTGTGACCTTAGGCAAGTGACTTAACCTCCCTATGCCTGAGTTTTATTGTCTCTAAAAGACGATAATAAATAAGAACTCCAAAGTCTTTGAGGTGTTTCCCAGTTTCATAAATCAGACTGAGTTTGAAGTGTAAATATCTGCTTATGTGTCTGCCTTCCCCATTGGATTGTGAATTCTTTTTTTTTTTTTTTTTTTTTTGCGGTACGCGGGCCTCTCACTGCTGTGGCCTCTCCCATTGCGGAGCACAGGCTCCGGACGCGCAGGCTCAGCGGCCATGGCTCACGGGCCCAGCCGCCCCACGGCATGTGGGATCTTCCCGGACCGGGGCACGAACCCGTGTCCCCTGCATCGGCAGGTGGACTGTCAACCACTGCGCCACCAGGGAAGCCCTGGACTATGAATTCTTGAAGAGCAGAGAAACAGTTTTATTCATCTCCGTGTAGCATAACATCTTACGATGATGCCTGATGTTTTCGAGGTGTCGACCATAGTACTGAGCACGTTGTAGGGCCTCAGTCAATGTGGGTCAGTGCAGCCAGGGCAGTGGGTAGGTTAAAGGTGAGAGAAGGGCTTCAGGGGCATCATACACACTAAATAGTCATCAACATAAACTGCAAACATTGTTATCCAGGAGAAATCAGATCAGTATTTCACCTTCAGTGTCAACACCAAAAGAGCCTGAGGAGAATACGTAGGAGAGAAAATGATGATTTGCTTGTACATGTTTTAATATTATCATTATTATCGCTATATGGTTTTACGTATGTGTTGTGTGTTGTGTTTTGGTGTGCGTGGAAAATGAGGTGCCAATCCACTCCCCTTCCCAAGACTACAGCTCAGGAGAAATTGCCACAGACATGAATATGTAAGCTGGGAATTTGGCCATGAGAGTTTCTGGGTCACTATTTCTCAACATTTGTAATCTGTGTCATGCCAAGCTCCTTGAAGCAAAAACCATCTTACTCATGTTTGTAACTCCTTCAGCCCCTAATGCCTGTCACATACTTTGCCCATAGACACTCAATAACCATTAGAAATGGCATTGAATTTCTGAAGTCCAGGAAGGCACTCATATTTTCCCATCCCTCGTGTGTGATACACTTTGTCTATCCTTCTCTTCCCTTCCCTCACACCTTGTAAACAGCACGTGATGATATCCTTGGCATCTTCTTCCTCCATCGTTGTACTTGACAGCTCCACTGCCCTGTGTCTCTCGTGTCAAGAATTTCAAGTGCCCTTTGGGAAATAGAATTCTAGAAATCAGGAGACTTAAGGCTCTTCAGACCCTGAAATCCAGTTTTTGTTTCTTTTATATAAATTTATTTATTTATTTATTTATTTTTGGCTGCGTTGGGACTTCGTTGCTGCACGTGGCCTTTCTCTAGTTGCAGTGAGCAGGGGCTACTCTTCGTTGCAGTGCACGGGCTTCTCATTGCGGTGGCCTCTCTTGTTGCGGAGCACGGGATCTAGGCGTGCAGGCTTCAGTAGTTGTGACACATGGGCTCAGTAGTTGTGGCTTGCAGGCTCTAGAGTGCAGGCTCAGTAGTTCTGGCACACGGGCTTAGTTGCTCTGCAACATGTGGGATCTTCCCGGACCAGGGCTCGAACCTGTGTCCCCTGCATTGGCAGGTGGATTCTTAACCACTGCTCCACCAGGGAAGTCCTGCAATCCAGTTTCGTGACCTGAGGCCGGTCCCTAATTTCTCTCCCTAACTCCATTTCTCCGCTTCCTCAGTGAATATTTTCTGAGTCCCCGTGAGGCATTAGCAATTCCAGAAATATTCCGTGTTCTCCTCTCTTAATGCCACGCTCCTGGACACCACTTTCCCTCTAGACACTGAATGCTGGAGAGAAATGGAAAAGTACTTTGAAAGCGTGTGTGTGTGTGTGAGAAAAATGCTAAGTGTTCTGTCTGATCACTTCAGTGACAAGTTTGCCTCTTCAGAAACTTGACTAGATAAGAGTGTGAAGGAAAAATGGAAGGGCAGAAGTGTGTTAAGCTTGGCTGAATAATGACCATCAGGGTGAAAAGATAAGATAACCACCCACCCACCGGATTTCTATCCTCAAGACCCAGAAGGTTGACAACAGCATTGAAACTACTCTTAATGGAGGGTTTGGTAAAAAAAAAAAAAAAAAAAAAAAAGCAACTTTACAGCCACTTTGTGAAATAGAGTTTGTGAAATAGAGAAGATGCCTAAGCATGTGGGATCACACCTCCATCTTGGAAAATAACCACTATGATATGATCTTATTCAGGATAATTTAAACAGATCCAGTGATTAATGTCACTGTTGCTGTCAACAGTCACAACAGCAGTGAGTATATATTGAGGAATTTGTGCTGAGCAATTTGCAGGAGGAAGTATCACTTAATCCTCATGCTGTCCTTTTACAGACAAGAAAATCACCTTTAAACAGGTGATTTCCCCACTGTTATCTGGCTATAAGTGGCAGAGGTGTGATTCAAACTTAGGTCAGTCTAACTGCAAGATCTCTGCTCTTCTTTCCTATATTGTAATATGCCCAGTCCATGGAAATGGACCCTCTTCGTACACTGCTTCTGTTACCTTCAGAATGCCTAAGTGTGGATTGAATAAAACTCACAGGCTGGGAGGCAGCATAGAGTATTGAAAAGAGTATTGACCTTGTTTCTGAAGATGCGAGCCTAACCCAGGCAGTATCATTTAGCAGCTGTGTGACCTCAGGCAGATCCTATCACTGCCCCAGGTCTCAGTAGCCACACCCCTCAAATGTGTGAGTATAACTGCATGGACTTCCCTGGGCTGTTGTGAAGCTAAAATGAAATAACTCTCTAAACCGAAATGCCCAGTGCAAATACAAAGGGTATTGGCATTCCCTACTTTCAGGTATTAGAAGTTGGTACTAGGCAACTAGGAACACAGAACATGGTCAGTTGTCTGCTGACTGGCGCCATAATTAATTTTGGTTCCTCTTTCTCTTTCTCCTCAAAAACTTAAAAGATGTTTGCCAGCTGCCTTTCCAATAGGACTTTTTTTTCCCTTTGGAAAAGAGGAAATAGACCAAGATGCCCAATAGCTAACCCCATAATTCCATTCTCAGCAATAAACAGAATGGGGTCCCTGATAACTGCCCCGCCCACACCCCCAGAGTGTTTGGCAAACTCTTGAATGGTCATATGTGGGAGAGCATTTCATAAACTGTAAAGGGCTATCCAGAGAGAAGAAATCTCAGTCAGAGGGCCCCATGCTTGATGGATGGATTCTTGGAAAACCATTTACTCTACATGTGGCCAGAATCTGAGGGAGATGCGGGGGAGAGGACCCAGGTCAGTCTCCAAAATGGAACAGAGGAAACTAGTCATGTCAAATCTGAATTTATGACAGCTTTAGACCCAGATCAGCCAACTTCCTTTGGAGCGTGGGCTGGCATCACGAGTTATGGCTAGATCATGTCCCCTTCCTGCCCCTGTTCGCCTCTCCCTCCCTACCTATTCTCCATGACCCCAGGACAAGTGATAAGCAAAGCAGGTTATGGTCCTGGGAAGTATACAAAGGGAAAAGGGAGGAATGTATTCAAGAGCGTTTCTACCCATATTGAAATTGCACAGGAGGCTGGTGAATTCAGGCTGCCCATTCTCACCTCCCTCTGTGCCCACAATTCCTTGGCCTCCTTCAATTCTGGTTTCCCTCTGGTTCAAGTTTCTGCTCCTGTATGAATGCTCCATGGTTCAGGGTAGCTTCACTCCGCCAAATGCTGGAGAAGCAGAGGTATACAACATGGCTGTGCCCCCATGAGGCTCACAGGACAGTAAGGATGTGAGAAGGCAGAGGTTGTGTAGGTGTTGGGTGCCAAATGGTTGCTACAGATGGACATGGGACCAGATTTGAGGAGGGAGAGGCCCTGCAGGCTGAGTCACTGGGGAAGGTTTCTGGAGGAGATGGAACCTCAGCTCTACCTTAGAGGTAGGACTTACATAATAAATGTGTTGCAGTCTTTGGTGTTGGGTTTTTTTAAAATAACTTTTTGTAGAGACAATTTTACAATGCAATCTGCTGAAAGCGCAGGAAATAGCAAGGGAGAAAATTGGGAAAAGAACCCTCTTGGAGATATTCCTTCATTTACCCAATACTGGATCACCCAAAAGCATCAGCTAAGTAGAGTCATCCCCCCCAAAATTAGGAAAATAATGAAATAATTTGAGATTTTAAAAAATCTTATCACACTAAATAAATAAAGAAAAAAAACCAAAAGGAAAAAAATACAAAAAGATAGAAAAAAATCTTATGGGAACATAATTGAACTTCTTATATTTATTTTATGGGTTAGTTTGGGGTTAGAGTACACATAGACCCTGGCATCAGACCACTTACTAGCTGGCTAACCTTGTGCAAAATTACCTAACTCCTAACAGTTTCAGTTTCCTCACCCGTAAACTAGAAATGCTAATAGTATATACCTCATAGGGCTCTGGGAAGGATTAATGAGTTATTTGTATAAAGCATGGTGTCTGGCCCAGAGGAAGCTGTTACTTATAGGGGCGGGGGCATCATAAGGTCTTCAGGATGGAGGAGAGCTAAAGATCTTAATCCAACACTGACTGCCCCCTCAACAGCATCATCAGAACCTCTACCCTTTGTCATGTAATTCTCTCAATGCTTCAATGACTGAGCAGTTGGGCATTATTTCCCTGTATGTTTCTCCAGAATTTGTGCTTGGCCACTAAATGTATCTTCAGCCCAACTCTTACATACTCCTTTAGGATTTTTCCCCAGATCAACCTCTCTCATGTGCTCTTGAGTACGGTACCCTTCTCCTCTGCCCCACCCAGAACTTCCTTGGGTGGCCTTCCGCTCTGTGAAACACAATGGTGACCCCACCAAGGTCAGACAATGGCTGTGGCCTCATCTGGACCCTGATGACAAGTTCATAGGCTAGAACCCAGGGTTCACCAACTGGCTGGAGTCCAGGTGGCCTCAATTCAAATCCCTGCTCTGCCATTTGCCAGCTGTGTGACATTGGGCAAGTTGCCAACCTCTCTGTGTCCTTTCCTCATATAAAGATAATCCTACCTCACCAGGCCATTTTGAGGATCCAGTGAAATAAGGTATGAGTAACAGCTTTAGGAACACTGGGTTGTTCTGCACTGCAGGGTTTTTTCATCATCTTGGAGGCTACCATGCCCACATTCAAATCCAGTAGGTATATGGAGTTCTTCCCATGAATAAAGGAAACTTCTCTTCCTTTCTGCCCTTGTTCAACTCTGGTTTTCCTTATGTACTGCATCCATGGTGTGTGAGCCTGGGCCATGATGTGGCTCCCCTGGATTCTGCTGTTTCTTCCTCCAAACCCTCAGAACTGAGGACAAGAGTTTCCCCAGGTTCAGCAATAAGAGAGGGGACTTTCTTCTTGGGGAGAAGTCTGGTCTGAGCATCTTCCAAACTCTAACATCACTGATGTCACTCCTCCACCAACCCCATCTGCTGCCTCCTGACTCGATTGATAGAGAAATCATTTGAGGAAGGCTCCAGGAGCTGAGGCTGTGGCTGGGCCAGCGGGGTGAGCAGTTTTCAGCAGTTATTCCTCTTTATCTCCTCTTTTCTTAAGAGCCTTTCCTAGGCAGAGACTCCTCTCATCTCCTTGCAGCACCTCGTGATGGAATGCACAGGTAGGGGTCCTGAAGAGCATCAGCTCACCGGGAGAAATCCCCAACCAGAGCCATCGATCTTCGTGGCTAAGCTTCATCTTTCCTTTCGGGCTGTCCTCCCTGCTTCCTTCCTCAGCATCACCATAGCAACACAGTGGTGTAAAAAATAAAAGAGCTAAGGCATATAAATATAGTCGGAGTCCCAGCACCTGTAGCACGGACCCTGAAATGAAGGGGGTGACAACTAGAAGCATCCGAAGGATAAGTATCAGCCAGGAGGTAGGATAAGTCAAGGAAGGGTGGAGGATAGAAGGGAAGGAAAGGGAACAGCCATCCACTGAGGCTGCTGCCTGTGTCTTCTCATTTGACCCACACCCCCTGATGTGGATGGTATCACCTCCATGTTACTGCTGAAAACACGGAAGCTCAGAGAGGTTAGGAACTTGGCCAAGGTCACACAGCTGTAAGCATTAGAGCTCAGGTTTTTCACTCATGTCTTTGGGACCCCAAAATTTATGTGTTTTTCCCACCATACCATATATTAGATGCAGGCGAGAGCTTTTCCTGGGGACTTGGGCTTTTTGAGATGATCATATACATAAGCTGAGGCTAGAGTTCAACTAAATCAATGGATGAGATTCAGCCTAGTAGGGTGAGGGATAAGGAGAGGAGAGCAAATATATGCCTCCTACCTAAGCAGCCCCTGTGTGTTCCTTGAAGACAGGGGAGAATGAAGAGGGGAGTGTTGGTGAGAGTTTCCCAGGGTGCACGATGATGTGGCGTGGAAGCGGAAGCTGTTTTGATGCCCTGAAAGTAAAGTAAACCTGTAAAAAAGAGCATGATTAGAAGCCCTAAACCAAAGAATGCTCACTGTGATTTATACTATTGCTCCTCCATTCATTCAAGAAATATTTTTATTAAGCATCTGACATGTGCTCAACTCTGGAGATATGGAGACGATTAGAAAAAACACAGCCCCAGCCCTCCTAGAGCTTAGGACAGGGGAAAAGACAAATCAGGAAATAATTACACACTTGAGTGATTCTTTACAACTGTGACATGTATAAGTACAGAACAGAAGTACATCAGCCCCCTCCTGGTATCAGTGTAAGGGAAATACAGATGCTGTTACAAATGAAAGAAATCCACTTAGTCAGTCTTCAAGATGACGTCCATTTTCAAGGTGAGGCGCTAATAACTTAGCTTCAACCATGAGCCCATGTGACCAGTGTACCCTGCAGACCCATTCCCTGCCCTGTCTCTTCATAATAATCATGAGGTCCATCTGATAGCCAGACAGTTGAGGCTTTCAAAACCCAGCAACCAAGACCCGGTTGAAATCTGACAGTAAGGCAATGTATTATTTCTTCTTCTTCCAACCTTTGGCATCACTGGCATGAAACCAAGTGTGTGTTACTGTAAACAAGGTGCGTCAGGCTGTGCAATTGGCTCCTTAGGGCTGCCAGGAACAGCACTGGGAAGTGCTTTGAATTAGGCAGGAACGGGAGAGGAGGGAGGAGGTTTTAGAAAGTTGTAAGTTTCTGTGGATCCAAAGCTTTTCCAAACTACCTGCAAGGCAGCAAATATGGGGGATGCTGTATGAATGAGTTAGAATTAGATACTATAATGTGTGCGGAGCCCTTTAGCTCTTCAGAGTAATGCTGTCTAAATACGTAGTGCTCGCATCAAAGGTAATGATACAGTACTTTATTTATAGCGCTCTGCTACCTACCTGCCAGCTCTTTTCCAGGAATGTGGTACAGATGAACAGGCAAGATCTGGGAAATGTGCTTTGAAATCTTGATTAAAGGCCCTCCGGAGAGATGTAGAATTTCAAATGTATTACATTACTGTCATTGTCGTTAGGTTTTCTTTTATCACCCCGGAGTGTCACTGCCTTCCGTTTCAGGTGAACGACTCCGCCTGACTGTTGCGCACCCTGAATGTCATCAGAAAGTCAGCATCCCACAGATGTGCAGTACAAACAAACATGTTTTTTTGTGTTTTTTCGCGGTACGCAGGCCTCTCACTGTTGTGGCCTCTCCCGTTGCGGAGCACAGGCTCCGGACGTGCAGGCTCAGCGGCCATGGCTCACGGGCCCAGCCTCTCTGCGGCATGTGGGATCCTCCCGGACCAGGGCACGAACCCGTGTCCCCTGCATCGGCAGGCGGACTCTCAATCACTGCGCCACCAGGGAAGCCCAAACAAACATGTTTTTAACTGAGGGCTCCAGGGCCGTGCAGGGCTGACTCTTGCCCGCTGTTCCTCCCCCTCTGTGAACCCAGGTTCTCCCAAGCTCATTTTATTTCCACCACTAGGACAGGAGGATGCATATGTCGTGCTGGAAATGAGTATTGCCTGCAAACCTTCTGGTCCCGAACAGGGCGGGGAGAGGTGGCAGTTGGAGGAAGGGCAGATAGATGTGTCAGGAAAGGGAAACGGACTCTCTTCCCCCACCTCACCCAGTTAGGCCAACAGAGAAAGGGAGCACAGCTCAGGAGAAGTCACAGAAGTGGGGCCAGGCCGGGAAAGGAGCTCAAGGAATTGGCACTAATTGCAACCATGAAATCAGATTCTTGCGTCTCTGGGAACAGAAAAAGGTGTGGATGAGTAGAGAGTTGGGGGGCTTATCTGTCAACAGGAGCAGCCAGGATTGGGCTGGAAGGAAGTGAATTCAAATGCTGCCTCCACCTACTTGACCTCCCATGGAGAACTACTCCTCTTCCAAGGTCAAGAAGCCTTCAGTAGGACAAACTGGTACCATTGCTTCTTCCTAACATTCCTCCGTGGGCATCATACAGGACCCCTCAAGGCCCTTCTGTAACCAATGGGATTAAGATATGCAAATGAACCACCTCTGCAATCACTCTCCCAACTCCTGTCCCAGGAGAGAACCAAGAGCAGGGTTGGATAATAGGGAAGGTTACATTCTGAGAGGCATGCGGCTAAAATTGGGGCGGCAAGTGCAGAGGAAAGATGATTCTCGGTTCCAAACAGCTTCCTAAGACAGGCTAAGGTCCATATGCGGTGATAGGAAAGTGAGGAATGATGTTGAGGAAAGCCCTCTCCAGGCATACACACCCCTTTGTAATTCTTCCTCAAGCCAGACCATGGAGTTCAGAAAATGCTCCACCTGGAGCCAAACCAGCACTTGTCAAACTCCCAGTCATCTCACCCTCTTCTGACCCTATCCTGGAAACTAGGGAAGGAATAATCCCTTCACTGGTTGCTCTAGTCATAACAATAGACCGTCATCAAATTAAGCGAAATTTATGGCTGCTTATCACATGCCAATTACAATACTATGAGTTTTACTTGCATCGCCCCATTTAATCCTCTCAGAATCCCTATGAGGTAGGTTTTATTATTGCACCCATCTTCAGATAAGGAAACCAAAGCTCATAGAGATCAAGCCATTTGCCAAAAGTCCTAAATCTCTTTTTCTCCCATATGTTAACTTTGCTTTATCTTATTTATTTTAATTATATATTTTTTTAATTTTTATTAAAGTATAGTCTATTTGCAATGTTGTGTTAGTTTCTGGTGTACAGCAAAGTGATTCAGATATATAGAGACAGAGACATAGACATATATACAGACATATATACATGTGTATATATGTTCTTTTTCATATTTTTTCCATTAGGGTTTATTACAGGATATTGAATATAGTTGCCTTTGCTATACAGTAGGACCTTGTTGTTTATCTATTTTATGTATAATAGTTTGTATCCACTAATCCCAAACTCCTAATTTATCCCTCCCTTACCACCTTTGTTTTCTATGTCTATGAGTCTGTTTCTGTTTCATAAATAAGTTCATTTGTGTCATATTTTAGATTCTATATATGTGATATCATATGGTATGTATCTTTCTCTTTCTGACTGACTTCATTTAGTATGATAATCTCTAGGTCCATCCATGTTGCTGCAAATGGCATTATTTCATTCTTTTTATGGCCCAGTAGTATTCCATTGTATATATATACCACATCTTCTTTATCGATTCATCTGTTGATGGACATTTAGATTGCTTCTGTGTCTTGGCTATTGTAAATAGAGCTGCTATAAACATTCGGCTGCATGTATCTTTGTTTGAATATTTATTTATTTATTTATTTAGGCTGCGCCAGATCTTAGTTGCTGCACGTGGACTTCTTAGTTGCGGCGTGCATGTAGGATCTAGTCCCTCCACCAGGGATGAAACGCCAGTCCCCTGCACTGGGGGCGAGGAGTCTTACCACTGGACCACCAGGGAAGTCCCTGCATGTATCTTTTTGAATTACAGTTTTGTCTGGATATATGCCCAGGGATGGGATTGCTGGATCATATGACAACTCTATTTTTAGTTTTTTGAGAAATCTCCGTATTGCTTTCCATAGTGGCTGCACCAATTTACATTCTCACCAACAGTGTAGGATGATTTCCTTTTCTCCACACCCTCTTCAGCATTTATTGTTTGTAGACTTTTTTAATGATGGCCATTCTTACCAGTGTGAAATGGTACCTCATTGTTGTTTTGATTTGCATTTCTCTGATAATTAACGATGTTGAGCATCTTTTCATGCGCGCATTGGCCATCTGTATATCTTCTTTGGAGAAATGTCTATTTAAGTCTTCTGCCCGTTTTTTGATTGGGTTGTTTGTTTTTTGGTTATTGAGTTGTATGAGCCGTTTGTATATTTTGGAAATTAAGCCCTTGTCGGTCCCATCATTTGAAAATATTTTCTCTCAGTCCATAGGTCGTCTTTTCATTTTGTTTATAGTTTCCTTTGCTGTGCAAAAGCTTATAAGTTTGATTAGGTCCCGTTTGTTTATTTTTGCTTTTACTTCTATTGTCTTGGGAGAAAAGTCCTAAAACTCTTAAGTACTGAATCCAGGTATCTCCGACCCTAGGGCTCATGCTCCTAACCACTAAATCACAGAACAGAACATGGTTTTCCTGGCATGGGTCACAGGAAGGAACAGTGAAGCCTATTAACACTTCACTCAAGTCATGACCGAATTACTGAAGTGACGGCAGAGTCAGGTTCCAGCCAAAGGGGACTCCACTCATGCCAAAGGCCAAAGGAGTTTAGATTTGTTTGGGAAGGGAAAGGGGAGCGATTAAAGTGATCTCTTCATAAGTGTAGCCCAATGACAATGCTCTGAAGGGAGTAATATGGGCAGGAATGGAGTCAGGGAGGCCAGCACTGGTCTGCCCCAGCACTGCTTCCAGTATAATCACTTGTTAAGAGTTAAGTGTAGGCTCTGCAGTCAGTCCCCGGCTCAAATCCTGGCTCCACCACTCAGTAGTTTTCATTAATCATTCATTCATTCATTGAACAAATATATATGGGGGGTACCTCCTATGTGCCAGAGACTGTTCAGGCACTGGTAACTGAGACAGTCATGGTTTCTGCTCTCATGGAGCTTATACTCTGCAGGGGGAAACAGATTGTACACAGATAAAACAAATATGTAAAGAAGATAAAAACGAAACAGGGTGATTGGATGGAGAGTAGTTGCAGAGCCAATTGGATTGGGTGGACAAAGAAGTAACAGGTCAACTGAGACATTTAAAAAGACCCTGGGCATTGACATATATACACTACCAAATGTAAAATAGATAGCTAGTGGGAAGCAGCCACATAGCACAGGGAGATCAGCTCAGTGCTTTGTGACCACCTAGAGGGGTGGGATAGGGAGGGTGGGAGGGAGATGCCAGAGGGAGCGGATATGGGGATATATGTATATGAATAGCTGATTCACTTTGTTATAAAGCAGAAACTAACACACCATTGTAAAGCAATTATACTCCAATAAAGATGTTAAAAATAAAATAGATAACTAATAAGTACCTACTATATAGCCCAGTGAACTCTACTCAATACTCTGTAATGACCTAAATGGAAAAGAATCTAATAAAGAGTGGATATATGTATAACTGATTCACTTTGCTGTACAGCAGAAACTAGCACAACATTGTAAATCAACTATACTCCAATAAAATTTTTTTTTAATTCAAGCTAAAAAATAAAAATAAAAATAAATTTAAAGGCCCTGGTGATAAGAATCTGGAGGAGGAAAGTCCCAGACAGAGGAAACAGTGCAAAGGCACTGAAGCAGGAATGAGGTTGATGCATTTGAGAAAATGGAAAGGAGGTGAGCACAGCTTGGGCAGAGTGGATGAAGAGTGGTAGGAGGTAAGCTGGGGGCAAGCCAGGCTGAGCTCTGCAGGCCCCTTAAGGTCCTCAGGGTGGTTCTGGAGCCTGCAGCGTCAGTGTCGCTGGAAACTTGTTCAAAATGCAAACTCTCGGGCCCTACCGAGACCTCTTGAATCGGAAACAGTGGGGATGGGGCCCAGCATTCTGTGTTTCATCAAGCCCTCTTGATGATTCTGAGTATGCTGAGGTTTTAGAACTCAGGGCTCGATTATGCAGTTTTAATTTTATTCTAAGTGCACTGGGAACCCACTAAGGGTTTAAGTACAGGGGAGTGGCATGTTATGATTTTCTTTAAAATTTTTTTAAAAGCCCCGTGGCTGTTGAGCAGAGAATGGACTCTAATTTGGCAAGAGGAATGGAAGCAGGGAGCCAGTTTGGGTTAGGTGGCTATTGCAAGGGTCCTGGCCCATGGTGACTGTGGTTTGAGTGGGGTGTGTGGCAGCAAGGAGAGCTGGACCATGCCTGACGAGGGCAGGGAGCAGAAGCTAGGACCACAGAGAACTGGCTGCCACTGTCCAGAGGACAGTTCAAAAGTGGTGTCTTCAGAGAAGACATTCTGCCCTCCCAGTCTCCTCCCTTTTGCCTAAGATTAGGGAGTTCAAGGCAGAGATCAGTCCTGTCTCAAGAGGACAGGGGCTTCCTCT
The DNA here is from genome assembly GCF_964165515.1 of Mesoplodon bidens. Taxonomy (NCBI): domain Eukaryota; kingdom Metazoa; phylum Chordata; class Mammalia; order Artiodactyla; family Ziphiidae; genus Mesoplodon; species Mesoplodon bidens. The sequence continues at coordinate 146,522,251 of NC_138178.1, read as the reverse complement.
GGTGCATAGACACAGGTGATGGGGGAGCAGTGATGAAGGGATGGACTCTGAAAGGCTGAGGAAGTTGGGTGGCTTCCCGAGAGGCCTAAGGGGTTAGTTCCAGAGGGTGAAGTAGGGGCCCTACACATTACACACACACACACACACACACACACACACACACACACACACATTTGAGTGAGACCTGTAGTTTCCAAAAGCAAGGGTTGTGCTTTTTTGCTCATGTCATTATCCACAAAAATCCCAAGAGAGAAATAAGGCCTCCTGTATAGGCTCAGAGAGGGTGAATGCCTTAGGAGGAGGCAGCAAATAAGAAACAGCAGCAGAATTCAAACTCCCGTCGTTTGCTTCCAAGCTTAACACCCTCTCCGTTATCCCACAGGGCACCAAATGACCCCTGGAATGAATTAGGTTTAGGGTGAGGTGAGTCATGCAAGTACAGGGTGGGTCCTGTCTTTATTTATAATTTTGGTATTTTGTTCATTATGGATTCTTTACATTAATTCTTATTTTTTTTAAATGTTGCAATAAAATATTACTTATCTTGATTACTGAGTTGCCTGGTGGACCCTTAACTTTTGCACCTCTCCTTGCTTGCCTCATCCTGGTTCTAGCCCTGGATCTGTTACACGATTCTGTATCAGCCTCTTGTATTGACCATTAGCAGCACTTCAGACCTTTACACAAAGCAAATAGGATTTCCATCCCCCTCAGCTTGGGAAAAGCTGAGCTGCAGATTTTAGACTCTATTCCTCAAGAAGTTTGCCTACTATGTTCCTACTGAGATCACCAGTTAGCAATAGGCTAGGTCCTCACATTGGAGCGGAGGGTACAGTGCTCAGCACTGCTGTCCTGAGCTGGGGCCAGGACTCAGCCCTGCCGACTCCAACCCTTTGACAGCCTGGGCCCCACCTTCTTTCTAGGTGGTGCAAAACAAGAATTTGCTTTTTGGCAGGTAGAAGAAGGGAAGAACGCTGAACTGGAACACAGGTCATTTAGACATCTCACAGGCAGGGAATTCCCAGGTTGTCCAGTGGTTAGGACTCTGCACTTCCACTGCAGGGGGCACGGGTTTGAGCCCTGGTAGGGGAACTGAGATCCTGCATGCTGCATGGCCAAAATAATATAAAATAAAGTCAGCTAGTCTTTTTTTTTTTTAAAGTCTTATAGGCAGAAATTTCTGACAACCCTTTTGGGATGCACAGTGCAATGCACCAAAAATGGTGACAGTGGTTGACAGGTAACCTGGATGCTCTCCTCTCATCCAGGGCCACTGCATCGCACAACCCCAGGGCCAGCATTCCTGTGGATATCTACGTGAATGGATGGAATGCTGCAGCTCCACCTTAGCTTGTACTGGATTGATTCAGTCAACAAAACGCTTGTAGAATCAGCTCATCTTCCATGTAGTTAAGTCACTAATTGAAGGAGTTTCTCTACCCACACCTGGGACAGTAATCTTTCCTGGACTTGCTATTCACTGGGATCTCTAGAAATTATCCACCGGAAGGATGGGCTTTATAAGTGCTCGAGTGGACAGGAATGTGAGGTGGAAGGCGGAGCTTTGACTGTGTTTGACTCAGGTCCTGAGGAGCCAGCTCTTCTCTCTTTCTAATTTTTAGAAGCTTTTTCTTGGACCTGAATTTTCACATCTTTCCAGTACAAACTTCTCTCCTTTCTGCTTGGATCAAAATCATTCTGAAAAAATGAGATCCCCAGCAGAGAGAGAAAACAAGACAGAGAGACCCAGTATCTCCAAAGCCATGAATCAGATAACCAGTCACTTGTTCTCTTCAGAGCTGGAGCAGACACACTGTTAAATAAGATGATTTTATAAATTATTCTCACTACCTTTCCAAGAAAGAGATTTATCAATTTCAAAGCGCAGAAGTGGTTTATTCCCAGATCATCGGTGGGTTTTTTTTTTTTACTCCTCCTGTTGACTTAGAAGAAGAAGAGAATTGGAGCTGTGAATCGTCCTCTCTCTCCACCCCACTCTCTTGGGGTGAGGCAGGGAACACTTGGAACCCAAACAGGCCTGTAGATAACTGAGTCACATATGGAACTGAGACCCACACATGTCCACTGCCATGGGGATTGGAAATTTAATTCCCCTTTGAGGATAACTAAGCAAGGCCCCTACAGAGATGAAATACTTTCAAGAAGGCCAGATTCTCCCTCTAATGTACAGTGGAACGTTCCTTACCCTCACCCCACCCCGTCATAGCCCCTCTCATATGCACACACACAGTCAGGAATATGAAGCACTCCCCACCATAGGGCAGCAAAGGGGGAGAAATCTTTATTGTGATTTGAAGAGCGCTCTTCTCCTAGCAGAGACACTGTCGTTAGACAATGGAGGAACACACTCTTTCCCACGTGTGTGAGCAAGTGCACACACAGAGACTTTTATCTTTGCATGGTGGCTGTGAGAAATAGTCAAGCTTAGGAGCCTCCTTGAGGCTTGCGGTATACTCAAAGCAAGGCGGACTTGAGCTGCCTGAGGAATGTAAGCTGATGCCCTCCACTGAGACACAATTTCTTAATATTACCTCCTATGCCATGGAAATGCCATAAAAGCAAAGGTCAGGGGCAAAAGGGTACTTTCTGTAAATGTTCATACCACTAGACTATAAGCTCCGTGGGAGTGGGAACAGGCTTTTGATCAATAATGAGCGGGTGGGTGGGTGGATGTATGGATGGACATTACAGAGAGCATCTAATTCCTGGAATGAAGGGTCCAGTCTTTATCCCCTATGAAAAGGTAGAGAGATAAAAATGTGTGATTTCAAATCTTTTCTACCCTGTAGAGCTGCTCTGTGAGGCATGACAGCCTTCAAAAGAAAGGGTGCCTATTTAGGAGACCTAAGAAATTAAAAATTTTCCTCATTTTGCCCTGAATTTTGGGAAACAGCATGAGTGGCCCCTTTGGGATTTTTGGCGCCATTTTGCCTCTGACCAAACCCTGAAGCCTTAGGTTCATAATCATACAGTCATTTCAGGTGTCCTTTTCCCTTTAGCCACAGGTAAGAGGCTTGCTCTTCAGGTGTGGGAAAAGTGGGGATTAGGAGAGCAAAGGAATCGGTCATGAGTTACAGTGCCCAGTGATGAGCCCAGACATTCCCAAATGGACAGAATGCACATCAAGTCCTCAGATATGTGGGTGTGCACCCATCGACTTGCCCAGCAGTCGGGTCTTAATTGTCAGTGGAGACAGAATGTTCCTACATTTTGCCTAGGGGAAGCCGCATCCTTGTGGGTTTTCCCTGATCAGCACTGCTAGTCATAGGTATGGAGAAGTTGCAAGCAGCAGCGGACTCATCAGAAGTGTCCAGAATAGATGCCAAAGCAGCAAAGATCATTTGAGCACGCTCCTCCTTACAGACCCAAATATCCTTCCCTCCCACTCTGTACCTCCCTGCCTGCTCATCCTCCCACCCTCCTGGCCACTCCCCCAGGTTGCAGAAAGTTCTTCAATGAAATCCATGTCTCTGCCTCCACCTGTCCCATATTCTTGTTGGTTCAGGCACGTGTATGGCATAATGAATCAGGCAAAAGTCTGCCAAGCAGGACTGCCATGTACAGTTGTGCAGGTTGTGCACTGCATAAAGACCCTTAAGTGGAGGCTGAAAATCTAGCCAGCACTCTCCACACCAAGCCCAGTGCCCTGACATGCTGCTCTGAAAGCCGGAGGAAGGTGCTCCCTCCTCACCAGGCTGTGTATCTCCAGGGCTGTATCTTTTCTCAGTTTTTCACAAAGGTGCCGTAGAGCCTAACAGTGGCCCTGCCATCAGGACGACATAGTCTGATTACAAAATAGACACTGCAAGACAGTTCTAAGAGATTATCTGGCTCAGTTCCTGACTTTATGAAATTTTAAAAGCCTTTCATATTAGTTGCCTATTGCTGTGAAACAATATGTCATAAACTTAGAGATGTAACACAATACCTATCTCACAGTTCTATAGCTCAGAAGTCCAGGCATGGCCATGGCTGAGTTCTCTGCTCAGGGTCTCGCGAGGCTGAAATCAAAGTTTGGGTGGCTGGGCTCTTATCTGGAAACTCTGGGGAAGTGTCCACTTCCAAGCTCATTCAGGGTGTTGGCAGAATCCAATTTCTTGTGGCTTTCGGTCTAAGGGCCCCCATCCTTGCTGTCTGTCATCCAGAGACCATTCTGCTCCTTGAGGCTGCCTGCATTCCTCCTCATGTGATGCCCTCCATCTTGAAACCAGAAACAGCATGTTGAGTCCTTCACATGCTTCAAAGGGATTCATGCATGAATCCCTCTGGCTTCCTCTTCTTCAGCCAGAAAAAAGGCTCTCTGCTTTTAGGGACCCCTGTGATTAGGTCAGGCCCACCTGGATGATCTCCCTATTTTAAGGTCAACTGTATCGTATAACAACATATCACTGTATCGTATAACATAACATATCACATAACATTATGGAGGTGGTATCATATTCACAGGCTCCAAGGATTAGGGCAGAACATCTTTGATGGGACATTTTATTTTATTTATTTTTTTATTGACGTATAGCTGATTTACAATGTTATGTAAGATGGGACTTTTTTTGGGTTTTGAACCTATAATAAAAGTAAAAAATGAATGCAGAAGAACACAATGCTAAAAAATTAGTATGAATGTGAATCTCACTAGATGTTCAAATCTGGTTTAGTGCAAATTTTGTTCATACTATTTTGCGTTTTTACAAACTCAAATCACTTTGGTTCCTATACTTGCTATAAAGTGTTGGCAACACAATTCTTCAGATTCACATCTTTTGGCTACATTGTTTCTAACAGATATAGATTTATTTCCAGTTTAAGAGAAAAAATACTTACAGTTTGTGCATGATCAAGTATATTTGAAAGATTCAACAACTGCTTTCCTCTAATAACTTCTGGCTTTTCATAAAATGCAGACATCCTCATTGAAAAATCTTTTCACATGGCTGATCATTTTCGTTTTCAGAAAATGTATAAGGGGTCATTGCAAAGTTCAGAATGATCCTTTTCTTTTAAACAAAATTCCTCTAAAACAAATTAGCTACAGTCGACTAAAATTTACCCCAGGATATTTTCCTCAAAACAAAACCAAACCACAACAAGGACCATCATGCAAGTGGAGTTGAGGGCGCAGTCCACAGCCACTGGCAGTGGCTCCACCTAAGAGGGGACATTTTGGAAATTCAATCTACCACAGCCTCGTCACCCACCCACATTCCTTTTAAAAGCCAAATCTTTGAGCCTTTTTTTTTTTTTTCCAAAGGCCTGTTTGAATAAGCTCATTCAGATAGCTACCCATTTTGAGCAAACACTAGCATGTGGTAAAATAATTTGTAAATCGATCAGAACTACCTTTTCTCAACATAACCTCTCTCGAACATGTTGGCAGAAGCTGACACTGTCAGTGGTCAGCTGGAACTGGCTCCTACCAGTTCATAAGAGCTGATTGTTAAGTGTTTAAGATTTTTACAAGCTGGTTGTTCAAACAGTTGGTACCTTAAAATTGACCATAGTGGGAGTATTTACACCATGGAAGGCATCACCCCAAATGAGGGCTCCTTTTTTTTTTTTCCCAATGAGCAGGTTTACCAGCATACCACTGGGTGTCGACCTTGCTTTACAGGTCATCTCCTTGATCTCCTGTAGCACGCAGAATCCTTTCCACAGCCTTTTTCATGCATGGTCATCACCCTAGCCACCAGGAAAGGGGCGATAACTCCCTTTTAAAACAGTTCATCTCGGGCTTCCCTGGCGGCGCAGTGGTTGAGAGTCCGCCTGCCGATGCAGGGGACACGGGTTTGTGCCCCGGTCCGGGAAGATCCCACATGCCGCGGAGCGGCTGGGCCCGTGAGCCATGGCCGCTGAGCCTGCGCGTCCGGAGCCTGTGCTCCGCAACGGGAGAGGCCACAGCAGTGAGAGGCCCGCGTAATGCAAAACAAAAAACAAAAAAACAAAACAGTTCATCTCTTTGATGTAATGGTACGTGGTAGAGTTGAATTCTGCCTCCCCTCCAATGGACTCAGTCCTTTGGACGAACCACTTGTGACAGCCCCAGAACCATTTGGAGTGGGTACCATCTCCCCCAGGAGACATCTCTCCTCCGGATTCACATATCAGATCCCAGTTAGAAGCTCAGTCTTTAGAGCCACACTGTCTGAGTTCAAATTCCAGCTCTGCCACTCATTTAACTGTGACCTTGGGCTAGTCTCTTAACTTTTCTGGGCCTCTGGTTCCTCATCTATAAAATGGGGATAAAAACAGTACCTACCTACATGGGTTACGGTGAAGACTAACTAAATGAGATGATGTATGCACCTTGCCTGACATGTACCTACCTTATGGGTTTGTTGTGAAGATTGAATTATTTAATATAACTAAAGTTCCAGAATAGAACAGTGCCTAGCATAAAGTAAGCACTATTAAATATTAGTCAATTAATTTGAAACATGGTTTCTAGACTCTTCATCGTCTTAGCCTCCCTGTTCTGGGTGCACTCCAATTTCCCTCTCAAAATGTAGTGTCAGAATGGACCTAACTCCAGCCTTTGGCTGAAATGCTACACTTTGATTCCAGCCCCCCTCTCCCTGACTGGCAGTAGTTTTTGAGTAGCTGCCTCCTTTTCCCTAAGTTTTTAGTAGAGTCAGAGAGAATTCCCCCAGAAGTACTGGGCCCTGGACCAGCAGCATAGGAATACCCAGGTTACTTGTTAGAAATGCAGACTCTCAGGCCCCACACCAGACCTACCTAATCAGAATTTGCATTTAACAAGATTCCCAGGGAAAACATATGCACACCAAAGTTTGAGAAGCGCTGTTTTCGGGGACCCTATGCCATACCTATTTTCAAGAGAAAAATCAATGAAAGCAAACTAAGCCTTCTCATGAGATGAGGAGCTTTTTCCCCAGACCTTGGTAGGGGTCGGGGGAGAGTCCGTGTTGGGCTGTCAGGCTGCGATTGGAGGTGGGAGGGCTTTTTCAGCCCTGGTTCAAAGCCAGAAACTTGGCAAAGAAAGAGATGGGGGCTGCTGGCACCAACTAGAGAGATAAAAAGGACTAAAAGAAGAACCCAACACAGATGTGAGCCTTCTGAAAGCTCCCACAGAAAGGCTAACAGTTCTGCTGCCAGCTCTGTTCTGCAACCCCAGGTCAAGGAAGCTTTGTGAGCATTAGGTGGCCTGGAGCACTTAGGATAAATTTAGAAATGATGAAAAAGAACCCTTGTTGATGTGGTGAAGAGTCATTTAGTGGAAATCAGGAGGGAAGAGGTCACCAAGTCAGAGATTCTTTAGAGATTATTTCCAGCAAGGAAGGGCCAAAGGGTTAAGAAGCCAGCTACTCAGATCGCAAAGCAGAGGCAGATCCCTTTATTACCTGCCTATGCTGCCTGAATTTAAATGGGAGAATTCTAGGGTTCTTACTGTGGCCACAGCTTGGGAATGGCAGCCAGAGTTTACCCACCTGCTTGTACAAAATAAGCTATAGGAGTAATAGGGGACATAGGCCAAAATCCCAACTCTGCTGTTTACTAGCTGTGTGACTCTGGGCAAGTTACTTAACCTCTCTGAGCATCTGTTTTCTCGTCTTTATTTTTTTTTTTTAACATCTTTATTGGAGTATAATTGCTTTACAATGGTGTGTTAGTTTCTGTTTTCTCATCTCTAAAGTGGAAGGAATAATACCTAGCTTACATGGCTGAAGTAAGGATGAAGTAAGAAAGTTCTCATGGCGCTGAAGGCAATGTACAGGTATATATTACATTAGATTCCTTCCTTGTGTAAAGTGAAATTCACAAGGTCCTAATTTGGAACTGGGTGTCCTCATATAAAGGAATGTTCTGAGAGACCAGCCAGGAAGCCCAGAAATGTGCTTCCTAATCCCTTCAAGGTTGCTGGTGGGCGAGCTCCTGGGGGCATCTTTTCCAGGCAGCACAGTTAGGTCTTAGCTGGGAACGTTGCATGCTTTGGAACCTCCTTCCACAGAAGGCTCGGAGGAGAGGCAGGTGCAGGCCTAGAGCCTCTGAAAGCATTACTGGCTCTTAGGAGCAGCTGCTTAGGATGATCTGACCCCATGACCATTTAGTTACTGCCACTGGGCAGAAGGAGGAATTGGGAATAGGAGAGATATGGGGCTCAGAAGCCCTAGCCTGGGCTTCCCTGGTGGCGCAGTGGTTGAGAGTCCGCCTGCCGATGCAGGGAACACGGGTTCGTGCCCCGGTCCAGGAAGATCCCACATGCCGTGGAGCGGCTGGGCCCGTGAGCCATGGCCGCTGAGCCTGCGCGTCCGGAGCCTGTGCTCCGCAACGGGAGAGGCCACAGCAGTGAGAGGCCCGCGTAATGCAAAACAAAAAACAAAAAAACAAAACAGTTCATCTCTTTGATGTAATGGTACGTGGTAGAGTTGAATTCTGCCTCCCCTCCAATGGACTCAGTCCTTTGGACGAACCACTTGTGACAGCCCCAGAACCATTTGGAGTGGGTACCATCTCCCCCAGGAGACATCTCTCCTCCGGATTCACATATCAGATCCCAGTTAGAAGCTCAGTCTTTAGAGCCACACTGTCTGAGTTCAAATTCCAGCTCTGCCACTCATTTAACTGTGACCTTGGGCTAGTCTCTTAACTTTTCTGGGCCTCTGGTTCCTCATCTATAAAATGGGGATAAAAACAGTACCTACCTACATGGGTTACGGTGAAGACTAACTAAATGAGATGATGTATGCACCTTGCCTGACATGTACCTACCTTATGGGTTTGTTGTGAAGATTGAATTATTTAATATAACTAAAGTTCCAGAATAGAACAGTGCCTAGCATAAAGTAAGCACTATTAAATATTAGTCAATTAATTTGAAACATGGTTTCTAGACTCTTCATCGTCTTAGCCTCCCTGTTCTGGGTGCACTCCAATTTCCCTCTCAAAATGTAGTGTCAGAATGGACCTAACTCCAGCCTTTGGCTGAAATGCTACACTTTGATTCCAGCCCCCCTCTCCCTGACTGGCAGTAGTTTTTGAGTAGCTGCCTCCTTTTCCCTAAGTTTTTAGTAGAGTCAGAGAGAATTCCCCCAGAAGTACTGGGCCCTGGACCAGCAGCATAGGAATACCCAGGTTACTTGTTAGAAATGCAGACTCTCAGGCCCCACACCAGACCTACCTAATCAGAATTTGCATTTAACAAGATTCCCAGGGAAAACATATGCACACCAAAGTTTGAGAAGCGCTGTTTTCGGGGACCCTATGCCATACCTATTTTCAAGAGAAAAATCAATGAAAGCAAACTAAGCCTTCTCATGAGATGAGGAGCTTTTTCCCCAGACCTTGGTAGGGGTCGGGGGAGAGTCCGTGTTGGGCTGTCAGGCTGCGATTGGAGGTGGGAGGGCTTTTTCAGCCCTGGTTCAAAGCCAGAAACTTGGCAAAGAAAGAGATGGGGGCTGCTGGCACCAACTAGAGAGATAAAAAGGACTAAAAGAAGAACCCAACACAGATGTGAGCCTTCTGAAAGCTCCCACAGAAAGGCTAACAGTTCTGCTGCCAGCTCTGTTCTGCAACCCCAGGTCAAGGAAGCTTTGTGAGCATTAGGTGGCCTGGAGCACTTAGGATAAATTTAGAAATGATGAAAAAGAACCCTTGTTGATGTGGTGAAGAGTCATTTAGTGGAAATCAGGAGGGAAGAGGTCACCAAGTCAGAGATTCTTTAGAGATTATTTCCAGCAAGGAAGGGCCAAAGGGTTAAGAAGCCAGCTACTCAGATCGCAAAGCAGAGGCAGATCCCTTTATTACCTGCCTATGCTGCCTGAATTTAAATGGGAGAATTCTAGGGTTCTTACTGTGGCCACAGCTTGGGAATGGCAGCCAGAGTTTACCCACCTGCTTGTACAAAATAAGCTATAGGAGTAATAGGGGACATAGGCCAAAATCCCAACTCTGCTGTTTACTAGCTGTGTGACTCTGGGCAAGTTACTTAACCTCTCTGAGCATCTGTTTTCTCGTCTTTATTTTTTTTTTTTAACATCTTTATTGGAGTATAATTGCTTTACAATGGTGTGTTAGTTTCTGTTTTCTCATCTCTAAAGTGGAAGGAATAATACCTAGCTTACATGGCTGAAGTAAGGATGAAGTAAGAAAGTTCTCATGGCGCTGAAGGCAATGTACAGGTATATATTACATTAGATTCCTTCCTTGTGTAAAGTGAAATTCACAAGGTCCTAATTTGGAACTGGGTGTCCTCATATAAAGGAATGTTCTGAGAGACCAGCCAGGAAGCCCAGAAATGTGCTTCCTAATCCCTTCAAGGTTGCTGGTGGGCGAGCTCCTGGGGGCATCTTTTCCAGGCAGCACAGTTAGGTCTTAGCTGGGAACGTTGCATGCTTTGGAACCTCCTTCCACAGAAGGCTCGGAGGAGAGGCAGGTGCAGGCCTAGAGCCTCTGAAAGCATTACTGGCTCTTAGGAGCAGCTGCTTAGGATGATCTGACCCCATGACCATTTAGTTACTGCCACTGGGCAGAAGGAGGAATTGGGAATAGGAGAGATATGGGGCTCAGAAGCCCTAGCCTGGGCTTCCCTGGTGGCGCAGTGGTTGAGAGTCTGCCTGCCGATGCAGGGGACACGGGTTCGTGCCCCGGTCCGGGAGGATCCCACATGCCGCGGAGCGGCTGGGCCCGTGAGCCATGGCCGCTGAGCCTGCGCGTCCGGAGCCTGTGCTCCGCAGCGGGAGAGGCCACAACAGTGAGAGGCCCCGCGTAAAAAAAAAAAAAAAAAAAAAAGCCCTAGCCTAAACCCATGAGTTAGATCCCGGCTTGCTGTTGGAGACAGCTCCTGAAGACTGGACAAATAGAGTAGGTTAAGTACGCCGAGGGTGTAGTTCAATGACATTTGGGCTTCTGGCCTCTTTGTGCCACTGAGAATGCTTAGTCATTCCATCAAAGTGGCCCTCAGTAGATTTTTTTCTTCCTAATGAGTTACATTTTTACTGTGAAAAGGCAGAGTAGAGTTATTTCATGAAGCTTCAGCTTCATGATTAATTTCATGAATTTCTGATTAATTTCATGAAATTAGAAATTTTGTGAATTTCTAATGTGTTAGAAATTCGCCACTAGCAAGTCACTTGGGAAGACATGATTGAGGGCCTCCTCTACCCCAGGCACTAGGACTATAGTGGCAAGTAAGAAAGACACGCTCCCTGTCCTCAGGGAGCTTACACTCTAATGTGGACAGATAGGCTGTAAACAAGTAAGTTAATACCCTACCCAGCTGCCTTTGGGCTGTGATCAGTGCACTGAAGGGAATGAACCGAGGAAATAACATGATGGAACATGACAGAAGGTGACCCAGGTTGGAGAGGTGGGCATGGTGGGGAAGGAGACCCAAAGAGATAACGTGGCCATGGAAGGCCACACTGAGGAAGGAATGTTTATGAGACAACCAAAAGGACGAGGATAAGCATGGACCCAGGCACAGGGAACAGCAAAGATGATGCCCTAAGTGGGAAAGGACTTGATTTGAGGAACAGAGAGACCAGTCTGTCTGGGACCCATGAGCAAGAGGACAACGTGATGAATTAAGTTGGGTTATTCAAAATCCTATAGGCAGTGGTAAAACCTTGTATTTATTCCACTTAATGAGGCATGATAGGACCTGGATTTTATTTTCAATAGATAACCCTGGTTGTCATTTAGGGAAGGGATTTAAGGAAGAGGGCAAAGTCAGGAGCAGGAAAACCTCTTAGGAGGCTGTTGTAAAGTCCAAGGGAGAGGTAATAGTGCTTTGATCTAGGTCTTGATAGCAGAATAGGCGAATTAAATGTTTGAGGGTCAGAGATGGGCGTCGGGCTGGTGATGGGGAGGGATGAGGGAGAGGAAGTTTTGGGTGATTCTGGGTTTGGATAGATGATGGTGCCATCGACTGAAATGAGAGAGAACAAGTTTGGAAAGAGAACACGAGACCTGGCTGGTGGCTCTTAATAAATTTAAATGTTCTTGTGGCCTCATGTGTGGCTTGAGCAGAACTGCAAACTTTCTCGGTTTTCTCCAGGCAAGGTAACACCTTAAGCCCAAACAGATGTGGTGCCTTCCGCATGAGCCATCTCAGGGAGGGAGTCTTACACCGTGCCTCCTCCGCACATGGTACCCTCCCGCTGGGGGCTCCACCTAGCTCACCTAAGTTTCTCTTGCCACTGCTTAATGACTGGCCTCATTTCCCTGTCTTCAACTAAGTTGTCAGTGGCCTCTCTCCTTCTGTTTATCTGTTCACTAAAAATCAAACAAGCACAAGCCGTGCTGTGTCTGACGTGGGATGTGTCCAACCCAGAGCTTGTCACTGACAGGGGCACAAAACCAGATTTGGGGAGAATATAAGAGTCTGTCTCCATGCTACCACCTTTAACATGCCAAGCCCCTCTAAGAACCCATCTGGGATCTCTCATCCTGTTTTATCCAATTCTTTCTTGACCTGACATCAATTTCCAGCCTGTACCACCTCTTGAGTCACCAGTTCTATTGCTTGATTTCCTTTTATTCTCTGACTCAGTGACTGGAGATGAAAAGATTTCTTTACATGTTACTCTCAAACCACCAGACTGGGGTCATATTACTCTTAGTAATGATAGTTGCTATTTATTAAATATTTGCAAGGGAACATACACCTTGCCAAGTGCTTTGCGTGCATTTTCTCAATTAAGAACGCTATGAAGAGGTATTCGTATTCCACTTTACAAATGAGACTTGGCGAGCTTTATAGCAAGCTGCCCGAGACCCAGCTCGTGAGAGGAGGGGGCTGGGTTTGATCCCCGGTCGCAGTCTCCCATCCCAATGCCATGGCCCTGGAGGAGGGAAGGCCAAAGTATTGTGGCCTTTCAGAGGCGGGACACTCACACGATCTCTGGTGGCCAGCCAGGTTTTCCTGTGACTGGGGGTGGGTGTAGCAAGTGAGGAGGGTTTGGAGTCTGTTTTTGAAGCACTGGGGTGGCGGGAGCTGGGTGGGTTAGTAACTGCTCTTACATTCACTTCAGGAGCGACGGACCCACAGCTGGTTCTACAGGATCTACAGTGTGGCGGGCAGAAGCTCTGTAGACATGCAAAGCTCTAACGGTGACTTGGGAAACACGGGAGAGCTGAGAGTTTGTTCCAAGTCAGAATGTAGCAATATTCCTACTTTATACAAAAGAATAAAGGCTGGAGCGGAAGGCCTCAGTCTCCTCAACAAAGGGCAGGCCTCGCTCGGTGCACCCGTGTGCGAAAGGGTGCGTGCCCGTGGGCAGCTGAGCAGGGCTTCTGCGTGGCCCCTTCTTTCCCACCGCTGAGGGGAGACTCAGCTCCGTGCCCACCCCCGTCCGGCAATGTCTCACACCCTCTGGGAGAGACCTTAAACATCTTGTCCGGGGTCTGATCCGGAAATATCCCCCTCATCAAGCAAAGGCTGGGAGAAGCTCAGGTCCACCTCTGTCATTAAAGCTCCTAGTAATACATTTTTCTAAAGTAAAGAAATGCAAAACAGGGTTCCTGGCTTGGTTTATAATTTTCAATGTTTAAATTAACAAAACAACTCCTTTTAACATAAAAAAACAACATAATTGTGCTAGTCACAAGATCATTGTAGGATTTATGAACTAATCATATTCAGAGAACCCTAGAGTTCCTGTGATCCAGCCAGTGTATTCCTCTGAATGCAGAAGCTCATTTGGAGATCAGGTCCGTAGTGTTCGATGCCTGCTGTGAATTACCAGAAGGTGTGACTTGAGCCAAATGGCCCTCCTGGCTTCCCTGTGATAGCCACGACCACAGAGAAAGGGACAGGCTCCAACTACAGCCCCCCACACACTGCCCTTTCTATAAAATAAAACTTTCAAGTCGATATCAGCTAATTTCAAAAGAAAAAAAATTGTTTTAAATTCCCCCTTGCCCCAGAAGCAAGAGAGAGTAAGGAAGCAAATACTTTAGGAGAACCTGAATGCCTGAGCCTTTATATGTATATTACTTCATAGCTCTCACGACTGCCCTGAGGTGGTGTAATTTATGCATTATTCAACCCGTTTGTGTCTCAGGGAAATAATTCGTCCAAGGTCACCTAGCATGTCCAGGATTAGAACCTAGATCCTTTGACTTCAAAGCCTGAGCTCCAGTCTGATCATGTCATGAAGCCACACGAAGCCCAGGAGGAGCCCAGTGGGGCTGGAAGGGGGCCCGGGGTGGCCACTCTCCTCCGTGTCCCTACGGTGTCGGGGCAAACTTTGACTTTTCTGGATCTTTTCACTGTTTCTTTCTCTTTCCGCTTCTTATCCTGGCTGGCTGGCCCCCCACTCTGCTCCTTGTTTATGATACTTATTTTTCCATCCACAGCAAGATAATTCACGTCAAGGTAATCGATCATGAGGCATATGAGAAAAACAAGAATTACTTCATTGAGATGATGGGCCCCCGCATGGTGGATATGAGTTTTCAGAAAGGTGTAGTACCCTGTCCTGCACACTAACGTTAGCACTCTCCTCTCCTCTTCTGTTTCCTCCTTTCTCCAATCCATTTGTCTCCTTCTCTTCCCCTTTATTCTGCCTCTCTGGTTCACTGTCCCTTGTTTCTTTTCTGTTTCTCTCTTTTCCCCTCTCCCTCTATTCTCTCTGCACCCAGCTCTGTCCTAACACCTGGCAGCCTGTCACATGGTATTGTAAGAGGGATGCTCAAGAATGGGGAAATGGATATGGGGAAAAAACCACAAGAGAGAGAAAGCGAGAGAGAAAAAAAACACCAGTCACAGCCCTGAGAGTATCATATATGAGGCTCTCTGCTTCTCCTGAGTGGTTTAGGATACAAGGAAGAAAGAGATAGTGCAATCCCAGACAGAAGGTCAGCACTGGGAAACTGGCCCAGCTCTCAGCATAGAGATCCGTGGCGCAGCTCTTCTCAGGGCTAAGCTGATAATCTCTGGATGTTGACAATCAATGTATTTGTATTTGGGTTCTGTTTGTGGTTCATCCCATTCCCCAAGACAGGCTTTAGGAGCCATCTTATCTGCCATATCCTTGCTAGCAAGCGTGTTTTCTCTCCCTGACCTTGACTGAGTTGAAAGGACAGGTTTGAGTTCTAGGTCTAGGTCAAAGGCCTACCTGCTGTCTTCTGTCTTCCCTATGCAGGGCATCTAGGTGTGAAGGCAGTTAGAAGAGTGGGAGAGAGGATTCCGACCTGAGGCGAGGCTTCCCCGAGAAGTCACAGGACTTCTCAGAGTGGACGCAGATTTTGCCTTTGATTGGAATGGCCCCATACACCCCAGCCTCCAATAGACAGTCAGAAAATCCTCTTCTGGATGGATCATACTGTGGAAGAGGGAGATGTCAATCGTGCTCCTCCAGACCACGCCCATGGTCACAGAGCAAGCACCCCCTTCCCATCCCACAGCAGAATCCCTGCAGTGGAAAGACAGGCCAGGCTCACATCCCTTAGACAGCCCTAGAGTACCATATCTAGGGCAAGAGAGAGTCCCAGAAAATGCTTCTTGACAATCAGTGAGCTTTGTCTTTTGTCCAATGAGCAAGGTGTGGGAAGGTGTCCAAAAAGTGCCCAAAAGGTCACACACACACACACCACAAATGCACAGCAAGTGCTGTGCCCAAACAAAGCACCTTAGATCAGCCTACCACTTAATAGATAACAAAGCTGAGCCTGTCTTCAGAATGGAACAGGAACATCAGAGGCTCTGATGAGACTTTTTAGGCTATTGTTTGTTAGCACCTTTTTGCCCTTTAGAGAGCATTTAGGTCCCAGGCCAAAAAAGAAGAAAGAAAAAAAAGAGAGAGAGAGAGGAAAAGAAAAGAAAAAAACCCACAAAAATAAAAAAATAAAAAAAAAACAAAAGAAAAAGCAGAAAATAACAATTAGGGCTCACTATTAGGACCCGTTGACACCACTGTGGTTCCATGAAGGAACAGGAGAAGCCACACAGGGAGACCCAGGCCCACATGGCAACTTCGCCAAAGACAATGGACCTGAGCCAGCCTCAGGCCAGTCTCTGGAAGGAAGTGATTTTCAAGAAAACTTTGCTTCCCTGTATGATTTGGTTTTATTAAAAGACACTGTGCTTTGTTGAGATACCCAGAGATGAACAGAAAGCTCCATTATCATGTCCACCAGACCCTTGGTAATCAGCATTTAAGCCAGCTTTGGTACACATCACTGCTATATGATAGAAGTCCAAAGATGATTTAGAATTGATGATTTACATCATTTTTACCACATTTTTCAGGAGTGCATCATCTGTAAATATTAAAGGAATACTACATTCTATTGTGATTAATACATATTTATTTTACTTCCCACCACCGAAGCCCTGTGAGGTAAAGAATGAGAAAGATAATAGGATTCTGCCTTCTTTCCTTCCCTTCTCTCTCTCTCTCTCTCTCTCTCTGGTTTCCCTACCTCGTAAATACTTTCCTTTTAAGATTTTCTTTCTGAGGCCCACATAAGAAGTGGGAATAGACACAAGGAAGGGAAACAAACCCCTAGATAGATACTGTTGACATATTTCCTGTTGTAGAAGAGCCCTGGGGCACCCCCGATGGGCCAGCAGTTCACCTACTGCCCAAAGAAATGCCAATTACCATGTGACACCCAATGGAATGTGCTGCCCAACTCACTTCCTACTAACCATCAGCCGGATCGAAAAGGACTCCTCCCCACCACCAGCCCCTTTTTCCCTTCCCATTTCCCTCCTGTCCTCCTGGATCCCTTCCTTTGCCAACTTTTCCTTGCTTCCTGGCTCCCTTTCCCTCTCACCTGTAAGGACAACTATGACCAAGGAGATAAGAAAAGCTAAGACCATTTTTGACACAAGAGCAATACAATCCACCAAGTCCTATCAAAAGCCACCATGGCAGCACTGAGCTGCATGTGCCAGGAGTGATGGGGAATGATTTTAAAGGCTGGGCTCCGGGTGACCAACCAATCTACCGACCCAGTCGACACTCTCTTTCTTGTTGTCCCTACAGGAAAACCATAAGGGTTAAAATAGTAGATGAGGAGGAATACGAAAGGCAAGAGAATTTCTTCATTGTCCTTGGTGAACCGAAATGGATGGAACGTGGACTATCAGGTGTGAGATTCTTAAAAACAAAACAAAACAAAATAAAACGACAAAAAGAAAGAAAAATTTAAAGTTGAAAAGCAGCAACAACAAAAAGAAGCTATGTTTTTTCCTCCCCCCTTTTCTTTCCTTTTCCTCCTTCCTTTTGACCAATGGACTTTTTTTTATTCTTTTCCCTCCTGTATTCTCACTCTTACCTGTTTTGGTATCATCTCTGCCTTCTTAGCCATAGCTTATTTCCACGTCCTCCTTTTTCACCTTTTGGACACACTGCAGCCTCAGCCCCTCATGACCCTGCTGAGTTACTTCTGCCTTGTGCTCCAATTATCCGATTACCAATGTCCCCTGCACTCCCCATCCTCACAGCCCCCCACCATACACACAGAGTCACCTGTAAATGTGCGAACTCCTTGGTGGGTGGGGAGGAGAAGATAAAGAAAGGAATGTAATGCAATGCATGCCTCTGCCCTTTCCCTGCCCTGTTCCCCTTCCACCCCTCACTCTCTAGCCTGGATTGAATGGGGGAGGGTCTGGGATGGGGACTGGAGCCCGTCTTGTCATGATGCTTTGGGTCTTCTGCTGCATCTCCCAACCTCCGTTGAGTGCTTGGCAGGTTATTCACTTGCAGAGTGGCCCATGGGCCCCTTTGTCCTTCATGGAGGTAAGTGTTTTATCTGGCTATTTCACAGTTGGGTAGAGCAAAAGATGGAAAGGTATACCAATTGTCAGAGGCCACGCTTCTGAGAGCTCTCTGAGAGAAAGCTGCCTTCTGAGCTAGTCGTGCAATCTGGAATCCTGAGCTGTTCATCCTTCCCTTGACATCCCACCCCATCCCACTCTACCTCTGTTCTAGCCCAAGGTAGGGTACTTTATTCAGACTACTTGAGGATAATGCAGTCCCAAAAGCAGAAAATTGAGTCTGCAAAAGGAAAGTGGTTAACTCCAGGTATGGAAATCTCCTTAGCTGGAGGGTCCTGGAAAAGGATTGACATTGGGCAGGCCCAGAGTATGGTCTTACAGGTTTTCCAATGGAAGGGACTCCAATAGAAGGGCTTGCTTGTTGTTGATCTCTGAGAAACAGGTGTTGGATGGTTCACAGAAGTCTGCCTTGGCTTGACATCTGCAAATGAGCGTATCACCCAGGTCTTGAGATAACCCTCATCCCACACCAGAGACGTGGCCTCCTCTCCTCCTTTCCTCAGGCCCTGCATCTTGGGATACCTGCCTAAGGGACTGATTACATTGCAACCAAGGTAGTAGTAAGGAAAGATTTCTTCCCTTGAAGAAAATGATTAGAAGCTACGACTTTGAACGTGTTGGAGGAATATATGTGGGTAAGAGTCCTCTTGGGAAATACCAAGGGGAGGTCATTCACACTCCCCTTCAGGAGAGATGTGCTGCTGGAGCCTCATGAAGGATAGAACGGTGAGACCTACTTGTTTGTCAAAAAAGTGATGATTCTGCAGCTACTTCATAGTTGCGTGACAAAGAGCAGCATGAAGCCTTTCACTCAAGGACAAATCTAAGAGATTCGGCGACTATGCTCCCAAAGGCTCATGCCCAGGTCTTCTTCTCAGACACAAATGATTGCTCAGTTCTCCTTGTCTTCTGGGGACTCTCTCTGCAGACCTGACCGGTTCTGTGCCCACACTGGTTTTACACCTGGTGTTGGAGAGGCAGAAGCCCTCTCTGCCTTCCATTATTCGTCCTCTTGTTGGCCACCTAATAAGATGTTGCCATGAGTCTGATTGCCAAAGAGTGCTGGAAGAAAAGAGAAAATCTCCAGTTCCCTTGCTTCCCAGATTGTGTTCCTGCCACCCAGAATATTTTCAGAAATTGTCTCAACACCTGCCCTACTTCATTCTCATCTCCCTTGTGCATTTAATGCACATCTTCATGATTGGATGGATGTAGCAGACACCTAAGGCCATTGTAAACTAGCGTCATCAATTTCCACAGTCCCAGCTACTTACGTGCAAATGAAAGCAAGACAAAGGATCGCACAGGGTAGCTGAAAAGAAGGCAGTCTTCTCCAGACAAGAAGAATGGGTTGGAAGTCCATCCATGACTTTATTCTACCAGTAAAGAGACTCTTCTTTTCTGCCTCCCCAATAAACCCCATTCAACAGCTGGACAGAGAGTGACCTAAGATAAACCTTGCAGTCTTCAAGAGACTTGACCAAACAGGAATGCCTATGGCTACTCCTCATTTGAGGACCCCTTTTTACTGCATAGGATTTTCTGTCCAAGGAGATGTCAGCAGAGTCCTGGTGGAGCCCAGTCCTGGGGGAGGGAGTAGGTGAGAAGATAAGGATTTTATTGAGCTATCGGTGTGATATGCCTCCAGATCTTCCCAGTGACCAAGATGCCAAGATGGAAGGTACCAATAGGAAAGGTGTCAGTCTTCTGTCAGTTTCTATTGTCTACAGGGTTCATTTTCAGTTTCTTCAGATCTTCTCATATTTTGGCATTAGAGCACAAGTTGAAAGGTCATAAAACTTGATTGTCTAGATTCAGAGTCAAATGAAACCCCGTCCTGATTTCCAGAATGTCCTGCTGTTCTCAGAGTGAGAAACAACACAGCAGAAATTGCTTTTCATTATCACTGCTACATGGGAGAGTCTTAGGCATTCAGAACAGCATGGTATAGTGTGTGCATGGTCAAAATGACAATTGCATTACCAAAAAAAAGTAAAGGACTATATTTGAAATAGGAAATTCTATTCTTGGCAAACAAAACAGACTTCAGAGGTGAGATTAAATGCTCTGGACAAGTTGGGGGAGGGAATAAGGGAGGATGAATAGGAAACACAGTTGCCTTGCAATAGAGGAAGCCCTGGGGTCTAGCAGTGGACAGCTGAGAGCAGCTCTGAGCAGCATGGTCAAGGCTGTCAGGCCTGGGTCTGGACATTGGAAGCCTCAGCTGGGAAAGGAAAGCTCTCTCCACCAGGAATGAGGCCTGTTTGCTCCCCCTCTTACCACAGCCATGGGCTCACCCTAACGAGCGGCCCAAATGCTTCCAAATACTCAGAGCTATGCTGTTTTCTGCTTGTCCCTGGGATGTCTGAGCAGGGATAAATGACTCTCACCTGACCCTGGGGATCAATGCAGGGGAAAGTTCAGCTCCAGCTTCTCTCATCAGCAACAGCAGGAAAAACACCCTGGAGATATCAGGTCACTCAGAGTTGGTCTACCTGGATCTCACTGACCCATCCATAACTACTAAGTGGAAAGTCTCAGATTCGTGTAGACATGACCAGCAAATGGTGCAGGTCAGCTGACTTAAAGCCCTCTCATAGTGCTAAAGATGATCCTGGTGTTGGGAGGGATGTCTGAGTAAAAACCAGGGCAGCAGGGATCTTTCTGGAAGAGCTGCCCCTTGTCTGGCCTCCCTGGATACACTAATGTGTTTGGATCTCTAGTTTCCACTGGAACCTGGGGGGCAGGAGGGGTTCTTCTGTCCAGATCCATAGAAGGAGCAGAATGAACAAGCTCTCTTGCTATCTCTCTATCATCTATCTATCTATCTATCATCTATCTATCTATCATCTATCATCTATCTATTATCTATCTATCATCTATCTATCTATCTGTCTGTCTGTCTGTCTGTCTATCTATCTATCTATCTATCTATCATCTCAGTGTAGTAAGGAGATCCATTGATCCGTTACCCCTTGGAATTCCATATGGGAGAAACCAGAAAAAGTCAACTGCTGTTCTCCCTGCTTATGTACCATAAAGATTCTGGATCCATATGTGTTTTCAGTGGCTGTGAATATGGGATTACACACCTGAGTGGCATTCTTAGAGATTTTTAGAAAAAAACATCTACAGACACTTTCCCCCACCCCCTGCCCCACTCCTTCCTCAGCAACCTCCCTCAGTCGCCAGCTGCACCAGGAGTATGTAACAGGACGCTCCCAGGCTTTTATTTGACAAAAGCCAGGGAGTGAGGTGCCATACTAAGACACCATCAAGGTGAAAATGTGGTACGTTACAAGAATTTTTTAATTTTTGGATCTTGAAATCTAAGAGAGTTTGGCACAAGTGAAAACGCAGGGGCTAGGGATGACCTGTGCTGGGTACATCTTTAACCAAACCATGGTTCCCAGGCCATGCAGGGACCTTGTATTTGTCATCTCCATCTACCAGTAGCTTTCAGTATGACAGTCTCCCTGGTCCAGAATATCTGGACTCTGACTTAGCCTGTCCTTTCTGAAACAAAACACCATCCAGAGATGCAGCTCCACAGGATCTATGAAAAATACAATTGCCAAAATAGGTGACCAACAGTAAATCTCTAGTGAGCATCTACTAATTACAATGACTTTGCAATTGACTTTGCAGTGACTTTGTAGGCACAGGTGATACAAAATGGGAGGAGTCCATGGCCTCCAACCTCCAGGCTATCTCTCTAAAATAACACACTATTCAAGGAAAACGTTTTGCAAGACTTACCTTTTCACAAGGTCATTCTTTTAGGGGTACTCAAAGCTGGGTCAGGGTTGCAACCTAAACAGTTTTCAAGATAACTGGATTCTCACTCCTTTACAGAACGGATGTGATAACCTGATCCCTTAGAAGACCACAAATGACCAACTCTGTCTCTTCTCCACCCACTTGGTTTCCCCATCCTCATTCCTCTATCCCTGGCCCTCAGAGTTGCAGGGAAGGTGTGGGGAAAATTTGCAGCTGCAGGCCTCTGGTGCTCAGCAGTCTCTCCAGTAGTTCACACCCCCTTGCTGCGGTTGCTGCTGCTGCGCATGCTCCAATTGCTGCCTTTTGCATGTGGCTGCAGAGTTCTCATCTACTAAGCTCAGTGCTTTCCTTGTGCTACTGCAACCACAAAGCCTGGGGACACTTTTAAGATGGGACCTTAATGCTCTTTCCTTTTCTTTCTTCCCCTGTCTGGTACCCATTTGCAAACAGCGCTCCTGTTGTCTCCAGGTAAGGGGAGTCTTCCCCCCTTTTTCTGCTTCTTGCCAGTGCCATTATTTAGTTTAAGACCAATGTCCTTTGATTTATTTACTAGGAACTGTGGGCCCAACTTAAACCTAACAAGCTCTCCTAAGGACTTGGAGATATTTCCCTACCTGAATTAATTGTGAGGAGGTAGACAATTCCTTGAGCACCATTTTAGAGGATGTGGGTAAAGGCATAGCTGGTCCTCTCTGAGACCAGGAAGAGAATTGAAACTTACCAAAGAAATGGTGGGTCATAGACTTCTCCTGAGTCTTAATTCCTCTGTCATCTCATGTTGTGGGGCAAGAGAGGACGAGAGTCAGAGCTGACTCTCCTAATAGGATCATGATGGGATGAGAAAGAAAATACTTTGATCTTGAGGGGTCCAGGGAGAAATAATCAGGAGCTGCTGTGAGAACATGAAAAGCAATTTTTAAGGAATCTGGTATTTTATTGATCCTGAAGATCTTCCATTTCATCACAGCAGAGACCTAAATTTCTAGAACTTTGGTTCATTTGTCATTGATCCTTGAAGTCACATGTGCCATGAGCAACAAGAAGAATTATAATATTATGGCAGGGGGGGGTGGGGTGGGCAATGATCTGATTGTATATAGAAATTCGGGGGAGTTTATGTTGGAGATATTCTCACGCAGAGCCTAGAGCCTGTTGTAGGAAACACATCTACTTTGAAAGTATGCTTGCATCAGTGGAATCAAATCATAGACAATGTCCAACTTTGTGAGCAGTTAGGAAAGCATTTCCAGCATATCGGCAATACTGTAACTCTTGGTGCAGGCAGAGTGAGCTATACAAGATATCTCAACATGTGTTAAAATAACATTTTATACTTCATCAGTTCTTCGAATGTATAAAAATTTTAAGGTCATTTGAGAGGCAAACCATCTTACAGAATTCAGTGGTACTCAGTCACCATAGGCTGTACGCTGAGTTTCAGGAAGGGGCAGTGTACATGGTAAGGACATTTACCTCCTTGGAGTATCAAACCAAAATAAAAGATATATGTAGGTAAACCCCTACATTTTCCCTTTATGGAAAAATATTACTCCAGCTTCCCCGGCCTCTTGCATTATCATAGGATAATGACTATCTCCGACCTCATACATTCCACTCTTCTCCCAAGGTTTCAATGTCAGAGCATTTGGTGTTCTCCACTTCACTTATCTTCTCGCCTGAGGAGGCATTTGGGCTTTTTTGTTCCAACGCTTGCCTCTACCTCCCCACCAGCCACACACATATGCACATACCAAAGGTTGTGATTTAATTTAAGCTTCATTATACTTTTAACACATTGGCACAGATACCAGTAGAAGCTAAAACAGGAAAAGAAGGTGTCATTTCCTAGATCTTTCAATCTGTAAACCTGCAATTTAGGAGCCCTTGGTTAGACTTTAAATTCACTGGAAATCTCAACTCCTTGTTTGGATTTTCCCAGGTGGCCAAGCAAACATGATTCACAATGCCTGGTGATGAAAGATGGGGAGAAAATATGTTCAATCTGAACTACATCACGAAGCTCAGGGACCTGGGAGTTAGAGCACTGGCTGCATCGCCCCATTTCTTTCTGAGGATGTCTGTAGAACATTCATGGCAATCTCTTCCAGTCTCACCTGGCAAGCTCTTTTCTCTTCCGATATCTGTTTAATCTTCCATCCTATTAATAGTCTCATTCTCTCTTTTTCCCTTTCCTCCTCCTTCTCCTAGACCTGAGAGTTTGTTTAGTCAGTCAGTCTGAATATCAAGATCACCTGTCATTTATTCTCTACACTTGAAATTCGGAGGAGTTACATAAACAAGTGATCAGAATAATTATGGTCTTTTAGGTTTGAGACTTATGACTCTCTCAAGAAATTAACTTTGAATGTAAAGGAATGATAATTACAGAAGTAGAAAAAGGCAGGAATTGACACCAAATCCAGATACTAAATCAGAGTTGATTTAAGGGCATGTGAATCAATCAACTAACAGATACATATATATAGAGAGAGAGCGAGAGAGTACCTCTGTGGGGTACTGTGGGAGATCGAAAGATAGAGGATTGGTTATTTGTCAAAGTGATTTCTGCAGAGAGCTAGAAGGAAAAACTGACTGTCACCACAGGGGTATACAGGTCAGTAGCTAGATCAATATCCTGCCAGATGGATATAGTGCTAGATTGATAGCTAGACAAGGGGTTAGACAGGTACATTTATAAGTCACTGGAGAGCTCATTACATTGGTATAAAGTTCTTGTGGCACATGTAAAATATGACAAGGGAGAATTGGGGAGGGAGGAGTGGAATAATACTGTCACTACTAGGATAGGCATTGTGATATGGTGCCAAAAGCTACAAGTAGAGGAAAAGAGTACCCATGTTTTTAAAGAATCTACATATACATCTTTTTCCAAAGACTTTTACTCAGAGTGGCTTGTAGTCTGGCTTCTAGGATCACTGACTTCATAGCCAGACTTATATTCAGAATTATATAAGAGGCTCATATGGATTAAATGGATTAAATGAAGTCGGGCTGCTAGGGGGTGTCTGCATAGAAATGTACAGGAGGACATTGTTCGTTGAGAAATAATTGTTTCCTAAAGTGGTCACCAACACCAAAGGGAGGACAGCACCACGGACAGCTCCCCAACGTTTTGGGATTGCCTTCTGTGTTTGGTGCCAGAAGCACTGAGTAAAACAGCCAGCTCAGAAATCCTCCGCATACTCTCTTACCAGTTTCATTCAAGACAACTCAGAAATTCTTATATAAAACAGACTCTCTGCTTGGCTTATCATCTTTCCAGTGAATTCTTTTCCTTGCAACCTCAAGAGCTCAAGTCTCACCCCTCCCCATGCTTCACAAATTCCCAAGATAAAAAGAAGACCTTCTTGGCCTCTGACCCATTTTGTCCTTGAGATTATTCAAGGACTAGAGAATTCCCCCAGGAGATTCACTGTGTGGAATGAAAGCAATTAAAGAGCCAAATAAAAGAATTAATTGCATGTAAGAATGTGGACTCGGCTGGAAAGATGTTTAAACGAGCTCTGAAAGAAACAGGATGCCAAGAGCAATTTTCTAATCAAAGGGGAATACAAAGACAATCTCTATTCCACTTTAATCTAGAAAACGCGTCTTCATGGTGAAGTGGTCTTAAAATGGACTCACCAGCTGAAGTGCAAAAAATTTCTAACTGTTCAGCATGAGAAGGGACCACCGGTAAATTAGTTAAGATGCTGAGGGGTGACAGGGAATGCCTCAAAAGGAAATAGAGGAAGAGCTTTCTTTTGTTTTGTTTTTGAACAAGTATTTGTGTTTCAGAAGAAATGTGCCTGGTTCCTTAGAAATCCTGGGGACCTTTCATTTGGAAATCATGAAGTTTGGGGGGAAATCTTCCAAGTTTCTCATGGGGAGGATAATAGTCCGTAGTATGAAATGTAGATATTCCTGGAAATATCCCTTCTTCCTCCTTTATAGAGGAGAACACTCCCAAGAGTGTTAGAGACAGATGTTAATGGGAACCAGTGGACATTCCCTTTGGGTGAAAATGTGCTTCTGACCCCCAAGAACTCTTACATGAAGTAGTTGACCAGTCATGTCCAACAGTTCAAAACTGTTAAAGGTCAAGAGATTTAGCTTTTGTTCCCAGCTCTTCAACATCTCACCAAATGTCTTGGGACTTCACTTGGTGCTATTTCTCAGAAGATCCTTGGGTCAGATTGCCCACCCAGGTATAAAATCAAAAGAGGAATGTTTAGCCCAGGCCTGCAAGGAACACTCTCATGGTCTGATGATCATAAAGTGTTTAGCACCTTATAGAAAAAGGCACTAAAAAGTACACAAAATCCTCATCCTCAAGAGCTATTTGCTGTATGCCCACTGCCCATGCCTAATACCCTGAGCTTTAGACTTCCAGGGAATGGCAAATGAGCTAAAGCTAGTCTGATTTTGCTTTGTTGCAGAGGTGACAGACAGGAAGCTGACTGTGGAGGAAGAGGAAGCCAAGAGGATAGCAGAAATGGGAAAGCCAATATTGGGTGAACACCCCAAACTAGAGGTCATCATTGAAGAGTCCTATGAGTTCAAGGTCAGGCCATAAGTGAGATGTAATTGAATAATAAAGTAATGAGGTGGGAGGTAGAAGACCTGGAGTCTTGTTCCAATGTCACCACTGAATACGTGAAGTTGAAACTGAACAACTCACTTACCCCAGTCTCAGTTTTCCCATTTGTAAAGCGGAGCAAACAGTGCTGGCCATTTGTATCTTAGGAATATTGTGAGGAAACATAACATAGCCTATGGAATAAATGAGCTATAAAGCTCCTAAACGTATCATCATTATTAATTGTATTTTTAAAACAAATATACTAAAATTCACTACTCCAGGCTACGTTTACTGACATCATTAGTGTTATTCTCTGTTGTATTGCTCTAAATATCTGATGTCAGCAGTCACAACTGAAGAAAAGGACAATAGAAGGATGATGCCAGAAGATATCCCCTAAGGCCATTCCATGCATAACTTTCAGAACATGGAGCCCCCTGGAGTACAGGGTATCTTTCATTCCCGTGAAGTGCCAGACGCTACAATGGTTCTGAGCATTCTAACCTCATGGTTCCAAGTTTTAATCTTCCTGACAGACTACCGTGGACAAGCTGATCAGGAAGACAAACCTGGCCTTGGTTGTGGGAACCCATTCCTGGAGGGACCAGTTCATGGAGGCCATCACTGTCAGTGCAGGTAAGAGGGTCTCAGGATGAGCACAGTCAGCTCCAGGGAAGCAAAAACACAGCTGTGTCAACAACTCACCAGTCTCTGGGAGGGCCCTGTGGCCAGTCTTACCAGCTCTAACCCTAGATGTTTGCCTTTTCACTGAGTCACTTTGGAAGAGAACTATGGGGTAACTAGAAGAGCATGGCTATCTCTGGTTTCAAACCCTGGTTCTACTGTGTGAAGTGGGACAAGCTATCCTCTCTGTGCTTTGATTTCCTCATCCAAAAAGGGAACTATTGCTACCTTTCTCAGCAAAGAGAGTAGAAAGCTACACAGTCTGGTACTGAACAGGAGCTTAAGAAATTCTGTTTTTCGTCATTCCGTCCTCTTATTAATTTGGTCTTCCTTTTCTGTAAAATGCAGGACTATTCTGATTTAGAGATGTGGGGGTCTGGGGTTTGTAAAAACTTTGCACTGACTGACAAACCCCCACTCTGGATGATTTCAGACCTCTCCTCGGCAGTTAGTGACAGGTTTCCTCAGTGGGGACCCACAGCACAGCTAGCATCCCAGAGGCCTGCATGTGGGTTGGCATGGGGATGGGAGGGGTCTTGCCACCACACACAGTATTGCCTCTTAGCACCACAGAGGCCTCCTGCACTGCCCCGCACTCCTGGCCTTGTCTCTTTTCATGAAGCTTTGTTGTCATAGCAACCCACGGGGTCACATCCCTGAGGTCCCAGCACCAGAGCCAAAGTACAGCCAGGAAGAGAGGGCCACTGCTGCTGGGTTCGCTGCCCCTCTTTTCCTATCACCTGCTTCAGATACTCCCAGCGCCCCCTCTGATGACCTTTCTTTGCCCCTATAGAGACAATAAGCAGAATATCAGCCACATAATCTAACTCCCTCCTTTTTCAAATGAGGGAGCCGAGATTCAGAAACCAAAGATGATTTACCCCAGGTTCCAGATTCTCTTCATAGCAAAGCTGCAGTTGGAACCCAAGTGTCCTGACTCCTGCTTCCACCGGTTATGTCAAAACATGACAGAGGTTGCCTTTGACAGGGCGCCAGCACATCCCCTCCTCCTGGACTGCTGAATGGGCAACTCTGCCCACGTTTCCTGGCAAGGACAAACCAGGCCCATCCCTGCTCTATCCCATGGGATATTTGGAGGATGGCACTGTCTCCCCGGGATGCCCACATGATCTGGAATGAAAGCTGTCCCGCTGGGGATGGATAATGACCAGAACCACGAGGTTATTGCAGCACTCACGTCAGGAAGATTAGAGGGGAGCCCCACAGGTGTCCCGTGAAGAGTGGAAACAGCTGATTTCGCTTTCCCTCACTGAGGCAACCCCGTGCCTGCTCCACCCTCCTCCGTCCCTCCCCCACTGCCCTGTCCCTCTCAGGTTCTCACATCGTTTCTCTTCATCTCTTTCTCTTCCCTTTCCTACTCCCCTGTCCTCTCTCACCCACTCTCCCTGGGTGCCCTGCATTCAAATTGACCACTGGGGCACCCCAACTCGTTTTCAATTTCCCGCCCGTTTTCTGGTGCCTGCAGCAGCTGCCCAGGAGAGAGCTGGAGTCTCCGTGCAGCCAGTGATGCTCATGATGTGGGTTGGACTTGACTTTCCCATGAATGGGGATCTGACCCCACTGTCCTTTCCCGGGCCTGTTTGTCTTGCCTGCAGCAGGGGACGAGGATGAGGATGAGTCAGGTGAGGAGAGGCTGCCCTCCTGCTTTGACTACGTCATGCACTTCCTAACGGTCTTCTGGAAGGTGCTGTTTGCCTGCGTGCCCCCCACAGAGTACTGCCATGGCTGGGCCTGCTTTGTCGTCTCCATTCTCATCATCGGCATGCTCACAGCCATCATCGGGGACCTGGCCTCCCACTTCGGCTGCACCATTGGCCTCAAGGACTCGGTCACGGCTGTTGTTTTTGTGGCATTTGGCACCTCTGTGCCAGGTGAGAGTGAGGGGTGCCTGGATTTGCAAAGAGGATATTACCTGGTTCAAGTGACCCCTACACACTTTGCCTCATTATCTTTCTTACCATCTCAGATCTGAGCTTAACAGAGCCTCTGCCCCTAAGGTGCACAGAAGTCGGTCAAAGGGGTCACTGCCACTGTTAAGAATGATAGCTAACATTTCTTGAGCACTTTTGATGCGTCAGGAAGTATGTTTGCTAAGCAGCTCACCTGTTTTAGCCCCATAATGCTCACCTAAACCTTATTCAATAAGGAGAGTTATTATCCTCATGTGTCAAGTGGGGCCCCAGAGGTTAAGTTACCTGCTCAAGTTAAGTGGCCAATTGCTTAACCTCCACATCAGATGAATAGGCCATTTCCCTCTGGCTGCAGGTTAGCCTGCTTGAAGATGTGCTGGAGAAATGCCCACCAGCCTCCTCTGCTTAGGACACCTGTGAGTACAAAGTGTCTCCCAGCAGGATAGGTGAAGGAAGCTTCACAAGCTCTTGTCCTTTCATATGATGAATTACATATTCTTTTTTTTTCTTATAAACACCTAAAGATGAAGAGGAACAGGCATGCCTTTATTTATTCATTAGACAAATGTTTACTGAGCCTGATACAGCCTTGTGCTGGTTGCTGGGACAATAAGGGGAAACAAGACAGACATGCTTCCCTTTCCACGTGGAGTTTATAAATCTCCATGTGTGATTTATTTCTGTGCTCCAGGGCCTCAAGGGACTGGAGCTATCAGAGGGGAAGGAGCAGATATGGGTAAAAGGAACAGATGTGGGAAGAAGCTGCAGAGAATCAGAGGTTAAAAAACATTTAAAAAGCAAGGTCACAGGCAAGAAAAGGCAAGAGGTTTTCTCTGGGAGAAAATTGGCAACCAGGAGACAAGCCAGGACAAGCCGGGCAAGGGAGTGTTTGGGGCACATCCAAGTCCTTGCAATGCATCCAGAGAACAGCTGGCAGCATTAGGGGCTTGAAGGTTATCCTGTGGTCCACTCAGCTGATGTGTGGCTTTGGCTGAAGCTCCTTGGATGTAGGGTGACGCTATGGAAAGGGCTCTTAACATGAGGGTTTTCAGGTCAAATTTCCTGATCACTTACCTTGAGTAGATTCCCTGAACCTTATTTTTCCTAACTTGTCAAATAAAAGGGTGGCTGGCCATCCTTCCAGTGCTTACAATTCATGCTGACATCTAAAGTCAAACAGCCTGCAAGGCCCTGTGCTCTGTATATTAACTGCAAAGGCAGAGCCCCGTCTTCCTTGAGTCCACAGCTCCCCTTGTATCTCCCCATCATGGTTCCCCAGCATGCCCTCTGTCCCCATAAATCCAGCACCTAGCACAATGCTAAGCCCATGGGCTCAATCACAGTCTGTTACGTGAGTAAATGCCCCGTGTGACATGGTGCAATCAGGCACTTAACTGTAAGAAGCTTCCCTGGATGTCAAAGTTCCCTGGGGAGATTTTATGGGAAAGCAAACTCCCCTTACTGAAAAAGTAGTCAAAAGAGAACAATACACCCATTCAGTAAATACCAGGACCAGAAAAAAAGACTTGGAAACCTTTCAGATGCAGGCAGATGAGGAACGGGTAGCCCAGAGAAGCAAGGTGACCCATCCAAAGCCACCCAGCTTATTAATGGCAGAGCTGGGGGGTAGCCCCCAACCCCCCACCTGTCATTCCCAGGCTCAGCCCGATGGCCCCAGCTGCCTTACTGGACACACCCAAAGGTAGGCCCTCCACGCCTCAGCCTCCCACCAGCTCTTGTTTGTCTCTGCCTCTTTCCAGATACGTTTGCCAGCAAAGCAGCCGCCATCCAGGACGTGTACGCAGATGCCTCCATTGGCAATGTCACGGGCAGCAACGCCGTCAACGTCTTCCTGGGCATTGGCCTGGCCTGGTCCGTGGCCGCCATCTACTGGGCCCTGCAGGGACAGGAGTTCCACGTGTCAGCGGGCACGCTGGCCTTCTCTGTCACCCTCTTCACCATCTTTGCGTTTGTGTGCATCAGCGTGCTCTTGTACCGCCGGCGGCCCCACCTGGGCGGGGAGCTGGGCGGCCCTCGTGGCTGCAAGCTGGCCACGACCTGGCTCTTTGTGATCCTGTGGCTTCTCTACATACTCTTTGCCTCGCTGGAAGCCTACTGCTACATCAAGGGGTTCTGAGCCACAGCAGCCCTGGAGAGGCAACATCAGGACCCGAGCCCCAGGAACTTCACCCGACTAGGCCCTGGCAGTGAACTGAAAGGGCGGAGTCTTAATCAATCCAACAGAATGGAGGAAGTGCCCATTTTACAAAGTATTTAATTCAATACAAACCAACAACAGACAAATGCAACTCCAGCCCATCTTCCCGCGATGTCCCTGACCCATCACATAGTCAGACCCTTTCGCCACCTTCTATACCACCTTCTTCTGATTATTCCTTTGCTTCTACTTTCCTTGGGGGCAGGGTTTCCCCTGTCTGTCCAATTTGATACATCACTGTTCTCTCACTCCACTGACGAGGCTCGAAAATGAGTCCTATCCACGTGGCTGGCTTGGGGTTCTCTTTTCATTGCCATCATTATCTCGTGGTGGCTTTCATTTTCCCATCAGGATTTGCTCATCATTTGTTTGTTCATCTTGTCTTTTCTCTCTGAGGTTAGTGACAACGGTGCTGTGAAGGAACTCAAGGTCTGAGCCGATGGGTAGAAGCATGAACTTTCAGACACACCCTCTCCCACTTGCACTGGGTAACAGCTGTCTCTTGCTCTATCGAGGTCCTTCCCCCTCCTTTTATTCTCTTCATTCTCGAATGGACTGGTGGCATTTGGGTGGCAGTAAGTTTGCACACCCAGGCAGCACGCTAAAGAACTGGGGCTGTGGCTGGAGTACAGCTTTCTATCAAGCTTCTGTCGAAATCCAGTGTAAAACAAGAAGTCATTT
Organism: Mesoplodon bidens; assembly: GCF_964165515.1. Taxonomy (NCBI): domain Eukaryota; kingdom Metazoa; phylum Chordata; class Mammalia; order Artiodactyla; family Ziphiidae; genus Mesoplodon; species Mesoplodon bidens. The sequence continues at coordinate 146,490,611 of NC_138178.1, read as the reverse complement.
TTCTCTTCCCTGCCCGAGCCTTTCAACTTCTGTCTCGCTGTGTCAATGTCTATGTCTATATGTTTACCCTTCTGCAGGAAGACCCACCAAGCAGGAGATAGGGGACAAAAATAGGAACGGAATATGATGACATAGGGTAGCTAGGGAAACAGAAGGGCTATATGCCTTCTAGAACATCTTTGGCTTCGTATCTGAGGCAAGAGAGATGCCATGTCCACCTAGTGAGATCTTTAAGGGAAAAGATTATATGTAAAATGTCAGTGCTTCTGAGAAATGTCAGCTTTACCACACCCTCACTTCCTAATGCACCAGACTAAGAGCTCTGACTGTGTCTCTTGAGCTAATGCAAAAACTTAGAGTTTTATAAGAAAATGAGGGCCTCCTTCCACCTCTCCTGGACTCTCCGGTCACATTTGAAAGCATTTTCACAAGACAGGAACTGGAATTCCTCATCTCTCCCACATTTCTGCTTGTTTTTAAACCTCCTGAAGCTCTTTTTCCAGCCTGTGGGCTATTTCTTGCCCCAGTAGGAGGAATCTAAGCTGCCATAATCCCATGGAGCCTGGGTTTATAGAGAGATTGGCGTGCCCTACAGACCTTTTCCCAACAAATTTTGAAAGGACCTGGCTTTAAAACACACACACACACACACACACACACATACATACATGCGTGCACACACACACACACAAATAACCACACATATGAAATCACCAAAAGACTGCCCACAGATCTTTAGGCTTTCTGCATTGACATAAATACATTTTTTAAGGGAAAAGAAGAAATTAAAAAACACCTGTTTAATTTTAAACACATTTTTTAAGAAAAAATAGCTGAAAAAGAAACAGTGTTCATGTCATAAGCTATGTTGACAGTTGCCAGTGGAAACGTTGGGTTGGTTTAAAAAAAAATAAAAGCTATACTTATATCTCTCTAAAGACAGCTTGCTTCTCCCCATGTTGCCTCAGGAAAAGGTCTAGGGGGTCACCTTGGGTTCCTTCTGGAGCTGAAGTGGTTGAGGTGAAAGTGTCATCTCCTGTTTGTGTCTCCTATTTGTATATGTCATCTCCTCAGATGCCAATGTGCCAGACCCAGGATTTTTAAAGCAAAAAATGCTTCAGGACAATGCCACCTGTCAAAGTCTGGACTTTAAGACGCTGGAGGACGTAAGAGGTGGAGCTGTGATGATTAAAGGGGAAAGAGCTTGTTGTATTAGAAAGGCCTGGTAGGGCAGGATTCCAGCTGGACAAACAGCGCCCTGTATTAATTACCAAGAGGCACATTCATTCATTCATTTATTCATGACTCTCTCAACAAATGTATTTTGAGCACCCTGTGTGCCTTGAGTTACATTCTGGTGCTACCATGAAGAGTAAGATAGAGTTCCTCACCTCAAGAAACTCACAGTCCAGAGAGGCAGGTAGAACTTCTTTTAACCAAGGCTCTTTTGGTTACAAGAAGCAGAAACCCATTAAGCTAGTTCAAGAAATGAAGGGGGCGGGGGCGATACTGCGAACGCCTGGTGGGGGGTTCTTGTGGAACCCAAGGCAGGAGCACGGCAGCACACAGAGGCCTAAAAGCCCTCAGGAACCAAGGCCACGTTCCACCTCCCCGAAACCGTGAGGTGTCCCCCGTCCTTCCTCCTTCTGCCTGTCAGGCCTATCCACTTCCTCCCCCTCCCAACGTGCTCTTGCTTTGTTTGTCTTGCACGTGGCTGGCACTGCCACCAGCCCTGACACTCTACCATGACCTCACAGCTCTGTTCCCCACAACGAACTAGAACGTCCCTTTTAAAATCTGAGTGTGGGTTCAATGGAGAAAATGTGGCCAATTTTCCATCCCCAAAGGGCCAGTCCCCAAAGGCAGAACCCTTGTAGAAGGCTGTGTCAAAGGGGTTGGGGTGCTGTGGCCTGATTACTTTGTGTCATGTGTCCACTCCTGGTCCAAACAACTCAGGTAAGGAGAGGAGGGTGGTGACCACGTTGTATGTACTGTCACCCTTTCCAAAAGCTAAGTGACGGGAAGAAGCCTACAAAACACATGAGCCATCAAGGTGTGAAGAAAAATAACAGTTCTATGACATGAGTGGTCAAAGAATGCCATAGACAGGGCACCACAGGGACATGACAGGAAGAAACACTGACTCAGCCTGCAAGAATTGAAGAAGGCTTCACAGAGAATGGAACAGTTAGTTAGGATCTTGAAGGAAGAATAAGTAGTGATTTAACTTGGTGAGGGGGCTTGGTGGTGAAGAACATTTGAGAAGAAACAGCATGCTCGAAGGCACAGGGGTGAATCAGGGGCTGGTGGGGTCATGGGTTAACAAGAGTTGTCATGGCTAGAGGATAGCATTCAAAAGGACACAAAACAACACCAAAAAAGCAGTCCGGGAGAAGGACTTGGCTGGAAGACTCTTTCAATTTTTTGCCAGCCACAAAGTTGATAATGAAAAATGCCCTTCAGCCGATGAAATGGTAGATGCAGAATCATGAAGTCAATTCCTCCCCATCTCTCCCCTTTTGTGAGTCATTTCTGGGTTATCCAGATGTTAGGCTTTGTCAAGAGAGAAGCTAGGATGAACCACAGAGAATGAGGAGGAGGAATCTGAGGACCTGGTACTAGTCAAGATGCCACCACTGACTAGTTCTGTGGACTTGAGCCAGTCCACCTCCTCTCAGCTTCCCGAACTACAAATAAGGTTTTTAATAGATGGCCTCTGAAGCCCATTACTTCTACCTTTAACACTGAGATTCTAGAATATATATACAAGAACAGTGTGTGTGTGTGTGTGTGTGTGTGTGTGTGTGTGTGTGTGTGTGATCAAACTGCCCGTCAACCTCATCTGACGGAGCACAGCAGATGTCCATTTGCAATCCCTTGGCTCCGCGGCCTGTCTATTAGTGTGAAAAAGACATAGCAAGCCGTTGTGCACATGTCATTTTCAGCATTTTTTCCTGGCGGAGCCGCAGCATTCCCATCCCCTTGACTCATTTATTACTTAGAGTAATGTTAGCTGCTATAATAAAGAAACCCCAGTATGTCAGGGCTGAGCAAAATGAAAGTGCATTTCTCACTCAGGTAATAATCCAGTGAGAATGGTCCCAGTCAGCAGGTGGCTTTCTTCTGCACAAGGCAGCAGACTTGTCAGTGTTTTAAAACAAACATTTTGTGTAAAAATCTGGATTTGGGCTTCTCTGGCCACACTGCGTGGGCATTCCCTCACGGCAACACTCCAATGGAGCTGATCAGTGGTCACCCCATGTAGACAGGCTTTATGTTCTCGGTTCACCAGAGTCCCTACCCAGCCTGCCACTTTCATTCACAGGACCTCCTGGGCCCTGGAGCCATTTATGCATGGGACACCTACTATGGGGTCAAGGTCTGGGTTTTGCATTCTGGCCTTCCACGTGTTGGTGCTAACCTCCAGTATTCTGTGAGGTGTGGATCCCAGTCATACCATTCTTACCTTTCGTGGGATTTTTAAACAAGTGACTTTAACCTCCCTTAGCCTCAGTTTCTCCAATCCAGACATACAGTTGTTGCAAAGGTTAAATGAACGATTTTTCAAGGCAGTTACCATAGTGCCTTATACCTAGCACATACCCTGGAAACATCGCTTCCACCTCACATTAATGGTTTGTGGTAAAATCCCTTACAACTGGTGCCATCAGGGTCTGACATGTTCCAGGGGACTGTCAGTGTTCGGGGTGGGGGGGGCGGTGATGGATGGCCTCAGCCCACTTCATCCAACATACCGTCCCTCTATATGTTGGTCCAGGCAGCCTCCATGGAAGTGGAGAAAAGCTCTCCATGGTCTTGCTTCTGTAGCAGGAGCAGGTCTCTAGCTCCTCAGCCTGCATGGGGCACAGAGGTTAAGATTTAGAGGGATGGCCAAGGGGCACCAAGACCCCCAGGTCAGGCAAGCCCCTTGGCACATTGGAGAAGTGGGGCAGATATGTTTGGCATCAAAGAAAGAGTGATAAAGAAAGGGACGACAGCCCATATAGAGTCTTTCATGCTAATAGTAAAGTGGGTCATGGTGGACGGAAATACCTGAGGGCTTGCAGAAGGAGGTGAAGCCTTGGGAGAAGTCACGTAGTCTGGCCAAGGTCATCCTGCAAGTGAGTGGCAGAGCTGGACTTAACTACATAGGTCTACCAGATTTCAAAGTCACTGCTGATTATCTGCATATGCACCTGTTGGGTGTGTAAGACAAGCATTGTTTACTTTCATAGTGTTGAAGAAGAAAATTAGGAGTATAAATAGGATGACTTGTCTTGGTTTCTGCAGGACTTTCCTGGGTTTAGCACTGAAATTCACATATTTTAGGAAACCCCTCAGTCCTGGGAAATAGGGATGGTTGGTCACCAAAAAATATTACAACTGTCTTACAGAGTAAGACTTAGTACAGAATTGCTACTACTAGTAAATGGTAGTCCCTGCACACACACCTTCTACTATGTCATGCTGTCATCTTTTCCCAAACATTCCGTGTCCCATTACTCTCATCTAGCACTTCAGCTGGAAGAAGTTCTTTACCTGGCATGAATACTCAAACCTTCATCCCACAGAATTTGAATTCTTGGTGCATTGCTCCAGTTTTTCATTGATCAGTACCCTCAGGAAATGGAGTAGGAAAAGGCACCCCCAATGAATCCCGAGGTTCCAAACATAGCCCTTCTCACTCTCATTGTGTAGCAGCCCAGATCCCCCTAAGTAACTGGGATAATCACCCCGTCCAGCTCAGTGATCTCTTCTGCCTGTTAGCTTCTTGGCATAAATAATCCGAAATGGCTAGAGAGTAGGTTCAGCTTCTAAATCATCAGAACCATAATTGTGTTCCCTGGTGGAGGCATTTCTCCGTTAGGCATTAGGACCTCCAGACCTACTGAGCCCAAGGTTGTAGGAGCCAAAAGTAAAATTCTTCAAGAGGATGATTGGGCATGATGATGAGAGGGGGCACCCCACCTCCACTCCTTGATCCTCAGACCTATGCATCCTGTCTAGAAGAAGTCAGCACTGTATACTGGCCCCCAATTTAAAGCATACACTGCATTCAGTGGGATAGCATCCCAAACTCACAAGGTATTATCTCCTAGCTGATGCTATAATTGAGCCTGCAACAGGTCATTGCAATATTATGTCAAGACAGCCTTTGAGTGATAAGAAATGTGCTAAGACTAGTGCGTCTGACGAAAGGCTGTGTTAGAAAGATATTATGGCACTAGATAAGGCACTCTGAGTCCATGAAAGATGTTAGCAGAAACACTATGGCCAAATCCCTTAGGTTTGTTTTCTATGTCTGTGAGTCTATTTCTGTTTTGTAAATAAGTTCATTTGTATCATTTTTTAAGATTCCACATATAAGTGATAGCGTATGATATTCGTCTTTGTCTGACTTACCGCACTTAGTAGGATAATCTCTAGGTCCATCCACGTTGCTGCAAATGGCATTATTTCATTCTTTTTTATGGCTGAGTAATCTTCCATTGTGTATACCTACCACATCATCTCTACCCATTCATCTGTCGATGGACACTTAGGTTGCTTCCATGTCTTGGCTATTGTAAATAGTGCTGCTGTGAACATAGGGGTTCGTGTGTCTTTTCAAATTATAGTTTTGTCCAGACATATGCCCAGGAGTGGGATCGCTGGATCATATGATAACTCTATCTTCAGTTTTTGAAGGAATTGCCATACTGTTCTCCACAGTGGCTGCACCAATTTAATTCCCACTAACAGGGTAGGAGGGTTCCCTTTTCTGCACACCCTCTCCAGCATTTATTATTCGTAGACTTTTTGATGGTGGCCATTCTGATCAGTGTGAGGTAATACCCTCATTGTAGTTTTAACATATCAAACAAACAAAATCTTTTCACCAACTCGAGGATTTTCATTGACCACGCCCCAGTGACAAATTAAGAAAAGATGCTAAAATAGTGACTGCCATTTTCACTGTTTTCCTCCTGAAAGCTCAGGGGCATAGCTAGGGTACGATCAGGGTGGTTTAGGAGAATTCAGGAGGAAGCACCAAGAGTCAGACTGGGTGAGCCAAGTTTAGAAGGACAAGACAAGCTTAGCTGTACAAGGAAGACAGGTGAAGACGCACACCCCAGGCAGTTTGGCAACGCTATGTGGAGCAGTGATGGAGAGAAGACATTTGTGGAGACCTGGCTTCAAGTTCTGCTCTCATATCCCTGGCAGAGTGACCCTGGCTCTGTCCCCTAGGGTGCTGAAGTCTCATGTGTTTCAGTCCATCACATAATTAAGGTACTTTTACCTCCTCTAGAGTTTGGGGGATTACAATATACGACTGATATAATTTATGCAACTCACTGCCTAGTAGATTTCTCATTATTTATGTTATTATTGATATTGTTGCCCCAGGAGAAAGCAGGAGACGTGAAGGCGCTGAACAGCATGGGGCACGGAGTGGTGTAATGTACATGATTGAAGAGTGGACTGAATGGGAAAGCAGCAGGGCTTAACTGGACACATACACCAGTGGCTCGTGCCAGCATCACAACAGTGAGATGTGCACAATTTTCAGGAGAGTGTGTCTGGGAGGAGGGGCTGAAGGTCACAACCAGATCAAGAAACGTAGCTTTGTGGGCTAAACTAAGGCAACTATAGTCATCTCCAAATCTATTGTATTAGTCTGCTCAGGCTGCCATAACAAAATAACACAGGCTGGGTGGCTTAAACAACAGAAATTTATTTTCTCACAGTTCTGGAAGTTAGAAGTCCATGATCAGGGTGCTGACAGGGTTGGTTTCTGGGTAGGCGTCTCTTCCTGACTTGCAGATGACCAAGATCACCTTCTCACTGTGTCTTCAAATGGCCTTTTCTCTGGGCACAGAGAGAGATCTCCGGTATCTCTTCCTCTTCTTATGAGGACACCAGTCCTATTGGATCAGGGCCTCACCCTTATGACCTCATCTCACCTTGATTACCTCCTTAAAGGGCTCATCTCCAAATATAGTCACATTGGAAGTTAGGGCTTCAACGTACGAATCTGTGGACGAGACACAATTCAGTGTCCCCCCACTGAGGGACTTTGAGCAGGAGGGTAACATGATCTGATTTGCCTTTTCATTAGCTCAGTTTGAGCTGTCTGTGTCGTGGAGGATGGTTGAGGTGGGGAGTGGATGGAGGGGAGACCAGAGACCATTTACAACTATCGACCACTGAAGGAAGTAGATGGAATGGTGGCAGTGGGGGGGTTGGAGAGGAGGTCCCAGGGGAGAGAGAATTAAGAGGGGGAATTCACAGGACACGGCAATGGACTGGATGGACAAGGAGGGAAGGACATTGTAGGGAGGAAGCAAGCAGGGCTCTGGGGTCCCAGGCCTGTGGGAGTGGCTGGCTGGTGTGCCCAGCACTGAGGAGAGGTGAGTGGAGATGGCGTGTCCAGTTTTAGTTATATTGAGTTTGGGGGGCTTGTGGGACACCCAGGTGGAAGTGTTCAGGAGCCTGGATTCAGCAGAGACCTGGGCTGAGTCTGGAACAATCTCCCGAGCAGATTTCCAGAGCGGTTGCCATTCTCCTGAGAGTCTATTCTGAAATTACTTAAAATAGCCACACTCTGCCCTGCAGCCCTCCTTAGCCACCAGTGTGAAAACCTCAAACACCAGCAGTCCAGCAGAGACACCTCAGCCAATTTCTAGTTTGTTTTTCTAGTGTGAGGTGTCTCATTCCTCCCAACCCGTCTCCCTCCCCCCCTCCCCCAGGCCTTTCATTCCTCTCACATGTCCCCTCCCCGACCATAGTTTTTTCCCCTGAACTCAGCCTATCTTGGCTCTTTATCAGCCTTGACCCTTCCTCACGGCTCTCTCAGCCCCTCCCGATTTCCTTCTTGCCTCTCTTCCCCCTCCCCCTGCACATCGCTTTACCTCTTGCTCTGTCTGCGTTTTATTTCCTCTCTAAAGCATATACATCGTCTCATTATTTTTTCTTCCTTTACTGCCAATCACAGCCCCATAATGTGGATCCCCTCCAAGGAGGCTTTCTAACTCCTGCCCCACTCCCTAAAGGTGCATTTGTTTCATCTCCCCTTTCTGCACTGGCCCCGCTTCACGCTGTGGACCCTCAGCATGTCTTCCCACTTGGTGTGCCTCCTCATCCCCTGAAATGCACAAACCTCCTGCAGTGCAAGACCTGTTTAGCTGTGCACAGAAGAGCAAAGAGCCCAGACAGAAAGAATCTGTCTGTGAAAAGTTAAGGGAGTTACCTGAAGCCAAAGGTAGCCCAATGGCTGAACCAGGATGAAAAGTTGACCTTCTGACTCTAAGTCCAGGACCCTGGGAAATTTACAACACCAGGTGCACTAGGGCCTACATAGACCCTGACATCTCGCCTCAGCTGGGCTCCTGCTGCTGCCCAGGGGTCCTCCCCACCATCTCCCGCTGACTCCCCACTACCCTCCCCAAGGAGAATGCCGCAAAGCTTTCCCAAACCTCCTGCCTCAAGTCAGTAGACCTCCTCTGGTCTCTGAGCTCTGCTGGGTCCTGGTCTCCACCAGGCCATTCCACACCCGGTCAAGGATTTTAAAGGGACCTAGGTTCAATGGGGTCAAATTAAATACTCTGGAGTCAGCTCTGCCCCGCATGGCTCGACCTGGGTCTCAAGGGTGACCCCTCAGAAAGCAGAGTTCGCGTCTTTAACGGGGAGGAGGGATACCTAGAGGAGAGAGTTGCTAAACACTGGGCGGTGGAGGGGATGGGGGACTGAAAAACCTGGGGTTTCTGTTTGCAGCTACATAGCACATCTCTAAAAGTACTCCCCTTAAAAAGCTCCAACTCCTTCTTCTGGGCCAGTATCATAGGGGGTTAAAGAATAACAGAAATGGGCCACTCATGGGAATTTAGGAGACGTATTTATACAGCACAGAGGTCTGAGGGAGGAGTGGATGTGAGTGGGTCACCTGGAGTCTTACCTGGTCCTGGGGTCAACGCCCCGAGGGCAAGGTTATCTAGGACAGCAGGCCCATTAGGGCTCTGAGATGCTGGGAGCCTGAAGGTCCCTGGGCCTGTAGTTGGAGCTACTGGGAGATTTTCTCTGGGATCATCTTCCCTTGAATCTATCACTAAACCCACCATAATAGGACTTTGAGGGGGGAACATTTTCTACTTTCCCGGAATTGGTGATAAGGGCCCAAAATGAAGAAAAAAGAGATGCAAAGTAGCCCCTATCATAAAGAACAACCGTTAGGGCCTGATACCCTCCCCAAAGAGAGCAGGATACTTGAAATAGCTTTGTAACTAACCACCCTTCCCCATCCCATTCTATAAAAGAAGGTCGGGGGGAGAGCGCGCGCGCGCGCGCGCGCGCGCGCGCACGCGGAAGGAGGTAGACCAGAAACTCTGGGTTGTTTCCTCCCCTCCTTGAAGCTGAAAAAGCAAGGAGGCTCTGAGAGAATTGTCCGTGGGGATTTAAGCTGGCTGCTGGCCTGACATCTCCTTTCCCAACTGGACATCTGTGACGCAGCTGACTTGCTGATCAGTCTCCTCTACCTAGTGAAGCAGGGAGGGGAGAAGTGGGAGAGATGCAGCGCCGAGAGAGGAAGCACTGAGGATCGACCTGCAACACCATCAACTGGTACAGGAAGGATGTGTACGTTTCCCACGGGTGAATGGAAGGGAGCCAGGTGCGAGCCATAATTCAGGTACAAAACCCAAGGCAGGGTCCTCGGAGCAAAGTGGACACGGGGTATATATTGCTGTAAGGAAGTGTGGAAAAGGTCAAGCCAGAGCTGGACTTCCCACATAAAGGCCCTGTGCAGTGGCGGGGGGACCTTACCCAGACCCGGCGTGGGCTCCATACGAGAACCAGTATTTGAGCATCTGCTACAGAGAGGGCTACAACTGTTGTCTGTTAGGAGGCCTCCACAGTGTTCCTTTCCCTCTTCCCTACCCCATCATCTCAGGAGAGCTGCATCAGGATAAAGTGGAGGACGAATTGTCTCTGAGCCTGACCGAAGCCCCACTGCTCTCCTCCAAGCTGTCAGCCGCCAGTTAACCACTGTGCCAGGGCAAGGAGGAGAGGAGGATCTAAATCAAGCTGGAGATTGAAGTTTGTCATTGGCTGGAACTGAGCTGGTAAATACCTGAAGTAACCAGGAAGTTATGGGAACTGCCCAAGTTGTCCTAAGGGATCCACTACACGGAGGAAGGAGGATATATGCAAAGGAGCACAGCTGAAAGAGATGACGGCAGAGGGAAAGCTTCACATCTGTACCCCAGGGTGCTGCTATTCCCCAACTGCTTTCACCCAGCGTTACTGGACGCCCCACCAAGTTCTCAAGCACTGGGGGCATGGCTAGTTACTCCAGGGCCTCAGTTACCTGAGACTTAGCTCCCAGGTGGGGTGGAGGGAGCTCACAGAAGGGAAGGTGCATTCACCCTCTGCTTTACCAACGACGGGGAGAATGGTAATTACCGTAAATGTGATAGATCTGTCAGAAATAATAGAAGTAAAATGCACCCTGTAAACTGTGAAAAGCAAGTCTTTTTATTCTTGGACAACGTAAAAATTGCAGATTTTTTCATCAATATGGAAAACACAAAGATAATCTACATTGTGATAGTCACCAGAGCTGTTCACCAGATATTTCTAATTCTACTTCTGGGCACTTACCAACTGCCTTTGAGCTAGATGGGACCATGTGATTTGCTGTAGTCATTGAGATGTGAACAAAGTGACAAGTCACTTCCAGATGGAAGCTTTAAGAACCAGGGTACAATTTAGCATGCTCCTCCTGCCCCCCACCTTTTTTTTGCCTCCAAGAGCATGGAGAATGGAGCCTCCCTCAACCTGGGTCCCTGATGGAGAGCAGCGCCCTCTGCTGACGTATGATGGATATGTTCCAAGAGGGAGAAGAATAGCTTTGTGATTTAAGGGTGCGGGGAATGTATGTTACTGCATCTCATCCTGGCCTCTCCTGATTCTTATGAGTAATTCACCAATGTGCCCATCATCCAGTGAAGACACCACATCCAAGTATTCAATGCCCCTCCACCACCAAGCGTGTGGATGATCAAGGTTGCCCTGGTTGGGTGTGTCACATACAGGATGATGCACCATTAGCTGTAGTACAGTCAAAGCTTTGCTACGAAGACCCCAGGCAAAAGGACCTTCACAGAGCAGCTGAGGGGAGAAGGGAAGCAATGCAGACAGTGGGAGGGATGAGGCTACACCGATGAGGTGTTGGCTGGGGTGACATAGAAGAGTATAAGGGATGAGCCAGATTTGACAAGAAATGACAAGGATACCTGTGTCACACACCTAGCACAGGCATTCATTGGCAGGCATATAACCAAGGTCATGACCCTTCCCTGTATTAATTCAGGAAAGTCACACAAAGGAGAGTAGTGATCCAGGCCATAGGAATGAGGGCTTGATTTGGTGGTACTGCATGAAAAAGGTCAAGTTTCACCTGTCATCCCTTGTACAATAAATTTAAAAAAAAGCCAAATGCCACAGACCAGAAGATCAGGTTGCCAGGAAGCTCTTCAACCTCCTTGGTGGGCATAGCTGTGGCCCTGTGGGTTTTTTCTACAAGGGCTCTGGTGCTGCCAGCTTCCCATCCCACGCAGATCCCCTGGGGAACCAGGGATGAGTACCAGCCTGGAAGCCCCTCCTCTGATGGCATCTGAGGGGCCCTGGCAAGATGCCTGGCCCCAGCAGCAGTCATCTCTCTCTCTCTCTCTTTTTTTTTCTCTTTCTGGTCGTGCTGTGCGGCATTTGGGATCTTAGTTCCCTGACCAGGGGTCAAACCTGCGCCTCCTGCATTGGAACTGCAGAGTCTTAACCACTGGACCACCAGGGAAGTCCCAAGTCATCTCTTGACAATGTCCCCAGTCTTCCCCTCCCCACAGAGGCCAAGCATGGCTCAGAAGACTTTTAGTGGAGGAAGAAACAGGATGGATCTACCATTCACTTCTCCTTGACCGCTACTGGGAATGGCCCTCCTGTCCTTGGAGAAAGCAGAGGAAGGCTGAGCGGGGCTGCAGGCTGGCTCTGCCCCCTTCCCACATCAGCCTGGATCTCTCTGCTGGAGGCCAGGTCAACCCCAAGTCTCCCAGTGAGGCCCTGCATGGGCAAATACCCCCCTTATTTCTCTTCCCCAAATCCCTGGAGCCCATGATAGGCCTCGACAAATTAGTGGTTTTTAATAAGACTGTAAACTATGCAGAGAAAAAAGTGTACTCACAGCTGAATGCAGCCACCCGGGGTTAAGGAGGGAGAAGGCTGTTGTTCTAGCCCCTCCAGGAAGGGAGCTGGGCAGCGGGCAGAGCTCCAGGCCTGGAGAGGCAGATCTGAGGGTGACACCCAGCTCTGCCTTTCCCAGCTGGGTGTAACCCAGCAAGTCACCGAGCTCCCAAGTCTGCATCCACGCCTGTGAAATGGGATTGATGACGCCAGTAGCACTGGGCTGGGGTGAGTTATTAAGTATTTCAGGGCCTGTGGCCAGAGCAGCTCAGTGTCAGCACTAGAGAAGGGGGACCTATATGACCCCATTCAAAGGCTGACATCCTTTCCCGGGAAAAAGCTGAAGGAAAGGCTAGGGGAGAATTTCTCAAGGGCATTATCTTCTGTTCACCTGCAAAGGACAAGGGAACAGAGGTGACAAAAAGAGACTGGTGAGGAAGCCACATCCGGGGACAGCTGCGTGTGGGCGTGGGGTGGTGGATACAAAGGGAAAAGACGCCCCGTAGCACCAGACACAATCTAGAGCCTCATCTCTGCTGCAATGTCCATGCTGAAGGCCTCCAGCCACGCCAAGCAGGCCAGCAGGCTTGACCTGAATATGTGACCTGAACATGTGTCCCACAAAAGTGGGGCACGGACGGTGTGACGTTCACTGGGGGCCTGCTCCCTGTCTATGGCTGCTTTCCAGCCTGGGGTCTTGTGATAAGCATGATGGCCACAGTGCCCACTCCCACCTGCCTGAAGCCACAGAATGGGCTACCCCCAGCCCTGCCCCCAAAGCACCACCACCAACATCCCCTACCTTCCTGGTGAGGGCAGCTGTATGGGTGCAGGCAAGAGGGAGGATTACAAAGAGGGCTCCAACACTGTAGGTGAGGGCCCAGGGCATCGATGTCCTAACCGCAGTGTGGCGCCACCTAACGGCCACTTCTGGGTTCCTTTCCCATCTAGCACCACAGACTTCCCAAGATCAGAGTGGAGGGCACCCGGGCCACAGAAAACAACGAACCTTTTAAGGAAATGAAACCTTTCCATCAGAGGAAGCCACCCAAAGAAAGAGGCAACAGCCGCCAAGATTGACTCATTTTTATTTTTTATAAAACAAGCTACAAAGAGTCTCCCTCCCTCCTCACAAAGGAAAACCACACAACACAGCCTCCACATACGTGTGAGAGAGAAGATGCCCAGGGGAGAGTCTGACTTTCTACAAGGAGGTGCTTCCTCCTGGCCAGAGTAGGGGACTGGGGTCTCCTGGAAAGTCCATCCGGTTCCAGCACGCTGAGCTTTCTGGTCCAAACTAATGGGCTAGGGCTCCCCGTCCACCTTACCATGTTGGGATGGGGCCTCCAGTCACCCTAACACAACCTTTGGGACTTTCACCCAGACAGCAAGAACCTTCTGCAGTCAGAGGATGGGATACCGGGATGGGGCACGAGATGCACGAGATGTGGCCAGATTTCCAAAAGCAATCCATAGGGGCCCCAGTCCTGGGCTACTACCCACCCTCGCCCACTGCTGCCACGCCTGCTCATGGAAGGGGTGCTAAGGGCCACTTGTTGTTCTTTGATGACTGTCAGATAGGCATGGCCACCCGGGCAGAAGGAGCTGGCATCTGACCCGAAGGCTGCCCAGCACATTGGATTCCACATTGGAATCACAGTAAAACGTCTGTGGAAAGCCAGGCCTGGATGTCCCCGTAGCTGGGTTATTATCTCTGCACTTCTAGGCGAGGCAGAAGTGGGAGGCCCAAGATGAGCTTTGCTCTGGAATTGGCCTCAAGACTGGAAGCCTTTAAGGGCATTTAAGGGAACAGGAAGAACCTCAGTACTGAGTTTTAAAAAAAAGGCTGAGTTTCCAACAAGGTGACCAACACAACTCTTCCCTCAGGCTTATGAGGACCAGAGGACGGCAAGGGGAGATAGAGGAGAGTGGAAGTAAAAGCCTAGTCTGACCTTGGCCCTGGGAGCTGTCTCGGGAAGCCTCATTCGTGGGTTTGCAGGAGGTGAGAAGCCTCCTGTGGGTACTGCACTCACCAGGGCAGGCCATCTGTCCTCTTCCCTCTGCTGCTCAGATACTAAACAGCTACTAAATAAAAGGCCCCTCTGTGTGTCTTTTCCTTCTTTGCCTCACTTCTCATGCTTTACGTGGAGTAGATGTTAAACATGGGTGGAAATGTTTCAACTGACCCTAACGCAAATCCTTGGAGGACAATTTGCTCAGTGGGCCACCAGGACACTGTGCACCCACGGGGTCAGGGCCACCTGGGGATCCAGATGGCAGGAACACATGGGCATGGGAGCCCTCCCTCCAGGGGCCCCTCACATTGTCCCACACCCAGCCTCCCTTGAGAAGGTCAACCGCCGAGTGACTTGCCAGCTCTGACAGCCACAGCAAGAGGCGGTGCCCTCCTCCCACTAGAAAAGAACTAATGGAGTCTGCAGTATAACCACAGGGGTCGGTCTCCGAACAGAATCCAAGCGGGCTGGGGACGGAGTTCTGGGTTCCAGAAAGCTGGGCCGTGGGTCCAGAGCCCTCACAACCCAGAGCAGGAAAAGGGAGGGGAATAAACAGACAGCAGTGCCAATGGCTGTACAAAAGAACTATACAATTTACATATATATTTATATACAGTATATAAATCTCTTTCTTCTCAGTCCCAACAAGACCCTCACCCCCTCAGAACCCTAAAAGTTGTCAGTAGCAGATCCAAAACCTTAACAATAAAAGAGAATGAACAGTCTTTCTTCCCTTTCCTTTTCCCACCATGGTATTAGATATTGGTGTTTAAAAATGAAACCGAAAAGAAAACACACAAGTAAGAGTTATTAAAAGTGCAAACACGGTGGGCACCACTCATGTTACATGGGATGTGGCTGGGCTGTGGGCAGCGTCCAAGGTCAGGTGTCTGGTGATCCATCCTGCCTCCCTGGTCTCTCCACCTGCCCTTTGGTTTTCTGCTCCTTAGATGAGGCGTCCTACTGAGAAGGGAGGTATAAGTGAGAAGTTAGAGTTGGGTTTACTTGCAATCCAGCTACACATGTCAATTTCCTCACCGGAGCAGGCTTTTCTACCTGCTGTTAAATACGGGGCTGGGTGGAACACAGGTAACCTGGACTTGCAGATAAGCCCATGTTTTACCAGCCCATCTTTGCCACCATGAGGCATCACAATCACAACAAAATGAGGCTGCCATTCCAGAGAACTAGGTTTTGCCCAGTAAACACAATTGGGGGGCGTGCACTCTGTACAAACCATCCTACTCCCAGATGCCAGCCTTTCAACCTGGGGCTGGGTCGGAAGTGGTAGGTGCCTGTTTATAGGTGGGAATGGTAGGATCCTTGTAGCACTAACTAATCTTTCTCTTGTGTCCTCAGCAAACAAATTGAACATGGGAGTCCAAGTAACTTGGCCAATCCCAACACTCCACTGCACTACCGAAGCTGCATCAGGGGGCCCATAGGAAGGACCCCAGAAAGAAGGCAACTTACTGAATGGGTTTTTGCCTGATCATTTTCCCTGGGGGAAGATGCCAAGACTACCACCTGCCAAAACAGGAACTTAGGATGCTTAAATGGCCTTGACCCAGAAAACTGGTAGGGTTTCTTCTATACCTGGGCCCCTGGACCCTCTAACACCCAGAATGAAGAGGGCACTTGGGGAAGAGCCAGAGATTGTGTGGCCAGGCTTCCTGTTCTACTCGGGTAAACCCCTTGTTAGCCAACACCCTTAAACACAGTCCCTCTTCCCTAAGGCCAGGGCCCCCTCATTAGCTGAGAGGGGCTTTAGTGCTGATGGACATTTGCATAACCTTCTTGGGTCCTGGCTCTACCAGTCGCAGAAGGTCAGGTGGAAGGAATCTTAGCCATCATCTGGTCCAGCCCCTTCACTTAACAAATCCAGAAACTGACGCTCAGAGCAGTTGAGGGGCTTAACGGAGGTCCAAGGCTTGTTCTGCGAACACCCACTCCAACCCCATAGGGTGCTGATCGGTTTTGGAGGCTCTGCAGGGCCCAGGTCTCCTAAGGGAGGAGCAGGGAGCTGCAAGGCAGGCACACCAAGAGCTGGGCCAGCTCCACGTGGGCCCTGGAGGCTGTGTGATTTTGTGCACAGCCCTTAACCCCTCTGGGTCAGTCTATGGAGCAGGAATGAGGACCACAGTTGTGCTGCTTCTGCTGTACCTCTCACAGGGTTGCCTTGAGGCTCAACTGAATTCATGGAGAAAGGGCTTGGAGGAGTGTAAAGTGCTGTGGGGATACACGCCCACTCTCAGCTCAACCGCCCCCAAGTTACACTAACATTCCTTAAGACCTGAGAAAAGAGACAGAACACAGGGTGGTGGGGTGAGGGGTAGATACTGGTATATCCAATGTCACGGATGAGAAAACAAACTTGGAAAGATAGAGGGACAAGCCCAAGGTAGGCGGGTGGGAGGTGAGCCAGGTTGCCAGGCCCTGAATCCCATCTTTCATCTGCTCCAGCCAGCAGCTGCTCCTCTCAGGGGTGAGAGGAAAGATCTACACGTACAGAGGACCTCAGATAGTCCTACCCACCAGGCTGAGACTCAGGAGAGAAAACGTACAGCCAGCGGTAACCAACTCTCACCTGAAGGCTTACCGCACTAATCCCTTTACCAAAATATCGCTTCATCCTCAGAACGACTGTATATGGTTCTAATAGAACAATCAAATTATCCCCATGTTATGAGGATGAACCTGAGGCTTGGAGATGGCGTAGCTTTTACGTGGCGAAGCAAACTCAGACCTGACTGTCTGCTTCCAGAATCATGCTCTTAACTACCAAGGAAGGCAGGGGAGAGAAAAGGTCCGAGCCCGGAGCAGGTGCCATCCTTGGGCAATTCATCGGGAGAGCTGGCAATTTTTTTCAGTGGAAGAACTCGGCTCCAGGCTGCCTGTTTCACAGGGTGGTGACAGTAATCCTAATGATGGTGCTTTATATACTGGGAAGGACGGGTTAAGAAAGACCAGCCCTCGGAACACTGTGCAGAGAATTCAGCTCCCCAGTGAGGAGTGTGGTTGGTAAAAATGCCTGTGTTCATGGGGCATTTCCCAGAAATTCAGTCCCTCACACCCAAAGCTACATTCACCCCAAACTCGGTGTCCTCCCCACACCCGACTTCTGCCCCCAACGTGGTGTGCAAGCCCCTTTCGGCCCACCAGAGGGCACTGCACAACACCAGATGACCAACATCTGCTCCATTCCCTACATAACATCTTTCTGCTGCTCGGCAGAGGAGACGGACCCTGCGAAGCTGCCGGCAGCCTGGGGGTGCGTTACTCCACTACTCCTAATTTCTTTTGTGCATTCACCGCTAACCACGTCCTGAGCTAAATTCTTCACAGGCATCAGCTTGTTAAACCTTCACCCCGAATCTGCGAGGCAGACGCTATCATCTCCATTTTGCAGATGAGGAAATTGAGGCTCAGAGAGTTTGGGTGGCTTGCTAAAGATTACAGAGCTAGTAAGTGTCAGGGCTGGATGCTTCCTTTGGGTTCTGTGCACCTGGTGCCCCACAAAGCTTCAGAGGACATCCGGGAGGACTCCTTGAGCTCAGTGGACCCGAGGTCACCACACTCAGCCTCCCCTTGGCCGCTGTGTGCTGCACGGACCTGAACTACCAGGACAGGAAGGGGACTGAGGGCACAGGGGCTACAGAGCTCTGTGATTCCAACCCTACTGAGCCCAGAAGTGCTCCTGGGTGGGCCTGGGGTCTATACTAACACTGGGTAGTCTCTTTCCAATACTGGCCCTCAGCCTGCGCTCTGAGAAATGGGCACAGATTCCAAATGCCAAAGCGTAATGTCACCATACAGGACAATCCCTCTCCTATCCCTTCATCATTTGACAAGGATCTAATGCACAGTTACTGGGCGCCGTGCACCGTGTACCGTGCACTCTGCCTGAGGTTAGAAATTGAGAAGGCACACCCACAGCTACAGGGGAGCTGCAGGGGAGAATCAGGAACGTGAACTGCAAATGCAGTGTGATAAGGCTTCCGACAGTGGCAATAATCTTATGAAGAAGAATAGTAATATTGAACTTCCACGGAGTTCCTTCAATGTCTCAGGCACTATGACAACTGCTTTGACTCACTGTCCCAGTGAATCAGCACAACAGCCCTATGAGGTGGATATTATGATTATTTCCATCTTACAGATGAAGACACTGAAACCCGGGATGGCTCAGTAGTTTGTACTTGGGTGAAAGAACTAGTCTGTGGCTGAGGGAGGGTCCTGGGGACTCAGAGTCGTGGGAACACAGAGAGGCATCCTCATCAGACAGGGGAGCCCAGAGTGATGAGGTCACTCGCTCAGGGCCACACGCCCCAGAACAAAGGCCAGAACCCAGTGATGGAGCGGGCAGGTCCCGAGACTGGGTACCTCATGGTAACTCAGCCACTTCCCCAGCTACCCTTTGGGGTTACACTGTCAAACAAGGGTTATTACGAGAAAAAGCCCTTATGTTTCCTCCAAGGCAATCTCAGCATTTCCCAAGCTTCCATTTCATATAAGTCAGCCGAATTGGTATCTTCAGCCCAGACCTTTCACCGGCACTACAGACCCTCTAATTCTTTGGGTGCATCCGACTTGACACGTCCAAGCCATCCTCGTCACCTTCCCTGTCCCCCTGCACCCGCTCGGCTCTTCCTCCCACGTTGCCCATCTCAGTGAAGGGACCCACTGTCCAGTTGCCCAAACCAACCTTCATCCCTCTATGCACTCAATCACCAAGGCCTGCAGGTCTACCTAGTCACCTCTACCCACTACTCTGCATCCCCTACTGGGTTTTTCATAACTCGGGCCTCCATCACCTCCTGTCTGGACAGCCACAGCCTCCTATTGGGGACTCTACCTCGCTTATCCCCAATCCACTTCCCACACTGCACCAGAATAATTTTTAAGCAAAACTGATGCTCTTGTTTCTCTGACTGAATCCCTTCAACAGCTTCCCCACCGCCCTTGTATAGCTGAAACTCTCTCACCTTGCCTCCTACCCCTTCCCCTCCCCTTCCATCTTCAAACATGCATCTCGGTCACACTGACATTCTTCAGCTCCTCTAGAACTCTCCTCCCTCACCTCTGCAGCTTCACTCTTCACTTGCCTCAGCTCAGAACACTCTTCCCTCCCCTGATCTTTCTGCTTGGCCACCCCTTACTCATTGCTCAGGGGTTGCTGTAGAGCAGGGGCAGCAAACGTATCTGTAAAGGACTAGCTGGTAAGTATTGTAGCTTTGTTGGTCATGTACAATATACAATAGTCTCTGCTGTATATTCTTCTTTTTTGAAAATGACATCCCTTTAAAAACAGAAAAACCACTCAGCTCACAGGCTGTACAGAAACAGGCCGTGGACTAGATTGGGCCCATGGGCTATGGTTGGCTGACCCCTGGTCTAGACATCACCTCCTTCCCAAAGTTTTCCAAGCCCGTCTGCCCCTGCGCTGATGGGGGTGCCCTACGTAGGTTCCTACAATGCTCTGCACTTGCTCCACTGTGACAGAGATCGTTAGGTGTCCACCAGGATTCACGCTCTCCTCCTCTTCCTGGGTTCCCAGCCTTCCTTACTGTGGGGTGTGGTCTAGTGACTGAGTTCAAGCCAGTGAAATAGGAGAGGTGATGTGTGTCACTTCCAGGACTGGCCCATCAACCCCCCACCACAGGCACTGCTCCAGGCTTTACGCCATCTGGCTGGCTGGGAAGGGAGAAGACCCCCAGGGTGACCCTGGATGCCACATAATAAAGATGGCAGAGTCATTCTCAGCCTGAATCTCAGTGACTGCACACGAAGCAATCCCCACTCCTATTCCTTCCCCTGCATACACCACACACACACACACACACACACACACACACACACACACACACACACACACACACACACACACACACACACTCTCCTAGGACCTGGAATCGTGGGGCAAGATGAACTAATATCCACTGTGTTGAGCTGAGCCATTACGTGTGTGGTTCTACTTGTCACTGCAGGCTGGCCTATCCTAATACCCCCTCATAGCACTTACCACAGGGTATGTAAATACTTTAGTATCTGTCTCCTCCATAGACTGTGGAAGGATAGGGACCTTATCCATCCATTCCTCCACTATATCAGGCGTCTAGCACAAAGCATAACACACTCCCAGTAAGTAGCTGAATAAACACACACCTGGGACCTCATCTACTGGGGGAGCCCTTGGCCCCGGGCCCGGGAGGGGCAAGTCCTAGCGGGCCAGGAGCACAGGCAAGCACTCACCTTCTTTGCTAACACCCAGGCAGCCCTTCAGCTCGGGAAGTGAGATGACCTTGTCCTTGTTCAGGTCACAGTAGTCAGTGAAACGCCGGGCGCATTTCTTGGGCTTGGCTTTCTTCTTCACGTAGCGCTTGAAGGGCTTCATTTCCCTCTTGTTAATGTCGTCGCTGCTGTTGCTGTCCAGCTGGCTGAAGTACCAGTGCACCACTCGCTCCTCCAGGGTGTGGCTGGGGTCTGGCTCCGAGAACCTGGGCCACGGGCAGACACCCCCATCCCCAAACACACTACTCAGGATCCTGCAGGAGCCACCAGCCCAGCCTCAGCTGCCTCCCACGTGCTCAGATGCCAGGGCTGCCGGCAGCCAGGCAGAAACGGCTTATCCAAGCCCAAGCCCTCCCAGCCCCAATGAGCCTGCAGCCGAATCAAGCCATCCTTTCCAACTTGAGCCACAAGACTGGACAGTTCGTTCTTCGGGGGTCCCCAAGTAGGTGAGCCCGCCACCCCCTCCGCCATAGCCAGCAACGTTCTCGTACAAGACGGACGCTCAAGACATACTGGCCGGATAGAACCACAGGGATCCAAACGGTCCTTCTCCTAGCCTAGTGTTGTTGCCACACAAGCTGCCCGTTACACGTGAACTCGGCATCCAAATGAACATGACTATGGGAAAGGGTGCTCGGAGCCTGCACCACCCACCCAGTGCCAGTCCAGGTCCTGGGAGGGCCTCCAAAGCAGGAGGCAGAGCCCCTGGCTTCAAACTGCTGTCTTGGCGAAACAGAGCCCAAAAAGTGAAACCGAGCAGCAACAATTCAGTGTGAAGTGTGAAGTGTGAAGCTCCCGTGGGCCGTCCCTGTCAGGTATCAAGCGCGGTAAGAATTGAGGAAAGAAGGCAATTGAGATGGACACAAACAGAGGTTCTACAGCTGGCAAGTCCAGACCTACTAAGCGTGAGTCTGTCCACATAGAGGTTTTAAGACAGGAGGTCCAGGGTGGACCCAGGAAGCCACATGTTAACTAGAACCCCCAGGGGATTCTGCTAAGAAGCACTGGGCTAGAGTAACCGAGAAAGCTTCCCGGTGTCAAGAAGCACAGCGGTGACCGCATCTAACACAGCCCACGTATGCGTGGTGACCGTGACGTGACAAGAGCAATGCCTACACATGTAATGTACACAAGGCCCACCCATCAATTTCATTTACTCATGCCTCATATTTTCCCAAAAAGGATTCAGGGTGCTAGCTGAAACTTTTGAAGCCAATGATGCGTCTCTTCTAGAGGGGGTGACTGGGGTCTCTGGCCAGGAGAACAGAGTCACACGAATCCCATGGTTCCTGCTGCCAGGGCTTGGCACGGAGTGAATGTGGTCCAGGCCCTTTTGCTTAAAGCCCGGGGTAACTTTCCCTTGGCTGGGGGACTAAGGCTGAGGTTGGGAGGTCCATACATTCAAATACTTAGTCTGCAGGGCACTGGGACAGACTACGTGACGACCATGGCTTAGAAGCATGGGCAGAGGTGCTCGCTGTCACACAGGGATCCTGCACCAGGGATTCAGCGCCTGCCAGCACACTCTGAAGCTGTACCTGGCAAGGAAAATACTCAAGGCACTTCCCAGTGCCTTGGGGTTCTTCTCTAGGGTTTGCCGAGTTTTCCAGGAGGGAGGGGACCATCCCTGACACTCCGCTATGAATGAGCCAGCAAACTCCCTCCCCTACCTCAACCCCCAAGTGGCCTCACCATTTAGGGAAAAAGATGTTTCATTACCAAAAAAAAGCCAGGCATCCCTGTTGAATGCCCACTCCTAATTAAGTGGATTGCAGTCTTGGGCAGGTCCCCCTGGGCACCCTGGACCAATTCCAAGAGAGCACAATTAGTGGATCTACCAGCAGGACCTCATCTTGACAGGTCTGGCACAGGGAGCACCTGGGGAAGGTGTGAGGGACCGTCTGCTTCTGGTCCTTGGGGAATCTGCTAGGTCTGTCACAGAAACCAGGCTTGGAAGGGCTTTCAAACAGGCATGGCTCAGACTGTTGTCTCTGCCAGTACATGGTACTTTGGTGGTTTTAAGCTTCCACTATTTTTGCTGCAACATTCACTCTCGAGCCTGCAGGGTATACCAGGCGGGCCCCCGAAAATTCTCTATCAGGATGCTCGTGGAGCAGCAGGGAGGGTGGCCAGCTCCCTCGCAGGGCACCCTGCCTGCCCTCGCCTTCCCCTACACGCGAGGGAGGACCCAGATGCAGGAGGAGAGCCGGGAGGGACCCAGGGGACACACTCCAGCTATTTCCACCCAGGCTTTCTAAGGAGGTCAGGGGAGGGCCTTCCCCCTCGGCCCCTCCCGTGAGGGGGCCACGAGAACCCCTGGCGAAGGCAGCTCTTCCTTTAACCTTTAGGCTCAGCATAGCGTAATGTCTACCTAGAGGCTGGAATAATAAAGCCTCACTTGCTGAGACGGGAAGGGATGAGGTCATCCCACCCAGACGCCCAGCCAGGGGAGGATCGCTGTCTTCAACACGTGTTCCTGGGCTCCCGCCTGCCTGCCCAGTTCTCAGCGACTCAGTTGCTGGAGCTCCCCGCACCTTCCTTTGGGCTAGGCTGCAACAAGAAGCAGCTCTTCTCCCCTGCTACAACCTCTAGGAGTTTCCTCTTAGGCCAGAGAGTGGCTGTCATTTGGCTGCTGCTCCTTTTTCCCTCCCTTCCCTGCCTCCTTGTCTGGAGAACCATGTTCCTGCCCTCCTCACTCCCAGCAGGAGCTCCCCAGCCCAGAGCGGCCATGCCTTCTGCCTGCTACCCCCTGTATGTCCCCCATACCCCGCAGCCGAGGACACATCCCAGGAGACGTCCCCCGGGAGCCCTCCAAGCAGTGCCTCTGCCTCCCTATAGCACTTCTCCAACCGGCAGCCTGCCCTGTGGGCCTGAGGGGCCTGCCTCTGCCCGCCCCCGTCCCCAGCTGGTGTAAGGCACTCTGCTTCTGAAATCCTTTGACTTCCAGAATCCCATGCTGGCCCCTCCCCAAACATCAGAGCCAGGCTCCACACGTTTAGCTAGGCAGCGCTAGGGTCCTACTTTGGAAGCCAAGGCTTTGTCTAGGCCAAGCGCCAAGTACATTTAAGGCAAAGATTTCTCAGCGAGGGTGCGGGGCAGGGGGTGGGATCATGAACCCTCAGAACACGTAAACAAAGCCATAGTCCCTCTCTCTAAAATGCACATGCACCCAGAACTCTGCAGATTTTAGGGGTTTAATGGACTCCCTAAACCCCATCCAAGGTCACGGACTCAAGTTAAGAACCCTCATCTAGAGGGAAGGAGACTCCAGCCACGACCCCAGAAGAATAAGTCCGAACCTTCTGGAAGGAGATCGGGTGAGACAAAAGACAGTAACTGGGAGGGGGTTGGGCGTAGTTTTCATGCTTCCAACCAAGCATACTAGAAAAAAGAAGACTACTGAAGGCATCTGGCTCAAAACGCTGAAAATGAGGTTTCTGGCTTCACAGCAGCCTCAAGTCCCCAAACTACCATGCTTCATGCAAGAACTAGTTAAGACTGACATCTATCAGGAGTCCTGATTTAGCCAAACCAGCAGCGGGCATGTGTGAAAGAAGACACGAGAAGCCTCTGTTAACTAAGGAGAAGCTAAGATCTTCCCGGGGAGTGCTGGATGGGGTGGGGCAAGAGGGCCTCCCAGAGTCTCCAGGAAGCTCTCAAGCAGTCCGTGCTGGAGTCCTTTCCATCACAGCTGGACTCCCCGCAATATACCCCTGACCTCAAAGCCACAGCCCACTGAGCCCTCCAGCTCTTACAGCTTTCTAGCAGTATCCTTTAAAAATACTGGCAACTTGCACTCCCAGTTCTAGGGTTACACTGGCATCAGACTCCCGGCCTCTCTCTCACACATGCCCACAGAACTGGGATGAGAACCGCTGGAACTCAAAGGGGCTCATCAGGCAAGGTCTGGGGACCCTACGTTAGAGAGTGGGATGGTTCTTTTAGGTTCACTTAACAGTGGTGCCCAGGTCCTTGCTGTGGGCCTCCCTACAGGTACAATTCCACTTCCATTAAAAGGGCTTATTGGGTGTGTAGAGGTTCCAAGTTTCCTCGGATATGGTGTGGAGAGACACAGTGCAATGTTGGCGTCAGCCCCACCTCTGGGCTGTTTTGGTGGCCGTCCTGTTGCCTCCCGTCTCCAGGGATGAGGGAAACCACTAGAGCCAGGTCCCTCCCTGGACTGGCCGGGCCCCACCGAGTCTTCTCCCAAATTAAGAGGCGGCAGGTGCCACCCTTCCCCTTCAGCCCTCTCAGTGTCGCTTCTGCAGCCTCAGCCCGCCGGGCCTTGGCTGCAATGCACAGCTGGAGAGTCAGCCCCTTTTACCACAAGGAAACTGGCGCTGGCCAAGATCTTGGGCCCAATTCCGCTGTCCCAAGCAGTTTTAAACAAGGTGAGGTGGGATGGCCTGGAGGCACGGGCCAAGCCAAGCAGGTCAGCTGAGCCCCATCTGGAGCCGGGTCCAGGCCCTGCCAGCTGTGCGGGTGGGTAGAGCTGGGAAATGCCAAGTCAGCCGCATTCCAGCTTCCTCCTTGCAAGAACATCAACAAGTCACCGCACTGGGCAGGAAGGAGGAAGCCTCAAGACCCACGGTCTCTTCTTGTGGGACCACGGGAGGGGCAGCGAGGCTTACGCGGCCCAGCCCAGCTCCTCTCAACGTTGACTTTTTCTAGGGTGGAGTGGAGAAGGGAGAGGGTTCCCCTGCTCTAGAAGGCTCTGCCAGCTAGGATCTCAGAACTCTCCCTTTGGGACTGATAAATGCTGATGGGAAGGCTGATTTAGCCGGTGGGGTGAGGCGACGGGGGCGGAACTCTGCCTTCTGGAGCGGGAAGGACCAAGAGCATAATTCAATGATCTAACAACCCTTCACTGAGAACAGCCTCATCTAATGATACCTGCAGGCCACCCCCTCCCAGGCACTAGCCACAGATGTTTCCATGGATACCCCATTCTACTTTGCCTATTTTTAGATTTGGGCAGCACTGCTTTCCCCCTAAATCAGGCTAGAAGACCAGAAAAGGAAGTAGATATCTCCCTCTTCCACTCCCTACATCCAACAAGTCTTCAAATCCTATTGATTTCATTACTAAAGCTTCAGTAAATCATCCCGTCCACCACAGCTTTAGTCCACATTCTCATCACCTTTCCCTCTGGTGTAGGCTGTAACCTTCCTGCCCCATTTAGCTCCCCTCTCCCCGTCTGGCTTCCATAGGAATGCCCATCTAGTCACATGGCTCCCTGTGGCCCTCTCTGGCACGAATCACAAGACCCAGCATGATCTGGGCTCTGCCCAGCTCTACAGCCTCATCTCCCGACTGTCCACAGCCTGCCTCTCAAGCTTGAACCTTACTCCTCACAATTCCTTCCACAGACCCTACCTCGTTCATACCTCGCTACCCCTAGGGTCCCTCTGCTGGGATACCCTTATTCCTGGTCCATCTAGGTCGGGGCATTTTCTTACTCGTAAGTGAAGATGTGGCTTAAATGTCACCTCCTGTGGAAAGCCTTCTCTCACACGCCCTCCCTCCCCTGAGTCCCTGCAGGACTTCATCTGCCTCTGTTGTCACATTGGCTTTACAGCGCACTCACGTGATTACATAGCTCTTCTCCCAGGAGCTCCATGTCCTCATCCCTGTATGTCCCCAGAACCCAGCACAGAGCTTATGCCAGGGGTAAGATGTAAGAGTTTGTGCAAAGCTAAAACCTCCAAGCCTGACAGGTGGTGGTTTGGGGGGAAGACACCCTCTTTTCCGCTCAGCCCAGACATCCTCCCTGTCCCTTCTTCCCACTGTCCCCAAATGGGACTGTTTCCCGCTGGCCCCAGCTGGTGTCCAGCTTTAATTGCCAGACCCTGAGAGGACACAGGAGAGATCAGCTGTGGCTTCCTGGACCTTGTGCTTGCAACCTCAATTCTACCTGAATTGAGAGCCAAGGCCCAAACCCAGGGACCCTGGATTCCGTAATTCCCTTCGCCAGCCCTGCTCCAGATGTGCTGCCCTCTGCCTTGGCTCTTCCATTGTAAAAGGGTGCCTGACCAGGGGCTGTCCACATGGTGCCCAAGTCCCTTGGTCCCAGCCAGGGCACTGTAAGGCCCTGGTGACAAAGAAGCCTTACAGTGAACTTCAGGGCTAGATCTGGCCTCATAATCAGTCTTGAAGTAGTTCCTGGACCCTCTGACATGTGCCAAGAAAAAGAGGCCTTATTGAGACATCCCTCTCTGTATCCAACAGGGATCCATCCATCTATCCACCCATCCTTCTGGTTATTTATTCATTTAACAAATATTTACTGAGCACCTACTGTGTGCCAGGCACTATCCTGAGTTCTAGGAATACAGCAGGGAAGAAGGCAGAAAACGCTCCTTCCCTCATTGAAGTTCAATTTTCATTGGGTAAGGGGAGACGGATACAAATAAACAAACCAGCAAAATATCAGATAGGGATAAGCACTAGGCTGAGAATTAAAAAGCGGTGTTGTGGGCTTCCCTGGTGGCGCAGTGGTTGAGAGTCCGCCTGCCGATGCAGGGGACACGGGTTCATGCCCCAGTCCAGGAAGATCCCACGTGCCGTGGAGCAGCTGGGCCCGTGAGCCATGGCCACTGAGCCTGCACTTCCGGAGCCTGTGCTCTGCAACGGGAGAGGCCACAACAGTGAAAAAGCGGTGTTGTGATAGAGGGTGACAGGGCTGCTCCTTTAGTTTGGATGGTCATTGAGAAGATGATATTTAAATGGAACAGCGGGGCCAGTCACGGGAGGATGGGGGACTCACATTCCAGGCTGAAGGAGCAGCTGGCCCATAGGGAGGCCCTGGGGCAGGCAAGAGCTTGGCCTGTTTGAGGACCTGAGAAGGACCAGTGGCTGGAACATAATGACAGGAGGGAGCGGCACATGAGAGGAGGGTGAGCGCCAGCAAGACCATCCTGCACGGCCAGTTCGTGGTCAGAGTTCGGGCTTGCTTTTTCAAAATATATTAGGGAGACCTGAGAGGGATTTAAACTCAGTAAAACCGGTAACCCTGGCCGGCCACCTCCCTGTATAACTGATTCTTTCTCCTTCTCTCCGCAGGCCCACTCCCACTTCCTTGATTTCTAAACTATTTCTTGATACATCTTGTCTGTCTTTTGATTACAAGTCTAGCCTCCAGGTAACGCAATTACCAGATGCAGTTCAAACCTTCCATTCTCATCAAAACCAAACACGGTCAGGTTCACATGAGCTTGAAATGAAAAACGTGTTTAGGAAAAAAAATTTTTTTTAAATTTCTCCCAACATTATATTATACCTAAAAGAGGTTTTTTGGAAACCACAGCAACAAAAACTCCCTTCCCTAAGGACACACTGGAATTAAAAGCATTTAGGAACTTCTTAGTTTTTATTTTCTGTAAAAATTTCTTCAGCCTGCGATCTGAGGGTCAAGCGTCCATCTGAACTTGCCCTGGCAGCGAGCCTACCTGTGATTTTGGCCCCCCTGGCCCAGGACCTAGCTGGTTTTGGTCCTTTCCCTGGCACTGAAGGCTGCCTGGATCCGAGGCCAGGCCGGGCTCAAGGGCTGGGCTCCCGCAGAAGCAAATGCGACGGAGGGTGAAGTCCTGTCTCCTTAGAACCCAAGTATAAGCACCAGGCAGGCTCCCTGAGCAGTGGGTCAGAGCCAGCAGCCCTGGGGATTTGTGGGTGGAAAGCACCCAGACCTGGAATGGTTAAGGCCATGCCCCCTCCTCGTTTCTTTTTTCCCTCTCTTCCAAAAACCATAAATAGCTCATACCCATTTCTGCATGAAACAACAGGTATGTTTTCACATTCCAAGCATAAATAACAAAAAGGCATATAATACTGAATATGCCTTTTCGTAATTTTCTCTCCCTCTTCCTGGAGATTCGGACACAGCCCTCTCTATTTTAGACTTCCAGTTGCTGAGCACCGTGGGCTGCCTCTGGGCAGTTCTCATCTGCCGACCTGTCAGACCCTGTCTCCATCTTTTCAGACTTATTGCTGTGCTCCTTCCAGGGGAGGCCTGGACCCTTCCACCGGGTGAGCAAAACAGAGCGGGGCCAGAAACCAGCCTCAGAGCTCAAAGGACCATGGGGGTGGCTGAGAGCAAGCTCCCTGGACAAGCAGGTTCCTAGAGTGGCAACCCACAAGGCAGCCACTGCACTCACTATGATGTGACATAAAAGTGGGTTTTCAGGATGGCTGCCCTTGTCTGCCTCGGGACACAGAACCACTGACAGCTGTGCTGGGAGTCCTGGTTCCCACCCCAGATACACGCCCTGCGGTCGTGCTGATCGCTGCTGAGGCAGTCACACTGGGGCCCTTCCACCGGCCTGGGGGCCTGCGCCTGTCCTGTGGTGGCACTCCTTGCCCTCTGACAGCTTTGCCTCTGGGGAGATGCAGAGGGACTAGCGCTCCCTCCTTGGTGAGCCATGTAAGCTGAGAGTCGGGCTGCCCATCCCTGCCAAGCACATGGCACTTCCCGTTGCTAAGGAGCCAGAACTCTCCCTACTCCTGCCGTGCCTCCCACTCTGGCTTCATAATGGGAAGCACATCTCACAGGCCCTTTGGGACCTGCATCCTCTGTGTCATCTACCACCAGTGTCATCTCCTCCACGCCCTCCTCCATCCACCCCAGATCAGCCATACTGAACTACGGACGTGCACTTTCCTGGGGTCACAATGTTCTTTCCTTTTTCCTGGAACGGCTTTCCTTCTTTTACTAGCTGAGTCCTACCTATCCTTCAAAACTCAGTATCACCTCCTCCAGGAAGCCTTCTCTGACTCCTCCAGGCTAAATTAGCGAACGCTTCTCTGTTCTTTCACCTCGCTTCTAGCACTTACCACACAGCTTGTATCTTTCTACAGCCTAGGATCCCCATTAGGCTGCATTCTTTGAAGGCAGGGACATGCCTCACATCCCCGGATTCCCAATCCTTAGCCCAGAGCTTGGTGTGCCATGCACGTTCAATAGTTCTGAGCAGCAGACAGATGAATACATGCGTGCTCTGATCAACTGACCCAATGGGCCCAAATTAGTGAGTGCCGGTGATGCTGGTCGCTGGGGAGCATGTACATTACGGCCTTGTGTCAGGACTGCCTCGGCCAGCATATCAGCTCCTGAACTAAGTTGGATTTGGCTATGGCAGTGTCCAATCCCACTGCCCAGAGTCCCTTGGGATTCTCAGGTAGCCAAAATGGCACGCGGCCCCTGCCTTCTCAGAAAAGAAGAAAGCCACCAAGTGCTCTGGACGCCCTCCCTGCCATCCCTGTCCCCATCGTATGCCCATCCCCCTCCCTGCCATTCTGGACTCACTCTAGTGCATCCATTTCTGAGACTGAAGTGCTGGAAGTCTCCCAGACATTCCTGGATTTGCCTATAATCAGGTAACTACAAGCTAGAGGAAAGCAACTCCCAAAGACTAGAAAGGGGAGAGGGGCGGCGAGATTTTTGGTGGAAGGTGAGACAAAGTCACAGCTACGCGGTTTCAGGAAGAGGATCAACTTCCAGCTCTTGTTCAACCCCACCCCCCCACTCTCCCAGGGACCTGCAGCATCTGAAAAGTCAGGGGCCCCGTGGTCCCACTGGGCCTGAGTCCTGCTCGCATTCTCACCTCCCACCTCCAGTGGGTGCTGCTGAGTTAATGGCCTGCACCATATCAGTGGTGAGAGCATCCAGTAAGCTGGTGATAAATTCCATTTTCTTCCCTTCTGGACAGCCTGAAAGACAAAGTGAGATTTGAAGGCAGATGCCAAGTAAATGATCAAGTAAATAGCTTCCTCAACTACCACTGTTTCCTCAACCTCTCCAAGTCCTTCTTGTCCAGCTAAATCCACTTTGGGAATTGTCCACAGCTCAGATGATTCTCATAAACCTCCATAGTTCCTCGACCCACAGCCCGCAAGGGGCCGATAGACCAAATGGATAATAATGCTCTCAGTGTCCTTCCATTCCTCAAATGTTTGCTGAGTATCCACTCAGGCACTATGCTAAATGTTAGGGATATTGTTATACACACGGTTCTTCTCCTCGTAAAGTTCATAGTCTACTGGGGAACTCAAGCGAGTTCTGGTACAGGAGGACGGAGCGACTCTAGCAGCAAGGACCAGGTGCTGAAGGGGCACGAGGAATGCAGAGAACTCCAAGGTCAAAGTTGACTCAAGTAGATCTACCTGTTTACCTATCCAAGAACCTCCTTTTTTCACATCTCTCCTCATCCAGCTTAGATTATAATTATCAACCCTCCCTTATAAGTACTCTCAAACCCTTTGTTTCTCTATTCCTCACCGTGTGATTCCAGCAAAACCCCAAGCATGGGGCTCCCCTGGTGGCGCAGTGGTTGAGGGTCCGCCTGCCGATGCAGGGGACATGGGTTCGTGCCCCGGTCTGGGAAGATCCCACATGCTGCGGAGCGGCTGGGCCCGTGAGCCATGGTTGCTGAGCCTGCGCGTCCGGAGCCTGTGCTCCGCGACGGGAGAGGCCACAACGGTGAGAGGCCCGCGTACCGCAAAAAAAAAAAAAAAAAAAAAAGACTACAGTGTTCTGAGCCATCAATATTGATTACTCTTATTGTAACTCACTGGCAGAGAACACTATAAATAAGGGAAACCCAATCCAGCAGCCACTTAGAGGTCCTGGGTTCCTGCCTGTGAGTCTTGTGTCATACCCCAGTGACAGTTCTGGGCCACCAGGAATCATTGCCCCTCAGGACAGCCTTTCCCCGTGAGCTATCTTCTCTTTGCAGCCCTGGGAAAAAGGGTCCACAGCCCCCAGATCATCGTCCCAGTCACCCTTAGAGAAAGAACTGTAGAGCTTTCAAGGGTAGGATTTTAACCCGGTGACTACATTTCAAAGATAAAAAAGTAAAAGCAAGGAGGAGAAACAGTGTGCTCAAGAGCACAGGACTAATTAGGAACAAATCCCAGACTGGATGCAGATCCCACGGCTCCTGCGATGCCCCTGCCCAGTGTCCCCGCTCCATCTTACAGATGGGGAAGCAGACCCAGAGGAGGGCGCTGCTTCTGCATGATGAGGGGCTGGAGGAACAGGAAGAGGTGAAGGCACCAGCAAGGGGTAGTGTCGTCTCCCACCTGGCAGCTCCCTGTCCTTGAAGGGGTCGTCTACCTCCGCACTCTTGGCCCTGGCGTCACTCTCACAACTGGGCATCACGTAGCTGGGAAGAGAGAGATGCAGGGGGTGAGGAGGGGCTGGAAACTGAGCTGACTTCAGCCCCTACGACCAGCAATGATCTGGGTGGTCACTAAGCCTAGATCGCCCAGAGCTGGCAGCAGAATATCTCCTGTACTGTCCAGCAGCTACAAGGCAATCCCAGCATCGGTGTTCCCACAGAGACATGTTCAGCCATGTCATCTTAGTCAGTCTCGTAGAGCGCTGTTACCTTATGTCTGCACACAGGATCTTTTTGATCCATAGAACCTAGTGACTCAGGCAGGGCAATACCCTTCTCACTGGTGAACTGAGGTTCAGAGAAGTTACCTCCTTTCCCAAGGTCGCCCAGCTAGGAGAGGCCAGACCCGTGACCAGAATCCAGG
Organism: Mesoplodon bidens; assembly: GCF_964165515.1. NCBI lineage: Eukaryota > Metazoa > Chordata > Mammalia > Artiodactyla > Ziphiidae > Mesoplodon > Mesoplodon bidens. The sequence goes on along the minus strand of NC_138178.1, from coordinate 146,458,557 downwards.
ATACTGGGACCTCATCTGCCCACGAGCAGACATGCTGCTCCCCTAGTGACTCGACTCCCACCAGGCCAGGACAATAAAGCCAGGAGATGTGAGGTTACAGCCGAACAGGAAGCTGTGGCTGTCCTACCCCAGGCTTCACCTGAGGGGTGAGGGGCAGGATGGGCTCTGGGGGACTTACCGTGTGGAGGTCCCGGGCAGCGGGCGCCCCGTGTCCACCAGCACACACCAGCAGTAGCCAGTGGATTGGTGGCACTGCACTGGCTTATAGAGCCCCCCGGGGGCACACTCGGGGATGACAATGCCCTCGCGGGGATTCTGCCGGGCCTCTTCCAGGGCACTCTGTCTCTCCTGGTCACAAGAGTGAACTTTCTCTGCAAGAGAAGACACAGCCTGCGGTGATTCCCACTCCTGTGCCTTCCCTGCCAGGACCTGGCCTGGCCCTAGGGAACTGATGGCTGGCTGGTGAGTCACCAAGGGGAGCTGTGTCTCCCACACCAGCCCTTAGTGAGGGGCTGGAGGCCCAGAACCTCCCTGAGGCCCCCTAGAGGCGGGGGCAGGAGCCCGGCTGCCCTGCGAGCTGACAGCTGGTGCAGGAATGCCCGTGTGTGTGGACACTCTCCCAAGCCCAGATGCAGCAGGACAGGGCCAGGCCACTGCCCTCAGGGCAGGGAGATGTTCTGATGCTTGGCACCCAAGAGGAGCAGGAACAAGGCCCAAACCCACTCCCTTCCAGGCCTCCAACAGGGCTGGACAAAGTAGGCTGAACGGAGCCGAGCTGATTACACAACACCGCTTCCATCCAGCGCGCGAGAGAGAAACAGGCCTGCAGGAAGGTGTCTGTACTCAGCGGCCTCACAAACTACGTCAACATCTCTGAACAGCCAAACCTGGTTTCTCCAGAGTCAGGCCCAGGCTGAGGCAGTGCATGGTGTCCTGGGCCAGGCCTGGGGACCTCAGACCCACACGACCCCTGACCAGTCAACCTGCCTGACTTCCCTTTCTTGTTTCTCTGTTGATTCTGTGGGGATTTTTTTTTCTTTTTTCTTTTTAGTTATTAAAAATAAATAGCATTAGGTTCCTTTTCTTGTTATAAAGAGAAATTTGAAAAAACCCTAATCCCACCAAAGTTAAACACTACCTGCCCTGGACCTTTTCTTTTTCAGGTACACACACATAAATACATATGCACACATCTACTGAGGGTTTTTTTTAACAATAAAAGGGACCACATCATATTCCTGTACTATCACTTTTTTGATCTACTTATTTATCTCTTTATTTATTTACTTTATTATCACTTTCTTTCTTTCATGAACAATATTCTGCAACTTTCCCCTTGAAGAAGATGACAGGAATCGTCTTGGGTATCCCATGATATTTTCACAGTGTTTTACAAAAATACCATTCCAAGAGCCAGGAATTTGGTATCAGCAATGTGGAGATTCATCCTGCTCACTGAACAACAGCACAAATGATGAAAATCCAGAAGCTCAACTCTGAAGGAGCCAGACCCTTTGAAATAATAACTCTGATAATGATACACATATGAACCGGACAGATGTTGAAGCAGACTGTAGGTGCACACAGAGACACAAAGCAGCTCCATGCTGTCTTAGAGGGAAGTCAGATGATGGCAAATGATTTTTGTCTCACTCTGAGGAAAAGTGCTTCAAAAATTCTCATTGCAGGGTGAGGGAATATTCCCTTAAGCGCATAAAAATATCTGAGAGTCAGGAGACAGGTATGAATAGCACATTTGCTATTAAAATATAATACTGATCTGGAAAATGAAAAGGAGAAAAAAGAACTATTGTTTTCATAACACAAACACAGCGAAACTAAACAGAATCTCCTTAGTTAGAGGAACAGGAGTTTAAAACAGTTGACAGGCACTAGACTCGAGATTCTGAACCCAATTATAACTACCACCAGAACTGCCCCTAAGAGGCAGCTTAGGAAAGAGACATAAACTGATTGGAAGAGGGGGGGCCATGGGGAGACCTGGCCTGAAGACCCAGAATTTTGAGTTCGGCCCCTGGCTGGAATGGAGCCTGGCACCCTCCAGGGGATTACTCCCAACCCCAAGTTGGTAACTTTCTTTTCCTACCTCATAGTTCATGCCACAGAAAAAGTGACAGAGGAAAAAAACCAAAGGAAAACAGCTTTTTACTGGCACCGCGTTCGTGTAACAACCTCTGACAGAGGCTTTAAATAAAGATCTTCCAGGCCAACATTCTAAAGCCATAAATCAGATGGAAAGCGAGATGCGAACAGAGGTGGAGAAAGCTTCCCCAGAAACAGAGCAAATGATGGACCTGACTTCACACCACTGGGGATCCTGAAACTGCGGGAATGTGGAGACCAGCCAGCCGGGGAGAGGTGGGAACCTGTGGTTTGGGGACTGTCGACAGATTTCTGGAAGTCCTTGAAGGCTGTTCTGAAATGTTTGTAGCCCGCTTCCACAGAGGTTGCGCGGAGTTCCACGGAGACTACTACAAACCATACAAATGGTGACACTCGATAATTTGGAAAAACTGGGGGTTAGCATGGAATTCGAGAAAAGGTGAAATGCAGGGTTTATTATCTTTATCTGCTTGCTTATTACTTTATGACGATCCCTGCAAGTTCAAGTGCTCCTCTAAGAAAGAGACAGGAAAGGTTTATAATCATAGCACTAACTGTTGGCGAAGAAAACACAGAGAGTTTGTCTTCCAACAGAGAAAAAACCTCCCCTAAAATCCTCTTTATACTACTAACAGTCAAAGCAAATATTCATTGAGGAGCATGTGCCAGGCAGGCGATAGACTAGGGGCTTTACTTGCCTAATCTCTGTGTCCGTGTGAAGTAGGCACCGTTATTATGCCCATCTTGTAGACAAGGAAGCTGAGTCATGGAGGGATCCATGAATTTTCCCAGTTCACTCACCCCGGAGAGAGGAGGGCTGGGGCTCCAGTCAAGGGCTTCTGACAGTCAAGCCTGTCTTGCTGAATTCTAGACAGAGGTTACTGTCTCTAATTATTTGCTTTCGGGGAAAAATACATTTATTTTTATGGTGTGAAGATCTGCCAGGCCAGTCGCTTTGTAGACTGCCCCAAATCTGCTGCATTTGAAAGCAAATGTGTAAAAACAGGTACTTATCCATTTGAAACAGCACTGCTTCTTCTGAACCAACGATTTTCTCAGCTTAAGCACACTCCAAACCTTGTACCCTCATATTTTTCCCTCTTTGCCTCGGAACCGGAACCCCTAAGGCCAAATTTGTAACTCACCCACCATTTACAGACAGTACATGAATAATAATGGCTAACAGCTACCTGAGTATTTATGGTGTGCCCAGCTCTGTACTGGGCACTTCCACTAACTCACTTCAAACTCATCACAAGCCTCTAAGATAAGCGTTATTATTATCCTCACTGAGCAGACTGGCTGTGTGATTTCCTCAAGGTCAACAACTAGGAAGTGGCAGAGCCTGGACTCCAGCCCAGGCAGTCTGCTCCCAGGCCATGGCCTTCACTTCTCTTTAATATCAGCTCCCACTGCCACGTGCTAACCTGATTTTTAATCTAACCTATGTTTTTCTTTTACTTGGTGTGGTAGATCGTTACAAAATGGTACCAGTGAATTGCACCTCCCTGTATTCGTGCCTTTGGGTAAACCCCTCCCCGCTGATTCTGATTTGCTTTGACCAATGGAAAGGACAGGGGTGACAGTGTGTGGTTTCCAGACCTCGGCCTGAAGAGGCCTTGTAGCTTCTACTTTCCCTTTCTTGGAATCCACCCTGAGACCACCACATAAGAAAGCCAGTCCAGCCTCCAGGAGGATGAAAGGCCACATGGAAGAAAACCAGAGCAGCTCAGCCCACTGCCAGCACCAACTGCCAGGCGTGTGCGTGAAGTCATCTTGGACACCCCAGCCCAGCTGACCCTCCAGCTGGACAAGTCCAGGAGTGAGTGCAGGTCGAATCAGTCAAGGAACCACCCAGCCAGTCCACAGACACGTTAGAAAGAATAAATTATTCTTGTTGTAAGCCATTATATTTCTGGGTGGTCTGTTACACAGCAATGGATAACTGAAACACTTAGACTTGCTCAACTCTTTACCCCATGAGTGTTTTTGCAGCCCTCTCAGACCCTTCAGCCAATCAATCAATCAATCAATCAATCAACCAATTATTCCTTCAGTTCTTCTCCAGACCTCATGCAAATACTAATCGGTACATACCAGGGGGCATAAGCTTATTCTGTATCTGAGGACCCAGAAGGCAGCCCCATCCTTAGGGCCACTGTCACCCTCTGCCCTTCTCAGTCACCTCCCAAATGAACCTTAAAATTCACAACTATCAGATTTTCCAGATACCAAGAAGTCACCTTCCAGAATGCAAGCCAGGGGATCTATTTCAAGGGCCTCTTCATGACCACTGGTTCAGAGAGGAAGCTCCTCAGAAGTGGATACTCACTGTTCTAAAACATTCCGTCTCTGCTCAGGGAAGTTCAGGGAAAGATGACAAGATTAGAAGGTCTGGCCTGATAACTGTGAGAATGGGCCGGGACCATGTGCAAATAGTTGGAAGACATAAACAGCGGGGGAGAGGGAAATATCAGGGCTGTCCAGGGCGACACGGGAATACCTAGCCACACGTTCGTACACACCCACACACACCCAGCCCCTCTAATCCTATTCCGAGAACCAGTGAGAGCCGGTTCACTCCCCACCTGGCAGTGGGTGGTTTAAATCTCACTCACAAAACTCTGACCGCCTGAGAGAAGAAACACAACAGAAAAGTAGCCTGTGGAAGGAATGAGAACGCGGTCCAGCCCTTGCCACCGGAAAGCACACAGCCCTCTATCCCAACAATCACACAGCAGCCGAGCAAAGCAGGGCTAAGGCCGGTTGGGAGTGGGCAGGGAGGGCGACCGGGGAGAGGGAGACCGGGCTGAGCCAGACAACACAAACCCTGTGTGCAGGCCCAGGGCACGGGTTCTCAGGTGTCCAGCCAAGACAGGAGGAGCGTGGAGGACAGCCCCGTCTGCTACGGCCAGCCCCTGCCTCTGTGCCTCTCAGTGACCTGTGGTAATTAGAAGCAAAGGAGAGCGTGGACAGCCTCATCCCTCAGCTAATCCCCAATTTTGACTTTAGCCCACAGTTTATCCTTTGTTTTCTCCTTTATCATCTGTTTCTTTTTTCTTCTTCACTTAAGAAAAAAAGATGTCCAACAAACATAAACATTAAAAGATTCGAGTTTCAGGTCCTTGGACTGGTCTTTCTTTCTGGCTGCTGACTTCCAGAGGAGAAGCTGCTGCAGGAAGGAGCAGACAAAAAAGCTGGGATGCTGGGTAACCCAACACCTGAGTGAGCAGGTATTGGTGAGCCAGTCATATCTTGAACTCTTGGGAGAAAGAGCAGGGGACCCTTATGGTGATGGAGGCCAGGGGAGATGGGAGGAGAGAAAAGGCAGTAGTCAGAGAAGATCACCAGCAGTCAGGGTTCTCCAGAGAAACTGAACCAATAGAAAAAAATAGATAGGTAGATAGATGATAGATAGATAGATAGATTTAAAATATATATATATATATGGATATGGATATGGATGGATATATATATGGAGAGGGAGAGAGAGAGAGAGATTTATTTTAAGGAATTGGCTCCAGGCTGGCAAGCTGGGAATTCAGGTAAGGGTGATGGGGCAGTCTCAAGTCCAAAGTCAATAGGTCAGGCCAGCAGGCTGGAAACTCAGGCAGGATTTCTATGTTACAGTCTGGAGGCAGAACTCCTTCTTCAGGAAATCTCAGGTTTTGCTCTTAAGGCCTTCAACTGATTGGATGAGGCCCACCCACATCACAGAGGGTCATCTGCTTTACTTCAAGTCAATTGATTATAAATGTTAATCACATCTACAATAATACCTTTGCAGCAACATCTACACTAGTGTTTGACCAAACCGGCTACTGTGGCCCAGCCAAGTTGGCCCCTAAAATTAACCATCACTAGGTCCCTATGAAAAATGAGACCAAGAAAAAAGCCAAATCTGACAGAAAACCATACACAGAGAAGCTGAGAAGAGTCATGGGTCATAGAGACATGACTTGGGAAGATGCCTTGATGAATGATGCAATCTTCGCAGAGAAAGAACCAGAAGCTCTCCTCTGAGTGGCGGCTCAGTTGCTAATTAAGGGCTGCTTCTCAGGCTGCCCTAACTAAGCATTGCCTATACTACAGACAAGGGAAGTGGGATGCTGACAGGGCTGAGGGCAATGTCCTGAGAGAGGATGGTGCTCCTGGTGTCTCAGATCTAATGTGAGATCCTGAGTAACAGAGGAGATTAGGGCTCACAGAGAGGATACAGAGGCGGTCGGGGGCCCCCAGGCTCTCACACAGGCTGGTACTGGGTGTACGCTGGTACCATGGCAGGCTCTGGAGAGGTCAGAAAAGTTTTGTAAGACGTAGCAAGAAGAAAGAACTAACCACAGGATCTTAACTTACCCTCATTCCGGGCCTCCTCCATCCCCAAAGCTTTCCCTGGGGGGTCCCACCTAGAGCAAAGCCTCTCTCTGCTGAGTCTGAGTATCTGTTCCCCTGCTGGACCCCTCACCCTTAGCACCAGGACTTAACAAGACTGCAAGCTCCTGAGGGCAAGGACCCTATCGCATACTTCCTGATCCTTCCCCACACCCATCCCTGACCTGCAGCGCCTCACTCATAGGAGAACCACAGAGTCTTGGGTATAAAGGATCCACAGAGTATTTAGCCCAAGAACCCCTCTATTGCTGAATCTCTGCCGTTCCATCCCAAGCCACAGGATTCTGTTCTAGCCTGACACTTCAGTGATGGGACCACCCATCTCTGAGTCAAGGCCAAGTTATGGGGGATGAGACCACAGAGGCCAGAAAAAGAAAATGTGTCCCTTTGACTCATCCTGGGAAATGCCACATTCAATCCTCAGACCATCCAGCACTAGATTTTCTTAAGGGAAAAATCAATACACAGTTACCCGCCTGAAAAACAAGAGGAGCTTATCTATGTTTCATTGCAAAAGGAATCATCCCACTGGGCCAAGAATATTAAAGGAAACACTAGCATTGTGTCGGCTACAGTTACCCTGAAGCCCCTTCAAATACCTCACACCCACTTAGCCTCTTATCAAAAATGAATGAAATGCTGAAGGATAACCCAAAATAACAAGCCTTCTGTTAAAAACAACTTTTCCTGAATCACAACATGAAATTCCAGAGGCGTAAGAAATCACATGGCTCCTGCCTCGGGAGCCTCTGGGTTGGCATGAGTGGCGTGTGCTGTCGGGACAGTTGCAGAGAATCTGGCCGAAGAGGAGACTGCGGGAACAAAAGGAGGGACCAGAGGGACCAGGCTTGAAGGCACTGACTTGCCTCTTTTTGAGGGGCTGGCCCGGGGACTGGACATGTGGTCTCCAAGGAGGAGATGCTGCAGAGTGCACATCTTGGGGAGTGATGCACAGGACATCACTGAACAGCCCTTTCTGTTCATTTGGCCACACAGGGTCAGCACCCATCCCCCGGAGGACTGCTCTTCTGCCCTCCCATCATGTCTGGCACCAAGCTGCCACTTGGCCATCAGCAATCCCCAAGTCTCAGAGTCATCCAGGGACTCCGAGAACACCCTGAAGAGGAGGGGACCTCAAAGAACCATTCCTCAGGGCTCCCTTTGGAACAGACAATGGTCAGGAAAAGAGAGGTCCTGTCAGGGCAGGGAACAGGCAGACTCCCTGATAAACAGAACAAGGTCAGTCCTTGAAACTGTGCTCAGATGTGTATCAAGTAGGGGTGGAGGGAGTGAGAATAGAAACAGAATATGCACAAATTTAAAAGGTCACCTCTTCCACTGGAATGGGTTTCTCCCTTTAATATCATCTAAAGGTCCTTTTCCCCATAGAGTAGGCAGGCGAATGATGTGAAGAAGATAACATCATCACCCAATCTTAACCTACAAAGGGACCTTGGACCACGTCTCTGGAGGAGGGCACCCCTTCTGATGAACTCACTGGCCAAGTGAAGAGATGCTGTTCAGCTCTGGTCATGGGAGAAATGAGGATGGTGTAAAAGCTCAGTCGGATGGCTGTTCCCAAACACCAGGGGGAACACCAGCAGCCAGAGGGAAGAGCTTCTAGGAACAGGAGTCAGGGTGAGATGGGGATACCTGGGCTTCCTCGCCAAGGCTGAGAGCAAGAGGAAGCGCCTAGCACTCCTGCCCCTGCAACTCCAGCCCAGGCCTGGCACATGGGAGTTTCTGTCGCTGCTCACGGAAGTCAACAACGATCGGAATAGAGGCAGAATAGCTCGGTGGTCAAGAGCGCGGGCTTGGGGTCAGATGGACCAGCCTCCACCGCTTGTTAGCTCTGTTTACTTTAGCTCTCTAAGTCCCAGGTCCTTACCGGTAAAAGTAGGGTAACCACAGCACAGGCCTCACAGGGTCATTGTGAAGATGAAACACAACAGTATATGTAAAGCATTGAACCCAGTGCCATAGTTAGTTGATAAGTGGTAGGTTATTAGCTGGTCTAGGGTAGCAGCGTCCTCAGCCAACGTACAGCAAACCCGGCCTTCCTGAGCCATCCCCGTGAATGACCAGTCTCTCAGGTGGACTGCAGGGATGACCAAGGGCGGGGTACCAGGAGCAGTCTGCTCTAGGTACAGGCAATTAGGGGCATACTGTCTTTAGTTTACCTAAAAATATAATAACACAACTAAGAACCAGTCTACTTTCAAAGATCACTATGTCAGCAACTCAAAACAATGTCTGTGATAGAATATCCCTCCCCTCTGGGGTGGACCGCACCTCCGCCCCTGTCTTTGACACACCACTGCCTGATGGTCAGCTCCTTCCTTAGATGCTCCTTCTGTTTCTTTCCTTGGCCCCCTTAGCACCAAATAGAGGCCTTGGCACACGATAGCTACTGATGGGCCTGTGGCCCTGGGCAAGGTCCTTACTAGTCCGGGCTCCTTTTCCTCATTTAAAATGAAGTGGCGGCACATATGGTCACCTTATTTTGACAAAGGATGCAAGAATATATGATGGAGAAAAGACAGCCTCTTCAATAAGTGGTGCTGGGAAAACTGGACAGCTACATGTAAAAGAATGAAATTAGAACAGTTCCTAACACCATACACAAAAATAAACTCAAAATGGATGCAACACCTAAATGTAAGGCCAGACACTATAGAACTCTTAGAGGAAAACACAGGCAGAACACTCTGTGACATAAATCACAGCAAGATCCTTTTTGACCCACCTCCTAGAGAAATGGAAATAAAAACAAAAATAAACAAATGGGACCTAATGAAACTTAAAAGCTTCTGCACAGCAAAGGAAACCATAAACAAGACGAAAAGACAACCCTCAGAATGGGAGAAAATATTTGCAACTGACAAAGGATTAATCTCCAAAATATACAAGCAGCTCATGCAGCTCAATATCAGAAAAACAGACAAGCCAATCGAAAAATGGGCAGAAGACCTAAATAGACATTTCTCCAAAGAAGATACACAGATTGCCAACAAACACATGAAAGGATGCTCAACATCACTAATCATTAGAGAAATGGAATCAAAATTACAGTGAGGTATCACCTCACACCGGTCAGGATGACCAGCATCAAAAATTCTACGAACAGTAAATGCTGGAAAGGGTGTGGAGAAAAGGGAACCCTCTTGCACTGTTGGTGGCAATGTAAATTGATACAGCTGTTATGGAGAACAGTATGGAGGTTCCTTAAAAAACCTAAAAATAGAACTACCATATAACCCAGGAATCCCACTACTGGGCATGTACCCTGAGAAAACCATAATTCAAAAAGAGTCATGTACCACAATGTTCACTGCAGCTCTATTTACAATAGCCAGGACTTGGAAGCAACCTAAGTGTCCATCGACAGATGAATGCATAAAGAAGATGTGGCGCATATATACAATGGAATATTACTCAGCCATAAAAAGAAACGAAATTGAGTTATTTGTAGTGAGGTGGATGGACCTAGAGTCAGTCACAGAGAGTGAAGTAAGTCAGAAAGAGAAAAACAAATACTGTATGCTAACATATATATATGGAATCTTAAAAAAAAGAAAAAATGGTTCTGACGAACCTAGGGGCAGGACAGGAATAAAGATGCAGACATAGAGAATGGACTTGAGGACACGGGGAGGGGGAAGGGTAAGCTGGGACAAAGTGAGAGAGTGGCATGGACACATACACACTACCAAGTGTAAAACAGATAGCTAGTGGGAAGCAGCCGCATAGCACAAGGAGATCAGCTCGGTGCTTTGTGACCACCTAGAGGGGTGGGATAGGGAGGGTGGGAGGGAGACGCAAGAGGGAGGGGATATGGGGATATATGTATACATATAGCTGATTCACTTTGTCATACAGCAGAAACTAACACACCATTGTAAAGCAATTACACTCCAATAAAGATATAAAATATAAAAAATAAGCGGTGGTACTAGAGGCTACAGTTCCCATGGCCCACAGACTTACTACTAGCCCAGAGCTTCCCCACAGCTCAGAGGGGGATCCAACTCAGCCTCCCCCGCCCCAGGGGAGCCCAAGCACCAGCAAGCGGCTGAGTGAGGCGCAAGGCTGCTGGGGGCCTTCAGATTCGCCCCCACGCCTGGCACCCCCCTCCACGGTCATACTGTGTCCAGCCGTCTGTGGCTCAGAGGCTCCCCCCAGAACAAAACTAACAACGCCTGCCCCACGTCCCCGAAGCATCCACTCACAGGAGCGTTTGCAGGGGGCTCTGTAAATAGGGCACCGTGCTGGGATGAAGTGTAGTGGGTGAGGGCGTGTAAGGGACAATTACAAACCAACCAGCCTGTCTAAATAATTTCTCCCTGGGCCACCTAAAATGGCCATGCATGGTTCACCGTTGTCTGAAGCAGTGACCTCGTCCTTCCCACACAGACAGAAACTGAAAAGTGGAGGAAAACAAGATATAAATTCTACAGAAGATATTTCTTCTAGGGTGGATTGTCCCAATATAGTACATAGGCACTTTTTTCAAACTTTTCCCCCAAAGCATCACTGACTCACATCCACTCAAATTTTAGAAAAGGCTCCATCTCTACTGACTCACGCCATTAAGTGAGCTCATATGACCCTTCCACCAAAAAGAATACAAAACGCTTCAGAGTGGTTTTGCAACGACAAGGACTGAGAAGTGGCAAGCTGGCGTCTTCCTAGTTTTTCTCAGTAACTTTGTTGACCTTGACCTGATAAGCTCTGTCCTTTAAGGGCAAGAGCTAGCAAATAAAAATTCAGGCGAGAAGGAAGGAGGGGTCACGGGCCAAGGGGGGGAGATGGAAGAGATATTTTTTAATTTGTCAAATAAAGTATCATAACTTCACACTTCATCCCCCAAACAATAATGTTGCACATGTGAGTGTGTTAATAAGATATATACCCTGCTTACTTCCAAAGCCATTTTACAAATAAACACAGAATGAGGACCCTGGGACCAAAGCAGAGATAGTAGCTGCCTTCTAGCAAATTGGCAGAAGCCAATTACAATACCTCGGCAGGGCCTTCAATTAGGTTTTTTTAGCAGCAGAGGCCAAAGGAGAACATTGGGACGTGGTGGTTTTGCTCTTAACGCCACAAAGCGTACATACGCAATAAAATCTTTGCTGGTGGAGCAAGTTCCAGACCCCTCCCAGCCACCACTGCACCTCTGGGTTCCAAGCAGACAACACGGGTTGCAGGAGCAAGGCCACTGGGAAAACTAATTTTAAAACGAGGTTAAGAGGGACTGTGGAGCCAGGCTCTCTGGGGCCTCCAATCGTGTTTCAGCTCCTCCTGGCAAAGGGAGAACTTGAGAAAGGCCTTTGTTGCCAGGGAGAAAGCCATAGGGATGGCCACCCGTGCCTGTCCCCGGCTCTATTCTACAGGCCCTGGTGGACCAAGACACCTGCATAAGATAGATGGGCAGACGTCCAGAAGGCCAGTGATAGACATAAACATCAAGGGTCTGTTTTTATACAGGTATTTTAAACGCACACGAGCCCAGCCCCATCCGCGGCTGCTAGCGCTCGTGGATGACTCGTTCTTCCTCCCAGCCACGTTGTGTGTGAGGTGCCAGGTGGCTGTGAGGTATTTGCTTACAACAGCTACCGCGGGTTTCTCTGAGAACTGTTTATTTTTCCAGGCCTAAGGTTATTACATCACCCCGCGGTTTCTGGGCAGGCCAAGAGCACTGGTTCGGTGGGTGGGGGATCCAGCCAGGAGGTGCTGTTGCCTCTGTGACCCCAAATCCCAGTCCTAGCAGCAGCCATCCCAGCAGGAGCTTCCAGGTGAGGGAGGAGCATCCAAAATGTGACCAATGGGCCCAAAAAGCAGGCCTAGAAGAGCACCGATCTGAGCCTGGCAGGTCAGGACAGGATGCTGTAAACATCTTACTTGTGATGTAGATGGTGAGAGAGGCAAACCCTCTCACTTACCCGGGGGACAGGGGTCACTGTCATGGCAGAACTTATAAGAAATGCATTTCCACCTTGTGTCCCCGCTGATGGCTTGTTTGCAGGGAGCAGGGTTACCACCAGCTGCTGCATTCACAGATCTACAGGAGGGTCTGCCAGGCAAGGAGGTAAGGAAGGAAAGGCGTGGTCCTTTTGGATTTAACCCACAGGGCCAGGTTCTAGGGCTTCTTGGAGTCCCAGATCAGATCATGAAGGAAGTGAACTAGAAAAGATGGAGATAAAGGGAAGAAAGAAATGGGGGGGGGGGTGGGGAGGAAGGGAAGTCCAGTGACCTCAGAGGGGCCACAGGAGGGAACCAGGTGGAGACAGAGGCGAAGGGCCTTCTTACATGCCTTGAGGGCATGGTTTGCAAGAAGAATAGAGTGAAGCCTCACGAGACCACGTTTCCTGGGAGATGGCATTTTCCCAGAGGAGAAAGCACAGGGTTTTGTCATACAGAAAGAGAAAAAAAACAAGACTTTTATCAATCACAGCTGTGGGAAAGTGCCTGCCTGTAGTAAAATCCAAAGCAGTAAGATATGGATGAAGGATGAGATGAAGCCTAATTTTTGTCATTTCCTTAATCTCTTTACTCTCTTCTCTAAGATGTATTATAGATGATAACAATTTTTGAAATTCTAGTTATACTGAGAAATGCCTTCGTCACTAGCCCCGATACCAAAAACTCAGCAAGAGTTCCTGTTTTCTTATAAAAGCAGAACAGAGTCTCTGGCCAGCTTGTATAGGAGAAGATGCTGTCTCTCAAATTCTAGGATGTTCGCCGCCAGGTGTGCTGTCTGCCTGGTTGCAAGAAGAATTCCTGGTACAATGGAGGCGAGAATCAAACAGAAGTTCAACAGGCAAACCTGCTGCTGCTGACCCTGCCACATACTCAGAAGGAGACACTGACCATGATGAACACATGACAAAGCCTTAAAAACAAGGGCCAAAACCTCCAGGAGGAGGGAAGGAGACAGGATAAGTCTGCAGGCATATGTGTCATGTTATTGCAAAACTTCAGCTGCCCAGTGGAACCTTTCCAATATCAACAGTCCCCAGGCCAGAAGACAAACCTGGCGTCACAGGGTCTGAGTGTGAAAGAAGGATGTTTGGGGTGTAAAAGAAACTGGGATGCCTTTTTGCCTCTGAGAGAGAGAAAGCTGAGAAGAGCTCTCACTCAGTCGGCTCTCAGAGTCCCACTCCAACCTCCCCAGAGGCAAAGATAGAAGCTCTCCTGGACCCAGAATCTTTCATTAAACTCCAATGGCAAAGTGTCCCAGGGGCCTGACTCAGAGGCTCTAGTCCATACCAGAGCCAGCCGCCCAGACCCAAGTTAACATACAAGTCTATCTGACTTCTCATCAGACCAAGTGAGATCATGTGAAAAGTGGCTAGCACAATACGTCAGGATATTCCATTGAGGTTTTTTTTCAATAATTCATGTACACCTACTATGTGCCAGGCATTTTAGATACATTGAATTCTCAGAAAAATCCTGCAAGGCATTCATGATTTTAACTAATAAGTAAGGAAATCAAAGCTCAGGGTAGTTAATTAACTTTCTCAAGGTAACCCAGCCTCTCAGTGGGAAGCAAGTATCGGAAGCCAGGTCTATAGGTTTGCGTGATACCAAAGCCCATGCTTCTACCATTATGTGGTTGATCTTGTCTACATACAAAAGATTCCCTACCCCCCACCTATGAAGGCCAAGCCTCAGGATGCTTCCTGGGCAACCCACTTGTGAGAGCACGCACAGGACAGGATGTTAAAGCTCACGTGAAAGCAGAAAGTGCAATGTGAGCTGCCTAAAGAGTTTTGCGCTAATGCAGGCTTCCCCAGGCATGTCAGGAAACATCTCAGGAGGCACAGTCCCTACTTCTAGGAAAGGGGCCCCAAAACGTGAGAAAGACACACCCCGCTATACACGCTCCCATCCAAATGCTTCTACTTCAATCTTGTGTAACGGGGCCAGCAAACTTTTTTTCTGTAAAGGGTCAGATCATATTTTAGGCTTTGCAGGCCAGACAGTCTCTGTCACAACTCTTCAACTCGATGGTTGCAGCACGGAAACAGCCATAGACAGTATGTAAAGAAATGGACATGGCTGTGTTCCAATACAACTTTGTTTGCAAAATCAGGCAAGTGGCCATTTGCCAACCTCTGTTACATGCCTATGTGACACAGTGTCCCTCACACCTAATTACATCAAAAAGGTTGACAGGCACTCAGTCAGTTTTACCAGCTGATCATGATGGAGCATGTCCCTAGTTTATTAGAAAATGCCTATGGTCTCAATCTCTGATCATGATTGCTGGTCTCAGTTACTCCCAGGGAACCTTTAGCTCTCCTCCAACTATCCTGTCCCAGACGCTAAACTTACAGACATAACTGGGGCAAACCAGGAAAAAATAAAGGTGGCTGGGTGCCTCTCACAAAAGGAAGGGGATTGTACCTGCCTGGAAACCATTTTTCAATATGATCCCATACTCATGCACTTGGAAACTACACAGGGGAAGAAGGAGTGGGAAGGGGAAGGACTTGACCGGAAGCAAACACCATCAAACTTGACATTGTCTCTTTACTGTACACAGAGAATGCAGCCCAGGAAGATAGGCACTCTCTTCCCCAAAAGAAGTCATTTTCTCCAGCCCCACCACTTACTAGCTGTGACCCAGGACACGTTACTTCCTCTCTCTCATCCTTTGACTCTTCATCTGTAAAATGGGGATATTAACAATACTTATAGGGTTATGGTGACCCTCAAATGAGATAACACACAGCTGATATGGACTAGCTACGATGACACTGATGATTCTGGCTTTACTGATGATGATCTTTTCTCCTCATCCTTCTCCAAAGCAAACACGTTGAGCTAGATTCTCTAATAGATATAATAGACAGGCCGAAAGCCCTTGCCTTCACAGAGTATAACTTAGGTAGAGAAATTAACCACTGGTAGGCAGAAAAAAATCATGGAAGCATTGCTAAATGTCAAACGAATGCTTCAGGGCAAAAGGTGCTGTGTAATTTCAGGGAGAGCTCTCCCTCTTATCTACCCTTTGGTCACTGTATGAGAATTGAGCCTCCTACTGGGGCTCTGCAGACCTGCTGGGGACTCAGGGAATGCAGGGACCTCTTGCAGATATCACTTCCAGATACCACAGGCACCAAAACCACTTCTCTTTGACTTATCATATTTGCCTAACAGTGAAGGGGGAGTGGAGGAAGGATCTAAGAAGCTTCCTAATAGATGTTTTGCTTAGGGTGACAGTCACAAATTCTTTCTTGATTGAAGAATTCTCACTAGAAGAAGTATCGTTAATATTCCCATTTCCCCTGCCAATGATGATGATGATAATAAATACAATTGTACCTACAATTTATCATGCACTTACTATTTATCACTTAGCCAGACATTGGTTAAGTACCATACAGACTAACTCAGTTAGTCTTTACTCACTGTCCTTTAAGGGAGAGATTATGATCCTGGCTGAGAACTGAGGCTCAGTGGGCGTGGCCGGGGCAGGGGTGGGGCAGGCATTTAACTTGACTGGGTCACTTACTAAGTGTTGGAGCCAGAACGAGAACCCCTGTTTGCTGATTCCAAAGCCTGTGTTTTAACCATGGCACTGTTCTGTCAAAGACTCTGGCCCACGGGATGTCACATGGGCTCCTTCCCACCCCAGCATCCCACACCTCCTCCGGCTTCTATCCAACAGGGAACCAGACACATGCCGAGGTACTCAGCAGGAAAAATCAACCAGGGCTATGTGACTTCACCTCACGGTCTAAACCATTCCGTGCACTCCAGTCCCCATGACCTTTAGGACAAAGCTGGCATACTATACAGATAAACCAAAAGGGGGGCAAGGATAGCACACTCATTCATTAATGGTCATGCAAAACCCTGCCTGCCAGGTGACAGGGATGTATCTTTAGTTTACAGCCCCTGCTATCTATCAGGAAATGATGATATGACTAAATTCAACAACCAGGCATAAATATGCCAAGTAGCGTTTCTCACAACGAAGTCTGAGGCTGAAAGAAGGATGATTCCCCCCCGATAGAGATACAGACTGGATCTGTTAATACATTTTCCTGTCGATGGACATTTTTTTTTTTTATGGTAAATGAACTTTATCAACTTTGGTCTTCATTGATGGTAAATGAACTCTAATCTGACCACTCTTCAGAAATTACCACCTTTCTACAAGGGTTCAGCCAGTACCAAAACCTGAACACTCACAAGACCCCCAAAAGATCAAACCAGAAAAGATAAGATTGGAGGCTGCTATTTAGAGCCTTAAAAACACATAGATCCAAGGCTCTTAAGGTTTGAAGTCCAACTTCTCTATGCCCAGCCATTCTTCTTTCAAATTCTTCTGCATGGCATATAGAAAGTCAATTAAAATATTAAAACATACCATCAAATTTTTTTAGCTAAAAGGATCAACTACTCATGAAAGACGATCCCTAAGCTATTAATTGAAGACAAAGTTGGAAGGGATTAACCCATCGCATCTCTGCATTTTACAGCTGTGGAGGAAACTGAAGGCCAAACTTGTTAAATGACTTGCCCAAGCCCACACAGAGATAGTCATGAAGCAACCATATGGCACCCGTGGACAGATCAAGTTCATATCAATACATAATCCAAGGCAGATTATTTACCTGAATTTCTTACATTGGTATTGTTCAGTTTGGAGTCCTTGATTACCAAGTGCTTAATCCAGAGAGTGGGAGCTGTGATTTCTGGAAAAAAAAAAAAAAAAAAAGAAGAAGAAGAGAGAAAATAATGTCTGGGCAAAAAGAGTATGTAACTTGGAGTGTAACCCCCAGACTTTTTAACAGCTTTTTTAAAAGCCTGAGGCATCAAGGTTTGAGCCATCTCCCTCATCCCATATCCACTTTGTCCCAACACCCTCTTGCTTCCTTTCTATGGAAGATCATCTCCCCATCAGCTCATAGGAGCCAACCAGGGCCTCCTGTGCTGGGAAGCCGAGTGGTCAGAGTCCAGAGGCACTGAGCCACTCCATCCAGGAATAAAAATATTATCCCAGGAGGTGAGGAACACGCGCCAAGCCAAGACTTTCTCAGCTGCTTCCCTGGAAGAAGATTTAAAGGGGCTAAATCAACAAACGAATGCCAAACAAACCACAGAGACCATTTTAGAGGAAACAACTGAGCCACAGCAGGTTTTAGCTTGCTGAGACTCTTCTTCACATGGGGAAGAAAGTAATGGGTCTAATGTGTGCTTCAATCCCCTTTCTAATAGTTTCTCATCAAACAGAGGCTGAATTCCTCCATCCAGAGAGTTCCAGGGTGCCTCCAGGCTCTCCAGGGGTGGGGTCACCCAGTGGACAGGTGCCATGGAAATCTGAGGATGACCGTGAACACACTGTAGAGTGACGAGATCTTCCATGAGTGTGTTGGGAAGGTGTTCCAAGCTGACATGGTCTCCATTCCACTCCCCCCAGCCCAATCAATCCTCCAGGGCCCCAGACTTGCCAATGATCTAGGACATTTGTAGATCACAGGAACATTTTAACTTCTAGGCATGAACACACACATATGTTCCACTCCATGACCAGTTGCAAAGGATATTTCACATTTCTATCTAAAGCTGAGCCTGGGCTAGGGACATTCTTAGCCATAGAACCAACCAGTGGCATCATTTCTTTTTATTCCTCTGTCTCACTGTCCAGTCTTAGGATCCAAGTCTGGATATACTCGGCTGAAAGCTGCTGAAAGGTTGCCATGTATCGCACTGAGCTCCACATCTCATTGTCAGACTTTCTAGAAACCGCACTCTGCCAAGCTTCCTGCTCCTCCTCATGGGAGCCTGGAGTACTTAGCAAAGCACACTGAAGAATGTAGGCCCTGAGCAGCTCAAACTCAAATCAAAGCCAGCCTTCTGCACCCAAGCTCCTCCTGTCGATTCCTCATACTTCCAGAGATATCCAACCTCTATTTTGCCACCAACCACCATTTCTCTTGACCTAGAATTTCTCCTCTCCCAAATGTCTTGACTCAACTCTCAAGGTCCCTACAACTCAGCCAAACCAGCTCCATACACCAGTCTCTTTCCTGCTACTTTCCTCACTATACCCCGTCTCCACCATATTCTCTCCTTTGCCCATGCCAGTGCCCCTGCCTGGAACAGCCTGATTCCTCCCCCACATTTTCAAGATCCAGCTCAAGTTCTCTCTCTTCACAGAATCTTTTCCCATACCACTGTGATCTCTTTCTTCCATACATGTCTATTACAGAAAACAAACAAACAACTGAGACCATATAATTCCATACATAAAGTTCTCCTATAGTTGCCGATCTCCTGAGAGCAAAGGCTTCCATCTCATCTACTTCCCCTTTGTCCCCCAGAGGCCTCCCACAATGCTGGGCACAGAACACTACAGGAACTTGTTAAGTGCTGATTCATTTAGAAAAGGGATGCTGCTGGCCTGTCTTTCTCAGCCCTGGCTCTTTGGTCTTGGCAGCCCGCAGGGTCCGTCCAGGCTGTGTTATTATTGGACGTTAGCAGTCAGGCAGGAAGCCTGGCAAGAACAGAGGGCCTTTCCAGAAGTGGAGGGGGTACTAGTTCCTGGGAGGGTTTGCATTTTATAAAAGGTTAAAACAACCTGGCTTAAACTGGGAAAAATTCAAATTAAAAAAGAAAAACACAATAATCGTAAAGCTTCAACCAACACCCGAAGGAAAGGCCTCCCCAAATCTGAACATGGGGGGAGAATTCGAATCGAAGTAATACAAGAGCCTACCGTCTCCGTCGAACACCGGCTGGGTCTCCATCGTGGGTGTCGGCTTAGACCCGTCATCTGAATTGAGGGTTAAAAAGAATCGGAAAGAGACTACCATTATTGAGGTAAATACTATCTACTCTCCAGCACTATTGAATGGTTGGGGTTTGCACATGGCCCGGCCAAGTCCCAGTGAACAGACCGAAGAGAAGGAAAAGAAAGAAGAAAAGAACAAGAAGGAGAAGAGAATCACAGAGAGATGCCAACAGTAAGGCAATCCAGGTGTGCGCTTGCCGTTCCAGGGAAGGGACCCAAGTAGTCATGGCTCTGCAGGACCCCTTCTCATAACCCTGTACCAGCACGACTCCGTCAGTCCTTGTTGTTCCCTCAGGAAAGCTGGGAGGCCTATCTTCACCAGCAGCCCTGAGGTTTGGCCAGAAAGGTTAGGAGATGTTGGCACACTGGTGGCATCAAACTCCGAGGTCCCCAGCTCCTTCCTGCCCTCTTGTGAAAGGTACTAGCCAGTACCTTTCTAGTGGCCTTCACTGAAGAGCTCAAGGAAAACAAGAGAACATGGTGCCATTTCCTCCCAAAGTCCTAGCTATTTCTCCATCTGCATCTAAAAACAAAGTGAAGGTAAGAAGGACTATTTCTCTCTCCAGCATGCTAAACTAAAAAGAATGGGGAATCCTTAGAACACTCTTCACTCTGAAACAGCATGCACCCCAATTCCCAAGGAGAGATGGGGGCAAACAAAATGGGAGAAAACATGAGTAATTGCACCCTGGATTTGCTTTGAAATGTCTAACACAGATGATAGGAGCGGGGAGTTCTCAGTAACCAAGTTCTAATACTTATGGTCCTAGTAGTGTGGGCAGCTCTCTCTGTAGACCAAAAACCTCTACGGATCAGAGTAAGTTCAGACTTTATTTACCTTTCAGGACTCTGAATTACATTCCTCAAGATCCCAAAAGCTTAATTTTGAACAGTGTTTCTCAACTTTTTTTTTTTATTGCCCATCCAAGGAGTATTTTTAGACTTTTTTTCCTAATTAATTTCCTAGTGAAATGTTAATAACAAAGATACATTGTATATCTGTTTGTGTACTGTATGCCTATCTGTGCTTTATGTGTAAAAAGAGCAAGTGCTCTTTTGTGCCCTAAGAACCAACTTCCACCTCCTTGGTGAAAGCTGGGAGCAGGTATCTTTACCTGTGTTGAGAACGCATACTTCCGAGATGTTTCTGTTTTCTCCCTTGGGAGGGGGACGGAAGGAGAGCACTGTGGTCTCGGACACTGTGGTTACACAATCCCTTCTCCCCAAGACCCCCAGAGGTCTTTTAGGACTGAACACTATATTCTCCAAGCATTAACTATGGAGAATGCAAGTTCTCATATAGCCTGCAACGCCAGTCAGATCACCAATAATGACAGCCTTCACCATTTGGAGCTCCCAGAACTCTTGGCAGAGTTCCCTGCATCTTATCAGGGGAGGGAGAAAGAACACAGAGTCTTGATCCCTTTCTTACGCCAACACCCCACCTCTGGGATCTTAAGATTCAATAGCTATGGAGACCCTAACCTTTGCTTGAGGCTGAGGCCAGCAACCTGGCAGTTGTGTGACACGTGACCCTGCTATAATTCTCACATGCCAACGTAAGACCCAACTCCCGCAGCGGCCAGGGTGATCCTGAACTATCCGACAATCTCCTGCAGACATGAGACGTGGCAGGAGGGGAGGAGTAATGAAGCTGAATATCTTATTTGCCTCAAACTGGGGTCCAGAACAGCCATCTTTTGATGCCAAACTGTGTACGTTTGATCTGGAAGTCACTGAGGGAGAAGAAACACAGAGCAGAGCCACACAGTGTCATTTTTTAAAATGGCATCACTTCCCTGACTCTATTAACACCTCTTTCTATTGAATTCAATGAACCACTGAATGAAGTTTTTTGGCAGCTGCAATGCACATTTGGTTGCTGCTGCCGGATGCAGAGTTCACAGTCTAAATAGACCTGCCCAGTGTGCTCAGCCCCTCCACACAGGGTGGCTTCATTTCAGGAGTCTTAAAGGGAACAAAGGGAAAGTGAGAAATCACACATTCTCAGAGGGACAACGATGACAAGCCAAGTGAAAAATGGCTTATGAGATATTTTAACATTCAATTAAAAATCCTCCCATACTCCAAGAGCTGTATCTCATTCTGGAGCAGGATGACAGAAAATATTCTGTTTACTTCTCCCATCATCCACATGAGAGTCTGGGACTGCCCGTCTGGGACTGCCCATCTGGTCCAGCAATCAGTAAAGAAATCTGCTGCTCAAGGAGAGGAAGGAGGGTTTCCAGTCTCCCCAGGGAAGTCGAGGACCTCCACGATTTCCCAGATGCAGGTCCAGAAGCCCACATAGCACGAAGCCACGTGCAGGGAGTGAATCTTCCTGCAGGGTAGGGTCACCGAGGGTGAAGACATACAGCTGCACTGCCACCATGGAGGCCCTAGCCGGAAATCTTTATGAAGTGAGAAAAGGCAAAGTGCCCTGCTGCCAGGAGAGCCACCTGTGAAATCCAGCATGCCCCAAGGATGGGCAGCCAAGCCAAAGCCAATAGGACCCTCTGACCATCATCTCCGGGCACCTGGGCACCTGGCATCCAACCCAGCAAACAAGCGCACCCTTCTACCAAACATAGGTCCAAGGCCTGGGTCCAAGGTCCACATCAGGCCTGCTTCCTGGCAAGCCCTGGGGCAACACCAGGACCCACACTGGGCCTGGGGGAGAGAGAAAAGCTTCCGCATGTGCCCCTGGCCTCCCGGTCTCCAGTGGGGTCACAGTGCAGATACCGGCTTTGCAACCAACTAAGCTGGGTAACCTGGACCCCTCACTTTTCTTCTCTGGGCAGTGATATCCTCTTCTAAAAATGAAGGATGGCTGCACCCCTAGCCTCAGGACACTGGGTAGCTGTAAAAGACTCTAAAGGCCTCTTAAAGAAGGTATTAAATCATCGAGTGTTAAATCATCTTATCCAACTGCTTACTTTTAAAACTGGATTTGTAGAATTAAAATTCTATAAAGTTTTAAAAATAAAAAATAAAGTAAACCTTACAACTCAATAAGAAGACAAACAGCCTGGTTTTAAAATGGGTAAAATATTTTAATAGACATTTCAAAGATGCACGGACAGCTAATAAATACACGAAAAGATGCTCAATATCATTAGTTGTTAGGAAACCACGAATTAAAACCACAGTGAGATACCACCACATACCTACTAGAATGGCTAAAATTTTTAAAATAGAAACTATCAAGAGACAAGGATGTGGAGAAACTCAAACCCTCATTCCTTGCTGATGGGAATGTAAAACTGGGTAGCCATGATGGAAAAGAGTCTGGCAAATTCTTTAAAAAGTTAAACATAAACTTACCATTCAATCCAGAAATTCCACTCCTGGGAATCTATCTAAGAAAAATAAAAACATATCCACCCAAAGACAAGTATACAAATACTGATAGCAGCATTATTCGTAATAGCCTTGAACTGGAAATAATCCAAATGTTCGTCTACTGGTGAAGAGATAACCAAATTGTGATATACCCATACAATGGAATATTACTTAGCAATTAAAAGGGATGAATTACTGATACATGTAATAATATAGCTGAACTTCAAAAACATTATACTAAATGAAAGAAGCCATGTGCAAACACTCCATATTGTTTGATTCCATTCATATGAAATGCCTAGTAAAGATAAATCTATAGAGATAGAAAGCAGATACATGGTTGCCTGGAGGAGGGAGTGGGGTATAACTATAAATGGGTACAAGGTTTCTTTGGGGGTGATGGAAATGTTCTCTGGTAATGACAGCACATCTCTATAACGGTACTAAATTCATTAAATTGTACATTTACAATGGGTAAATTTTGTGGTATGTAATTACACCTTAATAAAGTTTTTAAAACAAAGCGGGGATGGAGTACCAAAGTCATCACAGGTAAATCATCAGGTGGCAGTAGCTAGATTACCTGAGCAATCCTTAATTTGGGGGGAGACTCTCCTGTATATCTTAAAGAAAAATATATCTGAATCTCAATTTACATGAATGCATATGATGATTTCATGTGCGTGTATGTTTAATCTTGGTGATTCTTTTAGACCTCAGATAGTAAGACTTTCTTTCTCTTT
Organism: Mesoplodon bidens; assembly: GCF_964165515.1. Taxonomy (NCBI): domain Eukaryota; kingdom Metazoa; phylum Chordata; class Mammalia; order Artiodactyla; family Ziphiidae; genus Mesoplodon; species Mesoplodon bidens. The sequence continues at coordinate 146,435,142 of NC_138178.1, read as the reverse complement.
GATACCATAATACTCTTTCAGACCGAGAAGAACATAGAATACTGAAAAAACCTGATTCAAAGATGACCATTTCTTTTACAGGGAGAAAAAAGTAAATTAGGAAACGTTAAAAAAAAAAAAAAAAAAGGCAAACCTGAGAGAATTTCTCAAGGATGATGTCAAGATCAACAATAGTAAGTGTTACCACATTTTGCAACGCTCAGAGTTTCTGGCAGGTGGCTTTCTTCATCTATTCTCACCACCGGCCAGGGCAGAGGAAGTCACCAGGCAGATAAAAAGAGATTGAGTTTCAGCGCAAGAAAGTGATTTGCTCAAGGCTCCAGAGGCAGTGAGCAAGCGGCGCTGGAAACCACCCAGGCCCAGAGCGGGGCGTCTGGCCGCACGAGATCCCCCAGCCCCCAACCACGCCTCTCCTTGCAGGTGCAGCCCCAGAAAGCCGCAGCCCCCGCACGGGCTCTGCGAGCCTATCCAGACAGTGGGTTTGTGCGACAGCACAATTCTTTGCCCTGCGAGAAGGCCTGGCCCACGCACAGACAGCTGGAAGTCACTTCGACCCCTGATGACACCGTTCAAAGCCTCCTCTGTTTGGCTTTTTGATTCCTGATTGACATTCGCTGGCGAGTGGAGATAAATGCCGGGCTGAGGACAATGTTGACCGGCTCTGACTATTCTCAGGGAAAGACTTTTCAGAATAACAAACAAAACAAAACAAAACCCCCAAAACATTGGTGTGCTTATGGGACTGAATAGAGCCCAAGAGGTCCAAGGAAGCAGGGCCGGGCCTTTCAAGGGGCTGGCAAGTCCATTGAGGAGTTAATTGTTTGGGTGTACAATGAGTTTATTCTGACCACATACAAAGAGCTTTCTCTTCCAGGTCCTTCAAAAGCAAATGTGTCAAAGGGGCCAGAGGAGGAATCTGTATTAATGGCATCTCTTGGGGTCTCTGAGACTGAGGAACGTTGGAGAATGACAGAAAAAGAAACCACCACCCCCGTCCTGAGACTCGGAAGGTCTCTCAGTGGTCCCAAGTCCCCTTTAATTCTTGGGTTCTGCCCAAACCATGCCCATCACTGGCCACCCTCCCTCTTGTATTCATTTAGGCTGCCATTGGCCGTCTTTTGCCAAGACATGGAGATACACTTCAGCCTGGTAGAAGTGCTGGAAGGTTCTTGCTTTTGAAGCGACCACACTTATGCCAGAGCCATCATCCCCCTCAGCATGTGACTCAGGGACCCAGTGTGAAAGTCAAGATGACTTATTCTGGGCCTCACAGGGAGACAGTGGTGCCTGTTTGCAAAAATGTCCCTTAAGAACCTGGCCTGAATCATACCAGGAGGAGGATGGAATGTTAGTTAACCTCAACCTTTCCTGAGATGCATGTCCCAGGACCAACGAGGCTCAGAAATATACTGTGAGCTGTCCTGATTCTGACCTTTGAGAACACAAGTTATCTGGGTACTTCGGGTCCTTTCCAGAGCAAGAGATGAATCTTTTACATTCCATCTACCCACTTGCACACTCCTTCCCCAAAAAAGCTTAAAGCTGTCTTTTTGCAAGCAGTTGGCCACACCGTCAAGCTCCACATTTTCTTGAGTAAGAACGGAAACAAGAGGCTGGTGAAAAAGGTAGACCAGAGATGGAAGAAGGGGGCGTGGTGACAAAGCGGAGGAGAAGTAGGGGAGAGGTGGCCCTGGCAGCAGCAGAGTTGGTTCAGGGCTGGGTTCACCCAGAGACGGGGCTAATTTTTTTAAAACTCTTTATTTTGAAATGATTATAGAAATGATTTTGCAACAGGTAGTTGCAAACAAAGAGGTCCCATGTACCCTTCACCCAGTGTCCCCTAGTGATAGCATCCTTACAGTTAACATAACTATATGGATAACATCATAATAGTATAATATCAGAATCAGGATATTGATATTGGTGTAATCCAGGGACCTTATTCACATTCCACCAGGTTTGCATGTACTTATTTGTCTGTGGGTGGGTGGGTGGGTGGGTGGTGTGTCATTCTATGCAATGCTATCCGTGTGCAGATTCATGCAACCACCACCACCACCACCAAAATATAGAACTAGTCCATCACTACAAACATCACCCACGTGCTACCCTTTTATAATCACACTTCCTCTCCTCCACCCCGTCTTTCACCCCTGGCAACCACTAATCCTTTCTCCATCTCTATAATTTTGTCATTTCTGCAATGTTATATAAATGGAATCATGCAGTATACAATCTTCGGAGGTTGGACTTTTTCACTTTGCATAACGCCCTTGAAATCCATCCAGTTGTTGCTGCATGTGTCAGCGGTGTGTTCCTTTTCATTACTGAGTAGTATTCCATGGTATGGATGCACCTCAGTTTGTTTCACCCATTGAAGGACATTTGGGTTGTTTCCACCCTTGGCTATTACAGATAAAGCTGCTGTGACTATCTGTGTACAGGTTTTTGTGTGGACATAAGTTTTCATTTCTCTGGAATAAATGCTCAGGAGTGCAATTGCTAGAGTATATGGTAAGCATATGTTTTGTTGTTTAGTTTTTTAAGAAACTTCCAAAGTATTTTTCAGAGTGGCTGTATCATATTACAGTCTTACCAACAATGTATGAAAGATCCAGTTCGTCTGCAGCCTCATTAACATTTGGTATTGTCACTATTTTTATTTTAGCTCTTCTAATAGGTGTGTAGTGATATCTTATCATGGTCTTAATTTGCACTTAAACATTTTTTTTATTGAAGTATAGTGATTTACAATATCATGTAAGTTTCAGGTGTACAGCATAATTCAGTTTTTTATATAGGTATATATGTGTGTATATATATATATATATATATATATATATTCTTTCTCAGATTCTTTTCCCTTATAGGTTATTACATCATATTGGGTATAGTTCCCTGTGCTATACAGTAGGCTCTTGTTGGTTAACTTGCACTTTTTTATAGCTAATGATGTTGAACACCTTTTTGTGTATTTATTTGCCCTCCACCTATGTGCTTTGGTGAGATGCCTATTCATTTATTTTGCCCATGTTTAAATTAAATTGTTTTTCAACTGTTAAGTTTTTTAGCATTCTCTGTATCTTCTACACACGTCCTATGCCAGATAGGTGGTTTGTAAGTATTTTCTCCCAGTCTGTAGTTTTTTAACTCTCTTAACAAGATCTTTCCAAGAGCAAGTTTTTAATTTTGATTGAGTCCAATTTATCAATTTTTAAAAATTTTGGATCACGTGTTTGATGTTCTCAGACACCAAAGCTCAAGGTTCACCTAGCTGTAAGTTCTGAAGATTTTCTCCTATGTTTTCTTCTAAAAGTTTTAATAGCTTTAGATTTTACATTTAAGTCCAAGATCCACTTTGAGTTGGTTTTTGTATAAGGCATGGGATTTAGGGAAGGTCTCGGGGAGTTGTTTTTGTTTCTGTCTGTGGATGCCCAATTGCTACAGCACCATTTGTTGAAAGGACTATCCTTCCTCCGCTGAATTGCTTTTGCACCTTTGTCAAAAATCTGTTTGCCATGCTTGTGTAGGCCTACTTCTGGGTTCTCTTTTCTGTTCCATTGATCTCTAGGTCAATAGGACAGTGAAAATACTCTGTATGATACTGTAATGGTGGATATCACTACACATGTGTCCATTCCCACAGAGTGTACAATACCCAGAGTGAATCCTAATATAAACTGTGAACTTTGGGTTATAATGATGTGTCAATTTAGGTTGATCAGTTGTAACAAATGTACTCACTCGGGGGGGGAATATTGATGGTGAGGGAGGCTGCACATGTGTGGCGGCAGGGGGTATATGGAAAATTTCTATATCTTCCTCTTAAATTTAAAACGAAGTCATTAAAAAACAAAAAGAAATAAACATTGAAAAAAATGTGGAGTCACCACATTTGTTCAGATGATCAAAGGGAAGCATGGATTGAAAATTCATAAAGGGTCATGAAGGGAATAAAACACTAAAGATCTCTTGGTTTAAAAAAAATCACATAGAGTGATTCCTCCCACTTTCTTTTTCTTTTTGAAAATTGTTTTAGCTACTCTAGTTCCATTGCCTTTCCACATCAATTTTAAAATAAACAGCCCTTGAAACTCGTGGCTTTCTTTCAACGGGTGCAACAGGACTGGAGAGTGACAATTCCTCGGCCTTGACCACAGGAGCTATGTGGTGCTTGGAGCTGGAGAAGTAGTTCGGATGTGGCCCTGAGGCCTGTCCACCCACGGGCTGAAATCGCTGGCTCCCTCCAGCTTGCTGGGCCACAGCTGGAACTGAACTCATTCATCCAAGGAACAGTGAGCCAAGGAACATATTCTCGGTGGCCTGACAAGCTCTGGGCTGTCTCACCTGGACTTTGGGGGCACCACAAAGGTACCAGGCATAGGAATCAAGAACTTGCCGGTGGGCCATGCTCATCCCAGGCAGCCTCCTTCAAGGGTCTTTCCTTAGAGGCTCTGGTCGTGGGAGCTGCTGACCAGGGCGTTTGCAGGTGCCACCTGCCTTCCCTCCCCTGCTTCCAAGCATCCCAGTATCTAGAGGTCTGTGCCCCTCTGGGAGGCTTCACCTCCACCCGAAGATACCCTCTACAAGAAGAGGCTAAGGACCATTAGAATGTGAGCTCCACAAGGCGAGGGCTCTTATCATTTCACTTGTTACTGGATCCTCACTAACTAAAAGCTGGCACTTAGTAAGGTCTCAATGAAAATTTGTTGAATGAAAGAATAAAAGAGCCAAGTATAAAAACACTAATGGTTACTAACAACGCCAGGGACTCATTAGAATCCATGGCTAGAAGGCTTTTCCAGGTCACTAAATCCCATTTCCTCTCTAGTCCTTGGAAATCAGGATATGGCAAGGATTCACACTCTTCGTTTAGCATCCTCCATGCATAAACTTTCTTTTGGAGACCACAGAATAGGGTCTGAGATGGAGGGCGGGGGATGAGTAGACGGAGCCCTGCTGGGGGAGTAATTAAGCGTGGGTAGAGGGAGATATGGTACATGCATGAACACTCAAGCACCCTCGCACACACCCCTTCTGCAACCCATCTCTTCAAAGCTGATATAGTGATAAGCCAGGCTTGGTCCAGGGTGGCTCAGACACCAGAAAGCAGCAGTAACCTGCATGCAGAGAGGAAAAGAGCCACCTCTCATGGGCCTGGAGCTGCTTAGGCACCGTTTGTAGTAGGCACGTATCAGAATGAATGCTTCTTCACAGGGAATTCCAATGTGAGCTGAGGCCAACCCACAGAGGTCATTAGCTGCCCAGCTCCATTCAAATACAGCCCAGAAGCAGCCGCATAGCACAGGGAGATCAGCTCAGTGCTTTGTGACCACCTAGAAGGGTGGGATAGGGAGGGTGGGAGGGAGGGAGATGCAAGAGGGAGGGGATATGGGGATATATGTATATGTATAGCTTATTCACTTTGTTATACAGCAGAAACTAACACACCATTGTAAAGCAATTATATCCAATAAAGATGTAAAATATATATATATATATATATATATATATATATATATATATTTAAAAAAAAAAGAAAAGAAAAGAAATCCAGCCCAGGCTGGTAGGTAATCGGACTTGAGCTATCTGATGGCATGGCTGACAGATCAATTATGGATCCAGCCTCCCCCTCTGTGCTGGGGGAAGAGAAAAAAGAGGTAGCTGGGAAGAGGTTAAAGTCACGTGAACAGGGGTGATGCTCCACGTGTAGAATGCTCTGAGATAGCCAGCCTTGCACACCTCAGCCAGGCTTGAGGCAATGGAGTAAACCTCCTTCAGGTGTGCTTAACCACCACGAGGGCGGAGGCTAGAGGCTGCTTGGTCCCCTTCATCTGGGAGACCCGCCATCCATCATCCCTGCCCTGAGCACCTCCCTCAGCCCTGAGTGAGAGTGCTGCTATAGCTCCGTCACTTGAGCGACAAAGGTCTCCAAGTTGGCACCAACCTGTAGACCAGACGTCAGGAGAGATTCTAAAAACTGAGACCCAGAGAGGGACCTTGGAGAAATAACTGTGACTCACTCTTCACTTGGAACACAGACTACGGAGTAGCCAGTGGGGGAATAAAAGAAGTTTCAGCAAATTAAAGGTAGGTTGGATTTTGGAAGTTTCGCTTCTCTCCAAGATTGGTTTGACAAACACAGAAGCCCATGCAGAAAGTGTAAGGAGTTTGCTATTGTTTTTATTCTTCTCTCATTTTCCTTACACTGCTCACTCCCAGACCTCTAGGAAGTAGGAAAAGAGAAAATTGCAGAAAACTCCCAATAACCCTATATTTTCATTTGCCATCTATCGAAGTATCACCCTGGGATCTATAAGGTCCTGGGCGCTCAGGAGAAAAAGTTCCCAGAGAACTGCCAGAAATCATTGCCCAAGTGCTCTCCCGCTATTCTCCCATTTAATCATTCTTCACCCGCCCCATCAACACCCCGCTGGAGGCTGAGAACTTCCCTTCCACACCTCATAAGTAATGAAGCCCAGGACCAGTCCCTGACTTTGTGTTTGGTTATCCTGGAAACCCCCCAAATCACCCATATTTGTTAGCATCAAGACCCCTAAAAGAGGCACCTCAGGAAAATCCACAAGCCTTGGGGGGCCAGGAAAAGCTTCTCAGGGTAAAACCACCATCTCTAAACACATTTTGCTTCCCATCCACTTTCCTGCTTCACTGGAAACCCCAAATTCCTTTCTGTCTCTCAACTTCTGCAGCTTTCGACTGTTTTAGCAGCAGATCGTCAGAGCTCAAGGGGCTGCTGGGGGCCCTTTCCTCTCTTCTGATATTCCTCTGTAGCATCAATAAAACACATGTGGCTGCATGTGTGCCCTCCACCCCCCAAAACACACACATACTCCTTCCATCTCTCTCCGAGGGCGAGGATGGACGGAGAAGGGAGGGGTAGCAGGATGGGAGTGCCCCAGATCAATGGATATTTGAAACTCAAACACATGGCCCGGGACCTACCCTGCATGTGTTAATTACCACACATGTGCCCATAAAGGAGTCTGTGAAACACAAGGGGCCCAAAGAACAGAGCGAGGCAAGGACATTCCAAGGGATTAAGTAAACAGTCTGAAGTTCTGACCCTCCTCCCCTCCCGGAGCACATGCATCTGGGTAAGATAACCGGACCTCCCTCCCTCCGTCCCCCACTTCTCCCCTCGGGCCCACACCTGTGGACCCAGGATCAGGAGCGACCCAGACCTCCTTGCGAGCCAGACGGCTGTGACCTGCTACCGCCTGGCCTCTCTCCCTCTCCCCTGCCTCCCGCTATCTCCCTGGGCCTCTTCCCCCAGCCTCCTCCCGCTCTGCCTTTCTCCTTTTTCTCCTCCTCTCCTTTGGAGGACTGATTCCTGGCTGGCAACCAGACCCTCCTTCGCACAATACGCCTTTTCATTCCTCCCTGGTGGAGAGAACTGATCCCTTCAAGCCCCATCCGTGGAGCATGTTCAAAAAGGCAAGAGGGTGGGGAAAGAAGGAGCTGGGTCCGTTCCTCCCCACCACCACCAACCCCCCAACACACACACCCAGACCCCCGGCCTCGCCCCCTTTCTGGCCGTCCTCCGGGCTTAGCATCCTTCTGGGCAGGTCTTGGGCTGCAAGCTCCGGCTCCAGGGAGATGCCTTCTAGGAGACCCCACATGTGGGCATGAGCTCAGACAACGGTCCTTTGTGTCCTCCCACCTGCTGCCCTCCGGAGCACATTCCATTCTTAAGCGGCAGCTGAAAAAGGGACCTCGGCGGGGCCGACACAGGATATTATAAATGCCCTCTCGCACCCTGTTCCCATTCAAACCCCAGCTTCCTGGACAGGTGTGGCTTCAGGTGGCCCTTCCTACAGGTGGCCTGAACCTGCTTTTCACTGCACTGCCCATGGCAGACAAACAGAAGAGATTCAGCACCTCTGTGGACCCTCTGAAGTAGAAGGAAAGAGAGGCCACTGGGCAGAAGTCAAGTGTCAAGGGGCGAGTCAGCCCTAGCATCTCCCCCACCCCTCTGCCAGCCCTTTGCACCAAAAAGGAAGCCTCCACACAACAATCTAGGAGGGAGGAACCCACCGGGGTAAGGGAGCAAAGAGCTAGAAACCACTGGAAACTTATCCCCCTGACACGAGGCTTCAGACCCTACCCCCCTGTTCCCTGCATCATCCTTGGAGGAATTGGATTCCCCTGCCTTCTTCCAACTGGATCAGCAAGAGCCCACCGTGACCACAGGTCTGGTTCTTATTGTTATCCACAGGGTACAAAGCCACAACAAACTAGAAAGGACAACCGGGGAAGTACTTCTCTGTGCAGCTGAAGAACCAAAATCCTCTGGTTGGCCTTTCTTGCTGCAGGTGCTTCATTCAGCATCATGCACTCAGTTCCCTTTGGTGGGGAAAGTCTGGGTGGTCCGTTTTGCATGATTGCTCTTTTTCTTCCCTGCCACCAGGACCTCACGCCCAGGAATAAAGGCTATGCTCCTGAAGACTTCAGTTGCAACAAGCGAAACTGAAGGCAGCTCCCTTTTCCAACCCCAATAAATTACAGGCAGACACGCCACTCACAGTGTTGATGATTTCAGATCTTTGCAGAAAGTAACGTTCATCCCCTCTCCTCCTTGCCCTCCTAGAAGGGAACTACCAACACTGGAGGCTGTCTCCCCCTGTGCTTGGAAGGACCTGGAAGGGTGCTTGCTCCCTTCTTTCACCCACTTACTCGTTCCTGCTCGCTGGAAGGGGAGCAGCCCATCGGGTCGCTTGGTCCATGGTTTCTAGTGGGTGGTGGTATCACCAAGTTCCACTTCCATGTCTTCTTGGAGGGACAGCATGTTCTCCAGACTCTCGGCTCCTGCGTTCAGGCAGTGGGACTCTGCCTCCTGTTCTGGTCCCCAAGGAATAAGCACTTGGGGCAAGGTCCAAGGCTTTGCCTTGGTCTCCCTGTGACTGCGGTGGAGGGTAAGCCTGTACACCCCACACTGATCCTTGCATGCCCAACTCTCCACATGGACTCTTATGAGCATGAAGTTCCCAAGGCCCAGATGCAGGCGGGAGGGCTCAAACTCAGTCGAGACCTCTGGTCTGAGTTTTACCCGAGGGCACAAAATGGGGCTTCTAAAGTGCTCGCATGTGCAATAAAACTGATACCTGTTTTCCATGCAACTACCAATGTGTATGCTGCCCTAGAAGTAAGAAGCGGTGGATCCTAGTGCCAGCACCCTGGAAAGGATGGTCAGCACATCCCAAGGACCTATTCCTCATGTCGGCTGGTCCACTAAACAGCACTCAGACAAATGCCCTAGTCGGGCCAGCTGCACAATTTGTAGGGCCCAGTGCCAAGTGAAAATGCAAAGCCTCTTGTTCAAAAAGCAGGAAAAAAGGTGCCACAAAAGACACTAAACTATCAAGCCTTATCCTCTCTTCCATAGTCTCTCTCTTGACTTGTCCTGATGTTCTTTAATTTGCTATTTAGCGTTGTTCTAGGTAATGAAAAATGAAAACTCTAAGCGTATTACGGAAGCCCTGTAGCCTGCATCACAAGAGCTATCTGCCAATGGGGCTGCAGCAGGTAAGCATAGTACACGTGTCTCTTCTGCTCACACACACACTTCTTTGTCCCACTGGACTATACTTACAAAACTCAAGTTCAAAGGAAAATAATTAAGAATTTCAAGATAACAGCTGCATGAGTCACCTGCCCATGAAGCATCTAGTCTTAGTGAAAAGAATCGGGATGCGCTGGGACAATTATCAAGGAAAATCAAGGAGGAAAAACTGTTCAGATGGATCTCCAAAATAAAAGAGTCAGGGCAGACTCGGGCATACCTGCCTTCATTGTGCTTTTCTGTTTAATGCTGGCTACACTGGTAGCTTATTGACTGAACTTCCCAGGAACCAAGAGTCTCAGGGTCCCTGCCAGCTCTGTGCACTGCACTTGCTCACCTCTCTCAGAAATTCTGGGAGCTTGGTCCCCACCGCCATACGAGCCTTACTTACCTCCAGGCTTCTGGGAGGAAACACAGAATAAGAATGGGAATTTTCTGCGGGGCACTTTTAGCTTTCACCCCAGGCTCCTTCCATCTTGTCTAAGAATGCCTGCTTGGACTGGCTTTAGAAGCAAACATTCAGATAAAGCGTGAAACTCCACTCACCTTTCCTTCCTGAGTTACCCTGGCTCACGGGCTTATCGGTGACTGAACCTTGGGTGAGAGGGGAAACAAAAACACAGACATTCAGAATGCATCGCGGTTGGTTTCTTTCAAAGAGTTGGTAAAGCCTGATGTTATGAGCATGTGGTTATGTATATATATATATATATTGTATACACATCTAGGAACATTATATACAAAGTGAGTACATACATACATGTGACTGGGGTTTGTTTAACATCAATGTCACTGATATCACAGCGCCGTTGAGATGAACAATGATTTCCAGGCTCCCTGGCAATAGTCTTGACCAGATTTTTACAAAATTCCACAACCACATAACTCCTTTGTTGAACATTCCACTGACTGCCCCTCACCTCCACTTCCCACCAACTCCATGTTCTGAGCCCCATCCAGCCAGGGGGGGCCAACTGAAAAGAAAACCCCTCTCACTGCAAATGCAATGACTGACATCCCTTGCTGGTTAGGGCAGGAAATCGGCGATTTTCCATCTGCATTAAGTAGAAAATTGTTGGCCCAATTGTAATGAATGGGCCAAAATAGTCTGAGGCATGGAAACAATTTTCTAGATGCAGCGTGTTCCTCAAGGAGCGGGCAGTCTGGGGGTTTGGCCAAACGCTTTGCCCTGCATGTGCTTGGATGCCCTGTGCCGCCATCCGACGGTCCTGACCCTGTTGCACCTGCCTTTCCCATGACACCCAACCCCACACATGCAGGGCACAGCCAGCCCAGGAACACCAGGGCATCTGTGGAAGTCCCCGCGACAAAAGAGAAGAAACCCATCATAATCCAGAGCCAACCCCTTCTCCCTATACTAGCTTTGTGAGAATTCAATTATATTTCCCTGCATGACTTGTTTCTAGCACATTTGTTTGCTTTAAATGAAACTTTCCAGGTCATTTGCAAGGAGGGCTCATTCCTCCTCCTCCCCCTCCCCACACCAACCCCAATTAAGGTTTCCAGTTTCCATGTAAACCACAAATAAAGTAAACTTTCCTTTTTGGCCTGCAAATTTTGGTTTCCTAATGTAGATACTTACGGCCCTTTCCACTCACCTTTCCCCTTATATAGCAGGGCTGGTTGAAAAATGAATAAATTTGGGGAAAAAAAGGAAAACGTTAGGACAGCAGGACTGCCTTTGGAATTTCCCAGAGGTTTTAGAATAATGTTTTAGACTTTGCTTGCACTTAAAAATTAAAAATAAGTAAATAAATAAAATCTCATATACACAGATTACAGAGAAATAGGAAGCAGCTGGTGGATGGGATAGGCTTTTTTTTGTTAACGCTGCATAGTGAATTAAGGGAGTGTCTTGAAGTCCCTTTCCATCTGAATGGAAGTGGGAAGTAGGAAGCTTGCCTAAATCCGAAAGGCACAATCCCACAAAACTGATCTAAGAACAAAATTTCTCTATGCCTATAAAGTTGGAAATAAAAAGGACTTCATTTTTCCTATGGACTCACCCAGAGGGTTGTTATAAAGCAGTGGTTCCCTAACCTGTCTCATCATGAGAACCACCGGAGAAGCTCCTAAACACGTGGACCCCAAGTCTCCATGACCACTGGATCCGAATACGGAAGAAGCCTCGACACCTGGGTTCTTTTGAATTCCCCAGGCACTGCTGATGACAGCCAGATTTGAGGGCCGCGGTTATGAATGTTTTCCATCACCACACATTATATTGTTCAGGGGTTGCAAACGTATGGCAACGTAGACCACCACCCTCCTCTCCTGCACCCGTGAAAGACATCCCTAATTGGTTGTCACAGCCTTTGATGTTGAACTCCAACGCAGTCTTGAAATTTATCTCAATAAAGTGTGCACCCAGGGCCACGAGCAACCAAAAGCACACAAGCTACAAACTTATATGCCACGCTCTCTAGAGGTTATGGCCGATGCTTGAGAAAAGAGCATTGAACCAGAAACTTAAACTCAAAATAAATAGATACGTACACACAGACATATACTGACCCTATCACCCAGCTGACAACAGAGCAAGCATGTTTGGGTAGACTCCTCCCTGACCTGGAAGAGGGCTCATAACCACCACCAATCTTTCAAAAGTGCACCCACAAGATTCAGGAGACCAGCCAAGGGGGTCTCTCTCCCACCCTTTTCTTTCTTCCCGCCCTTCCCTACGGTACCTGAACATACAGGAGTTTTATTCTGCACAGAAGAGCCACTGATGGGCTTCCCATCTGGGGTGACACACCAGCAGTACCCCGTGTAAGTATGGCACTGCACCTGTTCGGGGAAGTGGGAAGGGGAAAAGAACCGTAAGTCTTGGGTCACAGTATCCACAGTCACCTCCCAGCTCCTTCAAAGCATCCCCAGCATAGCGGAGAACTCCTTCTACCTGTCACCCAGCATCCCTCCCCCGAGTGGCCCTTGAAGGCTGGCCAGACAACATTGATTACATTTTCTGTGTGACCCCCAGGAGCAACCATAGCAATTTACTGTTTCCTTATGACATTTAATGCTTAATCTCTTATACCGTACTCGGATACGTTCACTGTGTATTCCATCCATTTGTAAAAAGTTGATTGGTGAACTAATTTGGCAAGTACAAGTTGGAATGTCACCACTGTGGGTTGGTATGACCCTTCTTGAAGAAGCAGAGACAAGGGAAAAGCTTTTCTTCTTTTTCTAGCTTTTCCCAGCATCCGTGCCTATAGTCAGCCTGCCTATTGATCCCATGGCTTTCTTGAGAAAAGGGCACATGTGATGGGGTTACGGTAAAAACAAGGCCACTTGTGCCTGCAGGTTCTAGTTCTAGATGCCCTGCTGCACCACTGTGTGATCTTCCTCAAGTCTCTGTGATCGGGTCCACGCTGCCTGGGAATAGTAAATGAGAATGAGGCTTTTGGCTTCGTTCGGAGTAACTCTCCTTTCTCTCTCAATAGCTGTCATTCTGTCTACATCCTCCACCCCACCCCACCATCCTTTTCCCACCCACTTTCTACACAAATCAGGGCATCATTCCCCTGCGTAAAACCCCTCGATGACTGGTCATCGTACTCAGGATGGAGACGATGCTGATGTGCACAAGCTTGAGGGCCCCCATGATCTGCCCCCTGCCTATCCCCACAGCCTCATTCTACTCCCAGGTCTCCACACCCCCCATTCCAGCCACAAGCTGGAATGAGCCTTTGAGCCTTTGAGGCTCACAAACACATCCTAGGGTCTCATGATTCTGAACTTCTGTTTGCTCCAACTGGTCAACATGCCCAGAATACCATTCCCCAACCCATCCCAGCACACTCCCAAACCCTCTGTCTTCCCACCCCATTCATGATACACCTTCTTCTTAAAGTGCTCCCAGCCTCCCCACCTCCTCTCCTTCCTTCCTCCGACCCTCCACACACCCTGGTTCCCCAAATTCAGAGCCCTTATTACAATGAGCTTAATGGTTGATCTGTCTAGTCTATCTCCCCCATTAGACTGTGACCTCGCTAAGGCAAGGGACTGGATATTGGCTATTTCTATATTCCAAGCATCTAGCACAATGCCTGACGTTTATTGTAGGCATTTGATGAGTTGAATAAATGCATGAATTATCATATTTCCTAAATTCCTGGTCTCCATCCATTCTAAAAATATAACAACAATTTAAACAGCCCTGCCACACTAAATGTAGACCTCAATTACAAGATGTGTGCCAATTGTACAGGCATTAAATTGTGCGGAAAAGGTGCCTCTTGGGATCAAGGACACATTAGAATTGAGGATAGACAATAACAGCATACAAATCAAGTGGTGAGGGATACAAGGAGTACAGGGGTAAAGGAGAGATTTGACAGCCTGGGTAAAATCCAGAAGTTATCAGCAAGACAGAAAAGCTACAGAAAAGGCTTCTGCTCTCGTGTGGGTACCAAACATCACAGTTTTCCCCAAAACTAGTTGCTTCATTGAGACCTACCCATAGAAATCAGGATAAGAACAAGATGCAGGGCATCTTGTTCCTACCAGTAAAAAATGAGCATTTTTATTTACCTCTACTGTCCATGCAGGGAAACTGTAGTCCATGCCTTTACCCCAGGACCATGTTTCACTCCTGCTTCCTCTCGTGGAGATAATCCATAACCCCATGGCCAAGGTTCCTACCCCAGATTCTCACCCAAGATCCATGTCTTAAGGCAGGTTAGTGCTACCTTCTGAGGAAGCCTAAGGGTGGAATGGAAAGAAACCCAGACAGACCTGGGTTTGAATCCTGATCCAGCAGTTACGAACTGGCACGTTACTTAGCTCTCTGAGCCCCATCTATAAAATGGGGATAACAGCACCAAACCTGAAGGGCTCTGACAATGAAAACAGTGTGAGTCCAGTGCCTGGCACAGGCCGGTGGCCGGATACAGGATGGCTGCGGCAATGATTGCTCTTGGCTGTGTCAGAAACACCCGGCAAGCCGGCCTCCTAGTGGGCCAGAGCTCCCCTGGGAACCCCCGGAGGTTCAGGTGGGAAGTACTGCTGGGAACTTGGAGTTCACCCCTTCAGGTTCTGTCCGGCCCACAGGGGATGGCTCCGAGGGATGACTCCTTGCCAGTGGCAGCATTTTAATGGGGGCTGGCTTGCTGTTTCTTCCTCCTTGGCCAATAATCACCTCTGGGGAAGCCTGTCCCTGGGGCCAGGTGGCCACGCCAACTCACCTCTGGGCCCCTTGGCTCCCACGGCCAAGGCCAGCCTCCCTTTCCGTGAGGATGGTACCCCACCCAAGTCCAGCTCCGAGGCTGCACGGAGCACCCCTCCTCCTGGGCCTGCAGAGTCCCAGCCAAGGCTACTGGGGACAGAAGCACATGCCTGAGGAAGAGACTGAGCCCAAAGCTTTGTTTTGGTGGATTTAATCTGACCTCGCAGCTCAGAAGGTCCCAAGGGCCACATGCTCACTGAGAGCGCCCATTGCATCCGTATGGGCTCGGGGACACTGCCTCCCAGCCCCCAGCCAGGCCCACAGGCCCAAACACGGGCCCTTTCTCCCCAGGGCCCTCGGCATTCTCCTCAGCCCAGGCTCCAAGGAACAGACTCCAGATGAAAAAACCCTCAGGCTGAAAGCTGCTTCCAAGTACTTTAGCATTTTATAACTGGAATTGAATGAGGAATGGTTGCCATGTTCCTCTGAGGCTCGGAGTCCACCGTTATGGGCACACCTGCCCCAGGTGTGCTGCAGGAGAAGGAACAACAGTGAACAAAAGAAGACCCAGAGGATGCAGGCAGGGTCTCTGCCTGCAGGAAGTGCTGGGAGTGCCCAGCAAGGTCACTTCCCTTTGCTGAAGGAGTGCTGAGTGAATGGACCCATGGTTCTCAACTGAGAGGTTGTTTGTAAGTTGTCTTGGGGAGTTTCCAAGATGTCTTCTTGAAGAAAAGGAAATTACAAGGAGACGGAAAGTAATGGTCATCGAGTCAGACTGCAGCCCACCTTCCTTAACTGACCAGGTCTGCCACTTCATTTTAACTGAACCACTGAACTTTCCAGCCCTCTGCAGCCTTGGAAAGGTTCACAGTCAAACCAAGTTTCAGCCTGTCCATGACTATTTAAAAACGGGGAGATAATAATACCTACCTCACTCAGTTGTTGGGAGGATTAAACTAGATAATGTAAATAAAGCACTCAGTTCACATGGTAAGTGCCTAGTTAAACTTAGCTATTTATTTTTATTATCATTATGTTATTTTTTAGCCAACTCTCTGTACACTCAAAAAAAGCACAGCTAGGTTCTCTGGTAGAAACTAAAGAACATTCTATTCTGCCCAGCCCCAAGGGAGGGGGCGATCTGAAATCAGCAAAAAGTGTGAACAAGTTTGAGTAAGGGAAGGGGAAGCTTGTTTTCATACAGAAATAGTTCTGTTACTGTCAGATGAGAGAAGTCAGGTTTCTTGCAGAAAAGCAATCAGGATGTAAATTCTATAGAACCAATGGTTTATATATACATGATCAAGAGGTAAATCCTACCTAGTTTCACCTTCTCCCTTGCAAATGTATTTATTCTTTTAAATTAGTAAGTAATCCCCTTTGCTCTATCTCTGCCCCACAGCCCACACACCAGCCTCAAATTAATCAACTCTCAGACTTAATCTATGTGAAAAGCATGGGCCAAGAGGAACTGACAAGGCAATTGACTATTTCTAGTGTCTAGCATCTAGTGCAGTTTTCAAATCTCAGGGTTGTTCTAGCCACAAAGGTACAGATACAAACCATGGCGTTTGTTCCTACCCCACTCTGGAATATTCTGGGAAGGCTAAAGGGTAAATTGATGGGTCTTCCTTAAGAAACAAAAAGTGTTTTTACATCAGCCTAAGTGAGGTTACTCTCTGGTTATACTGTAACTACGCTGTGCATATATATCTGGTACTCCTAAAGGTGCTTTAAAAACAGTGTATTCTTAGGTAGGTAAATTTCATCTCTGACTCATATACTTAAATATTTTTGGCAAGAAGCCCTTTGCAAAAACAGCCCAGCAGTGTACTTCAGGTCAACCTTTCTGTCCAAATTAAGGCAAATCTGAAATTATTTTAAGCTTGTTACATTAGGTCAATTTGTGGACACCTGGAAGAACGTGGGAGGCTAGGACTCTGAGGGCAGTTGAGTGACTGATGAGCAGAGAAGAACAGAACAAACACCAGCTCACAGGGCAAAGCCAATGGGGCTTTGGAGGAAAGCCAATGGAGGAAAGCAGGAGAAAAGCAAGGGAGACAACGGACCAGGTAGAGAGACAAGGATCACTCAGGTGCCACGCCCCAAATGGAAAACAACACCTTCTACATTTACAATGACTTTTCAATCACCACGGTGACAGACACATTATCTCTTTTGGGTCTCAAGGTCACCCAGTGTGCAAATCTTTCCTAGGAGAGGTACAGGGAGCAGAGGTTACTTGTTCAAATGTTACAGCTAGTTCGTAACAGCACAGGGATTCAGATACCGATCTCCAAGCTCTCATAAAATTTCAGAATTGACAGAGCTGGAAAAAGCCTTAGGGATCACCAGTCTCATCCAAACGCTTTACAAATGAGGAAACTGAGACCCAGACACAAGAGAGGTAGGATGAGGGCCAGGACCTAGTCCTGGCAGACAGAAGTCCCCCCAGACCTGGAAGGGAGATGAAGAAAGGCCTGGGTCCCAGTGCTGGTGTCTGAGGGAACTGTCTTTGTGCCCTGTAATTCTCTGGCAGATGGAACTCTTTTGGGGGAGAGGGAGAGGAGATAAGATAAATATTCAAATCAAGAGTCTTTTGCTCCAGTTTGAGCTAGAGGCCATATCTGGAGTGGTTCCGACGATAGCATGGGGGCCTCTGCTGTGCCCCCTGACCAGCCTGCTTTCTTCTGGCTGTTCTTGGAGGTCTTCTTGGACAGGAGTCGGACCTTGCATCCTAAAGCAGCTTCTTTGTTGTTGGACTTTTGCTCTTTTTCCTACCAGCTTCCCTAGGAGAACAGTCTCCCTTGCGTGTACCCACTTCCTTCCCTTCTAGTATGTGAAGCTTCTCTTCCTCCACCTTTACGTCTGTCACTTTGATACAGTGATGAATACAGTTGGTGTCCTATTGGGTGTGACTAGGAATTATTGGAGATGAAAGGGTTCTCTAGCCAAATAACTTTGGAATATTGGGTCAAATAAAATTAAAAGGTTTCTTGACTGCAGAACTTCTCAGAGCCTTAAATCAGTTCATGATTCAGCTCTGAGAGGAAGATATCATTTGCAGCAATTCATAAACTCAGTTAACTGTGGGACCCTCCCTTAACTTTGTGTGGGTGAAACCGAATCCCCTAACACTGAGTTTATTATTTTTATTTATTTATTTATTTATTTATTTATTTATTTATTTTTGCTGTACGCGGGCCTCTCACTGTTGTGGCCTCTCCCATTGCGGAGCACAGGCTCCGGACGCGCAGGCCCAGCGGCCATGGCTCACGGGCCCAGCGGCTCCGCAGCATGTGGGATCTTCCCAGACCGGGGCACGAACCCATGTCCCCTGCATCGGCAGGCGGACTCTCAACCACTGCGCCACCAGAGAAGCCCCTGAGTTTATTATTTTTAACCTCTCTATCTAAAGCGTTATTCTCTTTCTTGTCCCACCCTTGTTCCTCTCAGGATTGAGGAGTATCAAAGAAAAGGGGGAAACCAAGCAGGACCCTGCAGGGCCCTTCCAGGTACCAAAGCCCCATTTCTTATTCGTAGAAAACTACACTAAACGAAAGGCTTTAGTCTCCTAGGCCTTCTCTGAGTTCCAAAGAGCAGACTCAAGCAGTTACTAATTAGGGAAGTGAGAGAGTACAGAAACAAAGGAAAAGCAGTGAAGCAAGAAAAGTAATGATCGCTTAAACAATACTTCAATGATGGTAAAACACAGTCCTAGCTCCTCCTCCAGGGATATACATAACCATCTGACACACATCTTTGAGTTGTTCTGCAGAAACTAAGACCCCTCCACCCAGGTGGAGGATGGTGACTGCAAGCTAAATAGAAGCATGTGGACCCCAGATTGGTTGGAACCAGAAGGTTGCTGATTAAGATCCAGAAACATCACCCTGTTACCTCACCACCAACCAATCAGAAGAAAGTCCATGCACTGCAAGCCTCACCCCAAATGTTGCCTTTAAAAACCCTTCCCTGAAAGCTGTCAGGGAGTTCAGGTCTTTTGAGCATGAGCTGCCCATTCTCTTTGCTTGGCACCCTGCAATAAATGCTCTACTTTCCTTCACCATAACCTGGTGTCAGTGGATTGGCTTTGCTGCACATGGGTGAGGGCAAATGGACCCAAGTTTGGTTTGGTAACACAGGGAGCATTCCATGGTAGTACTAGTGCTTTCTGAAACATGATTTTTTTCAAAAAAAAAAAAGAAAGAAAAAGAAAACAAAAAGCAGTAAAATGAAGTGCAGGGCCTTGCTATATTTCTCTGCTTTTCCCAGTCGTACTTTCTCACTATCCAGGTATCAGGCTTTCATTTAGTTTACTCTTTTATGAAACAATTTTCCTCTGGCAAATCCCCACCTCCTTTTCTGTAATGCTTTCTCATGCTCTATCTATTAAGAAATCCATCCTGAATTGCCTTAGACCTTCATTGACACCTGGGAACCCCTCCAAGGCACCTCTACCCTGTGGCTACATCACCCCATTCCCATCCCTTTTCTTTGCACTTCTTTTGTAAAATAGAAAAATGTGAACCATATGCAAAGGGACAGGCTTGATTCAGCATTCTTCTAGCAACTACCAAACTTGTAATGAAATGACTACTATCATGTACAGGAACATTTCCTAGTGGGAGAAAGTTAAACTAAAAGCAGAAGGCATGTGGCTATTTCTCTAACTCTCCTTGGCAGTGGGAGTATGAGACCTTTTTTTTTTTTCTTTATAATCTTCCAGTTGCTCCAAATCAGTTAGTAGGTTTTTTGGATTAAGCTAATGCACAGTGATAGTTAAGCATCTTGCAGTAGATCCACCCAATAACTTTGTTTCAGGGCAATATTTTTAGCAGGTACATTTTCCTTTTGTCTGCATACTCTATAGAACCTCTAAGAAATTGTTTTTCCACAAGTGCCATGTACCCTGGCTGGATGACTGAGTCCCTGGGCCATCTGGGGTTGCCACTCATCTCCCTAGAACCTCTATCTCCATCAGAAGCTGCAGGAGAACATTGTTTATCGTGTTCACAGTAAGATTTACCTGGAGGGCTTATGAAAACAGATTCCTGGGCCCCACCGACAGAATTTCTGGATTCATTAGTTCTGGGGTCTTCTGGATAACACGCATTTCTAAGAAGTCCCCAAGGGATGCTGCTGCTGCTGGTTCAGGGACCACACTCCAAGAACCAGTGTTTTAAAAGACACTTGGTCACTCTATCCTTTCTGGCATTTATCATGAACTACTAAAGAAACAAATACTTTTCTAGGTGGGAATTTGGGAGCAAGGGGCCTTGGGACAATACTTCTCTCCAAAGTTTTTCTGTTCCAGTTGTTCTGATGACATGTGGTCTTTTAATTCATGGATCTAGTGATTCGTGGCATTAAATCTTCTGGGTGATTTCACACATGGAAGAAAGTTTGATTATAGTGAGACGAGCAGGGGAGACAGGAGGGATGTTGTAATCCTTTTGGTCTGGCTAGCATGAGCTGTTTCTCCCTCTGTTTAGAAGAGGTTGTCCCACAAATGTCCCCCTCATCTTTAGTCAGGTCTGGCTGGGAAGCAACAGGATGCAGAAGAAAAAAACATGGCTTTGGAGTCAAAATGAGCTGGGTTTAAATACCATCTCTGTGTAACTTTGGCAAAGTCACTTAACCTCTCTGAGCCTATTTATGAAATAAGGCTAATGGTGCCTACCCTGAAGGTTACTGAGAAGACAAAATGAGACAAGATACATAAAGCATCTAAAATAGTGTCAGGTGTAGAGTATGTACCCAGCACAAGCAGATTTCATCCCTTTCCCCTTCTGTTTTACAGAGAGGATGTAGGTTGTAGCTTCAAAGCACTGCTATTCTTGCTGGCTGTAGACACTGTCTCCTGCTCTATGCCAAGTCTAGGGAGGACTGTCTGCTGGGGAAAGAGGGATTTTCCTTTTAGAGTATTTGCCTCGTCCTCCAGAGTTTAATGGAGAAGATGCAAGGAAGGAAGATAATCCCTCAATTTCAAATCCTCCTAAATGTGGGAGTCCTTGTTGACTATGTTTTTTATGAGTCGATGGTGTAATGTGGCTGCCAACGTGATATTAGTCAAGCAGTAGTGTGTTTAGAACAAGAGATAATCCCATTCTTCCCCAAGCTGTTTATGACCACATCTGAAATACTGTGGCCAGTTTGGGGAAGGACACTCTATAAGGGGCACCTTAGCAAACTGAATTAAGAGGAAAGAGGCCAGGAGGAAAGAGAGACATAAAACCCTGTGATATGGGAATGAGCAATAGAACTAAAGATCTTTGCCAGGGTGAAAAGAAATATTTGTTGGCTATAAGACAGGATTTCACAAGGACATAATGGTGTCTGTCTTCAGATCTTTTTGTGGAAAGTGTGATTTCTGTGGAATCTGTAAGTTCCTTAGCTAGAATGGGGGTCCTCTGTTGGAAATTATAACTTTCAAGTCAATGTAGGGAAGGAATTTCCAACTAAATTGTCCCAAAATGCATTATGTTGTCATTGGTGGTAATAAGTTTCCTGTCTTTGGTGGCAGTCAAGCAGAAGATAGATGACTGCTTGGTGAGAAATTGTCCCTGGATGTGGTGGGGCAGGGAGAGGAAGGAGATGAACCAGATACATCTGAGGTCCCCTTTGACCCAAAAGTTCTGTGATTTTACAACTGTGCCCTAAGTTGAACTTTTGCTGGTTAAGAATAAGGTAGAAATTTATGAACCAGTATGTAATTGTCAGTGTAAGGACCATTTTTCCAAATACATGATGAAAATATTTTTTGCATTTTCCAAAAAGTGAGAACACCATCCCCTCCACCACACACATAAAGATATTTATTTAAATCTTAGTGTTAGGGCTTCAGGGACACAAAGAACTTTATTTTCTTGAATTCTGCCCGCTGATTTGGTACCTAGAATGGCCCAGGTTTTGTAAACAGCAAATATGACACCTCTTGTTCGTTCACTTCTATTTCCATTTCAGGGGGAAGATATCAAATACGTTTTTACGTTTTAAAAATATCCAATGGGGGTACCTTCAAGATGGCGGAGGAGTAAGATGTGAAGATCACCTTCCTCCTCACAAATACATCAGAAATACAACTACATGTGGAACAACTCCTACAGAACACCTACTGAATGCTGGCAGAAGACCTCAGACTTCCCAAAAGGCAAGAAACTCCCCACGTACCTGGGTAGGGCAAAAGAAGAAAAAAAAAACAGAGACAAAGAATAGGGACGGGACCTGCACCTCTGGGAGGGAGCCGTGAAGGAGGAAAGGTTTCCACACACTAGGAAGCCCCTTCACGGGCAGAGACTGCAGGTGGCGGAGGGGGGAAGCCTTGGAGCCACGGAGGGGAGCACAGCAATAGGGAGGCGGCGGACAGCGCAGCAACAGGGGTGCGGAGGACAAAGTGGAGAGATTCCCGTACAGAGGATTGGTGCTGACCAGCACTCACAAGCCCGAGAGACTTGTCTGCTCGCCCGCCGGGGCGGGTGGGGGCTGGGAGCTGAGGCTCGGGCTTCGGTCGGATCCCAGGGAGAGGACTGGGGTTGGCTGCGTGAACACAGCCTGAAGGGGGCTAGTGCGCCACAGCTAGCCAGGAGGGAGTCCGGGAAAAAGTCTGGAACTGCCTAAGAGGCAAGAGACCCTTGTTTTGCAGTGCGCAAGGAGAGGGGATTCAGAGCACCGCCTAAAAAGCTCCAGAGACTGGCGTGAGCTGCGGCCATCAGCACGGACCCCAGAGACAGGCATGAAATGCTAGCAGCCACCAAGAAGCAGCAGCTTCCTTTTTTTTCAGTATAGTTTTTAGCACTTGTTATTATCGGTAGATTGGTTTTTTGGTTTGATTGTTTTCGTCTTTCTTTCTTTCTTTTGTGTTTTTTTCTTTTTTCTGTATTACTTTTTAATTTTTTTATTTTTAATAATAATTTTTTTATTTTAATAACTATTTTATTTATGTATTTATTATTTTTTCTTTCTTTCTTTCTTTTTCTTTCTTTCTTTCTCCCTTTTCTTCTGAGCCGTGTGGCTGACAGGGTTGGTGCTCCGGCTGGCTGTCAGGCCTGAGCCTCTGAGGTGGGAGAGCCAAGATCAGGACATTGGTCCACCAGAGACCTTCCAGCCCCACATAATATCAAATGGTGAAAGCTCTCCCAGAGATCTCCATCTCAACACTAAGACCCAGCTTGACTCAACAACCAGCAAGCTACAGTGCTGGACACCCTATGCCAAACAACTAGCAAGACAGGAACACAACCCCACCCATTAGCAGAGAGGCTGCCTAAAATCATAGTAAGGTCACAGACACCCCAAAACACACCACCGGACTCGGTCCTGCCCACCAGAAAGACAAAATCCACCCTCATCCACCAGAACACAGGCAGCAGTCCCCTCCACCAGGAAGCCTACATAATCCACTGAACCAACCTTACCCACTGGGGACAGACACCAAAAACAATAGGAACTACGAACCTGCAGCCTGTGAAAAGGAGACCCCAAACACAGTAAGTTAAGCAGAATACAAAGACAGAGAAACACACAGCAGATGAAGGAGCAAGGTAAAAACCCACGAGACCAAACAAATGAAGAGGAAATAGACAGTCTACCTGAAAAAGAATTCAGAGTAATGATAGTAAAGATGATCCAAAATCTTGGAAATAGAATGGAGAAAAAACAAGAAACGTTTCATAAGGACCTAGAAGAACTAAAGAGGAAACAAAAAATGATGAACACAATAAATGAAATTTAAAATTCTCTAGAAGGAATTAATAGCAGAATAACTGAGGCAGAAGAACAGATAAGTGACCTGGAAGATAAAATAGTGGAAATAACTACCACTGAGCAGAATAAAGAAAAAAGAATGAAAAGAGGAATGTGAGTGGAGCCCATGGTGGTGCGGGATCTGCGAGCCGAGCTGGACTCGCTTCTCCTGCAGCTGCTCAGGGACCTGGAGGAACTGGAGGCAAAGCGGGTGGCACTGAACGCCTGGGTGGAGGGTTGGCTCTCACCCTCCAAAGCTCGCTATGCCATGGGTGCCAAGTCTTTAGGGCCTCTGCAGTATGCCTCCCACATGGAGCCCCAGGTCTGCGTCTGCACCAGCGAGGCCCAGGATGGACTCTAGAAGTTCTGAATGTGAGAGCCAGCACCCAGACTCCAGAGGAGGTGGGACCCCACAAGGCAGTTCTGCATAGGCGCAAGGGCCTCATGAGGACCCTAGAGCCAGACCCCTCCCCAGCTCCCCAGGACCCTCTGAACTTGTTTGGAATCCTGGCTCCTCACAGTCTATGGCAAGCTCAAGCCAGCTTCCGGGAGGGTCTGCAGCTGGCTTCAGACATGGCCAGCTTTCAGATCCGCATCAACTGGGGTCGAAGCCAGCTCCAGGGGCTGCAGGAGAAACTCAAGCAGTGGAGCTCCGGGCTCCCTGACCTGCCACCACAGAAGCAAGGCAGTGAGCACAGCTGTTCTTTGATGTGGGTGCATTATCTCAGGCCTTCTTCCTTCACAGATTGCCCCCCACCCAAGCTGTTCCTTAATACTTCTCTGGTCTGCATGTTTCCAACTTTGTTAAGTGGGGAAGTTTGAAGAGGCAAAGTGAGTAATGTTGAAAGTCACTACTATGAAACCACTTCTAGACTTGTGTTGTCTCAGGACATATTCATGTCAGGCAGGCACAAACCTGTTAGGTTAGTTCATATCACTGAACAACTGTAACAACCTGATGCATAAATCAGCTGTGGTTTTTCATTAAAGGATGAAATACTGCACAGCTAGTGGCAAGGAAGGACAAGAGGTAGGTGCTTCAGTTTCACTATATCCTTAAAAGTGATTTTGATGGAGGAAAAAACCATACACAGCTAACAGATCAGGACAGAATGACTCCTCATCAATAAGACACACACACACCCGAGTAGATGGGCAGCACTTGGCAGGTTTTAAGCCAGAAAGTAAAAAGGATCGGACCTAGATTTTCAAGGGAAATCTTTCAAGAGACGATTCAGGTTTATAAAACCTGCCATTATCTTTCCAAGAGTGAGTCTTTTAATTTGTTGAAGGGCCAGGAACTCTGTGTCAATTCATTTTCCTACTGGCTGCTTGATAATTTTAGCAGTTTCTAGGAGCTAATTCTTATGTTTGGTGGATGTTAGTTTTCTGTTCATAATATGAGATGTAAATTGTTTTTCCCAGTTGGCCTTTTAACTTTGCTTATGGTGGTTAAAAAAAACCTTTTTATTATAAAATAAAAAAACATTATATTAAATGGCAAAAAAAAAAAAGAATGAAAAGTATTGAGGACAGTCTCAGAGACCTCTGGGACAACACTAAACACACCAACATTTGAATTATGGGGGTACCAGAAGAAGAAGAGAAAGAGAAAGGGACTGAGAAAATATTTGAAGAGATTATAGTTGAAAATTTCCTAATATGGGAAAGGAAATGGTCAAGCAAGTCTAGGAAGCGCAGAGAGTCCCATACAGGATAAATCCAAGGAGAAACACGCCAAGACACATATTAATCAAACTATCAAAAATTAAATACAAAGAAAAAATGTTAAAAGCAGCAAGGGAAAGGCAACAAATAACATACAAGGGAATCTCCATAAGGTTAACAACTGATCTTTCAGCAGAAACTCTACAAGCCAGAAGGGAGTGGCAGGACATATTTAAAATGATGAAAGGGAAAAACCTACAATCAAGATTACTCTACCCAGCAAGAATCTCATTCAGATTCAACAGAGAAATTAAAACCTTTACAGACAAGCAAAAGCTAAGAGAATTCACCACCACCAAACCAGCTTTACAACAAATGCTAAAGGAACTTTTCTAGGAAGGAAACACAAGAGAAGGAAAAGACCTATAATAACAAACCCAAAACAATTAAGAAAATGGGAATAGGAACATACATATTGATAACTACCTTAAATGTAAATGGATTAAATGCTCCAACCAAAAGACATAGACTGGCTGAATGGATACAAAAACAAGACCCATATGTATGCTGTCTACAAGGGACCCACCTCACACCTTGGGACATATACAAACTGAAGGTGAGGGGATGGAAAAAGATATTACATGCAAATGGAAATCAAAATAATGCTGGAGTAGCCATTCTCATATCAGACAAATAAGACTTTAAAACAGACTATTACAAGAGACAGAGAAGGACACTACATAATTATCAAGGGATCAATCCAAGAAGAAGATATAACAATTGTAAATATTTATGCACACAACAAAGGAGCACTGCAATACATAAGGTAAATGCTAACAGCCATAAAAGGGGAAATCGACAGTAACACAATCATAGTAGGGGACTTTAACACCCCACTTTCACCAATGGACAGATCATCCAAAATGAAAATAAATAAGGAAACACAAGCTTTAAATGATACATTAAACGAGATAGACTTAATTGATATTTATAGGACATTCCATCCAAAAACAACAGAATACACTTTCTTCTCAAGTGCTCATGGAACATTCTCCAGGATAGATCATATCCTGGGTCACAAATCAAGCCTTGGTAAATTTAAGAAAATTGAAATCGCATCAAGTATCTTTGCTGACCACAACGCTATGAGACTAGATATCTCTATGAGACTAGATATAAATTATAGGAAAAAATCTGTAAAAAATACAAACACATGGAGGCTAAACAATATACTACTTAATAACCAAGAGATCACTGAAGAAATCAAAGAGGAAATCAAAAAATACCTAGACACCAATGACAATGAAAACACGATGATCCAAAATTTATGGGATGCAAAAAAAGCAGTTCTAAGAGGGAAGTTTACAGCAATACAATCCTACCTTAAGAAACAAGAAACATCTCAAATAAACAATCTACCCTTACACCTAAAGCAATCAGAGAAAGAAGAACAAAGAAACCCCAAAGTTAGTAGAAGGAAAGAAATCATAAAGATCAGATCAGAAATAAATAAAAAACAAGTGAAGAACACGATAGCAAAGATCAATAAAACTAAAAGCTGGTTCTTTGAAAAGATACACAAAATTGATAAACCATTAGCCAGACTCATCACGAAAAAAAGGGAGAAAACTCAAATCAATAGAATTAGAAATGAAAAAGGAGAAGTAACAACTGACACGGCAGAAATACAAAGGATCATGAGAGATTACTACAAGCAACTACATGCCAATAAAATGGACAACCTGGAAGAAATGGACAAATTCTTAAAAATGCACAATCTTCCAAGACTGAACCAGGAAGAAATAGAAAATATGAACACACCAATCACAAGCACTGAAATTGAAACTGTGATTAAAAATCCTCCAACAAACAAAAGCCCAGGACCAGAAGGCTTCACAAGTGAATTCTATCAAAAATTTAGAGAAGAGCTAACACCTATCCTTCTCAAACCCTTCCAAAATAGAACAGAGGAAGGAACACTCCCAAACTCATTCCACGAGGCCACCATCACCCTGATGCCAAAACCAGACAAAGATGTCACAAAGAAAGAAAACTACAGGCCAATATCACTGATGAACATAGATGCAAAAATCCTCAAAAAAATACTGGCAAACAGAATCCAACAGCACATTAAAAGGATCATACACCATGGTCAAGTGGGGTTTATCCCAGGAATGCAGGGATTCTGCAATATATGCAAATCAATCAGTGTGATACACCATATTAACAAATTGAAGGATAAAAACCATATGATCATCTCAATAGATGCAGAGAAAGCTTTCGACAAAGTTCAAACCCATTTATGATAAAAACCTTCCAGAAAGTAGGCATAGAGGGAACTTACCTCAACATAATAAAGGCAATATATGACAAACCCACAGCCAATATCGTACTCAATGGTGAAAAACTGACACCAGGGCTTCCCTGGTGGCACAGTGGTTGAGAGTCCGCCTGCCGATGCAGGGAACATGGTTTCATGCCCCAGTCCGGGAGGATCCCACATGCCGCGGAACGGCTGGGCCCGTGAGCCATGGCTGCTGAGCCTGCGTGTCCGGAGCCTGTGCTCCGCAACGGGAGAGGCCACAACAGTGAGAGGCCCGCATACCGCAAAAAAAAAAAAAAAAAAAAAAAAAAAAACTGAAACCATTTCCACTAAGATCAGGAACAGGACAAGGTTACCCACTCTCACCACTATTATTCAACACAGTTTTGGAAGTTTTAGCCACAGCAATTACACATGAAAAACAAATAAAATGAATCCAAATCAGAAGAAGAGGTAAACTCTCACTGTTTGCAGCTGACATGATACTATACATAGAGAATCCTAAAGATGTTACCAGAAAACTACTAGAGCTAATGAATGAATTTGGTAAAGTAGCAGGATACAAAATAAATGCACAGAAGTCTCTTGCATTCCTATACACTAATGATGAAAAATCTGAAAGTGAAATTAAGGAAACATTCCCATTTACCACTGCAACAAAAAGAATAAAATACCTAGGAATAAACCTACCTAAGGAGACAAAAGACCTATATGCAGAAAATTATAAGACACTGATGAAAGAAATTAAAGATGATACAAACAGATGGAGAGATATACCATGTTCTTGGATTGGAAGAATGAACATTGTGAAAATGACTATGCTACCCAAAGCAATCTACAGATTCAATGCAATCCCTATCAAACTACCAATGGCATTTTTCACAGAACTAGAACAAAAAATTTCACAATTTGTATGGAAACACAAAAGACCCCGAATAGCAAAAGCAATCTTGAGAAAGAAAAACGGAGCTGGAGGAATCATGCTCCCTGACTTCAGATTATACTACAAAGCTACAGTAATCAAGACAGTATGGTTCTGGCACAAAAACAGAAATGTAAATCAATGGAAGAGGATAGAAAGCCCAGATATAAACCCACACACATATGGTCACCTTATCTTTGATAAAGGAGGCAAGAATATACAATGGAGAAAAGGTAGCCTCTTCAGTAAGTGGTACTGGGAAAGCTGGACAGCTACATGTAAAAGAATGAAATTAGAACACTCCCTAACATCATACACAAAATAAACTCAGAATGGATTAAAGACCTAAATGTAAGGCCAGACACCAAAAACTCTTAGAGGAAAACACAGGCAGAACACTCTATGCCATAAATCACAGCAAGATCCTTTTGGACCCACCTCCTAGAGAAATGGAAATAAAAACAAAAATAAACAAATGGGACCTAATGAAACTTAAAAGCTTTTGCACAGCAAAGGAAACCATAAACAAGACGAAAAGACAACCCTCAGAATGGGAGAAAATATTTGCAAACGAAGCAACTGACAAAGGATAAATCTCCAAAATTTACAAGCAGCTCATGCAGCTCAATATCAAGAAAACAAACAACCTGATCAAAAAATGGGCAGAAGACCTAAATAGACATTTCTCCAAAGAAGATATACAGATTGCCAACAAACACATGAAAGAATGCTCAACATCATTAATCATTCGAGAAATGCCAACAACCCTACAATGAGATACCATTTCACACCAGTCAGAACGGCCATCATCAAAAAATCTACAAATAATAAATGCTGGAGAGGGTGTGGAGAAAAGGGAACCCTCTTGCACTGTTGGTGGGACTGTAAATTGATACAGCCACTATGGAGAACAGTATGGAGTTTCCTTAAAAAACTACAAATAGAACTACCATACGACCCAGCAATCCCACTACTGGGCATACACCCTGAGAAAACCATAATTCAAAAAGAGTCATGTACCACATTGCTCATTGCAGCTCTATTTACAATAGCCAGGACATGGAAGCAACCTAAGTGTCCATCAACAGATGACTGTATAAAGAAGATGTGGCACATATATACAATGGAATATTACTCAGCCATAAAAAGAAACAAAATAGAGTTATTTTTAGTGAGGTGGAAGGATCTAGAGTCTGTCATAGAGAGTGAAGTAAGTCAGAAAGAGAAAAACAAATACCGTATTCTAACACATATATATGGAATATTAAAAAAAAAAAAAGGTCATGAAGAACCTAGGGGCAAGACGGGAATAATGATGCAGACCTACAAAAGAATGGACTTGAGGACATGGGGAATGGGAAGGGTAAGCTGGGACAAAGTCAGAGAGTGGCATGGACATATATACACTACCAAATATAAAATAGATAGCTAGTGGGAAGCAACTGCATAGAACAGGGAGATCAGCTTGGTGCTTTGTGACCACCTAGAGGTGTGGGATGGGTAGGATTGGAGGGAGCGAGATGCAAGAGGGAAGAGATATGGGGATAGATGTATATGTTAAACTGATTCATTTTGTTATAAAGCAGAAACTAACACACCATTGTAAAGCAATTATACTCCAATAAAGATGTTAAAAAAAAGAAAAAAAGAAAATGGTAATGGGAACATACATATTGATAGCTACCATAAATGTAAATGGATTAAATGCTCCAGCCAAAAGACATAGACTGGCTGAAGGGATACAAAAACAAGACCCATATATATGCTGTCTACAAGAGACCCACTTCAGACCTAGGGACACATACAGACTGAAAATGAGGGGATTGAAAAAGATATTACATGCAAATGGAAATCAAAATAATGCTGGAGTCGCAATTCTCATATCAGACAAAATAGACTTTAAAACAAAGACTATTACAAGAGACAGAGAAGGACACTACATAATTATCAAGGGATCAATCCAAGAAGAAGATATAACAATTGTAAATATTTATGCCCCCAACAAAGGAGCACTGCAATACATAAGGCAAATGCTAACAGCCATAAAAGGGGAAATTGACAGTAATACAATCATAGTAGGGGACTTTAACACCCCACTTTCACCAATGGACAGATCCTCCAAAATGAAAACAAATAAGGAAACACAAGCTTTAGATGATACATTAAACAAGATGGACTTAACTGATATTTATAGGACATTCCATCCAAAAACAACAGAATACACTTTCTTCTCAAGTGCTCATGGAACATTCTTCAGGATATACCATATCCTGGGTCACAAATCAAGCCTTGGTAAACTTAAGAAAATTGAAATCGTTATCAAGTATCTTTTCCGACTACAACACTATGAGACTAGATATCAATTACAGGAATAAAACTGTAAAAAATACAAACACGTGGAGGCTAAACAATACACTACTAAATAACCAAGAGATCACTGAAGAAATCAAAGAGAAAGTCAAAAAATACCTAGAAACAAATGACAATGAAAACATGATGACCCAAAACCTATGGGATGCAACACAAGTAGTTCTAAGAGGGAAGTTTATAGCAATACAATCCTTCCTTAAGAAACAAGAAACATCTCAAATAAACAACCTAACCTTACACCCAAAGCAATTAGAGAAAGAAGAACAAAAAAAAACCCCAAAGTTAGCAGAAGGAAAGAAGTCATAAACATCATATCAGAAATAAATGGAGGGCTTCCCTGGTGGTGCAGTGGTTGAGAGTCAGCCTGCTGATGCAGGGGACATGGGTTCGTGCCCCAGTCTGGGGGATCCCACATGCCACGGAGTGGCTGGGCCCGTGGGCCATGGCCGCTGAGTCTGTGCATCTGGAGCCTGTGCTCCACAACGGGAGGGGCCCTGGCAGTGAGAGGCCCACGTACTGCAAAAAAAAAAAAAGAAAGAAAGAAAGAATTGCAGGAAATGATAGCAAAGGTCAATAACGGACACTGCAGAAATACAAAGGATCCTAAGAGATCATACTATAAGCAACTATATGCCAATAAAATGGACAACCTGGAAGAAATGGACAAATTCTTAGAAAAGCACAACCTTCTGAGACTGAACCAGGAAGAAATAGAAAATATAAACAGACCAGTCACAAGCACTGAAATTGAAACTATGATTAAAAATCTTCCAACAAACAAAAGCCCAGGACCAGATGGCTTCACAGGCGAATTCTATCAAACATTTAGAGAAGAGCTAACACCTATCCTTCTCAAACTCTTCCAAAATATAGCAGAGGGGGGAACACTTCCAAATTCATTCTGTGAGGCCACCATCACCCTGATACCAAAAGCAGACAAAGATGTCAGAAAAAAAAGAAAACTACAGGAGCTGGAAACAACCTAAGTGTCCATCATCGGATGAATGGATAAAGAAGATGTGGCACATATATACAATGGAATATTACTCAGCCATAAAAAGAAACGAAACTGAGCTATTTGTAATGAGGTGGATAGACCTAGAGTCTGTCATACAGAGTGAAGTAAGTCAGAAAGAGAAAGACAAGTACCGTATGCTGACACATATATACGGAATTTAAAAAAAAAAATGTCATGAAGAACCTAGGGGTAAAACGGGAATAAAGACACAGACCTACTTGAGAATGGACTTGAGGATATGGGGAGGGGGAAGGGTAAGCTGTGACAAAGCGAAAGAGAGGCGTGGACATATATACACTACCAAACGTAAGGTAGATAGATAGTGGGAAGCAGCCGCAGAGCACAGGGAGATCAGCTCGGTGCTTTGTGACCGCCTGGAGGGGTGGGACGGGGAGGGTGGGAGGGAGGGAGATGCATGAGGGAAGGGATGTGGGAACAGATGTATATGTATGACTGATTCACTTAAACTAATAAAAAAAAAAAAGAAAACTACAGGCCATTATCACTGATGAACATCAATGCAAAATCCTCAAGAAAATACTAGCAAAGAGAATCCAACAGCACATTAAAAGGATCATACACCATGATTAAGTGGGGTTTATCCCAGGAATGCAGGGATTCTGCAATATATGCAAATCAATCAGTGTGATACACCATATTAACAAATTGAAGGATAAAAACCATATGATCATCTCAATAGATGCAGAAAAAGTTTTCGACAAAATTCAACACCCATTTATGATAAAAAACCCTCCAGAAGTGGGCATACAGGGAACTTACCTCAACATAATAAAGGCCATATATGACAAACCCACAGCAAACATCATCCTCAATGGTGAAAAACTGAACCATTTCCACTAAGATCAGGAACAGGACAAGGTTACCCACTCTCACCACTATTATTCAACACAGTTTTGGAAGTTTTAGCCACAGCAATTACACATGAAAAACAAATAAAATGAATCCAAATCAGAAGAAGAGGTAAACTCTCACTGTTTGCAGCTGACATGATACTATACATAGAGAATCCTAAAGATGTTACCAGAAAACTACTAGAGCTAATGAATGAATTTGGTAAAGTAGCAGGATACAAAATAAATGCACAGAAGTCTCTTGCATTCCTATACACTAATGATGAAAAATCTGAAAGTGAAATTAAGGAAACATTCCCATTTACCACTGCAACAAAAAGAATAAAATACCTAGGAATAAACCTACCTAAGGAGACAAAAGACCTATATGCAGAAAATTATAAGACACTGATGAAAGAAATTAAAGATGATACAAACAGATGGAGAGATATACCATGTTCTTGGATTGGAAGAATGAACATTGTGAAAATGACTATGCTACCCAAAGCAATCTACAGATTCAATGCAATCCCTATCAAACTACCAATGGCATTTTTCACAGAACTAGAACAAAAAATTTCACAATTTGTATGGAAACACAAAAGACCCCGAATAGCAAAAGCAATCTTGAGAAAGAAAAACGGAGCTGGAGGAATCATGCTCCCTGACTTCAGATTATACTACAAAGCTACAGTAATCAAGACAGTATGGTTCTGGCACAAAAACAGAAATGTAAATCAATGGAAGAGGATAGAAAGCCCAGATATAAACCCACACACATATGGTCACCTTATCTTTGATAAAGGAGGCAAGAATATACAATGGAGAAAAGGTAGCCTCTTCAGTAAGTGGTACTGGGAAAGCTGGACAGCTACATGTAAAAGAATGAAATTAGAACACTCCCTAACATCATACACAAAATAAACTCAGAATGGATTAAAGACCTAAATGTAAGGCCAGACACCAAAAACTCTTAGAGGAAAACACAGGCAGAACACTCTATGCCATAAATCACAGCAAGATCCTTTTGGACCCACCTCCTAGAGAAATGGAAATAAAAACAAAAATAAACAAATGGGACCTAATGAAACTTAAAAGCTTTTGCACAGCAAAGGAAACCATAAACAAGACGAAAAGACAACCCTCAGAATGGGAGAAAATATTTGCAAACGAAGCAACTGACAAAGGATAAATCTCCAAAATTTACAAGCAGCTCATGCAGCTCAATATCAAAAAAACAAACAACCCGATCAAAAAATGGGCAGAAGACCTAAATAGACATTTCTCCAAAGAAGATATACAGATTGCCAACAAACACATGAAAGAATGCTCAACATCATTAATCATTCGAGAAATGCCAACAACCCTACAATGAGATACCATTTCACACCAGTCAGAATGGCCATCATCAAAAAATCTACAAATAATAAATGCTGGAGAGGGTGTGGAGAAAAGGGAACCCTCTTGCACTGTTGGTGGGACTGTAAATTGATACAGCCACTATGGAGAACAGTATGGAGTTTCCTTAAAAAACTACAAATAGAACTACCATACGACCCAGCAATCCCACTACTGGGCATACACCCTGAGAAAACCATAATTCAAAAAGAGTCATGTACCAAAATGTTCATTGCAGCTCTATTTACAATAGCCAGGACATGGAAGCAACCTAAGTGTCCATCAACAGATGAATGGATAAAGAAGATGTGGCAGATATATATATACAATGGAATATTACTCAGCCATAAAAAGAAACGAAATTGAGTTATTTGTAGTGAGGTGGAAGGACCTAGAGTCTGTCATACAGAGTGAAGTAAGTCGGAAAGAGAACAAGAAATACTGTATGCTAACACATATAT
The DNA here is from genome assembly GCF_964165515.1 of Mesoplodon bidens. Classification (NCBI taxonomy): domain Eukaryota; kingdom Metazoa; phylum Chordata; class Mammalia; order Artiodactyla; family Ziphiidae; genus Mesoplodon; species Mesoplodon bidens. The sequence continues at coordinate 146,400,615 of NC_138178.1, read as the reverse complement.
ATGGAATCTGAAAAAAAAAAAAAAAGGTTGTGACCAGCCTAGGGGCAGGACAGGAATAAAGACGGAGACGTAGAGAATGGACGTGAGGACACGGGAGGGGGGAGGGTAAGCTGGGACGAAGTGAGAGAGTGGCATGGACACATACACACTACCAAGTGTAAAACAGATAGCTAGTGGGAAGCAGCCGCATAGCACAGGGAGATCAGCTCAGTGCTTTGTGACAACCTAGAGGGGTGGTATCGGGAGGGTGGGAGCGAGACGCAAGAGGGAGGAGATATGGGGATATATGTATATGTATAGCTGATTCACTTTGTTATGCAGCAGAAACTAACACACCATTGTAAAGCAATTATACTCCAATAAAGATGTTTAAAAATATATATCCAATTAAAAAGTCCCTCTTGTGTTGGTTCTTTGTTCACATCAGAACTGTGACAATCTGGCCAGTGGTGGGACAAAAGTGGCCTACAGGAGTGGGGACTCTTTCTTGTTTCCCGTATCTGACTTCACTTTTAGTTAAAATTTTCTGCCTTCATACCTCCCTTCCGTGTTCCTTTTACTTTTCCCTACTTTGACAGGGAAAAAAAAAAATTCTGCTCCTGTTAATTTTTGAGAAGAGTTTAGTTGACTGACCTGCAGGGTCACCTCCTAGCGTGTCATATGCATCCATAGCGGAGTGGCAATAGCCCTGAATGTGTGTGTATTAATGGCTCTGCCTGGAAGGTGCCCGAATAAGTGTTTGCTGTGGGCCTACTATGTGCCTAACCACCGGATTGAACATTAGTCGCATAAACTCTAAAAAGTGTGGAGGTTACTCCCAGAGGTCATCAGTTTAACCCCCTTGCCCCACAGCAGCCCTGCTGGATGCCCATTCAGTCCTGCCTGCCCTCTTCCTGGGATGGAAAGTTAAGTTCTCTTTGAGTAAAATAGTCCATCTATGGTTTCCTCCTATTGAAAAAAGTTCTTCCGTAGCTTGAGTCAGAATCTGAGTCATAAAATATTTTACTCAGTGATTCTGGGTTGGCTCTGTGGGACTGTTCAAGAAAAAGCTATTGTCATTGTCATCCACAGACAAAGTTTGAAACAACTCTCATGCATCCCTGTGGTCATCTCTTTCCCATTCACCCTTTGGTTCTTCTTATCTTGAGACCAACCTCTGGCTCCTTTGAATATTCCTCATGTGACATAATTTCCTAACCTTCTCACCTTAGTTATCCTCCTGGATATGCTCCAGTTTGGCAATATCATTATAAAAGTTGGCACTCTCCTTTATGGCAATCTCCTTTAAGAGGCAGTATAGAGTAGTGGTTAGGACCAAGAACCCTGGTGCCAGGCTGCTTGGGTTTGAATCCTGACTCTGCCACTTGCAAGCTGCATGACCCCGGGCAAGCTACTCAACTTCTCTGTGGCTCAGATTCCTTATCTATAAAATAAGAATATAATAGTGTCTACTCATAGGTCATAGTGAGGATTGAATAAGTTAATGTGTGTCAGCCACTTATAAAACACCTTGGCACATAGTAAGTGCTATACAGGTGGTGTTGTTATTATCTGAAGGAGAAAAGAACAGCAGAGAGGGTGATTGAAACCTCCTTCACTGAGTCTCCCCTTTTCCAGAAGCAGCAGGAAGGCCAGAGAAGCAGGCCTCCATCCTCCCCTCCCTCCCTCCCTCCCAAGTACACCCCTCTGCAGAAGAGCAGCTGCAGATACCACCCAGAGCTTGCTCCTTTCATTTCCACAATAGACTGTAGGACAGACTCACCAGAGGCTATGCAGAGGTCCGATGCTCAGCTGGGAGCACCCAGACCCTGCAACTTGCTCCAAAGCAAATGATGCCAGCCAATCTGGGAGAGGATGCTCAGTGGCCATAGGCCACTGAAGAGGAGGATGGAGCAGTGGTTGGGGTAGGCAAGTCACCACAGAACACAATGGACACAGTGTTGGAGCTCCATCCACCCTCATCTTGCCCTCCTCTGCACCTGTGGGTGACCCAGGGTTTGCCAGTTCTCTCACTGAAAAGATGACAGTGGTGGCTCTCAGCATGTGTGAGAGATTAGATGAGTCACTTACTAGACAAGTCCTTCCTGCATGTGGAGGCATCAGGCCCTGTCCCTGCTCTCATTTACAAAATTAAACATTTACTTTCATATGACCCCCAGTGGGTACAAGGATTTGGTCTTGGGTGATGAAAATATTCTGTCATTAGACAGTGGTGATGGTTACACAACTCCGTAAATACACTAAAAACCACTGAATCATACATTTAAAGGGATAAATTTTTATGGCACGTGAATTCTACCTTAATAGAGTTGCTATTTTAAATAACAAAACCAGGTGGCCAGCCCACAGGCCACTGTTTGCCGACCTCTGGAAGAGCCCAACTAGCTCTCCTATTTTACATTTGAGCAAAATGAGACCAAAGAGGAAGAAAACTAACAGTTGCTGAACAGCAAGTATGTGCTGTGTTATGGGCATTTTTGTGTAAATTATCATATGCAACATCTGGTTGTTTGGAACAAAAGCAATTCAATGAAAAACACATGTAAAACAAGTAGTAAGATGCCCTGGGCACAGTAGGTGTTCAAATTGTCCTTTAACAGAAAAGGACAAAGAAAAGCAACAGCTGACCCAACAGTGGGTCTCTTGGCCATTATGCCATCTGCACATAAAGGATGGACTTAAATATTTAACAGTGTGACTGCTTTAAAAAAAAGAAGAAAAAAAAGTTGGCACAGTCCACTAAGACATACAGAACTGGCTGTGTTTGGAGACATCCAAAGGAACTGGTTATGGCTGGAGAAGCTCAGAACATTCCAGCTACAGATGCAGCCAGGCTCTTAGTACTTTACCTAGAGAGCCCTCTGCACTGTCTGAAGAGACACCCACACTATTGCTCTAGGTAAGATAGTTCCACATGACAAAAAGACGTAGCCCTTGGACTCATCAAAGATGGGACAAATCCTTTCCCCTAAGACGATGCTCAGCGCTCCAGCCTACCAACGTTTCATCAGCTGAGGTCAGCAAAGATTCACTATTGATGCAAAACATCCCTACCTTCAGTACTTGCTGAGAACCTGGAAGAGGGAGACCCAGATGGTAAACCCAGGTGTTTCCAGGGCAAGCTAGTCACACAACTCAGCCCTCGGGGGTGATTTCAGGACATGCAATTCTGTACTATGGGGGTGGGGAGAGGAGGCGCTAAAAAGGAACCTCAAGACCTGCTTCACAGATCAGGCACCAGCACTTAGGAAACAAGTTGCAGTTACCCAGGTTTTAGAAAATGCAACAGTAAGAGCTATAGAAATGCTGATGAGGGGGACCCACTGTCGTTGCCAAAAAGCCACAGAACTTTCTCTCTGCACTTCCAACTTCTGAACAAAGCATCATCAAGAAGAAAATACAGCTCCCCAGATCCCTATGGCAAAAAAAAAAAAAAAAAAAAATGACCTCGGGAAATAAAAAAGCACATATACGTGTGTGTAGGTGTGGGGAAGAGTGACTAGAATGAGGAAAAATGGGGAAAGCGTGGGTGCCAAACAGAGCTATATCAAGAAAGACTGTTCCTGGAACATGGGGCTCAAAGTGGGAAACATAATACATTTTTTCATGTAGCAGTAACATTATGAATGGTGTTTTATATTCTACAGTATTATTAGAACTACAATCCATCTACACAAAAAAATTAAAATGGCTTGGGAATGTATTTGGTAACAACCGCTAATCGACCACATTATTGCTCAACACTAGAAGGCAATTTGGGAGTATGTATCAAATGCCTTAAAAAGTGCATGTCCTTTTGACCCCATATTCAACTTCCAGAAATTTAATCCCCAAATTTCCAGAATTCATGGTACATTCATACAATGGAATATAATGCAGCCATTTAAAAAAATGAGGTAGAGTTATGTGTAATTAACCTGAAAATAAGTCCACAACATAATTAGTATAAGAAAGCATTAGAAAATGATATATGACATTTTATCATTTTTGTCCTAAATAATGATAAGTACACAAGGAAAAAAAAAAACCTAGTGGGTTATAGACTTAATTGTTGCTACTTCAAAGAGATGAAGTCACTGACTTTACCTTTCTACCTACGTACTTCTGTATTGTCAGAATTTTTTTTTACAAAGTGTATATAGCTTTTCTATTTAGAAAAAATTGAAAATATTTCTCTTTTGATTATTTGATTAAGTCTCTAATATACATATATACACACACACTATGTAAAATAAGCATCTACAACACATCATTCTACTAGCTGCAAAGTATGGCTATGCCATAAGTTGTTTAAGCACTTCTCTATTGTGGATATTTAGATTGTTTCCAAATTTTTGCAAATATAAGCAGAACTTAGATGGAAATCCTTGTGGCTAAATATTTGCACGTACCTTTAATTACTTCTTTAGAATATATTCCTAGAAGTGAAATTTCAGGCTCAAGATGTGGGCACAGTTAAGGACTTTTGACCCATATTGCAAAATTACCTCATAAAATGTCAGTGCCAATTTACCTTTTCAAGTACAGTGTGGAGGTAGCCTTTGCCCTTCACCCAGGCCTGAATATTACTATCTCTTTTCCAAGTGTGAACAATTTGGTAAGCAAAATGACACATCGTTATTTTTATTTGTATTTCTTTAATTACTAAGGAAAATATCATTCATAGTCACTTATTGTTTATTTGTTATTATTGTGTGACCTGCTTATTGATATCTCTTGCCCACTTTTCTACTAGGATCTTTTTCTTCCTGGTTTGTAAGAGTTTTTTGTCTAGTATTAGCCTTTTTTCATTAAGGCTAATATACGTCATTTGCCTTTTTGCTTTGTTTAAGGCATTTTTTATGTTCAGAAATTTTTAATTTGTATATATTTTCTCGACAATAAAATCACTCAGAATTCCAAATTACTGACCTGTAAGTGGGCATTTGAAATATACCCCGTTGTACATATAGGGTCTTGTATACTAACTAGTTACTTCATCATATGTTCTCATATCTTTTCTGCATGTAAGCTCCTTGAAGGCACAGACCGTGACATTTCTTGACTCCACCATAGCCAACCAGCTCACAACCCAGAACATAGCAGAGCTCCAAAATGTCGGAGATGAAAAAATATTGTGTCTGGGACATGCTTTGAAGCAATCCAGTTTGGGGTGGGAGATGAAAATAGGGTAAAGATGAAACAGAATCAGCCACATGTTAATCACTGTTGAATCTGGGTGACAGGTCCATGGAATTCATTATACTATTATTTCTACTTTTTTGTATATTTGAAAATTTCCATAAGCAAAAGGATTTTTTTTTTTTTATGTTTGCCTGATTGATTGGTCAACAGCATCAGAGAGGGGACTTCTGGACTAACAATGGTAATGAAAATGAATTACATATGCATCAAGGACACTTCTGTAGCATAAAAAAGTCAAGAGCACAGGCCTTGAAATTAGGCAGTCCTGGGTACAAATCCTTAGTGACCTTGAACCTTGACCTTGTTATTCAACCCCTCTGAAACTCAGTTTTCCAGTATAAATAAGGGTATTAATAACTACCTCAAAAGGTCCTAGTAAAGATTAATGGGTGTAAAACTCAGTGCCTGGTACCAAATAGCACTCAATAAAGAGTTGCCATCATTATTATTCAGTGCTGCATAAGCTTGACAAGCTCTAGCCAACATCCTGGTGGTGGTGATCCCATACCCTTCACTGCTGAAATCACTACTACGGCTCTGACTTCAGTTCCTCATATTGGGCAGCAGAAAACAGCTTGGCAGAGGACTCAGTAGACCAGATGTCAGGAGTTACGTTCCTGATACCCAGAACAGAAAACAGATAGGACCACACCAAAGGACAAAACCAGTAGCTCCCAACCTTACTCAACAGGTCAACAAAAAGCCTTAACTCCACATTCCAGTGATGCAACCAAGGACAGGAGTGATGAAGCCCTTACAACAGCAGGTCATTCACAACTTGGACCGAACCCTGGCATCACCTGGGAGCTTGAAATAATAACAATGTCTGGGTGCTTCTCCCAAAATTTGATTTAATGGTCTGAGGTGTGGACTGGATATCAAGGTTTTTTAAAAACCTAATGTTTACCACTCTGCTGTGTGAGTTGGGTTGGGGGGTATCGAGGGAAGCGGTCAAGGGGAAACAAATTAGAGAACAGAGACCATTGCATCCCACATGAACCCCATTAAAGCCAACCCAGTCATGTGGTCCCAAGCTGTGTCCCATGCCAGACAAACTCAGTCCCATTAGGGTCCTCTCACTCCCTCCATAAACTTCAAGAGCATGTTACTGAGTAATAATTCACAGGACTAAAATATGTTATTAACACCAGGATGCATGCATATCAATATTCTAAACAATATTAAAACAATGTATCTGCTCTCTGGGTTTTGGTCTTAAAAAAGAAACAAAAACAAAGAAGTCCAGCTAACGGACAGTGGAGGTTGGAGGAGGGAGAAAAGCATTTTTTCTCCTAGCCTTTTGGCAGCCTGTCAGTACAACTGAAGCACACTCAAAGAGGCAGACTCATTTTGTGAAGTTATTGCAGTGTCTTTGATCAAGGGAAAAGGCACATCCATTTCAATCCCTGTAACGGGGACTGACCAGCTGTCTGGCTGCCTGGCTGCCCACCGGGGTGAGCCAGCCTCGAGTCTGCAGACACATGGCAGTGCTTAGTGTGTCAAACAAATGAGGGGGCTCTTGACTGTCTATCCACCCTTTGCTGTACTTCAGGGGCCCCCTCACTTAGCAATTCTGCCTGGACTAATCTGGAAGTTCCCCTCCCCGGCAAACACCACCTCGTCCAGCCTGGCCTCAGCGAAACAAAAGCTGGCCAGCGGCTGTCTGTCACGAGGCAGCAAATGCTTCGGAACCAAGAGGGCAGGGGTCAACCGTTCTCATAAGTAACACACTCAGAATTACAGAGGTCTAGAGAAAGGGGGGGGGAAAGGATTCCGCCTCCTCCTTATTACCCCGTCTCAGCCCCAAACTCAGCTGTGAGGGGTTTGATTTTCTCCCGCATACATGAATTCTCAGCACAAAGATCACCTGCACTCTTTTCACTAGAAAAAATGATAAAGAATTGATTGGGGTGGGGGGAGGTTCAACAAGAGATTTTCTTTTCCTTAGGTGACATCATCTGTAACATCTTGGGAAGATTTGAGCAGCAGAACCAGAGTAGAGATGGGGATAACAATGATGATAATGACAGATACCCCTATAGCTTTTATGTGTTCCAAAGATTTTACATGTGTTAACTCATTTAATCCTCACCACAAGCCTATGAGGTAAGCTACAGTACTACTCAAAATAGTAATAATAATAGTAACATGTAACACGTATAATATAATACTAATTATTACCACATAGAACGATAATGGAGATCACAGTCTCCATTATTCACATAAGGATACTGTGACCCAGGGAACTTCAGCGACGCGCCTGAGGTGGTGGGTGCATTCGTGCCCAGGCCGTCTAGCTCCAGGAGCAGTGTGCTAACCACCGCACTAGACTGCCTTCCTCCAGTCTCCACCTTAGAGCCTCCTTTATTTTTTTTTTCAATAGGCATTTTTATTTCTATAGAAAAGAAACAAAACAGTATAATATTCAAGTTAAAGGAGAGAACTTGATTAAACCTCTCAGAATGGAATTTTAGTACATATTTGTTTTTTATATAGATATGAATTTTAATATTCTTATACATTTCATCTAAAATTTTGCACCACACGTTTATTTTATTTATTATGATAGCTACACAGTAAAGAGTCACATTTCTGGGAGAATTCTGAGATGGGGTGAAGTCACGATAAAATATGGGACGCCTCACGAATTTGCATGTCACCCCTGGCCATGCTCATCTTCTCTGTATCGTTCCAATTTTAGTACACGTGCTGCCGAAGTGAGCACTCAGAGCCTCCTTTAAAGCTGTCAGTTCAGAGAACAGCAAGAGTATTGAGGGCTTTGGAGCTGGAGGGATCTGAGTTGGACTCCCAGCTCCCTGGCCACTCTGCGACATGCTGTGGTTGCATCGTCTCTAAATGAGGACACTAACCTACCTGGCAGGCTTGTGGTGAGACTTAAGTGAGAAAATGAATAAAAGCACGTCTCACAGGGTGGGCAGCCAAGGTCAGCTTAACCCAGTGGTTCTTGATCCTGGCTGAACACTTTTTTTTTTTCTTTTTTAAAACTCTACTTTATTGGTTGTCTTTTAATTTTATTTATGGATTATTATTATTTTTTAACATCTTTATTGGAGCATAATTGCTTTACAATGGTGTGTTAGTTCATGCTTTATAACAAAGTGCATCAGCTATACATATACATATATCCCCATATCTCCTCCCTCTTGTATCTCCCTCCCTCCCACCCTCCCTATCCCACCCCTCTAGGTGGTCACAAAGCACCGAGCTGATCTCCCTGTGCTATGCGGCTGCTTCCCACTAGCTATCTGTTTTACATTTGGTAGTGTATATATGTCCATGCCACTCTCTCACTTTGTCCCAGCTTACCCTTCCCCCTCCCCATATCCTCAAGTCCATGCTCTAGTAGGTCTCTGTCTTTATTCCCGTCCTGCCCCTAGGTTCTTCATAACTTTTTTTTTAGATTCCATATATATGTGTTAGCATACGGTATTTGTTTTTCTCTTTCTGACTTACTTCACTCTGTATGACAGACTCTAGGTCCATCCACCTCACTACAAATAACTCAATTTCGTTTCTTTTTATGGCTCACTGGCTGAACACTTGAATCAGCGGGGAAACTTTAAAAAATACGGAGTTCCAGTCCCAACCTCACCACCCCTCCCATTTCCACCTGGTCTGAAATCAGCGATCCCCTGGGCCCAGCCCCAGAATGAAACCTGAAACCCAGCAGACCAGAGGCCAGCCTACAGCCTTTGCCCCAAGACTCAGGATTACTGGGAAGCTGTGTAAGTCCTGAGGCCTCTGCTTCCAGCCCTCAGGTAGTAGTCCCCGGATGCTACTCCACTCCACAGAGGGAGTCTGGGCGCCAGGCCCGTCCCAAGCAGGTGCTGACCCACCCTTGTCCAGTGGTCCTACCCACTTTCTTAGAGCCACCTCTGCCCCTAGACTGTGTCCCCAACTGCAACCTGAAAGCTTTACCACCCCGTTGTCCCATGCTGCCCGTGTTTCAGTCTGTGCCAACTTCAACACAGCCAGCATTACTTTTACACAAGCTCTAGCCAGCAGATCATACAGGATCAGAGGTAGGACTGCCTGAAAGGAAATTTTAGAATCTGAGTGTATGCACCCACGAGTGTACATGCACACACATACAGACACCACACATGCACACAGATACCACATACCACACATCACACGCATATACCACACACACATACACAGGCACCCACATACACAGACAACCCCGCCCACACACAGATACCACACAACACACACATACACCGCACACAGACACACACACACAGACAACCCTCACACACACACAGAAGCCACACAACACGTGCACACAATATCACACACCACACGACATACACCATACGCACGCACAGATACCCACACACACAGACAACCCCCTACACACACACACACACAGAAACCACACAGCACACACACAGACACACAGATACCACACACCCACACATGCACTCACACTCCACAAACCCCAGACACTTCACACTCAAAGGAAGCAGAGCTTTGTTAGAGGTTTGGGGGCGGGAAGGAGGGGCATATACAACGGATAGCAATAAACAGTGAAGGGAATACGGGGGTTGCCCATGGAAACTGGCGAGGATAAGAAAAAATAATCAGCCTACATTTGACAGAAGAGAAAAATGAAGACAGCCAGCAGGGAGGATGGGGACCAAGCAATGCCAGTTTCCTGGCTCGTACCTGCATGAGCCTTTCAGGACCCACTGCCAGCTGGCAAGGGGTGGCATGGGGCCCAGGAGGGGGACGCCGGCCCCAGAAAGCAACATGGAGGGTGTCAGAGAGTCCTCAGCTGTTTCCAGAAAGCGAGGTTCTCAGGGCCCTCCTGCTCCCAGGCCCTTCCCCCCAGCCTCAGCCCAGGACCCAGGCCTGAGAGATGTGGCCAAGGCCTACCTGGGTAAAGGAGCCATCCTCGCTGCACTCCGGGACAAACACTGCCTCCTGGGGCTTCTTGGCTTGCTCGAGGGCCTGAGCCCGCTCCAGGCGACACTTGCTCTGGCCGGCATCTAAAAGAAGGAGGAGTACATCTGAGATTCACTTGGATCCCACACAGGAGCCATGGACAAAGCGGCTGCCGCTTCTAGAAATGCTGGGGGAAAAGCACTCTGCCGTGCAGGGGGCCCACACACAGCCAGCTGGCTGTTCCAAGGGCACAAGGGCATGGGGCTGGTGACTGCCACGTGGCCTCACCTTCCTCTTAGTGGTACTCTTAGAAAAGTTGGGTGGGGGGGGGTCATATTTATACCGAGATCTGTTTATTCTTTTCCTCCCAAGTATCCCCAGCCCCGCCTAGGGGAAAAAATGTTCTACTTCTATTATTTTCCACTGGGTTTATTCAAAAACATGCAAGCGCAAGGAGCCTCAAAGATGTTTTGTAGTTCAATTACTGCAAGCACTTTCTTTGGGAAATCAGAATTCTAGGGCAGCTGGCTTAGCTTCCCACAATTCCTATAATAGCTCTGATCAGTCCAGGGGCCACAAATTCAAATACCTACAGGGCGTAGGAAAGTGATATAAATTAGAGAAGGGGCTGGGCGTGTGAAGAATGGCATTCAGCTTGGCAACACCATAGGGAGTGCTGAGGACTGTGGCAAACTGGAAAATGGGCTCCCCTTTAAAGGAGGTAGCTACTACTCAGCTCCAGCCACATGTTTGCCTTGAAGGAGGGAACTCAGACGTAACATCACCAGAGCTTCCAATTTTTTATGGGAAGTACAAAAATCCAGACTTTTAGGTTGAATTTCCCAATTTTTAAATGCTGTCTCAAATGTTTTAAATATTTTTAAACATGCGAGCAGACCAAACAAAATATATCTGTTGGCCAACAATGTGGAATCCCTATTTAGGAGCCAGCCACAATGTCTTGCCATTTTAAGCACCTCTACAAAAAAAAATAATAATAATAAAAATTAAAAGCACTAGCCAAATAGCAGCACATCTTTCTAAGCCCTGGTGGCGGTGTTTAAAAGCCAGAAAAGTATTCATCCTTCACTGGGCCAGTCCTCCTTCCCACATTGCCCGGTGGAAAGGACATGGGGAGAGGTTGGCAAGTGAAATGAACAGACTCATTCTGAGCTCTCCCTATGGGGAGTGCCCCATGCAGGGAGTGTGGTGCTCAGGTATCTCTCCTCTGCTGGGCACGTGCACACTCACCTTTGCATCTACCTCGATGTACCACGCCCAGGGTTGGGTCTCGGCACTTGGCTCGCTGGTACTCACACATGGACTCGTAGGACCTGCCGTCAGAGGCACAGATAGGTTTGGGTTGAGTCCTGGAGCAGTGGAGGTTGCACTGAGGGTCACGGTCACTTATGAGAAACTAGGTTGGAAAAAAAGTGAAAGGGTACAGAGGTTACTTTTGCAAGAAAAGTAAGGATGAGTCCATGACTTACAATACTAGTTTGCCCTTAGGAAGCAAGTCCAGAATAAACCCAAAGTTATTAAACCCTAGAAGTGGTAGGAAACTAAGCAGTCACAAACTCTAACCAAGGAAGGCATCCTGTGCTCAGTAATTCACATCCAGGATCTCATGAATCCTCACAACCCTATGAAATAGGAACTACCTATTTTGTAGATAAGGAAAGTGAAGGCTAGAGAGAGGTAACTTGCCCGGTTTTACACAGCTCTAAGTGGTGAATTTGAACCTAGATTGGTCAGAGGTCAAATCCAAGCTTTCACTATTGGGACAGTTGGTCTCCTGGTCCACGCTGATGGTCTCTGCACTTGGCTCTATTTGGGTACCTCTCCAAACCAGGAACTCACTAGCAATCTCTACTTTCCATCCTTGGAAAGTTTTATTGATTAGAAAGTAGTACTGAGCCCCCAAATCTATCACCTTTCCATTCTGCCCACTGCTCTCTGGCAGAATACAAGTTAAGCAATTTTCTATGAGAAAGGAATTTCCTGATTTAATATATCATCATCATCAGATTGTGAAATGCTGAGTTAAACAGTTTTCTTTACTGCAGGACTTCCCAGACACCTTTGGTACATTCTTATGCATTATGAATCTCCAAGAGGTATAGCAGATGAAAGATAGATAGCTGCAAAGTATTTGCTACTCTTCCTGTTGAGCTGTGGAGTCTATCTAATTCCCCTCCTTTGAATCTGGGCCAGCCTCAGTAACTTGCTTGACCAATAAAATGCTGTGGCAGTGATGTTCTGGGACTTTTGAGCAAGGTTACATGAAGCCTTGCAGTTTCTTCCTGGGCCTCTTGCAACACTCACTCTGGGGGAAAACAGCCACCATGTAAGAAGCCCAACAACACTGAAACTGCCATGCTAGGAGGAAGCCCAAGCTAACACGAGGCAAAACCAACTGGAGAGAGAAATGCCCAACCAACATGGGCACAGAGACATGTGAGTGAGGAAGCCTTCAGATGAGTCTAACCTCAGCAATCATCTGACTGCAACTAACAGAGATGAAAAGGAGTAGCTGCTTGAGAGACCCTGAGCAAGACCTGCCCAGCTGAGCCCAGTCAACTCGCCAGAACTGTGAGAGTTAATAAGTTGTTGTTTTAAGCCATGAAGTTAAAAAAATTTTTTTCTATTGAAGTACAGTTGATTTACAATGTTTCAGGTGTACAGCAAGCCGTTAAGTTTCGAGTGGTTTGTTACACAGCAATAGATAACCAGATGAAGAGCATATATGATTACCTATCTCCCAAACTTATTTGACCATGAACCCCCTTCCCAGTGAACCCCTGTTAACAACTGCAGAATACAGCTGGAAAACAATAACTGGACAATACAATCCACACCTCACCCCTGCACAGGATCGACTTCCCTCAGGCTGCCCCTGCTTCAAACCCTTGAGTGGTGCCCCTCTGTCCCTGGGGACCTTCCCGTGGTCTCCTGGGCTCGCAGATCAGACCCTGGGGCCCCTTCTCTGGCCTCAGCTCTTCCTGTTCTGTCCTTGCTGCTGGTCGGGCACACTGGCCTACTTTTCCAATTCCCAAATGGGCTACATTTGCTCCTACCCCTGGGCCTTTAGACACACTGTTCCTTCTCCCTTTCCTCCCACCCCTACTCAGATTTGGGTTCATCTGGGAGGTGAGGACAGGTCCCCCTCTAATAACCTCACACCCCACACTTTTCCTTCAGGGCCCTTAACACAGTTTGATGATGAATTGGTTTGTGTGATTTGATTAGCAATGGAATCCCCCACTCTGAGCTCCAAGAAGACAAGGATTCTGTCTCTTCTGTCTGTGAATACATCTCCAGCATCCAGCACAGTGCTGGGGCACTTGATTATTCGTGGGATGAATGCACCCCTGCAGCAGCCTTTTCCACACAGCATTACCTCCAAACCAACTGGTGTGATGTGACAGGCCTGGTCTCCCAGGCTCCTGCCACCCCCGGGGATCACTGGGCCACTCCCCGACCCCACCTCCTATCTCCCTTTCTAAGCTTTCCCCCTCCCTCCCACATTACATGGTGGGCAGAGGTGGGCCACAGCTTCTCGCCCTAGCTCCACTTCAGATCATGTTATCTCCGAGGCTGAGAGGTGGGTCTCTTCTCTCACCATCCCCACCCCAGGCCTCTCTGCCACTACAGCCCTCCAAGCCTCCGACCCACTGGGCACCAGGGAAAACTTGGGACCCAAAGGCCCAGCTGAATGACACAGGCTTGGAAGGCCTGGCTGTGGGCACCTGGATGCACACAGGACCCAGGTGGCTGCAACCAGCAAAGCTGGACTAGAAGTCTCTCTTCTTCCCTCAGACTCATTCCTAATCTGTCTGCAGCCTAGAAATGCAGCCAGACCTGGCTCTGTAGTTCTGCCTGGTGAGCAGCAGGCGCCGGCCAGAGGCTGGGATCAGTGTTCTCACACCCCGGTTTGCAGGCCAACCAGTAGCCTCAAAGCTGTCCAAGAGCAGATCAAGACACTGCTATCACGCTACTCTCTCCTGGTCCGTGGAAGTCAGGGCTACTTACATGAAGTAAGACCCTGCTTTTAAGACCTATTTGTTAGTTATTTTGCCATGTCAATCCCCAGGAGCCAGGGAACAGCATGCCCTTTGTTCTCACGATCACACAAGGAGAGAAATATCCGTATCTTCTAACACCTGGGAAAATCAAGGAACTCATCCTTGGTCACAGAGGGATCTGGTTGCCAGACCTTAAGTCTGAAGAGTGATAATAAGAAGTGCTGATAATTATACATCACTTACGATACGTTAACTAATTTAACCTTCACAATAGCCCTATGAGGCAGGGTACGCTAAGTGTGCGTCAGTGGTGAACTTGACACCCAGGGCCTGGCTCCAGAGCCACGCTTCTAACCACTACACCAAACTGCCTTGAATTATTACAGAGTGACACTGCAAACAGGAACTCTGACCCAATTGCAAAATTGGATTCAGTTTGGGATCAGCAGATACGAACTACTATATAAAAAGTAAAAAAACAAGGTCCTACTGTATAGCACAGGGAACTATATTCAATATGTTGTAATAAACTATAATGGAAAAACAAACAAACAAACAAACAACTGGATTCCCAAGTCAAAAACTGTTTACCAAGAGCCTACTCCATGTGAGACACCAACCGTTGAAGATCCAGACAAGACAGCCCTGCCCTCCAGGCACTTTAAACCTACTGTGAGAAGCTCGTCATACAGCTTTGTTCACCTTCATAAAAGAGGAATTGAGAAAGACACAGTTTCTTTTCAAACTCAAAGAGGTTGTCCTGTTGTCTCTTCGAAGATCATGGGAGAGGGGAGCTGCAGGCATCCCCGGGGTGTTGAAGAACAGGCCATAAATTTGGTTTGGAAATGCTTTGCCCTGGGCCAACAGAGATGCCATGGCAGCTCTGCCAGAGACCAGCTTCATAACTAGGGGAACACTACCTGCAGACAGACAGGTTAAAGGCAGCTTCAGAAGAAGCCCCACCTGTCTCCACACACGGAGATCCTTCCAGGCTTCAGAAGAGCTCCCAAAAGGGTCCATCTAGAAATAACTGGCCCCCGCGGCCAAGGGAAAAAGTTCTGAAACAGTCCAGGACCATTGCTAAAGACCATCTCCAATCATCTGTGGTGACTCATTTTTATCTATTTTAGGAACCAAAACAGACAATGAGTTCTATAAAATGGAGTTGTTGTTGTTTTTTTAATTGAGGTATAGTTGATTTACCATTTTGAATAAGCTTCTGTTGTACAATCAGTGATATACAATTTTTAAAGATTATACTCCATTTATAGTTATTATAAAATATTGTCCATATTCCCTGTGCTGTACAATATAGCCTTATTTATAAGGCTATATTGTACAGCTTATTTATTTTATACATAGCTGTTTTTACCTCTTAATCCTTTACCCCTATCTTACCCCCCTCCCCACTGGTAACCACTAGTTTGTTCTCTATATCTGTGAGTCTGTTTCTTTTTTGCTGTATTCACTAGTCTGTTGTATTTTTTAGATTCCACATATAAGTGATGTCATACAGTATTTGTCTTTCTCTGCCTGACTTATTTCACTAAGTGTAATGGCCTCCAAGTCCATCCATGCTGTTGCAAGTGGCAACATTTCATTCTTTTTTATGGCTGAGTAGTATTCCATTATATATATATATATATATATATATATATATACACCACATTTTCTTTGTCCATTAATCCATTGATGGACACTTAGGTTGCTTCCATATCTTGGAATAACAGAATGACTATGCCCTAATAGGTTCACCCAAACCTCCAGGGACCCTAGGGCATTACTTGGGTCCACAAACACTGTTTGTTCAGCCATCCGCTGATCCACTTTTATACTTAACAAGCAAGCACTATGATGCCCCCTGCACTGCGAGGCATGGGAAGCAGAACACAACCAGCATAGTCCTGCCCTCAACGAGCCTGCACTCTAGGGTGGAGAGAACAAGCAACCTGACACTGATCATGCAGCGAGGGAACAGGATACCACAGGACCAAGAGAACATTTCATTCTTGGGACTCGGCAATGCTACAAAGCCACAGAGTCCAAAAGAACTTTCTGCAATGATGGACATGTTCTATATCTGTGCCATCCAATGTGGAAGCCACAAGCCACGTGTGGCTATGAAGCACTAAATCGTAGCTAATGCAACTGAAGAACTAAATCTTTAGTTGCATTTAATTTTAGTTAACTTAACTTTGCATAACCATATATGGCTAGTGGCTGCCAGATTCAAGAGCACAGCTATTGTGGGGAAGGGTGGGGGGTGGGGAGAGAATGGCTCACCCTCACTGGAGTTTCTCCTAGTTGAGCCAAGCTAAGACAGACTGGACCAAGAAGCAGATCCTGAGATAATATCTGCATTTGGAAACTGGACATGAAATCATGAATTCATTATTATGGGTTTCAACAGCAGAACATCCCAGGAGTTCAACACAGTCCACCTGAAGTCACAAAGGCAGATTTTTCTTCTCTTGTGAAGGAGACAAGAGGGACAGGCTGCAAGTCCCCAGGACCTCCCATGGCTGGGTCATTTCTCTCGGCCCACAGACAAAGCTTGAGGAGTCTGAGTCACCCTGCTGGAACTGAACCCCCGGGGCCACAGAAGTCTGTTGTGGGCTCAAGAGCAATCAGAGTTGGTGGAAATTTTTGGTGTTGGGCAGAGGCAAGCTGTCTCCCCGACGAGGCAAACGCTAAACCATTTCCCTCTGGGGAGGAAATAGTATTTTCATAAAAATCCTCACATCCATTCCCTTCCTTCTTCCTCACCAAAAGACAACAAAAACAAAATAATTATGTTAAGTATGATTGTGTAATACAGAAACCAAACAAAAGGGGCCGGGACAATTGTGCATTTGCAAACGGCTCCTATTCCCTCCCTTTCTCCTTGGGGAGTGAGCGATTCCAAAGCAAACACACAGCATTTTGTGTTCTGCGCACATTTGTAAAGTAGGACAAGCACTTGAAATACATAAAAACGATCCATCCTTCCTATTGGAAAAGTAAGCTGCCGATGGGGGCTGCGTTCACCAGAGAAGAGATGGGGGTAAATGAAATCAATGTTAGACCAACAGTCCCTTCTGTCTGAAATGCACACACGCTGATCTTTGCCCTCAGTTTCCAGAAGAGTAGAATGTAAACCCTGCCACAGCTTTTGCTCAGGGAGACCGCTCCAGTACCACAAGCTGTGTTAGGTTTGACAGACTGCCAAGTTTCCATGACAATAGAGGGAACAACAGAGGCAGCCTAAGGTTCCATCTGGGAGGAGATGTTCAATTCTTTATAATAGGGAATTGGTTTCACAGCCTTAACTTCCACCTGTACCATGCTGATTTCCCCAGCATCTAAAATTCTAAAAAGGCATCTTGCTGGAAACATGCCTATATCTATATTTTCCCCAGGTATAGAAGAGGGGCAGGAACTGTACTCTACAACCAGGGCAATGGTTTGGAAGTGTGAGGTCCACAAGTTGGAGGAGCAAGTGGCATTCCCTTTATGATATCAGACTAAAAATCACAGGCCAAACTCAAATAATTTGAGGGTTTTTTAAATAAATTCATTCGTAACACAGCTTTGGCTACTCACTTCTAACTTTTTTGTTTCACTCATCAATTGCTGGAAAACAAACCACCCCCAGACTTAGTGGCTTCAAACTATTCGTTGTTTCTCCCAATTCTATGGGTTGGCTGGGCTCAGCTGGGAGGTTCTTCTGCTCCACATGGTTTCAGCTGAGATAACAACCAGGCTGCATTCAGCTGGGAGCATGGCTGGAGCCTGGAGCATACACTGTGACTTCACACACTGGTGCCTAGTTGGAGTGCCTGAAGTGGCAGGGAGCCTGGCTGGGCCTCTCTCTCTCTCCAGCAGGTTTTCTTCTTTTATCCACGATGACTTCTTTCAATCCTAAATCTCTTGTATAGATGTTTGACTTTTTGCCACCAAACTTTCTCCCAAGTTCCAATTCCATACCGCCACTGAAGTCATCATCCTAAGAAGCAAATGCTTTCATGTTTTAAACACTACTATTAACTTCCTTGGAGCTCCTGCTGCCTTGTGTTCATATGTCTATCAAAACCCTTGATATACTTCATTATCATTTATGTATGTACATGTCTAGAAAAGACTGTGTCTTATTCTTCTTTATATACACAGGGCCTAACCCAGTGCCTGATCCAGTGCAGTTGTTCAATACATGTTTGAAGAATGAATGGGTGAATATCAAACCTTACCTAAAAGATATCCTTTCTCTATCACTTACTATAAAAAGAGATATTCTTTGTCCAACCACCACCAAAAGCTTAACGCTCTCAAATGCATAGAATAAGGGAAGCTGTTGGTTTCTTTTTTTTTTTTCTTTTAAGAAAACTCTATCAGATAAAGAGAGCCATACATTAACCACTGGATTTTCCCCTTGAATTTAAGGAAAGGAAAAAAACATCCCAGAGTCACTGAAGAGAACGTAGCTGAGCGGCTGAGACAGTATCCATATACCCACAGTATCATCATAAGATACCATCAGTAATCGTCCCTAGAATTCATTCCCAGTGAAACTGGCCTTAGCCTGAGAATTTTCCTCACAAAGCCTTGGAAGGCTTTCCACCACCCTGCAGATGAGTCATGTCACCCATAAGTCTGGCAGTCATCTGAGATGCCCAAGGTTGCTAAGCCTGAAGTGAGTTATGTTAAGGTAGGAAACTCTGACAATTTAACAGCCAATGTGATTAGCACTCTGGTTTTTCTGAGCTACCATATGCATGTACTTGAGTAAGAACAACAGCCAGATTCATTTATAAATCATATTTTTGATGCCCTGAATCTATTTTTTCCATAGAATCAATGTTATAAATAATGGTGAATGTCCCAACCCAATCTGCTAATGTCTACTTGGAAGGAAGAGAAGGAGGAGCCCTACCCATTTGCCTGCTGAGTAGGTAACGGGCACGGTCAAGGCCCCCAGTGCCAGGCCCCCGAACTGGGTGGAAATCCTTGGCCCCCTTGTGCTGTTCCTTCCTGCCTTGGGACTTGGCACTTGTGGGCCCTTTTCCCTGGACTGTGCTTCCACCCCATAAACTCCTATTCATCCTTCCAATCTCAGTGCAGATGCTGCTTCCTCAGGGCATTAAAATTCTCTGCTAAGTCAGGACCCTGTGATAAGCCTCCACACACCCTGCACTTTCCACTGTGGCCTGGGTCACGATGATAATTAAATAACCAACTATTTAATTATATGTTTCTTGCCCCTCCTCCCCACTAAGCTGAAAGCTCCCTGCAGGCAGGAACCACAGTCTGCCGGGTGTCACCCTGCTGGATCCCCAGTGCTCAGCAGGGGCCTCGCCCAATAGATGCAACAAATATCTACTGAGTGAATGAATGAAGAGTAAACTGAGGCTCGGCCAGGTTGAGCTAGTAAGTGGTAGACCACGCCTCTAAGTCTGACTCAGTGGCCCAGATTCTTTCCACTACACCTCACTGCCTCCTTCAAGGCAGGATGGCGAGCGCTGAGCCCCGGAGGGTGGAGCTGGGGGCGGTCTGTTGTTAGCTCTGGCATCAGTGGCTGGGGTCCTGGCGGCGGCCCCTCCGGTGGACAGGAGAGGAGGAGGACTCGGCAAGCAAAGGGAGTTTTCCTCAAGGAGGGATTATTTTTTTCCCCGTTATGTTTGTAAGTCCAAGTCCAGCTCAAGTTTTTAGACCTCAGGCACTAAATAGCATTTCTGGGAGGTACGTCTGCTCTTGAAAGGGGGAATAGCAGCGCCTGGAACAAAAAGTCGAGAACCACGTTCCAGACGTCTAGCTGCAGCTCGGCGGCTCACTCTCCGATCAGGCGCTGTCCGCCTCCCATCACCGGATTCACCATCCTCACAACCAGACTTTGGCCTTTTTCTCCGAGGACCGCGTCTTTGGGAACAGGGAGCCGTTTCACATGAGAACATCACTCACCCACCCTCTATCTAATCCATCATCTGCCCTGAAAACCCACATCCCCATTTCTGCCAGCTCGCTCTCACCCTTCCCTGACCCCAGAGCCACGGCATTTACACAGGTGCAAAGGAGGGCCTCGCTCAGGGCCGGCCTCAGAGTGGGGCTCCCGGAGATGGAGGAGGGGAGATAAGGGAGGTCAAAGGGAAGGGGAGGTCTGCAGTGTCAGCGGCGTCTGCTCTTCTTCTGCACACCTCCACGAGCGAGGCCTGACAACAGCACGCCCGATTAAAGGGCTTTTCACGCTGCTGAGGGAAAGCAGACGTCCCCCTCCAGCTGTTTGGCAGCTGGAACCACTTCTGTTGCTTTAGCCAGGAGAGGCCTGACCTCTGTCACCCCAGCCCCACCCCCTCCCCAAGGGAGGAATTTCGTGGCCACCCCACAGCCTGTCCACCCAGTTTCCCTCCTCCACTGCGCCCCCCACAGTACGGGGATGATGGAGCAGGACCCAGGGGACAAGGCTGTCTTACACCAGGTGCCGTTGCGGGGGAGGGGTGGGGGAGGGTCAGTGAGTTTGACATAGGAGCTGGGACCCTGGATGGACAGAGGCACTAACAAGGCTGCAAAGGTAAAGCTTCTAACTCACACAGACCCTGTCCACACCCCCAAACCATGCCCCATGCCAGCCTATTAGAAAGGCGGGGGTAGATCAAGTGTGGGTTAGGGCCCAGGTCCTCAGATTTCCAAAATAGGAAGCCTTCTTCCAAGTGAAAGGAGCCAGACTCAAAAAGCTACATACATACTGTCTGAGTCCATTTATGTGACATTCTGGAAAAGGCAAAACTATACGGATAGAAATCAGATCTGTGATTGCCGGGGATTGGAGGTAGGGGGAGAAGTGTGAGAGGATGGGAGAGGTGGAAGTGGTCTCTATCTTGATTACGGTGGTGGTGATGGAACTACATACATTTGTTAAAAACCATCGAAGTGCACGCCTGAAAAAGGTGAAGTGTACTGCGTATACATCCTATCTCAATAAACAAAAAAGAGAAAAGCACAAAACTGAAGAAAAACATCAGACCTCCCATAGGCACACAAAGAGGTTTCTGGAGATTTCTCCTCCCACCCCCTTCAATGACCAGGCATCAGGCTAGGTGCATTGGAGGTTATGAAAATAAACAAGAACAAAGGCCCTGCCCCCAAAAGTGGATCTGGTTGCCAAGACGGACCTATGTACAGCTAACTCCATCAGGACATCATTTTCAAAACCAGCAACCAGGAAGCAAAGCCTAAGTCACAAACAGACAAAAGGACAGACTATTTGAAAACGGGATGCCAGGAAGTCCAAGACGTGAGATGGCTGACTCTTTAAGAGAGAGAGGAGAGGAGAGGAGAGGAAGGAAAGAGAGGCATCCATTCAGCAAAGAATAACTGAGCACCTATGCTGAGTGTTGGGGCCAGAGCAGCTGGCCCCATGTTCTGGGGGGTCAGAGCGAGAGGTTAATGCAGACGGCAAGGATGCAGGAGGATTTCTCAGAAAAGGGGCCGTGACTGGGTGGTAAAGGATTTCGACAAGCAGGAAGGGTTGTTAAGGGCATTCTAAGCAACAGCAACAGGTACACAAAAGTAAAGAAGCAAATTTGCAAGATAGTTTTGAAATGACCATTTATGGAAGACATAAGTCTTTAGGGCCAGGTTCGGGGTGAGATCATGGAGGGTCTTAAAACTCCCATTTGCCTTTTTTTTTCCTTAAAGAACTGGAAGCCAGTGGAAAAAGTAAAAGACGAGATCAGACGTGAGCTTTAGAAACCTCTGGCAGGGATGTGAAAGACAACAGAGAGACTGATTGGGGGGTTACTATAGCTGAACATAAAGGCAGGAGGAACTTCGAGAAGAGGGGGCATACATGGGCCAAGGAAGTGGCTGAGTGAGACAGCTGGATGAGATAAAAGCACCAAGAACCAAATAGCTGTCTGTGGGGAGTGGGATTGCTGCCCGGTGGAGATGGTCTGTGTTCTCCATCACAGTCCAGAGGGACTTCTGCGAGGCCAGGAAGGGAAAGCCCGGGGGGCGGGGGGCGGAGGGCCAGGGGGGTGCCACAAGCACACGTGTCGGCAAGGAAGGAGACACGGAGAACAGGTAGAGATGAAAATATTTCTTTGAACGAGTGGAATCCCTCAGCTTAAAAACCGTTTAGGTTTGAGCCCTCCTCGATCACCGACAGGGCGACAAGCCTTCTGATCAGAGGCACAAAGCATTTATTTTTATTTCCCGCTTGCAAGACCCCAGTCACTAAATTCTAGGCAATGGAACTCAGGAGGCGAGGGCATAGAGAAAGTCACTCGCCCATCCCCCCACCCCCATCCCTCAAACTCTGCCACCAGTGTAAATAAAAACACCTCGCTCTCCAAATGAAATAAACAGAGTGCTCTCCAGGACCCAGATTTTTTTTTTCAGTTCCCTCAGCCCATGAGCCCCAGGAAAAAAATAAAGGTTACGTCGATGATATTAAACAAGGAACAACAAAGTGGTCTTGTACTCAGGGTGCATCCAGGAGATGGTGGATTACAAGAGAGAACTCAGGCTCGGGATGCAAAGCAAAGAGGACAGCGAAGGTGTCCTTAGGTACCTGTTTTGTTCCAAGCGCCAATTCATCCCAATGACCCACACGTCTGGCAGTCAGCGTTTGCTAAATTCGCGCTATCTCTCTACCTGGCAAGAGCAATTTATTCCACCAAGGCTAGTGGCTCCTTACAAGGTTATCCTTGGACACTGCCACAGGCTCTGCCCAGGGACATGCTTCAAGTTTCCAGTGGGCATTACCAAGAACAGAACTATCTCACACATCACTGAGCATCCTGGCTAGTGGCAATGGGGCCCAGACACGACTCCTGCACATCCTGGCCCTGCCCCACCATACTCGGTCCCACCCTCACTAGTAGCATTTTACGCCTTGTGGTGTGTGACATTTGTTTTAGAGCCAGGGGAAGGAGTAAGGAGATTGGTCAGGACTGGGGGTAGTGACTATGGTGAGAGATGACTGGGGTTGGTC
Organism: Mesoplodon bidens; assembly: GCF_964165515.1. Classification (NCBI taxonomy): domain Eukaryota; kingdom Metazoa; phylum Chordata; class Mammalia; order Artiodactyla; family Ziphiidae; genus Mesoplodon; species Mesoplodon bidens. Next base: position 146,377,533 of record NC_138178.1, on the reverse strand, counting down.
CTGATCCAGCTGGGTGCTGGGCAGTGACTGAGACCCTCTGGCTGGAAGGACAAGGTCCCCAAACAGAATTGTTTTCACAGGAGGCTTGGCGAGATTCTGGGAAAAGTAGGAGGTGCAGAATCTGAAAAGGGCGTGTTCAAGAGGTTCCAGGTCCCTCTGAGAGATTCTAGGCATACACAGAGCTATTTCAGGGCCTAGGTGACAAAGAGACACAGAAATGAAGCAGGACCTTTCCCCATCTCTGCCTGAAACCCAGCCCTGCTCTGGCAACTGAATCAACAGCTTTGGCAGCAGCTGGAGATAGTTCCACTGGCACAGACTCGGGTGTTCTCATTATGGGCACTGCCAGCAATGAGGTTCCTTTGGGCAAAAGGTAAAATTATGACTAGTTTGTGGAAATATGTAAAGCACCCCAAAGAAGGGACTGAGAGGAATTGCCGTTTGAGTAGATGAGGGTCTTGTAGTCATTGCAATTTGGGAGTAAAGGTCAATGTGTCACCATTTTGTCCTCAACAGACAGAAGAGACCTGGAAATACCAGTTCTAAGAAAGATGCTAGCAGGAGTGCAGGCCCACTTAGCAGGCTGCAGAAGTCAAAACAAGCGGCCTGCACTGAAGGAGAATTTGCAAAGGCCAATTGAGCATCCAGAAATCCATTTTCCAAAATGGCAACACTGGATATGGTTGTCAGGCTCCCAGGCTGGTCAACAAAATGCCTCAGTAACTCATTATGTGGCTAAAATAAAGCGACTAACACGCAGCCCAGAACAGAGGGGTGGGAGTCGGATAGTCCCCCAAATGAAAGGGCCGGTCAGCTGAACCTGTTCGTGAGCTAAGACCTGAGTGTGTCCACTGTACGGACACACGCACATGTGTGTGCACACACTCACACACTTACTAAGAGCCCTTAGCAAGTAATCTTTTGTGGGGCGCAATTACCACCTCTGGTTCAAGAGTGCAGGGCCAAGAACATTAGGGGAGAAAGCTGCTAGCTAAGTTACTTGCAAAAACAATGACTCTGAAAGTCTTTGTTTTCCTCTCCTTGTGGATTTGCTCTGTGCTGTCAGATGTAAGTCCTTCAACACCATAAAATGTTCCCCAAAGGAGGGGAATGGACACTGTTTAGTGAACCCCACAGCACCCAGAGAGGTCATGATCAGACACTCCTGGTCCCCTCCCCCTGACAATGGGTGAGTTGTGCAGGTGATCCCCAACCAGCATGCTTCCTGTCCACACCTCTCACACCGAAAGCCCACAGCATCCTGTGTGGTGGAGAGGCCCCAGAGCCCCCTTCGGGACTGAACCCCTTAACCTGAAAAACAGACTCTCGTCTTGGCCACGTTCCCTTCCTCATCTTGCTAGAGGGCCACCTTTAGCCCTCACCATCCACCACTTGGGATTCTTGTTGCTGCTGCTGTTAGTTTTCTGCCATTAGAAGATATTTGTCCACTTGCCTATTCTGCAGTGAGTCCTCCAGCCTTTTCCACTTACTGCTCCCCTTATCACCACAAAAGGGCCCCAAAGAGCCTCACCACAGCCCACCCAAGATAAAAGGCTTCCACACAAAGTCTAAACATAACGGGAAGGAGAGGCAGGAGTATTACACCCTCCCAGCCCCTGGGAATTATTCCATGGCTCCACGATAACTAAATGGAGACACTGGTGTACTTTCAATGTCATGGGATTATCACGGAGGAAAATGTCATTTTAATGCCCATTTTGCTTGGGCCAGATACTATGGCATATACACACAGGCGCATCTTCGTCTCTACTTACACAGTGGAGCAATTTATATTGACAAGGGAGATAACAGAGGAAGAAACGTTTTATCCACAGCACTTGAGGAAATCCACTCCCTTACAGCACTAAGCCCTGGGGATGAGAGCTGAGCAAGTACAGACTAAAACAAACAGAAGAGGAAATCCCAGTCTTGCTATGTCATCGAATTATGTCGGCGCTGTGTGTGCTTAAACTGTGTGTTTCCTTTTATTGCTCTTTCCACTGTCATCTTGAGATCCTGCTGCAGTGTGCTGGGCTCCAGATCACCAAACACACAAGCATAGACACACACACCCAAGGCCTTTCAAGTCACTTACACACAAAAGAGAAGAAAGAGCTGGGCCCGTGTGGGACCGCCATGTGCCACGTTAAACCTCATGCTGTCACCTTGTCTCGGGCTGAAAATCCCCACTGCGTAGCTCAGACAAGGATTAAGTACTGCTGTCCAGAGCCCGGGCTCACATCTTACTTCACACGAGTGTGAGGCTGTTCTGGGCAGGAGAGAAATCCTGCCCAAACTGGGCCAAGGAAAAGTCAATAAAACCATGTCAAATTCTACAGGCAGGGATGGTCTTGAGTGGAAATCCAAAACAAGCCCATTCCTGAGAGAGAGAGAGAGAGAAAGAATGGTTCTTCCGTTTTCCAACCCTTTTAGGTCCCGGGCACAGAGAAAGTCTTTCTTTTAAGGATAAAAACTTGTATTTGACTTGTGAGGACCTTTTTCTTTGAGTCCAGACATTTATAACCCTGAAGTTCAGATCTCCCTCAAATGTCGGATGAGGTGACCTGATTGAAAGGACATCTACCTTTGCACTTAACAGATCCCATCAGGTAAGCGATCCTGTGGAAACGTGGCAGCAAGGAGCAGGCTAGATTTACTCAGCAGAGCCTGCAGGGCCCCCAGAGCAAGCCCGCCCACTCCCAGGGAATGGGACTTCTCCTTTGTGCTGTGAGGTACAGTGCCCACAAAGACTGCGCACTAAAGACTGTTAATCCAGGCTCCGAGGGCGGTCTCAAGGCCAAGGAAATGCTCACAATATAAAGGGAAATAAAACCAAAGCAGAATATCAAACATATATATATGTGTGTGTAGATAGATAGATAATACTAGAGAGATAGATAAATGTGCATGTATATATACACACACATACATACATGCATATATATAATACATACATGTACACATGTGTACTTAGGTATATCTTCCTTCCACTCCACAGAGAGAGAGAGAAAGAGAGAGGACAAAAGATAGAAGGAAATACACCAAAATGTTAACAGTGGCTATCTCCGAATGGTAGGAATATAGATGTGTTTGATTGGTATTTTCCTTTTCACTTTTCTTTATTTTCCAAGGTTCCTACAATATGCTTGCTTCAAGGGAGTTTGAAAGGGAAGCACACACAAAACTCCACTGACCCAGGCCTGCCTCTTAAGCAAAGTTGCCTTCAAAACTCTAGCCCAAACTCTGGTGTCACCTCAGGATCATCAAAGCCTGAGAGCCAGAGGCCCACCCAGGCCAGGCACTGGGAGAAACTTGCCCTGGCTGGGAGTGGGAGGGCAGGGTGCCTTCCTCTGGGCTTCTTTATCTCCTGGCGTCTGATCAGATTTCCTGTTCTGCGCCACACACACAGCTCTCGTAAAGAAGACACAGAACAACTCAGCATCCTTTCCACGGGGTGTCATGCTGGGCCGGATGATCCCTGAGCAGCATCCATCCAGGCAACAGTCCTGTCACCACGTCATCTCCTGCTTCAGTTCAGGTGGCCCAGCCAGTCTCCAGCCTTCCCAACTGAAGGAACTCTGAATCTCACCCACCGGAATGAACTCTAATCTTCCAGTCCAAAGCAATGCAGTGACAGGGTTTGCCAGCAGCCTTCAGCAGCCTTCCAAAGGCACACATGTAGCTGGCATCACCCATCACACTGCAGGGTGATGACGGGTGGTGGGTATGCTGCCATCTGTGGGGATGGGGTAGGAGTGAAAATCCATGGCTAAAAATGAGACCTTGGGGGGACAAGCAGCTGTAGCTTCAGGTATGGGAGGGAAAGAGAGGGCCATCTGCTCTCCCATCATTCCTGCAAGATGCCTTTTAGAACAAAAATGTCCTTGCATTTCCTTCCTTGCAAAACGAATCAAAACTTGCAAAGTAGTTTTGTATCCTGGCTCCGCAAATTGCCACATTCATTCATGGGATAAATATTTACTAACCTTTCTATGGACCAGGCTTGGTGACACAGTGACATGGTCCCTGCCCTCGAGGGCTGTGCTGAGTCTCTACAACCCTCCTGCTCATATTTCACATACAGATAATGTTCTTCTAGATCCTAGGTACCCCCAAGCCCTACAGAGACAAGACCCAGGCACAGATTTCAGAGTCGGAATCAGCCAAAGCAGGACATGCCACCCATACGTAACAGACTCCTCGGGAAGGTTCTTCTTGGTCTGAACCCTAACACAGCTTCTCCCACACACACAAGACAATGCCATTCCTGAGCTTATCCAGAGAAACAGATCGGGCCTAAAGAGAACCCAGAAAACTGGCTATTAGAGGGACTCATGAGGCCCCCAGACCAAGTCCTGATGTTGCTCAGGGTCAGACAGTGTCAAGATCCAGAGGAGAGTGCCTCCCAGCCTGGCCTGCAAAAAGACAGGGCTAAGGGAACCTGCTGGAGCACTTGAGGAAACTGTTCTTCATAGGGAAGGCAGAAAAAGACTATTTCCCAACTGCCCCTTTTTACCTGAATAGAGTATGTCCTCCCAAGTCTTAATGCATTTAAAAAACATTTCTGAAGAAGATGCTTAAAGTAGAAGCATCTTTACTTTAAACAGATTCTCCATGCCAGATCTAAATCTGTTGGGGTCTCAGTATCCACCAGAAAACTGTCTAAAAACCCTATATTTGGGCTTCCCTGGTGGCGCAGTGGTTGAGAGTCCGCCTGCCGATGCAGGGGACACGGGTTCGTGCCCCGGTTCAGGAAGCTCTCACATGCCGCGGAGCGGCTGGGCCTGTGAGCCATGGCCGCTGAGCCTGCACGTCCGGAGCCTGTGCTCCACAACGGGAGAGGCCACAACAGTGAGAGGCCCGCGTACTGAAAAAAACAAAACAAAACAAAAAAAACCCTATATTTTAGTGCAGAAGTTCCAAGAAAGAAGACTATATTTATCTAACCTAGGCTATAAAACACCTAATTGCACAGCTAAAATTTCAAAGCACTCTAAGAGAAAGTTGGAGGGGATGGGGCCATAACAGAAATAAATTGCAGGGAAAAAGGGAGGGGGTTCTCATTTGTTGTATGACTTCTATGTGCGAGACACAGTGCAAGGCATCTTGCATAAATTATTTTCAGTGACCCTGACAACCCAAGAGATAATACTTTGCATCCTACTTGGCAGGTGGGGGAACTGAGGCTCGGAGAAGTTAAGCAACTGCTCAAGGTTACACAGTCAGAATGCAAGCCCAGAGCTATGACTGCATAATATCACAGCCAGCAAGGACCAGAGAACCGTTTGAGGACCCACAAGAGTTACCTGATCTAGCCTTGGCCCACATAAATGCTCAGCAATCCAAAAAATGCCATCTGACGTGGTTATGTCCTCACACATAACTGAGTAAAGAAGATGTAAACTTCTAATACCCTGTCACCACAATCTCACTGCGTCCCACCCACCCCCCTAAAAAAGGATGGGAGAGGAGGGCAGTGAGGAAGAATAGGACTAAACAAAGACTCTGGATCCTTCACAGGCCGCAACAGCTGGTCCCCAGCGGCACTTTTCCCAGTACCCCACACTTCCCACCCCTGTGGTCTAGCTCAGTCCCATCTTCCCAGCTCCTCCAGCTGGACTGGGGGCTGCTCTGTCTTTCTCGGGGAGCTGCTCTCTGACACAGTCAGGTGAAAATAACGGGGGTAAAGTTCAGAGTAAATGCCATTCTATTTTTGATGTGGGGAAAGGGGGTTGTCCTGCTTTATGAGTCGGGGGGAAGATGGATGACAAACTAACTCAATACCCCAACTGTCAGGCAGCTGTGACATTTGTCATAGGAACCAGACCTGAGCCTTTCACAGGACACAGCAAAGAAGGTTCTATCTGGAAAGTGTTCTGTACCCAGCAGAAAATGCAGGTGTTAAAGGCAGAGACTTTGAGTCCCGGGATCTAGTCCCTGGACTGTGGACTTCGGTCAAGATACTCTATGAGTCTCGGTTTCCTCATCTGTTAAGACTGGAAATGTAGCCGTTCTACTATCAAAAGTAGAACTGAGAGGGGCTTCCCTGGTGGCGCAGTGGTTAAGAATCTGCCTGCCAATGCAGGGGACACGGGTTCGAGCCCTGGTCTGGGAAGATCCCACATGCCGCGGAGCAACTAAGCCCGTGCGTCCCAACTACTGAGCCTGCGCATCTGGAGCCTGCGCTCCGCAACAGGAGAGGCCGCGACAGTGAGAGGCCCGCGCACCGCGATGAAGAGTGGCCCCCGCTCACCGCAACTAGAGAAAGCTCTCGCACAGAAACGAAGACCCAACACAGCCATAAATAAATAAATAAATAAATAAATAATTTATTTAAAAAAAAAAAAGTAGAACTGAGAATAAAAGAGCAGGTGGGTATCTTAAAATTTCTTGATAAATCTTAGCTACTACTGTATTATTACTTCTATGATCAACTAAATCAGGGTTGTTCAAACTGCATTCTGAGTTCCACATGTTCTCACTAAAGACCCTTGGGGACTGTTCGGCAAACCAAGTTAAACTTTGGATATTTTGTGAAATTGCCATTTTCTTTGTATTTTCCATTTGTGTGAGTGCATTTCTTTCTAATTTTATAGTACGGTGATTTTCAACTCACAGCAGTATCATCCAGAACCATGGCAAAAAGAAGTGGAAAATATTTAAGTTCCAAAAAGTTTCCAATTAAAGAACAGTACCACAATTACTAACTATAATCAAAATGTCTTTATGGAGAGGGCAACAATGAATTTTTTTCAATGGGAGAATAATATTACTACAAACCCACAATTGCCATCTGACTCCCATAATAAGTAAATACTACTCCTCCAGACACTCTATTTAGACCTCATTCTTTCCAGTAAGGGTCACTGGCTTGAAGAGTACGATAAAAACTTAAACATTCATGTTGCAACAAAACTGTACCCTTTTTTGCTTGTGCAAAGGGTACAGCTTTGTTGCAACATGAATGTCAGAGAAGCATATCACTTTTAAAGTTTCACTTTGTACATCATAATATGTGTGTCCCCCTACACACACTAAAATATGGTTTGACTTAATGTAAGAGCGCCATGTATTCAAGAAGTCTCAGAACTGCTGCCCTAGGCTATTCTGGTCTTATGTGGCTCATCTCAGAATCGCTCAGAACTCCTTGTGGGGTGACAGAAGGTGACAGTAGGAGAACCAATATCCCCATCTCCCCAAATCTTTCAGCCCTGCCTGACAGAGCACCTTTGCCCCCTCCCTCCATCCTCCCCGTCCCAGCTCCTGCGGTCACCAGGAGACAACCGACACGGCCCTGCCAGCCAGCATCTCTCATCTTCAGGCCCAGGGGTTCCCAAAGCAGAAGGATCAGTCCCCAGACCTACAAAACGGCCCTTGAATGAACAGAGCAGCAGAGGCCCGCTGGATGCACCTAATCTGGCCATTATGAGCAGGGAAAAAGGGCTGCACCCATGTGAACAATGCTACATCTATAGCCCAAATGGGTACCGAAAGGCCCCTCTGGCTCCCACTACCCCTTTCCTCCTGACTCCTTTGTTTTTCCCGTCTCCCACTCCCTTCCCTCAGTGCCCCCCAGCCCACCCCTGGGGAGACAGGGGAGCACGGGGTTGGAGGCAGGGGGAGCAGGCAGCAGTCTGAAAGTGTGCTCCGCCAAGCAGCCCAAACAGCAGAGGAAGGTCACCCCTGGGGCACAGCCTATTCTAGCTTGGCAGGCATGCATTCTACTGCAAAATACGTCACATTTACTAAAAAGCCAGCGTGCCACCTACTCCTCAGATAGGCCCTTTGAGAGGCTTTGACCGTTGAGGAGCTAAACCCGTGGTTCCACACATCTCTGGAAAACCAAAGCCCTCCTACTTCCCTGGTGGCCAACTTGAGTTTGGGGAAATGCGGGGACAGTGGTGAAGAGGGGTGTTTCCAACCCTTCCAACGGCTGCACACCTGGCTGCTGGCTGATGAACAGCTCACGTTTCAGGGGACAGGATGGCAAAGCCACTGTTTGGTACGCCCAGGGCATGCAAATGGCTCTGAGGCTTTGGCCCTGGCCAGGTTTTGCCCCCCGCCGGCCTCCTCTCCCACTCTCTCCCCACCCCTTCAATCCAATTCACTTACGGCCACACCAAGGCTGGGTAACAAGAGGGAAAAGCCAAGAAAGCCCTGAGCCAATGACAAGAATCGGCAGTCAGGAGGCAGAGAGCCTCTGTAAACAGGAGGCTACGACCGGACATGGCTTTTTCTTCTTCATCCCCTTTTGCTGCTGCAGCTACCGCCACCACATACCCTGACGGCATTTCGCAGGAGAATTTTCTCTTATTTTTCATAAACGTTATAAGACCTAGTACTGCTACAGCCTTCCCCAGTCATCGTTTCAAAACATCTGAAACATCTAACTGCCGTCTAGAAAGCCTTCCTTAAGTCTAATCTAAATCCCTCATGGGACTTCCCTGGTGGTGCAGCAGTTAAGACTCTGCGCTCCTGATGCAGGGGGCCTGGGTTCAATCCCTGGTCAGGGAAGTAGATTCCGCATGCATGCCGCAACTAAGACGCCTGCAGTTGTAACTAAGACCCGGTGCAACCAGATAGATAAATAAATTTTTAAAAATAAATATTAGGGCTTCCCTGGTGGCGCAGTGGTTGAGAGTCCGCCTGCCGGTGCGGGGGACGCGGGTTCGTGCCCCGGTCCGGGAGGATCCCACGTGCCGCGGAGCGGCTGGGCCCGTGGGCCATGGCTGCTGAGCCTGCGCGTCCGGAGCCTGTGCTCCGCGGCGGGAGAGGCCACAGCAGTGAGAGGCCCACGTACAGCAAAAAAAAAAAAAATAAAAAAAAATAAATATTAAAAATAAATAAATAAATCCCTCACCCTGCAGTTTAAGCTTTTTAAACTGCAATATTTCTTATTGATGAATATTTCTTATTGATTAATCCAACAATTATTTCTCGAGTACCCCTTTAGAGCCCTGACCCAGGGCCACCCCAGGCTACAAGAAAACCTGATCTGGCTCCTTCCTTCCAGAAGCCAATGTTCTGGTTGAGGAGGAAAGATGGACAAACAGGAAGGCACCAGACCCTGCCTGCCTCATCCCCTAACTGTCAAGACCAGTGATGGCAAGCGGGCTACACGGTGAGGAGAAGGACAGCTGGGGCAGCTGAGGGGACTGCACACAGAGCAGAGGACGTGGGCACCTCCTTGGAGGGCAGATGTGATTTGTGCTCACGGCTGAGAGAAGGAAGGCAGAGCGCCTTGAGTAAAATGACAAGGCATGTGCAGGGGACAGAGGAGAGACCAAAGCGGCTGCAGTAGAATGTCTGTGTGAGGACGGGGCAGGGTCCCTCAGTCCTACGGGCCGGAAGGAACCCTGGGAGGCTTGGGCAGGAAAGTCACTTCATAAAAATGGTATTTTCAGCTAGTCATTCTGGCCATTGTGGGTAGAAGAGACTTAAGGGGAAAGAGAATAAATGCAAAATGGACCGTTAAGAGGCACTGGCAGAAAACCAGACCCGAGGTGCTGACAGGGATCTGGACTACCCAGTGGCAAGGGGGATGGAAAGAAAGAATCAGTTCGGGAGATGGTGTAGAGGAAGATTCTGGAAATGGCTATCACCATCTGCTGCTTCCAGCCCACTTCAGTAAATGCGATGCAACTGGGTCACCTCCTGCCTTCCCCGCTCCAGGCCAAGAGCTGCTTCAGGCGCTGGAGGATGTGTAAGCTTGTCAGAAGCAAGCTTCACAAGTGCCCTCTCTCCAGCCAGGCTCCTCTTGGAACGGTCCCTCCAGGGCCTCCCGGGCAAAAAGGAAAAAAGCATACATTGGAAAAGAAGATTCTCTCGAATTAAAAAAAAATCAAACCATTATTATAAAGGAATTTGCCAAGAACTGCTCTATTTCCCCCATCCCATTTGCTGGAAGTCAACAAGAGCATCTAGCACTTTGTGTTCATGTCAAAAAAGTCAGATCAGAGCATCCTAACGCAAAGCAAAGAAAGAAAAGAAAAGAAAAGAAACAAAAAAGAAAACCCCTAACCCCCGCCCCCAAACCGCAGAACGGTAACTCCAGAGTTACCGTTCTGAAGCCCAACCCCGGAGGCCAGCAACTCCGGCCCTTGACTCACTCTCTAGTGTCCTGGGGGACCCTCGTCAGACCTCAGGCCCTCCAAACGCTAGCCCGGGGACCCAGCTGCTGGCTCCCACCCCGAAGTCTTTGGAAGTGGCTGGGTGGTGTTACTCTGCACCCTGTCAGCCACCAAAGGGAAAAAGACACATTCCCCAAAGCCACAGTTTGGTTCAGGCAACTTAATGTCCCACAAAAGACGACTGGGTATCCCCCTGACCCTCGCCCCAAGGACACATCCGTCTGCCCTCAGAAATGTCCTTGGTACAAGGCCAGTGCGACACGCGCTTCTTGAGTGAGGCGGCCCAGCAGCTGCCTCTCGGGACCCACTGGAGACTTGCAGAGGTGGGAAGGGTTCCGTCAGGGGTGTCGGTCGCCAGGGGCCAAGGGGAGGTGGGAGGGAGAAGATAGAACAGAGCCAGGAACGATCCAGAAGCAAGAGCAGCAGAAGCACGTGTGGATGTTGCAGCCCAGTCTCCAAGGTGGACTTGGGAGTCGGGCTCCTCTCTCAGGGCCTGTGACATCCCCTGGCCGCCCACCCCACGCCCGCCAACCTCCTTAGAGGAGGATCATTGTGGGTGCGGAGCTGAGTGGGCCCTTGTCAGGTTCTGCACCAGACCCTGGTCGAACCTCCAAAAGACAGACTGTGTCCAGCTCGGTCCAGATACCACAAAGAGGTTTCCTTGTAAGAAGCCTTCTCTCCTCCTTCACCCGCCCAACGCCCCTGGGCCTGTCGCCTTCCGTGTCCACACTGAGAAACAACAGAGACTAGCCAAATCCCCAATTAGTACTACTAAGAAGTCCCACCTGTGTTTAATCCAGACCCAAGAAGCCCTTGATTGGCTTGTAGTTTCCCCTGGAGACCACTCCTCTCAGCCCTCCCTCTCTGGGAGCTAGGGCTCCTAAAGAAGCCTCCAAGATTCAGTACCCTGTGTCCCAGACTTAACTCTCAAATGGCTTCCAGAATATCTCTCTAAAACACTCACCCCAACATCCCAGAAGCCACTCAGTTTCTCAGGCATTTCTGTGGCCAGTGCAGCACAATATTTAAGAGCATGGCCTTTAGAATCAGGCAGAGCAGAATTTCAAAACCCAGCTCCATCACTCACTTGCTTGGGACAGTCACTTAACCTCTCTGAGCCTCAGCTGCTTCATCTGTAAAATAAGAATAACACCCTTCCATGGATTTGTCACAAGGACCAGTGAAATGATGCGTACAAAGCACTCAGCACATGCCTGGCACACTGTAGACACTTGATAAACGGTAGCTATGTTTATTAGGACCACTCCACTGCCCTCAGACCAAAACAGGACGGGGGAGGCATAGGGAGTAGGGAATGGAAAAGAAAGACTTCAGCACATGGGTGGCTCCAGCTGGCTCCTTCCTCTTCCTCTGCTAAGGGTCAGCATAGAGCCTCCAGGAACCTCAGGTGTGGCAGATGCTGGCCCCAAAAAGGTCTCTTCCTGTGATCGTTGAGAACCTGTCTCTCCTGAAGAGGCTCCTGTCCCTGAAAGAGGTCTTCCTGAGAGATGCAGACCCTCCAGAGAGTTGTCGCTCCAGTGTAGAGGGACTTCCAGAGGATGGTTCCCTGTCCAGAAACGCTTCTGACCTCGTCAAGTATCCCAGCACTCACACCATCTACCACTTGGGGGTTCAAGAGCTATGATTCCTGACTCGCTCTTGGAGAATTTATGATAAAGGTGGAAAACAAGAATAAATGCAAGCATAGGATGCATATATATGCGTGGTTTAACTATTTGGGCTCTGAATATATGTAATGTAAATAACTCTACCCAGATGGACACACGAATTGGGCAAAATGAATTAATCTAGATTTTCCTCCCAAGGTGTTATGTGAGGCAGGTTCTTATTTCACTTGCACTCTGAAATAAAGGTCCCAGGAAGCAGAAAAAGGGCCCACCAAGGAGCACCACAAAGTAGGGCACATAGAAAACCCAAGACCCAGTCAGACTACACGCACCAAGGATCAGAAGAATCCAGAGCTGGAGCCGCCCTGGAGTTTGTAAATCCAGCTACAAAGCTGTCTGGCCTGGGCTGGACCCTCACCCCTGGCTGGCTCTGGCTCTGGCCTCAAACACCCTGAGCCTGCAGAAACGAACAGGGGATTACCCTGACCCAGGCTATGAGGAGACTGCAGTCTTGCTTTCTGAAAAAGTTGCAGCTTGCCAAGAAAAATCATCTCTGATACAGACGAGGAAAATCTCGAAAAGAATCAGCGCTGCACACGGGCACGACAAAGCCTGCTTCCCGGAGAGGAGGCCTATTCGAGGTCAACCCGACCTCCTGCTTCCCAACCTGGGTGCCAGCCACAGACATTCCTCCAGGCCTGGCCCTGGGTAAGTCTCTTCTCCCACCTGGGTCTCAGGTCTGAAGCCTCCTGCATTTACTCAAGGCATCGCTCCTCTTTGGCAGGAATCCCACTGCACCAAGCCCAGCAGCCCTCCTTGACTTCGTCGCCCAGTTCCCGGTCACCTTGTCTTCCCCACACTGACCCCTGCCTCTGTTTAATCCCCTTCTAGTTCCATCGAGGGCTCTCGCTTAACCCCATGTCACAGGACAGAAAGGAACACTGCTCCGCTCCCCCTGGCCGAGGCGGCTTGGAGGTCCTGCTGGCTAAGCAGTCCTGCCAACTGCTTGGTTCAGCCGTGAGCAGGGAAGGAGAACCAGGCCCTTCCAGCCTCCATCCAGAAAACCAGAGCAATGGCCGGGGAAGCAGCCTGGCCCCGAGCAATCCTGTACCTCCCCTGAGGTTCTCTGGCATGGGGAAGAGGTTTCCTCTCACCACCTTACTGAGTCCAGCTCCTTATCCTGCCAGCCACCTCTCACTCTCCAGTGATTGCAGAGCCCTTCCTGCCTGGCGTTTATCAGGCTCAGCACACACACGGCAGGCACATGCTCAGCTGTCAATGACCTCCAAGACCAAACCCAAGGCCTGGACCCTGCGAGGCCTCCTTGGATATGTAACACCAAAGCAACTGGAAGTTGGCCAGCACTCGCCAAAGCACGTCCTGCACGTACTACCTCCATTGGTCATGTGAAATGCAGGCGTGGGTTCAATCCCTAGCTCTGGTCTGTGGCCTTGGACATGGTGTTTAAGGTACCTGTGCCGTAGTCCACGTCTGTAAAATGCACGTGATAATAGAACCACCACATCAGGATAGTTCTTAAGCAAAGTAAAATGCGAGTGAAGACGTGTAAAATCACGCCTGGCGTCAGACGGCTCCCAGTAAATGTTCACCACTGTTCTTGTCACCACCATAGCCACCTTTAGGCTCTCACAGCAACCTGGCAGAGATTAACGGAGGTTCAGAGAGCTCAAGCAACTTCCTCAAGGTCACCAGGGAAAGAACGGCTAGAACAGAGCTTTCCGTGAGGTCTTCTTCCTCCAACATATTTCCCACCATTCAACATCCAGGAATGCTTGACACCTACGCGCCATTCTGCTCAAGGAGCTACAACAGTGAGCAAGGCAAACGGGGTCCCCGACTACGTCCCCTGGAGGAGCAGGACGTGTGAAGACAGCGAGCTGGTTTGGGGGCAGTTAGACAGGCTTGGTCAGAGGTGCTGCCTGTGGGACAGAACAGGGCTCAGCTGCCTCAAAAGGAAAAGCCATTTGTCCTCGGCAGAGCCTCTAGGATTGGAGGTCACGCGAGAGAGATACAGCCAGAGAAGGACTCCGAATCTCTCCTGCATCCGCTGCCTGGCCACCGGAGCCCTGTTTTTTCCACTTCCCCTTCCCCATGCTCTCAGAGGAAAAAGGACCTTTCCTGCCCCGTGGCCTGACCCGCAGCTTGAAACAGGGAGGCTGGCTCAGCCCTCCCTGACCCCCTGGCACAAAATCAAATACTGAAATCCAACCTAGTCTGCAGGGGCTTGACTGGTCCTAGGACCGAGGCCTCTCCTTCTGGAACTTCTCCTCAGAACACAATTCAGAGGCCTGGCCGGCTTAGCCTCATTACTACCCTAAGGCTCTCCCAACAGAAAAGTCCTGTTTCTTGCTCTTCAAACAAAGCTGGCATTTGGAGAACGTAGTTCATTTGTGTTTGTTCTCTGGACGTGCAACTTCCAGACTTTGTCAGGGTTTTGGTAATACCAAGTCAGGAGATGGAAAAAAAATTCAAAAAGGCTGTGATGTTAACCACCTCCATAGGCCTCGGTGCCAGAGGGTCCCTGAGACAAGCCCCTCTGAGCCATCCCTGGGGAGGTGTGTCTTCACTTGGGAAGAGCCAGAACACCCCTTCTGTGTGTGCTCAGATTTTTTCCAGATCCATCTGTCTTTCCTGGTGGTCTGAGGTATAAGCAGGAAACTGGGTTTCGTTTCCTGCTCTGCTTATTTTGATAAGAAGAAAGCTGGGAAAAGAACAACTTCTAACCTACAATGAACTTTCTGGATAGAGCTGCCTGACCTTAAATGGGCCCCTAAAGATAGATTCCCAGAGAGCTCGCAGCCCTCATGTCTCTTTGTTCACTTCTCCCAATGTTGTCATTCAGTCAACACATACTTGAACCTAGTGTGTGCCCAGCACTGCTGTTAGTGCTGACGATACGGTGGTGGGCAAAATACACACCAGGCCCCTGCTCTCATGGGCTTCACCTCTTAGGGGGCTGAGACAGACAGACACATACACTAAGAAATGGACATACTATTTCAGACAGGAATTTGTTCTCTGAAGAAAATAAAACAGTTGATGGCACAGCAAGTGACTGGATCGTGTGGTCAAAGCAAGACTGGAGGGTGGATGATATTTGAGCACAGACTTAAATGTCAACAATGTGCTGCCCACACAAAATCCGGGGAAGATCATGGCTCCTCCCCTCAAGAGCCTCCCAGTCTAGTAGAGGAGAAAAGATGCACAAACACAAGAGACACATCCCACCTTACCTACCTTACCATATCCTACCTGAAGCAGGAGGTGGGAGATGGTGGGGGAGGGGAGAGGGGGGCAACAGTCAGATTATGTAGGACTCAACACAGGGCAGGTTGAGGCGTTTGAATTTCATCCCAAGTGCCATAGAAAGGCATTGAAAGGTTTTACACAAGGAGATGATGTGATTTGATCAACTTTTTTAAAAAGATTCACCCCTAATAAGAAAACAAAACAATCCAATTAAAAAGTAGACCAGGGCTTCCCCGGTGGCGCAATGGTTGAGAGTCCGCCTGCCGATGCGGGGGCGCGACCGGAGCCTGTGCTCCGCGACGGGAGAGGCCACAGCGGTGAGAGGCCCGCGTACCACAAAAAAAAAAAAAAAAAAAAAGTAGACCAAAGACCTTAACAGACATCTCACCAAAGAAGGTATACAGATGGCAAATAAGTACATGAAAAGATGCTCCATATCATCAGGAAAATGCATATTAAAACAACAGTGAGATACCACTACATGCCATTAGAATGGTCAAAACTTGGAACACTGACATCAAATGCTGGTGAGGATGTGGAGCAACAGGAACTCTTGTCAGCTGCTGGTGAGAATGCAAAATGGTACAGTCACTATGGAAGACACTCTGGTGATTTCTAACAAAACTAAGTATATTCTTACTATACAATACAGCCATCATGCTCCTTGGTATTTACCCACAGGAGATGAAAACTTATGTCCACACAAAAACCTGCACATGGATGTTTGTAGCAGCTGTATTCATCATTGCCAAAACTTGGAAACAGTAGGTAAATGGATAAATAAACTGTGGTACATCCAGAGAATGGAATATTATTCAGCATTAAAAAGAAATGAGGTATCATGAAAAGACATGGAAGAAACATAAATGCATGTTACTAAGTAAAAGAAGCCGATCTGAAGAGGCCACACGCTGTATGATTCCAGCTATAGGCCATTCTGGAAAAGGCAAAATGATGGAGACAGAAAAAGGATCAGTGGTTGCCAGGAGTTGCAGGACAGGGATGAACAGGCAGAGCACAGAGGATTTTTAGGGCAGTGAAAATACTTCGTATCAAAATATGATAATGGACACATGCCATTAAACATTTGTCCAAACCTAAAGTACAACACCAAGAGTGAACCTTGATATAAACAACAGACCTTGGGTAGTAATGATGTGTCAATGTCCATTCATCAATTGTAATAAATGTCCCACTCTGGTAGGGGAAACTGATAATGGGGGATGCTGTGCGTACGTCAGGGCAGGGAGTATATGGGAAATCTCTGTATCTTCCTTTTAATTTTGCTGAAAACTGCAGTTTTAGCAAACTGCTCTAAAAAATAAAGTCTTTTAAAAAATTTTAAAAAGATTCACCCCAGCTGCTATGTGAAGGACAAGAAGCAAGGGGATCAGTAGTGAGGTTATTGGGCTTCCCTGGTGGCGCAGTGGTTGAGAGTTTGCCTGCCAATGCAGGGGACACGGGTTCATGCCCTGGTCCGGGAGGATCCCACATGCCGCGGAGCAGCTGGGCCCGTGAGCCATGGTCGCTGAGCCTGCGCATCCGGAGCCTGTGCTCCGCAACGGGAGAGGCCACAACAGTGAGAGGCCCGTGTACCACAAGGAGGAGAAAAAAAAAAAAAATAGTGAGGTTATTGAGGGTATCCAGGCCCAAGAGATGGGGATATCAGTTCAGAGCAGGATGGTGTAAGTGGAGAGAGCAAGAAGTCATTGCAGATGGGATGTAGTGCAACAGGATTTGCTGATGAACCAGATGTGGGTGGTTAAGAAACAAGAAAAAAGAAGGACCAAGAGTGATCTCTAGACTTCTAGCTTGAGCAAATGGGTGAGTGGTGGTGCCATTTACTGAGACCTGACAGTCTGGAGAGGATTAAGTTTGCAAGGGAAGAGCAATTTGAGACTTATGAACTTATAGATGCTTATTGGACATCAGTAGTAGATCCCCTTTCAGGCCGGTGCGTCCATCCCTCAATTGCTCAAAGTACTGCAGACCTTCTCTACAGAACTGCCTTGATGAAGGCAGCCACTCCCCCCGGGGACACCAGGGAAGTTACGTGCCTGTCCCCACACCCCCATCCAGTAGTTCAGGCCAAAGCCAGATATATCCTGGCATCATATCATTTTTTCCCAGCTTTACTGAAGTATTATTGACAAAAATTGTATATATTTAAGGTATACTACATGATGTTTTGAAAAAGATATATATTGTGGAATGATTACTACAATCAAGGTAATTAACACATCCATCACCTCACATAGTTACCTTTTTTGTGTGGTGAGAACACTTAAGATCTACTCTCCCAACAGCTTTCAAGTATGCAGTACGTTATTATTAACTATAGTCACCATGCTGTACACTAGATACCCAGAATTTATTCCTCCTATAACTGGAAGTTTGTACCCTTTGATCAACATCTCCCCATCTCCCCCACCCTCCCCCAACCCCACCACCATTCTACTCTCTGTTCCTATGAGTTGGACTTTCTCAGATTCCACATGTAAGGGAGTGGTACCACAGCCTTGCTTAGCCTCTTCCCCGCCCTATCGTGCTTCCCTCACTCCCTTTCCTCAGAGACCATGTTCTCAATAAATCCTGCACCAGAATCCCTGTCTCAGGCTCTGTCTGAAACCAGGGAACACAACTAAGACAAGGCCTAAACAAAGATGTCCCATAGGAGTCTGGGGGTGAGGGCTAGAGATGTAAACTTGAGAGTCCTCAGGGCACAGATTTAAAGCCATGGGCTTCGATGAGATCATCGGGGGAAAGAATATAGCTGGAGACAGAGGGTCCAGGACCAAGGCCTGGGGCAACCCCACACCGAGAGGGGGCAGAGTGGGAGGAGGCAGCCACGGAGACTGACAAGGAAAACCCAGTGAGATCACAGGAGGGCCAGCAAGTCCCTCGCTCCTTCTAGTACACACTAGTCCCCATACGCTTCCACCACACCCACCATCTGCACCCAGGTTTCAGAACCAAGGAGAGGAAACTACATTTCCACGGAAATAGAATTGCTGTGTTCACTCAAACATTTATTGAATCCCACAGTGAGCCAGTGTGGCGGGTGTAAAGGCTACAGACCCTGGGCTTCCCTGGCGGGGCAGTGGTTGACAGTCCGCCTGCCGATGCAGGGGACACGGGTTCGTGCCCCGGTCTGGGAAGATCCCACATGCCGCAGAGAATCTAGGCCCATGAGCCATGGCCGCTGAGCCTGTACTCCACAACGGGAGAGGCCACAACAGTGAGAGGCCCACATACCGCAAAAAAAAAAAAAAAAAAAGACTACAGACCCTGCCCCAGGAGCTCACCTAGGGGAGGAGAGAGTCAGCAGGTAAGTGAGGTTCAGTGTGACAACTGAGGGGACGCAGAAAGTCATGGGTCAAGTGCTGTTGGCTTTCAGTTATCTCATCTACTCATTCCACTCCCCTCCTCTTCTCAGAGGTACCCTCTCCTCCACACACCAAAAACAGAGTGAGGCCTCTATGCCCATGAGCTGAAACAATGTCGAGCAGTGCTTCTCAACCTTCAAGGTATAGGCATCACCTGGGAGCTAATAAGCATGCAGATTCTCATTGAGTGGCTCTGGAGGGGACCCAGAATGCTGCATTTCTAATAAGCCTCTAGGTGATGCCAGTGATGCTGGCTGGGGACCACACTTTGAGCATCAAGGGTGTAGAGAACACATTACACCCAACAGCAAGGGTCCAAGGCAACAGCAGGGGGTCAACCTGAGCCATGATTTCCCCCAGAAAAGCCTGTTCCTGCAGCAGGCAGGGCTCAGCTAACCCCGGGCCCTATTCCAGCATTTCCAGCAACAGCACATACAGTACCCGAGCACATAGTGATGTGCAGAACCTTGACAGCCTGAAGCATGATAGGAAGAGTAAAAGAAGCAGGTAACAACACCCACCTCTGTTTATCGAGTTCGCTGACTTTATGCCAGGCACGTGCGAAGGACATTAAGTGCCTTTTTCAGTCTATTTGTACAGCTTGTCGTATTTGCACTTATATCTTACGAATGAGAAAGCTGCAGAGGTTAAATTACTCATCCAGGACAGCACAGCCAGTACAAAGGGAGTCCCACCCGGAAGCCTGCGCTCTGCGTCGTGACATCTGAGCTGTTCTTCGATGAGCTAATGGAGTAGGAAGCCCAGTCGCTCTGTGCTGGGCACTGCCTGATTCTGCAGCAGAGCACTGGGTCCAGAGAGGGAGGGGTCGGGCAGATAGGAGCAGAATGCCTAGCGGGGCATCCCATGACCACGGTCGGCCAAGTTCACCAGGGGCCCTTCAGGGATCCTGGGGTAAAGAGGAGGCCTTCTTCCCTCGGCACCCATTTTTCCCCATTCTGATGCCTAGCCTGATGTTTCCGGTTTTCACCACAAAGTACTGGAGGCTTCAAGACTGACTGAGCGTTTTATAAAAGGAAAGAAACACGTGAGAAGCATTGGTTCATTTTCCAGCTAGACAACGCAGTGAGACCACCCAAGTTAGGGCCCCAGCCCAGCCCCTGGGAATGCTCTTTCGTTGGAAACAGAAAACTAATAAGATTCTCCTGGGATTTATGTCAGCCGTCTCCCTTCCCAGAACACAAAGCCCTGCACAGACATGGGATTTCATTCACCCACCTCGCAGACAAGTCCAGAGAGGGGGAGGGGGTTGGCACTGTCACCAGGATAGGAGCCCCAGAGGACAGCGGATGGAGCCTGTTCACCCCTGAGGCCCCGGGACCCAGAGCCCAGAGACTCAGAACATGACGCATCAGGGGTGCGCAATAGATGTTTGTCGAAAGAATTGATGTCTCCTTCTGCTCTACTGGGAAACTTGGCCCAGAACAGAGAAGAACGCATGACTCTAAATTTTGTGGTGAGTAAGTGGAAGTGGAAAACAGGGCTGGCTGTGAGCCTCGTGATCTGGGAAAGTCCAGGCACACTGTGTGAGATGCGAGGGGCTGTTCAGGCCACTCCTTCTCCCCCGCAAGCCTGCAAGATCTCACCCACGACGGAGTGAGCAAGGCAGAAGGCTGTGGGGCTGTGGGCCGCAGAGTCAAGCTCATTCCCTTCCCTGCCCCTGGCCTCCCCAAGCTGTGACTCAGGCTGGAAGCAGAGCTCAGGAGGCATCTGGCCAGCCCTGCGGCAGGAAGCTGGTGTGAAAGGGGGTAGCTCAGGGCCCATTCCCGGCAAGCAAGTGTGGGCTCTCAGCCCCTAGGAATTGTCTCAAAGGACCGAGGGTGTGTCAAACACCCTAAGGAACCCAATGTTAAAAAGCACAGAGCAGGGCTCCCCATTTGCACGGTGACTGTGAACTGGCTTAAAGGGTGGGTGGAATTGCAACAGGCCACCTCCAGCCTCCAAGCCTTTCCCCACGCCTGCCCTTGGCCTAGAGCGCTCCCCTCCCCTCCCCTCACTGAGCACGTCCTCCTCCCCCTCCAGACTTCACCTGGAGCAGCGCATCCTCAGGCAAACCCTCCTGCCCCTCTGACCCTCCAGATAGGGTCAAAGCTCTGGGGCCAAGCAGCTCTCACCACGCGCAAGTTGTATTTTGTTTCTGTGATTATTTTATTGCATCCCTGACTTAGATACCAACTCCACGACTGAGGGCCATGTCTGTTTCGCCATCATCATTGCATCCTCACCTGGGGCTGAGTCTGGCACAGAGCAGAAGCGAATGTGCTGGATGAACGTTAGAATGAGGTTGGGAGGGCAGAGTAATGGCGTTTGGGGTGGAGCAAATAGTCTGATACGGCAGGAGGAGGCCGTGACGCATGAGCGTCTGAGTTACGACTCTAAGTCCCAGTTGTGGCAACAGCTGTCAATCAATAATAACACGGGGGCTGCGGGCTCCCAGGGAAGGCCCCCCCTTCTCATCTGCACCTGCCTAATTTGCATATTGGTAAAACCTCCAGCCAGGTGGGTGGCGAGGACAGAGCCGGCCTAGGCACTAATCTTATCAGCACATTAGGGTTCATTCATTCACAAAGAGTCAATCACAGCAAAGCCCTGGAGAAACCGGTCATGAAAGGAGGTTCCCACAACAGAATATCAGGGCTCTGGGCCTCGCTCTGATGAGATCCTTCAAAATGAATCCATTCTACAGCCACAGCCTCGGCAGCCACTATGGAGAGAGGAAGCCCACCCACACCTCCCAGGAGACGGTGGGTATGGCAGGCACCCACGCTGGACTTAAGGTATGATGTTTGCTTCTTACCTCCACTCCAGGAGTGTGTGTGTGTGTGTCTGTGTGTCTGTGTGTTGTCTTAATAGGACAGTTGAGTCCAGATGGTTGTGTGCATTCTATATTGGCTAATCCTCCAAATTTATGTTGAATAATTATATAATAAAAACACACTTTTTGACAAATCTACTTCTGGCAGGTTTCCACTGATTTCCTCAAAGCCAGGAGAGGGAATGAAGTAAGTAGGACTCCCTGTGAGTCTTAGGTCCATCCCACCCCAACTGCAGTTTGACAATTGTGGGTTAAGAGCATGAAATCTGAAGTTGCCATAAGAGCTTGAAGGCCAGCTTCACATTCACAAGCCAAGTGATCTTGGGTTTAGGTCAAATTTCATACCCCAGTTTCCTCTGTATGTCCATCACAGGTCTGTGAGGATATTGCATGTGCCTGGCACCTTCTAGGTCTCCGTAAGTATTAGCAGTAATAACTGCTGTGGTTGAAATAATAATCATTACCATTTTTGAAAGTACATAACGCAAAGCTTTCAGGGTATGTGTGGGGAACAGTGACTCCCCCCGTTGGCTGGAACACAAGCTGGACAAGGGACATGAAATGCTGGGAGGCAGAGTCCAAACTGGGAGGAAGGGGCTGGGAAGGCCACACCAGGGGGCTGGGTGTCACTCTTCAGCCCGTAGGAACACATGGGTTTCTGAGCATCCACTCTGACCCAGGATGGGAGAGCGTTGCTTAGCCCAGTTCTTCCCATGGGCCTGACCTGGCTGTACCAGGCGGCAACAGGGTTTCCCAATGGGAAGCCCGCTCCATGAGAAAAAAGATTCTACTCCCTTCTATAAAAATAACCCTAAGTCAGCACCGCTCCACCTCAAGTGTGTGGGCCCCCAGAGTCAGCAGGAAAGAAAACATACAGCTTAAACTCCAGAGAAGCAGGAATCAAAGGCACCACAATCACCACCCCCTTGATATCCACGTTAATGGAAAGAGGACGTGTCCTCATCCCTGTATCATTTGCCTGGGTGTGTTTGGTGCCCTGAGAATTACCCAAAGCACCACAAAATGCTACATGTCAGAAGGGACAGAGAAGCTTTGTTCTCAATATCCCACGGTCTTTGCCAGCTGGGCAGCTATGAAAAGTGTTACCTCTCAGAATAATAATAGTAATAATAATAAAAACAAACATTTTTTATTGCCAGGCATCATTCTAGGTATTTAATGTGTTAACTCATTTAACCCTCAAAACAGTCCTGTGGGACAGGTTTTTTTTTTACAGAATTTAAAGTTGAAGAAACTGAGGCACAGAGAAGTTCTGTTCCCTGGCCAAGGTCATCAGCTGGTAAGTGATGGAGCCGGGAATGGAATCCAACCAGTCTGATGCTAGGGTTCATGGTCAAAACCACATCATACAGGCAGGAAGGAAGGTGAGGTAAGGTTTTATCTTTTAAAGAGGACACTTCATGTTGTCTCTCCTGACTTCCATTGTGTTCATTCAACATCTAACATTCATTAATTGAACGTCTACTGTGTGCTTAGACTTCGGAATTGTCCCTAAAAGCCCTTTGGAAAAGACATCCAAGTTCACTGGCCTACTGCACTTTGCTCAGAGGATTTTGTTCATGTAGAAACCAGAAAAACAGTGTTTGCTGTTTTAAAAAAGAGGGTTAAGAAAGAGAATAAGTGAGAAGAGTACAACTGTGTTAAGCCATTCTTTAAACGGGCTGATGTGTTGCAGTCCAAATGTTAACACACAGAAGACTGCAAACATGCTGTCTCCTGCTGTACATGAGGCTTTTGCACAACACTCAGTCACAGAACTTCTCCCAGGTTATCGCTGTGCAATATTTAGATGCTTCCTAAATGTGTCGTTCATTGATTAAGAAACTGTAGGTCTATGTGTTTTGTTTTCATTCAGGCTGCACATGTCTGTTCATGTGAAATTCTAGAAACAAGTAAAGGTCACTCCATCAGCACATGTGCACTAGGTCAAATGCACAGGCACATATACTCAGTAAGTATTCTCCTCAAAGTGTTTGGGTCAATTGCTTGAGAACCCATGAATGTGTAACTTAACACATCATAATAACAGCTCACTGTTGACAGTTTGAGACTCTATTATAAACCTGGATACTTCTTCCCTGGCTGACGTATGGAGGGGGGGAGAATGAACAGCTGTTAAATGTTACTAGTAATTTGAAATCAAAAGTATCTTACTATCCTTCCTTCATACTTCTGGGTCCATTTAACTCAAAAGTATTCTGCTACTGCAATGTAAATCCAGACTTTCTCAACACTTTACAAAAAGACAACAAAAACAAGGTAAAAATTAGATAACTTCGAACCAATCAAATATCACTGATATCTGTCCTGCAGATTCAAGTTCCTTCCAAAATTTTTGGAAGAATTATCTTGCTTTTTAAAAGTCTGAAGGTCACCACCCTATGATAATGCAGTTTAAGTCTGAGAAGTGAAACTTCATTCGTTCCACATGCTGCCAGCATGTTCTAGATCTCAGGCACTGTTCTAGGCACTGGGTCCCCGACCTCATTGGGCTTTCATTCTAGTGGAAGGTCATAGCTAATAAACAAGTAAATCTATAATCTAACAGGTATGGAGGTTGCTAGGGAGAAAAACAAAGCCAGACACAGGATGTCAGTTCTTAGCCACAGGTTGGTCAGGGAAGAATCTCTGAGAAGGTGACACGTGAGCAGAGGCCCTAAGGAACTGAATGAGCGAGCCCTGCGGTTTTCTGGGAGGAGACCATTTGACACAGAGGGCATGGCAGGTGCAAAGGCCCTGAGGAGGGAGTGTACCTGGAGTACTCAGGGAGCAGCAAGGAGGCCATAGCAGCTGGAGCAAAGGGGCAGCACTAGGAGGTCAGATCAGAGAGGCAGCAGAGAGCAAATCCCACGGGGCTTTGGAAGCCGCTGTAGGACGGGAAGATGGGAAGCAGAGCAGTGACCGAGCCGATTCTGGTCCCAGAAGGCTCACTCTGCTGCTGTGTGGACAGTGAAGAGGGGCAAAGGCTGAAGGAAGGAGACCACACGGCAGCTATCGCAGTCATCCTGTGAAGAGGTAATAGGCGTGGACCAGGGTAAAGTGGCAGAGGAGGTTAAGAAGTGGGTGGATTCTGGACACACTCTAAAGTAGAGTCCATAAAATCTGCTGACGGATATTATTTGGGAGGTGAGAGAAAGAGAAAGATCAAGGATGACTCCAATGGTTTTGTCACAAGTGTGAAGATGCTTTGTCACTGATTGAGTTTGGAAGAGGACAGGGTAAATGGGTTTGTTTGGTGGGGTTGGGGGGAAAACTCTGGAATTTGGTTTTGGTCATTATTAGTTTCAGATACCTGTTAGACATCCACGTGGAGATTCGTTGAGTAGGACGTTGGTGTGTGGCTATATCCAGACTAGAGACATAGGTTTGAGATCGCTCTGCATACGGATGCTATTTAAACTATCAAATGAGATGAGATCGGCAAAGGAATGAGCATAGATACAGAGGCGTTCCAAGGACCGAGCCCTGAGGAGCTCCAGTACTCAGAGGCGGAACCAGGGGATGAGGAGGAACTGGAAATGAGACGGATGGGGAACATCCGAGAAGGTAAGATGAGAACTGAGTGTATCATGAAGGAGGCAGAGAACAGGTGTGTCAAGTGCTGCTGAAAGCCCAGTAAGATGGGGACTGAACTGACCGTGGAATTAGCCAGCCTGGAGGTCAATGTGACACTGACAAGTCTCAAAGAAGAGGTGAAGAGGGAAGCTTGATAAGTGTGAGTTCAAAATGAAGACAGAGGCAAGGACTTGGGGAAAGTGTGTATAGACAACCCTTCCAGAGAGTTTTGCTGTCAAGAGCAGCAGAGAAACGGGGTAGTAGCAAGAAGGACACATGGGAGAAATTATAGCAGGTTGGACATGGAGGAAGTGGTCCGGTAGAGAGGGGGAGAAATAGTAATACAGCACACAGGGAGGCAAATGCTAAAATAACGTCCTCATAAGTGCAGGGAGATGAGATCTAGTGCCAGAGTGGACTGCCTGCTTGGGAGAGATGCAAGGGCAGTTCATCCGCAGTGATGGGAGGACAGATGGAGCCTCTGGGGACGGGCATGGCCTCTAGGTCTGGAGATGTAGGAATGGCAGAGTGCAGAGGTTCTTTTCTCTTGCCTATATTTTCTCAGTGACAGAAGAAGCATGGCCATGAGCTGAGGATGAGGAGGGAGGTGGAGGTGCTGGAGGTTGAGGGGAGAATGTGTGGGCTAGTCTTCTAGAACAAAGGGAGACTGAATGGGCTAGAGACACAGAATAGGACTGCCAGGTAGCCCTTGGGATAAATAGGAACAAATTCCAGTGAGAACAGTCAGAATGTTCTCATCAGTGAGCATTCCAGTTGGAAACAGGGTAAAACTTACAGATGGACAAAGACGTTCTAGTCACTGGGCCCCTCAAGAGGGAGCCTTCTCTTATGACAGCAGCTACTTCACCAGACCCAGACAGCCCTGTTTTGTTTTTTCTTCCTTCTTCCTTCTGGTGTCTCCCACTTCTGACTGGCTGTTTAGGAACATTTCACATCTGTCAATGAATAGAAGAGGCAAGGAACAGCAAGGCTGACTACCCTGAAGGCGTCTTAGTTTTTGCAGAGGTCAGCAAACTACTCCGGGGGACACATCTGGCCCAGCTCCCTGTTTTTGTGAATGCAAAGCTGTATTTACTTTATAACACAGCCACACCCACTCTTCGACTTACTGTCTGTAGCTGCTCTCACACTACAATTAGCAGAGTTGAATAGCAGAGACCCTGTGGCCCGCAAGCCTAAAATAGTTACTATCTGGTCCTTTACCAAAAAGTTTGCCTACCTCTGATTTAGAGCAATGGTTTGCAAATTTTACCATGCATCAGAACCTCCTCTGGGACTTGTTAAAAACAGATTACTAGGGGATTTCCCTGGTGGCGCAGTGGTTAAGAATTCACCTGCCAGTGCAGGGGACACAGGTTCGAGCCCTGGTCTGGAAGATCCCACATGCCGCAGAGCAACAAAGCCCATGAGCCACAACTACTGAGCCTGCGTGCCACAACTACTGAAGCCATGTGCCTAGAGCCTGTGCTCCGCAACAAGAGAAGCCACCGCAATGAGAAGCCCACGCACCGCAATGAAGAGTAGCCCTTGCTCGCCACAACTAGAGAAAGCCTGTGTGCAGCAACGAAGACCCAACGCAACCAAAAATAAATAAAAAATTAAATCTTAAAAAAAAAAAACAGATTACTGGGCCCAGCACTGAGAGTATCTGATTCAATAGGTCTGGGGTGGGGCCCAAGTTTACATTTCTCACAAGGTCCCAGGTGATACTGGTGCTGCTGGTTCAGGGACCACACTTTGGGAACCACTGGTTTAGAAAAAAACCTGAATATGTCCACATTGGTCTACTGTGCTCAGCTCATGAAGATCTTACTCATGACTCTGTAGTAAACTTGAGATTTTCTGTTCTAACTTTAGGTTCAAATGTAAAAACAGTTATTCAAGAAAAAGACACACAACTCTTTTATTTTTTAATTCTCTTAACAGGGAAGGGATGAGCCAAGGAGAAAAAGCTGAAAGAGCCTTTTCCCATTCCTACTCTTCTGCCTAAAAGGTAAGGCTATAGCCAGAACTCTAGAAACCATCCTGTGACCTTGCGAAAGGAAGCCACAGTGTAAGGATGATGGTACAGAAAGATAGAAGAACCTGGGTCCCTGATGATGTAGAACCATGTAGAACCACCAAACATCTGGAGTTCCTTTATGTGAGTGAATAAATCCAGATATAAAGAAGCCTTGACAATAGTTGAATCTCTGTTAATTGCAGCCAGACACCACTCCTAAACGCTAGAGGCTCAGGGTATATCAAAATATAAAGATATAGGGCTTCCCTGGTGGTGCAGTGGTTGAGAGTCCGCCTGCCAATGCAGGGGACACAGGTTCATGCCCCGGTCTGAGAAGATCCCACATGCCGTGGAGCGGCTGGGCCCGTGAGCCATGGCCGCTGAGCCTGCGTGTCTGGAGCCTGTGCTCCGCAACGGGAGAGGCCACAGCAGTGAGAGGCCCGCGTACCGAAAAAAAGAAAAAGAAAAAAAGATATACTAAAACAAGGTTACCAAAATTGTATTACATTTTAAATATATACACTTGACAAATGAATGGGCTTTTTCCACACATAAAATGCAATTTACTATAACTGTGCTATTTACCTCTTTCAATCCTGAAAATTGTAACCTCATTTGGAAGCAATATCCAAAACATTTAAATAGAAATGCAAGTTAAAACCACAACGAGATGCCACATACCTACTAGAATGCTAAAAACAAATATAAATGAATAAAAAATCATGACAATACCAAGTGCTGACGGGGACACAGAGCAACTAGAACCCTCATACACTGATGATGGGAATACGAAATGGTGCAGCCACTCTGGAAAAATGTTTGACAGCTTCTCATAAAGTAAGACATACACTTACCCTGTGACCCTGCAATCCCACTCCTAGAAGTGAAAACTCATGTTCATACAAAAACCTGTACGTGGATGTTTCTAGTAGCTTTGTTCAAAATGGCCAAAACTGGAAACAACCCAAATATCCTTCAAGTAGTGAGTGGAAAAACAAACCGTGATATATACTCAGCAATAAAAAGGAACAAACTATTGATACATGCAATAACATGGATGAATCTTAAATGCACTATAATAATACATGAAAGAAGCCAGACTCAAAAGACCACATCATTCCATTTATAGGATATTCTGGAAAAGGCAAAACTACAGGGACAGAAAACAGATCAGCGGTTGTCAAAGGTTAAAGTAGGATGGGTCGATTAAAAGGAGCAACATGGGGCTTCCCTGGTGGCGCAGTGGTTGAGAGTCCGCCTGCCGATGCAGGGGACACGGGTTCGTGCCCCGGTCCGGGAGGATCCCACATGCCGCGGAGCAGCTGGGCCCGTGAGCCATGGCCGCTGAGCCTGCGCGTCCAGAGCCTGTGCTCCACAACGGGAGAGGCCACAACAGTGAGAGGCCTGCGTACCGCAAAAAAAAAAAAAAAAAAAAAAAAAGGAGCAACATGAGAGAATTTTGGGGGGTGGTAGCACTGCTCTGTGTCTTTATGGTGGTGGTTACACAACTCTGTGCATTTACCAAAAAGTCATAGAACTGTACACCAAAAAGTGTTTCATTTACTCTACGTAAATTTTAAAATAAATTTTTAAAAAATTTAAATGAATGCCCTTCAGGAAAATAGGTCTGGGCATGGCTTTCCTGGGATGTTCCCCTTAGCTCCAGCCTCAACGTCTGCCCCAATCTATTCTATCCCCAGTCCCCACCCCAGACACCGTCTGGACATCCCCTCCCCCGCATCTAATACAGTGGTAGGCAGAGAGGATTCTCTGCCAAATCCTGGACACATTTTAACACCAGCCACTAACTGGCACCCCTGAAACTCAGAACAATAGCCATATTGTATGCGGCTCCATACAAGCCACTGCATAAACATTAGCAACAAGTTCCATGGTGACTCCCTGCTACTGGCCTTTGCAGCTGCCCAACTGCCAGGACTTGAGGATCTGCCCAGGGTAACGTGGAGTCTGGATACAGTTCAGTATGTCAGTTAAATCTATAGCTCATAACAGTCTCAATCCTTGGAAACCCCCTGGTAATAATATAGACAACAGACCCACTCCCACTGGAGTCCCCCAGCTTCAGGCTTCCTAACAGCTTTCCTTGATGACCTCCCAGAGGACACTGTACCCTAAAACTTTGAATGTCCAGGGTTAATCCGTGAGAGTCAAGCCATGGAAAATCCATCAGCCAAGGAGGGATTCCGACCAGGGGCACACTTGACTAGACACCTCCTCTGTATAAACAGTGTGTCTCTCTTAACCTTATGCAGCTACTAAGCCTAGTTTATTAAAAATTGAGTATCCAAGACTTATTGCAATAGGGGTACTTTTGTCGACCAAAAAAAAAAAAATTCTTCGAACATAAATCATTTATGGCACCCTCCACATTAGCTGGCATGAAATAAACAGAGCCCGTCTTGTGGGCAGAAGGTGCCAGAGTAGCTCGCCAGCTTCAGGCCTCCTGCCTGGCCATCATAAACTCCACCCTACATGCTTGAAATACAGTAAAAACCTTCACAGAAAGGTTTCTTCCCAACTGTTTCTTTCCACCCACCTGTGCTTGGTAACCTGAAGCCCGCCCTGATGTGCTATGAAGGCAGAGTCGTGTGTTGGAAAACACAAGGACTTGGTAATAGACAGACTTGGATTCAAGTCCAGTCTCTTCCTAGGGCTGGAGCACTTTTCTCAAACCTTAGCTTGTGCATTTATCAGTGGGGATAACTGGTCCCCTCTGCAGGACTGTTGACAGAAATAAATGAGAGTCTATGTAAAATATCTAACATAGACTTAACTCATAAAACATGCTCATCACACTTAAGGATCCTTTCCCCCAGGTAATTGCCTCTATCTGGAATTAAGCCATGTCAACCTGAAAACGTCGCTAACACAGAAAGCACAAGCAAATGATCGGAGGCCAGGAGGAAACCAGCTGCTCCAAGTCAGGGAACCTAGTTCAAAGGGGTAACTGATATGTGAGGGAAGAAAAAGAAACTTGGTCTCCAGTTGTGTCCCCTTTCTTTTTGTGTGTGTGTGTGTGTGTGTGTGTGGTACGCGGGCCTCTCACTGTTGTGGCCTCTCCCATTGCGGAGCACAGGCTCCGGACGCACAGGCTCAGCGGCCATGGCTCATGGGCCCAGCCTCTCCGCGGCATGTGGGATCTTCCCGGACTGGGGCACGAACCCATGTCCCCTGCATCGGCAGGCGGACTCTCAACAACTGCGCCACCAGGGAAGCCCCCCCTTTTTTTTTAATTGAAGTATAGCTGACTTACAATGTTGTGTTAATTACTGCTGTACAGCAAAGTGACTCAGTTATACATATATATATACATTCTTTTCCATATTCTTTTCATTATGGTTTATCACAGGATATTGAATATAGTTCCCTGTGCTATACAGTAGGACCTTGTTGTTTATCCATTCTATATATACCAGTTTGCATCTGCTAAGCCCAGACTCCCAATCCATCCCTCTCCCACCCCCCTCCCCTTTGGTAAGCACAAGTCTATTCTCTGTCCGTGATTATGTGTCTGTTTCATAGATAGGTTCATTTTAGATTCCACATATAAGTGATATAATATGGTATTTGCCTTTCTCTTTCTGACTTACTTCACTTAGTATGATAATCTCTATTTGCATCCATGTTGCTGCAAATGGCATTATTTCATTCTTTATTATGGTTGAGTAGTATTCCATTGTATATATGTACCATGTCTTTATCCATTCATCTGTTGATGGACACTTAGGTTGTTTCCATGTCCTGGCTATTGTAAATCATGCTGCTATGAACATAGGGGTGCATGTATCTTTTTGAATTATAGTTTTGTCTGGATACACGCCAAGGAGTGGGATTTCTAGATCGTATGGTAATTCCATTTTTAGTTTTCTGAGGAGCCTCCATACTGTTTTCCACAGTGGGTGCACCAACTTAAATTCCCACCAACAGTGTTGGAGGGTTCCCTTTTCTCCACACCCTCTCCAGTATTTGTTTCTAATGATGTCCATCCTTACCAGCGTGAGGTGGTATCTCATTGTAGTTTTGATTTGCATTTCTCTAATAATTAGTGATGTGTCACCTTGACTAATAATCATGTGGGTCCCTTCCTAGGGAGTGTTAGACCAATAAACCTCTGGTCTCTCGATCCCCCCATCCTCATTCACACCCAGGTGGAATTCTTTTTGGCCCAAGAATCAATGAAAAACAAATCAAATGGCCAAGGTCCATGAGAACACAGATTTTTTAAAGTATTTGAACTGCTCCTACCTCTTAGGGTACTCTTGGAAAATGCCCTGACATTTTCTGGAAACTTTTTACACAGCATAACTTAAAACCCAAAATTGTTTTCCAATGGAAAATAGCTCTTCACAAAAATAAGAGAATGAACATTCATGAAAGATACAGTCACAATTTTGAAAAACGTATGCAAACCCTCGCCAGAAATCATGTTACCCCAATGCTACACTCTGAAATGAAAGCTGTCTTTCTCCCCAGGCACACTTTCCACCACCTAGACACGGCAAGGGGAATTTCCTAAGTTGGAATTCAATGTATCAGTCTATAAAATCAATGTGAAGTCCAACAGAGACATGCATTTGCTTAGAGAAGTTTCCAACAAATAGAGAAGGGCATGACCCAATCCCTGCTATCAGATGGAG
This sequence comes from Mesoplodon bidens, assembly GCF_964165515.1. Taxonomy (NCBI): domain Eukaryota; kingdom Metazoa; phylum Chordata; class Mammalia; order Artiodactyla; family Ziphiidae; genus Mesoplodon; species Mesoplodon bidens. The sequence goes on along the minus strand of NC_138178.1, from coordinate 146,346,029 downwards.
TTTATTACCTGTTCAGATCATAAGGTAATATTTCACACACTAGTTAAATTACACAGCATACAGAGTAAATATGCACTATGATTCAGACTTACAAGAAACTCACACAATTAGGATGAAATGTTGGTTGGTACCATTACCAATAGATGGTTATTCAGCACCCAATACAATGTTGGGCCTGGAAATATAGAAACTGAAGACAGGTCTCTTGTCTTCTGAGTTCTTTTGATGTGGTTGGGAATAGGGTTCCTGCCCTCAAGGAGCCCACAGTCTAGTGAGGCAAAAAGACAAATTACAGTAAACAAACCAATCCATCACCATCGAGGGCTTCAGCAGAGGTGAGTGTATAAAGTGCTGGGGGACAGAGAGGTAGAAGAGAGGGGCACTTCAAAGAAACAATCTGGAGAGTTGAATTCTCCCAAATAAAATTCTCCCCCAAAATCTACACACACACACACACACACACACACACACACACACACACACACACCAATACCTTAGATTAATGGGGGAAAAGGGGGAAGGAAAGAGAAAGAAAACAGAAAAACCACTCCCCTGCACCGTTTCAAGCCCAGCCCTCCCCAAGTCTTAATTGTACCTGAGGAGGTTACCGCAATAGACCAAAATGGCCCCTCTTCCGGCCCCCAACTCTAACAGGAAGAACGTCGGAGGGCACTAGAAGGCCAGCGTGCCACCCGCAGAACCCAAGGCACCGTCAGAGTTAGAGAAGCAGCCAAGATACACATATTTTTCAAAGAACCGGGAGAAAGGCCAGATGAGACAGAGGGCAGAAAGGATGCTGAGGTCCAGGCCCTCCCAGTCTGGCTAGCAAACTCTCAGGGGTCTAGCTGTGTTCTTTCCTTCTCTGCATTTAAACACAGCCTGTCCTGTGGCCAGTCTGTCCTGGTTCCCACCATCCTCTGAGCAGCAGCCAGCAAGAAGGTGTAACATGGCTTCATGCAAGGGACAAAACGTCAGGAAAGGCGACAGCCAGGCCTTACCTTCTTGCCTGTAGATAACTGTGCAATCCTATCGGTCAACATTTACCTTTGCAATGAACAGACATGCAGCTTCAGTAGTGGCTCCATTTTTATTAATTGTTTTTATATACACAAGAACTGCAACTTCCTTTTAAACAAGGAAAATGAAAATCTCCATAACCCCACCACTCAGAGGAAACTATCAACATTTTAATGTGTATTCTTTTTCTGCGCATATTTATCATTTACAAAATGGGACTCTACAATACTGTATACAATGTATGGACCTCCATTTTTTTCTACACTAAATCCATTGTGAACTTACCCATGTCAAAAACAAATCACAATTTTTATAGATTGTGCCACAGGTCTATGCCACAACTTACCTACTTTCTATTTAGGTTCATTTTTAACTCTTCTCTTCCGTTTCTGTCTTATCCACCCTCATTTTTACTGACTGTCACTGAATTAGTGGCACATTGTCCTTACCGGCAGATTCTGTGTCTGGTGAGGACCCAACCCCTGCTTCCTAGATGGCATCTTCTCACTATGTTCTCACATAGCAGAAGGGGCAAGAGAGCTCACTAGGGTCTCTTTTATCAGGGCACTAATCCCATTCATGAGGGCTCCACCCTCATGACCTAATCACTTTCCAAAGGCCATCCCCCCTCCTAATACCATCACATTGAGGGGTTAGGATTTCAACATATGAATGTGAGGGGGGGGGACACAAACATTCAATCCATAACACTCTAAAACTCAGTAACTTAAAGCAACAATTTTACCATGCTCACGGATTCTGTGGGTCAGGAATGCAGAAACGGCAGGGTGGGGATAGTTTTTCTCTGTTCCATGAAGGACTCAAAGAGTTGTTGAGTGGTCTCCCCTCAGGTGCATGTGCTGGAGAAATCTGTCCTTTTGGAGACAGTGGCACTTATCATTCAGATAAGTTTCCTAACACGAGCAAGAAATGCATTCCACCAACAAGTGAGTTCATGCACACACCCAACAAGTGAAGATCTAGATGGAGACAGCTGATTTCACTGCCTCGACGGCAGAGGTGGGAAGAAGTTCCACAAAGGTCCATTTCTTGTAAAGCTTAGTTTATGACATAACTACATCAGTCAGAACTGTTGCAAATCAGTCTCTGTTGAAAATGACAGCAAATAACATCAAACTGACTTAAGCCAAAAAAGGAGTATATAAGCTATTTATTGATGTATAACAAACCAATCCAAGATTTAGTGGCTTGAAATAACAATTTATGATTCTGTGGGCTGACTGGGATCTTCCTCTGCTAGTTTCACTCATGCAGCTGTATTCAGCTGGAATGCCCATTAGGCTGGAAGGTCCAAGCTGGCCTTCCTGACATGGTGGGCAGTTGGTACCAGCAGTTGGCTGGAGCACTCCTGTTCTCCTGCACATGGCCGCTCATGTAAGAAAGACTGACTTTCTTACATGGTGGCCTCAGGGCAAAAGTCCAAGAGGGTGAAGGCAGAAGCTGCAAGGCCCCTTGAGGCCCAGTCTCCAGAACTCACACAGGGTTGTTCTCAACACATTCTATAAGTCAAAGCAAGACACAGGCCAGCCCAGATTCAAGAGGTGGGGACATAGGCTCCACCTCTTAATGGAAGGAGCCACAAAAAACTGTGGCCATGCTTTATCCACCACAGAAAGTTATTGGCACATATAAATAGGAGAAACAGGGGAGCTTTAAGTCTAGCTGTATCCAGATGCTCACAACATATTATCAGAAATCTGTCTCTTTCCTCTCTCAGCTTTGTTTTGCTCTGTGCTGCCTTTATTCTCTGGCAAGCTGTTCATTCATCAGGACCAAGTGACCACCAACCACTCTAGGCCTACATCCTCACAGTGTCCCAGCCCAACCAAGAGTTTCTCTTCCCCAACAGTTGCAACAAAAAGTCCCAGAATTGAATTCATGGGCCCAGCTTGGGTCTCGTGACCATCCCTGACCCAAGAGAGAGCACACACTCATTGACCAAGCCCAGGTCACACCCGCACCCAGCAACTGGGAGTTGGGATCAGTGTACTTCGATGATGGGGACTGAGAGTAAGGGAGGGGTTTCTGCCAGAAGAAGGTAGAGATTCTATTACCAGGAAAGAGCGAGTAGATATTAAGCAGACCAAAACCACAGATGTTTACTGCAATAGGCTTCTCAATAGGTCACAGGGCAGAGTCCCCACAGAATGCAGTGAATGGCTCTCTCCCAATGCATCATGCAACTATGCCAGCTGAAAAGTCCTGGTTTCCCAGTGGGGTAGTATGTGAACCATTGAATGACTTGTTGCACATCTGAAAAACAAAGACGTCAGACAAAGCCTTTGGCGCCATGCACTTGCACAATTCTTCCATCTGGCAAAAGATGTCCTTTCTTGGGCATTTCACATTGCTCCCAAAGATGCCCCTCCTTAGTAGGAAGCAGAATGCTTTGTCTTTTAACTCGGTGGTTTTTCTGGATCAGATGCAAACACAATTTCCCCTTTGCCTCCCACGGTCCCATCAAGGGCCAATTCATAAATGAATAAATGAATGAGAGAATGAATCAAAATACCCCTCCCTAACTAGAGCTGTGCTCAGATCCAAAGCCCTCGGGTACAGGGAGCAAAGATGGTCACAGAGAAATCCAACCAGTCTGTCTCTTTGGAACCTCTTGGACTCTGCTGTACTAATCTACATTGGAGCTTTCATCTTTTCATCTTCATGGACTTCTCCTGAGTATGGGACAAGGAACTGGAAAAAATAATCTTCGTTTTAAATTTTATCACGTGGTAAAGCAGTTGCATGTGGCCCTTAAGACTTGTCTTCCACAGAATTGGACACTAACCTTTTAGAACTGCTGCCCAGATAAGATTCTCAATTTCATGCCAGTACAGGAATGGCTCCAACCCCGAAACAGGATGCTCCTCTACCCTCAAACATGAACATAACACTTGGAAGTGTAGCGGCCAGAGACTTCAAGAAGCTTCCTTCCTTCCAGGGAGCTTGTCTTGATATATGTAAGTAACTACTGGCAAGAGCAAATGGAATTTACATTTGTTTATGTTCTTTTAAGTCACAGGTTGCATAGGCCATGGATTCCAGTCCATTTATTCCTTTCTAAAATTTTAGCCTAAAGAAGCCTCAAACTAGAGTATGCATGAGAATCAACTGTGGTACTTTTTAGAAATGCAGATTCCTGGACCCTGCAGCTTCTCAGGTGAGCTATAGACTATACTTTAGGAAATATACTCTTTAAGAAATGCACATCTACAGGATGTCACAAGATTCTTATCTGCTGGGTCTCAGCTCCTCAGAGCTGGCAAAATTAAACACTCCATGAGTTGGACCAAGCTATTGGGGTTATATGGTCATGAGCCCAACCAGCCTTGGTTAGGACAGGTTTGGGCAAGCAGTCTACACTGTGATGCACAACCGACTTGCTTTAGCTCTGGGAAATACCTGGTTATCAGGTTTTTCACAGTTAATACAAGGAGAGAGCCTTTGGGTGTTGGGGACAGGCAAGAATATGTCCCAGGGTCTCACAACAAATATCAGAGAAAAATCCCTTCATGCTTCCAGCAGGAGGAGAAGCAGCCTTTTTGAAATAGCCAGAGCATTCTGTTCATGCTGTTAACGAGGCCTGCCCTCCAGAGAAACTATTTTACCAGGGCCTAACTCATTGGGGTTTTATCAGAGCCTAACCAACCGGGGGGAAGAGAAATACCCAATTCCAGCCCCTTCTAGCCATCCTGCCCACCTAAAGAGAGGAACACACTGAGAAGCCCTTGTGAAGTTCACAGTCCAGAGGCCCAGGCTCACTAAAAGACTAAGCCCTAATCATAGGACTGTAGAACACTTCCCTGGCCCCTACACCTCACCACCATAACACTAAAGGTCTATTGATTTACAGTCACTTCTACCCAGTACATCATGTCTGACTTTCAATTAAAAATTCCAAGGCTTACTAAAACGGAAAAAACATAATTTGAAGAGACAGAGCAACCACTGGAACCAGACCCAGATATGGCAGAGATGTTCGAATTATCAGATCAGGAACTTTTTACAAACTATGATTAGTATGCTAAGGGCTCTAATGGAAGAAGCAGACAATATGCAAGAATAGATGGGTAGGGCTTCCCTGGTGGCACAGTGGTTGAGAGTCCGCCTGCCGATGCAGGGGACGCGGGTTCGTGCCCCAGTCCAGGAACATCCCACATGCTGCGGAGCAGCTGGGCCCGTGAGGCATGGCCGCTGAGCCTGCGTGTCGGGAGCCTGTGCTCCGCAGTGGGAGAGGCCACAACAGTGAGAGGCCCGCGTACCGCAAAAAAAAAAAAAAAAAAAAGAATAGATGGGTAATGTGAGGAGAGAAATGGAACTTCTAAGAAAGAATCCCAAAGAAATGCTAGAGATAAACACTGTAACAGAAATTAAGAACACATTTGATGGGATTATTAGTGGACTGGACACAACTGAGGAAAGAATCTCTGAGCTTGAAGATATAGCAATAGAAACTTCAAACAGAAAACTGAAAAGCAAAGAAAAAAAGACTAAAAAAAAAAAGAACATAATATCCAAGAATTATTGGGCAACTACAAAAGGCATAACATGCATGTAACGGGAATATCAGAAGGAGAAAAAAGACAGAACAGAAGAAATATTTGAAGAGACAAAAATTGAGAATTTTCCCCAAATAAACATCAGACACCACAGGTCTAGGAAGCTCAGAGAACACCAAGCAAGATAAATTCCAAAAAACTACACCTAAGCGTTTCATATTCAAAGTGCAGAAAATCAAAGATAAAGAAAAGAATCTTTTAAAAAGCCAGAAGAAATAAACACCTCACCTATAAAAAAGCGAAGATAACAATTACATTGGGGTTCTCCTCAGAAACCATCCAAGTGAGAAGACAGTGAAATGAAATATTTAAAGCGTTGAGAGAAAAAAAAATCAACCTAGAATTCTGTATCCTACAAAATTATCCTTCAAAACTGAAGAAGTAGACTTTCTCAGACAAAAACTGAGGGAATTTGTTGCCTCATAAGAAATGATAAAAGAAGGTCTTCAGAGAGAAAGAAGATTACTTAAGTCAGAAACTGGGATCTACATAAAGAAAGGAGTAGCATTAAAGAGGTAATAAAAATTTTTATTTTTCTTATTCTTATTTGATCTAACAGATAACAATTTGTTCAAAATAATAATAGCAACAATGTATTCAATGATGATAGCTTATGTATAAGTGAAATGAATGACAGCAATGATACAAGGGACAGGAGGGAGGAATTAGGAATACTTTGTTATTATATAAGGTACTTGCACCACCCATGAAGCAGTATGGTGTTATTTGAAAGTGGACTTAAATTACTTGTAAACGTATATTGCAAATTCTAGTGCACCTACAAAAAAAGTTTAAAAAAAAAAATATATATATATATATATACAGACACAGAGAGAGAGAGAGAGTTGATATTCTAAGAAAGGAGAGAAAATGAAATCATGTAAAATGCTCAATTAAAAACACAAGAGCAGAAAAAAAAGTGGAAGACAAAAATAGGAACAAGGACCATGAACAACAAATAGAAAACAGTAGCAAATATGGGAGATATTAATTCAAAGGTATCAATAATCACTTTAAATGTCAATGGTCTAATTACAGCAATTAAAAGTATTTAGATGGGGCTTCCCTGGAGGTGCAGTGGTTGAGAGTCCACCTTCCGATGCAGGGGACACGGGTTTGTGCCCCAGTTCGGGAAGATCCCACATGCCGCGGAGCGGCTGGGCCCATGGGCCATGGCCGCTGAGCCTGCGTGTCTGGAGCCTGTGTTCCGCAACGGGAGAGGCCACAACAGTGAGAGGCCCGCGTAACGCGAAAAAAATAGTATTTAGATGGAAAAAGTGGGTGTGGTTGGCACAAGCCGACCTATCTGGAAATAGCCCTCCAGGAAGTCATGCTAACAGCGAGGATTTTTATTTCTGAAATGCTCTAAAAGCAGCCTGGAGATCAGATGCAGGCCCACCCACAGGCTCTGATGGGACTGGCTTTCCAACTCCAGGTAAGGGAAAGCTAGGCATCCAGTGAGCACAGGAGGAGGCCTAGAAAAACCAGGCGCTGCTCCTCTAGCTCCATGGAATTTGCCTGGGGACCGGATCTGGGCACGTACTGGGCAGTCACTGGGCAGCCTGATCCTTTTGACCCTGAGCTCAGAAATAATGAGGAGGGCACATCAGCAGGCACCTCTTACCAGCAACCTACCATGCCAGGAAAGAAAGAAAATGAAAGAAGACTTCAGGAAGGAGACAGTGTACAGTTGTCTGGAGAAGACACGGCCACATGGCAAATGGAGGAAGATCTCGCCAAAGAGCATCTTTCCTCCACACGTTTCCATGAGGGGGTCCTCCTGACCTCATGGAAAAGGCATAAGAGGAGGGAGATATTTGATTTATTGCACACAAAAAACTAGCTTTGTTTTAAACAAAAGGAAACAGAACCACAAATTAGACATCTTCCACATACTGATGAGCTTTTTAGCTTTAATTCCAAGGGGGAAAACTATAGGGAAGAAACGTTTGGTTCTCATATGAGTCATCTTTCTTGTTACCTCTGTTCTTTTTATGAATAGTTAACATTTACTGAGCCTCCTGCCATTACTTCATTTAAGCTCCACAATGGCCCAGTGAAGTACATAATATCTTCAAATTACAGATAAAGAAGCTGAAGCTTAGAGGTTAGTTAATTTGCCCAAGGTCACAACAGGTAGAAAGCAGCAGAGCCAGTAGAAAGTAGCTTAATCTTACGTCTCTTTGGCCCCCAAACCACTACTCTGCACTGGCTCTGGATGGGCAAGAAAGCCTCGAATGGTAACAGCTCAGACTTCTCCCGTCACCCAACAGTGAGACAGGAGGTGCATTTCATTCTCCAGGTAAATGCAGATTTAATGAAAGAAAAGATACAAACTGCGAATCAGCAACAGATGTGGGCCCAGTCTTTTTCTAAGCCTCTCCCTTGACGGGAGAAGAAAGTACAGTAACACACCACTAGGAGAGGGCATGTGATCCTCAAAGCAAAGGAAAAGATGAGAAGGATGGAAATGCTGCATCTTGTCCTCTATGCAGCTCCGGACTTCAGGCTGCCTGGGCCAGTGCAGATGTGAATCTGCCCCAAGAGGCAGGGAAAAACCATCCACAGAAGGAGAGTCCTGGACATTTTCAGATGCTCTTCAACAAACATAAAGGGTTTCCATTTCAACCCTCAAATTGAGTATTGATTTTAAAAGGTCTCCCAGGAAAATATTGTGCCAACCAAAATACACATTCCCTGTGCTCTAGACCACTTGCCATTTAATTTGGGCACGTCTGCACTGATTGCATTGCTATTGACAGCATGGAGAGTCTTACACCAAGATCTACCTTCACTTCAAACTGTATCTATCGCGGGTTACTTGCTCTATTTGCTCAGCTGCACATTTCTTAACTGAAACCTTCAGAATTTGCAGAAACCGGAATCCATGTCTTTTAGGGGCTGAGAAACCAGAACCCTATGAAATGGAAGGTATAATAACATGGATGGTGAAGATTCTGCATGTCCTGAGTTTTTTGGCCACATGTTCCAACCACTGTACATTGGTGAGTTGGCCAAAGGCACCTCAGAAATATAATCCTCTCCTCAAATTTAGGCTATTTCCTCCCCTTGGCCAGACTTTTGCCACTTTCCCAAGTTCTCCAGGACATCTTTGAATGGAAAAGTCAGGGACAGAGGAATGGAGAGTGGAGATCTGGGTTCTGGCTCCGGCTCTGCCACCAGTCAGCTGCGTGGACTCAGGACAGTCCCTACTTCATGTAAAATGAAGGACCCCTGAGATTCCTTCCAATTATGGGACTATGTAGTCATGTTCTCTTCATGTTGGGGGCCCTCTGGAATCATCTTCATTCGGCCAATTCTACTCTGAAAGTATCCAAACTTTTCCTACGTTCCCATTTTCTTATCAGCTCCTAACCTTGGGATGTCTGCACTGGTGGTCACCTTGGAGGTCACTTATTCTTCCTGTAATGATGAGGGAGCTGGTCACACAGTAACAGGAGATCTCCCTCTCTGGGCTCTGACCATGAATGTCGGCACACTTCTCACCACACGTCCCACCCACCACTCTGCTGGGCTACGAATGTGACAAATCCCCAGATGGATACTCTGCTTGTTGCCCCAGCATCCTTTCCACCCTTCCACCTTATACAGCCATGTGGTCAGGAGGAGGTAGGAAAAATAACCTGACTGCCAGCTCCAGAAATGGGTATCTTCTTTCCTACCCTACACAGAGATCTGTCTAAGGAATCTAGGCCTACGTCACTCACAGCATGGCACGCTCCTGGCCAAAGGGGTTGGTTAAAAGTGGGCATTTGATGCCCATCGACAGACGAATGGATAAAGATGATGTGGTACATATATACAGTGGAATATTACTTAGCCATAACAAGGAACGAAATTGGGTCATTTGTAGAGATGTGAATGGATCTAGAGACTGTCATACAGAGTGAAGTAAGTCAGAAAGAGAAAAATAAATATCATATAATAACGCATATATGTGGAATCTAGAAAAATAATACAGATGAACCAGTTTGGAAGGCAGGAATAGATACAGAGATGTAAAGAACAAATGTATGGACACCAACAGGGGAAAGCAGGGGGTGTGATGGTGGTGGTGGTGGAATGAATTGGGAGATTAGGACTGACATATATACACTAATATGTATAAAATAGATAAGTAATAAGAACGTGCTGTATTAAAAAAAAAAAAAAGTAAACCCGGTGGAGAAGGACTTATATATTTTTTGATGCAACCACTCTTATTAGAACTTAAAAAAATCAGCTGAGCATTATAGCACCATTATCCTCTGCAGATAGTTATTTGAAATAAAAAATTAATTTATTACTTAATATTATGATGCAAAAATAGTGATAGAACTAGAAGCATTCATAATTAATCATGAACACTTAAAAAATAAAACATAACAATTCTAAACAAACCAAAAAATGGGCATTTGATTCAACTTAGATCAATAAGCTAAGAGCCAAAGTTTTCTGAGAGTATCTAGGAAAGGGTGACTGGAAACCAATTCTCTCTTCCCTCCCCTAGAAAGTGTGATGTTTGGATATGAAGCGTGGAACCACTGCAGCAATTCTGCCACCAGGAAAAGCTTCAGATTAAACAGACACCACAAAAAGGCGGAGGGAAGAGACATAAATGCACTGAGTGTTTGATAACACCGTTAAGTCACCAAATCAAACCAATCTTGAAACCTGCTGTGTATCTGTACCTTCTATTACTTGTGCCAGTGAATCCCCTTCATTGGATAAGCCAGTTCGAAACATGGTATCTGTTTCTTACAAGATAAATTCCCAACTAATGTGTACGTACCAAAGATCACACACAAAGCTGATCTACAGTTACACTTCAAAGGCCTCCCGATTAGCACCAGAGAGTAAAACCAGCTCCCTCAGGCTCTTACGACTTCCCCCAGAAACCAAGGAGACTCCCTTCCTAGGCCACCAACCAAGAATTCAGGCGGAGTTTCTCTCACAGTGCTGGGGTCACATGCAGCCTCCCCACTGGGAGGCCACTGCTGAGAAGGGAACATTGGCCCCCAGGCCCCCTTCCTCTGTACCCCTCCATGCCAACACAGAGACGGAAAGACGGCAATGCCGCACAAAAGGTAGAAGTGCTTTTCAGTATCACCTATTACTTGTTTAAAAATCAGTGACAGGGCTTCCCTGGTGGCGCAGTGGTTGAGAGTCCACCTGCCGATGCAGGGGACAGGGGTTCGTGCCCCGGTCCAGGAGGATCCCACATGCCACAGAGCGGCTGGGCCTGTGAGCCATGGCCGCTGAGCCTGCGCGTCCGGAGCCTGTGCTCCGCAACGGGAGAGGCCACAACAGTGAGAGGCCCGCATACCGCGCGCAAAAAAAAAAAAAAAAAAAGTTCAGTGACAACACGTAACAAATTAATGGGTCCCAAAATGAGCATCACTGGGTGCTAATATCACAGATGTTATGTGCCTCCTGATGGAATCCACACCAACTGCCATGAAACATATTTGCCCGAAAAAATATCAAATCTACATCTGATCAAGCCTCTGGATCTCACTGTCATTTTCCAGGAAATATAAAGGATACAGGAACATGTTACATAACTCTATGGAAATGTAATCAGCAAAAGGTAGTGTGGAAAACCCTAGAACACCTGTTTATTCAACAAATAAATTACAAAGTTAAAAAGAGGTAGAGAGGAAACTAGTGGATTAAAAGAGGATTAAGATACAGAGAAGCCAACATGTGGACCTTAATTGGATCTTGATTTGAGACATAATCAGGGAGATTTGAACGTTGATTGAATTCTACGTTGTAATCTCTATATTAAGGGATGGTTGTTAATATTCTTTGGTTGTGATGTGGTTTTGTGGTTAGGTGTTTTTTGATGTCTTTTTCTTTTAGAGATATGTATGAAAATATTTATGGATGATAAGATATAATGTCTGAACTTGCTTCAGAATAATATGATAGAGGACTAGAGGATGGGTGGAAGAATCGAGCTGTTGTTGGAACTGTGTGAGGGTTCCATAAGAATTCACTAATGCTAGTCCCTGCTTTTTTGTATATAGTTGGAAGTTCTCATAACAAAGTTCTTTTTAATGAATGGAAAGGACCCAAAGATGAAGGAGAGTCTAAGCTCTTTGCCAAAGTCCTAGTGTCATTTCCAAGAAAGCCTGTTTACTCAAAGTAACACTTTCTATATAAATTTCCCCAAGTAATTACCTTGACAGAATACTTTTGGTTGACACATCTTCTCTCCAAATTTTACTGAGAATTTCTGAAACACAGGACAAGCACTCCTTCCACAGGGTTACATTAAGAAGTTTAATTCACAGAAAATACTATATAAATTCATATCAAACATTAAATCAATGTTTGACCTGTGTATTGTATTTGCTGCTGCTTGTGCAATCTGAGCCTTCATAAACTTATTCACCTTAATTTCCATAATCTTAGCAGGGAGAGACCTTTCTCATCCTGACACCAAAGACAGAAACCATGACAGATTAGTTACACGAAGATGTAAAATTTAGAAGACTGAAACCAGTGTCTTTTCATAATGAAAGGCATTTGCCAGACATGACAGCAAAACAGATTAATATCTTAGTATTAAAAAAAAAGAAGGGCTTCCCTGGTGGCGCAGTGGTTGAGAGTCCGCCTGCCGATGCAGGGGACACGGGTTCGTGCCCCGGTCCGGGAAGATCCCACGTGCCGCGGAGCGGCTGGGCCCGTGAGCCATGGCCGCTGAGCCTGCGCGTCCGGAGCCTGTGCTCCGCAACGGGAGAGGCCACAACAGTGAGAGGCCCACGTACCGCAAGAACAAACAAACAAACAAACAAAAACTTTGTTGTGATCTATCCAAATGCATTTTTATCTTTTATGGAAAATTTTATGATGTATTATGTAACAGATACAAAAAGGAATTTAAATATCTGTGTACTCACCTTCCATTTTAAAAACATAAAACATTACCAACCAATGTTTCTCTCCCTCCTGCCCTCGCACCCTAGGTAACCACTATAACCTGAGCTTCAGAGTTATCATTGCCCTCAATTTTCATACATTTTTTACATATGTTTGCACCCCTAAATAAAATACATATAGTTGTCACATGCTTTCATCCTTCATATAAATAGCAGCATAACATATGTATTCTACAATTTGCCTTTTTTCACCCTGCATTTTGATTGTGAAATTGATCCATAATAATGAGTGGTGCTTTATATTAGTCAGTTTCAGCACTGTGTAATATTCCATTATTTGAATATACCAAAATTTCTATTTCTTGTCTCCTGTTGATGGACAGTTAGCTGGTTTACAATGTTTGCTACTACCAAAAATTGCTGCTGTGAACATCCTTAAACATGTCTCTTAGTATAAATTTCAGCGCGTTTCTCTAGGGTATATGTCGGAGTGGAATTACAAGCTCAAAGAGTGTGTGCAACTTCAACTGTAATTCTACAAAGTGATTGGACTAATTTATATTCCCACCAGCACCAATAAATGCATTTTTTACAGTTACATCCTGCTGAGGTTAATTGAAAACTCTCCTTTAAAGCAGACTGAGTTCAAAGCATGCAGAATTGAGTCAGAGGCCTGGTACTAATAGTTACTAACCCTAAAAATCAACCCAACATGAACACAAGCTGTCTGTGTCTGATGTAGATAGGGATTGGGCTGGATTGAGACAGCTTTGGGGATTTCTTTAAATCATGCATGTTTTGGTTTTTTTTGTTTGTTTAGTTGTTTGCGGTACACAGGCCTCTCACTGTTGTGGCCTCCCGTTACGGAGCACAGGCTCTGGACGCGCAGGCTCAGCAGCCATGGCTCATGGGCCCAGCCGCTCCACGGCTTGTGGGATCCTCCTGGACCGGGGCACGAACCTGTGCCCCCTGCATCAGCAGGCGGACTCTCTACCACTGCGCCACCAGGGAAGCCCCTAAATCATGCATGTTTTAATCTTCATTATTTTCCTCTAAGATTAAAATATGCTCATTGTAAACAAAATTATTTTAATAATTACTAAGATGCATCGCATAGAAATGGAATATCCCCCGATGACCACCATTAACAGCATGACATATAATCCACACAATTTTTCTATACATAAGCCAACGTTTATTTTTTGAATTTTATTTTATTTATTTTTTTATACAGCAGGTTCTTATCAGTCATCAGTTTTTTTTATTCAAACAGAAAGTCACAAAAATTATAATCATCCTCATCAGTTCACTCAGTCCCATGTAATTAATTTTTTTTCATCTTGATCTTTTGTTAGCACTTTTATGAATTCATCAGTTTTCCATCAGAGTTCTGAAAATGCTTATTCATTCAGTTCAGCAGTATAGTCAGTTACCAGAAACCTGTACTTGTCAGAGTCTTTTCCATGAATTCCTTGAAGATGAAACCCTTTTATAGGAACATTTTTGCAAAAGCATCAGAGTACACCCAGAACTGTCTGTAAATGACAAAAGACTTAAAAATGACCACGGTTTAAGATTTGATGAAAGTTCATAATAATGCAATTGACAAGAAATTTAGTTATTTCTGAGACATACATTTTAAAATAATAACTAGAATTATGACTTATAACATTATACCAGAACATATAAGATTTTTAGGAATTTCATGTAAGATCTGAAACTTTTATATTAACATATTTCCATACAAGTAACCCAAAGAAAGTTTAGAATTAGGTTTTTTAAATTTTTTAATTTAATTTTATTTATTTTTTTATACAGCAGGTTCTTATTAGTCATCAATTTTATACACATCGGTGTATACATGTCAATCCCAATCACCCAACTCATCACACCACCACCTCCAACCCCCCGCCACTTCCCCCCCTTGGTGTCCATACGTTTGTTCTCTACATCTGCGTCTCAATTTCTGCCCTGCAAACTGGTTCATCTGTACCATTTTTCTAGGTTCCACATATATGCGTTAATATACAATATTTGTTTTTCTCTTTCTGACTTACTTCACTCTGTATGACAGTCTCTAGATCCATCCACGTCTCAACAAATGACCCAATTTTGTTCCTTTTTATGGCTGAGTAATATTCCACTGTATATATGTACCACATCTTCTTTATCCATTTGTCTGTCGATGGGCATTTAGGTTGCTTCCATGACCTGGCTATTGTAAATAGTGCTGCAGTGAACATTGGGGTGCATGTGTCTTTTTGAATTATGGGTTTCTCTGGGTATATGCCCAGTAGTGGGATTGCTGGATCACATGGTAATTCTATTTTTAGTTTTTTAAGGAACCTCCATACAGTTCTCCAGAGTGGCTGTATCAATTTACATTCCCACCAAGAGTGCAAGAGGGTTCCCTTTTCTCCACACCCTCTCCAGCATTTGTTGTTTGTAGATTTTCTGATGATGCCCATTCTAACTGGTAGGAGGTGATACCTCATTGTGGTTTTGATTTGCATTTCTCTAATAATTAGTGATGTTGAGCAGCTTTTCATGTGCTTCTTGGCCATCTGTATGTCTTCTTTGGAGAAATGTCTATTTAGGTCTTCTGCCCATTTTTTGATTGGGTTGTTTTTTTTTTTAATATTGAGCTGCATGTGCTGTTTATATATTTTGGAGATTAATCCTTTGTCCATTGATTCGTTTGCAAATATTTTCTCCCATTCTGAGGGTTGTCTTTTTGTCTTGTTTATGGTTTCCTTTGCTGTGCAAAAACTTTTAAGTTTCATTAGGTCCCATTTGTTTATTTTTGTGTTTATTACCATTACTCTAGGAGGTGGATCAAAAAAGATCTTGATGTGATGTCAAAGAGTGTTCTTCCTATGTTTTCCTCTAAGAGTTTTATAGTGTTTGGTCTTACATTTAGGTCTTTCATCCATTTTGAGTTTATTTTTGTGTATGGTGTTAGGGAGTGTTCTAATTTCATTCTTTTACATGTAGCTGTGCAGTTTTCCCAGCACCACTTATTGAAGAGACTGTCTTTTCTCCATTGTATATCCTTGCCTCCTTTGTCATAGATTCGTTGACCATGGGTTTATCTCTGGGCTTTCTATCTTGTTCCATTGATCTACGTTTCTGTTTTTGTGCCAGTACCATATTGTCTTGATTACTGTAGCTTTGTAGTATAGTCTGAAGTCAGGGAGTCTGATTCCTCCAGCTCCGTTTTTTTCCCTCAAGACTGCTTTGGCTATTTGGGGTCTTTTGTGTCTCCATACAAATTTTAAGAATTTTTGTTCTAGTTCCGTAAAAAATCATAAGCCAACTTTTCTTTTTTTTTTGCACAAAGGGGATTATGTATTTTGGGTTGCATTTTACTTCTTTTTACTGTGTAATATTTCTTTATGAGGAAAGAAATAATCTACTTTTACCAAAAATTCTGTTATTCAATAAATATTTACTAAGCACCTGTTCTTGAACAGGATGGAGTCTATAAAGAAAATTAAGCAACACCACCATTGCAAGACTCCCATGCTAAAATGAAAGAAACTCATAGACGAAGGTCATAATAATGGCCCCCACTTATCAAGCACCCTCTATGAGCCAGGCACTGTATCAGACCCTTAATGAATGTGGTAGGCAAAATAATGGCCCCCCAAAAGATGCCCATGTCCTAATCCTAATAGTGCTGTAGCACTATTAGGATTAGGACATGGGCATCTTTTGGGGGGCCATTATTTTGCCTACCACATTCATTAAGGGTCTGATACAAGGAGGAATTAAGCTTGCTAATCGGCTGACCTTAAAATAAGGAGAACAGTCTGGGCTCTCCTGGTGGCCCAAGTGTCAGAAATCACAAGGTCCTTAAGTGGAGAAGAGGGAAGCAGAAGAATCAGAACCAGAGAGATGGCAGCATGAAAAAGACCTGACCAGCTATTGCTGGCTTTGAAGGTGAACAGGGGCTACAAGGCAAGGCATGCAGGCCGTTTCTAGAAGCTGGAAAAGGCACGAAAATGGATTCTCCCCTGGAGCCTCCAGAAGGGAACTCAGCTCTGCTGATTATTTAACCCAGTGAGACCTGTCTCAGACTTCAGACCTCCAAAAATTTGTGTTGCTTAAGCCACTAGGTTTGTACTATGTGTTACAACAGGAATAGGTATAGGAGTAGGAATTGGAATAGGAAGCTAAGACTTCCCACTTCATCCTCCCTCCACCCTGGAACATAGATGCTATGCCTTCCATTGGACAAACTAGGGAACCGAGGACCCAACAGTTTAAGTTATTAGCCCAGGCTCACAGTGGCAGAGCCAGACTCAAACTTGGGTCTGTCTACCTCCGAAGCCTGTGCTGAGGCTGCCCCACTACCCTCCCTCTATGGTCAGCTAGAATACAGGGCAGATGGGGACACGCACTGCCCTAGGGGTAAGCAAAGCACAGTGGGTGAGAGAACCCTTCCTGGGGCGAGGCTGGGAGGACGGTGTGGAGGCTTTTGAATGATGAGCGGGATTCGGACAGACAGAGATGAGGAGGGAAGGAGAGGTCAGGAAATGCAATGTGGTTCAGTGCAACCAAAGTCTGGGGCACATGAGGGTGGGGATATATAGTGAGAGGTAAGGTTGGGCACCTCGGTGAGAGACCAACACTGTCCAGTATGACAGCCACTAGCTACACGTGGCTATTAACATTTACCGTTAATTGAAATCAAATTAAGTTTAAAAGTCCGTTCCTCAGTTTTACTTACCACATTTAAAATTCAATAGCAAAAAACCCCACAAAAACAAACAAACCCACAAAAAACCCTTCAATAGCCACGTGTGTCTAATATTGGACAGTGCAGATGTGGAACATTTCCATCCTAGCAAAAAGGTCTATCGGACAGCACCACTGACAAAGGGGAGTCGTTGGAGTCATTGTTTTTGAGCCAGTCAGGGGCACTGTGCACCTGAAAGCAGGCTCAATTTCCTTTTATAACACTGCCCACCTCACCCTCTTATGTGTTACTGCTTTTGTGTCCTCTCCCCTGGGGCTTTGCAGAATTTTTCAAGAAGAGATGCATGATAAACATGCCCCCCAAATATTTTTAACTTCCAGCGCTGTCTTAGAGATGCTATCTAGTCCTAAAAATGAAGCACTCTGGGAAGTGGGTCCAGTTTTTCTCCACTGCCAATACTTTAAAACAAACAAACAAACAAAACAACATTTGGCCCTTATCTAGCGGAATCAGATCAATGCTGCAGTGAGAAATGGTTTTTAAGGGGAAGGGACACAGTCGCTCACATTTGCAGAGTATTTGTCAGGTTTCAAAGCACCTGACACATTATCTCCCAGAACCTGGCTCCATCCTGGTCCTCCGTGATGGTGGCAGGGGCTCTTCTGAGACTCCAGCTCTCCTGAGTGGCCTTTCCTGCTTTGTAGAGGCTGCCCTGCTTTGGCTCCAGAAAAAGGAGGCCAAAATCAATCAAGGCAATGGCGGGGAAGTACACAGAGCTCCACACCTAATGTGCTTAGATGTCTGCCAAAGGTAAGATTAATCTGTGATCTAGCAATTGAGTTTAGAATGACGTCAGGTGCAGAAGGAAATCCAATTAATTGCTATACTGACCTATGTCGCTTTGGCGTCTCTGTGAGGCCGTTGGGCGTGTCGGTGGAGATCCAGTTCTCCTATACCCTCAGTGACTCAGGGCTCCTACACGGCACATATGTACAATGCTAACCCTGTTTGGCACGCCTCACAAGCAGCTCCGATCGATTTCCCATCCGCAGCTTAACCCTTGTCCTCTCCCAAACTGCTCCGCGGTGACAAGCTCAGGAGGAAGGGGCCCTCCACATGGACATACCCACCACCCCCCCAGCAATGCCAGGAACTTGGCTGCTTAAACAATAGATCTCTATGTGGTCGGGAGAGAAAGGGTGCCCTGTACCTGTTAAGCAGGGCCATGCTCCCCTCCCCAGCCTCTGCCAAGGCAGGCGAGGGAGGAGGTTGGAATGAAGGCAGGGATCAGCCCGAAACACGCCTCCCCCACCCACCCTGGCAAATAAGGCTTCTGGCCCAAGCGTCAGCTGGTGAACTTTTCTACTCTGCAGGGCTGGGGACTCAGATGTACAGGGTTGATCCCCCTGAGCAAGGGAGAGAGAAGACTGCCTACCGCGGGCTCAGCTTTACAAATGAGCTCATGGGCCAGCTGATGTAGCTATTTACGCCGGAGCCTGGGCCGGCTCTGGGTATAACCCAGCGGTCCCCAACCTTTTTGGGACCAGGGACCGGTTTCGTGGAAGACAATTTTTCCACGGACGGATGGGGGGCGGGGATGGGTCAGGCGGTAAGGCGAGCGATGGGGCGCAATGGGGAATGGCAGATAAGCGTCACTCGCTCACTCGCCGCTCACCTCCTGCTGTGAGGCCAGGTTCCTAACAGGCCACGGACCGCTACCAGTCCTCCTCCGCCCGGGGGGGGGGGGGGGGGGTTGGGGCCCCTTTTCTAACCAGCCAAGAATTCAAAGAAAAACCAATCATCACTGCCCAACGTCGTATTTTCTAAGATGCACATCTGGAAAGGGGGAGAAGGGAGGAGAGGAGGCAAGAAAGGAGTCTCTCCAAAGGGAATTTGTGTTTGCCTGACCTCAGGTGCAAAGGATGGAATGAAACATAAGCTTTGGTTCGTGACACACTCAACATTGGTCTAAGCAGGAGCCACTCTTATTTTTTATTAAATAAGCTATTGATCTTTACCAATGGACAAATACTTTCAAACTCACCCCCCGCAAAAAAAAAAAAAGGTAAAGTATTGATACTAACTTACACTAACCATATGATTTTCCTGGCCAATCCATCCCTCTGCTTCACCCTAACCTCCCCCGATCCTGTGTACCTTGTTTTTCTTTTCATATAGTTTTCTTGCAGCTACATGTATTCCTAAAAGTGTTTTTATTTAATTTTAGATATTTATAAATTTATAAAAGATGTCACGCTGCATCTTTCAGTGCATTTCTTTTACTTAATATCATATTACCCAGATGCGTCCATATTTTTGCATGTCACTGTTGTTCATTTGTTTTCACTGACTGTAATTCTCCATTGTGTGAATACATCACAATTTATTCATCTACCTTCCAACTGATGGGTATTTGGGCTCTTTCCAGGCTTGTGATAGTGTGAACACGGCTGCATATGTCTCCTTCTGGACATGAGTTTCTCTTGGGCTTATACACCTAGGAGTGGAATCCCTGGGCTGTAAGAAATGTGAATGTTCGGGGAATTTCCTGGTGGTCCAGTGGTTAAGACTCTGTGCTTTCTCTGCCAAGAGCTCAAGTTCGATCCCTGGTTGGGGAACTAAGATCCCACAAGCCAAGAGGGGCAGCCAAAAAAAAAAAAAAAATGTGAATGTTCAACTTTAGGAGATAATGAGATAATATCAAAGTGTTTTCCATTTGATTGAATTTCCTAGAGTTTCTAAGATGATTGTTTCCTCTTCCTGTCTTCCTCAGTTTTATTTCTTTAAATTTCACATGTCAGCTCTATCAAAATATTTAAATCAAATTCTTGGTCTAACATCTTGAGTAGTCCCTCAGCTAAAACCCCCATGTGGAAAAAAAAGGTTTCTGTCCTGAACACAGATAATAAGAAAGGCATCTCTGCAGACACAAGGACCCACCCTGGTCCAGACACTGAGACAGGTTAGTCAAATAGAAGGGAACTGTCTATAAGCTGCTTCACATTTGGCAAATGCAAGATTTTTTAAAAAGGGTTTAGGTGGAGCCAAAGCCTGTCCCCCCATCCAAGTCTGCTTGCTCAGTCTCTCCTCCCCCCACTTCCTATAACCACCCCACATGCTTATTTATAAACAAGGAACAAAAGCCTAAAATGGGGGAAAAAATAGTTTGTTAAGTAACCAATTTCACATTTAAATGAGAGCAGGGAGTCCAGCATGGACATCACAGTACAGTCGAATTCATTTCAATAAATATTTACAGAACACTTTGCAGTGTGACCAGCACGCTGACAAATAACATCTCTATTCTGCCCTCAAGAGGTTGTGAGCCTGTTCACTTAACAAGACAGAATTATGCATGGAGTGCCGAAGGGGCAAGTTAGAGCTGAGAAGATGAAGATCCTGGTCTGATCTCAAGATGCTCACTGTAGAAGCAAAAGCTGGAAGACAAGTGAAAGAGATACCGAAGTTGTACAAAGGTGAGAGTGATCGATTCTAACCAAAAGGCTGTTTTGCAGGAAAGTTCCCACAGAGTGATGCTAGAACTAGGTTTTAAAGGATGTACCAAGTATGTGAGAGGAGAGAGGACAGTTAAAGAATATAGCTAAAACAATTAAGAAATAAAATTTCTTAGACTTCTTGACCTTTTCTCCTATTTCTCAAACTTCTTAAATCTATTTCCTGCGTCCAGTCCTGCACCAAGAAGGTGGAACCTGTGAATCACTGTTAAACATGCATTATCTGCATTTATTTGCTCATTTCACAAGTGCCAGGCCCTGTGCTGAGCTCTGGGGATACACCGATGGACAAGACGGGCACGATTCCTGCCCTCACCCAGCTCCCAGTCTGCCGGGCAGACAGAGGTTTAGACAAAGACAGGCATTAGTCAGACTCCATCAGCCTGGCAGAGCCCCTCCCCCATTCAATCCTCCCCAGAAAGAGTTTCAGTAAAGTGTGCAGGATTAAAGAAATGGCTGTCTCCTCCATAATTAGAAGGCTCCTGACCAGCACCCCAGGTAGCCACGCGGCTGCTCAGAGCTGAGAGGCCAAGAAATCAGGTGCTTCCTACATAATAGCCTCCAATCTGATACTTGATAGCTGCTGGTTTCCAGAGTCAAACAAATGTCAGGCATTTTATGAAGGCAGGAAACAAATAAAGGGGCAAGGATTGGGGTCTAGGCCTCGGGGGAGCTCAATTAGTGAGCCAGATAAAGTTAAACCGAAAGGGCATGCTCTCGGTTTCCTAGAAAGCCAGCTGGAAAAGATGCCAATCTTTAAGCTTCTGTCACTCAAAAGATTAGCAGAAGAGACCCAGGGATGCCCAAGGGAATACTGCAAGAGCCAGATGTTTCTGCTTCTCCTATGACACTGCCATTCACGACCAGGGCCACATTTCTGAGGCCACCAAGAAGACAGAGAAGAGAACTGCAGTCTTCTGGAATAGGTTGAAACTCAAAGACATCACCCTTTAGTGATACAGACACCCAAAAATATCAGTAATGCTTTCTTACAGACTCGCCTGATGCCCATTTAACAGGAATGGCATGACTAGTTGGATGAACACTCCCTGCAGCTTCTTGGTGGTATGGAAAGCACACGACCTGCACATCCATATTAACTGGGATTGGGCTCCCACTGCTGTGGATGCACCATGAGTGTTTCAAGCAAGGCTTTTAGCCTCCCTAAGTCTCACTTGCAAAATGACACTAAAAAGACCCATCTTCTTGTTCTTATAAACATAAGTGATCATGGAAAGTGCCCAGCTCAAGAATTCATAAGTGGTGGCTTTCAATGGGGCCTATAAATGCATCAAGGTAATCACACGCTCAAGACAGTAGCTTCCTCTTGGTACTTTCTAAGTGTGTGTGTGTGTGCGTGTGTGTGTGTGTGTGTGTGTGTGTGTGTGTGAAAGAGAGAGGAAAGGAGAGAGAGAGAGAAAAAAAATGCAGCTGGGACACACAAGCCTATTTACAGTTCCTGTTTGTGTTCCACCATTTCTGTCAAATTAATAAACTAAAGAAGCTGGAGGGAAAACTAACCAATGTCTCTATTTTCCCCTGAAGTCCCTAGCTTTCCCCTAAGAGCTGCTTCCCCCAGATTCAGGAGGCATGGAAGGAGAGCCATATGGCTTGAGACGCTAGACCCGCCTGGCAGCAAATGAGCCCCCCACCATTTGTCTCCGGGCCTCTCATGTGGGCGGGCATCCAGATTTCAGTTGGGGTGCTCTGGTCTGCGTCTCTTGTCTTGACTGTTCCTAATTATTGAAGGGAACGCCGTGGCTCTCCTGACCTCAGAGTTTAAGAGCTGTGAGTCCTAATATCAAACCAAGCAGCTTCATTTAAAAGGCATGCTCATCTGCATCCATAAAAGTCACTCCTGGAGCCCTGACTTGCCCCAGCTTTGGGAATGCCTGCTGTCGAGGATTTATGACACGCCCTGGATCTAATCGGCCGCACTTTAACTGCTGCTGTTGCACATCTGGTCATAAAAGCAAGGGCCGGCCCAACATGGGGACAAACACTTTTCTTTCCTAAGTGGCTGCAAATCTGATCTCACAGTGATAGCTGGGCTCGGATGTAATCAGCCAGCATCTGGGCAGTCATTACGGCCCATCAAGCTTTGCAAGGCTTTTCACACACACACACACACACACACACACACACACACACACGACAGCTATAAAGATGACTCTCGTGGTAGCAAGAGCTATGAATAAAGAACCTGCAATCGGAACAGGTGGCAACAGGCTAGGCCGAACAATATCCAGGAAAGCATGAGTTGGTTAAGGAGCCCACCTGTTCACAAAGATCCCAGCTACTTACACATGGACTCTCCCACTGCCTGGCGGAGAGAAGCAGCTATCTCGATAGACAACTGCCCTGACATAAGTTAATCCTCGACCAGAGACTGTCTGGGTAAATTTGATCAAATGAACACCTAAGTGGTTTAAGAGGATACTTTTTAAGGCAGTGAAATCCTTCATTAGACCAATCGGGCGCATGGGAGCAATAATCTATCTAGCCCAGCAATGCACACAACGCTGTCGGTTCCAGGAGGTTTTAGAATGCCCTGAACAGCCTGTCCTGTGCACAGAATTGGCACGTTTCACATCGTTCAGGAACTCCAATCAGACCAAGGTTCAACAAGTAGTTCAACCTCCCGCGCCCGAACGCTGGGGGAAGAGACCCTTGAACAGTGCCAGCTCCTTCCTCTCCACCAGCTCTCCCCAGCCTCCACCTCTACCCCTCCTCCGCCGCTGTGCCTAGCGGGAGGGAGCATTAAAATTATCTGCTGTGGGTTTTACGAGCAGCGATCGCTTTTTAAAACAGCAACAACACAAGGTCCTTGTGTGGCTCTCGGGTAACCTAAAACCCTGGAGGCAGAGCTGCCCCCCACCGCCGCCTGCCAAGAGCACCAGCGCTCCGGGACCGCGAGCAGCATGAGGCACCTCGGAGGCGGAAAGCACCTCTAAGGGTCTTGGAGCAAAAGGCCCTGGGAGAAGAGACTGGGAGAGAGAACGCACCAGTGACAGCAGGGGAGGAGGGGAGGAGGGAGCGGGCGGAATCGGTGCTGCAAGAAAGAATGGGGGGGGGCGGGGGGAACAATGGGAGAAATTTTTATTTCAGCAACTTCGCCGAGAAGCCCGAGGGGGACTGGGTAGTAGGTGAGGAGGGGGACGAGGTCTGACGCCTCCCTTCCCCCTCTCCGCCACCTCCCCGACACACACCACCAGAAAGAGGGTCAGCGACCTGGGTCTCCTTCCGCAGGTGGGCGCGCGGCTGGGGGCGCACTTACCCTGGGGCCCGTGGTGCGGTGGCCGCGAGCCGGGGACAGCTGCACCAGCACGAGCAGCAAGTGGGGCGCGAGCAGGCGGGCGCAGCGCGCGGGCAGCATGGTGCCAGGCGGGCCGGGCAGCCGGCTGCGGGCAGGGTTGGCGGGCTCCACGGGGCGCACGGCCGCGCCGGCCTTCCTGCCTTCCTTCCCCCGGGGGACCCTGGCGACGGCGGGCCGCGGCGGTGCGGCGCGGGCTCGCGGAGGCTGCGGTCGGAGCGCGCGCTCATGAACCGCCCCGGAGGGGAGCTGAGCGCGAGCGTGTGCTCTGCGTGCGGTGCTCTCCGCTCGGCCGAGCCGCGGCGGCAGCAGGTTGGACGCCAGAGCTGGGCCATGGGAATTCCCGTTATAAACCCCCGGGAGGGGTGGGGCGGAGCCCGACGGCCCTGACTGACGGGCCGAGAGGCCCGTGGCAGCCGCCCCTCTGGCAGGTGAAAGCCAATGGGAGAGAGGAAAGAGGGGCGGCTCGCGGTCGTCCCCACTGAGGAACGATTCGGTGGCTTGGCCGAAGTGGGCTCCAGGAGAGAGCGGGATAAAGAGGAACTTTCTCTTGGCCCTTGGGTCTGGTGAAGCCTCCGAGAGCTCCAGCAGCCTGAACCTACCAGAATGCCCGCCCTGCTAATGATAACACCTTAAGCATGAACAGTTTTCCGCACGAGTACGTGACTTGTCACAACAGCCGGATGAAATAGGCAGGGAAAACACTCCTCGCCTCGTTTTTTCAGATGAGGGTACTAGGGCGCAGAGGGGTTCAGAAATCTGCCTCCTGGCTGCATCAACACCAAGAACAACTGGGAAGTCGCCAGGTCATCTGCACAGAGCGCTGGCTGTGACCGGGGTTGGGAGTGGGGATTAGGCGCAATCGCTGCTTGCAAACAAGCTTCCAGCGGGTGACACACTAAGTCCTACAGCGGCTGCCCCGGGAGCAGTGTCGAGAAGAGAGAGAAAGCACGTGCTGGGCATCTCCTTGCTGGGGAGGGCCCCTGTGGGTATGGGATGATGCCGACCCATGGCCCTGTGGTGGATCTGGGATTAGAACCCAAGCGTCCTGGCTCCCTGCCTGGAACTGGAGGGCCAACAGGCAGCCTCTCTGTGGCCTAAGGAGCCCTGGGAGGAGAGGTTAGAGGGGAGCTGGTTTCCTGGTGGGGGGATTGAGAGGAAAAAGCATTGGTAGGAGGGCTAGTCTGTGGGTGCAAAGACCCCAGAGATGGGTCAGAGGAGGGAGGGAGACCTCTCCTGAGTGCCCGTAGGATGTTGGAAGGCTCTGCCCAGGGCAGTCCCCAGGGGTTCATCTTGGGAATGGTCACAGACACATCACACCAGCTTCTCAACGGAAACAGGTGGTCCACTGCATTCAACCCAAGAGAACCATGGTTTACCTTCTTATGTGGAATACAGCCCTTAGTGTTTATTTTCATTGGTATGGACCACTCACTTCAAGGGGAGGGATACTTTTCTCCAGCCAGGCTGGAAGCAGTGCCAGAATTTAACTCCTCTCCCTGTGGACTTGAGAGGTCCAGACAAAGGTTAACTCCTTTCCCTTACTGCTTCCCTCCTGGATTGTATAAACAAGCTTCTCACCCAACTCCTGTACTCAGTTTTGCCCACTCCCCTTGTCTGCCATCCAGCCTCCACCAGGCAGCCAGTCATTCTAAAGAGCAAACCTGAATCACCACACTCTGCTTAAAAGGCTTCAACTTTCCCCAGCGCCCTCAGATCAGAAAGCCCTGACTGAATGCTGAAACAATAACAGAGTACTGGTTGTTCTCCAAACAAAAATGAAGAACTGCTCTAAGAGAATCTCCTGTCTTCCTCTGCTGGGAAATAGTGCAACAGTCTGACATGCTCTCTGGAGCCAGTCAGGATGGGTTCAAATCCTGGGTCTGCCACCTAGTGGTGTAACCTTGCATCGGTCACTTTACTTAATCTGGGGTCCAGTTTTCCTGTCTGTAAAATGGGGATAAAAATAGTGTCCACCTTATGAGTTGTTCTCAGGATTGAAGGAGATGGCGTATATAAAGCCCTTAGAATGACTAAGTTATAAATATCACCATCTGGCATATGAAGAGGGCAGGACAAATGCCTCATCTCATTTTATCCTCAGAACGATCCTGTGAAGTAGACAGAGAGATCCAACTTTACAGGTAAGTAAACAGATACTCCATGCGATTGGGACTTGCCTGGCCTCATTTGGCTGGTAAATGACAGGGAAGATTCAAGCCCAGGTTTTCAGAGTCTAATTCTGCCTCCATCATCTGATAATTGCAACATCCAGTTGCAAATGCTGTAGGGTTCAACAGTTCCTGTGTGCTTACTGGGAATTTTTTCAGTGGCCTGCAAGGGAGCTGAGATTCTTAGCGTCACTGAGCTTCAGGGAAAAGCAAGGGTCAGCCCTTCCAGCAAGGGTCAGCCCTTCCTGGAAACAGCCCTTATGATCTGGCATCCTGGGAATTTGCCCAGCTGGACTTGTCCATTTTGCCTGTGCCTTGTGAAGCACTTACATCAATTTCCCTGTGCCCGCCTAAGTGCCCCTCCACCAGGGGCTTGGAGGGATGAAAATGTCACTATCAGGCTCAGCAGTCTGACAGGTTTGTCCTGACTCTACCATGTGGCCACATGCACCCCCATCAAACTGGTCAACTTCTTTCTGTTGCTGGAATTATTGAGACATCTATTGGAGTAAGTAAATGCTTGAGATGCCCACCCCTCCCCCAGCATCTGGCAGCACAAAGCACCGAGGGAAAAGACACTGCAATAGTCCTTTCCATCCACAACACCAGAGGCTGCTTTCCAGCCAGAAAGCTTATTTCCAAGTAGTCGCTGGTCCAAAAGTCTACATTATTCTGGATTTCAACCATGTAGCTTAGTTTAAAATATGAGCAACTGCTTTCCAGTTACTTTGCTCAGCAAGTATTTTCTTTCCCTATGGTTGGCATGCGAGGCCTGCCGTAACCATGGCCATCATTCAAATGATGCATTTTCTTCTCTCAACTCCTCCCAAGCCCAGAGAAGGTTAGAAATTCCAGAGAACTACTAGTCCCAAAGAGTGTCTCTCTGCCAGGCTCAATCGTCTGATCCAAGCAAAAAGTGAAATTGACAAGTTCCTTCTTTCCCTGGAGGCCAAGCTTATGGTCCAAAAATAAATCTAGCTCTCCTGGCATCTGGTCTGTCCAGTTTCAGCCATGTTCCTTGTCCTGTGGGACTTCTGTTTGCAAGGGGATATTTCAGTGAAGAAAAATAATACTTTATATCCCATACTAAGGTCTGAGGGCCTCAAATATTTAGTACTAGCTAGGAACGCCCATTTCAATATGTTTTTGTATAGTCCAGGAGTCTTGTCTCATATTCAGAGTCGAATCTTTCTATTCATTTTAACAAGCATTTTGATGCATCTCCTTCTGTGCCCAGAACAATGCTCATTATTATGAGATCTTTGGATGTACACCCTGCCCTCTGAGAGGTTATAATCTAATTTAAGACACAGCAAACAGATACCTGGAGACTGTATTTAAGAACAAAGACTGCAGTGTGTTTTGGGGACTCAGAAAGCAGGGACCCACTATAAACCTAATGGGCAGGGAAGGTTTCAGGAAGGTAGGTCTTTAATAGTGCTTTGGAAAAAAGTGCTTCTATAATATAAACATACCTTGATTCATACTTGCTTCACTTGTGACACGACTACCGACAGAGAAAGGTGAGTGATGTCTAAGGTTCAGGACTCTTTTCAAATATACTACTGAGCTCAGAAGCCTGGGACATCAAGAATCCTGGGGTCTGTTTCTGAGTTTATGACAACTTGCTGTAACACCAACATTGGGCTGAGATAGTTATTATTAGTCCCATTATGCAGGTGAGATTGACCCACAGAAGTGAATCTTACCAAGGTCAGTCCTTACACTTTAAATATACAGGACAACTGATAGACAAACAAAAGTAAATATGTGAGGTGATGGATGTGTTAATTAACTCGTTGGGGGGAATCCTTTCATAATGTATACATATTATATTGTACACTTTAAATATCTTACAATTTTGTCAGTTATACCTCAATAAAGCTGAAAAAAATGTATATACATGACAAAAATAATTAGAATGACAAACAATTTAGAAGATTATTTATCTCTTTTGTACACAAACTCCCTTCAAAGTCTAGGATAGCGCTCTCTAACCTAGGCTCCTTCTAGTATCAGTCTGTCATTCTTAATAAGCAGCTTCTCCCTCATAGTCCAAGATGGCTGCTCAAGCTCTATCCATCACATCTGCTTTCCAGCCCACAGGGATGAAAAAGGGGAAAAGAATAGCATGCCCCTCTCTTTAAGGATAACTCCCAGCAGTCACATTTCACTATATCTCATTGGTTAGAACTTAGTGACATGACCACATCTAGCTACAAATAAGGCTAAAAAATTGTATTCTTGGGCTTCCCTGGTGGCGCAGTAGTTGAGGGTCCGCCTGCCGATGCAGGGCACATGGGTTTGTACCCCGGTCTGGGAGGATCCCACATGCCGCGGAGCGGCTAGGCCCGTGAGCCACGGCCACTGAGCCTGCGCGTCCGGAGCCTGTGCTCTGCAACGGGAGAGGCCACAGCAGTGAGAGGCCCGCGTACCGCAAAAAAAAATTTATTCTTAATTCAAGGTGGCCACATGTATCCAGATGAAAATCCGGGTTTATGTTACCAAGGAAGGAGAAAATCCTGGGGCCATCCTTGTTAACATAACATCATTAACATCCTCATCATTAACATATCTTGAGCTGCCAAGAGAAGGAACCATGGACAATGCAATGCAGTCCAGAGTGTTTAGTTGTGGCTTTCCTCTAGCTCTGCACATCTAGCTCCCTCATGCTCAAAGCATTAATAACCTTAGGGCCAGACATGCAGACTCTTGATGCCACAAAAATTTACTTCTGGTATTTCCCTCTCTTAGGCACCTTCAAGTGGGAGGATCTGAGAACATACTTGGATGAAGCTCAAGCCACGTAGTGCCAGGGGGGCAAGAAAGAAGCCCCCTGAAGAGACCAGCAGTCAATTAGGACCATCGGGAATAATGCCATCTTTGTGAAAATATTCTTGGCAGTGGTCTGTATTCTTCTGTTTCTGTTTCTTTCCCTCCCTCATCCACCTATAGGGAAATCTCTCTTTTCACCTGGTTACTTTTCTGTGACCTGGTTTCAAAATTACTAATAGACCAGTAACACAAAGACTTTAATACACACTCTTGCATTTACTCTACAAGGTAGGTACCATCATTTCCCCCGTTTTATTAATGAAGAATAATAAACGTGAGGCCCTAATAAACGTGAGAGGCCCGCGTACCGCAAAAAAAAAAAAAAGGCACGTAACTCAGTTTGGAGACTCAACTTCCCTGAGGTTGTGATGTTTAAGTTTAGATTTAAAGGATGTCTGGTTTAAGCTGTACAAAGATTGGGGGAGGGGAGCATGCTGGGCATAGCAAACAGCATGCGCAAAGGCACGGAGGCAGGAGAAAACATAGCAGTAAATTTTCAACTAACTTGGTCACTCTTATCCCTTTAACTCTCAGTATCCCAGGAAAGATAGTTACCACCACTCACCAACTGAGTCTGATGGACTCATTCTACGTTTTATATTTTTAAGTCATTTTACAAATAATTTACAGAGGTAGGAATAAAGGGATAGTGTATTAGCTATCTATTGCTATGTAACAACTTACCCCCGAAACTTAGTTTAAAACAACAAACATTATCTCATAGTTTCTATGGTCAGGAGTCTGGGAGGGACTCAGCTGGGTAGTTCTGGCTCAGGGTCTCTGAGGTCACAGCCAGGGCCAGCGTCATAAGCATGCAAGCTGGGCAGTCATAAAAAGTTCCACATTTAGCTTAATATTCTGTGGTTGCTGAATTTAAATTTATAATAATCTTTTAACAAGGAACTCCCATTTTCGTTTTACACTGGACCCCACCAATTATGTAGCTGGTTCTTGTTTCAGTCAACCTAGCAGCCAGGGTTACAGTCATCTAAGGCTGGAAGACCCACCTCCAAGTTCACTCCCACAGTTGTTAGCAGGCCTCAGTTCCTCACTGGCTATTGGCATGATACCTCCATTTTTCTCCACATGGGTCCTCACAGGATAGCTGGCTTCTCCCCGGAGCAAGAGAGAGAGCCCAAGATGGAAGCCACAGTCTTTGATAACCTAATCTCCGGAGTGCCATACCATCACTTCTGCCATATTCTATTGGTCACACAGACCAACCTGGTACAATGTGGAAGGGACTTTAGGGGTGTAAATACCAGGAGGGGGGGATCAGTGGGAGCCGTCTTGGAGACTGATGACCACAGAGAGTGAAAAAAAACTCCTTCAGAACTGTTAACAAGAATTTAAATATAATAAACCCAAAATTATACTCCATATTTTCCTAGTTTTGAAGGTAACATACCTGAAATAGACAACAAATTTTGACTGGAACCATCAAATGTCATGAATCTGGAACATATTCATCTTGTAAATACTGACTCCAGATTTCAAATGTATCTCTAATTGGTCTAGCTTATCATTCCTTATGGTTCTTCTGTCTGCATTTGCATCATCAAAACAGTACTTTTGAAAGTTTTGGTGGCTCATAATTTTGTTGAAGAGAGTATGGGCATCTTCTTTGCTCCATAATTGCAAAACATTTTCATTTCCAGGTTCATAAACATAATTTAAAATCTTCAATCCAATTAATATTTTCATTCCTACATCATCTATTTATTCTTTGCATAGACACCTGCCTTCAACATCTGTCCATTTAAAAAAACACTACAAGTAAATTTTGGTGCACAAAAATCTAGAAGATTAATGAATATCATCATACGTCTTTTTTTGCAAAATAGGAAGGTTCAGGCTCTTGTCATAAAATATTGTGTAATTAAGTCTATCTTGTTGAGTGAATAAATGGATGAAAGTATCATATTTCCTTTTTGTCCTTAAAATATATCCTTAATTCACTGATAATTGAGTTTGAGAAAAATCATCTAGGATATTATCATCTAAAGATTCATAGGCTAAGATTTCTCTTACATAATCAATTTCACTATCATTTCCTTATATTCTAGAATGCTACTGTTTCTTTGCATTCATCTTTTGATTTACATAATAATTTTGAAACCTCTTCCTCTATCAATTTTTTTCTTGTTGCCTGTATAAGTAGAAAATGAAAAGTCAGAATTTTCAGTTGCATCCAATGAAAGGTAAGTGCAGCCCACAAAGATGGTGTCTCCAGTCTTTTATATCTTCTTGGAAGATGATGTAATACTTTAGGCAGTGAATTAAGTAACCTGAAGGATGATAAAATACTGATGATTTATGACACTATTGCACTATTCTTCTAGGTAATTCCATCATTCTTCAGTTTTCGTATTTTTAGTCTTTTTCAGCATAGTTGGGAATAATTGATGAATAACGGTAAGATAAGTCCTAGGATGATAAAATAGCAAAATGTTTCACGACATAAGAAAAAATAAGATCACTAAGATCTCATAATGTATCTTACATTTATAAAAGAGTTCCCATGTACCCATATCATAATTGTAAGATAGAATGAGTTTTATTCTATCTTTTAAAAATAAGTTAATTTTATCTTTGTGTTTTGAAAGATATCTTAAAAAGAATAAAAGTCAAGAAAAGATACTTACAGGAAATGCTTTATAAAAGATACAAGTGCTTTAAGAAAATCAACAAAATTGGATCCAGTGGAACCTGGATGGTATTAATATAACTAACCCAGTAGATTTGGGAGAAGTGGCACCAGTGACAGGACCTGAAGCAGATACTATTCATGTCTGACCCACATCCCCTTGACTTCTGCACGAGGGTTTCCTTTGGCTATAGGTGCCAGCTCATCCTTTGTAGAGAGCAGCTGGAAGTGTCTGGAAGATAATAGCCACCCACCCACCCCCCAGGTGCAATCCTCAACCAATGGGGAACCAGAATTAGTGGGTAAATTCCCCAACTTCCTCACCACCCCCAGCAAGGTGTGTCCTTCTGAGGTGTGTTCCACAGTCTCTCAGGGGGCCCCCAACAGGATTAAGCCCCAGTTGCCCACAGCAGCAGCCCTCTCATTAATTAACCATTAATTGTCATTTTTCCTTTCCCTGTTGTACTTCCCCACTGCCTTACTGTGCTCCCTTGGATCACCTCCACATAAACTACTTGCACTGAAATTCCTTTAGAATCTGCCATTGGGGAGAAGCAAAAAAGAATATGCCATTTGGAGAATCTAAACCAAAACACAAGTTGAAACCGCATCACGATAAAGCAGCTGCAGCTCCAAAACTCAATCATAGGGCTCTTCTTGCTCTACCTGGAGGCCTCACGCAGAACAGAGCAGAGTGGGCTGATGCCAGCAAGCCAAACAGAGAGGAGACTAGTTAATGATGGTAGACTGCACTTTAGGAGAAAGAATGCTTTTAGAGGTCTTTAGAATAAGGAGCTGTCTAAAACCATCAGAAATGCTTTCTCCGTTTAACAAAAAGTTGGAATGGGCTCCCGGGGTGGCAGATGGACAGTCTGATCTCATTTAAGAAACTGCCTAGGGCAGTGGAATAGTCCTGAGGGTGGAGATGGAGGACTTGGATTCCAATCCAGGCCTCTCGGAATTCAATTGCCATCTCTACCAAAGAGGGAGCGTAAAGTCTTCACCAAGTTGCTGGGAGTAATAAATAAAATCATGCACTGTAGTAGAATGCTCTGTGGTTTTCATCTTCTTTAGCAATGTAATTTGCCAGCTAGCTTGGGGTGCAGGCAGCCACCTCAAAATAGATAGCCTCCAGTCCCCTTTAGTCATGTAAATGAAGGGTCAGTAGGCATCGGTGTCCTGGGAAAAAGAGAATAGCAAGCCCTCTTTTGTGCTATAAGCAGCTTTGCTCCTTTAGAGGAATTTGGCCACTGGAGAGGTAGAGGGACCCTGGTTCTGTGTCTGGGCAGTGACAGGGCTGGGGTCTTTCTGACTCACAGACCTCCTGGAGCTGTTCTCACCCTGGGGTGGCTGTGTGAGAGAACCAGGACAGGCAGAGAGCTGGGCCCCAGGGCTCAGGTCTAAGGGGAGGCCCAGTGGCTTGTGTGTGGCTAGGGGCGGGGAGAAGGCAGCAGCCCATCTCAGCACCTGTACCAGCAGCAAGATCAGAAGAGAAGTCAGCCTGCATCCTCACCTAGACCATCTTCGCTCCTCTTCCTCCCACTGAGGTTGACTGTGATGATGTAGCTAAAGTGACAAAACTGTCCAACAACAGGGAGAAATAAATATAAATCTAGTGGGGTTTTGCCACTTCACATGTATATGCATTTTAATGACTTCTGTTTATTGAGCATTTACGATATACCAAGCAATTTACAAACATCTCATTTCATCTTCATGACAACGTTACTATCCCTGATATAATTCCCATGTTTCAGAGGAGGGAACTGAAACTCAGAGAGGCTGAGACATTCTCCTGTGGTTACACAGCTACAGTGGCGGAGTTGTTTTCAACCTGAACATGTCTGACCCCAAAGCCCATGTTCATCACCACTAGCCTGTGTTGGAAGAACTGGAAAACCAGATGGAGCTTTTCCTATGAGGCAGTCAAACAGCCCAGCTGGCACCAGAGACAGGAGCCATGTAGTCTCCATGGGACCTAGGTTCAAAGCTAATGGTGCAATCTGGGAGTGATGGCCTCTGTACACTCAGGAAGGGTCTAGAAAGGTAGGGCAACACCAACCATAGCCACCTTCTGTAGTGTGAACTGTCTGGAATCACCCAGGCTTTGCACCCAGCCAAGGAGGCAGCCTGCCCTCGGCCAGGAGCACTCCCTGACTGTCCACAAGGTCACTGCAATCAGCCCCAGCCCTCCCGAATTTCATCCTCCCAGCAGCCCACCACTTCCTGTGGTCCTGTGTCTGTGCTGCTGGATAATGCCTCTCAGGTGGCCGCATCTCTCTAGCCAGTTAGATCACAAACATCTTGAGGTTGGAGTCTGTATCTTCTATTTTCTGGCTTCTCCACCCTACCCCCTCCAAAGTCAAAATCCATGCTCAGTCACACCTATTAGGCCATTTAAATGGCCAGATGACATTGAGGTAAAGGGCTATGGGACAGCCAAATTGAATAAATTATTTGAAAATTAACTAGGATGAAATACAGATTAAGGAGAAATTATTTGCTATTACTGTTTTCCCAAGTGAGAGGTGTATTTTCAATAAGAACATGTAAAAACTCCTTGGACATATTTCATTCCTACTTTTGTGCTTTTACCAGATGTCTTGCACAATTAGACATCTGCATAAAGACAGAAAAACTTGCATTTGGAAGCATGTATTAGAGGCAGGAAATATAACAGTTAAGAGTCCCAATTTGGGAGTTAGACAAACCTTGGTTCAAATTCCATCTCTGTGACTTGCTGGTTGACCACAGACAAGTCATTCTACCTCTCTGAGCCTCAGTTTCCTCATTTGTGATATTGTAATTAAAAGTGCTTTCCTTGTTGACACCCATCAGGATGGCCATTATTTAAAAAAAAAAAAAACAGAAAATAAACATTGGGAAGGACGTGGAGAAATTGGTATCCTGTGCATTGCTGCTAGGAATGTACAATGATGCAACTGCTGTGTGAAACAGTATGGCGGTTCCTCAAAAAGTTAAACATAGAATTACCATATGACTCAGCAATTCCACTCCTGGACATATACCCCAAAAAGTAAAAGCAAGGACTTGAACAGATATTTGTACACCCGTGTTCAGAGAAGCCTGATTTACAATAGCCAAAATGTGTAATAGCCTAAAGTCCATCAACGGATGAATGGATAAACAAAATGTGATATGTGTACATACAGTGGAAGATTATTTTACTTTAAAAAGGTAAGAGATTCTGACACAAGCTACAATATGGGTATATCTTAAAGATATTGTGCTAAGTGAAATAAGTTGGACACAAAAGGACACATATTGGATGATTCCACTTATAGGAGGTACCTAGAATAGTCAGATTCATGGACAGAAAATAGGGGCTGGAGGAAGGGGAAATGGGAAGTACTGTTTAGTGGGTACAGAGTTTCAGTTTGAGAAGATGAAAAAGTTTGGGAGATAAATGATGGTAATGGGTGCACAACAAGGTGAATATACTTAATGCCATTGAACTATATACCTAAAAATGCTCAAAATAGTAAATTTTATATACAATGGAATACTATGCAGCCATAAAAAAGAATGAAATCTTGACATATGGGGACAACATGGATGGACCTTGAGGACATTATGCTAAGTGAAATAAGTCAGAAAGAAGAAGACAAATACCATATGATCTCACTTATATGTGGAATCTAAAACAACAACAAGAACAAAGTCAAGCTTATAGATACAGAGAACAGATGGGTGGTTGCCAGGGATGGGTGGTTGGGAGTGGGTAAATGGGTAAAAGGAGTCAAAAGATAAAGACCTCCGTTTATAAAATAAATAAGTCATGAGGATGTAAGGTATAGCAAGGCAACTATAGTTAATAATAATGTACTGTATATTTGAAAGTTGCTAAGAGAGTAGATCTTAAAAGTTCTCATCCCAAGAAGAAAATATTCCATACCTATGTATAGTGACAGATGTTAACTAGACTTGCTGTAGTGATCATTTCACAACACATACAAATATCAAATTGTTATGTTATACACTGAAACTAATACAATGCTGTGTGCCCATTATACATCAATTTCTTTAAAAAGGTAAATTTTATGTTATATATATTTTTTACCACACACACGAATGCCTTCCTTGTAGTTTTATTGTGAGGGCTAAATGGATTAACATTGATAAAGCAGCTGACAGTGCCTGGCACATAGTACGGGGTTACTAAATTGGCATTACTGGCTTTAGTCCTCAAGACCAGTGACTGAATCTTGACCAACCCAATGCCTACAAGTAGGACTGAACAAGGAGGAAATGGGTAGAGAAACCCCAGACTAAGACGTGAGGGGATTACAACCATACCAAAAGCTAGAGGGACAACAGGGCCCCAGGGAGGCCGAAGTCCCAGAAGAACCACAGGATATAAAGAAGAGGCCCTAGAAGAGATCAGGAGAGAAAAAGCTCTGCAGGGCTTCATGTGAAAGAGGACCAGAGCAGAGTTGCCAGAAAAATACAAGCTGCCCTGTTAAATGTGAATGTCAGATAAACAACGAATAATTTTTTGTAATAAGTATGTCCCAAAAACTGTATAACCCTGTTTTATTGCAAGGGATATACTAATACTAAAAATTTACCCATTGTTTATCAGACATTCAAATTCAACTGAGCTTCCTGTATTTTTATTTCCTAAATGTAACAACCCTAGGCCAGGGGTACACTCATCCTTCACTACTTTACACTAAGTCAGTTTACCACGATTACAGATCCTAGAACATCCTGGTATCTAAAAATCTGGACAGGGCCACGGGTGGGAGAGCAGAGAATGGAACAGGATTCTTTGCTTTACAAATATATTCTTTCACAGCTGAGTTCCGATAAATAGCAAGTTCTTCTAACAGTCTTAACATAGAAATTCATTTTTAAAACTTAAGTGGGGCTTCCCTGGTGGCACAGTGGCCACAACAGTGAGAGGCCCGTGTACCGCAAAAAAAAAAAAACTTAAATGTACAGCCCCACTTTTTTTTTTTTTTTTTTTTTCTTTTTGCGGTATGCGGGCCTCTCACTGTTGTGGCCTCTCCCGTTGCGGAGCACAGGCTCCGGACGCGCAGGCCCAGAGGCCATGGCTCACGGGCCCAGCCGCTCCGCGGCATATGGGATCCTCCCAGACCGGGGCACGAACCCGTATCCCCTGCATCGGCAGGCGGACTCTCAACCACTGCGCCACCAGGGAGGCCCATACAGCCCCACTTTTTTTTTTTTTTTTTTTTTTTTTTTTTGCGGTAGGCGGGCCTCTCACTGTTGTGGCCTCTCCCCTTGCAGAGCACAGGCTCCGGACGCGCAGGCTCAGCAGCCATGGCTCACGGGCCCAGCTGCTCCGCGGCATGTGGGATCCTCCCAGACCGGGGCACGAACCCGTGTCCCCTGCATCGGCAGGCGGACTCTCAACCACTGCGCCACCAGGGAAGCCCCAGCCCCACTTTTGAAGGTGCCCACCTGTCAAAGTTGAAGGCAGTGCCAGCCACGGTCCCAAAAACTGTGCTTCTCCTGGGTTCGGAGATCAGGAGGGGCAGTCACGCATACCAGAGGGCACTACAGACAGAGGGGCCCCATTGATAAAGGCCAAATCACCACCCTGGGCCCCAGGGTCTGGCCTCCTCCCCACAGGGCCAGCTTGAACCAGCCCCAGCATCTCCTGCCCAGGCTGCTGTGGCCGCTTGCAGAAAAGGCAGTTGAAGATTCCTCTGAAATTTCAGCAGAGACCTAAAAAAGAGCTTTGTCGATGTAAAACCAAATGCAATTCCCTGGCCTCAGCCCTAAACTGATTAAAAGCTGGAGTCATTCGTTTTGTTTTGAGAAGTGCCAGGGTTTTAAGCTCGCGATCCCCCCTTCCCTCCTCACTAGTTCCAGCTGCAGGGGCACATCAGTGTGGAAGACCACACAGCAGCAGGCCCAGCGGTTCGGAGGCCTGGCGGAGATTAAACCCCATGCGGCGGGGGAGGGTGCCCCACCCTCATGCAGAAGGGGAACGGAGCTTGGAGCGGGGAGTTCAAGGGGAAGAGCCCACCCGGTGACCAGGGTCTCAGTTCACCTCACCACGGCCCTGCTCCATCCCTCCATCAGACCTGGCTGGGAGGGCGAAGAGGCCAGTTCCCTGGAAAGGTCAACGCACCACACAGAACGTGGCCAAATGTGACTTCTCTCCCCACTTTTTTTTTTTGCGGTACGCGGACCTCTCACTGTTGTGGCCTCTCCCGTCGGAGCACAGGCTCCGGATGTGCAGGCTCAGCGGCCATGGCTCACGGGCCCAGCCGCTCCGCGGCATGTGGGATCTTCCCGGACAAGGGCACGAACCCGTGTCCCCTGCATTGGCAGGCGGACTCTCAACCACTGCGCCACCAGGGAAGCCCTCGACTTTTTTTTAATTTACCAGATTTATTTACCACACAACAAACTTAATTTGGAGGGAAATCCGGGGTCCGAGGGGGAACCTAAAGGAGGCATAGTTTGGCTTCTCATCCGGGCTCCACCAGCTCACTGGGCGACCTGGGACCACTGCCCCAGCTTGGCCCTTGCCTGCTCTCCAACTAGGGAGGCCGTGAAGCAAGACCAGAAACCAGTAAGATATGTGATTGGGTTATTTCCTTTGTCCCACGCAGGACAATCTGAAGGAAACGTGGCTGCTCACTTGGTCATGGTCTGTCTCACCCAACAGGACGCCACAAGCTCAGGGCTGGAGCCCCGGCAGCTAGCACAGTGCCAGGTGCCCAGTCTGGCCTGTACATGTTTTTTAGTCACCTGCATAAAGCATGGAAGGGGAGCTGCTGAGGGAACGGAGAGCCGCCCTTCCCACCTGAGTGAACCTTTTCTCTTTCCTCTGATGTTTTCCCAGGATCAGGAGGGACATTTCTGGGCTTCCCTGGTGGCACAGTGGTTGAGAGTCCGCCTGCCGATGCAGGGGACACGGGTTCGTGCCCCGGTCCGGGAAGATCCCACATGCCACAGAGCGGCTGGGCCCGTGAGCCATGGCTGCTGAGCCTGTGCGTCCGGAGCCTGTGCTCCGCAACGGGAGAGGCCACAACAGTGAGAGGCCCGCGTACAGCAAAAAAAAAAAAAGAGAGAGAGAGAGAGAAGGGACACTTCTGCGTGCTTGGGGTTCCTGAGATATTTTTCTCACACCAAGTCCTAAAGCAGATGGGGCTTCAATGCATTGTATCAGGCATTGGTATCTTACTCCTTTCTCCTTTGCCTTTGGGACCCAGTGTCCTCATCAACAACACCAATATCCTTTCTGCCAAGCACCCTACCCACAGAATGGGGCGGTCAGGGGTTAAAGGAAATAAAGAGAGGGCAGACGTTACCTGAGGGAGGAGACCAGAGTTTCTGGTGGGCCCCAGAGCAGAAGCAGGCCCAGGCCCAGCGTCACACAGGCTTGAGTGTCCTCAAGAGGATAGGAGGCCTTCCCATCCCCATGTGATGATTTTTGGTGCTTCCTATGCCCCTCCTCCACACACCCCCTCCCATGACATAATGACATGTTAAAAGCTTCACATGTGATCTGATTTTCAACACTTTAATTGGATGAATAGAAGCCGGGAGGGTAGTGAGCCCACTACACTGGCCCTCCCTCCCCAGGTCCCCCTCCCCACACTTTCCCCGCCCCTCTCCTCCTTGCTTCTCCACCGTGCTTAGCTCTCTCTTTCTAGACTCACTCTTCTCTCTCTGTCCATGCTGTGCTGCCACCCACACCTCCCTTTCATACCTTCTGTCCAGCTCACTCACAGCAGCCTCTTCCTCTCAGTGTCCCGCACTTTTCTGAGCTCCAGTAAAATGTTCTCTTTCTTCCCCAAAGGAGGAACAGCAGTCCCATCACTCAAAACCCTGATGAATGGAATATTTCCTAATACTTGGTGAATGGAATGTGTCTAAAGAAATTCGATTTTATTGCATTCTAGAATATACACTACCTGGGCTTCCCTGGTGGCGCAGTGGTTAAGAATCCTCCTGCCAGTGCAGGGGACATGGGTTTGAGCCCTGGTCCGGGAAGATCCCACATGCCATGGAGCAACTAAGCCCGTGCGCCACAACTACTGAGCCCGCGTGCCACAACTATGGAAGCTCGCGCCTAGAGCCCGTGCAGAAGCCACCGCAATGAGAAGCCCGCACACCACAACGAAGAGTAGCCCCCGCTCGCCGCAACTAGAGAAAGCCCGCGCACAGCAACGAAGACCTAACGCAGCCATAACTAACTAAATAAATAAATAGAATATACACTACCTACCAAGAGTTACAGGACAACAGCACTCAAAATCTTTAATAGATATGAATTAAATATAACTTGTATATTGGTTATTAGCGTGCACGTGTTACCATTAAAGGGCCTTATTCTCGAGGTGACATTTTCCGGACACAATCTGGTCAGTGGCACCACCTCATTTTTTATAGATATAGCTGAACTACAGAGAGAACAAAACACCCTACACTCTTTCCACGATTGCATAGTAAATAGCTGTGAGGTGCTATATCCTTAAGAACAACAACAAAATCCCATACAGCTAAAAAGCTCTAGACAGGCACTCACCAGAGACCCAGTGCCTACATGGTACCCAGGACTAGCTTACAGTGAGAGCCTGAACACATGGCTTGATTTCTTTCCCCTCAATTACTTCATCTCTACAACCAGAAGGGCAGTCTGGATGGGTGGGCTCCAAACATTTTTTATTGTATGCCTCTCTCAGTAAAAACATTTGGAGCATTCTTTCCCACTATACATATTTCTAGTTGTACTGTACTGTTTGTACTGATATATTCCAGATACAACATACAGAGAATTTTAAACGATAAAATAAATGTGAAATCAATGGTATTCTTATGTTTTATTCACCATAATGGCTTCAATTTATCACTCACTAATATTTCAAGGCAAAATATTTTCTTAGGACCAGACTCTTCACTGTTGCTGTAAATCCATTTTTCAAGTAGACTTAAGATAATTTCCATTTGTTTTTTGTCACTGATTTCTTGCCAGATCATTGTTTTTACCTCGTAATGTGGCGGAAAAGAGGAATTTATAAGAAAAGCTAGAGAAGTCTCAGCTCAGCCATTGTCGTTGTTTGTTTTTGCTTGCAAAACAATATTAGATTATTACAGGCTCCGGACGCGCAGGCTCAGCAGCCATGGCTCACGGGCCCAGCTGCTCCGCGGCATGTGGGATCCTCCCGGACCAGGGCACGAACCTGTGTCCCCTGCATCGGCAGGCGGACTCTCAACCACGGCGCCACCAGGGAAGCCCTGCAGGAATCTTTTAAGGCTGCCTTTCTACTTTGTGAGGGTA
Organism: Mesoplodon bidens; assembly: GCF_964165515.1. Taxonomy (NCBI): domain Eukaryota; kingdom Metazoa; phylum Chordata; class Mammalia; order Artiodactyla; family Ziphiidae; genus Mesoplodon; species Mesoplodon bidens. The sequence continues at coordinate 146,305,079 of NC_138178.1, read as the reverse complement.
GCTATTAGTTCAAGATAAATATTATACTTCGTAAATGATTATTAACAGGCTCAAGCATACGATAATATATCACAGCATGCTGGAAGCATGGAAAAGGATGAGGGCACTCCCTCCTGCTACACAGATTTCCACTCACACAGCCGGCATGGCGCAAAGCGTCTGATGTATGGACTGATGGAGGGAATAAGAGCCACTCTGTGATTAAACATTAGTAAGGACTTGTGTTTCTTGTCTTTAGGAAGACTACAAACAGAAGTTCTACTCTTCTCTTCTGACTGTCCAGAAGACTGTCTTGGGGCCACCTTTTTTTTTTTTTTTTTTTTTGCGATACGCGGGCCTCTCACTGTTGTGGCCCCTTCCGTTGCGGAGCACAGGCTCCGGACGCGCAGGCTCAGCGGCCATGGCTCACGGGCCCAGCCGCTCTGCGGCATGTGGGATCTTCCCAGACAAGGGCACGAACCCGTGTCCCCTGCATCGGCAGGCGGACTCTCAACCGCTGCACCACCAGGGAAGCCCAGGACCACCTTTGAGCAACAACTGCAATCTCCTTATCAATAAAGTTCTTTGATACTCCAGTGTCTCCATAATTGGAATCTTTCTCTGCTCCTCAATCCACTTGCTGCTGCTCAGCACGCCCTGCTTGAGAGCTGAGCCAAGGTCATGTCTTGCACTGGGGTCTACACACCACGAAGGGCAATGCTGTCTGGGGTGAGCAGCACTTAGTGCCCTTGGGCATAGCTGGGCCGCCGACCCCAGCCTCACAGGATGAGCCGAAGTCGGGGGGGAGTCTTGCTCTGGGGAATGATTCTCCACTGCCCTTTCATCCCCACTCCCCACACCCAGTAGGTCTCTCCCTTCTCCACAGTACTTGTCCCCTTCCCCTCCCCTCCCCAGGAACCCAGTTTTTGCTTAGGTTTTGCAGCCCCACCTCTCCTGCCAGGAGAAATAAGGAGAGCTCCTTTTACTGTATAAAGTGTTCACTCAGGTGGAACTGCATTGGATTTTCCATCTAGGACCTTTCCACCAGTTCCGCTTCTAGGGAGAGTAAGTGACTTGACTGGGGTCACAAATCTACTATGTGGCAAAGCTAGGATTTGAAGTTGAGGTCTAGATAATTCCAAAACCCACACTGTTTCCAGCTCTCCAAAAGCAGGGAGTGACTAGGGTTTGTATGTATAACGTGTGTTTCCGTATGTGCACGTAAACATACATATCTAGTCATGCAGTATAGTTGAATACAGAGTGAATGGGTAGATAAGGAACTGAGTAGGGAAATGCTGACATGTCCCAGAAAAGCCATAGGTCCAAACACAGACTGACAGGTTGACAGCCCCCTGGAGCAGACCCTCTCCTCGGCCCACACCTGAGACCAGCTCTTGGTGGCTGGTAAGGAATGAGGGTATGCCCACTCATAACCTCCTAGGGACACTGAAAAATAACCCAGATATGTCTGCTTCTGACTCATCTGTTTGGCCTCTTTGAAGGGATGGGCATTTACTCCAGCCTTGGACAGAAAACTGCTCGTGTTTGAAGAGGAATCAAATTTCTTGTCAAGGTGATAATGACCCAAATACCATTTGGGACCTTCTGCACCAGCTGTCCAAGCTTGAGGGAACAAACTCAGTGAGGAATTTATGGTCCCTCTGCATCTACGTGACTGAGTCACTGGCAACCAAGTGCAAGTTTTAAAAATAAGAGGGCAGAGGAATAGAGGCAACAAAACACGGCTTGGTGCACCCTCCTACGTGTGACTAGTGGGGGAGAGGATTTTGAAATAGCAGTCTACACGGCCTTTCATCACTCCCCACATGGTATTGCCAGGCCTTAGACCAGCCCCACTCTCAGTTACGAAGCAGCTCAGGGTCAAGATAATGAAGATGACCATGACCATGACGACAGTGGTACCCCATTTGTTGTACACATACTTTGTGCCAAGAATTGTCATAAACATTTTCAAACTTTATCTCAATTCACCCCATGGCCCTATGGGACTATTATGACTCTCTTCAGAGGAGGAAACTGAGACTCAGAGGTGCTGGGTGATTATCCCAGGTTCGAATTACTGTTGAGGGGTGGAGCCAAGATTTGAATCCAGAGCTATCTGACTCCAAAGGCTGTGACCTTACCACTGCTCTAGGAACCCCAGATTGGAAACCAAAGAGAGAAGCACCACCTTCTTACAATGCATCTCTCATGAAATAACTTGACCCTGCAAATATTTAGGGCCAAGTATTTTCTTCCCAGTAGGTGACCAGAGACTGTCACCATCCCCTCATCCATTCATTCAATAAATACTAACTGAGCACCTACTATGTGCCAGGCACTGTTTTAACTACCATGGATGCAGCAATGAACAAAACAAGTTCCTATTCTCATAAAACTAAGAATGTAATGAGAAGATTGAAAACGAACAAAACAACTAATATGTAATATGACAGGGGTGATAAGCACCACAAGGAAAAATAAAGCAGGTAAGGGAGCTAGAGAGTGACAGGGAAGAGGGGTGCTATTTTGGGTAGGGTGCTAGAGGAAGACCACTCTGAATGGGTGACATTTGAGCAGAGGCCTGAAGGAGTGAGGGGCAGAGCCCTGCAGAGATCTGGGGGAAGAGCATTCCAGGGGGAGAGAACAGCAAATACAAAGACCTAATGGTGGGGCTTCCCTGGTGGCGCAGTGGTTGAGAGTCCGCCTGCCGATGCAGGGGACGCGGGTTTGTGCCCTGGTCCGGGAAGATCCCACATGCCGCGGAGCGGCTGGGCCCGTGAGCCATGGCCGCTGAGCCTGCGCGTCCGGAGCTTGTGCTCCACAACAGGAGAGGCCACAACAGTGAGAGGCCCGCGTACAGCAAAAAAAAAAAAGAAGACCTAATGGTGAGAGCGTGCCTGGAGACCAGGTTGGCCTGCCTTTCAGGTTCTCAAGCCTGATTTCCCTTTTGCTAATTTTCAGGACCACATTATCCTTATTTTGCAGTGAGGAAATCAGAGACTTCGATTCAGAAAGTTCTTGCGCTTGCTGGTTTCACAGAGAGAGGAAAAGGAGGTAATTTTTGTTGTGTTTACTTACCTGACCTTATCTATCCTTACAATGTCTCTGAAAAGTGGGGATTTTAAAGTGACGGTCTGCTAGCTAGAAAGCCTATGCCCTTTCCATCATGCCATGTCAAAGTAAACCATATGACTTCAGACTGATGTAATCCCCTCCTTCTTAAGAGCACAGAACACCAGGAAACCAGACTTCAGGTCTTCATCCATCCATCCAGTGTTAGCTGAGAGCCTCCTGTGTGCTGGGCTCATGCTGGCCACTATAGGGATACAGTGATGAATAAGACAGACACAGTCCCTCCTTCCAAGGATGGCTCTAATCACTCAGCAGGGCCACTTCCAAGACACACATCCTCCGGGTGTCACATGTACTCTCACCCACCCTCCAGCCCCAAGCCAGGACCTCAGAGGAATTCCTCCCATTCTGGTTCTGGCAGAAGGAGAATGAGTCCCGAGTTTCTGGTCCGCAGCCAACTCTTTTTTTTTTTTTTTTTTGCGTTACGCGGGCCTCTCACTGTTGTGGCCTCTCCCGTTGCGGAGCACAGGCTCCAGACGCGCAGGCTCAGCGGCCATGGCTCATGGGCCTAGCCGCTCCGCAGCATGTGGGATCTTCCCGGACCAGGGCACGAACCCGTGTCCCCTGCATTGGCAGGCGGACTCTCAACCACTGCGCCACCAGGGAAACCCCCCGCAGCCAACTGTCAACTGCTAGCTGGGGCTCAGTACCTTGCTCCCCACCGCACTCTGTGAAATCCTCCCTGATAACAGGGAGCTGGTTTTCAAATCAAACTCTCCTGCTCTTGCCCACTGACTGAAGTAGAGGGAATGAGGTAACGAAGATTCTGTTGCTTCCCAAGGAATAAGAATTCAAGAGACTTCCTAGGGTGGGCCAAGCCATCGTTAGAAGCATCCACGATGGGTTTGGGGGTTCAGACAAAGGTCTAGCCAGTTTTCATCTGATCCAAACAATAAGCCCACCACATCCCCTGCCCCCAAAGGGAATTAAACCCCATCAGGTGTTGCCAGGAACCCATCTCTCAGTTCTCCCACAGTGGGATGTAACTTCTAAACCCCATCAGGTGTTGCCAGGAACCCATCTCTCAGTTCTCCCACAGTGGGATGTAACTTCTAAACCCAGTGGATTGACAAACAGATCCAGGGACAGCCAGCACATAAGTGTGACTGGGGGCTGTCAAAGCTCATTCAGAAATGGGTCTGGCAGCCACTGCTTCCCTCCATCCAGAAAAACTCAACGGGGTGGCTGGAGATCAGACCTGGAGGGAGGGCAGAGGCGAAGAGTGTTAAATGGCAGCCAGAACCCACCTCCCCCAACCTCAGGGGCTGCTCCTTCAGTGTCAACAAATATGCAACCAATTAATGTAATTACAGAGTTATTTATGGTGCCCAGCAAAGTGCAGCTGGGCCCTAACAGACAAGGGTGGAAGCAGAGAAAAAAGCTCTTTCTCGGGTTTGGGTGTGCGATTTTGTTGGCTGGGTTTTTGGGTTTTTTCCTTTTCTTTCATATGTCTCAGTCAACTTGTGGTATCCATGTGTCCGGTGGTCATGGCCCCTTCTAGTCAGTGTGCAGGTGTTCCTGCCCAGGGGGGAGAAAAAGGAGGGGGAAGCCAGAGGGAAAAGCTAAAGGTCTTTGGATTTCAAACTGTGACCTGACAGAGGAGACTTTTTCAAGGTCCCCAGACCGACTGCACCCCTGTCTTAATCCTCTTCCACTGACCCTTTGCATAACAACCACCACCCAAAATTTGCATCTAGAGCCCTTTTTTTTTCATAGCTCTGTCATGGGATTGTCTGAAATAACAGCTGTGTAGCCATTCAGTGCCCTGCACAAGACAGGTTTTAATTAGAGTTCTTGAGGGGCTTGAATTGGCACAATTAGGGCCCGCATTAATGGGGTCTCCATGTGTTCTTTTGAACAGTTTGGTCCTATTTTTTGTCCCAGGCAGGATGGGGTTGCAACTAATGAAAGTGCAGAGTGCAAATTATCTCAGCAACAGGACGGCCGGTGTGAGCCACCCAGGGGAAGGGCAATGAGCAGAGAAAAGCAGTTACACATGGTGGAGGCACACATACACTCATTTTCGTGTCTTCCTTCTTCAACATGGTCCTTTTAGAAGGAAATTGTGGCCACCAAATCTGTGTCATTGGCTAAGAGGGGAAACAGAAAAGATGTGAGTCCTAGGCCAAACTAAACTAAGGATGTGTGTGTGTGTGTGTGTGTGTGTGTGTGTGTGTGTGTGTGACGCACACACAGTCTGCCCCCTCTGTATCCACAGATTCCACCAACTGCAGATCAAAAAAATATATATTTTTTAATTCCAGAAAAGTCCAAAGGCAAAACTTGAATTTGCTGCACTGGCAACTATTTACGTAGCATTTACGCTGTATTAGGTATTATAAATAATCTAGAGATGGTTTAAAGTATAAAGTGTATGGGAAGATGTGAATAGTTTACATGCAAATAGTATACCATTTTCTATAGGGGACTTGAGCATCTGTGGATTTTGGTATGGTGGGGGGTGTCCTGGAACCAATCCTGAGGGACAGCTTACACGTTTCTGTGCTTGCCCCAAAGGCATATGGGCATGTTAGAGGAAGAGCAAGATACAAACTTCAATTATTGAAAGTACTAACCCTTCATTATCTGAAATGTTGATTGCTCGTTACTATCCCAGTCTCCCACTTCCTTTCTATCCAGATGTCTGTTCTTTTTTAACTCTTCTGAGTCCTTATCCTCTGTGCTTTGTTGACAGGGCCCCATCAAAAAAGATAAGACCCCATCCCCAAGTCTCTGAGCCACCCAACCCCCCCATGAACTGCAGCCCGGGAGGGTCCTGGGGACAAGGGTAAAGCCTGGTAGGCCCTGATGTCTCTGACTTCCCTGTGGACCTGACGCTCCTCCCAGAGGGTCTTTTGTAAATGGCATTTCCAGTAAAAAGTCAACACAGCCATTTGGGTGGTAGGAAGGTCAGAACTGGAAAAACAAATACGATGGAGCTCAGTTATCAATCAACTTTAAGTGAGAAGGAGGCAGTTAGACTGAAACAGGCCTCAGTTCAGTATGGCCCTAGAGCCTGAGGTTGGCTTTTGTTTTTTCTGTACGCGGGCCTCTCACTGTTGTGGCCTCTCCCATTTCAGAGCACAGGCTCCGGATGCGCAGGCTCAGCGGCCATGGCTCACGGGCCCAGCCGCTCCGTGGCATGCAGGATCCTCCCGGACCGGGGCACGAACCCGTGTCCCCTGCATCGGCAGGTGGACTCTCAACCACTGCGCCACCAGGGAAGCCCTGAGGTTGGCTTTTGAGTGACCCAAGCAGCTCTGGGGACTGGGGAGTGGAATCACTGAGTAAGCTAAAGCGGCAGCAGGCCACAGCAGGACAAGGAGGTGGAGGAAGGGTCACACATAAGTTGCAGCTAGAAATGTTGTGAGCACTTACATATGAAAGTCAGATTCAAGCCCCTTCCCATCATTGTGAGCCAGCAGAGCAGCTGGCTGCCTGCAACAAGGTCCTCTTATTTCACAGTAAAGCTCAGGCTCTGTTTTGCATGGGTAATATCACCTTCCTTCACGCTGCCTTCACAGACCGCGTTCCCTAAAATTTTAGCCCTTCTAGTGGGCAAGGCTACATTTGCTCTTTGGCAGAGTGAATGGAGGCGGGAGGTTGGCTCACCCTCTGTGGGACTGTCTTGGCAGAGAGAAATGGAGAGAAGAGTTGAAGGGTCTGAGGGCCACTCCAGACAGACAGACAGACAGACACCCAATTCAAAATACCCCCAGCACTCAACATAGCTTTGGGTTCTGGTGTCCAGACAGTTTGGCCTTTGTCTGATTCAGCCAACTCTTCTTCTGCCACACCCTCTACAAACCACACAGCTGATCTTTATGAAAAGAAGCCCACATTGCTGGTTCAGTTGGTTTCCCCAAAAGATGAAATACAGAGCGCAATGTAAACCAGCATACCAGGATGTGCAGCATGCAGGGGTTGCTTTAAGACATTGCCTCTCAACAGGGGGTGAATTTGCCCCCTAGGTGGTATTTGATAATGTCTGCAGACATCTTGGTTGCCATGACCAGGAAGGGGTGCTACTGGCATCTAGAAGGTGGAGGCCAGGGGTGCTGCCATACATCCTGCAGTGCACTGGACAGTCCCCCAACAAAGAGCTATCAAGGCCGAAATGTCAATAGTGCCAGGGTTGAGAAACGCTGCCTTAAAGTCAACAGACCCGGGTTCAAACTCCAGCTCGGCCATTTCCTAATTGCAATTTTAGCAAGTCAATAACCTCTTGGTTTCCACATCTGTAAAACAGGGATGGTAAATACCTCACTCCTAGATAAAGCACTGTACTCATTCTTTCCTTTTTTTTAACTTATAAAGAATGTTCCGGGCTATCTTTATTAGAATCACTAAAAGAATGTGGCATTTGGTAAACTCTAATGAAGTCTTCCAGCCTCGAAACTGTCTTTTACACTCGCAGCTGTCACCAGCCCCCTTCTCCAGATGTATTTCTCCCACAGAAACTAGAAGGCGGGACACCCAAGCCCTTGGGGAGACACCTTCTGGACACCTGATCTTCCGATCAAAGCAACACTGGGGGAAAGGATTCTGCAGGGTGCGCGTCTCCCACGCCGCCTGTGGCCAGCTGCACTGTGGTCCCCAGCTGCGCCCCCAGAGACTGACCCACGGGGGGCTGGGGGGGCGGGGAGGGCGGCCTCATTTCCGGTGGAAGTGGACTTGAGTTCGGCCTTTTCTTTTGAACCCACAGCGACCGAACGTCAATTAGCAGAGCCCTGAAAAATGAGAGCTCTCTGGGCTCTCCACGGGGAGGGCAGGGCACCCCGGGCCCGGCCTGGGGTTGCTGCCTCGTTCCCCCTATTGTGCCGCCAACAAGAGCGTTTTATTGAAAAGAGCTGAGTGCATCTAATGCAGTTATCCGTGTCCGCCCCATCGGGCCGTGGGCCGGGGGTGAGGCGCGCAGCTGCCACTGCCTCACACGCTCTCAACAAAGGAGCGCGCCGTGGAGAATGTGCTCCCCTTGGAACGGCTCATCTGGTTTCCATTTTTTGAAAGGTCCCCTATCTTCGCTTCCAGCCGGCCCCCACCCACCTTCTCCCCTCCCTCCTCCCCTCCCTTGTGCTCCATCCCTCCCCCTTGGAGGGGGCGCCCCACGCAGTGGCCCCCATCCAGCGAGTTGGAGGTGCGGGCTGACCCCCTCCGGGCAGGGCCGCAGGGCAAAGAGCCTGGCTTCCCCGCCAGCCTGAACCACCTTCCCAGGCTCGGGCCTCAGTTTCTCCACCTTTAAAATGCCGTGGGTGGATGCCACCCGTATGCCTTTCAACTCCAGTGGTCTGTGTGTTGTAAAATATGTGGCAAGTACATAGAGTATAATTTAAAGTTTTTTAATTGCTGCTAATTTCACAGCGGGGAGAGAACCACTATCGATATTACAGACTTCTCTCCTGGCCTTTTTCTTTTTTTTTTTTTTTTTTTTTTTTTGCGGTGCGCGGGCCTCTCACTGCTGTGGCCTCTCCCGTTGCGGAGCATAGGCTCCGGACGCGCAGGCTCAGCGGCCATGGCTCACGGGCCCAGCCGCTCCGCGGCACGTGGGATCTTCCCGGACCGGGGCACGAACCCGTGTCCCCTGCATCGGCAGGCGGACTCTCAACCACTGCGCCACCAGGGAAGCCCCTGGCCTTTTTCTATGTGTAATAAGTCACATATAACTTTATCATTGTTTACTCAGGTATGTTGTAGCAAGTTTTTATCTCCTGCTTTTACTTTGTCTGGAGCATTTTCCTATGTTAATAGTCTTTGAAAATATTTTTAAATGGCTGCAAAATACACCATCAAGGTCTTGTACCATAATTGAGTGAAGGTGTTCCCCCATTGTTGATCATTTAAATTGTTTTCCTCTTTGCTTGGGGTTTGTCTTTGGCTTCTTTTTTTCCCCCCACTATTATAAATTACAAGGCAATTTTCTTTTAATAGACTCTTCACGTGGCTTCCTAAGTTGACAGCGAAACGAAACCCCACGCCCCGCTATAAATCAAAGGCATAAGGAACCTTCTTCCGCCTCTTCTGAGGGCTGGCGTGAAGGGGAAAGGTCATCACTGGCCTCCTCCTCCCCTCCCTGACACCTCCAAGTTGGAAATTCACGTGTGAAATCATGGCCCCAAGCAAGTTGTATAAACCACAGAGTCCTCAGTTACACAATAAAGATACAATCCTACTGACCTCAGAGGGCAGTTGTGAGAACTAAATGAAATAAGATATGCAGCCGGCTTCCCGGATGGCTAGCACCTAGACATCCCTCCTTGTTAACTGAGGCCCAGCTCCCACCAAGCTAGTGGGGCTGGCAGGGGAATGTAGGGCGAGCTTCACCCTGCGGCTCACAGGGCAGAGAGTGTGGCTAGGACACAGCTGCCAAGCTGTCCCATTTACTAAGCGTGTAACCTTGGGCAAGTTTCCTAATTCTTTTGTGCCTCAGTCTCTCCACCAATAAAATAGGAAGTTGTGAGGATTAAATGAAGTCATACATAAAAAATACATAACACCTCACATCTGTTAGAATAGCTATTTTCAAAAAGACAACCGATAACACATTCTAGTGAGGGTGTGGAGAAAAGGAAACCCTTGCGCACCGTTGTGGGAATGTAAATTGGTGCAGCCACTATGGAAAACAATATGGCGGTTCCTTAAAAAAATTAAAACTACCCTGTGATCCAAGAATCCCACTTTTGGGTTTATAACCAAAGGAAGATAATAACAGGATAATGAGGATAATGTTATATGCCCTCCCATGTTTATTGCAGCATTATTTACAATAGCCAAGACATGAAAACAACCTTTACTATGGAATGTTATTCAGCCATAAAAAAGAATGAAATCTTGTCATTTTCAACAACATGGATGGACCTTGAGGGCATTATGTTAACTGAAATAAATCAGACAGAGAAAGACAAATGCTGTATGATTTCACTTATTTGTAGAATCTAAAAACAAACAAACAAAGAAACTCATAGATAAGAGGAGAAATTGGTGGTTACCAGAGGTAGGGGGTGGGTAAAATGGGTGAAATAAATCAAAAGATATAAACTCCAGTTATAAGATGAGTAAGTTCTGGGGACATAATGGACAGCATGATGACTCTAGTTAACAACACTGTGTTGTAGATTTGAAAGTTGCTAAGAGAATAAATATTGAAAGTTCTCATCACAAGAAAAAAAATAGTAACTGGGAGGTGATGGATGTTAACTGAACTTACTGTGGTGCTCATTTTGAAATAGATACAATTATTAAATCATTATGTAGTACAGCTTGGACAAGTACAATATTATGTCAATTATATCTCAATAAAACAGGGAAATCGAGATTGGTTCAAGATGGCAGAGTAGAAGGACATGCTCTCACTCCCTCTTGCGAGAGCACCAAAATCACAACTAACTGCTGAACAATCATCGACAGGAAGACACTGGAACTCGCCAGAAAAGATACCCCACATCCAAAGACAAAGGAGAAGCCGTAATGAGACAGTCAGAGGGGTGCAATCACAACAAAATCAAATCCCATAACTGCTGGGTGGGCGACTCACAGACTGGAGAACACTTATACCACACAAGTCCACCCACGAGAGTAAAAGTTCTGAGCCACACGTCAGGCTTCCCAACCTGGGGGTCCAGCAACGGGAGGGGGAAATCCCAGAGAATCAGACTTTGAAGGCTAGAGGGATTTGATTGCAGGACTTTGACAGGACTGGAGGAAACAGAGACTCCACTCTTGGAGGGCACAAACAAAGTAGTGGGCACATCAGGACCCAGGGGGAAGGAGCAGTCACCCCACAGGAGACTGAACCAGAACTACCTGCTAGTGTTGGAGGGTCTCCTGCAGAGGCAGGGGATGGCTGTGGCTCACCACAGGGACAAGGATACTGACAGCAGAAGTTCTCAGGAGTACCCCTTGGCATGAGCCCTCCCAGAGTATGCCATTAGCCCCACCAAAGAGCCTGTAGCCTCCAGTGCTTGGTCACCTCAGGCCAAAAAACCAACAGGGAGGGAACTCACCCCCACCCATCAGTAGACAAGCAGATTAAATTTTTACTGAGCTCTACCCACCAGAGCAACACTTAGCTCTAGCCACCACCAGTCCCTCCCATCAGGAAGCTTGCCTCTTAGATAAACAAGCCTCTTAGATAGCCTCATCAGCCAGAGGGCAAACAGCAAGAAGAACGACAATCCTGCAGTCTGTGGAACGAAAACTGTATTCACAGAAAGACAGAAATTAAAAGGCAGAGTACAATGTACTAGATGAAGGAACAAGGTAAAACCCCAGAAAAACAACTAAATGAAGTGGAGATAGGCAACCTTCCAGAAAAACAATTCAGAATAATGATAGTGAAGATGATTCAGGACCTCGGAAAAAGAATGGAGGCAAAGATCAAGAAGATGCAATAAATGTTTAACAAAGACCTAGAAGAATTTTTAAAAAAATAACACCTAGAAGAATTATAGAACAAACAAACAGAGATGAACAATAAAATAACTGAAATGAACAATACACTAGAAGGAATCAATATCGGAATAAATGAGGCGGATAAGTGACCTGGAAGACAGACTGGTGGAATTCACTGCCATGGAAGAGAATAAAGAAAAAAGAATGAAAAGAAATGAAGACAGCCTAAGAGACCTCTGGGACAACATTAAACACACCAACGTTTACATTATAGAGGTCCCAGAAGGAGAAGAGAGAGAAAAAGGACCCGAGAAAATATTTGAAGAGGTTATAGTCAAAAACTTCCCTAACATGGGAAAGGAAATAGCCACCCAAGTCCAGGAAGTGTAGAGAGTCCCAGGCAAGATAAAACCAAGGAGAAACATGCTGAGACACATACTAATCAAACTGACAAAGATTAAAGACAAAGGGAAATTATTAAAAGCAACAAGGGAAAAACGACAACATAAAAGGGAACTCCCATAAGGTTAACAGCTGATTTCTCAGCAGAAACTCTACAAGCCAGAAGGGAATGGCATGACATATTACAGGGATGAAAGGGAAGAACGGACAACCAAGATTACTCTACCCAGTAAGGATCTCATTCAGATTCAATGAAGAACTCAAAAGCTTTACAGACAAGCAAAAGCTAAGAGAATTCAGCACCACCAAAGCAGCTCTACAACAAATGCTAAAGGAACTTCTCTAAGTGGGAAACACAAGAGAAGAAAAGGACCTACAAAAACAAACCCAAAACAACTAAGAAAATGGTAATAGGAGCATACATATCGATAATTACCTTAAATGTGAATAGATTAAATGCTCCAACCAAAAGACACAGGCTCACTGAATGGATACAAAAACAAGACCCATATATATGCTGTCTACAATAGACCCACTTCGACCTAGGGACACATACAGACTGAAAGTGAGGGGACGGAAAAAGATTTTCCATGCAAATGGAAATCAAAGGAAAGCTGGAGTAGCCATACTCGTATCAGATAAAATAGACTTTAAAATAAAGACCATTACAAGAGACAAAGAAGGACACTACTTAATGATCAAAGGATCAATCCAAGAAGAAGATATAACAAATATAAATATATATGTACCCAACATAGGAGCACCTCAATACATAAGGCAAATGTAAACAGCTATAAAAAAGGAAATCAACAGTAACAGAGTAATAGTGGGGGACTTTAACTCCTCACTTACACCAATGGACAGATCATCCAGACAGAAAATTAATAAGGAAACACACGCTTTAAATGACACAATAGACCAGATAGATTTAATTGATATTTATAGGACATTCCATCTAAAAACAGCAGATTACAATTTCTTCTCAAGTGCACATGGAACATTCTCCAGGATAGATCACATCTTGGGTCACAAATCAAGCTCGGTAAATTTAAGAAAATTGAAATCATATCAAGCATCTTTTCCGACCACAACGCTATGAGATTAGAAATCAAATACGGGGAAAAAAATGTAAAAGACACAAACACATGGAGGCTAAACAATACATTACTAAATAATCAAGAGATCACTGAAGAAATCAAAGAGGAAATCAAAAAATAATTAGAGACAAATGACAATGAAAACACGACCATCCAAAACCTATGGGATGCAGCAAAAGCAGGTCTAAGAGGGAAGTTCATAGCAACACAATCCTACCTCAAGAAACAAGAAAAATCTCAAATAAACAATCTAACCTTACACCTAAAGGAACTAGAGAAAGAAGAACAAACAAAACACACAGTTAATAGAAGGAAAGAAATCATAAATATCAGAGCACAAATAAATGAAATAGAAACAAAGAAAACAATAGCAAAGATGAAGAAAACTAAAAGCTGGTTATTTGAGAAGATAAATAAAATTGATAAAACTTTAACCAGACTCATCAAGAAAAAAAGGGAGAGGACTCAATAAAATTAGAAATTCAAAAGGAGAAGTTACAGCGAACACCACAGAAATATAAAGCATCCTAAGAGATGACTACAGGCAACTCTATGCCAATAAAATGGACAACCTGGAAGAAATGGACAAATTCTTAGAAAGGTATAACCTTCCAAAACTGAACCAGGAAGAAATAGAAAATATGAACAGACTAATCACAAGTAATGAGGTTGAAACTGTGATTAAAAATCTCCCAACAAACAAAAGTCCAGGACCAGATGGCTTCATAGGTGAATTATATGAAACATTTAGAGAAGAGCTAACACCCATTCTTCTCAAACTTTTCCAAAAAATTGCAGAGGAAGGAACACTCCCAAACTCATTCTATGAGGCCACCATCACCCTGATACCCAAACCAGATAAAGATACTGCAAAAAAAGAAAATTACAGACCAATATCACTGATGAATATAGATGCAAAAATCCTCAACAAAACACTAGCAAACAGAATCCAACAGCACATCAAAAGGATCATACACCATGATCAAGTGGGATTTATCCCAGCAATGCAAGGATTCTTCAGTATATGCAAATTAATCAATGTGACACACCATATTAACAAATTGAAGAATAAAAACCATATGATCATCTCAACAGATGCAGAAAAAGCTTTTGACAAAATTCAACACCCATTTATGATAAAAACGCTCTAGAAAGTGGGCATAGAGGGAACCTACCTCAACATAATAAAGGTCATATATGATAAACCCACAGCAACATCATTCTCAATGGTGAAAAACTGAAAGCATTTCCTCTAAGATCAGGAACAAGACAAGGATGTCCACTCTCGCCACTATTATTCAACATAGTTTTGGAAGTTTTAGCCATGGCAATCAGAGAAGAAAAATAAATAAAAGGAATACAAATTGGTAAAGAAGAAGTAAAACTGTCACTGTCTGCAGATGACATGATACTATACATAGGGAATCCTAAAGATGCCACCAGAAAACTACTAGAGCTAATCAATGAATTTGGTAAAGTTGCAGGATACAAAATTAATGCACAGTAATCTCTTGCATTCCTATACACTAACAATGAAAGATCAGAAAGAGAAATTAAGGAAACAATCCCATTCACCATTGCAACAAAAAGAATAAAGTACCTAGGTATAAACCTACCTATAGGGAGACAAAAGACCTGTATGCAGAAAACTATAAGGCACTGATGAAAGAAATCAAAGATGACACAAACAGATGGAGAGATATATCATGCTCTTGGATTGGAAGAATCAATATTGTGAAAATGACTCTACTACCCAAGCAATCTACACATTCAATGCAATCTCTATCAAATTACCAATGGCATTTTTTAGAGAACTAGAACAAAAAACCTTAAAATTTGTATGGAGACACAAAAGACCACAAATAGCCAAGGGAAAAAAACAGAACTGGAGGAATCAGACTCCCTGACTTCAGACTATACTACAAAGCTACAGTAATCAAGACAATATGGTACTGGCATAAAAACAGACATATAGGTCAATGGAACAGCATAGAAAGCCCAGAGATAAACCCATGCACCTATGGTCAACTAATCTATGACAAAGGAGGCAAGGATATACAATGGAGAAAAGACAGTCTCTTCAATAAGTGGCACTGGGAAAACTGGACAGCTACAAGTAAAAGAATGAAGTTAGAGCACTCCCTAACACCATACACAAAACTAAACTCAAAATGGATTAAAGACCTAAATGTAAGACAGGGCACTATAAAACTCTTACAGGAAAACATAGGAAGAACACTCTTTTTTTTTTTTTTTCAATTCCTTAGTGCTAAGTCCATTGACGTACATTATTTTGGACTCCACAGAACTGAGAAATTAAGCTCCGGTTTGAAAACAAGAAAGGCATTCATGGGATTTTTACTTTTTGGTTGAAGTTGCCTGAATTTTTTTTTACTTTAGAAGGTAAATAAATTGCTCAGAGGCTAATCTTTTTTTTTTAACAAATTTAATCGTTATACATATACATATGTTCCCATATCCCCTCCCTTTTGCGTCTCCCTCCCACCCTCCCTATCCCACCCCGCCAGGCGGTCACAAAGCACCGAGCTGATCTCCCTGTGCTATGCGGCTGCTTCCCACTAGCTATCTACCTTACGTTTGGTAGTGTATATATGTCCATGCCGCTCTTTCGCTTTGTCACAGCTTACCCTTCCCCCTCCCCATATCCTCAAGTCCATTCTCTAGTAGATCTGTGTCTTTATTCCTGTCTTACCCCTATGTTCTTCATGACATTTTTTTTCTTAAATTCCATATATATGTGTCAGCATACAGTATTTGTCTTTCTCTTTCTGACTTACTTCACTCTGTATGACAGACTCTAGGTCCATCCACCTCATTACAAATAACTCAATTTCGTTTCTTTTTATGGCTGAGTAATATTCCATTGTATATATGTGCCACATCTTCTTTATCCATTCATCCGATGATGGACACTTAGGTTGTTTCCATCTCTAGGCTATTGTAAATAGGGCTGCTATGAACATTTTGGTACATGACTCTTTTTGAATTATGGTTTTCTCAGGGTATATGCCCAGTAGTGGGATTGCTGGGTCATATGGTAGTGAAGAACACTCTTTTTTTTTTTTTTTTTTTTTTGCGGTAGGCGGGCCTCTCACTGTTGTGGCCTCTCCCCTTGCAGAGCACAGGCTCCGGACGCGCAGGCTCAGCAGCCATGGCTCACGGGCCTAGCCGCTCTGCGGTATGTGGGATCTTCCCAGACCGGGGCACGAACCCGTGTCCCCTGCATCGGCAGGCGGACTCTCAACCACTGCGCCACCAGGGAAGCCCGAAGAACACTCTTTGACATAAATCACAGCAAGATCTTTTTTGACCCAGCTCCTAGAGTAATGGAAATAAAAACAAAAATAAACAAATGGGACCTAATGAAACTTCAAAGCTTTTGACAGCCAGGGAAACTATAAACAAAACAAAAAGACAACCTTCAGAATGGGAGAAAATATTTGCAAATGAATCAATGGACAAAGGATTAATCTCCAAAATATATAAACAGCTCACGCAGCTCAATATTGAAAAAAAAAAAAACCCAATCGAAAAATGGGCAGAAGACCTAAATAGACATTTCTCCAAAGAAGACATACAGATGGCCAAGAGGCACATGAAAAGCTCCTCAACATCACTAATTATTAGAGAAATGCAAATCAAAACTACAATGAAGTATCACCTCACACCGGTCAGACTGGCCATCATCAGAAAATCTACAAACAACAAATGCTGGAGAGGGTGTGGAGAAAAGGGAACCCTTTTGCGCTGTTGGTGGGAATGTAAATTGATACAGCCACTATGGAGAACAGTATGGAGGTTCCTTAAAAAACTAAAAATAGGATTATCATATGACCCAGCAATCCCACTACTGAGCATATACCCTGAGAAAACCATAATTCAAAAAGACACATGCACCCCAATGTTCACTGCAGTGCTATTTACAATAGCCAGGTCATGGAAGCAACCTAAATGCCCATCGACAGACGAATGGATAAAGAAGATGTGGTACATATATACAATGAAATATTACTCAGCCATAAAAAGGAAAGAAACTGGGTCATTTTTAGAGATGTGGATGGACCTAGAGACTGTCATACAGAGTGAAGTTAGTCAGAAAGAGAAGAACAAATATCCTATATTAACACATATATGTGGAATCTAGAAAAATGGTACAGATGAACCGGTTTGCAAGGCAGAAATAGAGCCACAGATGTAGAGAACAAACGTATGGACACCAAGGGGGCAAGTGGGGTGAGGGTGATGAATTGGGAGATTCTGATTGACATATATACACTAATATGTATAAAATAGTTAATAAGAACCTGGTATATTAAAAAAATAAAATAAAATTCAAAACATATTGGAAATAATCATAATACAGCATACTGCAAAACACCTTTAAAAATAAATTTCAGAGCTGATAAAAAAAAAGAACTGGACATAAAAGTGCCTAAAACAATACCTGGCACATACTAAGTGCTCAGTAAATTTAGCTATCCTCATTATTGTGTACCTGCCCTGCTTATGAAAAGAAAGTTCAGCTTCCCCCAGGAAGCAGTTTCCTCTTTTGTCCCCCAGGACAAACCCTATCAGCACAGGCTCCTGCTTTCAGCCTCAAGCCCAGCACTACCAGGAGGATCCCAATGTCTGGAAAGCTGGACCCCGATGGGATGCAGAGCTCCAGCACAGAGCCCAGGCCCCAGAGAAGTTCTCACAGAGCAGCCTCACCGCATCTGCACCCCTAGCCTCTGCCTCTGGGATTTGGCATGCCCTCTGGCTCAGAGAAGGGGACAGGTTAGGAGTGAGGAGGCTGACTTGCCGTGACCTTGAATCTCCTCTCTTGCCTTCTCAGGACTTTCTGTTCGCTTGTCCAGATGAGAGTAACATCAATAGCAGCCATTATTGACCGAGTGCCCACTAAATGTCAGACCATTTAATCCACACAAAAACCCTATAAAGGGACTTCCCTAGTGGTGCAGTGGTTAAGAATCCACCTGCCAATGCAGAGGACACAGGTTCAATCCCTGGTCTGGGAAGATCTCACATGCCATGGAGCAACTAAGCCCATGCGCCACAACTACTGAGCCTGTGCTCTAGAGCCCACAAGCCACAACTACTGAGCCTGCATGCCACAATTACTGAAGCCCGCACGCCTGCAGCCTGTGCTCCACAACAAGATAAGCCACCACAATGAGAAGCCTGCACACCACAACGAAGAGTAGCCCCTGCTCGCCGCAACTAGAGAAAGCCCATGCGCAACAATGAAGACCCAACGCACCAAAAATAAATTAATTAATTAATTAATTAATTATATTTTTTTAAAAAGAAACCCTATAAAGTGTTATAATGGCGTCTGTGAATTATCTGCCCATTGCACGATGGAGTATGGAAATTGAGCTCAGAATTGTCAAGCAGCTTGCCCAAAGCAGGGGTTAGTGAGATTTGAACTCATGAGAGTCTGACAAAGTCTTACTCTTCCCAGGACACCACATAGCTTGAGCCATGTGGTCAAGCTGAAGTTGCAGAGTTACCTTCCTGGAGTACACGCCCTGAGGAGTCTAAACATGGGAGGGCATTTGGGGCAGGGGCCCAGGACACGCAATTAACTTTGAATTTCAGATAAACAGTGAATACTTTTTTTAGTATAACTATATTGTGCTTATACACAATATACTTGTGCAATATTTGGGACATACTTGTAGTAAAAATTCTTCATTACTTATCTGAAATTCACAGTTGGCAGGGTGTCCTGTATTTCATCTGGCAGCCTAGTTTGGGGGAGCCTCATTCATACTCCCCAGCAGCCAGTTCAGCAGATGAGGGGTATAGTCTTGGCCTCCGGATGACACCACAACGGTGTGATGTCACTTAATCCCCTCATCTCTGTGCCCCTTTTCTAACTCAGAGGTTACGTGACTTGTCTATGAGCACGAGGCTGAAACTTGAACCACACACGGCCCCGGTCTCCCAAGCCTCCTGCTATTATCACAGTGCTCAGTGAAGTGGTCGCCACAGCCCAAGGGAGAATTGGTTCTTTCCAGGGTAAAATGGTCATTCAGCTGCATTGACATAAGAGAAATATTGGCAACATGTGAAATGTTCAACAAGTAATACAACCTAAGCACTTTCTCTTAAGATTTGTGAAGAATCTGGTGGTTATAGATGATCTTATTTGCAAAGCAGAAATAGAGACGCTAGACGTAGAGAACAAACGTATGGATACCAAGGGGAAGCAGGGGGATGAACTGTGAGATTGAGATTGGGATTGGCATATACACACTACTGTGTATAAAATAGATAACTAATGAGAACCTACTGTATAGCACAGGGAACTCTACTTGGCACTCTGTGGTGACCTAAATAGGAAGGAAATCCAAAAAAGAGGGCATATATGTATATGCATGGCTGATTCACTTTACTGTACAGCAGAAACTGACACAGCATGTAAAGCAACTATACTCCAATAAATTAATTAATTAATTAATTAAACATCAAGGTTCTGAGTGGGGAAAAAAAAAGAATCTTGTGGTTACAAGCGACAGAAACCTTCACTTAAACTGACTTAAAAAGTATAGAAAGGGGCTTCCCTGGTGGCGCAGTGGTTGAGAGTCCGCCTGCCGATGCAGGGGACACGGGTTCGTGTCCCGGTCCGGGAAGATCCCACATGCCGCGGAGCAGCTGGGCCTGTGAGCCATGGCCGCTGAGCCTGCGCGTCCGGAGCCTGTGCTCCACAACGGGAGAGGCCACAACAGTGATAGGCCCGCGTACAGCAAAAGAAAAAAAAAAAAAGTATAAAAAGAGTAAAAAGACTTAGATTAAATAGAGATTGATAGCTCGTGTCACTGAAAAGCCCAGGTGACCACAATGATGGAAGCCAACTGAGAGACCCCCCCCAGGGCTCAAAGATGGAATAGTCTGAGCAACAAAATAAATAAAGTAGCACTGGATTATATCTCAAAGTATAATATGAATATGCAAGAGTCCATACTTATATAAATAAATGATGAATACATAAATGGGGGAGAAGAGAAATCTCCCATACAGAAGAATTCCAAATAATTTATGTAGATACTCCATCCTCAAAAAAAAGCAACATAAATCCCCACTCCTTAAGCATGGGCTGCACATACTGACTTCCTTCCAAAAAGAACAGTATAGAAAGGGTGATAAAAGAATAATTTGACAGTGTCCAGCCATTGTAAAGTTAGGCATCCTTAAGGTTTTTTGAAAGAGTGTTTAAAGAATAAATATAACCATTCCTTAAGTAAATAAATAAATAGCTTGACAGTGGAGAAACCTGACAGACCCCCACCTCAGCCAGGTGATCAAGGTCAACATCAGCAGTGATGTCATGTTGACCGTAGGCACCCTTGATATGATGTCATGAGAATGACACTTTACTTCTGTGGTCTTCCTCCAAACACATACAACCCCAGCCTAATCATGAGAAAAACATCAGGCAAATCCCAATTAAGGGGCATTTTACAGAATATTTGACCAGTATTCGTCAAAAGAGTCAAAGTCACCAAAAACAAGGAAAGCCTGAGAAACAGTCACAGCCAAGAGGAGCCTACATGGAATGTGGCATCCAGGATGGGCCCCTGAAACAGAAAAGGGTATTAGGGGAAGACTAAGAAAACGTGAATAAAATATGGACTTCATTCAATAATAATGTACCAATATCAGTTCATTAATTGAGATAAATGTGCCACACTAATGTAAGACGTTAATAACAGGAGAAACTGGGTATGGCATCTATGGGAATTCTCTGTACTGTTTTCACAATGCTTCTGTAAATCTAAAACTATTTTAAAATAAAAAAGGCTATATTAAAACAAAAATCCAGAGGCTTCAGGTGTGGCTGGACTTGGAGCTCAAATAACATGCTTAACTTTTGACTCTGCCTTCCTCCCTGTTGGCCTCAGGCTCCCAAGCTAGCAATATGGTGGCACCACCTCCACGCTGTGTACTCTCAGGTCAGAGCTCAGCAGAAAGGAGCAGCTGCTTCTTCCCCAGAATCCTGGTCAGTCTCTGTGCCTCACTTCATCTGGTTGAGCCGCATTGCTGGGGCCCAAGGTGAGAGAAGCGCTGATTGGCTTACACCTGTCCCAGGCTTCAGCTCTGAGTCAGGGTCTGATTGTTGGGGAGAGATGGACATACCAAAATAGGGGCTGTTACCTAAAGCAGGTGAATGGGTGCTTGGTGGTCAAGGCTCATCAATGTCCAAGTTCCCTTTCAACATTTTCGGTGCCAAAATGTCCCTGTATGAAATGATGATTATTCTTTCTTTAATATTCCCACTTCCCCAAACAGTTAATACTCTATATCCGTCTATCAGTTTTTATTTTTAAATCTGATTTAATAAATCTCAACATGGAGGAACCACTGTTCAAATCTGGCCCACAGAGCTAAACCATCTCAGATGAGACTGGGAAAGATGAATTACTAGACCGCCCTGACCTCCTTTTAGGACTTCATCTTGAGGGCCCCAGAAGCTGATGCACCATCTGTACAGGGACCGATGGAGCAGAAAAGCCAGAAGAGTCCCCAAGAAGAGCCCTTCTTGGGTTGAAGCAGGAAAAGGTGAGAAACCCCCAGTTGTCATAATAATATTTAGTGATACTTAGGATGAGCCAGACACACTTCTTAGCAAGTATATGCATGAACTCCTGTGGTCCTCACGGTACTGCCATGCAGTAGGTATTACTATCCCTATTTTATAGGTGGGGAAACTAAGGCAGAGAGTGTTTAAGTCTTGCCCAAAATCACACAGCTGGCAAGTGATAGAGCTGGGATCTGATCCCAGGCTCTGACTCCAGAACCACTACACCAGAAACCATTATTTAAAAACTAAAAAAGGAAAATGACCCCAAAATACAGGTAGTACTCAGTATCCAGCTTCTCACACCCAGTATTTTAGGCCTGGATTACCAGTGACCTTCCTTTGGTTGGAAAGTCATTTCACTTCAGGTGCCTGGATCTTGCAGGGGAAAAAAATAATTCATCTCTCTCTCTAAAAAAGGAAATAAAAACAAACAGGTGGGGAGGGAGGGCACAGTCTACCTGAAAAAAGCCCAGGTTCAAGGTCCTGAACTCAATTCACACCTGTGTGTTGTTTTTCCTTCGGTCATACATGAGATATTTTAGAGCCAGCTTGATTTTCTTTTCCTCTTCTGGCCTGTTGTCAGTTTGTATAATCAATTCACCCTGCTCCAGCTCCCCAGCTCCTGGCTGGCACCCAGCAGGTGTTCAGAATGAGGTTGGCATTCCCGGGCAGGAAACCTTCCTGCTGGGGACTCAGCCTGGTCCAGGGCCCTCGACTGAAAGGAGATGTGAGGACCCAGCAGGCTGACTGTCCTCCAGGAAATGCCCATGGGACTCTTTTATGGTTCTCAGTTCATGCTTACCCACCTTGAGTCCACAGTAATCATCAGAAAGGAAGTCATTCCAAACCCAACTCATTATCTTGCACTATGAACCTACACTTCAGTCTGTATGCCCTGCCAGCCACTCAAACCAGCGCCCTGGGCTGTCACACCCCATAGGCAACCAGTCCTGGAGTCCTGGGAATTCATCTCCTCCATGTCCGTCAACGCTGCCTGCTCTTCCACAATGCCATTGCCTCACCTGTCCTCACCCCTCACCTGGTTTGTTGCAACTCCTTTGTTTTTATTGAAGTGTAGTTGATTTACAATGTCGTGTAAATGTAAATGTTAGCTTCAGGTGCAGAGCACAGTGATTCACATCTGTATATATATATATATTCTTTTTCAGATTCTTTCCCCTTATAGGTTATTACAAAATACTGAGTAGAGATTCCTGTGCTATACAGTAGGTCCTTGTTGGTTATCTATTTTATATATAGTAGTGTGTATATCTTAATCTCAAACTCCTAATTTATCTCCCCCTTTCCCCTTTGATAACTGTAAGTTTGTTTCTATGTCTATGGGTCTATTTCTGTTTTGTAAATAAGTTCATTTACATCATGTGTGGAGTGAGGGTGTTCCACATATAAGTGACGTCATATGACATTTGTCTCTGTCTGGCTCACTTCACTTAGTATGATAATCTCTGGGTCTTCCACGTTGTCGCAAATGGCATTACTCATTCTTTTTTAAATACATTGTATATATGTACCACATCTTTTTTTTTCTTTTAAATTCAGATTTATTGAGGTACAATAATTTATTCACAGTAAAATTTGCTCTTTTTAGGGACGCAGTTTGATGAATTTTGACAAATGCACACAGTCCTATAACCACCATTCTCATCAAAATATAGAATATTTTATATGGACTACTCAGTTTTTGCTAATAATTGCTTTCCATTTTTACAGAAATAAAGTTACCATGAATGTAGCTTCTAATTTCAATTTGCATCAGAATTTCACTGTGATTTAAAACAAATTTTTTAGTAAGAGATTCAAAATGGTATGTAAGTAATGCTCTAGGGTCTAGATAAACAAACGGATTAAAGCCTTACATCTGCTTTTATTCTATCTGTAAATATATTTTCTTTCTGAAGTCATTAATACAATCAAATGAACTGTAAATATATATATATATATATATATATATATATAATATTTTAATCACTCCAAAAAGTTCCCTTGTGCTGCTTTGTAGTCAAGCCCCTTCTCCCACCCCCATCTCCTGACAGCTACTGATCTGATTTCGGTCCTTACAGTCTTCTTTTTTCTAGAATGTCATATAAATGTATTGTAATTATGCCATATGTAGCCTTTTGAGCTTGCCTTATTTCTCTTGGCATCATGCTTTTGAGATTCATACATGTTGTTGCAATGTATCAAGAGTTCATTCCTTTATATCGCTAAGGAATATTCCATTGTATGGATGGATGTACTGTAGTTTGTTTATGCATTTACCAGTTGATGGACATTTGGGTGTCCAGTTTTGGGCTATTACAAATAAAGCTGCTTGGAACATTCACTTACAGATTTTTGTTTGGACATGTATTTTAGTTCTCTTGGGTAACTACTTTAAATTCCCTTGGGAGCGGGATCGTTGGGCTGAATGATAACCACATCTTTAACGTTTTAGGAAACTGCCGACGTGGTTTTCAAGGTGACTTGTGCCATTGTGCTATCCCATCAGCAATGTCTCAGGGTGATTGTTACTCCACTCTCTCACCACTACTTGTATTATCTTTTTTTTTTTAATTTGGCCATTCTAGTAGGTATGTGGTCGTATCTCACTGTGTTGGGTTTTTTTCCACATCTTTACTGGAGTATAATTGCTTTACAACGTTGTGTTAGTTTCTGCTGTACAACAAAGTGAACTAGCTATATGTATACATATATCCCATATTTCCTCCCTCTTGCGTCTCCCTCCCACCCTCCCTATCCCACCCCTCTAGGTGGTCACAGAGCACCAAGCTGATCTCCCTGTGCTATGCGGCTGCTTCCCACTACCTATCTGTTTTACGTTTGGTAGTGTATCTATGCACATGCCACTCTCTCACTTCGTCCCAGCTTACCCTTCCCTTCCTGTGTCCTCAAGTCCATTCTCTATGTCTGCGTCTTTATTCCTGCCCTGCCACCAGGTTCATCAGTACCGTTTTTTTAGATTCCATGTATACGCATTAGCATACAGTATTTGTTTTTCTCTTTCTGACTTACTTCACTCTGTATAACAGACTCTAGGTCCATCCATCTCATTACAAATAACTCAACTTCGTTCCTTTTTATGGCTGAGTAATATTCCACATCTTCTTTATCCATTCATCTGTCAATGGGCATTTAGGTTGCTTCCATGTCTTGGCTGTTGTAAATAGTGCTGCGATAAACATTGGGGTGCATGTATCTTTTTGAATTATAGTTTTCTCTGGATAGACACCCTTGTGGAGGCTGCAGAAGCTCCTGGTGGAACTGGGCCCACAGTTTCTTCACAAAATAATTGTTGCAACCTGTCTACCTCCAAGTCATTCCTCCATCCTCTTAGTCATCACGGTGGCCAGGGTCATCCGAAACCCAATGACAATTACCTGAAACAGGCCGTAGACCTCCAGTGCCTACCGGATAAAGGCTGAAGAACTCCTGGGATTCCTGAGGGCCCAGCTGAGTTCTAGGAACTGTGAGAGAGATGAGAGAAATGGGGGGCATTGCCTTTGTCCCCAGAAAGTCACAACAGAAGTGGGAAGACCACAGACACATTGGAAGCTGCCCATGAAGCAGACCCAGAGGTTTGTGGAAGTAGTGTTTAGCAGAAGGCCTGGCACATAGCTCACTAAGCAGAATCCGTAATAGTAACAAATAGCGCTATTATTATTATAGGATATTATGAGTCAAAATCTTGAGGTGCTTGCTCTAAGTGGAGCAGGCAGATTCCGGGAGCCAGTTCTAGCCAGACAGAGAACCCACCCTCATCCTGCACACTCTGGGAATTTGCATTTTTTTACCTTTGTCAAGTGGAGACAGCTTTGGAAAGGAGCTCTGGGATCCTGAGATGAAAGATGTTTGAATATCAAGGCTTTTCTGGACTTGTTTCTCAGCAACTCTCCAATTCCACACAACACCCCTGCTTTCCCACCCAGATGTTCTGGGCGTCTTCGTGCTGGTTCAGGAGGGCCTAGCTCCTCCGGGTCCCCAGCACTGCCTGGTCTTCCCCGAGACACCTCTGGGCCCTCAGACCCTCAGGCCTGAAGACCTCAGGGGCCTCTCTCCAGCTTCCCAGGCCCGGTGGACAGGCCCTGACACCTTCAGCTGTTATTTAAAGGTCAGCCTTGCTTTGCAGAGAGCCGGTGGCTTGGCTGGGGGGGTAGGTCAGGCGCACGCGAGGGCACACACACACACACACACACACACACACACACACACACACACCCTCCACCGCCTTTGGTCTCCCAGGCCTCTGCCCTCCCAGACCCTCCCCCGCTTCCCCTCTGCTCTCAGCCACTTGCTCTGTGCCAAACTCCAGCACTCTCAACGGTCCCCAACGGCTGCCACTAATCCTGTTCTGGGGAGCAGGTCAGCAGTGGAGGGGCTGCAGCTCGTGTGAAAACAACCCCGCTGGCCCCAGCCGCTCACACCTGCACGCTCCATTCATCCCCACTGTTTACACATTGTCATCTGCAATTAATGCTTTCCCAGGAACCGCAGCGGGCTGATTGCCCCTCCGTCACACAGGGACCACATTCTGAGCCCTTGTGTCTGTTAAATTGAGCATGGGCCCTGTGATTAAATTAGAGTTTGTGGCTCTGCCACTCTGGCCCCCCCTCCATCCCACTCTGCCTGCTCCGCACCCCCTCCTCCCCCTCTTCCTCCTCCCCCACCTCCTACCCCCCTCCCTCCCCTTCCGCTTTCCCTTCCCATTCATCACTGGGCCTCTTGGCAGCTTGATTGGGGGAGGTGGGCAAGGGAGAAATGGCCTGGCCCCTGAGTGGGGAGGAAGAGTGGACGTCCTTCATAAAGCAAGGATAGGAGGGGAGGCATGGCCCCTGGATGAGAGGGGCTCTGGGGAGAGGACACAGTGTAGGAACTAGAAAGAAGACGGTGGTGTGAGGCCTTGGCTAAATTAATGACTTAATTCCTAGAACCAGCATGGCAGAGTGGTTAAGAGTACAGGCTCCAAGGTAAAGCAGACTGAGTTTGGGTTGGATTCCTGGATTCTGCCACTTTCTACCTCTGGGATCTTATTCAAGTTTAATAAATCTTGTATTCCCTAAGCTGGGCCGAAGAATCGGAATGAGCAAGGAAACTGAGGCAGCCTGTACCCTTGCTACGATGGGAAGAGAATGGCATGTTACCTCTAGGCTCTTCCTCCCCAAACCCGTAAACTCAGTCTAATTATGAGAAAAAACATCAGACAAATCCAGTTGAGGGACATTCTACAAAATACCCAACCGATACTCCTCAAAAACAAGGAAAGTCTGAGAAACTGCCACAGCCAAGAAAAGCGTGAAGAGGCGTGACGACTAAAGGTAATGTGGTGTCCTAGATGGGGTCCTGGGACAGGAGACGACGTTAGTAAAAAGTGAGGAAATCTGAATAAAATATGGACTTCAATGAATAATAATGCACCAATATTGGTTCATTAATTATAATGAATGTACTGTACTAATGTAAGATGTTAATAAGAGGAAAAACCAGAGGCAGAATATATTGGAACTCTCTGTACTATCTTTACAATATTTTTGTAAATCTAAAACTGTCTTCGAAGATACACTTTATTATTAAAAAGTGGGGGTAAGAATGGATTCGGAGAAAACAGTGGCAGGGGCACAGTTTTTTAATCTCCCATACACAGATGGAGTTTTCAGGAGAGCAAAGTCAGAGGCCCCAGACAACATCTACAACAGTATTAGGTGACAAGGTACCCCCAAACCACTAAGTACCCCCAAATCCTAAAAATTCACTGGAAAGTGAAGCAAGTCGATCTAAGATGAGTAGCTGAAACCTAGAGGGTCTTCTGCAGGACCCATTCACAGGTCAGGACAAGGGCACCACAATGCAGTGCTGGTTGGTGGTGCTAGAGCAGGCTGGGCCCTGTGAACTCTCAAAACTAACAAGCCAAAATTCCTTTCTAAAGGAAGCCCCACACTGAAGAGGAGGTGCTGGAAATAGTATCCAAATAGAACAGGACTAGACAATAGGAGCAAAGGATAAAGTCAGGTAAAAGTAGGAGAGTGAAGTAGAGGAAACAGATGTCAGAAAATGCCAGACCATATTTTTTATCACTTTGCAAGAACAACAGAAGAAGGAGCTCTAGAACCAAGAAGCTACAAAACCCTTTTGACTCAACACTTTCTCCAAAAATACTCAATTCACTTAAAAAAAAAAAATAGTAGTAACAGAAAAGGGTTGTTTGGGAATTCCTTGGTGGTCCAGTGGTTAGGACTCAGTGCTTTCACTGCCAAGGGCACAAGTTCAATCCCTGGTTGGGGAACTAAGATCCCACAAGTCACATGACAAGGCCAAAAAAAAAAAAAAAGAGGATTGTTTGAACATCCAGGCGAAAAGACCAAATCACTTACAAGGGAAAGAAAATGAGGTTGTCATCAGACCTTCTGACAGTGACGCTTTTTACCAAAATACAATGGAATAACATATTTAAGACACTCAAGAAAAGAAAATGTGAGCTGTGGATTTTATATCCAGCCAAACTGAACTTCAAGTATAAAGGCCACAGGTAAAACTTTTGATAACATGCAAGAACTCAGGAATATTTTTCCATGATCTTTTCCTAAGGAATCTACTAGAAAATTAGTTTTAGAAAACAAACAAACAAACAAAAAGACTGAAAAGATACCCACATGAGCACTGGTGCTAGGCACTAAATGTATATTTATCTGTAAAATTAAGACCAAATGATGGTTATAAGTGAGACAGGATAGCATGTGGTGCTTACATGCTTTGACAATGTAAATAAAAAGCAACTATCATAAACTGGATAAGAATGGAGAGTGGGTATGAAAAGTAGAATAAGCATGCTAATTGCCTTATAAGTATTATTTGGGGGCTTCCCTGGTGGCGCAGTGGTTGAGAGTCCGCCTGCCGATGCAGGGGACATGGGTTCGTGTCCCAGTCCAGGAAGATCCCACATGCCGCGGAGCGGCTGGGCCCGTGACCCATGGCCGCTGAGCCTGTGCATCCGGAGCCTGTGCTCCGCAACAGGAGAGGCCACAACAGTGAGAGGCCCACGTACCACCAAAAAAAAAAAAAAAAAAGAGAGAGAGAGAGAAAGAATGTAAAAGTCCGCATAGTGAAAGTTATATGACAAGATATATGAAAGATAAAAGAGATATATGACATATGACAGAAATGAGCCAAACATATTGATCATATCATTTTCCTTTTAACTCACATGTGAAAAGGAAAAGATTTTTAGATTGGCCAACAAAGCAAAATGAAAACCTACAAACGGTATGTGCAAAGGATGCACCTAAAACAAAGAAATTCAGATAGGTAACAATTTTTAAATGGACAAAGGTATGCAGGGAATACATAAATGTAAAAAACAAGAGGAGTGACATTAAAAGAGACAAAGAGGAGCATTGTATGATGATAAAGCCTATAATTCACCATGAAGATATAAAATTATTAATATACAACAACCACATTCATAAGGAAGAAACTATAACATTTGCAAGAAAAATATAAAGAAACACACCAATAAAAGTTCATGGCATTTTCAAGAACCAGCCTCAGATGTCACACAGCATCATTTCCACCACACTCTACTGGTCATGGTAGTTACAAAGGCCGGCACAAAATTTTTCTGTTGACTCACATATAGGTAGAACTCTAGACATAACATATGAGGTAACAGGTGTAACTGAGATCTCATGACCTGAGTCCTGGGTTCCAATGCTCACCTTTGTGGATCATTTTGCCTCCGTGGCAGCTCTCTGTTGCTTGATTCCACTTTAAACCTTGTTTCACTCTATTTTCTATGATGGAAAATTTTGCCATTGATATTTATTTCCTCAATACAGTAAGATCATTGGCAAATTATTGAATGCTTAATTTACTCAACACATTAAATCTCTCAGAAAATTTAAGTTAAATTATCCATGAAGAAAACACACAACTGAAAAAGAGAGCAAGTGAGGGGATGGGAGAGGTAAGGTAGGAATTGTGAGACCAGCAGGTAGAGGGGCCATCAGCATAGACTCTGAGGTTGCTCCAGGAAGGGGTTGGAAAGGAAAACTGAACCAGCCAGTCCAGGTGTAATCTAGAAGGTCTTCTAGGGTCAGTCTCCTGCCCCACCCAGAAGGGGTCCTCACCCACTGCTGCCTAGATGCAAGCCCATAGTACTGCTGGAATACCAGCATTAGATACCGTCCTAGTCCATTTGAGCTATGAACACAGAAATACTATAGACTGGGCGGCTTATAAACAACAGAAATGTATTTCTCACAGTTCTGGAGGCTGGAAGTCTGAGATCACAGCTGAGTTCTGGTGAAAGTCCTCCCTTGGCTTACAGACTGCCCGCTTCTCATTGTATCCTCACACAGTGGACAGCAGGGACAGGAAACCATCTCTCTCGTGACTCTTAAAGGGCACTAATCCCATTCATGAGGCTCCATCCTCATGACCGCATCTAATTCTAATCACGTCCCAAAGGCCCCTGATCCTAATATCATCACTTTGGGGGTAGGTAGGGTTTTAGCATATGAATTTGGGGGTGACACAGACATTCAGTCTGTAACAGACACCAAACCCCAAGGCAGGGGCTGAGAGAGCGCAGGGTCTCCACACACTCACTAGGAGTCACAAGTTTCCCGGCACTACTGGGATCCACTGGGAGCTGATTCTTCATTTGTGAGCCTACTTCACCTCATACCTCATCTCTGCTCGATGTAATTAATCCAGTCCCACAACCCCAGCTGTGGCTGCATGTGAAGAAAGAGAGAGAAGTTACATGGGATGGAGGTGGAAGCCAAGGGAGTTGGGATTCTAGTCCTCCCAAAAGAAGCTCATTAAAAACATTGTCTTAATATCTTCAGCCTAGCACAGGGCATGGCACCCAGATCAATACACACACACACACACACACACACACACACACACAGAGCAACCTGGACCCAGTGATGGATGAAAAGTGGAATAGGAAACAGACTTACAATAACAGTAAAAACATTGGAAGGTTTTCATGTATTATTTGTGTCATTAAACATACATTTTTTAAAGAATGTAAGAGATTTAACTAAGAATAAATTTCAGTTTATACAAATAATATGAGACATCATGCGAATATTCCCTGAATGTTGACAATCACAAACCGAACAGGCTTTCCAGGCATTTGCCCTCACTCCCAAACCTCCACCTTCACCAAGCCCCCAGGGCTTCTTGGCCAGCCTGGCAGCACGTAGCTCAGCTCCAGCCGTGCGGAAGCACTGATTATCCTTGGCAGCAAGACCCAGGCTTGTGACTGGCCAAAGGAGGTCTGAGGGTCATTTCAGTGTGAATCTCTTGAACTATTTATTTTCAAACAGGCTTAGAATGGGCATAGAGCTGTGTCTGAGACTTGGAGAAACATTAGGCCCGTTTCATTTTCTGACCTGGCTCATCCCAAATCATGTGTCCAGGGCTTTCCATGCAAACTCCTGGGAGTTTGAGGAGTTAGTCCTAACAGGAGAGGCAGTGCGGAGCCCAGGAAGCAGGTCAGCAGGGCCTCAGCTTTATCTTGGAACTGGGGAGGGCCAGCTGTAAGGAGGGAAGGTTGGAATCCGAGTGAGATTCTGTAAGGGAAAAAATCCCACATCTGTGGGGTTTCACATACTTTAGGAGACAAGGAGATCCACAGCCTCTCTCGTCACAGCACCATCACTACCACCTCCACCAGGTGGCAATGCCACGTGGTCTATGACATCCATGGATTTCACAGCCCAGTTCCTAATAATCAATTCAAAAAAATAATATGGTTCATGGGGAATAATAGCTTAATGGGCATGGGGGTTGATTTCAGGGTGATTAAATGTTTTGGAACCAGACAGACGTGGGCGTTGCACAACACTGTAAATGTGCTAAATGGCACTGAATTGTTCACTTTAAACTGGTTAATTTTATATGAATTTCACATCAATTTAAAAAATAAGATGGTTCGATACAGTGGCTGAATGGAAAATTAACACCTAAGAATCAGTTACCTTGACATAGAACAGAAATACCCAGTTAGAAAAGGAAACTGGAGGGAAAGTCCATTTTAAAGCAGCAACAGAAACCATGAATTACCTAGGATTAAACTGAACAGGAAAGATGTGAGGTCCAGGCATTTTAAATTATCACACCTAATTTAAGGGTCGGGCAGAAATAACTTGAATATATATGGGAAAGTTCGCCATAATCCTAGATAGGAATCCTGACTGTTATATATGGTAATTCTACCCACAGTATCCTATAAATTAAATGCAATCTTAATCAAAATCCCAAATTTCTTTCTGGAACTTGACAGATTTATTATATAACTCATTTAAATATAGAAAAGAGAAAGTGTAATCTGCAATTTGCCCATGATCCTAAACAGCACAGATTACTTCTTTCGACGGTCTTACTGGATCATCTTACGTGTGTATACATTTCTGAGAAAGCTATAAAGCACAGTGGCAGAGATTTCAGGTTCTTTAGTCAGAACTGATCCCAACTCTGCAGCTTAAGGTTGTATGGATGACCTTAGCCATGCTACTTAACCTTCTAAAGCCTCAGCTATCTCTTTTGCAAAATAGCTAGGATAATACAGTCCTCATACATATGAGGATTAAATGTAATTATCATGTCTGAGTTCTTAGCCTAGTATTTCAGGCATAATGGATCTCAGCATTCAGTAAATGGTTACGTTTATGGTTATACAAATACATGATAGCATATATGTGATTTTATTATACACTGTGAGCTGGAGTTTTTTTATTTACTGTTCTATTATGGACATCTTGGCAAGTTAAAACATGTATTTCTTTATTATTTAGTGCTTAACCTGGCACCAACAAATACTATGTGCTCAGAATATATCTGTTACATGGGTAAATGAAGAAATGAATCTTAGCTGGTCTTTTAAAGCTTGCCACTGGTTGTAATGGTTGCCTTGGTTTCCAGCCTGTGGACATACTATAAATGAATAACCAGTCCTCCACTGACAGACATGTATTATTTATAATGTTCAAAACACTGAAAACAGCTCACAGATACAGAGAACAGACTGGTGGTTGCCAGAGTTGGGGGGTGGGAAGTGGGAAAAATGGGTGAAAGGGGTCAAAAGGTACAAACTTCTAGTTATAAAATAAGCCATGGGGATGTAATGTACAGCATGGTGACCATAGTTAATAACACTGTATTGCATATTTGAAACTTGTTAAGAAAATAAATCTTAAAAGTTCTCATCACAGGAAAAAGAAATTCTGTAACTATGTATGGTGACAGATGTTAACAAGACTTATTGTGATAATCATTTCACAATATACACAAATATCGTGTTGTATGCCTAAAACTAATATAATGCATGTCAATTATATCTCAATTAAAAAATTTAACTGAAAACATTATAAATATCCATTAATGGGGATTTTAGGTAGGCTTTGTACTTTAAGTAATTCCAAATGAGTTAAAACATTCCCACCCCTGTATTAATTGTGACCAATATACCTGGAGGTCATCTCAGTGTGAATTCCTCAAGATAGATCCATTTTGGGGGAACTGGGGCAGGGCCATCATTCCAAGCCATCATCTCTCCTCTGCAGAGCTGGCTGTACCCCCTAGGAGCCTGCTGTGGGTGAGGACCGCTCGGCTGGTGAGACAGTCCTGCTGAGCCCCACCTCTCTGTGTGTCTTTGTTGGTTTGACTCCTTTCTGCTTTTACAGGAGAAAAATGCTGTTTCTTGGTGAGAAGTGACCACCAAGTGAGGACTAAATATAGTGAAAATTTCTCTACAGAAACTGTAATTCAGGAGAAAGCCTGGAGCCTAAGAGCCCTTTTCTGTTGGCAAATATGGTGATTCTGAGGTCTTCAAACTGATGGGTCAAAAATGTGTGACCTACAACCACACCGCCCGCCAGCTACACCAGCAGCTGGGGTCTGGAGAGGCCACCCGAACATCTGCAGGCTGATTCCACAAGATTCCAGTGGAGGCCCCTGCCCGTAGCCCACCACCCTTCTCTTCCCACCTTCACCACCATCCTTCATCGGAGGGGCCTTGTGTGCATGTTTGCGTCCAAAACACATAGTTTGCATGTCTAGCATGCCTTGCTCCCCGTTCAGCTGACATGCTGGGCCACCTCTCGGGGGTAGGCTTGCACACTCCATCTGCCGAGAGAACTAGCAGTAAGTCCTCATGGGCCCTGGAGAATAGAACATGGTCCAGAAGGGTGGGGTTGCTCCAGGGGGGCATGTCTCCTTGGCTCCGTGGACTCCTCACCCTGTGGGGAGGGCAGCAGCTGGAAGGCGGCCAGAGCAGGACTCTCGAACAGCCAGCACCTGGCAGAGCCCTGTCTCCCTGCTCTAAGGCAGCACCCAGAAGCCCAGCCAAAGCTTCCAATTCATCAGTGGTTCTCAACTGGTGACGGCTTTGCCTCCCAGAGGCCATTTGACAATGTTGCAGACATTGTTGGTTGGCGCAAGTCGGGAGAGGGGCGTTGCTGCCATCTAGTGGGTAGAGACCAGCAGTGCTGTTAAACCTCCTGCCATAACCAGGATAACGACCACCCTGGCCCCACCCCTACCCTTGCCAACAAAGAATTATCCAGCCCAAAGCGTTAGCAGTGCTGATGTGGAAAAACCTTATGAGACAAGCATGAGTGTGGAGGCCGACAGGTTTGGGGTTCAGCCCCCCAATCCTGCCACTGACTGGTATGGGACCAATCTTTAAATCTCCCTGTGCCTCAGTTTTCTCATTTGTATAATGGGGTTAATGGTAAATATTTCACAGTGCTGTTGTGAGAAATAAAAGGAACTTGATATGTAAAATGCCTCACACAAAGTAGGTCTTCAGCAAAGGTTATAGGTGCTTCTTAAATGGGAAAGGAAGCCAATTTTGAATTCTTCACGGTCTTTTTACAAATCAATTAAAAGTGTTGGAATTTGGAAGAGAATATTTAAACCATGAAAGCAAGAGAAGCTTATGATATTTCAGAACTACTGTGCATAAAACATGAAGAGGAAATATGGATGTGTAGGAAAATAGTCTTAAATTAGGCTAATCAACAAAAAAGTTGTTTATACATAGTGCTGTAAGACGCTGCGAATTGTGTAAGGCTGAGTTATACTTCTAACAGGTTTTTGTCTTTTCTACAAAGAATTTTCTATATCAAAACACCATCCTGGGAATTCCCTGGCGGTCCAGTGGTGAGGACTCAGCAGTCTCACTGCCTGGGGCCCGGGTTCGACCCCTGATCAGGGAACTAAGATCCCGCAAGCATCACCTGTTTGCTTCTAAGATCCTCAAGATGCGATAAGCCCAGAAGCATAAAGCAGGAGATAACCTCCTACAATCAGAAATTTTCTTGATCTAAAGGAAATCAAGGTCTTTCCTCAAATGCAGCTTTCCCCTGGCAGAGATTAGGGGCCACCTGGAGACATGGCTCAGAGCCAGCTGCACCTGGATGGGCGAGATCCATCAGGGCTTGGGGAGTTTCCTCTGGGTCTCAAGAAACTGGTAGCCAATAACTGTAGATATGTCACAGATTAAACTTATGCATTTAAAAATGCCTCTTGAGATTATCATACTAAGTGAAGTAAGTCAGAAAGAGAAAGACAAATACCATATGATATCACTTGTATGTGGAATCTAAAATATGACACAAATGAACATATCTACGAAACAGAAACAGACTCAGACATAGAGAACAGACTTGTGGTTGCCAAGGGGGAGAGAGGGTGGGGGAGGGATAGATTGGAAGTTTGGGGTTGGTTAGCAGATGCAAACTAGAATGGATAAACAACAAAGTCCTCCTGTATAGCACAGGGAACTATATCCAATATCTTGTGATAAACCATAATAAAAAGAATATTAAAAAGAACATATATATACACACACACACATATATATATATATGTATAACTGAATCACTTAGCTGTACAGCAGGAACTAACACAACATTGTAAATCAACTCTACGTCAATAAAAAGTAAAAAGTAAAAAAATTAAAAAATTTAAAAAGATCCCACAAGACACGTGGCATGGCCCAAAACAAAAACAAAACAAAACAAACAAAATGCCATCCCTACCCCTTTAGTGGCCTCTACACACACCCCTGTTTACTCCCTGGTCCCCAAGCCCCAGCAGTCCTAAGTGTAGGGCAATCCCATCGGAGGTGACTCGCTGCCATCTGGTGGTAGCATTGGTAAGGGCAGCTAAAATTTTGCATTTGTTTGATTTTTCTGGTAAAAATGACAGAACGAGATCTAGCACGCACAAAGCATTTTTTTAAAAATTGAGATATGATTGACATGGAACATTCTGTAAGTTTAAGGTGTAAAACACTTTGAGCTGATACATTTATACATTGCAATACGATTGCAGTTGTAGCAAACATGTATTTAACGGCGCTGTAGGGGTTACAGGGAATGTAAGGGTGGACCAACACACCCGCAATCCTTCCCATAATCAGATGGAGACATCTGGGTTCCTGGCAGTTGATGATAACTTGGCGACCCCTCAACCTGTTTTAACATATGTTTAGTTGGAGTAGGGATTCTCTATTTAATAAAAACAGAAATTGTATCATTCCTTACGCTAAAGTAAGAAATCTCCTCCAAGTACTCATATAAAGCTCTAATCATTTACACGTAACCAAGGAAAGAGATCATTTACAAGCATGCAGATATTAAACAATGTCCAAAAGTGCTTAAAAATTTTCTTTCTGACTTTGTAAACAAAACGTTTCCAACTTTCCTATATTTCTTCCCTCTTCTGTTTTCGTTTACAATATTCCTAGTTGGGCAACTTTCTGAGAGGCAAATTTAAGGATTTAAAATGCAGATAATAAATCACCCCTATGATAATACTATGCCATGATTATTTGAATTCAGCATTTCAGCTGATTTCAAATGGCTGTCAGGGCTGGTAGTGTGACCTAGCATTGCACCGAACAGACTGCATGTATATAATGAACAATAAAATATCTACTTCAGTATGCATCCCCCAGATCAAGAAAGAGAACCCTGACAATGACCTCTAAGGCCCTGTGTGCTGTGTCTCTCCCCCCACCATCCCCTACCCCCAACAAGGGGAATCCAATATAACAATGTTTTTGCATCTTTTGCATCCAGAGTGCCTGACTGAAAACCACAGAAAAAAAAAAAAAACAACTTTGATTGTCTTAAACAAAAAAGGGGTGGGTAGAAGAAAAGAGGGGTTTTCACAGAATTCACAGGAGGTTGGAGGGTCAGATCAGACTAGAAATAGACAAGAACCAGCAGGGTTTGGGTTTGGCCTGCCACCCCGACGAGGATACAGGGCCCCTCGGCACCCTTCATTCAGAATACTTTTCTAAACCTGGGTTCTGTGCCCACAGCAGGCAGGGGGCTGCCTAGATCACAGTGGATTCCCCCAGGCCCCGTCCAGGAAAGATCACAGGTCCTCTCTGCCCACAGAGCCCCCAGATTTATTCAGATGACCATCCCCAACCTGGGGTCGTGACCCTGAATGGGATGGGGGGACAGGATGCAACCCCTTTCCAAGGGGTTTCATTTCTCTCTGGCTTCCTCTCTGATTCTCTTTCCTCCCACTCCCAGATCCTCTGAGACTGTTGTTCAGACCTTGGTCTTGAAAGCGATCAAGACTCCTCTCTAAGTTTCCAATAAAAAGCTGAGTATTCCCTTGCTTCTTTCTCTCTGCATTTCTGAAATCCTCCTCTAAAGGCCAGGCAGGGGAAGGACCTCAGGATGCAGGATTGTGTGGGTTTAGGGATGGGGAAGGTTAATATTCAGCATTATCATCCTGCCACTTATAAAAAGTTATTTCTGTTCAAAGACATTTATCATGCCTCAATAATAACCATAAAAGACCGATGCTAAAATGATCCATCGTATAATGCAACAGCATCAGGATGTGTTACAAATTCACCTCTTGCTGCAAAGCCGTGACTTCCCTGAAAGGTGAACATCCACGTGCCTCAATAATAACCATAAAAGACCGATGCTAAAATGATCCATCGTATAATGCAACAGCATCAGGATGTGTTACAAATTCACCTCTTGCTGCAAAGCCGTGACTTCCCTGAAAGGTGAACATCCACGTGCAAAAGGGAAGGGCCTGAGCCTGGAGACCTTTAATCCAGACCTGCACCGTGAGCTGCCTGGGCTCCTGTGGGATTTCCCACGGGTGCACCTTCCCGCCATGCTCCAGCCTGCCGACAGGGGTACGTCAATGACAAAGCGTGAGTGACTGCCCAGAGCCAGCAGAGAGACGCACATATTCCTATGTTGGTGGTCCCCACGAGGTTATTGCTGTATGTTTGCTTCCTGCAACATTTTTTTTTTTTAATTTTATTTATTTATTTATTTATTTATGGCTGTGTTGGCTCTTCGTTTCTGTGCCAGGGCTTTCTGTAGTTGCGGCAAGCGGGGGCCCCTCCTCATCGCGGTGCGCGGGCCTCTCACTATCGCGGCCTCTCTTGTTGCGGAGCACAGGCTCCAGACGCGCAGGCTCAGTAATTGTGGCTCACGGGGCTAGTTGCTCCGCGGCATGTGGGATCTTCCCAGACCAAGGCTCGAACCTGTGTCCCCTGCATTGGCAGGCAGATTCTCAACCACTGCGCCACCAAGGAAGCCCCTTCCTGCAACTTTTATGTGGTTATTTTTCTCAGTCTTTGATTAAATTCTAACTAGCATTTATGGAGTCTTAAAAGCACCTCCACAGAATCCTGGGTTCTCCAGGAACCCAGCTGGAAGCCACCAGACTGAAATATTAACCATGCTCGTTGCAGGTAGTGAGATCTTTATTTTCTTCTCCGTGCTGATCGTCACTTTCTGCCTACTCTAAAATCCACCCGTGCGCCTTGTGTAATTCTGTGTAAGCTGAACAGAAATCAATGTTATAAAGGACTGCTGACCCTCTGGGTCCACGGCTCTCTGCTCCCAGGGACTTTAGTCTCCCACGCACTTTGCTCTCTCCTGGCCACGCAATATTTGCTTACATTCACAGGTAGGTAAGAGTGCTTCAGGAGGTGAAGCTAAACTCCACTCAACCAGCCTCACCATTTTCCGGGCTGAGTGGTGTAGGAACCATAGTGAGTGTGGCAGTAATCACAGCCTGAGCAATTCTGGGAGGACCATGGAAGAACTTCCTCAGTAAAAGTTGTAAGACACTGGGAGCTGTCTTCCTCATCCCCCAGGTCTAGCTCATAATCATCAAGTCAACCAATCACGGTCCATCAAAGTCCTAATGCCCACCCACAGTCCACCCACCACTGCCTCCTCTCAAGGGAATCCACGTGACCTCTGAGCTCACAGAGGTGGGCCACATCCTTGATTATCAGCGTCACTTGACTACCTGAAAATATGCTGTGGCCCCAGCTATGAAGCCCCCAGTTCAGACAGTTACAGATGTGTTTTGTTGACTAGAAAGTGTCCAGAAATACTCCAGGAGTGGTATCACTCTCTCCAGTGGTATCTCAACTCCAGGAAACACGAGGACCAGATAGCTGATCTTTCAGCACCCCACATGTACCTTTCAGCACATTTCGTATTTACTTTGTAATGAGATCAGTCCTCTGAGAGTGTTTGAAAGACAGTGCTTGCCCTTATTGTATACACATTTCCCAACCACATGTTACAACACTGAGCAGGTACCATTTTGCTTTAACCACAACAGACTTATAACTAACAGGCGATGCTTACAATGGTATGAACCCCTTCTGTTCATCCCCCTTCTCTAACATATTCCCCTCCCCCAACCAGTCTAACCCTAGAATCTGTTTGGATTGATACTTGATACTTGAGTCTCATGAAAAATGGTCATCTCTGCCTGAACCTCACCTACCCACCTGCCCCCAGCCCCAGTGACAGGCACTTCAAGATACTTCATTCCTTTTTTAGACAGCTACAGGTTAAAAGTTTTCCCTATATGGAATTGAAACTGAGCCCCATAGAACCGGATTACCTTATTGAGTTTATGATTACTCTCTCTATCCAAAACTTTATTTCCTTGCTTGTCTCCTCTGACCTCAATCCCTTTCTTGTCCCCTCTGACCTCAATCCTGTGCTAACTAAACACTAATCAACCAGAGTCAGATGACTGAGATTGCTGTGGTTGATAACATCGTTAATGTACTAAAATG
This sequence comes from Mesoplodon bidens, assembly GCF_964165515.1. Classification (NCBI taxonomy): domain Eukaryota; kingdom Metazoa; phylum Chordata; class Mammalia; order Artiodactyla; family Ziphiidae; genus Mesoplodon; species Mesoplodon bidens. The sequence continues at coordinate 146,265,343 of NC_138178.1, read as the reverse complement.
GCTATTATAGATATCACCATTAATGTACAAACTCAGGTTGTTTCTCCAGGGCAAGATGAGCTCACAGACACCTCAAGCCATGGACCAGCTGCCCAGAGAATTGTAAACCAAAGACATCCTGACTCCCGAAACCACGATTAAGAAATATCACAGAAATGTCACAAGACGATGATTAATTCCAGTTTCTTTGTTCTTCCCCTTTAAAACATCCCTAACTCAAAGACCAAGATGGAGTGGTTCTGATACTTGTCTCCCACTCCTTGCTTAGTGCCCTGCAAAAAAAAAAAAAAAATTCCTTACTTTGCTGCAAACACCTGCTGTCAGAGTTTGGCTTTCTGAGCCTCAAGCACACAAGCCCTCGCTCGGTTACAGAATCAAATACAGATTCACTTTCCCAACTCTGCATTTCCTAAATCAAAATGTTCTGAAATCTGAAAGTTTTTTTCTAATTCTTTTGACAGCAAACCCTATAATGAACTGGTATGAGGCGATTTATAGTCTTTATTTAACTCATCATATGATTTAACTGGGATGTTATATAATGTATGATATATGTACTATATCACCTTTCCAAACTTCGAAAAATTACAGAGGGTTTTGGATAAGAAATTGTGAACCTGTATCTGTTTCTTCAGATATGATATTTTGGTCTTCTACATCCCAATTTATTTTTTCTAGGTAATCTAGATCACTGATTGAGAGAGGTGAATTAAAGTCTCCCACTATTTGTTTGCTTGTCTGTTTTTTCCATATCTCCTGTAATTTTAGCTTTATGAATATTGTGCTTTGTTATTTGGTACACGGGCATTCATAACTGTTATAAGCTCATTGTGAATTGCATCTTTGAATGTTATAAAGTGCCTCTCTTCATCTTCACCTGATGCGATATTGAGGTTAGGACTTGTGCTTTCTTTTCTTTGCATTTGCCTCATGCAGCGTTATACATACTTTTATTTTCAGCCTTTTGGAAAACACTTTGTCCTAGATGGGTCATTTGCTTGATAACAGCATAAGGTCGGTTTTGCCTAGGAATACAGTCTTAATTATTTTTTCTTTTACTAGGTGAGTTAAGCCTATTTAAACATTCAATGATAAGTAACATATGTTAGCCTTAGTTCTATCATGTGACTATTATACTATACTTTCTATTTTTATAATTTTTAAAAATCTTTTACTATGTAGTCTGTGTCCTTGTTGCTGTGAGTAATTCTCAAATTTTGGAAGTTTTCAGAAGTTACTTTTACAATGAAAACTTTAACTAATACCTCTAGTTTTCTATTATTTAACAAATGTCTATTAGTTCCTTACTATGAACAATTTAAAAACAAAGTAAGCGCATTTCCTCTTCTTTCCTTCCTCTCCTCTCCTGGTGGATTTTAGTCAATAATGTCTTTCTCAGAGTTTATCTTTGTATTTAAAAGTGCTATTTTAGGGGCTTCCCTTCCCTGGTGGCGCAGTGGTTGAGAGTCCGCCTGCTGATGCAGGCAACACAGGTTCGTGCCCCGGTCCAGGAGGATCCCGCGTGCCGTGGAGCGGCTGGGCCCGTGAGCCATGGCTGCTGAGCCTGCGCGTCTGGAGCCTGCGCGTCCGGAGCCTGTGCTCCGCAACGGGAGAGGCCACAACAGTGAGAGGCCCGCGTACCGCAAAAAAAAAAAAAAAACAAACAAAAAAAAAAAACCTGCTATTTTATTACTTGGTTTGTCAGCTTTAAGGAATGTTTTTTGACTCCCAGTTATTAAAGGTGTAGCAATCAGTAAACTTATTCTACTTTTCACCTACTTTCTCACTTCCTCTGCAAATATTTGCTAATTACAGTGTTTATATATTCTCAGGACACATCATTTTTACACCCTTTTCAATCACCCTAATGTGTAGAATTAATTTAGCATTAGTCCACAGTAAATGTATTCAAAACTTGCTTTTTCCATAATTTCCTCAATTATCTCTTAGTCGGCTGACATTCACCCTCTGGTTATTTCCTTAAGAAACGTTCATAAAATTGATATTCCCTGAATTCTTTCACGTTCAAGACTATCAGTAGTCTTTACAGTTGAAGGGTAATTTGGCTGGATATGAAGTGCCTGGGTAACACTTTTTCCTTGAAGATCTTTTAAGTATTGCACCACCATCTTCTGGCAGTGAATGTTGCTGTAGAGAACTCTGAGGCAAGCTCCATTTTTCTCCCCTATAAGTGACTTGATCATTTTGCTTGATTGATCATCTTTGAAGTCTAACAACTTTACTAGGATATTATCTCTAAGTTAACTCTTCTGGGTTAATTTGCCCTGATACAGGATACAAATTAAAGTCTTCTATATTTTCAAAAATCATATTCCTATTTGATATGTTCCATTGTTTTGGTTTTCTTCTAGAGAAATTCCAATTATATAAATAATATTAAATCTTCTTTTCCTGTATTCTATATCTATCATTTTCTCTCTACTCTTTTTTTAAATCTTCATTTCCTTTCTATTTTGTTTGCCATTCTCATTTCTCTCCTCTGTGTCCCTTATTATGGTTTTCTTAATTGCCTATTATTTGTATTTCTTCCATTTCATCTTTATCTCTCTGATAACTTAGTTTTTCCTGAGCCCTGCCAGCCCATGCTTCATCTCCTCTGATTATCTCACCAACTCTTCTCCTGTGTTCTTTTTCTCTTCAACTTTTTATTTTGAAAAATTGCAAGCTGACAAACACATTGGAAGAATAATACAGTAAGCATCCATATATCCTTCACATAGATTCACCAGTTGTTATCTTTTTTGCCATATCTGCTTTTGCTCTCTCCATACACACAATACACAACACTTTTTAGAAACCATTTTAAAATGAATTGCATACATCATGACACTTCATCCATAAAAACATCATCCTACATCCCCTAAAACAAGAACATTCTCCTATATAACCACAATACTAATTTAATAATTATTCCATAATATCATCTATTATATAGTCCATATTCCAATTTCTCTACTACCCCCAAAATGTTTTTAGATATTCTTTAAATCCAGTATTCAGTCATACACTGCATTGGTTGCTACGCCTCTTTATCCCCTTTTAATGTAGAACAGACCCTCAACTTCTCATTTAAGAGTACTTGCCTTTCTGAATTGGGCGATTGGGATTGACACGTATACACTGATGTGTATAAAATTGATGACTAATAAGAACCTGCAGTATAAAAAAACAAACAAACTACCTAACTAATAATAATAATAAAAAATACATGCCTTTCAACAAAAACAACAGAAGTTTGGAAGCTGAACTTATGTGTGGAAGCAGTGCAGAACTGTCACATAAGAAGCACTGCCTTGGACTTCCCTGATGGTCCAGTGGTTAAGACTCCATGCTTCCAATGCAGGGGGCACAGGTTCAATCCCTGGTCAGGGAACTAAGGTCCCACATGCCTCTCAGCGAGGCCAAAAAAAAGCACTGCCTATTTCCCACCCCAGGCTCACCTCTTCCATCTGTTTTTTTTTTAATTTCGGGGCTAATTTTTAATTTATTTATTTATTTTTGCTGTGTTGGGTCTTTGTTTCTGTGCGAGGGCTTTCTCTAGTTGTGGCAAGCGGGGGCCACTCTTCATCGCGGTGCATGGGCCTCTCACTATCGCAGCCTCTCTTGTTGCGGAGCACAGGCTCCAGACGTGCAGGCTCAGTAGTTGTGGCTCACGGGCCTAGTTGCTCCGCGGCATGTGGGATCCTCCCAGACCAGGGCTCGAACACATGTCCCCCTGCATTAGCAGGTACATGCCAGTTATTTTGTAAAATGTCCCACATTCTAGATTTGTCTGATTAGTTCTTTATAGTTCATTTGTGTTTCTAACACTTGGACTTCCAATAAACTGCCAGCTAGGTCTAAAGACATTAGATTCAGATTAAACAGTTTTGGCTGTAATTATATTGTGCATTTGATATTGCATTCCATCAGGAAGCACATAATGTCTGGGTTTCTCACTATTAGTTATTCCAAGTTTGATTACTTGGTTAAGGTGGCTAGCTGCCAGGTTTCACCAAAGTAAAGAAGGTATCTTCCCTCTGTAATTACTAATTAAACTATAAGGTGATACTTTATCACTGTATGAATATTCTGTAACCCAATTACATTTTACCTAAAGGTTTTAGGATCTATTGATGATCCTTACCTGAATTAACTATTACATTAGAGGTTCCAAAATGATGAGTTTTTAAAAATTAATTGTGTTCTTGTACTTCTGTTTTGTAGTCCTCCTTCATAGAAGCAATTACTGCATTCACTTTTTTTTTTTTTTTTTTTAATGCAGGACACGGGCCTCTCATTGTTGTGGCCCCTCCCGTTGCGGAACACAGGCTCCGGACGCGCAGGCTCAGCAGCCATGGCTCACGGGCCCAGCCGCTCCGCGGCATGTGGGATCCTCCTGGACTGGAGCACGAACCCGCGTCCCCTGCATCAGCAGGCGGACTCTCAACCACTGCTCCACCAGGGAAGCCCTGCATTCAGTTTTTAAAATTCAGTGGCATAGGGACATTCCTGGTGGTCCTGTGGGTAAGACACCGTGCTTCCAATGCAGGGGGCACGGGTTCAATCCCTGGTTGGGGAACTAAGATCCCACATGCTGTGCGGCCGAAAAAAAGAAAAAAAATAAGTCACTAAGTTCATTACACAGCAATGGATAACCGAAACACCCACCTCCACTGGTGGTGTGAACCTAGACATTTGGTTTCTGCTTTCAGCCTTGCTCACCCAGTTCCTATAACTGCTTGAGGCTGCATCCTCCACCTTTAGGAGGTGTAGATATTTCTGGAGCCGTCTCACCTCTGTGCCCTCTGAGCCCTCCTGCATGTCACATTTCATCCCTCTTCCTTCACTTTCTTTTTTTGGGATTTCTGCCTCATATCAGGCAATTTGGCAGCCTTTTCACATATTTTACAGTCTGCAAATTATATTTGTCCTTGAGTTTCACCAAAAAATATTGTCTGTGGGTTTTCCCCTCCACTTTTCTTATTGTTTTTGAATGATTTCCAAGAAAAGACGAGAATGCTGATTTCTACGGCCACTTTCATAGCATGTCACCACCATATTTTTTAAATGGCTACATTCTTTTAAATGCACCATAACCAATCACCTATTAATAGACATTAAGGTTGTTTCCAGCATTTCACTGCTACAAGCAGTGCTGCAGTGAAAATCCTTCTACATCTAACCTTCTCACACTCACACACATATTTCTGTAGGATAATTTTCTGCAAGTAGAATTTTGGGGTCAAGGGCAATGGCTGATTGAAGGATTCTTATGCCACTTCAGAATGTGGCAAAACAGCTCATTTTGCTAGAGCTGAAGCTACAGTGCCCCTTAAGTAAATTCCCTCAGCCCTTATTGTTGGGCTGTTGTGTTGCTTGGTGTATCCAGTCTGTGAAAAAAAAAAAACAGTCCAGTCCAATTTGGATAGAAATATGTAATTACCAGGACTTTTCTAGTTGAAGCTTCCTGGTCTCAAAAAGCAGGGTAAGTAGAGAGGTAGGATGAGGCAGAACAAGGAACACAACAAAGCAGCACAGCACCACAGTTAGGGGCATAGAACCAGGCTGGGTGTCAATACCCAGACTCTCAGACCTGCGTGTGAATACCAATTCCACCAATCAACAGCTGTGCAAATTGGACAGATCACTTAACCTCTCTGAGCCTTACTTTCCTAATCTGTAAAATAAGGATAGTAATAGTACCTATCTCATGAGGCTATTGTGAAGACTAAATAAGAAATGTAATTGAAACCACTGTGTCTGTCATATAGCACGTGCTCAATAGCTGTCAGCTATTGAGCTATTGTTAATATAACACAAAAGATCCTCCTGCCTTCCAAATTTTATGGCATTAGAGTAGGGGCAGAGGAGACATGGAGAAAAGGATGAAGTTTAGCAGCTTCCAGGAAGAGATTTGCCCATTATCTGTAAAAGCATATTGCTGAGAACAAACAGAATGGATACGGGAAGAGAGGGGAGGGAAGCGAGGCCAGAGCAAGAAGATTTCCTGAAGGAAACATCCACAGTAGGAGGTAGAACTTTGGGTTTCTGAGAAGGGGCAAGGGGAGAGAGGTGGCGGAGATTAAATGGCTTAGTATCCAGGTTACAGGTGTGTTAATGGGCACTCTGCTCTTTCTCTGGGCATGAGCCGATCAATAGACACGTCACAAACCCCTGATCTTTTAACAGATACTGATTGATTACTCCTCACCCCCATGGGCATAAGACAGATGTATAAAAACTGGTTGCACGGGATGTCTGAATGGGTGGTGTCCCTAGCATGGTTCAGTGCACAGCTTGCACAACTGTACATGGCAGTCCTGCCTGGACTCCACCCTCAAGTATTTTTTGCTTTACACTGTGAACCATCACATGGACCACAAGTTTCCCGAGGGGGGGAACATGGATTACATAATTTTTTATACTCCCACAAGTGCTTGGCACTCAGTTGATGATCAGTAATTCTCCCTGGGACTTCCCTGGTGGCACAGTGGTTAAGAATCTGCCTGCCAATGCAGGGGACACGGGTTCAATCCCTGGTCCAGGAAGATCCCACATGCCGCCAAGCCACTAAGCCCGTGCGCCACAACTACTGAGTCTGCGCTCTAGAGCCCGTGAGCTACAACTACTGAAGCCCGCACACCTACATAGAGTCCGTGCTCTGCAACAAGAGAAGCCACCACAATGAGAAGCCCGTGCACCGCAACGAAGAGTAGCCCCCTCTCGCCGCAACTAGAGAAAGCCTGCGCGCAGCAACGAAGACCCAACGCAGCCAAAAATAAATAAATAAAATTTAAAAAACATAATAATTCTCCCTTAGTAACTCTGTTAGGGGGCCTCTTCTGACCAGCCTTTTTGGGCCTGCCCCTGACCCTCCAGGCATACTCAGTCCAAGCTCCACACACCCCCATCGGCATCTAGTAAACCCCACTTGGCCTGCCCTCCCCTTGAGACCAGATCAATTCAAGCACCAGGAAATCATTAATATCAGAACTCTCAGAGGGAAAGGAGCTTCAAGTTCTTGTCATTGAGGGCCACAGGATGTAGCCCTGTGACCTGCAGTACCCCAGAGAGCAGCCTTCTTGAGCCACGCTGTGCAATGCGTGGATCCTATCCCAGCCCTTATCTGTGCAGGATTCTAAGGGCCAAATGCGAGGATCCTATCCCAGCCCTTATCTATGCAGGATTCTAAAGGCCCTGGGGCCATTGTTGGAGAACTCTTATTTTTGGGTGTTTCCTCATACCAAGCCACTCCCCACCCCCACAGAGTGGTTCGCACCCAGGTCCCCATCCTGTCCTCTGTAGTCCCACACAAAAAGCCTAATCTCATGTTTCAGCAAATATGAAACTATGAGACCCCACTCAGGCCTCTTGGGTTCCAGCCCCGCCTGGACGCAATTCTTCTGAAGGCTGCTCCCTGCCCTTCCTCTGAAGGCGCTTATCCCTAGGCTGGGGTGGGAGGAGGGAGGCCTGGGACGCCACACACACCAGGCGTGCCTGCCTCTGTCCACTGTCACCCGCTCAGCCAGAGCCTGGCTCCCAGACAGGCGCAGAGCCAAAGTAGAGCAGTCAGGACATCGGAAAGAAAAGGCTGTGCATTCCTGCTTCCTTCTCGGCAAGTTTCCCAAGCAATGGGGCTCCTCGGGCTGCTGGCCAAAGAGCCTGGGCAGAAATAAATCTCCCCAGCCAGGGCTCCTTCAGAGCTGCCCTTTGGGGAACGTGCCCCCAGTCTTCCTGAGAGCCCCTCAGCCAGCGCAGCAGGCTCTTCCCTGGAGTTAGGTGTGTGGGGGAGCATGTTCCTCCCCCAGGATCCATGCCATCAGGTTTGGGGATAGGACCAAGTTTTCCCAGCACAAGTGAGAAGGACACAGGCACCTCTCCTCTTCCAGGACAAGGGTCATGGACACATCTTCTCCTGGAAGCCAGCAACTCACCTGCCCCTACCCTGTCCCACACACCCCCTTTCCAGGAAGGAAAGGTAAAACTCAACTCTTGTCACTCCCTGGGGTTTGGGGGCAGATGCGGGTGACCGCCTGGGCATGGGGAGACACCTTCCCCTGAATGAGAAACTGAGGCCTCAGGGGCTGAGCAGAGAACGAGAGGGGCTGGACCTGGATTGGTCCCAAGAAACAGAATGCCTGTGGGCGTGCTCAGTGGGGGGATGGGGAGGGGTGATATAAGCCCTCTTGTCCCAGAAGCAGCCAAGAGATGAGGGAGGGGTGTGAGTGACACCCAGGAAGACAGCAGAGGCTGAGGGGCTCAGGAGAGGCCGGAACAGCCCTGCAGATAAGGCTCTGGGCTTTCTCTCCTTTGGGGCCAAAGCCAGAGAAAGCACAGCCAGTTGCATAATCCTTCTATTTGCTCAGATCTACATTTTGTCCTGAAGCTCCCTGCCCTGGGAGGTGATTGAGGAAGGCACCCAGCAAGGACTGGGCAGGGCAGGGAGTCAGCAGGCGAGCAAGGGGCGTGCTGGGTCTTCAGCCTTTTTTCCACCGCTGCCGTCCAGGAGGATGGAGGCCCTCAATGAGTCTGCCCAGTTCAACTTCTCCCTGCCGCAGAACTTCGGCAAGCGGCCCACCGACTGGGCGCTGAGTGTCATCCTGGTGATCATACTGTTAACCATCATGCTCTCACTGGGCTGCACCATGGAGTTCAGCAAGATCAAGGTGCACTTCTGGAAGCCTAAGGGGCTGGCCATCGCCCTGGTGGCGCAGTACGGCATCATGCCCCTCACTGCCTTTGCACTGGGCAAGGTCTTCCAGCTGAACAACATCGAGGCACTGGCCATCCTGATCTGCGGCTGCTCGCCGGGGGGGACCCTCTCCAACATCTTCACTCTGGCCATGAAAGGGGACATGAACCTCAGGTAGGACGGGGGGGTGAAGAAGGAGCAATCTGGGGACAGCGGCTGCATGGGAGATCACAATCAAGGCGAAGAGGGGGGCTAAAGACGGAAGCGTGAATGAGTGGGGGCTGGGTGGGTGCTAGGGCAGAGGGTGGCAGGCATTGATTGTCAAGAGCTCATGCTGGGCTGGGGACAGGACCTGGGGTACATCTTGGTTTAAGCACCAAGCCAAAGGGGCCCAGTTGGTCTAGGGGCACCCTGGAGAGCCCCTTTACTCCCAGAGTTGTCTCGAGTGGGGCACAAGGATTGTCTTGAAGGAGTACTGTACTGACTTAAAGCAAAGGGACCTCTGGAGAACTTTTACCTGTCTGCCAGGCGGGGCAAGTTGTCTGCTTTGAGGCCAGAGATATGAAAGGGAGTGCAGATTAGTTTCAAAGATCTCCAGGGAGATCAAGGTGGCTCGGAACCAAAGAGCACCTCCAATTCCTGCAGAGCAGGAAGGAACTTCCAAAGATTCCCCCCAGCTGTCTGGGCTGTCTTCTCTGAACTTCCCCCATCCACCCATCAGACACAGGAACACGTCAATGCAAAGACACAGCCAGGTAGGTCGTAGAGTTTCCTAGGACCAGGTCGGGATCCCAAGTCATGATGGGCCTCACCTCGGCCAAAGTGGTAGGAGGGAAACAGCAGCATCCCCACCCAGCTCATCACAGCAGAAATCAGCGAGGGCTCCCTCCTGCAGGGGCTGGTTGAACACCCGTCCTTCCAAACAGGTGGGACTCTTGTCTGGAATGCCTCCCAGGGTGAGGCCACGTCAGGCCTGCTCCAGCTGCAACAGCAGCCCCTGCTGGCTAAAGAAAACTCACCAGCATAAAAGCTGTTGCTTTTATCTAAGCCTCCGTCTCAAGCTGGTCTCTTCTGGTTCGATCCACTCTTCTGTGCCAGGCAGGGCAGTAAATTCAGTCCATCTGCTGGTGCCTGTCAGTATCCTGTCCCTGGCTGAACTTTACTAAGGAAAGTAGCCAGGTACAGAAGCCTCCTCCTGGTGATGCCAAGCGATGCTGGGGTTGATGATTAGACGAAAAAATGACAGTGATCATTGGGGGCTCCCTGGACCTGCCATCTGAGAAGCTCTGGACTCTCCAACCATATGATTTGACCCTTACTGAGGTGGTCGATGGAGAGAGAGCTTGGCTTGTACAGTCTCCCATGGGAACATATCCTTGTTCGACCACCTCGCTGTGAGGAAATTCTTCCCTCTATCTAATCCAAGTCCTCGATTTTTTTTTTATTGCTAGTGTAATCAAAAGTTCATGGATTCTCTTATTTACTAGTTATAATGGAAATTCACTTGGATTTCCTCTGTGGACAGTCCTATCATTGGCATATAATGCAAGTTTAGTTTCTTCCTTTCCCATCCATATGTTTTTTCTACTTCTTGTTTTACTGTGCTAGCAAAGACCTATATAGTATAATTTACAATAGGTGATGTGATGGGAACAGGTATCCTTGCTTTATTCCTCTAATTTGTCACCATTAGGTTTACTATTTCCTGTAGATTTTTGACAAATATCCCTTTTCAGGTTAAGGAATTTCCATTCTGTTGCTACTGTGCTAATTTTTATCATGCATGAACATTGAATTTTGTTGAGTGGCACTTTTCTGCATCTATGATACCATTTTTTCTGTAATCTGATAATACAGTGATATATATCAGTAAATTGTCTAATGTTAAACCATTTTTATATTGCTGGGATAAAACAATTTTGTTCATTGTATTATTTTTTAAAGGCATGGCTAGATTCATTTGGTAACATTTTATTTATGACTTTTGCTTCTGGGTTTATAAATGAGACTGGACCCTAATTTTCCTTTCTCATAATGTGATTTTCTACCTTTGGTTGTAAAATTTTATTATGCATGTATAATAATTTGGGACATGTTTCCACTTTTTTTGCTCTCTATATAATACTGAGGCTATCTGTACTTTGAATGTTTAGTAGAACTCTACTGTAAAACCATATGTACATTGTGTGAGGTTTGGATGACAGGTTTCAAACTACTGATTAAATATCTTTAGTGATTCTAAGTTGATTCAGGTTTTCAGCTTCATTTTGAGTTAGTTTTTGTAGATTATATTTCCCAGGAAATTGTCCATTCAATCTGAATAGAAAAATGAAAGTATAAGACTGTCTTTGATTTCTACTATGACTCTCTAAAATCTTTATTGGATCTGAAATTATGTTTCCTTTTGCATTCATAATAACATCAATTTGTGCCCTCTTTCCTTTTTCTTGGTTAGTCTCTCCAGCAGTGTCTATTTTATTAGACTTTGCAAAGAACTTGCTCTTGGTTTAATTGATTCTCAGTTAACTTATATAATTTTTAAAGTTTACTCTCTTGTCTTTAATATTTTCTTTGTCCTGCTTTCGTTAGGTTTACTTTGTTTTTCTTTTCAATTCTTGAGTGAAATGCTTAGTTCATTAATTTTTAATCTTTCTTTTCCTATATAAACATTTCAGGCTATAAATTTTCCTCTGAGAATTAATTTAGCTGCTCCCTAGATTTTTAAAATTATTTTTTGAGATATAATTTATATACCATAAAATTCACATGTTTAAAGTATATAAGTCAGTAGTTTCTAGTATATTCACAAGGTTGTACAACTACCACCAGTATCTAATTCCAGAACATTTTACTCATCCCCAAATGAAACCCTATACCCATTAGCAGTCAGTCACTCCCATTCCTCTCTCACTCCAGCCCCCGGCAACCACTAATCTACTTTCTGTTCTCTATAGATTTCAGGTAAATGGAATCATATAATATCTAGCCTTTTATGTTTCTGATTCTTTCACTTACCATAATGTTTTCAAGGTTCATCTTTGTGATAGTATATAGCAGTACTTCATTGCTTTTTATGGCTGAAGAATATTCAATTACATGAATGCACCCTATTTTGCTTATCCGCTGATATTTTGTTTTCCACTTTTAGCTATTATAAATAATGCTGCTATGAATGTTTGTATACAAGTATTTGTGTAAACATATGCTGTCAATTCTCGTGGGTATATACCTAGGAGTAGAGTCACTGGGACATGTGATAACTCTGTGTTCTTGATGGCTATACTCTGGACCCTTTGGACTAGGATGGAGTTGATATTCATTTAAGCCATATTTGACCTCTATGGAAACAATGAAGAGGTGTAGATAGTGAATAGGGCTATAGGGAGGAGGGACAGACACTTAGTGTGGTTTTCCTGCGGTCTTGTCAAGCCCTCATCCCCAACCTTCCCACTAGAATGGAAGCCAGAGCATATATTGTAAGGTGAGTGTCTACAGATCCAAGAAGTTTCCCTAGCAGCTTCTTCTCTCACTTGGTCTTTCTGGAGGGCCTCTTCCTACACAGGGTCCTGGGATTAACATGTATGAGATTCCAAATGGAGATGGTAATAGGACATTTAGGACAGTTAGGATACAGATTAGAGCTGGGAGGATATACTATTTTTCAGGATCTGAGAATCACACTCAATTTATCCTAAATAATGTTAAGGATAAACCAGAAAGTAAAGAACATGAGAATATTGGTGTTGGGGACTAGAATATTATTCAAGATAAAAAACAGGTCTGATGACCAGATTATCTTGTCACTTACTCAACAATGGGTAACTATTGCTGTCTTCTCTACAGCTCCACCACTTTGGTCCTTCCATTATTCTGTTTTTACTGCTTTGCTGCTATTTTTTACAGTCCTCCTAATCATGGCCTCTGTTTACTGCTTTTTCTTTGCATGTTTTTTGGTTTTTGCCTGACCATGCCTCCCATGCCTCTCCAAAACCAAGTGCTTTATCACTGTGAACACATTCAAACTCCCCAAGTGAGAAAATGCTCTTAATGTACTTAATGCTTGTTATCTTAGTTAGACAGAATCACTATGCCCAGCCATCTCCTAGGCTCTAAGGCAGGCACTTAGCAACTTAGTAGGTCAGGTGTTATTCTATGTTCCAATGGGCTATAGCCAGAGTGATGGGATCACACAGCTTTGTTCAAAATGGGCTGTGCTATGTCAAGTATAGAGAGCAAAAAGAGTTCTACTACAGAGGAGATCAGAATGGCTCCTTCCACAGTGAAGCACACAGGGACTGAAGCAGTTGGACAGACCTGGGTTCAACTCCTGCCTCAGCCTTCCTATCTGTGTGATCCTGGGCAAGTCACAACTCTTCAAGTCCCCAGCTTCCTCATTAGCAAAAAGGAGATAGTATGCTTACCTCCTAAGCTACTGGGAAAAGGAAATAAAGCAATGTATGTAAGGTTCTTAGCACAATACCTGGCACAAAGCAGGCACTCCACAAAATGGTCTGTACAGGCATACCTTGGAGATACTGCAGGTTCAATTCCAGACCACTGCAATACAGCAGAATATCACAATAAAGTGAATCACATGGATTTTTTGGTTTCCCAGGGCATATAAAAGTTATGTTTAAACTATACTGTGGTCTACTGAGTGTGCAATAGCATTGTGTCTAAAAAAATTTACATACTTTAATTTAAAAATACTTTATTGCTAAAAAATGCTAACCATCATCTGAGCCTTCAGCAAGTTGTAGTTTTTGCTGGTAGAGGGTTTTGCCTCCATGCTGATGGCTGCTGACTGATAAGGGTCGTGGATGCTGAAGGCTGGGGTGGCCGTGGCCATTTCTGAAAATAAGACAACAAGACTGAATCTTCCTTTCACGAATGATTTTGCCGTTTGATAGCATTTTACCCAGAGTAGGACTTCTTTCAAAATTGAAGTCAATCCTTTCAAACCCTGCCACCACTTTATCAACTAAGTTTATGTAATATTCTAAATGCTTTGTTGTCATTTCCACAATCTTCACAGCATCTTCACCAGGAGTAGATTCCTCCTCAAGAAACCACTTTCTTTGCTCATCCGTAAGAAGCACTCCTCATCCATTCAAGTTTTATCAGGAGATGGCAGCAATTCAGTCCCATCTTCAGGCGCCACTTCTAGCTCTCTCGTTATTTTCGCCACATCTGCAGTTACTTCCTCCACTGAACTGCTCAAAGTCATCCCTGAGAGTTGAAATCAACTTCTTTTACACTCCTGTTAATGTTGATATTCTGACCTCTTTCCACAAATCACAAATGTTCTTAATGGCATCTAGAATAGTCAATCCTTTCCAGAAGATTTTCAACTAACTTTGCACAGATCCATCAGAGGAATCACTATCTATGGCAGCTATAGCCTTACAAAATGTATTTCTTTTTTTTTTTTTTTTTTTTTTTTTGGTGGTACGCGAGCCTCTCACTGTTGTGGCCTCTCCCGCTGCAGAGCACAGGCTCTGGACGCGCAGGCTCAGCCGCTCCGCGGCATGTGGGATCTTCCCGGACCGAGGCACGAACCCGTGTCCCCTCCATCGGCAGGCGGACTCTCAGCCACTGCGCCACCAGGGAAGCCCCAAAATGTATTTCTTAAATGGTAAGACTTGAAAGCCAAAATTACTCCTTGATCCATGGGCTGTAGAATGGATTTTGTATTAGCAGGCATGAAACAACATGAATCTCTTTGTACATCTTGAGTGACCAGGTGCATTGTCAATAAGCAGTAACATTTTGAAAGGAATCTTTCTTCTGGGCGGTAGGTCTCAACAGTGAACTTGAAGTATTCAGTAAACCAAGTTGTAAACAGATGTGCTGTCATCCAGGATTTATTGCTCCATTTATAGAGCACAGAGTAGATTTAGCATAATTCTTAAGGGCCCTAGGATTTTTGGAATAAGCATTGGCTTCAACTTAAAGTCACCAGTTGCATTAGCCCCTAACAAGAGAATCAGCCTGTCCTTTGAAGCCAGGCATCGACTTCTCCTCTCTAGCTATGAGAGTCCTAGATGGCATCTTCTTCCAGTAGAACACTGTTTCATCTACACTGAAAATCTGTTGTTTAGTGGAGCCACCTTCATTGATGATCTTAGCTAGATCTTCTGGATAACTTGCAGCTTCTACATCAGCACTTGCTGCTTCACCTTGCACTTTCATGTTGTGGAGATGATGTCTTTCCTTAAACCTCATGAACCGACCTCTGCTAGCTTCAAACTTTTATTCTGCAGGTTCCTCACCTCTCTCAGCCTTCCTAGATTTGAAGAGAGTTCGAGCTTTGCTCTGGATTAGTCTTTGGCTTAAGTGTATGTTGTGGCTGGTTTGATCTTCTCTACAGACCACTCAAACTTTCTCCGTAACAGCACTAAGGCTTTTTTGCTTTCTTATCATTCGAGTGTTCACTAGAGTAGCACTTTTAATTTCCTTCAAGAACTTTTCCTTTGCATTTACAACTTGGCTAAATGTTTGGGGAAAGAGGCCTAGCTTTCAGTCTATCTGGGCTTTCCACAGGCCTTCCTCACTAAGTGTAATCATTTCTAGCTTTTGATTTAAAAACATGAGAGACATGTGACTCTTCCTTTCACTTGAACACTTAGAGACCACTGTAGGGTTAGTAACTGGTCTAATTTCAATATTGTTGTGTCTCAGGGAATAGGGAGGTCCCAGGAGAGAGAGAGAAGGGGGAACAGCCAGTCGGTGGAGCAGCCAGAACACACGCAACATTTATATCCTTTAAGTTCGCCGTCCTACATTGGCGTGATTCACAGTGCCCCAAAACAATTACAATAGTAACATCAAAAATCACCATAACAAATATAATGAAAAAGCTTGAAATATTGCGAGACTTACTAAAATGTGACAGAGACATGAAGTGAGCAAATGCTGTTGGAAAAATAGCACCGATAGACTTGCTTGATGCAGGGTTGCCACAAACCCTTACTTTGTAAAACAAAACAAAACAAAACAAAACAAAAAACAGCTGCGAAATGCAATAAAATGAGGTTATGCCTGTATTAACGGGCTCTCTCTCTCTTCACTCTTCCTATGTCTCCCACCCAGCATCGTGATGACCACCTGCTCTACCTTCTTTGCCCTGGGCATGATGCCCCTCCTCCTGTACATTTACTCCAGGGGCATCTATGATGGGACCCTGAAGGACAAGGTGCCCTATGGCGGCATCATGATATCACTGATCCTGATTCTCATTCCTTGCACCATAGGCATCATCCTCAAATCCAAACGGCCACAATACGTACGTTATGTCACCAAGGTAAGAACCTGGGGGCCTGGGCAGGGAGCGAGAACACCACCATCATCGCAGTGAATGGCTTGAGGCAAGTCATTTGGGCTTTTTCTGTGTCAGTTTCCTTCCTTGTTTAAAAAAAACAAAAAAAGTCTGCTGCTATTGGTACAACCTACTTCATGGGATTGTAACGTACATGAGAATGTTTTTGAAGAGTTAGGAGAAAAACAGTAAAACACCACACACAACTATAAGGTATAATCATTATTTTAATAATAAAATTAAACTTTTATCATGTACCTAGTAGCTGCTAAGTTTTATGCTACACTCTCTGAGGAATCACTGTCCTCGAAGTTTGTTTGTAGAAAGTCACTAATAGATGAGAAACAAGTTCCAACACAATGTACAATCAGGTATTGGCAGAATGTAAGGAGGTGAGGTTGGTGAGGGCCAGGTGGTCAAGAAAGGCTTCCCTAGAGGATGGAAGGAGGGGGCAGGGCTTCAGCCAGACCATGAAGAAAGGGTTGGATTTGGGTAAGCCTAGGGAGATGCCTGAAGAGAGGAGTTCCAAGCGAGACCACGGGCAAACATGGCTGACTGGATGAGAAGCCAGAGGGGAGGAGGCCAGGGGCAGAGGTGGTAGGCACACTTGTAGCACTTTAGGAGTGGGATAGGAGGAAAGTGGAGTGAGATGGCCCCAGCAGGTGTAGGGGTGTGCTATGAGGGCAACACGCCACTGCCCTGCCTTTGGAAAAATCAGACTTGTAGAATGAGTGGTTCCTCTACCAACTCTTGTGACCTTGGAGCTCAGTTCCCATCAGTCTCTCCTCTGGCTCACTGCTCAGCCCGGGATCCCAGGCTCCATCCCGGTCCTCAGGAAAAACTCGCCTCCTGAAGGCCTGTTTTGGTCCCCACCCCTGGATCTATGCCTTTGGGCCGGGCTACAGGGCATACTACTTGGAGGCCCAAGGCTTCCAGCAGCTTTGGACCTGAAACAAAGAGGTTTGGTCAGGTTTCCAGGGTCTTTTGATTTTCACACCACCATTGTCAAGGGTAGTTTTTGCCCTTGTCCGGGTGTAGTCCTAATACCATGGCCACAGTCCCCCTCCCCACCTGTTGAATATGTGAAGTCATTCCTCCTCCTGCCAAATAGCTCATCACCCCACTCTGCTCTGATTGGCATCTTCCGTTCTCTCCACCCTTACTTCTCAGAAATCTCCCTTTATTGATCATGTCCTCTACCCCCATAGCCTCCTCCCCCTCGCTCTCATTTCTAGAATGTCTCCATATTAGTTCATCACAGTCAACGTTGATACTGGTTCACATCTCTCCTTTTTTTTACGAAGTAGAGTCACGGGACTCTACTTCCTGCTCCAGCCAACACCTCTCTTTCCTCCCCTTCTGAGCCGTGCTCCTGGGAGTCACCCGTTGCCCCCACCCACCTTCCACTCTCACCACACTGGCCCCCAGGACTGTTCTCCAGTGGCCAGGCCTCAACAGTCTCTACTTCTTGGCCTCCCATCCACTCAGCACCTTGATGACCACCTGCTCCACTTTCTTCACCAAATCCAATGGACATGTCTCAACTCTTCTTTTAGCAGCTGTTGGTATGGTTGACCACTGCCTCCTTCTCAAATATCTTCTTCCTCAGCTTCAGTGACAGGGCACCTGCTTTCCTACCACGTCTCTGGCACTTCTTTTCAGACTCCCTTGTGAGTTCCTCTGGTAAAAGTTACTTCTCTGCATTCAGCCCAAGCTTTCTGCTTTTCTTCCCTAAGCCCAGGACCTCCCCACCATGAGATCTGGTCCATCTCAACAGCCATCTACAAGCTGATGACTATCAGAAGAGTATCTTCAGTTCTCAGCTCTCTCCTGACTCCTGAATCCATTTATTAACTGCCAAATCTTTCTACCTGAATATGTCTCAGGCATTTAAAATTCAGTATGTCTTAAATTTAAACCACCTCCTTAAGCCTGCTCTTCCCCTCCTCCCACTGTGTGATTATCTCAATGAATGGCATTCAACGTGCCCCACTGCCTGAGCCGGAAACCGAACGGTCATTCTCCACATCCTCTCCCTCCCCACTCACATGAATCAGTGATCGTCAATTCTGCCTTCTTTTGCTTGAACCCCTGTCTCTCCATCCCTGTGTCTACTGTCTTCATTCAGGCACTCTCCTCTCTCACTAGACAACTCAGCCTTCTAACCTGGCTCCCTGACCCAGTTTTAACCTGAGTCTGGAAAGAAACTATCATGTCACTTCACTGCTTAAAGGCCTTCACTGGTTCCTTAAACTCCCCCAGGAGTCATGTGGCTCCTCAGCTCTTTCTTGATTTGGTCTCAACCAATCTCTCCAGTGTCAGCTCTCTTCTTTGCACATGCCCCACTGGACTCATTCCTACTCACCCTTCAAGTTGCAACGTAATTAGCACCTCCTCTAGGAAGTTTTCCTTAACCCACAAGCCTGGGCAGGATGCTTGTCCTACTTGCTCCCATATCACCCAACACTATTGCAGCATGTATCATACTGTATTATAAATACCCACTCCATTTTTATTCCCCACCCACCTGCAAGAAGCAACATCCTAAGGCTGTGTCTCAACACTGAATTCTCAACACTCACAGCTAATACCTGAGAATAAACAAAGGAATAAAGGGCAAGTCCTGTCTCTCCCACACATTAGCAGAAAAACAAACAAAAAACCAGAAACGTGTCTATCATTTCACTTACTCAAGATAGTTTGTGGGATATAGGAATAAAGAAAAAAAAATCACAGAACATAAAAATGTGAAGTGACTCCTGATATCACTTAAAGCAGCTCTGCCCCCCTCCACTTTATAGGTGAAACCAAAGACTAGAACCCCAAGTGCAACTGATATAAGAACACGTCTCCTTATTTCAGAATAAAGTGTTCTTCTGAGAAAGACAAATACAAATATGTGGTACATATATACGATGGAATATTACTCAGCCATAAAATAGAATGAAATGACATCTGCACAACATGGATGGACCTAGAGATTATCCTACTGAGTGAAGTAAGTCAGAAAGAGAAAGACAAATTATCATGTGATATCACTTATATGTGATATCTAAAATATGACATAAATGAACTTATCTATGAAACAGACTCAGAGATGTAAAGAAAAGACTTGTGGTTGCTGGGGGCAGTGGGTAGGGAAGGGATGGAGTGGAAGTTTGGGGTTAGCAGATGCAAACTATTATATATAGAATGGATGGACAACAAGGTCCTACTGTATAGCACAGGGGACTATATTCAATATCCCATGATAAACCATAATGGAAAAGAATACGAAATATATACATGTATAACTGAGTCACTTTACTGTATGGCAGAAATTAACACAACATTGTAAATCAACTACACTTCAATAAAAAAAAAAAAGTGTTCTTCTGAGGATGCAAAAAGAATCTCAGATCTTAAAGTGAGAAAGCCCGTCAAGATGAAGTTCAGTCTCCTGCCTTATTCTCATTCTACTCCTGTTCCTCTTGTGTTACACATCCATGACTCAATTCCACAGCAAAAAAAATGGAGTCAAAATGACCCCAGAGAACATTAAAAGGGCTGACATATACTTGGGCTGGAAAGACAGAGGCCAGTAACAAAGAATCACATAAAATGCAGGTGTATCTTGGGACACTTTGCTGCTGGCCAAACCTCCAAGTTTAGACAAGCAGAAGGGCAACAGCTCCGTTTATCAATTACTCCCAAACAGGAATCACTCCTGTGAGGATGCAGAGAAAAACAAGTGGTCAAGATGCAAACGCTGAAGTTTCCTTGTGTTACATTTCTTTGAGGACTATGCTCATCCTTAATCTCCCCGTTTCATAATGTAGTGAGTTACAAGGTGGAAAATGAGCAAACAATTGTCCCAGCCTCTTTGCACACCTAACACTCCTAGAGACTTTCAAATCAAAATTATCCAACTTCCGGTGACTGGCTCTGGCAGAAGGTTAGGGTTATCTGCTCAAACTGCTCAACCAGTTGCATTCCCTAGGAGGAGGTCACATTTAAACACGCCAAGATACAATTTCAGGGAAGCCCCATTTGGAAAGGCAATTCAAGTAATACTTTAACTTACCCATGCAAGGGTTTATTCAAGCCTATGTGGTTAGAAAGTTGGTGAACCTGAGCATGACATGGTCTAAGAGCCACTCTTACCATAAGCCATCCATCACTCTTCAATAAGGATCCCGCTCTGACACTGACTCAACCACTCTACCTGTGCTTTCCCATACCTGCTGCTACTGATGAACTGACCTGACTCTCCTACATCTCACAGCTTCTGCCAACTCGCGGCTTCTGCCGCTCCCAGGCCTCTGTGTCAAAATTTTAACACTTGCCTCTGCTCTTGCTTCCCTCTCTGTAACTCTTCAAACTCCCTAAACAAGAGGAAGGCTCTCACTAGTTAGGTCATTCACCAACCTGCCTAGGTCACCGATGCGAGAAGAGTTGAGCCAGGTTATCTCCTGGATCACTGGCAAGCTAAGTCGGCTACCCATGAATGGACACTCATCACAGCTTCAATCAGCGATGACAGGCCAGTGCAGGTGGTAGAAAACATGGTGACCTATGAAGAAGCACCCACCTATGGCCTCTTTTCTCAGCAGGAGGTCAGGGACGTGAGATCGCCGCAAATAGCAGGACTGAGAGTGACAAAAAACTTTGGGATGTTAAATTCCTCTCCTTTCCCTGAGTAGTAGTAGGAGCTACAATTTAGTCAGTGGTTTTAATATGCCAGGTCCTGTGCTGTCAACCTCACTCAAGAGAGGTTGCATGACTCACCAGTTTACACGTCTTGAGGACGGTTTTCACACCTGGGTCACACCATTGTCTGTGCTCACAACCACTCCAAAGGCCTCAAGACTGGTAGAACGAAAGTGAGGGGATGCGAGTGATACCCACACAGAGAAAGAGGGCTTCTGGATTCATTCACAATCCCTGTAGCCCAGCACGCCCTATGTTATCCATTGCACTCTTTTGATAGGGGCAAAAACTGGACATTAGGCAGACGACAAACCCAAAAGGCAGAAATTAATTCAAAATGCAAGGGCAAACCAAGCAGCTCATCAGTCTTTCAATAAAACCTGAAGCATGTTGTTACTGGTGAGATTCCTTCCTTTCCTGGGACAGGACCACCATCAGTACAGGTGATGTTTCATATGATCATTATCAGTTGCAACATGGCTTAAAAACACAGAAATGCAGAACTGTACAGCTGAAATTAGAGCAATATAAGTAAATGTTAAAATGTCGCTAGGACAACACTGTAATGTAATTAGTGCCACTGAATTATACACTCAAAAATGGTTAAAATGGCAACTTTTGTGTTATATGTATTTTACCGCAATTTTAAAAAATGGTACTAGGAAATATAAAACGCCACATGTGCAAATGAGCTGGAAACAGAACCAAAACATATAACCGTTACAAAACAACACAGTAAGTTCAAGAAAAGTTTGCTATATATCCTTTTACTCAGAAGATGAGAGGGACAGAGGCTTAGGTGTTTGCATATATTTCATCAGTTTAGTGTGTCATCCTCTAAAATGCAGACATGTAAGCACACTTTGAAGGCTTGCATCCTTGTTACCTGCTGAAAAATCTTAACATTCTAATTTCATAAATACACCTATTGAAAATTTTAAATGGTATGGAAGATGTTAACTATAAAATAATGTATTTTAAAACAAATAAAAAACATACCATTGTTCCCGATGACAGTTGCTTTCACAGCACTTACCTGAGGCAGGGTGGACCTGCCTTTTTTTTTTTTTTTATTGGAGTATAATTGCTTTGCAGTGTTGTGTTAGTTTCTGCTGTACAATGAAGTGAGTCAGCTATGTATGTATATCTATATCCCCTCCCTCTTGGACCTCCCTCCCACCCCCGCCATCCCACCCATCTAGGTCATCACAGAGCACCGAGCTGAGCTTCCTGTGCTTTATAGCATGTTCCTGCTAGCTAGCTATCTTACGCATGGTAGTGTATCTATGTCAATCCTAATCTCCCAATTCGTCCCACCCTCCCCTTCCCCCCATGTTCACATGTCCGTTCTCTAGTCTACGTCTCTATTCCTGCCCTGCAAATAGGTTCATCTGTACCATTTTTCTAGATACCACATATATGCGTTAATATACGGTATTTTCCTCTTTCCGGCTTACTTTACTCTGTATGACAGACTCTAGGTCCATCTACGTCGCTACAGATGACCCAATTTCGCTCCTTTTCATGGCTGAGTAATATTCCATTGTATGTATGTACCACATGTTCTTTATCCATTCATCTGTCGTTGGACACTTAGGTTGTTTCCATGTCCTGGCTATTGTAAATAGTGCTGCAATGAACATTGGTGTCCATGTGTCCTTTTGAATTATGGTTTTCTCAGGGTATATGCCCAGTAGTGAGATTGCTGGGTCGTATGGCAGTTCTATTTTTCGTTTTTTAAGGAACCTCCATACCGTTCTCCACAGCAGCTGTATCAATTCACATTCCCACCAACAGGGACCCGAACTGTTTCTGATGATGCCATTATTGCCTGAGCCATTTTGAAACTCCTTTTGGGAACTTCCTTATCATCCAATCTGGAGGCCACTCAAGAAAGTAGGCTCATCCCTTTACAGTTATACATCATTTAGGATCTAAAACCACATTACCTGACTTCATTACCTGCTTTAACCAGCTTTGGTTCAAATGACTTTTGGCAATATCCAGAAGTTAAATTCATCGTAAAATGGATGGATGAAGTCCCTACCCGTAATGGAGGTATTCAAGACAAGTATGACAGGTTCTAAGAATAACTTCTACTGAGCTCCAAAATATCCACAGCAATGGCAGTATTGTAGGGATATGTAGACGGGCTTCAGAGACTTTGAAAGAGAACTTTCATTTACAATATCCACTTTGCCAGAGGACTGAATAGTCTCATCCTTCAAAGCCATAGCACTTCACTGAAAACCTGCCATACAGAGATGTCAATCAGAAGCTGTGCTTGGCTGAGTCTTCCGTAACGTGTTAATCAGATCTATGACCTCCAGGAAGCTTCCTAGCTACGGATAAGAAATCCAAAAAGATGAAAGATACAGGTCTTTCACATTCCCTCCCACTTCAAATACATTTATTAAAGTGTTTTCCACCTCCAATACCCACCAGTGTTTCCCCAGCCCCCTCTGCTCTTCCACATCCCCAGAATCCTTCTAATTGCATTTCCTCCTTGTCCTTATTCACAGGGAGGGATGATCCTCCTGCTTTTGTGCAGTGTGGCTGTCGTAGTGCTCTCTGTCCTCAACGTGGGCAAGAGCATTTTGTTTGTCATGACACCACACTTGCTGGCCACCTCCTCCCTGATGCCTTTCATCGGCTTCCTGCTAGGCTACATTCTCTCTGCTCTGTTCCGCCTCAACAGACGGTAGGTATTATTTTAGGTCCCACTATCCCACGGGTCTCATGCTCATCCTTGTCTCTCAGAAAAAGGTAAGATCCATGATCTCGGGAAGGCATTTTTCAAGCAATATATTCAAATGTCTCAACTGAACAAGGAACTCTGGACTGAGAAATACTGGGGAGGGAAGGTACTGAATGAATAACACAGATCCAGAAACAAAACACGAAGACCATCCAAAGGGCAGCAGTTCATGGCAAAGTGCTCCCTCCAGAGCCTAGATTCCACCTCCTGCCCAACTCCCTGGTGGCAAATGGCAGTGGAGTAGCTCCATGTCATGACAAGTGCTGGCAATCCCTTTCCCACTTCTCCTCCCTTTCTGTCTAGGTTTTAGTCTCGACACAACACCTTGGGTGGCAACTCTGCTGAGCGGCACTCAGAGCTGAAGTAGTTGCGGACCTCTGCTAGAGCCTAATCCAATTCACAAACACACCTCCTACTTTAGGGGAAGAGTCAGCTTGAGCGCTCAGTGTGGACACATCAGGCACCCTAGGCACCCTGTCTGTACAGAGTGGTACCCCATTTCAAGATTTCCTATTTTCAGCCACATGGCAGACAGATGTTTACGCCGGAGTCTAAACAGTAGTGACCTAACAGTCACCATCCCCCACAAGGCTGGATTGGTGACTTAAGAGATGGGCCAACTCGACTTTTCTCAAAACCGTGCACTCCACACGTGGCTCATTTTCATCTTCCTGTGTTGGACTGTCAGTTTCACTTATTAGAGTATTTGGGAGAAAGGAGATGAGCAAGTGAAGCTACACCCTCACATCCCTTCTCTGAGGGTATATGGGGTTGTTTTTGTAACCTACACAGGTGCAGACGCACTGTCAGCATGGAGACTGGATGCCAAAATATTCAACTGTGCTCCACCATCCTCAACGTGACCTTCCCCCCTGAAGTCATTGGACCACTCTTCTTCTTTCCTCTCCTCTATATGATTTTCCAGTTTGGAGAAGGGCTTCTCCTCATTGCCCTCTTTCGGTGCTATGAGAAGATCAAGCCTTCCGAGCGTAAGTACTGAACTGTTCCCTTTTGAGCTCTGCTCCCAGTTTGGACATGATTCTGCCAGCAACCATCTCTAGCAAGGACCTTTTGGATAGCGGTGTAACCCGTATTAGGAACCAGGCAGCACCAATAAGCAGGAAGGGATTTCAAAGAGCCATGACTAACTATAATAACTGCACTTCATTTTCGCCGGGAGAATCAGCTGTGGAGTTTACCTCATTGAACAGAGGTGATTTTGGCTGCTTTAACGGGGGAGACCATGTAGGACTCAGGGTATAGAAATAGGACAGAACTGTCTCCAACATTACATACTTGTGAGATGTTCTGTGAAAAGCCCTATTCACAAGAGGTCACTAAGTTTCCATGTTAAGAGTAGGTTCTCAAGCCATGGAGCCAGGTCAGAGCCCCAGCACCACTGGCACTCCTATATGAGAAAACATGAAAGCAACGCAGCCCAATAATCCAGAATTCAAAAGTGAGGATTCCAACTCTGGCTACACAGTAAACAAAACTTAGGTATAAGCTTATTAAATTAATAACAACTATCAAAATAGTCTAGATTTAGTATGATTTAATGTAATTACCTCTGGATTAAAAAAAACTTCCTAGCCAATAGCACCTCCTTTCTAAGATGCTTAGAGTATTTCATTCTCTTCAAGATATAATCAAACCTCAAGAAAGCCCACTGAGTCTCTTAGTGGGCTTTAAACCCCCCGTTTTTTTTTCAAACCAGAAAACTCCAATCTCAGTTGGTAACATATTTCAGTATTTTATAACTCTAAACATTAGTATATTCATCTCAACCACTCAAATCCTTCAATTGACTCATTTCCCACAAACTTGAGGATGCCTTGGAGACCTCTTCTAGACCCTGGAGACCTCTTCTAGACCCTGGAGACTGAGTTACACCCTAGAGAAAGATACAACTTACCCTGGTAGAATTTATCATCTTATAGTAGCAAATGAAGACTTACAATTAACTTAAAAGATGTAATACTGGTTATCAAGCAGCCAAAAAGAAACCAATAAATAAGTAACCATACTTCAGAACCATTTTTACTAAGCTTTGGTTCAAAACTACAGTGGAGTTATGGAAAAGAATCTGATACTTCTCTTGAGAGCAACTCAAGATATTTGTTACCCATTGAACACTCCACCTTCTTTAACAAAAAAAGTAGATTCCCAGGTTTGCAGTTTTAGTCCCAGAAAGGCCTGAAATGTGCTCAAGAGGCCATATTCTGAGTCTCTGGCTCTCAAAACCAATGTACCTAGCAAGACCCCTGTGGCAAAACTAAGTGCAAATAACTCACCTCTTTGGAGCTCTTGTACTGTCTGGGCCCAAGCAGCAGTGCTCAAGTTAAAGAATCTGTCACAAGTTTCTGTGCTTTTGACCCTTGTACCCTTCTAGAGAGATGGGAGAACAGGAAAGGGGGACCATAATCGTAGCTCCTCGCCACTGCCATGCAGGCAGAAAAAGAGGTAGACCCGACACCACAATGATAGGGGTATGGAAACACCCCTTGGAAGACTTCCCACTTAATGCACTTTCCTCCCTGCCCCCACTGGCTCCCAGAAGGCAACAGTCAACCTTTGCTTACATAAACTCAACTCCCCATCTGTACTGTGTACTAAGAAGTCAGAGATGGAGTGATGAAGAGTCAGTGCTCTTTATTAGACCTTTCGTTACTAGTATTACCATTAGGGATGTTGAGGGGAAAGCATATCTTTCCTCAGTTTAAGTCACGGGAGAAGAGGTGGTAAAGAGATGGGGGAAGAAACAAAAACACAGGACACCCTAGGAGTAAGTTGGTATTCTTTTATCTCCCAGATAGAACAAGTTTTTTAACTACTCTTTTGTTCTTCCTAACCTATGACCCTTTTCAACTTTACAGATAAAACTAAAATGATCTCCAAAGCTGACACAACTGAAAAAACCATTCCAACAGCTGTGGGAAATGGCACCCACAGAGGGGAGGCGTGCCCCCCTTGCACAGCCTAGCCTTCCCCAGTGACCTGGATTCTGGTCAGAAGGCAATTCAGAAAGCCAACGTGGCAAACTATACAGAAAGCAGAAAGATGAAACACCACCAGTGGGGTCTGAGTCTTTCTCTACCATTTCCAGCATAAACTATCAGAATCATCAAGCCTTGCGTGGAGGACAAAGTGGGAGTCTACCCCAAAAAGCCTCACCTATTCCCAGCTTAGAACTTGATACTTGTTTACAAAATAAAAGACTTATTCAATGACAGCCCTACGAAGGCAGGAACCAAAACTGCCTTTTGCCCTTGCATCTCTAGAACAGTGCCTGATAGGCATAAAAAAGCAATTGAACTAGTCCATAAATGGGTTCTTACCCTACAATCAAATACCCAAATTCTGTTCCAAGTTTTGTGACCCAGAAGGGAAATACATGCTCAGAGTACTGTAGGATTAACAGACTTCAGAAGTCCTTTCTAACCTTAAATATTCAGATCCCATTCCTTCCCTTTTGACGTCACTGGAATGAAAGCTCCTGAGAATACGACACCAAGTACGCAAAAGCAGACATAATAAAATGGAAAAACACTTGGATAAGGCAAACTCAAAACCTCAGCCATAATGAAATGAAAGAACATTTTGAAGAACACAATTCCAGAAGAGAAGGAAAACTTCAAAACAGCCAGAAAAGAAGTACAAATACCAACAGAATTAGTCTCACTAATCATCTGTGCCATCACTTCATTAGGTATCAGTAGTTTTCACATCATGCTCCCTCCAAATTCAGAGTACTGTACGCTATTGCCGAAATTAGTGGTTGCTAAGTCAAAGTAACTAAAATCCTTAAGTTTCAAATTTTCCCCAATGAGATTCAGACATTTTCCATCTGGCTCACAGGCATAAAAAACTAGGTGAAAGGGCTTCCCTGGTGGCGCAGTGGTTAAGAATCCACCTGCCAATGCAGGGTACACGGGTTCAAGCCCTGGTCCAGGAAGACCCACATGCCACGGAGCAACTAAGCCCATGCGCCACAACTACTGAGCCTGCGCTCTACAGCCCGCGAGCCACAACTACCGAAGCCCGTGTGCCTAGAGCCCATGCTCCGCAACGAGAAGCCACCGCAATGAGAAGCCTGTGCACCGCAACGTAGAGTAGCCCCTGCTCACCGCAACTAAAGAAAGCCCATGCACAGTAACGAAGACCCAACGCAGCCATAAATAAAAAAAATAAATCTAGAAAAAAAAAAAAAACTAGGTGGAAGATTAACAAATAAGAACACTTGCAAACAGCTGACCATGCCTAGAGTTTCTTGTAATTTTCATACCACTTAATGTGATTAGGTTCAATCGAAACCAAGACAAGTAAATTTTAGGGCATCGGTCTGGCAAATGTCCAGAACTACCAGTACTCCCAGCACCAGAACACCAGTAATTTGGGTCACTAACAACCTCTTAAAAATGCAAATTTGTTTTAGAAAAAATTGTGAGATCTACCGCCTATCAGCCTTACATATTTTACCATTTATGTATCGGTTCAAACTGTTTTCTCTCATATCTAGCTGACATCATCTACTAGTAGACTCGGTGAGGCAGAACAAATGTTAAGGTTCAGCTTTTTGAGGAAGGTATGGCTGAACTTGAGATATATTACAAACTTTCCTTAGAGGACTAAGTTGACCCCTGAACAGCCAAACTCCATGTTGCTGAAAATTCGAGTATACTTTAGTCAGCCCTCTGTATCTAAGATTCCACATCAACTGATTCAACCAATCATGGATCGTGTAATACAGCAACGCGTATTTGTTGAAAAAAGTCTGTATATAAGTGGACCCATGAAGACCAAACCTGTGCTGTTCAAGGGCCAACTGTATATAAAAAAACAAGTTACAAGGACTTCCCTGGCGGTCCAGTGCTTAAGACTCCGTGCTTCCACTGCAGGGAGCACGGGTTCGACCCCTGGTCCGGGAACTAAGATCCCACACTCCCCGCAGCACAGCCCAATACAAAACGAGTTACTTTACGCCCTGCAAAACCTGGTCCTACAACTGCTTAGGATTATATACCCACACTCTTTACTTCTCATGTCCTGTATCTGGGAATTCAGGCCAACTTACCAGTTCAAAATAACTTAGTCATCTCTGCCATTTGTTCAAAGAGAGGGCTTTATCTTATTAAAGTGGTAAGCCACTGATGTTACCTATTTAACGATAGAGAGGTGAAAAGTCACTGGTAAAACGTCAAACATACACCACACCACCGAGTTACCGTATCTAAAAAGCCCAAGGGGGAAAATAATTGTGCCTCTCCATTTCACACACACTGTAAAGAAAAAAAACCTAGGTTCCCATTTGGTAAGCAGAGTACCCCACATCTAAGTGAATAAACAAGTATACCACACAAACTCTCCCTGGAAGAGTTTGCGTTAAAAAGATCAGCTTCACAATTTTATGGCCCGAGTCCTGCAGTCTTGAACACGGGGCAGCTTTCACGCCAAGAACTTTTAACCCCAGCCTCCACATATGGAGATTCCCACTACCCAATCCCCACACTTTGGGGAAGCCCAATCTTCCCACGGTTTCTAATTCTGCTTTCCTCAAAATCCCTGAAAGGTTAGGTCAGATGAGTGTGGAGTGGTTTGGGGGTTCTGGAACTAGACTTCCTGGGTTCTAATACCAGGAATTATATATATACTACATGTAATAGTTAAGAATTCAGTGACTATACAGACAAGGGACTTAATAGTGGCTACTATTTGTTATTTACTGTTCTGCTTACAAGTATTTATCTCGACTAGCACTCAAATGAGTCTATGATATTCCTAAAAGAAACAATAAAACTAATTTCCTATAGGTATAGGGCTCTAACACTTAACAGAGATGGATGTAGAACCTTAGGCAGTTTTCACTACCCAACTGTTTTCCCTTTAACAGACTGCTACATCCATGTCTCAGGACAAGAAAAAGCATGTGAAAGCCCCTTAAAGCATTCATGTGCAGTGATTTTTAAAAAGTTGTACGTGATGATCTCCGACCATCAAAATTATATTACAACCTTTAAGTTAGGCATAAAACATTAAATTTTACAATCTTGCTTCCCAAATTGTCCTTCTCTTGGCTATGGAAGGCCTAAATAACGTGACGCCAAATAAAATTGGGTGGTTAAAGGACAGGAGGATCACACACAAGGGAAACAGTCGTAACAACTGTTAGTCATCACTGTTTTGAACAGTTCACACTTCTTTGTCCATCTTCTGACTAGCCAAGAAATGTCAACGGTACTAATTAAAAAAAAAAAAAGGCTCACCATACCTCACTACTACAGCCTTCTCTACCAGGGATTTTAAATGTGTCAAATGTGCATGGGGAAGGAGGAGGATGTAGCCATACTTCCTTCGAACAAACAGACAAAATCAGTTTTATAATCTTTTATTATCAATAACAAACAGCTGCTTTAACGTCTTTGCCAGGCAGCTGTTAAAGGGTGGGTGGATGGACACCCTTGACCCTAACAAGGAAAACTCAAATTAAGCCTTTACGTACAAGCAAATTTAGAGCTCTTTTAAGTGTCCAAAGCTATTAATTAGTTTAAGTGAGGCATTAAACTAATTTTGTATTAACATATTTGAATAACCAGGAACTAAAACGTTCAAATTTTTCTAGTACAAAAAAATTAAATTTGCTTTAGTTATAAAAGAGCTCTGTCAATATACACAAACTATATACTTCAGACATTCACAAAAATGTGAGCAGAAGGCTTATCAAAAACATTTAATACAATTAGTTTTCAACAACCCCTGGTGGTCCACATCTACAAAGATACCCAGCCCAACCCAACCCAACCCCCCTCCAAATCCCACCCCCACAGAAAAGCACATACTTACCAGAATTTTTAGCAAGTATGGTTTGGGATTTTTTTTTTTTTTAAAAAGGCCCCCAGGGCAAGTTATTTACAGTTTAATTGCCACTGTCAACTGATCTGGACCTTGACCGGGACCGGGACCTGGACCTGGACCTCTGGCGATCCACAGATGCTGGAGACTTAGATCTACTTGAAGAACCACGTTTCTGGCTCTTCTCAGGCACAGGAGACCTACTAACAGAACGGGATTTGCTCCGGCTCCGGCTCCGGCTCCTGGACCGGCTGTAAGACTTGCGACTCCGGGACCGAGAACGGCTACGAGACCTCGAGGAACTCCTGGTCCGGGAACGAGACCTGCTTCGTGACCTACTAGGAATGAGAAAAAAAAACAGAAAACAAAAAACAAAAAACTAAGTGGCAGGCCCTACAAATCCATTAAATAAAACTTTGACCTAAAAATTTAAACAGGACATCCCTGGTGGCACAGTGATTAAGAATCCGCCTGCCAATGCAGGGGAAACGGGTTTGATCCCTGGTCCAGGAAGAACCCACACGCCGCGGAGCAACTAAGCCCGTGTGCCACAACTACTGAGCCTGAGCTCCAGAGCCCGCGAGCCACAACTAGTGAGCCCGGGTGCTGCCAACTACCGACGCCCAAGCACCTAGACCCGTGCACCGCAAGGATAAGCCACCCCAACGCGAGGCCCACGCACCGCAGCGAAGAGTAGCCCCCACTCGCCGCAACTATAAAAGCCCAAGCGCTGCAACGAAGACCCAACGCAGCTAAAATAAAATAAATTTATATTAAAAAACAATTTAAAGAGATACCTGTGCCTTTTGCTGCCTTCAATTAATTTGATTTTTCTCCCATTTATTTCTTTTCCAGAAAGTTTTTCAATAGCATTCTTTAAGTCACCATAAGAGGCAAACTCAACTACCCTACAAAGAAAAAAAATGCCATTTGTAAAGTTATATACTTCTTATCGTCTCACAAACTATGTTATCAGTCTAGTTTAAGTACCTTTTTAATGTTCATTTTGCTATTGCTATATTGAGTCATCTCTTTACAGATAAAACAGCATGAGAGCAAGACTTTGCAACCTCCAAACCGTTGACATTTTAAGCTAGATGATTCTTTGGGGGTGAGAAGCTTTCCTGTGCATTATAGGATGATTACTAACATCCCAGACCTCTTCTCACAAGATGCCAGCAGCACCCTCAGTCATAACAACCAAAAGGTCTCCAGAACTGCCACATGTACCCTGAGGAGCAAACTCAACCCTGACTGAGAACTGCTACATTCCAGCATGTCCAAACTTTGAGAGCTCAAACATTCAGAATAAAAGTTTCAGAATATTTTAAAAGGCTCTCATACTCCAGTACATACTCACCCTTCATTTAATTTAGGTCGATGTGCGTCCGCAAAGGTTACTTCCCCAGCTTGTCTCATGAAATCTTTGAGATCCTTAACACAAGACGATTGTGTTAAGCAGAGAAAAGGAAATAGGACACACAAACAACCACATTGTATAAAAACAAGACTACTGAAAGAGAAGATGTTAGATAAAGTACAAACATGGTATTTACCACACTTGTATTCTATCAGAATTTAAAAATAATATATGTCAGGGCACGAAATAAGCAAATAGCATATTGCTTTTAAGCAAAATGCCAGGAAATTTAGATTTTAACATTAAAGTAGTATTAGTCTATACTGAGCTCAATACAAAAGGAAAAAAACAAAACAAAAAACAAAAACAAAACAAAAAGAAACAATACATATTTTTAAAGTAAAGACTAAAGTAGAAATTTTATATTTAAAAACAAAACATTTACAAGACACCAGTTATCTTGTGCCCCATATGTCATTAAAAAAGTTTACTTTACCTTTATTATTATTTCCCTAGGCTAGTCAAGCAGCAAACCATTAATCGGTCGGAGAAACCTTCATGACATATGCCCGACTGGCTCTTCGCCACCCACTTGAAGGACACTACCCAATCGATGGAAGCCTTTAATCGCACAGCCCTCCCTATTAGCAGACTACTGGCGGATGCAGACATGTTCTACTCTTGTGTAGTTACCAAGGACCACTTTACTGCGATCAGGATTCCAACGACCACCTAATTTCGTATCTTTCAACTCTTTTCGACCAGGACCTCTTATTCGGAAGCGTTACAGGAAGACAGCTCTCAACTTAGGGATCAGATCACGTTATCAACGCTCTGGGATCGCTGCAACCTGGCACTTCAAGGAAGTGCACCGATTACGTCTAGACCGGCAAACACAGATCTAGAGGTGGCCAATTGATCACTGTAGGAGCTGACTGGCAAAGTCAACCAGGCCCAACCAAGAGTGACCAAGACAACGATTAGGATAACCCACAGGCACTCCTCGTCATAAGGCCAACGACACAGATAGGCTGGCAAATAAAGGGTTTAATATTTGGTTAAAATTGATATTAAAAAACAAGAAAATATATCCTCAAAACATTTACATTTGATCACTAATATTAAAGTTTGAAATATCCCCCAATTACATTTAATTAAAATTTTAAAATTACGATTAAGTCCATTAATTTAAAAATAAAACTACTTTTAATAAAACATTAATAAAAACATTAGCTACCCACTAATATTTAAAAAGCCACATTAAAATATCTCAAAACTGTATTTCAACAAACCTGCCAGCTGACTCTTGAAGATAAATTCTCAACTATAAGCCGATTTTCTGTTCTTACAGGTGGAGCATTTCTGAAGAAGAAAATGAGCGCTCACAATGGAAGAAATGAAGCAACGTGCACTTATTGTGTTCAGTTGTGGGCAAGTTCAAGCAATCAGATATGACAAGTCATTCAAATGACTTCCGCCAACAGTTTCTGCATTATTTTATGACTCACACACTTACAGGAACAGTGGACGTAACAGAACTGATTATACGCAAACGGCAAAATCGCTTATTGCTAATGGTTTTTAAACATTAACGACTCCTCCTGCAGCAACGCTTGTTCAAAGCAGCCATCCATCACATACCGTCTATCATTTCGAGGTCTGCGACTACTAAAACGGTCTGAGTAGCGTCCTCTACCTCTTCCGCCTCGAGATCGAGCCCTGGCATGTTCAATTGTAACCCTACAGAAAGGGAAGAAACTTCTTCATTATCCACTTAGGCTATGTCAGAGACCTATTTAGAAATAAATACCCAGCTGACCTAGTCTGCTCTATTTCTGCAGTGCTAACTAGTGATAAAACTAAAAACGAGATCCTCACCTTTCACTGCAGAGTTCTTTTCCATCAAGTTCATATACGGCATCATCTGCATCCCTGGGATCCTCAAATTCCTAAATTACAAACATGAAAAACCCCAAATGTTTCACACGCCTTTAAAAGTGTATTCTACAACCCATTAAAACCAGTAAATACCTGTGAAAGCCCAGGAAGAGTATCTTAATGACAACAGCATATAGCTCAGCCCCATCAAAAAGCGACCAGCAGTGATTTCTCTCAGCCAGCAGTGAGGCTCTTTTATTCCTTAAGAAAATCACTGCCTCAAGGATGCAAAGCATTTCCTAAAGATACTCTACCTGGACTCAATAAAATCGAAGGCACTGGTTACCACAATCTTTACCCACTTAACAACAGATAAGTCAACCAGTTCTAAATACTCACCACAAAACCAAAGCCTCTTTTCAGATCAATATCTCGTATTCGTCCATACCCCTTGAAGAATCTTTCCACGTCCTTCTCCCGGGCCGCTGGATTTAGCCTCCCGATGAATACTCGACAGCCACTCATGTCCGGCTACTACTTCCTGTCAGTAAATAATTCAATTGAGATAATACCGGTGAAATGTCAGAAGAATGTCTGGTCAAGGGATCAAAAACATAAACGGCATAAAATAAAATGTTTACCCGGTGATGTTATAAACAAGACTGCCAAGAGTGCCTCTTAACTAGGCCAGGTCCCTTGCAGACAAAATTAAAACTCGGCTCCCAACACGATCCTTCCCTGGGCCCAGACCGCAGCAACCGCAACGCCCACTGCCGCCTCAGGAACTGCGCAGCCGCACTCTCTCCCCGGCTCTTCTGGCCCCCTCCCGTCTGCCGCAGTCAGGAAAGGCCGAGAAGTGCGGGCGGAGCCGACCCCCCCTCCGCAAGGCCAGCCCAATGGCGACGGGCCGCGCGCGCGTCGCCGCCTCCCAGGAGAGTCACAGCGGGTGGAAGCCGGAATCTCGTGACGCCACCGCCTCGCCTGCGCAGACGACGGCGGGCGGCCGCGGAACAGTCACAAAATGGCGGCCTCGGAGCCGGCGGTGGGGACAGCCGTGCGTGCCAAACTCCCTGTCCCCTCCCCCCTCTCCCGACCCCACCGCTCCGGGTCACTGTACCCGCCCTGGGACAGCCCCGACCACACCCCGAGCAAAGGTCTCGGCCCACTACTCGCCGGGTTCGGAGAGTGAAGGAGGCAGGGAGGGGCACACGACCCCTCTGTAAAAACGACCGTGACCAGGACCGCCCTTCCCCCGTCAGGTCCCCTCAAACAATACCCAAAGGGAGACGTGCCCCAGCGCCCACCTCGAATAAACTGCGCTCATTTGGACGCCGTCCTCCGCACAGAGAGCAGCCATGACCACTCGCGATCTGAGCGGCCATGAAGAAGCCTCGATCCGAGAAGCCTTTCCCTCAAAGTGAGCCACTCACCTACCGGACAGGATCTTTGTCAGCTGAGACCCAGAGAGGTCCGTAGTCTGCAACGGAGCCGGCAGCCTCCCCGCAGACCAGGACTCAACTCGTCTACGTCTCTCCACAACTGACGCACTTAGCTGCTCTGGCGTCCTACAAAATGGAGGGCGCGTCCTTGCGTCACTTCCGGGACCGCCCCTGGCACCGCCCCATTGGGTCGGAAACAGAGGTGTCGAGGGGCCGGGCCCCGTTATGGTGACGGCCTAAGTGACCCGCACTCGCGGTGGGCGGGGCCGAGGGGAGGGACCTGGCATGGGCGTGGCCGTCAGGTTCTCAGCGCCGAAGAGGTCACGGTGGAAGACTGGCTGGTTCCCCTTAGGCCGTGAAGTTCAGTTCATAATTATCTCCCTCATAAAGATACCCTAAGGCAAATGACACCTTTTGTTTGTTTGTTTGTTTTCGCCGTGCTGTGGCATGCAGGATCTTAGTTCCCCGACCAGGGATCATACCTGTGCCCCCTGCAGTGGAAACCCTGATTCTTAACCACTGGACCACCGGGGAAGTCCCCACACCTCTTCTTTATCTTGTTTTTTCTTAATACCCTGAAGCATACTGGGTGGAAGAAACTCAGGCTTTGCAAAAATATCTGGCCATCTCTGAGCCCTTGCTGCTTGCAATTTACGGTTGCACTTTGGAGGGCGCTCCCTGATGCTCAAGTGAATATTTTAACCATATGACGGACTTACGGGTTAGTTATAGTAAGAAGTCTAAGGAGCTGCAGTATTGTTTAAATGGAAGGTTTGGGGGTCATGAGATACTGAAACTGGGACTGTGGCTAGAAGGCCATCTGAAATTGAGGCCAGAATGCCGACCTCTGCTTTTCCACACTCTAGGATTGTGCTGGCTAAGAAGGTGTTTCAAGCTACTTCTAAATCCAAACGGTATTTGGTTAACTCCTGTTCCGGTTTCTGTAATGTAATACATAAAAGTCTACCATTCTTCAGAAACAGAAAGTGTGTTTTCAAAGTTAAGTGTGAAACGGTAGCCCTTCACATTCTTAACTTTGCATTTTCCCAGTAAGGTTGGCAGGCTTAGAAACTTAGGCAATAAAGAGAATGATGGTGAAAAAGTTACTTTTCTTTAATTTAACCCCATTTTTGAGAGATGCCCAGAATCTAGGGTTGCTGCTTGCAACTAGAGTTACACAGAAATAAAGTAGTTCGAGAAAGAGCAGAGCTACCAGCCCTTACGCTGACCTCCAGGGCCCTTGGGAACTCTGGATTAGAACTTGGATAGTTTGTATGGCATGAACTCATCCATTCATACATTTGTATGTTTATTTTATTTTATTATTATTATTATTATTATTATTATTATTTTGCGATACGCGGGCCTGTTACTGTGTGGCCTCTCCCGTTGCGGAGCACAGGCTCCGGACGCGCAGGCTCAGCGGCCATGGCTCACGGGCCCAGCCACTCCGCGGCATGTGGGATCTTCCCAGACCGGGGAACGAGCCCGCGTCCCCTGCATCGGCAGGCGGACTCTCAACCACTGCGCCACCAGGGAAGCCCTGTATGTTTATTTTTAAAAGCGCCTCTGCGAGTACAGAGCAAAATTGTGAAGTTAGTTATGGTGTGGCCAATTAAGGATGGATTTAAAAGAAAATATGTATTTGTTAAATTAAAACACTTACTTTTAGCTGCTAGCCTGATAAACATAGGCATTTTATAATGCACAAATTGTTCCAAACCTGTACTTATTTAATTGCATTTGTTTGCTTTCTGCATAATTAAAAAAAATCAGCCTCCCAATTATTTTCTACATTCTGTGTTGAATATGGAAGCAACATCTTGTGATTTCACTCACTAAACATTATTTTTGCTGCAATTAGAGAAAGTAATCTGGAAAATATTTTCTGGGGTGAAAAAGAAGAATGATGGTGCTGTACACCATAAAAAAAAAGTAGCTGCTTTCAGCCCGAGGTGTTGTGATTTTCTTCAGGATTAACTTTTTAATAAAGTCTCTTGATTTATTTACTGTTAAAAAGTTTGTGACTTCCACAAATTGTTCATTAATAGTTCCTAGTGACTTAATCTACTCTATAAACAACTTGTCTTCTTCAGTGTTTGTTTTTTTCCGTGAAAACTGCCTGTCTCCCTACCAGATTTTCTTACCAACTTCTCCAATAAACACAAGATCATCTTCCATGAGCAGAATTACTCTCCCTTCTATGTGATCCTACGATATTCTGTGTACACCCCTATAATTCCTTCATCACCGACTTATAATAAAGGTATGTGTTATTCATGTTTTTGTCTCCAGGAATGCCTAGCGCAGAAAAGACTCAGTATTTGTAGAACTGGGTTTGCATTTCTTTCAGGTGTTCCTGTTCCTATATTAATGTTTCAACAAAATGACTTGGCATTTTTTTCCTAAGGCATCCAAGTGAGTAGCAAATCTTTAGTAAAGGAAAAAAGATGCAAAGAAATTACAGATTAAAATAAACAGAGTTTATCAAAGCCATCTCTTTGGGAGACTTTCAGCATAACTGTGGGAAGTTTCCTTCATCATATCCCTGATTTTTATCTAACTCAGGAGTCGGCAAAGTATGGCCTCTCAACTGTTTTTGTATGGCCTGAGGATGATTTTACATTTTTAATAATGGGGGGAGGGGAATCCAAAGAAGAATAATATTTCATGACACATGAAAATTATATAAAATTCAAAGGTCAGTATCCATCAATAAAGTTTTTTTGGAACACAGCCACTCCTGTTCATTTGCTTAGTGTCTATATCTGTTGTCCTGCCACAAAAGCAGGGCTGAATACTTTCAACAGAGACCACATAGACCAAAAAACCTAGAATAATTACTACCTGGCCCTTTTCGGAAAACGTTTGCATACCCCTGAGCTAAGTGATTCCTAAACTTCAAACTGCTCTGTAAATGCTTCACCCAACTCCCTTTGTCAGAAGGTAAACTCATAAACTAGGAGACAGGATTTGATCTTTATTTTTAAATAGAGTCTCTTTTGTTCCAATTATAAAAAGAAATAGATACTCATTGTCACAAAAATGTTCAACAGGAAGAATAATCGAAAGAAGGAAATGCTCACAATCTCATCTCATCAAATCAACCTCTGCTTATATTTTGCTGTATTTCTTTCTTGTGTGTGGTTTTTTTTCTGACTGTTTTATTTTTTTTCCAATTCAAAAGTAATACCTCATCATTTTTTAAAACATAGATATGAGAATTTAAAAGGTCATTCTTATTTCCAACCCTAAGGGATAACTATTTAGGTTTTTTTTATAACTTCCGTTTAGTGTTTTTCTATAAGCACAACTGTATTTTCAAAATATGAATCAACCTCATATATAGAAATGGTATCATGAGGGGTTTTATTCATAAAACTTAATCATGGGCATTTTCCCATGTTTGTTTAATATATTTATGATCAAAAGTGTATATTCAAATTTTTATCTGTTTTCCACTTAATATGACACAACTATATGCCTAAGGAAAAATATTCATTCTGACCAACAATTCTGTTTTTCCGAAAATGTCCTAAATATCACCAGATGCTTAAAAATTCCTATCCAAAACTCCCAACACTAAAAGTGTTGACTTCCTTGCTTCTAGATAATAATACTAACAATTTTTTTAAAGAATAAGTATCCTTAAATAATTTCTCTTGGAAATTTATGTTTTTTTCAAATGTTCAATTTTTGACTCAGATTCATCCCTACATACTCATCTGACTTCTTTCTATTGCTACTTCCTGCTTTGGTTGTTGTTGTTTAATATAGTGCACAGTAATTAAAATACCTGTGAACCCACTACTTTAATTTGAGTGCCTAGATGAGTCTTTCTTAGCACCAGCTGTATACTAAAATCACCTGGGAAGTGTTTGAAGTTTTCTGCTGCCTGAGTCCTCCTGGCAGAAAATTCTGCTTTAATTGGCCTGGGGAGGAGTCCCAGTTTGTTAGTAAGGGCTGCAGGTGATTCTAATACTCAGCCAGGAGTATTCTCTAATACTGACTTAGGTTCAGGAACTCACTTTTTTGTTCTCCATAAAAACCATCTTCCCTGCTCCAAATACTCATATGTCACTCAGGTTGTGGCTGGAGCCCTGACTGGGACACAAACCATTCTAACATCAAGATTAAATTCAGGGCACCTAAGCATATTCTCCTTACCATCCCTTTTAATATTGACAGCTGCCATTTCCTGAGCCACTATTATGTTCCAGGCATGTGATAAGGACATTACTCCCATTATCTCAGTCAATCCTCAGGCCAGCCCTTCCATGTAGGTGTTATAACATTGTTTAAATGAGGAAACTGGGGCTCAGAGAATCTAATGCTCTGTTCTGCCCAGAACATCCCACTTACAGTTTTCCTGCCACAGCCCTGATCACAAAAGCTGCAGCATGACCTTCATGGGATACCTTTCTGTGCTGTAGGGTGGGCCCAGAAATCCCAGAAACAGGAAACACTTCGGAATTTGCAGAGTTCTCACACCAAGGCCAGAGAAGTTTAGAGTGAAGTAGAAATTAGAATAGGCAGAGCATCTCTGCATAGGGATTGAACTGAAGGAGAAATGGGGCAGTATCTTTAGGGAGAAGGAGCAAAGGTTAGCCTAAGAGCTCCTGAGAAGGACTTCCCTGGTGGTGCAGTGGTTAAGAATCCGCCTGCCAATTCAGGGAACATGGGTTCAATCCCTGGTCCGGGAAGATCCCACATACTGCTAAGGAACTAAGCCCACACGCCACAACTACTGAAGCCCACGCACTCTAAGACCTGCGTGCTGCAACTACGGAGCCCAGGTGCTGCAACTGCTGAAGCCCTCGCAACTACAGCCCGTGCTCCACAACAAGAGAAGCCACCACAATGAGAAGCCCGTGCACCGCAACAAAGAGTAGCCCCCGCTCACCGCAACTAGAGAAAGCCCACGCACAGCAATGAAGACCCAGCACAGCCAAAAAAATAAAAATTAGGGCTTCCCTGGTGGCGCAGTGGTTGAGAGTCTGCCTGCCGATGCAGGGGACGCGGGTTCGTGCCCTGGTCTGGGAAGATCCCACATGCCGCGGAGCGGCTGGGCCCGTGAGCCATGGCCGCTGAGCCTGTGCGTCCGGAGCCTGTGCTCCGCAACAGGAGAGGCCACAGCAGTGAGAGGCCCACGTAACGCAAAAAAAAATAAATAAATAAAAATAAAAATTAAAAAAATTAAAAAAAATTTTTTTAAACCTCCTGGGAATATTTTTTAAGGCAGAGATAGAAAGTAATTCCCACTAATTCAGAATTTGTTGACAAAAATTAGAAATTCTTTATAGGTCCATAGCAGTGTGGTTATTTGATATCAGTTTGTGCTATGAATTAACACCCAATTTAAATTCTAGCTTTAGTTGCTGTTTCTGTCCCACTTTTACCTCTACTCTCAATTATCCTCTAACTCAGTGGTTCTTGAAAAGAATCATTTGGGCACTACTGTATTTCAAATGCAGATTCCCCGTGCCATTTTCCCAGAGAGCCTGATTCAGGAATTGGAGGCTTAGGAATCTGAATACTTAACTGACACCTTAATCGGGTGGTTTCCAACTATAGTTGCAACCACTAACCAGACCCGCATTTTTTGGTTTACTCCTGCCTTTCCTGTTATCTCAGTAGCCATCCTATGTTTTCTCTCCTTTTCTCAAGTGACCATTTTTCCTTCTTTGTTAGCAGGGGTATCTACTACTGTGTAGCAAATTACCCCAAATTTAGCATCTTAAGACAGCGAATATTTACTATCTCATAGTCATTGTGAGTCAGGAATTCAGGGCTGGTTTGACTGTGTGGCTCTGGCTTAGAGTCTCAAATGAACCCACAGGAAGCTGTTGATGTTGATTGG
This sequence comes from Mesoplodon bidens, assembly GCF_964165515.1. Taxonomy (NCBI): domain Eukaryota; kingdom Metazoa; phylum Chordata; class Mammalia; order Artiodactyla; family Ziphiidae; genus Mesoplodon; species Mesoplodon bidens. Next base: position 146,224,497 of record NC_138178.1, on the reverse strand, counting down.
GGCTGCAGTCTTACCTGAACTGGAGGGTTCTCCTTCCAAGCTCACTCGCCTGACTATTGATGGACCTCAGTTCCTTGCTGGCTGTTGGCTGGAAACCTCAGTTCTTCTCCATGTGGGCCTGTCCATAAACTGCCTGAATGTCCTCACAACCTGCAGCTAGCTATCTTAAGAAGGAATGACCTGAGAGAGAGAGAGAGAGTACATCCAAGATGGAAACGACAATATTTTCATAACCTGATCTTAGAAATGACATACCATAGGGTTTTAGTTTGCTAGGCTGCCATAACAACGTTCCAAAACCTGGGTGGGTTAAAACAATAGGAACGTATTGTGTCACTGTTCTGGAGGCTGGAAGTCCTACATCAAGGTGTCAGCAAGGCCATGCTCCCTCTGACAGCTCTAGAGGAGGATCCTTCCTTGCTACTTCCCAGTTTCTGGTGTTTACCAGCAATTCTTGGTGTTCCTGGCTTGGAGATGCATCACTTCAGTCACATGGCCATCTTTTCCTGTGTGTCTTCACATCATCTACCTTCTGTACCTGTCTGTCTTTCTTTGAATTTGTGTCCAAATTTCCGCCTTTTTTTGTTCTTGTTGTTTTTTGTTTGTTTGTTTGTTTGTTTTGGCCGTGCCGCACAGCATGCGGGATCTTAACTCCCCCTACCAGGGATCGAACCCCTGCCCCCTGCAGGAAGCTCAGAGTCCTAGTCACTGGACTGCCAGGGAATTCCCCAAATTTCCCCTTTTTATAAGGACACTGATCACATTGGATTAGGGCCCACCCTAATGAGCTCATTTTAACTTAATGACCTTTGTAAAGACCTACTTCCTGATAAAGTCACATCTGAGGTACTGGGGGTTAGAACTTCAACATACATTTTTGGGGGACACACAATTCAACCCATAACACATAGCTTCTGCCATATGCTATCGGTCACACAGCCAAACTTGGTACAATGCGAAAGAGAAGTACACAGGCTGTGAGGACCAGGTCGGGGGATGGTTGGGGGTCATCTCGGAGGCTAACTACCACAATACTTCCTGCTTCACCTGGAAAGTAGAATTGATCAGGCTGCCTTTGCCTCAGTCTCTCTCCCCTCTATCTTCAAATTACATATATCTTCACCCATCTTCCCCTTCTCTGCCTCAAAGAAAGAAGGAGCTAAATTTCAAACTTTGGTCCTTTATGCACCATATTCCAGACCTTGCTCCATCAATTTTTTTTTTCAGTCTTAAGTCCTGACCTCTCCATTATCTCTTTAATCTTTAATTGTCAAACCTGCTTAGTTTCCCTCTTTAAAACTTAAAAAGACAGGGCTTCCCTGGTGGCGCAGTGCTTGAGAGTCTGCCTGCCAATGCAGGGGACACAGGTTCGTGCCCCGGTCCGGGAAGATCCCACATGCCGCGGAGCGGCTGGGCCCGTGAGCCGTGGCCGCTGAGCCTGCACGTCCGGAGCCTGTGCTCCGCCAACGGGAGAGGCCACAACAGTGAGAGGCCCGCGTACCGAAAAAAAACAAAAAACAAAAACAAAAAAAACCCACCTATGTTGCTTGTCAAAGCTGCCCCATCTCACCTTTCCTAAGCCAACACATTTAGCTACAGAACAGGTAGTTTTTACACTCCGAGGTGCCACTTTCTCAAGCTCTCATTCACCTACAGCTGGACCTCCACACCGCCTCTCCACTGAACTGCTCTCAACGTTCACCTTAACCTAATTGCAGAATCCAGTGGCCGCTTTACAATCTTCATCCTCCTTAATGAAAGCTGTCACCCATCTTTCCCTTACTGTATGCCAGGCATAGTGCTTGGGGCTTTGGATTTATTAGCTAATCCAACCTTTATACAACCCTCCAATGTCAGTTCACATCCTCTTTTCTTTTTTTATGTTGAAACCAAAGCACAAAGTCACACAGCTGGAAATGGTGGGACCTTGATTCAACCCCGTGTGCCTTTTCTAACTCTGTGGATCTAAAGGATTTTCTTTCTAAAGTTAAATGACTTACTCAAAGGGGAAGTCAAAACCTTATAGCATTTTTTAATTCAGGAGAGCAAATTTTGCATCATGGGCAAGTAACTTTAGCGATGTTTTTGTCTCTGTGTTACAAAGATGCGGGCTAGAAGGTGTAAAAGGATTCAGCATCAACCCTTACTAGCAAGGACCGAAGCATCTAGGCTGCGTTACAGGTGACATCCACAGGGGAAGCAGCTGAGCCCATCAGCTAAACATGCAGAGCTGGAATAAGATGTGTGTTGGAATTTCAGGCTCAACACTTAGTATGGGAAGCTCCAGAGACTAAAATAGGGCCTGGCATATCGCAGGCACTCCAATCATATTTGTGAAGGAGAGAATCCATGACTTTCAGTATGGTGCTGGACCTTTCTAAGCCTCAGTTTCCGCATGTGAGAAATAGGTCAATAATCGTAGTTAATTCATAGGGTTATCATGAGAATTAGGTGAGATAATGCATGTAAAGTATTTGATCCCGTGCCTGGCACACTCCACCCATTTCCACTCTAATGAGTGATCCAGGCAGCCCTATCTCTCAAGTCAGAGGGACAAAAATCACAGGGGAGGTTAAACTGCTATAACAAAGGGAACCAACAAGACTGGGACTTAAAGTACACGGAAGTTTTGGGCTTCCCTGGTGGCGCAGTGGTTGAGAGCCCGCCTGCTGATTCAGGAGACACGGGTTCGTGCCCCGGTCCGGGAAGATCCCACATGCCGCGGAGTGGCTGGGCCCATGAGCCATGGCCGCTGAGCCTGCGCGTCCGGAGCCTGTGCTCCGCAACGGGAGAGGCCACAACAGTGAGAGGCCCGCGTACCGCAAAAAAGAAAAAAAAAGAAAAAAAAAAGTACACGGAAGTTTCTTTTTCATGACCTCAAATCCTTTGCAGGTAAATATAAAAGACAAACATTCCAAAGCGAAACCATTCAGAGGTACCCCTCAGTGCTGGCTGTCCTCCACATCTACTCCACCCCACAAGCTGTCGGCAACTGGGGACTGACCAACTACCAGGCTCTTTTCATCTCTGATATCCAGAGGGAAGCCTCATCATAAGGGCAGAGCTGTGATCCAATAGACCTGGTACATTTATAAGAGAGGAATGGACACCAGAGCTCTCTCTCCACCATGTGAGGACACAGCAAGAAATCCCCATTAGCAAGCCAGGAGGAGTGCTCCCACCAGAACCTGACCACGCTGGCACCAGCCTCTAGAACTGTGAAAAAAATAAATATTTGTTGTTTAACCACTCAGAAAAAGAAAAGAAGTAGAAGAAGAAGAAAAAGGAAGACTCAGAATACCAATTCTCCATATAGTGATTCCTAACAGAGCCATTGTGGTGGGGTACACATGTTACCAACCAGGGTTCTTGGCCTCCTTAATCAATAGAAATTGATATGAGGCCAGACAAGAAATTCAGGCAAAGCCTTATTGGGGCTCCTGCTGCAGCAGGAGGGAGTGAGAACAAGTAACAGTTTCCCTTGCTCACTCGTTCCCTGATGGGGGACGAGCTGGTTCCTTATATGGGGTGAGGGTAGGGGCGGGTCCAGGGGTCGGGCCAGAGGCGTGGCTTAGGTGGTCTGCCCACCCCTCTGGTGGTGGTGTGTGCAGGGGGCATGCGCAGTACCCTGCTTTTGCTCCCGGCTCTTCAGAAGTGGCAGTTGGGCTTTTTGATCTTTTTGTATCTTGTTGTCCGTAATTTGCCTCAGCTGCCCATGCATACAGTTCTTTTTAATATTTTATTTTATTTATTTATTTATTTATTTATTTATTTTCTGTACGTGGGCCTCTCACTGTTGTGGTCTCTCCCGTTGCACAGCACAGGTTCCGGACGCGCAGGCTCAGCGGCCATGACTCACGGGCCTAGCCGCTCCGCGGCATGTGGGATCTTCCCGGACCGGTGCACGAACCCGCGTCCCCTGCATTGGCAGGTGGACTCTCAACCACTGCGCCACCAGGGAAGCCCATACAGTTCTTTTTAGTCCCTTATAGTTTCTCTGTATTTTGTTGCTTGAGGAGACGTCTGTCCAGGTGCAAGGACTGCAGCCAAGTGTCCCAGGTCCCAGGGCCCAGCCTGTCTCACACATACCTCCAGAAAGAGACCCCCTCCCCTTGATCATCCCCAGTCCTGGCAATGATTCCTTCCCTAGTACAATAATTAGAGTCAAGGCACACAGGACCAATCCGGTGAAGAATACCTGACATTTATCTGTTTGATAAATCAGAGTACCCAGAAGTGGGCCAAGTTTAGTCCAGAAGAAACGGCTTACTCTCAGATAAAGTGTTATGAAAGGGAATGGGAAGCTTCTTCTTCCTGATCACTGTATCTCAAATAAGCAGTCTTCTGATTTAAGAGCTTGGATATTGAGTATTAATTCAAGTGGCCTTGGTCTAAGGAGAATTGGGGTCAGATATCCTTCTGGTGAAGCAATTAGTCCATCCTGTTGAGCTCTGTGGAAATATTGTTGCATCCGCAGTGAGATATTATTAGGAACCAGAGCAGCAGAAACTTGGATCCTGGTGGAAAGCCAGTGACCAGGAAAGGCCCAGCACCTCCAGCATTAGCACATACGAACTAGTGCGGCTTCTGGGTTGAGGTTTGGGGCTTCCAGGTGATCTTGATGAGGCTGACTCTAATCTCTGATGGTTTCCACCACCCTAAATCCTGATTAAGCCTCATGTGCTCCCAGACCCTGTTCAGAACAGCAGGGCACTTGGTATAAATAGTTGAGTGTTGTATAAAATGGAAGCAAGGAAAGGGGCTGGAGGTGGAGATAGAGAGGATAGTGGTGGGTCTCATCTACCATGTTAGTGAGCTGGGACTTTATCCAGAGGACACTGAGTAGGTGTTGCAAGTTTTTATGCAAGAAGAAAATATGATTAGATTTATGTTTTAGAGGGGGAGGGCTAGGAGGGGGACAGTGGCCAAAATCAGGACTTTTTATATGACAAGGAATGGAATCCCTGGTACAGCCATCTAAAAAAAATGAGTTTATTTATTGGCTAGTATAACTGAGCAATTTACAGACAGGCCCAGCTGTAGGCTTGGTTTTATCCAGAGCTCAAGCAGAGCTCTGGCATCCATCTCTTTGCTCGACTTCCTCTGAATATCAGTTTCATTCTCAGGCAGGCTCGTTTTGTGTTAGCAAGATGCCAGCAGCCCTAGCCTCACAACCTCACACCTCCAAAGTCAGAGGAAGAGAGAGCATCTCTTCCAGGATCTCCCAATGAAGCAACTCAGATCCTCCCAGAAGCTCTAGCAAACATTTCCTAATGTCTCACTGCCTTTCAGTTGGGTCATCTGCTCATCCCTGACCCTATCACTAAGGCCAGAGTGACTGGGTCTTAGTCTGTTCAGACTGCTATAAGAGAAGACCACAGATTGGGTGGCTTAAACAACAAATATTCATTTCTCACAGTTATGGAGGCTGGAAGTCAAAGAACAGGGTGCCAGCATGGTCAGGTTCTCAGTGAGAGCCCTCTTCCTGCTATGTCCTCATAGGGCCTTCCTTGGTGTGAGCACAGAGAAAGAGAGACCTTGTGTCTCCTCTTGTTTTTATTAGGGCACTAATCCCATCATGAGGGCCCCACCCTCATGACCTAATCTAACCCTAATTACAACTCCAAGTCTTCACCTCCGAATACCATCACGTTGGAGGATAGGGTTTCAACATATGAATCTTAGAGGGATACAAACATTCAATCCATAGCAAAATATGCTGATATGGAGTTTAGCTAAGCAGGATCCACACTGCAAATGGGGACCCTCACCAGAAATGGTGGTGGGGCGACTCCACTCAAACTATAGCTTACCAGTGGGGGAGGGGTGGTTCCCCAAAGGAAACGCAAGAGATTGTTTTACCTAACAAAAAGGGTAAAAGGATGTTGTGGTAGCCAACTCCCAAGATAACCCCCAAGGATCCTCACATCTTGGTATCCACACATAGCCTCCCACATGTATCAGGTTTGGTCTATGTGACCAATAGAATATAGCAGAAGTGAAAATGTTGGAAATTCAGTTTTAAAAGACGATGGCTTTAAAACAAATAAATAAATAAAGACTATGGCTTTTTATAAATTTCTTTAATTTTGTATCTATATGAGATGATGATATTCACTAAACTTACTATGATAATCATTTCATGATGTATGTAAGTCAAATCATTATGCTGCACACCTTAAACTTATTCGGTGCTGTATGTCAACTATACCTCAAAAAGCTGGAAAAAAAAAAGAAAAAAATCATTAATTAGAAATTAAAACCACCACAAGGATTTACTGTATAACACAGGGAACAATATTCAATATCTTGTAATAACCTATATGTAACAGAAAATAATCTTAAAAATATATATACATTACTGAAACACTTTGCTGTATACCTGAAACTAACACAATATTGTAAATCAACTGTACTTCAATTTAAGAAAAGAAATAAAAACTTAATTATGTTTTTAAAAAGACTATGGCTTCCATCCAGAACTCCTCCCTCCCTCCCTCTCTCTCTCTCTCTCTCTCTCTCTCTCTCTCACACACACACACACACACACACACTCTTGTGGGGAAGGCAGCTGCCACCTTGTGACCCTCAGGCAACCTATGGAGAGTCTGACTGAAGCCCCAGGCCACCAGCCATGTAAGTGAGCCTGGAAGCAGCTCCTCCAGCCCAGTGAGCCTTGAGATGACTGAAGCCTCAGAAATGACCCTCAGAAGCACTCAGCTAAGCCTCTCCCAGATTCCTAACCCTCAGAAACTATGGGAGATAATATATATTTGTGGTTTCAAACTATTACGTTTTGGGGTAGCTGGTCACATAGCAGTAGATAACACAGATGGTGAGGCAAAACCAAGAGGTGTGCATTAAGTCAATCATGGGATTGATGGGGCACTGGTAAAGGAAGGGGACAAATGGGAATGATATTGAGGAGGCAAATTGTAGCAACTTGGTGATTGATTTGACATGGAGCGTAAGGGCGATAAGAATCAAATTTCACTTCCAGGCTGTAGAGTGGGTGCAGTAGAAGATACAGGAAGAAGGGGTAACGCCCGTGCGCTCACTCACGTTAGTTGAGTGGGAACATCCTGGGAGGAAATGCCATCAGGCAGCAGGACCCATAGGTCTGAAGCATAGGAGACAGATATGGGTCAGAGCAGTTTCTAAGATCAAGTTGAAAGGAATCCCCATATATATGACTAGGAAAATAAAAAAAGCCACTCAGGTTTTTGTTGAGGCAAAGACATGGAGGGAGTATTTTGTGAGCAGATTAAGAATGTGTTTGGGGCTTCCCTGGTGGCACAATGGTTGAGAGTCCGCCTGCCGATGCAGGGGACACGGGTTTGTGCCCCGGTCCGGGAAGATCCCACATGCCGCGGAGCGGCTGGGCCCGTGAGCCTTGGCCGCTGAGCCTGCGCGTCCGGAGCCTGTGCTCCGCAACGGGAGAGGCCACAACAGTGAGAGGCCCGCGTACCACAAAAAAAAAAAAAAAAAATAGAATGTGTTTGTCTTGGAAGGAGCTTTCCAGTGACCAGTGGAGAAAAGGCCATCAGCCTATAAGATCCCAAACATGAACACTATGGGGATGAGGGTTTGGGGAGACTAGAGGACTAGAAACTTACAATCTGGGCTGGGGCCAAAAGTATAGGGATAGGACTAATTTGCCTTCAAATTCAGACAAGACCCTGGCCCAGCTTGTGTGTGTCTACTTTTCACCTTATACATTTGCATATGTCAACCTGGCTCACATACTCTGGATTAGTCCACCAAAAACACATTCTTGTTTTATTGCATTTAACATTTATTTGTAAATACGTGTTCCTGGTTGTTATCATAAGGCATGTTAAGTGTTATTTTTAGTGTTTCATTCAGTAAGTCATTTGCCAACCTTGCCATGGCCTGGAGTCTGGGCTTTAGTCCTCACAGCTCAAAGGCATCTCGCCTGTCTCGAAACTCCTGTGGCACTTCACCTTTGTACATCTCCTCTAGCAGCTATCATAGGCTGCCTTGGAGTATTATTATTTGTGGGCAGATTATAAATTCTTTGATGTCAGAGACACTGTTTTATAAACCTTCGCAGCCCACTCAGTGAGAAGAAAGATTCCCCATGAGCCGTAAATTGCAGGAACCAGCTTTCACAGGATGTCACTTGCACTGGCTGGTCAGTGCCCACTCCTTGTTCTTGGGGAGCAGCACGTCCTGTCCTCATAGTAAATTCTCTCAGCAGTTATATTGCTGCTGCCTGGAGCTACTCCACAGGCATCACTAACATGCACATCACAGATCTATGAGGTTCTCTCCACCCCTGGAATTTGGAGTTTTGCGCTGAAACACCCCACACTGAGGCATCTTAATGGCAGTGTGCCGGAAAGAAGTCGGCTTCCCGGTCTGTGGCTAACATACCCAGAGCTGCCCTGATGCTGGCACCTTCTGAAACTGATTTAAACCTCCTGAATTTCATGAGATGTCCCAGCACCTTGACCTAATTTCCTCTTTTTGTTTCAGCTAGCTCAAGTTGACTTCTGTAACTTGAGCATGAAATAGCTTAACATGCAACATTATCCATTGCAAGCAGCAAAAGATTGGTTCATCCCTGAGGACTCAGAAAGTGTCTCATGAAATCCAAGGGCAAGAATGTGCCCAGGTCCGAGAAGTAGTCTGGAAACAGGAAGTGGGAACTGTCAAGAACTCAGGAATATAGTCTCTTTTCTCCTGTCTGTTTTCTGTTTTTCTTTTGACTTCATTTCCTCTCTCCCTGCAGCCTGGCTTTCCCTATCTCTCAATGCATATGGCAGAAGATGGCCACATCATATCACCCAGGTTTTATATCTCCTCCATCCACAAGCAGATCCCAGCATGAGAGTGGAAGCTCTTTGTCCCAATTCCGAGTTCCCTGGAGAGGAAAATCTGATTAGCCCAGTTTGGGCGAGATGTGTATCCCGGTCCAATCAGAGGAAATGATGTCCCATGGCACAAGCATGGCCACCAGAGAGCCCACATCATAGGTGAAGGTGAAGTTTAAGAGGGGTGTTGTAAACTAGGCTGACACCTCCAATGCTGAACTAACAAGCAGCTCAACTTCAAAATGGCCCAGTGTGCCCTGGATCTAACTCACAACCACCCACCACCACTTGAGCAATTTTCTGATAGACATTAACAGGCTGTAGTACATTTTCTGGAACCTCACCACCCTACCATGGTCTTGGGAGGAGCCTACAGACTTTTAACCAGTCCTAGGAGGTTTCTGATAATCTTTAACCAGACATCCTTCTCCCCTCCCCCTCCTTCTCCCTTCCTTTCTCCCTCTCCCTCTCCCCCACCCACTCCTCCTCCCTTTCCCCTTCCCTTCCTCTCTTCTTTTCTCTTCTTTTTTGCCTCCAGTATGACAATGATTATCTAAACCAACACTGTTCAACAGAAATATAATGAAAGCCACAAAAGCAAACCACACATATTATTTTAAATTTTCCAGTGGCCACATTTTTTAAAAGGTAAAATGAAACAGGTGAAATTAATTTAAAATATATATTTCATTTAACTCAATATCTTCAAAATATTATCATTTCAATATGCAAGTAACGTAAAAATTATTAATGTGATATTTAAGATTTTTGCCATATTAAGTCTTGGCAATCTGGTGTGTATTCCACACTTCAGCACATCTTTTTTTAATTAATTTTTATTGGAGTATAGTTGATGTACAGTGTTGTGTTTATTCAAGTGTTCAACAGCTGCATGGAGCTTGAGGCTACCATACTGGACAGCAGAGATTTAAACATTTTTATTATTTCCTTTAAAAATGTCTCTGCCAAGAAAGGAGTCTTTGAATTAGCTTTTTTTTCTATTTTTTTAGAAAGCTTCCTTCAGTGGAGGAACAAGGGTGTCATTGGTAAGAAAGTAATAATGATTCAAAAGGAACAGGGGTTGTGTGGCCTTGGCCACCACCCCTTAGCAACATTGTTTTAGGTCATATTAGATACTTTGTCTGACTACCACCAGGGCTAGGAAGTGAACACAGGACCTGGTTTCCTTACTACAAAATGAAGCTACATGGGGAATGTTGCATCCCCAAACCCTTTATCCCAAGCTCTGTACCTAGGTTGGAAATCACAGTTGCTATGTGTTATAGTGACCTGCATAGCTCGGAACCTCAGGCAAGAATGGGACATTCCATTCTCCTGGAAAAGATTTCACATAGTAAAATTTCTCATGGTACGTGGATTTTTAGAGAACAGTGTTCCTCAGCCCTATGTTGTTGATGTTAAATAACACAATCGGTTTTATGGTTCCTAGTGGTAACAAGAGTTAAGTGAGATAATATATGCAAAGTGCCTGGTGCATAATAACAGCTCAATAAAAAAATGGCAGGTGCTCTTACTGTTGGTAGGAACATTGTTAGCATTAGTGTTATTCATCTAGGTTTCCTGTAAAATCATCCTTTCCTTCTGCTGCATGGGCTGCAGCCAGTTAAAGTTGGACAGTTTTTCTTTAAACCTTAGCCCACACAGGATTGCTCTGTATAGAGGCACCACTGAGGTTCCTGGTCTAGGAGTGTCTAACACTTCCCAGAGCCACGAGTTCTCTTTTTACCAGTGACCACTGCTTGCCTTACCTAAGACGTCTGTCTTTGCTCTGTTGGGGCTTTACTTCTGGACTCTGTTTTATTTTTCATGCAGAAACCACCTAAAGGCTCCTTGAAGAAGAGAACCTTATTTTATCAGGAGCCAAGCCCTCATTTCAACCCTGCTGCACTGGGTCAGGGCTACTTGTCCAAAGTGCCCCCACCCTGACACACACAGGACGTCCAAAGTCTCCCCAGGTCCTGTTTGTTTTTTCTATACAACGCCCACACCTGGATCTCCCACCTCCACTCTCGTTCACACCTGAGGAGACCAGGTAGTTTTCAGTGCCCTCCCTCAACCTGTCTTTGTCAGACAGGTTCTCCCGGCTCCGGAACTTTCTTTGAGTGTAGAACCCAGTTGGTGGTGGTACTTTTTTTTTTTTTTTTAACAAGGGATCGAACCCATGCCCCCTGCAGTGGAAGCATGGAGTCTTAACCACTGGGCCACCAGAGAAGTCCAATTTTTTTTTTTGGTGGTACTTCTTGTTTTCAAATGCAATGATACTGGGATTACTAAAGTAAAAATGTATTTATTTTGAGTGTTTAATTGCTTTTAAATAAATTGCTTATTTTTCTATATGCATCTCATAGGGAAAAAAGTGGACTCCTCAGATAAGCAAGAAGAATCCAAAACACCCCCATAAGCACCCTCCACACATCACTGATGTGTAGGCAGCCTTCCAGGCCACCTTCCCAGGCATTTTTCTTTGTTTGTTTGTTTATTTTATTTATTTATTTATTTATTTATTTATTTTTGGCTGTGTTGGGTCTTCGTTGCTGCGCGTGGGCTTTCTCTGGTTGCGGCGAGCGGGGGCTACTCTTCGTTGCGCTGCGAGGGCTTCTCATTGCAGTGGCTTCTCTTGTTGCGGAGCACGGTCTCTAGGCGTGCAGGCTTTCTCTACTTGTGGCATGTGGGCTCAGTAGTTGTGGCTTGAAGGCTCTAGAGCGCAGGCTCAGTAGTTGTGGCGCATGGGCTTAGTTGCTCCACGGCATGTGGGATCTTCCCGGACCAGGGCTCGAATCTGTGTCCCCTGTGTTGGCAGGCAGATTCTTAACTGCTGCACCACCAGAAAAGTCCCCCAGGCATTTTTTTTTTTAAGGCATTTGTTCTTTTGTCAAATCAAAATGAGGTTTACCCTGTTGGCAGTATTATACCTTTTTTTTCTTTTTCACTCAGCAAGAATATACCACAAACATCTTACTCAGATTTTGACACCACGACTTTAAGTAACTGCTTGTCATTTATGAATTTCACTTGCAGTGTTACTGAAGGCCTCGTGGCTTTTTCTCTTTGTGATGTTTTTTCAGCACCGGAAACACAACACTGAGAGGGTGACTAGCGGGTTGCAAAAGTGTGACATACAGCTGTGCATCTCTCTCTGGCCAGGACAGGAGGTTGCTTCACCCTGTCCCTCTAAGCAGGACAAGCGTTCTTGAAAGAAGCCACCAGAACAGGCCACAGATACTAAGGGCTCAGCAACGGTCAGTTGGACAAATTTATCTTGTGGCTAGTCTGTAGTTCCAAACGTCAACAAAAACAATGCATTTTAACACATTCGGGATCATGCTACACTTGACTATTAATTCTTTTTAAATTGCCTTTTTGCATAAATCAGGAACATCTTTTCCCGTCAATAAGTATAATTTGAACCCCTCATTTTAAAAAATTATACAAAATTGATAGACTATTGGCAACTGTTGAAGCACAGGAATAGGTACACGGAGCTCTGTTGAACTATTCTCTGATTGTGTGCCTGTTGAAATTTTCCATAATAATTTTAAAAAGTAGGTTATAGTGTGCTCTTACAGTCCATCTTCAGTCTTCTGAGACCAAACCCTAGGGTTAGGGAGCTTGAGGTGAGTGGCCAGCTTGGAGCAGAAGACCAATTGGGAGATTTAGGGTAGGTGGGCCTCACTCTAGAAAAGCCGCTGTAAGGTGGGCAGGCCCGGAGGTGGAGGAGGGTGAGGGTCCGGGGGAGGGGGTGGAGGCGGAAGGGGAGCCGTTGCTGTGTGCAGCTGCAGGGCCCCTTCCAGGGAAGCCACGGTTGCTGGCTTCTTCCTGCCCTTGCTTAGACTTTGGGTGCCCCAGCCTGGCTTTAGCACCTGGGCTGTGTGGGAGGAGTTCCCTCTGTACCCGTTGGAGGCAGACCTTGGGTGCCCACAGATGCTCAGGATAGGGATGGGAACGGATAGGGTGGAGAGGTCTCCCCAGGGAGCATTTTCCACTTGCTCCCGCCTAAGGCACGCTTCTCCCCTCCCACACATACTCCCCCGTGAGTACACGGTTGCAGAGTAAGTCAAGGATTCGGGGGAGAGGTGGTCGCAGAGGAGACTGGGGGCTGAGGGAGGGCTGTCAGTGAATTAAGCTAACATGCAACTTGTTCTAGCACCCAGGCCTCTGTGTGATTTCACTGAATTGATTTGACTCAGGACAGGCCAGCAAATGTGGGGGGATAAAAACAAAAAAAAAGAGGATTGATCTCTTACACAGAGAACTAAAACTTCTGGCCCTTCAGGCTTTTTGTTTTCTTTTCCTTCTTTCTTTTTTGCTTGCACAGTGTTTAAAAACCAAAATAATAAACTTGTAACATTTGATCTAAAACCAAACTTATTACTGCTAACAATGAAAAATTAGGGGATTTCACTTAAAAAATTGTATTTTGGGACTTGTTTAAGAGCATCTGAAGATTGCAGACCCTTTGGCTGTGGGTGCCGGCGGCTGGGTCACCCCCTCCCACTCCCCCAGCAGCCTGGTCCCGGGGGATTTGAGCACAGGGCCCTTGGTTATAGACTCACAGAATGTCAGGAGATCATTTAGTCCAGAGTTTTCCAAACTATGGGTCTCCCTTCATTAGTGGCTCTTGAAGTCACTTTATTTTGAGAGAAGAGAGGAGAGGAGAATGCAGGCTGACAGAGGCAGCGAAAGTGCTGCTGAGATGTGTGTGCTGCAGGGAAGTGAAGTCCAAAAAATACCCCAAAAGGTTTGAGAATTACTGGACTAGGCTAATCCTCTCATTTTACAGATAAAGAAATTAAGGACCAGAGAAGAAGAATAACTGACCCAAAGTCACACAGCTAGCTAGAGTGAGCACTGGAGGAGGATGTACGGTCCCTGAGCCCAGGCTACCCACCTTGCCGGGGGTTGGGAACACTGAACTCAATGTGGTCAAATCAGGCTCAAGCCAATACTCTTCACTTATTAGAAAGGAAATGACCAGGTCCTTAGGACAATGTTTCCTCAAGGTAAGGGACCACCTGTACCAGGATCACCCCAGATGCTTTTGACAGATGCAGATCCCAGCCTCAGCCACCTGCTCACCTTAGACAAGTTACCTAACTTCTCTGAACCATTTCCCAGCAGTGAGGTGGGGCTAGTGAGAGCGCCAGCCTCACAGCATTGCCTGGAAGTGCTCCCATATGATTTCTGACATAAAGGTGGTTACTATCACCTATTAATTCTCAGCTAGGAGCCAGCCATTGCACTGGACCCTGGGGGACAGAGATGACCCAGCCAGTCCCCCTCTTTAGGGAGCTCACAGTTTAACCACTGATCACACCAGGTCCTCCCTCTTCAGAGCAAGACTCCAGCTCCTAATGATTCAACGAGGCCTGTTGCCATTTGTATTTTCCCCAGAACAAGTAGGTATTTGCACCAAAGAAAGGAGCCTCTGGCTGGTTGAGGGAATTCTCCTATCCTGAAGATGATAAAGCCCCCTCAGTTTCCTTATCTGTAAAATGGGCTTTCTCCATCCTCGGGGTGGGGAGGACAGCGTGCAGATATTTGGGCTGAGTGCAGAGGCCTGGAGAGCAAGCCAAGAAGGTGAGACTGGCAGGGACAAGATGTCCTGGGAGCAGGACCCTGTGCTGGACCCTCGGGAAAAGCCCTGGACCTATGGGAAGGGCACCATGGGCAATGAAGCCAACCAGGTGGGAAACCCCGAGGCCCTGCCCCGCCCACCTGGCCGCCAGACCTGTCTGCCCAGAAGGGAGGGGCTAATCAGAGACGTCCCTCCTCTGAAGGCTTCACCTTTCTCCTTCTTTCCAACCTTGACTCCCAAGCTGAATGGACACGGCTCTCCTGTTGATTCCAGCCCCCAGGCAGCAGGAAAACCAGCACTGTGTGGTTTTCCTGCTGTGACGGCTGCAGGGAGGGCCACAGAGGGAGGCCAGGAGGTGCCTCCCTCCGCACCTACCAGCCTGGCACCAGCAACAAAGCTGCCCTGTTCCCACTCCCGCAGGCGGCTTCAACTACGGGGTGCCGTCCAGAGAATGGTCTGGGGAGACACGCCCCTCTCCTTTGGCAAGGCTTTAACTTCTTGCATTTAAGTTTGAATAAATGTAAAGTGATATTTCACCTAATTGATACAGATCACTTAACCCTCGCACAGTCCTGTTCTTATTCCGAGGCAGCAGAGGAGACCCAGGCTGCCAGTAGCGGCAGACCCGGTACATTTGACCACTAAAGCAGATCATTTCTGAAGACCAGGCTTTTCTATACAACAAAATTATTTTCATCAAGAATCATGGAGCGGCTTCCCTGGTGGTGCAGTGGTTGAGAGTCCGCCTGCCGATGCAGGGGACACGGGTTCGTGCCCCGGTCCGGGAAGATCCCACATGCCACAGAGCGGCTGGGCCCATGAGCCATGGCCGCTGAGCCTGTGTGTCCAGAGCCTGTGCTCTGCAACGGGAGAGGCCACAACAGTGAGAGGACCGCATACTGCAAAAAATTAAAAAAAAAAAAAAAAAAAAGAATCATGGCATAAAAAAAAAAAAATCATGGAATAAAACAAATAATAATGGCCAGAAAAGAAACACAGTGAAGTTTGTCTCATATTTAACTTTGTATATGAAAGCATATATATTTTTGGCGTCAGTTTTTTATTCCTTATCAAACTATTATAGCAACAGTGTATGATTTGTAAGAGAGAAAAAAACCACACAAAACTCCTGTCCCCAAAGAAAGCCACATGTTTATTTCTCCGTGGTCCCCTTCCAACCTTCATCTGCCATATTATAAGCATTTTCAACATAGCAACAGAACCTTATAATTATGGTTCAAAGGATCCTAAGTGAACAACAATGGGGGGTGATAATGTAAATGCAACAACTCAGTGTTTTTTGTTTCAACAACTAAAGAAACGAACACATCATATTTCTCAGCAGCGGGAATATAAAATCATCCTTGTTAAATTTAAAATAAAACATAAGGGGCTTCCCTGGTGGTGCAGTGGTTGAGAGTCCGCCTGCCGATGCAGGGGACACGGGTTCGTGCCCCAGTCTGGGAAGATCCTACATGCCGTGGAGCAGCTAGGCCCGTGAGCCATGGCCACTGAGCCTGCGCGTCCGGAGCCTGTGCTCCACAACGGAAGAGACCACAGCAGTGAGAGGCCCGCGTACCGCAAAAAAAATAAAAATAAAAATAAAATAAAATAAATTAAATAAATTAAAAAAATAAAACATAAATATTACATTACAGAAAAAAGTAATGGATTAAGTACGTTAACTACATTTATGTTTGGGTGGTGGGGATTTTTTTAACAAAAGGGGAAAGAACACATGAAGAAATGTTTCTGAATGAATAAATGAACCAAACCATTTGTTTCATCCTTTGAATTGATTATCTGATTTTCTCTAGAAAAAAAAAAAAAAGAAGATGCAAATGATTCAATCCAGATCTTATTATACATTCTGTTATTGTAAGTTCCTGGTCTGGTAAGCGCACACACACACACACACACACACACACACAAAAACACTTGAAAAATCCCCCATTCCTAACTATGTGCTTAGTGCACGCCACCTGGTGGACAAATTGCACAGCACTCTGTCTCTCTCACTGGAGCTGACATGAAGTCACAGGTCCCAGAAAGCTCTATAAAGGTTTGGAAACAGGTTTATCCCTCATTACCTAATCCATTTTCAGTGTTTGACCGCCACTTTATTAACTTGAACCATTTCTCACCTTCACCAGGATTTTAACTTTAATTTGAAGGAGGACCATGTGCCTGAGCAATAAACTATCCAAATGAAGCAAATAAGAGTAGAGCTTGGGGGCTTCCCTGGTGGCGCAGTGGTTGAGAGTCCGCCTGCCAATACAGGGGACACGGGTTCATGCCCCGGTCCGGGAAGATCCCACATGCCGCGGAGCAGCTGGGCCCGTGAGCCATGGCCGCTGATCCTGCACGTCCGGAGCCTATGCTCTGCAACGGGAGAGGCCGCAACAGTGAGAGGCCTGCATATCGCAAAAAAAAAAAAAAAAGAGTAGAGCTTGGGCTTCCCTGGTGGCGCAGTGGTGGAGAGTCCGCCTGCCGATGCAGGGGACACGGGTTTGTGCCCCGGTCCGGGAGTATCCCACATGCTGCGGAGCGGCTGGGCCCGTGAGCCATGGCCGCTGAGCCTGCGTGTCCAGAGCCTGTGCTCCGCAACGGGAGAAGCCACAACAGTGAGCCCGTGTACCACAAAAAAAAAAAAGAAAGAAAAAAAAAAGAATAGAGCTTGGCATTAAAGTTAAATAAACACACTGAAAAACCAATGTGGCTTGTGTCTGTGATGGTGCAGGAGAGCCTCTTGGCATAGGGCAAGCAACAACTGACAAAACTTCAGGGAGAAATAGGTAAGTCAACTATTGTACTTTGAAATATTACCACACTCCTCTATGCCCAAGCAATACAATTAATAGACTGAGCTATTAGCTATATATAACATTCTGAACCTGGAAAAAAAGGAATACACATACTTTTTGAGATATGCAACCTTTAAAACAACATAGTAAGTCATAAAGGAAGCCTCTACAAATTCCAAAGGATCTTTACCGTTCAGACTGTACTTTGATGACAAAGCAATAAAATTAGAAATGTATAACGAAAGTAGAGTTTTTTAAAATCTCAGGACAGGCAATGGTCTGTGAAATATTTGGTGGATGGATATAATAATTTCCTTTTTTTTTTCAAAAAAGTTTGGTGACCTCTAAAGAATGGAAATACTATTTTATGGCTTCCCAACTAGACAAGGGAAAAACAGAGGTTATAGAAAACTGATAACATTTTCAATCCAGAAGAAAGTAGAAAAAGTAAAAGTGAAGAACAATAAAAGGGTAATACAAAATAAGATATTAGACATAAGTCCAAATGCATTAATAATTTTAAGGAAGATAAACATAATAAATTCAAATATTAAAAGAACTTACCAGATCATAGTCTTACAAATCCAATAACATGCTACTCATGAGAGAGACCTACAACAAAACCGGAAAGAAAATTTGAAAATAAAGGGATGAAAAGCTGGCTTAGCAACCTAACATAAACAAATAAATTATATGGTGTTAAAAAAATTAATAGGGGATGAAGAGGAAAAGTACATAATAAAGCGATACTCCATTAAGAAAAGAGGACATTGGGACTTCCCTGGCAGTCTAGCGGTTAAGACTCCGCACTTCCACTGCAGGAGGCGCGGGTTTGATCCATGGTTGGGGTAAGATCCCTGCATGCCGTGTGGTGCAGCCAAAAAAAAAAGGAAGAAGAGGACATCATAAGCCTGGGTAGACTGAATAACAGCTGAACCGTTGTTAAATATGCACACAAGTTCTTTAACACTCTTCCCTTCAAAGGTGGAGCCTAACTCCCCTGCCTTGAATATGGGCTAAACTTAGCAGCTCACTTCTGATGAGTAGAATATGGTGGGGTATGTGGTTCCAAAAGCCACATCATAAAAGACATCACAGCTTCTGTGTTGCACACTCTTGCTCTGGGGAAGGCCACCTGCCATGTCACGTGGACACTCCAGCAGCCCGAAAGATGTCCACATGGGGGGAGACTGATGCACCAACCTGCCAATCACATGCATGAGCTTGGAAGTAGGTCCTCGAGACCTGGGCTCACCTTTGGAGGACAGTTGCCCCAGCTGAGATTGGTAAACTCATGAGAGACCCCAAACCAGGATCACGAAACTAAGCCATTTCTGAATCCCAGACTCAAAAACTGTGAGACTGTAAATGTGTATTGTTGTTTTAAGCCATTAAGTTTGGGGGGTAATTTATGACTCAGTAATAGATAATTAATAAGATGGCCTTAAGTTTTAGAAAGCAAAAACTGACATAATTATAAAAAGAAATTGACAAATCACAAGGCCTAGTGGGAGATCCTAACAGCCTTTCTCAGAAATGGGTAGATCAAGCAGAAAAAAAATTATAAAATAGAAAATAATAATACAATTAGCTAATAGTTAAGAACTTACGGTATCATTCAAAGTATTTTGCTTGAATACAGAACCTTGCACCAAAAAATAGAGGCATACATTATTTCAAGGGTGAAAAAAGCATCATAAATGCTGACCAGTTATAAGGTCACAAAGAAAATCTCAAGATAGTTCAAGTAATCTGTTATACTAATCACTGTTTCTACTAAACACAATGCAATTAAATTTAAAACCAATAATTAAAACAAAGTGTTTTTAATCCATATTTGAAAACTTAAAAATTTACTCTCAAATAACTCATGGTTAAAGGGGAAATGACACTTAGTAAGAACTGAACAATGGAAATACTACTAATCGAATTTTTTGAAATGTAGCTGAAGTGGTATATAGAGGGAAATGTGTAGGCTTAAATGCATTTACTGAAAAACGAATTAAAATAAGTAAGTTGTGCTCAATACATGAAGCCAAACAGAAATACAGAATAAACCTAAATTAAGACCAAAGAAGGAAAATTTTAAAAGAGACAATAACAATAAATTAATGAAATAGAAAGCAAAAGAAAAAACAAGAGAGAGAGATTGACAAACCTCCAAGCTAGTTATTAATTTATTTTTTGAACTTATGAACTTCATTTAAATTGGAAACTTCTGCTCTTTGAAAAATACTGTTAAGAAAGAAAACAACAAAACAACAATAAAAAACCAAGGAGCAAATATTTGCAAAATACATATCTGAAAAAGGACTTGTATCCAGAATAGAAAATAAGTCTCAAAACTTAATAAGAGGGTTTCCCTGGTGGCGCAGTGGTTGAGAGTCCGCCTGCTGATGCAGGGGACATGGGTTCGTGCCCCGGTCTGGGAGGATCCCACATGCCGCGGAGCGGCTGGGCCCCTGAGCCATGGCCGCTGAGCCTGCGGGTCCGGAGCCTGTGCTCCGCGACGGGAGAGGCCACAGCAGTGAGAGGCCCGTGTACAGCAAAAAAAAAAAAAAAAAAAAAAAAAAAAAACTTAATAAGAAAACAACCCAGTTTTTTAAATGGGCAAAATATTTGAATGGACACTTTACCAGAAAAGACAAATAGTGAATAAGCACATGAAAAGATGCTCAACTTCATTAGTCAAAAATGCAAACAACTCAAATGTCCTTTGACTGGTGAATGAATTAAAAAACTGGTATGTCCGTACGATGGGATGCTATTTGACAATAAAAAGGAAGGACTTACTGATATCCATAACAATATGGACAAAAATCAAATGCATTATGCTAAGTAAAAAAGTCAGACTCAAAAGGCTACATAATGCATGGTTCTATTTATATGACATTCTGTAAAAGCAAAATTTTAATAAAGACAGAAAACAGATCAGTGGTTGCTGAGGGCCAGGGTGGGAGAGGGGTGGTTACAAAGGAATACAAAGGAGCCTTAGTGGGTGATGGAACAGTTCTGATTGTGATGGTGATTACATGATTGTATGAGTGTCAAAACTAAAAATGAAAAAGGGTGAATTTCACTGTAAAAAAAGTAGATGTTAATAAACCTGACTATGTCAATATATATATAATATATAATAAAACCTGACTTAGTCAATAAAATTGACTAAGACAGATAACACTAATAACAAGCCTCTGGAGAGACTGCTCAAGAAAAAAGTGAAAGTCACACAAGTAAACAATTTTAGGAATTGAGAAATATTAAAGGGTACATGATGGACAATCCTGCAGCCTGTGGAACAAAAACCACATTCACAGAAAGATAGACAAGATGAAAAGGCAGAGGGCTATGCACCAGATGAAGGAACAAGGTAAAACCCCAGAAAAATAACTAAATGAAGTGGAGATAGGCAACCTTCCAGAAAAAGAATTCAAAATAATGACAGTGAAGGTGATCCAGGACCTCGGAAAAAGAATGGAGGCAAAGATCGAGAAGATGCAAGAAATGTTTAACAAAGACCTAGAAGAATTAAAGAACAAACAAACAGAGATGAACAATACAATAACTGGAATGAAAAACACAAGAGAAGGAATCAATAGCAGAATAACTGAGGCAGAAGAACGGATAAGTGACCTGGAAGACAGAATGGTGGAATTCACTGCCACAGAACAGGATAAAGAAAAAAGAATGAAAAGAAATGAAGACAGCCTAAGAGACCTCTGGGACAACATTAAACGCAACAACATTTGCATTATAGGGGTCCCAGAAGGAGAAGAGAGAGAGAAAGGACCCGAGAAAATATTTGAAGAGATTATAGTCGAAAACTTCCCTTACATGGGAAAGGAAATAGCCACCCAAGTCCAGGAAACGCAGAGAGTCCCATACAGGATAAACCCAAGGAGAAACACGCCGAGACACATAGTAATCAAATTGGCAAAAATTAAAAAAAAAGAAAAATTATTGAAAGCAGCAAGAGAAAAACAACAAATAACATACAAGGGAACTCCCATAAGATTAACAGTTGATTTCTCAGGAGAAACTCCACAAGCCAGAAGGGAGTGGCATGACATATTTAAAGTGATGAAAGGGAAGAACCTACAACCAAGATTAACCTACCTGGCAAGGAGCTCATTCAGATTCGATGGAGAAATCAAAAGCTATACAGACAAGCAAAAGCTAAAAGAATTCAGCACCACCAAACCAGCTCTACAACAAATGCTAAAGGAACTTCTCTAAGTGGGAAACACAAGAGAAGAAAAGGACCTACAAAAACAAACCCAAAACAATTAAGAAAATGGTAATAGGAACATACATATTGATAGTTACCTTAAACGTGAATGGATTAAATGCTCCAACCAAAAGACTCAGGCTCACTAATGGATACAAAACCAAGACCCACATATATGCTGTCTACAAGACACCCACTTCAGACCTAGGGACACACACAGACTGAAAGTGAGGGGATGGAAAAAGATATTCCATGCAAATGGAAATCAAAAGAAAGTTGGAGTAGCAATACTCATATCAGATAAAATAGACTTTAAAATAAAGAATGTTACAAGAAACAAGGAAGGACACTACATAATGATCAAGGGATCAATCCAAGAAGAAGATATAACGATTATAAATATATATGCACCCAACATAGGAGCACCTCAATACATAAGGCAACTGTTAACAGCTATAAAAGAGGAAATCGACAGTAACATAATAATAGTGGGGGATTTTAACATCTCATTTACAGCAATGGACAGATCATCCAAACAGAAAATTAATAAGGAAACACAAGCTTTAAATGACACAATAGACCAGATAGATTTAATTGATATTTATAGGACAGTCCATCCAAAAAGAGCAGATTACAATTTCTCCTCAAGTGCACATGGAACATTCTGCAGGATAGATCACATCTTGGGTCACAAATGAAGCCTCAGTAAATTTAAGAAAACTGAAATCATATCAAGCATCTTTTCTGACCACAATGCTATGAGATTAGAAATCAATTACAGAGAAAAAAACGTAAAAAACACAAACACATGGAGGCTAAACAATACGTTACTAAATAACCAAGAGATCACTGAAGAAATCAAAGAGGAAATCAAAAAATACCTAAAGACAAATGACAATGAAAACATGACGACCCAAAACCTATGGGATGCAGCAAAAGCAGTTCTAAGAGGGAAGTTTATAGCAATACAATCCTACCTCAAGAAACAACAAACATCTCAAATAAACAATCTAACCTTACACCTAAAGGAACTAGAGAGAGAAGAACAAACAAAACCCAAAGTTAACAGAAGGAAAGAAATCATAAATATCAGAGCACAAATAAATGAAATAGAAACAAAGAAAACAATAGCAAAGATCAATAAAACTAAAAGCTGTTTCTTTGAGAAGATAAACAAAATTGATAAAACTTTAGCCAGACTCATCAAGAAAAAGAGGGAGAGGACTCAAATCAAAATTAGAAATGAAAAAGGAGAAGTTACAACAGACACCACAGAAATACAAAGCATCCTAAGAGACTACTACAAGCAACTCTATGCCAATAAAATGGATAACCTGGAAGAAATGGACAAATTCTTAGAAAGGTATAACCTTCCAAGACTGAACCAGGAAGAAATAGAAAATATGAACAGACCAATCACAAGTAATGAAATTGAAACTGTGATTAAAAATCTTCCAACAAACAAAAGCCCAGGACCCGATGGCTTCGCAGGTGAATTCTATCAAACATTTGGAGAAGAGCTAACACCCATCCTTCTCAAACTCTTCCAAACATTGCAGAGGAAGGAACACTCCCAAACTCATTCTCTGAGGCCACCATCACTCTGATACCAAAACCAGAGAAAGATACTACAAAAAAAGAAAATTACAGACCAATATCACTCATGAATATAGATGCAAAAATCCTCAACAAAATGCTAGCAAACAGAATCCAACAACACATTAAAAGGATCATACACCATGATCAAGTGGGATTTATCGGAGGGATGCAAGGATTCTTCAATATATGCAAATCAATGAATGTGATACACCATATTAACAAATTGAAGAATAAAAACCATATGATCATCTCAATAGATGCAGAAAAAGCTTTTGACAAATTTCAACACCCATTTATGATAAAAACTCTCCAGAAAGTGGGCATAGAGGGAACTTACCTCAACATAATAAAGGCCATATACAACAAACCCACAGCAAACATCATTCTCAATGGTGAAAAACTGAAAGCATTTCCTCTAAGATCACGAACAAGACAAGGATGTCCACCCTCACCACTGTTATTCAACATGGTTGTGGAAGTCGTAGCCACGGCAATTAGAGAAGGAAAAGAAATAAAAGAAATACAAATTGGAAAAGAAGAAGTAAAACTGTCACTGATGACAGATGACATGATACTATACATAGAGAATCCTAAAGATGCCACCAGAAAACTATTAGAGTTAATCAATGAATTTGGTAAAGTTGCAGGATACAAAATTAATGCACAGAAATCTCTTGCATTCTTATACACTAATGATGAAAAATCTGAAAGAGAAATTAAGGAAACACTCCCATTTACCACTGCAACAAAAAGAATAAAATACCTAGGAATAAACCTACCTAGGGAGACAAAAGACCTGTATGCAGAAAACTATAAGACACTGATGAAAGAAATTAAAGATGATACCAACAGATGGAGAGAAATCCCATGTTCCTGTATTGGAAAAATCAATATTGTGAAAATGACTATACTACCCAAAGCTATCTACAGATTCGATGCAATCCCTATCAAATTACCAATGGCATTTTTTACAGAACTAGAACAAAACATCTTAAAATTTGTACGGAGACACAAAAGACCTTGGATAGCCAAAGTGGTCTTGAGGGAAAAAAATGGAGCTGGAGGAATCAGACTCCCTGACTTCAGACTACACTACAAAGCTACAATAATCAAGAAAATATGGTACTGGCACAAAAACAGAAATATAGATCAATGGAACAGGATAGAAAGCCCAGAGATAAACCCACACACCTATGGTCAACTAATCTATGACAAAGGAGGCAAGGATATACAATGGAGAAAAGACAGTCTCTTCAATAAGTGCTGCTGGGAAAACTGGACAGCTACATGTAAAAGAATGAAATTAGAACACTCCCTAAACTCAAAATGGATTAGAGACCTAAATGTAGGACCAGACACTATAAAACTTTTTGAGGAAAACATAGGAAGAACACTCTTTGACATAAATCACAGCAAGATCTTTTTTGATCCACCTCCTATAGTAATGGTAATAAAAACAAAAATAAACAAATGGGACCTAATGAAACTTAAAAGTTTTTGCACAGCAAAGGAAACTACAAACAAGATGAAAAGACAACCCTCAGAATGGGAGAAAATATTTGCAAATGAATCAACGGACAAAGGATTAATCTCCAAAATATATAAACAGCTCATGCAGCTCAATATTAAAAAAACAAACAACCCAATCCAAAAATGGGTAGAAGACCTAAACAGACATTTCTCCAAAGAAGACATACAGATGGCTAGGAAGCACACGAAAAGCTGCTCAACATCACTGATTATTAGAGAAATGCAAATCAAAACCTCAGTGAGGTATCACCTCACACCAGTTAGAATGGGCATCATCAGAAAATCTATAAACAACAAATGCTGGAGAGGGTGTGGAGAAAAGGGAACCCTCTTGCACTCTTGGTGGGAATGTAAATTGATACAGCCACTATGGGGAACAGTATGCGGATTCCTTAAAAAACTAAAAATAGAATTACCATATGACCCAACAATCCCTTTAGTGGGCATATACCCTGAGAAAACCATAATTCGAAAAGACACATGCACCCCAATGTTCATTGCAGCACTATTTACAATAGCCAGGTCATGGAAGCAACCTAAATGCCCATCGACAGACGAATGGATAAAGAAGAAGTGGTACATATATAGAATGGAATATTACTCAGCCATGAAAAGTAATGAAATTGAGTCATTTGTTGAGACGTGGATGGATCTAGAGACTGTCACACAGAGTGAAGTAAGTCAGAAAGAGAAAAACGAATATTGTATATTGATGCATATATGTGGAACCTAGAAAAATGGTACAGATGAACCGGTTTGCAGGGCAGAAATTGAGACACAGATGTAGAGAACAAATGTATGGACACCAAGGGGGTTAAAGTGGCGGGGTGGGGGCGGTGATGGTGTGATGAACTGGGAGATTGGGATTGACATGTATACACTAATATGTATAAAATGGATAACTAATAAGAACCTGCTGTATAAAAAAATAAATAAAATTGAAAAAAAATAAAAATAAAGTAGGTCAGTAATAAATGTCAGTATGAGTGATCTATTTAGAGGGGTGGGAGAGAGGGAGAGGTAAACACCAGGAGTACAAAAGCAGGAATGGTTATATACTGAGCCTCTGGGGAGCAGAAGTGGGTGTGGGGAGGGGGAGGCAAGGCAGATGACTTTTTCCATTATTACTTGCCTTCTTTGTGTTTTAAACAATATGCTTGTTGTAATTTAATAATCAGAAAAAAAATAAAGGGTACATGATGACAGATAGTAAAATTTTAAAAAATTAAAACACTATATGCCAACAAATTTGGAAAACATATTTAAGTAGATAACTTTATAGAAAAAAATCACCAAAATTATCTCAATAAAATGGAGAATCAAATTAAATCAATAATCATTCAGGAAATTGCACATATGGTTTTATAGGTCAGTTTTTTGTTTGTTTGCTTGTTTGTTTTCTTTTGAGGTACGTGGGCCTCTCACTGTTGTGGCCTCTCCCGCTGCGGAGCACAGGCTCCAGACGCGCAGGCCCAGCGGCCATGGCTCACGGGCCCAGCCGCTCCGCAGCATGTGGGATCTTCCCAGACCGGGGCACGAACCCGCGTCCCCTGCAACAGCAGGCGGACTCTCAACCACTGCACCACCAGGGAAGCCCTATAGGTCAGTTTTATCCAACTGTTAAGAAACAATAAACTCTGTAGTCTACAGTTCCAGAAAATTAAAAAAGAGGGAAGTCAACAAAATATTGTTCCATGGGGTTAGTACAGCTCTGGTAGCAAACAGGGACAAGAAAAGAAATTTTCATACCGTTTTCACTTACGAATATATGCCAACTGAAAAAAAAAAAAAAAAGCACAACATGAGAGTTGTGAGTGAAGTTTTATTTGGTGCCAGATAAGGACTACAGCCCGGGAGACAGCCTCTCAGATAGCCCTGAGGAACTGCTCTGAAGAGGAGGGGGAGGGCGTCAGTATATATATGATCTTAGTGAAGGGGGTATGTGCAGCCAAAAACACATTTCGGCCGAAGGTCGCTGCTAGGCACGAGGAGCAGATGCCTCTGTTAACAATTTTAGTCCTTTTCTAGATATGAGAAGATGCAAGAAATTGAGCTCATAAAATCTCCTGAAAATATCTAAGTATCTGAAGGCCTGTTCTGCCAGCTTTTCTCAGAGCACAGAGGGCCTCATTCCTGATCTCCACCCCGAGCTCCTTTCAGGGTGTATTGAGGGTCAGGGACGGCAGGGGCTAGTGACTTGAGTCTTGCAGAACCAGATGGCGAGCGACAATTTTTAATTGGCAGTAGATGCCAATTAGACAAAAACTGCGGTGTATTTTAAGACACACGGGCACACGAGTGACAATTTTCAATTGGCAGTAGATGCCAATTAAACAAAAACAGCAGTGTATTTTAAAACAGGCACATACGGACGGCTACATGCTCTTATCATAATCAAGTTGAGTTTAGCAAGGATATGAGGATGGTTTAATAGCAATCAATTCTATCACTATTCAGTGTAATGCATTACATTAACAGATTAAAGAAAAACACGTTACATCTTATCTTTTCTATCAGTAAAAGCATTGGATAAAATTAAACATTCATTATTAACAGCAAGCTAGGAATTAAAAGACACTTAGCTATGCTAGCCTATGACAGCCAGCCTATGAGAGAATGCACCTAAAGTCACACACAAGGGGTTTCTTGGTATTTGCTGCCGTGAAGGAGCTTGCACACCTCAGGAAGAAGATGCTACCAGGGGCTTGTTCTGGAAGCTTGTGTTAAGTATTTGAGGTAAGTTTCAAGGCAACATGGTTTTATTCTGGCCTAGGGACTGTCAGAAAGTGAAGGCAGTTCTGTGATTGGATATTTCCCTTTTTATCTAGGAAGTCCTCTGGACCCCCTTTTTCACGAGTCTCTCCCTGCTTCAGTCTCTACCCCTGATAATTATGACACCTAGAACATGCTTTAAAATCTCCTAGGGTGCCCCTCCACCTACAGGGTAGCATTTAAAGTCATGAGAATGTCCCTCCCAGCCCTCTACCATAGAGCAGTCTCCAGGCCCATGCCACTGGGCAGCACATCCCCACACACACACCCTCCCTTCCAGCCACACCAAACGCCCCCCCTGCTCCCCCAAATCACAGCCTCTTTCAGGCTTCTAGGCCATGGCTCACAATTTTAGCTCTGTCCAGAAGGCCCCTCCCCTGCTCACCTTCTTTCTGCTGAGCAAACTCAAGTCCCAGATTAAATGTCAGCTGCTCTGCAAAGCTCTAGCCGGTGGTCCTGCACTATTTCCCCCCTATTTTCCCCGGTGCTGTCTCCCTCCTCATCCTTCCTGCAGCGCTTCTTTCCTCCTGCCCTTTCCTCCTTTCTCTCCTGCCCTTCCTCCATCTTCCTCTCCTACTTCAGTGAAATAATGAGTCTCTGGACCTGCCCTGCTGGGCGCTGAGGAGTCAAGGGTGAACCAGGAGGCCACCGATCAGTGACAAGACTATTAAAGAGCCACACACGAAAACCTCCAGGACCCAGCAGTGTCCACACCTTCAGCTCCACAAGCGCAGCCCCCAGCACCGGTCTGGCACTTTGCAGACGCTCAGGGAAAATCTGCTGGGTGAAAGGAGTCTGTTGTAGGTTGAATTGCGTTTCCCAGAATGATACGTTCAAGTCCTAACCCCCAATACCTGTGAATGTGACCTCACTTGGAAATAGGGTCTTTGCAGATACCATCTGGTTAAGATGAGGATCAGGTAGATCCTAATCTGATGACTGGCGGAAATAGAGGGACATTTGGACACAGACACAGGGAAGATGGAGGCAGAGATAGGAGGGATGCATCTGTAAAACAACAAGCGACAAAGATTGCTGGCAGCCACTAGAAGCCAGGGAGAGGCAAGGAAAGATTCTCCCCCTAGAGCTCTCAGAAGGAGACAGACCCTGCTGACGCCTTGATTTTGGACTGCTAGCCCCCAGAGCTGTGAGAGAATAAATTTCTGTTGCTTTAAGCCATCTGGTTCGTGGTGATTTGTTACTGCAGCCCTAGTAAACTAATGCAGAGTCCCAGGGTCATTGCCCATGAACTCCTGGTCACATTCCCTCTCCACCTCCCCAGGAGGCCACAGGTGCCCAAAACTCTGCTGCAGGCTGCATCTCAGCTTTCCAGTTTATCCCACCCGCCTGGCCTAAGCCTCCCTTCTCTGACCGGCAGAGGACTAGTGTCTAGTCTGACATTAGGTGGCGCCAGCAGGCTGAGCCATCCCGGCTCCCTCACCGTGGGCTGAGCTGTCAAGGCCAAGACAAGGAACAGACATCAACGTTTTAAGTTCTTCCCAAAGAGTTGGCTTTTGTTCTATCAGAGGGAGGAAGTCAGATGCTTTCACCTGCAAACTGTCCTTCCCAGCCTCTGAGCTTGAGCTGCTGTGGGGAGAAATCAGAGGAGCCGAATTATTGCCCTCACCTCCCCACCTCCCTGGGTTTTGCCCTCCCAGGTGGGCTGCGTTCTGGTCCTTTGAGCTCCCCTACATGTTCCTATGGGAGGCCAACCACTTCTTTTTCACCCCAGAAGCAATTCCCTAGAACAGGCTTTGATTCTCCCCCTGGACAAGTCTGATGAACCCTCCCCTGGGTCCTGGTCCCTCAGCCCCATACTCCAGGACCCTTTGCACAGCTCCCTACATTCCCTCTTTCCAATCAAAGCCCTTTGTGCATTTCTCTGTTCTTCCTCTTTTTCTCCTCCACCATAGAGATGTACGGTTGACCCTTGAACAACATAGGGGTTAGGGGTACCCACATGCAGTAGTGGAAAATCTGAGTATAACCTTACGGTCCAATGTCCATATCCAAGGTTCTGCACCTGTGGATTCAACTCATGTAGTACCGTGGTATTTACTATTGAAAAAAATCCATGTATAAATGGACCAGCACAGTTCAAACCCACATTGTTCAAAAGACCTGTACAGTCGTTTGGACCTGTCTGTTTTTTATTCCTTTCTATACAGTAGAGTCAACCACAGAGACCTCAGGCCTCTTAAGCTGAACGATCTTCCCAAATACGTGAGCAATGGTCTCATTTCTTCCACACTAACTCAAGCCCACCTTCTGGTCTAATCATCCGAGGGCTGCTCTTCCTTCTCTCACCAGGATGCCTGCAGTGGCCTCCTGCTTAGTTCTCCACTCTAATTTATTGTCCTCCAAGTTCTTTTCTAATATACTCAGAGCCTGTCCTTCTGCTCTTCGAAATCCTTCTTGGGCTCCCACTTGCCTAGGGAATCACATCCAAGTCCTTAAGACGGTTCAAAATCCTGCTCCAGCTGGAGCTGTCATATCTTTCTAGCTATTTCCCTCACTAGCTTCCTCTACGCTGTCTGCCCCCTGGATACGTCACTGTGGGAGAGAGCCTTGGTCAGAGCCCCCTTTGGAAACTGAATGCTATATTAATTTGCTGGGGTTGCTGTAACAAAGTACCACAGACCCGGTGGCTTAAACAACAGAAATTCATTGTCTCGGTTCTGGAGGCTGGAAGTCCGAGATCAAGGTGTCGGCAGGGTTGGTTCCTTCCAAGGGCCGTGAGGGAAGGACCTGTCCCAGGAGGCTCTCCTTGGCTTGTGGGTGGCCATCTTCTCCCTGTGTCTCCACATCGTCTTCCTTCTGTATCTGTGTGTCCAAATTCCCTCTTCTTATGAGGACATCAGTCATATTGCATTAGGACCCACCCTAATGACCTCATTTTAACTTAATTACCACTTTAAAGATGCTATCTCCAATTTCAGTCACATTCCAAGGTACTGGGAGTTAGGACTTCAACATATGCATTCATGGGGGTGGACACAATTCAGTTCATAACATGAAGGATTCCAAGCCACAATTTTTATTTTCTCCAGGAAGGCAGGTGGAAAGAACAGGCAATGAACACTGTTTATTGTTCTTCAGCAAAGCTCTTTGGGGAGCTGTGTGTCCCTTCCCAGAAGACAAATTACTAATTTGTAACAAGAGAAAAGATCAGATACATTTGCAAAAATTCTTTGTGAATATTTTCTCTGTACCTAGGTATCATGCATTTTGTTTTTTTAAGAAATAATTTTGAGCAGGTAATATATTCACTTGCTGCAAAATTCAAAAGTACAAAAGGTGTAGAAAATGACCCTTCCTCCCAAGTCATGCTCTGTCCCCAGAGGCGCTCAATGCTGACCATATCTGGAATGATCCTCTGTGCATAGAAAAGGATGCACATTGACACATTTTAAAAATCCTGTTTTGTACACAAATGATAGCGTTCCAGCACCCTCTTCTGTACCTGGCTTTTTTTTTTTTTAACAAGTGTATCCTGCAGATTAGTCCAGAGCTATTTTATTCTCTTTTTTCTTCCTGTATTCATTTTATGTTCAGATGTATCATATGTATTTAACCAGCCTATGTTGATGATTATTTGTTATTTTCAAATTTTGGCTTTATTAGACAACTGCAATGAATAGCTTGTATACTTTTGATTTTCCATGTATTATGTGAGGATATCTTTCAGAAAAATTCCTGCAAGTAGAATTTCTAGGTCAAAGAGTGTATTGTAATATTCTTTAATTTAAGTAAATAATTTTATTTAGAAACAAATTTACAGAAAGTTTCCTGAACCATGTGGGGAGTATGTTTTCGGATCCCCTTTAACATGTATTTCCTATGAACAAGGACATGCCCCTGCATAACCTCAATATAACTAACAGAACAAGAAATTAACACGTATACATTACTACCATCTAATCCTCACACTCCGTTCAGGTTTTGCCTGTTGTCCCAATAACATCTTTTATGGCAAAAGCATCTAATTTAGAATCATGCCTTGCATTTCTCTGGAACAATTCCTCAGTGTTTCCTTGACTTGTACGACCCTGGCAAATTGAGGACTACAGGCCAGTTATTTTGTAAAATATCACTCAATTTGGGTTTGTCTCATTTTTTCATGATTAGATTTAGGTTGCATTTCAGGGCATGTTATGGAAGTGATGCTGGGTTCTCTTACTGCATTCTATCAGGCAGTGCATGATTTTGATTTGTCCCCCTAGATGAAGTAATGTCTACCAGGCTTCTGTTTATCTATATGGACTCATGGTCTCCTATCTTATTCAATGGATTATAATCTATTATATTATCATCACTTTACTTTGATGCTCATATTGTTCCTGATTTGGTCAGTAGAAGCCCCTTCAAGTGGGAGTCCTTTGGACATGTACCCATCATTTCTTGAGCACTTTTTTTGCTCAATACAACAAAATATTGCAGGCTCATCTAGTAGTCTTCCTGCCTGGGCTCTGGAAACAGCCATTTCTCCAAGAAGCCCTGGTTCCTTTTAGTGGAAAACAGTATTTAAATGCCAAGGTCTGAACTCTAGATGTGCTCGCTGCTATTGAAGTGTCACTGCTCCCAAACCCTCTGGAAAGAGCTAGGGAATATTGGTGTGTGTGTGTGTGTGTGTGTGTGTGTGTGTGCATGCACACATGCATTACATCTATATTTCTATATCTATTTATGTAGATTGAAACCATGAAAACCTACCATTCCAATCTGACACTGCAGGGTTCATTGTGTTTGTTCTGTTTCCCATTCTGATATATGCAACTCTGCCCCCACTTAATGGCATTAGAATTGAATTGTTCACTAAGAGAAGGGAAGAGGAGCTGCACTGTAATTTGATGGTTGTTGCCAAATTGCTCTCCACAGAGAATGTACCAATTTACACTCCCAGGTCTCTACAGTCTGGAGAGTCCTCTTCTTCATACTTCCCACCCCACAGCTCCTTGGGTTTTTTGTTTGGTTGTTGTTTTTTTTTTTTTTCAGTTTTAATATTTAAAAAAATTGAACTATAGTTGATTTATAATGTGATGTTAATTTCTGCTATACAGCAAAGTGATTCAGTTATACATATGTACATTCTTTTTTTCATATTCTTTTCCATTATGGCTTATCATAGGACATTGAATATAGTTCCCTGTGTTATACAGGAGGACCTTGTTGTTTCCACAGCTCCTTGTTGACTTACTGCCCTACCTGTAGTGTTAAAACACAATTCATCCTTCACGATGCAAAAATGGCACCTTCCCTAGGGAGTCTCTGCTCGTCCCCCAAAGAAATGAACTCATCCCTCTTCACTCCCCAGGCACTTGGCTGGTGCTCCATTAGATTTCTTTCTTTAAGTTCTGCCTTAAGTTTCAGGCAGCTATTTAATCTCTTTTCTCCCCTGTTAGTCTGCAAACTCTTAGAGGGCAAAGACTGAGTCTTATTCACTGCTGTGCCCCTGGAATCTAGTATCAGACTTTGTGTAAAGCGAATCCTAAAAAAAAAAAAAATTTTTTTTTGGTTGACTTAATTAGCAAATGAATGAATGAACAAATGATTAGAGCAGGAGTGGGAATGGCCATCCCATAGAAAGGCTACAGCACCAAAGTCTCTAAAAGTCTTTGGAGCCGATGTTGAAGGGCTTCAAGAGGCCACCCCAGAAGCCAGAGCAGCCCCCATGCTTGGTGCGTTTGTGTGGAGCCGAAGTCCTTCCTTTACACACCCCAAATCACCCCAGATGTTCAGCCCCAGCCAGCAGGCTGAACCTGCAAGCAGGCTGCCTTTGTTGGAGGCTGGACTACCTGCTCCCACAGGAAGCTCTGCCGTGGGGAAGTCCACACTTGCCAAAACCTCCTCAATTTTCTGCCAAGTTGGGAATCGTCTGCCACCCCAGGCTCAGGGACAGTTCAAGCTGCCCCAGACGGGCTGCTCAGGCATTCCTATGTTGTGAAATTTCCTTTTCTGGGGGCCGTAGGGCATCATGGGAAATCTGAAATGCCAAACAGCTGTTCACCTCTGGGCGTGGGACGGGATGGTCCCCAAGCCCTGTGATCCTCCTCTACCACCGCAGAGCTTAGAGCAGCAACCCGGGCCTGTCTTGGGAACGTGTCATGTCTTGCCCAGGTTCAGATTAATTCTTTTCCTCAGGAATTTATCTATCATCCATCTTTTTCTCTATATATAATGCATTATTTAATTTAGAAGAGGAATCGCGGTTTTGATATTTCATCTCAAACATGGATGTCTCGGACGTCAAACTTGGACAGTTTTCAATATATGTCTTTGTTACAAAGAGTAAGCAAATTATATTTTAAAATTCAACTTCAGGAATAATGATACAAGTGTGAATCAAAACACCATTTTCTGTCAACTGGCATATTTTTAAAAATGGTAACTCCCCATGCTGGTGAGGTTGTTTAGGAAAATGAACACTGCCAATGACAACATAATTGGGAATAACTTCTTTGGTGGGCAATTTGAGATACGTCAAAAGACTCTAAAATGTGTTTCTTCTGATCTAGCAGTTTCATCTCCAGTAGTTTATGCCAAAGAAATAATTTAAAATACTATCAAACCACTGGTTATAAGATAAAAAAAAAAATGTGGCAACCTAAAAGTCCAAATTACCAATACGACAGAAAACTATACAACCATTAAAAATGAAGTCAATGAAATTTTATGAGATTAGAACATTGCCAGCAAGAGGTGGAATTATGGGTGATTGTAATGTCCTTTTTAAATTTTCTCAAATGCCTATGTGTTACTTTGGCATACTGCAAGATATTTTAAGTAGTCTGAGAGAGCCCTGCGCTGGAGACTGTTACTACTTTTGTTCTTGTCTAGGGGTCTCCACTTTCCAAATTGGGAGGCAGGGGTTCAGCAGCAGGGCAGGAAATTCTTCTGCTCTCCTCCCATCCACTTTCCAACCTGAGGCAACCACTTCAAAGACAGCCCTTCCCCCAGCAGCTCTGCAGGTTTTGCGGGCTGTTGCCTTTGTCCCCCTCATCTGTCATCAAGAGAAAGGCCGCAAGCCTGCGGTTGACCCCGTTTTGACAAGACTACCCAGCATACCTTACCTGATGGGACGTGTTTCTGCACCTATTTCCCAACGACAGAGACGACTTACCTCTCACTGAAACAAGCAATCTTTCCTGGGTTTTTTCTTGTGGAGGAACAACTCCCACTGCTTTGTGAATTTATGTCTTATCACATTTCTGCATAGCTTAAATGCCTCCTCCCGACACCGTGATGGGTACGTCCCATCCTTTGAGAGTAGTTTATTATCCTCGTGAACAGTGTGCCATTTCCCTGCCCCCAAATTAGTGTTTTTCCTCTACCTGAAGCTCACTGGTGAGACAGAGACTCTGAAAGGCAGAAAGAAGGGGGTGAGGTCCTGGAGAGGCAGGCAAGAGCCTGATGGGGTAGGAACGGGCCAGGGCAGGGGATCGCTCCGGTCATCTGGGTTTGAATTCAATCCTGGCTCCGCTTTGGGCGAGTTAGTTCACCTCTTTAGGCCTCACTCTCATTCTATATCGTCTGGGGCTCTGGGCAGGGATGGTACCCGCCTTGTAGAGCTGCTGTGTGGGTTCCATGAGTTTATACACATGGAGTACTTAGAAGCCTGCCTGGTACTGAGTAAGTGCTTTTTAACGATCAGCTTTTATCACCATTACTCTTATTGGTACAATACTCTTCTCTTCCTCTCCTTGCAATTAAGTGATGTCTGTGCGGACCCTTCTGAGGACTGGTGCTCTGAGGTTGAGACTGGGTGTTTGGCACAGATGCCCCTAGAATGTTTTCCCACCTGACACTGTTAGAGAAACACATCCTGACCATTACCCCGAGGGCAAATTTAAGGGTGGCCTGGTTTTCAATCCCAAAGTACCCTGTACATCTCTCTACTCACACCCTTTACTTTACTACCTGTTGCAACTGCTCGAGTACTGTCGGCCTCTCCTACCTGGCAATGATGACCTCTTCACCTCTATGTGCCCTGCCCTTTCATCTCTAGATCTCCATCATTTCCCCTCCCCAAACTGTGCCTTCCATTTCCCCATCTCAGAGGATGGTGTTGCTGTTCACCTAGCTGCTCAAACTGCCTTATTTCCCACAAGACCAAACAACTTCTTAAACGGTCTCCAGGTACTTGTTATACCCCTCTAAATTCATTCTTCTTAAGAGACGGAGATAGCTTCCAAAAAATTTTTAAAAATTAAAAAAATAAATAAAAATTAAAAAAAAACAGAGCTTACTAAGTCATTCTATTACTTAAAACCATTAAGGCACTTGTTGCCCTTAGGATTCTCAGCTTGGCTGGCCGGGGCCTCCTACCACTGGCCCCTGCTTACCTCGCTCAGCCCGTCCTGAGCCACTCTGCCCTCAGCCCTGCCTGCCCTAGACTCCTTTCAGTTTCAGTTTCTCAAACTAAATGTGCTTTTCTGCTGCCTACACACACACACACACACACACACACACACACACACACACACACACACACACACACACACACACACACACACACACACACACACACACACACACACACACACACACACACACACACACACACACACACACACACACACACACACACACACACACACACACACACCCCCCCCCCCCCCCCCCCCGTGTCCTGCTCCGCAGCCTCACTCTTCCGGCCCTTCGCATCTCAGCTCACGTGGCATTTCATCCAAAAGGTGTTTCTGACTGTCCCCCAACATAACTTCGGTGATCACAGCCATCACTGCATAGTGTTGTGACTGTCTGCTTCCCTGAGACGTTAGGAATTCCATGCAGGCCCCAAACTCACGGTCTTGCTCACTGCCAAATCCCAGCTTGAGCACAGTGAGGGGCACACTAAGAGCACTAAAAAAAAGAGAGAAATGATGTATTTCCACTTATGTTTGTGGTCTCCCTCCCCTGTACCTTCATCCTGTCTCCTCTTCTCTCCCCAGAGCTAGCGGTTCATCCCTTCACGAGCTCCTGCCCATAGGAGGGCTGCTGCAAAAACCTTCTGGAAGGATGACATCTCTCACAACCGCCTTCATAAGAACTTTTTTTTAATTATTATTATTTAGAAATGCAGTTATATACATAGAACAATTAAAATTAAATTAAACTTTGTACAAATATTAAAATACTATCTTCACACCCACTGCAATGTACAGGATACCAAAAAATATATATATAAAATAAAATAAAGCAAACCCAAACTGATTGACATCCTGCACACTCAATGATGCGTGTGTCATGTGAAACCATTGCAGAGATTCCACAGTGGTGTGATGAGAAGCCTGGGCAGGGTGTGGTGGGCCGCCAGGCGACCCTCCTCGTCCCTCTCTCCTCCCTGCTTGGCCATCTGAGTGCTTTGCCCCTGCATCTTCCCCAGCTCCTAGCAGAGGGCTCAGCCTTGGGGTTCTCATTCAAAATTCTACTAGATTTCCAACTGGTGGTTAAGAGGGGTCGCTTCCCAGGAAAGCTGAGCCTGCCTTTCCCTCTCCGGGGAACTAGCTACTCTACCACTCGGGTGCACCCATCTGTCAGACAAAATCCTCTCGGAGCCCCTCACCGGACACCAGTAACGACAGGCCCTATGCTGAGAGCCAGGAGCCCTAGCAGGCTCCATGAGACGCTCCCAGCCTCTATCCTCAGCAAGCACATCTGGAATTAAGCTGTCAAGCCTGTGTCCCTTCCCTCCTGGGCCCGTTATTCTCAAGGTGGGGGGTGGGGGGAGGGGGGGAACAGGCAAGGATATAGAAATATTTGCAGCATTTTCCATTCTCTATGTAAAGACGTTCCCTGGGAATGGAAGTGACATTGTTATGTAGAAAGCAAGTGGTTTGAGCTCCTCTGGGATGGGGAGGGGAAAGGCCGAGTGCTAGGATTCCTGTGCCACCACTAACTTAGCAGGAAAAGTGTACCTTTGTCTGTCTTGCCATCCAGCTTCTCCAGAGCTTTAAAGCTGGGGGAGGGGGAGAGGAGGAGGGCAGGAAGAATGGGGATGACAACATGAGTTCTGTTTGCAAATGGAGTGTTAGTAGGATGTACATTGAAATACCTTATAAAACCAAAAGAACTCACTAAGTGGCCAGGACTCGGCCCATTTCACGGTTCACACCCAGTGAAGTGGGAGCATAGCACACGAAACTCAAAAATGGCAAAAGATAGAGCCTACGTGCTGAACTAAGGCATTGAAAGGGATGGAAATTTTAAGTAATTTTCACCATATACTGGCCCTTGAAAGTCACTGGAATGTGACTGCAAGTTGCCAGGATATAAAACCTGCACTGAGTCAGCTCATGTACGCAAAACAAACAAAACAAAACACCCCTTTTTAAACGTCCTTTGGTGCCAACTGTTCTCCTGGGCGAGTCCTCTGCTGGACTCCCCTGGAGGGGAGCCCGGGAAGCCAGACCATGGGCAGTTTTCCCCACCTGCTCCAGGCCCCCCCAGCACCACCTTGTCTCTCAGCCAGGCCCCACTCCAAGGCAGCTGTGGGGGGCCCTGATCCTTCGCAAGGGACAGAGGCCAGAAGCTCTAGAAACAGCAGCGCATGGCTGACGTGGGAGCAGAGAACTCGCTGTGGCAAGCCGTCGTGGGTGTCAGCAGCACTGAAGCTGGCTCTGCACCCACAGGCCAGGGGACTCCGGGAGGTCCCAGCAAAGCCAGTGACATGGGGAACGTGGAGGGAGGTTCCTGACTTTTCTCTCTTCTCTACCGGGTGGCAAGTCTGGGCTTGTGATCCCCAGGGCGGGCAGGCAAAGTGGAAGAAGGGTTCAGAAGTCAGGCTTTTCTTTTTTCAAGGGCCAGGCCGGTCACCTCTGTGGCTGAATATACCGCAAACAAAAAGTGCAATCTCTTGGGTGAAAAACCCAGAGTAATTAGATAAAAAAAGGTAAGAGCTTCCATTTAAAGAAAGATTCTAGACTAGAATTCAGGTGTTGGAAGATTGGGAAACGAAAGCTGCAGGCTCAGCAATGAGACTGTGGATGCCTCCCCCCGGCCCCCACTGGTCCCTGATCTCCTTTGGAGGAAGACAAGGGCAGCCGGTGGGTGGAACAGAACCTGTGCAGGGTGAAGCGGCGGGGCCGGGGACCCTGCCCTCCAGATGGGCCCCATGCCAGCAACGGCCAGCAGGCACATCTCCGAAAACGGCCTCTTCTGAGGCCAAGGACAGCCCTGCTCCGTTCGGTCTCCCTCCCTCCGGCTCTCGGGCCAGGGCTGAGGGCACAGCATGCGAGGGCTCCCGCGGGGAGGAGCCCGACGGCACGCAGGCGCTGCCCGCACCTGAGCCAGAGGGAAAACTACAGGGGCGGCGAGCCCCCGGCAGAGCCCGGAGTAAAGTGCGTGTGTGAGAGTGGAGGCGGGAGGCTGAGGGCGGGCCATTCGTTCCTCTCCTCTTGGAGGCCACCCGCAGCCGCCCCCGGAGCTACCCTGTTAGGTCAGGAACTGAAAACACATCGGGCTCTACTATTTTCACCACCCCAGACAGAGGCTGGGGGAAGGAGCGGAGGCGCGGTGCTTCCGAAACAAAACAGTAACACGCGCTCCGTAGTGCCACATCTCCTGAAGCAGCAGCAGCCCTGTCAGCAGGGGACACTCAGCCGAGGGAGTGGCCCCAGCAGGGCCCCGGAGCCAGGCTGCTTCCAAACCATCTCCACCAACAAGCGGGGTGGGGGCGGTGTGCCCACTGTGTCTTGGGCCCTCCCGGTGCCGGGAAGACCAGGGAGTCGTCTGCCAGCTGTGACGAGTGGAGGGGCGGCAGGGGAGGGCGGAACGAGGAGAAGCAGCAGAGGCAAGCAGCAGGATGCTTCCTGGGCACAGTTACTAAGGCACGTGACTGTGGTGAGGAGGACCCTCAGGACCGGGGCGGAGCTGCCTGCAGCTGCCTGGGGACACGGTCGGCCGGCGCCTCTCAGGCCTCCTTCCCTCACCAGGAACCCAGAACGGGGCAACTGGCCCCAACTGCCAGTGACCAGATGGGCATCCCATGGCATCTCAGCAACACTCCCGTCCCGTGGATGATTCGCCTCAGGCCTCGGCCAGCAAGGAAGCCGGAGCTTCGCAGGATCAAACCCAGGAGGCCGCATGCAACTCCCCGCTATGCTCCAGGGAAAGAGAAAAGACGGAGGCCAGGAAGGCCAGATGCTGGAAGTAGGAAGTGAGAACTTGCATATGCGGAAGACGATCATTATCAGCCACCGTCCTCCCCTCCCTTGGGATCTTCTGGATGCTTCTTGGAAACGTGACAGGGCCAGGTGCTGGCACCTCTGAGCTACAGAGCTGGGCGCTGGGACAGCTCTGGCATGACTTTACACGGCCTCCCTGCTCAGCCAAGCAACGCGCCCCCAGCGTCCACCAAGGGTAGGCCAAGGGAGCCACACTCTTGCCCCAACTCAAGCCACTCTCGGACCTGCTCCTGCTAAGGGCAGCAGTGCCAGCCCCCAAAGGAAACAGGCCAGACCCAGGCCCGGCCCCCTGTGCGGCAGAGTGCCGCCACCAAGGCTTGCAGGACAGCAACAAGCCCGCATGACAGGGACACTGGATGGGCGGGAGGAAGGCACAAGTAAACGCAGCGCTCTGGGGCCCACGGGGGCTGCCGCCCAAGCGCTCGCTCGCTGGAGCGGACCCGGAGGGCTCGGGGGAAGGAAGGGCTCAATCCAGCACATTCAACGATGTCCCCGACACAGCCGGGAAGGCTGGGCCAGGCAAAAAGCCAGCTCCTCCAGCTGTCCAGCAGGCAGATGGTGAGAATCTTCCTTGAGTTTCCAGCCAAGGTGGGCCTGCAGGCCCTCAGAGATACACAGATACACAGATACACAGGTGGCAGCTCAGGTATCCGGGTAGGGCAGCTGGAGTACGTGGTGCTCAAACCCACAGGGAGAGGGAGGGAGGGCAGAGAGGAGAGAAGCCAGCGGCAGCCCTCATGCTTCTTTCAACAGTGGGATAT
Source organism: Mesoplodon bidens (assembly GCF_964165515.1). Taxonomy (NCBI): domain Eukaryota; kingdom Metazoa; phylum Chordata; class Mammalia; order Artiodactyla; family Ziphiidae; genus Mesoplodon; species Mesoplodon bidens. Next base: position 146,184,185 of record NC_138178.1, on the reverse strand, counting down.
CTGTGGGCAGAGGAGGATGGAGAGCACAGTGGTTAGCCCGTGTGAGTGACTCTGCAGCACACCTGACCCCGTCGCAGGGATCCCATGTTTAAAGAAATAAAATGCCCTACACACAGGCTTCTAGGTAGCCTAAATCCCTCGCCCTTTTCTAGGCCTTCCTTGCTCATCTCTCCCCCTGCCTGTGTGACAAAATCTGAACATTCAGTCGGCTATTCAAACCCCTTCTGGTCCTACCACCTTGAACCCTCTTCTCTGCTTTAACTCCGATGTTTTAGTTGCTTCTCTTTCTATCCTTATTCTTGCCCTATGAGGCTCCTGAGCCCTGGTAAGTCTCACCTCCTCCTTCAAGCCATCCTCCAGCTGTGTGATACTGAGTAAATCACTCCCCATCTCTGGGTCTTAGTTGACTCATCTGTCACCCGACTTAGACTGACACCTTAAGGGCCTGGCTTCCTTCAGTACTGTCAGCCCCAGACAGCTCAGGCTTAGCCTGTAACCGACTCGATAACCTGTGTGTCTTGTTTTTTGCACTCCTCATTCTGACATGGACCCCACCATTCTTGGTTCCATTTTTTCTCAAGTATAGGCTCCATCTTCCCAACTGACTGACAATCCATGTGGGCAGAGAGCATGTTTCACAGTTCCTTCCATCCATCACACCTGAAACCTAATCCAGCACCTGGCACAAGACGGGCTCTGAAAAACGCTTGTTCAATACATGGAACAAACCAAGGGAGCAAGGAGGAGAAGGGAGAAGAGCTGGCACCACCTTGGCTCCTTAGGAGGGATAAGGGCTGAGGCTTGTGTCAATACGTGCAGACACACAATATGTAAAGCTGGCTGCCCAGGGGGTCACTGGCTTCCACCTTTAAACCCTGGCCACCTATTTAATGGCCCCTTCCTAGCTCTATATCCCACCAAGAAAAAAGGAGGCATGCTGCTGACAATGAGGAAACCCTACACCTGATCTGCACTTAAGAATTTCCAACTTCTTTGCTTTCAGATATTCTAAACCACACACATTAACTGTGCCCAGGACTCCCAGGAAACAGTTTTCTCTAAGGCTCTTTTACGGGGGGGTTGGTAAGTATAGAAGTCCTCACTTTCTAAAGGGAAACGTCTAGATTCGGTCTGCATCCTGAACCACAGTGGGATTTTACATAAACATGTTTTTTAAAGTGACAGAGTCAATCCCAATGTTCAACTCTCCAGGCTCCGGTAAAGGCAGAGGTGTCAGGAGGGGGCAATTTTGTTCTCTGGCTGGTTTGCCACAAAGGACCTGGAGTGACCTGGGAGGCAGCATGGCACCATGGGGCTATAACGCAAGTTTGGGAGCAGATCCATCGGCTTCAAATCCCAGCTCAGCCACCTACCAATGGGCAAGTGACTTAACCTCTTTGAGCTTCAGTATCCCTATCTGTAAAATGGGGCTGGTAATAATACCCACTTCTCAGGATCACTGTGAGGTTTGACTGACACAGTGCAAGAAAACCAACTAGCACGGGACCTGGCATGCTCCTATTTAAAATGAAGCAGCTGGAATGCTCTGGGAGAGGCAGGCTCCAGTTTCCTCTGTCATAAGACCCCACACCTTCTTGTCATTCCTGTTCTTTCAGGAACATAAAAATTATGACAAGAGGACAGGCCCCACTCCACCTGCAACCGGCTGTCTACCCTTTGATTTAGCATATCCCTGAGGCCATGAATAGTTTCGGAGACTCCAAACCTATTAAAATTCACAGACAACAGTGAAAAGCCTCCCTGTACAGAGCCCAAAGGCCTACCTGGGGCTCCGAGGGTAAAATTCTATTCTGTAGGATAATCCCCCAGGTATTATCTTTCTTTGCCTCCAGATACACCAATTATCAGAAAGGTTCACAGTCCTTCCTCACTCCCAGCAAGGACCCTGAGCAGATAATAACTTACGATCGATCAGCACAGAGCACCTACCATCTGTGTAGTCCTCCGACGTGAGGCTTTGTATGTCACTGTTCTCTGAATCTGGGGCTTCTTTGTGTGCCACTCGGCTGTTCCCTGAGCCGGCCACCCAGGAAGAGGGGGCTGCCTGATGCACCATCACAGTCTCCGAGCCCCGAGAGCCCCGGGCTTCACACAGTCCAGACTGGCCCGGGGCCTCCTCCTCTCCGCCTGCGGAGGAGCAGGCCCCCTGGTCCTGCAGCTGCTGCTCCCTTGGCCCGCTCCTCCCACTGGGCCCAGACCCTTCTGACAGCACAATCTGCACTCTGGGGTCAGCGGGCGGCACACAGTGACCGGAACTTCCGTACACAGCCTCCTCATACGATGGCAGCGCAACCTGGACTCCATCCACCATGATGGACACCTGGTCCCCGGACACCCCCTGGTCACGCCTGCATCCGTAGGAAAGGACAAAGGAAGAATCAGAATACACACACAGGTAAATATCACAGTATCAACAACACCAACCGTTTCTGACCACTTACTATGTACCCGGCATGGCACTAAGGGCTTTACACACTTTACCCCACTGAGTCCTCACCTGACTCCTTTCAGGTAGATTCACCAAGAATGCAGATGAGGCTCAGAGTAGTTAAGTAACCCACCCAGTCGCACAGCTGGTAAGGGACGAAGCTAGGATGTGAATCCATTCCACCTGCTTCCAAAGACTGTGTTCTTAACCTCTGGGTACACAGGCACCTAGCCCTCTGGTCCTGTGCAAAAACTAGGAAGCTAGAGACCCAGAAATAAAGCCATTCACTCAGCACAGCTAAGATAGGAAAGTGGGAGAATGATGGCTACAAATACCCGTGAATACACCCCTGCCTGCGCACTTCAAGCGGGCATACTGTATGGTATGTAAATGACATCTCCATAAAGCTCCTTTTAAAAAGAGGAGGAAAAGAAGCATCGTGGTCTTGAAATGGGACACTGGACTCAAAAACTGAAGAATTTTATTCTTTTGACTCAGCCACTTTGCTTGCCTTTTATTTAATTTTTTTAACTTCGTAAACTTAAAAAATATGTGAATTATAACACAAGTATTAGACAAACATCGAAAAACGTACAGCTGATTTATTCCAGAGGTAACCTGGCATACAAGCCCTAGCTGGGTCAAGAAACAGAACACTGCTGGCACCACCTACCCCACCCCCACCGTGTCTAGTCCTATCGCCTCACCACCAAAAGTAACCACGATCCTGACTCTCATGAAAATCGTTCCTTTGACTTTTATTTTAGTAATTTTACTGCCTAAACATGAATCCTTCAGCACCAGTTAATTTCTGCGTATTTTTGATCTTTATATGAATGGGAAAGACAATAAGAGAGAGAGAGAGAGAGAGAGAGAGAGAGAGAGAGAGAGAGAGAGAGAGAGAGAGAGAGAGAGAGAGTGTGTGTGTGTGTGTGTGTGTGTGTGTGTGTGTGTGTGTGTGTGTGTGTGTGTGTGTGTGTGTGTGTGTGTGTGTGTGTGTGTGTGTGTGTGTGTGTGTGTGTGTCTGGCTTTGTATTTAACTCAACATTATAACATTACGTTTGGGAGATTTATCCATGCAAATACTTCTTTTCTGGATTACTTTTATACACGCACTTTTTTTTTTTTTTTTTTTTGCCACTGTGAGGCTTGCAGGATCTTAGTTCCCAGGCCACAGACTGAACCCAGGCCCCCGGCAGCAGAAGGGCAGAGTCCTAACCATTAGACCACCAGGGAATTCCTGAACCATTCTGAAAATAAGTTATTTCTTACTAATTAAGACAGTAGTTAGCACACACCTCCCAAGAACCTCTTTTCCTATGTAACTACAACAGTATTTACATCCTGGAAATAACATTGGTATAAATACCGTAATACAAATGTTCCCAACTACCCAAAAATATATCTGCTTCAGCTGCTGTCTTGTTTTCATCCACAATCCAATTATGGATCATGCATTGCACTTCGTTGTCCTGTCTCTTGCATCTCTTTTAATCTAGAACAGTCCACTATCGTTTTCTTTCAGGACACTGATGTTTTTTATAAAGTCCAAGCCAGCTGTCTCCTAGAATGTTCCATGATTTGGACCTGTCTAATCATTTCCCTGGGATTAGAGTCAGGCCAATCTTGGCCTAGAACACTACACGCCACAGCACTGTCTGTGATGTCGTGTCCTCTTCTGTGTGTCACACCAGGAGACACATAAGGTCTATGGCTGGACCATATTATTATTGCTGGACTGTTTTATTCGTTCTCAATTTCCTCACCTGTACTTGCAGATAAAAATCTGTACTACCCAGTTCAAATGGCACACACACAGTGAGGATGACAGAAGTGGCACTCAAAAAAGTGCTCAGACGTTTCTGGAAAGAAGGGAAACTTTGATGGCAGGGTGGCATCTGAAAACAGAGTGCACTCTGGCATGTGCTTAACTTTCGTTATTCAAAATAACATTTTTTGTTTGTTTGTTTGTTTAAAAAGTAATAGATAGGGGCTTCCCTGGTGGCACAGTGGTTGAGAATCCGCCTGCCGAGGCAGGGGACACGGGTTCGTGCCCCGGTCCAGGAAGATCCCACATGCCGCGGAGCGGCTGGGCCCATGAGCCATGGCCGCTGAGCCTGCGCGTCCGGAGCCTGTGCTCCGCAACAGGAGAGGCCACAACAGTGAGGGGCCCGCGTACCGCAAAAAAAAAAAAAAAATAGATGTACAAAATTTAACCAGGGTCTCTAATGAAACCCAAATCTCCCTTCCACTTAGGCAGAATCAGTTACTTTGAACACACTGACTAGTTAACTACCAGGGGAAAACGATCCCTAATTTGGATGAAATGAGGAACAGCTCGAGTTGACTGAACGTGGCAGTAGCCAATTCTTTCCAATAGACAGTCCCTTCCAAATCTTCTCTAGTCTACTGATTAACTACCCTTAAAAATAGCTGCTACTCCCTGCCCCAAACAAAACAAAATAACAAGAAGAAAGAAGAATCACACACACGGTACACAGATATTAAACTGGTCCTTGTCTGTGCATTCCAGACCAGGAGCATTTTATTTAATGCAGTTTAGTCTGTTCCTTCGTGCCAGTGCCTGACAACAGTCACTGAGGAAGGGGTGTGGATGGACATAAACTGTTTTCTTCGGAGGGACCGAGGAAGGGCCAGGGCAACCCAAGCAGGTAAGGGGGCCACGCCAGCCTGGGAGAGCCCACCATGAGGGACCCACCGGGGGCCAGGTCCCCACCATTGGCCACCCCCACCCCAACCTCACCTATCCAGTCTGGGATGATTTGTGGCTGGTGCACTCACCTGGAAAAAGGAAAGTGACAAAGGTAGGCAGGAAAACCACTTCCTCGGTTTCTAGTGCGGTATAGTGCAGGGCTTGCCAATCCTAGGCTGCACGTCAGAACCACGTGGGGAGCTTTTTAAAACACTAATGCCAGGCGCCCAGCCCAAACTAAATAAATCAGAACTCATGGGGATGGAGGCCCAGGTGCTGGCGTTTGTTTTTACTTTCCCACAGGTGCCTCTAAGTGCATCCAGGAGAGGGGAACAGGGAGACAGGGCAGTGGCTCACAAACATGAGTCTGCATCAGAAACGCTTGGAGGGCCTGAGAAACAGAGTTTCTCATTCTGTTGGTCTGGGGTGGGGCCTGAAAATCTGCATTCCTAACAAGTTCCCAGGTGATGCTGATACTGCTGGGACCACACTTTGGGAACCACTGATGTAGGGGAAATAACATGCCACTAGAGTTGGACAGACTGGGGTTTAAATCTCACCTCTGTCATCACCTAGAGGGAGGACCCTGAGTGAATGACTTAACCGCTCTGAGCCTCAGTTTCCTAATCTGCAACGATCCTGTGAGGATGAAGACAATGTATGCAAAGCAAAAGCACAGTGCCAGGCACATCTGGAAGTTTAACACACGGCAGGGCCCTCCCCTTTCCCTGGGTGCACACAGACCAGCAGAGGCCAGCAGGCCCACCAGCACCCCTCTGCCAGCCAAAGGCCAGCCTCCACCATGACGCACGCCGCCCGCTGCCACTGGCTCACCTGCTGTGATGGAACGACTTCAGCTTTGGCTGCAGCAGCACAAACAGCACCACGAGGAGGAGAATGAGTGCCACGGAGCTGGCGGTGGAAGCCACGATGGACAGCGTGGGGACCCCGAGCGACGTGTGGGCGTCTTTGTCTACGGGAACAAGCCATCGTCAGACGTGTTTTGTACCCTGACACACGGAACGTGAGCCCCACAGCTGACTTTGTCAAGGGCCCCCTGCACAGTGCCACGCTGAGACACGCTACGTATGGCCAGGGCCACTTTTGGAGTAACGGTGCAGAGTGGCTTTTACATCAGGGAAAGGGGACATTTCCCTATTCTGTTCCTGAATCTAAAATTCCCTTCACTTTGGACCTCTGAGGACCATCTAACACCTAAACTCACTTACCCCTAGAGATCTTACCTTTATAAACCCCATCTGACCCTGTCCTCAATAGCAGGCTGGAAGACATGAACCATCCAAATGCACACATCATTCCACCATCTGAAGTCCCACCCATGTGGCAGGAAAATTTATAAGAACAGGGCGGTACTAACAATCTGTTCTAAGATCCTGCAGCTTTAGTTGTAAACCTCAGGCCTGTCCCCACCCTTCTCTGGGGTGTCACGGTCTTGAAGCTCGAGTGAAAGCACAAAGATGGCTGCATGACACACTTTCCCGCAGGCAGCTGGATTTCCTGTCATGCATGACAGGAGGAGGTGGAGGGGGATAGGTCTTCTGGCCAGCTGGACTGCAGCTCCGTAACAAAACAGTCCACTTCCATTCAAGGAAAAATAATACAAAAGAGACACTACAGAAGGTGCTCGCACCGTGCTCATGGGTTAGCAGAACACAGTCAAAGGTCACCAGCACTGGGCTAGGCAAACAAGAGATCCGGCGCATCAAAGGGACTTTACATAGCACAGCAGATGCCTCGGTGGCTCGGCTGAAGTGCACTGGGACGCGCACCAGCAATCCAAATGTCTTTCACAGAGACATGAAATCCCACAGGAAGGGAGGCTGCAAGGCATCAGAAGGGCCATGCTGCCCCACAGCACAGGGTGCTCCAGAGGGAGCGGGCACCACTTCCCGGGGGTCAGAAGCAAGCAGAAGCCCAGCAGCACCCCTCTCCCATCTGCCAAACTGACCCTCGTTGAGATGGCAGCTGATCTCCATGGCTGGCTTCCACTCGCCATTCTTACACGTCAGGTATTTGTAATCACCCTTCAACATGTAGCCTTCAGCACACAGGTACTCGATGACGCTGCCCGAGTTCAGGGGGTCTCTACAGGGCCGGGGGTGGCAGATGTAGCCACCATTCTCTGGCTCCGGGGGCAGGGAACACACTGCAAAGACAGAGAGAGCAGAGGTACAGTGGTGAGGTTTTCCAGCGAGACTGCCGTCAGCGACAAAGAGGGGCAGCTCTGAGGGCTTCGGCAGGAAACACACCAGGAGCAAACAGCCGGCCCCTTGGAAAGGCAGCTGGCCAAACCCTTCGAGTTCAGGGTGCCAATGACAGAGGGAGGCGCCCTGGCAACAGGGGAAGCTTGGCCGCTTGCGGCACTTCCCCTCGCCCTCCCTCCCCAGCACTGCACCTCAGGACAACTGCATTCATCACTGAACAGTAGACTTCGACAAAGCTGAACTTACAGAGATCTAGTGCATGTGGGGTTTTTTTTCAGCATTTTGTTTTTTTATGATTACAAATTGTGTATTCTTTTTTTTTTTTTAGCTCCCAGTCTATCCCTCCCCCTGCCACCCTTCCCCCCGGTAACCATAAGTGCATTCTCTAAGTCTGTGAGTCTGTTTCTGTTTTGTAGATAAGTTCATTTGTATCTTTTTTTTTTTTAGATTCTGCATAAAAGTGATATATATTTGTCTTTCTCTTTCTCTGACTTACTTCACTTAGTATGATAATCTCCAGGGCCATCCATGGTACATATGTACAATGGAATATTACTCAGCCAATAAAAAAGAATGAAATAATGCATTTGCATAATGTGGTTTTAATAAAACTTACTGAAATACACAACGAATCAGAGTGACAGGTGATAAAACACCGGTAACCTGCACAGGGGAAACATTAGCCTTGTTTCCAACAACAGTACCAGAAAGGATTCCTCCGCATAATAAAAATGTGACTTCTTGGCATCAGAGGGGATTTCTGATGCATTTCCTGGGAGGCTTCCCAAGCCCCCGTGCACCACCCATTCCCTGACTAGAGCGGTCACTGGCATCACTCGTCTCTATCCCACAGTAACGCCCATTATTTTTCATTCAGGTAGGACTGTTTAGTTTTAAAAGCGCCTTCACTGACCTCCTATCTTATTTATTCCTCTGACAACTCCGTGAGGTAGTTATCCTTTCTCCCTTTGAAGATGAGGACACTGGCCCACAGAAGTTAAATGACTTTTAGCCAAGTCAGGCAGACCTGAGAGCAGAGCCAGGGCTTCCGATTCTAACACCTGTGCTCTTCCCACCAGCAGACACGGCTTCCACCCCGGGAGTGAGCGGGCCTTTAAGGAGTGCGTATATGTCAAGGTTGCCGCCCCTCTGAACAGGTCAGTTAGGGAGATGGCAAGTGGTGCCTAAGTGTGGTGGGAACGCTGGTGTATAGGTAAGTTGCAGTCATACAGCAGAGGAGCCGGAAGGCCTGAGCAGCCCAGGGAGAAGGCAGCCTCCCCTTCTGAGCCTGGACAGTCACTACAGAACTGAAGTCCCCGGGCAATGGATCATGGGGTATGCCTAGCAAAAATAGGAGGGGACAGGAGGGGCACTATGGGATCACTGTGAGGAAGGCTGGGCTGGGGGAGAAGACATGCAGGCAGGTGGCCAGGCACCCACAAACTTCAACTTACCACAAGCCTTACCAAGGCAGGAAAGATGAAAGTCTCTAGAGGACATTGGATTTTGCTGACGAATACCCTGTCCCCATTGTGACTACCACAAGGACATCAGTATGAGAATAAGAACTGCTGGGTTTCTTTTCTTCACTTCCTCTAACAGACCTGGAGTCTCTGACTGTCTGAGATAAGGTGCTCTCCCTTCATGGGACCGACCAGCCACCACTCTCTCACCAAATACCACTTCCCTTCAACCTGCTATTAAGCAAGATGACTGCCAGCCAGGCTGTGGGGTGGATACTAAGTCAAAAAAGAGACGGTGGCTCCCTGCCCTTGGGCTGCTGATCACTGAGACTGGGAGAAAAGACTCCATATTTAAAGCTATTAAAACCCTAGGGTAGGTCCACAGGGATCCAGAGAAGTCTGGGCAGCCTCTCTGAAACCGGCAGATGAGCCTCAGTAAGCCCCCTCAGTCCCCTCTAAGCACACACCTCCTCCTCCTCTAGGCTCTTCCCACACCACCCACCTCGCCCACCCACCAGGTCTTGAGCAGGAGGGAGACACAGGCATCACATTCCTTCTGGTGCCTCTCTAAACTCTGGCCAAGTAGTTCAAAGAGCTGCCCAGCTGGATTTCCAAAGGAACCTCAGCAGACTGCTTTACCCTTTACACTTACCCTCTTTTGTTCAGGGCAACAAGCCTGCCACAGATGCTCCCGGCTCTCCTTGGGTTGTGTCTAATTGGTTCATTTCCTCGGGGTAATTAATGATGAGCACCCGGGGGGCAGCTCCCGAAAACAGGCAGGACCCACTTACAGGTCCAGGGTGCTGGGGAAGACAGTCCCAGGGGAAGGGCTGCTGATTCTAAAACCATTCCTGCTCTGCTGGGTACTTCTGCCCATAAAGCCCACATCTTCATGGAATCTCTGAGAGGGGCCCTGGACATCACCTGGTACCCATTTTACATGTGCAAAAAATGAGGTCTACAGAGAGGCGACTAACAATTCTATTTCAATTCAACTAATATTTACTGATTACTGTGTAGGGATCACTGTGCTATGCTCTGAAAAAGGATAGAAGGATAAGCACTTCAGGTACTTGTAGCCAAATAGGGGTATGACAAGTAAGCCCACACATATATATTTTTTAATTAATTAATTAATTAGGTTGGTTGCAGCAGGTCTTAGTTGCAGTAGGTGGGCTCCTTAGTTGCGGCTCGCTGGCTCCTTAGTTGTGGCATGTGAACTCTTAGTTGTGGCACGCATGTGGGATCTAGTTCCCTGACCAGGGATCAAACCCGGGCCCCCCGCACTGGGAGCATGGAGTCTTAACCACTGCGTCACCAGGGAAGTCCCGACACATGTATTTTAAAAGTGGTTTTCTTCATGGCTTCTGGGTTTTGTGTCTTGGGTAAGGACATTTTCCTAAACATACTCTCCAATATCTTCTTCTAACGTTTTATAGACTGGGTCCTTTGTTATGCAAATAATACCTTCATAGAAAAAAAAATCATAGGAAATATATACATGGTACAAAATCCAAAAAGTAAGAGGGTAAATGTGGAAAGTAAGCCCTTCTCCTTTCCTAGTCAACTCAGTGCCTCTCTCCAAAGATTCTCCACAAAGATTTATTCTAATACACGTCAAAGAAAGGGATTAGTGTCACAAGAGAGGGAGCTCAGAGCAGGAGAGACCAACCTTGTGTGGGGAACGGCTGGGAACAGCTCGTGGAGGAAGTGGCGTTTCCAATGGGGCTTGATTTCAGCAGGAAAGGAGGTGGTGGTTTGAAGCTAATGCACCAAAGTAGGACAGTGTAGATTAAGCCCAGAGAGCATCAAGTAGCCTAGGTTAGCTTGGTTGCATAAGAAAATTTGGCCGAATAAATAAATAGATAAATAAAATACAATGATAACAGTAGTAGCAGTAATAATAATATCGTGATGAAACCATCTTGTAGAGGGGCCTTGGCTGCCACAGGAGGTGTTTATACTATATTCGATGGGCAGAATTACAAGAGGAGCTGCATTTGATATAAGATGGACAGAAGAGGAGAGAGCTTTTAGAGTAGGTCAGCAGTAGAGCAACCCTTGCATGGTGAAATAAACTGGACAGAAGCTCTTTTATGTTTGTCTATGAGGATCATACAAAGGAAACAAACTAGAGTACATTAGGTTCAGCGTCACAAAGGGACTGCCCCAGGTCCGAGGAAGAAATAAGGAGGCCTTAGAAGGAAAAGTCAGAAAAAGGCAAGATTGTTTTAAGACGCCAAGAACATAAGGAAAAAAATACGGCCCTCTTGCCCAATCAAAGAGCACAGTGGGAGAGCCATGGCAAAGAGCAGGTGTTGGAGAGGACCCTCTCAGTGACGCCTGGGGTTCACAGGAACGGGAAGAACATCAGGAAGAGCAAATAAACCATTCAGTGGCTTCCGGAAGCCCCTGTTCTGGGCAAGAGGCTGACCTAATCGGGCTTGCTCTCTGACAACCCCAAGTCCGCAGGGGGAGTTTCTAGCCCTGTTCCTAGCCCCAAGAAGACAATGAACTCATCTGATTTGGCAAAGCTGCAAAATTTTAAAAAGAGAGGGAGAAAGCCAGAAGATGGAAATTTTACAGAAAAAAATCAATTAGCTCTCCTTAGCTTCCTTCTCCGCTTTCCGTTATCTCTTACACCCATTTAGGCCTCCAGTGAGCACAGGAAGCAGCGAGGTAATTCTCCAGGGGGCCCCTCAGAGTGCCTGGAGCACAGCAGTCATTGAGCGAGAGACCATGTGACCAGCTGGTGAGGGTGCAGACGGAGGAGATGCAAAGCGATCTGGCTGATACTTCTAACCCAGAGTCCCCACAGCCTAAAACCATTAGCAGAAACCAATAAGAACCCCCAGTCAGCACTTCTAAATGTGTTTTGCTTTTGCCGTTTTGGGGACCAGACTTTTAGCAGGAAGAGACAAATTAAAGACAAAACAAAGTCTTATAAGATTCCGTAACAAGGGAATCAAAACAAGCTCCAGGAATGGCCCTGGGGTCAAAGTGTTCAGTTTAACAAACTGAACAAATACTTGAGCCCCTTTAAAATGAGGTGTGGGGCATAGGGAGTGTGAAGATCAGCTTGAGGAGAGGAAGCAGACATGTAAACACCTAGTGCAGTTAAAAAGACTCAACCTAAGAGGTGTCCATCTGATGTCACTTATCAAGAAAACACTATACTCCCACACACGGGGCCCGAGGGCTTAAGAAACTGTGTCAGTGTTCACTTGCAGGTTTGAAATAATGTCGTTTTACACCAAAACCAGTGCACTGGCATTGAGAACGCAACTGAGCACAGAGAAATAGGTGCTCAGGGAAGGTGTTCTAAGGATGGCCAGAGAAAAGCTTCCCTGGGAACTCAGGGGAGAAGGAAGTGGTTCCCCCAAACCCAGCACACCAACACGGCAGCTGTGGTCATCAGGGACACGGCTGAGGCATTATCAGACGTGTCCCTGTGTGGCTGTAACTCCATCAAACAGTTAGAGCGAGCCTCTCCTCACAAGACGTTCTAGCAGGGCCACAGGAGTAAAGGAGACAGGACCATGCCCTCAGAAAGTTTACAGTCTACAGGACACGGACACATGCACAGCCAACTCTGATGAAAATGAAAGAAGGAAGTGTTCAAAGGTGAGCTCTTCTATTGGCCTGGGGTGACCTTCTGGGTAGGGACATCTTTTCTGTTCATCTGAGAACCGCTGGCGACCAGAGGAAGGTGAGAGCCCAGGCAAAGAGAAACGGGAGAAAGGGGAGGAAGGAGTGGATGGAAAGCACACACCTAGCACAATACCGTCCAACAGAAATATGATGCGGCCATACAGGTGATTTTAAATTTCCTTTAGTGGCCACATTAAAAATGTACGACTGGTGAAATTCATTTTAATAATATATTTTATTTAACCAATATATGCAAAATACATTTTTGATAGCTCAATGCATAATCAATATAAAAATTTATTAATGCGATACTTTATATTCTTTTCTTCATAGTAAGTCAACACTTACAGCACATCTCAAGCCACACTAATCGCATTTCAAGTTCTCAATAGCCACCTGGGGCTAGTGGCCATTATACAGGACAGCACAGATGCTAGGGATCTGAGAACAGTGGGAAGGGTTCAGACCACACAACTGAGTGTGAGACAGGAGGCTAACAGCAGATGAAGACACCATGGAGCACTGGGGGTCCCTTCAGGTTGTTTTTTATTTTATTTTATTTTTTAATTAATTAATTTATTTATTTATGGCTGTGTTGGGCCTTCGTTTCTGTGCGAGGGCTTTCTCTAGTTGTGGCAAGTGGGGGCCACTCTTCATCGCGGTACGCGGGCCTCTCACTATCGCGGCCTCTCTTGTTGTGGAGCACAGGCTCCAGACGCGCAGGCTCAGTAATTGTGGCTCACGGGCCTAGTTGCTCCGCGGCATGTGGGATCTTCCTAGACCAGGGCTCGAACCTGTGTCCCCTGCATTGGCAGGCAGATTCTCAACCACCGCGCCACCAGGGAAGCCCCCAGGTTGTTTTTTAAAGCACTGTTTATGTGCTTGCTCTCAAAGCCCTTTCTTGATATATGAAGGTCCAATTTCTACTTCTAGCCCTCAATGGTTTGCTAGGAACAGAGAGAGCCAGAGAAAAAGCAAGGCAAAAACAGAAAAAAAAAAAAAAAAAAAAAAGGCATTCAAACGTGCAGATTTCTTTTTGCACATAAGACAAGGAAAATAATAATTGCAAACAGCGTTATTACATGTGCCAGGCACTCTTCTGAGCTCTCTCTTTACACGAAGCAGGTACTATATTTTCTCCATTTTCTAGGTAAGAACAATGAGGCTTAGCTGAGTTGAGTCATTTGCTCCAAGCCACACATCTCTAAATGACTCAACAGGCGCTCTGGCTCCTGAGCTGCAGGCCTGACCACGAAGCCAAGGTGGGCCTGCAGAGGAGGGCAGGACACCAGGCTCCATTCTGTGGCTCCTCCCCCGATGGACTAGGCCTAGGGCTTTTGGAACATCTAGCCTCTCTGTGAAAGGTGTGAGCTTGCTAGTTCAAAGGGGAGATGATTCTCCTCAAGAAAGCCTCCCCAGAAAGCTGGTACTGGGCATTCCAGACAAATGCAAGGGGGGATGGGGTATCACATCTGACTACAGTCTAAAGGTTCCTTCTGAGGCCTCCTTTAGAAATCTCAGTAATTATAGCTCCTAGTCACTGACCATCGACTATATGCCAAGTACCAGTCTAAGCACTTTACATGTTTAACTCATTTAAGCTTCACAGAAACCCTGTAAGAAACATTATTGTAACATTATACAGGTAAGCAAATTGAGTGAGAGAGGTTAAGAAACTTGCTCAACGTCACCCAGCGGGTAAGAGGCGGAGTCAGGATTTGAAGCCGGGAGGGGTGGCGTCCCACTCCACGGCACTCCCTGGGCAGCAGCAGGGTGCTGAGCCCCGCTTCTCCTCCCACACCCGCATCTTGGAAAGGGAGCCACAGAGAGAGGAGCCCAGTGACAAAGACAAATCTGGGTGCTGCCCGTGGACACTGGTCTCTCTGGGACTCAGTTTCAGTACACGCATGCACTGAACCAGATGGCCTCCGAGTCTGCCATTGGCAAATCTGTGTAAGCTGGGTGGACGGCCAGCCTCACCACCTCCCGAAATTCCTTCATAAAAGCCCTACAGCCACCGCAGTCTTGAACTGAGCACAGGGTGTGAGAGGCTCCAGGAAAAGCATCCTGTCTGTGCAGAGGTCCTGCATCCAGCATCAGGGCAGATTTCTACCTTGGGCACGTGGTGAGGTCAGAGAACCAGGCAGGCAGAGGTCAGTTAACTCAAGAGAGAACCAAGGGCTGCTTCCGTCCATGGCTTTCCCTGGCTTTCTGCCTTCCTGACCCCACTCAAATAGTCAAAAGTCTAAAACAGGCTGCAGCGAGAGGGAAGAGAGGATTTCTCATGCCATTTGCAACCTTCCTCTCCTCTAAGACAAACCTTCCCAGCAGTCAGACAGGAAGCCCATTGTCCAGCCAGGATCCCTTTTCTCATGAGAACTTTCCACATGCCGGGAGGAGGGCCAGCTGCAGGGCGCTCAAGCCCTTCCCAGGGTGTGGCCCTGGAGCCGGGGTGGAGGCTCAGTGGCAGAAGCCACCACGGCTTAGGCTGTCCCCACAGCTCCTCGCAGGCCCCCAGCACCACCTGCCTGAGAGGGGCCCAGCCCAAGCCCTGCTCCGGGGGCCTGGCAGCTCACAAGTGGGTCCGGCTTCAGAGCCTGTCCCTCTCTTGTCTTAGGCCTGAGTCCCTCACCCCCCCCCCCACCTCACAGGAGAGGGGACATGCCAGCCAGCAGGTCAGAGCCCACAAGAAGGAAGAACATTTTCTTTATTGAACCCTGCCCCAAACATAAAAACTCTTGTCACCTGGAAGTAGCCATCAAAGTCCCTAGTCATTCTGAAAGAAGAAGTGCTAATCCTCTGCCTGGAAACCCTGACCTGAAACTACAACGGGGTCAACTGAAACCCAGCCCATCTTTCAAGACTCAGTTCCAAGGTCGCCTGCTCCAGGACACTGTCCCAAAGAGAACTAAGCAGCACAGGGCAGAGGTTACCAGCCTGCGCCTACAGTGAGAGCAGCCGGGGTGTGTACCGCTCTGACAGTTACCCACCACGTGGGCTCAGGCAGATCTTCCTTCGCACCAGTTCCCTCATTTGTAAGATGGGGACACTAAAGGTATGTACCTCACAGGGGCGCTGTGCAGATCCATCACAGTCATGCAGGTAAAGTACCCGGTGAAGGGCCTGTCACACTCCACGTGTTCAGCAGACAGCAGCTTTATTCCTCCTCCTCTGTTTTCCCCTAACATCTTCACACCTCTCTATAAACATCACTGTATTGCTGTCTCTGCAATTATTTTCTCACAGGTCAGTCCTTCCCCCACCTCTCCATTAACCCACCCACCTACCCAAGCTGTAGTGCAAGCATGTGTTCTGCTTCCTGTTCTGATTCTTGTATTCCCAGAACTCGGCACAGAATCTGGCAGAGAGTAGACGCTTAGTAGAAAGCTGACTTGACTTGGAAAATTTTGCCCACATTTCAAGGCACTACCTTGTTTTTAAATGCAAAGGGTCACATGGTTTCCGATTTGAGATAAGTCAGGAGCAGGTAACAGCTGAAACAGGAGGGAAGGGGGTAGGGCACAACCTTTAAAAGAATGACATAGCCATAGGACAAGACAAAGCTGGTTAGAGCTAACCAGATCCACGAAGGCGGAAGATTCCACTTCCAGTGGACCTTGAGCCTCATTATACGCTCATTGTAATGCATTAGCTAAATGGTACACCCACTAGCACCATGACAGTTGAGGCCAACCATCATAGGTCAAAAAGTGGGCGGTGGTCCAATTCCTGGAAATCCCCGCCCCTTCCCCCAGAAATAGTTGGAATAATCCTCCCACTCATTAGCCTATGAAATTACCCCACCCATAAAAACTAACCACCCCATATTTCCGGAGCCTCTCGCCTTCTGAGATGGCCCACTCTCTGTCTGTGGAGTGTGTTTCTCTCTAAATAAACCCACTTCTTACCTATCACTTTGTCTCTCACTGAATTCTTTCTGCAACAAGACATCAAGAACCTGAGCTTCATTAAGTCCTGAAACCAGGTGTGTGATCTCAATTAAAAGACCTTGGGTTCAAGTCCCAATCTCGGTTTAGGCTGGGTTCGAGTCCTGGCACATGGGTTCAAGTCCCAATCTGAGCTGCACGGTTTCACAGCAAAGAGACTCCCTCTGCACAGCACATCTCATGTTCTCTAAGTTGGCATCTACCGGTGAAAATATTCTCCCAGCCAACCAGGACCAGGGGCCACAAAGAGTCAGAGCACGGTCTGATGGATGAATCTGGGTTTGACCTAGTGGCCTGCCCTGCAACCCTGTCCACTGCCTGAGCTCTTCTGAGCCCTACTCCTGGACAGCCAATACCCACCTCCGTAAAGTGTGTGAGGGGACAGATGAAACTGTGGACCTGAAACTGTCTTGCATCATGCCTGGCACACAGTAGGCACGGGTAAATTCTTCACATTTCTTTTCACATTGTAAACTAAATTCCTACCTCTGGCTTTTGGAATGGGGTAGGGCAAAGACTCTGGCAAAGAAAAGAAAAAGGACTGCTTCAGAAATTTCTGGTTATCTGGAGAGAGGACAGGCAGAGAGCAGAGAAGGATGAATACTCTGGAGGGGCTTGCTTTGCTCCCTCTGCCTCCAGCTCAGTAATATGCCAGCCCCTTCCCCACTTCTCAGCAGAGCCCGGGCTGCTCTTGGCTGACAAATGGCCTCCATATGGCCTGTTGCCCCTTCATCCCCTCTTGTTCTCACAGCTCAGGGACTTGGGGGACATGCTGTCAGCTGGGACTGCACGCCCTACCCCACCCCTACACTGTATGACTGCTATAAAACGAGCAGGCAGGAGGACCACTCTCCTTCTCCTGCTGCTCCAGGCCTGGGCTGTACAGCATCTAAAGCCACCCCCCCCCCGCCCAATGTAGTGACCTACAGAGCAGCGCCCACAATTGTCTGCCGCCCCGCCCCCAGGATGTTGGGACACAAGCAGAGGTAGGGAGCCAGGCCATTCCACAGGCATTAACAAATGATACTGTGTTCCCTTGAGAGTGGTGGTTAAAGGGTTAAGAGAAAGCAGATGTTTATTTTTTTCCTCATCAGCAATTGCTACTTCCTGGTCTCATCTCCTTCATCCTATCATCTAAGGAAGTTGCACATGAGTCGGCTCTCCCCCTCAGAATTCCTCACCTCCAGGAGGACGCAGGCTGGTCCTCTGGAGGAAGGCCCCAGTCAGCTGCTTAAGGCACTGTCCAACCTCAGAAGGATAACTGATGAGCGAGTGATAATTAACTTAGGAGTCGGGCTTGGAGTTTACAACAGGGTTGGACTCTTGGGTACAAAGCTCAGAGCTGTGGTTTCATTTCCAATCCTGCCATCTAATGGAAATGCTTCATGCCAAGTCTGGTGCCAGGCACACACAGTAGGCCTTCAAGAAACACAAGTTTAAGTTTAAAATAAATTTAGAGATCTCTGTTGTCCAACAGGGTAGAAGTGACTAAGGGAATTAACACTTATCACCAGGCGCTACATTAGGCACTTAAAGTTGCCATCCTAATTAATTCTCCCGTCCTATGAGGAAGGAAAGTGAGGCTCTGAACAATTTAGTAGTGGCCTGAGGTTACAGAGCCACCCAGTAGTAGAGTCTGGATTCAAACTCTGGCTTGCCTTTCTCCCCATTATAGGGAAGCTCCCTGTCTACAGATGCCACCAGAAAAACTTAACGCCAAGACCTACAAAAGTATAGCATGGGGGTGGGGTCCATCTGACACATGTTATAGTAATTCCTGTTTGGAGAAGAATGTGGACTGGTGAGTTTGCTTGTGCCCAGAGGACTCAGCTCGTATCTCAAGTGGGGCCCCATTTTTTCCAGAGAAGTGGTGGGGGGAAGGCAAGACAGGGTCCTTCACTAAGCTCTGAGCATTACAAACAATGGAGCTATTTAAGGAGTACAGATCCCAAAGCTGCAAGTGGGAGAGGGTATGGGGGCATTTTCAGCTGGGGACACAAGCCTTCCAAGAGGGATATATGAAAGGAAGCTTGCCACTAAACGCAGAACAGGGACACGAGCTAGGGTAGACAGAGGGCTGCCCTCCTGCCGGAATACACAGGATCACTGGGCCAGCTCTGCCAAAGCCCAAAATAAACAGCCTCTGCCGTGTACCTCCAAACAGTGAGTCAGGCAGCATTTTGCTTATGCCGGGTGCTCAACAAGCCACTGCTACTTACCGAGGCCCACACAACTGCAAAGAATGAAAGGAAACAATCAATAAACTCTACCCACAGACGGTGGCAGAAATCAGCTGAGGTGGCAGAAATCAGCTAGGGGGATGGCCTAAAACCAGCAGGCACCACACTTCTTTGAAAAACACTCACCAGTAACTGAGGGGTAGAGGCATGAATAATCTTTCCTGGAAAAACAGATGTGACTGGGTCTCCCTGTGACAGACAAGGTGCAAGTAACACACTACGAGTCTAAGGCAGGCCACGAAGTGAGCCCTGTATATTCTGTAGGGGCTTGTGTCAGGCTGACCCTACCACAAGACTAAAGGAAATATAAAAGGGAAAAGCTGTTTTTTTGGAGGGGGGTGGGTGGCATGGGGAATGAAGCGAGGGCTAGGGGTCTTGTCTTTATCACCTCTGAACCAACAAGTATAAGGAACACTGTGACAAATGGACCATGGGAAGATAGAGTCAAAAGTTACAAAGTCCACTCATCTGGAGAGTCTTCTCCGTCCTGTGGGGGATGGGATTCTCTTCTTTAAACACTTCATCTGTTTAAACCACCCTGTCTCACATAACCAGCACAGGAAAAGGAGCTTGTCAGGCCTTCTTGGTTTCCTCTGCATCTCCTAGAAGGGGAACTTATCAGCCTGCGCTATCATTAGCTGACCAAAGGCAGTGAGGAGTCAAATCCGCCCAGAGGTTTTTTTGTTCTTCCCTACTTTCAACTTGTGGATCTTTCTAAATTTCTGGACCAGATGGAGCCACGGTACTCCTGGCAGACCCCTTTCCCTCCCCCCCAGGCAGCAAGGAAGACAGGAGAGCCTCTCACCTCCTGTGAATCCACTCAAACCCGCTGTTAGGTCCAAAGCAGGGCCCCTGGCCCCCAAGGTGCTTTCTCACACATCTGGGACTGGCCTCCCCTTTGATTTTAGCTTGAGTATTTATTAGCCTGACTCTGACATATTGTCAAGACTCATTGATCATTAAACAGAGCCACCCCAAAAGAGATTACGGAAGCTGTGGAGACAGAGTCTCAACCATGCTTTTATTTGTCACACTGAGGCCCACGCTCCTGTCACCTCCCCTGGCCTCTCTCGGTCTCTGGACCCCTGACCCTGGCAAGCCACTTTTGACCAGTCGAGATTCCTGGTCAGAAGATGTTGCCTGCTGTAGCCTCACCCATTCTGCGCCTCAGTAGATAATCTTTTGTATTCCAAAGAATGACTTTCACCCAGAAGAGAGGTAAAAAACATTTGCAAGCATTGGTTCTTATTCTCTCTGGATTTCGCTCTCCTAATAGGAATGCCTTCCTCAATGTAACGAATAAATATCTATGAGCAACTACCAATGTGACAGGT
Organism: Mesoplodon bidens; assembly: GCF_964165515.1. NCBI lineage: Eukaryota > Metazoa > Chordata > Mammalia > Artiodactyla > Ziphiidae > Mesoplodon > Mesoplodon bidens. The sequence goes on along the minus strand of NC_138178.1, from coordinate 146,164,163 downwards.
TGGTGCTAGAAATTCAAGAGCAAATAATACACAGTTCTGTCCCTGAGGAGACTTCAGACTCTTTGGGGAGATAGATGAGGAGCCCCAAGTACCTTATAATAATAGTAACATCTACGCTGTTTATCCCCCAGAGTTCACGTAGGGATTACATGTATCCATTCATTCTTTCAACAAGTTTTTACTAAGCACCAAAGCACTATAGCCGGCAGTGGGAGAAGGAGGGTTGGGAAGATGGCAAAGATATAGGCCCTACCCTCTGGGAGCTTACTGTCTAATAAATAATCACAATAGACACATGTTAGAAATCACTGTGGGCTACAATAAGAGGTTCTAAAGAAAGATTAATCCAATGAGGAAGAGATCAGAAAGGAAGAAAGAAATGATAACAGAACTCCAATTCTAGGGGAAAACAGGATTGTGACCATGGGATAAAAGACTGTGACTATGGGATCGTGACTGGGCTAAAGGAAGGGGGAAGAACACGCAAGGGGGAAGGTAAGGGCATAGGGGCAGCAAAGGCAGAGGAGCAAGAAGAGGCGCGCGCGCGCGCGTGCGTGCATGCGTGTGTGTGTGTGTGTGTGTGTGTGTGTGTGTGTGTGTGTAAAGCAGCAGTTTTAGCAGGAGATAGCTGGAAATTGAGAAAATCAGGCTGGTGCCAGAACAGGGAGGGCCCTGACTACATAGCTAAGGAATGAAAAAGTCTTGGGTTCCTCTTGCATAAAATGAGATTTTTAGGACCTTTCCAGTCCCAAAATGCAAAGTCATGTTACTACTAATAAAAAGAAAGCCTTCTCTATGATACTCATCCAGCTGAAGAAGCCAGCCATCTCCATCTCCCTGCCTACCCTGGCAACTATCTTTCAGTGGAGCTGGCTGTGCTGGTGCGGTGGAGTGGGCACAGGAGAAGAACAGAAGGGGAAACCACGTGAGTTTCCCAGTGCAGATGCATCATGCTTCTTAAGTTTGCCGAGGTGAAGGGGGCCAGGGAAAACTGGAGGGACTAGAGCGGAGAAAAGGAGTACAAAGACATCTTGTGGTCAATTTCTTTCCCAGCGTTCTCTCGCATGGCAGCAGATGGCCTATCCCTGAAGGCCTGGATCTCAGAAAGCAGCTGCTCCCAGGTCCTGGTCTAACAGCTGGGGTCACAGGACCTCTCTGCACAAGCTGAATGCCAGAAATCAATGGGTTCCATTGTGCCTGCACGCATGAACTCTCGGGTCCAGGCTCCTGCCCTATGCCTGTCTGGAGCAGAGGACGGGGACAAATAACACTACACGCTTTGAAAGACGGTACTTGCAAATTAATGCAAAGGTAGAGTATCCTAAAGCCCAATTTCATTTAAATTACCTTAACTTTGCTAGGAAACTATGGAGATGTTAATTATTTGAGAGATAAAGGACTCATCAGTGAGAGGGTCAAGGGGAGAGGGAGCAAAGGGACAGATCATCATCAGAGGAAAACCCCTAACTGCCTCCGGCCCTCCCCTCCTTCCTGCCCAACGCACGGCGGAGTCTGAGTCCACCGTACCAACCAAAGAGCGGGCTGGATGTTCCGTGTCCTGGAAAGGGGGATACAAACCCATTAAATGATGTGCGTGTACACAGAGGAGTGTAAGTGTATGATTACATAATTAGGCACATTAAAGTATTTATACTGCTGAGACTAAAAGCCCCTACTCAAAGGCATTCCACCAAAGTTGAAAGGGGAAAAAGAAAATAGAAAATAAAGCATCTAATTGCAATCTTCCACAAAGCCAGACATCCCCAGCTGGTGCCACAGCTGAATTCTCGTAATTAACATGTTGTAACGGCAAGTCTGAAAGACACTGGATGCTTATCAACTCCGTGCCGTGGCCAGACGGGCGCGGGAGAAGCCCGCAGCACTGCTACAGTTAAAGGGATTTTTCTCTTTCCATTATAATGGTACCCTGGTGTGGGAGGTAGGCTATTTCTTCTTAAAAACTTAGTTGTTTAAAGCACACACATAATAAAACTCTATACCCGCAAAGTCAAGGGACTGAGACTGGAGAATATAAAAAAGTTCACAGTCTAGGAGGTGGTTTATTTTTGGTGGTTGGTTTTCTCTTACCTCCCCAAACGTGGGGCTTTCCCAGTTAGAGAAGGCTAGCAGTGTTAAGCAGCCTACCCTTTTAAATAAATAAAGCTCATCTGACAGCTTAAAAATCATAGGTTAAAAGTATCTAAATAGAAAAAAAAAGATGACAGAAATTAGCATATAAATGAGTACAATGCAAGGGGAAAGGCTTTGATGCGTCAAGAGAGTAGATCAGGGCTTCCTTGGTGGCGCAGTGTTTGGGAGTCCGCCTGCCGAGGCAGGGAACACGGGTTCGTGCCCCGGTCCGGGAGGATCCCACATGCCGCGGAGTGGCTGGGTCCGTGAGCCATGGCTGCTGAGCCTGCCCGTCCGGAGGCTGTGCTCTGCAACGGGAGAGGCCACAACAGTGAAGGCCCACGTACCGCAAAAAAAAAAAAAAAAAAAAAAAAGAGAGTAGATCAAAATGGACTGTGTTCCAAAGGACACTCAGTCCCAGAAGGGCCTTGCACATTTACAGAAAGGGTTTTGTGGGACTTCCTTGGTGGTCCAGTGGCTAAGACTCCACGCTCCCAATGCAGGGGGCCTGGGTTCAATCCCTGGTCAGGAAACTAGATCCTGTATGCATGCTTCAACTAAAGATTCTGCGTGCCACAACTAAGACCCAGTGCAGCCAAAATAAATAAATAAATAAATAATATATATATATATATATATATTTTTTTTTTTAATTTAAAAAAAGGGTTTTGTTTTTGCACAATTCTTGGTCACTGCAGAACCTGGTTTTAGATAGTCCCCCCCACTTCCCTGAAAAGACCCCCTCACCAAAGTTAAATAACAGTTTTACATATTATAAGGAAGTTGTGTTCTCAGAAAGCCAAACAAGATGGTAAAATGCCTAATTACACTCTGCCTTTTACACTCTTGGACAACATAATTTGGGCATTTTTTTTACACTATTCTTTAACTGTGTTTCTTTCCTCTTCATAACTGAGCAAGGCTGTTGACTTAAGAATCAGCAAGCGTTCAACTGACACTAATGATTCCCTACCTCTGGCATGCTCATTGAGTTTCAAAATCTTTTCCTCTATTATATCAACTTTAGAAGTCCCACCCTTCTTCTAACTACCATCAGTGATGTCATTTTCCCATTTTCAACCACCCTTAGAGCATAAACGTCCAAAAATTCAAGTTACTATTACAGCGTACACGGCTGCACAGGTGGAGTCAGCGAGGCTGCTCAGAGTGTGCTGCAGGCCGGCAGGCAGCCACACCGCAGACCCACCACCCAGAGGTTCCTTCTCAGCTGCTGCACCAAAATCCAGACTCATTACCCAAAGGTGAGCGGGGTGTCGATTTACAATGCGCCAAAGTACAGGTTGTTCCTAAGACAAATGTTTAAAAGCTGACTGCTCAGCACTGCTTCAGAACTACCTCACGAGGCATCCAATTTGGACCCCTCGCCCCTCACTCCCCCAGCCCCAAAGGCCCGGAATCATTTTGGTGAACCTGACGAAACTACATTCTTAGGTAGGCCCCGATACAAATGAGGAATGTGTCCAAGTATCACGGGCACTCAGCAACACACGCACCTGCACTTCACAAAGAAGCCAGGACTGCAGCCAGGGTGCAGAGGTTTGCACAGCACCAAGGGAAGTCAAGCTAGTCAGCACCTGCCACAGGCCTGTTACTCAGGATGACAGCTCATCCTGGGTTTCCCCGGCCTCTTTGCCTTGTTGATGGAAAAGGTCTTGTCACACGCACAATCAGGGACCCCGAGTCTTTGCAGATGCCTCCAGTCAGACCTCGCAGTGAAATAACGTTAGCAGAACAATAGTTCCTTCCCCACTGCCGGGAGCAACTTGGCCTATGGGAGACAGAGCCCATGTGCTTCAAAGACTCCACAGAAATGGGTGGGCAGTCCTTTGGGGCTACGCCATTTGTACTCGCAGCCCTTGTACAAAACCAAATGAAACCATACACCCCAAGACAGCATAGAAGTTGCAGAGCAACTGATTCTGAACTCTGGGCCTCCTTTCTCCCCAACAATCCCCTCAATTTTCCCAGCTAGCCTCACCCCTCAGAGGGACAGAGAAAAACAAACGCAAAGACAGCTGGGCCTTCTGCAAATGTGGGCCGGGCCACTAAAGTCAAACCTCGCTTTAGGGACCACCCTGTTACTCAACTGTAACAAAGTGATTACTCAGAATGGTTTTAGCAGTTTATCTAACCAGCAATCCAAACAGAGTATCTGGGGCCTTAGTTTTCACAAAAAGGGGAAGAAAGCACTGGTCTTTTACATGAGGTAAAAGCTGAAGTTTCAAGGCTCTAGGCTAAGCCCCGGCACCTCTCCTGCACCAGGGCCCCAAAGCCCTCAGTGGAGAGAGCCAAGGCTGGCAGCGGAGCCTCTGCCTGGCCTACACCCTGGCCTGGTGACAGGCTGGGATGATCCCCAAAGAGGAAATGCTCACTTCCCAGGGCTGCAAACTTGACATCAGCCCTGGCCATGCTGTGGGTCCATGCTGGGGAGCTTGGGGTGGGTCAGCTGGGAGTGGCAGGCCAGGCCCAGGCCCAGCAGCTGGTACGGAAACTGTGATTCCTTTTCTGACTTAGGCGAACTGGGCAGTACCTCCCTTGGCAATCATTTACTTTTCCCTCTTTCTACTGGAAATTAATAGATCTTGTGATATGCAAAACGTGTTTATACTTGTTTGTCCCCACTGATACAAACTCTCTCAACAAAAATTTATTTTCTCAATTTCCATTTTTCTCGAAGAGCAGCTACTAGACAGTCTATTAAGAAGAGCACTTTCTGGGCTTCCCTGGTGGCGCAGTGGTTAAGAATCCACCCACCAATGCGAGGGACACAGGTTCAAGCCCTGGTCCGGGAAGATCCCACATGCCGCGGAACAACTAAGCCCGTGCGCCACAACTACTGAGCCTGCGCTCTAGAGCCCGCGAGCCACAACTACCGAAGCCCGCGTGCCTAGAGCCTGTGCCCCGCAACAAGAGAAGCCACCGCAATGAGAAGTCCGCGCACCGCAACGAAGAGTAGCCCCCGCTCGCCGCAGCTAGAGAAAGCCCACGCGCAGCAATGAAGACCCAGCGCAGCCAAAAATCAATAAATAAAATCATTTTTTTAAAAAAATAGCACTTTCTGACTGATACTCTTTGATATTATTTATAATCCAAAGTTACCCAAATTCCTTATTTAAAGTTGTTAAGGGGGTGCAAGGCACAGGGGATGGTAATAGTACTCAGCACTGGCAAGGATTGTGGAAACAGCACTCTTTTACTCCTGATTAGGCATGAGGTGACTTGTGTCCCCTGGATCTGAGCAATCATCCCTGGTCAATCACATCCTAAAATGACCAGCTGGAGGGACGGAACTCACTGCACCTTGTGCTTGGCTCCACTGGGCACATCACACCTCCACAGTGGGCCTGGTCAAAGCTCAACCAGAGCTGGCACCTAATGGCTGGTCCTACTCAGCCAGCACTAACCTCATGGCCTGAGTTGCTGTGCCCTGCCAGGGAGAGCTGCAGGAGGCCAGAGGCCACAGGCACTGTGGGACCGTGCTCACTCAAGACAGAAGCCTTCTACCAGGCCACCCCTCCCTCCTAGGACCCAAGTACAACTTCCTTCCAAGAACTGTGGATGGAGCTGGGGTTCTCCTACTGCCCACCTGGAGGCATATTCTAACTCACCCTGATCAGCTAGTACTCCCCCAAACCACATTCTTCCTAATGATGCTCTCTTCCCAGAATCTTTGAAAGTCTGCCAATTTCTTTCTATATAAGTCTGTGTTTCTCTTGGATACGCCAGGCTCTCCACAATTCTGTCTGTCCCATTTCTCCAACGTCAAGTCCCACTAGGCTACCCATACTGGCCTTATTCGCCCACACTCATGGCCTCAGATGGGCCTTCTGGCTCTTCCCCTCCTCTCAACATCCTTCCTTTCCCTCCGTCAACTCAAACCCCTCCCATAGTGCAAGGCCTGGTCTTAGTGCTTTCTTCTACAGGAATTTCCTTTCTCTGAACTAAAGTGCCCAAGACTACACAAACTAGCCCACAGTTACATACCATTTTGTTCACCATTGCTACGTGGGAGTTGGTCTTGCCTCTCCAGGGTACCGTGAGCAGCTCAAAAGAACAGAGAACCCACCTTCACCAGCCTGGGCACATTGAAGGCACTGAACAAATACCTGATGGAATTTGTGTCCAGAAGGGCTGATACCTCTCACAATGTGGACTGATTAAATGCTTAAAAAGTCCCTAGCTCTTGCTTCTCAGGGAGTCTCTCCTCCCCACACCCCACTCCTGGACCCAGTCCTGGCAGACTTGGAGACTTCTGCCTGCAGACAGCCAGCATTCCAGCTTGCATCGAAGCGTCAAATAAAGGATTTCACAATGCCCCCACCCCGCTTCAGGCTCCAAAGCTCTTCAAGGGCACCCTGTTTAAACAAGAGGTGTGGTATATTTTTGGGAAATGATGAAGCAACTTCCCATAAGAGAAAAGAAAAAATTCCCCAAGTGCAGAAGGCTTCTTGGAAAACAAATAGAACAGCTTCTCTTGCCAGGGCAGAGAGAAAGGATTTGACATCCAGGCTCCTCATCCTTGGCAAAGAAGCCTGCCGTGCGGGAACAGGGGAGACAAGCCACACGGGGGGAAAGGAGGCAAATCCTTATGGCCAGATGTAGAACACAGCAGTTTTCAGAGTTGGAGGCCCAACCTAATGCCTCATTTCACACTGTCCAAGGTGCCACTGGGGGCTCCACCATCTTCTCTTCCTCTTACACACCTTAAACAACAGACATGACCCTATGAAGTTGGGTGCTAATGCAGTATTTCACATACACCAGGAACACTTCTACTTAAAAACAACTGCACAGGGAATTCTCTGGTGTTCCAGTGGTTAGGACTCGGTGCTTTCACTGCCAGGGCTCAGGTTCAATTCCTGGTGGGGGAACTAAGATCCTGCAAGCCGTATGGTGCAAAACAACTGCACAGTGACTCTTCTGGTGCATGGTAAAATCCTTTTGCAGTAACCACACTCTTGGACTTCCCTGGTGGCGCAGTGGTTAAGAATCGGCCTGCCAATGCGGGGGACATGGATTCGAGCCCTGGTCCAGGAAGCTCCCGCATGCCGCGGAGCAACTAAGCCCGTGCGCCACAACTGCTTGGCCCGAGTGCCACAACTACTGAAGCCCGCGCACCTAGAGTCCGTGCTCCGCAACAAGAGAAGCCCCCGCAATGAGAAGCCCACACACCGCAACGAAGAGTAGCCCCCGTTCACCGCAACTAGAGAAAGCCCGTGCGCGGCAACGAAGACCCACCACAGCCAAAAATAAATAAAATAAATAAATATTTAAAAAAATAACCACACTTTTTTTTTTAATGGGTGTGTGGATTTTGTAATTCATACATTAGGTTTGATTATCAGGATGGTTTTCTCACATATTGCAGAGTGTCTGCGTTTCCAGGGAGGGGCCATGAGCAAACTGGGATAGAAGGAGACAATTCCTATCACTGTGCTTGATCTTCAAGGCTTAACTAACTTCTCCTCATATTTCATCTTCATAGCTACTACTAATCAAACAGTACAGCAACATTAGCAGTACTCTTCAAAAAAGAAGGAAGAAAAGCATCACCCACAAAGGAAACCTCTCAGGTCCATATCCATATAAAGACCTAATGTTTCCATACCTAGTAACCAGCATTTGTGTGTTCAGACCTCACTTCTTTGGCATAAGCCCCCTCTCCCTGAACTTGAGGGTTCATGTCCACCTGGACTGTTTACATGGACCAGAAGGCAGCGTGCAACACGTCAAGTCCTAGCTTTGCCCTGCTCATCAGCAACACAAGCCAAGGAACAACTCTTCCCCTCCTGCTGTCTTACTTTCCCAACCTCCCTAGTGACCATTCTCAAGAACCAACGAAAGGGCCGTAAACAAGCTGCCAAAGAAAGTCAACTCTTTCAGACACAACAGCGACGCGAAGAAGGCTCCTGCAAGCTTACAGTCTCGGACTTGAATCCCTTCTCAGGTACCCACCCCAACCTCTTACAGCAGGCACGCAGGCCTGCAGTCTTTCCAGCAGGAGCCCCCTTTCTCCGTACCCATGTGGATTCCCGCTACAAAGCTCTTTCAGAAAATAAAAGTTAATCTACCTAATCTGCATCTCTAACAGATTTCGAGCGTTTGTGAAATTTTACTTTGTAAGCCGCTGAAGGGGAGGCAGGAGGCTGGGTGGGGCTGAATGGGGAAAACAGCGCCATCCAGAATTCCTTCCCTGAGCGGGGCCTTTCCGCTGGCAGCATTCATGCATACGTACAACTCATGCATCACTTTTAAAATATGCCAGTCAATTTAAAATACATGTCAATTTATTATTTTTCAAAATAAGCAGTAACTAAATTGTTGGTAGGGAAAGCGAGGGACTAGGTGCTCTCATGCGTCTGTTCAGCGCATTCCCTTCCTGCAGGCAAGATAGGCTGGAAGAAAATTTATTAGGATGTCTACCTCAGCTCCTGAACCACAAAAAAGAAAACCCCTTCTCTTGCAGCTACTGAAGAACTGGGATGCAAAATAACAGCAGGAGTCAACCTGGTAAACAGAATTTATAGGGAAGGAACTTGTGGGGAAGGGATGGCGATGGAGCAGCTGTCCCCTAACGAAGCCACAAGTGAAACAAAGACTAAAAGAAATTAACTCCAAGTCTTCATTTTAATCGGAAACGCTGAGTCAGTGCGGAGACAAAGATGAAAAAGGGATCATCTTCTCAGGATTTATATTTGCGTTTTGCGGGGACTGAGAGTCAGACAAGCTCTCAGATGGGGAGCCACATGTGAGATGGAGGGAACGGCATAAGTGAGGCACTGGGGGCACACTGGATGGTGCGTCACGGGAATGAGAAAATGCCTGGTGATGTTCCAGGACGGAGCACAGGCTAGGGAAGTGGCTGGAGAGAAAGCACAGGTGAGGGTTGCGTTGCTAGGGAGTACAGACCTTAAGAGCAGCCTTACAGCAAGACCTGAATTTGTTTTCGCTTGTTTTAAGGGGAGAAGTATCACGCCAAGTCTGAGATTTTAAGTTATTCTGGCAGCAAGGTGGAAGACAGATTTGAGGGGAGGGAGGTGGGGAATACACTGGAGACAGAGAAATCAGTAGGAGTCTGGTGAGAGGTATGGGGCCTGGGATGTCAGTAGTGTTATTTTTTTCTTGGAGGGGGCCACCACTATACCCCTCACTGTAGTTAACCTGGTGGCTGCCTGCCCACCCACTGCCCTCACCCCCCCAGCCCAGCCCAGCCCAGACACAACCAGGAAGAAGAAAGCTAGTGCTTCTCTAACAGGAACTCAAATGTCCGGGGCTTTAAAGAGGGGATGTGCTTCCAGAATCCCTGTCACTAGTGAATTCTGGTCCTCTGGACAGCAAGCTGGCAATGAACTAGTGATGAACACAAGGATCCAAAATGAGCATGTACAGCATCTCAAGGAGAGACTGCTGTATTCTGCAAAATGCTTGGCGACTATCTTGAACAAAGGGGTCTGGAAAAAGTGACTAAATCCCTGCCTATCCTTCCATCCCTTCCCACACCCCCACCACCCCCCCCGCCCCCCGCCAAAAAGAATTCTACTATAAAGGTAGATGTGGAAAACGTTCTATTCAGGCTATACAAATGTTTTGAGAAGGTGTAAAATTAAGCAGCTGACGGGCCTGGGAAATGGCAGATAGCACCCACAAAAGTACATTCCTAAACTTCTAGAAGAAAATATGAGCCCATCTTCATGAAATTTGGACAGAATTTCTTAAGCAAGTCGAAGAAAACATTCCACATAGACACACTACTATATAGAAAATAGGTAACTAATAAGGACCTACTAGCAAAGGGAATTCTACTCAATACTCTGTAATGACCTATATGGGAACAGAATCTAAAAAAGAGTGGGTATGTGTATATGTATAACTGATTCACTTTGCTGTACATCTGAAACTAACACAGCGTTGTAAATCAATTATACTCTAATAAAAATCAATTTTAAAAAAGAAAACATATTCCAGGAAGAAACAAAAAATGAATAAAGTAGCAGTGGTTCTCAGACCCCTTGTCCGCAAGCCCCCCGTATACTATCGAAAATTACTGAGGACCCCCAAAGTTGTCTGTGTGTTACAGCTATCAATACATACCACAGTTGAAAATAAAGCTAATTTTTACTATTTATAAATTCATTTAAAAATAATAATAGGGCTTCCCTTGCGATGCAGTGATTAAGAATCCACCTGCCAATGCAGGGGACACAGGTTCGAGCCTGGGTCCAGGAAGATCACACATGCCGCAGAGCAACTAAGCCTGCGTGCCACAACTACTGAGCCTGCGCTCTAGAGGCCGCAAGCCACAACTTCTGAGCCCGCGTGCCACAACTACTAAAGCCCGTGCGCCTAAAGCCCGTGCTCCACAACAAGAGAAACCACTGCAATGAGAAGCCCACGCACCACAACAAAGAGTAGCCCCCACTCACCGCAACTAGAAAAAGCCCGCGCGCAGCAACAAAGACCCAATGCAGCCATAAACAAACAAATAAATAAAATTTTAAAAGTAAATAAAAATAAAAACAATAATAAACATCAGAGTGATTGTGTCAACACATGTCATGTAGCCTCTGGAACTCCACGACACACCTGTGAAAGAATGAGTGCAAAAAGGCAAATAGCATCTTAGTATTAATATGAAAATAGTTTCAACCTTGTCAGCCTCCTGAAAAGACCCCAACGACCCTGGAGAACCTCTGCCATAGAGAAAGTTAAAATAATCTGCAAACTGGGAGAAGACAGTCAAGGAAAATACAAAATTCAAGCCACGGAAAGATTCCATTTTATATCCATCAGATTGGCAGAAATTAATATCTAACAATACCAGCTGTTGCAAAGCATGTGGAGAACTAAGAATTTTCTTATGTGTCACTAGGGGTGAAAACTCATACAGTTACTCTGGAGAGCTACTTGGCAATATACAGAAAGCTGAAGTTGTACACTTCTAATAATCCAGCAACTCCACTGCTACGTGTATATGCCAGAGAAATCTTGTATACATATTTAGGACACATGTACAAGGATGTTCCTTGCAGTATGCTCCTAACGATGAAAAACTGAAGTCACCTGTATATCCATTAATGAGAGAATGGTTACAAATACTCTGGCATATTAACACAATGGAATAATGCTATACTGTAGGTAAAACAAATGTATCAACGTGGCTAAATTTCAAAAACAATGTTGAACAAAGAAAGGAGGCTACAGAAGATAACATGCATTTTAAAACATAAAATGATATCCTATATTGCTTAGGAATGCATGTATAAGTATGTAAAACTTGTACACGTCATATAAAAAATACAAAAAAAAAACAACACACCCCACTAAAACTCAACCTCCACAGACTGAGGGCCCTTAAAAAAAATGCATGTAAATACATGTGTAAGTATGTAAAAACAAAGGCATGGTTGGAAGGATACACATTGATTTAGCATACTGGCTATATCTCTGGAGAAAAAGATCTAAAGCAAACATGGCAAAATATTAAATCTGGGTGGTAAGTACCCAGGTATGTTAGTCTCTGTATTTTTTTTTTTTTTTTTTTGCGGTACGCGGGCCTCTCACTGTTGTGGCCTCTCCCGTTGCGAAGCACAGGCTCCGGACGCGCAGGCTCAGCGGCCATGGCTCACGGGCCCAGCTGCTCCGCGGCATGTGGGATCTTCCCGGACCGGGGCACGAACCCGTGTCCCCTGCATCGGCAGGCGGACTCTCAACCACTGCGCCACCAGGGAAGCCCTGTATTTTTTTAATGTCTGAAAATTTTCATTGAAAAACTAAGAATGGGATAATAGATTTAAAGTGGTTACTACCTGAAACATATTGCACATTTCCTATAGGTATTTCACAACACCCCAAAACTCAGGCACATCACTTCTTAACAGGTATTTAGTAAGTTGGTAAGTTTTCTAATTCTTTACAACCACCCATTTGGTCCCAAAATACAGACAGAAATCTTAAGATTCACCAAGACTGCCAACTCCTATGGAAGACACTGGATTACCTCTTCAAGGGCTCTCAATGTATATGTCCCTCAATCCCAAAGAAGTTTCCTCCACCTACCCACTGACTGACCCCTGACTGCTCCCACCCCCAAAACTCATCTGAAAGCTAAGATACCAAACAGCATCTGTAAAAATGCTTTTCTTAAAAGTCAGAGGCACGTGCAGTAACTCTGAGCATGTACTGTTTTGAAGGTCTTCAGCCTCAATGGCCCCACCACCTGCCTTCAAGTCAAGAGAGCAGCCAGACTGACCCAGCCACTGTCAGAGTCAACTTCACTTACATCATTTAATACCACTCCTCCCTTTCCTCCTTAGTTTATCCTAAACACTTAGTCCTCAGGAGTGGGCCCTCTATAGTGTCAAAACCCAGATCTCCAGCCCCTAATGCTTCCTGCAACATGGAGGGCATTTCCTTGGAATACAGTGTTTCTCAGAGGGTAGGCCACCCTCACGACCTGCAACAGTGCGTTAAATAGCTTCTGCCTCTGGAAGGGAACAAATGAAACCTGCACCCTTGCTTTCTTCTGTTCAGGAAAGACAACTGAAGGGCTGGGAGACTGATATTATTTTAAAACTTTTAAAGAATGCATATTGCTGGGCTGCACTCCAGACTGACTGAATGGTTCTTTGTGGGCACGGGGTATGCAAATCTGATTTTAAAAGCACAGTAAAGCTGGAAAAGCATCACCCCAGAGGATGTTAGTTCTCTAAGTCTGATGAAGGACTCACACCTCACCACCTTTTCTGTATCCCAGAGTCCTAGGCGGCCAAATACCAAACTCCCCTTTCCAGCTCTCCCTTGGTTTGGATCCTGCCTTCCCACCAGGCCCAGCGTTAAGTCTCAGCTCTCTGGAAGCCTTCCTGGATGACATCAGGGTTAATTCTCTTCTTTCTAATAGCACTCAGTAGCTGTACCACTCAAGGTGTATTCTGTCTTATCTTTCTCCCCAATTAGACTATGAGGACCCTCAGTTTCTGGCAGAGGGCCCAGTGCATACATAATAGCTTCTTAACACTTCAGTGGTTGAAATAATCCTAAAGACAATGGCATGGGAAAGTCAGTGTGAAACACACACACACACACACACACACAATGTAGTACAAAAAGTATTTATTTCATTTGCAAAGGGAGGACCTGGGTTCAAATCCAGCTTTACCCTTTACTGGCTGTGATAAGTTATTGTGAAGACACCAGTATGACATGATATACAAGAAAGTGCTTTACATTCTGTCAATTGCCAACAGTAGTAAACTGTTACAGCTATTGCTACCCAGTATTTCTCTGATCTCAGGAGGTGGTTCATATTATTTATTCCTCTTTACAGCCAAGAAAGGAAAAACACTGAAACAGGCATTCCTACCATAAAAACACACAGAGAAAGCCTTAGAGACAATTCCCACGGTCTGCCTGCTGGAACCTCAGCTACTCAGGCCTCTGTGCTTCCACCAGGGCAGGGAGGAGGGGCAGGGAAACACTCAGTAACTAGACCGTGCCTGGCACACCCAGGAGGTCTGTAAATGTTGAGTGATGAAAAGCCTGCATACAGAACTTGGGACAAGAGAGCATTCTCACAGTGACCCCTTCCCACCTGCACTCCAAGAACTAAGTAGAGTTTTATAGGAGCACGGTGAGCACGGTGAGTGAGCCTTAGGCCCCCAAGTGGGTGTAAACTGAAGAACAGCAACAGTCTCAGCTTCTGAAAGTACTGTCAAAGGCAGTCGTTAAAATCATCCTCAAACTGCTCTTCCAGTAAATGAAAAAGCAGCATGCAGTATCCAGCTGCCTCAGATTAAAGCAGGGGAGTGGGGGGAAATGAGAAACAGAGTCAGGATTTCCAATTACTGCTAACATGAGGGTATTCAAAAGGGAGGAAATTAATGGAATCATCAAAAGGCTGGTGATTTCACTTAAAATGAATTAAATCAACCTCAGTCTTCCCCTGTTTCAAAGCAGACCTCAGGCTACTCAGTGCTTGAGCTGCCTGAAAGCCACCCATGCAGGAGCAGAGGGGCTAAGTGACAATTAGCCAAGGCTGGGAAATCTTTCATTTGCCCCTTCAGACAGAGGCTGGAGAGACAGGGTCAGACAATGGTTCTGAGGCAGGATGTGCTAATTTTCTTCAGGCCAGGAGTCCTTTAGTCTGCCAATACAAACAGCAGGAAATAAAGGCTGTAAATGGGGTCAAATTCAATCTGAAGAACAGCAAACTCGCCTAGGATGGCAAAAACATTCTGTAACTCACAGCTACCCCAGACAAAGTGGGCAAAAGAGAGAAGGGAAGAGGAAAAAGACTGGGGAGCTCTGGATGTGCCCCTCACACAGATGGCGTATGTAGGGCCTTTGTGATCTCCCCAGGCACACCCCAACCGCTACACACACAACGTACAAACATCAACGGCTAGCTCTGTCAGAGCAGAGTAGTTAAAATGAGCACAGAGGAGGAGGAGAGGGGAGGGCAAAAGGACAATTACATGAAGTTAAGCAGGGAGAAATCAAAGGAAAGGAGAAGAGGCACATGGATACACATCCCTCTATTCCATCCACGAGCAAATATTTTCACAGGCCTACCATGAGCACTGTGCCAGGCAGTGGGGAATGTGGGAGCACCTGGAAATAAGAACTGATCAGACAGCCTGGGAAACACTGCAGTCGACAAGCGTGATGATCTGGAGTAAAGGGATCAGCACCCAACAAGGATGCTAAGTCATTCCTCTGCGGACAGTTTTATGGAAGCAGCGTAACTGTAGAGCCCAGAGGCTCTCTAAAAAGAAAGGTTACTCCAATTTCCAAACTTCTCTAGTTTCACTTTCCAGATGGGATTCTGGTTCAGTACTGCGTGTCAATGGAAGTTCTCACACACGT
This sequence comes from Mesoplodon bidens, assembly GCF_964165515.1. Taxonomy (NCBI): domain Eukaryota; kingdom Metazoa; phylum Chordata; class Mammalia; order Artiodactyla; family Ziphiidae; genus Mesoplodon; species Mesoplodon bidens. The sequence continues at coordinate 146,149,151 of NC_138178.1, read as the reverse complement.
TAAAAACTAAAAAACAAGTAACAAGCAAGCAGAAGTTCCTGACCCTGCAGAGGAAGCTGTCAGGGAAGGCATTAAAGAATATCCGGTATCTAAGCTCAAAGGGCCCTGGAGAGCTGGTCCAACCCTTACCTCACCGCTGAGCAAAGTGAGGGGCCTTCAGTTACTGCTCATTAGAGGCAGTCCAGGGGCTGAGGCCCGGGACCCCAGCTCAGGGCCCTGCTCTTCATACAACAGATCCCAAGCTGGGGCAAGACTTTCTAAGATGCAGACTTTCGGAGCTCACCGCCGCCTAAGAGGGCAGAATAAGAAGTGGAGGGAGGAGATGCCCAAGGTGATGCCTCCAGGGCTTCACCAGGCCTGGTCCCCCCTCTCTGCTGGGGAGTCGGCAAGGACCAGAACCAGACTGGTGAAGGTAAGAGGTCTGCCAACACCTCCCTTAATCATTTAACCTTTTCTCAGTTGTCAAGTTAGGCTGGTCCACCTGCAGCATCCTATTTCTGAACTTCCTCTCCCCGCAGAGGTTCACGACCTCTCCAGCCCTCTGTCTCCACCTTATCAAATGTGCTCTGGAAGGGTTACGTGGGCTTGTTCAGCCCCACTGTAAACCGGTGATTCTCAGTGTGGTCCCCAGACCATCAGCAGTAGCCTGTAAGAACTCAGTAGAAATACTGATGCAAACTGGAGGTGGAGGTGGGGCCCAGCAATCTGGGCCCTCTAGGGGATTCTAACACACACTCAGATTTGACACCCAATGGTGCTTATAACGTACATGCTTCAGCCTGTTGCTTCTCTCACAAGTAGGTGACTTAACTGGCACAGCTGAATGACCTGAACTTCAAGCCCAAGAGCCCACGGAGCTGCCACTGGAGGCGGGAGGAGCTTCCCAACTCAGCATCCTCTTCCCCCGTTTCCAAGGTTCAAGGCCTTGTAAAAGAAGGTACACAAACTGTCCTTGAAGCTGTGACCAGAGGCTGGAAAGCACAGACTTGGGGAGAAAGATCTCGAGGACCCTGAAGGGCCTGACCTAGTAATGTGAACAAAACGGAGCCTCCCTTCGCCAGCTCTACACTGCTGAGGCCAGACTTCAGAAGGGACGACAGTGGGCCAAAGGGCCCAGGCCTCTTCCTGACTGGAGAGTTGACGTGACTCTGATCCGCCCAGATGCCATCCTGCCCCACGGAGGCTGCAGTACTTGTTCTGCGGGAAAACTGGCCTCGCCTGACCCCGCCTCCATGGGGCGTTACCATGGGACCTGCAGGATACAACGGGCACCCGCTGTGGGTGCCCTGACACACTGGGTCACGTCCGGGTGGTGAGTGGGTTTCCGCTGGTGTGTGCCAGGGAGCAGGTACCGTGGTGCAGAATCTGGTGCCTCAGGTATCGCCAACCACGGCCTACATAGAACAGGACCTGTGTCCAAACCTGCCGTAATTAGCCTTCTGCTTCTCTGGCTTATACCAGGCCCTCATTCCTAGTAGGGACTCTGGGGCTTCCCAGAGGAAAATGGATGTCAGATTTCTAGGCCTCTAAAATTCCTGACTACAACAACCTTGTCTGACATGACCATGTCTGTGGAAAAAAATACTTTCTTAAAGATCTCTCCATTTCTCCTCTCACCTTCTCTATTCTCAGGAGTGAGGCATTCTCACATTTGGAGGTCCAAGCTTTAGACTCCATAGGTTTGGGCTCCAGACTCAAGATTTGGGGCTCTGTTGGAAACTTCAGTTGATCTCCTGCACAAAGGGGGCTATCAAATGCCAGCCTCCTGCCCAGGGATGGATGAAGGATTAACTGGTTAGTGTTAACCAAGTGCTTTGAGCAATTCAGAAAAGAGATACTCTGTTTAAAAAAAAAAAAAAAAGCACTATAATAATCCTTTCCATTGGAATAGACTTTTATTATTTACCCAGAACTTTATCTCACCTAATCCTATCATTCACACTCTTAATTATTCCTGCAGGCCAGGGTCTGCCATTACTAGTAACAGAATTTCTGTTAGTGAGACGGACTGCAAAGCTAAGAACAACAGCGTGGAGAACGGGTTCCTCTGCTGAAAGCCTCTCTCAAGAAACTCGAGACACTGGGACTTCCCTGGTGGTCCAGTGGTTAAGACTCCATGCTTCCACTGCAGGGGACACAGTTTTGATCCCTGGTGGAGGAAGTAAGATCCCCACGTGCTGCGTGGCCAAAATGGAGACACATCTCTGCTGGAAGGCACAGCGGTTCTCTGCACCCTGAACACATCAAATCACAGAGAGTCCTCACCGCAACAGCTCCAGTCACTCCGGCCTGACCCCAGCTGAGGGGCCCTGGACACCCGCGCATGGCCGTGGCCAGCTGCTGCTCCTCCTCTCTTCTCACTTCCTGAGCATTAGGAACTTCCCCATGGAATTCCCGACGCAGAGATCCACATGGGGACCCCGTGCAGTGCATCAGACTGGCTGCAATAAGCCATCCTTGTCACGCACGCCTCCCACGGGTTGGCTGGCCTGAGGTAAGAGGATGAAGGGCCTGTCCTGAGTGACGCCCTGGAGGGGCAGCCTCACTGGGCCAGTCACTTCCTGTTCCCACAGGCAAATAGGAGCCCATTCTTCTCATCCCCATCTTCTCCACAACTTGTACCAAAATCAACACCCTCTGCCAGCCCTCCTCATTTCCCTGTTTAGACTCATTCAACCCTTAATCCATTAATTGGTGTTTGCTTTTTTCTTTAACCCTTTGATCTTTCACATCAAGCTTGTTCCTCCTCCACACCCCTACCCCTCCACAGCTCTGACAGCCAGCTACGAAGGGCACCTACCTGCCTCCACCAGCATCTTACCCCCTGGGAGCTTCCCCCAAACTGTGCTTCTGGTGATGTTCAGCCCCACGTCTGAACTCTGAGGCTAAGGATAGACTTCATTTTTCTTTTCTGAAACCCCAGCTTCCAAACATACTCCACCAGGGACATCCCTGATGGCGCAGTGGTTAAGAATCTGCCTGCCAACGCAGGGGACACGGCTTTGAGCCCTGGACCCGGAAGATCCCACATGCCGCAGAGCAACTAAGCCCGTGCGCCACAACTACTGAAGCCCGCGTGCCTAGAGCCCGTGCACCACATCGAGGAGTAGCCCCCGCTCGCCGGAACTAGAGAAAGCCCGCGTGCAGCAACGAAGACCCAACGCAGCCGAAAATAAATAAATTAATAAATTTAAAAAAATATATATATACTGCACCAAAGTAGAAGAGACCACTCATTCATCCAGCAGGGTAAGAGGAAAACCAGTTTAGAGAACAGAGTATATTGTACTTCCAAAGTTTCAACAGAAGTGACACTGCAAGTTCCAAAGGAAGGAAGAGCCAAGGTGAGCACAGCAGACACGAAGCTAACTAACTCTCTCCCTCTCCTCCCTCCAGACTGCCCCCAACATGCTGGCTGAGGTGACACAGAGTAACACAATGATGGTAACACCACAACCCTATACGGTAAGTATGTTATCCCAATCTCACACATATGAAAACTGAGGGACACTGAGAAACTTGCTCAAAATTAGACAACATGTTAGTGGCAGAATTAGGATTCAAACCAACCTGCTTGGCCCAAGAGACTGCATTCTTTTTTTTTTTGCGGTATGCGGGCCTCTCACTGCTGTGGCCTCTCCCGTTGCAGAGCACAGGCTCCAGACGCACAGGTTCAGCGGTCATGGCTCACGGGCCCAGCCGCTCTGTGGCATGTGGGATCTTCCCGGACCGGGGCATGAACCCGTGTCCGCTGCATCGGCAGGCGGACTCTCAACCACTGCGCCACCAGGGAAGCCCCGAGACTGCATTCTTAACCTTACTATGCCATCTTGTCCCCCTACTTGCCTCCAGGTCTCGGTGTACACTCCTCTCCTTCAGAGAGGCCTTCTACGACCACCCCTATCTGAATCAGGAGCCCCGCCCATGTGTACTCCAGCCCAGCAATGACTTCCCTGATCACAGCAAGTATCTCACAGAACTGGAGCTGGCACAGTCGCAGCACTCGGCAAGTGCTCAGCAAATAACTGTGGATAAATCAGAGTCTGAACCATCCCGTCTGCATCCCTCCTGGTATAAAGGACTGCTCCTGGCTGCAAGCGCCCACCTCTCACAGGCTGACTGTGAGGACCAACTAGACGTGATAACTTCCAACAAGAGCCAGTCCAGTACTCGGCCCCAGGAAGCCCCTTACAGCATGACCCATCTCCTGCCGTCCTCCCTGCCCGCCTTGTATCAACACACATCTGCTAAGCGAGCTGATGCCGCTTATGAAAACACCAAACCCATCCTATCTGTCCCAGAGCAACCCTGGTCATTAGGGTTTGGAACAAGTCCATATAGGGTTTGTGTGTCATGATCTGCAGAACTGAGAGTTCAGGGTCCCCAAACCTGAAGTCTTAACGAGCTGCCCAAACCCTTCAAATAATCAAAGACAGTTAAGATTCTAGGAGTTGGAATCCTGTTCATAGGAAAAACTCTCTGACATCCTCCCAAGAGAAAGGACTGAGACCAAAGAGCTCCTGCGAATTCCATTCAGCAAATACACATGTAGCCTACTCTCCTTCCTGCAGACCCTATTGATTCTAGTGGTAAGGGGATGGGTGGTGTCTCAGAGGAGGTAACTTTGAATTTGATCTTAAAGGATGAAGTGAAGTACAGGAGGGAGGGGAGGCTGGATTCCAGCCACAGGAATCTAGCCACTAAAAGAACAGCATGAGGATAGGCTTGACGGTGCTAATGTTCAGGAAAGGGGAGTAAGGAGTCCCCTTAGCCTTGACTTTAGGGATAGAGGTAGAGGGAGCTGTGGGTGGGGAAGGGAAGCCAAACCCATGCAAGCTGCCTTTCCCCCCCTCCAATGCCAGTATAGTTTTAGAGCCAGCACAGTTCTCACATGCATTCTTCCACATGACTTCACTCCCATAGGTAATGAAAGCCTTCCTTTCCTCCCTCTTCATCACCTGAAGGGACCCACGCTGGGTTCAAAGATCCTCACTCGGGCTGAAAGTTAGCACACTGTGTGATGAACTCTTCTGGGCAGCCTGCCCAGTCCCACTCCCTTCCTCTCAGAAGAGCCCCACCACCTGCATCCCCTGAGGCATGAAGACACTTTCACACCCTTCTCCACTCCCAAGAATCTCATGGGGAACCACAGACCAGGCTGCTGCTGCTCGCAGGGCCGTGGACTCGTCCTGCTTATCCTCACGCACAGGATAGGCCACGATCCGGCACAAACCTGCCAGGAGTGACCCCTTCCGGGATGATCACTGGCCTGGTTATAACAAAGTACAAAGGACTTTGTCTCTGCCTTCAGCGAGCTTATATGCAAACACTTACAAAACCAAGAACAAAGAACACGAACTAAGATCAAGTGGCTTGTGTACAGAAGAGTAAAAGATCAGAGACTGACGGGGTCTACTGTGTGACAGGTATAAAGCAGAGGGCCACACGACCTACTGATGTCACCACCTAACTTCATGGACCATTAATTAGCAATTCGGGGCAACCGTGCATGGTCTTCAGGAGCCCGAGTGGGGCTGCACTGACTCAAGACACCACTGGGTCCTCTGCAATCCGGCCTCCAAAGTAATGAGACCAACCAGGAAGCAGAAACATCCAAGGCTTCTCTCCTGTCAGCCCCCGCACCTTGCTGTGCCGAGATCAGTGCCCAGCAAATACTGACAGCTGGCTCCCCACGCCCACTCAGTCCTTGTCTGGTGTGTGACAATCCCAGCGACATTCTCTTGAGCCTCCCACCAGCTCAACAAGGTTGAGCTGTCAGAACTCCAGCCAGTGACAATAAACACACAGGTCCCGCCCTCTCCCAGGGAGACATGTGTCCACTGCACGTGAAGAACTGATCGTCAGGCCCATTGTATTTCATAAAGTGTCACTAGTTACTCAGGATAACAAAGGCTAGAGCAGAATTATTTTATAATCCTGTGGGAGTACTTGGCCATAACTTCCTGAAACACATTTCCCCTCCTTGGTCGAAACACCTAAAATACTTTTGTAAATTTGAAAAGAAAAAACGCTTTGCAAAGAATAAACCTTGATGAGGATCTGTTTGTGTTCCCTGCATTACTTCCCAGAATTTTGAATGATTAAACAGCTGTACTTTTAAAAGATCTGGCTACTGGCAAAGCTAACAAGTTAAAGAAGTTAAATAAGGGGAAAACCTTGTCTCTGGGGAAGCAAGTGAATCTAGGAAGGAAAAAGCTTCTTACAAGAAGAAATGCTCTCAAATATAGCTAAGTAGGAGGAGGCAAAAGGACTACCAAAATGGAGAGACGAGAAGAGAGCTCTTATTTTTTAATTCTAATGTTGATTCTCACGGATGTGTTTAGGAATTCTTTAAAATGTAATTCCTTCAATCATACATCACTTTGCTGATGAAATGAAATACCTCTTTAAAAGAACAGACCCTTGGCATTCTCAAATTTTTAAGGTTTCAAAAAAACTGAAAGTTCCTAACAAATAGTACCTTTGAGGAATCCCAGCTCTGAGATGCCAACAAGACAGCCTCACTGAAGGGAAGGGCTGACTGTGAGAATGTCCTAGCTGACCCCTCAGCACAAATATCGCAAAGGGCCACGACCCCTCTTTTCTGCTTGGCTTCATGCGTGAGATGCCAACATGTGGCATTTGAGAATTAGGAACCTGTGAACTATGAAGAACTCATGCAGTACGTATCTAACTCTGCTCAGGATGTACCGAACTGAATCCAGGAGAATCCAAGACACACGGAAGAAACAAGGAGCTCCTTCCAACCCGAGCTCATCAGCTTTGGTGTCAGAAGTGTAGACTGGTATCAGCTGGTGCTAGAATCTGGTCTTCAAACCTAGGAATTACTTATTTGTATGCCAGTCAATGTCCTAAGTACTTTATATATACTATCTTATTTAATCCTCGCAACAGTGTATTAAGTAAGATTATCTAGTGTCTTCCCTGTTCTAGGGAACATCGACAATGATGTCTGGAAGATTATCCAAGGTAACACAGGCAGCTAGGCGTAGAGGCAGTGTTCACCCTCATCTTCCAGTGAATTCAGAGTTCACGCTTCAGGTTGGCTGAAGGTACGCTGGGTGAACACGGCTGGGAGAAACCAGCGGCCAGCGCCCCCCTCAATCACACCACACCATGGCAAAGTTATCTCTAAACACTGCTGTCCCTCCGGGCCCCAGAGCTAAACACGAGGCGGGCCAAGGTCACTCCTGATCTGGCCCCAGTCCAGGCAGCCAGCTACACCAGTACCAGCCACCTGGAATGGGAGGGCTGCTCACATCCTCGCAGGCTCATGCTGCTGGGGTGACGCAGAAGAAAGGAACCTCCAGTGGGTAAGAGGTGGTCAAATAATTCATCTGAAAACCTACCTAGAATAATTAAAGACTCTGAGCACTAACCCTAGTTGTTTTTTTTTAAGCACCCTGTGACCCCCTTTTGTGGAAAGAGTTGGGCAGGTAAGGATAACCTCTAAGCTTGCAATTAAGGATAGGGTAGTGGGGCACCTTTGTTTGGTAGGTGGAATCTGTGTCTAATGAGGGCTTTCACCCAGATGAGAGCCACTGAGGTGTTCAGTCTGGTGGACTCCTGGCTTCTTTTGTTCGAAAGTTACAGTGCAAAGCTCATACCATGCGTTGGCAATGTTCTAAACATGGCACAACAATCAGCCTGCAGAGGGTAATTTCTCAATGCCTTTTCATGACGGCAGGGTTCAGCAAGCTCTGTAATGACCCATCCAGCCTCCTACCACAATCCCCAAGTCTTTTTATAGTCACAGGTAATTACACCATGGAGAGATTACATCACGTCGCCAGGGTTTGCAGCTGACAGGAAGATGCTCTGCGGATGTTTTGGGAACTACAGCCACATTTAGCAAACAATTTGCTGTGGTCCCTATTGTTCCTTTCCAAGAATAGAACTGCCTTGGCAAACCTTGTGCCTAAACTGGGACCCAAACCACCAAGGGCCACTGTAGATAAGAACAGAAACAACCACAGAGGTAAACACGGTAACCCAGAGGTGACTCCTGCATCCTATATCCATGGAAGAAAACAGATGGTGCCTCTCTTCCTCTGTCAAAATTACCCTCTGAAGGGTGATCTGAGTGCTCCAACAAAAGTAACACAAGAAACAGGTCTCAGAGAAGCCTGCCCCTCAGCACAGGCAGTACAGTTCTCAGCAGAGCATGGGCAACACAGTCAGACGTACTGCACGCAAATCCAAGCCCGCTTCCCCACCTACGACTGAGTGTCTCTGACCAAGTTCCCTAACTTCACTCTGCCTCGTTTTCTCACTTGTCAAACAGTTACATGACCATCTAGCTCACAGGCACTCTGAGAACTTTACATGTGATGACACAGAGCCCGACACACAAGTGATGCTCCATACGCATCGTTTCCCTACCTGTTCTCTCTTCCCAGTTCAGTGTATGTTACCTCTGACTCCAGGTCCCTTCAGGGACCGTGAGGTGAGCCAGGCCACCTGCCAACATCTCTCTCTGCCATAGCAGTGCTAACGGCCAAAGCCACATCATCCCCTGAGAGCCTAGCTCTCCACATTTTCCATCTTCAGTGAGCACTAACTGCCTGGCTTTCTCCCTCTGCCACACGGAAATGCAAATGGCTGCCTTTTCTGCCTAGGTGCTTGTGTGATGTTTAACATGGCCGCTAAGTGTTGTGGCAACATCTTAAAGGAAAAAACAAATCAGAAACAAGTAAAATACTAAGTTTTTTTCAATAAATATGCTCAGAACAGGGAGAGAATGGAAATTAAAAGCTTTCCACATGAGCTAGGCTGAGACCATCAAACGATGCAAACATGGAAGGCAAAAGGGTTTCCGGAAGTAATCAATCCTTCCTCAACTGGTCAAGTTTGACATCTCCTCCCAACCCCTCATCCCCAACCCAAAAAGTGACTCTGCATCTCCAGCTTCGTTTTTTAAAGACAGCAGAGGACGTCATCCACAGGAAGTCTCTTGCCCAACATGACTCAACAGGAGGTCAAATACCGCCCCTGCTGCTGTTGTTATTTAGGAATTACGCTGAGCATTTTTATATGTCAAGTGCCTTCCAATCATTTTTATTACACAATACCAACCTATCATCCTTAAGTATCTTGTTCCTGTTTTACCGGGCACAAAAAGAGGTCAAGTGATTTACCTAAGGTCAAACACACAGCAACTTTCTTAAGGTCACAGGTAAAGAGATCTGTGACCTTAAGATCTCTTAAGGAGAGAGATCTGGGAGAGGCTGCTACACAGTTGGGATCCTAATTCCTCTCTAGCCCAAGAAAAGCAAGTTGGGTAGCATGAGCACAGATCTTATTTTTACATCTGGTCTTCCCCTGCAGGCTGTGACCAGGTGTGAAGAATAAGATATGCTTCCTTCTGCCACCCTGAAAAAGGGAACTTTATCAATAACTCTCTCCATCTCTGCTACAGGCATGACCAAGGGGCAAGCTGAACCCGACGCCTCCGTAACCACTTCTCTGTTATAACTCCAAATCTCCAGCTGCAGATAAGAGGAACCAGGATGGAAAACTGAACTTTGAACATGACATACGTAACTTTTCCCAGAACTTTACCCCAGAACTCTCAAGTGCCTCTTCATACATGATTCTTTTCTCTAAACCTAAGCAATTATGGCCAAGACTAGAGGTGCCTGTGGGACTTATGACCAGAGACTGCGCAGGCCAACGCCCCACCGAGGGTGCCCACTGGCCTCTGTCCCGTGGGATTCTCGCCGTCGCGAATGTGCCGGGACACACGAGCATATCTACTAGAGCTCACTGGGTAACAAGCGCCTCATTTCAAAAGGCCTCTGGAATGGGTATTCAGGGGAAGCTACAGGAGCAGATAAGAAATGCAGGAAAAGGAAGAGGAGACCTTGCCTGACCTGAATTGCCTTTCCTTGACTTCAGAGTATGTGAGAGCCTTGGTTTCTTGGCAAGCTTGCTCAGCACGTTGCTCAGGGAAGGCACAGCCGTACAGGTGTGCTCTGGGTCTCAGGCCAAGGAGTGGGCCCCTCCTTCCCCCAGAAGCCACTCCAGAGAGAGGGAACAACATCGTAACTTGGTGCACTGGATCGAAGTAATGATGAAACCCTTCCCCTGCCTGCACCCTGCTCTGTGCCAGTACGTTTGTTTTATGGAGAGTAAAAAAGATCGGGCAGAGGGAGTGGGGTGGCAGGGGAGGAAGGATTCTTTGCAGATGGGGGAGGGAAAGAAAACAACTGAGCCAACTTTCCCAACCTGGTCTGAGCCCACACTACAGATACATTTTTCCATACTGGAGAATAATAATCCCTTTATTCAGCCAGTCTGGAAGCATCGATCCCTGATAATTGATTTCAGACCTTGCATGGAAAGTTGGGAAGGTGTGGGTAGCTGGAAAAGGGGGTGGGGAATGGGAGGAGGAAGAGGGGAAGCCCATAAAAGAGAGAGTGGCGGTACAGGGGATGGCTTAATGGAGCTAAAGAGGCTGAAGGCATCAGACACCGAAGGCAGATGCTCTGCCCTCATACTGCCAGGTAACACAGCAGGACCGCTTCCCCAGCAGAGCCCCGGAAGAGGATGGTGGTGGTAGCGCACCAGGCACTAGGTGAGGTTGTGGTCCAGGCACTGCCCTAAGACCCTGGGCCAGTGCACAGCCTCTGAGGTCCGACCTAGCTCTGCCCAGTCAGTCCTTCCTTCCTTCCTACTCTGACAGCCACTCCATTCATAGGCATTCTTACTGAGCACCGTGTGTTCTGGGCTGGGGGTAAGGTGGCAAACCTCTGCTATAAAGGGTCAAACATTTTTTTTTTTTTTTTGCTATACGCGGGCCTCTCACTCCTGTGACCTCTCCCGTTGTGGAACACAGGCTCCGGATGTGCAGGTCCAGCGGCCATGGCTCACGGGCCCAGCCACTCCGCGGCATGTGGGATCTTCCCGGACCGGGGCACAAACCCATGTCCCCTGCATCAGCAGGCGGACTCTCAACCACTGTGCCACCAGGGAAGCCCAAGGGTCAAACATTTTAAAGCGTACATATTTCAGGCTTTGGGGGCCACATGGTCTATGTCACAATTACTCAACTCTGCCATCTAGCACAGGTGAGGGAACTGAGGCTTACAGAAGTAGAGACCCGCTCTCGGTCACAGAGCCAGCAAGTAGCAGGACTGCGCTCTGAAAACAGGCAGTGGGTTCCAAAGCCGGCACCGGTACCTGCACATCGCACCCTGAATCCTACACCTCCGTCCCACCCGTGACTACAGCCGGGGGAGGGGAGTGGTCACGTCATCCCCGCAGGCTCCTACACCCCCGCCCCCCGCTGGCTCACTAGGCACCTCAGCCACCAGTCCCACGCCCTCAACTGGCCCCCGGCTGTACCAACAGAACAGAAGCCCTCACCCTCTGCTCCCCTGCTAAGGGCTCCACAGAGAATCCCTTCTCCCAGCCTTCGGGAGAAACAATGGTATTGAGTCTTCTCCCTCCCACACACAGGAGGCAGGCTGGGGCTCACCTGAGGCGAGTCCGTCTCCAAGGAGGGTGCTAAGAATCACCAGCAGAAGGTACACTCCATGTCCCACGGAGGCCACGGCAAACAATGAGGTGCTCTTTGGTGCTATCCTGCCATGGCACATCTTTCATCCGTCCAAGTTATTTTAAAAAGAAAAAAATTTAAAAGCCAGAAGTAAAAACACTGAAGTCAGCCCTGGGTAGATTCACCTATAAAAAACAAACCAAAAACAAGGACATAAGTGAAAACTTTAGCCATGTTAGTTACAATAGGCACTTTACGGTAAGGAAGCCATAATCACATACAAAGTTGAAGGAATTCTAGCAACTGAATCCCTACTGCCAGGAGAAGAGACAAGCACATAAGCGGTTTTCCAACTCCTCCCTGGGGAAATGCCAAGGCCCGAAGCAAGCTGCCATCGGCGTCAGCATCCGGGCGCCAGATCCTTGAGACAGGACAAGGAGACAAGCGCCGGCTCACCTGGAGCTCTGTCAGGCTCGGCAGAGCTTTCAGAAACTGCTGTGGCTCTGCCCTGCTGCCTGCCTTGGAGGCTCGAGCAAAGAGGAGGAGAGAGATGGCTGTTGACTCAGAGCTGCTACACCAGACTCTGGCTTTGCCTTTGCCACCGGACTCAGAGCAAGTTCAACTAACCGAAAAGAAAAAAGAAAAGAAAAGAAAAAAAAAAGAGAGAACACATGTCTTAAAGGGAGAAATACACCGCCTAGAGAGAAGGAGTGCAGCAGCGGGAGTTAAGGGCCCGGGGCTTGGCTGGATGAGCCCCTGAGGATCTGGCTCTGACTCAACAGCCACGAATCTCAAAAATGGACTAATTAATCAAGGCTCACCCAACACACCTGTGACCCCAGAGCCCACATTTGTTGGCTACACTTGACAATGATTGAGCGGAGAACGGGTTGTAACTCTTAATTAGCCCCACCATCCACTCTAGCTCAGACAAAGACGTAAGAAGAATAGGAACCAGTACCTTAAAAAAATAATAATAAAATCAGGGATTAAGACTTTTCAGGATTTTTTTTCTACTTGCCTTCAGGGAAGCAGAAGGGTTGATGATACATTATGATATAGGGCTATTATATTTTAGTTAACCCATGGGATTTCATTTATCCTAGTTTATAACAGGTATTCCAAATAAGAAGGTTACACTTCCTTTTTAAATTCCATATACACCTCCTTCTCCAACAAGGCTTTATGTAAATAGATAAAGGAGTCTGCCATCTACAACCCTAAGAAAGGATGCCCCTGAGGGATAACACCCAGACCTGACTTTAATCCATGTATGAAGCCTTGACTCAAGCCTATGCACCCCTTCTGAAGAGAGTTACTTCAAACAGCAATAAGAATTGTCTCAGTCCAAAGGAAAAGCAGCTATGAGGGTCTTCAATGAGAATGAGCCGGGGTTCAAGAAGAGAGCTAGCCGCCGGGTCTTTACCCACTACCCCCAAATAGTTGGGACTGTAGCAGTCCTCTGTCCCCAGTTTTTACCCAGATTCCAACTTGAGCCTTTATGGCTGTAGAACAGGGATGGTTCATGGAGAGGTCTAGGGGTGGAGTCTGTGACTGACCCAAAACAGTACACAAAACCATGTGTAAATGTGTGGAATGTGTAAACAGTTTTGTGGCTAAGAATGCTAGAGTTAGAATGCCAGAATTCAAATCTATTTCCTTTACTATGACCTTGTGGCCAAATTCCTCTCTTAGCCTCAGTTTTCTCATCTGCAAAATGGAGACAGTGACCATACCATCATCTTCACAGGGCTGATGTAAGGAGTAGGATCAAAGTGCTCAACACAGTGCCTGGCACTGAGCAAGTCCTCAGTAAACACCAGCAGCTGTCGCTATCGTAATTATTAATAAGATCTGAGAGTCGAGGACCTTGGAGGTCATCAGGCTTCACCTCCTCTTTTGACAGAGGCCAAAACCAAGGTCCAAAAAGTTAAAGGATATGCCCAGGGCCACCAGCCAGTTAGCAATGGGTCCTTGGTGCTGCCCTTGTATATGCAGCCACAGCAGGTAACCCTACCAGGCAGTCATCATCCCCTCAAGGCAAGAACCAATGGATCATCAAGGATGACACCTGCCCGTGCCACAGCACAGCACGTGCACAACAAATACTTTTGCAGTGAATGGATGAGGCTGGATCAGGGTGACGCTTAGTGTTCCGTGCCCGACTGGAGGACTGAGGAAAGATTACCCACAGGAGGGGATGCTGAACAGATTGCTAAAGGATGTGTCTACTGGAAAAGGAAACGGAGACACCAAGTACAAGTGGCTCAGAGCAATGGAACCCAGCGCTCCCGGCAGATGCTAGAGGCAGGGGCTAGGCTAAGTTTAAACTTTATCCTGAAGACCACATGAAGCTTATGAGGATTATAAACAGGGAAGTTACAACACCAAATTCATTTAGGAAGATCTCTCTGGCAAGGATTTTAGAGGACTGGCGCAGTGGGGGGCTTACCAAGTGGTAAAGAATCTTACATTTCGTATTTTATAATTAATATAGAGCTCTGTGGAGAACTGTGTGACAATATCTGTCCCCAAAATGCACACATTCTCTGACCTATCAATTCTACTTCTATCATCTGTCCTGAGAAATCACGTGTGCAATGATATATATGCAAGATATTCAGTGCATTATTTGTACTAGCACAAGGCTGAAGGGTGACTAGTTAAATAAGTTGTCATACACCCACATAATAGAATACCACGCAGTGGTTTAAAAAGAACTGGGCAGTTCAGTCTGTACTAATATGGAATGACTTCCAAAATTAGTATGTGAAGAAAACTATGTGTGTGTATGCATGTATTTTTAAAGGACACACACACACACACACAACACACACACACACACACACACACCCCACCCCACCCCCGTATGCACTGGAAGTCTCTCTCTGGAATTGATGCACAAGAAACTGGTAGCTACCAAGTGCTGTCAGCGAGGGAATCTAGTGGTTAACAGGGAAGAAAGCTTATTTTTCACTGTATGTATTCCCTTTTCATCTTCTTGAGTGTTGTACTTTGTGTATGCATTACCTCTTCAGACAGATAAAATACAGAATAAAATTAATGTAGCAAGGCATTCCTGTAAGCCACCTGTCTCCTCCCTCAACAAACTGACTGACACTCCAATAAACCTGACTGCTCTCTCTGCCAGGAATACAGTCAGTGTCAGGGCTCAGCACAAGGGTCATCTCCTGGAGGAATTCTTTTCTGACACGTCACACCCGCCTCCAGTAGAACTAACCCCCTCCTTACTCCCAAAGTGCCCTGAGCACCCTACTCTGACTGTACCTCTATCAAGTTATTATATCTGTTTATCTGTCTCACCTCACTAGGCTCAAAGTTCCTTGAAGGCAGGGACTGTGAATTACTCAACTTGTAATCTTCATAAGCCAGCACAGGGCCTGGCACCTGACAGGCGGGCAGCAAACGTCTGCCAAACTCATGAACACTGTGGGGGATGAGCCAGTATGGGACTGGGGAGGAGATGCACACAAATGAGCCCATGTTCTGTTTTGTTTTCTAGAAACAGCCGGTTCCTCCCTTACTGCTTAAGCAGCTACCTGGGCCAAGGGACCGATTCCACCATGAAGCCTAAGACCTGATCAAGTGCAAAACAAATGGGGTGATGGAAACGGGGGCTCTGCAAAGAGAAGAGAAAAGATGAACAGAGGAGAGTCAAGGAATGTTTATATGCAAGGCTGAGCCAAGGGTTAGTGCTTCAGAAATAGTACAGAGAAAAGTGAATCCCCACAGCCCCAGGATATCACCCAAAATGGGAAAACCCAGCTACTATGAAGAAAGGGTCTCACGACATCTAATCATTTTCAGAAAGAATCTACTTAGAACACAGAATTTTAAAAAAACAAAATAAAGCCTGCCCTTGAATCATGGCTTTAGACCAAGTGAAAAGAAGAACACTTAGAACAAATTAAGACCAAGTATTCATTATTACCCCTAGAGAAACATACAGACGAAAACGTAGTTAAAAAAAAAAAAAAGAATTCATCTCGCTTCAGTATTCCGCTGGTGTGTTAGTGACCACTTCCCCTGATTTAAAAAAATTATAATTTAGAGATAAAGTAAAATGCTGGATGTCAGGGGCTAAGGGGAGGGGGGAATGGGGAGTGAGTGTTTAATGCGTATAGCGTTTCCGTTTTGCCAGATGAAAAGAGTTATGGAGACGGATGGTGGTGATGGCTGCTCAACATTATAAATGCACTTCATACCACTCTTCTCTGGCTTCCGTTTTCACACCTCAAAACAGCTCAAAGGTCTCTCTCAATCACAGAATTCTCCAGAGCATCCACGCTTCTCTTTGTATAACCTATCTCTTCCTCCAGCTTTTCCAAAACACGGGGTGGGGCAGTGTCATGGGAAGTCTGCGTTCGCCCTTCTGACTTTCCTTCTTGGGACCAACGCCGCTGCCTCGACAGCCTGTGGCAAGGGGAGACCCCCAGGAGCTAGACTGCCAGCCCCTTAAGGTCAGGATCTGGCCTTTCCCCACCTCTGTGAACCCAAAACATCAAAAGCTGAGTGGCTGCTCTGCTGAATGTGATGTCACGAACACTCGTCTCCTGTCCAGAGTGATCCTCCAAGAGGAAGGACACTGCCCTTAAGCCACAGCTCTGAACTCGGGGAAGAACCGTCCCACATCTCTGCCTCTGTTTCCTCATCTGTAAAATGGAGGTGTTGCTTGCTTTGAATATCTCACCAGTGAATATCTCACCAGTCTATAGTGAGGTTCAAAAGGGACAAAATATAAAAGACTGCTTGCTGGGCTTCCCTGGTGGCACAGTGGTTGAGAGTCCGCCTGCCGATGCAGGGGACGTGGGTTCGTGCCCCGGTCCGGGAAGATCCCACGTGCCGCGGAGTGGCTGGGCCCGTGAGCCATGGCCGCTGAGCCTGCGTGTCCAGAGCCTGTGCTCCGCAACGGGAGAGGCCACAACAGTGAGAGGCCGGTGTACCGCAAAAAAAAAAAAAAAAAAAAGACTGCTTGCTCTGTAAACTGGTAAGAAGACTCAGGTCCTCCTATTTACAGTCTTAGCCTATGAGCCAAGACAGCAGAGGGTGAGCTGAGGAACCGCTCATAAAAACGATGATGATATAAGCATGGCAGGCTTCTGGTGTTGAGAAGAACCTGTAACACGAGCTCAAAGCTCACACAATTTGCTTACTTGTTGTTGCCACAGATGCTTCCAGATTAACCAAAAAGCCTGCCTAAGGTGAAATGTATCCTTAGAGTCACCTTGAAAAATGGCTCATAGCTTAGGGAGGCAGCGGCAGCTGGGGGAGGGGCTGCGAGTGGGGAGCCACGGAACAGCCCGGGCACCCAGTCCCCTAGACACGCAGGGCAGGGCCCACATCTCCACAGCTCATGAGTCCGGGTTGCCCTGGGGCCCCATCCCTGCGGGTGGAGAATGTCACAGTCCTGCTGAGGCACAGGCATGTCACACTCTACTGAGCGCTCCTCTGTGAAGGCAAAGGGTCCTGACTCAGCCACACTTGGCGCCCAGGGGCTAGGTGAGTTTCTCTACATCTCTGTGAGCTCAGCCTCCGTTTACATGTCACACTCAGGACAGTTTATTTCCTAAACCATGGCCATCTCTCCATTAGTTACAAGAGGGAATTGGACAGGTACAACCAACATAAATCCTTTTCTTGCCTCAGACTAGTCTGGAAAGGGGATGGTTGTGGTGGGAGAATCTAGAATAAGAGTCTGTTCCTTTGATTAATACTACCATGTGATGGGGGGAGACAAAGAACAGTTCATGAAGTTGGAACAGAACTTAACCATTACATTTCAGACTGTAAAGGTAAGAAGTGCTAACTCTGGAGTCCAAAGTTCCCCAGAGGGTGTAATAAGACAAGGGAATAAGGTGCTGGGAGGCCCTCCCTTACCTCTCTCTTTCTCCCTGCAGCGTCCCCCCTCTTCACGCCCACTCACCCTGAAATGGCTGGACCACAGCAGCAAAAGGTATCCAAATGTGTATCAGATCTTAGTGCCTCCCACTCCTCCCCCACAAAATGACAAAACTGTATTACTTCTAGATGTCTTCAGTTTACTTTTTTCCTCCCTGGGGATAAATGGCTCCTTCCAATCTTCCTAACCTCTGTATCTTCCCCTTTCTTTTGTGCCACCCGCAGCTGAGTACTTCAATAGGCACGAAGTTGTCTATCGGACTTTGAGATCCTTGAGAGCCATAAGTTCCTCTATCCATTTCCTTTTCATCTCCAGCTCCAAAGCCCAAAGGACACAAACATCAAACTCTTGTTAAAATTTGCCTCCTACAGGGACTTCACTGGTGGCACAGTGGTTAAGACTCCACGCTCCCAATGCAGGGCACCTGGGCTTGATCCCTGGTCAGGGAACTAGATCTCACATGCATGCCGCAACTAAGGAGCCAGTGAGCCACAACTAAGGAGCCTGCCGCAACTAAGACCTGGCGCAACCAAATAAAATAAATAAATAAATAAATAAATAAAATTCCTAAAAAAAAAAAATTTACCCCCTACAAATCACAAAAATAACCCTCAGCTTTTCTCAGAAACCACTGAAGCCAGGGTAGGGTAGGTGTTTGAGGCTTTTTTGAATTGCTTTAATATTCCTTGTATTCTTGTCTTACTCCCCAGAACGGCTCACTACATCCTCTTGTTGTCCCAGTTTTCCCCTACGCTACTGCTCAGGCTTCAGGCAGCAGGGACACCAGCAGACACACTAAACCTTCTCCTCAATAGTTTCCAGCATCTTTTTTCTAGAACCTAGCAGCAGGATGACTGCAGCATGTATCTGAATGCAGGAGACAGCCCTTAAGTCCCAGCTCCACCAACCAACAGCGGATTGGCCTCAGGCAAGCCAATCATTCTTCCTGGTCCTCACGGGGTAGGTCTGGATGATCCCCAAATGCCCTCTGAGTTCTAAGAAATCTGGAATGTCTTCTAGGGAAAAGGAGAAGCCCAGAAGTATTTCTCCTGAAAACATAGGTCAACAAAAGTTCTGACTAGAAGGAAGAAATGTTAAATCCACCCTCCTTTTTCCGCAGAGCAGCCCTTTCCCCCTGCATCTCCCCAGAATCTATCTCCCTCTGCACTGCAGCAAACTCAGGAGACTCCAACTTTTCCATTTAGAGCCTAATCAATCCATCAGCACATTTGTATAGGCCATCCGTACACAGTGTTCCTGAAGTGCTTTCCAAAAATAACAAACATCTGACAAAAAAAAAACCCAGCCCCCCCCCCCAACACACACACACACACACGGATCACTACAGAGCTGTAGGGGCCCAGAGAGAAAGAGAAAATGCAAGAGAGAAGGACACAAGAGAACAAAACAAGACAGGCTCAAGACAGGACAGAAAAAAGGAGAGAAAAGGCAGAGTGCCTGCTCACAGGCACTTGGCTCAGGCCATAAATTTCCAACAGTGAAGGCAGGAAACCACTTCTTCTCTAAACTGATGGGCTAAACTAGAACCAATCAGTTCGCCTCTTGATGCCTCTGTTTACTCGTCAGTAAAACGAAACAATTCAAGTACTTCTCTCTCAGAGAGCCTGGATCCGTGGAAAGATTCTGGCAGGCTGTGCCAGAATCTCTGGTCTGCTTGGATATTATTAGTTAGGTGGCCTAGGGCAAGTTATTTTCAGTTCCCATCTACAAACTGGATAAATAATACCCACCTTGTTGGGCCTCCGTGAAGTGGAAATGGGATCAACGTGAAGGATCAGGACAGTGTCTGGAACACTGGGCCCTCAAATCAGTGCTGTTGAAGGCCCCTTCCTGCTCTACCAGGATGTTACTGAGTCCCCACTAGACCCCCGAAGGGCACTGTTTCAGCTGGGCTGAAAACACATGCCCCCAGACTAGGCTCGAAACACAGTCAGTTTAGATGAAAGAAGAGCCAAGAGGTTAAACAAATGAACCTCCAAAGGTCTCTCCCATGAAGTTCTGAAAATATATATTTTTAAGGAGCTTAACATTCCCTCCCCCAAAATTAAATAATCATGTATGTGACTATACTGAAGTGATATTTGTGTCTAGAGGGACCAAGGAGGTTTTCTAGCCTGAATGTGCTACAGGAGAGGATAAGGGCACAGAGCTTACATGTCTGAGATACACACACACGCGCGCACACACACACACACGCACACACATTACCTCATTATATAGGTGCCATTATGCCTATTTTACAGATAAATGAAATCAAAGGGGCCTAGAAGTCTTTCCTCCTCTTGCTTTCCTACAGCAAAGGACTCCCTGTTCTTTTTTTGCAAATACAAGGTCAAGCTTATTTGCATCTCCCCTGAGAAAACTCTTCAATTGAGCCAACAAGCATGGAAGGCTCTTCTGAACCCACAGCATCACTGCCTGGAAGACTGGGAGAACCAATCATGTCCTCCCCCAGGGCCCACTCACAGTGACTTAACTGTTGTATGCTACAGTTACTGCAGGTGGTAAATTCCTGCAGAGCGCCAACCCTGCCTCTTTCTGTGCCCCAAAGTGCTCAACATTTATTTGTTCAGGAAGGGGGAAAAAAAGATAAACCCCAAACCCATAATTTGCATAGGAAATACAAGATGGCAAAGTAGCAGCAGATATAAAACAGGAGGGGAAAAGGGTATATAAATCCTGAAGTTTTGCCAGGTAGCAAAACAGATGCTTGGCAGAAGTGGCTGTAACTGGTTCCTAGACCCAGAGCTACATCTATGTGTCATCACACCCCTCTGCTTGGTTCCTATCAGAGCTGGGTGGAGCAAGCTTCAATACCCACTTGGCAAATAAAGTCTGGGAAGCTGATTTGCTAAACCTGATTTCTTAGGGCTCAGTGTTTGTAGTGACTCTACTGCAATTCAGCAAATATTTACTGGCTGTCTTCAGTGCAAGACTTGGGTGATCACAGAGATGAAGTGGGGCATAGTTCTTACTCTCAAGGAATTCACGATCTACCTGAGAGGAATTACATGTTTATCTACATAAAACACTGTGAAACTGTTACAAGGGTTTGTGTTTTTGCTTTCTGTTTTGTTTTTTAATTTTAAAAAGTGCTATGAGAACACAGAGGAGACCTAAGAACAAAGCCTTCTGGTTGGGGGTAGGGGGAGGTGACAGAGAAAGCTTTGAGCTGGACCTTGAAGATCACACACAGATTTAGTGTGCTCCCGGGGCAGTTCTGCATGCACAGTGCTAATCATAAAGAGAGAGAGAGGAAAAAAAAGAAAGAAATGGTAGAACAATTCACCAAAAGGATGGCAGAGGGAGAGAGGAAAAATGAAGTGATAATTTTGTCTGCCAAGAGTCACTGAATGCTGCTGTCTGGTAACAGGAAATAAATATGTCTATATACCTTCACTCAAGGGGATGTTTCAGTGCTAGATTTTGGTTTTCAAAGTATGTACTCATAGCTGTGTAGGAAACACCTCCTCCAGGTCAAAAATAGCAAGCCCAAGAAAACTGGTTGAAGCAGTTGTGTTTACTTTTTACTGTCTCTGTGGATCGCTTTCCAAAGGCTCCCAAGTGGAAGGGTATAAACAGGTCTGTGTCACTTCCTGGTTCTCAGGCCTTCTGCTACATTCCCAGTCAGTCTGGGAATGCTGCCTATTTAAAAATAAACTGTAAAAACTCACCAAAAACCCCAACTCTACTTTTTCCTCGACTTCATTCAAGTTCACTGTAATTAAAAGGGGCTGAGCGAGAGATGAGACAAAAATGACCACAGAGAATGAATTCTCAGGTGAAAACAAAAATGTAGGCTTACTGAGTTCAAGGTCAGGGGATTTGGATTCTACTCATGTTCTGCCTCTAACTGGAAAAACCGGACCTTGAAAAAGCAAGAGGCTTCATCTCTCTGCACAACAGCTGCTTCAGCATCCTCTTAACCCCAATACAGTTCTCCAGTCTTTGTGGACCTCAGTTTCCTTATCTATAAAATAGCGCTAATAACAGCTACCTCACAGGGCTATTGTAAGTATCATATGGGAAATATATATAAAGCACTTAGTATAGTGTCTGGCACCCAGTAAGTCATCAAAAATGGTGTCATAGTTATCACCATCTATCGTTACTGTCATCGTCATCTGAACACGGGAGGGCTGAGCTAGATGACCACTACTTGAAGAACCTCTCTGGCTCCAAAATCCTATGATTCTTTAAGTCACTTCCTCCTTTTCTTTATTTTTTTTCCCCTTATTTTCTTTTCTTTTTTTTTTTTTTTTTTTTTTTAGGGGGGTGAGATGGAAAGGAAGGGAGATCAACTTGGAGAAGCATGGCAGTTACTGACACATCCTCCATGTTTATGTTAGAAACACCAGAATACACTTAAGGAAATCCATCAATGAGCGTGAAGGGGGCATGTTACCCTCCCCAAGGGAAACGTCCATCTAGGACCCACATTAAAGCCACAGCACATGGCAAGTGCACCCACAACTGCTGCCACTCCTCCCGTGGTCATGAAGGACAACACCCTCCTGGGCCAGCGCGATCCGACTGCATCCACCTCGTCTTTAACAGCGAGCAGCTCCTTAGGGAGCCCGAAAAGACAGCGTGTGGCTCATCCACCCACTTCTAATAACAACTAATCCCCCCCACCCAAGGTATTCCTGTTTTAAACAAAAAAGTGCCTTCTCCTTAAGATAATTTGAATGTGGTCAAGAATCAAATGCCCCTCCCCAAAAGTTACGAGTGTCATCAGAGATGTCTGGATTTATCAAAGCCGAAGCGCTAAACCGTAGTTAAATTCAGATGAAATTAATAAGCGTTTTCTTTTACTCATTCCGGGTCCATAATGTGCCAAAGGCTGTAGAAGATGCCAGAAACTAATAGGATGGGGTGAGTGAGAACGATAAAGGACGACACCTAGGCTTTTGGCCTGTGACTGTGTGAATGGTAGAAGCTACCCCAGGAGGGAAACAACACAGGTGTAGACAAGCAGGTTTTGGTGAAGAATATGATGAATGTAGTTCAGGTTATTTGGGGGTGGGTTGAATTGTAGGTACTTGAAGGATATCCAGGTAGAAAAGTCTAGCAGGCAAGTTAGAAATGAGTATCAAAATCTGCAAAGTGCTCCGAACTTGGGGTATTGCCCTGGAGTGATTAGCCTGAAAGTGATGGCTGAAACCATGCAAAATAGACGATGAGCTCACCTAGGTGAGAGAGATGAGTGAGGACAGAGTCAAGCCAGAATCCTGGGGAGAACACTAACTTTTTAAAGTGGCGTATCAAGGAAGGAGAGACCATGAAAGACACTCCAAAAAGCACAAGGAAACCAGAAGCCTGTGCATCACAGCTGCCAAGGGAGGGACAGAGTGATTCAAGGAGGATGTGAGGGGGCACAGTGGCAGATGCGGCAAAGGTCCAGTAAATAAGAACTAAAAAACACCCACTGCATCTGGCCACTAGGATATCACTAGGGACCTCCTCAAGAGCACATTTATTAGAGTGGTGAGGGCAGATCATGCTGACTTTAACATGAATTCAAAGTGAGAAAGCAGATACAATAAGGGCAGAACAATTGGGGGTGGGTGGAGCTGGAAGAGAAGGGAGAAGAAACACTGGATGATGGCTTCTGGCTCCAAATATATTACGAGTTGTACTTTCTCAGTTAACCCAAGGATTTCAGTTAAAGCTTCTGGAACTGCCCAGATAGCTCCGAGACACCCTCCCCCCAAACCCAATGGAGAGTCCCTCCGAATGGGCACCCAGACATACACACTATGGTTGCCAAAGCTGTGGAGACGCTGGGGATGAATATTTAAGACCTGCCTGCTTCCTTAATGTTCAACAACAACAAAAGCCTCTCCACCCCATCACCCCTTTTCCAAAACTACTACCTCTTCTGTAGGATTCATGAGTGAGAAGAAACAGTCAACCTAATGGCAGGGCCAGAGCAGTGGACTTAGTGTCTCTCAGGCCTTAAGGTGCTCCATAAATATGGTCTCGGTTTCTGCCATTTCCCTCCTTTCTACTCAAATTTCAGCCGAGTATTTTCCCTTAAGGTTCAGGATTCCAGAGGCATATTCTTCACCTCCATCTACTGAAGCTTAACAGCCCCAGTGAGGTACACATTTAGAACAAACAAGACACTGCCTTCTGGCTCCAAATTGTTCTCCATCTTGTATAAGTTCCAAGAAGCCTCCTAATTTATAACCAAACCATGACTCTTCCCGTCCTCTTCCTCACAAATTACCCAAACTTCCTGTAAGTTGTCAAGGTTGGACTGCAAGGCCCCAAGCAAAAATGAGAAGCAGGAACTTGCCTACTGTTCCTTCCCCTTTGATTAGTCCCACGCCCCAGCACCACCTCTGCCCTTACATGACCCTCTCATTGTACAGAGCCCCTCCACCAATGCCTGCATGCTCTAGGTCTAGCTCCAACCATATCTCCAGTTCTCTCCACGTGGGGTTCTAAGTCAGGACCAGAGAAGAAAGGAATCTGGTTAAGTCACAAGAAGGAATACTCCCTTAAATCTCCAAATACAGACTCAAAAGTTATCTCAAATTAGTCAAAGTTCAGGCAGAGGTATCAAATGAAGAACTTCATAAAGTCCAGGTATCATCTTAAGAGAGACTGTGATAAACACAGCAGATAAGAAAGAAACAGCAGACTATACTACAAACCTACAGTAATCAAGACAGTATGGTACTAGCACAAAAGCAGAAATACAGATCAATGGAACAGGATAGAAAGACCAGAGATAAACCCACGCACATATGGTCATCTTATTTTTGACAAAGGAGGCAAGAGTAGTATACAGTGGAGAAAAGACAGCCTCGTAAATAAGTGGTGATGGGAAAACTGGACAGCTACATGTAAAAGAATGAAATTAGAACACTTCCTAGCACCATATACAAAAATAAACTCAAAATAGATTAAAGACCTAAAGGTAAGGCCAGACACTATAAAACTCTTAAGAGGAAAACATAGGAAGAATGCTCTGTGACATAAATCACAGCAAGATCCTTTTTGACCCACCTCCTAGAGAAATGGAAATAAAAACAAAAATAAACAAATGGGAACTAACGAAACTTAAAAGCTTTTGCACAGCAAAGGAAACCATAAACAGGACAAAAAGACAACCCTCAGAATGGGAGAAAATATTTGCAATGAAGCAACTGACAAAGGATTAATCTCCAAAATATACAAGCAGCTCAGGCAGCTCAATATCAAAAAAACAAACAACCCAATCCAAAAATGGGCAGACCTAGATAGACATTTCTCCAAAGAAGATATACAGATTGCCATCAAACACATGAAAAGATGCTCAACATCATTAATCATTAGAGAAATGCAAGTCAAACCTACAATGAGGTATCACCTTGCACCAGTCAGAATGGCCATCGTCAAAAAATCTACAAACAGGGACTTCCCTGGTGGCGCAGTGGTTAAGAATCCGCCTGCCAAGGCAGGAGACATGGGTTCGAGCCCTGGTCCAGGAAGAGCCCACATGCCGCGGAGCAACTAAGCTCGTGTGCCACATCTGCTGAGCCTGTGCTCTGGAGCCCGTGAGCCACAACTACTGAAGCCCGCGGCACCCTAGAGCCTGCGCTCCGCAACAAGAGAAGCCACTGCAATGAGAAGCCTGCCACACCACAACGAAGAGTAGCCCCCGCTCACCACAACTAGAGAAAGCCCGTGCACAGCAACGAAGACCCAACCCAGCCAATAAATAAATAAATATTAAAAAAAAAAAAAAAAAAAAAAAAAATCTACAAACAATAAATGCTGGAGAGGGTGTGGAGAGAAGGGAACCCTCTTCCACTGTTGGTGGCAATGTAAATTGATACAGCCACTATGGAGAACAGTATGGAGGTTCCCTAAAAAACTAAAACTAGAACTACCATACGACCCAGCAATCCCACTATTGGGCATATACCCTGAGAAAACCGTAATTCAAAAAGAGTCATGTACCACAATGTTGTTCGTTGAAGCACTATTTACAATGGCCAGGACATGGAAGCAACCTAAGTGTCCATCGACAGATGAATGGATAAAGATGATGCGGCACATACATACAGTGGAATATCACTCAGCCATAAAAAGAAACAAAACAGAGTTATTTGTAGTGAGGTGGATGGACCTAGAGTCTGTCATACAGAGTGAAGTAAGTCAAAAAGAAAAAAACAAATACCATAACATATATATATGGAATCTAAAAAAAAAATGGTTCTGAAGAACCTAGGGGCAGGACAGGAATAAAGACACAGATGCAGAGAATGGACTTGAGGACACGGGGAGGGGGAAGGGTAAGCTGGGATGAAGTAAGAGAGTAGCACTGACATATATACACTACCAAATGGAAAATAGACAGCTAGTGGGAAGCAGCTGAATGGCACAGGGAGATCAGCTCAGTGCTTTGTGTCCACCTAGAGGGGTGGGATAAGGAGGGTGGGAGGGAGATGCAAGAGGGAGGGGATATGGGGATATATATATATGCATATAGCTGATTCACTTTGTTCTACAGCAGAAGCTAACACAACACTGTAAAGCAATTATACTCCAATAAAGATGTTAAAAAATAAAAAAGAAAAGAAAAGAAACAGCATAACTTAATAAGGAAATCTGATATCTCCCTCATTCCCAACACACATGTTTCTTAAGAAGCTTACTGACTTCGTTCAACACATATAGTGAGCACCTACTTACCCTAGCTTCACACGAAAGGTACAAAGATGGGGGAAAGCTCATACCTTTAAAGAGTTTATAGTCTACTGGGGGAGATAAGATACATACACAAATAACTATAATGAGGTAAAAAAGTGAAAACACACTGGAGATATATAGCCAAAGTGTCAAGGACAAAACAGGGAAATAAGCTGGAGCCAGAAGAGGGAAATGAAACGGCTAATTACAGAATCAATCACAATGTGAGTTTTAGTGTCATACAAAAGGGAATTCAAATCCTGATTCTGCCTCTTGCTTCTTAGGGGTGCTAGGTGTACTGTTTTACCTGCTGTGAGCCTCTGTTTCCTTATATATGAAATTGGGGTAGCAGACATTCAACAATAGGCAGCATAGGGCAGTGATGCTTGAAAAAAGGGGAAGAAATGCAGTGAGTCCTACTAGTGCCCCAGCCAATCCCCTAAAGGAGTCTTCAGGTCACAGAGTAGGGAGAAAAAACCTGAAAGTGTTCAACAATTTCAATGAGTTGAAGAGACAGAGTTGGGCATCTGGGGAAGCCAAGGTAGCTAGAATGTGCAGGGCAAAGTAATTGAAAGGAGGGAGCTCTAAAGAGAAAAAAGTGCAGAGACCTGCAGAGGCTCAGTATGCTGATCTGTGCAGGTGTTTGAGGAAACTAGCAAGGCTGAGGAAAGAACCAAAGGAAAGAAATAGGCAGCATAACCCCCAGCACTCACACAGAGCCAGAAATTTACATGTTCCCACCGGCCAAAGTGGAAAAAATCTCCTAATCCACAGGGCATTGGAAGGAATCTTCAGAAGGGTTTGGCCGCAGCAGTGGGACCATCCTAGCCCTAGACTAAAGGCTGTTCTGGACCCACCCTAACAAACTGAAAAGCAAGCCTTGAAAGGATCAAACCAATTCTAAGTACTAACTGAATTGCTTCTGAAAACAAAGCTGAAGAGTTTTTAAAGGAATACAAAAAGTTCCAGCACCCACCAACACACAACTATGTCTAGCTTCAAATCAAAAATTAACAGGCGGGGCTTCCCTAGTGGCGCAGTGGCTGAGAATCCGCCTGCCAATGCAGGGGACACAGGTTTGAGCCCGGGTCTGGGAAGATCCCACTTGCCGCGGAGCAACTAAGCCCATGCGTCACAACTACTGAGCCTGCGCTCTAGAGCCCGCGAGCCACAACTACTGAAGCCCGCGCACCTAGAGCCCGTGCTCCGCAACGAGAAGCCACCACAGTGAGAAGCCCGCGCACCGCAACAAAGAGTAGCCCCCGCTTGCCGCAACTAGAGAAAGCCCATGCGCAGCAACAAACCCAATGCAGCCAAAAATAAATAAATAAATAAATTTATTTTTTAAAAAAATTTAACAGGCGTGCAAAGAGGCAGGAAATTATAACCATGACATATGGTCACATGAGGAGAATAATCAAACAATAGAAATGGACAAGGAAATGACACAGATGACAGAGTTAGTGGACAAAGATATTCAAATCTCTATTACAAATATACTCTGTGTGTTCAAGAGAAAAAAGGAAGGCATGAGCATGATGAGGAAAGCAATGGAAGACAAAAAGAAGACTCAAATTGGACTTCTAGAGGGAAAAATACAAATATCTGAAATGAAAAATACACAGGACGGGATTAACAGATTAGACACTGAAGAAGAAAAAAATTAGTGAACTTGAAAGCATAGCAATAGAAACTGTCCAAAGTGACACACACAGAACATCAGTCAGAAGTGTTGACAATATCAAGCAGCCTAACATATATATAATTGGGGCACGGGGAGGGCATATGGGTAGGCACAAAAATTGTTTTTTAACAATGGCTGCAATTTTTCTAAATTTGATGAAAACTATAAACCCACAGATTCAAGAAGCTCATCAAATCCCAAGAAGCAGCACAAAAAGAAAACACAAGGTACACTGTAATCAAAATGATGAAAATTAGCATTAGAGAACATATTAAAAGCAGCCATGAGGGGGTAGGAGGAGAGACAATGCATTCAGAGGAACAAAGAATTACAGCAAGTCTATTGTTACAAACAACACAACCCAGGAGGCAATGGAGCAACATGTTCAAAGCATTGGGGAAAAAATTCAGTCTGACACTGGTTAAGGAAAAGTTGACAAGAACTATAAAGTTCCCATCATGAATGCTTTTTGTGCTCTGCAGTAATATTTTTCAGGGAGGCCTGTGCTGAGCACAAGATGGAAGCTCAGTGGCCTTATAAACATTTGCAAGTACAGTACCCTATGAAGAGTAAAAAGGGGTAAAGACTCTTAGGTTCATACAGAGCCATGTTTTACCCATATTTTATACCTATGTACTCAGAACATTACAGACTATAGCTCTTATGTAGTCATATTCCTTAACACAATGGAAAAGAGACAAGAAAGGTCTATCAGAGGATTCATCCCATAGCAGAAGAAAATCAAGAAATAAAAAAGTAAATCTCATGAAGGAATGAATTAGCTCACCAGCATCAGGCCTGACGAGGCCTCCCTCTCCTCAGGTGTACACTTCTATTGGTTAATGTGTCTGACTGGCCTTTACAGATTCAGATAAAAGGGTTTTTTCAGAATCTAAGAATGCTCCTTGAGAAGTAGGTAAGAGTAACTCAAGAGCTGAATGAGTTACTCGATTCTTAGCTATGCGATCCAGCCCAGGCTAGCACAGTCTCCTCCTCATTAAGCACCTGGGCTGGCATCCCATTCTTCAGAGTCCAGCCTGGGGTTTTACCCTGGAGGGACCATTAAAATGGCAATTTATCTGTTCTGGGCATTGGTTGGTCTGGTCTCCCCACTAAACTATAAGGTCCTGAGAAAGCTGGGGCCCCATCTGTTTTTTATGTTTTCTTTGTTAACTCTGAGACCACCACACTCTCAAAAAAAACCCAGTATAGGTGTCCAAGTGGGACCATCCTTCCCAAAATACTTGACTGCCTGAACTAGCGGTTTTCAACTGGGGACACTTTTACACTCCACCCCAGTCCCAGGGTTTCTGGCAACATTTGGAGGCATTTTGATGGTCATAACTTGGGGGGTGCTATTGGCATCTAGAGGGTAGAGGTCAGGGATGCCACTAAATATCCCACAATGCACAGGACAGCCCCCAGAACAAAGAATTTGGCTCCAAATGTCAACCGTGCTGCAGCTGAGAACCCTGGCCTGCATGGATCAGTGCTGAGCTGCAGCAGACGCCAGTAGATGTGCATGTCTTGCAAATTCCCTCACACCACTGGAAAGCCTCTAGTCCTACCACCTGTCCCCTGATCCTCCCGCTGTCCCTAACGCAGGCTTACAGGCCCTCGAGAGAGGAGCTTAAGGGTTCAGACTTCTGGGTTTTCACCCCATCTCTGCCACTAGCTGTTTGATACTGGCTGGACATGTCACAAAACTATTCTGGGCCCATTTCCTCCTCTGTAAAATAGAGAGGTTGGAAAAGATGACTTAAGCGTTCTTCCAGCTCTATTTGAAATGCTAGCTTTGGCCTTATCATGAGCCAAAGAGAAAGGGGAAGGATCCAGCTTAGTCGTGAGTATGCACATCCACCCGCTGAAGGACAGAGGTTCTTCTATTGTGGAAACTGAACCCAGCCAAGGGGAGGTCCAGACAAGCCTGGAGCTCAGGTATGAGCGACCCAGAAAGGGCTCTGCAAACACTGGCTGCAAGTCCAGCCCAGGCCCTCAGGTTTAAAATATGAAAGTCCTTACTAGCTTCCCTCCTGCCTTTCCCATGTCAATCTTTTTCACCAGTGTTTGGAGGAGGAGCGAGAGGCTAGGGCCACTGAAGAGTAGCACCGGCATCGCCTGGGAGTTTATCAGGGATGCTGAATCTCAGCCTTCATCCCTGATCTACTGAACTAGAATCTGCATTTTAATAAGATTCCCCAGGCGACGCCTATGCTAAAGTTTGAGAAGTCCTGGTTTCGGGTATACGGCCCTTCTATTCTCTGCTTTGTCATCTCCTCACTCGTAAAGATGACTTTCAAGACTCTGTCCACATTCTATCCTAACCCCACCTCCTTGCACACCCTGTGCACATGTACACACGCGTGCACGCGCGCGCGCGCGCGCGCACACACACACACACACACACACCAGTTCAGAACTTCCAAATCCAGAGTCACCAAGAGTCATGGGGACAGGTTCCTTCCTCCTTGCCTCTTTCCTACATCCACACAAGGGGAGAAAGAAGCTAGGCTTGAAGCACAGGCCAAATTAGAGCTTTTCTGAGAGTGATTCAGCCCACCCCTGCTGTTCAAAGATTCCCCAGGAGGAGGGATGGAAAAAGGGAAGGTGAACCCAAAGGTACAAACTCTGATGGGAAGAGAATCATCATGTGCATCTGAACAGAGACCAACAGGGGTCCAAAGTTTCATTTCTAAAGTTTTTTTTTTTTGCTGCTGCTGCTGTCTTACGTTACAGAAAGATTCTTGGGGCACGGGCTAAAGGGCAAAGCACACACACAGAGTAAACAAAAACGCAGCAAGGGTTCTCCTGGGGGTGGGGGCAGCTGGAACAAAGCAAGACCATGCTGAAGGGTAGCACGACAGAGCGCTGGAACAGAGGAGAGAATGTGGGGGGCAGGGGGGCTGCACTCCGCTGAGAAGTCAGTGTAGTGGAGGAGATTAGGCTGCTGCTCGCCCCTCACTCCACCCGCTGGCGTAAGCAGCAGATGGCCCGGCCCCAGGCAGCTGGCAGAGACAGCCATCTGCACGTGCCTGCCTGCCCCTCCCCCACGGCTGAAGATGGGGAGGAGCAGGGCAAGGTCCAGGCCCAAACCCAGGTGGACGCATCCTCTGGAAAACGCACCCTGGGGGTGGGGTAGCAACGTCACCCAATGCTCTGCCACAGGGGGATGAGCCTCAAAAACAACTCTAGCATTACCCAAGGTTCTCTTGCAGCCACCTTTGCTGCCTCTGGTCACCTTCTTTACCAGGAGCAGACTCATGGGTCTGTCTTGGGGTCCTAACACAGTACAGCCTAAAGTCCAACCTATCCGTGTTAAGAGGGAAAAACTGAGGCCTAGAGCGGAATTATGACTTGCCCTGGGGACAAAGGGCTTGTTAGTGGCTGAACCAAACTAAGTTCTCCCAACTCTCACTAATAAACAAGGTTCGCCAAATATCTCCCGATCAGAGTCTAACCACTGAGCCCCCTCAGACAGAGTGCCAGCCCCAGCACTGTTCACTGTGCTTGTCCATTCTGAGCCCCCAAGGAATGGCTGCTGCCCATTCGTAATTCTGCCAGATTAGGAAGTCCAGCATTAGTCTCCAAGAACTGTGTGTGTGTGTGTGTGTGTGTGTGTGTGTGTGTGTTTGGAAGCGAAAAAGGGCTGTTCTGAGAGCTGAAGGGAATTATCAGCCAACACAGAAACGGAGGCGAGTCTGAGTTACTGCCAAACCAGACTGGCTTAATTAAGACCCTCCCACCCTCTTCCCCAGGAAACCCACCCTCTCCTCTGGCTGGTCACACTAACCTAGCTGTAAGAAGCAGTCATTTCAGGGAAGCCGAAGCCCTCTCAGCTGACCCAGCCCTGGGGGATGGGCCATCAGCCAGGGAGCCAGGCCACCGGAGCTTCGGCACACCAGCTGCCCTTATTGTCGCCTCAGTATCCACCTTCGACAGCACTTGCTCCATAAAGGTCCCCCAGCCTCCAGCCCACTCTGGATCAGTGTGCGCACCCAGTGGAAGAAAACACTCATTAGCTTTTCGAATGTAACCCTCTACAGAACCCAAATAGAAGGCACAGTTATGCAACTGCAAAGCAGAATTCCTCTTCTTGTAAAACAAAGATGCATGTCCACAACCAGCTATCTGGTAAAAACCGGGTGGAAAGAGGCTAAGGGGCATTGAGGTCAAGCTGATTGACTAACCTCATCTAGATGCCTGGCAAACGCCAGCTTCAAGGCCCTGAAGCCCTGGTATAATGAAAGCATCCTAATGATCAGAAATCTTTCCTGCCCTAAACGCCCTCAGATGCTGCTTCTGACCCTACACTCCAGTGCTATCGCCATAGGCTCATCCTGGCCTTTAGGGCCAACACCAGCCCAGGACCCTGGACATGGATATTCAGGGCCAGAAAGTAGCCTGCCTGAAAAACTGACTTACTCAGGAGCTGAAAAGCAATGTTTGGGCCAGTACAACAAAGGGCCATAATGGGCACCTTGTACCCCAAACTCCTTCACAGCCGCCACAAGGAAGCTCTGGGTAGAGGAGCGTGGGGTGTGCAGTAAGGGTAGGGAACGGGGACACTACTTCCTTTACTTCCGCCCAAACCACACCCCTTTAGAACCTGCCCTCCTGAAAGGCAAATGCAGTTCTGACTTCCAAACCTCACTGTTTCAGAGAACTTCTGGTCTTCTCTCTTCGCTTTTTAAAACAGACGACTGCTCCCCTAGGGAGAAAAAGCAGCTGTAAACCCAGGAGAGGGCAGACAAAGAACCCTGCTAGGAGTTCCAGAGGAACAATTATACTACTGTTAAAAGGCTTCTCAGAAGAAGCAACACAGCCCATTCCAAACAGAAAAACACAACTTCCTTCAAAGTACTTGTCTAAAGGGTAACCCTAGGGCAGATGATTTCCCTACACTCCACTATGCTGCCTCCCCTACTCAACACTAAGACCTTGACATGTAAAGTGCGGTAGTGATTTTCTTCCTGGGAACCTTAAAAGAAGCAGTTCACAACTCAGTCTACCTGCTACTGTCTATTGTTATCATCATCATCATAATCATTAAAGGGCTAAACTTCATTACCAAACTGCTACAAACATTTAAACAAATTTAAGCCATTATGTTCTTAGGCAGACTGAAGCCACAGTAGTGACTAGTGGAAAGAGAATGGGGAGAGGCTATAAATCTGAGAGGCGCAGCCTGGCTTCTGCACTTCTTACTTCCCAAAAGGAACAGCAGTTTTCAAAGGCTCAGGATTCTGGGAAATCACCCACTGGCTCATTATACAGCTCCATCACAAGTAATGAGGCTGCCACCCCAAAACCCATTTGCCAAAAATAAAAGATCTAAAGAAGTGTTTCAGAGAAAGTTTGTGAGAAGAGAATTCAAGCTGGTTTTATTTTCATACAAGCTACAATTAAATGGCTTTGCCTCTGTAACCACACTTCCTACCTAGAATTCCAGGAAGTTTAGGTGTGCCCCTCAGATTTAGACTGGCTTACAGGGAATTTAGCTGGCTGAAACTGGTCCCAGCCCATAAATGTTACTAACCTGTTTTCACAGTCCTAGTTGGATCTGAGAAATAATAAAGGGGAGTGGGGGAAGGAGGGCAGGGAGTCAGTGCTACACTTATAATTCTGCCCGAGTCAGAAGAGGAAGACACTGCTTTTAATTCCATGCAAGAGGCTATTATTAGAAGGAAAAATGCCCCATAAGCCATAAGCCCCATCAGTGTCAAAGCAAAGAAAAAAACATATTTAGAGAATATATTTAAATCCCTGCACTTCCCATAGGAATCGATACAAACGCCATTGATACAAATAAATCAAATCATGTCTGCTCACCGTTGCCCCTAATGGTCTGTTCCCTTCAGCTACAAGCTTCCCTGTGGCCAGGCGCCTTTCACGCCCTCCTTTTGAGAGGGCTCGTCACACGTGCATCTGGCCTCACCACAATTCCCCAAGAACGCCGGCCAACTTCTAGGATGAACCCATTTTCCACGTGAGCCAGGTTTTCAAGAGCATCTCAGAGCGAGACAAGCTCCTGGGGGACAAGCCTGACGACTCTTTCCGACAGTCCCGTTGTCTCGGGTCTGGCGTGTCCAGAGCCCTAAAAGCCCCTGATGGTCTTCCAGCCCCCGGCCCACGTTCTGCTCCAGGCCATCCAGAACCCCGCCAGGAACCCCACCCCCAGGCACTGTCGGATCACCTTTCACCTCTGCCCCCACTCTGTGAGGCATCGTGTCCTGACGGTCCTCTTTGCAAAATGTACAGAAAGCACAGGGCCTGGCCCACCAGGAACTCTCAGCGGAGCTGGGGAAGCTGCCTACCCTGACAGCAAACAATCAAGGCACACAATAAGGCAAGGGTAGCTATTTCAGTAGCCTGTGTGGGTGCAATAAAACACTACGTCGGGACTTTCCTGGTGGCCCAGCGGTCAAGACTCCACACTTCCACTGCAGGGGGCATGGGTTCGATCCCTGGTCTGGGAACTAAGATCCCGCATGCTGCGCAGTGCAGCCAAAAAAACACACACACACACACACACACACACACACACAACCACTAATTCGTGAGGTATGAATTTTAGAAAATAAGGAAGAACAGCAACTACTTGAGAGTTATGGACAGAATCATGGAGAGAAAAAAAGATACAGAAATGGATCTGAACCAAGACAATTAAAGAGGGCCGTAAAAAGGAAGGAAGGGAGATCTGACCTGAAAGCCTTGAGTGCTGAATAAGTATGGAGATAGAAAGAGAGAACTTCTGGGGCTGGAAGGCTTAAGTAAGCATGATAAATTAGGAAGGTAGGGGTGGGGAAAGAAGTCAAGAATCAGGGAAGAACAGAAAAAAAAAAATCCATCTGAGACTGTCCAGGGCAAGGCACAATTCTGACGGTTTTCCCGGTATCTATCACATAGCAGACTCTGGTTACTCAGCGAAGTATTAAGTATTCAACCGAATACTTACAATAAGGCCAGATTGTACAGCTATGAGAAACAAGCAGAGAAATTCAGCTTTGGATCAGTAGGTAGTGGGGAGCCAATGAACGTTCTCGAGCAGGAAACATGACCTAATCTAATTCAACGGGCATTTACTAAAGGCCTACTACGTGAGAGGGACCAGAATACTCGGTCCTCGCCCTCAAGGAGCACGGCCACCACGGGAAGGGATGGTAATATGACCTCCCACACACATAGGGCTGCATTCTCTTACCTAGTCTCACTTGAGATAAGAACAATGTTAACCGGACATGAACCTGGCAAGAGAGACTAAAGTAGCCTGGGAGGCCAGACAGGATGATAAGGTCTGGGCCAGAGTGGTGATGACAGACACCTACAGAAGAAAGAAATGGCAGGAGCTGGTTACTGACTAGACGGGAGGGGCTCATAAGAGGGGAGTCACGATGACACAAAGTCAGAGAGCAGGACGACTCGGATTTCAGTTCCCAGATGGTGACATACCTTCAGCCCATGCTTTGGCCTAATGCTAAGGTCAGTCGGCTCCACCATTCTGCCCATTTCTGGGATGAGGGTCACACACTCCATCCTTCCCATCCACACACCGTTCTTCATGCTAGTTGTGATTTCCTGTAATTCCCATTTGCAAGGGGGTAAAGGAGATCGATGAGGAGTTGACAATTCCTTTGTCCATCACAACACTAATAAACACATCTCAATAATCCTGCCCTAAAGTTTTATTGGCAGCTCTTATTCTGGGAAGAGGAGAAAAGGGGGAGGAAGCATTACATTTTAAAAGCCTTGAGGCAGTGTTCTCCCTACCCAGTGAGTTTTCCTCCTAGGCAGAGCCTCCCCAGCGACATTTAGCAAGGCAGAGGCAAGAGATGGAAAAGTATCAACCTCAAGAGCCAGTACCAGTTCCTACAGAGAAAAGAGGCCCAAGACCCCACCCCACCTGGCTACGTGAAAAATGAGCACACAGTCAGGACGGCAGAATCAGCATGAAGCAGGCCCCAAACACATGGAGTAACCAGAATCAATGGAAACAAGTAGCTGGCCTTCCGCAGTAACTGCTCTCTAAGGGAGACGACACTTGAGGACGGGCCAAGTGCTCATCCCAAAGTAGAGCTGCCCAGTGCAAGGCTCTGAGCCACAGGAAGGCCAGCTTGGCTCCCAAAAAGGTGGCCCCTCCTCAGAACCCTGACACCCTGCCAGCCACTGCCATCCCTGATCATCCTAGACAAAAGCAGCACAGTAACAGGTGAACAGCGGTGACCTCTGGAAGGAAAAATCACGGCTGATTTTCTCCCTCCGTGATTGCAAGTAACCTGTATTTCCTATTCTTTCTTCAAGAGACAAGTAGAACTTGTGATTTCTTAAATTTTTTGAGAACAAGTAAGTTGATGGCGGAAATGAATTTGACATGTGTACCATTACAAAGAGCAAGTGCAACTTAGCCCTCTTTCCTAACCATTAAACAAGGATAAGAGGGAAAAAAGAGTGCAGACCGAATGAAGAACAGTTATTGGTTAAGACAACTTGGTGGATTCTCTGACATTTTCTAAACAAGTGCTTCCCTCCCACCTGTGACATATCCTGACTGCCTGAGAACAGTCACCCACACCCTTCACACAGGGGCTCGGAGAACTAAAACTGGGATGCTGAGAATATGTTATCACAAAGCTTTTTCCCAGTGCTTGGTTTAGGCTTCCTATGGTTGGCAAAAGGCCTTTCATAAGCCAGTGGCTTGGCTGTGTCAGTGGGAGAGGGATGTTTAGTTACCCTGCAGGACTCTACTCTGTAACTGGGGTGGCCATACTCCCAGTAACATGAAACCTCAGGATAATAAAAACAACAACAATAATAACAACATTGTTATTATTACCTGGAACCTGACTGTCTAATCACTGTACAGGAATCTAAGCATTTTCCATCTAATATCTGATTTAATCTTCACAAGAACCTTGAACGGTAGGTACTACTACTATCTCCATTTCTGGACAGTGGTTAAGTAACTTGTCCAAGGTCACAGAGATAGCAAGTTGACAAACTAAGCAGTCTGACCCCAAAGCATATAATCTCGCTAGAGGTTCAAATCAATTCCATGTTAGATAATGTAATTCATTTTAAATATTAAAATTATCCTGGATACATTACGGAATAAGAGGCAAAGCTTCCATTCACTATCAAAAGAAAACAGGAAGCTTTGAAGATGGTTCATACTGCTGCTTGCAGCTCTACATCCTCTTGAGTGGGCTTGGACTTGGCTTCCCAGCTCTACTTCAGAACCTAAGCAGAGGGAAGTATTTTAACATGCAGACCAACTCTAGGGCCCCAACAAGGGAAGGATTCCTGAGGTAGAGGGTGGATCAGGTGATTCTAAAGCACATACTGAGAAACACTGCTTTGGGGTATTCTAGGAAACTTTTTTTTTTTGATTGATTGATTTTTTTGGCTGCGTTGGGTCCTCGTTGCTGCACGTGGGCTTTCTCTGCTTGTGGTGAGCGGGGGCTACTCTTCGTTGTGGTGCGCAGGCTTCTCATTGTGACGGCTTCTCTTGTTGCAGAGCACAGGCTCTAGGCACACAGGCTTCAGTAGCTGTGGCACACGGGCTCCAGCAGTTGTGGCTCACGGGCTCTAGAGCGCAGGCTCAGTAGTTGTGGCACATGGGCTTAGTTGCTCTGCAGCACGTGGCAATCTCTCCGGACCAGGGCTTGAACCAGTGTCCCTTGCATTAGCAGGCGGATTCTTAACCGCTGCACCACCAGGGAAGCCCCTCTAGGAAACTTCTGAAGCCACTGCAGGATTTGAGAACTAGGTCATTAGATGTTGATGGCTAATTCCCCTGAACCGCTAATGAGACAGATAATCACTTTCAGTCATAGGCACCGCATGTGAAGAAAGCTGTTGATAGAATGGAGTGGAGGGAAGCAGGAATTCAGAGACTTCAGTTCCCAAAGCTCTCTTTACAGACCTGCATCATCTGAGGAAGCCATGTGCCCCTAATCTTCCACATCTGAAATAACCTGGCTAGAAGCTGCCCCCCAAAATGAGATTGATTCCTCTGAAAAATAACTGCCAAAGATGCAGTTAACATTGTATATTAATGACCAAATTCAGATATCCTTAATAGAAACTTCAACACCAAAAGGCTGAGTGGGGAAGAGTTTTTTTTTTTTTTAATGTGTGATTTTTCGAAGTCCCAACACAAAGCTTGTTGCCTAGGTCTTTGCACTCATTTGTAAATTGAATAAAGATGCACTCGCTTTCAGGTTTCGCCTCTCTGTGTTTTCGTCAGAGTTAGTAAGTGTCCATCCACATATGTGAGCTCACCAGTTTTGTCCTTCCTCTTTGGCTTAAATTATCTATGTCAATTGCATTACTATCCAAGAAAGATGGCTCCAAGTTCGGAAACGGTTTTGGTAATTTGATTAAGTTGTACAGAAATGCTAGTGCTTTCTTGGGCACCAGTGACCTTTCCCTGATCCTTTCTGGTCTCTGAGGGTAAGTCCTGGTTGCTGCCTCCCCTTGAGGTGGGACCCCCTCTATTCTCTGATTTCCTCAGCCTCTTCACAGGGGCCACACAGTCCAGCTAAGACTTCAGATTGTCTGCTTCTGCTGCTGCCTACCAGCTGTGCCATCCTAGAAAGTGTTTTTTTACCCTCTTTTGGCATCAATTCTCACAACTGTAAAATGGGTATAATATAAGCAACCTGCTCCGAAGTTGCTGTGAAGATTAAACAAACTAATATATATAAATCACTTGGAACAATGCCTGGCACACAGAAAGCACTCAAAACGTGTTATCTTTTATTATGCCTCCACCTTGCAATACTAAGAAAGTTTTGCATGAATCTAGAGTTTTATATTTTTGAAGCAGTCTCAATTCATTATTACTACAATCAGCCCTCACAATAACCATTTAAGCGAGACAGGACTTAAAGTTTATGGATGCTTCCTGCTATAAGGAAGAGGAACTGACCTGGCCTGTTCCTCACGAGCTGTTTGCTCATTAGTCCCAGTCACTGGGTCAGAGACCCATCTCCGTCATCTTTGGATGCCACTCCCCACACACATGCCAGCAGGCGTCAGTAAATCAAGGCTGAACTGCACTGAAGGTTTACAGCAAGGGCTAGCCGTGCTATAAACAGAGCAACCCCAGCCTTAAGGCAAGGAGCGGGGGAACAAGTCAGAGTCCCTGTTCTAGGGAATTCCTGGCTACCCTGAATACAGAGACAAGAGGGCTAATTTCCTAGTCCTGACTCCCACCTCATCCCCGAGAGGAAAAGGAGCAGCTGCAGGAGAGGGAGCAGCCAGAGGTCACTTAGAGGGAAATGGCAGAACTGTCCCTGCACAACCTCGAAGGCAGCAGGGAATCAGGATAATACAACACGGCGTTACCCAGCCCCTCCCGCCGGGCCAAATGGGGATCCATAAATGCGGTGTTTCAAAGGCGAATAATGCTGCCTTCACTAACTGAAATGGGAGTTGCTTTTGAGTAGAGTACAGGCCAGTCTATAAACACCAGGGATTAAAAGGCTTCCTGTGGGGCCCGACTGCCACCGGCCTAAAGACGGAGTCTATCTGGCCCTCCAGACCCCAAACAAACTCCATGGCACTTCCTTCAGGGAAGAGCTGCCATCATCCAATGGTACACCCCCTCAAAGTGATACCGTAACCCTTTTCTTCTTCTTCTTTTTTTCCACTTCAGATCACTTTGCTAAGCAACCTCCCCTTTCCGCATCCTGCACCCAGCACCACTCACTCCCCAGCGGCCCCCCAGCAGCTCCCCACCTGACCCTGTCCTCCGCTCTCCAGGCATTTGTTTTCTGCCTCCCTCACCACCTCATCCTCCATGCCAACAACTTCCTAATGCCCATGTATTTTATCTGCCATGAAAACAACACAGGCTTCAGAATCCTCCCCAACCTTGGTTCGGGCTGCACACAGTTACTTACAGTACTTAACTTTTCAGAGCTTGGTTTTCTGATCCATGAAGTGGAGACAGGCCCTCCTAGGTACAAGGCCTAGCACAGGGCCTGGCACAGAGCGTGCACTCAATACCTCCTGCCTTGTCCCACTCCCCACGGGATTCTTCTTCTTCCTTCTTTCCTGGGCTCTGTGACCCTGATACAGTCACTCTTTCTAGGTATCACACCTGCTACATCCAAAGGTCTCAACTCAAAGGAGTGACCCAAATGAGGAACATTTTAGTCCCCGATGTTATCTGTGTAGCAGGCACATTCTGGGCACATGGTCCCATCAGCAACCTTCAAATTACAATAAAGAGAGGACTGGTCACCTTCTATCCCCCCACCACAGATGACCCATTTAATGAGAAAAGTAACCAGAGCGGATGGGAGGACACGGAGTTGAGAGTCACTTGTGGCAGAAGCAGGAGATAAATAAAGGCCTCTGTAAGGTAAGGGTAGCATTTCCACATGCAACTAAAAACCCCAAAAGGAAAATTCCCATAATTCCACATTTACATATAAAATTTTTAAATCAATTCTGACAGCAAGAACATCTGCCAGATTTGCTAGAAACACCATCTGGTTCATTTCTGATAAGCCCCAGGCACAACTTCACACAGGCCAGGAACTGCCTACAGTTTGGTTCCCAAAAGGTGGCATCCTCCATGACAGCTCCAAGGCAGTGGCCACCCCTCCCTCCCTGGGGCCCGAAGGCTGCTCCTGCTAGTTCATGATTAGACTTGAAATTAGCCCGGAGCTTGACTCTTCTGTAAGTACCTCCTCCAAAACTTCCAGGCATCACCCTTATAACCAGAATTAATTGAAGCAAGTCTGTCTTCAAAAACCCGATAAATACTACAGAAACATGACAAACAGCAGGAACAACTTGTGTTTCAGAGGGGCTTTCATAAACCAGGTGGGAGGGCAGCTTCTCCACTGAAGAGTCTTATTTTTCAATTAGCTAAGAGTAAGAGGGTCCCCTCCACGAGGTCTTTAAGCTCCTCCAAGGACCTTCCTTTTGCCAAGCCAACAGGAAACACTTTGATGCACTTCATGGAGGTCTTCAGGCCACCATAAATAAGGAAAAGAAAGCAGCCTGGGAGTCAGAGCAGACTTGTCTCAAGGTGCAATGACTTGGTTTGTGGTGCCTCAACAGCAGGCCTATCCTTCAGATCCTGATGGGGAATTAAGCATAAAATGTGAACCCAACACCTACAGCAAGAATATACCCCAAAGAAAAATGGACTACAAGGTTCACCAGCCACCACTAAACACAAATGGAAAAAGGTGTATTTGAAACACACGAAAACAGGATAAAAACTATCATGTGCAAGAGCCTGTACAAATATGCACACCCCTGGGACTTCCCTGGTGGTCCAGTGGTCAACAACCCGCCTTCCAACGCAGGGGACGCGGATTTGATCCCTGGTCAGGGAACTAAGATCCCACATGCCGTGGGACAACTAAGCCCGCCTGCTGCAACTACTGAGACCGTGCACTCTGGAGCCCGCACACCACAACTAGAGAGCCCACGTGCTGCAACTACTGAGCCTGCGCACTCTGGAGTCTGCGCACCACAACTAGAGAGATGCCCACACATCGCAATGAAAGATCTCACATGCCACAACAAAGATCCTGCGTGCCACAACTAAGACCCGATGCAGCCAAATAAATAAATAAATATTCAAATAGGCACACTCCTTCTTCTAGTCCACTAAGCAAACCTGGGTTGGTAAAACTTTAAGCACTGTATTGCCTGTACTGTTCACCAATTTTTGGTATTTCATGACCCTTGTGAAGACGGAGCAAGGCAAGTGTGGTAAAGAGAGAACTGAGAAGGCAAGGGTGAGAAGCATGCAGTACAAACCGAAGGTGAGAAACGGGGGCATAATCAGCTCTGGCCTCACAACTGGGTTTGGGGATGAGAATCTCTCACTCTCTGAAAACAATGCTGGGCAGAAATCACTCAGCGTTTTTCCTTCTCAAAATGTGAATACACAGAACAGGAGCCCACAGCGAAGCTCAAAACTGATTTCCCACCAAGTGTGGCTTCTACTCACCCATTCAGCCGCACAGACAGGCAGCTAGCTGAGGAGCAGGTAGGAAGCCACCAGCAGTACCAAAGTGGTGTGGAAACAGGCCTACCCCAGAGAAGCTGAGCGTCCTTGTGCTGGCCTTCCAGGACAGAAGGAGGAGGGCTGGGAGGCTGTGGGCGTGGACTCCAGCAGCAGGGCAGTTTAACAGAGAAGGCCAGACTGGAGGAGCTGAGAAAACTGAACCCACAACAAGGGCAGTGGTCAGGAGTCCACCACCTGACAAGCCAGGAGGATGTGAAAGAAAAGCAAGAGGAAACAAGCCCCTCCCTTTTGTCAATCTGGATGCGGTCCACCTGCCTTAGAAAGTAGAGGAAGGATGTGGCCCTAAACTGGACTCTCCCCTTCTCGGACAAACTCGGACGCTCAATAATCTCCGCTGTCCAGACCAGCAGCATGTTTCACCTCCAGCACCTGGCTGGTGCTTCGTGTTTGCCCATCGGTGAGACCTCCCTGGTTTGCTACCTGGGCCAACAGGCCACACAAGCATCAGCATCACCATTTCTGCTGCTAACTCAGCCCTTGGCCTTAAGACAGGACACTTGTCCTAAACTACTCTGTGCCTCACATTCTGTAACTTTAAAGTGGGCGTCACTCCCACCTCACTTCCAGGGTAACTGAGAGGATAATAGCCAATAACAGATAATATTTACTGAGCGCTTACTATGGGCCAGGTACCAGGCTAGTTGCTTTCCATGTCTCCTCCAAACCCCCCTATGTAGTAGATACTGATGTTAACCCCCATTTTCAGTTTAAGAACTGGGGCTTAACAAAGAAACTTATCCGAAGTACACAAGCCAGACAGAAAATCTAACACTACTAAAAGCAAGGGCCAAATACTAATTAATACCACTTCTTCCCCAAATAAACTGCCATGAGTATCTTTTACTTGTCAGACAGTGAACCTAGTGTTTCAACTATCCCATTTTATTTGATTTTCATAACAATCCCATGAGGGGTTACTTTTCAACATAATTTTAATTATTTAAGTTATACATGCCAATGGTGAAAATTCAAATGAAACAAAAAGAAAGTTTAAGAAGTTATAGTTTCCTGTTACCCTTTATCACCCCAGAATTCCCACCCCAGGTAATCATTAATATTCTGGTAGCTATCCCTCTAGAGACAGGTAGCGGTAATATTATCATCTCCATTTTACAAGTGATAGAACTGAGTATCTGAGAGGTTAAATTTGCTCAAGGTCATACAGCTGGGAAGTGGCTGAGCTGAGACGGGAAGCAAGGCGAGTCTGATCCCAAGGCCCGCTCTCCTCCACCGCCTCCCACTCAGGACCCACTCCTTGAAACAATCGTCCATTTTCATTCACCATAGGAAAGGGGGAAGCTCTGCCTGGCCCACAGCCAGCCTCACTTCTCCACTTTCCCAACCAAATGGAAAAAGCAGACAGGCTGTCCGAGCACACGCTGCCCCAGGAACATTGGCACTGCTTCGTGTTTTTCAAATCTAAGCTGTCCTGGATGAGGCAGGACCTTCACCTCCAACCTCCTCACTGCCCAGACAGGCTCATCTTCTGCCTCTGAAAGTAAGGGCAGGACAACGCAGAAGAGGAGGTCAAGCCAGGCCTACAGGAGACCTTGGATCCCCCTGTCAGCAAAAAAGGACACTCTTCCGGAGCTCTTAGGAGTACTGAAGCGAAGACAGTCCGCCTTTGGAAACAGCTGTGGGGGGCATCTCAGGAAGGCCCCGACCCACAGTTGGTGCCTAGAGTCAGAACACACCTGCAGAAAGACAGAACAAGACTGCAACGATACTGATACAGACTGCAGAGCCCTCAAAATCCCCATCACAGGGCCCTGAGAACCCAAGGAACTTAGAATTTCTGCTCTGGCTCACCCCCAAATGGACCTCTAATAACCTGGAAACTGCATGGGTTTCTAGATACCAGGGTTTTGCCCCTGTGGCCTCCCAGCTCCTCCAAAAAATAAAAGTAAAAACCTTCTCAGACTATATGGCAATGCTTCTTCCTCAGTTAGGAGACGAAATTTGCCCTAATTACACACACTTTCACCTCTCTGTCCCATCAGTACACAAAAACATACCGACCTTTAGAGTACCTATGCTGAGATGGGGGTAGGGACGAGGAAAGGGGTTGTTACATTGCTTTCCACGCACAAGTTAAAATTTATCAAGTCTGCAATTCCAAGAACTTCCCTGTTTCCCAGCAGGATACCAATGTTTGATTCAGCCTCAGCCATGGCTGACTCAGCATCCCTATTTACAAGCACAGTGGATGCTAAATGTCCACTGGTTACCAAAGGCCTTGGCTTTCCCATTTGTAAAATGGGACTGAAACCTTTCTCAAGGTAATTATCTGATTTCTTATGTGAAAGCACTTTGTAAAATAAATAAATCTTTATTGCTGTTAATATGAATGCCCAACCTACATAAGTAAATGAAGAGGAAACTTAAACCACCCCTTCCCTCCTCAAGGGGTTTGACATCTATGAGGGGAAAAGATTAACCAAAACACAGGAGAACAATTCAAAACCTTGGTTATACTGTGCTGCAAAGAATCCCTGTGGGGAGATGATTATATGGGAAAGAGCATCCAATACTTGTTCTATTAATAAATGAGTTCAGATGCACTGCTTAACAAACATCTACTTGTTACCACCCACAGAAAGTTTTACCAACACCAAAGGCTCTGGAATCTGTTCATTCACTGTCACTCACACACACATCCCAAGAAAAACCGTCGGTGTTTGCAGGGAGCAGCCCTTCTTTCAAAGATGTGATTTTTCAAAAGCATTCACAGACCTTCAAATGAGATGACCCACACAATTATATTTTGTAATTCCAGGAGCAAAGGAACCGCCCCCAGAAGAGCTCAGTTCTGGAGAACAAACAGAAACAAGCCATCCTGTGTTAACCACTTCCTTGCCTGCAACCAGATTCACAGTGGATAACATACATATATGTAAAAAAGGCCA
Source organism: Mesoplodon bidens (assembly GCF_964165515.1). Lineage (NCBI taxonomy): Eukaryota > Metazoa > Chordata > Mammalia > Artiodactyla > Ziphiidae > Mesoplodon > Mesoplodon bidens. The sequence continues at coordinate 146,104,358 of NC_138178.1, read as the reverse complement.
AACCAGTAGATGCACACATGTAAATTGGCTTCAGGGTATGACTGATGCCTCCTGAGGCTTTTAAAAGAATGACAGAGTTTTCCAGAAACAAAGACCTGCGCTTGAAAATTAGAAGGGGTGACTCTCTGGTCTCGGATCAAAATTCATAAGGGTTCCTATAGATTGTTTTTGACTGGCCTTGCTAAAACATTTTGGACAACAGCCAATACCCTCTCTTTCCTTCTCCTCCTCCCACCTCCATGGTTCCTGAGCTGTCTTCTTTTCCTGCCACCAGTCAGAGTAAACTTGGTGAATGTTAACAGCTTTTTATCACCTTGTTTATATTTGTTTTTCACTCAAACCAAGCCTCCCTCCAAATGTTTCTTTTTAGAATTTCATCAATAATACCACTCTTACATTCCTTGTCATCAAGGCTTATGGACTCAAGGTCACCTTGCCCTCTCACCCTTTTTACTTTAATCCTCTATACCGGGTCAATCCTTCTCAACCAGTCAATTAATCCAGGAGCTGAGTATAAAGAAGTGGACAAGACAGTCACTGACCTCAGGGAACTTCCAGTCTCAGCCTAGAACCTGAGCCTACACGGAGATGGCTTACCCACAGAGGTAAAACATACGGGGATGTGCTTTTATTGGGACCCTTATTTGTGCCAGTAGTGTACTAGGTCCTTTACTGCCTCCAGCAAGTTATAAAGCCAGATATATCAGGAAGAGACACAAATTAACATATCTAAAATTGAGGCTTGAAGGAAACGGACAAAAAAAGATTCCCTAAGGAACTCACACCACTGATCCTACCTATTTCCCTTCTCCCAATTTCTCACTGTTGAATTCACACCCGCTTTTCTCTCTAAACTAAAAACAAAACCCCCCCCCAAAAAAACACTTCAGGGTCAGAAAACATTCCCACATTAAAAACTGGCTAGTTAAGTAAAGCTGGAAAACTGGAATCCTCACACCAAACTCCTAGACCGAGCTTGCTCTACAGAGAAAGGCAATTTGCTCTCTTGCTAGGGAGGCCAGGAGGAATTCTCCAAGGGTATTTTTCAAGTTCTCCTCCCTTCCAGGGTGGCTGCTGGTTTGGAGCACAAATGTCCCTAAAAAAGCCAGAGTCACTCCTTCAGAGTAGCCAAGCTGAAAGCCTGCTTTACACAACAGATTCCTCCAACACTACTGTCAAATTAAATAAGCCGTTGAGTATTCCCCCAGACTGTTAACTTCATGAGGGCAAGTGCTGTGTGCATTTTGTTCTTGTTCACAACTGCATACCTAGCACTTAACCACCACGGGCATTCACTAAATACCTGCCACACAAATGACTTGACTTCCTTCCTTCCTCTTGGTTTCTGCAGCAACCCTCTACCCACCTCCCACCAGCCTGACATCACAGCCCAACCAGATTTTCAGCTCACAAATTATGAGAACTTGAAGGTGCGTGTAAAGGGGAAAATAAGATGGACCAATGAAATCTTACGCAACCCAGAGCCTGTTCTTCTTGCCATCCTGCTGTGTAACAAGCAAAGTTCTCACAGGACTGAAACGAGGAGGTAGATGGCCTTCCCCTGGCAGAGTGTCTGCCTGGGAGTGGATGAGAATCAAGGATTGATAAAAGTGTGCACCAGCCAACATACCATTTGTTAATTCTCTAAAAATGTCCTGAGCATGCCAACTGAAAGAACAACACCCACTGAACACCAAACTGCTCACTGGCTTTCTGGGATGGAGAAAGCTAGCATATATGACACCTCAACCCAAGAAGTCTATTTCCTTCCTGGCTGGTTAGAGACACAGTTAGAGACGTGTGTTCACACTGCATTTGGAAGGGTGGCTGACCCACATGAAATAAACCTGAGGATATCAGAACCACAGTTGTGAAGGGTTTCAGTCTGCTAGGAGGGAGGGGCCACCAGCCATCCTAGACAGCATGTTCTCAAATACTGGGCAGTCCTACTACACCTAGGATGCCACCAGCACCTACCTGCCACTGTCCCACCTGGGTGAGCAAGACCCAAAGGGGAAAATGACTCAGGAACCACATCCCATTGGCCTGGAGTCAGGTGGTGTTTTCTAAATTGTAAGGAAGCACAGTACAGAGATAAAAGAGTTAAGCAGGCCCAGCCTAAGCACAACTCCCATTTTAAGAACAGTTCTTCTTAAGAACTGAATTTAAAGACTCATTCCCTTTTGTAATTTCACTATTAGACTCAAAACCACAATCACAGAAGGGATAGGAGTTTGTTCCTAACGATATGAACCACATACCCTTCTGGGCTCCAATCCCCTTTCCTGGAACAGGCCCAGAGAAGAGAAGTTGATCACACTAGGATAGAAAAAGTACCAGACTAGGAATCTGCAGCCCTGGCTTCTCCCCTGGCCCTGTCATCACTTAGGAAAATGAGCTCTGAGCAACCATTTCCCATTTTTCTATTCTATAAAGTGAGGATGTAAAATGAGACCATCCTCGGAGTCCCATCCTCCCAACCCTAGCATTTCATGAGCTCTCTCTGGTCACATGCTTGGCTTGCTGTGCAAGAAGTTTTGGTAACATCTGGATACTACAGTCAAGCATTCAAATCTTCAGATAAGAGTCCTGTCTCCTTACTCAGCCTTTTGAGACTCCTAGTACTTGGGAACAGAATTTGTATTAACAGGTAGAGCCCACTCCAAATCTAAAACTTTTGGCAGTGAACAGTGGCAGGGAAGTTATGGCTGCATTCATACACATTTACACACACACACACACACACACACACATGAGGGGACTTTCTGGAAAAACTGGTACTTGGACTTGCTCCAGGTGAAACAGGTACAGGGGAAGACGATTCAACTTCCTAGTTTTTGTCTGGCTTGTTGGACAAAGGGCATGAGCCCTGTGTCCCATGTGTTTCTGAGGTAGAACTATCTTGACTCTCTGACCCTTAGGTGGCCTACACATGCACACTTTCAAGAGCTTCTGGGCGGGATCTAGGAGCAGGAAAAGCAAGACCAGCTATTGGTTCCAAATGCTAGGAATTCCAATTAGAACAAGAGTGAAAGGAGGCACTGCACTATTTCAGTACTGAGGCTGCTATGATGTAAAACCACCCAGGGGTAGATTAATCTGTAGAGGAAATGACACTCCCAGCAGCACCATCTGTTCCTCTTTGTGTCTGGCCTGATCTGTATTTTAAACCTCGGGTGCAACTAAGGTCCACCAGTAAGAGCCCGTAAGAGCCGTTCTAAAGAACATTCTTTCTCAGGCCTGCGTTTAAACCACACTCACAGCCCCTCTCCCTCCCCCCCTCACGGGCTGGCTCTCTATTCAGCAAGCATGCCACTCCCCAGTCTAGCAGCAGCCTCCAAGCAGGTGCACAGAACCCTCGCATGGAATTTTTCATAAGGAAAGGGAAAACTTCTGAGAACTATAAGTTACATTGATAAGGAAGGCTCTGTGGGGTTCATGGTAACACTCTCTCCAACAGACACAACTGAGGCTTCATGCTGAAACCACACCCCCCTTTTTTTAAAGAAGCAGTACATGTGCACTGAATCCAGGCACTAATGTATCTGTCAGCTCTCACTACTGTTTTAAGTTCCACACCAAAGATTTGGAAACAACGCTACTGGAGAGTTCAAACCTCTTAAACACTATACACACACACACACACACACACACACACGTGTATATATATACATACATATACCTATATATATACATATATATATATATATATATATATATGTATATGTGTATGTAGCACCTTTTCTTAATTCAGGGCAATACCCTCAACACCACAGGACCAAGAGATTTCGCTATACTGTTCTTGCCCAAACAAACTACATAACCAAGTAGAACGTTAACTCCAAAGTAGAAATATGGATGCAGCTTTTAAAATATCTCCCTGAGAAATGAGAACATATGTCTACATGAAACCCATGGGTTCATGGCAGCATTATCCAAAATAACCAAAAAACACAAACAACCCAAATGATCATCAGCTGATGAATGGATAAACAAAATACAGTAATATATCTAAACAACAGATTATTCAGCAATAAAGCAGAATGAAGTAGTGATATATGCTGCAACATGGATAAACCTCAGCAACATCAGGCTAAGTTAAAGAAGCCAATCATTAAAGACCGCATATTGTATGATTCTATTCAAACGAAATGTCCAAATAGGTAAACTATAGAGAGCGGATGAGTGGTGCCCCTGGGCTAGGGGGATTATAGAGGAATAGGGACTGACTACTAATGGAGTTTCTTTTGGGGGTGATGAAACTGTTCTAAGATTAGAGTAGATAAGATTATGGTGATCGCTGGACAACTCTGTAAATATACTAAAATCCACTGCTTGTACACTTTAAATGGATGACCTTTATGATATATAAATTATGTCTTAAAGCTGTTTTTTAAAAATGTCATATGACAAAATAAAATCACCCCTCCAAAAAAATAATCTCCTTGAGAAAACTTAGAAATAATCTAGATGTATGAGAGAGGGTATTTAAATCACAGCTGATCTATTTGATGGAATTTTATAAAGCCACTAAAAATAATTATAAAGGCTATGTGTTATTGTAGGAAAATGTTTATGCTATAACGTTAAATGAAAAAAAAAAAAACGAAATACAAAATTGAATGTTACAAGGACTACCAACTAAAAGAAAAAGTAGAATACATGGAAATGATGTTTGTGTTAGGTTGGTAGAATCACAGTGGTTCCCCCGCTCTATTTCCCAAGCTTTCCGTAATCTTGTCCCAGTGTACTGACGATTAAAAACAAAACAAAACAAAACCCTCAGTCTTCCCTCAGTTTGCCTTGACTGCAACTTAAAATGCAAAATAAGCAAAACCACCTTGTTCTCTTTTTCAAGTTCCCTTTTTTAAACTTCCATCCACTTAGTTACTGAGATTAACTAAGAACAACTCAAAGAACGAAGAGTGGGATAAACACTCCCCCTCTCCTATTCCCAGAAGCTAGTTTCATTTTCCTGGCTTTGTCAGAAACCAAAGCCTAGTCTAGCCAAAATATCAGCAAGGAGAGTCTACACACAGGGCAACTCATGTTCTGTTCTTAAACTTCTGTGGGTGAAGGCAAGTCACTGCTGGCAGGAGGCTGGATTTGGAAAGATTAGACTTTCCCCCTCCTTAAAAAAGGATAGAAAGAAAGGGGAAGTTGGGAAAAGCCCCTATTTGTGTCTGTCCTCTGAGGTTTTGTGTCCAATCTCCAACTACAGGAGGAAAGAATCCTGAGTCATTTAATCTTTCACCACAGAAGATCCTCTTCTGAGTAATAAAGAATTGTCAGTCACCACCTCTGCCGTCTGCAGACCCACTGAGAACCTATTACTATCATCAGGAATCCCAGGCTACCTGTCCCCAAATCAAGCAATGGGGCTCTGCCAAAAAAATAATAATAATAATGGTACGTGTGTGTGGGAAGGGAGAATACATCTAAGGGCACACCGCTATCAGGTAATTTTAAGGATCCACCAACACTGGCGACAGAAACAGGGAGCTACATCTGTTTCTGCTTGAGAAAAATGCTTCAGTAATATCCTGTCTCTGGAGTACTGCGTGAATTCTTGGCACGCGGCTTCAGATGCTTCAAGTGTGGCTATTTTCCTTTTTTGAGATGTAAGAGCCAGGGAGGGAGAATACATCACAGGCAACACGAGAGTCTGTGAAACCCGTTCAGTTCTCACCACAATCACTGCATTTTCTGCTATTGCATTTTCTGCTCCGTGAGTCTCTCACAGAGACTCAACTGTCCCCTAGCCCTGACAGCAGCACAGGTGGCCTTTCACAGCTGAAGTGACCCAACTCGGCACCACCGAGAGGCCTACCAACAGAGTGGAGACTTCCACACTCGGGTAAGAACCAGAGGATGAGAGAGCAAATAGAGGAATCCTGCTGGCTTCTAGGCCAAAGAACTAAAAGGGAAGAAAAGGAACAGCATCACAGACACAGGTGAGCACAAGAAAAAGGAAGCATCCACAGGTGCCCGACAGGCTCTGCCACTAAAACCTAACCCTTGTAAGAGGTGCCTCTTTCCCCAGTACCTCTACTTTTTCAGATAAAGGTTTCACACGGATACATGGAACTTACAGCCATCTAAGGGAACAACGGCTGCTGCCCTGAATCCTAGCCGGGGCAGGAGTGAACACATCTTGATGCTCAAGGACGGTCACCCCCATGCTGTCCTGAAACTGTCATTAGTCTCAGATCCACAGCTGTTAGCACCTTCAAATACTCATCACACACACACACACCCCCAGCCCCAACCCTGAGCTGCAACCTTCATTCCCATCAATGGGGAAACAGCCCTACCACATTACAGGTATCATTTCTCACTGCTCTAGTTTCCAAGTTTCCTGCAATGTGGCAACATAACTTAAAAATACTAATGTTTTAAAAACCATTCCCATTAAGTGAAGCCTCACCACGGTGGGATATGTGGGTGGCCCCTAGACCTAAGCCATCTTGAGGAGAAACCAGGGGAAACAGTCTCTATTATCATACAAGCAGGTGTCCTAATCCTCAACACTCAAGTCTGCACCACAGCAATATTTGCTTTCAAAGTTTAAAAAAAAAAAAAAAAAAGGCACTGGGCTTCTTCCTCTCCTTGTTCCTTCCCATCTTTCTCCTACTGCTTGAGGGAATGCACTCTACACAAGACTTCCTTACTGTCTAGGTGGATGAAAAGAGGGAAAACGAATCCTGCTTGGAAGCTTTCGCTAGATCACATGTCACATTTAGGAGCTCAGTAAAACGCTTCATGCATGGCAGTTACACAACTGGGCCTAGTGGGTCTGCAGACATTCAGGCCTCCAAGTAGGCATTTCAGGCCTGTAAGCAGAAATCACATCCCTGTTGCTGCCTCTCAGTGAATCGTCCCTGAGGAAATGGGGAACTAGAGGGGAAGACAAGCACATGTGCTCTCTGGCCTTCCTTCCCTGCCTGCAAGAGGCTCTGCTAAAGACATTCTCCCCAGTTCACTTGTTTTGGTATGGAAACGAGGAAGATTACGTGGCTCACTAATTTTTAAAGAAATACTGTAATTCTCTGAGCCCACAGACAGATACCAGTAGTTACCTGGCTATCAGAAGAGCTAAGAATGCGGAAAGAGAGTACTAGGAAAGATTTAAAACATAAGGCAAGTTTTTTTCTGGAGGATGTAAAAGCATAGAGGAAGTGAAACAACGCTGAGTAGCAATAAAGTTGAAATAAGTTCTTACTTTTAAGAAGCCAGATGAATGATTCCCTTTGGACGGTGCATATGTGTGTGTATGGAGAGGGAAGGTAGCTATAGGAATTGCTGCCCTGGGAACGGCAAGGAGGAAACCCCCTGCCAGGAGATGCACCATTACATAAGAGCACAAGTTCAGTCACCACATAATGGAGACCTGCCAGGAAAGCAGACAAAGTGCTGAGGTCTCTTCATCTGCCAGCCTGCATCTGTAAAACCTCATTCTACCTTTCTTCCTCTTCTTTCTATCTGCCCACATTCTGGGCTTTGAGAAGGCAAGCCTCAGCAAATAAGTTGAACTGCCATGTGACAGTGGGTTTGCTCTTCGGGTTTAAGCACTACAGGGCAGAGGAGAGGCAGGTCCTAGTCTGAGCACTCAGGGACCTGTCCCCGTCTAGCTGTAGGTAAGGTTTGGTTTCATATGCCATTTCTACTACAGTACCCAAAAGACCACCCTGTGGACAGGGAGTTCTATTTATCAGGACTGGTATCAGTATTGTTCTCTATTTAACGCACTGGTCAGGACTTCCTTAAGCAGCAAATGGCCACCAATGAAAATTAACAACATAAACCAAAATAAATTGACTTAAAAACCATGAACTCCGTAAGAAATGGCAGGGTTCTGTTCTGTTCACTGCAGTAACCCCAATACCTAGCACAGTGCCCGGCATATATTCTGTATCACAAATACTTGTGAGTACCAAATAAAAAAAAAAAAGAATGAATGAACACACGAATGTTGTGCAAACGTACCATAAATGTGTACCTTGGAGAAAGAAATAAGGATGCACATGATCTGAGAAAGCCTGAGCAAGTAGTGCTTTGGAAAGAGTCTAGAAAGACTCCAGTTTCAATTTTACCAAATGGTAAGCAAACTAGAAATTAACAGTATAATCTAGTAGTTCAGGGTGAGGGCTCTACTATGAGATACCTTTGTGACCTTGGGCAAGTTATTTGTTTGGCTTTGCTCTCATCTGAAAGAATGAGAATAATGACAAAATCTACCACAAAAGTTTGTTGTTTATTAAATGAGATCAAGAAAGTAAAGTTCTTGGCACAAAACTCAGTTCACAGTAAGTCCTCAAGAACTTTCCCCTGTTATTGCTATTATTTTTTCATTATTAAATATCTCCTCTACTGAGGGGAAGGTAGATGTACTCCCCACGCCCCAAACTCTGAAAATTTTCATTTCTGATTGAATATGCATCTAGCTAAAAATGGAAAGCCCAGAAAATTCAAAACTCAATGCCAAGCACATGTCTCTACTAGCCTCCACTAGATGGTGACAATTTGGGTGTGGAATTCCCAAAACAGAAAAGGTGTATGTATGCATTCACCCCATTCATACATATTTTTTAAATCAGAACAATGAAAAGAACAGAAGTGAATTAAACAGTGTAAAGGATGGAAAGACACTCGTCACCTCTGCAGACCTAGAAAGGGTGTAAAATACCTACGGTTTAATTGAACTGGGTAGTTTCACTGCACCTCTGTACAGAGCGCACACAAGCCCAGTTAGCAAGAGCAGTAATGCCCAGCGAGCCGCCTGCCACCAGGGGACATTCTATGGGAACAGCAGCATCAGGCCTCACTGCTGAACTTCCCTCAAACCAGCTGGAGATTTGTTCTCGACGCCTCTTTTCTCCTGGGTCTTACAGTCCCCAAAACCACCTCCCCCTCCTGACCTCCTTACAGGTAACTTCTCCCACTTCAGCAGCCCCACGGTCACAACCCTGTGGGAGGGTCAGACCGACACCAGTATTTGTCTCTAAAACCCAGAAGTGAAAAAAGAAAGTCTACATACATAAACAGGAAGTGGTTTCGGTGCGTCTCAGCCCGGATACTAAGAAAAGTTTTTGAGATTAAAGACCAGACGAGGCGCGGGGGCTCCAGAAAGCTCTGGCGCTCGCACACCCGGGCTCCAAGGTGCCCTCGGAAGTCCACCATCGCTAAGCCAACCCTGCCCCAGCACAGGACCCACAGCTTTAGTTGGCTTGACGGAAAAGCAGTAACAGTATTAAAGACAGCCAGCCTGTGACTACCTCCCAGCGACCTGCAAAATGGGGTCTCCACCGTGAATTCCGAGCCGGAGCGCGACGCCGCACGTCCGGCGAGGCCCGGGCGGCGCGCCCCGATTCCGGCCACCAAGCTCCCGGCCGCAAGCCGGCCGGCCAGTCTTCCTCCCGGCCTCGGCACAGCTCCCCGCCGCCGCCCTCCCGGCCCACGCCGGCACCGGGCTCGCCGCCGGGCGTCGGGGTGACAGCCGGGCCGGCGCAGGAAGCGCGGAGAGCAGCCGACGCGGGGCGGCCGTCCGGGCTCCCCAACGTCCCTCCCGGGCGGTGCGCCGGTCCTGCGCCCCTGACAGCCGGCCGAGGGCGCCAGTGACACAATGCCCGGCCCCTCCGCCCCACGGCCGCGGTGACAACTCACCCGGGGAACGGCGCGGCGACCTCCGGGAGGCGGACGCTCGCAGCTTCCGCGGCGCAGGGATCCGCTCCGCCGCCCGCGCGCACCCGCAGCCCTCTTGGGTCTTGGCGAGACCCCGTGTGCCCTTGTCTGGCTGGAGCTGCGGGAGGAGGAGGCGGGAGGCAGGGGACGAGGATGTCGCCGGCTTAGGAGAATGGAACACGGCGGCCGTAGCAGAGGCAACGGCAGCGGTACGCGAGTCACCGGCCCAGCTGTACCGCGCGGGCGGGGGAGGCCCGCGGAGGGGGAGGGGAAGGGGAGGGCGAGGGGCGGGGCCAGGCGCGCACGCAACCAGCGCCGGCGTCGCGCTGCCGCGACCGCCCCGCTGGGAAGCCCCGCCGGTCGACGGCTGGAAGCACGCAAGCGCCGCCGGTCTGCCCGCATGCCCCGCGGGAGGCGAGACTGGGTGGGCGGGGGGTGTTCTTAAAGGCACCGTCACGCCAGCGCTGCTAGAGTGGACCGGGTGGTGGTACAGATTCAGACTGAGATGCCTTTGCGCTGCACTCTCCAGTTCTTTTACTATTATTATTGTATTATTATTTGGATTATTCGGATATTATTTGGATTACTATTATTTGCAAAGAATTGGTTTGCTCTCCGGTCGACAAGGCGCTTTCATTCCTGTTGCCTTCTTAGCTCAGGAATCCCTCGCCAGGCCTGTCGCTAAGCGGTATTTCTCCCTATTAAGCGGTACTCCTCAAACTAGGTTGCAAAGCCTACCAACCTCAAAATTGTCCCGGGGTGCAGGTGTAAAAATGCAGATTTAGAGTCCCACGTCCCACCATTCTGATTCGAAAAAGCTACGATTGGACTCTGGAATCTATCTCAAAAAGCATTCCTAAGGGATTCCTCAGCACACTAAAAGCACGCGACGGATCTCAAGGTTCAGAAAACTGAAGTTCAGAGTGCGCACTGGCAGAGTCCGGGCTAGAACCCCGCCACACGCCTAACTTTATTTCCCATCCTGAGCCTTGCCTCCTGGGGCTATTTTCCAACATATGCTAGTTTGTGGACTTTATAGCTACAGCATCTATAAGTGATCCCACTGCGGCCCTAGGAGATACGTCCTCTGTATGTATTTACAGGGCTTGTGACCCCTTAATGACAACGGTTTTGACTTTGTGGCCCAGGGCCTTGAACAGTGCCTGTCTCAGAGGAGCTCCATTAATGTTGAGGCGTTCCGACTTGAGAATCAGTGCCAGAGTCTGCGCTCGGACCCAGAGACTTAAGCCTCTGCTGCAGATTGGGTAAGGCAGGCTCTCCTTTCTGATGCCCTTTGGACACCCTCTCAGGGCCTCTCACATAGCCTAGTTCTAGCAGGTTCTCTGGAAGAGTGCTGTGAATTGAATTGAATTTTTGGTTGAATTTTTGAGGTAGCTCAAACAAAGCAAGCAGGGTGTCAGGCCGACCCCCGCCCCGCCCGACCCCACCACCATGCACACACACCCATCCGAAGAAAACCCTCCCATTCTGGGGCCCACAGGACCTATGGCTGCTGCTGCCTCTTCCATAAGCCTGTCTTTGTTCTGCCTTCTTTCCTCCTTGAGTTCTGTTAAAGAGAAAACCCACAGGCCCAAAATGGCATCACTTGTGCTAAAGCCCGTGATACCAAACCTAGATTTACTACCTAACCTAACTGCAGTTTTGACCTTCACCATAAATGTAATCTTAACCAGTTTGGAATCTTCTGGTCAGCACCAATGAGGTGCTGTCACATGGACCCTCTCCGTTCCCCAGAGGAAGAAGAGGCAATTTGCATAATAGAACCCTTGGCAGTTCTCTTCCTCCCCCACCAAAAAAAAAGAAGACCTTCGGGCCTAAAAATTATCCTTTCTTTTCTTTTAATAATAGCTCCCTTGCCCCAGCCTTCTTCCTATAAAATCCTTCCATTTTGTACAACTCCTCTGAGCACCCTTCTAGTTGCTAGATGGGATGCTCCCTGATTCCTGAATCATTGAATAAAGCCAATTAGATCTTCAAATTTACTTGGTTGAATTTTGTTTTCTAACATCTCCTAGGTCCAGACTCACTGCAGAAGCTGGACACCTTCCCTTCCTGCTCATTTCCTCCTCTACTGGGGCCTCACTGCCCAGACCACTAAGGGGGTTGAAAGCAAACATTAGATCTGCCTGGATCTGCAACAGAGTTCACCAACCTGCTGTCGGCTGCAGGAACACCCCAGGCGGACCCAAGGGCCAGGAAAGCAACAAGGGGGTTGGAAGCAAAGGAAGGGCTAGGGAGGAGTTAGAGAAGACAGATGAGAGAAGAAGAAAAGAAAAGCGGGCAAATCATCCTAGAAGGCAGCTTGGCATGATGGAAGATGGGTTAGGCCAGGCATTGGAGCCCCTAGTTCTGCAGTCAGTTTGCAGTCAGTTTGGCCACTAACTGATCGGTGACTTCATGCAAGACCCTCTACCTCACATTGTAAAATGGCGTCTGAGACCCTATGCAAATCTGTTACTATCTAAAAATCTTATCCTGGACATCCCAGTGTCCACAGAACAAAATCAAACTTGGAGTATGCCTTGGACTGTGTCTTGTGCGCCCTACAGTCTGGCCCAGATCCTCTCCATCCCTCCACACACCCACGCTCCAGCCTCCCCACACCACCTGCACGCCTCTAACAAGCCACCTACTTTCACACTTCAGAGCCCATGCCCACACTGTTTCCTCTGCCTGGAATGTCCTCCCCAGTCACCTTTTGCAACCTTTCTAGAGCTTCCCTTCTGCTCTTCTGTGGCATTTTGGATGATCCTCAGTTTAGCACATATTTCCTTCTGCTTTATATTGCCAGGGTCAGGGGTGAATCTCTTTTCTCCCTTTGTAAATGCTGGCTCCCCAGCCTCTCCTCTCCCGCCACATCCCCTCCTGCCAGGTTCCACTGGCCTCCTCTATAGAGCTGAGCAAAAGCCCCTGTTACATTCTGCCTCTGGGCCTTGCTCGTCTCACCTGCAAAATGGGGATGGTACTCCCTGGCGGAGGTTAAATATTTTTAGGTCATTAAAGAGATAATTCCCAAGATGAGAGTTAAGAATAATTTAAGTTTAGAGATTCTCAAGTGGGAGGAACAGTTGATTTTTTTTTTCAATTTAAAAAATTGTTTTAAAATTTGTAAATATTTTTGAAAATTTAACAGCTTTACTGAGATACAATTCACACACCATACTACTCACAGTTTAAATATATAATTGTATATTTGAAATGTACAACTCAATGGTTTTCAGTATATTTACAGAGCTGTACAACCATTACCACAATCAATTTTAGCACATTTTCATGATTCCCAAAAGAAACTGTATACTCATTAGCTATCACTCCCCATTTCCTCCCACTCCAGCCCCTGCCCTAGGCAACCAATAATCTACTTTCTGTTTCCATAGATTGGCTTATACTGGACATTTTGTATATGGAATCCTACAAGATGTGGTCTTCATAATTGATTTTTTTGTATCTTACACCTAGCATAATAAATTTTAAGGCCAGAGCTATTTTTTAAATTTTCACTTATTTATATAGCCCCTGCCTTGTACTAAAAGGGCTTAAGATGGTTCTTCAAGCTAATATTCCTAGGTCCATCCAGATTTCCAGTACAAATCTTTTTTTTTTTTTTTTTTTTTTTTTTTGCGGTACGAGGGCCTCTCACTGTTGTGGCCTCTCCCGTTGCGGAGCACAGGCTCCGGACGCACAGGCTCGGCGGCCATGGCTCAGCGGCCATGGCTCACGGGCCCAGCCGCTCTGCGGCATGTGGGATCTTCCCGGACCGGGGCACGAACCCGTGTCCCCTGCACTGGCAGGCGGACTCTCAACCACTGCGCCACCAGGGAAGCCCCCAGTACAAATCTTTATACTCTAAATCTAGGTACTGGAAAATGGCTTGATGGCTAGACCCAGGTCGATGGTGAGTAGAGTGATCAATCATGCCAGTTTGCCTGGGGCAAAGGGCGTTCCAGGGACATGGACTTCAGTGCTAAAACTAGTACAGTCCTGGGCAAAACAGGAAGAATCAGTCACTCCCATGGAATGAGTCAGAGGGCACGGTATTCCTTCTCCCTCTCCCAGGAATCTAGGAGCTTGTGCCTCTACCACTTAGAGGGCAGGAAAGAGGAGCATGGCTCCCTGAAAGCGAAAGCGAGAAAAGTTCAGAATTTGTACCTTGACCCTTGAACAGGGTGGGGTTAGGGGAACCAACCTCTCTGCAGTCAGAAATCCGCTTGTAACTTAGTCAATCCACCTTTATGCAGTTCCTCTGTATCCACGGTTTGACATCCCTGTGTTCAACCAATGGGGATCATATAATACTGTAATGTTTACTGGAAAAAATCCACATGTAAGTGGACCCAAGCAGTGCAAACCCGTGTTGTTTGAGGGTCAATTGTACTTGGTATCTCTGTTGTTATCACTGTTACATATAACAGCAGGAATGACAGCTACTATTTATTGTGCACTTACTGTGTACCAGATACTTGGTAGGGACTTTATACATGTAACCACTAATTTTGACAACACCCCCAAGTTAAATATTGTCAACACCACTTTACACGTGAGGAAACAGTCTCTGAGAGACTTCTGTGACAGCAGAAACTACATAGCATTGCAAAACCAGAATCCACTCGTCTGTTCCAAAAGTCACACTCTTTCGGGACTTCCCTTGTGGTCCAGTGGGTAAGACTTTGCACTCCCAATGCAGGGGGCCCAGGTTTGATACCTGGTCAGGGAACTAGATCCCGCATGTCGCAACTAAGAGTTTGCATGCCGCAACTAAGGAGTCCGCATGCCGCAACTAAAGATCCTGCATGCTGCAATGAAGATCCTGCATGCCGCAACTAAGACCCGGTGCAGCCTAAATAAATAAATAAATAGTAAAAGGAAAAAAAAAATAACCAGACCTCATAAGAAAAAGAAATGTGAAGCCCTAATTTGTTAATTTGTTGGGCGGATACTACTAGGTCCCAGGTTTAAAAAAAGGAAAAGTCACAGTTTTTCAAATAAATCATATGCCTTCTCCTGTCCCCAATTTTTAAAAAGAGCAAATAATGACCCAAATGGTCTTTACATATTTTTTTTTTTTTTTTTTTTTTTTGCGCGGTACTCGGGCCTCTCACTGTTGTGGCCTCTCCCGTTGCGGAGCACAGGCTCTGGACACACAGGCTCAGCGACCATGGCTCACAGGCCTAGCCGCTCTGCGGCATGTGGGATCTTCCCGGACCGGGGCACGAACCCGTGTCCCCTGCATCGGCAGGCAGACTCTCAACCACTGTGCCACCAGGGAAGCCCTTTACATATTTCTTGATCTTTTTGAAAGGACTTTCTTGCACACCAGCTCATTTTATCCACACATCCTCCCCATAAAGTGAGACATTATCATCCTCCAGTTTTACCTGTAAGGAAGTTGAGGCATCCAGCAGACTTCTGGCTTGCCTAACCTGAGGCGGGAATTAGCATGGGGTTTCTTGTTTTGATTAAAGATTCCTTGGGCAGCCTTCAAAGTAAACAAGTAAACCCATCTGACCCCAGGGGAGGTGGAGGTATTCAAGCCACCGTCACCACAGCAAGTCAGCATCCAAGGTGGGTGGGCTAGCAAGGCTGGGCACGCAGAGATGAAGGGCAGGTACTACTGCAGGGGAGGAAGACCCTGAGCTCAGGTGGGCGCGCGCCAACCGTGGCACCTGTCCCCAAGCGTGTCAGGAACCTGTGAGAGTCAGGCTTGGTGGCCCAGTCCGTGTTGGCCACCGATCTCCTGGGGCTTTGCAGAGGTCAGAGGTCAGAGCGGGGCTTCCCAGAGCGGCAACTGTGATTCCCTGCTCACCCCAACCGTGAGCCCAGCCCTGGAAAAAGTATACCTGAGGCTGCCCGGTCAGCAGGCGTGTGTAAGGGGATGAGCCAACCCCTCCTGTTGTTCTGAAGCACTGACAAGTCTTTGATGACATCCGTATCTCTGACACAGACCAGGTAAGCAGGGTAAAAGTATCAGCCCCATTTTACACTCAAGATAAGCCAAGGCAGCAAAGAGAGCATCTACCTGCTGTGTCTTCAGATGGGAACTGCCAAGATGCTGCCTGCACAGGTGCCAGCCATCCTGATTCCCTGGCCTTGGCCCGAGGGCTGGGCAGTGGCACTGGGGGGCTGGCAGCAGGGAAGGAGGAAGGCCCTGGGGGCAGTGGTGTCCTGAGGTCCTTCCAGACACAAGTGGCCCTCCACCCTTGCTGCTCCTGGTCACTTGACACCCATTCCCTTTCTTAAGTCTGTCCTGACCATTCATTTTCAAGTGATTTAATGGTGGGAAGGCTGGTGGTGTGATTGGCTCTGCTACCTCTGACAGCAGGTGGATGAGGATGGAGTGGCCCCCTCCCTTCAGATGGGCCTGGGAGGTAGAGGCAGGGCTGTGAAGCTCTGGTGCCACTGCCGATTTACTAAGTACCCCATACTGTCTGCCAGGCACCGTGCTAATGGCTTTACCTACGTGATCTCATTTAATCCCTGCAGTAACCTGTGAAGTTAGTATTAATACTGTTATCCACATTTCGTAGAAGGAAACTGAGGTACTAAGAGGTTAAAGATAAGGCCAAGGCTACAGTTACTAAGTAGCAGGGCCAGGCCTGCTTACCTCCTACAGAATGCAACTGCAACGTGCACTGCAAAAAACAAATGTGATTTTTTTTTTTTTTTTTTTGGTGGGGATATTTTTTTTGGCTTCGCCGTGCGGGATCTTAGTTCCCTGACCAGGGATCGAACCCGTGCCCCCTGCATTGGGAGCACAGAGTCTTAACCACTGGACTGCCAGGGAAGTCCCCCAAATGTGATTTTTTTAAAGGGAGACCAGAGCCAGTTACCTGCAGTGTTGTGCTGGAGCCTGCTCATGCTGTCTCTCAAGAACCAACTATAAAATTCCCAAGATTTTTGTGCCCCAGTTGTTAAACATGGCCTTTATTAAAAATTAAATTATATATGTAAAACGAAATAAATTTTAGCTTTGGGAGAATGTAAATTGGTGCAGCCATTATGGAAAACAGTATGGAGATTTCTCAAAAAACTGAAAACAGAACTACCATATGACCCAGCAATCCCACTCCTAGGTATTTATCTGAAGAAAAAAATGAAAATACTAATTCAAAAAGATACATGCACCCCAACGTTCAGAGCAGCATTATTTACAACAGCCAAGATATGGAAGCAACCTAAGTATTCCTCAACAGTTGAATGTATAAAGAAGATATGGTACTTTTTTTTCTAGAGGTGGATTTATTTTTTATTGAGGTATAATTGACATATAACTTTATATTAGTTTCAAGTGTACAACATAATGATTTGATATTTGTGTACACTGCACAATGGTCATCGCAATAAGTCTAATTACCATTTGTCACCATACAAAGTTACAAAAATTTTTTTCTCGTGATGAGAACTTTTAAGATTTACTCTCTTAGAACTTTAAAATATGCAATACAATATTATTAACTACAGTCACCATGCTATACATTATATTCCCATGACATACTTATTTTATAACTAGAAGTTTGTTCCTCTTGACCCTCTAAGAAGATGTGGTATTTAAATACAATGGATTCCTTCTCAGCCATAGAAAAGAATGAAGTTTTTCCATTTGCAACATGTGGATAGACTTGGAGGGTATTATGCTTAGTGAAAAAAGGTCAGACAAATACTGTATGATATCACTTATATATGGAATCTAAAAAATAAAGCTAACTAGTGACTATAACAAAAAAAGAAACAGACTCACAGATATAGAGAACAAATTAGAGATTACCAGTGGGGAGAGGGAAGGAGAGAGAGGCAATATAGGCATAAGGGATTAAGAGATACAAACTACTATGTATAAAATAAATAGGCTACAAGGATATATTGTAGAGCACAGGGATTATAGCCAATACTTTATAATAACTATAAATAGAGTATAATCTTTAAAAATTGTGAATCATTTTGTTGTACACCTGAAATTTATATAATATTGTAATACATCAACTATACTTCAATAAAAATAAATAAATAAATAATGGCATTAACATTACACTAAAAAAATTATGTTTTAAAGTAATAAATACCCAAACTTATCAGTTCCTAATTGTACTACATTGTGCTTTTACCTATGCTTTCAAGTCTATTTACATCTATTGTGTACGTATGGTGGAAATACTGTATAATATTATATTACTTAGAATCTCTTCCCAATTCCAGGTTCAACAACATCTCATTAAAACCTTGAAATTAGACATGGTGGAAGTACTTACACCACAGAAATTAGCAAACACTACAAATCAACCCTGACTCCCAGAACAAGTTGTTAAACATTTACCAGCACGTGTGTCTGCAGAAGCTGCCATGTAGGAACAGTGAACCCAGCATAGGTGGCCTAGGGTTAGATACACTCAACAGTAAAGCCAGTAGGTGAATGAGGGCAGAGAATATGTGGGGTACCCCTAAGAGACAGCCAGACCCTAGAGACTCTCCATTTACCAGGGAATGTGTGTGAAAAAGATTTGATGTCCCCAAAGTACGTCAGTTCCATCACCTCCCCTGAGGTGCATTATGAATATTTCTTTTAATTTCCCCTGGTAATAGACAGCAACACAATAATAGTAGGGGACTTTAACACCCCACTTTCACCAATGGACAGATCATCCAAAATGAAAATAAATAAGGAAACATAAGCTTTAAATGATACATTAAACAAGATGGACTTAATTGATATTTATACGACATTCCATCCATAAAAAACAGAATACTCTTTCTTCTCAAGTGCTGATGGAATATTCTCCAGGATAGATCATATCTTGGGTCACAAATCAAGCCTTGGTAAATTTAAGAACATTGAAATCGTATCAAGTATCTTTTCCTACCACAATGCTATGAGACTAAGTATCAATTACAGGAAAAAATCTCTAAAAAATACAAACACATGGAGGCTAAACAATACACTACTAAATAACCAAGAGATCACTGAAGAAATCAAAGAGGAAATCAAAAAATACCTAGAAACAAATAACAATGAAAACACAATGACCCAAAACCCATGGGATGCAGCAAAAGCAGTTCTAAGAGGGAAGTTTATAGCAATACAATCCTACCTCAAGAAACAAGAAACATCTCAAATAAACAACCCAGCCCTACACCTAAAGCAGTAAGAGAAAGAAGAACAAAAACCCCCCAAAGTTAGCGGAAGGAAAGAAATCATAAAGATCAGATCAAAAACAAATGAAAAAGAAATGAAGTAGATGATAGCAAAGATCAATAAAACTAATAGCTGGTTCCTTGAGAAGATAAACGAAATTGATAAACCATTAGCCAGACTCATCAGGAAAAAAAAGGGAGAAGGCTCAAATCAGCAGAATTAGAAATGAAAAAGAGAAGTAACAACTGATACTGAAGAAACACAAAGAATCATGAGAGATTACTACAAGCAAAAATATGCCAGTAAAATGGACAACCTGGAAGAAATGGACAAATTCTTAGAAAAGCACAACCATCTGAGACTGAACCAGGAAAAGATAGAAAATATAAACAGACCAATCACAAGCACTGAAATTGAAACTGTGATTTAAAATCTTCCAACAGGGACTTCCCTGGTGGCACAGTGGTTAAGAATCCGCCTGCCAGTTCGAGCCCTGGTCCAGGAATATCCCACATGCCCCGGAGCAACTAAGCCCGTGTACCACAATTACTGACCCTGCACTCTAGAGCCCATGAACCACAACTACTGAGCCCATGTGCCACAACTACTGAAGCCCGCATGTCTAGAGCCCA
Organism: Mesoplodon bidens; assembly: GCF_964165515.1. Lineage (NCBI taxonomy): Eukaryota > Metazoa > Chordata > Mammalia > Artiodactyla > Ziphiidae > Mesoplodon > Mesoplodon bidens. Next base: position 146,084,900 of record NC_138178.1, on the reverse strand, counting down.
TGCTCTACAACAAAAGAAGCCACTGCAGTGAAGAGTAGCCCCTGCTTGCTGCCACTAAAGAAAGCCCGCACACAGCAACAAAGACCAAATGCAGCCAAAAATTAATTAATTAATTAATTAAAAAAAAAATCTTCCAACAAACAAAACCCCAAGACCACATGGCTTCACAGGCAAATTCTATCAAACATTTAGAGAAGAGCTAACACCTAACCTTCTTAAACTCTTCCAAAATATAGTAGAGGGAGGAACACTCCCAAACTCATTCTACAAGGCCACCATCACCCTGACACCAAAAGGCAGACAAAGATGTCACAAAAAAAGAAAACTACAGGCCAATATCACTGATGAACATAAATGCAAAAACCCTCAACAAAATACTAGCAAACAGAATCCAATAGTACATTAAAAGGATCATACACCATGATCAAATGGGGTTTATCCTAGGAATGCAAGGATTCTTCAATATAAGCAAATCAATCAATGTGATAAACCATATTAACAAACTGAAGGAGAAAATCCATATGATCATCTCAATAGATGCAGAGAAAGCTTTCAACAAAATTCAACACCCATTTATGATAAAAACCCTCCAGAAAGGAGGCATAGAGGGAACTTACCTCAACATAATAAAGGCCATATATGACAAACCCACAGCCAACATTGTTCTCAATGGTGAAAAACTGAAAGCATTTCCACTAAGATCAGGAACAAGACAAGGTTGCCCACTCTCACCACTCTTATTCAACATAGTTTTCGAAGTTTTAGCCACAGCAATCAGAGAAGAAAAAGAAAAAAAATGAATCCAAATCAGAAAAGAAGAAGTAAAACTGTCACTGTTTGCAGATGACATGATACTATACATAGAGAATCCTAAAGATGCTACCAGAAAACTACTAGAGCTAATCAATGAATCTGGTAAAGTAGCAGGATACAAAATTAATGCACAGAAATCTCTGGCATTCCTATACACTAATGATGCAAAATCTGAAAGAGAAATTAAGGAAACACTCCCATTTCCCACTGCAACAAAAAGAATAAAATACCCAGGAATAAACCTACCTAAGGAGACAAAAGACCTGTATGCAGAAAATTATAAGACACTGATGAAAGAAATTAAGGATGATACAAACAGATGGAGAGATATACCATGTTCTTGGATTGGAAGAATCAACATTGTGAAAATGACTATACTACCCAAAGGAATCTACAGATTCAATGCAATCCCTATGAAACTACCAGTGGTATTTTTCACAGAACTAGAACAAAAAATTTCACAATTTGTATGGAAACACAAAAGGTCCCGAATAGCCAAAGCAATCCTGAGAAAGAAAAACAGAGCTGGGGGAATCAGGCTGCCTGACTTCAGACTATACTACAAAGCTACAGTAATCAAGACAGTATGGTACTGGCACAAAAACAGAAATACAGATCAATGGAACAGGATAGAAAGCCCAGAGATAAACCGATGCACATATGGTCACCATATCTTTGAAAAAGGAGGCAATAATATACAATGGAGAAAAGACCGCCTCTTCAATAAGTGGTGCTGGGAAAACTGGACAGCTACATGTAAAAGAATGAAATTAGAACACTCCCTAACAGCATGCACAAAAATAACCTGAAAATGGATTAAAGACCTAAATGTAAGACTGGACACTATAAAACTCTTAGACGAAAACATAGGAAGAACACTCTATGACATAAATCACAGCAAGATCCTTTTTGACCCACCTCCTAGAGAAATGGAAATAAAAACAAAAATAAACAAATGGGAACTAATGAAACTTAAAAGCTTTTGCACAGCAAAGGAAACCATAACAAGACGAAAAGACAACCCTCAGAATGGGAGAAAATATTTGCAATGAAGCAACTGACAAAGGATTAATCTCCAAAATATACAAGTAGCTCAGGCAGCTCAGTGTCAAAAAACAAACAACCCAATCCAAAAATGGGCAGAAGACCTAAATAGACATTTCTCCAAGGAAGATACACAGATTGCCAACAAACACATGAAAGAATGCTCAACATCACTAATCATTAGAGAAATGCAAATCAAAACTACAATGAGGTATCACCTCACACCAGTCAGAATGGCCATCATCAAAAAATCTACAAATAATAAATGCTGGAGAGGGTGTGGAGAAAAGGGAACCCTCTTCCACTGTTGGTGGCAATGTAAATTGATACAGCTACTATGGAGAACAGTATGGAGGTTCCTTAAAAAACTAATAATAGAACTACCATATGACCCAGCAATCCCACTACTGGGCATATACCCTGAGAAAACCATAATTCAAAAAGAGTCATGTACCACAATGTTCATTGCAGCTCTATTTACAATAGCCAGGACATGGAAACAACCTAAGTGTCCATTGACAGATGAATGGATAAAGAAGGTGTGGCACATATATACAATGGAATATTACTCATCCATAAAAAGAAACAAGATTGAGTTATTTGTAGTGACGTGGATGGACCTAGAGTCTGTCATACAGAGTGAAGTAAGTCAGAAACAGAAAAACAAATACCGTATGCTAATACATATATATGGAGTCTTAAAAAAAATGGTTATGAAGAACCTAGGGGAGAACCTACCAAATGTAAAATGGATAGCTAGGGGGAAGCAGCCACATAGCACAGGGAGATCAGCTCGGTGACTTGTGACCACCTAGAGGGGTGGGATAGGGAAGGTGGGAGGGAGACGCAAGAGGGAGGAGATATGGGGATATATGTATATGTATAGCTGATTCACTATGTTATAAAGCAGAAACTAACACACCATTGTAAAGCAATTATATTCCAATAAAGATGTTAAAAAAAAAAAGAGTATTAACAGAACCGTTATTTGCAATAGCCAAAAACTGGAACACCCCAAAAGTCCACCTACAGCAGAAGGCATAAACACGTGTGGTATGTTCATACAATGAATACTATGCAGTGATAAGAATGAACAAACTTCCAAGTCACACAACATGTGGCTGAATCTCACGGACATAATCTTTTTTTTTTTTTTTTTGCGGTACGTGGGCCTCTCACGGTTGTGGCCTCTCCCCGTTGCAGAGCACAGGCTCCGGACGCGCAGGCTCAACGGCCATGGCTCACGGGCCCAGCTGCTCCGAGGCATGTGGGATCTTCCCAGACCAGGGCACGAACCCGTGTCCCCTGCATCGGCAGGCGGACTCTCAACCACTGCGCCACCAGGGAAGCCCTCATGGACATAACCTTGACTGAAAGAAGCCAGACACAAAAGAAGTATACACTACATGATTCCATTTATATAAAGTTCAAAGATAAATAGGCAAAATGAATGGAAGGTGTTAGAAGTCAGGATGGTAGTTACCTTTAGGGGGGCATTGTGAGTAGAAGAGAGTACGAGGGGACTTCTGGGGTGCTGAGAACGTTCTGTTTCTTGACCTGAGTCCTGGTTACACAAGTGCTCGTTTTGCAAAAGTTCATAAGGTATATTCTTATGATTTGTTCACTTCTTTGAAGTATGTAGTTAGTTAATAAAAAATTTACTAAAAAAACCAAAAAAAATCAATCCAATGCTTGCACCTAGAATCACCATGACTTTGGTAACTATGAACACAGATGGATGTAGGTATGTAGTTTTAGTGACTCAAATGCCTTGAGTGTTGTTGCCGCCTGTTGCATGATTTTTCTGAAATGGTGAGCTCTTGGTAAAGTGCTGAAAAATAAAGCACACTCTTCCTGCAATTGTTGTGATGGTTGTATTTCTGATTGTTATACAAAGGGGCTTTTTTTCCTGCATAAACATCCAGTGGGGCAAACAAGAAGCTGTGGAACACAGGGTGGTTCTTGGACGTGCAGGGCTGTCCTGTCCATTGCAGACCTACTGGCATCCCCCCACCCACCCTGCCGTCTGTGGAATGGGTATGATGGCAGTACCTAGCTTGTAAGACTGTTGTAAAGATTAAATAAGTTCTTTTCAATAAAGTGCTTGGAAGAGAGCCTGGCACACAGTGAGCACAAAGTAAGTGTTTAAATATTATTTTTGTCCTTTTGACCACTCCCACCCATTAAATGCCAATGGTGCTGTTAAGCATCATAACAACCAAAAATACCCTCACAGGTGTCTAAACAACCCCTAGGAAGTGACACTGCCCATAATGAACCATGGCTTTAAACCCACCGGATGACCAGGGCTCACAAGAAGTAGCACAAGAAGTAGCAGCAGCATCCACTGATTCATTCATTCATTCGTTCACTCACCAGATATGTGTTAAGGACTACTTTCTTCCAGGTCCCACCCTCAAGTTGCCACCAGGCTGAGTGGGAAGACAAAAATGTCCACAGATAATGACAACGTAGGATGGTAAGTGTTCACATAGACTAGCAAATTGTCTATCGGAGATTCTAGCCTCCTGTAGAGGGGGGTGGTCAGCCTTCAGTTTGTTTTAATTTTTTATTTAGTCACCAGTATTGGAAAAGGAGAAGATTTCACATAAAAAGCAAGACTTCCTGCTTCTCTTTAAAAGTCCAAAGCTTTGTACATGCTGGGCCTGCATGTGTTTGTCTGGTCGGGGGCTCTGCGTATACCACAGTCTCCAGCTGGCCCTCATTTACCTTCCCTGTCTTGAAGACCCTGGAGCTTGGGGCCACTGTCACAGATCTGTCTGCTGGTAGCTATGGGGACCCTGAGGAAAACGGAAAGCCTCCAGGATGGGCAGGTGAGTGAGCCTTGAACCCTCAGCGGGAGGCAAATAAAGAGGGAAAGGACCTGTCACTGGAGGAAGAAACGGTGCTCTGAAAGCAGGGGCATGCCTGCAGACCAGTCGCTAAGACATGGAGGCATGGGTCAGAGCCCTCGGGCCCACTGCAGCAGAGGGAGGCCTGGGACCAGCTGGAGTCAGGCCAGCACTTGAAAGTTCCGAGGTCTGAGACCAGCCTGCTGTCTTTCTCTGCGTACTTGTTTGACAGAGGTACAAGGTCAAGATCCGAGTGAGTGCCTGGGCTGAGGTGCCGCCAGACGCTGCTCATGGTGTCTTTGCACCTGGGCCTACCCGTCACACGTCTGGGTTTGGGGCTTGGGAGATGAACAAGAAGCATGAAGAAAGTGGCAGGAACAGTGTGGTCCTTAGGGTCTCTGCAGGGCGGGCCTGACCTGGCATGACTGAAGGGTCACAGACAGCTCCTGCCACATGTCTAAAATACACCGTTAGAGATTCACATCCCCTAGCTCGGCGCTTCTCAAACTTTTCTGTGCACACCAATCACCTGGGGGAGCTTGTGAAAATGCAGATTCTGATTTAGCAGGTCTGAGGTGGAGCCTGAGAGTTTGCCTTTCAAACAACCCACCAGGGATGCTGTTCTGCTGGTCCAGAATCACACTTGGAGACTGGATCGGGGTTTCTCAACAGCCCCACTATTGATATTGTGGGCTGGGAAACTCCTTGTTGTGGGCCTGTCCTGTACATTGTAGGATGCTGAGCAGCATCCCTGGCCTCCACCCACTAGATGCCAGTACCAGCCCCCTAGTTTTGACGACAAAAAATGTCTCCAGATACTGCCACATGTCCCCTGCGTGAGGGACAAAATCGCCCTTGGTTGAGAACCACTGCTCTGGAGTCTGGAGAAACTCTTAAAATGTAAGAGTTGGGCTTCCCTGGTGGCGCAATGGTTGAGAGTCCGCCTGCCGATTCAGGAGACACGGGTTCGTGCCCCGGTCCGGGAAGATCCCACGTGCCGCGGAGTGGCTGGGCCCGTGAGCCATGGCCGCTGAGCCTGCACGTCCGGAGCCTGTGCTCCGCAATGGGAGAGGCCACAACAGTGAGAGGCCCGCGTACCGCAAAAAAAGAAAAAAAAAAATGTAAGAGTTTATATGTCTATGGGTTTTGCTGGAATTTAGAGAGCCTTCAAGGTACCGAGCAGGGCAGACTGCATAATCTGTGGGTCCAGTACAAAATTAAAATGTGGGAGCCCCTGTTCAAAGAGCAGGAAAAATGTGCCACTAAAGGCACTAGAATATAAAGGTTTTGCCTTTGAAATATTTTTATTACTTGTAGAATCTACAAGGGGTAATAGAGATAGATACATGAGTAACAACATAAACACACAAATTGTAAAAATGTATTTTTGGTAACTTACTTTACATAATTCAGTATATAATAATACTTCATTAGTGTTAGATCTTGATTGATTATAAAAATTTTCTGGCTTGCTTTTCTGCAAATTCATTTATTAGGTCATAAAACTGTAAAATTTTAGCAACTTTATGTTCAATCAGTATAATGGAGAGTGATGTTAGTTGCTCTTGGCAAATGTAAGATTGCAATATTTTCAATAATTTTTTTATTTTGAGAAGGAGCTTTCTGCTGATGCAACTGTTACTGAAGCTGTTAAGAGTATTTTATGGGCTGTGAATACATTTCTGATAAATTATTTCAAAATATAAACTTTAGTACATTTAGAGCTGAATATTCTCATGGAAAAATTTTTCTAGGCAGATTTAATTCTTCACACAAATCAGTTTCATGCAAGTCTGAATTTGATTTTAAATGTAAACTTACACAATGGCCTTTTAATGTTTCTTCTGACATTTCCTGTATCTTGAGGTCATATAGGAAACTGAAAGTGGCTTCATCTTTTGCATATAATTTAAAACACCTATTTCTTCATTCTTTCATTGTATCTTCAATTACAAGAAACATTAATTTTGAAATTGTCTGGCTTGTTAATGATTGGTTTAATCCAAGCTTCATATGAATACAGTGTTCTTTTTCATTGAATGAGACAATTCGATTTAAATCTAATTCTTCTTTCTAAGCCTGTGAATACTTGCTTTGCAATTTTTCAGTAGTCTTTAAAGATTCTAAACTCCTTGAAGAATTTTAATAATTCCCTGATATGCTCTATTACAATGTCTATATATATGTTTTTATTTTGTAATAATTTACTGACCAAGTCTACTGCCTGAAGGCCAGGAATTCCTGTCTGGGAGCTCAGATCCAAGAGTTAATTTTTGTACAGGCACTGCAAGGATGGGCTCCAGGGACACAAGTAGGCCTCCCAGTGGGGTATCTAGTGCTGCCTTCCTGTAGAGCCCCTCCCCAGTCCTGTGGTTGTTGCTGCCACCACTGTCACTGCCACCAATCTGAGCCCAGGTCTGGCCCAGCGACGTTGGAGCCCAGTGGTGCCCCAGACTGTGCCAGGCATGCATGTGCACGTGGGGCCACTAAGCCCACTGTTCTGTGTTCCTGTTGCCTACCCAATCTGTTGTCTTGTCTCATGTGTGCTCCAATGATCCATTGGATTTCACTTACAAAACACTTATCTAATTCAAAGGATAAATTATTAAGAATTTCAAGATGGAGACAGGAGAAGAGCATTAACCAAGGCAGATTTTGGGAGTTCCCTGGTGGTCTAGTGGTTAGGATTCCAGGCTTTCACTACTGGGGCCTGCATTCAGTCCCTGGCTGGGGAACTGAGATCCTGCAAGCTGCACGGCACGGCCAAAAAACAAAAAACCAAGGCAGATTTAATGCTCTTTGGAGCATAGGACCTGGTATAACCACACAGGTGGCACACCCAGGAAGCCTAGCCCACAAAGGGTAGTGATAGGTAGTGAATGAAAGGGGGCTTAGTGAGAGCAGTTACCAGCAGGATCCATGGGCCTCTCAGAGGCAGCAGGAGGGCATATGGAAAGGAGAGCTAGAAGACCCTGAGGGCAAATGAGACGTTTTGTTTTGTGTCTTTTTAATTTATTTTATTTTTGGCTTAGTTGGGTCTTCGTTGCTGCACGCAGGCTTTCTCTAGTTGCCGTGAGCAGGGGTTACTCTTCATTGTGTTGTGCGGGCTTCTCATTGTGGTGGCTTCTCTTGTTGCGGAGCATGGGCTCTAGGTGCACGGGCTTCAGAAGTTGTGGCACATGGGCTCAGTAGTTGTGACTTGCAGGCTCTAGAGTGCAGGCTCAGTAGTTGTGGCGCACGGGCTTAGTTGCTCCTCAGCGTGTGGGGTCTCCCCGGACCAGGACTCAAACCCGGGTCCCCTGCACTGGCAGGTGGATTCTTAACCACTGCACCACCAGGGAAGTCCTGAGATGTTGATTTTAGAATCTACACATAAGCATCCCCTGCACAGCTCCATGCAAGCAGGCTGCTCTGGTGGGGACAGGAGTCCCTGGGAGAAAGCATGTCCATGGGGACTGCTGGTTCGCACAGTTACTCAGGGAGAGACCCTCCAGGTTCAAGGCCCCCTTCCTCTGCCCTCTGACTTCCCGCACTTTCTCTAGTTGCTGCTCTCACACCATTCCTTTTCCCGACTTCACTCCAACTTTTCTCCAGCTCTTCCTTCTCTGTCCTGTTCTCCTTTGCAAATGTGTCTGGGGGCAGGCCTCGATCTTCCTTGGCGGTAAGAAATACTTCCAGAGAAAGATTAATTTCAGAAAGATGAAAACCTTTTCCCTAAGGCTGAAAATAAATGGAAAAAATATGACAAAGGGAAACCAGCTTCAAAATGTAAATACCTTTTAAGGCTTTGGTGAAATCCAAGCTGCTGGCCTCTCAACAGCTTGCAGGGAATGTCACCACAGCTTCTGTAGTAACCGCCCCAGAACAAGCAGGGGTCTTGGGCTGAGAAGAACAATCACAGCAGAGAGAATCTCCTTGGCTAACAGAATGTCCCAGCACCGGCAATGCCAGTGACACTTCGGGGCTGCCACTGCTAATAAATTACACGTGTGCTCAAGGTCTCAGTAAGAGAGCGTGTTCACAATCACAAGCCTGTGAGGCAGAAATCAATACCCTGCTTTAGCGATGGGAAATGGGGAATCAGAGAAGTCAAGTAACAAGTTCAAAGTCACCCAGCCAGGAATTGTCAAAAGCAGGATTCAAACTATGGTCTACCTGACTCCAAGTCCAATGCACACGGTTGAATAATACGTCTTTGTCCCAAAGCTGCCCTTAAGCAGATTAGCACAGTCAGCAAAGTGTATCTTCCACCACATCTTTTTAGGCCTCCTGGCCTCACCTTTTGGGTCGTTGTTGACCTGACTCAGCCACCCACTTCTTCCGACTGGCAGTGGTAGAATTTCAGGCATGATAACATGCCCATGGAGAGAGATGTCCTCCGGTTAGCATACCTCTCTGGTCCCTCATTCACTTATTCCAAAGGGCAAGATCAGCTTTGTCTGAGGCTCTGGGCTCCGTGTACAAAACACATGGTTTATGGATATGGTGCCTACATTATTCCTACTGTTTCTCAAAGCCTGACTCCTTTGCTGAAAGCAAAATTCAGGCATTAAGTTGTTCCCATTTTCCAAATGGGGAGGCTGAGTGTAAAGCTGCGAGAAGGAGGAATATCCATGGAGTACCGTGTGGGCATGGTATCGGGGAGGTGCTCGTAGGAATGCCTGTTCTGTGCCCTTCCTTTCTGTCTGAAATGAGTCACTGCAATTCCAGTCTCTTGAGGCACTGAGCGGGGCTCTCCTGGGGACCCTGACAGCTGACCCTCCCTCGGCCTGTCCATTGGAACAGTGTCTCCAGGGCTTTGCTCAACAGTTTTGTGAGCCGGCCAAATCCCCATCCACGCCTACCTCCTGCTCAGCTCTCTGAATGCTGGCGATCCACAGGCAACATCTGCTCCAGAGGCTTAATCCAGCCTTTGGAAGGTTTCCCTTCCGAAATCTCTGGCCTGGCACCACTCCCAGCCCCAGTCATCAAAGAGCTGCTGCATTGCTGTGGCTTTTCCAGCAATGGCTTTGTATGGCCAAGGGAGCAGCTTTGATCTCCATGGAGCTGGGAAGCGCTGGGGATGGAGGAAGGAGGCCAGAGATGAGAAGGCAGGAAGGCCTGCACACACTTGCTCAGGACCTTCCACCCAGCACCTGCAGGCTCTGTACAACCCCGAGGAGTCAACAGATGTGACTTACACTTTCACCATTCAACTTTGATGCTAACCTTCAGGCATAAACAGTTGTCAGTTCTAGCAGTATAGCGTGGAATTTGGAGTTACGAAGGATGTCTCTGAATGCACCGTTTTATCTTTCGGAGTTAAGAAGCATCTATGAATGCACTTTTTCATCCAGTTATGGGACATTTCAATATTTTGTAATCATATTAACAAAGACACTCTGTCTACAGTACTGCTCTCTGGGTTCCCCAGCTTCACAGATTATTCTAAAGTATTGCTCTGTACTATGGCTTGGAAGAGGACAAGGCTTTTGTGACAAGTGATGACATAGATACTCAAAAACAAGAAGTAATTGGACAGAAGTCACAGGAATTTTGTAGAGAAAACCACATCATGAACAATCCAATGACCTCAAACAATTAACTAATGCAGGGTCCCAGCATCCCCATGGTCTCTCTGGTCTCAGAGCCCTGCAGAAGGTCCTCTAGACCCCTCTACCCAGTCCCAGCACCAAGAGCCCTCCTGTCCTTTCCCAGTGGGCCCCTCGGTAGCCTTTGTGGAAGCAGTGAGTGTTCACTTTGTGAACCATGTCTTAGGCTTCCCCGGACCATAGCAGTCCTGCAGCGTGCCTCAGGCTCCACCCTCTGACTCTAGCCTTCCAGACGTGCAGTCCTCCCCAGAACCACTCAGAGACAAGGCTCTCGCAACCCCCAACCCTCACCCCACCCTAACCCTCGTAAGACTGACCCTCTCAGGACTTGTTGGGTTCAGGAATAGGATTAGATGAAAGCCCATCACCACTGACTGATCATTTTCTGCAAGTCCTCCAGGGGGCCAAGGGCCCCTCCTGGGCTCTTATACTCCCACCCTAGAGGCCTCATCCTTCTCTCCCTGAAACTATCATCATTGGTTGGAAAATTGAACACCAATAAGATTCCTGAGTGCTTCTTTCCCGTGGCAGGAACTCAGGCCCAAATGGAAGCTGAGGGGATACCAGCTCACTCCTTCCTTTGGGCTGTCCTTAACATCATCAGAACATCTCCATGGGTACCACATCTCTTCTTTTGTGCTCTTATGGACTTTCTTGACACTTATAAGCCTTCAGACTTTTTATTAGGCCATTGCTTCAGTTAGTATTACCTTTAAAATATATCAAACTGTAGCTTACACACACTCAAGATGGCTGCTGTAGCTCCAGCCATCCCATCCATATTCAGGCAGTAAGAAGATGGACTAGGACATATACCTGGAGAAAACTATAATTTGAAAAGATTCATGCACCTCAATGTTCATAGCAGCACTTTTTACAATACCCAAGACATGGAAGCAACCTAAGTGTCCATCAACAGATGAATGGATAAAGAAGATGTGGTACATATACACAGTGGAATATTACTCAGCCATAAAAAAGAATGAAATAATGCCATTTGCAGCAGCATGGATGGACACAGAGATTATCATATTAAGTAAGTCAGAAAGAGAAAGACAAATACCATATGATATCACTTATATATGTGGAATCTAAAACATGACACAAATGAACTTATTTATGAAACAGAAACAGACCCACAGACATGAAAAACACACTTATGGTTACCAAAGGGGAAAGAGGTAGGGGAGGGATAAATTAGGAGTTTGGGATTAGCAGATACAAACTACTATATATAAAATAAACAAGGTCCTACTGTATAACACTGGGAACTATGAACCCTGTAATAAACCAGAATGGAAAAGTATATGAAAAAGAATAGATACATATATGCATAATTGAATCACTTTGCTGTACACCAGAAAGTAACACAACATTGTAAATCAACTATTCTTCAATAAATAAATAAATAAGAAGACGGGCCAGGAGAAAAGAGGTGTTTTCCTGGAAGCCCCACCCCACCACTTCCAATTACATCTCATTGCCCACTTTTATTTGCAAGGAAGACTGGAAAGCAGTACTTTAGCTGGGCACATTTCTATGCTTAATAAAATCAATCCGGGTTCTATATTAAGCAAGACGATAAGAATGGATATTGGGTAAGCAATTAGCAATATCTGCCCTGCTATTTTTATACATTATCTTTCTTGTCACTGTTGGGCTAGATGTGTTTTGGAAGTCAGAATTCCTTGGATTTTATAAAGGTGATATGGAGCTTATACTGCATGTTATAGAATACCCCCACTGGGGGTCTGGTACAGCACTATGTAGCCCACACATTAACTTTTCCATAGTGAAATGTTTGAGTCACATTAAGTGTGATAAATAAAACTATAAATGGCCTCACATCAGCCCAGGTCAGATTTCATCACCTAACCAGTTTTGATAGCCAAACTTAGGGGAAAATTCAATCTTTAGAATTTCTGGGATTTTGCAGTTATGAATGAGGAATTGTGGCTCTGTATCCTTATTTTACTTAGGGAGAGAGCAAGGCTCTTCTTCCTTAGAGAAGTTAAGTAACTCGCTCAAGGTCACACAGCTGTAAGTGCGATAGCCAAAACTGGAATATGGATTTTCTAACTCTAAGGTGAGCACATAGGGAAAAGAGGCCTATGGGAAGCTGACTTTTTATGATGATGCCCGGAGCCACGTTGAAACGACACAGGAGTGCCTGCTTAGATCGAGGTCTGCTTCGGGGAGGTTATATTTAAAGCAAAGGTTTATAAACACATTTTAAGCACACTGTGGATGAGCTTAATTTAAAAAGAAACCACATGTTATATACTCCAAACAGTCCAAATGACAAGACTTCTAATTTATTTCTTATAAAGTTCAAAGAGCCTACTCTTTACTATTATTTATATAAAATAATACATTTTTTATGTTACATGTACATGGTACAAAATTCAAAAGGTACCAAGGTGAGAAGTAAAACCGGTCTCCCACCACTTCTTCGCAGAGACAATTGCAGTGACTTTTGTGTATCTTTCCAGAGATAGCCCCTAATTTAGAAATCACCAAATATTATCAGTGGTTGCCTCTGAATCATGGGATTAGAAGTGATTCCTGTTCCTTGTTTGTTATACTTTTATACTGTTGAGATTTTGTACCAATTATTTAACCCCATGGAGCCTCAGTTTCATCCTTGGTAAAAGAGATGTAATATTGTCTGTACAGTGCATGTTTCAATATAATGTGCTTATCCCAGAGTCCAGCCCAGAGCAGGCACCCAAGCCCTTTCCCTTCAGGTTTTGGATCAGACCAGAACACAGCCAGGCTCAAACCCTAAGTGCATCGGTGTGTGCTGGCTGCTGACCACATTTTTCCCCTGGGTACCTCACCTGTGTGAAGAGGTGAAGAAAGTGGGTGAGATTTCAGGGCGGGCAGGGCACAAAACCTTTCCAGGGTTCTTGTCCACCTCCTCCCGCCCTCTTCCCCCTTTATCTCCAGGCAAAGCACTCTTGCGCTCACAACTCTGCTCCAAGACAGGAGGCCTAGGAGCCTTCCAGGAAGATCCAGGGTCTTGCCTTTGCAGGGTTAAGGCAGCCAAAAATTGTGTCACCACTCTCCTATAAATGAGAGGGACAGGATTGGCTACATAATTTGCAGGGCCCAGAGCAAAGATAAAAATCTGGGGGCCCTTGGTCAAAAATTAAGAATTTCAAGTTGAAAACAGTAAACCATTAAACTAAGGGCAGAGCTATACTAAATGTGGGACCCTGGGAGACTGCACAGGCCTCATGCCCAGGAAGCTGGCCCTGGATGGGACCGAGATAGGCTCTGTCCCCCCCAGGAATGTCCTCTGTAGGCCACTCTCCCTGCCACTTGGGGAAGGCATTCACCAGCATTGCTTCCTCTCCATTCTACACCTGAGAGGATTTGCAAGAAGACTCAGACCTCAGAAAAGATACTCAGGGTTCTGATGGAGGTCGTGTCCACCTACCCAGACAGCCAGCCACATGCCCACACAGAGCTTGCTGTTTTTGCTCTGTTTTGCAGTTTGATCTCTTTGCCACCTTGAAGGTCTCAAGCTGACGTTGCTCAACATAGTCTATACATGTGTTTGAACATGAGTGCCTTTAGGTAGAGCAAGCCCGTTCTCACACAGCCACGGGCCCTCCGCTCTGCATTGCAAGCACCTGCTCTAAGGATTCAATTATCTGGATGGTATCCGAACATTTTTTTTTTTTTTTAAATGGAAGGCCTTACATCTCATGAGTCGTTTTCAGTCAGATCTTCTCTGGGAGGCATGAGGAAGGCATTCTCCCACAACTGGTTCCCTCTCCAGGACTGTTAGTCTTTGAACATCTTTGCAGAGATAGCATGGCTTTGAGGTGATCTGGATTTTAATCCTGGTTCCACTAATTAGCCGGGGTTATAGGACTTCTCTCTTGTAAACCAGAGCTCACTTCTGCTGATTCATTGATATGCATCAAATACCTTTAAAACACCCATATCCCTAGTTAAATTATTGTCTATGCTTCACAAGAAATACTATGCAACTATTAATATGAATGAGGAAGTTCTTTATGTAATGATAGAAAACATCTCTAATTTATACTATGTAAAAAGGGCAAGATGTGTTTGTAGTATACCAATTTTAGTTTTCTAAAAAAATGTGGGTTATATAGACATATATCTGATGTTACACTCATCATCTCTGGAAACATGCACAAGAAAGCCATTTTGGTGCCACTGAGTGGGAAACTGGGAGACAGGAGTCTCAGGTAGACCTCCTTCTCACTGTATATTCTTATACCGTCTGAATTTTTTTTTTTACTACTTGTACATCTTCCCGTCTAAAAATAAAAAATTTAATACAATAAAAAGTAAAAAACCCCAAAAAGTCCACATCTTTTATCCCAGTAATTCCACTTCTGTAACTCTATCCAAATGAACTAATTGAAAATATAGACCAAATGATTGGCACAATCACTGGCACATTTATAAATAGTGAAACATTAGAGATAAACGATGTCTAACAGGGGAGCGTTTAAATAAACGATGGTAAAAATAAGTGATGGAATTTTTTTTTTTTTTTTTTTTTTTTTTTTGCGGTACGTGGGCCTCTCACTGCTGTGGCCTCTCCCGCTGCGGAGCACAGGCTCCGGACGCACAGGCTCAGCGGCCACGGCTCACGGGCCCAGCCGCTCCGCGGCATGTGGGATCTTCCCGGACCAGGGCACGAACCTGTGTCCCCTGCATCGGCAGGCGGACTCTCAACCACTGTGCCACCAGGGAAGCCCAAGTGATAGAATTTTATTCAGACAGTAAACGTTTACATAAAACATCTGATGCCAGTGTATAGTGTTTATGACATAAGGTTAAACAAAAGAAGGGTGGTGTTTATTTATCAGACATTATGTAACTTTGGTATGTGCTGGCACTCTTTTTAGTGTATACAAGTAATTAGCTAGTTTACACCTCAAACAACTCTATGTGGCAAATACTAATATTATCCTCATCTTACAAATGAGGTAACAGGGATAAGAGGTGGAGTGCTTTGCTCACGGTCAAACATCAGATGAGGGGCGGAGCCAGGATTCAAGCCCGGGCCGAGGGCCCCAGAGTCCACCCTCTGACCACTCCGCTTCACTGCTCTCTAGACGTGTATACACACACAAACACGCACACACAGACACACACGCGCGCATCAACAAAATTGTGTGTCTGCACAGTAGGCACTCACTACATCTTGTAAAGCCTAGAAAAAGTGTTACAAGGAGTTATGGCAAATGTTATCGATGATTACCTCTGGATAATGGAATTAAAAGTGTTTTTTTCTTCCTTCTTTATACTTTTTTTCTACTTTAGGGAATGTCTGCACAGATTCATTTTATCAGCAGAAAAGAAAAGAGAAAAAGAAATCGGATTCCCTTAAAACTCCTTCCCATGGACCCCAGGTTTTACTGGAAACAGCTCTTATGCCGTCCCAGACATCTCCACCTGGGATAAATGGTTCTTCTGGCCCATCCTGCTCACTGCCCCAGTGTGGCCATCATCGAGGTAAGACAATCTAGTTTGTCTGTGAGGGTCCAGGCAGGGTCTGACCAGTGCCAGGAGCAGAGGGCCCATCCCCCGACTCTACCCCTCTTTCCTCAGAGCAACTTCAGATTATGTTGACTCTACCAGATCAGCTGAGACTCCAGCCTCTCCCATGCCAGCCCAGTTTAGGCAGTCTCCCGGACTTAGGCAGCTGCTGTGCTGAGTCCAGGTACGAGACTCTACACGTATCCTAATCAATTTCTTGAAACTCAGTCCAGAATCACAGCTCCCTTGGTACCCAGTAAAGTCTGGTGCTGTTTCTCAAAGGTGCCAAACCCGCTCCGCCTTGGAGTCTTCCCCCAGGTCCTCCCCACCATGGTTCCTTTTTGCACAGATGTCACTTCCTCAGAGACACCTGCCCTGACCATTCAACCTGAAGTGGCCCTCTCCTTTTATCCCACTTCATTTTTTATAGCACTTCTGTGAAATCATCTTTTTAATTTGTTTACTCCTTTATGCCCGTTCTCTCCACTAGGATGTAAGCTCCAAGAGAGCAGGATCTTGTCTGCTTTACCTCACATACTGCACGTGGAAGGACCTCAATAAATGTATGTTCAGTGGATGGATGGATGGATGAATGAACAAATGAATGAATGCAGTTTGTCAGTGCTGATGTGAGCTTTAAAGGGTTTTCCAAGCCCATCTCACCACTTGCTAGCTGTGTGACCTTGGGCATTTTGCTTAGCCCCTCTGAAACTGCTTCCTCATCTGCCTACTGGGGACTGTAATAATCCCCGCTTCTCCAGGACTATGACCATTAACTAAACAGTAAAAAATATGTGACAGGGTGAAAAGTTCCTGGCATATAAATCTAGTTAGTTATTGTTTATTATTTCTCTGCCCAGATTAGTGTCATCTTTGATCACCCCGTCTACAACCAAGTTGTGGGTAAAACCCTTGAACAGCATTCGGGAGGGCACTGCCACTAGAGATGAGAGCAGAAGGCTGGAGTCTGACCGGGAACACGCTTCCCCATCCCACCCACAAAGGATGTCCAGGACCTTGCCTTTGATTGCCAGTGTTGCCCTGATCGGCCAACCTAGTCAAGAAAAGGAAATGAAAGCAGCCTGGTTCTGTTCTTGGTGATCTTTCTTTTCCTTTGGAGGCTCACAGACCATTTGTTGGCTGACCTCACCCAGGGCTGATGTCAAGTTCACCTTTTGCCCTGGGCTGGGCCGGGTCGTGTTGTCTGGCAACAGAACACCTGCGTGTCCTAGCCTGATCCCCTGGGCTGCCCAGGACTCTGACCTCTGGCTGTACCAAAGCAAGGAAGACAGGCTCCGGGGGTTGCTGGGTTGCTCTGGGGCGGGGAGTGGGGGGAAGCTAAGGGGTGCAGTGATGGAGAGAAGGAGAGAGAGGAGGGAAGCCACTTATGATTTCCCAAAACACTGGGCAGGAAGTGCCTGAGATGCTCAGTATTTGGAATCTGTTCTTTAAAAACAGTTCCTCTGTACGCCTCCTTGAGTGGACGGCAAGTGCTCCTCGAATGGACATGTTCTCAGCTGTCATCTTAGGGAGACTTCCTTGGGGAGAAGGAGACTCTAGTTCCTGCAGCCACTTGAGAAGAGGGCCACAGGGGCTGAGCTAAGAGGTTTGGGAGGTGAGGCTCAAGTAGAGCTGTGTGACAGGGAGCTCTGGCGGCGGGGGTGGGCGGTATCCACCTGGAGTGCCTCACAAGTGGATGGGGAGAGTAGATATGCTAGGGGTGGAAGGAGGGAAAGGTTCTCTTCTCCCTACACACTTGGGCCTGGCTCACTCCCATTCATCTTTTTTTTTTAATTTATTTTTTATTGAAGTATAGTTGAATTACAATGTTGTGTTAATTACTGCTATACAGCAAAGTGACTCAGTTATACATATATATATATTTTTTATATTCTTTTCCATTATGGTTTATCACAGGATGTTGAATTTAGTTCCCTGTGCTATACAGTAGGTCCATGTTGTTTATCCATTCTGTATACACCAGATTGCATCTGCTAATCCCAAACTCCCACTCCTGCCCTCTCCCACCCCCCTCCCCCTTGGCAACCACCAGTCTATTCAAATGTCCCTGATTTTGTTTCTGTTCCATAGATAGGTTCATTTGTGTCATATTTTAGATTCCACACATAAGTGATATCATATGGTATTTGTCTCTTTCTGACTTACTTCACTTAGTATGATAATCTCTAGTTGCATCCATGTTGCTGCAAATGGCATTATTTTGTTCTTTTTTATGGCTGAGTAGTATTCCATTCATCTTTTATGTCTCTGTTTCAATGTCACTTTCTCAGGGAAGCCTCCCCTTCCCCCAGACTAGGGTAGATCCCTCTGCTCTTCCCTCTCATAGCCCACACTCTTTATTCACCGCCCTTATCCCTTGTTGCAATGTGCACCTGTCTCTCCCTCCACCCCAGCCACGAACACCATAAGCTCTGTGAGGGCAGCGGCCACCTCTGCCTGTTCACTGCCAGTCCCAGCACCTCACCCCGTGCCTGCACACGGAAGGCACTCAAGAGCATGGAGCATCAGATGAAGGAGTAAACGAAGGGAAGAAGGGACAAACAGAACAGGAGGGCACTTGCAGAGGCCCTGCTGCCCTGGTCATTTGCCTCAGCCTGCCTGGCCTCCCCGGTCAGATACAGAGGGCTTGGGAACGCAGGCAGGCTGACCTTCTGTTTCCTATGCCCGGGCAGGGGAAACCAGTGTTTCCCAAAGATTCGTGTGGTCACTGCTGCACCTGCATAATGAATAACAGCCACTCTTCCCCAAGGATGAAGTAATTTCCCTGGGATCAACATCAAATCCACAGGAAGGAAACTAGCATTCATTGCACACCTACGGTGTGCCAAGCCGTTGGGTATCTTACTTGACTCTCAAAACAGCTCTGCAAAGCAAACAATTTCCGTTTTAACCAAGGCTCAGAGATGTTCAATAATTTGTCATGTTCATAGAAAAAAGATCTGAAATTTGGACAGTTGTGTGCGTGGCCCTGAAGCCCATACCAAGCCTCGGTGGAGGATGGGGTCATGGCGAGCCTTAGCCCCGAGTGCTGCTGGGAGTGCCCGTGGCTGCCTCTCCCTGCTTGCCTCTCAAAGACCAAGGCGATGATGGGGAGAGCCTCCCCAAAAAGGAGGAAAGAGGGGGCAGAGTATGAATAGAGAAATAAGACCAAATATGCATCGTGTCCATTTATTCCTCAAACCTTTTGAGTATCGCTGTCAGGCACAGGGGTTTGGGGACAAAATGTCATAAAATACAGACCCCCTCCTCACAGAGGTCATTATCTAGTGGGTAAACCAAATAAGAAAATCAGACATTACACTTTAGCAAAATTGATGTTATTGGATCACTCATTCTAATTTTTAAAATACTTGAAGTTCTCTGCACTAAAATGTTTAAAAATACATATTGTAGCTCCATTCAAATGCAGTGCTCAGGGTGTGGAGAAAGCCCGGTAGAGGGGTGTCCAACCCAGACTGAAGGGCCAATCAGGGAAGGTGTCATTGAGGAGAGGACATCTGAGCTGAGTTTTGCTAGACAAAAAGGAATTCGTGAGGCGAAGGGGCAAGAAACAAGCATTGCTGGCAAAGGGCACATGCAGAGAGACGCCGAAGCATGAAATGGCATGGCCTGCTGAGAGAATTGTAGGTACCAGTCAATTCCTATGGCCAAAATGAGGAAGACATTTTCTTCAAGTTCCCTTGTAGAACTATCCCTCAAGTGCATTTGACACCCCTCGGGTTTTAGGGGTTTGGTGTGGTGTTTTTGGTCCTGGTCTCTCACTTTAGAGGACAGCACCAGAACCACCAGCAGGGACTTCCCTGGCGGCGCAGTGGTTAAGAATCTGCCTGCCAATGCAGGGGACACGGGTTGCATTCCTGGTCTGGGAAGATGCCACATGCCACGGAGCAACTAAGCCCGTGCGCCACAACTACTGAGCCTGTGTGCCACAACTACTGAAGCCCACGCGCCTAGAGCCTGTACCGCACTGAGAAGCCCGCGCACCACAACGAAGAGTAGCCCCCGCTCGCCACAACTAGAGACAGCCCACCCGCAGCAACGAAGACCCACAGCCAAAAAAAAAAAAAAAAAAAAAATTACCAGCAGATGAACAGAGGAGGGGCACCACCTGGTGGCCAGAGTGTGGAGCGTTCCAGCCTCAAAACTTGCCTTCAGTAAACAAAACAATCCTGCCTGCCATCAGCTCTATTAAAGAGCTGAGCATCAGGGAAATCCTCCGATCTCCAGGAACAAAAGGCAAAAGAAGTAGAGGGCAATGTTTCCAAATGGAGCCGAGGAACTGAAATCCAAGTTAGAGGCATAAAGGAAATTAGCCAAAAGAAAGCTTGGATTTGCTTGTCATTTCATCCAAATTTAGTAACCATATAGTGATATTATATTTGTGGAGTGTTTTTTTTTAATATTTTCTGCTTTTCTGGCCTTTAAACTTATTTTTTTAATTAAAAAAAATTTTTTTTGGCTGCACCGCTCATCATGTGGGATCTTAGTTCCCAACCAGGGACTGAACCCGCATCCCCTGCGTTAGAAGTGTGGAGTCCCAACCACTGGACCACCAGGGAAGTCCCTATTTGTGGAGTGTTTACCATGTGCCAGGGACATGGGTACGCTGTGCTATGTGCTGAACATATTTCCTCTCATTTAATTCTCAGCAACAACCTTATAAGGGAGATACTACTATACCTATTTTATAGTGAACAAAGGGCAGTTCAGAGAGGTTGACTAACTCTCCCAGGATCACAAAGCCAGGACACAGACAAGCTGGGATTTGGACCCAGGTTTGTGGACTCAGAAGCTCATGCTCTCAACCACTGGGTTAGACACCTGAGGGATATGGCCATTAAACAGGTCCAAAGAAGAACTCATCATATTGGCCCCGAACTTCTTCTCTTCCTCCTGCATTCCCCATCCCAGCAAATGGCACTACCCTCTGCCCATCCAGTTGCCTAAGCCAGCATCCCGAGAGTTTTGACCCCACACCTAATCACTCTCCAATTTATGATGTCATAAATATATTTAACATTTTTCTGTTCTCTCTGTCTTCACCGCTGCTGCCTTAGTCCAGGCCAGGGTCATCTCTTGCCTGA
Organism: Mesoplodon bidens; assembly: GCF_964165515.1. Classification (NCBI taxonomy): domain Eukaryota; kingdom Metazoa; phylum Chordata; class Mammalia; order Artiodactyla; family Ziphiidae; genus Mesoplodon; species Mesoplodon bidens. The sequence continues at coordinate 146,063,966 of NC_138178.1, read as the reverse complement.
TTTGATGTTCTCCCAGCAGTCTCTCTCCTTCCCACCAGTCTATAATCATCTCTCCCATTATAGACTCCATGACAATAGGGCTCCACCACTATAATCCCAGTGCATAGCACACAGTAGGGAACTCAGTCAATATTTGAATGACTGAAGATAGCCTGGAATCGTTATTTCCATTTCACCAATGTTACGGGCTGAATTGTGTCCCCTCAAAACTCATATATTGCAGTCCGAACCCCCAGGACTTCAGAATGTGACTGGAAATTGGACCTTTAAAGAGGTCATTAAGTTAAAGTGGGGTCATTAGGGTGGGCCCTAATCCAGTATGACTGGAGTCCTCGTAAGAAGAGAATAGTCCACAGAAAACCCAGACAGAGGGATGACCATGTGAGGACACAGCAAAAAGGCAGTCGTCTACAAGCTGAGGAGAGAGACCTCAGAGGAAACCAAATCTGCTGACACCCTGATCTTGGTCTTCTAGCCTCCAGAGTGTGAGACAATAAAGTTCTGTTGTTTAAGCCATCCACTCTGTGGTATTTTGTATAGCAGCCCAAGCAAACTAATATAGTCAAGAAAGGAAATCATTCTCAGAGAGGTAGAAGGACTTAGCCAACACTGGAAGGTAAGTAGTAATAACTAATTAGTAATACACTCAATAGTAATCCATTAATCACATTCTGTCTTGTGATCACTCTTTTTTTTTTTTTGGTACGCGGACGCGCAGGCTCAGCGGCCATGGCTCACGGGCCCAGCCGCTCCGCGGCATGTGGGATCTTCCCGGACCAGGGCACAAACCCGTGTCCCCTGTGTCGGCAGGCGGCTCTCAACCACTGCGCCACCAGGGAAGCCCGTTGTGATCACTCTTTTATGTTGTTTACCAACTCCTATAACTGACTGAACTCTTGTATTATTTAACTTCTTGAGTATTTGGGTACTGTTACTTCAACTGGCACCCAGGACCAGGACAGTGTTACCCTTCTCAGTATTCCCAGACTTCCTAGCTCAGCTTGGTGCTTTTTAACAACAACTTTTCAATGCATTCTTTGTTCTGTGTGATTGATTGCCACATTTGGATGGGCAACAAGGAGCCTGGTGGAAGATTCCTGATCCTCAAGAGAAACATGCAAAAAAGGGGCCACCATTTCCAGGAATGGACTATGACTCCTCTCTGAATCTCCAAATACAAACATCAGGATGACTGTCTAAGACATTGTGGAAGGCAGGGATGCAAAATGTTTGGTGTTAGAATTTCCGTCTTTTAAAAAATAAGTGTGTGTGTGTGTGTGTGTGTGTGTGTGTGTGTGTGTGTGTGTGTGTGTTGCCAGATAGTGGGGGGAAAGGCCTGTGGAAACAGGAGCTATACCTTCAGAGTAGCGCCTCTGAAAACAGAAGGGGGCCTAAAGCACTGCGCAGGCAGGTGGCTTCATGCCAGAGACAGACGACCCAGCAAGAGAGGCAGAGACTGAAGACAAGTCTGGCTCCTGAGCAGTAGCCCCTCTTCTGAGTAGACCTATAAACATTTCATAGTCAAAATGCCCAGGGGGCCCCCAGGGCCTGGCCATACTCAGGAATGAGGACACTTCTCCAGTATCATACAAAATGGAATGAGTATGGCCCTTCCAGAAGTGAGAGAAAACCCCACTAAGACTCCCTCTAGATTTCCTTGCTGACGCACCTCCATGGTTTAGTGCAGGTTGGGGTCTCCTGTCCCACAGGACAGTCCTCAAACATGAACATCACCTGCTTAAGATACTTAACTCTAAAGATTCATCCAAGTGGCCTAGTAGCTCAAAATATCTTGACAAGGCCAGTTTCATGGGACACACAGTGGGCAAAGTAGCACCAATTAGACCCCGTTCCCTCTCGTTGATGCATTCAGCAGGAGGGCCCACAGTGTACCAGGCCCTAAGCAGTTGTGAGCAGCAACAGACATGGACCTGTCCTCCCATAACTTATAAGTCCCTGCCACCTACACACCAAGCTGTGTAACTGAGCTGGTGGGCTTTGGGGGATTATTTAACTACAGGTAATTGTTTTCCTTCTTATTTTTTAATTTCCCACTCTGATGAACATACATTATGTCAATAAAGTATGAAAGAGGGCACTTTATGTTTAATAAATATTACCTGTACCTGCTGGCGTGTTTCATAAATTTCTTCTTAAGGCCTTAGTCTCAAGCACTGGGAACAGTTACACTTTACACTGTGTATTACCCTGTGTCTAATCAGGAGACAGAAACCACGCAGTAATTTAAACAGAGGAAGCTTAATATAAAAAGTTACTAAGCCATGGGGGCTTCCCTGGTGGTGCAGTGGTTGAGAGTCCGCCTGCCGATGCAGGGGACACGGGTTCGAGCCCCGGTCCGGGAAGATCCCATATGCCGCGGAGCGGCTGGGCCCGTGAGCCATGGCCGCTGAGCCTGCGCGTCCGGAGCCTGTGCTCCACAACGGGAGAGGCCACAGCGGTGAGAGGCCCGCGTACCGCAAAAAAAAAAAAAAAAAAAAAAAAAGTTACTAAGCTATGAAAAGGGAGTAAATAAAAAGATATAAAGAGAATGCTCAAAGCTTCCCTAAGGCTGAGGGAGAGTCCTCAAGGAAGGACAACTTGGAAGGGGAGCCCCTGCTTCATTGGAGAGGGTGTGGTTCCAGCCCACTGGGTTGCAGAGAAGTCTGGGGCAGAGCTGCTTTGCAGTTGTTGGGTGAACACGAAACAATCGTCATGGGCACAGGTGTACAGAGGCTGGTGACAGGGAGTAGAGGGACAGTACAGGCTCAAGGCTCAGAGCACACGGTGTCCGCCTCAGGAAGGCATGGGAAAGTGGTCAGCAGGCCTGGGCCAGGGCTGCGAGGCTGCCAAGGGACTGCTCTGAGTATGCAGCTGCAGTAGGGGGGCCACAGGATAGTCCCACACACCTGCATCACTCACTCTGGAGCAGGAGGAAGAAAAAGCAAAAAGCACAGCACACAGGAACCAAGAAGAGAAGCCTCCTTCCTCCGGCGAGGACCCTGCAGCTCACTCTGCTGGCAAACCTTAGCTCTGTGCTCACTGTCAAGTAGAAAATGCTTATAGACCATTATCCCAGAGCAAGTACTGATGGGTGAATGTGGAGGTATAAGGCAATAAATTCATAGCCGGCACGAGCTGTTTCAGTAATTAGAATAAGGGTTGCCAAGCTTTTTCTATAAAGAGCCTGATAGTAAATATTTTAAGCTTTCTGAGTCATATGATCTGTCAAAGCTGTTCAATTCTGTCATTGTTGCATGAAAAACAGCAAAGACAATAAGTCAACAAATAAGCCTGGCTTGTTGCAATAAAACTTGATTTACAAAAATACTCAGTGGTTTTGACCCACAGATCATCATTTACCAACTCCTGATTTAGAACTGTAGATTGAATCATCTCTGTTCTGTGAATGGGATTACACTGAAAGGAAGGGGGATGAATGCACAGAGCTGAGGTGGGTGGTAGAGACTAAGAAAAGGGAATTTAAATGGAGATAATGTCTATGTTGTATTTTTTTGGTCCAAATTAGATGAGTGCTAGGTACTGAGTGTTTGTGTCCCCCCACCCCCCGCCAAATTCATATGTTGAAACCCTAACCCCCAATGTGATGATGTTTGGAGATGGGGCCTGTGGGAGGTAATTAGGTCATGAGGATAGAGCCCTCATGATGGGATTAGTGTCCTTATAGGAAAAGACAGGAGAGAGCTTGCCCTCCACCGTGTGAAGATACACCAAGATGGTCATCTGGAAACCAGGAAGTGGGTCCTTACCAGACACTTGATCTTCCCAGTCTCCAGAATTGTGAGAAATAAATGTCTGGTTTTTTTTTTTTCTTTTTTTTCTTTTTGCGGTATGTGGGCCTCTCACTGTTGTGGCCTCTCCCGTTGCGGAGCACAGGCTCCGGATGCGCAGGCCCAGCGGCCATGGCTCACGGGCCCAGCCGCTCCGCGGCATATGGGATCCTCCCAGACCGGGGCACGAACCCGTATCCCCTGCATCGGCAGGCGGACTCTCAACCACTGCGCCACCAGGGAGGCCCAAATGTCTGTTTTTTAAACCACTCAGTCTATGGTAATTTGTTATAGCAGCCCAAACTGACTAAGACAGTGAGCTATTATATTAAAGGATCTAACGGGGTACTTAATAAATTATTATCTCTAAGGGTCTTTGCAAGAGAAAATAACAGTCCATATTGTGCCTTGTTTTCAGGAAGCTGAGACTCAGAGAGGTTAAGACACTTGCCTCAAATCATAGAGCCTGGCTGAGCCAGAATTTGAATGATTAATCTGTCTGACTCTTAAACGCACCATGCCCACTACCCCACTCATAAGGGACAGGTGGGTGTTCCCAAACTGGGCTGCTTTAATAAAGTTGGATTGAACACCCTTGATCTTTGGCAGGCTGGGATTCCCGATCTGGAGGAAATCAATGCTTAACCTGTGTGAAGCCCATCTCCTGAAATGTCCAAGGCACGTAAAGATGAGAGGTGAGAGATATCTGGCTGTTCAATGGCACCCAATGGATTGCCAAGTCAGTTTTGCTGAATTGGCTGGCTAGGTCACTGTCCTATTTTAGGGCCCCCTTCCCATGACCGCTGCTTCCACGACCCTCCCAGATGAAGAATCGTTTCTTAATCAAGGATGGAACATTTGTTGGGCTTTCCCTTAAAATCTTGCAGACACTACACGTGTCCTTATTCTGATCACACCTATTAGATGAGCTTTATCCAAATAAATAGTAACAATTTTATCACTGTTTACTGAAATGTGTTGGTCTAGGTACTTCGCATATAGTCTTTCCAGCTCTGACAACAACCCTTAAAGTTACCTAATACTGTCTCTATTTAATGACAAAGATGACATTTATATAGCAGACATTATTAATCCTTGAGCTTAGGCAATTTAGTGGGATCTTCTGTAAAGAAGGGAAAACCAGAGTAAAGAGGTTTGAAGAGGTTGACTTGCCCACCCCACTTATCTCCATCTGAATCCACATCTCTCCAGATGTTCAGTTTGGTGTAGAAATATAATACATGGGACCCACTTCAGGGTTAGACAGAGCCAGGTCCAAATCCCAGCCCCATTTCTTACTGGCCATCTGACCAATTGCTCCTTTTCTCTATTGAAAGCAATTCATGGCATTTTTGCATGTCTTGTAAAGGCTTTTATTCTGGACTACTTTTCAAGGATGTTTGTGCAGCAAACGTCCTTAGAAGACAGAGATAGAGTCTCCCTCCAGGTCAGGGGGAAAATTTGTTTTCTCCCAGGATAATAAAGATAATGCCTCCCTCTGGGGCAAAGTTTAAACAGGTTTGCTAGCAGTCCCCTTTAAAAGGGTAGGATCTACTAAGCTTAGGGTCACTCAGCTGTGACACAAACCCATTATATGTAAAATATCTATCTCAGCCCACCTCTCCATTGCCCCATGGGACTTGGGGAGCAAGGGGGACCAACAAGAACATAACCCTCATGCTGCCTGCTGCACCATGAGTAACAAAGTCCTTTGTTTCTGACCCACAAGTTTCATGTCTTCTGCCAGCATCAATGAACCGGTGGCAGGCTAACTTGTTAGCATGTAAGTAGGATAAAATCTCAAGCCCTTCACAGTCTTTAACATCCTCATCCAAATGTCAAAAGAGTCAGTAACTCTCACTTTCTCATCTCCCGCTGCACCGCAGCCTCCTGTGGTTTGGCATCAGCTCCTAGGACAATACTGAAACTATTTTTGCCGACGTCACCAAAGACCCTCTCACTGCCAGTTTCAGTGGGTATTTGATTCTGGCAAAATCTTTCTGGACCTCTGCAGCCTTAACACTAGGGGCACACCCTCCTTCTGAAGTACTCTACCATTAGATCCCACGAGACCACACTTGCCTGCCTGTCCTTAGTCGTCCTTTTCATGGGCTCCTCTTCCTTTAGCAGCCCCATCAATGCCCTGCCCACCTCCCTATTGCTCCGCCTGCCCTCCCTGGATGATCTCACTCACACTCCTGGTCTTAGGAACCTCAGATATGGTGATGATGTGCTAAACTCTAGCTCCAGTCCAGACCTATGACACAACTTACCCAGCCACCTGCTGAGGGGCTCCACCTCAAACTCAAGGGATCCTAAAAGGAACCCATCCTTCCTTGGCCCTCCACACCACCCGATCCTCCTTCTTGGACCCACACTCAAAGTTTGTGGTACACCCAGCCACCTCATCGCTCCAGGAAGCCACCCTTGCCCCTTCACCACTCCTCACACCCCAGAGCCAAGCTCCCTTTGAGTATTGCTTCTTCTACTCTGTATTTCAGGAATCTGTTCACCCTTACCTCCCAGCAGACCCAGGCCTCCTACTGCTGTTCCCCCTCAGGTCCCAATCCTTCCTGCCTTGGGTTACTGTAGTGTCCAGCTAACTGGGTTTCCTGCCCCGCTTTGGCCCTCCTATAGCCCTCACCCCATGGATGCCAGAGTTAGGTTCCTATAGGATAAGCCAAATCATGTCATTTCCCTGCTTTAAGCCTTTCACTTGCTCCTGGCTGCCTATCTGACAATGTCAAGGCTATTAAGGACAGAGTTCACAGTGCTCTCTAAATGTTATGTCCCACCCACGCTCCAACCCCCTCCCTTAAACATTCCTTCCACCTGTCTGCTGTGGCCACTACCACTCAAACTGGAAGAGGTGGGGAGGAGGTATCTCAAAATAGCACCCATTAAATGGTACTGACTGGTTTTAATTTGTATTGTCTGGAACCAGGAAGTCCTAAAATGTTGCATGAAACAGTAGGCACACATCTTCTGCTTGCCTCAAACCTATCTGAATGTGTTTGGTTGGTTTTTCTTAAAAAAATAAAGTCGTGGTTTGGATCAGGAGCCAGAGAGTTCTACCAAATTATTGCTATCAAGTTTGTTTGCTTCTCAGGGTCGCCTTGAGAAGGAATGAGCTATTCCTTCATTCTACCTAGTTAAGGTGCTGCTAGAACAGGGTTTGTTGATGAAAGAGAATATATATACATCCCCCCCCCAACTTCTCCTTTGCCCTATAAGCAAGCAAATCAACACCCTTGAGCGTCCACCAGGAGGCGCCGGTGGGGGGGCCGTCGAAAGACCTGCGGTACCTTCACGATTGGAGAGGCGGCGGTGGATGCAGCAGCGATGGAACCCGGCTTGCTTCCTTTTTTAAGAATCAGTGTGAGGGAAGGGAGCAGAGCTGCGTTATTTTAGGGAGACCTTGTCGCACTCCCCCTCCCGCGGGTAGGTAGCGTCTGGGGTGTGCGCGGGCCCCATGGAGAGACGCTGGCGTTGGCTGCGGTGGCAGCTGGGGCTTCTATCGCGGCTGCGGCCGGCAGTAATCCGACCCCGCCGACGCAGGGACTGAAGAGGCGCAAGGAAAGCGGCAGGCTGCGAACAAAAGCCCGCCGCGCGGGACGTGCGGTAAGCTAACCGGCCGGGGGACCCGCGAGCGGACGGGCTCGCTGAGCTCCAGTAGCCCAGCTGGATACGGTGGGGGGACTCGGAGGACATCTGGGGGCAGGTGTCCGAACCTAGACTGAGGTGGATGGCGCTTTTAGCATGGACTTAGAGAGGATTAGGTGCATCCGGGAGGACCCAAGCTCCTTCACCATCCCTGGCAAACACCCGGTGGGGGGGACGGGGGAAGGCGGGCACAGCTCCTAGCAAGCCCTGTCCAAGAGGCAAGAGCAAGAATCGATCACCCGTCCCAGGGAGGTCCTTTCGGACTGAGGTATTTCTCTGCGCCCTTCCGTCACCCCTGGGCTCCGCGCCTGGGTCTCCTTTGGCAAATGGAAATCAACCATAAACTTCTTCCCTAGGCAAATGGGGTCTTCACAGCAGTGCACTCTGGGGATGAACAGACCTCTTCCTTTTTGTTCCTGCAAAGCTGCATCCCCGGTCGCCCGCCTAAGCTACAAACAAATACGCTAATCCTCCCGGGAATCCTCCAGAGCCTCTCTGGTCGGCTACTGCTTGCTCCTCGATCTTTTCATTTTAACTCGCAACAGGGAGGAGATGCATCTAACGGGCCAGACGCCCAGGGGAGCCTGACCACAGGCCTCCGCCCAGCACTCCGGCGCTGAGGGAGACTGAGGCTGCTCTCTGTGCACCCTCCCGCCCGCTGGGGTTTCAGGGCATCGGTATTATGATTTACATTCCAACGGGCCTCTGAGCCTAATCCCAAAGCGGATTAAGTTTGGGGGGGGGGGCGGTGAATATGAACGGGGAGGAGGAAACTGCTTTCAAATGTATTCTTCGATGTCCTCCCTTGTCATCCGCAGAGCCTCCACAAAGGGACAGGGCTCAGCCATGGTGGATCCCGTGCCTGAAGAGAAGGCGGGAGCCGAGCCCGGAGGCTCCGGAGGGGACGAAGCCGCCGCGTCCGTGCCCCCTGACTCCCAGGGCGCCCCGCAGCCCGCGGCGTCTGCGGCCTCGGCCTCCGCCGCGGCGCCCCGTAAGGCTGAAGTCCCGTGCGCAGCAGAAGGCGGGCAGCGGGAGCAGTCCCCGCTGTTGCACCTCGACCTCTTCAACTTCGACTGTCCGGAGGCCGAGGGCAGCCGCTACGTGCTGACCAGCCCCCGCTCGCTAGAGGCCTGCGCCCGCTGCGCCGTTAAACCTGTAGAGCTGCTGCCACGGGCCCTGGCGGACCTGGTGCGCGAGGCCCCCGGCCGCTCTATGCGAGTGGCCACTGGCCTGTACGAGGCTTACGAGGCGGAGCGGAGCGCCAAGCTGCAGCAATGCCGGGCAGAGCGCGAGCGCATCGTGCGCGAGGAGAAGCGGCGCCTCTTCACGCCTTTGGGCCCTGCGGCCGCCGCGGCCTCGGCCCCTAGTGCGGGCAGCAGCAGCAGCTGCAGCAGCACCAGCCTCCCGGCCTCGCCCGCACCGCGCGCCGCCCGCAAGGCCTCCTCCAGCCCGGCCCCGGCCCGGCCCCAACCTACGCCCGCGGGGTCGCGGCCAGGTAGGAAGAGCCACTCACTCGACTCCCTGTCCCGCCGGCGGGAGGGCGCCCTGAGCTCCGAGTCAGGCGCGTCGTCGTCGTCCTACAGCGGTGAGAGCCTGCGGGATCTGCACTGGCCGCCGCGGGCCTCGGCAAGGAACAGCTGCCCGGCGGGGTCGGCGTCCTCTGCTCCCAACCCTCTGGGCCGCCCATCCGCCCTGGCCCTGGTTCCCCTCACCGGCCGCAGCTTCAGCCTCGGCGACCTGAGCCACTCACCACAGACGGCTCAGCACGTGGAACGCATCGTGCGCCAAGTGCGCGCCGAGCGGGGTCTGCGCGCGGTGCCGGAGCGCGACCGGAAGATCGCGGCACTGATGCTGGCGCGGCACCAGGAGGAGCGCCTGTTGCTGGAGCAGCGCGCCGCGGCCCACGGCCAGTGGGAGCAGCAGCGCGTCCGCGCCGAGCAGCGGCGGGAACGCGAGGAGCGCGAGAAGCAGCGCGCCCTGGAGCAGGGCCGCCGAGCCTGGGCCGCGCAGGTGGAGGAGCGGCGCGGCCGCCGGGGCCGCGAGGAGCGCGAGGAGGCGCGGCGGCGGCAGCGGCAGTGCGAACGCAGCGAGGAGCGGCGGCGGGAGCTGGCCGAGCGCCAGGGACTGCTGCGGCGGGAGCGGGCGGAGCGCACGGCCCGGGAGGACCGACTCCGCAAGCTGCAGCAGGAACAGAACCTGAAGCAGCGGGAGGAGGGGCTGCAGGAAGTGCGCGAGCGGGCCGAGCAGGTGCGCAGGGAGCGCGCTCAGCGCGCGGCCCGCGCCAAGCAGAGTCAGGAGGGCCAGTTGCAACGAGAGAAGCGGGAGCTAAGCCGGGTGGAGCGGGCGCGCCACGAGGCGTTGCTGCAAGGCCGGGCCCGGCTGGAGCGCCAGGAGCGCGAGGGCCTGCGGAGCTCCCTGGAGGCCAGCTTGGGCCGCGCGCAGGAGAACTACGAGCAGTTGGTGGAGCAGCGCACCCGGGAGCTGCGCGAGCGGGCCCGGCGGGAGGAGCTGCAGGGCCGGCGGGCCAAGGAGGCGGCCGAGCGCAAAGAGCGGGAGCATCAGGCACACCTGGAGGCTCTGGCCCGGGTGGGCGAGCGGCGGCTGCAGCACGCGGCGCAGGCGGCCGAGGAGGCAGTGCAGCAGAAGGCGCGGCGCGTGGGCCAGAGCCGGATGGAGAAGGAGCGGGCCCAGCGGGCCAACAAGGAGAAGGTGGAGAGGGACGAAGACTGCCGCCGGCGGGAGCTGCTTCAAGCCATCGGTCGCAAGCTGGAGCGCAGCGAGCAGCTGTCTCGGGACCGGCGCAGCGCGCTGGAGAGCGCCCGCTCCACAGCCCGGGCCTCCTTCCACGTGCGCGAGAAGGTACGCCAGGAGACCAACACGCGCTCCTTCGATCGCATGGTTCGCGAGGCCCAGCTGCACGCCAGCCTGGACCGTAAATGACCGCCGCCGTGCGCTGGCCGGAGTGCCACGCTCAGCCCCGCGGGGCTTCTTTTGGCCATTTTGACCGGACCGTGGGAGTCCCCAGTCTGGGCGCGGCACCGCAGCGTCGCCAGGCTTCTGACCAATGAGAGGACCGACGTGTGAGACCTTTCAGTCCACCGCCTTTGTTTTTAAAAACTGACTTCGTTTGGAAATGACATAGCACAGTCTTTGACCACATCCAACCTTGGTGGCTCCCGCACCTGTCCTTGCCAAGGTTCCCATTGTGTCTGTTGAGTTGGAAAAGAAAAGAGCTGGAAGAAAGGGGCTGGGTCGAGGCTGGGGGAGGGGAGGGCAAGGAGACAGTGCAGAGGTGACTGCTCCCTCCTGCAGTAGTCACCCCAGGCATCTTTCACATACTGGTGTCTGAGGCGACTGCGGGAACTGCAGTGGACGAGGCATCTCCTTGGCTTCCCTCCCTCTTTTAACATATGGCAAGTTGCACAAAGCTCGGAGGCCTTGCAGAAAAGCACAGCTCTTCCAAGGTATTAGGCCACACTCAATAGACCCAAAAGCTATTGATTTTTGTGTGCTAGACTTTTAATCTGCCTCTTGCGCAAATTCTGGTCTTACTTCTGATAGGTTTTCCCTTGATTCTGCTAGGTTTTCTAGGTAGACAATCATCTGCAAATAATGATCAGTTTGGTTTTTTCCCCCTCGTTCTCCCAAGTGACACAAGAAATCAGTTGGTTTGGTGATGCTGTTTAGCTTTAGTGGGAGCCCCCAGCCCCTCGGGGGAGCCGGATTCCTTAGGCAGCAGCGTTTCCCCCGATTGAGCTTTCCTGCAGGGTATTTTCAGGGGAGGCAGTGTCTGATGGCCACCTCCCAATGTGGAGCCCACTCCTCGCAGACAGCAGCCATGCCTTAAGAAGCAGAGCTACCTTATGTGCCTGCCCAGGCCAATTCTGCCTCAATCTCCAGCCCTGGATGCAGTCCTAAGAGTGGGCCCCAGAGAGTCTGGGGTGTCGGATTCCCTCTGTGAAGGAATCATCACAACTGCTCTGAGGGCAATTACTTTACTGTGGTGGCAGAAGAGCTGGAATTGCCTCTTTGCTGTGAGAGTCGTGCTCACTACGGTTGGCAGTGTATCTTCCTCTCCTCTCCTTCCCCATGTGAGGAAAAAGAGAATCTCCCTCTGACATTCCTGCGTCCCTCTATTTAGTCAGTCTCTCCGTGCCTCACCTTTCCTATGGGCCAGATGGGGCCATCAGTACTCTTCTCCTGGTACCTCAAGATCTCCCGGATCCAAAGCACCGCCTCGGTATTATTTGTTGCTCTTCTTTGTGCCTTTCTTGACCTGGAGTTGGGAGGCAGGAGGACTGCTGTTGGCCTAGTTTGTTTCTGGGAATATAGATTCCTGGCGTAGGAAGGGGCAGTGCGTCACGGACAGATGGTCATTTAGCCTCGGGGGGAAAATGCACGCAAGACCAGGCCACTTTCTGGTCCAAAAAGTCCCATTCAGTTGTCTTCCGGCAACTTTCACCTCTAGAGTGCTTCCCTTCCAGGAAGCCGAAATCAGCCCCCAGCCATGTCCACCCAAAGACTCTACCTTCATCAAGGAAGGTGGGAAGTAAGACATTTCTTTTTACATTAAGTCAAGATCAAGAAGTAACAGTTACCAAAAAAAAAAAGAAGAAGAAGAAGAATCAGCGTAGAGAACTACTCTGCTAGACATATTTCATGTATATTCTGTTGGGCAGAATTGTCCCTAAAGTGTCTGGTGTTACAAACACACACACACACACACACATTCTGTTAGCCCCTCCCCCCACCCCCCACCCGCAATCAAATGCCAGCAGGTACAGGAGTATTGTGTAGAAGGAAGCAGTGCTTAGGTGTTACACTTCAGATGATGTGAAACCAGAAAAGGAGCTGTGCCAATGCTTACTTCTTGAATGGGTGAAGTTTTCCTTAAATTTTCATTTCGGTAACCAGGTTGTCAGTGAGCTATAATAATCGGCCTTTCTGTGAGTCAGGGGCATTTAACTAAAAATGTTAATGTGATACTGGTTCTTACCTTGTGGTTCCTGATTTGATAGAGGGGCCTTTGAGGCCTTAATAGAAAGTTCCACCTAAAACTACTTCCTTCCAAAGTATATGCGTTCATTTGAGAAGGACACAGTCTGCTTTTTCGGATAAGGCACTGAAAGGTACGTAGGTGATCTTCCTCGGCCCTTTAGTCAGTTTGTTTTCTGACTTCTGGGTGACTTTGGGTAGATCACCTCTGTGTGCCTTGGTTTCCCCACCTGTAGCATGGGGATCACAAACACTGTGAGGATGAATCAGAATCAAAGTGGTGCTCTCAGTTCTAAGACTTTGGAACAGCAGGTGCAATCACTGTAAACAGGAAGGGTCATGTGACTGCACTATGCCTAGAGTGTAAAGTACCATCGTGACCTAGTGCAGAAAGGAATGTTCTCGAAAAGCACAGTGTGGATCATAATGCCACATGTGATGCAAAGGCCCAGGTCTGAACGTCACCAAATTAGATGTTTGCACTTAGAGAAAAACACAGTGTAAAGGAAAAAAACTTTGGGATCCTTTAAATATACATATATAGCTAAGTAGAATTCAAGCAAAAACAGAAGCCAAACTTGGTAATAATAAAGAAAGCTTCTTCCAAGTGTCACACCATCTTCTAGAATGTAGAGCATCTCTGTATTCTAGGATAAGTGGTCTTGAGGAGGAGCAATTTCCAGGATCCTTTTTCGTGCCCTTTATTTATAGTCTTCTCTTTGAAGTGATGCCAGAGAGGAGGAGTGTTTCTTATTCTGAAATGCAGCGAGAGAAAATCAGAGGGGTGGAGGGCGCTGGGGATGAAGGAGGGAGAAAGCCTTACTTCTCCTGACGTGAACATTCTCACCAGTGCCCAGAATTTGTCTCCGCGCAC